>NC_140580.1:1083327816-1086229316 GCF_964204655.1 Triturus cristatus
TACGCGTCATAGGCCTGCCGGAGGGAAAGGAGGGGCGAGACACAACTACCTACACAGAAAACTAGATTCGAAGCCTGTTGCCTGAGGGATGGCTGTCGCAACACTTTATCATAGAATGAGTGCACAGGGTACCAAATAAACCTCCTCCTCGTCGTATGGGCCCAAGACCGCTCCTGTTTCGCGTGTTCAACTACAGAGACAGGGACGCTATACTGCAAGAGACCAGGAAACTACAGAGGATACAAGTGGCGAACAACACAGTGATATTCTTTCCAGACTATACCGCGACAGTTCAGAAGCAAAGGCACTCCTTTCTGGAGGTGAAACGTAGACTTCGCCAGTTAGATCTCAAGTACTCCCTTCTGTTCCCTTCCCGTCTGCGCATAATTGCAAAAGGCAAATCCCATTTCTTTGACACTCCCATCGCTGCATTGGAGTGGCTAGACACTTTGAGTCCTGCTGAAGATGGATCACCTACATCGAGTACAGTAAAGCCACATTTGATGAGTGGATCCAGGCAACGCAGAATGGATAAAAGGTGCAAGAAACAAACATCGTCACAGACTCTTGGACTGAATCTAGAACAAATGATGATGGACCAACGCAATGACCTACAGGCAGCAGCAGAGATAGGAAATACGCAGGTCGACTGGTTGTCAGACACCAGCATACCAGACAGAACCAGCGATGCTGAATCCATGGACGAAACCTTATATTCACAGAACTCTGAGACTCTCCCGGAGCTCACACCGCAGACGGCGTATGACATAATCTAGCCCACAGAATGCTGTTTGATGGACCCAGGTTAAGAGACACCTGCGACGATTACGCAAGTATAATGGGACTCATATATGGTTGTTGTTGCATATCCTCACCTCACAGTCATGATATCCGTTACCCTTTGCCTATGTTATATTAAAGTTATTGTAACCAGACCGTCCAAAGTCTGTCATCCTGCATGCATAAGATTCATTTGGCCCCATGGGAAACCTCCTGACATGTTAAAGAAGGGGATCCTCACCTCCTTTTGCTCCACTGGTATACATCGTCTGGTGACCTCGCCCCCTGTTCACTGATGAAATGCCTTGCTGTTGTATGGTTTGGACGACCGCTTGTTGCATTCTCACCCTACTGGTATTCTACGTTTCAGGTTTTATTGAATTAGTTGCACAACACACACTGGATCGACACATTATCCGGGTCGACATAGTAAATATACACCAGCTGGCGTTGTTCCTGAGCATTACCCCGAATTTCACAGCTGTCCCAATGTCATTGGTATTGAAGTTGCGCTTACACCTACATCATGTCCAACATTAAGATATGTACATGGAACGTAAGGGGGATACACACTCCCTCACTGAGATATCTGATCTATTCCTACCTTAAGCTCCATTGGGTCCAAATCGCTCTCTTACAAGAAAGCCATTTAACCAGATCTGAGGGGTCGAACCTACAGAGGAGGTGGAGGGGGCAATTACACGCCACAGGTTACGCAGTTTACGCGAGAGGCACTCAGGTGTGGGTAAGAGCAGGCATCCATTCAAAGCAGAGGACTCGCTCATTGATGCGGATGGCAGTTACGTCATAGTAAAGGGTCAATTAAATGGCAATCCTGTCGTAATAGCATCAATATATGCACCCAACACTGAGCAAACATTATTTCTAGATTCCCTATCAAGCAAATTATCGACCTGGCATGGCATCCCATTGATACTTGGTGGGGATTATAATTGCATGCTTGACACGTCCCTGTATCGAACCTTTCCCCCATTACCCGGGGCACCTACTGTTGCAGCCATGAAAGCATTAAACATCTGGATTGCTCAATGGCACTTAGCAGATGCTTGGCGACACAGCAATCCCACAGATAAGTTATACTCCTTTTACTCAGGAGCCCACGATTTACATGACCGACTAGACAGAATATTAGTCTCGGTGGGCTTACTACCAGTATTAGCAGAAGAGCCTCAATACCTTGGAAGAACGCACTCAGACCACAACCCACACACGTTGGCATTAAATTGGGGTAATGACATGCCACAAACCCCCAGATGGCGCCTACAAACTGAAACATTAGAGGACAGACCATTCCGGGGCTCCCTAGGGGATGCTGTGATTAATTATTTTGTTGAAAATACAGACTTCGCGTCCTCAGCTTCGATAGAGTGGGACGCTTTCAAATCTGTAATAAGGGGACACTGCCTAGGTACACAGGCTGGCATGCGCAGGTCACTCTAAGCGGGGCTCACTACGTTAGAAAACGGATTAGCGTACCTCGAAAAGTGCACCACACTGACTCACGACTTGGTGCAAGACTACAGGATACCAGGGCTGAATATACACTCTTACTGTAGAAACTTTGTTGCCTTAATTACACAGTCCATTCCGCACGTACGCACAACACTGGAGAAAAGGCCGGCAAGCTGCTCGTATGGCTCATCACACAAGATGATGCCAGGTCCCCTATCACAACTATTCGCTCCCCCCCCAAACACATCACTCTATTCACAACAGGACATCCACAGGGAATTCACTTCTCACTGTGCCCCAAAATCACCCTGGAGCAGAGGTTTGAACTTGACGCCACAATAAACATAGAGGAAATACAGGCAAGTATGTGCACTTTAGCCACGGGGAAGACCCCAGGCCCACATTGCCCCTAAATGTGATGGGTAGATTCGCCTTGACCAAAATGGTGATGCTGCCAAGGTTCCTGTATTACTTCTCTAACCTCCCAGTTTATGTCCCCACCAAAATGTTTCGCAAACTGGAACAGTTTATTAGGGGCTTTATCTGGAACTCAAGCCGTCTCAGAATAGCACTTTGGAAATATATGCACCCCCAAACAAAGGTGGACTGGCTTTCCCAAACATGGAGCTCTATTATTTAGCAGTACAGCTTCAATAGGTGGCAAAATGGCTCGCAGGAATTAACTTAGCGGACACAGCCTCGACACTGCCACCATGGTCCCAGATTTATCATTTTTTTCATCCAATGGCCCGACTCCCCACTCCATCTCCCACCTACCTGGCCTTGGCCCTTCGATGTCACAAACTCAGCCTATATCTCACCAGGAGCAAAACTCCATATGCTCCAGCACTGCCCCTCTTGGGGACCCTGAGAAACGAAACTGGCACCCCCAATAGTGCTCTCTTACACTGGCATACAGCCGGGATACATACACATGGCGATTTAATTTATATGATGACGGTACCCTAGTACGTTTTGACAGACCGTCTCATGAGTATGAGTTGCCTGCAGGACAATTCCTACTACCTAACTCAATCATCAGATCACTAACAACGGCATGGAGAGACATGGAAACCGAACCCGAAATGCATCTTTTGATTTAGTACTTACACGTTATTGGAAATGGTAGCCACATTATACATTGGTTGACAGAGGCCTTACTAGCCCACACTCTACAACCCTTTAAGTCACTGCACGTGCGGAGGGAAGAGGATAGGGGTACTCCATGGACAGATGGCGTTTGTGAGTGGGATACGATTCTGGCCACCCCATGCAGATACCACAAAATGCCAAATTTCGGGTTATTCAGACCTACATCATACGCAAAGCATATTTATCCCCAGACAAACTAAACAGTTATTTTCAATTAACCAATTATGCCTGCTCGCGATGCATGCAGGTGGACGCCACTCAACTACACATGCTGTGGTCTTGCCCCACTCTACAGTTATACTGGCAAGAAGTGACGACGGGGCTGGCGGCTTACACTGATAGGCCCCAGTTGCACACATGGGAGGAAGGCATATTAGGCTTATTTCCTAGACCCAAGAAGCACAAAGTCACTTCCAGATTTGTAGATTTAGGCCTTATTGTAGCTAAACAGCTAATCACTAAACGATGGAAATGCAAGCACCCTCCTGTCCTTAACATTTTGAAAAACTTGCTAGTGGTATGGGCACAGGCTGAAAGCACGGCATTGCACAGGGAGGAAATAGCTGGTTGGCGTAAATATCCCGTTGCACAATATTGGGACACTATACTGTTGGAGTTAAAATGACCAGACCAAGAATCGGACGGTGTTAATTCCACAAACAGCGACAGGGCTAGGTCAATTGTAACCACCTGAATGATGCATGACACAGATACCACACTTAACAACTTGACTTGATTTTGCACTGTTGTTGTACTTGGGAACTGGGCCGACTCTAGATTTTTGTCTATTCTATATCCTGCAGTGGTGGTGCTCGGGGCTGAGGGATGAGTGCGCACGTGGAGCAAGCGGTAACAATAACCTGATGTCATCCTAGTGTGCTAGTTTGTTGTCATTTGTTTTCTTTCTTTGTTTGTTCTCACCTTGTATCATTCTTTGTACCTTTAGATTCGTTTTTCTAGCCCTGCAGCAGTGCATTTTTTCTCTGCCCCTCCCCCCTGCTAGTACATTCAGTCCATGTACCAGTATTTATAAGCCCTAGTATGGCTCTAGCGAGCTCTAGTAATATGCCCCGTACTCCCTACTCCTGTACTTGAGTGTGCGCGAGACGTAATCAGGCATGGAGCACCGAAATGTAAGTGCCTCTGCTGTGATATAATGCAGACGAATGTGGCACAGTAAATTCTTATTAAATTGCACGGTGCAACCATCAACATCACCTTTTCGTGATTTATTTGCATCAATTCCTAAGAGATGTTTTCCATTTGATGAACTATTTCTTCAGCTCAGAACACAGACATCTTAGAATATCTGCTGACACATTTTCTTTGAAAGTCTCTCTCATGTCCTGCCTTTTCGGGTCTATGCTCCTTCATACTCGTTTCATTATTTTCATAAGCTCAGAAAACGAGGCCAATTTGAGCTGGACTTGGGTTTGTGAGACAGTTCAGGAGTCTGTTAATCACTACATTTGAATGTGCCCTTTTAATTTTTTTAAGATTCCCAAAAGAACAGGACTCTTTGGTTTGATTACATTTCATATGTGTTCCATTGTGCTAGCTTGTCATCTATTTCCATTGTATCAACTCCGCCATCTTCCCAGAAGACTGTAAACACGCATAGATCAAACCCATGCTGAAGAAACCCTCTGCCGTTCCGACGGTCCTCAAGAACTTCAGACCTATCTCTCTATTCCCCTTCCCAGCCAAGGTCATGGAAAACATCAACTCCCAACTTTCTGAGTTCATCGAAGCAAAGCACATCTTGGACCTCTCCCAATCCAGCTGCCGAAGCAACCACAGCACCAAGACCACCCTCCTCGACTGAGTCAAAACTGCAGCCCTCATCCTCCTGGACCTCTAGGATGCCTTTGATACCGTCTCCCACAGCATCCTATGTACAAGACTCCACAACACCGGCATCCGAGACAAAGCTCTGGAATCGATCCGCTCCTTCCTCACCCGCCGAACATAGAGAGTCAGACAACCACTGTTCCACTCTGAACCCACAGAGATCAGCTGTGGAGTGCCTCAGTGCTCCTCCCTGAGCCCCACTCTCTTCCATATCTACATGGCCCCACTGGCAGCCATCGTCAGGAACCACAGACTCAACATCGTCTCCGATGCCGACAACACCCAGCTGATTCTCGCCCTCACCAACAAACCCACAGTCGCCAAGAACAACTTCCACAATGGGATAAAGGCTGTTGCCACCTGAATGAAGGACAGCTGCCTCAAGCTCAGCTTAGAGAAGACCGAATTCCTCATCCTGGGCTCCACCCCCTCCACCTGGGACAACTCCTGGTGGCACTCAGCACTTGGAACCCCCCAGACTCACAGACCACGCACAAAACCTCTGCATCATCCTGGACTCCTCGCTCATTGTGAGTTGCCGGATCAACGCCATCTCAACAGCCTTCCCACCACAGACACATCACCGGCCACCTGAGAGGCCTCCACTGGCTCTCAGTCAATAAAAGAATCACTGTCAAGCTCCCCACACATGCCTACAAAGACCAACACGACACGGTACTTGGGTTCTCTGTCATTCTCTCGAGGCATTTTACCGCGCGCCGGGAGAATGAGGAGAATCTTGGGTGAACAGGATTCAGGAGCGGGGCGGCCAACTGTCTTCGTTGGTTGTGGGGAGAAGTCGCACTTTACCTGTGTTCCGCTGACATAATAAATTTTGCCCTAACTTACCTGAGGTTTCCTGCATCTTTACACTGGCGACGAGTGGCCAGGCCAATCAGCGGGACTTCCATGCGTGCAGAGATTCGGCGCTACCACTGTGCAGTCGTCCTCCTTGTCTAAGGCACAGCTTCCTTCCTTCATCGTCCGGCTGACACCAGGGACAAGGCGTTTACTTCTAGTGTGTCCAAGGTACTTATTCCTTTTCCTGCAACTTTTCCGGTGACTCCGTTTGGCGTTCTTTCGCAGCTGGAATCGCACCATCTTCCAGTGCAGTTCACAGTGACCCACACACCACGCCTCCCTACGTCATCGGGCATATGCCCACTACATGGTGTCCATCTTTAAATCAGGCATAATTTCTAAGCTTGCATCGTTTCGCATTAATTCGGCCATTTTGAAGTCAGGCAAACTCTTCGTTTGTGTTGATCTCAGTGATCTGCACACCGTTTTTCATATTTGGAACATCTATTCTTCATTTGTGCTGATCTCGGTGATCTGCACACCATTCATCATAATCTATTCATAATTTGAGGTGCTGATCTCGGTGATTGGCACACCGTTCATGTTTCTTCAATTTTGCAAGTGCTTATTCCAGTAATCAGCACATTATACTCTCTGTATTTCTTTTTCATTGCATATATTTCTTTTTAATTATTTATCTTTGTGTTTTGATGTGTACACAATATCGCCAAATTTCCACATAGTATTATTATACTTAATTTTGCCATGTTCCAAGCCATTACTCCACCTGCGCCTTTTCTACCCAATCTAGCTTCTCCAGAAATCAATTGGGAAAAATGGAAGGAAGAATTTGAGGCATATCTGGAAGCTCTTGATGGAGAGTCCTTCACTTGTAAAAAGAAATATGCCGTTCTCAGACATTGTTTAGGTACTCAAGGCCGCAGCATTTTAAAACACATCCCTAAAGATATTGTCATTGTTGGCGATGGTGAAGGTGACAATGTAGTAGACGAATATGCTACTGCCATTAAGGCCTTAAACACTCATTTCAAAGCTTGTAAAAATGTAACCTTTGAAAGACACAAGTTTTACAAGAGTCCAATTGCAAGGTGAATCTGCCTCAACCTACGTTGACGCTTTGCACATCCTTACTGCCTCTTGTGAATACAAAGCATTCGAAGAGGAAATGATTAAAGACCCGCTAGTTGAAAAGACCAACAACAAAAAAGTTCAAGAGGCACTTCTATCTAAGCCTGATCTGACTCTACAAATGGCATTAGACATTGCTACGAGAGTTGAAAGCACTAGTTCATACATGGAGCAAATGTCTTTAACTGACAGCAAAAGTCACAATGTGTGTGCAATTAAATCATAATATAAGAGAACTAATGAGTTAAAGGAAAAAACAGATAAAAAGAACAGTAATACTACAACGAGGAAAGTACTAATGTGTTACAGGTGTGGCAATACCAGTCACCTTGCTCATGTCAAATCGTGCCCAGCTGTCAACAAAATATGTGCCAAGTGCTCAAAGAAAGGGCACTTTACCAAGGTTTGCAGGTCCAATGGAAACAGACCATTTAAGAAGGTGCACAATGACGAATCTTTAGCGGAGGAAATGTGTTCATCAAGCGAAGAAGAGGAAGTCTTCACTATTGTGGACATGGATTGTTCCAATGGAATTTGGGGTGTCAATTCTCAAGGACTTGAAAGACCTCTATGTACTATTATTGTGAACGGAGTTAATGTCCAAATGTTAGCCGATTTTGGGTCTCCTTTCACTCTAATAAGTGAATCGCTCTGGAGAGAATCTTTTCCAAAGCAAATTTTGAATCAGTCTTGTGTACATCCCATTTGATATGGTGTGATGGTCATTGATGTTGTCAGTGAATTCAACGCTGATTTTGAATTCAAGGACAGCAAATCTAAGGACATCATATACGTAGCAAGGGACGAGGCATGTCTCCTCAGATGGGGAGACCAAGGCAATCTTCCTTGATCCTAATAATAGTCAACACGTGGTGTTAAAGAAAGATTTCTTCCAAGTACAAGCTGTCCAAGTAAGCTCATGGGAATTGTCGTATCCAAAAGGGTTTAAAAAAGAGTTGGGTCTCTTTAAAGGTTTCAAGCACATGATTAAATTAACAATTGGGGCTCAGCCTGTGGTGCACAAGGTCAGGAGGGTGCCCCTAGCGTTACAGTCAGACTTAAACAAAGAATTAGACAGATTGTGCTCAAGTGATGTAATTGAAGGGGCGTGGTTGAGGAGCCGATGTGGACGGTCGGGTGAGCTGAGGGCTCCGCGCCGACCCCGGCATTTCTCCTGTTTAGGGAGCCTGTATTGCTCCTAAAAATTGCCTGGGACCGATCTGCGCTGCTGCGGGGGTGCCCGTGTCAGCTTTCGACTGGAATACCGACGCTGCTGGGAACCGGAGACCAAGACGGAGCGAGAGTCTGACCGGAGCAGCATTAAAATGGCGCAGGGAGCTGAGTTGCAGTGGTGCGCGAGAGTGCAACGGCAGGACGGGAGATCGGAGAACCGTGCTGCTGAACTTCGGAAGACCAGCAGTGCGGTTTCTTGTGCGGACCTAAGACTTGGGCGAGAGCGGCGTCCCTGGGGCAGCGGGAACTGAAGAAGCGGAGTGACCCCCCCGTCGGCATGTAGAGCTACTGAGGCAGCAGCTGCGAAGACGGAGGAGCTGTGCAGTGCTCGCAGACTCGCATCAAGGAGGGGGACCTGGTGTCCCTGGCAAGATTCTCGCCTGCATGGAGTAAAGGATTGAGGGGACACAAACTGCTCGTCGGGAAGAATGAGCCGCCATTTTGTGAGACGCACGGTATAGTGCGATCGGGGGCTGTACGGCTCTTCACACTCTCGCCAGCTGGTACTGGAGGCGAAGATGGTGGCTAAGGGGCTCTGACATGCAGGGCTGGCAGAGTATTGACCCTGATGGTGGCAGAATAGTAGGAGACCCCTGGACATTGATGCAGGAGGCAGTGGGGTTACCTGGGAACAGTGCCATTGTTGAGCAAAGGTGGGAGGAGAGGAGCAGCAAGAGCAGGGATCGCGGGGCAGTGAAGGGTTGGCCTACTACCTGGGCAAAACAACAGCAGCAGAAGCGAGTAGACGGAACCCGCCCAGTTGGCACGGTGGTAAAGACTAATTCTACTTGTGCCAGTGTTAAGAACGCCAGAGTGGTAATTAGGGCAGAAAGCCGAGGCTGCAATCTGTAGGCAGATATGGTGAAATCCGTACAGCCAGACAGCGCTGTGCGCACGGATAAAGCCCTGAACCAGGAGCGTTAAAGTCGAGGTGGGGCTCAATGGGACCTTCAGCTCTGGTACTAGCATATAGAGGAGTGGACCTGGGAGTGTCGGCGCCTGTCGAACCAGGAGAGGGGACGGGTGCATCAAGGTTCAGGGCCACGGACACCGATGAGGTGCTAGGGGAGTGTCTTACAAGGTCTGCGAATTGAGTGGTGGACAACCCACACCGGGGGTAGAGGAGAGGACACCCCGCAACAGTGACCATCGCACAGAGTCTCTGACAAGTGCGAAGGACGAGGGAAGAAACGTGAGAACACCAGCGGGGACGAACGACCGTCAGAGCGGACGACCATGGGAAAGCCACGGGGCAAGCAGGGGGGAGCGCCCCCAGAGCAAGAAGACGAAGCGGCAGATCACCGGATGCAGGAGGCGCCGGAGTTACAAACAGAGGGGATGATGCAGCAGCAAGTGGAGGTGATGCTAAAGGCCATTACGGACACCAGAGACGCCCTCCAACAGGATATAGCACAAGTGTCGATGGGGTTGGGCCTCCTTTGTGCAGACCATGCAAAATTGGCGGATCGAGTGAAACAAACAGAGGTCGCTTTGGGAGTTCTGGACCCAGCACAGAAGGCGCTTGAGACACAGATGGGAGAAATGCACCGTCGATTACAAGCTCTAGAGAAGAGGGCGGAGGATGCTGAAGGGCAGAACAGGAGGAATAATGTGCGGGTGGTGGGGCTCCCTGAAGGAGTGGAAGGATCCAGTATGGTGGACTATGTGGAGGCCTGGCTGAGGACGGATGTTGCCCCCGAGGGCTTGTCTCCTTTCTACACTCTGGAGAGAGCACACAGCATGCTGGCTCGTCCACTGACGACTGGGCGGCCACCCAGACCAGTGGTGGTACGCCTGCTCCACTACAAAGACAGAGTCCTGCTCCTGAATAGGGCACGCACCGTGGGCCCCTTCAAGGTAAATAATAGTAGCGTGACGTTGTTCCCTGACTATACATTTGAGGTGTAGCGCCAGCGTGCCTCCTTCTTGGAAGTCAAGAAAGCACTCCGTACAGAAGGATTACAGTACTCGCTGATGTTTCTGGCATGTTTGAGGGTGGCCATGGACAGTAAAACCTTCTTTTACAATACCCCTGAGGAAGCATGGGACTGTCTGGAATCCTACAGAGCGGGCCAGGGAGAGGCTGGTCGTGGCCAGGAGACTGCTGGGAAGGCACCGCGCCCTCATCGACCGCGGCACTCCGGAAGACGTCGTCTCGGCTCCCAGAAGCCAACAGTGTCACAGACGAAGAAGGAAAGGTCGGCGGCACTACAGGCGGTGATGGAGATCTCTCAAGAACGGGGATCAGAATCAAGGGGTGCGACAGACTCTGAGAAGGGATCGGCAGGAACGGTCTCTGAGGATTCGGATTCGGCGAGCGGCACAATGCCTCATATTACACCTGGAACAGCTGATGAGATCGCAGATGCGTAGTACAGTAAGACTTTTCCGAGGACTGGAGGGTGCTCTTGTTTAATAATGTTCCCTTTCGATACTGTGGAGGAAAGTGAGATGATGTTTGCGGAGCAGGCAGGGGCTGGGGGGGAGGCCTTAGGGTGGGGCTCCCTTAGTCTGAGGTGCTCCAGCAGAGGCTGTGGCCTTATTGGGAGTAGGGTACGGCGCGAGATAGTTGAGATACTCGGATTCGGATTAACTAGGCCCTTAGGCACCTCCCCTACTATTGTATCTAGAGGCTCCCTGGTAGCTACCGGGAGGCAGTTTAGTTAGGAGTTTGGATGGGTGCTGGATTGTTAGGACCTGTTCTGGGGAGGGGTTGTTGGGGAATTTTGCGAGTGTTGTTTGAGGAAGTAGGGGCCGCCGGTGTGTCCATGGAGAGGGTACAGAGGTTCCAAGGGGCAGTGACCAATATGGGGACAATGCTTGATTTCAAATGTATAACGTGGAATGTGAGGGGGATGCACACAATAGGGAAGTGCCACAGGGTACATGCTTACTTGGTGTGTAGGGGGGTACACGTAGCCTTCCTGCAGGAAACCCATATTACTCGAGCGGAGGGCAGTGCACTGCAGCGTAGATGGTGGGGGCAGGTGTATTATAAAACGTATTCCGCTGTTGCTAGGGGAACATTAATATGGATTAGAGCTGGGGTCCCCTTCCAGATGACCCGCCAATTAGCTGACCCAGATGGGAGGTTTGTGGTGGTGGTGGGGGGCGGCTGAATGGATTGGCTGTAACGTTATGTAGCATATATGCCCCTAATGTGGATCAGGTGGCCTCTTTTAGTCGTTTGTCGGGTAAACTGGCACCTTACCTGACTGGCCCTGCGATAATAGGAGGGGACTTCAATTCGATAACTGATATTAACATGGATAGGTCGCATCCACCGCTGCCCGAAGCCCCTATACACAGAATATCTAAAATTAGAAGGGACTGGCAGGATAGATGACGGTTAATATACGCGTGGCGAATGCAGCATTTAGAGGAACGTGACTATTCTTTCTTCTCTGCATTGCACGAACTACATGTGCGTTTGGATGCCATATTGTGCACATCGGATGTTCATGCAAAAGTAATACAGAGTGAATACTTAACGAGAACGATATCAGATCATAATCCGTTATTGTTGACGATCAGTTGGGCTCAAGAGAGACCTGCGATTACGATGTGGCGTCTACGACCAGAGGTACTGGAGGACGCTGTTTTCCATACAGAAATAGCAACAGGAATTACGCAATACTTTGCTGAAAATGAGGGGACGGCATCTAACTTGGCACTGGAGTGGGACGCTTTTAAGGTAGTGGTGAGGGAAATGTGCATTACTAAAATGGCGGGTGTACGGAAGACATTGCTGCGGGAAGTAGAATCAGCAGAACAATGACTGAGAGGGGCAGAGAGGGCACGCAAAACCAAAGGAAATGATGGACGGAGTGTTGAACATTGCAAGCACTCACCCCCAGTCAACTGATCTGGGTTTAATCCATCACCGTTCTTTAGCCCACTCTGCCACCCCAGTTCAGACATGGCCATATGCAAATCAGTCTGACCCTGTGCCTCATGGGAACAGTCCAGCCCGAACTGCCAAGCCATGTCTTCCCTGGACCGGAAACAAGCTTCCTAGGACCGGTTTCTGGCATTTCAGCCGTCTTCAGCCAGGCTTGCTTGAATCCAGTGGCAAAGTGAGCAAGGGACTCACGTCTGAGCATACCCTGCCAACTTATGGCGAACAAAGCAAAACCAAAGGAAATGATGGACGGAGTGTTGAACGTTGCAAGCACTCACCCCCAGTCAACTGATCTGGGTTTAATCCATCACCGTTCTTTAGCCCACTCTGCCACCCCAGTTCAGACATGGCCATATGCAAATCAGTCTGACCCTGTGCCTCATGGGAACAGTCCAGCCCGAACTGCCAAGCCATGTCTTCCCTGGACCGGAAACAAGCTTCCTAGGACCGGTTTCTGGCATTTCAGCCGTCTTCAGCCAGGCTTGCTTGAATCCAGTGGCAAAGTGAGCAAGGGACTCACGTCTGAGCATACCCTGCCAACTTATGGCGAACAAAGCAAAACCAAAGGAAATGATGGACGGAGTGTTGAACATTGCAAGCACTCACCCCCAGTCAACTGATCTGGGTTTAATCCATCACCGTTCTTTAGCCCACTCTGCCACCCCAGTTCAGACATGGCCATATGCAAATCAGTCTGACCCTGTGCCTCATGGGAACAGTCCAGCCCGAACTGCCAAGCCATGTCTTCCCTGGACCGGAAACAAGCTTCCTAGGACCGGTTTCTGGCATTTCAGCCGTCTTCAGCCAGGCTTGCTTGAATCCAGTGGCAAAGTGAGCAAGGGACTCACGTCTGAGCATACCCTGCCAACTTATGGCGAACAAAGCAAAACCAAAGGAAATGATGGACGGAGTGTTGAACATTGCAAGCACTCACCCCCAGTCAACTGATCTGGGTTTAATCCATCACCGTTCTTTAGCCCACTCTGCCACCCCAGTTCAGACATGGCCATATGCAAATCAGTCTGACCCTGTGCCTCATGGGAACAGTCCAGCCCGAACTGCCAAGCCATGTCTTCCCTGGACCGGAAACAAGCTTCCTAGGACCGGTTTCTGGCATTTCAGCCGTCTTCAGCCAGGCTTGCTTGAATCCAGTGGCAAAGTGAGCAAGGGACTCACGTCTGAGCATACCCTGCCAACTTATGGCGAACAAAGCAAAACCAAAGGAAATGATGGACGGAGTGTTGAACATTGCAAGCACTCACCCCCAGTCAACTGATCTGGGTTTAATCCATCACCGTTCTTTAGCCCACTCTGCCACCCCAGTTCAGACATGGCCATATGCAAATCAGTCTGACCCTGTGCCTCATGGGAACAGTCCAGCCCGAACTGCCAAGCCATGTCTTCCCTGGACCGGAAACAAGCTTCCTAGGACCGGTTTCTGGCATTTCAGCCGTCTTCAGCCAGGCTTGCTTGAATCCAGTGGCAAAGTGAGCAAGGGACTCACGTCTGAGCATACCCTGCCAACTTATGGCGAACAAAGCAAAACCAAAGGAAATGATGGACGGAGTGTTGGGCACGACCTGAGAACCTAGGGGCACAGGAAGAAATGTCAGAGGCCAGAGAGGGGGTGGCGACCCAGGTAGAGAGGTTGCGTTGCTATGATCATAGAGGCTACCTGGCTAAGGCGCACACGGAACAGGACAAGGCGCGCACGTTGCTGGCATGGTTAGCCAACCCGGCCCCTCGAGGTACGCCTATATTGGCATTGAATTCTTCATTAGGAACTCCAGTTTATACCGAGCGAGGGATCAATGGATTGTTTTTAGACTACTATGATGACTTATATAGGAGCAGGTTGAGGATTACTGACGATGCCCTAGAGGAGTTTTTGGCTGAAGTTAAACTTACCCCGGTTGGAGGAGGAACAAGCGGAATTATTGGGGCAAGAGATTACTTTGGGGGAAATACGGGGTGCCATTAAACACATGGCGTGTAATATAATGCCGGGCACAGATGGCCTACCTATAGAGTTTTACTCCAGCTATATCGATTTGCTAGCTCCTAAACTGTTGACGGTTTATAAGGAGGCGCAGACGGTAGGGAAGCTTCCAGCCTCCACGCAAGAGGCTATCATCATCCCACTTCAGAAACCTGGAAAAGATCCTTTAGACAGGACAGCTTACCGCCCTTTATCTATGCTGACGTCTGACTATAAAATACTAAGCAAAATTCTGGCGACTCGGCTCCTCCCCTATATGGTACAATTGATTCACCGTGACCAGGCGGGTTTTCTCCCGTCACGGAATCTAGCCACTAATATACGACGCCTCCTCCGCATACTGGATGAGGATCATGGGAATACTCCCACTGCTGCGGTACTCTCGGTGGACATAGAGAAGGCGTTTGGTAGCCTGGAGTGGCCCTCCCTGTTTCGAGTTATGCGTGCATTCGGCCTTGAGGAGGCATTTGTGGGATGGACGGGGTTACTTTATAGCGCAGCGACAGCACGGGTGCGGACAGGGATGGTGGTCCCCCCCCTGCTCAGTAGGTCGGGGAACACGACAGGGATGCTCACTGTCCCCACTGCTGTTTGCATTGGCCATTGAGCCGTTGGCCTCGCATGCCAGGCTGGGGAGACACTATCAGTGACTAGCCTTGCGCAGAGACATTCAGCATATATATTTATTTGCCGATGATCTACCTATTTTCCTGGCAATACAGGGGAGGCCCTGGAGGGGGCGACAAACCTGCTCTGGGTGTTTGGTGAGATTTCAGAGCTGGGGGTGAACTGGGGGACGACTTGTCTTTTCTCGGTGATTCCATCGGCGGCAGGTACAGTACAGGTGGCGGGAATTCAGTGGGAACCAGATTGCTTGCCCTATCTCGGGACTAATATCTATCATGCACCTGCCAATTTGCTGGATGGAAATGTAGGCAGGGCTTTACGAGGCCTGAGAGGTAACCTGGATTTTTGGAGTGCTTTATCACTCTCGGTAGCCGGCAAGGTGGCCCTCCTGAAGATGGTGGCGCTTCCCTGTCTGCTATACTTCTTTAGGACGCTGCCGATTTGGGTGCTGGGGGCAGTCTTTCGGCAGCTTTGTTCCATGGTTAGTGGTTTCTTATGGGGGAACGGTAGGAGGTGGGTAGCCTTGACTACAATGATGCGACCGAGAGCAAATGGGGGCCTGGCGGTGCCGGGTTTCGAACATTATTACTTGGCAGCTCAATTGCAATGGCTCACTCAAGCGGTGGCTCGAGAGTTTAGGGGCCCGGATGGCCCCGAGGGACGGTGGCTCCCGCACCATGTGATGTCATTTATAATACTTCAACAGCCCTTGTGCCTAGGCTCACTCACCACTGAGGAATCGACGTTGCGACAATGTTGGAACTGGAGCCAGCATAGAGCCGGGATTACTCATCCGTACGCCCCGGAGATTCCTTTGGGCATGTGCACTGCTCTCCCGCATGGGGGGGGCTGGTCGACACTGGCAGACTGGGAGTTGATGAGTGTCCAGGTGATGGTAGATTTATACGAGGACGGGGCATTATTACCATTTCAGATGCTGCGGGATAGGTATGACCTTCCACGAGGGGACTACTTGTTGCATGCAGCCCTGGTCTCTGCGATACAATATTATTGGAGGGAAGGGTTGTCGGAACCGATGACCACTATGGTGTGTCAATACGTGGTAATGGATGCGGGGACATTTAAGGCTGTAACTTGTATCTACAGGCTGCTGATCACAGAAGGCCTGCAACCATTGCAAGAATTACAGCAAAAGTGGGAAGCGAATCTCGGGAAGGAAATACCCGAAAAGAAATGGGCGCAATTGGTTCGAAGGGCCTGGAAGAGTACTAGAAATGCTAGGTTTCAATTAATACATTTCTTTATATTACATAGGGCTTATTTAACCCCGACTAAGATTAATCAATATTTTCGTACAGATACTGCCCAGTCCCCACACTGTAATTTAGGGAGGTGGAGTTACACCACATGATGTGGAGCTGCGGGCAGTTAGGAACATACTAGGAGGAGGTAGTCGACTTGCTATGTGGAGTTACGGAGCACCACATAGAGACCGACATGGGCACCTGTTTATTGCACTGGTTTCCGCACACTCCTAAAACAAGAATCACAAGTAAGTTTCTGGATCTAGGCCTAATATTGGCTAAAAGAGAGCTCACGGCGCAATGGAAGACAAGACGAGGGCCTAGTGTAGAGAGGTGGAAGTCGGAGTTACTCAAATGGGCTAAGAGTGAGAGTACAGTCAGATTGCAACAGGCTATACGGGCTAATAATGAGAAGGCAACGGTAGCAGCGAGGGCGTGGGAGACCATAGTAATTGCATTACAGACGTCCGAAACTGATTCGGAGGCAAGCTCTGTCGGAGAGGCCCGAGGGGGATCACCTTGATTGATAAATGCGCCGTGATGGTAGCCATGGCCTATCCCTGTGGTGCACTAAAAGGATACAAGAACGGAAGGTTTTGTCCGCCACTTGTTCTAATATAAGGTGCGAAGGAAGTGATAATGCTACATATACAAGAGACCAGAAATTTGGACACACAGGCAGCAGGGGGAGGGTGTTTGATTGAGTTGGCTTATTGTTAAGTATATGGATCACATTATTGCGTATTGGAATTACATAATCGACAATATGTTTAAGATAATGCACGAATTTGTTAAGAGGTCGTGTACATACCTCTAAACTCTTGAGAAGATGGATGGGTGACAAGGGGTTTATTTTTCCTAAGGATAAGATTGATGATGTTTGCAAAAAGCGTGTTGAGGCACAAAATAGGTTTGATCAAACGCGGGTCGAACCAGGCACCAAGCAGCCGAATATCTGTGTCAGGGACTTGGTGAGAGTGAAGTGTTCTAGGATTTTACCCAAAGGGGAGTCCAAATTTTCTGTTCTCAAGAAAGTTGTAAAAACTAACGAAGGTGCTGTCAAATGATGGTAGGTGGTAGAACAAGGGGAAGATTTCTGTGTCTAAAACAGGCTTGCATGCTCAACCCAATAATTCTGTTCGAGCTGAATTTAATAATGACACTAATCTTACTTCCCGTTCCCCGTCTTCCAGGAGCATCAAACAGCCTTCCAAATTTCAGGATTATATTTTGCAATGATTTTTATGCTCTTCTGTTGTTGGAATATTTTATTCTTTGCATTATGTTTTTATTTGTTCTCTGATTTCAAGGTTTGGTTTTCATCTCATTGTTTAAAGGGGAAAGATGTGTTCTCTGTCATTCTCTTGAAGCGTTTTACTGCGTGCCGGGAGAATGAAGATAATCTTGGGAAAACAGGATTTGGGAGCGGGCGGCCAACGGTCTTCGGTAGTTGTGGGGAGAAGTCGCACTTTACCTGTATTCCACTGACATTATAAACTTCGTCCTAACTTACCTGAAGTTTCCTGCATCTTTACATGTACCTCAACCACCACCTCGCATTCCACACACCCACCAAAGATCTCCGCTCCATCCAGCTGGCCCTGACCACTATCCCACACATCCACAAAACTACGGCTGGAGCAAGATCCTTCTCCTACCTTGCAGCAAAAACCTGGAACACCCTGCCTCTCCACCTCAGGCAATCCCCGTCACTCAATTCAGGAACGACCTCAAGATCTGGCTCTGCGACTGAACCACAGTGTCTTTGACAGATCAGCAACCCCCCACAGCGCCATGAGACCCTTACAGGTGAGTAGTCAAGCTCTACAGGACACTTGATTAATTGATTGATTACCACACACAGAAGTCACATGTAAGGGTGTATAAAATAATAACTCTGCCAAAGAAGATGCACAGATTCCTATTTATTTCAATTTCACCTGATAGCAAAATGTCTTACAATACAGTTCTTGCTCGAGATTTTTATTGCACATTTTTTCAACAGGGATGTTTATGTTCTGGTTACTTTTAACCGATTTAATAAAAAACTTGGTCAGTAATCGAAGTTGGAGAAACTGGTAAAGTTTAAAAATATTTCAGGAGTTTGCAAGGAGCCTACTTTGCAAATTATGCACACCCTATTAGTAAAGTTTGCCATCCTCTTTAATGCCCCAAATCTGGTGAGATTCCTGGAACTGCAGAGAGAGGCTTGGGCGTCTTTCGCAACAGCCCTCCACATTGGGGGCACCAGGGTACTGCAGGAGTCTAGGGGGTGGGGGTAAATTCTCAGTGTGAGGGCAAACATACTTTGAATAGGTAAGTCTTCAGAGCTATCTTAAATGATCACATTGGGGTGGGCGGGTTCCGTGGTTGAAAGTGCAAGGAGCTCCAGAGGCAAGGGTAAAGTATTCTGATGGGTAACCAGCCTAGCTACACTCACATTCAGAGCATGGTTTGTAATGTTTATAGCTTCAGAGAGTATTTTCTAGCAGTGTCATTTCTCGGGTCCTTATTAAGCAGGTCCCAGGAAATTGATGCTATTTCTCCACTTCCTGAGTTACTGATATCAGGGATATTGGCAGTGCTTAATTTGAGCTGGTGGTTTCCGATGCTTAGCACTGGCACTTAATGGTCAAAACCCATGCTTTTCATGAGCACCAGTTAAGGACACATTCATTTCAAAGGAGATTAAGTGATTTGGCCAGAATCACAAGATGTTGAGCCATTGGTGACACTCGAACCTGGTTCTCTAGCTCCGCAGTCGGCAGCTCTGGCCATTACGCCACATCCAATCCCCACTTTTATGGTTAGCAGTTGGTTCTGTGTTAGGCGGCGCTAACAGAAGAAATGAGCTGGTGCAAGCTGCCTCCTGACGTGAGCCCGGGCACTTAATTTTTTACAAATTAACCACTTGATACCGGTAAATCCTGGATGGAGATAATCCAAAACAATAGGAGTCAGATCCTGAGGGTCCACTAAGAAATGAGGAATTATGGGGGAATCGGCAATTCTGGGTCTGATTCCACTTTCTCCTGGAGATTTTAGCTGCTCAAAGTAAACAGATCCACAAAGTTCCCACTGAATAATTCCACAGTGTTTGTAACACCATCAAAACTACCTCGCCCTTAATGATGGTCGTGATGTTTATCAGAAGTAGGATAACCACGACCAGAGCATCAGTAAATTAAGGATTGTTTTCAATGTGCACAAAGCCTATTTACTGTGTCTATGTCAACTGAAAGTTTTATTATTGAATTAGGATTCAAGATTCTTCATATTTTGAAATTCTTCAAATAGGCATTTGCAAGGAAATAGTATTACAATTACAAGCCAAAATACAAGAAAGGACAGAGCATTTTAAAAGGTGGAAAACATGAAGAATGGAAGAAAATTCAAGGGAGGAATGAATTCATGGATGCATCGTCTAGTAGTGATATATAAGAGAACCACTAATACCGTGGTAAACATGTGTTGATTTATTTACTTGCTGTGCTTAAATAGGTTTTTTACAGAAACTACTGTACCTAGCATTTAAGGGCTGGTTTTAGTGAAGACCTAGTGTTTTTACTAAAATAAAACCTATAATATGAATATATCTCTTTACTACGCATGCGATACATCGCATGCCATTACAACGTGGTATTTACAATGACCGCGTTGTTACATCGCAAATCATTACATCGCAAGTCGTTACAACGACTTGCTGTAGGGGGCGCGCTGGACTTAAGAATAGTATGATTTACTATTTCTACTCCACTTTGTGCAACAGCAGGAAAGGTGTTGGATTGTAAATCCAACACCTTCTGCCCCCTACAGCAAGTCGTTGTAACGACTTGCGATGTAATGGTTCACGATGTAACAATGCGGTCGTTGAAATGACTGCATTATAATGGCATGCGATGTATTGCGTGCGATCTAAACTCTGTTTCCTGTATAATATACTAACTTATAAGCGATGTAGGCCTACCCTCTTCCTCCATTGGTCTGTTCTTTCGTCATTCATAGTTTTCTTCTGCCCTCTACTTTATACAGCATGTGACATTGGTCAGCCCAGTTCAGCCATTGGCTAACTTTTCTGTCAGTAATAGCATTCTGCCTTTTCACAAGGAGCACATCAACATCAAAGTAGTTCCCTTCAGACCCTCGAACTACCATGACAATGTGTACTTTTTTAAACCAAAAAGATATTTGTACTTTTGGACAATGTGTGTTTTAAACTGGTAAGGGCTTGGCAGCTCCCCCAACAGGAAAGTTTGGCAAAAAATGTAGTAAAACAAGCCTTTGCAAAGACAAATAGATGACAGCCAGCGCCAAACCTATTGGCTTCGCCAAGCTTGTTCACAGAGCACAACGATCTCGAAATATTCAGTGGATTTCATTCAAGAGGAATTTTGCATGCTTGATGACGAGTGAGCATTGAAAAGATGTCCACTCTGAGACACTTTGAGCAGAATATTCAGAAGGGCAGGATTAGCTGTTCGGAGAAGAGTTGAGGAGCAGAGCATGTGCTTTGTGAGTAGTGGTCAATGCAGATAGTGAGGAGGCGGTGTGCATGTTAGGTAGAGGATGCTACAGTGTAGAGCACCTCATAACAGGGAAGACATGACAATCAGAAGTAGCATAATGGTGGTTTAATGACATCTAGGAGGTGATTGGGTTGAGCCCGTAATGCCCTTTTATGTTGGGTAGAGATGTGAGAGAGGTTAAGAGGGGCTGCCTTAGATTTTGTGGAGTAGCAGAGACAGGAGTGTGCAGAGAGCTCAATATTAAGCTGATGGTCACCAAGCTTGAAAATGTAGTGAAGGCGGAGTCAAGATGGCGACGGAGTAGGACGCTCTCCTTGGTCCCTCCGGTGCCGAACTTCCAAAGCATTGTATTCGCGGCCTCCCGAGGACTTCTGAGACCTGCCTGCGGTAGCGCTTGGCGTCCTGTGGCAGCGGAGGCAGTTTGCGATAGCCGGAGGATTTGCCCGTGGTGCTGGGTGTCCCGTAGCGGTTGCCACCTGCGGCGCGGCTGGCGGCGGGGCCGGGACCTCGCCTACGACATAGGGCTGACGCTGTGGAGCCCGGCTTCCCACCGGGGGCGGAGCTTCGTGCCGGCGGCGGCGACGTGGAGCAGTGGGTCAGCGGGCAGAGACTGAGCGGCCAGCCCAGCGGGTGGACACAGCGGTGGGCGCCTGGGGGCTCGAATCCCCGCCCCGCAGCGAAGGCGAAGCCTGAGGGGGTCACCTGCTAAGAGCGCTACTGCCCCGGAGCTTGATCCGACCGGGCCGGCCCGGTGACGCGAGGTGTGTGGCGGCGTCCGACCACCTCTGGGCTCCCGTGTGCAGTGGAGGCAGTGCTGGTGCTGCGGCCACAGGAGGCTACGGCGTGAGGGCATCTGCGGCGACCTGGGGCGTGGGAGCTTGGAGTGTGCTCCGCCCGTAGTGGAGCTGGAGGGCCTGTGATCTGCCCGATCGTGTGGACCCGGTAAGCTCGCTCTGGGTCCTGCAGTGTGGGCAATCCCCCTGGGGGCTCCTGCTGGCGATCGCTTGGGGAACCATAGCCCCACTATCCTTGTGTCTGGCCAGCTCTCGAGAGGAGGTATGTGGACCGGGGTCTTAAGAAGCGGGGTCGTTTGCGGAGTCGCCCGGTGGCCGGGGTGCAGCCCCTTTGCTGGACTATCTGAACTGCTGGGGGCCGGCGTGTGTCAGCCTACCCCCCCCCCCCATCTTGGCACGGACTGGGGAGTGGACTTATCTGGCTTCCCCCGATGGTGGGGACACATAGGAGAGCAGCGCCAGTGGTGGTGACGCATGGTCTGCCAGTGGGTGGCATCGAGTTACCGTTGACCAGGGCACAATGTCTGGCAAGACTCGAGGGGGCAAATCCGGACGAGACGGCCCGCAGCGGGGTGCCACCCCTTCGACGCCGCCTGGCACTAGTGCCTCTTCTAAGCCACCTGATGATGATGCGCCGGTCACCAAGGCGTTTATGCTGGACCTGTTCAACGCTATCAAAGAGGACATCACCAGTCTCTGCTCGCAGCTGGCCTCTGACCTCCGGGAGGTACGTCGCGACGTGGATGGTATTGGTGAGAGGGTGGCAACCCTGGAGGAGCACGACTTGAGGCTCGCCGGCGACGTCCATCAGCTCCAGCAAGATGTTCTTCGGCTCACGGAGCAGAACTTGGATCTCCAGGCCCATGCAGAGGACCTAGAAAATCGGTCCCGACGGAACAACATCCGCATTTGCTCGGTACCATGGGATGGTGAAGCTGGGGACCTGCGGGGCTACGTGGAGGGTCTGTTTCTGCAGATTTTGGGCGAGGACGACGTCCGCGAAATCCAGATGTACAGGGTGTACCGTGTGGGGTTGCCAAGAGGGACAGGGGCTTCCCCCCCGGACATCCTGGTTTGCGTGCATGACTACCAGCTTAAAGAGCGTATACTTTGGAAGGCGAGAGGGGCTCCATCACTGCTCTACCGGGACCACCGTCCCCAGCTGTCCCAGGATCTGGCGGCGTCGACGCTGCAGAAGCGCCGTGACTTTCGCCCTGTGACGTCTTTCTTGCGAGACCAGAATATCTCCTACTCATGGGGGCATCCGTTTTGGCTGATTTTCCGGTGGCGGAACAGGCTGGTTCAGGTCCGCTCTCTGCAGGCTGCCAGGGAGCTCCTTGGCTTGGACGACGGGTCCCCCTCGCTGGGGGATGGGGGCTTGCCGGGGAGGCAGCGTCGGCGCTCCTTCCCTTGGCAACGAGTGGGGCGCCCTGCTGCCCTGGGTCGGCCGGACCCCGAGACCAGCGTGCAGGAGTGGGACGCCGCGGTTGCCTCGGTGGTGAATGTGACGGAGGCAGCCGTGCAGGACTCTTCTTCTGCTGCCTAGCCGCCCGGGAGGCCTCAGCTTGATCGGCGCCGGAGGGCCATCCTCCTTTCAGGTACCACTGGGTATTGATGTACTGTGCGAGGAGACACCCTGGTCCTGTTCACTGGAGGGGTGAGGGCGGAGGCCCCGCCTTCGAGACTTGGGGGATAACCGCAGTGGTCCCGGCCTTGGGAGTGTTGGGTTTCCTTTTGTTCCAAGTTAAAAAAATGTTTGGGGGGCCCTGGTTGGGGGGGTTCCAGGAGAGGGTGGGGGTAGGGAGGGTGGGTTGGGTGGGGGGACGGGAGGGTCCAGTGATGGCGGCCAGGGGTGGAGTGTGCGAGCTGTGTGGGGGGTGTCTGGTGGGGGGGGCAGGGGTGGAGGTTCCGGAGTGAATGCCTGTGTACGGCTTCGCTGCAGACGGGGGAGTGGGAGGTGGAACTGGCTGGGGTCCTTGGTCTTCTTGCCTTGTCAGGTGGTGAGGCGTCTAGTGGCGGATAGGTCTGATGGGACGCATGACACCTTGGGAGATGACCTGGAGTCTCCCGCTGCTATGCTTTGAGAGCAATGGATCTGAGGGGCGCTGCTGGTCCAGCTTTGGGAGGGGAGTCTTGGTCGCGCTGGCGGATGTGTGCCTGTGCGGAGGAGTGAGGGGGGGATCTGGCGGAGAGGGGAGAGGAGAGCACTGTAGGATGCCTGTTACCTTAGGTACCTGGAATGTGAAGGGGCTGAACTCTCCACAGAAACGCCAGAAGGTCTGGAAATACATTCTAGATCACCACCTGGATGTGGTGGGACTCCAGGAGACGCACTTAGCCCGGAGAGACGAGTCCCGTCTCAAGCATAGGCACTTCCCTCTTATTTACAGGTCTTCAGCGGCGTCGAAGCACAGGGGAGGGGCCCTGATGTTTCGTTCGACCCTTCAGTTTCAACCTCTGGGGGTGCGTAGCGATAAGGAGGGCAGATGGCTCGTTGTTAAGGGTGTGCTCCTCGGCAGGACTTGCACGTTCCTTGTGGTGTACGCTCCCAATGCTGGGTAAAACCGGTTCCTTTTGGAACTGCTGCGCTCAGTGGAAGACTTTGTGGAGGGCGGCATCTTCTTAATGGGCGACTTCAATTTGGTCTGGGACAGGGACTTGGACTGTTCTCACCAGCGGGGGGCCGAGGCCGGCCTCTTCTCTGAGGAGACGCGTCGGCGGTTTGAGGAGCTTGGTCTGCTGGACGGGTGTCGCTCTCTACACCCCCTCTCTCGGGATTACACCTTCTTTTCTCACGTGCACAACTCTTACTCCCGCCTTGACCATGTTTTCTATAGCCAGTCCCTCCAGGGGTCTCTGAAGGACGCGAAGATATTTCCCCTCTCCGTCTCTGATCATAGCTTACTAGCGCTGGGCCTTCAGTGGGCCCCGGAGGGGACTGCGCCGCGCAGATGGTATTTTCCGGCGTCACTGGTGCGGGACGAGTCCTCTTGCAACGACCTCCGCAAGGCGATCCGGGAATTCTTTCAGCTCAACCCGGTCCAGGACACATCGATCTTCACTACCTGGGACGCCTTCAAGGCGTCATTCCGGGGTAGCTGCTTGTCCCTCAATGCGGCGCTTAATCGGCTGCGGAGGGTGGAGCGGGAGGCACTAGAGGGGGAGCTCTCAACACTGGAGCAGGCGCATAAAGCCAACCCATCCAGGCAGACGTTGCGCTCTCTTACGGCTATCAGGGGCAAACTTCGGGCCCACTATTCCAACAGGGCTGAGTTCACCCTTCTGAAGCTTCGTCATCTCTCCTACTCGCAGGGGAATAAGGTGGGGAGGCACCTGGCCCGTCAGCTATGCCTCAAGCGGGAGAGGGAGTACATAGGGGGCATACAGGATGCCGCCGGCTTGCTGCAGCACGACGACGCAACCAGGGCAGAACTCTTCGGGGACTTTTATGCTGCATTGTACTCAGGGGACGCCCTGGACCCCACTGCCCAGGAGGCCTATTTGCGCGCTCTCCCGCTCCCTCGAGTATCTCCCGAATGGAATGACCAGCTTTCCGCCCCTATCACCAGGGAGGAAGTGTTGGGCGCCATTAACTCTCTGAAGCCCCGCAAGGCACCTGGTGCGGGCGGGTTCACGGCTCTTTTCTACCAGACGTTTGCGGTGGAAATCTGTGGGTTTCTAGTCCGCCTGTTTAATGAAATGGCCCACTCGGGGATGTCCTCCGTCTCCATGGAGGAAGCGGTCATCTCGGTGATCCCCAAACCTGGCAAGGACCCCTCTGTCTGCTCATCGTTCCAACCGATAGCTCTTCTCAACCTTGATGCTAAACTCTACTCTGCCATCTTGGCGTCGCGCATGCAGGATTTGATGCCGACATTGATCCATCCTGACCAATCCGGTTTCATTAAGGGGCGGCAGACCCATGACAACATCAGACGGGTGATCCACCTTATTGAGAAGGCCAACCGGTTTCGTATTCTGGCGGTGTTGCTTGGGCTGGATGCCGAGAAGGCGTTTGATCGGGTGGATTGGCAGTTCCTGTTCCGCACTCTTCAGGCCTTTGGCTTCTCAGACGGGTTCGTGACCATGCTTAAAGCTAACTATAGTAGCCCCCGATCTAGAGTCGCGGTAAATGGGTACTTGTCCCCCTTCTTCTCGCACTCGCGGGGTACGCTGCAGGGTTGCCCTCTCTCCCCTCTACTGTTCGCCCTGAGTATCGAGCCCCTTGCACTGGCGATTCGGGAACATCCGGACGTCCGGGGACTGCCCTTCACGGGAGAGCAACATAAGATTTCTCTGTTCGCGGACGATGTCCTCCTTTCCCTTGCGGATCCGGCGCACTCCCTCCCCATGTACAGGCCGCCCTGGCGTGCTTTGAGGAGGTTGCAGGGTTCCGGGTCAATTATAGCAAATCTTACATCCTTAATCTTACGCTCTCGCCGGCGGAGGTGGAGCGGCTTCGTCCACTCACGCCCCTATCGTGGTCTCACTCCTCTCTGTTATATCTGGGGGTCCGCTTGACCCCCGCGGTGGGCAAGCTGTACTCGGCTAATTTCCCCCCGCTCTTGGCATCTATCCAGACTGAGTTGCAGCACTGGAAGCCGCTCTTTATCTCCTGGTTGGGCAGGATCCACGCGATCAAGATGACACTCCTCCCGAAGCTTTTATACCTCTTCCAGGCCCTCCCTATTGTCTTAGACGGGGACTTTTTTCGCCGCATAAAGACTCTCATGCTTCGCTTCGTGTGGCAGGGGGGCAGGGCTCGTTTTTCCTTTACCACTCTCCGACGGTCGCGGGCGGAGGGAGGGGTGGGCCTCCCTGTTATGCATCTCTACTACCAAGCAGCGCAATTGAGGGTCCTGGTGGAGTGGACCCAACCCCTTTTGGAAAAACACTGGCTCCACATGGATAGGAGTGTGGCGGGTCGCACGATCTGGGACCTGGTGTGGAAGCCTAAGGGGGACAGGCCCAAGAATGCCTATCTTAAGTGCCTAAAGGTTTGGGATACAGTCTCCGGAGACGAGCAGTGGACCACTTTTCCATCGCCCTTCACTCCCATACACTTCAATCCGGCCTTTCCGCCTGCGTTGCGGGAGGGCCCCTTTGACGCCTGGAGAGAGGGAGGCTGCCTGGCCCTTACCCATTTGTTCCACGGCTCTGCCCCGCTGACTTTCCCGAACTGTGGGCGGGACTATGGGATTGCTGAGCAGGAAAGGTTCCATCACAGACAGTTGCTAGACTGGGCCCTATCTCCGACGGTTCGGGAGGCGGCGACTCGACCTCCTACTCCCTTTGAAGCCTTTCTTTCCCGCACCTCGACCATGCGTGGGGCTATCTCCTTCATCTATAGTCACCTCCTGACCACAGCGGTCTCGCCTAGGCCACGGTATATGGGTCACTGGGAGAACCTTGTTGGGCGAGACATCACGAATGAGGAGTGGTCCCATCTATGGCGAGACATGGCTAGACATAATCATTCGGTGGAACTGCTGGAGGCACACGCTAAAACTATGATGGACTGGTATCTCCCCCCTGCCAAGCTACATCGCATTTTTCCTAACACCTCCGACAGATGCTGGAGAGGCTGTGGTTTGTTGGGTGACTTCCGCCACATCTGGTGGGACTGCCTGGTTATCCGCCCTTACTGGGAAGAGATTCTGTCCCATATTAAAGACATCCTGGGGTATCCTTTTGCGGAATCCCTGGAACATGTGTTGTTGGGTCTTAGGGACCCGCTCTTAGAACATCAGACTCGAGCGGACCAAAAAATCTTCTGGCTTTGTACTGGGGCGGCCAAAATCACCTTGGCAGCGGCCTGGAAGAAGAGGGAGGCCCCAGCGATCTCCCTATGGCATGCGAGGCTGTGGAAGTTGTTGAGCATGGAGCAAATGGCGGACATCTTTCTGGGGGATTTCAAGAATTTCGTTTTCCGCTGGATGCCTTTAGTGCGTTTCCTTTCTCGGGGGCTACCGGCTGCGGTGTGCCCACCGTCGATTCGAGCCCTACATCTGTTTCAAGTGTGAGTAGCATTGGAAGCTTGCAATGGGGTGATTGAGTGCTGCCATCACTGGAGGGTTGGGGAGGGGGTTGGGTGGTTGTTGGTGGGTGGGGGGGAGATTTCCCGGGTTTCCTTTTTCGTTTGGAAAGATAATTGCGACAGTACTACGCGATGAGTGGGGAGGGCCTGAGATGATGGGCCGGGCTGGTCCGGCCCTGGAGACTTGCCTGCTGGTGTACGTTCTAGAAGGGCGGACCTCTCACACTTGTGTTGCTTTCGTACTGGCGACCTGGACTTGGTCCCTTTTCCCCATCTTTAGAGTTGATGCCCTGCTGGGCCGGACAACAGGACTTTTCCTAGTCATAGCGGCCCCCCTCCCCTTGTACATCTCCCCTGCGTGGGAATTGTGGCAGGACTGCCGCGTGTCTTTCCTTGGTTTTTTGACCTTACTCAAATAAAAAACAACTTTGAAGAAAATGTAGTGAATTGTGGGTGTGTTGCTGGGAGAGTTGAATCCAATGTGGTTTTTGACTTGTAAGTGGGCAAAGGAGTATTGTGGATGAGGAACAAGTGGTTGTGGCCGCATCCTAGATTACTTATGACACTGATGTTAACAACCTATTTAGCTTTGTGGAAGCGAAGGAGAGGGCATAATTTACCAAATAGTTAAATTTTGAAACCTAGATGTAGTTACCATATTGCAGATATACGATTGCAGCTACATATTGTTAACAAAAATGTCCTTAAGTTTTCTATTTCCATTTATGAGGTTAGCGTAACAGGTGGACAGAGGATGTGGCAAGAGAGTGAGACATGGCTGATGCAGGGAGAAGGTAACTTATCCCTGTTTTGGAAGAATTCCCCAAAGGGAGAAAGACCAGTGATTGGTGGAGAACAGTTGGAAAGAGAAGGTTTAAGTGCACTTATATTAGAGATGGTGAGAGAACTCAAAGTAAGTGATCAAGTAATTTAAGTAAGTGGGGTAAACGATGAAAAGAAGGGTGACAACACGTGACCGTTGTGAGGACACCTACAGGCAGGAAAGGGTGCTGGGCTTTGTGGGGGAGACGCAGTGTTGAAAGTCCAAGAGAGATTAAGGAGGATGGGGAAAGAGCAGGAGATTGTGGTGATAGAGGTGATGACATTGGCAGGGTGAGTTTAATCAATCTCAGAAAAGTTTCAGAGGAGTGGAAAGATTGAAATCCAGCAGGAGTGATATCTAATAAGTTTTTTAAAAGAGGCATTGGTTCATATTAGAGAAAAGGGGAGTTTTCGGAAGATAAGGTGATACTTGACCACTGGCAAGAGGTAAGCTATAGGTTTCTTGTACAGTAGGGGGTGCGGCAGAAGACGTAAAGCTGGACCAGTAGGAGACAGTGAGCTGAGCGGGTGAAATGATTCTCTGAGCACCAGACAAAATGACGTTTTTGCATTCATGAGTTCCCTTTCTTCTAGCAAAAGGTCGTTTATTTAGGTCTCTTATTGCAACATGGGATGCTCTTGTGGTGACACTGAAAGGCAGTTACAAGCAGCACCCTTCGTGCAATCCGGTCATGAGTGAGTAGGGGGTCACTGAAAAGTATAGTGAAGCAGAACAGAATCCAGGAATATAGGGCTAGGGGCTTGATCAACTGTGGATGAAAGGATTGAAGCAGTTGTCTGGTCTGTCGATGAAGTTATATCATGATCTCAGCTGGAGAGGTAGGGGTAGGGATCACAGACTGGTGTGAGGGGTGAGGCATGAAACTGGAGTGAGGAGGCAGCAGGGAGCTGAGAGTCCACCAAATCTGTGGAATCTCTGAAGCAACATGCACACCAAGGTCATTGGTAGTGAGGGAGGATTGGGGTACTCCCAGCAGGATAGCGAGACGGCTAGTGATTGGTTGGGAAAAGGCTGCAAATCGATATTAATAGTAGGCTGATTTTGTAGTGTAGTATCATGGGGGCTTCAATGAGGTACCTTCTACAGCACTCAAGATATTTTGGCATCTTCCATTTGGGTGGGTGCATATAGAGGGCTTGATGGCGTACATCATGGTGGGTCTCTGTGGTTAGGGGTGTGGAGTTGCTGGTGTGAATCTACAGAGGACATATTGAGCATCAGAGACTGTCTGAATACCATTTTGGAAGCCATCAGAAGAAGCAGAGTCTAGGAACTGGAAACATCCATTACAACACAGTCATTACATCGCACTGCTTTTACAACTCAACTGTTACAACGCAACTGCCTTTGCATCGCATGCCATTACAACGCATGCCATTACAACGCATGTCACTACAACGCATGCCATTATAACGCATACCATTACAACGCATACCATTGCAACGCATTATAGGGTAAGTAATGGATATTTTTTTGTTTTAGGGTGGGTAAGGGTTTTGGGGTAGATAGGAATAGTCATTTTTACCCCTTCACTATCCAACACTTTCCCTACTGTTGCACTCACTGGAGTGGGAATAGTAATTGTTACCCCTACACTATCCAACACTTTTTGTTGAAACATTTTTATTAGTTTCCAAATCAATAACAACTGTTCATTACAGCACGGGTTCCCTCGTGTCGGAAGATCAGCTCCCCTCCCAATCCCAACTCGTCCCCCCCTCCCACCCCTATGTCAGTGTGCCCTTGTCCCCCAGTTCACCCTCGATGTGCCCCCCCCAACCCTGGATTTACACTATCCAACACTTACCCTACTGTTGCACTCACTGGAGTTGGAATAGTAATGTTGCCATCCCCGTAGTGGTTAATTTTGTCGACATGTTTCTGCTTATGTGGCCGAAAGGGTCTGCAGCATTCATCAGGCCGTGATCCTAGATGTGTCTGCTCTTCATCCCTCTAGTATCACGGCGAGAGACGCACCTTGATGTAAGTTTGACTATAGAGATCTCTCCCACACTCTCCTCCCATGGGACGTGTAGGAAGCTCGACCAGGGTTTCGGGAAATCAACATAGGTAGAGTGTGACATAGATCAACCTACCCAGTGGTAACATCGTACTTACATTTTGGTAAGATAGGAGCCCTCTTTTACTTTTCCGTCCTGATGAATGCCGCGGACCCTTTGGGCCACATAGGCAGAAACATGTCGACAAAATTAACCACTACGGTGATGGGGCAGTAACTCCCCTTTTCACTGTCCTTGTATTTTTCAATATCATATAATCTCCTATCTGAATAAATGCATTCTGGCGATTATACTGATGTTTAAGACTCACTCACGTCACGGGCCCCCACTTAGTTTTAGAAGTGCCACCCTGTCTCCAGGTGTAGGCCCGCTCTCTACCAAACCAAGTTTCTGGAGAGCGAGGACTGCCGATGAGGAAGCATGACACCTGGCGGTGTGTGAGGACAGTCCTTCACTTTTTGTGAGATGGCATCATTTACTTAGTATCCCCTAAGTTTCGGTCACTGTACTTGGAGCAGCTTCTGTTGTGTTTTCATGTTAGGTTGGAGGCTAGCTTGCTCCGAATGCCCCGCCCCTCTATTCCCCCCCGCCCCACCCCCGGGACTTTGTAGGGTTAGTGTGTCACACAATACTAATTTTACCCCAACGCTATCCAACACTTACCCTACTGTTGCCCAAAAAGTATTATGCGCTGTAATGGTATGCATTGTAAAGGTATGCGTTGTAATGGAAGGCGTTGCAATGGTAGTTTTAAAATGCGTTGTAATGGCAGGCGTTGTAAACTCATGCAATGTAATGGTAGTTGCAATGTAAAAATCGGTTGTAAAAGCATGCGTTGTAATTGTTTGCATTGTCACGTGACATATTCCAGGGAACGTTTCCAAGCTACATACTGCGTGCTTCATTCTAATATAGAATATTTGACAGTGACAGGATGGACGGGAGATTCAGTGTTTTTATTTAATCTCTTTCTTCAATTCAAATTGTGACACAGAGTAAGACAATGCTGCAGAGTTCACTCGATTTACTACATAATATAAGGAGGTACATACAAGAGTTAACTGAGGATGACCAAAAAGCAAATGATGGCATAGCATTGTTACAATAAATTGCAAACAATTAAATAGAATACATGCAGAAAGAAGGAAAATAAAAAAGTGAAGTCATTCAGAGATTTTAAATTTACATATCAATTTTGTTGTGGGTGAATAATAATAGTTTCTGAACAACGTTCAACTTTGATAGTGTAACATTAGATATAACGACCTGCTTAAGTCCGCAGATAATATGGAGCAAAGCAGGTTACAGGGGTAGGAAATGAGAAAAGGACCCTCTAAGAAGATGTACCCATCCACAAGTTCAGTGAGTTGTTGACCCAGATTGCGCCCATGTAGATTTTAAGTGGTGATAGTCCAGTTTGGTCATCTGCATCAAAGGGGTATATAATCTGGTGAGGTCCTTATTGGCCCAATCAATGTTAAGTGTGGTGTTTAACACTATATGGGTCAGGTGGGTCGGGGGCTCAGTGCTCTTTAGCCAAATACTTTTAACAATACTGGTTATTCCATTAAACTGTAGCAACTGCACCGTAGGAATGGAATATTCCTGCTGGAAGTTTTGGAAGGAGTAGTATGCTATATCATTGCATATATCCCTTAAATTAGGAATGCCTGATTCTGCTCTAATTCATGTATGGACTACCAAAGTCACCCTTCTGAGCTTGGGAATGCATCATAAGGATACATATGGGGGTACATGCAACTTTTGTGTCTATTTTTCTCAATACTCTGCACTACCAATAATTTGCCACCTTTCTGAGAGTCTTTACTGTCCGTATATGAGAACGGGTCACAATCATAGCAGTGAGGAGTGATTTGACACCCAGAGCCACTCAAACTTGTACAGGCTACACGGGACAGGGTCAGTCAATCAACACTCTACCCATTGCACCTGGGCTGCAAGATAATAGTTTTTGAAGTTCAGGAATACCAGGCCACCCTCCACCATGGAGCACTGCAGTTTACCTATGGCTAGTTTATGTCTTCAGCCACAAAGAACCGACTCAGGAGGTAAATAAGAATTGTTGTGAACTGATAAATGAAATGTGGCAATTGAACCATTTTTGCAATGGTGATCCTTCCCAGCACCGATAATAGCAGTAATTGCCAGAAAGCCACAGATGCCCTAGAATTTGAAAGAGACCTGGTCTACTCTGATCCCCAAATATTTGAAAGTTGTACACTCCTGTTGGAACGGGCGCTTTCTGGTTGGCTAAGGCAATTCCTCAGCCAGGCAAAACCTACCACTCCCGTCAGGGGTGGGCGATTACACTCACTGTATAACCTGCGCTCACCCTTGGGTAGCTTGGCATTGAGCAGACTTACCACAGAGTCAATGTGTAAAGCATTGGCACAGCACTCACTCACAATAAATACACTGAGCGTCACTGTTAGAAGGTGGTTCTGACCATCTTAGCCGCCTGGATTTTTCGCTTTTTGAACACCTAATTGTTGAGCTTTTACTGTGGGAGAGCCTCATAAGTTGGGACACACCCACAGTGAACTCACGATGAAAGAGACTGCATGTGGATTTTACCGGTGTCCCATTGGTCAGAGTAGGCTGCTGCGCTGCAACCGCAGTAAGGGGTACCGGGCTGGTTACATGCAGACACGTGTGTACATGCCTGTGCACACGTGTAGGGGCGGTGCGGGGGAGATTCCTGGTGTGCGCAGTCCAGGAGCAGGTACAGATAGAATGGTGTGGCAGGAATTATGCAGGACTGGGTGGTGACATGGAATAGGCTTTATACTATGGGAAGACACATGTGAGGGAAAGTCAGTGTGCTTTACTGTTTTCACTGAAGGAACACTCCATTATTCTCCTATGGAGATGGGATCACATGGGGTAGTTTCACTTCCCTAAGGTCTACAATATCCAGACACGCACCAAAGTACACTGTAACTTATGTGAGGAGTATTCCGCTGAGTCCAAAGTCATATCTGTACTGCTTATGGGTCATCCAGAAATGTCATAGTCCTGTGACTCTGCTCATAACCAGAGCCTGGCTGAGTGTGACCCTGCCAGGTTGGATTAATGACCTTCCTCCCCAAGCTGTAGCATCAGAGGCCTAGCCCTTCACTGAAAGCATTCCAAAGGCGAAGGTCTTCTCTCCAAGAGGGAGAGATGGTGGGTGGAGCTGCGGGTTATCCATCAGCAGCTGTCACCTGGTGCCAGGCACCAAGCTGCTCTGGAGAGAAGGCAGCAAGGGAGTAAGGGGGCTTTTCAGCGACCATGTGGCATGAGACTCCTGGACAACACCATTTTGAACTATCCCAGAGGCCTGGGCCGGAAGGAGTGAGCAGGGGCAGAGAGGTGATGTGTTGCTGCAGGATAGGGCAGCAGAGCATTCCTGCCAACCCCCTCATTTCATTCATTTGAAAGGTCTTGCACAGATGAGGAGCTCTCTCTGGGGTGTGGTCTGCTGAGGAAGACTGGTGCTGGAGCCTGGCACCATGGGCAGTTGGAAGGAAGAACCCCCTGACTGTCCCAGGACACTGAATTGCACCAAAAGGGGAGTACAGGACCAGTGTGCAGGAGCCTGGGCCTCTGCGCAAGGAGAAGGGAGGGCTAGGAGGAGAGCCAGGAGAAAGGCTGGAGCAGGGAGCCAGTGAAGACAGCTCCCTGCTGAGTTCACCCTCCTGGAGACCAAGCGGGTGAAGGAAAGTGCTCCCAGTGGCTGGGGCGCGCCACCAGGAGCAAGAAGAGGCCAAGCTGGCAAGAACTGGTCCCCTGCGGGCTGAGATATGCCCCCCGGAAGGTAGGTGATCTTTGACCTCTGTCCAGACCGATGACGAAGCGCATGGGGCTCCGCCGCCGGTCTTGACTGAGCCCCCGAGGTAGGTCAGGTTCTGGGGGTTGCTCCCACGAGAAGTTAAGTCGGGGAGCGCCATCATGGTCCACGTGAAAATGCCCAAGCGGGGTGCCAGGAGCCCACCCTGGCCCTGACAAAAATGGAGACAGGGGAGTGCCGTCGTGCGACCCTGGGAATGGTGAGAGGGGCCAGGGACCCTCAACTCTGGGTCCGTTGCACCCCCCGCGAAGAAGGACAGTCGCGTTGCCCGCGAAGATGCCCTGGGGCCCGGGATCCCAACTCCGTGCCCCGATGTGTACCACGAGGACGGGGGGGTGCCGCCACACTCCCCTGTGGCAGGAGACAGGCGGGAAGAGTGCCATCAAACTCCCCTGAGGTCCTGTTGGACCGGAGACAGTCTTGTGTCTGCCCGCAGGAGTGTGCAGACCAGAACAGAGAGGCCGGCTCCCGTGGCAGCACACGAGGGTGCTGGCCAGTTGGGGAGCCGGCGAAAGCCACCGGGGCTTGGCTCCATGAGCATGAGACGCTGCAGGAGCGGCCGGAGGTGGGCTCCTTGAGCCGCGTGTGACGTACCTGCAGGCACGGGGTCTGGGTGGGACCGGACCCCCAACGATGGGCAAATGCGGCGCAGTGGGAGAGACGCTCATCTAAAATGCAAGAGATGGGGAAGAGCGCCCCATAATGCTTTGCAGAGGCTGGACAGGCCTGCATGGAAACCTGCTGGTGTTCCACGTTTGGTGGCCCCAGGAGGGCGGGGTCACCACCAAGGGTGTGAAAAGGTGCAGGGAGAGCTGCAGGAGCTACTCAGTCTCCCCCAGCACTAAGAGGAAAGTCCCCTCCTAAGTCTCTGGGGACTCAATGGCAAAAAACCCTCAAGGGCTCACCCTTCTGCCAACAGCAACCTGTGGCTGGAACTTGTGTTCTTCAGTCGTGGGTATGTTTGGGGACTGCACTAGGGTGAGAAGGGCTGAACTGGGGATGTCTGAATAAGGGCATCCCCTGGAGGTGAAGAGGTGTAATTGCATGAGAAGTGCATTATTTAAGGTTATTTCTGTTGAAGGACTAAAAGTCACATGTGTAATGTGTGGTCATAAGCAAAGTGGGGTTATGTTTCTGGACATTCCTGCTAGGGTGTCTGGCTGTATATGCTTAACCCTGTGAATATAACAGTGGTGCCTTTTAGGGGCTTTTATTGCAATGCATTATAACTGTTATCAGCCAGGATAAGTACTGTCATTTTAAGTGAAGCTTAAATATGTATTCTTGCTGCTGTGTTAGGTGAAGAACAACCCAGACTGTTAGCCCCTAAGATGTAGAGGTGCATACTGTATGGTCAGTATAAGATGCTCAGTCAGGGTTATGTGTCACCATGGCAGGTGTGCCCATTTTAAATGCTTGTTGAGATAAAAGGGGTGGGTTGCTACTGGGATGGTGCCAGTGGGCAAGGCCCTCACTCCAGGTTATGGTCAAACCTAAGGCACTGGAAGCAAGATAATATGCATACGTGGGAGTGGTGTTACTAGTCCCCACCCCCCACCCCTGTGGGAGGGGTGGGAATGTTATGCAATGTCACAAAATAATTCCATCAGCTTATGTATATTTGTAAATTGTTGCATAGTATTGAGTAGGGTTTGTTTAATAAATGTACTCTTGCTTTTATAAAGCAAAGTACAGACTGGACAATCAATTATTGAGTGTTATTTCTGCATACTGGTAAATGGCGATTACTAGCCCATACCACCTCCCTTGAGTAAGCCTTAGGCTGCTCTGCAACCCTACCCTCTGAGAGTCAGGCGCTACAATGGGGTGTTTGTTTCCCAGTGAAGGACAAATGTAGTCATGTTATTTGTGCAGGCCTCACAGATACTGCCTCGTTTTCCAACAGTCACAAAAGAGATTTCACATGGGATGTATGTAAATAACATTTGTATTCAACACACACAATAATCAACACAACATGGACATCATGTATTTCGGGGTATAAATCACACTTGTAAATATTACTGGAAGTACTAGGCTAAACCGTGTTGAAATGACATCAATAATTTTCACACTTGGGACAGATCCTATTCTAACTCCGCCCAGCACCCTTATGCGGTGCAGCACATTGTCAACCCCAGACCTACCCCAGCAATTCATTACCACACATTATAGGGTGCACCCCGAGTCACGACGATATCAGAAATATGTACATACAAAGAATGATAACATTTTTTAGAATCACCATGGGGCAAGGTAATACGGGTAAAGCCAAAGTCAAACATAGTGTTCTTCTGGAAAGAATTCAAAATGCAAAGCAACACCGCCGGCCAGTGTCATGAATCACAGGCAGTCCGTCAAATGTCACTCCCACACACACACTCACTCCACACCGATACGTGGTGCAACGGATATCAGGCAGGTCCATAAAGAACGCGCTCGCACACATACGCACTCAGCACCCTAATGCAGTGCAACTGATACCCAACAGGTCAGTTGATAGCGCACTGCAAACCCTGTGGCCCAAGCCTCCCTCCACCCTCCAGCTCACCCTGACTGTCCTATGCCCACATATGGAAGATTACTAGCCCTCCCCCTGGGTACTAGGCCACACACAGCTGAAGTCACACTAAGTCAGGGTCCCAGGGGAGCAGGTGGGGACAGCCACGGTCCGTGCAGGTAACGGCAGTGGGGCGGGGTGGGGGGGTATTTCGAAGAATGATGCAGAGGGAAAATGTATTCATTATTTAATTTCCCCTCAGCATTGTCCCTTGAAATACTCCCCCACCTGGCCCCACCTCTGTTACCTGCACGGACCGCGGCTGACATTGGGGTAGGAGGTAGCGGGACTAATTAGGAGGCCGTTGGCAAATGGAGGCTTGGCAGCCACTTGGAAGGCTCACTCACAGGATGCGGAGCAGAAGTGGGCTGAGGGCAATAGTTGTTTATTCAAAAGGGTTCCACAGGGCCCTCTGGCACAGCCCAGTTCTGCAAAGCACGGGGGAGGGTTTGCTCTTGGAAGCATTCCTTCAACCCAGTCATTCACTCACACTACCCAAGCCAGGCAATACTACCTGGCAACAAAATGTTATCGGGAGCTGGGTGAGGAACGGGCAGTTGGGCAGTGGGCCAAAGAGGGAACAATTGAGGAATGGGGAATAAAGCAGGGGAGCCTCTCAGAAGTAGGAGGCACCGAGTCAGGTACACATCAATCAGAGTCAGACCCAGGCAATCCGGGCACAAAGACTGGTGCGCAGTGATACGTATCGCACCAGACCGTTACAGTCACACACAACAAAGAGTTGCAAATTCTGTACCTCCCTGGAAATGTGGCACAAAATCTGGTCCGCGTTGATATTTGTCACACCGGTCAAGTCCGGTCACACACAACAAAGAGTTGCAAAGTCCATACCTCCCTGGAAATGGGGCACAACGCCTGGTGTACATGGATACTGGTTGCACCAGACAATTCTGGTCACACACACAAGCACAATTTTAGCAATGCCTCACGAGGTAGAATAAGGCACTACTATGGTTATGCCCCCACCTCTGAGGGCTGCAACCTGTGAATCGGATACCGCACGCAATTAGCATGCAGTCGGCATGTCACACGAGAGAGATGCGGCATGATCGACGAAGCAGGCCACGTTGGATCCCGCAACCAGTGAATCCACTCACCACCAACAAGATGCTTAAGTATGCCAAGGTCCTCCTGATGTAGGGGCCACATGCCTTAGATGCCGGCACAACTTCTGGTGCTCTGCACCAGGCAATGTGGTCTCCCGGCACAATTCTTAGTTCCACGCTCATGCTGCCGTACCAGTTGGAATCCAGCAGAGAATGTAGGCACTTCAGAGGACACCAGTCTCTAGGTGTCACAAGTAGACGGTGTGGGTCCCTCGTAGGAGATCTTTGATGTCCCTGAGACCACCGAAAGAACAGGGGGCAAGCCAACAAGCTTGGAGAGCACACTTTAGCGTGCCAGACAGCAGCAGCAAGTCAGCCCTAACCAGCCACTAATCAGGGAGGGCACTCGGTCCCTTTCAATAGCAGTACTCCTCTTTGTGCACAAAAGATTCCTCTGGCAGTGTGCACCACACAGTGACAGGTTTTCCAGTTCCATGTCCCCACAAGTGTATTTCTGCCCTGCTGAAATATGGCACCAGTAGTTATACTGTAGTGTGCCTTTGAAAATGGGGTTGGGTCAAAGGGTCTCCCTATAAACCACAGATGTCTCTTCTATATTTCAGTCCTGTCTGCCATGAGGCTGTGGAATGCATATCTTAGTCTATAGTAGGGCCATGATCTTGTCCCAGAGTCCAGGTGTCAAAACCTCTCCCTCCAATCTTCCCAGCCAGGCCCACAAATGGTAGCGGTCTGCTGTTCCAGTTGCATGACCAATGTTGTATAGCTGTCGCTGGGGAATGCCCAGATGTGCTCCCCCAGCCTCCAATGTGGACTGGAGTCAACCTAAAGGGGCAGATAAAGAGTTAGAGTTCTAGAGCATGGAAATGCCCTATTTCCAGGAGAGGCATTTCTAAGCTACTAATGACAAAAACACCTTTACCACAGGAAAGGGTTTGTCCTTGTGAATCAAATGATAGGAAACATGATGAGGCTGCTCACCTGCAATCCATTATTTGCAGCTGGCAGTAATTCCAACCATTTTCCCATGTTAGCCTATGGGAAAAGCAACCCTTGTGGGTAGGTAGAGCACACATGGGTTTTCCTCACTACCTGGGCAGAGAAAAAAACGTGTGTACCTGCCCGGCCTTTCACATACCACTTGCTTCACCCCTTAAGATGTACCCTCGGGGTGCTCTAGTGGTAGTGAAAGATCCTCTCAGGATGACTATTGATTTAAAAAAGTCAGCCTGAGCAGAAGCGCAATTGCGCACACACAGACCTGCAATGGCAGGCTGGACACATGCTTAGAAACACCATAGGTGCAAATGCCCATAATGGGGCCTTTAATTGCAGTCTCCAAGTGGAGATGTGGCATGTTTACCCCAGCACAAGTGTACCAGCACCCGATTGGGCTCCAATGTGGTTCTACAGAGGCGTAAATGTGTGGTTCAGATGATTATATCTCATATGGATCATAAACCATGTAGGGGTGAGTAGTATGTGAATTTATTATCAGTTGAGTGAGGGTCCCCTCGCATGTCTCTAAGTCTCCAGTTGTGCAGCCTTCGTGGAGTTCTGCTACACGGTGTGGTACTGAAAATTCTGGACCCGTGTTACAAACATCGTCGTATCATGACGATTTTGGTATCAGCAGACCGAGAATGATTAGAATACTATGCACAAGTATTTTCGTCATACTCGGGTGACGAAATCACCCTGAAATCAGAGTTTCCGTCCTGAACCCTCGGTTTCCATTGTACGGCAGCCATTTTGTGATTGCCCTCACATAGGCCAATGACTAAGGCCAAAAACAAGTCTGAAGGACACATACAGCTTTGCTGACTCCTCTGTGACCTGGGCAAGCTGACTCCACTGCCTGAAGCCAAACCTGTTCGGCCAGTTCCTTTCCCAGTGGCCGAATGAGATTAGTATCAAGGCACAACTTATCATAAAACCTTTCATCACACACAGACCATGCCTAATCTTACACACCCCTGTCCCTGTTTCTTTCTTTATGACTTGCTTTACGAGGAGGAGGTGCCCGTTTTTATTGGGGGTCCGTCGATATCTGATGAAAGTACTGAGCCTTGCCGGGTAATTGATTGAGGGCTGGACAAACTGAAATATGGGCTTGTCATCATGACTCTGCTTTTTCTTTGTAGTGAAAATATGTGAATGGTCAACTGTAAAATAAGGAATGTTTGCCTAAAGCATAATATTTTTTATAAAAGAGAAGGCTGGCTTTGTAAGTTTGAGCAGTCTCCTGAGAATATACACCGTGTTGTACTTCTAGGATACCTGTTACTGGTTGCAGCCAATAAATACGATCCTTGACTTCACCAAGAAGACTCTGTGTTTCTGTAGTCTGAAACAGGAAGAACTCGAAGTCTTAGGGTGTGTTCCCTGGCACCGCTGGGTTCTGAAAAACCCAGTACTTCAGTTGGCGCCCAACGTTGGGCGATTTCAGCGGTACCGGTCCAAGCCAGAGGTTCGTGAGGAGCTTCGTGTGAAAATTCTGGATGAAGGCCGCCACTTCATCGACCCCTGTATGTCGACGTGGTCCGAAAGTCTTTGCTGCGAGGTTCCCCGCTTCCCGACGGCTACAAAGGACTGCTGCCCTGACTATCGCCCTGTTTTGGACCCTTGATGATTGGTAGAGCGAAACGATAGACGAGTCTTCTGGTGACGTCATCGATACCTCAGTTAAGTATAAGTGGAGCGTCTCCCAGTCCTTAGTTTGGTTCTTAGCTTGGTATTCCCTTGGGATCTTTGATTTGGAACTTGCAAGTACCAAAGCCAAGGGACTCGTGTATTCACGAGACTATCGTATTCGATAATCCTTTGAAGTTTGAAGCTAGACTAGAGAGCGAAGATGCCTGGTCTTAGCAGACTTGGAAATTTGTTTTGTCTTGGTTGTAATAGGGATTCCCGATTGGAGGACTCGTGTCCGGTTCCTCCGATTGGAACTCCAACCTATGAACTATATGTGAAACATGGTGTAGGCCCCATCACATATAATGAAGTATGGATCCGATACACCAGGAAAGATGGTGTTTTAAAATGACCCCAATATGGTAGTTTTGACACAGAGATTCTGGATAATCTGGAGGTTAAACTTTTTAAGAAGAAAGCCCGGCCGGCGATGTTTGACTCTTTCCGCCTATGGCGTAAGGAAGCCAAACAGAAGGAAATTAAATTAGCAAAGAGAAATAAGAGAGAAAAGGGTATCTCGATAATGCAAGCTGCTATGCAGTTTAAAGATAATGAAGAAGAACAGATGAGTGAGCAGTTGGACAGGCAACGTAAAATGGTGATCGATAAATGTTATCCAGTTTTGCCGCTTCTTCAGCAAGATGCAGCAAAAGAACTTGAGAAAGATCCTTTAATGTCACACTTGTTGAGTTCGCCACCCCCTTATGCGCAGAGTGCTACAGCACCACCGCAACCTTTAGTTGTGCAACCCCCAAATATTGTGCCTCAGGTTCTTTCACAGCCGCCAGCTCCTCTTCAGTTGGCTCCTACTCCTATGGCGCAGCCCCCTCAAGGGCCGCCGACTTTGCTACCTGCTTCATCTGTACTTCCTACGACTTTGTCTACTACATCGACTGCCTCTTCTGGTGTTCTTCCTGATACTGCCTCTGCGTCTGCATCTGTGTCTGCCTTGCCTCCCTCTGTTTTTCCTCCTGGTCTCTTGTCAACTTCTCCTTCTATCCGACAGAGAATGACTGATACTGTTGCTAGCATTATATTTCCTCTCTTCGGGTCATCTGGTATGACCCCTGATTCGGAGCGTAAGCAGTCGCGTAGTCAACTGCCTGATTCTCTCTCTCGAGAGAGAAGTGTTTGACCATATGGCGCGTAAATGGGTTACTTTCCCTTTTAAATATGATGTAGAGTCTGTTATGGATGTCTTCCGTCAATGGGAAGCACCGAAACAAAGATACGTTTTTGAGAAAATGTGTGCTTTCCTTTGTGAGGAATTGGAGGATAATGATTTGGAAGTAAGTCCGCCTGAGTTGTGCCGTGTACGGTTTGAGTTTTCAAAGGGCACGATTGTGGGTTCCGATGTTGAGAAAGCCGTTGCGACGTTGTTGTCCTTTAGGAATAAGGATCTTTCCCAGTCACTGTTTGAACATGACTCCTCAGTTAGGAAAAAAGTGCGACAGTACCCAATGAGAGAAGTCCCTCCGGTATGGAAGGACGCCGTTGCGGCTGATGCCGTGAATAACATTGCTGCTGCTCCAGCTCATTTTCAGCGTGTTTGGGTACATGTTCCTTGGAAGCGAGCTGAAGTTTTAGCCCTTAAGCAGACTTTGCCTGACCGCCGTAAAAACCCTGCAGGGTATTATAAGGAATTATCACAGACTGCAGACTCATGCATTATGAATTTAGCTGACATAGACATGTTATTTGGGAATGTTGTTCCACAGCCTTTGTGGGGATTGATTCGCCATACAGATCATGTGCAAGAGTTAGGTGACTCATGGGCTAATATTAGTACTGCAAATGATAGACAAGTTGGTGGTGCCAAGCCTGAGCCTTTGGTAGCAGAACTTCCTGCTAGGATCATTACTTACATGAAAACTTTAATGCCTGCGATGCGTGTAAATTGGGATAAATTGTCTGCGTGTAAGCAGAAGAAAGATGAAACAGTGTCTGATTTCTTCACCAGGTTTGAGGAAACGTTTATCGACCACAGTGGTCAAGATATGAGTACAGAAGGTGGTCAACGGTTGTTCGTTGACAAATTTGTGCACAATTTGCTTCCCGAGCTGTGTAAGAAATTGAAAGATTCAGAGAGTTCTTGGGCCGTTTCCTCTTCAGCACAAATATTGGCTACTGCACAGTACTACGAAAATAGGGATAAAGATGAGAAGGATAGAGCAGACAAGAAAACTAAAGAATTAAAGACGAAGGTTCTTTTACAACAGGCGTATCCGCCACGTGGTGGTCAGAGTAACTATCAGCAACCTCAACAGTTTCAGAGACACTCGCAAAGGTTCGAGTTTTCTCAACCACGTGTTCCTGTAGGTCCCAATCAGTGTTCATATTGTAAAGAAGAGGGTCACTTCAAGTATAGTTGCCCTATTTTGTTACAGCGTACGAATGGTGCTTCTGGCGCAAGAGGTCGAGGTGTTCAACAAGCTCCTACAGGTAGAGGACGTGGAAGTGTCCCCCAGAACGCGCGTTCCCTTCCGTCTCAGAATTCAATGAATAGTTTTGACCAGCAAAATAACGCGTCTGGTAGGACGGCTCAGTACTATGCTAACGACTACTATGCAGAAGATGAGAATATGGAAGGTAATGATTGCTAGGACAGCCATAGACAAAGAGAGGGAGTTGTTTCAGTTCCAGTAGATCAGAGTGGACCATATGTTAAGGTGATTACATCAGGTGTGTCAGAGCCTTTTCTGTTGGATACTGGTGCTACAAAGAGTTCTATTCTGCACTCAAAACTCCCTGGCGCACCTTTGTCTGGCGAGACGAATGTTTCAGTAGGTTTTTCTGTCGCCCCGGTTAGGAACCCGATCTCTAGTCCTATGTCCCTTTCTGTTGGACCTTGTGAATTGGAAGCACCCCTTATTCTGACGACAGGTTGTGGTGAAAACTTGTTAGGATTGGATTTGTTGAAAAGATTGTATGCGACATTATATTGTTCTCCTTCTGGAGTACAACTTACACTGGGTAGGAAAGTGATCTCTCCAATGTATTTGTCAAAGGATAAACTTCCGACCGAATTGTCGTTTCTTCCTGATATTCTTTGGGCTACTGGTCCTAATGATGTGGGTCTTTTGGAAATACCGCCATATGTTGTGACATTGAAAGCCAATGTTAAATTGCCATGCATTCCCCAATACAAGATCTCTAGTGAAGGTGAAAAGGCGTTGCTAGCGATCATTTATGATTTGATTGAAAAAGATGTAATTGAAGAGACAAGAGGCAACGTTTGTAATAGTCCTGTTCTGCCTGTTTTGAAACGTACTGACCCTTCTCAGCCCCCTGTTTACAGGTTCGTGATTGATCTTAGAGAGGTCAATAAAATAGTTGTGCCACAGTTTCCAGTTGTTCCTGATATCACTGCCCTATTGACTATGATTCCAGCTTCCGCCACCTGGTTCTCGGTGATTGACTAGAAGAATGCTTTCTTCAGCATCCCGATTACCGAGGAGAGCAGGGATATTTTAGGCTTCAGTTTAGGAAGCCGAAGCTTCCGCTTCAAACGCGCTCCTCAAGGCTACTGTGAAAGTCCATCAATATATAGTCAGGCTTTAAAAACACAGCTTGATGCAATTGTTTTACTTGATGGCGCTACCCTTATTCAGTACGTCGACGATTTGCTAATCGCTGCAGATACTGAGGAGATTTGTAAAGAAGCAACCTTGTCGTTGTTGCGTCATTTTTCTGATTTACATCACAAAGTGTCGCTTTCAAAACTGCAATATTGTCGACAAGAAGTGACCTACTTAGGTCATCTCTTATCGAAGGAGGGAAGGAAACTGACCCCAGAAAGAATTCAGGCAATTGCAAAATTGAGTGTACCAAGGACACAGAGAGAAGTACGTGCTTTCTTGGGCATTACATCATACTGCAGACAGTGGATACCGAATTTTTCTTTGCTGGCCAAACCTTTGGTAGCTTTGACCTGTAAAGATACACCGAATCCCGTTCCATGGTCTGAAGATTATCAGAAAAGTTTTTCCGAATTGCGTAATGCATTGTGTTCGGCTCCTGTGTTGGGTACCCCCGACTACAGTAAGCCCTTTACACTGTATGTCCATGAGAAAGAGGGTTGTGCATTGTCAGTACTGACACAGTCTTTTGGAGACAAGCAGCGTCCATGCGCGTATTTTTCATCGACTTTGGATCCGGTAGTTAAAGCATTGCCGAGTTGCTTGAGAGCCACAGCGGCAGCAGCTGTTTCTATTCGACAGTCTGCTGGATTAGTGATGAATAATATGTTGATTGTGATGGTTCCACATGCAGTGGACACGTTGTTAAACAGGACCAAGACACAGCACTTAACTAGTGCTCGATTGTCAGGTTACGAGTTGACACTGTTAGCGAGTCATGTGCACATTAAGAGGTGCAATACGTTGAATCCAGCCACGTTATTGCCGACTTCAGTAGAGACAGATGATGTTGAACAGCATGATTGTTTTCTCAGGACAGAAGAAGAAACGAAATGGAGAATAGATCTTAAAGATACTCCTCTTGTAAAGTGTGATGGTACCTTATGGGTGGATGGTTCATGCTTCAAGCTTCCGAATGGTGATACGACTGCAGCATATGCTATCACGACTTTGCATACGATTGTTGAAGCTGCGCGTATACCACATAATTCAGCTCAAGCAGCAGAGTTGATTGCACTTACGAGAGCGTGTGTGTTATCGAAAGGAATGAAAGTGACCATATATACCGACAGCCAGTATGCGTTTGGTGTGGCTCATAGTTTTGGACGATTGTGGAAAGAACGTGGGTTCCTGTCTTCGCATGGAGCTAAAATTCAGCATGGTCAGTTGGTGAATGAGCTTCTTGAGTCACTGACCTTGCCATTACAAGTTGCGATTGTGAAATGCAGTGCACACAAGAAGGTTACTGATGATGTTGGTCGTGGCAATGCATTTGCTGACGAAATCGCCAAAGAAACAGCAAAGGATGTGATGAATCGAATGTATGTTGCAGGCCCTGCAAGATGGGTTGGTGATGTTGGAATGTGTGAAGATACGATAGAGAGTGTGAAGTCTCTTCAAGCTGAAGCTACAGAGAAAGAGTTGAGTGTGTGGAGAGAAAGTGCGGGTAAATTGGATGAAAATGGTTGTTGGGTTGACTTGTCAGAACATCAGCGATGGTTGTTACCCGATGCGTATGTGCTTGCAGTGGTGACAATGGCTCATGGAATGGCCCATATCAGTGTGAATGGGATTTGTAAGTTGTTGGCTCCAGTATGGCAAAATGCTGGAATTCCTAAATGTGCAGAGAATGTGGTCAAGAATTGCATGGTGTGTCTGAAATACAATCCTGGTAGGGGAACCCCAACTCCAGCTGGTCATTTTGCGCCTCCAACGTATCCGTTTGAGGTTTTGCAGCTAGATTTCATCCACATGGGAAGGTGCAACAATTTGAAATACGTACTCGTTGTTGTTTGTGCCTTTTCAAGATGGGTAGAAGCATATCCCTTAAAAGACAACGCTGCCTTATCCACAGCTAAAGCCCTTGCCAAAGAATTCTTCCCTAGGTTTGGAATGCCGAGAATGGTCTGGAGTGATAATGGGAGTGAATTTGTGGGTCGAGTGATGAAGAAAGTATGTGAGGGGCTAGGTATCCAGCAAAAATTTTACGCTGCAAATCACCCCCAATCAGCTAGACTAGTAGAGTGCTATAATGGAACGTTAAAATTGAAGTTGGCAAAGATACAAGCGAGCTCTGGTCTTAAATGCCCTGACGCTCGGCCCTTAGCACTCCTATCAACAAGAATGACTGTGCATTCGCGAGTGGGACTTAGTCCCTATGAAATTGTGTTCGGCCGCCTGGCCAACATATGGGGAGTGCCAAGGCCGACAAAATTCAGTGAGATTGGACACCCTGTACTGCTTGATTATTTGTATGAATTGACGGCTAAACTGCGTGTCTTACACCAACAGGTTCACGATACTCTGCCTCAAGTCTCGGAAGCTCCAGGACATCTTATCGATCCTGGATCATGGGTGCTGGTCAAAAATTTCCAGCGGACAAACAATGACCAGCCCCGTTGGACCGGTCCCCACCTCGTCCTTCTCTCAACAAGATCAGCTGTTCGAGTGGAAGGGAAAAAGAACTGGATCCACGGCGTACACTGCAAGAGGGCCCCTTTGCCTCTACCGTATGACCGGTGGGTCCAGGAGGGGATCGCTGACTCTGAGACTGAGACTGTGCCTCGTTTTCTGCCTTTTAGTGACGCATGTGTAAAAGGAACACTTCCTGAACAAGAAAGTGACAATATTTTGCAAGAAGCTGTGCCACCGTCAATTCGATTGAACACTACAGAGCCTGAACTCTTGTTCCAGAACCAGACAGTACCTGGAAAAAACCGTTACAATTTGAGGCCGAGAACTATGGACAAATAAAAAATTCTTTTTCTTCGCTATTTTTAAAGTGCAGCTCTCTCATCTGAGAAACTTTCTTATTTTTGTTTTTCGAACCGCCATCTGGGTTCAGCTGTAGGGTCGTGGTTGCCCAAGTCTCTGGAGTGCAGCTGAAGACGTTAGGTCGACAGTTCTGGTCGGTCTAAGGGAGTTGCCCTGGACTGACAGAAGCATTCCTTAGCATAGAACACCCTACCACCACGAGCAGCAATTAGAGAGGATGGAGTTTTTCGAGAATGAGATACCTACCAAACAGATGAACTTTAAAGCCAGAATGTGTATAATGATGACAAAGAAACGATTTTTGATATTATGTATTTTCATGTTGCTTAGTGTAATGACGTTTTTAATAGGATATGTTTTATTTTCTTTCCAAGTGACATTTGCACCCACTACACAGCCCATACCTCCTTCTACTGTTTCCTCGCATTCTTTTCACCCTCTGCCTGAACATGAGTCCGCTAGAAGATTAGAATTTGTCAATAATTAATTCGTTCAGCTTCTACACCAACACCAATTAGTAGTGAACACAACTAACTGTTGGGTGTGTGGTCTTATGCCTCATACTACTGATAAAGGTATCCCTTATCTGGTCCTGCCTTTCAGCCATAATGGTTCTGTGTGGGCATATAGAACGATATTCATATACGCTCATGAAGCCAACCCCCTACGTTCTGTGAAGGATAATCCTAAGAATAGTGCTCTAGTTAAGGGTATAGTAGATATGATTAAGGAAGATATTTCCTATGAGACTATCCCGAGAGATGAGACACTAGCATATATTGGATGGAACATAACAGGATATGGAGTTACTCTGAGTGAGAACCAGCGAGCAAAGAGATCCTCCCCAATCTGGATTGTACCCCATCAGGGTCACCTATGTCTGCAAGGCAATGGCAAGAATCCCAGAGCTCAGTTAGGGAAAAGTATCTGCACTGAAACATATGTTTTTGCGTCTCAGACTTCCCCTTCGTTCTTAGCAGCTAAGGGTATCTATTTCATCTGCCATAAAAGAGCCTATACATGGTTGCCCCCTGACTTCTCAGGCACATGTTTTGTTTCGTTCCTGTTGCCTCCCACCTACACGGCCGCGGCAGATTACCATAAGACAAGGATGGTTAGAGGTGTCATCAGTAAAGAAGACACTGCAGGACAAGAACTTGGAGATTTCGTAAAGGTTTTCTGCCGTTTTGGGGGCCTATGGTTAACAGCAGGAACATAAGGCAATTGACAAGGGTGGTTGAATCCACGGTAGATGAAACAGCCGGTGCCCTTAGTAATTTGACTGCTGAGCTCCAGTCGGATCGCCTTATGACTCTTCAGAACAGGGTCGCATTAGACGCCATACTTGCAGACCGAGGTGGGGTATGTAAAGTGATCCAATCAAGTTGCTGTGTTTTCATTCCAGATAACGCTCTGACAGTTTACCAGGCCATTTCCAAACTGCATAAGATCTCCGAATCTATTCACGTGGATAAAGGAGATTGGTCATTGATGGGGTGGTTCTGGGAACTGATATCCGCCTGGGGATGGAAGATTCTGATAGTCATTGGGATGATCTTAGCCATTCTTTTCCTGTTCTGTCTGTGTGTACAGTGTGCTCCTGCAATATGTGGCCTCTGTGCTACATCGTGTGTAAGGAAACCTGTATCAAGAGACAAGCTAAGTAATAGGATGATGCTACAGCAACATCTCAACGACTTTATGAATATAGACCTGGACTCAGACCTAGACTCAGATTAACGTGAGTATAGGTTATTGCCTATGTAAGGGCAAAAGGAGGGTCTGTGGTACTGAAAATTCTGGACCCGTGTTACAAACATCGTCGTATCATGACGATTTTGGTATCAGCAGACCGAGAATGATTAGAATACTATGCACAAGTATTTTCGTCATACTCGGGTGACGAAATCACCCTGAAATCAGAGTTTCCGTCCTGAACCCTCGGTTTCCATTGTACGGCAGCCATTTTGTGATTGCCCTCACATAGGCCAATGACTAAGGCCAAAAACGAGTCTGAAGGACACATACACCTTTGCTGACTCCTCTGTGACCTGGACAAGCTGACTCCACTGCCTGAAGCCAAACCTGTTCGGCCAGTTCCTTTCCCAGTGGCCGAATGAGATTAGTATTAAGGCACAACTTATCATAAAACCTTTCATCACACACAAACCATGCCTAATCTTACACACCCCTGTCCCTGTTTCTTTCTTTATGACTTGCTTTACGAGGAGGAGGTGCCCGTTTTTATTGGGGGTCCGTCGATATCTGATGAAAGTACTGAGCCTTGCCGGGTAATTGATTGAGGGCTGGACAAACTGAAATATGGGCTTGTCATCATGACTCTGCTTTTTCTTTGTAGTGAAAATATGTGAATGGTCAACTGCAAAATAAGGAATGTTTGCCTAAAGCATAATATTTTGTATAAAAGAGAAGGCTGGCTTTGTAAGTTTATGTTATGTTATGTTATGTTACATGAATTTATAGAGCGCACGTATACCCGGGGGTGTCTTGGCGCTGGACATAACAATGATACAAGAATACGTTGGCCCTAATGCTGGAAGAGCCAAGTTTTCAGTTGCTTCCTGAAAATCGTCAGGGAGCTAGCATTTCTGAGGGAGAACGGAAGGGTGTTCCACAATTTAGACGCTCCGTAAAAAAAACTGCGTCCACCCCAGTGAGTTTTGAGAATTCTTGGTACAGCGAGTAAACGAGCTCCAGTGGACCGCAGCTGTCTGGTGGGACAGTACCAAGAAAGATGATCCTGCAAGAAACTCGGACCAATACCATGCAAGGCCTTAAAGACGATGCACAGGGCTTTGAAATCAATACGCTGGGGTATAGGAAGCCAGTGGAGATGGCGGATTCCATTGGAGACGGAGTGATATTTAGGAATATCCAGTATGAGGCGAGCCGCTGCATTCTGGATCATCTGTAATTTATGCAGATGATACTTCTGTGCGTTCAAGAAAAGGCCATTGCAGTAGTCGAGCCTGGATGAAATAAGGCAGGAGACTACTGTTCTCCTGGTGTGATTGGGGATGTAAGGAAAGATTTTCCTGATTTTCTTGATGAGAAAATGCGATGCCGACACTACCGCGTTTGTGTGATGATGGAAAGTGAGCTTGGCATCCATAAGCACGCCCAGGTTCTTTGCCTTAATCACCGGAGTGGGAGGGGAACGCAGCTCAATGGGCCACCACAGATCATTCCACGGGGCTGAATGCTCCCGAAAATTAGGACTTCTGTTTTACTAGAGTTGAGCCTCAGGCAGTGTGCTGTCATCCACTTATTGATTGCACTCATGCAATTCCTGAACTGCGGAGCCGGAGACTGTTGGGATTTGGAGGCTGCCACCACAATCTGAGTATCATCAGCATAGGTGGTCAGACTGAAACCAAAATTCCGGATAAGGGGTGCTAGTTCAGAGACATATATGTTAAATAATGTGGGGCTTAGAGAGCTCCCTTGTGGGACACCGCAGGGAAGTGTGTAAGAGTCTGAATTAAAACCATCCATGGATACGGTGGATGTTCGTTCGGCGAGAAAGGAGGCTATAAGTGCGCGTGCTGAGTCTCCTAATCCTAGCTTCTCCAAGCGTCTCTGCAGAAGGCCATGATCCACCGTATCAAATGCCGCAGAAAGGTCGAGGAGCACCAGAGCTGCTGCACCTCCAACATCCATAACTGCCCTAATCTCCTCGGCGGCTTTGATCAATGCCAACTCTGTACTGTGGTCCTTACGGAAGCCAAATTGGGTGTGGTCCAAAAGGCCATTGGCATTGATAAATAGGGACAATTGGTTATTCATTATTTTGTCCACTATCTTTGCTGGCAACGGCAGTCTGGCAATGGGCCGATAGTTGGTGGGGTTAGTCGCATCAAGAATGTTTTTTTTTAATAAAGGTAAAATGGAAGTCTGCTTCCAGCTAGTCGGGAAAACACCAGATGAGAACATCAGGTTATAAATATCGGTGAGTGGGGAACTCACCGACTGTACCAGTTCTTGATAGACCCTTGGGGGGCAGGGGTCTAAAGGTGAACCCGACTTAGCTTGAAGGATAAGGTCTCTCACTGTGTCTATCGAAATTGCCGCGAACACAAATGGTGGAAGCTTGTTAGTGCTTGGGCTGTTTGGGCATAAAACTGGGCTGGGGTCAGAAGCCACCCTAAAAGCATTAAAAATATCTAAAACCTTCGATTTAAAACCATCGGCCACCTCGTTGCAGAATTCCTGGTTAACCCTCCTGCCTGAGTTAGTGGGTGTCGAGAGCTTATTGATCACTGTAAACAGTTCTTTAGAGGAGTTGGCGGCGGACTCGATCTGCGAGGTAAAGTATCTTTTTTTTTCAGATATGAGGAGTTTTGAGCAGTCTCCTGAGAATATACACCGTGTTGTACTTCTAGGATACCTGTTACTGGTTGCAGCCAATAAATACGATCCTTGACTTCACCAAGAAGACTCTGTGTTTCTGTAGTCTGAAACAGGAAGAACTCGAAGTCTTAGGGTGTGTTCCCTGGCACCGCTGGGTTCTGAAAAACCCAGTACTTCAACGGAACTCCTCGAAGTGCAAAAAACATCTGTCACGTTACGCGGAGCTCTGCAAGCGGCGGAGTGCGTTGGATAAATGCTGTTCACAGTGATTTTCAGTGCCAGGAGTTTGTGTGGACTGTGCATTCCTCACGAACTGCACCATGCACAGCGCAAGCGGAGGCTGATTCCTTTTTGCCGATCGAGTAGATTTTTACTCAAGAGGCAGCTTTCTCAACACGAGCAGGCAGTTTCTCAACGCGAGTGGTCGCTAGCATACGCGTCCACTCGCAATGAAAAATCTAACCGCCTGCGTTGAGAAATCTCGCTGGGAGGTTGATTTTCCACGCTTGCCAACTTGATGTTGATGATCACGAACGAGGAAAAATCTTGCCAGGAGGTGGATTCTCCTTGCTCGCACTCGTCAAGTTGATTCTGATGAAAGTGAGCGAGGGAAAAAACTCCCCTATGCAGAGTGGAGTTTTCAGACCTCCGCGAGCTCCACCTAATGCGTAGTGCAAAAATCTCTGCAAACTCTGCTAGCGTAGCGGAGATAACCACCCAGACTTAAGCCTCCTACAGTCTTGATTACCTGAGTACTAGACATGGAAGATCATGATCTATCGTGTGCCAAAGTAGGCACACAATTTAAACCAACCGCCCAGTGAATGACAGTTCAGTGAAGTAAGGCATTTAATTGTCAAAATATTCCAGTTGTGCCCATGTAGGACCATATATACAGTCACTTGTCAGGGGTGTGCTTCATGGTTACCCTTGGTAATGGTGTAACTGTCCTCAAAATTGGTCCTAGTGTGGTGTATGCCATACGCTAAGCCATATGCACATCAAGGTGCGTTAGGGATACGAGGAGTATGTTGTAAAATATACTTGACTTTTCCATCTTCTTTGAATTCTGGTTTCCTCTGTCCTAGGTAGATGTGCCTCCTTAAACGTGCAAAGTCTATGTTGCATCATCGTAGATTCAAGTATATCTCATGTCTTTGTGTGATGTACTCAATTTCCTAATGCACCAGGTCAATTTAATTGTTGGTTTATATCTGCAGTATTGGGTATGTAATGGGCATGGTGTCTCAGTAACGTGACACAATCCCAGCATAGGTCTATCCCATCCCTGTATTGTATATACTGCGAGTAATAGCATTTTTAAGGACTCACCCTGTGCTATTAGTCCTAAAGTTAAACCACAACAGCAACATGCCTCCCTTGACTCATTTCTGAACTGTCGTAGTCCTTAACAGTTAACACAAAAACATCTTGATGACATTACATCAGGCTGTACCTATTTCACCTGTGAACATGGTACCACAGCACATAATATCACTGCCTACTGCACCTGTGAAGATGGGACCACATCATGTCAGAAAGCTACATGCTGCACCAGTGACATGGGACTACATCATGTCAGAATGCTGCCTACTGCACCTGAGAATATGGCACCACATCATGTCAGAATGCTGCCTACTGCACCTGTGAACATGGGACCATGTCACATCATATCGCTGTCCACTGCACCTACGAACAGGGGCAGGGCCGGCTTTAGAGCTGGTGGCGCCCGGTGCGAAAATGTTTGTTGGCGCCCCACCAAGGACCACCTCCACCACGGAGTCCCTCACCACCACCCTTTAACAGTGCCCAAGTCTCCATAACCACTCTCTCTCAGATGCATATATAGCACTCTCTCTCAGATGCACATATAGCGCCACTCATAACAGTGTAGGGTGTCAGGGCACTTTGCATCACACACACACACATTACACAGAGACAATCATTCATATGTGTGTAACTCAGCATATAGAATATGTTACATAAGACAGAGGACTACAAGGTGTAAGAGGCACCTCATCAATACTGGTAGGCAGTATAGTTTAATAGTGGTTGGTCTGGAGAAGCACAAACTCAGAATGTAAAAAGGAACACTATAGTTGGGGGTTCTCTTTAATATTGAGAATAGATTTCTGTCCAAATTAATCCTTTTTGCAACATTAATCTTTGCTCAATTCTGTACTTTGCGGCGTGCATGCAGTTCTTTGATAAAAGTTAATAGTTCAGTAGAATTACAAAGTGCATAGATTGTAAATAGGTCAATTGGTTACGGCTTTTAAAGGAGACATCGTTTTGTTACTTTAATTTATAAGTTCAAATCCTATATTAGGATTTTAACTTATTCACTGCAAGCAACAAAATGATGTCCCTTTTAAAAGGAGTAACCCACTGACCTATTTACATTCTATGCACTTTCTAATCTGCTCAGTACTTGTTTTCTGCAGCAGGCGTATTAACCCCCTGCGCTACTTTTTAGTGAGTCAGAACCCCAATTAAACAAAGTTCCGCTTTCTCTTCATGAAGAACATTAATCACAGGATTTATCCTGATACTTTTTTGTTGCCTGGAAATAGCTGCAGTGAACTAACTAGGCCTGGGCTAAAATTTCATTCCACTCGCGGAAATTGCGATAATTTGACATTTTCGCGTTCCGCGGAGAGCGCGAAAATGTCAACATTTCTGCAATCTGCATTTTACCGGAAATGTTTTGCTTGCTCGCGCTGTAAAATAATACATTCTCGCGTGCGCGCGATCGCCTTACCTGAATCCCCGCGCTCGCCGACAAGTTTTCCTGATTCGGTCGCGTTCTCCACGAGATGTTGGATTGTTGGTAGCCATTTGCGCTGTCTCGCGACAGTTCGCGCCCGCAGTAACGTCATTCGTCGCGCGATCACGTCTTTCTTCTCGCGATCATGCACCGCGAGACAAGTGAAAACAAGATGGCCGCGCCGCGAGCAACCGCATGGGTAAGTTGGCGAGCCGCGACCACGCAGAAAATACCGCGAACGGGCGAGAAAAAAACTTCCGCATCTTCGCGATATTTCTGCATGTTTGCGGAGATTTTTAACATTTTCGCGATAATTTGCAAAAGTGAATTTCGCAAATTCCGCCCACCCCTAGAACTAACGCGGCAGCTGGTGCTTTAAAAAAACATAATTAACTTGCACCGGTCGCACCGCCCTAGAGCCGGCCCTGAACAGGGGACCTCACAACCTCAGATCGCTGACTTCTGCACCAGCGAACATGGGACCACATCACTGCAGAACACTGCCTACTGCACCTATGAGCAGGAGACCATCTCACATCAGAACACTGCCTACTGCACCTATGAGCAGGAGACCATCTCACATCAGAACACTGCCTACTGCACCTATGAGCAGGAGACCATCTCACATCAGAACACTGCCTACTGCACCTATGAGCAGGAGACCATCTCACATCAGAACACTGCCTACTGCATCAGCGAACAAGGAACTGCATCACGTCATACCGCTGACTACTGTACAAGCTAACATGGGATTATATCATGTCAGAATATTGCCTACTGCAAGTGCAAACATGGGACAACATCACGTCAGACCTCTGTCTACTGCACCTGCGATCATGGGACCTCATCATATCAGACTGCAGACTACTGCACCTGCAACATGTGGCCACACCATGTAGGACCTCTGATTACTACACCAGCAAATACGGGAGCACATCACGTCAGTGCACTGCCTACTGCACCTGTGACCATGGGACCATATCACGTCAGACTGCTAACTACCGCACCTGTGGACATGGGACCTCATAACATCAGATCGCTGACTACTGCACCAGCGAATATGGGAGCACATCACTGCAGCACACAGCCTACTGCACCTCTGAACATGGGACCACCTCATGTCAGACCACGACCTCCTTCATCATATCATACCGCTGACTACTCTACTGGCGAACATAGGACCACATCATGTCAGTACATTGCCTACTGCACCTACAAATGTCAGACTGCTGATTACTGGACGTGCGAACATGGGACCACATCACATGAGACTGCGGACTACTGCACATGCAGGTGTGGGACCACATCAGATCAGACCACTGCCGACTGCACCAGCGAGAATAGGACCACATCAGGTCAGACTGTTACCTACTGCACATGCTACCATGGTAACACACCATGTCATACTGCTGACTACTGCACCAGCAAGCATGGGACCACATGACGTCAGACCGCTACCTACTGCAGATGCGAACACGGTACCACACCATGTCATACCGCTGACTACTACCCCAGAAAACATGGGACCACATCACGTCACCAAACTACCTCCTACAACTGCAGGCATGGGACCACATCACGAATGACCGGTGCCAAATGCACCTGCAGATATGAGACCAAATCACACCAGTTCTTCAATCTATTCACCAGTACCATTGAGTTGGGTAACAATAAACATCTGTTATTCAGCGCCTTGAGACCAATGGGTGATAAGTGCACTTTACGAATACATGTGTTAAGCTATGTTATTCAGTCCCAGACGCATCTTGTTCAAAGATTTAAATGTATCTGCCATGGAGAAAGCAGAGAACAAAAGAGGCCCCGTCTATCGTTCCCGTTTACAGAAGGTGTGGATGGTTTCACACAGATCACCAAGCTCTGGAAGTCTCCCAACTCCAGCAAGGAAGTTCACTGCCCACCTCAGTTCTGATGAGGAGCAAGGTGTGTCCCCCTCACATGAAAACCACTGCACACCACGTCTGACATCCATGCACTTGCATAGTATCAGAGAAGGCCCTATCAAGAATCACAGCCCTGTGGAGCACCAACTCAATGAGTATGAGTGGTATGCTTGAGTGAGGTCTAATTCTAAAGAATCAATCTGATGGAGTTATGGTTTAATAATCTGCATCTCTATCAAGCTAAGACTCACTTGTGGTAGGTAGAAATCAAGTTTATTGGGACATTGTTCATAAAACACTCTAGAGCAGTAAAAACATTGAAAACAGTGTAAAATTACTTAAAAGCTGCGCAACACCCATGTACACTTACACCCACTGGCGATGATGAGTTTATAGAAGAGGGAGGGGAGTGGGAGGTGGTATGGGAATGTATGGGAGGTGTAATGGAAATGTATGGGAGGTGTAATGGGAATGTATGGGTTATTTCACTCTGTTCCATGCCTCTTACGCTTATATTACTGTCAACGCTTCCACATGACATTTCACCAGTGACTTTGGTTGAGGTATTTACAATGTGCTATGTTCAACAACAAATCTATTGTACTGATGTCGGTACTTCTGACTGTTTTTATTGCTTGCCTGTTATGCATCTTGTTGTGACATGTATGTAATTGGTATGAATCACTCAAATGCAATACATTTTGTGTTAAAAAAAGTGTGAGTAACATCCTTTCCCTTTCTTTATACCAATAATTAGAGATGATGTCCGGTCTCTATAAAAGAGGACGCTAAACTATTGCGCTATGAGTAGGTCATCTAGCCCAGAATTTTTTCTCATTCTTGCATTGTAGACTGTTTATTTCATTATAAATTAATGACTAAATGACACAGAATCTGGTAAGAAGTTCTATAAAAATACAAAAGAGAACAAAAATATAAAAACAAAAGAAAACCTGGATTGGACTTGCTCCTCATGGAGGGGCACATTTAATGTCCTTTCACACAACTGGGCACAGCAAGGGAGAGAGCAGAAATACTAGGATATGGAGCACTTCTGTTCTCTCCTTGTGCTAGTGCACTGTGTGCTGACCATTGTCAACACCGGGACCCTTGTGCCATAGTGCAGGGTTGTTTTTGTGCACCATGGAGAAAGGCGGGGGCCGGGATCGGCTCCGCCGCAGATATGGCGGGGCACCGACCCCCTCACCCCTCTCGCCTGTTCACCCGGCCCGGCACGTTTCACCGCGTCAGCATGACGCGGTGGGCGCGCCGCGGCAGGGATTGGCTGGTGACGGTGAACCCTTGGCCCGGAAGCGATTAAGGCACTTCCGGGTCAAGGGGGGGCAGGGGGCAGGCCAGTTAGAACTGGCCTGCCCCCAGTACAAAGATAAAAGGCCGGGGAGCGCGGGACTCGGACTCTTTGTTCCACGCTCTCAGGCATCCGCACGCAGCCTCTGGGAGGCTGCTAACTTTTTGTTACCCACCCTCCATCTCCTGTAGCAATATGGTTATTGGAGAATGAAGTTGACGGTGTGGTTTTCTTCCATAGGCGTTTTTCCCGTTTACAGGTCATCAATCGTCGTATTTATTGCTATTCCTTGGTCAGGCGGTAAGGTCATGACTGGTGAGCAGTAAATTGAAGGTCCTTAGGGGGCGGCGTCATTCTCGGATGGGGTCGCCCAGGGGGAGGGACAAGGGGTCTCTCCTATAACTCCAGGGGTGGTACATCCGGTTGGCTGGATGGGTGCGGGGAAAGGGAAAACTTTCTGGAGTGCTGGCCGGTTATTTGACGGGTCCTATCCTGCTGGGAGGGGACTTTAATTCAATAGCAGACCCTGCACTTGATAGGTCCCACCAGCCTCTGGAGGCGTCCCCGGTACACCGGCTAGCGCAGCATAGGCTCGAATGGCAGGGGAGGTGGGGCCTGGAGGATGCTTGGAGGGCTCAGCACCCAACAACGAGGGACTATTCATATTACTCATCACTGCATGACCTCCATGTTAGGCTGGACGCTTTTTTGGGCTCCCCGACCGTGCTACAGTCAGTCGCGCACACAGAGTACTTAAACCGCACACTTTCCGACCATAATCCTTTGCTGCTGACGTTGGACTGGATGACTGAGATCTCGAGGGTCCCAACGTGGCAGCTAAGGCCTGATACACTAGACGACCCACCATACCGGGTGGCACTCGGTGAAAAGATTACCCAATACTTTAACGAGAATAGCGGGTCCATGGCGTCCAGAGCGATGGAGTGGGACGCTTTCAAGATAGTTGTTAGAGGACATTGCATAGGGAAATATGCCGGGGTGCGGAGGACTCTGTTGGAGGACTTGGACAAGGCAGAGGGGAAGTTGAGGGCGGTTAAGGTGGCGCGGCCTGGTCACCCCGAGCTCCAGGAGGCGGTGAGCGAGGCTAGAGAGGCGGTGGCGGTTGAAGTGGAGAGGCTCCGCAGCTTCGACTACAAGAATTATATGGTGGGGGCACACGCGGAGGGGGACAAAGCGGGAAGGCTGCTGGCTTGGCTGGCCAATCCCGCCAAACGTAACCAACCGATCTTGGCCCTAGAAAGGGAGGGAGGCGGAGTGGTCACGGCTCAGATGGACATATTGGATAGTTTCTGCTCGTACTATGGGACGCTCTACAAAAGCGCGCTGGAGGGGCTGGAGGAGGACATTGACGGCTTTCTGGAGGGGCTGCAACTGCCACGACTCGACCGGGAAGACGCGGAGGCCCTAGGCGGAGATATAGACCTTGCGGAAATCGGGGGGGCAGTGAACCGAATGACGCGGAATAAAACCCCGGGCCTGGACGGCTTGCCCATAGAATTTTATGGTAGATATTTGGACCAACTGGCCCCAAGGCTCCAGGAGGTGTATAGGGAGGCCAAGACAAGGGGTAGACTGCCACAATCCATGTGCGAGGCCCTGATGATCCCACTGCTGAAGCCGGGAAGGGAGGGAACGGAACCCGCTTCTTATAGGCCGCTGTTGATGCTGACGACGGATTATAAAATCCTGAGCACCATACTGGCGACCAGGCTGCTGCGGCATATGCCGAGACTGGTTCATAGTGACCAGTCGGGGTTCATTCCCGCAAGGAGCACCACTGCCAACATCCGACGACTTATCCGTTTGCTGGGGGACCCGCAGGAGGACGCACGAACGCCACTCGTCTTAACCGTAGATATAGAGAAGGCTTTCGATAGCCTGGAGTGGGGTTACCTGTACAAAGCCATGAAGCGTTTCGGCCTCGGGGAAGGATACATCGGTTGGACGAAGGTCCTGTACGCCTCAGCGGTGGCAAGGGTGCGGGTGGGATCTCTGGTATCGCGTCAGTACCGCGTGGGCCGGGGCACCAGGCAGGGGTGCTCGCTTTCCCCGCTTTTGTTTGCGCTGGCAATAGAGCCCCTCGCGGCGGAGGCTAGAACAGGCCGTTACTACAGGGGGTTGGTCTACAGAGGGACTCCGCAACTCATCTCATTATACGCAGATGATCTGCTCCTGTTCTTGGAAAATGCGGCCGGGGCGCTGGATGGAGCGGAGAGGCTTCTTGCGAGGTTTGGCAGGTTCTCTGGACTACGGGTGAACTGGTCCAAGACCTGTTTGTTCCCGTTGCGCCAGGGCGAACCGCGACCGGCGGTCCGACCACTGCTCAATTGGGAGCCTGGTTGCCTGAAATACCTCGGAGTACATATATACCATTCTGCCGTAGATATGCTGGAGGGCAACGTGGGACGCTGTATACGAGCACTGAAGGGTAGCATGTCCTTCTGGACCACACTCCCGCTCTCGGTAACGGGGCGAATCTCATTACTGAAAATGATAGCGTTGCCACGTCTCCTGTATTATTTCCGCACGCTACCGGTGTGGATACCGGGCTCTATTTTCCGGCAGTTGCGGTCGTTATTAGTCTCGTTCCTATGGGGCACGGGACGGCGCAGAGTTGCGATGGCAACTCTGACCCGGCCAAAGGATGAGGGGGGCCTGGCGGTGCCTGACTTTGAGTTTTACTATCTGGCAGCGCAGCTACAGATCTTTACACAAGAGGTGGCACGGGTGTACCGGGGACCAGAGCAGGACAGGGAGGGAGGCACCCCTCGCCATGTGCTGGCGTATAATACGCTACAGCAGAGGCTGGTTGTTGGAGACTTATCCCTGGAGGAGCAGACGTTCCGGCATTGCTAGAATCGATCGCAGCGTCGGGCGGGAGTGCGACGCCCGTATGCGCCGGAGATTCCGCTGGGAATGGTGACGGCGCTCCCGCACGGTGGAGACTGGTCGGGATTGCAGGTGTGGGAGGAGGCGGGCCTCCAAATGTTGGGCGACTTATACGAAGAGGGGGCGTTGATCCCTTATCAAACTCTGCAGGAGCGGTTCAATCTTCCAAAGGGGAGATTACCTGATGCACGCGGCGGTGACGGGAGCGATGCAGGCGCACTGGGGAGAGGGGCTCCTGCAGCCTACTACATCCGCGGCTTGCCAGTATACCATGATGTCTGCCGGCACTTATAAAGCGGTGACTTGTCTGTACTCCAGAATGTTGCGCGAAACCTTGCAGCCGCTGGCGGCGCTGAAGGCAAAATGGGAGCTGGATATCCAAACTGAGATCCCTGACACCACGTGGGCGGGTATAGTGCGGAGGGCCAGGAAAAGTACCAGGAACGCACGCTTCCAGCTGATACACTTTTATATCCTCCACAGGGCCTACCTCACACCGGGTAAACTTGGGAAGTATTTCGGGGTGGCAGATGCGGCGTGCCCTAGATGCGGTGTTGTAGGAGCGGAGCTCGGACATATGTTATGGGACTGCCCTCACCTGCGCGAATACTGGAGGGAAGTGGGCGGAACACTGGCTGAGGTGACGGACAGGGACTTGCAATACACCAAGGCGGTTTGTGTCCTGCACTGGTTTCCTCATACACCCAAGAACAAGACCACAAGTAAATTTATTGATATGGGCCTCCTCTTGGCAAAGAGAGAGGTGACGAGACTCTGGAAGTCGAAGGCGGGCCCCACACATGGGAGGTGGATTAAGGAACTACAGAAATGGGCGGCGAGTGAAAGCACGCTTAGATACCAACTAGCGATTCGTAGGGCTGACGATAGGGCACTGGCGGCGGCCACAGCGTGGGAAGGGTTGGTGCAGGCCCTGCACGGCAGCGTGGCGGAGGAGGATGAGGCGCCCTCTGAGCCTGATGTTGCTCCCCGGAGCATTCCAACCACACAAACACAGTAAATGGTTATTTACCTCTGAGATGTACCCCAGACTACACATTAAGGCCGGGAACAGTCACAGTCGTAGGCGTGGGCACTGGAGGGTGGAGAGGGAGGGGGTTGGGGGATAGGGACTGGGGAGGGGAAGTGATGGGGTGGGGGAGAAGGGGGGAGGAAACTTCAAAGCGGAATGCAGACACCCTACTATGTTCGCGGCAAATGTACAGATTGAAATATGGTTCAGTACAATGATCTACTTGCCACCGCTGCCCGGCCTCTGGGATGTGGGCTCACAAGCTGTGTACGACTGCCTTAATGGCCACGTATAATGGCCACGTAAGATATGGCACTGGCAATAGCGGTGCAGGAACATTATGAATGTACGCTGCTATTATATTGTTCTGCAATAAAAACGGTTTTACAAAAAAAAATGGGTGCGGGGAAAGGGGGGAGTCACGCTTTCTTTTAGGCTGGTTGGCCACCCCGCACTGGCATGGACGTCACTAAATGGCGCAGGTGCAAGACCCCCCAAATTTTAATGGAGTTCAGGGAACGTATGGGGGTAACCAGGGGGGGGAAGTACCCTCTCGGTAAGCGGGCCCTCTGCGCATGCACAACTCCTACGGGAGGGCATGGTAAATTGATAAGGATCTGACACCAGTTAGCGACCTTGCCGTAGGCCCAAATAGGATACGCAGAAAGTAATTAATGTATGATTATGATCCTTATGTTAGATTCGGATAGGAAAACTATGTATTAGAGATATGTTAAGGTTAGCCATCTGAAATCTGTGCATATGAACTGTAATCAAATGTCGTGTTATGTTTTCTGCGTATAATTGTGTAAATATTGTTTATTTAAAAAAAAATTAATTTTGTTTCATATTTTAATAAATACGGCCGGGGGTTGTACGACCCCCGCCTCCAAAAGTAATTCCCTTCTCATGTCCATCATTAGAAATGTGGTTATGCGCATGGGGAGGGGGAAATTTGGTAGTCCCAGACCATATGTGTGAGGCAGTTGCACAATGCAACGCGCACTGAAAGAGGAAATAAAGAGGAAGAAAAAAATTTCGCTCTTTTTTACCTCATTATGCCATCCTCTGGGAGGCATACGGGTTTCATGCAATCCCAAGTTTACAAGCCTTTGTGTATCTTGAATGATGTCATATGCATGGGAGGATGCTCGGGAGCGCCCGTGTTCCACCCATGGAATGCCTCCCAGCTGGAAAATAAATGTACTGTAACGCAGAACAAGAAGCTGCATTGCGTGACATTTCTTTGAAAATCTTTGTTAATCTGAATTAAGGAATTGTGCTGCCCTGCGTCACCCAAAAGACAACGCAACTTTTTGATTAATCTGGCCTGCTTAGACCGAGGAAACTGGAGAATTGCGGTTGCAAACTTATGACAATTTTTTTCATTATTAGGTTCCACAGTATTCCTGTGCTTAGGACCTTAAGTGGGCCGGGTCTCACCGGTGCTGAGCACCGGCAGTTTTTTAAAAGGGGCTTCGAAACGGGTCTCTATCGGGCTCTGTTTTGTGCCCTGGCACAGGTCTGTTTTTTTCCCATGACTGCAGTGACAGCAGGCACATCCATGTGCGCGTGCTCACACTGCTCACTTCTCACCAGTGGAGAAGTTGTGGCATGACGTCATGCCAGGTGAGCGTTGTAGGGGAAGGAAAATCCTTTAAAGTGAGTAACTTTCTCTCTGGATTTCCCTTCTCTTTTTGAAACTCAGGAGCAGTAACATCGTCATGGTGTCAACAGGGCTTTAACTGGAAGCTTTTTCAATATTATATACAAGCCATAGCTGCTGCTTATTTATTTTATGCAACTTACAACCATTGACAAAGCCAATAGTCTTGACTTCTTGTAGGTATGATGTTACTTGTATCATATATGTGGATTCAATGACAGAAAACAGCAAAATACAATTCGGGCAGAACTCTATGCTAAGCACAGATTTTTAATGTAGGTGTTTTTAAGCTGCGCCCTTAATTACACTGGCCAAGCCCCTTTTGCGAGACCCCCAGTTTTTTCATCCCACTTAAAGCCCTGCCTGTGCGTACTATTTAGAACGAAAATCACGGCGCACACAGGCAGGAAAGAAGCAATGTTGGAAGGAGTCGAACAAGTCGATGATTGGTTACCGTGTCCGTGTGGGCGGAGCCAATGGATCTTTTCGATCGTTGGCCTGTCTTGTGTGGACTACCAAAACAGATGTTCCTTATTTTTGTTTTATTTTAAATTTTTATAGAACTTCTTACCACATTCTTGCAGTTTCAAAGCACTGTCAAGAATACTTTTGTTATTGTTGTTATTTGCACTTCTTCCTGAGAGAAAGTGTGCAGATAATAAAAAGCTTTTTGGGGTAGGCGCGCAAACCACTGTGTTATTTTACCACTTAAGCCCATGTGTGGTTTCTTCATTCGCTGTAATAAATGCGCACTTTTGTGCTAGACGATTCCACGCACAGAAACTGCGTGTGTGTGTGGGGGGGCTCAACACGTGAACATTCTTATTCTAGGTAGTGGCAAATCTTGACGAGTAAAAACATGACACTGAGGAGCATGCATTCGTTCCTAATTCACCCCCTTACTTCTCTCCAACTGCCCGTTATTGAAATGAGGAGGCGAGAATAAACTACAGCCGATCAATACATATCTGTCCAAGCTGATCAAGCAGTGGGAAGGGTCTGGCGCGCTGTCCCGCTCGTGCCTGCCTCGCGCGCACTGGTGCTCGAGGAACAGATTCTAAAGAGGTCCAGTTCCAGCGGGGGACTCCGGACAGGAACGGGCGCAAGGAGGGAGGGAAGCGTCGGTGATGTGGTGGAGGAAAAGCTCAAAATGAGAGTGCACGTTACGAAGCAAGGCTCGCTGCACATCCATGCCGCGCGCTAAGCTTCGGGATGGTCATTTTGTAATGCATCGTAAGCATAAGGGGTTAAATGCGTGCACTGAGGTGGAACCGTCATTGTAAAACGTGCCTGCAGGAACGTTAAAAGGGAGTTTACACAGGTCTAAGAAGTTTGTGATCTGCTCGTGTTTATCACAGCGCTCTTGCGTTCCATGGTCCATGTGCAAGCACCTCACCTAGTTCAGGTTTTTGAAACAATGAAAGCAGTGGAACCTTCTAAAAAACAGCACCTAACCTGTTATCACTCCCACAATACTATCCCTTTAAATTTTAATAGGAAATCGCGTGCACACTGAATGGCACCCACTGTCACAATGCCTATTCCCTAAGGAATCCAAATATATAAAATCAAAGCAAAGGTGCACCACGCGAGAAGATTGACAGTCACAAAGTTCATCTCCAATAGTAAGATTTCTTCAAAAATTATTTCTTTTATTCCGTTTTCATGTTATGTAGAATACACATCATTCAGTTCTTGTAACTCTACAAACAGAACAGCCAACGCGTTTCGTCCTGATACAAGACTTCTTCAGGGATTGTCTCAAGGATACTGGAACTGGTATTGGTCCAGTTGTTTTCCAACAAATCATTGTCACATATAAGCCGCAGTCAAGAATGCCACGCACACCAAAATAGTGGGAGCACTTTAATTTGTCAATTTCATCCCGACTCTCGCAATCTAATAGTTGCGGTCCACAGCGGTCACCAGGGAACGACGTAACGGTCCAAACGCCAAGGCAGGGAAAGGTTTTTGCTTTGCATTCTAGGACTTGTTGCTCTTTCTACCCAGTTATAAAACCAGGACTACAAGTCTGACCAGGCCCTGCGCCCAAACCCTCACCGGGTGGTAACCCTGCTGCGCACAGCCTTTGGTTGAGTGCAGCAGTGGTTGGCTGCATGGCCGGAGCTGCAAGACCACTCTGCACCAACAGTCGGAACACTACAGTCTAAACCACGAGTGTTCCAACTCCGCAAGCCCTACCACGCATGCCTTAACCATACATGTGTGTGGTTAAGGCATTGCGCGGTAGGTCGTGTGGACGGACGGAAGCAGGAAGCAGTGAATGTACATGGGGCTAGGAGGTGGGTCGGGATAATTTTGTGGGCTGGGGGTCGGGGTTGTTTTGTCGGCTGGGTCGGGGTTGTTTTAAGTGAGGCTGGGGTGTGGGTCGGGGTACTTTTGTGTGCTGGGGGTAGGGTGTTGTATTGTGGGCTGGGGGTGGGTCGGTAATGTTTTGTGGGATGTGGGGGTCGGGGTAGTTTTGTGGGCTGGGGGGTCGGGGAATCAGGGAGATATCCGCGGTGAGGTGAGGTCAGGGTAATTTTGTGGGCGGGGGGGGTCGGGTAGTTTCTGGGCTGGTGGGGGTCAGGGCAGTTTTCTGGGATGGGGTTGGTCTGGGTCGTTTTCTGGGCTGGGGAGTGGGTAGGGGGTAGTTTTCTGGGCAGGGGGGTGGGTCGAGGTAGTTTTCTGGGGGGTGGGTTGGGGGTTGTTTTCTGGGCTGGGGGTTCGAGGTAGTTTTCAGAGCTGGGGGTTTGGGGCTAGTTTTCAGGGCTGGGGAGTCAGGGGTAGTTTTCAGGGCTGGGGGTTGAAGTCATTTTTAGGGCTGGGGAAGTGTTGTGGTAGTTTTTTTTTTATTTCGCTAGGCTGGGAGTGGGTCGGGGGTAGTTTTCTGGGGGCTGGGTTGGGGGTAGTTTTCTGGGATGGGGGTTGGAGGTAGTTCTCAGGGCTGGGGGGAGGGGTAGTTTTCAGGACTGTGGGGGTCAGAGTAGTTTTTAGGGCTGGGAAATTGTTGGGGTAGTTTTTTAAATTAGGGGTAAGGTTATTAGGCTTCAGGGCAGGGGGAGGGGAATGGGTAGTCAAGGTAGTTTTTAGGGCTTAGTGGAGGGCGGCAGTTTTTAGGGGTGGGTCAGGGCTGGTCAGGTTAAGGGACATGGCTTTAGGCATTAGGGAAGGGGGAGGACACAGCGTAGGGGTTGGGAGGGGGTAGGGGTATTTGCCCTTTAGGGAGGGAGGGAGGTGGGGGGGAGTTTGTACCCTAGGGCGGTGGGGAGGAGGGTGGCAACGTTAGCCACGTATACCCCTTTACCATGCATGCCTTTACCACGAAAATTTGTGGTAAAGGCATGCGTGGTAAAGCAATGTGTCGTTAGGATGCGATCGTTATTCAGACAGCGTTGTTCAGGTATGCAGGGTTGAGGAACTCATTGTCTCGTCATACAACCCTCCACACCCAACCTAAGCTGCATCTTTCTATGTTTTTGGTTCATTATTTTCTTTGTATTTGCGTATTGATTTCATCATTGATGATAGCGATGACTTCACAAGTGATGCCATCAATGATGTCTCCTGTGAAGTCATCAGTGATAAAGTGTGATATCTGGTTTGCACCAATACTAGTTAATTTCAGAGTTGCGCACATGAGCCCGCACGTAACTCAATTTTTAACTGTGTTTTTACGATGGAATTTAATGTTTTTATTATGTACTTCATTTTTCAACCCTTCACTCGGATGTGCACAGCAGAGAGTGTTTGCAATTGTGAACATGGTACTCACACACAGTATTGCACTGTACTGGGGACTAGTGCAGCCCAAAGCAGCCCCGGTGCTGTCTTCACAAACACCAAGATCTGAAGATGGCAAATGGACTCCTGAGCCTTGTGTAAGGTCGTTGGGAGGAAGGTCAGAGGTGTCCTCCCCTGGGGCAAGGCATGGGAAAGAAGTATACCCACACCCTCGTGCAAGGGAGAGGAAATAATGGCACCTCTCCCAATATATGCCCCATAATGCCTCCCTGCCATTGATCAAGGGGATTATTTTCAAAACACACCCCATTCCCTTGGACAGACACTGGTGAATGAGAACAAAACTCCGCCCACACCACATATGAGAAATAACAGCAATTTTGTCAAAGCTGTACATTTTCAATTATGAAATTTAAACTTCGATTGAAAAAAAAAAGAACTGCATTACAATTTTTTTTAAATTATCTTTTCTATGAAGATTTTTGTGAAAATCATGGGGTGGGGGGTATGGGGGAATACCAAACACATGCTTGGTCTCTGTGCCAATGTGAGGGTGGGACTAACACAACACAACCTTGCCCTTGGCAATGCAGGTTGGCAATCAAATCCACATCCTGTTCCTGGGCAAGGCAGGGTGTGCAAAGAGGCAAAAGTCCCCTGTCCATATACAAGGCAGGAATGGTGTGAGGGTCAAAAGTACAGTCAATCTTGTGATTGGGCAAGACAGGTAACTTAGATGACCACTACTCTTGGTGAAGGCAGGGATATGGAAACATAATACATCGCAGTTGGGTCATTTGGCAAGGGATTGAAACTAATCCCCCCCACCCAAGGTCAAGATTGGTGGTCCCAACTGACTCCTTGGGCAAGGTATGTGGGCATATAAAGGTACTCCAATTAGTAGTAGCAAAGTAGTGCAACAAATACCTTCCACAGACATCCTTGAGTTAATAAGGAAACGTCTCTCCATTTAGGGACGGTGTGGTGGCAGAGATACCCCATTTGCACTTGCCCAATGTGGGGAGCAAATACACCCTCAGATCTTTGACAAGGAAGTGGAGCAATTAAGGAACAGCTACTGTACCCTAGGTAGGTGGAAGTAACGTTAGCCCCAGTCCAAGCATACTAAATCGCCTCACCATTGGACAAGGTGACAGTGAAAACAAATATCCCACACCCTTTGGCTAGGACAGGAGGCAAGCAAAGTGGTAACCACCATTAAAAGAGCATGGCAACTTCACCCACCTTTACCCAAAGATTGGCAACACAGATATAGCACCATCATCTGCTCTTGGCTAAGGTGAGGGGGAACAAAGACACCTTCACCATTTAAAGAAATGGTTAACTAAAAGAAGGAAACATGAAGTTACCTGGGGAAAAAAACGTATGTCAAAGGGGAATTATTGTTGACAGTGTGAAATAGTTGTTAAAACACAAGATTTTAAAAAAGCAATATTTTTAAGATTTTTTTTCCAACCCCTGCTGTCTGCAGTCAGCCTTCATTATCACTTCCACCATACATTGCCGAACATGAAACATATGTCCACCCATACAATACCATATTAAATCATATTCAGTATCATGAATTACAGCTATACTCAGAAGACATCATGTGTGCTGTACACATCAGAAGGAAGCAGGTCTTGCAGTCATCTATAAGTTGTCCTAGCAAGCAAATAACATCAAACTTCATAGAGCTGCTGACATGCCCCTCTGTCTGCAACTAAGACCGCCACCGTCCATCTCGTCTACAAGCCTCCAAAAAAGAACAACTGCTTCATTGATGAATTCTCAGCTTTCTTCACCACCTCGTTCATCAAACATGTCCACACCACCTTATTGGGGAACTTCAACCCCCCTCCAGACAGCACAAGCTAAAAAAAACAAGAGACACCCTCTACAACCTCATAGATACACTCAACGTAGTACAGCATGTAACACAACCAACACACTCCAAAGGCAAACCCTCGACCTTGCCTTCTCAACATCACCAACAATCCAATGCAAACCACCCATACCCTTGGACTGACCCGACCACTTTGCCCTCACTGTTCAACGTTCCATTAACAAACCAGAGTCAACACAGAAGAGAAGATCAAACCTTGAGGTCCTTCAAAGTCTTCTCCATAGACAACCTAATGTTTGAACTCATCTCTTACCCTATCAACTCCATGTGCGATGCCAACACTCTCCTTCTAAGCAACTTCAATATTTTTTTGGAAAGCTATGTGAATATCCATGCTCCACTTACAACATGCAAGTGAGAACCAAATCCTTCAGAGCCCCGATATTCTAAAGTCACTTGGAGTCACCTTGGACCCCAACCTCACCATTAAGGAACGCATTGACGAAAACACAAGGATGGCCTGGTACGAGCTCTCTCTGCTAAGGAAAGTCAAACTGTTTCTTCCAGAAAATAACTTCAGAACTGCTCTTCAAACCCTAGTACTCTCACATCTGGATGGCGGTAATGGCCTACTCCATAGCCTCTCAGACTCTACACTGGCTACTTGGAGCATCCTACAAGCATGTCTGTGGAGGTCCTGGTGAAATATTATTGCATCACCCCTATTTTGATGGAACCTTAATGGGCTCCTCTTGATGGCCCGTTCCAACTTCAAACCAACTTGCATCATTAACAAACCCTTCATAGTAGCCCACCCGCTTATGCTGCAGTCATAGTTCTGAACCAACCTGTAACAGTGCTGAATACAGTGTTGGTGAATGAGCCAGTAAAAGGGCTGGATCTGTTTAAAGAAGCTTGCAGACTGCTTATTGCAGTGATTATTAATCAGTATGTAACAGTGCTGGATGCAGTGCTGATGACTGGGCCTGCAACTGTGCTGAATCCAAACTGAACACCTTGCAACAGTGCTGGCTACAGTGCTGATGAATAGGCCTGCAAAAGGGCTGGATCCGTTTGAAGAAGCTTGCACACTGCTCATTGCAGTGATTATTAATCAGTATGTAATAGTGCTGGATGCAGTGCTAATGACTGGGCCTGTAACTGTGCTGAATCCAGACTGAACCCATTGCAACAGTGCTGGATACAGTGCTGATGAATAGGCCTGAGAAAGTGCTGGATGAGCCTGAAGAAGCTTGCACACTGCTTATTGCAGTGATTGTGCATCAGTATGTAACAGTGTTGGATGCAGTGCTAATGACTAGGCCTGTAATTGTGCTGCATCCAGACTGAACCCCTTGCAACAGTGCTGGATACAGTGCTGATGAATAGGCCTGTAAAATGGCTGGATGAGCCTGAAGAAGCTTGCACACTGCTCATTGCAGTGATTATTAATCAGTATGTAACAGTGCTGGATGCAGTGCTAATGACTGGGCCTGTAACTGTGCTGAATCCAGACTGAACACCCTGTGACGGTGCTGAATGCCACTTACTCGACATTTGAAAATATATCTAGAAAACTCGCCCTGCAGAGGGAAAGCGCTCTGCATCTTTCAGCCAAAAGGACCAGGGTTTGGGAAAGGTATGTTTGTTTACAAATCACAACTAAAAGCAAGTTCTGCACTGAAACATGGAAATAGCAATATTTTTCAGTGTTTCTATAAAGAACCCGTGAATATATGTTTCAAAGGTTTATTTTAAATAAGTGAATCTTTAATATCTTTTGAGCCAAGGTAGTCGCCATCACTAGATTTTATACCCCTACAGCTGCTTCGTGGCTTTTCTTCTAATTCCCAATGAGCCAAAATCGCCTAAAACAAGCCACTTATTCACAAATGGTTCCAGTGAGCAGCCCCAGCAGAGGGGCCAATGTATTGAATGTGAATGTGAATGGAATCCCACCCATCCCTCCCTTGGCCCACGTGCTGTCCAGGCCTACCAGCAAGGTGCTGCTCCGGCCTCGTAGCTCGATGCTTTAAATCCAACTCAATAGATCCACTAAAATGTTCATAAACTCTTAAAAAGATAGAATGACACAGCCCTGACAATGACATCTTCCAGCACCTTTGGGTGGAATTATATGCTCAATCAAGTGCCACTGCACATCGTCAATCGACTAATCGAGCCTTACACGCTGTGTGTGTTCTGCATTCAACGAAAAGTTACCGAGAAAGCAAGAGTGCAGGGAGCGAGCTCTGTATCTGCAATCAATAGAACTCCATTTAGCATGCCGCGCGACGCCAGCACGTGCTGCCTCCATGCTCCCGGCCGCCCCAGAGCCGACGACGCTCTGAAATACAACTCGCGCAACAAAAAATAGAGGAAGCACGGAAAACTAGAGGAAAATCAAAAGCAAATTATTTTCCAGCTGGTGTGTGTCGGAGCCTCCTCCATATTGCTCATTTTTCACAGCGGACAAAACCATTTTCCCGGGGATCAATTCCGCCCTCGCGGAGTCGGCTCCTTTCAACCCATAATCCATCATATTTCCTATTTTGTAATTTCGCCGTGTCGGAGTGTTTTAAGTTTCCTATGAATTATGTTATAAAGAGGAGCGCGAGCCCTTTCTTTGTGCGCGGCGCTGGCGGGGGACGCGGCATGGCGGGGCCCGCGAGGGTCAGCTGCCATTAGAGCCGTGAGTGAGGGGGGCCCTCCCGTGCTTGCCCTCATATCGGCAGCCACCTTAGCAGTCTCATCTGTCAAAGGGATCCCGCAATCAATCACCCCCCGGGAATCAATATTTGGCTGATCCATTCATCATGCCTTTAAGGAGATGATTGGGATGCGGGTGTCAGTACAACTGGAACAAAGGGAAGGGTGGGGGGACGTTCCAAGAGGAGGGGGGGGGGGGGCAGGAGGGGAAGTGCTGAGAATGGAACCCAATGGAGGATGGAGAAATTGTACTATGTATTTACAAAAAAAAAAAAATAAGTTTGGGGCGAAGATTTATTCCGACCCGCCGGATTGTGTTTCAGAAGGTGAATCATGCTTCAGGAGGCGAAGCAGTATAAAAATTTCCAGAGCCCTTGATTGGTCTGTCAGTATGATTTGTAGCCCACTCTGCCAGGGTAATGGGTGAGGCTAGGAAGTGGGCACGGGGAAGGCAAATGGCAGCATATTGCTGGAACACACATGCAAATGAGGCCCCGTCGTCCGCTGAGACAGGGATATTTATGGGCCAGCCGGCGTGCCTTTTGGGCCTTCTCATCCAGGGCTTTAAATTATGACAAGCGTTGATTATGATAATCAGGCGTGGTAAGAGCGCGTGCCGCTTTTGGAAGCCTACAGCGGCAGGGTTGGGTGCTGCTGACCGCTCCAACCAAGCCTGGGATGGTTCTGAAGGACTTGGGGGGCGTACATACTGCATTTTAGGCACCATGGACTGATTGAGAAACAATAGATCTCTCCATTGAGTGATAAGTGGTCCTAGAAGGCGCTTCCATGGAATTCGGAGAGACGCCTGTGGAATCTGCAGGGTATCACGCCTTAGCTAAATAGACCTCACCAGAGTGGACTTGACCAGCAGATACAGGAGCAATGCTTATCATCTTCGAGTTTGAGATGAGTGACCGCACAGCGATGGGGGTCTGCATTTACAGTCAGTGCTAAAGGGAAATCCCCTGAATTTGGAAGTAAGTGAATCCACTGGTGGAGGAAAATACGCCAGAATATTCTCAATATTTGCCATGTCCTTCAGAAATCTACGAAATTTACATTACCTCCCAACACGAAATAAGGCCATGAATTTACTAACGCCAGGACTTTGCAGTAGTTTGGGTTTAGCCTAAGTATGCTATGACAACTTTGTCATTCTCAGTCAGAACATTATGAGTTTTACTCATCACAAGCATATAGGACACTACCAGCTGCTTCTGAGTCACCAATATATTTCCAAAGATGAACAAGCCCACAGGTAGTCTTTGATCTGAGGCTGCTCAAGTCCAAACCTGATCAGGCATAAAAGGTTTGCATAGCGGACGTGGTGCATGCCAAAGTGTATCTTCATTACTTGTGATGGGTGGCGCCATGCACAGAGGGACGGTCAGTGTGGTCTTACAAGCATTAGCCACTTGCATGCTCCTTTGGCCGACAAGTGTGACACTTGCTATTATAGAGATGGGGTTCACAATCGAGGCTTGATTGTATGTGTAGGTTTTGCTTAGCACACTGCATGCAAAACAGTGCTTTAATTGTAAGTACATAAGTGCAGGTACTCAGTATTTAGAGTACCTGTTTGCTCCTGAGAAGTGTCGGTACTCTTGCATTAAATGCATTACACCAGTGCTGAGAAGGGCAGGTACTCAGTGTTTAGAATACCTGTTTGCTCCTGAGAAATGCCGGTACTCATCCACTAAATGCATTGCACCAGTGCTGAGAGGTGCAGGTACTCAGTATTTAGAATGATGCCTGTTTGCTCCTGAGAAGTGCCAGTACTCTTCTATTAACTGCATTACACCAGTGCTGAGAAGTGCAGGTACTCTCCCTCTCAAATGAATGAAGTGCAGGTAATCTGTACCGGACAGTACCTTCCCATTTGAAGCACTGATGCAACAGCAGGAGATTGTCTCGGAGAACAGAGTTGCAGAGCTCAACTGTGGGCTAATTTGCCATTGCAAGGAGAGGGGGAATAGCTTCCAACTATAAGAATGTGGCACACACCCTTCGAGAAGCATTTGCTCTCACTGAAGGCAACACTGGGAGCAACTGGTTTGCGGAAATATTTACGGACTATGGCTTGGCAGGGATCCATACGAGGCGAGGATATGTCTGTGCCCATACTGGCTTCATTTATTTGTGTATTTTTTCTCTCACCAACATGTCTCTCTTTTGACACTTGGAGCACTGGGCAACATATGGAGTATAGCGGTGTTGAGTGTACTTTGGCTGCTCTGTTGTAGCTCAGAACAGGACAGGAGAAATTTAATTGTTTTGTGACAGTGGAGATATTTCCGACTTGTTTTACTATCCGTGAGTTCTGCTGATAAATTTTGACGATTCACTTAGACTTAATAGATTTTGTTGGTGAAGAAAAGTTCAAGTTTGTGTACCAGGTCTTGATATGAAGAGATCCCGGATCAAGGCATTGATGCTTGATCAACATCTTGAAAGGCTTGAGGAGATCTTAGTCTTGAGATTAAAAATTCTTGGCTAAGAAATTTGCCTTAGTCTCCTCTTGCTCCTTCAGGTACCTGCTATAGGCTTCTTACACTGATGTTCAAGCTCTCTATAATGTTATTTATATTCAGAGATATCATTTGGTATCCATTTGGAGTTGGTGCAGGATAAAAACATGATTTTTTTCTAGGAGGTGGGAGCCGGCTCTTACAATGACTTTCACAAAGCAGAGAAGAGGTTCTTGATTAGCTCTTTGGATGAAGTGATGGCTTCAGTAAGTTGGAACCTAGTGTAAAAGTCTTGCTAACGTTTTGACTTCTTTCCTAACTTTAAACATAGGAAATTGGAAGGAGATGATACGGTGGATGATAAGGTGCGCTGACCAGGATGCAGGCAGCAAGCAAATGTTACTGGGGGAAAAGTTACGAGAGAGGACCGAGTTGAAGGGTTGCTCTTCAGCAGTTGTGTGAACTCTTACATGTCAGGTGTATCCAAAACTTTAATTGGACTCTCCCACTATAGTGGTGCCAGTGTTGCCTCAAAATTCCCATGAGATACTGAAGTCACAAGAATGTCCTTGGTGCTTGAATGCCATGTTATAGACTTGTTGCCAGCCGCCTTCGACACGGTCTGCCACCGCACACTATGCACACGCCTCCACGACGCCGGGATCCAAGAGAAGGCCCTGGACTGGACCACCTCCTTCCTCTCTGGCAGAACACAGAGCGTCCGCCTCCCCCCTTCCCCTCTGAAGCCACCGAGATCATCTGCGGCGTTCCCCAGGGCTTATTCCTCAGCCCAACACTGTTTAACATCCACATGGCACCGTTCGCCCACGTTGCCCGACTACACAACCTCAACATCATCTCTTACGCCGATGACACCCAGCTGATCCTCTCCCTCACCAAGGACACCCACACTGCCAAAACCAACCTCCACGAAGGAATGAAGGCCGGCGCCGAATGGATGAGGAACAGGCGACTGAAGCTGAACTCAGAGAAGACGGAGGTCCTCATCCTCGGATCCACCCCTTCGGCCTGAGACGACTCCTGGTGGCCGACCGCACTGGGAACAGCTCCAACACCCACCGACCACGCACGCAACCTAGGATCATCCTCGACTCCACCCTCTCCATGACTAAGCAGGTCAACGCCGTCTCTTCCTCCTGCTTCAACACCCTCCGCATGCTCCGCAAGATCTACAAGTGGATCCCCACTGAAATGAGAAGATGGGTCACCCAGGCCTTCGTCAGCAGCAGGTTGGGCTATGGAAACGCCCTCTACGCAGGAGCCTTGGCCAAACTCCTGAAACAGCTTCAACGCATCCAGAACGCCTCTGCATACCTGATCCTCGACATCCCTCACCGCAGCCACATCACACCCCACCTGAGAGACCTGCACTGGCTCCCCGTCAACAAGAGGATAACCTTCAAGCTCCTCACCCGCGCACCACGCACACAAGGCACTGCACAACACCGGACCAGCGTACCTCAACAGACGACTCATCTTCTACACCCCCACCTGCCAGCTCCGCTCCTCTGACCTCGCCACAGTCCCCCGCATCCAAAGAGTGACCTCCGGCGGCAGAACGTTTTCCCACCTCACCGCCAAGACCTGGGAAGCCCTCTGCATCCACCTACGGTAGACCCAAGACCTGCTGACCTTCAGAAGACTCCTCAAGACCTGGCTTTTCGAACAGTAGCAGCATTCCCCCTTCCCCACCCCCCAGCACCTAGAGACCCTCACGGGTAAGTAGTGCGCTTTACAAATGCTATGATTGATTGATTGATTGATTGTTGTTCACCCTCTGTAGCTGTAATTGGGTTTTAGGATATTTCTGCACTATGTGTTCACCACTGTTATAACCAAATTGTTTAGGAGAGTAGAAATCTTAAATGTGAAATTTTTCTATATTATGATTTTAATTTAATCACAGAAATAAAGGCCGCTTGTCTAGCAGAGTTACGTTTAAAAAATAACTTCCATTGTGCAAAGTGTCTGATGACTTTTGTGCACAGTGCTCATTGTGGCTCACAGAGCTCAATAAAATTGATAACTCTCATTTATATATAATGGTGTTTTCTGTGTACATAAGTTGAAGGAAGATTTTCATATGAGTGCATCGGTACAGTATTAACAAAGTGCTGCAAATCAATACTATACTCTCAATATGTCTGAATATAGAGTTGGTCACATATCAGCTATATGTGTCTGGTGTCAACACGTTTCAGCTCCTAAGCTAATTGAAAGAAACCATCAGGACAATGATGGTAGCTAACTTGATACTGTCTTCTCAGTGTACAACCTCCATCAAGATATAATATGAGCCAATCAATCTCTATAGTTATAGGGCTACAGAATTAAAAATGCATAGAGAAAACAGGCTGGGTGGCCAACTTACACTTGACATGAGAAAACTTGGGAGCTCGAGCACTGCGGATGAATGTGATATACCAAGTCTTTGCTTGTGTCGGAAAGAACTAACCTTGAGTCTGGCTCCAACAGGACTGATGTATATTTGTGCACTTCCATGTATCAGTAGTCTGCCACACATTCATTATGTACCCTAACCTTGGATACAGGGAAAGAAGCATGTGATTAGAGAAAACACAAAGACAGTGAATACGGTGACTTTAACTTATCACTCTCTTTGGCATTAGCATCTGCGGGTCGCAGGGGATATCTAAAGAAAAGACAATCATTATAGTACATGACCATTACAGCACATCGCCTATCCCTCCGAATGGATCTAATATACCTTCAGTATATATACATTCTTTAGTCTTACCGTGTTGAGGTGTTACAAGAGTACCATGTAGTGCTGCTGCCTGTGTTTCATCTGTTCTGTAAACTAGTGACACCCACTTGACTGCTGCATGCATTGCTTGTCATTTGTGTGTGGTAGAAATCGTCACTGTTGATTGATACCTATGTTCTACCTGTTGTGTGCATTAGGTGCTATACATATGTGGTACCTCTTTTATGTGAGGCTGACTTACTTCAGTTGTCTCTTGTATATGATGGAAGCTTGCATTACTGCTACCAATTCTCCACCTATTCTGGACACATGAAGGAAGATTCTACCGCCATTGCCTTGCTGTACCTGTTTGTGACTGAGAGAAGCTTGCACTGCTGATGTCCATGCTGTATGTGAAAGTAAAAGACACACATATGATGGAGGGAATGCAGAGCACATCATACACTCACCCCCAGTCAATAGATCTGGGTTAAATCCATTGTTCTTTTTCTCACCGTGCCACCCCAGTTTAGACCTGGACATATGCAAATCAGTCTTGACCCTGTGCCTTGTGAGAACAGAGCAGCCCGAACCGCCAAGTCAGGTCCTCTCTGGACCAGAATCAATCATCCTGGGACCGGTCAAACATCCTGGGACCGGTTTCGGGGCATCACCCCTCATCAGTCAGGCTAGCTTGAATCCAGTGACACAGTGAGCCTGGGACCCAAGTCTGGGCATACCCAGCGCACTTAGGGCGAGAAAGCAAAAGACACACAGATGATGGACGGAATGCAGAGGAAATCAAACATTCTCCCCCAGTCAATAGAACTGGGTTAAATCCATCATTCTTTTACTCGCCATGCCACCCCAGTTTAGACCTGGCCATATGCAAATCAGTCTTGACCCTGTGCCTCATGGGAACAGTCCAGCCTGACCTGCCAAGCCAGGTGCTTCCTGGACCGTAAACAAGCATCCTGGGGCCGGTTTCTGGGCATCACCCCTCATCAGCCAGGCTAGCTTGAATCCAGTGACACAGTGAGCCCGGGACCCACATTTGAGCATACCCGGCACATTTAGGGTGAGAAAACAAAAGACGCACAGATGATGGACGGCATGCAGAGCAAATCAAACAAGCATTGGCAAAGCCATTTGGTCTGGCCTATGCAAAAGTTATTGGCTTTCTCAATGTGTTTTAGCCATGTTGCACATCTGTGTGGCTGCTGTTCAGCATAGCCAAACATTAGTGACATGGTGTGGGATAGACTGGGGTAGAGTTGAACGGGGTAGATTGGAGTACAGTGGAGTGGAGTAGGTTGGTTTAGAGTAGAGTAGCATTGGAGTGGGGTAGATTGGGGTAGCATGGAGTGGGATAGATTGGTTTAGAGTGTAGTGGGATAGATTGGGATAGGGTGGAGTGGGGTAGATTGGTTTAGAGTGGAGTGGGGTAGAGTGGTGTAGAATGGGGTAGATTGTAGTGGAGTAGATTGGGGTAGACAGGAGTAGGGTATATTGGGATAGCTTCTAGTGGAGTAGAGTGGGGAAGACTGGAGTGGGGAATATTGGAGTGGAGTGGGGTAGATTGGAGTGCAGTGAGGTAGACTGTAGTGCAGTGGGATGGAGTGGAGTGGAGTTGGATAGATTGGTGTGGAATGGAGAGGGGTACACTGAAGTGTAGTGGGGTAGACTGGAGTGGCGTACATTGGGATATCTTGTAGTTGAATGGGGAAGATTGGATTGGGGTAAATTGTGGTGGATTGGGGTAGATTGTGGTGTAGTGGGGTAGATTGTAGTGTAGTGGGTAGATTGTAGTGCAGTGGGATAGAGTGGGATGGGGTAGATTGGAGTGGAGTGGGATAGATTGGTACAATGCTGTGGGATATACTGAAGTGTAGGGGGCTAGATTTGAGTGGATTGAGGTAGATAGGAGTGGGGTAGATAGGAGTAGGGTAGATTGGGGGTAGAGTTGAGTGTGGTATATTGGGGTTGAGTAGGGTAGAGTGTAGTGGATTAGATTGCAGTGGAGTAGATTAGAGTAGAGTAGATTGGGCCAGAATGGAGTGGTGTAAAATGGGGTGGAGTGGGTTAGATTGGAGTAAAGTGTGGTAGATTGGAGTGGGGTAGATTGGTTGGAAGTGGAGTGGGGTACATTGGGGTAGAGGGATTGTGGTAGATTGGGGTGGAGTGGGCTAGATTGGAGTGGAGTAGAGGGGTTCAATTAGGTGGATCGGAATATTGTAGAGCGGAGTAGGGTAGAGTGAAGAGGGGTAGAATGGAGTGGAGTTGGATGGAGTGGAGATTGGATTGGGGTAGATTGGAGTGTAGTAGAGTGGGGTAGATTAGAGTGGAGTGGGGTGTTTAGGAGCAGAGTGAAGTGGGGTGGATTGTGGTAGGTTGTAGTGGGGTAAATTGGGGTGGAGATTGCAGTGGAGTACATTAGAGTGGAGGGCTAGATTGGGTGACATAGGGTACATTAGACTTAAGTAGATTGGGTGGATTAGAGTAGGGTAGATTGGAATGGAGTGGGTAGATTGAGGTAGATTGGAATGGGATAGATTGGAGTGGGGTCGATTAAAGTGGAGTGGGGTAGTTTTGACTGGAGTGGTGTAGATCGGGGTAAATAGGAGTGGGGTGGAGAAGACTGGGTTGGGATAGATTTGGATGGGGTGGGGTAGATTGAAGTGTGGTAGAGGAGAGTTGTGTAGATTGGAGTGGAGTGAGTTAAATTGGGGTAAAGTGGAGTGGGGTAGCTTGGAGTGGAATGGGGTAGATTGACTGGAGTGGGGTAGATTGGGTTCAGCGGAGTGGGGTAGATTGGGTTCAGCGGAGTGGGGCCGATTGGCTTGAGCGTATTGAGGTAGATTGGGTGGAGTGGAATGTGGTAGATTGGAGTGGAGTGGGGTAGATTGGAGTGGAGTAGATTGAGGTAGAGTGAAGTGGGATATATTGGAATGGATCAGGGTAGATTGGTATGGAGTGGGTAGATTGAAGTGGAGTGGGGTAAGTAGTGTGGTGTGGAGAGGCGTAGAGTGGAGGGGCATGGAGTGGAGTGGTGAGATGTGTTGTAGAGTGTCTTACAGTGTAGTGTCGTGAAGTGATGTCATGGCATAGAGTGCAGCAGGGTGGTGTAAAGTGGAGTGGTGTAGACTAGAGTGGAGTAGTGTAAAGTGGAGTGGGGTAGTGTTGAGTATGCATGGTGTGATAGCGCACTGCCATTACAGACAACATATTTCCAATTGAAATGGCCATTAAATTTGCACAGACACACAGTTTTACTGCGGACAAACGATAATGTGTGGAAATTTCATCACCTAGTGTATTGATGTGTTTTGATCATATTCAAATATTTGTTTCCACCACACTTCAAAATCTGAAAAAAATGTGCTTCATTTCTACTTTTGTCATTCTGATGTATTCTGAAATATCAGCACAGTTCCTTTTTGTTGTGTGCTACAAAAAATAACAGCCTGTCCTCTTGCATGGATACTCAGCATGATGGATTGCCACATAAATTCTCTCACTTTGAAGTCAGCGAAAGAAAGGTAAACACCAAGCGCCCTTGGAAGACACAGTTTGACATTTGACCTCTCTCTTTAAATGCCCAGCAAACGTGACATGATCCGAAGAAGATTTAAAGGCCTGTTTACAGAAAGCAAGATCGTGGAAGTATACAGTAAACAAGGTTTGGGCAACGGAAGGTATAAACTCAAGCTGGACAGCCTAAAGCAAATAAAGCCAGCAAATAGAAAGCCAGAAAATGTGAGTTACATACCACAAAGCCAATGGTAAGCAACGGGTTGAATGCATTCATAGGCCAGCTTTCTGAATTTTCCCAAAATGTCTTTAGCAAACCAGCTGTCTGGTAGGCTGTGACCTAAAAATGGAACGGGAAATCGATGAAGTGGATTGGAGCGCAATATGGCAGAGAGTGGCTAAGTCCTTTCTGTCCGTTCAATACAAGGAAAGTGCCTATAAATTGCTACTGCATTGGCATCTTACCTCAACCTGACTGTCCCACATGATGGGGTCAGTAGATAGTTGTTGGCAGGCGTGCGGGGCTCGAGGTACATATTTTCATATGTGGTGGGAGTGCCCGATGGTCACCGAGTTTCGGAAACATGTTTAGTCAACTATCCGAAATTATACATATTACACTCTATTCCATCCCCTCCCGGCACTCCTGGGAGCCCCATACGAGGAAGGACTTTACCCCCTCAATCCTTCTTCAGGTGAAATGATCACACATTGTTTGGTGGCTGCATGGTTGGTGCTTGCCTTTCATTGGAACGGCCCAGAAATCCCTTCTATGACGTTGTGGTGGGCAAAGATCTGGGATATTTATGCTATGGAAAGGCTGACAGCTACTGTGAGAGTTATTAAGTTGAATTTTGACAAAATATGGACCCCTGTCCTGACCTTTGCGAAAGATAGTTCTGCAGGTCAAATGCATGTACGCCCCAAGGTCTGATAGCCATTGCAGGTCTAGGGGCTGGGACGGGGTGGAGTTGGTCTAAATCCAGGGAGGGTACGGAAGAGATGCACAGATGTTGCGGGAGGGTCAACTACTGTGGGGGACACTTTTTTTCCTGGTTTCCTGTTCCTCTTTCCTTCTGAGAGGTGGTTTATCCAGGGATCATCACACATATCCATTGTTGCACTATTATCTGTGTGGCTTTTTATGCTCTGTAATGCTCGCTCCTGGTGGAAAACGTATTGTTTATGTTTGTGTAACATGTTTATTTTCTTTGCTGATAACTTGAAACATAAAGAAAAAATGGAACGAGGTGCTACTGAGAAGAGGTAAACAGCTGTTGACAGGGTCTAATTTGAGCCAGTGGTTGCAGATGGGGCTCACCGGCACTTATTTTTGTGGACCAGCACTTATTTTTCCTCAGCGTACTTTGATCCAGAGCAAGAGATGCAAAAACACAAACGTTGGAAAGGAAAAAGAAGAAAAAGACAGAAAAATCGTCACAAACGGAGAAAGTAGGGATGAAAAAGAACCTGCAACAATGAGATAAAGAGGCAGGGAGTGTCTGGTGGTGGATTTAAGAGGCATTACATTGAATCAAGTCAGCGCAGTCTTGGTATTCAACACTCCAGCTTCTGAGCAAAACTTTGGGCCCTGGCGCTTACTCTTTTAGTAACCCAATTAACTGAGGTAGCATGAGCATAGCTGTTGCAGCTCAGAGCCCCCTTTTGGCCCCAATTTTTTTTTTTTTTTTTGGCTTCTTCTCATTCCAAAATTTTGCATTTTTTTTTATTGTGGTGTTGCTAGGTCCAGGACTTTGTTCACCCAACTAATTTAGGTTTTACTGGAGCTACATGAAAACTGCCAATGCGTGTTGTGCAGACAGTATACAAAGTTGCTAATAGTGTGCTGTTTGGGGGAAGCTACATGGTGCTGGATTGTAGCTAGTATGTGCAATGGTTTTGTTTTATGTGTATTTGTAAAGCGAGGGTATCCTGGCTCTGAGCAGGTGTGTGTGCCTAGCCCTGCCTGTCGTAGGTTATTCAATTTAGCGGCCATGTTTTCAGCTTCTTGTGGAATTCAAGAAGAAAGAGGATGCTCTAATGTGGATTGGAGGCCGTTTCACGCTTTAGGAGTGATGGAAGAGAATGTCTATCCTCTTGATCTGGTTCTGTGTATGCATGGGCTGAGTGTGAGTAGGAGTCCTGTGGAGCAGAGGCATCTGGGAGGTTGATGGAATTTATGTGACTTTTCAGGTAGGTGGGGCCTAAGTTGTGTATTGCCTTGAATGTGTGTGTGAGTTTGAAATGAGCATGTTTCTGTACCGGGAGCCAGTAGAGCTCTCTGATGTGTGGTGTGAAGTGAGTCCTGTGTGGGAGGTTGGCAATGAGTCTGGCTGCTTAGTTTGTATTCTACTAGTGAGTTGATTGTGAGCATAGCGGGTGTTCCTTTAGTCCAACTTGCTGGTGATAGGGGGCGAGTGACAGTTTTTCTAATGTTGCTTGGGAGCCGTTTGAAAATCTTCTTCGGCATCTTGAAGGACTGAAAGCAGGGTGCAGTGACGGCGTTTACTTGTGCGGTCATGCGCAGTTTACTGTTGATCATTATTCTGAAGTTCCTGACTTGGGTGCCGAGTGTGGGTCCGAGATCGGACAGCCACCAGTTGGAGTCCCACGGTGAGGTGTTCTTTCCAAAGATCACTACATCTGTCTTCAATTCAATTCAATTTAGCTTTATTGTATGATTACTTAAAATCCTTTACAAAAGTGGAACAAGTTGATACAAATTAGAAAAGGTAAAGATAAAATAGATAAAATCTAAAAGGGGGTTTAAAATGCAGAGATGACTACATCTGTCTTGTTAGATGTTGAAGCTTGACTTTCATTCAGTTAGCAACTTCGGTCACGCAGTCGGGGAACTTGTTTCTAGCATAGGGGACCTGGTCCAAGAGGGAGGGTATGAGTTGTGTGTTGTCAGCTTAGGAGAGGATGTTGATGTCATTGTGCTTATGAAGTTGCTTGAATGCACTAAAAACATTGAAGAAATTGCAGTATGTGTTGTCATTGACAGTGATATTATGAGATTGTATAGCACATGTATGTGGTAGTGTCATGACTGCTGTGTGCTCATTTAGGCAATGTCCCTTTTTCGAAAGATTAAGGACACCGCGCTGCAGACAGACCGGTTACTTACTGAGCTGTATTGCTATTGGTATTTGGGGTCACTAGAAGACTGGCAACCATTGGTCAGTGTGGGGTCCTAGTAGTTATAACGTGTACAACTTATTCATGCTACTTTGACAGTTGCTGGACGGTAGGGAGATGATATTCATGTACCAATGACAAATTGTATTTGGCAATGAAGTTGAAACCATCTTTAGAATTGCCCCCTCCCCTCCTCCAAATCTGTTGTCGTCCTGGTTTGGTATATTCACCTCTGCCCCTGTTTTTAATTATTTTTAATTCTGAAAATTACTGTATCCTGAAGCTCTGTAAATGTACTTTGTTCAATGTATATGTCGTATAATTTCTGCAGTACAGTTACGGTGTTTATATGTAATCTACTGAGAATTGGGAGAAAAAGCTTGTTCGTAAAAATAATAAATAAATAAAAACTCCCGTGACTATTCAGCCTTTGAACAATGCTTTGGCCGACACCTCCAGCTTCTCTGTAAAATTGTATTTAAATCCTGTTCTGCCCCTGCAAATGTTATTTATTGGTGCGGTTTATTTTAAAATAAATCATGTCCCGCTGATTTTTCTAAAAAGAAACATACCAGCACGATCAAAAGGTCCCCACTTCAGTCTTAAACCCAGGTCCCTCAAAAGCGCCTGGAAGGACAGTGGACACCACCATATTAAATGAATTTCTAAAGGCACGAGGCCCTGTTTCATTAAATGTTTTAGTGGCAGTCGCTTACGTCCTTAAGGAGGTGCTGTTAAGCTGTTGATATTGTCACGGTCGTGTCATTGTCAGGACCATCGCGATGACAGCAGTAACCTTCTAAAAGTTGAAAAAGCTAATTCTGATGTCAAAAATAACATGATGTCAAAAATAAACTAAAGCTGCTTATTCTAGAAATAAAGCCCACTGGGCATTATGCAGCAGGCTGTGCCATGTGTCCGATTGTGGTCCCTTCAGCATTGTAGCTCAGCCCTTGTAATAAGGTTTTACATTCTAGTGATGCACACTGCTTCATGGTCCATGCAGAAGAGACCAATGCAGAGGCTCTCCGTTCTGCCCTTATACTACCGCCTCTCTGTGCCGCACACGCAGTCAGCGCTCAGAAGCCGCTGCGACGGCACGTGGAGCTTTACAAAATTAAACACACAAATACATCCATTTATCCTCCGGGCCAGAAAGTCGTCCGTCCCGTGTCAGTCGAGCGACAGGGAGTGACCACTGACACTAATTCATTTGACCCAGAGTTATTTTCTTAATCCAGTCTCGGTGACCTCTGACCTGCAGCTTCTGTAATTACGAGGCAGTAAAAGTTACAAGCTGCAGTTTCCTTTCTTTTCTTGTGCCCTCAGGGCACGAGGCTGTGTTAGTTAATTGTTTGGAAACGTGGGAAGGGCGGGGGCAGGTGTGGCGAAGGAAGAGGCAACATTGTTACATTTGGGTTACCGTGGCCCTTTGTTTGCCACCGGAGAATCAGCGGTAAAGTACGTGGACTCGGGCCTGAATAGAAACACCGATCACCTTTGACCTCTTTGCAGGGAGAGGGGCTTCTAGGATTTCATCCCGTCGTTGGTGGACATTCCAGATGACCAGTTACAAGTGGTTTCCACTACATTCAGTCTATTTCCAGTTGATTCAGCTGCAGGGTTTGGTGTCTACTGGAGTGCATTAGTTTGAGCGAGCATTGCTACTTAACCAGGGGGGGTTTAGAACAGAGGTGAGTCTAAAAAGTATGCTGCCATCATTTCACTGCTTTCACAGCGGGGAAACTACAATGAAAGCTTTGTGTTGTTCATTGTGTGTATTTGCCCGGCTCTTCCCAGTGAGGGAGTAGGCTTGATGAAAGTCTGACTGCAGGCGTCCCCCCTTCCCCGCTTTGGACTAATGAGGCCTTAGAGGGTCTTTTTAATAGTTTTTGAAAAATTAGAACAGACCAGCTAGGTGCTGTATACACACAATTTTCACAATTTTCATTCTTTATTTGTTATCACCTGGAGATCATTTAACTCTAGGGGGCATATTATCAAGAATGGCGTTAAAATTATCGCCACTAAGGCGGCGAGAATGGGCTTGATAATATGCCGCAGTGAATTCCACTAGAAGCCCATGTCCACACCAGAACATGGGCTTCTATTGGAATTCTCTACGGCATATTATCAAGCCTCTTATCGCCGCTTTAGCGGCAGTTTCCTGCCGCCAAAGCGGCGATAATTTTAACGCCATTCTTGATAATATGCCCCCAGGAGTGGGAGCAATCCCCTTAGGTCCTGAAGAAAACCCTTGGGGTAGGGCTTGAAACTAATTGACCAGGGAAACGGTGGGTCATATACCATACACCCTTAGAATTTTCCAGCAACCCCATATTTTAATCATATCAGCTAGGGGAGTGAATAAACTAATCTTATCCCACTACTTAGATATTTTTAATCCTCTTTTCATGAAAAACCCACTCCAATACTATTTCAGCCAGCATATGTGACAGGTACATCAAACAATTAGTGCTCCGGCGTCTTTGCTGGTCGTAGCACGCCTCTTTCCGTAGCAGGCTAGGGATGATCCCTACGATGAAGTATGCCACCAAGGGGTAGCCCTGCTGGGTGAGGGTTACTTGAAAGGAAAACTGCTTTCCTTTCTACGATGAGGTTGTTGTCCTTTTTTTTTTTGTTCTTCTCTCCTAGAAGGGACTCCTTTTAGTTATTTATATTTAGTCTGGAGGACAAGCCCACTTCTTTCTCCTCTACCTCCCCCATTTGGTTTGGAGATGTTATTTCATTAGACATGTTGAAGTGTTTTATATTGATAAAGCTTTTCCTGACATTGCTGTTAGTAGCTCTCTACTGTTTCTTAGGCACTTGAGGGGGGGGGGAGGGGGGGAGAGGGGGGGTTGCTGTTCTTCTACAATATTGAGTTTTCAATATCGTCCAGAAAAAGTATTGGATCCAGAATATCGGCTATCCCAATATCATGAAGGTAAGTATTTACAGAAGGGTTTAATTGTATTTACGTTCTTAACTCCACATCTGTTTATCTTGAAGATACGTGTGCTTTCAAGATGCGTAGATGTAGAGTTGAGAATAGTTGATCTACACTTACGTATTGATGCATACTTTCATGATATGGTATTAGTCATATTCTTGATTTGATATTTTGACACGACGCAATATTTTGTCAATCGATGTTCTGACATAGATCTGGATGGTCACTGCTATTAATTCTGCAGGGTGTGGTCACAACAGTTATTGTATTTGATGTGGTCACTACTGCAGCAATAGTGAAAGCCATTAGTAGCTTAGCACTGTCTTCATTGAGCAGAAGTATCTGTCTTTATAGAAAAGGTTGGAGGCCCCGGATATAGTACATAGACTTAAACGACTCAGAGTGGCAACGGATTGGCGGTTTGATATTGCAAAGTTTTAACAGATGTTTAGTTCTATTAGAATTTTAGTAGCAGCCGACACTACAATGGTTTTTTATAATTGTACAATTGCTCAAACGATCTAAATCTTTGCTAAGACTCAATAATAAGGGGACTAGAATGTATAGAAGGATAAAGACTGCAACCAGAACCAGGATTCACAGGAGACATAAGAAATGCAGTGGACAAAGTCGAGAATACATCGAAAGAGTCGCTGGAAGATGCAGAAGGAACCCTGGGGTCTGACAAGTGGCCAAGAGGAACATTTTCCTTCTATTTAGATGATTCGTTTATTGGGCGTAATGAAGCCATTCAAACTGAAGTCAAACACTGCAATGAACTAAAAGCATCTGTAGACAGAGTGGGAGACAGAAAAAGGATTTCTTAGGTGTGCGCGCAAATCACAGAATTAACCAAAATGCAAATCCGTCAGTTTGAGCTCTATTTTAGTGAAGAATAAGTCATTGTGTCAATTTGTGGTGCAAGCACACATTTAAACACAATCAGCACAAACAACAGCCACTCGCATTCTATGAATTGCACTATTCGAGTTAGATGTGCTAATGGCACATAATTACGCAAAGTGGCGCAACTTCGGGAATTTTGCAAAACAAGAGTAACCACACTGGTATAGTTTAAATTACACCCCGGCCTAATTCTTTCTCTAAAAGAGCTGTATGAAATATTATAGTTCAGAAACTCAAAGCTCCATTTCAAGCCTTTAGGGTAACAGAAAAGGGGGTTATGGGCAAAAGGCCTACATCAGTATCATCTTGGGCCCAAAGGGTGCGAGGGACATTTTGAAGTTCCTGGGGAAGGGGATCTGAGGAGGCTAAATATACTGGGTGTGTGGTAGGGGGGCCCATAGTGATGTACACACCATCAGGAGAACAGTATATGGTGGCATGTAATCTTTTCAATAGATCTAAACCCAACACATTTTCTCCACATGTGGAAGTCAAAACCAAAGGGAAATCAACCGTGTAGGGTCCTATCGTTAGTTCCAGTGGTTGTGAGACGGGGCTAAACACTGGGGTACCGGAAAACCCCACAGAAACGTTATTTGCGTCAGACAAGGGGACCCCAGGGACTTTAGACCTAGCAGTAGAACTTTTGGTTGCACCAGTGTCGACCAAGAATGGTTCCGTAGAACCCAGTGTTGTAACGTGAACAAACGGTCCCCTCTGGTCAACAGGAATAGGCAAGGGTGCCTTTCCTTGTCCTTGGCAATCCTAGTGGGACAGAAACCCCGTCCCTTCTTCGGGCTCATAATCCTCAGTAAAATAATTGCGATCTTCATAATTGGCTTCATCAAATCTATTCTCGTGCATGAGGGGGCGCCTGTCCTGTGACTGTGTTCTAAGTCCGCCTCGTCCTCGTCCTCTCTGGGGCCGTTGCCCTGTGAAGCGGTCAGCAGGAGCAAAGTGGTTCCAGACCAACAAGGGACACTCATCGCGCCAATGACCCTCCTGGCGACAATAAGCGCACTGATTGGACCCCAGCGGTGGGCGAGGAGTCACAGGAGCAGGTTTCTGAGCAACTCGTTGAAACTTCAGGGCACCCCCGTTTTGGGTCTGGGTCTGGTATGCCTGTTGGAGTAATACCTTTGTTTTTAGATCTTTAGTCTTCTTATCTGTTTTGTCTCGCTCTTCATTCTCCCTATTCTCATAATACTGGATCATTGTCAAAATGCCAGACGGGGTGGAAATGGGCCAGGCACTTTCCGACATTTTGAGCTTAGTCCCAAGTTCTGGTAACAAATTGGACACAAATTTATCCACAAACAGTCGCTGTCCCCCCTCTGAAGTCATATCCTGTCCACTATAGTCGGTGAACGTGCTTTCAAATCATGTGAAAAAGTCTGAGACACTTTCATCTTTCTTTTGCCTGCAAGCAGCTAATTTATCCCAATTAATATGGTGAGGTGTCAACATCATTTTCATGGCGGTAAGTATCTGGGCCGGAAGGGCCAAGATCATGGGATCAGGTTTCTCACCGCCAGTTCGTGCTCTGTCGGCCTCCCCAAGTTGTTGCCAAGTGTGGCCAAATTCTGCCTGATCATTATGACGTATTTTAGACCATACTTCAGTCGGTACTACCTGTCCCATTAACATATCGATATCTGCTAAAGTCATCACGCAAGACTGGAGGGACATGGACCCACATTTGCCTAAAACCTGCCGATATGTCAGGCTGGTCACCCACGCCAGCAACGCGGTCCCTCCAAACAGGCTGTACCTCCATCATTGGAAAACCCTTATTCAGCATGGCATCAGATAAAGAGTCCCTAAAGGCTACTAACGTGATCAGATCGCAGAATAGTGCGAGGCCCTGAATGTCCCCCATCGCAACCTTATTGCGAAGGTCAGACAGATCTGGGGGTGGACCTGATTCTACCAAATCTACCCACATTTGGGTCAGTATGTCACACATATCACAAAAAGTGTAAATCTGTTGGATGCGCGTCCACTGATCCATGGTCATCCATATATCCTGAGCAGTGTACATATTGCCATTTCCCATCCACATACGAGCCTGTTGACTCATAGCAAGTTGTTCCTGTGTATTACCTATCTGTCTGCACAAAGTACGTCGTCTGGGAGTGGATGGTCTATGCGGAGTTACATAAGGGATATAATCACGGACCACTGACCAAGCATTTGCTAATAGCCCTGCACTGGAGGAAGGTGTCGGATGACTGTCAACAAGAAACGGATTAGTTGTGAAGGGAGTTAAAGGCACATTGTGTTGGACAGGCATGGGACCAGTGAAAGGAGCAACAAGGGAAGGGAAAGGGTGGACCTGCACCGGTACAGTGGGCTGAACAGTCGGGGCATCGGGAACGAGTGGCTGAGGAATCGGACGAACCAGGGCATGGGCAGGGGCAACAACTGGAGCGGCAGCGAGGGCCAATTGTGCGGGATCAAGGGCCGGGTACATGGTGGGAGCATAAGGTTTAAGGGGTGTCCAACATGGAGGACATGAGAGGGTCATCCTCCTTGTCCCGGGCTTTTCAGGGACCTTCTTAGTAACGTAACATCCGTCTGTCTGCATTCGATGTAATCTATCATGTATCACTATACCCTCTTCTATTTTCTGATCATCATGATTCTAGGCCTTCTGAATCACACTCATACGCATAGTTTTAGCTTCGCTCTTTTTGAGTTTGATTTCCTTCTGCGTGGACTCCTTGCACCAAACCCGAAAGGAATCAAACATCGCAGGTATAACTTTTCTTTGAAACAACTTCTCCTCCAGATTGTCTAATACAGGACGTTCAAAACTACCATGCATTGGCCATTGTAACTCAGCATTACCCTTTGTATACTTGTGCCAGAGTGAGGAAAACACAATACCATGTTTAACATAGACTTCGTGATTAGGGGTCCCCAAGGGAGGAATCGGACAAGATTCCTCCAATGCGGAGTCCTGTGCACAACAACAACAACACCATTTCCGAAATTTACTAAATCCAGGCATCTCTAGATGCGTATCCTGGTTCCAAACATCAAAGGGTACAATCGAACAGTTACAGCATATGCCTGTACTTACCCCATGGCTTCGGCTTTTGCAAAAAGGCGAACAATACCCAAAACCAAATACAATTCACCAAAGAAGTGGGTCACTCCCACTCTTACCTGACCGTTAATCTTCCCTCGCACGGCAAGTGTCACAAAGGTCTCGATCTCCAAAAATTAGGAACCGGAACTGGGGCGTCAGTCGGGGCCGCAGTCGGATAGCCCCTAGGAGGGAGGAATCACACAATCGGAGACCTCGGGCCCACAAGGACAATTTTCAGCCGATGTAGTGGCGCGCCTCCCTTGGAATTCGATCACGGACCCCTCACGACCACTAGGCTCGATGACGACCACCGAAGACGCCCCACATTTGGGCGCCAATTGTAGAACCGGCTTTTAGAGACCCCTCCCGACTGGAGGGTCAAAGCCAGCGGTGCAGGGGACACCTAGAATCTACGGGTTCACCTTGATTACTCATGCATTACCAAAGAGACCTGGACAACTTAGCTGTGGAGGAAAGTAAATTTAATTTATTAGCTCGAGCTAAGGACAGGGTCCCAGAATGGTGCAAAGACAATTCTACGGAGACTGCTGCTTCACTCCACAGCGCACACATAATTATAGCACTAGCCACACCCTTTACACATCCAACAAGTTCCTCATCAGTCTCAGGTGGCATAATCGTGGCCAGAGAGCGTGGTCTCTGATTGCACAATGAACACATCCTCTTGCTTCAGCGTCCAGATGGCGTGGTCACAGAGCACAGCTGATGGTGTAAGAGGCTGAGTTACCAACAGTGGACAGGAAGTGGCTAAGTCTCTGGCACAACCGGGGGGGGCCAGGTACACAAGCAGCTTCTGGAATCGGCTCAACCGCAAGGAGCAAGGAGGGTTAAGCAAGTTCTAACAGGGACATAGAAAGCAATCCTTCACCAGGTTGCCGAGAGCATGGCAACACGAAATGGAGTCTCAGTGGCCATTTTAAGCATAGTTCAACACAAGGTCCGTTAACTTTGGTAGTTTTCTTTTCATACATATTAGCAATTAATGCAATGCCACACTGAAAGGTCCTCAGCAGAGTCTGATGAACCTCCAGTTCCGCAAGACATACATTTCCTCCACCTCATTTTTAATTGGGGAACGGCTGTATTTCTGATAGATGGCTCTTCCTTCAGACATCCTTGACCTGGTGGCCACAGGGCCACTAGATAACAGTGGCCATCGCCCCTCTGAGTTAGAGCAAAGATATTGTAATTGGCTATCTTCACTCAGGGATACCACACCAGGGATGGTGGATCTGGGTAGGCAAACAACCAACGGCAAGATGATCAAGGTGACAATTCTGTGCAATCAGGTACGGTTTTGGGAGTGATTATCATTCATCTGTGCAGTTACCGCATCCAGCACACTGGCGGATGCACTGCATGTATGTATGTATATGTTATGTTATGTTTATAATTCAACTACTCGTCCAAAAGGCAGTGGAGCCCTGCACTGGGTCAATACAAGCTTATGACTGGCTTAAATCAACGAGTGATAGAAGAGATAGTTCAGTGTGGATAAATAATGCATTGTGATTTAGTGTTCTTTAACGTGTTCTTTAAAAAGGTGTCCTTAACTCTTTTCTAGAGACTGGAGATCCTTAACTGAAAGTGCAAGAGTCATTCTGGTAGGAAACTCCATGCATAAGGTTGTTTTAATAGGTCTTTCTTGTAACTGTACTGCATATTGGATCCAGTCCAGGCCTTCCTCTTGAACTCCAAAGATAGGGGCACATGTATCATTGTTTTTTGCAACCGCAATTTTTTCATTTGGGATGCATCATCTCAAATGCTTTTTGCTATTTAAGTAATCGCAAAATGTGTGCTTACTTAAATTGCGATTGGATTTAGGCAATCTCAAATTGCAATTCCCTAAATGCAACGCAACAAACAAAAAAATCTGCGATTTCGCTTTTAATAAACCCAAATTACCATCAACTTAAATTTGATGGTAATTTGCGAAAACTTTGAAAAATGCCCAAAAGTGCATTTTTCAAAGTTCTATGTTGCACACACACATGCCCTTGGGGCATGTGTGTGTGCAACATGTTTTTTAATTGCACTTTCAGGGGTGCGTCAGGGTGTCCATTTGGCACCCTTGAAATAGCATGCGCAATTTGCGAGTACCTATTTTGTACTCGCAAATTGCGCATGCAATTTCCATTGATTCATGTGGGCCTCTAGGCCTATAGGAATGAATGGGAAGCCATTCCTTATTTGTGATAAGAAATTTGCGAGTCGCACATTAGGAATGTGTAGGAATCACAATTTTCTTTGCGATTCCTACATGTATAAGAAATTGCGATTCCTAAATTGCGATTTCTAAAAAAATCGCAATTTAGGAATCGCAGTTCCTAAGTTTGATGCATGTGGCCCATAATCCTTGAATGGAATAGCTGGGGCCCAAACCATAAACCATTTCCTAATTGGCAGGGGCCCCTGCAAACTTCAATGGACTGTAAACATTAGGTTGACATCCAAAGAGCAACTGGTAGAAACTGAATAAATGTACCTATTGTGACTGTGAACTTTACCTCTGCTATTCGTGCGAAAGTACTTATGCTCTCTCCTCTAAAATTGGCTTACACCTAATTGGAACATTTAGTTTACTTGTAAGTCTCTAATAAAGTGGTAGTAAATGTATCCAGGGCCGGCAAATTAAAGGCCTGCAGAATTGATTGTGCCACCCAATTAAGTAGCCTCTTAAACATATCTCAGGCCTGCTATTGCAGCCTGTATGTGCAGTTTAAATTACCATTTCCAACTAGCAAAATAAACCTTTTTTTCCAGGCCTAAAACTCCTTCGTTAATACACCCCAGGGTAGGCCATAAGTGGCCCATAGGGCAGGGTGCAGTGTACTTAAAAAAGTTGAGCATGTACTTTGAACGTTTACATGCCCTGGTAGCGAAACACTCTTAAATTCCTTTTTCACACTGCAAGACCTACAGGATAACATTGGGCTAACATATTAAATTTAATAAGTGATAACTTTCAATTGGGAGCAGATAGTTGGGTGTCTAAATAATTGACATTGAAAACCCTCTTTAATGGTAACATTGGATTTTACGTCACAATTCTGGAAATGCCACTTTTAGAAAGTTGAGAGAAGAAAGTTCAGTTGCACTCCAGTGTAACTCAAAATAGTGGGGTCGATTCACAGAACTAACTTAAGACAATATCCTAAACTTACTACTTTTGGTATTCACAGAAGTTAGGATTTTGTCTTAAGTTTGTCTTAAGACAAACTTAAGACAGACTTAAGACAGACTTAAGACAGACTTAAGACAAACTTAAGACAAACTTAAGACAAACTTAATACAGACTTAAGACAGACTTAAGACAAACTTAAGACAAAATCCTAACTTAAGTCTGTCTTGAGTCTGTCTTAAGTCTGTCTTAAGCCTGTCTTAAGTTTGTCTTAAGTTTGTCTTAAGTTTGTCTTAAGTCTGTATTAAGTCTGTCTTAAGTTTGTCTTAAGTCTGTCTTAAGTTTGTCTTAAGTTTGTCTTAAGACAAACTTAAGACAAAATCCTAACTTCTTTGAATACCGAAAGTAGTAAGTTTAGGATTTTGTCTTAAGTTAGTTCTGTGAATCGGGCCCAACATTCAGAATTAAGAACTAGTAAACTAACTATCAAAACTTTGTGTGCACTATGGGAGGGGGCTCCACTCTCACCCCCAAATAATAATAATGAGAGTACCTAGACTGAGTGCTCTAGAGACAGTGTGCACTGCTGTTTCCCATTTAAGGGGAATATAATCTAAATGTGACTCTAATGAGTGCTCTTTAACAACGTGAACAGAAATTATCTATGCATAGACAAACACTAGTAGCAATGGGTGTTGGACGGATGGGCCATTTCTGACTTGATGAGGGCAATGTGTACAACACTTGCACATCAGTAATGCTCTGACTGGTCACCCTCACAAAAGGTTTGACAGTAGTCTTTTATGACCCCAGACAACCTGGGGCCAGGGCAGGGAGGCAGGAAATTCCACACACCTCTGGGAGTGGAAACCTCTAGAACCTTCTCCTATTTCAAAGCTGGCAACAGATATAAATATTGGACCCTCAACCCAAATTTTCACTACATGTGTGGACCAGGGGAAGACCCAGAAGGACTGCTGTGCTGCTCTGAAAGAAGGATGGCTGCCTGCTGCCCTGCTTCCTGAGTGAAAGGACTAGATCTGCAGTTTGCACCCAGGAGCACCACAGTGAATCCAAAGGCTGGTTGGCTGGCGTCCTGATAGGAGCTTCACGGACAGAAAAGCAACCAGTAACCCAGTTTCCATCACTAACAAAGCACTTCGTCAGAGAACCAGCCAGTGGAAATGCCCTTCCAATGCCATGGCCATCTGCTTTTTTGCTTTTTGGATCCACAATGTAAACCAAGTGGTACTGGGCAGGAAAAGTGCTTAACTGTTCCCCAGATTCCGGGAGAAAACTGCCAGCATGTGCAAGTAATACGTTTGTTTTGCTCAGAGACAGATACCCACTTTGCAGCATCTTCTATGGAAAAAACAAATGTTCTAGCCAGTGCACCTTGTCACCACAGTATGGTGGACCTGTTCTCACCTTTCCTTTCCACCAAAGTGGACCCCACCACGAAGGAGGAGAAATAAATACCCAAAGACTCTGGATGTGCAATATTCTGAATGAGGCCCCAAGTGCCCACCAGGAAGCACATGAATCCGCACACTGGTTTACGGTTCGTGCAATTCCATGGATACGAGAAAAGGTGGACTTCACTTGATAGTTTTTGTATTTTTAAACAATTTTTTATTATTTATTTTTATGGCTTTTACAGCTACAAACAGCAAAGTGCACATGTGACACTGTGATACACAGGCATATCCTTAACGAGTTAATCCAACATATTAGACGCTGAATCCCTACCCAACCTCCTCAGTTTGCAACTAGTCTTAAACATGCCCATCCCCTCGGGTCAGATATTAGTTTACATCAACATCTGTGTCATGTTATAATACAGCTTTGGCCCCACCCCACTCATAGAAAGTTGTTTCCAAAGGTACCTTTTTAATCCAGCCTAGTGATGAGTTCCTTTGTCCACAAGCTCACCTGTGCTTCTCAAAGAGCTTCTGCCAGGGTAAAGCCTTGTGCTATGTTTAGCAGTGTCTTATTTCAATTCTGTAGTGTTCCCCCATTTATTATTACAGACCTTTTGCACAACTGTATTTAATATATATTGGACCCCTTCAATAGTTCTTATCAAATCTTTTGGGATCTCTGTTATGACTTATGTGGATGATACTCAGTTGATCTTGGCTTTTGATAAGAAATCTTCCACTTCAGGGCTTAATTTTAAAACTTGCTTCTCTGACGCAGTCAGGTGAATGAATGTGAAATTCTTAAAATGCAATGTAGAGAAAATGGAAATTCTCCAATACATATCTCACTACCAGTTTTCTGCCTCAGAATGGGGGTCAAAAAAGCTTGACGACCCTCCTTCGCTTATCAAGGTAGCAAGGCATTTGGGTGTTAGCTTGAAAATGATTTTTCTTTTTTGACAACAGGTCAACTCAGTCTCAGGGACCTGCTTCTCTGTAATCAATTCCCTGAATAAGTTCTCATATTTTCTTCCTCTCTCAGCATGAAAGACAGTTGTCCAAGCCTTGGTCACTTCAAGACTTGACTATTATAATTGTCTTTATTTGAAGTTGCCGAAATATCTAATCAAGCGTTTATGGCACCTTCACTGGCTTCCCGTTGATAAACGACTTTATTTAAATCCTTCACTATTGTTTATAAGGCAGTTCATAAAATGGGACCTATTTTTTTTTAGATCGTTTTGTACCGTATGCCCCCCACAGAGAGGTAAGATTCACCAATATTAGATTGCTGAGGATCCCCAAGTTCAGGTTACAAACCAGAGGTGGCAGATCTATTTCGGTGCTAGGGGCAAGGACCTGGAATGATCTCCCGCGTACAGTCAAACTGTAACGCCCTGAACGTCTCAGGATCGTTTAACAGACACGATAATGAGAACGCAACCACTTGTGAAGGTTTAGTTATTTTAATGAAGGCAAAAATAATACAAGGAATAAACAAAGGTTATAGTCACTGGAATCCTCCAGGCTAACTACGTTACCAGCCCACAGCACGGATGGTCCTAACCGTCCTCTGCATATACGCCGATCCCGGCGTATGCCAACAGAGGGCAGAAATGAAATGGCCGACAATGCCAATCGGTAGGCTGTGAGGGGCACGAAGAGTGTTGGGGAGAATCGAGGAGTCAGGGAAACACCCAGCCGGGGTCTCTACCTGAAGGGAGCAGCCGCTCAACCTCTTCCTCAGACTGCACCGGGACGCGGAGTCACCTCCTGGTGATGCGTCACCGATACCCCAATCACAAGCAAAGAAGACTGAACCGAGAGCAGCCGCTCGATCGATCCTGTGGACTTCCGAGTCTGTAACGCGGCAAACACCTCCTGGTGTGCGTTACAGCTGGCAGTCCCTGTATCTCTGGTCGGGCTGGGAGTTACGACTCCAACCAGCAAAAGCGCCACTGCGCTTTGACTCAGCCGAGTCAAAAAGCGAAGCTCAATGGTTATCCGGTAGAGCTTCCGGGTCCTTCACAGGTGACGATGGGGCAAGACACGGCCCAGGGAGTAACGACTCGACCTACCTCCGTTCTTGCCTTACTGGAGCACCACTCCGGAACACTGCTCTTCACTAAGCAGGTACGTCGGTGTAAACACAATATCCGACAGCGTTGTACCTCCCGGTTCCTCCCTTTATAGGGCGTGTTTTCCTTGAGTTATGTAACAGCTATCCTGTTTACATAAGGGCGTGTTTTCCTTGAGTTATGTCACAGCTCTCCTGTTTACATAAGGGCGTGTTTTCCTTGAGTTATGTAACAGCTCTCCTGTTTACATAACCTCTCAACCGCTAAGCATCCTGGGAGATGTAGTCCGTTTTCGCTGGTTACCGTTTTCCTCCCCTCGCATGACAGGAATTCTTGACAGTACATCCTCCCTCTCAGCGGCTCCCCACGGGTCCAGCGCTGGCAGGAAAACGCCGATGGAACAAGGAGACCAAGCGCGGAGCATGAACCCCTTCAGCCGGTTCCCATGACTGCTCCTCCGGGCCATAGCCTTTCCACGCAACCAGGTACCACAGCTTCCCCCTGCGCCATTTGGACGCCCGTATGCCCGACACTTCATACTCCACCTCCGACTCCACGCATACCGGCCTAGGTGTCCCAGACGGCTTGGAGGGTGCTGGTTTGAGCAATGATACATGAAAGACAGGGTGTATCCGCAATGACTGGGGCAAGCACACCTTCACGTTCACGGGACCCATACACTTGGTAATTCGATAGGGGCCCATGTACTTGGGATGGAACACACTGTTCTTTCGAAACCTCATGTTTCTTGTGGATATCCAGACGTAGTCTCCAGTGCGGTACAGTGGCCCGGGCCTTCTCTTCCTGTCTGCCGCAGCCTTGTATCTTCTCTTGGCCTCTATTAGGACAGCCCTTGAGCGCATCAACGTGTCTTTTATGTGTGCCACCCTGTCCGCTGTGGCGGGAATCCTGTCCTCTCTGAACGGATGTAGAAATGGCAAGAACCTGGGATGTTGGCCATAGTTGCTACAGAACGGAGATGACTGTGTGGAGCTGTGAGTGGCGTTGTTATAGGCTATCTCTGCAACCCATAGCAAGTCGACCCATTCTTCCCTGCCCTGGTCCACAAAACATCGCAGATACTGTTTGAGCGTTTGGTTCAGGCGCTCGGTTTGGCCGTCCATTTGAGGGTGGTAGCTGGTGGACAGGGCGGTCTTAACATGCAGCGCAGTGCACCAAGTCTTCCAGAATTGCGCAGTAAACTGCGACCCCCGGTCCGACACGATCACCCCAGGTAATCCATGCAGTCGTACCACATTCTTTAGGAGTAGTGACGCCAATTCCCCGGCCGTAGGGACTCTCTTGCAGGGGATGAAGTGCCCCATTTTCGTCAAGTAATCCACCACCACCAGTATTGCCGTCATCCCCTGGTCTACCGGTAGGCCCACCACGAAGTCCAGTGATATGCTATCCCATGGTCTATCCGGGGTCGGAAGTGGATGTAAGAGCCCTTGGGTTCGGCCATGGTCGGCCTTCATGGTAGCACACGTAGGACACTCCTGTCCCCACCTCCTGACATCCACTCTCATGGTTGGCCACCAGAAATGCCGTCCCATGCTAGCCACCGTTTTTTCAAAGCCCAAATGACCTGCGCATGGAGAGTCATGGCACCAGATGAATGCTTGTTTCCTTAGCCTAGGCGTGGGTATCAATAGGCACCTGCCCTTCAGGGGTATCCCGTCCTTCAGCTGCCATTCTCTGTGACTGAGGAGCCACCTCCACCATGCGAATGACCTGATCCCTCTCTTTATTCCCCTCAGGAAAGTATCCGGTTGGATAACCCCCAATACCATCCTCGGGGAAATGATGGAATGCTCAGTCGCAGGCAATGGTTCCTTAACTGCAGATTGACGGGACAGGGCGTCCGCCTTCCGGTTTTCCGTCCCCGGCCGATATGTGATGCGGAAGTTGAACCCCGCAAAGAAGATCATCCACCGCAGCTGTCTGGGAGAAAGGTGTCTTGTGGCCATCATGAACTGTAGGGTCCGATGGTCCGTGTACACCGATACCACATGTCTTGCCCCCATCAACCAATGCCTCCATTCGGTGAAGGCGTCCTTGATTGCGAGAAGCTCCTTCTCCGCAATATGGTAGTTGCGTTCGGCGTCGTTGAGTTTGCGGGACATGTACGCAACGGGATGAAGCACCCCTGTGTCGTGGTTGCGTTGGGACAAGATAGCCCCCAGCGCCACATCCGATGCGTCCACTTCCACTACGTAGGGGAGATCCGGATCGGGGTGAGCCAACACCGGCGCCTTACCAAAGGCGCTTTTCAGGGCCTCAAAGGCTTTGTTCGCTTCAGGGGACCAGACAAACTCCTTGGACTTCCTCAGTAGCTGTGTGATTGGGGCCACCAATCCTGAAAATCCATCTATAAACCGCCTGTAAAAGTTGGCGAAGCCAATGAAACTTTGGACGTCCTTCACGCTTTGGGGCACCGGCCATTCTTTCACCGCCTTGATCTTTCGTTCTGCCATCTCCTGTCCCTCTGGACTCAGCATCACTCCGAGGAATTCCACGGATGTGACGTGGAAGTCACACTTGCTGAGTTTACAAAACAGCATGTTTTCCCTCAGCTTTTGGAGCACAGCTTTGACGTGGTGTACGTGCTCCTCCACACTGGACGAATAGATGAGGATGTCGTCGATATATACGACCACGTAGATATCCAACTCCTCTCTGAATACCTCATTCAAAAAGTACTGAAAGGCTGCCGGGGCGTTGCACAGACCGAACGGCATGACGAGGTACTCAAAAAGGCCGAACCTGGTCTTAAAGGCGGTCTTCCACTCGTCTCCGTCCCTCATGCGCACCAGATGGTATGCCCCTTTCAAATCCAACTTGGTGTAGATACGAGCTTTCTTGACCTGTTCCAGAAGTACACTGATGAGAGGCAAGGGGTACCGATTCTTTACGGTTATCGCATTCAATGCCCTAAAGTCCACACAGGCTCTCAGCTCCCCATTAGCCTTCGGGATGAAGAAGAGTGGCGAGGCGGCCGGAGACTTGGACGGGCGGATGAATCCTAGCTTGAGGAGTTTATCCAGGTACCCCCGGAGATGCACGTTTTCAGGCTCCGTCAGGGCATACAGCCTGCCGCTGGGAACGCTGGCCCCTGGCACCAGGTCGATCTGGCAGTCAAACTGTCTATGTGGTGGTAGCACTTCCGCCTTCACCTCATCAAATACATCCTCAAAACTGTGATAAGCCTGGGGGAGAGCAACATCTTTTTCTGCCGCTGTAGCCACCGTCTGACTCCCGCTCTCATCTGCGTCAAGGGATTCCGTTCTTATTCCACAATGCAGGATGCAATACGGTGACGTCAGTTCGATGCGATGTGTTGGCCAATCCACAGAGGGGTTGTGTTTCTGTAGCCACGGCAATCCCAATATGACGCCATATTGGGGCGCTCGGATGATGTTAAAATCGATTTGTTCCAAATGGTTCCTCCCACATCTCATCGGAAGGACCCCCGTGTGCTGCCCGATGGGCCCCGTCACCAATCGCCTTCCGTCTACAGCATAGACGTCTTCGGGTACAGCTTTGGGAAGAAGCACTAGCCCTAGCCTGCATGCCTCGTTGTGGTCCATAAACATGCCAGTGGCCCCTGAATCCACCATGGCCACAACGGGTATCCACTGGTCATGCACTCCCACGTGCACCGTGAGAAACAGGTGTCGTTGTCCCTTAGTGACCGAGTTGGAAAGTGAAGGGATGGATGAGTGACTCCGAGATGCCCCTTCTTTGGTCTGGGAGTCCTCTAGTTTTCCGCCGGTACGTCCACCACGGCTGTTACCGACCGGTTGGCCCGATAACGTGACGTCTTCGGTTTGGCAGGGCATTCACGTACGTAGTGGCCTTTTTTGCCACAGTATAGGCACAATCCTTGTTTACGGCGTGACTCTTTCTCCGTGGCTGTGAGGCTCGCTCGTATTGCGCCGATGTCCATGGGTTCTCCCTTGGATGCGGTGGAAGTTTCAGGACTTCCCACTGTCACATAGGATGGAAGGGAGTTTCCTTTTCTCCCATGATCCCCCTTTCTTTCACTTAGCCTATGTTCCAGCCGTAATACCAGGTTGATAAGGCTCTCACATGTTTTGGGTTGTGGGTCAATATGAGCCACGGCGTCCTTGAGCTCATCGCACAGCCCGTGATGGAAGAGCACCGTCTGTTTAGCAACAGGCCACTTGGTTTCCGCAACCAGCCTTCGGAACGCGTTGAGATACTGCACCAGGTCGTTGGATCCCTGTCTCAACTCAAGCATTTCACGGTCCGCCGTGTACGAGTCAGCCCTTCTGTCGAAGACTTTCGGGAATTCCTCGCGAAAAGCACTCCAATCACATAAGATGGGGTCGTCCCTGCTCACCAGAGGTACGGCCCATTGTGCCGCGTTTCCAGCCAAATAGGATATAAGGAAAGCCACACGAGCCTGACTCGTGGGGAACGCCCTTGGTTTGCACGATAAATGTAGCGCCACTTGTGTGAGGAATACCTGCACTGTGTTAGGATCCCCACTGTACCTCTCTGGTGTTGCCAAGGGGACGGCTACCGGCATTTCCACTACTACCGCAGGGGTCTGGTTCGTGAGGGAGGTGCTGGGCGTGAGCGGGTCCAATTGGATAGCATCCAGTCTGGCTTTTACATCGGCTGTTTCTTGCCTGGAGGCAGCCAATTCAATTTGCACGGTCGCTAAAGCAGCCAGCACATCATCAAGTGTTGCCATGTCTGTTATCGACCGGGAGACAGTTAGTGTTATTAAGGTCGGATATTTTGTAACGCCCTGAACGTCTCAGGATCGTTTAACAGACACGATAATGAGAACGCAACCACTTGTGAAGGTTTAGTTATTTTAATGAAGGCAAAAATAATACAAGGAATAAACAAAGGTTATAGTCACTGGAATCCTCCAGGCTAAGTACGTTACCTGCCCACAGCACGGATGGTCCTAACCGTCCTCTGCATATACGCCGATCCCGGCGTATGCCAACAGAGGGCAGAAATGAAATGGCCGACAATGCCAATCGGTAGGCTGTGAGGGGCACGAAGAGTGTTGGGGAGAATCGAGGAGTCAGGGAAACACCCAGCCGGGGTCTCTACCTGAAGGGAGCAGCCGCTCAACCTCTTCCTCAGACTGCACCGGGACGCGGAGTCACCTCCTGGTGATGCGTCACCGATACCCCAATCACAAGCAAAGAAGACTGAACCGAGAGCAGCCGCTCGATCGATCCTGTGGACTTCCGAGTCTGTAACGCGGCAAACACCTCCTGGTGTGCGTTACAGCTGGCAGTCCCTGTATCTCTGGTCGGGCTGGGAGTTACGACTCCAACCAGCAAAAGCGCCACTGCGCTTTGACTCAGCCGAGTCAAAAAGCGAAGCTCAATGGTTATCTGGTAGAGCTTCCGGGTCCTTCACAGGTGACGATGGGGCAAGACACGGCCCAGGGAGTAACGACTCGACCTACCTCCGTTCTTGCCTTACTGGAGCACCACTCCGGAACACTGCTCTTCACTAAGCAGGTACGTCGGTGTAAACACAATATCCGACAGCGTTGTACCTCCCGGTTCCTCCCTTTATAGGGCGTGTTTTCCTTGAGTTATGTAACAGCTATCCTGTTTACATAAGGGCGTGTTTTCCTTGAGTTATGTAACAGCTCTCCTGTTTACATAAGGGCGTGTTTTCCTTGAGTTATGTAACAGCTCTCCTGTTTACATAACCTCTCAACCGCTAAGCATCCTGGGAGATGTAGTCCGTTTTCGCTGGTTACCGTTTTCCTCCCCTCGCATGACAGGAATTCTTGACACAAACTATCTCCCAACTTTTAAGTTTTTAGAAAGCTTCAGAAAACTTGGCTTTTCCCCTAGCTTTAATTTGTGTTTTCCATCCCTTTCTTCATCTTTTCAGGGGCGGTTGGACAAGTTTTCTTTGTTCTCAGATTGTAGCGCCGGGATACCACATGAAGTGATTGGTAGCACTTTATAAATGTCCTTCATTCATTAATTTACTAGAAAATGTTTGCCTTTCATGGGGGCCTGTGCCAGATGAGTCCCATAGGGCCTGCATCAACTCAGCTAATTCCATCAAGTCGCCCCCCCAGTGTATCATCTCACCAAACTTGCTCCATATGAGACTCCTTCGTCGCTTCCCATTCCTGTAGATCCCATATCCAGGCCTCTCCAGGTGGCACTTTTGGATTTGTCCAATGGATATCGATGCGCCTCTTCGCCGGTATTGTACCCAACCTAAAAATCTTCAGTTTCATACATTTTCTTCTCCCAATCTTTGGCAGAACACCTAGAACTGTATTACGCATTTTTATTGTTTGCGCCGGGGGCACCTTTTTAATGGTGCGGCCAGCGTAAACAATGAAAATGGCCCCTATTACGATGAATGCGCTGGCCCAGGGCACCCGGGAACTCATGCAGCCCTAGGGGCAGCACATTCATGTGAAAACACGGAGGGCCCGATTCACAGAATTAACTTAAGACAAAATCCTAAACTTAGTACTTTTGGTATTCACAGAATGCACTTACTACTACGACTACTAACTTTATGTCCGCACTCGGGCCGGAAATTCCGTCCCGGAGGCGGAGCTTCCGGCCCAGACGCGGGGCTTCCGGCCCAGAGGCGGAGCTTCCGGCCCAGAGGCAGAGCTTCCGGCCCGAAGGTGGAGATTTCAGCCATGGCTAAATCTCTGCCACTGGCCGGAATCCCCACCTCCGGGCCGGAAGCTCTGCCTTTGGGCCGGAAGCTCCGCCTCCAGGCAGGAAGCCCCGCCTCCGGGCCGGAAGCTCCGCCTCCGGGCCAGAATTTCCGGCCCGAGTGCAGACGTAAAGTTAGTAGTCGTAAATCCTTTCTGTGAATACCAAAAGTAGTAAGTGCATTCTGTGAATACCAAAAGTAGAAAATGCATTCTGTGAATTCCAAAAGTAGTAAGTTTAGGATTTTGTCTTAAGTTAATTCTGTGAATCGGGCCCGAGTAGTTGCATGCAACCACTCCATGTTTTCACAGTGTAGGCGGCAACCCGCCTGCACTTTTCAAGGGGATTAGAGACCCCCTTGCAGGCGGGTACAGTGAGTGACTGCGTCCGCCTACAAGGGTCCATAGGACCCCTTGTCCCCATCCAGAGGGCTTCTCTCAGGGGTGCACTCACAATGCGCCACCAATACGGTGGTGCATTGTGAGTGAACCCCTGAGAGCTTCTTTGCATCTGCACCTGCATCTGAAATATGACGCGGGTGCAGAGGCAAAGGAATCCCTTTATTTGTCATGGACACGCCCGATGTAAATGAGGGAACGCCCCCTGAAGGTAGTGCTGGCACTTTAAGTGCGCCAGCGCTATCGGTATTACTGAAGGGGACGAACAAGTGTCTACGCCCACTTCTGTAATGCCCTCGGGGCTCGCAAAGAAGGCGCAAACGCCCGTTGCACCAAGGGGCTCTTACTGTAATACTGCCCCTAATGTAAAGTTTGAGAGTGGCCATCACCACCCCCCCAAAATGTATGTACCAAGCATACCTCCACCCAAAAAGCATGTATGATGAGGCAGAGCCAAACTATGCGTAAAAATCAGGCACATTAAGGCCACAACTGCTGCTGCTCGATGATGCGGTTGGATAAATTCTGTGCAGTTTCGCTGGAGTTTAGTATGTCATATGTATATAATTGTATTGCGCCAATTTAAAACGTGCAATACTGGGCACTGTCTTCACCCTATTGCCTTCTCTTTATCAGTAAGCCCCTATCCAAATAATCAGTTTCCGTGGCTGTTTATTTGCTTGCAACGTGCAGTATATATGTTGAACCAGGTGTCTACATCAGCGTAGGTCTGGCGGCCTTATTAGTGTCTTCGAGTGCAATGGAACCTCCAGGAAGGAGAGCCACACACCCATGGCCATGTGGCCTAATTTAGCATACAGCAGAAACAGGTCCAGGCCTATCTCAAAGCTCCACTGGCCACCCTTGCATGAGATGAAACTATTCTCAGGATACAGGCAGCCCCCCTTTTCCATTTTCCCATGGACATGGTCGATGCTATCTGCACAAAGGGGGCAATATGCCACAAGGGCATATCTGCCTGCAGAGAGTGGGCTGAGCGGAGGGCTGCGATTGAGCACTACTGCTGCCTGGACCTAAGATGGTGGCCCGGAGCGGACATTGAGGAGCGGCCTGCCGGATGGTGAGGCAGGCGAGAGGGCGCTCATGCATGGTCAACGGAGTGGAACCGCTACTCGTCTTCTGTTGTGGCCCGGAGCGATGGTGGGCTCTAGCTGAAGTGGAGTGAGCCTGCTGGGCAGTTCCTGCGGTGGAGAGGCAGCCCTCGTGGTGAGTGACTGTCCGGCCCAGTGCCCCCGTTGGTCCTGATTCCTGCCGGGGAGGGCAAAGCTTGTCTGGGAGCCCTCCGGTGCGGCTTGGAGTTGGATCGGTGCACTGCTGCCCCCCTTGGGTGGCCTCCCCTTGACTGGCCGGTACGAGTGCGTAGCTCCCGTGCAGGGGTTGCTGGCTCTGGTGGTGACGGCGAGATACTTGATCGAAGTGGAGGCTCTGGGGCTCTACCTGTGGGCAGCTGGATCTAGGTGGCACGCTACTGCACCGAGAGTGACCGGTGGAGGCGCGGTGGGCAGGAGGACCTTAGCAAGTGGCTGGCTGCCCCTGAGTTGCGTTGGCGGCACAGTGCTGCCCCCATTCATCCTCCTAACTCTGAGTGCGGGGGTGCGGGAGCCGGTACCTGGTCTCACCTGGCTTGGTTGATGCTGGTGTAGCTGCCCTGCCCATCCGTGCACTTTCCGGGGCTTACCCTGCTGCGTCTGCCTTGCCGACCGGATTGGCTGCATTGCTCCTTCGCTGCTGGAGCGGACGGTGTTTGCGGCTGGTGGTGACTGGTGTGGACCTGGGTGAGCACCTGTGATGGGGCGAACGTTGAGGAGACGGGGGTTTGCGGTCCTCCAGGACGCAGAGGGGGGGCACCGGTCTGAGGATGAGGAGATCGCGACACGCACACCCGGTGTGGAGACTCCGAGCGACCCTTCCTTGGCGGATATAATGCAGGCCATCACAGCTTCCCGGGAGGCCCTTGAAACAAAGATAGACACTATTGGAGTGGACCTTGCATTGCTAAAGGATGATCATAGGAAGCTGAAAGAGCGGGTGAAAGCGACTGAGAAGACGCTGGAGGAGGTGCCGGATAAGGTGACTGCCTTGCAGTAGTCCTTGACGCAGATGGAGAACACAGTGCGGACACTGGAGTCGCGAGCAGAGGACAGCGAAGGGCGCTCTCGCAGGAATAACCTCCGCATAGTGGGAGTTCCAGAGCGGGCGGAGGGAGCTGATGCAGTCCGGTACCTGGAAGACTGGCTTCGGTCGGAGGTGGCCCCGGAGGGGTTGTCCCCGTTTTTTGCCCTTGAAAGAGCTCACAGAGTCCCGGCAAGGCCTCCTAAGCCGGGAGCACCCCGAGACCGATAGTGGCGAGATTGCTGCACTACAGAGACAGAGACCACCTCCTGCAGCCAGCTCGAGAGAGGCAACGTCTACAAATTGATAACTCCAGGGTGATGCTTTTCCCGGATTACACACAAGAGATTCAGAAACAGTGTGCCTCCTTTGTAGCTCTCAAGCGGAAATTACGACACCTTCACATTCCCTATGCGATGCTCTTTCCAGCGCGGCTGCGGGTGGTGGATGGCCCCAGCACCCTCTTTTTCACCACACCGCAGGATGCGTGGCGCTGGCTGGAGACATGACAGGCGAGGCCGGAGCGGAGTTCGCCGGCGAGCGCTGCGGAGAGACGATCCCCTGACACTGTGAGCCCGTCGAGGACTCTATCGCTGCCAGACCGTCGCCTCGAACAAGACAGAGCTGTGCGGGCGGTGGTGGCGATCAGTCAGGGTGGTGCCTGCCCGGCTTCTGCTTCTTCTGGCCGAGCGCTGGAGGGCTCTGGGTCCTCTCCGGATGGCAGCACGAATGGGGATTCCGAACCTGAACTTTCAGTGGTAACCCCGCAGACGGTGGACTTGTTTGGCTGAGCTGGGGTCGGATGGCAGGGATGGTTGCCCACGTACTGCAGCCCAGGTTTGACTGTTGGAGGGGACTTTCCCCAACGTACACAGGGGAGTTGGTCCTATATGAACGTCCTTACTGGGGCCCCCAAAGGGCTGTTGTTGGCTCTTTCACGCGTGGCGGGGGGCTCTGGGTCCCTTTTGGGTCGGCACACGTCTCACTCTCCATGTTGGCAAGGTTGATGGTTCTATTAGTTTGGATGGGGGCTAGTTTTAGGGAACATATCCTGGGGTGTGGGTGTTGGGGTAGTTGGGGTGTTGGGGTAGGGGGAGGAGAGGGTGGGACCAAGCATGTCGCAGGGGGAGGTAGGACACGCAGCATTTTCTTTACCATGCCATGGCTACCCCCGTAGGCATTAAATGTTTATCTTGGAACATTAGGGGGATGCACAGCATGACTCGCCTCCACAAGATTCATGCTTACCTTCGTCGGCATGGGGTGCAGATAGCACTGTTACAGGAAACACACTTAAATAAACAGGAAGGGTTGGCACTGCAGCGGAGGTGGCGGGGACAGGTGTTCTGTACCACGTACTCAGCATATGCACGGGGCGCGTTGGTTTGGGTTCGGGCGGGGGTACCGTTTCAGAGTACTGGGCAGGTGATTGACCCTGAAGGTAGATATGTTATGGTGACGGGGCGACTGGATGGCAGGGACATTGTTCTAGGGAGTATCTATGCCCCAAACATGGATCAAGCTTCCTTTTTTGTGCACCTTTCTGGGACATTGGCTCCCTTGTTGACTGGCTCGGTACTCCTGGGTGGCGACTTTAATTGCATCACAGATGTCTCCCTGGATCGCTCTCATCCCCCTCTTGCAGATTCCCCGATACATCGACTGGCCATGGTGCGGCGAGACTGGCAGTGACAATGGGGGCTGACTGATACCTGGAGGGCGCACCACCCAGGTGAGAGGGACTATTCTTATTTCTCATCGTTGCACGACCTCCATGTTCGGTTGGACTCGATTCTTAGCTCCCCAGATGTTCATGGGGCGATGGTACATAGTGAGTACTTAGCCAGGACATCATCTGATCATAATCCACTGCTGACAGTTTTACACTGGCTGAGAGATCGCCCTGCCATTCCCACGTGGCGACTCCGCCCTGACACGCTAGAGGATCCAGTGTTTCGTGCTAACATTGGGTCGGCCATTGAGGAATATTTTCGACTGAACACCAATACGGCATCGTCCCTGGTGGTCGAATGGGACGCCTTTAAGTCCGTAGTTCGGGGGCGCTGTATAGGCGAGGTAGTGGGAGTGTGCAGAGCGTTGCTGCAAGACATCCAGAAGGCAGAACGACAGGTGCGTGATTCGGAGAAGGAGCGTCCGGAGCGCCCGGACAAGCAGGCGCGGTTGCTTAAGGATCGAGTGGCGTTAGCAGTCCAAATCGAGAGATTGCTCTGCTTTGACTATAAGGCCTACACAGATAAGGCGCATGTGGAGCGGGATAAGGTGGGGACATTATTAGCTTGGCTGGCCAATCCGGCGCGCAGGGGGCCCCTGATAATGGAACTGCGGGGGCAGGGTGCTGAGGTATTCTGCACCCAAAAGCACATTAATGATTACTTCTTACAGTATTATTCCGAGTTGTACCGGAGCAGGGTGGGTCCTGGGTGCCCGGGGGATGAGGAATTTTTGCCAGGGGTGGAGCTACCATGGCTTGAGGCTGAAGACGCTGAGGCTCTGGGTCGGGACATTGAAGCGGGCGAGTTACGCAGTGCCATAAAGCACATGGCCAGGAACAAAACCCCGGGCACTGATGGGCTCCCTGTTGAGTTTTATGTAGCTTAAACGGATGTTCTAGCTCCCTGTTTGGTGGCGCTTTATAACACGGCACGCCGGGAGGGGGCCCTCCCTGTCTCCACACGTAAAGCCCTCATAGTTCCCCTTCTTAAGTCGGGTAAACCTGCTTGGGATCGTTCCTCGTATAGACCCCTGGCGATGCTCAATCTTGACTACAAGATCTTAAGCCACATCTTGGCCAGTCGGTTGATGCCCCATATGCTGAAACTGATCCATGAGGACCAATCTGGATTCATTCCCTCCCGCAACACTGCGATGAATGTACGCAGACTTCTGCGGATCTTGGGGTCCAACTCCTATGACAAGGAGGAGGCCTGCATTTTTGCGGTTGACATCGAAAAGGCCTTTGATAGCCTGGAGTGGCCTTACCTGTTTGATGTATTGCGAGCGTTTGGGCTGGGGGAATGTTTAGTACAGTGGACGGCGCTGCTATACAGTGCTTCCACTGCTAGGGTGAGGACAGGGGGCTTGATTTCTGCTGCCTGTGTGGTCGCTCGGGGGACAAGGCAGGGGTGCCCGTTAGCCCCCCTTATTATTTGCTCTGGCGATGGAGCCCATGGCTGCTCACGCCAGGTCAGGTATTTTTCAGGGCTATTAGTGGAGGGACGAGTGCAACACATAGCGTTATATGCGGACGATCTCCTCATGTTCTTGCCTGATGCTGGAGAAGCCCTTCGGGGAGCGAGGGACTTGCTGGAGACCTTGGGGAGGGTGGCGGGCCTCCGTGTGAACTGGACCAAGTCATGTCTGTTTCCTACCAGGCCGGACGGGATAGTTTGTCTGGGAGATGTCCCGTGGGAATCCCGGTGCTTGCCATACTTGGGGACTCAGATCTATCATGCTTCCGCTGATCTGCTGGAGGGCAACGTGGGGCGGGCAGTGCGCGGAGCGAAAACCTGTTTTGATTTCTGGGGGACTCTCCCATTGTCGGTGGCCGGCAGGGTGGCCTTGGTGAAGATGGTCATCTTGCCCAGGTTTCTCTATTATTTTGGGACCCTCCCAGTTTGGATCCCGGGTAGGCTCTTCTCACAACTGAACACTTTGATTACAGGGTTCATCTGGGGAACTGGGAGATGGAGGGTAGCGTTAATTACTCTGCAGAGGCCCAGGGGGGAGGGGGGCCTTGCGTTGCCAGACCTGGAGGCCTACTACCATGCCGCGCAGCTCCAGTGGTTTACGAAGTGGGTGGCGGGTCACATTAGGCACCCGGAGGACCAGGGTGAGTCGGATCCGAGCTGGCACCATTTATCTTGTGTGTTGCTACGAGTCCCGATGAGAGACGCTTCAGTGCCACCGGACTTGAGGACGATACGACAATGCTGGGCACGCTTGGCCAGGAGGACGCATGTCGCGACCCCTTATGCGCCCGAGATCCCTTTGCGGATGTGTGGGGTTTTGCCTCATGGGGGAGATTGGAGCTAGTTGTTGGCTTGGGAAGAGAATGAGTTTTGGCAATAGGTGATCTTTATGAGGATGGTAATCTTCTCCCTTTTAACGACCTTAGGGAGCACCATGATCTCCCGCGGGGGGACTTCCTCTTGCATGCAGCTCTGACTGCGGCTGTCAGGAAACACGGGTGAAAGGGACTGGTGGAGCCAGATACATCTCTCGCTTGTCAATATGTAGTGATGGCGGCGGGTACTTTTAAGGCGGTGACCTGCCTCTACCGGCGGATTACTTGTGATATGCGTCAACCCCTGACGGCATTGCGACTCAAGTGGGAGGCGGATCTGAGGGAACCCATTGCAGAAAAAACTTGGGAGGAGATCGTGGAGCGGCCATGGAAATGTTCCCGAAATGCGCGTTTCCAGCTCATCCAATTCTATATTTTCCATAGGGCATGCCTCACGCCTAGTAAAATTGCTGAGTATTTTGGGGGGTCGGACGCTTGCCCCCGTTGTGACCACGATGGGGCAGACTTTCTCCACATGTTCTGGGACTGCCCACGGGTGGGAGATTTTTGGCGGGAGGTGACGACTGCGCTGCTGACTGTGACGGAGAGAGAGCTAGAGGTGGTACCGGGGGTCTGCTTGTTGCATTGGTTCCCGCACACTGCCAAGACTAAGGTCACCAGCCGGTTCATTGACCTGGGGCTGGTCCTGGCTAAATGGGAAATTACTTCCCACTGGAAGGCGAGGCAGGGGCCTAGTCTCTTGCGCTGGAATAGGGAGATGGTGAAATGGGCAGGAAGTGAAGGGAACTATAGACTATGTCTGGCCCAGCGTAATGGAAGTGAGAAATCACAAGAAATGACCCGGGCATGGGTGGCACTCCTGGAGCTGTTCAAACAACCGGCTGTAGATGACGAAGAGGCTCCTGTGGAGGGGGATATGGCACGGGGCCCCTGAGACACCCTTCACTTTCGTGGGAGTATAGGACGAGGGGAGGACACTGGATCCATGATAGGCAGCTTCCTTCTGTGCTTTTGATACACTCACTGATGTGCCCGGCGGGATGGGAAGTCTGGCAGGTGGTACGGGAGGCTTTATTGCCCTCTTGCATAACTCAGAAGCTGGCGACATGCTTGGGAGGGTGGTTGGGGTGGGGGGTTCTGTTGGGGGAGCTTGAAAGGGAGAGGGGTGGGGGGTCTTTTTATTGCATCACACCATTGTCCTGGATCAACCCTGTGGACGGACTGCGTTGCATCACAGACGCCTTATGGGAAGAAAGGTGGGATTGTGTACTCAGATTGGCGGACTGCCCGTTATACTTCATCCTGGCTCCTCTGGTGGCCAGTTACTGGGCGGGGGGATTGAATGTGTTACTTTATGAAACTCAATAAAAGTCTGTTTTAAAAAAAATGGTTAATACTACGTCTGTCCCACACATTACAGCAATGATGAACAACATAGGGGGGATGCCTAGGGGTCCCCTTGCCTATCATTAATAAAGTATGGCGGGACTAATCACTGTGTGTACCTCTAAGGGACATTTCTCCCAGTTATCCCCTTCATCCTGCCAACGGGCAATGCATTGCAGCTGGACCACCATACAGTATAGTTTTAAGTCTGGGACCTGCAGCCCGCCCGGCTCCCATACTCACTTCAATGTGTGATGTTTGACCCTGCTCCACGCACTTGCCCATATCAGATTCCACATGAGTCAGAGAAGGTCCACGAACACCAGTCAAGGACGTCACTGAAAGTTTTTAATAGATCGGAGATGCGTTTCCTGGACACATCCAATGGCTCTTTTTTTCAGATATATGGGAGCAAGTTATGAACTGCTCTGAAGATTTGACCCCCTCATGAACCCTACAGCTGGAAAATTCTCCGATGGGCATTAGATGTAGCTTGGTTGAAGCCAATGTGCAATCACAATCATGGTTATTAATGGTCCGATGACACAGCCCTGGAACCTGATCCCACTAGTCGAGGTAAGTGATTCAAGAGTTGAGAGGGACCTGAACCTGACAAAAGAGCAAGAGATTACCGACAGCCCGGATACAATGAGCCACACTTCAGCATCATGCATGTGCAAGAGACAGGACAGGAATAGCAATTAACTGCTCAGGCGGTTCAATCTTCACAGCACGGCTGGCGAATATTTATGCTCATTGTAGGGATTATTGGCTGTGATAGGTCTTCTGTTAGATGGAGCAGATCGTGCAGAAGAAGCCAAAAAGCATTACATGGACTCTACCTAAAATGCTATAGTACGCCTTCAAGAAGTTAGTTGTGTACACAGAGAACAGACATCGTCCATTAAATTCTGATTACTTCTATCAATAATTATTACAACAGTACTGCATATTGCTTCACAATGAAAGTATTGTGGGTGAATGCATAATTCATATGACCACTGGCTTCAAGATAGTTATAAAACAAATTGTGGACCAATTTCTAAACAGTATCACCAAACCTTAATTTCTGTACCACTACTTGTTCCCTTCTGAGAAACATTTCCAAAAAACCAAAGCATTTAAAGAAGAAAGACAGGTACCAGATGCATCACTTTGCTACTCTCAGATAATTTTTTGGGTCGAGCCTGGGAGCCATGCTCTTGCTTGCGACGCTATTGTGTTAAGTAAAGGACTTGCAACCCGCCCATTGCTTGCCATTTGTTGGCTCCAGTTCATTCTTCCTATTTGGCCAGCACAGCCCAAACTTCAGTTCTGTTTGACTCGGTGCAGCAGGGACCAAGCACAGATTAATCAAACTTAATCAATCAGTGAAATGCAGGCCCTGAATTTAGGTGGGCCAAGCAAGAGGCATAACGAAGAGGTCGGGAAATGGGAGGAGACCAACACCACGAGACCCTCAACAGCCTGGGGGATTTGAGGCCTCCCAGCCCGCAGTTAATAAGGACCAAAAGGGGGGGGGGGCTCACAGGGACACCCCCATTGCATGCAGTGGCACAGGGTTTGGGCATCAGGGGCCAAAGCCCGTTGCCCATACTTCCCAGATGGACTGGCATGACCTTAGAAGAAAAGATCCGGGAGCAGCGCAGGCTCATACAAGACTGAGAGCAGAGATGGGAGGATTTGTGTGCAGCCAGGGAGGGTGCAGGTCCCCAGCCCTGGGAGGAGGGGCTGCCCACCTCAATGTCGGAGGAGGAAGTCAGGCAGAACAGGAAGTCAGGACAGGGGGTGCCAAGGGCAAGTGGGTATGTGTGGAAGAGGCGAGCCACCCCAGATTAGGGTCAGGAACAGCCATGGAGGCGGAGAGACCTGGTGGTGCTGGGGCCTCCTCAGGTTGGAGCAGCCTTGGGGGGTGGGGATCAAGCCAGCGATGGAGGCTGGTATAAATGAGGTGTGGCTGGCAGGGCGCAAAATGGCCTCGAGATGCTGGCAGGAAGCAGCAGGGGGGCCGCGACGGCCTACCCTCCAACGAGGGATCGCGCACTGGCGGCGAATTCAAAGGATTGTAGTGGTGTGTCTGCAAAGAAGGGAAAAGGGCAGAAGAGATCGGTGCATGAAGTGATATGGGCACCTGTAGATAATGACCAATATAATACCTGCAGATAATGAGTCAGAGTTGGAGTTAGACTATGGTGATGAGAGTGATGAGTTGGATGAAGGCGAAGTACGGGATGAGGAGGATCTGACGTTTGGGGCTACAGGCGGTTCGGGGAAGGCAACCAGAAATTTTGGTGTTTTGCAGGAGCCGAGTGCGGCCAAAGGCAAGATGAAGATGGTCAGTCAGAAGAAGACCTACACCAAGGGCAAGGACAGAGAGGCACAAGCAAACCTATCAGGTGAGGGTGACTGGTAGGTTGCTTGGGACGGAGGTCCGAAAGTGGGACAGAAAAAAGCCTGCCAATCAGTGGGTGTTGGGGATGGGTCTGTAAGGGACACAAGGGCAACTCCAGTGGTGGGGGCGAAGAAAAAATGGGCTAAACAATTGGTTGGCGCGAGCGTCCAGACGGACAAAGTAGAAGGGATGGAAGGGAAAGAGGAAAAAGGTGATGACAAACATCACAAAAAACTCCCCTATATGGGTTTGGCGATGCCTTTGGGGTCACACCTCTCTGATAAAACGAGAAACAGGATTTGGAGGCATGAATACATGGATGTCTTTAAACTATTACACAGGGAGATCCAGGCAAAAAAAGAGTCAAAGGAAGAAGAGTGGGAGTTAACGAGGAGTCCCAGGGTGCCCATTAACATGGAGAACTGGACCTCAGCTTTTCTCGTATATGCCAGTATTATTTGTGAAAAGCACCTAGACAGGGCCATAGCCTTATTAAAATATATGGACATCATCCGGAAGGCACAGATGCATTTCGGAGGGTTTGCATGGTTGAGCTATGAGGAAGAGTTCAGGGCTAGAATCAGCATTAACCCTGATAAGGCATGGGGCAAGGTGGACCAGGAACTGTGGATGCCATGGATGTCATCCACTCAGTCATCAGCATCCACACATACAGCCAGCAGCCTGTCAGTGACCTACCGGTCCTTTCCGGCATATCCTGCTCAGACTGGGGTGGGAGGGGCCAATGTTAGTACGGAAAGTGCAGGTCTACCACCTAAGCAGGGGGTGGCACCACAGGAGCCGGTTGGAATTTCAACAAGGATTTCTGTTCAAGTCACCCCAGCAAATTTAAGCATGAGTGCTCGAAGTGTCGGGGGTGGCACCTGCTCACACAGTGCTTTACCTTGGCCACGCCGGCCAAGCATTGGAGGGCCACTAAGGGCAGGGGACAGTCTGGGCCAAAGGGTTCCTACCCCAGTTAGGGTCGAGGCCATGGACCCGTGGCTGTCGATGTACCCTCACAGAGAGGCTGCATTAAAAATTCAATGGGGTTTTGCTGCAGGTTTTTGGGGTGGGATGCCAAGGTCCCAGAGAAAGGAGGTAGGCAGAGAGTATGAAGTCGGCAGAGAGTTGCCGGCAGTGGTAGCAGCAAAATTGAGAAAGGAAATTGAGGAAGGAAGTATAGCAGCTCATACAGACCTTCCTGTTATTGGTGATTGGGGAAAAGAAGATTGACTTGCGAACGGTTCAACAGCTCATGGGGTTTCCGAATTTGGCTTGCTGAGTGGTGTGAGCTGGGAGGACATTTTGCCGGCGCCTCGGCATGGCCATGTCAAAGGGAGTGTTACCACACCACAGAGTCAAGATTTCGATGGGAGTCAGGGCAAATTTGAGGGTATGGCAGACGTTTTTGACTGACTTTAATGGAGTGGCCTTGGACTTTGTGAAAGACAGGACGATCTGGCAGGTTAAATTTTTCTCTGATGCAGCAGGGACCTCTGGTTTTGGTGTATTTTGGGATGGGCGATGGTGTGCCGAGCAATGGCCGGGCAACAGGCAGAAACAAGGGAGGAGCATAGTGTTCCTGGAATTTTTCCAGTTGTTGGTTGCATTGACAGTGAGGGGCCCAGAGTTTTACGGTAGGTCGGTGCTGTTCCCTGTACACAACATGACATGGTGGAGCTAGTAAACCAACAGAAAGCAAAGGATTTGAGGGTTCTGCGATTTCTGCTGAGTTTTATGCTAAAATGTCTACAACTGATTGTAGTATTTCATGCAAAGCATGTTCCAGGGGCAAGTAATGACATTGCAAATGCTTTGTCTCGTTCGCAGTGGAAGCAATTTTAATGACTGGCACCTGGAGCGGATGCATACAAGACAGAGCTGCCGGATGGCATCTGGACCTGGGGGGAGTGAGAGTGATAGACCTGGTCGAGAAGTCTATAGCGGAATCAACAGGCGCAGCTCTTTTATGGGATGGACCGTTGATGCGTGGAACAGGTCACAACAAGACACTGAGAAGGGAGTTATACGTTTTGTTCTAAGTTGTATTGATAAGGGTTTGTTGTGGACAACAATACCAGGAAAACTGACAGGGATTTCATTTTACAGTAAATTATACCTGGGTTTTGATCCTGCAAAAGATGAGATATTGAGTAAGATGTTAAAAGGTTGGGGACGAGAACGGGGGGAGTGGGTGGAGGGGGGCTCCAAGGGAGGCCATTATGTTTGATTTGCTGCTGAGTTTGCTGGGGATTTTGCCCGATTGTTGTTATGATGGGTATGAGGTTTCAGTATTCCATTTATGCATGGTGTGGATGTTTTTTGGGGCATTTAGGGTCTCTGAGGTGTTGGGCACGAAGGGGCAGGCGGGGAGAACATATCAGGAAGTAAGATTGGACGGAGATTGACTGGGGATTTGGCTGGGGCATTCGAAGACAGATCAGGCAGGAAGAGGTAAATGGGTATGGTTGAATGAGAGTGGATGCAATGGAGTGTGCCCGGTGCAAGAATGGCGTTTTTTCTTGAGAAAAGCAGGAGGACCATTGGGTGAAATCTTTTGTCATGCATCCAGGGAGAGGTTGAAAGCGTTTCAGTTGTTGGCAGTATTGCGCATGGGGTTAAGGCGCTTGGTTAGGGACCCTGCTAGATACGGCACGCACTCCTTTCGCATTGGCGCAGCTACGGCGGCGGCACGCCTGGGCTGGTCATGGGACCGAATAAGTCAGATTGGGAGGTGGAGGTCCAGGTGTTGCAAGAGATATGTGCGCAAGTAGGAAAAAGTGGGTTTTGCGGGGGGGGGGGGTGAACTGCAGTGACAGGAGAAGGAGCCTTGTGTTGTGCATTAACATTTTCCTTTTTGTCATAAGTTGTGTGGGTGGCCCAGGAACCAAGACGGTTACCTGGATAGTTGGACATTCTTTCATACATTGGGCAGCCAGATATGCAGATCGACAGGTCTATGGTCATAACCTGGGTATAAAGGGCATCCATCATGAGGTGCATTGGTGGGGTAAAGGGGGGATGCGTTGGGGGGCGTTACTGCCCTGGCTGACAAAGATGGTATCCCAAAGAGGCTGTCCTGATATGTTGGTACTGCACTTGGGCGAAAATGACTTGATATAGTTGTCGGGTTTGGCAATTCTACAACAGATACAGAGGGATCTGGAAGTCATGAAAAGTAATCTGGTGGGAATGTGCCTTGTATGGACTGAATTTGTGCCATGAAAGGTGTGGGAAGGGGCAGTGAAACATGCTACTGTTGAAAAAGCCCACAGGCAGTTAAACAGGGCAATGAGAATTTTTTGCAACACAAGAGATATTAAAGTGATTGCACATGTTGGGTTCAGGCTGGAGGAGCCTTTGCTGTTTAGGGATGATGGAGTGCACCTTTCGCAGCTTGGTAACGCCTACTATATGATGGAGATGTGGGACGTTATACGAAGGTTGTGGAACGAATCCATTTGTGGTGTCGTAGGGGAGATACGGAGTGATGGCGAAACGTGCACTGTGGAAAGGGTGTGGGGCAGGTAACCACCCTACGGAAGTTCCCTGGTTGGCAGTACTTTGGAGGGGTGGGGAGTCATTGACAGGCACATCCACCTCTTGGGGGCAGGGGGGACAGGTGAATAATGAGGTTGGGGGATGCAAGAGTGCATCGGCAGGAGATACAGGAGAGGATGTTGAAAGATAAGTAAAGACGTGACTGGAGAGACGGAGGAGGTTGCAGAGTGAAAAGGGAAGAGAGCAATAGGAGTGAGAGGAAGATGGATGGAGTGAATGAAAGGTTTGATGTTTGGGATTGTTATAGTTAATTGATGTTTTGGTTAAAGTATTGTGTTTACAACCTTATCCTAATAAATGGACTTTTACGCTTCAAGTACAGCGTGGAGTGTAATTATTGCGCAATGTCGGCGCCCTAGGGAAGTAGGGTCGCAGACCATTCTTCCCCCGGGGTGTTCGCACAATGAGGCAGAAGGACAAGCTATAGGGGGTCAGGGGGCTGGTCTAGGGGAGGGATTAGGGAGGGGGATATCAAAGTGCAGGGGAGGAGGGCTTTTCCTCTTCCTGCACCCAGCACCATTGGGGAGGGTTGAATTAATTTTGGAGCACCCGCTCACCCCACAAGTTTTCGGGTCAAGGCGCTGGGTTGGTTGTAGTGTGCCAGTTTAGGACGGGTTGTAGGTTGTTGGGTTGGCAGTACTTTGGAGGGGTGGGGAGTCACTGACGGGCACATCCACCCCTCGGGGGGAACAGGTGAATGATGGGGGTGCGGGATGCAAGAGTGTATCTGCAGGAGATACAGGAAAGGATGTTGAATGATAGGTGACGACGAGATTGGCGAGATGGAGGAGGTCGCAGAGTGAAACAGGAAGAGAGCAATAGGAGTGAGGGGAAGATGGATGGAGTGAATGAAATGTTTGATGTTGGGGATTGTTATAGTTAATTGATGTTTTGGTATTGTGTTTACAACCTTGTCCTAATAAATGACGTTTTACGCTTCAAGTACAGCGTGGAGTGTAATTACTGCACAACGTTCTTTCGTCATCCGTGTGCCCTCAGGGACGTATTGATGAGTCCTTACACAGCTTGCTCGTTGATGCCACAGTCTTCTCGGTCAGTGCTCACTTTCACGCAGATAGGCTTCTCTTTGGTGTGAGTGAGCATTTAGCGTGTGGTTCCCATGGCATCACTTTATTTTGTTTGTCGGGAACCTCTGTCAGCACAATATCAGACCCCATAGTGCTGCTACTTCATGAAACTCCTCCCCCTTCTTAGTCCCTTTTTATGCACAGGCGTTCTTCTAAATATGTCTGCAGCCAAGAACAGGATGCCTGTCTCAGACGGAAACTTATGAAAGTTGGGTTAGTTTCAGTTTTACAAGGGCCGTCCCTTCACCACTGCGATACGTACATTTTATGCGTGCCATTTAAGGGTAGTTTGTACTTTCTGATTGTTATAAGAAAACTGTTGACAGATTCATGGCCCTCCCGCAGGCGAGAATCTGTCAATATTTGATATAACGGTGCAGTTGAGCTCCGATGTGGATCTGTTTGTTTGCTCGATACCATTATGTTGTTGGAAGGGGGAGAGCTCAGGAGCAATGCATGTTTTCAGCAATATTCTGGATGTTTTGTAGTCTGCAGGGGCACAGAAAACCAACAATCGTCTGTTACGAATGAAACGTGATATGTAATGTCGATTTTTTCATTTTTTTCAAATTAACTATTTGGTTCTAATAAATCACTATCCCTTCATCTTCTGGAGGATGCGACACAACCCGGGTCATTTATTATATTTTTTGGTCCAGCTATGTGCTTAACCTCTTCAGTGCCCATGACGAGATAGTCTCGTCATGGAGCACAATTGCGCTGTGCCCATGACAAGACTATCTCGTCATGAACCCCACCCACTAATACAACGCGCGGCACAGGAGGGGGAAAGGGAGTGGCACTGAAGGGGTTAAGTCAGCGAGACGGAGCATACCCACGACTCTTCCCTCAGTAGGACAGACGGCTCCTTTGAGCCACACACGCTCGACTGCTGCAACCACGATGTAAACGCCACCCAGCACCCAAGGAATGTAAAGGGAGCTCTTATCAATCAATCAATCAAGTCCTTTATTCGATCTTACACATAAGATCATAAAAGTATCAGAAAAATATTTACAGTCACATTTTAGGAAAAACATAAAAATAGCTTAAAACCTGAATCTTAAAAATGTGCTGCCATACAATTTATATAAAAATTCATTTAATCTATATACATAATGCCATAAAAATAATGAAAATCATTTTTAAGTCGTCTTATGTACCAACCTGCTTCCTCTTTTTAATACATGCCCATAAAAATGATGCTAACGAAAGGAATTCTGCAAAGATTTAGGAAAAACAGTGCTACCCGACAATATTTAAAATTGTAGCGCTTGCAAATTGGTACGATAAAATTATGCCTTTCCTGACGCTAAAAGCCACAAAAAAATAAAACATGAAGATCATCCTGTGTAGATAAGTTATCACACGGGCATAGGGAAAGTTCTGAATGGTTATATTTCTTCCCTGGATATCCCACCATCAGAGGAAACAGATTTAAACTAAATCTAAGCAGGATATAGTTGTGCTGTGGGAATGTAACATCAGCCAGATAATAATAACTATACTCCTCCAATACCGGTGTTAGATCATACAGTCGTGCCAAAGTGTGGAAGTTTTTTTCCCTTCTTAAATATTGGGCTCTCTTAATGAAGGTCTCAGTTACTTTCCACTTGGATGGGGATTTACAGGTAGAGGGATCGTTAAAAAGGCAACTTAAACCGAGTGCAAGTAGTTCTGCCTCCACATATTTTATCCACCTAATCCTGCTGTGATTATCTGACTTTAGAATAGTTGTTATTAGATTTTGAGTAAGGGGGACTGTGTCCTTCCTCCGGATCGAATGCCACAGTAGGAGTGGTGCCATTTTAATAGAGTCCGTAATATAAGGTAAAGCCAGTTCCATATGAAGCACACAATTCGAATATGACTGAGGTAGCGAGGTAAAAGACTTAAAAAATGTATTCTCTATTACTTGTAATGAGTCGCAGGGAGCCGTCCCCCAAACTGTTGCCCCATATACCGCTGCTGCCTTTGTTTTTGCACAATAGATTTTTTTCATAGGAATTATCGGTTTGGCTCCCAGCTTTTTAGAGAATGATTCCAGAGCAGCTAGGTTTCTCTGCATGCACATAACTCTGCCCTCTACCAATTTGGACCAGTATTGTTTATTGTCAAATAAAACCCGTAAATAGGGGAACGAATCTACCACCTCGATTTTGACAGAGTCAATAATAAAACATGGTGGTTTTTCACGTCTCCCCGCCCCTGCTATGATTATAAAGGATTTAGATTGATTGACCTTTAAGTCCAATGAATTCATAAAAAACGCGTAGGCTGCTATAAGACGCTGAAGCCTCCTTGCAGTTCGTGCCATCAAGACAGCGTCATCAGCGTACGTCAAAATCGGTAACCGCTGATGGTCAGAAAGCAAGGGGACATCCAAGGCTGCGCCCTCAAGATGTTTTCCCACACCATTGGTATAGATGGAAAATAAGAACAGTGCCAGGACGCAGCCCTGCCTGACCCCTCTTAAGATCTTAAATGTTCAGGTACATTCCCCATTCTTACGGTAGCGTTCCGATGAAGATGCGTGAGAATTAAGCTGTCTGATGAAATCGATCAATGCCTGATCGATTCCCATCTCCTCCATTATCTGCCAGAGTCTAGGGTGGGACACGCAGTCAAAGGCTGCGGACAAGTCCATAAAGGTAAAATAAATCTTCCCACCCTTGGCTCTGACATATCTTTCCACAATAAGGGAGAGGTTCAGGCATTGGTCTACCATGCCCTTTCCCTCCTGGAAACCGTATTGGGACTCCATTAAAATATTCTTACTTCTTACCCACTCCTCCAGTCTTGTCAGAAGAAGGCGACCCATAAGTTTGGCCGTTGTATCAATTAATGATATTGGTCAATAATTTTTTGGGTTGCTTTTATCTCCCTTTTTATACACTGGGATGATTATACTAGTTTTCCACGACATTGGGGGGCCAACTATAGCGATTTTGTTAAAAACATTGGTTAAAAGTGGAACCCAAATGTCCGTATACTCAAACACAAAAGTCCATTGGGACACCATCGGGGCCCGGGGCTTTCTCAGCACTACAGGCTTTAATCCCATTCGCAACTTCTTCAGTACAGAAAGAAAGAGGGAGCCCAGAGATGGTACAAACCGGGGGTCTCAAATAAGCAGTTGGAGCAAAAATACCTTCAAAATGAGCCACCCACTCCTCCTCCCCTGCGTTAACTTCGAGTGCACTGCCATTTGATGTTTTAAAGTGTGGGCCATTTATTATACCCCAGAAGTCCTTTGAATTACCTCAAGCCGCAGCCTGATTCTTCTCTAAGCGCCTTTTCCCTGTTTTTTCTGGCCATTTTATATTCCCTACGATAAATAGAAATTTCGGAGGGATTCCTAGGGAACTCTTATCAACCCACATGATTTTATTTGTTTACATTGTCCCTGGCCTGTTTGCTGGTCTCCCTAACTGAGATGTCTTGGGCTCAGTTATAAATTGTGGTTCTTGCAGGATGCACCATACTATAGAATGACAGGCCATTCCATACAACACTATGGAATAACAGGCCATTGCATACCACAACACGCCACTAAAAAGAAACATTGACCAAGCCAATAGATCCCGCATAGGTGGGACCTATTGGTTTTCCCAATGCTTATTTTATATATTATGCTATTTTGTGTTATGTTACCTTATATTATGCTACGTTATGTTATGCTATCTTATGCTCTGTTATCTTATCTTCTCTTACACAATATTCTGTTAGAAACTTTTGAATAGTTCTTAACCCCTTCGATGCGCATGACGGAGCGGTTCCGTCATGCGCATCGGTTGCGCTGTGCGTATGACGGAACCGCTCCGTCATGGCCCCGCCCGCGCAATAGAACCTTCGGCACAGCGCAGTAATCCGCGCCGCGCTGAAGGGGTTAATATTACGTTAGTATGACATTACGTGTCATGTTTTGTTAGTGACAGACGATTGTTGGTTTTCTCTGCATTCCTCATAAGCCCTCCCTCTTTCAACAAGCCCAGGTAGCTTCCAACCCATGTTCCGAGGGTTCCACAATACAGAGGGGTTCTGAGGTTGTTTGGATGTCATTGGAAGATGGGTATCTGGTCCAGTTAGAATGTGAGAATGTTGTTAGATGTCACTACTGCAGTTTTGAATATGAGAATGCTGGAATGACAGAATATAACCACTTCTAGGTGAAAATAGTGCTGTGAAGTCATGTTGGAAAGATAATATAACCAGTCTCTAGAGAAGGACTATGCCAATTTCCTGAAGAAGACTTTCGTTATTGGCTAAATTGGGGTGAGAAAATGTTTACTTCATTATCTTCATGAAGTTTTTTCATGAGGTTTTCAACTGAATCTTCACCGCCTTTAAAATAAAATTCAAAAGTTGAAAAAGTAATGAGAGAAATATCCTGTATAAGGTAGACTTTCAGGACAACTAAAAGTGCAAATCCTGTTGTTTGGAGATTTTATATGCAAAAAATAGTATTTACTAGAAAAATCTCTTAGAATATTTCTGCAGGACTTCCATCCTCCAGTGAAGATTGGAACATTGCCACCTTCGAAAACGTTGATGGCAGATTTATAACGCAGGGGAAGCGGGTATTAAAAACTAAAATTAAAAACGTATGTTCTCGCCGCCTCCTTGCCACATCTCTCCTCCGTAGTCACCCTCGCTGGCCTGAACAGAAAGCACACCCAGGCTCCCAGTCAGCCAATCACCGATGCAATGCAGCGCGCGCAATGTAATTCTTTTCATTTATTTATTTACTTACCTCCGTTCGGCCGTATGCCAGAGTTTACTACCCCCACCCTGCCGTACCACCCCGCAGCACTCCCTCGAGGAGCCGCCACTGAATAGCAGCCTGATACACCATTCTAAAACAGGCATTTGCATATTTGAGATGTACCAATGCAAAATACCACACGGAAATGTCATTATACTACCACTATATTACAAGCACACTGCATTACACTACTACTACATTACAAACACACAACAATGTTCACATTGTGTGCACAGCTGCTCGGATAAGATAAAGAATTATTTCTGTATGGTATGTTTATGTGTTTATGTATATGGTATTTCTGTAGCTCGAACCTAGCCAAATAGTAGCAGAGCAAGCTTAGCAAGCGATAGGAGAGGAACTGCGATGTGGACGATTAATGCATTGCAGTGTAGTGCTCTTTAAGGCGGTGATTCTTCAACGCTTTCCTAAATCGGAGCAGTGATGGGGCGGCCCTGATGGATATGGAGAGGTTATTCCAGATCTCAGGTGCATCAATGGAAAAGGCCTTCTATCTTGTTTTCTTCTTTTTACACTCCTTAGCCTGCAGTATAATGATGGTGTCCTGGATGCCGGCATGCTGAGATCCAGCAGAGATGGTGTGCTTGTCTGTAAGATAAGCTAGTGTGCTGACGGTGATGGCTTTGTAAGTGATGCAGCTGGTTTTGAAGATGGTGAAGGCTGGCAAGGGGAGCCAATAGAGTTCCATCAGCATGGGGTGTTATGATAGTATACCTTTAGGATGACATGTGCATAGATGTGTAGGATACCCTCAAGGGGTGCCAATGTGGAGTATGGGAGGCCGCATCCAGATGCAAGAGTAGGACGGGTTGTTAAGTCTCTTTCTGGAATAAATGGGTTGACTTTATTTAGAAGAGAGAGCTGGTACTAGGCCGGATTTGTTTTTTGACAGTGTGTTCCGTGAGGGTGAGGTTGGTGCACAGGGTGAATTGAAATTAATTGGCATTCAACAAAAGTTGAGGTTCGGAGCCATCAAGGTTCATGTTATTGAGCCAGGTTTGTAGTGCATCTTGTTTGTTGATCTGGGTAAATAACTGGAACTCTGTTTTGGTCGGGTTGAGCTTCTTGTAGGCACTGGGCCTGAAGGCCTGGATGGTATGCAAGCAGTGTTTGAGGCGTTCGATGTCTGAAACAAAGTAGACTTTCGATGTTTTTATCATCAGCATATTGGTGAATCTTGATGTTATTATCTGTAAGTAGAGCATGAAGAGGCTCCATCTAAAGGTTGAAGATGATAGGAGACAATGTGGAACCCTGGGGGACTACATAGTTGATCACAATATGTTGTGACCCGGAGATGCCCATGTGAACAAACTGGCGTCAGTTGGAAAGGTAGAAGGAATACCAATGAAATGGATTGTCTGTGAATCCGATTAGAGACTCCAGAGTGGGCATGAAGGTGGGATGGTCAACTGTGTTGAAGGCAGCTAAGAGGTACAGCACTATCAAGAGGCAGGGGTCATCTTCATCTTTGGTGAGGTGGACATTGTCTGCATTGTGTCTACATTGAGTAAGGGAGTGGTCTCTGTGCTGTAGTGTGATCTGAAGCCAGATTGCTCGTCATGGAGGAAATTGTTAGCATTGATGTGATCTTAGAGTTGAATATAGTCTGCTTTTTTAATGATCGTACCAATGAATGGGTCAGTAGTTGGAGAGGTCATCAGGGTCTGGTGTAGGTTTCTCTAAAATTGCGAGGATCTTGCCTGTCTTCTGGGAAGAGGACTTGAGTGAGGAGGCATTGACAATGGTAAGTAGGGGTAAGAGAGTATCCCCAGATAGAGCTTTGATGAAGGATAATGATAAGACATCATCTTAATAAGAACTGGCTTTGTAGGAGTTGAGTGTGTCAGCATCAACTGGGATTGATAGGGCTTTGAAGGCTGACCATTGCATCATTCTACATTAAGGGGTATGTATAAGAGCTGAAGTAGATACGCTTGTTCTTGTGAATGCGCTATCAGATCTTCTGTGTACTTTCCCTGAACAAGAGGTTGACAGTAATGCACTTTTTTTTGTGGAGTGAGGAGTAGGTTGGTCTAGCAGGGGGTTTATGCAGTGCTTGATTGTCTTGAATAGCGTTCAGCTTCAGTTGGCGGCTTCATTGATGGTGTTGGTATAGTGCTTTGCTTTGGCTGATGTGATAAGCTGTCTCTCTGTTAGGTGGAGAGACTTCAGTAACAAGAAGTCCTTTGGAGTTCTGTTTTTTTTCCAATAAACTATTGAAGTCGTTTAGAAGGTGTTGGCTTCAGCTGTGGAGTGATAGAGTGAGATATGAGTTCAAACATTAATATGTCTATGAAGAAGTCTTTGAAGGATCCGAAGTTTTAGTTTTCTCTTGTGTGTTGACCTTGGTTTGTTGTTTAGGGAACTAAGCTGCTTAGATAGGGATGGCAAAGTGTCCAGCCCAGTCCAGGAATATGGATGATGTGCATTGGATTGTTGGTGATGTTGAAAACACAAGGTCCTGCATGTGGCATTTGGAGTGTTTTGGTTGTGTGACATCCTGTACCACACTCAGCGTATCAGTGATATTGTTTTTTTTGGTTGGGTTGTCTGGAAGGTTGAAGGTACCCATTAGTATGGTGTGGGTAAATCAGACGGAAGATGGTGATCTGAGTTGCAGAGAGGGGGGAATTATAGGTCTGCAACTTCATGGTGTTTACTGGTACTTTCTTGACTAGGGTGCGCAGGACGTATGGATGGCATGATGTGCATCATCATTAGTATATGAGACACTCCCAGTATAAAGATAACACTCCACTGTTATGATGACACACAAAACATCATTCACTTAGTGCACATCACTGTTAGGATAAGGGACACAGAGAATTTTCAAGCAGCACACACAACTCTTAGGTAAGGGTGGGCGTAGTGGGCGTAGTGGGGCTACGTGAAGCAGCACGTAGTGTGCCTGAATCTACGCACACTACGTGCTTCGCGTAGCCCCACTACGCGCCACCCGCCTCCCGCCCACCCTCCTTTTAAAAGATAACATACATTTATAATAAAGCAAATTAAAAGGCACTTACCTGAAGCGCGGTGTCTCCGGGGCTCCCTCTTCCTGGTTTTCAACTTTTCTGACAACTGCGCATGCGCGGATACCCGCGCATGCGCATTTCTTGCGAGAAATGCGCATGCGCGGGCGCTTGCGCATTTGTCAGGAAAGTTGAAAACCAGGAAGAGGGAGCCCCGGAGACGCCGCGCTTCAGGTAAGTGCCTTTTAATTTGCTTTATTATAAATTTATGTTATCTTTTAAAAGTAGGGCGGGCGGGAGGCGGGTGGTGGGCGGCAAGCAGCTACGCTTCGCCCTCGCGTGTGCGTAGGCGCTGCCTGCTTCGCCTGCTTCGAAAGCTGCGAAGCAGGCAGCGCTACGTACACTACGTGGGCGAAGCGTAGTGTCGCGCCCAGGGTTACTCTTAGGGTGATAAACACAAACCAATTTTTGATATTGCACACACTGTTAGGATAAGAGATGCAAACAACTTTCAGATAGCATTCAACACTGTTAGAATAAGACATGCAAACAATGTCCAGATAGTGTACACCACTGTTTGGATATGAGACATAATGAACTTTCAGGCAACGCACACCACTGTTAGGATAAGAGACACAAACAACTTTTTTGTAGAGCACTTTGTTGTTAGGATAAGAGACACAAAGAACTTTCAGACAGCATACACCACAGTTGGCATAAAAGACACAAAGTACTTTCAAACAGCATATACCACTCTTAGGGTAGGAGAAATAAAAAACTTTCAGACTGATTACACCACTGTAAGGGCAAGAGAGACACAAACAACTTTTAGATAGGGTGCACTTTTGTTAGGAGGAGAGAAGCAACTAAATTTAACTTAGAGAACATAATTTGAAGGATAAGATCCCAAAGAAGGTTCTGATGGAGAACAACAAGAGACATATCTTTGCCTAGTGTATACTATTGTTAGAATGGAAAGTAGTGAACATCTATCTCAATTTTCCTGATAAAATGGCTTCCTTGAAATATATGATAGTCAAATAGAATAGAAATGTATCTGTGGTGAAAAAGAAACTTGAAAATATCAGGTTACCATTGCATCTCGTTTGACCCACTTGTGTCATCTTTGGGCCATATTTATCAAAGCTTTTATTACAGCCTGAGGTCTGACTGTGGAAGCATGCGTGGTCCAAAAAGAATGATTGTCTCTTCCACTTGGCCTTCAGGAGCACAGGAGACAGAGTCATCAAAGTCCCTGGATGGAGAAGCTATTCTTGAGATCCTAAACACGTATTTAACTGTATTCTAAATTGAGGTGGTTTTCCTATTCTCAGCATCACTTTACATATGAACAATTGGGAATTAACATCAATCAATCAATCAATCAGTGTTTTTTAAGTGTGACTACTCACCCTGTGAGGGTCTCTCAAGGTGCTGACATTAGACTATCCTATGCTAATTTGTTGCTCGTCTCCATTTTGGATGTCATCCCCACACTCTATCTCTTGGTTGTAATAATGTGGTAAACTGCTGGAGTGAAGGCAGTGGACCACTATGGAAGGGTCCCATGGTCTCCATACCTGAATTATGAGGATGAATTAGTGCAACCAGGATATGATGTAGGTTTTCAATAAATACTCCGCGAGGTTCTGCAGTTAATTAACCACAGACTCCGGTGTATGCAGCTTGTTGGTTAATGCACCGATCACGCTGTGCAAGCTTCTGCTCTAGCCACACCACAAATGGCAAAGATTAAATGCCTCACCTGGTAAGCGAACCTGCAGCAAGTCCACCCTTGAATGTGCTGCCTTGCATAGTTCCGCAGTCGTGGCAGTGAGTGGCATATGGAGGAGTGGTGCCTGGGCATTGCGGTTTTCACTGGAGTGGAACTCAGCTGGGAGCTCCAGCTGCCCTGGCACAGCCCTTCCACACTGGCATCTCCAGGGCTCTCCTCCCACTGAAAGAGAAGAATGAGTCCAAGTGATCAGACATGCCCAGAGATGGGTAGCACCCACCTCGTGAGCTGAAACACAACATCCGGGGGAGGCATTTAATTGGAAAATATGTAAGCTCCAGGGCCCTTCTCTGGAGGCCACTGCAGCCTGCACCACCCCTGTTCCTGCCACCGCTGCCAATAACAGTGCCAGCACTACTACTAATCATTGCACTCCTGCAAGTGTGACAATTCACCATATGCCAGGCCTCCCAAAGCTACAAGAATGGCATGGAATAGTCTGAATTGTCAATTTTACTGTATAATCAAGTAATAAACAATATTGTTTTGCTCATCTCAAAATAAGACACACATCGCCACTATGTAGTGGACTGGCATTAGCGCCGGTGTTGAAAGTCAAGTGCCGGTGCCGAGCACCGGAAACCACCGGCTCAAACTAAGCACTGCAAAGGGGCCACAGCTGAGAAACTGATGAACGGTCGCCCACTCTGTCAAGAGTGATGGCAGTGGCTGGGTCAAGCTGCGAGAGGGCGTTTGGTCTCAGTGACTCTGGCCATGCACCCAACTGCAACAGGACACACCAGCGGTAAACTGCACCCATGCCTGCTGCATAAACGCAGCATTCAACAGTACTACATATCAAGCCCACTGGGCACGAGCACACCCAGAGCACTGCTTCAAGCCAAAACATACTAGCGCAGCGATCATGGCCAATGTGCCAACAATAGAACCATTTGTCATCAGAGGACCTCCCTCTGCACAAGCCCCCAGCCTGTGCTTCACTGCCATGGGAATGGAGGAGGGATGAAAGCTAGCATTGTTGCTGCACCTCATGGGAGCTGACATATATGAACTGTATAAGAGGTTGGGCCTCAGTGCTTAGTTTGTAAAAACTATAAGTGCCAGGGCCCTCATCAGGAGGACACCACAGCTTGGACCACCCATTGCCACTGCCAGCTTTGCCAATGTACCTACACAACTACTAACCATCAGACTGCAACATTTCAGTCTATTTGAAGCCCCCAAAGCTATAAGAAAGGCATGGGCGGCTGGTATTAATTGTTTTTAATCCAAATTGAATTAATAAACAACTGTTGTTCTGCTCATCTTTTAATTGCACAGAGTCACCATGTGCTAGCTGTCATAAGTGTTGACAATTAAGTGCCGGTGCCAAGCATCAGAAACCACCGGCTCAAATTAAGCACTGCTGGAACCACACAAAACTTTGCCACCATGGCCCTAGCATTTAACAGTCACTTCCAGCCGATGGTGAACCCAGACTATGAGTGCTTAATTTTCTGCCAAGTTTGCAAAGGACCAGAGGACTTCTTTGACTCTTTTTACATGAGGTTTAAAGAACTGGCAAGTGTGTGTGTACATTTACAAATGAACTTGAAGAAACTTGCACACAAATCATCCCATGATGCATCCTTCAAACTAATGAAGTATGTACTCCAAGGGCCTGAGAAATTGCTCTAGGACATCCTGATGCAAGGCGGTACTAGCCAATCAAAACCAAGCTGGTAAATCTGGTCACGCAATCCCAACCCAGTGACAAAGGCAAAGAATGGCAGTGTCCGCGAAGGTCCTGTGGATACTTTGGAAGCTCTATCCACTGCCAAGCTCAGTGTCTGGCACGCATGGAGAAAGCTGTAACCACCGCAGAAGATACATGTAGTGGTTAAAATCTATGTGCATGGGCAAACACAACCACTGTCGCTGGGAGGTAGATTCACAACAGACATCTCTCATGTCCATCAGATGACCACTGCTATGATATACGTCACTCAAGAAGGCAAACGCATGCCTTTGAGCTGCGGGAGAACGGAAAGGTTGAGACCAGTAAAGTTCGCACTCAAAGTCCAGTTCACAGAAATAGATGACAGCCTGGTGAACGTTCACGATTTCTTCAAAGGCATAGGGTGACTCATTGGCAAGATCTCACTCTCCACGTTGAGCAATCATTCTAGCCCGTCGCCTTGAGATACCAACGAGTAGCCTTCCATCTGAGGCCAAAAGTTGAAGCATAATTTAAAAACTTGAGAAACCAAACATAATACAGACACTAAATGGCCCCACCGTGTGGGTCTCCCTCATATTTGTCACACGGAACCTGAAGTAGCTTGCGGAGGTTAGGCTATGTGTTGACATGCTGCTACCGAACATAGCCATTAAGAGAGAGCGACATATCCCCCTCGCAGTAGACAACATAGCCAGCAATCTGAGTGGGGTGGGGGGGTTCTCTAAATGGACCTCCTTTCAGGCTTCCTTCAAATAATATTAAACCGTGACTATTAAACCGTGACATGCTACAATACAACTTTTTCTATCCATGTGGTCCTCCACCTGTATTAAAGACTTAACTTCTGGCTATCCAGCATGGCCGGAGAATTTCAGAACGTAATTCAGGAGGTCCTGTCTGGTCTCTCATGGGTCATAAATGTAAGCCATGACTGTAATCGAAAATATAACCTAACCATAACTACAGAAATGCTTTTATTGCACCAAATGAAGTGATATAAAAATCCTTTTTCACCGGGTAACATGAACTTAAAAAGAATATTTCAGGGCTCCCTGTAAAATATAGGTTCACTCATAATAATGGCCGCCCCAGACTAAGCTGCAGAGCCTTATCATTGTCAGTGCTGCTATGAACATGTGCCAATGTACGACCAAATTAAAATGCAAAGTAATCTAAATAATGCAGTTAGAAAAATTAAACTTTGCAGCATAATGCACCATTCTATGGCAGTATTATTCTTATCCATTTGACCCAGAATCAATATTTTGTTGGAATTTGCAAATTATGCAAATATGTGGCAAATGTGCTAAATCCAAATTCAAATGCAAATATAATACTTATGGCCTCACATTAATTATATAATTCCAATAAGATACAACACTTAAAAGCACAAAGTAATAAAATAACAGCACATATGCAAACCAAGAAATAAAATTACATTAATAGTCATCTCTTTCCTAGAGTTAAAGGTATATGATATGTATTCTCATCGGTAACATTCCTTGTCACATATGCAATTGCATCTGTCACATAAAAGGTGAGTTCAACAGCACTGCATTTGGTGTGCAAGTTATGGTTTGCAAATTTCAATGTTTTTTATCCGTAACAATAAATGTACTATAACTGTATTTTTTATTAAATTTCTGACTTCAAAAAAAATGTATGTTAAGATGTTATACCCAAAGCTAATAACTTAACTTGTTGGGACCCTGTCATAATGGCTGGATAATGTTATCAATTATATCATCAGTGATGTAATTTAAGATGTCATTATTGATATCATCAATGATGTAATTTAAAACATTATGAGTGATATAATATGTTAGGCCATAAGAAATGCATGATGAGGGTGGAAGTTATAGTAAAATCACAAAAAATAAATGGCGAATATCAGTGTTTCTTGGTTTTTAAACGTTAGGTTGTATCTCATTAAACACGTAACTATAACATCACTTTAACTCTTGGTTTTTTCCATGAATTTCTTGTGTTATTTTAACATGGGCTAAGATCTTATTTCCATACCTTTCTGTAACTTCACTGTAACCTTTGATTTGTTCAGTGAATTTCAGTGTTTTTGTTAACATATCATAAGTTGAGCATGCACTTAACCCCCTTGGGTAACTTGTGGCTAATTCTTCCTCTGTGCACGGCCTTCGCCTCCAGTCAGGTGGATGTTGACTGCAGGGCGAGGCCCCTGGCATGCATCCAACCCCATCACTGTGCACCGCCTTTTGCTGTAAGCAGAGTGGGGCTCGCTGCATGGCTGACACCCAACCACCCATGGTTGTCCAATGCCCCACTGTGCATGGTCAAGGGCTCCCTTGACTTAACCTGGTGCCTAACCCGCTGCAGGCAGCTAATCTCCACTGCACACAGTTAGTTGCCTGCATGGTCTGATCTATGACCAGGCTCTTCTCATTTTCTTTTTTTTTTAAATGTTTTTTGGTACCAATACCACAGAGCTGTGGAGATTCCCATCTTTTTATGTGCTAAGCTCTCCACCCCGATCGCTAGTAAACTCATACAAAAGTGTACGTTTACCTTTGTGAATCAGGCCCCAAAGGTGTCTTCCCTTTCCTGAGTGTCACTACCATCTGCTGACAGGCTTTATAAGGCTGAAACTGCTGGCAGGGCAGGTCTTTTTGCCTGCTGCTTGTGAATTGCCTGCATTTTTTAAAAATAATTTTAGTCCCTAGCAACAAGTGTTTCACTCCATCCATGTGGCACAAGGATGACACACGTGTGCATTGCACATGCACTGTAGAAGTGTGTGCTTTGATTTTCTAAACCAAAGTGGTACCTAAGATGGAAGGAGAGAATGCCCTTGACAGCAATGAGAAAACTCCTCCAAAGCATTCCTGTGATCCTTTAGAGTGGACCAGAGTCCATGAGGTGGAAGAGAGGAGACAGAGGGTTAGTTTGAATCCTGCTGCTCTTTCCCCGTCCATAGCTCCCTAGAAGTGCTCCCACCAAAAGACTGAATAGTAGGTAAATGGGAACGCCTCTTGTTTTTTGTGTGCCATAGATTGAGGTCGCCCCTAACAGGAGACTCCCAACTCCGCCAAATCATCCTGCTGACACTGAAGCACACTAATGTGGATGGACCAGTCAGGGAGGAATATATAAAAGTCAGAAAGAGCCTGAAACTGGATTCATGGACCACACAAACTCTGTCTGGAAACTTAGTATAGGTACCAGCCAGCGTACTAAGATTTCTCTGCCAAAATCCAGAGACCCACACCTGTGGAGACCAAGAAACTCTTTACCGTGGATGACTGCCAAATCACTGTCAACTTGTTTGGGACCAGAAAACCGGAAAGTGCTACAACCTGCCAGGAGAAGACTTGCCTGAGGGTGACTTGAATGGAGGAGAGAGGAGGTGTTCTGGTGTAACCTTGGGTGAAGAAGATGCTGCCTTCTTGGCAGAAGAAGGATAGGAGACAAGATAGGTGGTAGGGAGTGCAGCGTGCTGCAATGCAGCGAAGTACCCAGGCTGTCAGGAAGGGAGGTGAGCCTTGTGAGACCGCGGTCACGGTGGCATGCCCTGAGGGTGAAGCACTTGGGACAGCTTGGCACTCATGGAAATTGCATTCTGTAGTCTCCCACTGTGACAAATGGACCTTTTATCTCATTCATGTTTTCAATGATGAGGGAAACTTTTCAGCCTTTCTCCTTTCTTTCATCTTTATTTAGGATGGCGGACAGAATTAGTGGTGGTTGTTGCTGCTCTTTATTATCTGGTTCTTCTTTCCTTCTACAGGCGCATCCTTTCTCTAGACTGGAGCAACTCAGAAAAGGAGAGAAGTAGACAGCAGGTAAGTTTTAATGTCCTTTTCCGCACAGTTGCCACTTCCTATTCCTTAAGTTATCCTCCCATGTGGTATCCAGATGCTCTTCTAAACTTTAACAGTCCTCGCCCTCTGCCTATTCCTTTTTTTTTCTAACAAACAAAAGTAAAGTAAAGGGGAAAAAAATAAGAAACTTATTTTCTGCCAAGTTCATGTGAAACCCTTCAATTCCTTCTCACAATATTTAATGAGCCTATCGGCTGCTGGATTAGGGTAATAAAATAAAAAGAACTTAGCTTTGGCATTCTTTAGGTCGAACATAGGCAGCGCATGTGCTGCTGCTGTGAGGCATGCAGTACTGGAGTATGGCTTTGAAGCCCCGCCCACTCTCCGCCCATATTTTTAATTGGCTTGAATTGGCTTGTGTCATTTTCCTTTGTAAACGCTGGCTTCCGAGTCGTTATTAGGCTTGTTAGTCCCTCCTTGGTACCGCCTTGCCTGCATTTGTAACCTCCTAAGACGACTGGCCCTTTTACTTCTGTTGCGACACGGTATGTCTTATTTAGTCTGTAAGCACTATTTTCTTTAATGAGTTTCTCCTACTGCAGGCACGACGTGCTTTCCTCGCCATGCTCGCTTTCACTTTCAAGCTGCCCCAGACAATGGCGGCCGCTTCTTTGAAGTGAAATAGGTCTTGCATTTACAAGAGTTTGAGCTATTGCTATTGTAAATGACAATAGCTTAAACTTTCATAAATGCGAGACCTATTGCATTGCAAGTGCTTGTTTTAATTTTACCCATGGATTCATAGTCTTCTGTTGATGCTCCCTGCAATGCATTGGCCACCTCCACCATTTGCGTATGCGTGCATTGGCCTGCATAATCCACGCTCAATGGTGAGTGTGACTGTACCCTGACGCCCCTCCGGCCCCTCTTGTTGCTGGGAGGCACAGCGGCTGAGGATGTTGCCTCCTGATGATGGACACCTCCTTGCCAGTCCAAGCGGGTTCCTCTCCTGGGCTTTACCACCTCCCAATCTTTTTCTCTCTCAGTGGTGTAACAATAACCCCCGCGGTTCAGGGATGGGGTTAAGAGGGGCGAGCTCCAGGGGACACCCTCGGGCATGGTGCACGGCGTGCATGAAAGCTCCTGACTGGGTCCGGAGGTTGGAGAGCCCCCTCAAGACACTTTGCAGAAGGGGGGGCCTGCAAGTTTCGTCACACCACTGATCTCCCTCTGTCCTTTCTCTCATGGCTCCTCTTCCTCCCTCGGGTCTGTCGCCCCTGCGCACCTTGGTTTGCACTATGACTTGTTCTCTCCTCGCTGATCCGCCCTGTGTTGTGGGGAAAAAACGGAAGTCCTTTCTTTGTTTTTGTTTACCTTCATTTTCCTCTCTTGCTCGTCTTACCTCTATTTCTAATGTTTCTTAGTTTTTTTCCCATTATAAGTTGATAGAGGTCTTGTATGAAAGACAGACATACCAGTATTACAGGTAAAGGTTCTAAATCCTCTTCCTTCCCCTCACAGCCCCGTAACTAGATTAAACACCTGTGTTTACAGGGCACCCGAAGAGCCCTGACTGCACTTCAGTGGTCACACTCACAGAAACCCAACGCACCCAGAGAAGGTATGCAGTACCAAAAGATTACATGTCACTAGAGTGGGTCTCCTTGGATCACTACTATGACCCGGGTGTACTCTTTACTTTGCTTGGTGGTTGGTTTTACGCTGTATCTGAGGAAGAACTCACCCACACAGTACAATCTGTCCCCAAGAGGCACCCTTAGGGTGAGCTGGGGAACCAGATTCGAGTCTCTGTGTCGGATCACCATCCTGTCTTTCTGGGCGAATCATTTAATCTCCCTGTGCCTACCAAAAATGAACGTGTCCTTGTGTAATGTAACTGGCGCTCATGTAAAGTGCCCCAATACCTTTGGGTCGAGTTTGCGCTATAAAACAAAAAAAAGTCGTCAGCTAGATCCCATGCCTGCATATCAATATGAGGGCAGAAGCACCAGCGACTTCCACCACGCTGGTGTGTCAATCCAGCTTGACTGTTCCTGTTGGGTCAGGTAGGACAACAGACCCCCAGCGGACTAAAATAGGGAGACCTGCAACTGACTAATCAAGATAATGAGTAGAGTGTGGTAGTGTGATGAGGACTGTGAACTCTGGGTACCCGTGTCATGTGCTACCCGACAGCTATCCAGCATTGACTTTTGGAAGGGGTATTCAGGCTACTTGGTTTTTACCCCGAGCACTACAGACTAATTTTTGCAGACTTTGTATTTTCTTTAGATACGATCCCGTAAGAAAGGATGCAGACCATATATGCAGCAGCTAGTTACCCTACACACAATGATTGACACCAGGATACCTCTGAGCCAGGATGTATCCCTCTGGATTTTACATATAGGGTATTAACTTGTAATAAAGTCCATTTTTATATAAGGAAAGCACTGGTTTATTGACTCCTATTACTTTTTCTCATTGAGTTCTGAGTCTCTACCCACCACCACCTCCCTGAGGAAACCTTGGACTGCTCAACCTTGCTACTCTGAGAAGTAAGTGCTAAAGGGGTGTGCTTGCGGCTCAGTTTTGGGATCAACAGTAGAGTAAACTCCGAGGACACCAGTGGCAACAGGCTCTGATTGTTACAGTCTGAGACCAGTGCTGTGCATGCTCCTGAATTCCTGAAAAGACTCCCACTGAGAAATGTGTTTTCCTGCCCGAGCAATAAGCTCCCTTTTTGTGATTTATTGCACAGGCAGAAAAGGAATGCTGAGCAGACCACATTAACATGGCTGCCCTCTCCAACATTCAGCTCTGCACATTCAGCACAGAGATCTCCACCAGGCAAGCATGGATCTCTGACTACAGATAGCTTTGCGAGTGGGAGGAAAATGGCAGCGCACGAGGGTGTAGTGGTCATATAGATAAACACATGAATACACATAAACAAAAAGATCGCTCTATAAAAAGTATCATGTTGGGGCCAGGAAAGGTCTGCGGTGGAAACAAAGTAGAGTGTTTTATCAAGTGGTGAAATGAACAAAGTAGGTGGGGGAGTGGCGCCTGTTTCAAGTAACATATATTTAGTTATGTACTTGTACCTACATCATCTTCATACATGGAATTTCCCAAATATCTAGCAAACAGCATTGCTTCACTGATTGTAGACTACGAAAAAGTTTTAACAATTGGAGATATGAACTATTTGGAGAATGAAGAGGAAGGGGGCAAGAGCTCCAGGGAATTGACAGATACGCTACAGAGTCTGAATCTTGAACAACATATACAAGTGCCCACGCATATCAAAGGACATAGACTTGACCAGGTTTGGTCCATCAACCTAACTCTCTCGAATCTAGTTATGCACCCGCGTATTTGGTCAAATCAGCTTTACATTAAGTGAAATTATTCTATTCAAACCCATGGCTCGTCCTAAATTTATGGCCAGAGATTGGAATCCCACAAATTTGAATTCCTTTTGCAATACCTTGGCACTCAATTTACCTGCCATGACAGACAACGTAGACAAATTTGAGAAATAAATCTCAAAATGTCATTTGATGGCCGGTAATATACACGCCCCTCTGCAAAATCAAACCAGTCATGCTTGGCGACACGAAGCATCCAAATGGTTTTCGGCTGAGTTAAAAATAGCTGAACGAAGAACGCGCCAGGCCAAACGGAAATGGCATAGAACACACTCGCCAGAAACTAAGGAGTTATTTACTCAAAGCTTGACAGCATATAAAAAAGCCATTAGAGGCCAAAACGTTTGTCACCATCAAAGTCATAAGCTCAGATAATAAAGTGAAAGACATCTTGAATATTGTAATGGATCTATCTAACCCCGAACGAGTAACACCTCCTATCGTTCCTTCACAGAAACTGTGCGATGATCTTAATTTCTTCTTTCTAGACACAATAAAAAAAATACAGGAATCCATTGTTCCTAGCCTACATGAAAACAGTTACCCTACTACCATTTCTACCTTTCCCTACATTAACAAAGAACAATTTACAGAATTATTAAATAAAGTAAAATCAGGCTCTCCTAAAGATGTATGCCCCCATATATAAAAACATATTTTTGCCTCCTTTCCAGAAAGCACTTTCTCCTTATTGAACCTATCCTTTACGCAAGGAGAGGTCCCCCTAGCCTTCAAAGAAGCATTGATCATTCTGCTTTAAAATAAACTTGGCATGAACCCCCAGTGGTTAGACAATTACAGGCCGATCACTCTTCTCCCTTTTCCTGCTAAAATCCTAGAGGCACATGTAGCTAAACATCTCTGTTCCTTCCCAGAAGAGGCTACTTTTCTTGATCCCTACCAGGCAGGCTGAAGGCCCTCTCACTGCATCGAATCAATCATTCTATCTGTGGTGGACGGCCTAAAAGGCAGAGCTGATGAGAGATGCACACAGGCATCGGTCCTATTGGCTCTATCAGCAGCATTCAATATCGTTGATCATGAGATCTTAGTGGATCGAATTGCTGCGGCAGGTCTCAGGAGAACTGCTTTAAATTGGATGAAATCCTTTCTAAAAGATCGAACTCAATCCGTCCGCCTCTCACCCTATAGCTCTGCTATAGGCAGTACGAACTGTGGGGTACCTCAGAGTTCCTCCTTGTCCACCCCATCTTTTCTACGTCTATATTCTGCTCTGATATATACCCTACAACAAATGAAGGTAAAAATTTATAATTACGCAGATGACATGCAGTTGATTTTTACAACTGCTGAGACATCGGACTCCAAGGAGTTCTTCCAGAATACCATGCTGTTCATCAGAGACTGGATGAATAGCAACCACTTAGAACTTAATTCTGACAAAACAGAGATTGTTATCCCCAACAATCAATTCCATTATTGGACTCATGCTTACCGGCCAACAGAGTTAGGCACCCCACCCAATTCCAAGAGCACTGTAAAAAATCTTGGCGTACAAATTGATGTGAACCAATCCATGAAACCCCTGATAAGCACAGTTACGTCTGTCTTCTTGCTTTCTCCAAGTCAGGAAGTTCAGGAAAATTGGAAGATTCTTCACCAGAGAGGCTAGCATCCAAATCATTATTGCCTTGATTTTGTCTAGAATCGATTATTCTAATGCTCTTTACCTGGGTCTCCCTATTTACCAAAATCACAGACGTCAGGTGATACAAAATCAAGCTGCTCGAATCATCTTTCAACAACCAAGACACTGCCACATGAAGCCGCTGATGAAGGAGCTTTATCGGCTCCCAGTGGCACAGCGATCCATATTTAAAACAGGATGCATTATTTTTTAAGCGATCCACAGCAAAGGCCCTACATATTCCCCGAAACGCAATCTCAGCTCTGCGCAAATGAATTTATTAGTGGTCCTGAGATTTAGAGGCAAAAGGATGGGAGGGGGACAAGTCTGTACACTAGGACCTCAACTCTGGAACTCTATGCCCATCGAAATCAGACAAGCAGCAAATTACATGTGGTTTGGAAAAATGCTGAAAACATGGCTTTTCACTCAGGCCTATAGCTAGGTGCGGATTCAGATAACGGTGGTTTCTAACTCAGCACCAAGAGACCTGTTGGTCTACGTGCACTTTATATGTCTCCCTTAATATAACATAACATGCATAACAGCGTATTTGTAAACTAAGCAGTGTTTTTGTGGTAACGGTGAGCAGTAAAGTGGAAAGATTACATATATCCAGTGATTCTAATGTGCTATCAACATCTACGTATGTCTCTGTGTGGTATCATAGAATGAACAGAGACAGAACATCAGATTACATATGGCTCTGTGTACTATCATAGAATGAACAGAGACAAAGCATCAGATTAAGTAATTCTCTTTGTAGTATCATAGAATGAACAGAGACAAAGAATCAGATTAAGTATGTTGCTGCGTCGTATTATAGAATGAACAGAGAAAAAGCACAGATTTAGTATTTCTCTGTCTGGTATCGTAGAATGAACAGAGACAAGGCATTGGATTAAGTATGTATTTGTGTGGTATCATAGAAAGACCAGAGATAAGGCATTGATTAAGTATGTCTCTGTGTGGTATCATAGAATGAACAGAGACAAAGCATCACATTAAGTATGTCTCTGCATGGCATCATAAAATGAACAGAGACAAAGCATCACATTAAGTACGTCTCTGCATGGCATCATAAAATGAACAGAGACAAAGCATCACATTAAGTATGTCTCTGAACGCTATCATAAAATGAACAGATACCAAGCATCAGATTAAGTATGTCTCCGTGCGGTATGATAGAATGAATGGAGACAAAGCATAGGATTAAGTATGTCTCTGTGCGGTATCATAGAAGGAACAGAGACAAAGCATCAGATTAAGTATGTCTCTGTGCGGTATCATAGAATGAACAGAGTCAAAGCATCACATTAAGTATGTCTCTGTGCGGTATCATAGAATGAACAGAGACAAAGCATCACATTAAGTATGTCTCTGCATGGCATCATAAAATGAACAGAGACAAAGCATCACATTAAGTATGTCTCTGAACGCTATCATAAAATGAACAGAGACAAAGCATCAGATTACGTATGTCTCTGTGTGGTATCGTAGTATTTGCGTGGTATCATAGAAAGACCAGAGATAAGGCATTGATTAAGTATGTCTCTGTGCGGTATCATAGAATGAACAGAGACAAAGCATCACATTAAGTATGTCTCTGCATGACATCATAAAATGAACAGAGACAAAGCATCACATTAAGTATGTCTCTGAACGCTATCATAAAATGAACAGAGACAAAGCATCAGATTAAGTATGTCTCTGTGTGGTATCATAGAATGAACAAATACCAAGCATCAGATTAAGTATGTATCTGTGCCGTATCATAGAAGGAACAGAGACAAAGCATCAGATTAATTATGTCTCTGCATGGTATCATAGAAGGAACAGAGACAAAGCATCAGATTAAGGATGTCTCTGCGTGGTACCATAGAATGAACAAATACCAAGCATCAGATAAAGTATGTCTCTGTGCAGTATCATAGAATGAACAGAGACAAAGCATCAGATTAAGTATTTCTCTGTGTGGTATTTTGGAATGAATAAAGACAAAGAATCAGATAAAGTATGTCTCTGTGTGGTGTTTTAGAATGAATAAAGACAAAGAATCAGATTAAGTATTTCTCTGTGTGGTATTTTAGAATGAATAAAGACAAAGAATCAGATTAAGTATGTCTCTTTGCGGTATCATAGAATGAACAGAGATAATGTATCAACGTAAGTAATTCTCTTTGTATTAGCATAGAATGAACAGATATATAACATCATATTAAGTATATCTCTGTGAAATATCATAGAATGAACAGAGACAATGCATAAAGCTAAGTATGCCTCTGTGAAATATCATAGAATGAATAGAAACACTAACTACAATGGTATAAAATCCATATTTTACAGGGAGCTAGGCAATATTTCTCGATTCACTATGAAATACGGGTGTCATCATAATGACTGCCACCAAACTAGTCTGCAGAGCTTCACTTTCCCCTGCAATTGCGAGTTGAGGTTGCCTAAATCATGCAGCAGGATTATTTAACGATGCCGCAAAAAAAGCAAGCTATGCACCACATTCTTTGGCAGTATAATTGCCATCCATTTAAACCTGATACACCAAGTGGAATCTGCACATTGTTCAAATTATAAGGCAAAGTGTATAAATTCATAATTAAGCCGTAAAGTTTGCAGCCAAACAATTCACACAAATCTAGTGTGGTATCAAAGAAGGAACAGAGACAAAGCATCAAATTAAGTATGCCTCTGTGTGGTATCATAGAAGGAACAGAGACAAAGCATCAGATTAAGGATGTCTGCGTGGTATCATAGAATAAACAGATACTAAGCATCAGATTAAGTATGTCTCAGTCTGGTATCATAGAAGGAACAGAGATAAAGCATCAGATTAAGTATGTCCCTGTGTGGTATCATAGAAGGAACAGAGACAAAGCATTAGATTAATTATGTCTCTGTGTGGTATCATAGAAGGAACAGAGACAAAGCATCAGATTAAGGATGTCTGCGTGGTATCATAGAATAAACAGATACCAAGCATCAAATTAAGTATGTCTCAGTGTGGTATCATAGAATAAACAGATTCCAAGCATCAGATTAAGTATGTCCCTGTGTGGTATCATAGAAGGAACAGAGACAAAGCATCAGATTAATTATATCTCTGCGTGGTATCATAGAAGGAACAGAGACAAAGCATCAGATTTATTATGTCTCTGCGTGGTATCATAGAAGGAACAGAGATAAAGCATCAATTTAAGTATGTCTCAGTGTGGTATCATAGAATGAACAGAGACAAAGCATCAGATTAAGTATGTCCCTGTGTGGTATCATAGAAGGAACAGAGACAAAGCATCAGATTAATTATGTCTCTGCATGGTATCATAGAAGGAACAGTGACAAAGCATCAGATTAAGTATGTCTCTGCGTGGTATCATAGAATAAACAGATATCAAGCATCAGATTAAGTATGTCTCTGCGTGGTATAATAGAATGAATAGAGACAAAGCATCAGATTAGTTATGTCTCTGCGTGGTATCATAGAAGGAACAAAGACAAAGCATCAGATTAAGTATGCCTCTGTGCGGTATCATAGAATGAACAAAGACAAAGCATCGGATTAAGTATGCCTCTGTGCGGTATCATAGAATGAACAGATACCAAGCATCAGATTAAGTAAATCTCAGTGTGGTATCATAGAAGGAACAGAGATAATGCATCAAATTAAGTAATTTTCTTTGAATTAGCATAGAATGAAGCGATATATAACATCATATTAAGTATATCTCTGTGAAATATCATAGAATGAACAGAGACAATGCATAAAGGGTGCAGCTACAGGGCACCCCATTGGCCAAGGGAGGGAGAGATGTGGGATGCGGGGCCGGAAGGGTTGACCACATTTCTGGGGGGTGGGGGGTCAGGGTCAGGGTTGCAGGGTCTTTTTTTTGTGGGGTTGCATAGTAACAGGAAAAAATTGACAGGAAAAATGTAATCGATTTTATAGATTTATTTTACTTAATGCAGGCCACGGTACTTGGGTTTTTCAAGAAGTATATTTAAAATTACAGACAAAAATGTTTAAATGCAGAATGTAAAAATTGTAACCTGTAATGTTAATGGATTACTTAACCCGTGGAAAAGTGCTGCTTTTTAAAAATGGGTTACTTCTCTTTCTCCCGAGATTGTGTTCTTACAGGAAACACATTTTAGATCTGATAACCCAAAGATAGTACTTCCCAAAAGGTATTCACAGGCATTTTTCTCTTCCGCCAATTTAGCCGTTCGAGGGGTAGGGATTCTACTTGCAAACACACTTAACTGGCAAGTTAAAGATGTCCAACGAGATGGGAAAGGCAGATGGCTGTGGGTTAAAGTCAAGTTGCAGGAAACAATTTTGAACCTGGTAAAATATTATGCCCCTATCGAGGACGATACTGTAGCACTTGTCCAAGTTTACCAATTAGTAATAAGTATGGAAAGGGTATTAGTTATGGGCGGTGATTTTAATTTTATTCAGAATCTAGCCTTGGATTCATCAAATAAAGCGAAACGTCAGCTAAAACCTAAAACTGCAAAATTAATTAATAACCTAATAAAAGATTTTTCACTAACACATCCCTGGAGATTAGCCTATCCTACTCTCTTGCAATTTACCTGCTACTCAGCAAGATTTAGATCGACCTCACGGTTGGATTATTTTTTAGTGGATACATTAGTTGCTAGGGGCCCGGCAGAAATAGTGGCCAACTCTTTCTCAGACCATTCTCTAGTCTCTTCTACATTAATATTAAATAAGAGTGTGAAAAACAGACCTAGATGGCAATTCGATAAATCCCTTTTACAAGAAACGATCTGGTTAGCAGAAACCAGAGGGTTTATCAAGGAGTTTTTTCAACACAATTTAAATACGGCCCCTTTATTTACGGTATGGGAGGCCTTTAAAGCCACGTTTAGAGGCCAGGTTATTTCCTATAAGGCAAGAATTAATAATCTACGGAGACATAAGATTGCGCACTTCAAACAGCTGTGGAGAAGGCTAGACAAAAGATAATTCTTACGGATTTCTCAGCGCCCATAATAAAAGCACAGCAGCAAGAGCTAGCTAGGGCAAAGGAGAATCTGAAAGATTTTTTCTTAACAGAGGAAATTGCAGGGAGTAAGGCTTATGAGGAGAGTCAGCAGATTGGGAGATTTTTGGCTTGGTCCACGAAATCACAAAAAGCTGCACAACTAATCACTCAAATTAAAAATTCAGCAACAGGTCTGTTAGAAGATGATAAGCAGGCTATTGTGGAGGTGTTCTGCGCACATTTTTACCATATCTATGGAGAAACGTAGGGGGAAGATGAGGCAGATTTTGGCAGATATTTTCATTCATTGGAACTACCTTTGCTATCGCAGCAGCTCGCAGAGGCATTGAGCTCTCAAATTGAAGTCCCCAAAGGACAAGTAGTATTAAAAATTATGGCTAATGCCAAGGCCAGTGGGGCAGACGGGATTCCTGTAGAAATTTATAAGGTATTTCAGGATGAACTGCTTCCCTTTTTAGTAAAACTGCTTAATGAAATTAAGGATGGTATAGATATTCCCCAAAGTTTTAAGGCATCGGTAGTAATAGTTTTTCTCAAAAAGGATAAGGATCCTTTGGATCCAAGTTCTTATCGTCCTATCAGTCTGTTAAACACAGATTATACATTTCTTATGAAAATCTGGGCAAAAAGGATAGCTCCCTGTGCACAACAGGTGGTCCATAGTGATCAAAATGGTTTTATTCCTGGACGTTTGATGGCATCGAATACGTACTTTTTAATGCAAGCCATCGATTACTTTTCTATTAATCAGACTGATGCGGTGATTGTGATGATGGATACTGAAAAGGCTTTTGATTTGGTAGACTGGAGTGCTTTATTTTTTATTTTACAGAAGTTTGGTTTTCCACAACAAGTTATACAGATGTTAACAAAAATGTATAGAGGTGCAGAAGCTACAATTGTGATTAACGGTTTAGTAAACGGTAAGGTTACTAAAAAACGCGGCACCTGCCAGGGGTGCCCTTTGTCCCCTCTCCTATTTTCATTGTTCATTGAACCCCTAGCTGAGAAGATCCGGAAAAGCATAATGATCGGGACTCCCATTGATGGTATGGCAAAAATTAAGCTTTATGCAGATGATATCATTCTATATCTGAAAGCAGGGGCAGATAATCTACAGAATGTGTTGGATGAAATTCAAAACTTTACGCAAGTTGGAGGATATAAAGTTAACCAGGCAAAAAACGGAATTTTAGCATTTAATACGACTCCTTTGGATTTTCCTCCTGCCATCCATCTTAAACCTCCGCATCCAATCAGATATTTGGGGATACATGTAACTAATGATTTGGGGCAATTTATTTTTTTAAATTATACTAGATTGCTCACGAAAGTCAAAAAGCTATTTGATAACTGGTCTCTGCTTCAACTGTCTTTAGTTGGGAGGATCTCAATGGTTAAAATGACGGTGCTTCCACTGTTTTTGTTTCTATTTATTAATCTGCCCATGAAAATCCTGAATCATTATCTTAAGGAGCTGGGTCAATTAATAAGGAAGTTTGTTTGGAATAATAAACAACCCAGGGTTAAGTTCTCTATATTGCAACTTGATGCAACTTCAGGAGGACTAGCACTCCCACATTTTTCAACATATTATCAGGCTTCCTTACTTAATTTATTTTCCCAATTGGGTAAGGAAAATTCAGTTTTTGATTTTAAAAAATGTGATACATATGTTGAATGAAAGCGCCATTGGACTCCCCGTGTTCCTACGTTTGGCGAAACTCCCCCCAAAAACGCGATATAAGGTTATCTTCACACTGGCCAAAAGAATGCAGTTATTTTTTTAAAAACGAAATGTCCCTTTATTTCACGCTTATACCCCTATACAGGATGGGGTAGTAGGAGGTCTTAAACTCTCCAGAGGGCTTTTTCAGGACTGGCAAGAACTGGGTTATCTCCAGCTCGGGGATTTCTATAGTCATGATTCTTTAATTAATTGGGAAATGGTTTGTTTGCGGGCCACTACACCGAACACCGCTTTCGCCCTGAGCTTTGTACAAATAACCAATTTTCTTAAAATGAATTACTCAATGCTAGGTGAGACGGCACGGCCAATTGTTAATCAGATAGTGAATAAAATGGTAGGGGCTGGCTGTTGGTATCAGCTAATTCATCAAAAAGCTAACTCGGAAGAGATTCTGATAAAAGAGCTACAAAAAATTAATTTGGAGACAAGTTGTAAGTTCAACTCCAGAGAGTGGAAACAGCTTAGTGATCTAGTGAATAAAGCACTCAGAGGTGCCAATTTTAAAAGAATGAATATTTTGTACCCAGATGGTTACTATATTTCACACCCCTGAAACTGTCTAAAATGTTTCAAACTTGCCCGAAGAAATGCTTTCGCTGTAATAACGAGGGTGAAGGGGGTTGGTCACATATATTTTTCGAATGCATTGATTTAGAGGTTTTCTGGAAGAGGGTTTTAGCAGAAAACTCTCTGATTCTAACTTTGGAAGTCAGTCCGTCAGCCATGCTGGTGTTATTTGGTTCTTCAGGAGAAGTGAAATGTTTTACAAAAAATCAGCAAAATGCTATATTAATTGCTATCGCAGTAGCTAGATCACTTGTTCTGCAAAACTGGAGATCCAGTCTACAACCTAGCATTGAACATTGGTTTAATAAAATGACCAGGACCTGTAGACTAGAAGAGGCCTATCCCGAACGTATAGAAGCTGTTGTAAGATTTAGGGGTATATGGCAACCTTTTTTCCCCTACGGGTTCATAAATGAAACCTGATGTTGACGAATTAGTTAAAAATAGGTTTTATATGCACAAGGCACATTAAAAAAAAAAATAATAATTATGCCGTAAAGCTTGTAGTTAAAAAATTCACACAAATCCACTGGTCCCCACAACTATCCATTGTTTTATTAACAATTTATTCATTTTTGAAAACGTATTTTTATTGCAGAATTAACAATTTATTCATGAACGGTAAGCCTTACCATTTTACTTACAATCAGTGCCCATTGTTAGCTGCAGTTTGAAGAGTCAGCTTTTCCAACTAGCTATCCCAACAGACAGACAGACAGACAGACAGACAGACAGACAGACAGACAGACAGACAGACAGACAGACAGACAGACAGATAGATAGATAGATAGATAGATAGATAGATAGATAGATAGATAGATAGATAGATAGATAGATAGATAGATAGATAGATAGATAGATAGATAGATAGATGACTCTCACCTTGATGCATCTTTATCCAATAAGGGACATCATTCGGAGGGTCCGCATCTCCGTATCGGCTCTGTAAACCAAGGGAGTGAGTTGACACCCTCATCATCTGGACATCCACCGCACCACACAGACTGCAAAGCAAAAATAATCTGTTTGCAACTGTCCAGTGAGTTTCTGCTATCTTTGTTTACCAGCCCATGCTTAAAGTGTGATGCTCCGCATTATCTATATATGGGGGTATGTCATTCTGGAGCCAATCAGCATGGATCGTGCACAGCAGCCCAGTTTGTGCTGGGATGCACAGCCGATAAGGTGGAACACAAGTGGTACAGCAGCAGCCACTGTTTAGCTGTCACACTGAGTGTGCAAGTGAGCACAGATTAAGTGTCACCCCGCGAGTCACTCTTAAAGAGGCGATAAGTCCTGAGCCTCCTGCAATGACAGAGCAAACATTTGAGGGCATATGTGGACACCGTTGCTGATTGGCTTTGTATTTGTGTTTGGGTCAATGCATGCGCGCTCACTGGCACTGTGATATATGCCTTATGTTAAATTTTGCTGCATTGGCACAGTACCACTTGGGTGTTGCCTTCCACGCTGTGAGAGCTGTATGAACCCTGAGCTTCTGACTCAAAATCATTCAATCCCAGATGTGTTGATTCTTTGCAATTATCATTGCTTTAGAAGGGTCCTTTTTTGCAGGATTTCTAAACACTCTGCAATTCTGGACAACTTGGAGGTTCATAATAATCTCTATTATTCATCTTCATACTGCTGGTAAGACCTTGGTTCCATAGATTTAGATGACTAGGAAATAATAGTTAAGATGATGGGCATACAATTTAAAGAAGAGCAGAGCATTGTGGTCCAACACCGTAAGTATTTAATGAGGACTCCGAAGTCACAAGAAACTATTGACTGGTTGATCACGGCTCTCAGCACTCAAGCTGATTGTGAGAGACATTTAAACGCTCACAGAAAAGGATATTGGAGACCAGCTGCTTGTGCACATCTTGGAAAAAATAGTAGCATTTGTTTGGTTGCAAATATCCACCCAGAGCCGGCATTAGCACTGGTGGCGCCCTGTGTGACAATGTTTGATGGCGCCCCCCAATGACCAGCTCTGCTACGGATCCCCTCAGTACCACCATTTACCAGTGCCCCGCAAGTATCCATAACCACTGTCTTTCACATGCATTTAGTTTTATAGTGCCACTCATACCAGTGTTAGGTGTCCACTTTACATTACACACACAGTGCACAGAGATAATCATACATGTGTATATCAGTGTATAGGAAATGTTACATGAGACAGAGGACTACAAGGTCACATGTCATCCATAGTGGTAGGCAGTATAGTTTAAGAATCCTCGGTCTGTAAAAGAACAAATTCAAAATTTAAAACATAACACCAACCATTGTTAGGGGTTCTCAATAACAAGAATTGATTTCTACCCAAATGACCCGTGGTTGCACGTTTAGGATAATGAAAGACTTGGCAAAAAACATATAGCTCTAATGTATATCTTGCAGCTCTTAGATGACAGTTAAGAGCTCACTGTCCTATATTAAGATTTGAACTTATAAACTGCAAGTAACAAAAGGGTTTCTCTGACAAAAGCAGTAACCCACTGACCTATTCCCATTATATGCACTTTGGGATCTGCATGGTACATGTTCTTTGCAGCAGGCACATTAACCATCTGTGCTACCTTACCATGAGTCAAAACTTCCAGTAGACAAAACTCCAGTCTCTCTCCAGGAAGAACATTAATCATGCATTTTAATTGATGCCTGAAAATTGCTGGTGGCCAGGAATGCAGCAGCAGGTGTTTTTAAATGATATTATGCTTGCAAACTTGGCCCGCCCAGCCCACGTCAGCGCCCGGTGCGGTGGCACGGATGGCACCGCCCTAGAGCCAGTCCTGCACCCAACCCTTGGGTGAACCAATAGCCAATACAAAGGGGCTAGAGCATTCAATGTTGTCAACTAAACATTTAAATAAGTGAAACTTCTCCAAATGGATGTTTGTCTCAGAAGAGCCCAATAGCGGTATTGTATCCACAGTTTAATACCTATGGCGGAGCACACTGACCCAGTCAATTCTACTCCGTCTCTAGAGTTTCTGCCAAACATCGGATCATATTCATTCCCTCCCACTCTATGTAAGGCCTTCATTTCTTTATATCGAGTCTGGGTAGAAAATGCCTGACATGTCTTAAGACTCTTTGCAGTTTTTTGACACTCAACTGCTATGGACGTGATGGGGATGTCAGGAGGATAGAGATCTGTAGCACTTAAATAAAGTTAATTACATTTTTTTTAAAAAAGACAAAAATAACAATACTGCTAAACCAACAAGGAAGCCGGACTTTGCAGGCACATATGTTATTACGTTCTTCTCCCCGCAGGAATGATGTAAATGGAAGTGTCCAAAAAGCACTTAAGACCGGCAGAACGACGACTTCTAAGCGCTACTAGGTTTCATTGATAACGACTCAGCAGCATTAGGTCAGGGTGACATTCCCATTATGTTGGTGTAATCTTGTGTCATTTCAGTAAATTCAACATTAAACTTGTTTTGTGAAATTTCAGAATTGACGCTAATATGCCACATTGCGTAATTTCCATTCTTTCGTGACAAAAATGTATCATGCGAGCGCGCGAACATCCAGAACACGAGCGGCTGCTCATATCACTGCTTGTGCTTTTGTTCTTTTTTGCCATAAAATGCATTTTCACTTCTAAAATACATTAGCCTTTCACATAATTATGTGCAATTTCATATACATTTTCTGCATTTTTGAGTAAATACACAAAAGCAATTTCGTAATTTTGCAGTCCCACTACCCAGCATTCGCTGGCAGGGTGAGGGGCTGAGTTCATTCTCCTGTAATGTGGGACGAGGCTTCAACAAGCAGAGGTCCCTCTGCTGCATATGACAAGCTTCCATCTTTACACTGCCCACTTGGACGTCTAGCACGCTGAAGTGGCTTCAAAGCCACAGATGAGGCTCACCCAAGCAAACCTAGCAATTCATAAATAACTTTATAAACGTGGCTCATGCTGTGGGATGTGAGGAGGAGACAGCACGGAGAAAACGTGGAGGTAGAAAAAGACAAACAGATCCGAATAGCAATGAAAATCAATAAGTGGATATTTGGAATCTGGTGGAACATTTACATGGCACTAACAATGACTCGAAAACAGATTTGTAGGACGAGGGACCTGCATTCCAGTCCCTTCCATAACACAAAGGGATACATGAGTCCATGTGTTGGCTGTTTTGTGATGGGTTGTTCAGAGTCAAGCCTGTGGATGGGGTTGTGAGTGCTGTGTGCAACCAGACCCGGGGTAGGTGGAGTGTGGTGTCTAGGTTGATATTGGCTATATTTTAGTAACAGCATGTTCGATTGACCCTGGAGTCATGTAACATGCATGTTAAGTTTGTGTGGTTGCCACTTGGAAGACAGGCGCATGATACATCAGTTTTTTGGGGTGAAATTGTCCCTCTCTGCGCAGCACCACTGCATCCACTAGTGCATAGAAGGTGCCTGGGGGTGAGGTAGCACTTCATCCCAACCTATGATCCAGGGGTTGGTCCCTTGAGTCAAACCCCCTTATCTGTACCTGTGGCGGACATTGCTCCTACATTATTAAGATTCTTGTTAAGGGATTCACAAGATAATAGCTGGGTAGCGATCTGTGCTCTGGTTTGGGTTTCTAGAATGTCCCTTTTTGGTGATGTCCAGTTGGGTTTTGTTTTCCCAAATATCTCCTAGTTAGGTGATGTGTGGTTGGATTTTTAGAGCTGTTGCTGCATCATTCACTGAATTCCATTTGAGGTGCAATGCTCGCCTTACAAGCGCTCGGTGTTTGGTAATGTCTGGTAAGATCCGTCATGCCATCAGTCGCTAGAATCAGCCTTTAAGACTCACATTTGGGAATGTGGTTGAGTTAGAGCTAGAGTGAGACATAATTCACTCACAGGCCCCCTTGAGACTCACTGCTCCCGGGCATATGCTACGCTTGCTGAGGTCTGGATGGGTTGTGAGACCTGTTCTAGCATCATTCACTGGAAGGACCCTTTAAATCTCACCGCCCTTTCAGCATTCTCTGACTTACTGATCTCTATGGAATTCAAGAACTATCCTTGTCTTATTCACTGGATGCCCGCTCTCAGACTCACGGCCCACTTGCTGTTGCCCTGTTTTTGCGGATGTCTGGTTTAATGTTGACACCTGTCCTGGTTTCGTTCACTGGCCACTCTCAGACTCACTGTCCCATGAAGGTGTTTTGTTTTTAATGTCTGGTCGCATTTTGAGACCTGCCCTGGCTTCAGCCACTTGTTTGCTCCTTTCCGACTCATTGTCCCACTACAGATGACCTGTGTTTGTTGACGTCTGGTTGTATTTTGAGACCTGTCGTGGCTTCATTCACAGGATGGCCCACTCACACGTACTGTCCATCTACAAGTTCACTGTGTCTGATAATGTCTGGTTGTGTTTTGAGACCCGTCCTGGTGTCTTTCACCAGACAGCCGCTCTCGGACTCTCTGCCCCTCTACAGACGCCCTGTATTTGATGATGTCTGGGTTTTTTTGAGACCTCGGTAAACATAAGACCCCCACCAGCTATCAGTAATTAAATACAATCAGGATACCCCGGGGTAAGTTGATGTGACTATTTGATATGTGTGTTTTTTGGTGTTAAGGAGTTTCGAAGTTGTATATGACGACAATGAGGTGATTTTGTGTCAACAAGAACATGATGTGAATTAAGTAATGAAATGTAAATAATACATTATTACACACAGGATTAAGATACTGTCTTGTGTACTTGATCGTATTTAATTGATTGATAGCTGGTGGGGGTTTTATGTGTGCCATGTTCTGCTTTATCTGATCCCTGCCCTACCCGGGTTTACAGGATGAAACCCCTGTGCTTTGTATTTTGAGACCTGTTGTGTCTTCCTTCACAGCATTCCCCCTCTCAGAGTCACTGTCCTATTCAGACACCATGCGTTTCATGATGTCTGGTTGTATTTGGAGACCTGTTGTGTCTTCATGCACAGAATGCCCCTCTCAGAGTCACTGTCCTATTCAGACACCATGCGTTTCATGATGTCTGGTTGTATTTGGAGACCTATTGTGTCTTCATGCACAGGATGCCCCTCTCAGAGTCACTGTCCTATTCAGACACCATGCGTTTGATGATGTCTGGTTGTATTTTGAGACCTGTTGTCTCTTCCTTCACAGCATGCCCCCTCTCAGACTCACTGTCACATACGGACACCGTGTATTTGATGATGTCTGGTTGTATTTGGAGACCTGTTGTGTCTTCCTGCACAGGATGCCCCTCTCAGAGTCACTGTCCTATTCAGACACCATGCGTTTGATGATGTCTGGGTGTATTTTGAGACCTGTTGTCTCTTCCTTCACAGCATGCCCCCTCTCAGACTCACTGTCACATACGGACACCGTGTATTTGATGATGTCTGGTTGTATTTGGAGACCTGTTGTGTCTTCCTTCACAGCATGCCCCCTCTCAGACTCACTGTCCCAAACGGACACCGTGTATTTGATGATGTCTGGTTGTATTTCGCAGCTGATCCTGGCGTCATTCGCTAAACAAGCCCTTTAAACCTTACTGTCTCATACAGATGCCCTGTTTCTTATGACTTCTGCTCGGATTTAGAGACCCATCCTGGCATCATCCACTCGATTGCCCCCCTCTGGCTCTCTGCTCCTCTACAGGTGCCCTGGGTATAATGTCTGGTTCTGGTCGGATTTCGAGACCCATCCTGGCATCATCCACTCGATTGCCCCCTCTGGCTCTCTGCTCCTCTACAGGTGCCCTGGGTATAATGTCTGGTTCTGGTCGGATTTCGAGACCCATCCTGGCATCATCCACTCGATTGCCCCCTCTGGCTCTCTGCTCCTCTACAGGTGCCCTGGGTGTAATGTCTGGTTCTGCTCGGATTTCGAGACCCATCCTGGCATCATCCACTCGATTGCCCCCCTCTGGCTCTCTGCTCCTCTACAGGCGCCCTGGGTGTAATGTCTGGTTCTGCTCGGATTTCGAGACCCATCCTGGCATCATCCACTCGATTGCCCCCTCTGGCCCTCTGCTCCTCTACAGGTGCCCTGGGTGTAATGTCTGGTTCTGGTCGGATTTCGAGACCCATCCTCGCATCATCCACTCGATTGCCCCCTCTGGCTCTCTGCTCCTCTACAGGTGCCCTGGGTGTAATGTCTGGTTCTGCTCGGATTTCGAGACCCATCCTGGCATCATCCACTCGATTGCCCCCCTCTGGCTCTCTGCTCCTCTACAGGCGCCCTGGGTGTAATGTCTGGTTCTGCTCGGATTTCGAGACCCATCCTGGCATCATCCACTCGATTGCCCCCTCTGGCCCTCTGCTCCTCTACAGGTGCCCTGGGTGTAATGTCTGGTTCTGGTCGGATTTCGAGACCCATCCTCGCATCATCCACTCGATTGCCCCCTCTGGCTCTCTGCTCCTCTACAGGCGCCCTGGGTGTAATGTCTGGTTCTGGTCGGATTTCGAGACCCATCCTGGCATCATCCACTCGATTGCCCCCTCTGGCTCTCTGCTCCTCTACAGGTGCCCTGGGTGTAATGTCTGGTTGGGTTTTGAGATCTATCCTGGCGTCACTTACTAGACAGCGGCTCTCAATCTCACTGTCCCTACAAATGAGGCGTGTTTTTGTCAGTGGTGAATCTCTAGCGCTTGGACGCATCTAATGATGCAGCAGTTGCACTTTATAAATGTATCTTCATTCATTCATTCAATCTTGAGCATTTATTGACCATCTGTCAGATCGGATAATCCGGACAGACGGACAAGGCACCTTTTCTAAAGCGTCCGCATAAAGACCTCCAGAGGAACAGAAGAGGATGGTGGAGAGAGATGAATAATACAGTCTTTTTTTGCTCCCATAAACATGAGTTAACCTTCAGAGGGGTTAACTGTTCGGCTGTTAGCTCCTGTATAGCGTGGCTGCTCTTAAACAACGAGATCGCGTTTCCCTCGCCGCGCCATCTGCTCGGCTCGGCTGCCGCCCTGCATTATTTACGAGGCTGGCATGTCGAAGTTCTCCTGGGCAATGGTGGGTATCTATGAGGAGGAGGTTACCTGCAAGGCACGGATCAGGTGCCCGGTCACCCGACACCCAAAGCCGGACTCCTGCTCCTGGCCCTTCGCCCTGTTGTGGCTGTTTAAAGCTGGCGAGTCAGTGGCCCAAACCTTCTATATCTTCCATCGGCCTTATACATTTAGGGAAAGATTTTGCAATGTTTCACATAACACACAGCAAGACAACTTAGGGGGAATTGCACAAAAAAGTCACGCAATGCAGCGCAGCCCCCTGCGAGGCTGCGCTGCGTTGCGCAACAGGGAGGGAGCAGGGAGCGCCATATCTTCAGAGATATGGATCTCTCCGCCCCTTTCCATTGCGCCTGCGCGGATTTCAGCAGCCGTGCGCCATGCACACTCCTTAGTGGCTGGAGCGTTAGGGTGTGTGCATGAGTGTAGCATTGGTTTTGTACAGGAAGGATACCCTACCTGTACAAAATACTATGCTAGACACGAGGGAAAGCTTTTCCCACTTTGTATGTGTGCTGCACAGTGCAGCACGCATGCAAAGTTGGAAAAGGAAGGATAAATGCTTTCATTTCTCCGTCCTTGTGCCTAGTTGAGAAGGGCGCAGTTTTCTCACGCTAAATCCTATCTACTGTTTTTAGTAAATTTGTTTTAGCGTGAGAAACCTTGGGTGGTTGCATGGGAATGCCCATGCTCCACCCTTGGCACGCCCCCATGGCGCAAAGTAATGCGAAGGAGCGCTATGTGCTGCTTCTCATTACTTTTACGTTATTTCCAGCCCTAAACAAGTTTTGCGCTGGAAAGTTAATTAGGAAAAAAAGATTGCCATTTTGAGTCACTTTCCTGAAATGAGAGAAAGCAGAAATGTGCCATATCTGCTATGATAATGTGCCTGTCTTCTATCTCCTAGCGTTGGCGCACTTATGGCTGCCCTAGCCAGTGGTGTGATGAAACTTGAGGGGCCCCCCTGCAAAGCACATGCAGAAGGACACCCCACACTCCGGACCCAGTCTAGAGCTCTCAGGCCGTGGACCTGCCAGTGCCGGAGGGAGCTCCCCTGCACCGCGGGGCCTGTGTGGGCTTTTATCACGCCACTGTGCCTGGCACCATTGCACCATGGAATGGTTTTGGGCAGTTAGTAGAGGTGGGTGAGCCAACAAATTAACAGGGCGGGCCAAGCCAGAGCCAAACCAAGGCTGTGGTACAGGTCTTAGAGCTGTGACCGAGCCAAGTTCTGAAAATATTTGCTACGTAATCATACAAATAACATCTTATAAAGTCTCTTTAAAATAAAAAAGTGTATTTCTGTATCGTACAAGCTTTGACATTAATAGGGCTCATTATAGCACTGCACTGAGAAGCACTTATTAAAAGTGATAGTTTTGTACAACTGGGAGTCAGAACTAACACATTGGAAAGTGCTTTCATGTGCAATAATGAAGAAAAATAAAATATTTACCTAACACCACACAGTTCAGGCTGGGAAGCCGCGATTTATGCAGGTTTTCTGGGTTTGGACAAATCTGACAGTAAATGGGTATCTATTTGTCTTTCCTCATGTTAAGGCCTTGTTTTTACGTCTTAGTGCATTTTTCTGCAGTTTTGAAAATATATCACAAACTCGATGCTAAAGTTTTGGAACGCTTTACATGAGCACCAATTACATTATACACAAGGTCATATGCATTATTCATAGCTATATGGAGATTAAGTGATATGTCCAGACTCACAGGATGTTGAGTCCCTGCACAGACTCAAACCTGGTTCCATAGATACACAGGTGGCTGCTCTATCCTCACACCACATCCCAGGGGGAGGGAGGGAGGCAGGCGGAAGCCACATGAAGGGTCGGCACGTTATGGACTTGAAGTTCCAACAAGAACCTAACCAGAGCCAGAGCCAAGCTTCAAGGTCGATCCGGCTCGAGCTTTTAGTGGCTTGTCTACCTCAAGCAAGAAGGGCCACCTTCCTGCACAAAAGCAATCCTGAAAGGCATTTTCCTGTTTGTATGTGTGCTACTGAATGCAGACCACATTGAAAGAGGAAGTAACGGGGAGAAATAAAGATATTTCTTCTTGTTCTGCCGAGGTCAGGGAGGGCCCACCATTTTGGCACAATCCCAGGTTTACAGGCCTTTGCAAATTTGGGACTGTTGCAAAAACCATGGGTGAATGTGTGGGAACGCCCACACTCCACCCATGAAATACTTCCCCACTGCATGGTGATGCAAGGCGGTGAAATGCACTGCCTTACATTACTTTTATTTCACTAGACCAAACAGAGCCACGCAAGGTGGCTGTGCGTGGCTTAGAAAATCCTAGTTTAGGGCTTGTGTTGACTCGGGTCGCCTTGTATGGCGCAAGGACAACGCAGGCCCTTAGTAGATCTGCTCCAAACCTCTGGGCTATCTTTCATTGTTGTGTATTTTTAAGTGCACTGTCATACATTTATAAAACCAGGCAATGTTGTATGTTCTATATGAGTAAATTATGACACTATCTTGTAAAATTCACTAATGTAATTTTGGTGTATATGAACACTTGTAATGTTATAGGTTACGACGATATTAAACGCTATTAAAGTAGAGAGTTTCTATGTGTGTTGTTATAGAATAGTATGATACTATGTTATATATAGTGCATTGAATCTTATGTAATTTATGTGTTATGTTATATGTTTGGTTATACTTTCCTTATACTTTATAATCTTGTGCAGTGCTATAGAAACAAAACCTTGTTGTCGTACATTGTGTGCCACCGCAATTTTGCAATTTTGTGGGCACTGACAATATCCAATTGTAATGGTGCATAATGTTTCGTTCTTGTAAGGATGAAGAGTTGAGTAGGCCCTACGAGGATTCAAAGTCACAGCAAGCGCTTACGTTACAGAACCATCCTGCCATTTAATAAAGTACTCCAGGTGGCAATTTTCCAGCTTTGTGGCATAAGGCTAGCTGGAAGTCGACTGAGTCATGCGTTGGCTGTGAACTTGAGTCTGTGGTGTCCTTGGGTTTGAGTAGGGCATAAACTGGCCTCATGCCTCAGCCAAGCAATGTAGGAGCACGGCTATGCCCCGATGACGATAACATAACATTACACGTGTACTTGTACAGCGCACGTTCACCCAGAAGGACATTTTGACGCTGAATAAAAGATGTTTATCCTAACCCAACTCGATGGTACTTACATAGGTTGCTAAAATAGCAGGTAAGGGGCAAGGAGACTTCAATCCGGATCCCTAATGCACAGCTCGATTTAACTGTCTGATCCTGGGCGAATTGCTTGCTCATGAGGAACATTGGGGATGAACCCTTGATATTGACATCAATGTTTCTGGAATCTGCAAGTCTGAAGTTTAAATCCTGAGAGGGCCAGGTCAGTTTTCTATTCTTCAGAGGTTGGTAATTTGTACATCATTACCATGACTATGAGTAACACCTGTAATTTTACAGCGACTACGCTCTGGGGCACGAAGCACTACATTAAACATGTTATTGTTGTGTGCTGTCTCAGCGGTCGTACCTCCCAATATTGGGAGCTGTTAGGCGTGGGTGAGATGCTGCCGGAGGCGGTACATATGTGGTCACTGACGGGCTACCCTTATATAGTGCACACTACATGTGAGTAGTTTTTAAGCCTCTTGCGTCTAATTATACTTCTGCTAATATTACCACGATAAACGCCGTCATCACTAGCCGGCGGCTGGTTGCAAAGCTGGCACAACGGGAACATTGACGGCTCTCTGCCCTCGGCGGCCCTCCCTTGAGGAGGGGTTTCTGTGCTCTTAATCGACGCTGAGATGGGGCTGATGGAAAAGCCCACCTGCCAGGTACCTGTGCGCGCCGTAATCCAAGCGCGTCCCCGTCCCTACTGTGTCAGGCTTGTCTCATGAATCATTCAGCGCAGATCCCAACAATAGCCTGCCTCGCAGATGGCCAGCGGGGCAGGTTTGGGAGGGCACGAGGAAAGTTTGAAAGAGGAAGGAAAGACAGCTCAGTTTTATTTTTATGAGGTGAGAGGGCAGAGAGATAGTAACATTTTGTAAAAGATGTCAGGTGTGTTGCAATTTAAAACAATAATTCAAGGGACTCGTTTTTTGCTGCCGAAGAGAATGAAAAATAAGTCGAGAATTTATTGGGGTTTTACTATGATAGCATTCCCAAAGTGAAAGTGGCATGTATGTATATATGTATGTACGTATGTAGTATTCGTATAGCACCAAATGGCAGCAGGGCTCGGCCAGGGGTCAAGGTCAAAGGTCCAGTCAGTGAGTGATTGGAGGCTAGCTGGAATCTGGGAGGTGAAGTGGACTCTCCCTGGGTTTTAAGACTGGAGGCGGGCTCTTTTTGCGGTAATCTCCACCCTATTTCCACATGGCATGGAGGACGGAGGTGCGTGTACCTCCAGGCTCAGAGGTGATGGTTGCCTGCCATTTCCGTCTCCCTAGAGCTGCTGGAATCTGCAGGGACTCTCTGAACCCCAGAGGAGATAAAAGATGGTCCCATCACCTGCGCAGCCCAGGAATCCCAGCAGTTTTAGGGTTACTGCCCTGGGGGTGCACAGGCACCCCAAGAATACTTGGACAGCTAAGGATTCTCCCACCGGTAGTGCGCATGCAGGCAGAATCCCACGCTTTCCCTCTACCGGGGTAGTTTGTAAATCCCATTGTGGTAATTCCATGGGACATTGTGTCCCTCTGGGCCCCAGGCAAACCCAGGGTATCCCAGGGCCCATGTGTGTTTTGCAGCTACATGTAGCACTGGTTTGCCCTGGAGGGACATTAGCACGGTAGTACTACTGTTCACCACAGCCCTCCACTCTTCCACCATGGCCCAGTAGGCGCCTGGAAGCTCTGCCCTCAGCCTACCTAGGAGCTCGCCAGAGCTAGAGAGGGGGTGGAGCCTGAGAGGAAGCGCCAGAGTGAAAAATCATCATGTAAAACCATATATGTGTTAACAGGGCCCTTCTTTGGTCAGGAGGATTTACTGTAACTCATCTGAAGATGGAGGTACAAGGCTCAAATTCAATAAGCAAATGAGTTATCCTTAATCGCAAACACACCTATGTCTTTGAGAGAAGGCGTGTCAAAGCCACTGCTAAGTGTAGTGGGCGCAGAATCCACTTAATCTATCAGTTCAGTGTCAGTACTGACTTATCACATAGTTAATAAGTCGCTCCATGCCATGCTTGACACCTGAAGCCAGTCCATGCTTGTTAGCCAATAGTGGCGTGAATGTTGGGTCATGCACCCATACGTGTGTCGGAAACACTGGAACTGCGAATCACAGTATCCAGAATACTGCTGGGTAAAATGTCAGAAGATGTTAGATACAAAATGGTGCCTCTGACAGCTTACACGTTACAAAATCACCCCCCCCCCCAAACACTACTACGACCTATCCTCATGAAACATGCTTAGCCAAGATGTATTTAACACAGTGCACTGATGTGAAGCCTCAAAAGAATTAAACACAAGGGAAAAGGCTTTGATCTGAAAAGGGAGAGAGAATAACCATCTAGTGGCTAAACTGTACAAAAACCTTGCATCAATCCTGGCTTCCACTTGATCACTTTGTGTGATCCGAGGCAATTTTTCTTTCACAGTGCCTCCTTTGCCTTCATCATCACATCACTGCTCATCAATTTATCACACACACTGAGTGAATCAGTGAGTGAATCAGCACATTTATGTATATCCAGTATGTATTTCCTGCACTGTAACTCGTCTGAGCACCAGACTGTTCTGCGTGGTGGGGATCGAAAGGATATGCTTAGCTCCTGAGTTAATAAATATAATACATGTGGATCAGATGAGCACAAGCTAGAAAGGGATGAGATGTGGAACACTGGCTGACTGTGAATCAGGAGATCTGGGGTCTGATGCCAGCCGCTCCATTGACACACTGTGCAGTCCTGGACAGATCTCATTAACTCTCTGGCCTCCATTTCTCGTACCTGCCAAAACCCTAATAGTAAGCTAAACGTTTGGGTACGATCTATGTGAAAACTACTCCTCTGCACATAGAGTTGCTCGGAATATAATATGGTAGGGGGTTGTTGAGCTTCAGGAGGAGGGAATGAACTTTGAGGTCTAAAAACTAGGAGTGGGCGGAACTCACGGAGTTTCACTCCGTGGAATTTCATGGAGTTAAAAACTCTTCAAGATTCCGTGGAGTTTCACGAACAGGCGGAAAATATACACTTCACACTGCTCGCACTGCAATTTAGCACCAGTCACATGAGCAGCGCCAAAAAACCAGTGTGAACTGCCAGTGGCGGCTGGCATGGCTCGCGGGTGGCGGGGCGGGCGCGGGGTTCGGGGAGGGGTATCGTGGGGGGGAGGGAATGGTGTAGCGCTGGGGAGATTGGAATAAAAAAAAACTTACTATGAGGCCGGGTCTTGTGAGTTCTCTGCTCCTGTTCTCCTGCCTCCGACTCTGACAGGAACCGGAAGCAGGCAGCCTGGCTCCCTCCCCTAAGCCAATCACAATGCTGCCATGCAGTGTTGTTATTGGCTTGAACGCCGTGACACAGCGCCCAGCCAGAGGCTGGAGGCGTGGGCATGTTCTCCATGCAGGCTGTAATGCAGCCAGCATGGAGAACGAGGAAGTGCGCATGACTGGTTTGAGCGGACCCGAGAGGGCTGACTGAACAGTCATTGCGCGCTCAGGAGTGGGCAATCCACTCCTCTCCTTCCTGGCCATAGCAGGGGAGCCACCCTGCGAACTTCACCATGCGATGTGCAAAAGCACGCAGCCATTCAAGTTCATTTTATGGCCACTCAGGCATAAAATGTATTTGAGTGGCAGCAAATCTACTCAGGGAGTAGTCCTCTGCCCGCGACCACTTGTGAGCATCTGCTTCCGCCCTCATTAGAAAATTGCGCTGGGGGATGCCAAATCTTGCTCGCGTTTTTCGAGCCAAACGCAAACAAAATTCCGCCATGCGGGGATTGGCAGAATTTGACCAGAACTCTGCATTATAAAAGTAATGCAGAGTCACCAAATTTTGCCAATTATTGAAACATTCCTCCCATGCTTAAAAAAAAACTTGTTCATTATCTTCTAAGAAATAGAAGAGTTTTGGATTTTTGAAGAAACGTTGGATAGCTTCATGAATGGTGAGATGTTCATTCCATACCACTCCCAGGCTTGTATAATAAATGCGTTGATCCTCTCATACAAACACCTAACAGAATCCATCTATTTCAGTCTCTCGAGTGACACGCGGACACCTCACACATGTGACCCAGGATCGCCTGATCCTCATGCCAGGCTGTACTTTTGTTTTCTTGATACTACAGGGACTCACCTGCGGCCATAGGTGTGAATTCCTTGAACTGCGCGAGCCCCCTTTTGTCTTGCTGACAAAGGTTTGTGTTTATCTGATAATCGCATGAACCTTTTTCCAATAGTAACACAATCCCTGGAAACTTCTTACTCTCAAACTGCCTCAACTGGATCAGCCGAAGTAAATAAACTTAATATTGTTTGTTCGGCGATTTAGACGCATCCTAATTACTTTCCCCATCCGAAGAAAAATGTTGCAGGGATTAAAGAATTAAGGATGTGTTTGCCAAGTTTATGCCCTCCATAAGTTTATGCTTCAGAGCAGGTGGCTTTTTCCAGCCTAATCCCTGTGTACATTGGGCAGCTCTGGGAAGAATGTAGCAAGGCGCTGCGAGCTTTAGCTTAATGGAAAGTAATTGTAGGCGCTTCCTTTCACTGATCCACAGCTAGAGACCTGAAGGAGGAGCTCTGAGCACAGGAAGCCATCCAAAAAAGAGCTCCTTCAGCCTCATTGCTTGAGGGCAGCAGGACTGTCACCGAGAGGTAATGAGTAAATACCGGCAGGAGTAAATGCCACCTTCAACAGAAGGATGAAATGCCACCCACCAATAGCATTAAAGTATACAAAAAGGTGAGGATGGAATGCTTGAATCAATCCCAGCCATTGGTAATTACTCGGCTGCATCCCAGTCCATCATTGTTTTGCCCACCATGCCACCTCAGTTTGGACCCAGGCCTATGCAAACCAGTCTTGAACCTTCTCCAATGGGAACAGGGCAGCCTAAGCTGCCAGGCCAAGTCCTCCCGAACCAGAACACAACCAACCTCGGACCGTGGCAGATGAATCAAATTCCACCCGCGTTAACATCCACTCCACAGGCTTTTTCGCTGAGGATATGTTTTCTGGTGGCTATTTGTACTGTGAGTGGCGATTGCCCTGAGGGTAATTTTCTGCAGCTGACAGTAATGTGTAATTGTAATATCCCCAAGCAATAACCCCAGTAGAGCATTCATTACACACAAGTGGTCAATTGCTTTTAGTAGTGATTTTTATGTAATGATGGACAGTGTAAGTGTAAATGTGTTGCCTCTAATACAAAGCAACACTGTTTGTGCTCCATTGATCTGGTCTTTTCCATTCCCAATATTTGCTTTCTCCCTATGCCTCTGTCACCAGATGGCCAAATTCTAGAATTCATCTGCAGCCATGTTTGCTATCTGTAACCCCTGTGTCCCCGACATCTGATAATCTCTTACCCAAAGCCTGCACCCACCAGAGTCCCAGACATTCCCTCCAGCCCCAGTCATGCTTCTCCAGCCCAGGACATCTCTGGCCTAAGAACACATTCCACCATAGAGCACTGCCATTCCTTCCTGCCCCGGTCATACCTCCACTAGCCAGGCCATCTCTGACCTAAGAACACGTTCCACCATAGACCACTGCCACTCCTTCCTGCCCCGGTCATACCTCCACTAGCCAGGCCATCTCTGACCTAAGAACACGTTCCACCATAGACCACTGCCACTCCTTCCTGCCCCGGTCATACCTCCACTAGCCAGGCCATCTCTGACCTAAGAACACGTTCCACCATAGACCACTGCCATTCCCTCCAGCCCCAGTCATGCTTCTCCAGCCCAGGCCATCTCTGGCCTAAGCCCACATCCCACCATAGACCACTGACATTCCTTCCTGCCCCGGTCATACCTCCACTAGCCAGGCCATCTCTGACCTAAGAACACATTCCACCATAGACCACTGCCATTCCTTCCTGCCCCGGTCATACCTCCACTAGCCAGGCCATCTCTGACCTGAGAACACATTCCACCATAGACCACTGCCATTCCTTCCTGCCCGGTCATACCTCCACTAGCCAGGCCATCTCTGACCTGAGAACACATTCCACCATAGACCACTGCCATTCCTTCCTGCCCCGGTCATACCTCCACTAGCCAGGCCATCTCTGACCTGAGAACACATTCCACCATAGACCACTGCCATTCCTTCCTGCCCCGGTCATACCTCCACTAGCCAGGCCATCTCTGACCTAAGAACACATCCCAGCTCAGCTCACTGCCATTCAGACCGGCATCCAGTCACACCACCCACCCCACCTCACCCGGGCTATATCCGTGCTAAGACCCTTGCCCCACCACAGGTCACAGGTCTAAGACCTACATTCCATTTCAGCTCACTGACTTAACCTCCTGCCCCAGTTTTGCCTATCTACCCTAGTCATCTCGGTGCTATTACCCCATCCACCACAGCTTACTGCTGTTCCCTCCTGTCCAATTAGCCCCCAACCCCCCAACGTCTTTGGCCTAAGACCCCAATCCCACCTCCGATCACTGGCATTCAATTCTGCCACAGTAATACCTCTCGTCCCTGTGGCATCTTTCGCCTAAGATCAACATCCCATCTCAGCTCACTGTTCTACCCGCCTGCCCCATTCATATCCCCGCGGACCTGGCCATCTCTGAACCAGTGCCCATCCCACCTGAGCTCACTGTCATTGCCTCCTGCCCCACTCATTCCTCCTCCCCCTTGGCCATCACTGACATAAGGACCCTGCCACCTGAGTTCACTGTCCTTTCTTCCTGTTCTCAGACTGCCCCCTCCTTTTGTTGGTCTGTGTATGCCCCATGAATTTGTATTTAATCTTTTTTTTGTGCTGCTTTACTAATTTTGTTAAGTGCTTTGGGTGACAGAGGTACATAGATTTGAATACATAAATTAATATGCAGGATTGCAAAGCAGCCAGCAGGCTCCGGCAGCAGTCAATCCACGAGGTGTCCTGAGTACCATGGAGTGTCGAGAGGCAGCCCTGGGTGTGAAGGTCATCTTGAAGGTGGCATTGACCATTTTTCATTCCATCTTCTCTTTTTAACCCCTGTAGAGATCAAAACTCCTAACTGTGTTACGGAGAACAACTACCAGCGAAAGAGGAGCGTGGGAAAGAGCACGGCTGAGACTTTCTACCATAACAAAAGCCTCTGATTTCTCCTGCCAGGTATCTCCCTGGGGTAACATTGACTATATCTACATAGTGGTGCAGTAAATGAAGGCGGAGTCAGTCCCCTCTGGCCAAACATTGTACGCCTTTCCACCACTTCGAAATGATACCCAGGTCTACCTCAGATGAGACTGCCCAAAAAACCTGCGGACCCTATTAACCTTTCCGGTATCCAAGACTGATTGAATGACATGAAACTTAAACTCAAGACACAGAAAATAAAATTCCTTGTACTCTCTTCACGACCAACCAGAAATCTTCCCTCTGATTGATTGAAATATTGTCACATCACCCAAGCTGATCTCTCCTCAGCCACATTATTAGGTGTCAACTTGGAGTCTAAAATGATCCTAACCACCCATTAAACTACAGCCAAATTTGCTACCTAACATTTTTGAATCTTAAGAAACATCGTACACTTCTTACCTAGATCACACCTCGTAATCCTAGGTCACGCACTGGTCATTTCAAGAATCAAATACAGCAACGCCCTTTTTGACAAGAGTTTCTAAGACCCGACTTCCAACACTAAGTGCTGTTCTTCACTCTGCTGCCTGTTGGATCTCTGGGAAAAAAATTGATCATATCCGACCAATTCCATCTACCTTTCGTTGAAGGACCATTGTACCTTCAAGAAACCTGCATTACATATAAGGCACTAGACAGGGTCGGCCTCCAATGCAAACTTGGCTACCAAGGTGTCCCTTGCTGGTGGGCTAATGATCTAAGAGGAAAAACCAGAGAACGCCTCAACATCTGCACATTCAACTAGACATCTACCAAGGAGCACTCCTTTTCTAGCAATGCACCGAAAATATGGAGCTCCTTCACAGCCAAGATACGAACAGCCCCATCCCTCGCGTTGTTTTCATCAATTCTAAAGACATACCTCCTGGATAAGAGCTGAATGACCTAGAATGACACTCCTGGTAAGCAGATATGTTCTGAGAGTTTCTTCAAACATTGCTTTGCCTACCATTCTGACTAGTGCCAGAGTACATCGGGCACCGGGTTCTTGCTATGCTCCTATCAGTGTTACTTGTCTCCTCATGTAAAGCACTGTGACACCCTGTTTAGGATTGACTAGTGCTATAAAAAGCAAAAATGAAATGAATGAAAATCATGAAAAGGATTGTTAACTTTTGTGTGGATGGCGAAAGTGATTTGGGTGTGGGTCCATAAATGGAATTCATTCAGAGGAAAATGAGGTGACATGTAGGACACCAAATTAGTCGTTTTCTGGGGCGCAGTTAATCAACCCAGAAGCTAGTATATTGGGAGGAAAACGAGGTGACATGTGAGACACCAAAGGAATCGTTTTTGGAGAACTATTCATTAACTGCTTCATTGAATTTTATCAGAGAAGGTTAACAGACAGGACCGGTTTTAGGGCGGTGCGACCGGTGCCACCGCACCGGGTGCTGGCTTCCTGGGGGCGCCGTGTTTGAAAGTTTATTAAGCTTTTGAAGCACCTGCTGCAGCGTTTCTTTCCTCAATTACCAGGCCTCACATAAATGTCAAGAAAACTCCTGTGATTAATTATCTTCCTGGAGAGAGATGAGCATTTTGTATAGTTGAGGTTTTGACTTAGGTGATGTTAGTGTAGAGGGTTAATATGCCTGCTTGAAAGAACGTGTACCAAGTAGATTTCAGAGTGTGTATGATGTAAACAGATCAGCAGATTACTGTTTTCAAAAGCGACATCCTTTTTTCACTTGCAATTTATAACTTAAAGTCCTAATATAGAATAGTGAGCTATTAACTTTCATCCCAGAACTGCATACACACTGCAAAGTATACATTATTAGAACATTGATTAATGTTGCAAAAAGGGTTAATTTGGCTAGAAATCGATTCTTATTATTAAAGAAAACTCCCAACTATGCGGTTTCATTTTCAACTCTGCGTTTGTGTTTCTCCACACCAAGCACTCTTAAACTATACTGCCTACCAGTATGGATGACATGTGACTCCTACACTTTCAGTCCTTTGGCTTATGTAACATTTCCTATACACTCATTTACACATGTATGATTGATTGTCTCTGTGTAATGTGTGTGTGATGCAAAGTGCTCGGACACCCTGCACTGGTATGAGTGGCGCTATATAACTAATTCAATGCATCTGAGAGAGTGTGGTTATGGTGACTTGGTCACTGTTAACGGGTGCTAGTGAGAGAATCCGTGGTGGAGGTGGTCATTGGGGGGACGCCAACAAACATTGTCGCACAGGGCGCCACCAGCACTAAAGCCGGCCCTGTTAACAGATATGCTTTATGTTCTGCTTGTTGCGAACGGATATGCCAATTGGTACTACTGATGTAATAAAATATTGGGTCTACCTCCACCTTGCTGATTAAACTGTCATATCTGTTGGATGATGTTGCCAGTTATGAGATCAGTGATGTCATGGACGACGTAAATTGAGAGGTCATCAGTGATGTCAACAATTATGTAATTTAATGTGCCATGAGTGATGTAATATGTGAGGTCATAAGCAGCGCATGGTGGGTGCAAGTTATAAGTAGGTAGGTGTACTATAACTGTTCGGCAGTTCGGGCTGTAGCCATGTCTAAAGTTCCTATGGAAATTAACATGGGGAAAACGCTTTTTGTGAACCCCTTTTTTCTCGGCCCTTCGCTTGACAAATCACCCCGAAACTTTCTAGACAGGAGCTGACCAGAGCACCCCATTAGTTTTGAAAATTCTGCGAAGATTCGTGGAAACTGCGCCAATGTTATTGGCAAATCAAAAAACACTTTTCCTATTGAAACTAGACTCTAACTATAACTACCTACTGGCGACTGCCACTAGGTAATATAAATATATATATAATAATTCACCGCCGACGCGTTTCGGGCTGTTCCCCTTCTTCATGGGTGGTCTTAAACTAATGGTGTTTGGGTGTGACCGCGAGTGTGGGATTCCAGCAATGATTGATGTGTGCCTCCACCCAAGGGGAAACTCTCTTTTGCATCATAGTGACGACCCCGGTCACGGATGGCACCCTCACTGAACTTGTGGGTCCGTTGTCGCCATAGATCAAGAGCGGCAATCGGAACGACTGTTGCTGTTATTGTTTTTCCTGCACTTTTGTGAGCACCCCAGTGATTGTTTTCATTTTATTACAGATGGACGCTTTTGGCAGCACCTCATTTGAGGTTCAATTGTATGGAGGAACTGCCAGTCCCATAATTCCAGTGATAACATATTTCAGGATGAATAAAAATAGATGAGGGAAAATGCTGGTGGTCCTTGCGTGCTGTCCATTTGTTTAAGACCGCCCATGAAGAAGGGGAACAGCCCAAAACGCGTCAGCAGTGAATTTGGGTGTGACCGCGAGTGTGGGATTCCAGCAACGATTGATGTGTGCCTCCACCCAAGGAAAAACTCTCTTTTGTGTATGTATATTACCTACTGGCGGTCGCCAGTAGGTAGTTATAGTTAGGACCCCTTTTCCATAGGAAATCCGCAACATTCTATTTTGAATAACTTTGGCGCCGGTCGACGAATCCTCGCGAATTTCTCAAAATAGGTGGGGCGCTATGCTCCGCTCCTACCCTGAAAGTCTCGGGGGGATTCGTCAAGCGGGGGCTGAGATAAAAGGGGGGTCCCAAAACGCGTTTTTCCCATGCATTTTTCCATAGGACCTTTAGACAGGGCTACAGCCCGAACGGCTGAACAGAATTACTAGAAATTTGGCAGAGAGGTAGTCCTCAGGTCAAGGAAGTGCCTTTTGTAGGTTTGGTGTAAATCTGTTCAGTAGATTCTGAGAAAATAGCCTTTAAATCAATATATATATCTGAGCCAGCTTACGGTACGCTTACCGTAAGCTTACCGTACGCGTACGGTGGCGTGCGCGAGCGCGATTCTGATTGGCTGTTACATCTAAGTAAACATTCGAATCGGTCGAAACCAGGAAGCGGCGGCCGCCATTTTCTCTCTCGCACTCTGAAGGGGGGGGTTTAAAAAAAGGCAAAAAACATATAAAGGGGCTGTTTAGACAGCGCCCATGCACATAGCCATGTTAGTTGAGTCCTCAAAGGCCAAAAACTGTAAATTTTTATTTTTGGAAAATTTCGCCGATTACGCTTACCGTACGCGTACGGTGCGCTTACGCTAAAAATTTTAATAAAAAAAAAAAAACACTCTCTGTGCATGGCATATTATTGTCATCACTTACAAATTAAATTTAACAGATTACCTATCACAAGGAAGCGCATAATATGTCCTCCATGTGCGCATGGTGCGTAACGTGGGCACGCGGTGCGCGTAGCGCACTGCGTGCCCACCTTGCGTGTACGGCACTAACTGCGTAAAGTGGGCGCGCGGTGCGCGAAGCGCACCGCGTGCTCACCGTGCGCGCACGGTGCGCGAAGCGCACCGTGCACGCACGGAACGAACTGCGTTAAGTGGGCGTGCACGCCACGAATGGCGTAAAGTAACTTAGCATTTCAAAAACCGTACAAATTCACTGAAAAAACCATAGGTTTCACACACGTTATAGTTAGGAATTAGCATTTAAAAAACCTTGCAAATTCACTGAAAAAACCATAGGTTTCAGACATGTTATAGTTAGCGGAAATTTTACTGATAAAAAACCAATGAAATTCCCCCGTTATAGTTAGTGCAGGCAACTATAACTCCCGCGACCGCAATCTTCTGCTGATGACATATGTGTCTTTATGAAAAAAAAATATTTCTAATATATGTATAGCTAAAAATTTATGGAAGAAGACATGGGCAAATAAGTGTCTAAATACAGTATTAGCATCAGCAGAGGATTGCGGTCGCGTGAGTTATAGTTGCCTGCACTAACTATAACGGGGGAGTTTCATTGGTTTTTTATCAGTAAAATTTCCGCTAACTATAACATGTCTGAAACCTATGGTTTTTTCAGTGAATATATATATATATATATATATAGTCATCCATAAGTAATTAAGTACTCAGGAATTTATGCAGTTGTCCATATTTGAAAGTGGAAATGTTACACAAAAATGCATCCAACCTGAAAATATTTCTTCTCATTTAACCTACACCGCCACTGAATATAAAGTATTACCGCCCACTACCAGTCTAAGAAAGGGACTTTCAATGCCGTTGACAGGACTAAATTGACAAAGGTTTTCAGAGTGAGACACCTACAATAACGTGTGAATATGTGCAGGTTTGTTTGAGCTCCCAAGATTCCCCAGATGGACCCGCTCAGAAACGTCCACATACAAAAATCACTGTATATTTGAGGACACACAAACTTTCATTAGCCTGATGGTATTAAATGTGCCTGAACCCTATCCCCAGGGACAAAGTGAGCACTTCTGGCTCTGGGAATGGCGAACGTGAATTCATGCTTCTAAATTCTATTTCATGTGCATCAAAGATGTATTTAGGCGCACACAGAAATTGTGAATTAGATGCTTTGTAATTGCTATGCTATCTGAAATGTGCTCCCTTGGGCCCCTTCTTGTTGGTACTCCTTAGCTGAGCTATGCTGGCAGGCCATACAAGACCTAGTGAAAACCGTTGCACAGTGATTCACCAGGATACCTGGGGTGTTGAAAGTGACATCACTGCAGAAAACACCGCAGCCCCTCAATGGCCTCTCAAGAGAGCCGAGGCGCTAGAGTAAGGATGAGGAGTGGAAACTGCTTTCTGTTCCTAACACGGTCTCCAAGTCCTCCGACAACAGGGTAGCAAGGGCAGTGCCAGCGATACCAAGGGGCAAGAAACCAGCTGGAACCCTGGCGACTCCTAGTGGACATCCATGGGAAACCCCAAGTTGGCTAAAAGAGTGTGCTAAAACTGGCCAGGGGAGCAGCAGGCATTTTCATGGACACATCTATGATATGCTGCTGTGGAGAATTAATGTTCTAGGATGGCATGCCAGTCACTAAAAAATTGCAATATGGCAATTCGGCCAGCAAATGTGAGAAAACGTGCAAAGAATCATTTGGCTAATTGGAAAAAACCCTTGCAGGCGAGGGATGAAGAGCCAGGAAAACTTCCAAACAACAAACTTTGCCAAAGGGTGGCTTTACTCACTATGCCAACTTTGGAAAATCTAACTGAAACAAATTCTTCAAAGGTCAGTGCACAAATGCTATACGGTACTGCAGAGGATTTATACCGCTGGCATTTCCTAAAATGTAAACAATTTATTTGTAGAATTTACACAATCAATAGAAAACGAGTCGCTTGCGTACATTCTTTGTTAAAAGTTTAAATGTGGCATTCTTCAGTTTGCTCCACGTGGTAGGGTAAACCATAGTGGACATTTTTTAGCCCAGGCCAGCTCACTTATCGGGGCTATCTTTCAACAGACGAATCGACTCTTTAAATAAAGCCTGCATGACTTTAGGGATAGACGAGGCACATCCGGTGTTTTCCTTCTTTGCTAATGCTTTGGTTTGGCTGTAGAGGTCGAGTCACCCTGCCCAAGCCAGACCCAGGTGGGAGAAGCGGAGCGTCATCAGCACAGGCCGCCATGACAGTCCCTGATGAGGGTGATTCATGGCGCGCGACAATCGCTATCCACCTCAGCGCCCGCGCGACCCCTTTATCAGTCTCGGTGCTGAAATATTCGCATCAGTCTCGCCTAATTCATATGCAGCGACGAGGATCCGGCAGGATTTATTGACCTTCTTAAACCACTCTTATATAAAATCATAACACGGGCATTAGAGCCTGGGCGCCCCCAGTTTGGCGCTGCTGACTAAACACACTGCGGCTCGCATCCTAATTTATGGCCGAAAAACTTCCAAATTGATCAACTCGAGAGCAGATTGCAAGTATGAGTGAATAATTACGGTTATGGCGTTTAAAGAGAGGATTAATATTATGTCACGTCACACAAATCTAAGCCCCCACAGCAGGTTATATATCTGCGCAATCAATAGCTGGCAGATAGAAGGACAGGCGGTCTCGGGCAGGAACTATTGATTCAGACGGTGGCGCTGGACTCCATGCAGGTCGGGGTTCAAGCCCCAGAGTGGAAGGCTAATGGTGATTTTGAATGGGGCAGTTTGTCTCTGGGTGCCCCATGCATAGTCCGGCTCCCTAAATTATCCTATAGTATCTATGTTGAAAAAATCCTATAGCCAATGCTGCGTTTTCACCAATTTCAGAAAGATAGCAGAAGGGACATCACATAATCTATAATCCACCTATAGTGCATACATGCCAGCCTCCCGATTCAGATGGGAGACCACCGATTTTAAAGCTAGTATCCCGCCTCTCGATTCCTGCATTCAAAAACCAGTTCCTTCTGCCGGGACTGGTCCAGTGAGACCCGTGTTCACTGCCAGTAACCTGCTGCTGCACGCTAGTGCACAACATTTTTGTCACGCGCTCTCTGCCTGCCATAGCACTTTCTCCGTGCTCCTGGCAGGTAAGAGAAAAACTTATATCTGCATTTCTGATATCCGGTCCTGCAGCAGCACACTAAGCCCCATACATGACAACAGCCCCGATTCAGGCCTCCATACCATCAATGGGAGAAATGCATTCTCCCAAATATTTTTCTAAAATTTCCCACTTTCCTCTTCTAAAATGTTAGTTTGTATGATAGTGACAACATATAGAATTTATACTGAGTGGCCTCACAACAAGTGCCACAGCCACTTATGTTGATGAAATCTAGGAAGGTGAAAAAGAAATTCTACATTAAACATGAAAGTACTACATTAATGTCGCCTTTGCTATTTGTTACAGTGCCACAGAAAGCCTTGATTACTTACAGATAATGTCTTGTCATTAATCTGTCTTCCTCGTCAAAGTACTTGCATTAATCTGAGATGAGCCCTTTACCCATGACGGGCGTGGCATTGCCTAGCACCAGTTGACCCCTCCCATCTGTTGGCCTGTAAACAATATTCATATCCAGCAGGCCACCTGAGTTGACCAGCCAGACTGGCCATACCAGGTATCGGGCGCTACCCCGGGAGGATGGAAGGGTGAGGGGCTAGGTTTGTTGCTCACTTTCGGTTCCAGCCTTCCTCTGCTTTGAAATATGTTATGGTTTTAAAAGCACCTGCTGCATAGTTCCTTGCCTAGCCAGCAGTATTCAGAAACAGTAAAAGAGTCAGGGTATTTCTGGTGGTTATTCTTCCTGCTAAAGAGAGATTGGTGTTTGTCAAGTGGCAGTTCTGACTCATCTATGCCTGTTGCAAAGAACATATACCACACAAATCACAGAACTGTAATTACATTTTTATAAGCTTTTGTCACAGAGATCCTTTTGTGACAATACAGTTCATAAACTCCAATCATAATCTAGCACAGTGAACAAGGAAATGCTATCAAAGAGCTGCATGGAAACTGCAAGGTACAGGTTAGAAACGTATGTTTTTTCCCAGTCTTTCGTTATACTAAAATTGCTAAAAAGAGTTTGGGTGGAAATAAATTATTTTAATAAAGCCAACCCTGACCACTGTGTTACATTTTGGATCCTGAGTTTGTGCTTCTCCAGACCAAGCACTTAATATAAAATGCCTCCCACTATAGATGACATATGACACCTACATCTCGTGGTCCCCTTTGTTTTAGGTAGAAATTTCTATACTCTGATTTACAAACATAGGATTCATTGTCTCTCTGTATATGTGTGTGTGCGATGTAAAGTGCTCCGACATGCTACACTGGCATTGAGAGGCACTATAAAACAAATACAATATATGTGGAGAGGGGCTATGGAGAAATGAGGGGCGCTGTGGGAGGGTGATTTGAAGCAAATTATTGATGGGTCCCAACAAAGATCGCTGTATCCTAGGGCACTGTAAAGGCATCGTTAATATGCTTTAAAAGCTAGTACAATTGAATCTATAATACAAAATGTGTTGTAGAATGCACCAGTTTTGCCATTTTTGCCCAAAATTTCTTGTTGGAGAACCCCCACGCACACCCCATGTAGTGCTCAGTCTTGCTAGCAACTTACAGGGCCTGGTCTGACAAAATTTGCCAGGGCTGCTTTGGGTTCCCACTCCGGCCCTGGAGTTGCGACTCTCTAAGTGTCAGCCATGAGTGCGGGGTGCAGTACCGGCAGAAGTCACGGGCTCATGTGGCTAATTTAACTAGGGTCTGATTGCCAGTAGTGCAACCTGATAATGCCGAAGGGCTTATTTGACGGGTCAGTGTGAGGACTGTGTTTTTTGGCTGTTTGTGGGCCTGTTTTGTGGCCTGCTGGTCTGGTTTTTACTGTTGATTTCCCTAATGCTACCACAAATACGTCATGCAGCAAACACACATTAATGCAGTCTTCCATACCTTGCGAAACACTTACATAGTGTGTCTTTATCAAAACTGCCCTGACTTGTAAATGTGGTCCACTTTTTCAGTTATCCAATATGCTAACGGAGGCCACTTTAATTTTGGTGCCTGGGCCTATTTTCTGTCCAAGTCCGACCCTGACCGAGGCCCCGCATTTTGCAGGACCCGCTCTGCAGCTCACAAGAGCGCAGCAGAAAAAGTTGAAAGGATGATGAAAGAAAGATGATAGCAAGCCTTACCTACCGTTGCGGCTAGTAATTTTAGGAGGGAGGGGGCATACGGTACGCACACACACATATACACACACACAACCATGCATTCACACACACGCACATACATGCATACATCCATTCACAACACTCATTGCCAAATATTCAAACATACACGCACGCACCAAACATTAATAAAAAAAACTCATTTACCTGCAGCTGTGCCTTGGGGGTCCCAGGAGGCTTGGGACTGCTGCCTTCCCTGCTGACCTAGGGAAGACAGCGGTCACTACATCGTCTTAGAGCGGGATGGGATCAATGAGACGGCTGACCCCACCCCTCTCTGTGATAAAGTGTCACTGATTGACACTCGACCCTGGGCGCTTCAGGGCTTAAAACTGAAGCGCCCAGGTGCAAAGCAATGAGTGACGCTACCCCTCGTTACTGAGGGGTAGGGCCTCGAGGTACGTTGCTTAGCTGAGGAGGTCACACCCACAGGAGCTGTGACATCCTGAGCCCAGCAAAGTGCAGCTCAGGCAGCCTAGCGTCTGCGCATTTAGCGCATGCCTAAGCGCATTTAGCGCATGCCTAGCTGCCTGACCTCAAAATGAACAGTGTCTGTCAGGCTGACCTTTACTCAGCCGAGCAGACACTGCTCTTGAGGGGCAAAAGGTGAGGAGACGTGGCCCCTTACCCCAATGGACTGGTCGCGGCTGCTTACCTGTGCCTTTGTTATTGCAGTTCTAAGCGGGGAGCAGGAGGAAGGCATTTATTTAGCCGACTCCAGTCAGGTTGGGAGTCTCATGTGTTACATATTTAGGGCCTTATTTATGACAAAGTAATGCAGCGCGGTGCCGCAAGTCATTTGGCTGTGCCGTGCTGCGTTACTTTGGAAGCAAAGGGATATCATATCTTCAATGATATGACGGATCCCTCTGCTCTCCCCTGCACTGGGGCACAATTGGCTGCCAACGCACCATGGTGCAAGGGTGCCTGCATTGCGGGGATAATTGTTTTTGTGCAGGAAGGGAAAACTTCCTGCACAAAAGATATCCCAAGAGGTGTTTTCCTCTTTCTATGTGTACTGCAGAATGCAGCACGCATAGAAAAAGGATAAAACAAGGAAAATGAAAAATTTCTCCTTGTTGCGCCTCCCCTGCTGAGGCATTGCATTCTGACACATTTTTAGGTGTATGATTTCTCGTAAATCTGGAAATGTGGCAGAATCCATGGGTGTTGCGTGAAAACACCCACAGCAACACCCTTGGCATGCTACTTTCACGCAAAGTGATGTGTGATAAGGGACCAGAATTACAAGGACAGAAAAAGCCATGCAAGGTGGCTTTATGTGGCCTTGTAAATATGTGTCAGCACACTGAGCCGCTGATGTGTCACAAAAAGTGACACACTGGTAGTGCAGGGTGTAGGAAGGTGGAATCTGACTATATGGTTGCCCCCACTTTTTTCCTGGCGTTTGAATGGTTTTTGACTAGTCTGGCTGGGATCCTGCTATCCAGGACCCCAGCCTATCTGCTTACTTCCTTAAATGATTGGTGTGCATATTAGATGCACTAGTGATTGGATACTGTGGTACCTTATGAGCCCCTAGTATATGGTACCTTAGGTACCTAGGGCATTGGTACTTCACAGGCCTACCAGGGGCTGCAGCATGTATTATGCCACCCCTGGGAAGCACTCACAATCTGACACCACAGGCCTGCTACTGCAGCCTGTGTGAGGTAGTTTTAGCACTCCTCACTGAGGTATAGGTTCCTATATCTCACCATACACACACATATAAACCTATCAGTCACCCCTCTAGCAGGCCCTAACAATCCTGAGGGCAGGGTGCTTGGTTTACTATGTGAGGGGGTGCTTCTGCCTGAGCAGGACCCCTCTACAGCTAGCAGAGTCTATTCTCTACTGCTGTTTGTGGATGCGGTTAAACCATATCCTCTTAAGTGCATTATAACCTCGCGGTAAATGCTAACTTTAGAATGACTGCATCAAAACATGTCGTGTTTGGTGTCAAAAACAACTTGGAATCCTACCCCCACACCAGTAACTGGTGTGGGAGTAGGATCCCACCCTTCTAGAGGGGACGACATGTACCCACTGTACTACACGGTAGAAATCTTCTAGAGCCCTGGCATCACAAAATGGATGCCACCAGCACAGACACCGGGCTGCCCTCCTGCTGCTGACCGAAACTCGCAGTGGAGTAAGTCCAACAAAGGGTATCCTGTCACAGGGAGGTGTTACCACCTCCCAGACAGGATTTAGTGTATTGGAGTTGGGTGGGTGCACTCTTAGAGTGCCTTTGAAGTCCTGCACTGGGGGAGCAGTAGGCTCCTCTGTGCATATGCCAGCTCAAACCAGTTTAGGGGCTACCTGCCCCTGCCCCGGCTCTGGCGCAAAACTGGACAAAGGGAAGTGGGTGTAACCACCCACTACCCTGACCCTCCTAGAGGAGTGATCATAGAGCTAGTCCCTCCTCTATCTTCACTATAAGATACCAAGCATTGCCAATGCAAGGCAGATTACACCTGGACGACGCTCTACAAAGAAGAATCCTGGCCCTTCGACGTTCCACTATCTCTGGAAGACTGAAGAATCTCCCTTGGAGTCAAGGAGTGACTCCCCTGCTTGGCAGGCACTAGTAACTTGATCAACGGTTGCAAACTTCACCGCTCCCTCCGGAGTCCGAAGTCCCTGCGTCCCCTGAAGCAGATTTCCTGACCTCTCGATGGCCATTTTGAGTCCCCAGCGAAGCTGTGGCGTCTGGACCCCACGAGTGACGAGGAACAGCAATACCAGGGAACCGTGCACTGATTTCGAGTGCAAACCCTAAACAACGTTCTACGAACTTGTGCTTTGGACCATCTGTAGTCCAAGTCCCTAGCAGGTCTGGTACCGAAAATCAGCTGCCTACCCCGTCCCGAGTGACCGTGGGCTCCTGTGGAACTTTTCCTGCAAAGGCGTCTTCGCGGATGCTTGCCCGTTGGCTAGTGACTCACCCGAAGACTTTCTCAACAGCTTCAAGGGCTCTCCTGGTTGCTCCGGGCCTGCCCTCACTTATCCTCGCTGTGTGGTTCTGTGATTTCTGAACCCGTTCAATGAAGGTTGTCGTATCGTGATGATTTTGGTATCAGCGAACCGCGACTGACAAGTGCGGTATGCATGAGTGTTTTCGTCATGCTACACCGATGGATTCACTGTGTATTTGACGATCTAGTCTGCACCCTTGGGTTTCATTTTGTGCATAACCGCCATTTTGTGGTTGCCCTCACATAGGCTAATGACTACAGGATGACTGTGGCCAAGCAAGCCTCTAGGGACGCATACACCTTAGCTTGAGTTCGTGTTGACTCCTGTTTGACCTGAGTCAACTGACCCTGTTGCCCGAGGCTAAACTTGTTGAGCCAGTTCCTTGTTAAGCAGCTGGTCAGATAGAGATCAAAGAGCAGGACATTATTGATTCTATGGCACACGCACACACCCCTCTATCTTGCTTCTCATCTGTTTCTGCTCCTTCCTTTTATGGCCTTATGGCCTAATTATTGATTTGGGTTGAGGTCTTTTATGATGGGCCCGTCCAGCCTGTTCGAGCAAGAATGCTGGATTTTTGCCTTGTCATTTGCGATGGGCTGGATAACTGAAAGTGGGTTTGTCGTTATGTGATGCCTCTGTAAATGTCATCCTCTGATTGGTCAAATTTGTAAGTAATTGATGCTAGCCAGGAACGTGGTTTTTGGCATAAAAGACGATGCTCCGCTCTATTATTTTTAGCAGTCTCCTGAGAACATACACCGTGTTGTACTTCTAGGATCTCTGTTACTGGCTGCAGCTAATAAATTTGATCTTTGATGTCAGCAGAAGAATCCCGTGTCTCTGTACTCTAAGACAGGTGGACCCGAAGACTTTGGGCGTGTCCCCTGCGCCGCTGGGTTTAAATCCCGGTTCTTCAGTTGGCGCCCAACTCTGGGGCGACTACAGCAGTACCGGTCCAAGCCTGAAGATCGTGAGGAGCTTCGTGTGAAAATTCTGGAGGGAGGCCTACCACTTCATCGACCCCTGTATGTCGTTGTGGTCCGAAAGTCTTTGCTGCGAAGTTCCCCGCATTCCGATGGCTACGAAGGACTGCTGCCCTGACTGTCGCCCTGTCTTGGAGCCCTTTGATGACTTGTAAAGCGAGACGATAGACGGGTCTTCTGGCGACGTCATCGATATTTCAGTTAAGTATGAGTGGAGCGTCTCCCAGTCCTTAGTTTGTTTTGGTATCCTTCGGGATCGCTTTGATTTGGTACCTGCAGGCCCCAAAGACGAGGGACTCGTGTATTCACGAGGCTATCGTTTTGATATTCCCTTGAAGTTTGAAGCTAGACTAGTGAGCGAAGATGCCTGGTCTTAGCAGACTTGGAAAGATATTTTGTTGTGGTTGTAATAGGGATTCCCGATTGGAGGACTCGTGTCCGGTGCCTCCGATTGGAACTCCGACCTATGACCTCTATTTAAAACACGGCGTGGGCCCCATCACGTATAATGATGTATGGATTAGGTATACTAGGAAGGATGGTGTCCTAAAATGACCCCAATATGGTAGTTATGACACGGAAACTTTAGATAATTTAGAAGTTAGACTCTTCAAAAAGAAAGCCCGGCCGTCAATGTTTGACTCTTTCCGCCTTTGGCGAAAGGAAGCCAAACAGAAGGAAATTAAGTTAGCGAAACGAAATAAGCGTGCACAAGGTATGTCGATGGTGCAGGCTGCTATACAGTTTAGGGATAATGAGGAAGAGCAAGAAAGCGAACAGATGTTTAGGCAACGTCAATTAGCGGTAGACAAATGTTATCCAGTTTTGCCGCCTCAACAGCAAGAAGAAAAGAAAGATCTTGCGAAAGATCCTTTAATGTCGCATCTATTAAGTTCGCCACCCCCTTATGCTCAGAGTGCTACCGCACCTCCGCCACTTGTAGTTGCGCAACCTCCGGTTGTTTTACCTCCAGTGGTTCCTAAACAGCCAGCTCTCCCTCTACTGGCTACTACTGCTTCGGCGCAGCCTTCTCAAAGGGCCACCGTCTTTGCTACCTCCTTCGTCTGCTACTCCTATACCTGTGTTGTCTGTTCCTTCTGTTACTGTTCCGACTTCGGTTCCTTCTCATTCTGCTTTGTCCCCTGTTCTTTTGTCACCTTCTCCTTCTGCTCGACGAAGAATGACTGATGCGGTTGCTAGTCTTTTTTCTCCTCTAATGGGTTCATTGGGTATGTCTCCTGTTGTAGAGCGTAAGCAATTGCGTAGTCAGTTGCCTGGTCCTGATGAACGGACAGTGCTGGATCACTTGGCGCGTACATGGGTTACCTATCCTTCGCACTATGATCTTGAGGGTGTTATGGATGTTTTCCATCAATGGGAAGCACCGAAACAGAGATACGTATTTGATATGATGTGTTCTTTCCTTCGTGAACAGTGGGAAGATAGTGAGGTAGGGCAGACTCCGCCTGAGTTGTTCCGTGTGCAGTCCGAGTTTGCGAAAGGAACTATAGTGGGTCTTGATGTTGAAAGAGCAGTCGCGACATTGTTGTCGTTTAGGAGTGAGTCTCCTTCTAGGTCATTATTTGAGCCTGATTCTTCAGTTAGGAGAAAGGCGCGTCAATATCCGATGCGTGAGGTTCCTCCCGTTCGGAGACCTGGTGATGTGCAAGCTAATCCACCTGTTCTGACACATTTCCAGCGCGTTTGGGTACATGTTCCATGGAAGCGTGCCGAAGTCCTAGCTCTAAAGCAGACTCTGCCTGATCCACGTAAAAATCCTGCCGTGTTTTATAAGGAGCTATCTCAAACTACGGGTTCATGTATCATGAATTTGGCTGATATAGATATGTTATTTGGGAATGTTGTTCCACAGCCTATATGGAGTAAGATTCGTCATACGGATCATGCGCAGGAATTAGGTGATACATGGAATAATCTTAGAACTGCAGATGAAAGACAAATAGGTGGTGCTAAACCTGAGAATGTGATTGCTGATCTCCCTGGTAGAATTATTGATTATATGAAGACTTTGATGCCTGCTATGCGTGTCAATTGGGACAAGCTGTCTGCATGCAAGCAGAAGAAAGACGAAACTGTGTCCGACTTTTTCACTCGATTTGAAGAGACATTTGCAGACCACAGTGGTTAAGACATGAGTACAGAAGGTGGTCAAAGGTTGTTAGTTGACAAGTTTGTGCATAATTTGCTTCCCAAGTTGTGCAATAGGTTGAAGGATTCTGAAAGTGCTTGGGCTGTTTCTTCGTCGGCACAGATATTGGCTACTGCCCAGTACTATGAGAATAGAAATAAGGATGAGATAGAGAAAGCAGATAAAAAGACTAAAGAATTGAAGACTAAGGTTCTTTTGCAGCAAGCATACCCGCCTCGCAATACCCAGCGTGATTATCAGCAACCCCAGCAATATCAGAGAAACTCGCAAAGGTTCGAGTCTTCTCAACAGCGTTTTCCTGTAGGCCCTAATCAGTGTGCGTATTGCAAAGAAGAGGGTCACTTCAAGAATAGTTGCCCGATTTTATTACAGCGCACGAATGGCGTTTCTGGTATGAGAGGTCGAGGTGTTCAACAAGCTCCGCGAGGTCGAGGACGTGGTATGTCTCAGATTGCACGTTCCTTGCCTCCGCAGAATTCGATGAATTGTTTTGATCAACAGAATGGCGCGTCTGGTAGGACGTCTCAGTACTATGCGGATGATTATTACGTTGAAGGTGAGAATATGGAAGGTAATGATTGTTAGGACAGCCACAGACAAAGAGAGGGAGTTGTTTCAGTTCCAGTAGATCAGAGTGGACCCTATGTTGAAGTGATTGCATCAGGTGTGTCAGAGCCTTTTCTGTTGGATACTGGTGCTGCGAAGAGTTCTATCATGCACTCTAAACTCCCTGGCGCACCTTTGTCTGGCTTAACGAATGTTTCAGTAGGTTTTTCTGTCGCCCCGGTTAGGTATCCGATTTCTAGTCCTTTGTCTCTTTCTGTCGGACCTTGTGAATTCGAAGCACCCCTCATTCTGACGACAGGTTGTGGGGAGAACTTGTTGGGATTGGACTTGTTGAAGAGATTGTATGCGACGCTTTATTGTTCTCCTTCAGGAGTACAGCTTACATTGGGAAAGAGAGTGATCTCTCCGATGTATTTGTCTAAAGACCAACTTCCAGCTGAATTGTCTTCTCTTCCTGATTCTCTTTGGGCTACTGGTCCTAATGATGTGGGTCTTTTGGAGATTCCGCCATATGTTGTGACATTGAAGGCGAATGCTAGATTGCCACGCATTCCACAGTATCATATCTCAAGTGATGGTGAAAGAGCACTCTTGGCGATCATCTCTGATCTGATTGAGAAAGGTGTGATTGAGGAAACGAAAGGTAATGTGTGCAATAGTCCGGTTTTGCCTGTTCTGAAAAGAACCGATTCTTCTCAGCCTCCTGTATATAGGTTTGTGATCGATCTTCGCGAGGTGAAAAAGGATTGTTGTTCCACAATTCCCTGTCGTGCCTGATATCACCGCTTTACTGACTTTGATTCCGGCTACAGCCACATGGTTTTCGGTGATTGATTTGAAGAATGCCTTCTTCAGCATCCCATTTGCCGTGGAGAGTAGAGATATCTTTGGCTTCTCTTTAGGAGGCCGAAGTTTCCGGTTTAAACGCGCTCCTCAAGGCTATTGTGAGAGTCCATCGATCTATAGTCAAGCTTTGAAGACGCAACTTGATTTGTTGGTTTTACCTGATGGTGCTGCCCTTATTCAGTATGTTGACGATCTTTTAGTTGGTGCTGACAATGAAGAGACTTGTAGAGAGGCTACTCTGTCGTTGTTACGTCACTTGTCTGATTTCCATCATAAGGTTTCTCTCTCGAAGTTGCAGTATTGCCGACAAGAAGTTACCTACTTAGGTCACCTCTTATCGAAGGAGGGAGGAAGATTGACCCCAGAAAGAATTCAAGCGATTGCAAAAATGAGTGTGCCTACGACACAGAGAGAAGTGCGTGCGTTTCTGGGTAATACATCGTACTGTAGACAGTGGATTCTGAATTTTTAGTTGCTTGCAAAACCTTTAATAGCTCTTACTGTTAAGGATACTCCGAATCCTATTCCTTGGACTGACGAATGTCAGAAGAGTTTTTCAGAATTGCGTGATGCGCTGTGTTCGGCTCCTGTGTTGGGTACTCCCGATTACAGTAAACCTTTCACATTGTATGTCCACGAGAGAGAGGGATGTGCATTGTCAGTTTTGACTCAACAGTTTGGCGATAATCAACGTCCATGTGCTTATTTTTCGTCGACTTTGGATCCGGTAGCTAGAGCGTTGCCGAGTTGTTTGAGAGCTACAGCGGCAGCGGCTGTTTCAATCCGACAGTCTGCTGGTTTGGTGATGGACAATACACTGACTGTGATGGTTCCACATGCAGTGGATACCTTGTTGAACCGTACCAAGACACAGCACTTAACTAGTGCTAGGTTGTCAGGTTACGAATTGACCTTGTTAGCAAGTCATGTACATATAAAGAGATGCAACACGTTGAATACAGCCACGTTGTCGCCGATCTCAACTGAGACAGATGATACCGAACAGCATGATTGTTTTCTTAGGACTGAGGAAGAAACAAAAGGGAGGATAGACCTTAGGGACACTCCTCTTGCAGAATGTGATGGTACTTTATGGGTTGATGGTTCGTGCTTCAAGCTTCCGAATGGAGATACGACTGCGGCATATGCGGTTACGACTTTGCATACGATTGTTGAAGCTGCTCGTATCCCACATAATTCAGCACAAGCGGCAGAGTTGATTGCATTGACAAGAGCGTGTGTGTTGTCGAAAGGGAAAAGAGTGACTGTGTACACTGACAGCCAGTATGCGTTCAGTGTTGCTCTTAGCTTTGGACGATTGTGGAGAGAACGTGGGTTTCTGACTTCGCATGGGACCAAGATCCAACATGGTCAATTGGTGAATGAACTTCTTGAATCTCTTACTTTGCCGTTGCAAGTTGCGATCGTGAAATGCAGTGCACATAAGAAAGTCACGGATGATGTTGGTCGTGGTAATGCGTTTGCAGATGAAGTCGCGAAAGAGACTGCGAGAGATGTGATGAGTTGAATGTATGTTGCGGGTCCGGCGAGATGGATTCCAGATAGAAGTATGTGAAGATACGATTGAAAGTGTGAAATCCATCCAAGCTGAAGCTACAGAGAAAGAGTTGAATGAATGGAGAGAAAGCAAGGGTAAATTGGACTCGAATGGTTGTTGGGTTGAGTTGTCAGAGCATCAGCGATGGTTGTTGCCTGATGCGTATGTACTTCCAGTGGTTACGATGGCACATGGAATGGCCCATATCAGTGTGAAAGGGATTTGTAAGTTGTTGGCCCCAGTATGGCAAAATGCTGGAATTCCTAAGTGTGCAGAGAATTTGGTCAAGAACTGTATGGTTTGTTTGATGTACAATCCTGGTAAGGGAACTCCAACTCCAGCTGGTCATTTTGCTCCTCCCACGTATCCGTTTGAGGCCTTGCAGCTAGATTTCATCCACATGGAGAGGTGCAACAACCTGAAGTATGTCTTAGTGGTTGTTTGCTCTTTTTCTAGATGGGTGGAAGCCTACCCTTTGAGGGACAATACTGCCTTGTCCACAGCTAAAGCCCTTATTAAGGAATTTTTCCCTAGGTATAGGTTGCCGAGAATGGTCTAGAGTGACAATGGGAGTGAATTTGTGGGTCAAGTGATGAAGAGAGTGTGTGATGGGTTAGGAATCCGGCAGAAGTTCCACGCTTTCAATCATCCCCAGTCAGCTGGTCTAGTTGAGTGCTACAATGGCACGTTAAAATTGAAATTGGCCAAAATTCAAGCGAGCTCTGGTCTACAATGGCCTGATGCTTTGCCGTTAGCCCTTCTGTACACAAGAATGACTGTGCATTCGCGAATGGGTCTGAGTCCTTATGAGGTTGTGTTTGGTCGCCCGGCAAATATTTGGGGAGTGCCGCGGCCGACAAAATTTAGTGAGATAGAACACCCTGTATTGCTTGACTACCTGTACGAATTGACGGCTAAATTGCGTGTTCTGCATCAACAAGTTCATGATACTTTGCCACAGGTTTCTGAAGATCCAGGGCACGCCATTGAACCTGGCGCGTGGGTGCTCGTGAAGAATTTTCAGCGAACCAAGTACGAGCAGCCCCGCTGGACAGGACCTTACCTGGTGTTGTTATCTACCTGTTCTGCGGTACGAGTGCACGGTAAAAAGAACTGGATTCACGGCGTACATTGTAAGAGGGCCCCTTTGCCTCTGCCATACGACCGGTGGGTCCAAAAAGGACTTCCTGATTCTGAGACTGAGACCGTGCCTCATTTTCTGCCTTTCAGCGATGCCCGTTTGATTGGAACAAACACTGAGCCAGAAAGTGACGATCTTCTTCAAGAAGCTGTGCCTCCATCGAACTGTTTGAACACTGTTGAACCTGAGCTACTTTTCCAAAAACAGACATTGCCTGGCAAAGAGCGTTATAATTTGCGACCAAGAGTCGCGGGACAAATAACAAATTAAGTTCCTTCTTTGCTATTTTTAAGGTTAGCTCCCCTCCGAGAAACTATTTTTGATTTTTGTTTTTCGAACCACCATCCGGGTTCAGCTGTAGGGTCGCGGTGCCAAGTCCTTGGAGTGCAAGCCGAAGACGTTAGGTCGACGGTTCTGGTTGGTCTAAGGGCGTTCCCTGGACCGACAGGCGCATTCCTTAGCACGGAACACCAATCCGCCGCGAGCAGCACGATTATAGGATGGAGTTTTTCGGGATGGAGAGACCTACTAAAAGAATGAGCTTCAAGAGCGAAATGTGTATAATAATGAGTAGAAAACGTTTTTAATATTATGTCTGTTTATACTGTTTAGTTTAATGATGTTTTTAATTGCATATGTGACATTCTCTATTCAAGTGACATTCATGCCCACTACACAACCCATGCCTCCTCCTACTGTTTCTTCGCATTCTTTTCACCCTCTGCCCGAACATGAGTCCATTAGGAGAATGGAATTCGCTAATAATTCCTTTGTTCAGCTTCTGCACCAACACCAGCTAGTAGTGAACACAACTAATTGTTGGGTGTGTGGCCTTATGCCCCATACTACCGATAAAGGTATTCCTTACCTGGTCCTGCCATTTAGCTACAATGGTTCTGTGTGGGCATACAGAACAATGTTCATTTATGCCCGTGAAGTTAACCCCCTACGTTCTGTGAAGGATAATCCGAAGAATAGTGCTCTGGTCAAGGGAATAGTCGACATGATTAGAGGAATAGGTTCTTATGAGACTATCCCGAGAGATGAGACGCTAGCGTATATTGGATGGAACGTTACTGGATATGGAGTTAGTTTGAGTGGGAACCAGCGAGCGGAGAGATCCTCTCCGATTTGGATAGTACCCCATCAGGGTCATTACTGTCTGCAAGGTAATGGCAAGAATCCTAGAGCTCAGTTAGGGAAGAGTGTTTGCATTGAGACATATGTTTTTGCATCCCAGACTTCCCCACCGTTTCTAGCAGCTAAGGGGACCTACTTCATTTGCCATGGCAGAGCGTATACATGGTTGCCCCCTGATTTCTCGGGCACATGTTTTGTCTCGTTCTTGTTACCTCCTACATTTACAGCTGCGGCAGATTACCACAAGATGAGAGTCGTTAGAGGTGTCTTCAGTAAGGAAGATACCACAGGACAAGAATTGGGAGATTTTGTGAAGGGTTTTCTGCCGTTTTGGGGACCTATGGTTAACAGCAGGAACATACGGCAATTGACGAGAGTGGTTGAGTCCACCATAGTCGAGACTGCCGGCGCCCTTAGTAACTTGACTGCTGAGCTCCAGTCGGATCGCCTTATGACTCTTCAGAACAGAGTTGCGTTAGATGTCATACTTGCAGATAGAGGAGGGGTCTGTAAATTGATCCAATCGAGCTGTTGTGTTTTCATTCCAGACAACGCTCCGACAGTTTTCCAAGCCATCTTCAAGCTACATAAGATCTCCGAGTCCGTACATGTGGACGAAGGAGATTGGTCGTTAATGGGATGGTTCTGGGGATTGTTATCCACCTGGGGATGGAAGATTCTGATGGTCATTGGGATGGTATTAGCTATCCTTTTCCTGTTCTGTCTTTGTGTACAGTGTGCTCCTGCTATATGTGGCCTTTTTGCTACCTCGTGTTCGAGGAGACCTGTCCAGAGAGAGTTACTAAGTACCAGGATGATGCTACAGCAACATCTTAATGATCTGATGAATATAGACCTGGATACAGATTGACGTGAGTTTAGGTTATTGCCTATGTAAGGGCAAAAGGAGGGTCTGTGGTTCCGTGAATTCTGAACCCGTTCAATGAAGGTTGTCGTATCGTGATGATTTTGGTATCAGCGAACCGCGACTGACAAAGTGCAGTATTCATGAGTGTTTTTCGTCATGCTACACCGATGGATTCACTGTGTATTTGACGATCTAGTCTGCACCCTTGGGTTTCATTTTGTGCATAACCGCCATTTTGTGGTTGCCCTCACATAGGCTAATGACTACAGGATGACTGTGGCCAAGCAAGCCTCTAGGGACGCATACACCTTAGCTTGAGTTCGTGTTGACTCCTGTTTGACCTGAGTCAACTGACCCTGGCTAAACTTGTTGAGCCAGTTCCTTGTTAAGCAGCTGGTCAGATAGAGATCAAAGAGCAGGACATTATTGATTCTATGGCACACGCACACACCCCTCTATCTTGCTTCTCATCTGTTTCTGCTCCTTCCTTTTATGACCTAATTATTGATTTGGGTTCAGGTCTTTTATGATGGGCCCGTCCGGCCTGTTCGAGCAAGAATGCTGGATTTTTGCCTTGTCATTTGCGATGGGCTGGATAACTGAAAGTGGGTTTGTCGTTATGTGATTCCTCTGTAAATGTCATCCTCTGATTGGTCAAATTTGTAAGTAATTGATGCTAGCCAGGAACGTGGTTTTTGGCATAAAAGACGATGCTCCGCTCTATTTTTTTGAGCAGTCTCCTGAGAACATACACCGTGTTGTACTTCTAGGATCTCTGTTACTGGCTGCAGCTAATAAATGTGATCTTTGATGTCAGCAGAAGAATCCCGTGTCTCTGTACTCTAAGACAGGTGGACCCGAAGACTTTGGGCGTGTCCCCTGCGCCGCTGGGTTTAAATCACGGTTCTTCAGCTGGGTAAGTCCATCAGACCTTGCTGGTCTGCACCATCTTCAATCTTCACTCCACACGAGACTTGCAGTTGCCAAGGCTTGTTGGCTCCAATCTGGCTGCCGACACCGTCATCAGCTGCAGACGTCGTGGGACCTCCCGAATCCAGCTGCTGGTCATCGTCGATCTCTCCTGGACCTCGTGAGCGAAGAGACAAATCACCATCGACGACCTGAAGCGACGCGACATCAGTGGTCATCCACCCTGCTGGCCACCGGTCACTGGCAAGTGACTTTGAACTCTGTCCCCTTAATTTTCAGGTCCTCTTCAACTTCAATCCATCTTCGGATTCCAGCGGACACCTCTCCAGTCGTCACAAGCAGCAAGTCTTCAGTGGTCTCCATTGAAAACAGCATCGCGACCCGACACCAAAAGACACCTATGCACCCGGCTTCCGTGGGTGAGGAAACTCGTGCACTCCGGTGCCCAAGTGTGTGTTGGCCCTCGAAATACATACCCTGTAAGTGGCTTGCTTGTTGACTTTTCCGAAGTGCCCTAAAACTTTAAATTACAAACCGCGACTTGTGCCATTGAAACCAATAGGAAACCCGCGGCTGTGTTTAGACACTGCACGCGTCTCCCGTGGGCTGGTTACTTACCTGCTAACACTGCAGAAGCGAAGCCCCAGCGATTCCCAAGGCCCTAGGCCTTTTCATTTTGCAAGTCGAGTTTGTTTAACCATTTTCTTAGTATATGGTCTGGTACGCCCCTAGGGCTACAGCCATATTTGTGCTTAATTTATTGAGAAGTGTTGACATTTGTATGTGTATCTGGGTTCTAATCTCATAAAGAGATTAGTAGAGTGTATCTAAGAATAAATACATATATATTTGATATATATACCTGTGTGGTGTCCTTTTCATTTGGTAATTCAAGAGATTATAAGGTAAAACAAGCTGCTTTACATTCCTCAGAGACGTAGCCTGAAGGCTGCTCTCCACAGCTACCACTAGGATAGCTTTCTTTAAAAGGTTGTCTTAAACCTATCTACCAAGAGTCTAATTGGACTGGTGCAAGGTGGCCACTATAACTAGTGACCAGCATATGCCAGGCCAACTTCTCACACAGGGGGCTTGTAAATATGCCCCTTACAGTTTAACCGGCAACTTTCTCCTCTATGATTTGCATTTACTACCCCTGACGAGGCATTGTGAAAAAACACCAGTACCCCATGACATAGGAAATGTAGTAGTTTGTCCAGAGAGTATTTTACATTTTTCTCAGCAGCCCTAGAGTTTGTGTGAAAGGTAAGAAAAGGAGAAGGGATTATAAACAAGAGCAGCCCTGCAGCAACCTGCTTTTTATTACTTCACAATGTCAAATTAGGACTCAGTTCCATGATGCTAATTATTTAAAAAAAAAAAAACTGTTCCATATTGCAGTACATTTGGAAAGCTGTATGTTGGTCCCATGTCTGGATTGTCTGCTTCGGGCCAGGGTACAGGTACAGAGACAGATCTGTGTGTGGGAATCAGTAGTGCAATGCCAGGGGTGCTGAAGGTCATGAGCCTGTTGCCTAAAGGTACCAGGAGAATTCAACCCTGTGTTCAGGTGCGATAGTGCAATGTGATCAAAGGTACTAAACCAGAACTACAAGTCCCAGAATGCACTGAAGTAGGAAATGTAGCACACGGCAGCAACAAATGTGTCCCTGTGGCATGAAGTCATGTCGTGACCAGGGAGATGCAGTTTCAGAGCAGCGAGCTTGTAGTGCTTGAAAAGCTGGGGTGTTGCCGACGAGGACTGAACGGCAGTGGTAGGGTTGTCTGGGTCCAGTCCCAGAATGGCAGAAGTGTCTGCAGGACAGAAGTAAGAAGAAGTGGCAGAGCTACCTGGAGCTGTAATATCAGCCAATCTAACATGATGTGGGAAGTATCCACCTGCCTGGGCAGTGTTTTGCAGTCCAGGGAGATTCAAGCAACCCCAAAACAGAGTGTTTTTTGTGTTCGACAAAGGAAGCCAACCATTTCTTTAGTTTGCGTGTTGAGCAGATAAGGGTGTTTTTAGGTCTCGCCTGAGACAGCGCTTTAGCGCTGCTCTGGCGAGACTTATAGTAAGCGAGTTTTGGAAGTGCAAACGAGTGCTTTCAGGCCTCCAAATACAGTGCATGTGCCCCGGGCGTGCGCACCATTTGGCAGCCTGAAAGCACTCGTTTTCTTTCACTTTCGCGGCCCCTTTGATGTCCCGCACCACTGTGCCCGCCCCCACTCCTCCTCCCACTCCCTCCTCGTCAACTTCAGTGCGCGCTTGTTGTTTGTTGTTCGCTGTGATTTATTGTGCGCATAAACATCGGCCGTTTCGCCCTGGACGTATCATGTTTTTAAACCGCACCTTGCCTCCATGCTACATTGAAGCCAGCATTGCAAGTTGCAGGCAGGCTAACTACAGTGTGCTGCGAGGGGACTGGGGGAGGGGTGAAGAGTTGGTTGAGTTTGTCAATGAAATGCTGAAACACAATTATTTCAAATGCCGATTTTAATTTTAAGCGTTTCTCCTTCATTTCTAAAACGGGCCATTATTAAGAGAAAACAATTTTACAAAAATTCATGTAAAACACCATTCACTTCACGATACTTTATATATTTACAAATAGTTTGTGGCTTTCACATGCATTTATTTTTTGCTTTTTAGTTGTTTAATTAAGAAGGAACTTTGGCAACTGAGATTGCAGTATAGCTGCTGTTTTATCCAGCAAATCATGTGCATTTTTTGTAGACCTTCAAATTAAATGCCCAAAAGTGTATAATTAAATTTAAAACATGAGTGAGAGTTTTTACTTTTCTGTGGTTTTTGTCTTTTTTAAGGCCCGTGTTGCTGGCATTTTTGTTTCAGTTTTGGGGTGCTTTTCCCTGCTGACGCTTGGGAAGTGTGTGTGCCGTTGCAAATGTCAGCTGTATTCTAATGAAGCCAGGGCATTGTTTGTTCCTGAAGGGGCTGGCACATTCCAGGGCTCTGCGGTTATTATGAGGCGCAGTGTGGGTGGCAACATTTGGTGTCTGCCTCTTGGGGCAGGGACTGGATTGGCAAGTTTCTCCGGCAAATAAGATCTTACCATGTCTCTGAATTCCCTTTAACAATAAGCATTTGCAATGCAATAGGTCTCGCATTTATACGAGTTTGAGCTATTGGCATTGTAAATGACAGTGCTTTTTATTTAAGTTTTTTTTTTTTAAAAACATAAATAAAAGGCACTGTCATTTACAATGCCAATAGCTCAAACTCGTATAAATGCGAGACCTATTGCATTGCAAATGCTTGTTTAACCCAGTTTCTCCCCACAGGCAAACAAAAAAGTTTTGGGTGTTTTTTGTTTGCTCATTACTGTGGAGGAGGGCACGGCCTCATGCAAGCCCTGGACCCCAGAAAAGGTTGTGACAGCCCATGCATGTGTTTAGTAAATAGTGGGTCTAGTAATACAAGAAATCAGGGTAGTGAGATTATCAATAGGTACATATAGGGTTATATTTCCATTTATGACCGTTTGCCAATCTTCGCATGAACTTTAGAATATAACTAAGCACCATGCTCCAGCGTTGGTGTTATATTGGTGAATCAGCCAGATGTGGCTATATGGTGGTCAATTGCTACTGGGCAGACATGGGAGAATCCAGGGCTTTGCTGGGAACTTAGAATAAAGAACATTTATTTATAACAACTTTAATATTTTGGTGATGAGGATAGAAGGAGGGAGCTCAAGCAGGCCACCCCCACACAGAGTGGGGGGGGGGGGAATATTTTGACATATTTGAGAATCATTTTGAAGCATTCGACTGTTTGGACTTTAGACCTGCCAGGAAGAGAGAACTGTCTGCTAATTCTCTAGGAAAACAAGGACTGCATGTATTCAAGTTTCTGCATGAAGCAGTGGATTCTGATAATAGTGCTATTGCAGGTGATTGTGGAAGCAAAGAAAAGGTTGGAAATACATTTTGGAAAATAAATGAACTTGGCTATGCAAAGACATAAGTTCTACACACAACCTTAGAAAAGCAACGAAACAGTGGATCAGTTTGTAGCAAGATTAAGGGAGCTAGCCATTAAATACAATTGGGTAATATGACAGACCAAATTAAAAAAATACAGGAAAGGCTTGGGGTAGCCAGAAATCCAACCTTACAAAAGGCATAGGAATAGAAAAGAGTGTAGAATAATCTGATGTATGCACAAAAGACAGATTGATTCCAAGAGACTCAGTGATGTCACTGTAGTTGGGGAAAAAAGCAAGTGACAGTAAAGGGAGGCAAAGCCAATAAACTCGAAAAAATTGGAAGCTTCAATAAAGAAGGAAGTGTTTAGTTTAGATCAGCTTTTAAGGGATGCTCCAGGTCCTTTAGTGTAACGCATGCAGCTGATTACGAAGGCTGTTTTGTCCATGGTAAAGACTATCACAAGTGAGTGCATCTAGACAGAGTATTTAGAGATTTGAACAAAATGCGAGTTGTCATCGTAAAGGAGGGAGCAACGAGTAGTGATTGGGTTTCATGTATATAAAACTCAAAGAAACTCAAAGAAAAATAGACCACAGTAAATTTCAGATGCCAAAGAAGTAGAATTGATGATAGACTCTGGGTCCGTATATTTAATAGAATCAAAAGTATGCTTTTAAAGCCTTGTGGTCTGGGGTTAAGTTATAGCCTAATTATATCCACCCAAAAGGTTATGAAGGGGAAGAGATACACATGGTAGTCTATATATGGTCAAAATTCAATTTTAAAAGAAGAGAGGTCAAAGGGAAGTTGCATGTTGCCCAAAATGGGCCATTAATTGTGGAATGGACACAACAATACAACCTGCACATTAGCATTGACCCTTGATCAGCAGAGCAACTGTTAGGGGTACAGGGAGTGAGATGCTGGATTAACTCTTGGCCAGTTTGAAGTATATTTCAAGAAAAGATTGGAACATTTAAGGGTTATTTACATAATATCAAGTTTAGGAAAGGAGCTGTTCCGGTGAGACATAGTTTGCGGAAAATCCCTTTAATAGTAAGGAAGGAGTTTAGAACGATGCTGAGGTAAATAAGGTGGGAATTGCATAATTTAAGTAGTAGAAGCCTCTGAATGGCTTTCCCCAGTAGTTATCTCCTAAAAGGTCGACCAGCATCTGAGATTCTGTGCTGACCTCAGGAACCTTCACCAAAATATGTTTGATGGATAGTTTCCATCTTCTTAACATTAATGAGATGGTCTTAATGTTGCCCAATGCAAAGTTAAAAAAAGAAACTGGATTTAAAGACAGCTTATCATCAAAACTAGTTGCACCCCAAATCCCCAACATCCTTTCTTAGAGGAGGTGAACCAGTTCATCAAACTCTCCTCTTCTTTGGCATCAGCATCTTACAGCATGTAATGAATAGTTTGGCATGGCAAACGTCAGGCTCTTTCAGGGCAGTATTTTAGTTTTTGAAGCCAAGAGATTAATAAACCTAATCAGGCTTTAAGAGACGTATTGAACATTGTGAGAGACGCTGGACTTACTTACGCGAGGAAAAGTAGCAATTCATGGTAGAGGAGATAGAGTAATTAGGATAAACCATTTTAGACTTAGGTGTCAAGCCTAAAGAAGTTTTGGTCAAGTCATTAAGATTAGTTCATCGCTCGAAGGTAAGGACCAACTATGATCTTTTATGGGCTTGATTATTACGCAAAATTCCTATGGCTTGTTTCAGATGAGGATATGCCTATATGTCCATCTAAATGGGGTGGGTGGAATGTTTCATTCTGTCTGTGGAATTTGCGGAATTTGGTGAATCTGCCTTACTCTTGTAATGCGGAGATTCAGCCAAATTCTGACAATCGCCGCATGTCTGACTTTTTTTCCAGCAAGGCTCCAGAAATGCGAGCTGGTGAGCGTGAGCGAGATTTGGCATCCCCAGCACTATTTTCAATTTTCTAACATGTGCCGTCGCAGGTAGTCCAATTTTAGATTAGATTTGCTGCAGCTAGAGTAGATTTTCTATTTAAGCAGCAGCAAAATCAACTTACATGGCCGCATGCTCTTGCGCACCACATGGTGCAATTCTTGCTGATTTTTCAGAGCAGCTCACGTTACTGGCCCTAAATTGCAGCACGTGCAGTGTGACATGTTTATTATGCGCCTCACCTGTGGCAGAACTTGCAGGATCTCACAGTTTTTATATAATTTCGCGGAATTCCACAGAGTTAAACCCCGTGAGTCATGCTCACCCCTAGTTTTGAGACCCACTTGGTTGTCCCAAACCTCATCTTGAATTTAGTTTACATTCAAGCTCAATGTACCTCTGACTAGCTTGCCTTAGCATGGCACTTACAGTCTTTCTCTTTCCCTCTCTCTAGCTCTTTCATTTTGTGTTTAACTATCTGTCTTGCTCTCTCTCACACTCTCTCTCCTCTGTCTCTTCCTCTCTGACTCTTGCTGCCAATCTCTCTCTTCCTATTCTATCTCCCTTTTTATCTCTTTCTCTTTCAGTGTTACACCCGGTCTCCTCACTTCTCTCGCATACAGTCTTTGTTCCTTCAGTTAAATTTACTAATTGCATTATTTGCATGACATACATGTGTACAAGAATTGCTAAAGCCATGCAGGATCATAGGTACTTTTACATGTGAGTCTTTGATTCCCTGATGGTGTCACAGGCAGACAGGTATCCTGCTGTCTTTTTTGCCATATTTGGTTCTTCTTGAAGAGGATGTCTGTCTTCTTTTCATCCTTTAGCTTTGTGAAGTTGGTGATAATTTGGGCGAATTCCCTAAAGCCCCTAGTAGTAGTTGCTTGTCGCCACAGGTTTGAGTCACTGTGTGCAATATTCCATGGTTGCATTGTTGACAAAATTAATATTTCCTTTGTCTGTTTTTTCTATAGACACATATTACAGAGCAGAAGAATCACCCCAGCATTATGCATGAGTGCGTTCTGACTAACTCATTGACTCATAGTTTGACCAAAAAGCCCATAGTAAAGACTGTAGAACTAAAGGTTACAGATGATATCAAAAGAAACTCAAACTCAAAAAGAAATATAGCTCAGAAGTGGGGGCGACACAGACGCCTGAAGTTAGTGCCTGTAAAGAGGACCTGGACTGGTGCATGTACAGGGAAAAGACAGTCTTCGCAGTTCGTGGCTGTCCCAGAAAATGGTCCAGGATATGGGACCCCTGGAATACTTATTGAGGACATATCTGTACCCCTTCGATTGCAATTGACCCTGAAGATCCCCCAACCCCATGAACAGTACCCTAATGCTTATTCGTTATTGTTTTTGCGGAATATGATGTACCAAATTCCTCTGTACGATATGATGTATATTGATGAATGTTTAATAAAAAGAAAAAAAAACTCAAACTTGTAACACAGAACACCTTTGCTTATACGGTTCCACTTGTTTGTATCCAAGCTGCTGTAATGTGAATGGGGTCGTATAGTGATCTTCTGGTTTTCTTTTTCAATTCTTCTTTTTACTTTTTGATTTTCCTCAATGAAAGAGTGATTCTTTTTCAAAGATATTACTTTGATTGTACATTGACTTTTAATGTGTGTAATTACCAGTGCCAGTTTGTGATTGAGTTCAAAATCCTCTGGCACCTTCAAGAGCAGGCATTGATTGCTTGACCTAGCATTGACTGGCTGGTTGTACTTCCTACCTTTCCTTTTTCCTTTTGTTGAAAGGTGATAAGGGAGACTGTCTCCAGTCACCACATTGGTCCTCCAGACTTCCCAACACAGGACTGCTAAGGAAAGTATAAATAAGAGGTGATGAAGACCTCCTTCGAATTATTGGCTGACGAGCTCATCGTACTGGTGCCCGCAAGTAGGAGACAAGCAAAGTATAAAAAAACTCCTAAACAAAAAGTCTACAGCTCGCAATACTCAGACACAAATCAGAAATTGTGGACAAAATCAAATGAAAAAGGACTGAAATGTATGGGGCATTAGGTGTAACAAAGATGGATCCTCCAACATAGTGAGCAAAAGAAGAAGGGATGCACATCCCATGAAGCAGTAGTAGTCTGCTTTAGGGGCTCTGTCCATGGTGACCTGTAAGTGAATGCTGGCCATTTTGGAACAAGGAAATTGTTATTTTACCAATGGAACTTCTTGATGGTATGAGAGACTGTGATGCATTCCTTCAATCAGCTGAGGTGGACCACTCTTTTGCGCAGTAGTGAGAATATCTTTTTTTATGCTCCCAAACTACTATCCACCTCAAAGAGGCACGATCCTCCAAAAACAAAAGGCCACCAAAAGGGAAATTGCAGGAGAACAATCATAGCAAGCTTGGCATTCCAGCAGCCCATTACCAGATCGACACCTTTTTGAACCGTGTATGCCACCAGCACACAACACAGGGCCACACGAGAGCCATGAAGAACTAAGCAAGTAAGAAGAGCAGTGAGTCTTGCAAGGGAGAGTGGCTCCGCGAGAGGGCTTTCAAGACATGTAATGTCCCATGAACTATGCAGAAGAGTGTTGTTTGCTACATTTGGTGATTCAGTGATACAAAGGATAACAGTTACACAGTTGGCATGCTCCAAATCCTGCAGCCCTAGGATATCAGAGGTTAAGGACAGTGCCCACCACAAAAACTACCCAGCAAACAATGACTGCCCAAGCACCAAGGATAAAGGACTACATAGAAATACAACTGAACTGCACAGGCCAACATAACAGCACACATCGCACCAACACTGATCAACAAATGAAAAAGACATCTCACTAGCGCTAACAAGCATATATGAGACACCTTTACAGCACTGGTCAACATACAATGGACAGCGCAAAGAGCCAATAACAATAATAGCTAACAAATATATCAACCAGACAACTTAATAGGACCAACAAACCTATAAAAGAGACACCTTGAGATAATTCATCACCATAAAATGAGACATCATAATGGCACTTACAAATATACAAATGAGGCAACCCACCAGCATCCATAAATATATGAAAGAGGCATTTCAACATCTGGTGTTTTGGAAATTGTTGTTCGATAATCCTTTGAAACTAAACCTGGAAAGATAAAATCATAATCCTGTTGATGTGTGGCCTCTCCATCTATCTGAAACTTAGTTTGGTGGTTGTTACCTTTTATGCTTGCCTCCCAGGGCACTAACCTAACTGTTCTTTTTGTCTTAATAAACAGCATCTCTACTATCTTATCTCTCCTCCTCTAAAACCTTAGGGAAAATGTTACCACTGCTCCCCATGTCATGCCAATGTGTGATAATTCAGCTAGGTATGTCTTCTCAGCTGGACCTTAAGGTGCATGTTAGACTTAGCATCCTTGGTGTGATTTCCCCAAACTTTTTGCCTCTACCTTCTGTATTTTTGATGGTCTGCTGGATTTTGTTTTTGCTGGCTTAGATGCTTTGGGCACTTTGCTACTGCTGATCAGTGTCAAAGTACAAGTGCTCCCGGTGTAAATTGTTACCATGACTGGTTATCCATGATTGGCACATTTGATTTACTGGTAAGTCCCTAGTACAGAGACATATGTGTGTCCATGGCCTGCAAATCAAATGCTACTTGTGGGCCTGCAGCTCTGATTGTGCCACCCACATGAGTAGCCCTGTAAATGCATCTCAGACCTGCAACTGCAGTGTCTGTATGCGCAGTTTTAAACTGCCATGTTGACCTGGCAAGTGCACCCACTTGCCAGGCCCTTATCTCACCTTTTCTTACATGTAAGACACCTCTCAGGTAGGCCCAAGGTACCCCCATGGGCAGGGTGCAGTGTATGTAAAAGTTGGGACATGTACTGGTGTGTTTTACATGTCCTGATAGTGAAATACTGCCAATTTCGTTTTTCACTATTGAAAGGCTATCTGTCCCATAGGCTAACATGGGAATTGCTTTGTAACATCTTACAAGCATAACTTTCCATTGGGACAAAATGGAGAAGTGGAGTTTAGGATCTCTAAACACAGAATTTAATAACAAATCTTTTTAGGGAGATGGTTTTTAAATTGTGTGCTTGAAAATGGCACTTTTACAAAGCATGCATTTTATTGTTTAACCATGCTGCGTGCCTCTGCTGTTTGTATATTGACTGTCTGGTTTGGGAGTGTCAGGAGCTGGGGATGTGCATTCACTGTAGACAGCCACAAGGGGGGTTGAGGCATGTCCTGCCTTTCCTGGGTGACTCATAGGTGTGCTGAATAGACCTTGGCTGCATTTAGAGTGGTGGGAGGGGTTTCACTAGCACCTGAATAGGCAGTGCCTCCTCTGCACAATGCTGTCTCCACATCTTGTAGTGAAGCTGGGTCAGAGAGGGCAGAACTGGTTTGGACTGGGCTCAGAGACCCTTGCCACAAAGACAACAAAGAGAAAATGGGGTATAAGTGTTGGACCTTAAACCCCGGAGAATTAGATCACTTCTGGATTCAAGAAGAACCTTGAGAGCTGTGTGTGCTTTGTTGGATTTTCCTGCAGCTGCTGCTTCTGCCAAGGAGAAGACAAAGACTGGAACGTTGCTGTGAACCTGCTTGTAGAAGAATCTCAAAGGGCCTATGTGTGCTGGCCTCGTGTACCAAAGTCTCAGGGACACAAAGACTTCACCTACAACCCACTGACCAGCACCTGGACTCCTCTGTGGACTCAAGCATTCAAAAGGGCGCTGATTCCAGATCCTGGGCCCTGAGAATTGTGTGGTTGGTGCTGAAAAGCAAAAAACGCAACTCTGACGCTGCCAGTAATACCGCAACCTGCACCGAGGCTGGGGGCACCGCTCATGTAGAGCACAACGCACTGCCCTGCCTGCACCACAGAATCAACTCCAGCGCTCATACCGCTGCCGTCACCGCCAGCACCTGCATTCCGTTATCGTGGAGTGGATAACCGACGAGGGTGACTTCACGAACACTTCGACTTTGCTTCGCCTCTCCGGAATCAACGCCCCACCGCCAACGCCACCTAACCTCCCCTGTCACGGACTCAATGCCTTGCCTCCCCCGTGGTAATCAGGGAACCGGCCTTGACTTTGGCACTGACGCCTCACCTCCACAACACCGTGCATCGTCCATAGACTTCGTTTCCAACATATTGTTGTTTGGGTAGTCTGTGTGACTCCATGCCCGACGCTGTGCACCTTGCGGTCGACGCCGTACTTTGGATTCATGTCTGTTACAACATCGTAATACAACACACACAAGGAGGGCCAGGAGCAGGTTTAAGGACTGGCGTGGGCGCACTCCCCACTACTCTAATCAAATCACAAAGAGCCCACGGGTCCAGAATGTGTGAAACTAATGAATGTGATACGCAAGAGAAGCCCCGAAGGGAAAACCTGCTAGACATGAGAAGGTTTCCCTTTTAAGGATGACTCCCCTCACACACCGAAGGTGTCATGCTTCATCATAGGGGTGCCTCCTCACATTAGGAACCTAGTCTTAACGTGGGCTATAACCCTCTCTCTACGAGGGAGGAGCTCAGGGATGTTTTCAATTGAAGCACTAGGGTCATGCTAAAAACCCTATGTGTGGAAGAAAAAGGAAAAAGTGCAGTGCTAATGTGAATGTGAACTAAAACTACCTATAGAGCTAGCCTACAATATTTTATTATGGCCACCCTATGACAGGATTAAAAACAGCAATGAGCTGAATGATGAGACTGTCAGGATTCAAGACAACCTCATCAAGGCGATCAACATGTTTCGGCCCTTTGTGATATTTACAAGTATCTAGGCCTTCGTCAGGATCCAAATATAAAACAGCTACTGCAATAAGTGAAAGGAAATTTGCGAAAAATAGCAGGGTGGTAACGCCTGAACCCGAGATTGTTGTGTTCAGAGAGGTCCACCACTACGACCACATTGGGTCAAAAAAGTTGCCGCAGCTGTCCGGGGCAACGTGACGAGGCACCCCTATGATGAAGCATGACACCTACGGTGTGTGAGGGGAGCCATCCTTAAAAGGGAAACCTTCTAATGTCTTGCAGGTTTTCCCTTGGGGGCTTATCTCACGTGTCACATTCGTTAGTTCCACACATTCTGGACCCGTGGGCTCTTTTGTGATTTGACAACATTGTAATAGCTTCAACTTGAGCTATTTGTTTCTACAGTGCTATTTTGAAAGTAAGTGTTCTAAAAGTCATATTTTGATACATGTATGTTTGATTTTTGTCATTTGGGTCTTGTTTGGTTTAGATAAAGATAGTTTATTTTTCTAAACCGGTGTGGCGTTCATTTGTGGTTTGTTCACTGTCTTACTGTGTGTTTGGAGCACAATACTTTCCACATTGCCTTTGCGATAATTCTGTCTGCTCTTGCCAAGCCACCAAGGGGGTGAGCATGCGTTATCTTGTGTGTAACTTCCTTACCCTGACTAAAACAAGGGTCCCAACTTGGACAAAGGTGCATACCTCTGCCAATTAGAGACCCCCATTTTTAACAGTGTCCTTTCACAAGGGTACATTTTATACATGTTAATTTACTCTTACAGTTTGTAGTACATTTCCTAATTTTGAATGTTCACCATTTCTAAGTGCAAATTCACTACATAGTGCACACTTACACGTCTCCAGCCCCTGAGACGGGGGTGGAGACAAATTGATCACTTTAAAGTTCCTACTCATAACCTTAGACTCATAGGCAGAGATTTCTGCCCTGGGCTGAAGGTCTCTCAATAGTACATTTTAGTTCAAAATTTAAAAAGTTTACTAAACTTTAAAAAAATAGTAAAAATATTTTTATCTTGAACATTAATGTAAAATAATTTAGTATATTTATTTTGAATATAGAACATATATAACATACTACAGCGCTATTAAACTAATTCTGAAAGTAATAATTAATTCATTTATTTACATTAAATTACATTTAAAATATTTTTAAAGAGTTATTTGAGAATCCTACCTAAAGTAAAATGTTTACATTTGTTTATTATGTATTAAAAAGTACAAAATCTATAAAATGTATTTAAATTAATGTATTTTTTTAGTGAGGTTGCATTTATTTATTAAATTAAAAACGAGTATCAAAATTTTTTTTTTTGCTTTTTATTTATGTATAGTTTTTCTAACATTAAATTAAATGTATGTATATATTTAAGTCAAAATTAAATAATTTATTTTAACATTATTTCTGAAGATAATCTATTTTTAGTTCCTGTCTCCATTATATTGTATGGGAGTGTATAGTAAGATAAGTGGTAGGCCGTGTGTAATGCTGGATTTACTCAAGGGCCAAACTGTTTCAGGTCCTTTTTTTAGCTATAGTAACTTTTGAACTGCAGTTTAGAAAGAGCAATGGGCCTACTATTTTGAGAGTGGGTGTCTGTCCCTCACTAAATCCCTCCTTGGCCCACTCTAAAACCCTCCCATTTAGTAAAAAAGTATTAACCACTTTCCAGCTAGTCCCTCCCACGTTAACTACTAAGGAGCCGATTATGATACCGTATGAAACGGCTCCGACCCTCGGTCGGAGCCGTTCCCACTGCATCGTAATCGTCTGTTCGGATTCCTTTCCGACTGACCCATTTTGATGGGGTGGGCCGAAAGGAATCTAAACTGGATTTCCAAATTGCCTCCGACGGGCTCGGAAAGCCTGTCTGCCATTTGGAAAGCCTCCAGTAATCCCTCAGGCGGCTCTTTCCGCCCGAGGGATTACAATGGCAGATTCCAACAGCCGTTCTGTGCCTGACTATCCGACACAGAAAGGCTGTAGGAATCCAACTTTGGGGGCCTCCAGCAGGGCCCCCATGGGTGCAAGCCCTCCGGATGGCGGCCTAGAGGGCACCCATGGTGCCCCCAGTTGATCCCTGTACCTGGTGGCAGGCACCTTGAGGTGCCTGCCACGGGGTGCAGGAATGAACTGCACCTCAGCTCTTTACAATGAGAGCATGCATTCTGGTTGGAATGCATAATCCCATTGTAAAGAATAGGAATGCGACTGAACACTAATTCCTAGGTTGGGAAAGACGACAGGAGGTCGTTCGCTCCCAGTTTCCAAATGATATCGGACAGACTCAGGTCCGTCTGATGTCATAATCGGGCCCCAAATCATAAACTTACATGTGTGAGGATCTCCCCATAGAAAAGAGAGGAGAACCGAAGGTGGAAATTTCCACCAGTAGGTTTGTAAATTCCCTTTTGCAAGCAGTACTACTCTATGAACAACAAAATGCAGTTTGTGAATCGGGCCATGAGACTCTGACCTTTTTAGAGCTCGTGAGTCCTGAATCCATTTATTTACAGATCTCAAACTTCTGAGACTCTGCGGCTCCCCTATTGTTAGGACTAAACTATTACACCTCAGTTACCCGCCATCTGTCTCAGCCTCACCAGCTCCCAGAATTCTCTGTCTTTTTCATCATTCACCTAGTTCTCGTGTACCTGACCATCTCCACAGTGAGTGCATGCCCTTCGTACTTGTTCGCATCTTGAGATGTGAGATGGTCCTGATGGCTGTCTCCCTTCTGTACATCCCCCTCTAAGGGGTGGGTCAACTTATCATTTCAGATGGAGTTTCGTGTAACTCATTACTGACCATCTAAGGATTCATAAGAAATTAAAGAACAATCTGCTTTCCTCTTATTTTTTCGCCCTTCTCTGGGCCAATTACAGTACCGTCACGAGACCCTTTAGTATGATTACACTTTATACACTCTTCATTCATCTATTCATTCATTTAACATGACTCAAGGGCACTCATAAAAAGTAGGGGTGGGCGGAATTTGCGCTGTTGCGCTACCAAAAGCTCCACGAAACGGTAAAAAATCTCCGCGAGCATGCAGAAATTCCAAGAACAAGCGGAATTGCTTGTTCGCGATGCTATTTTCCTGTTTGCGTGCTCGGGGGAAAAATCGCGCGAACATGTATTTTGAGAACGTGATCAAGCAAAAAATTCCGCAAAGCCGCAGAACGCAGAATTTTGGCCAATTCCGCGTTCTCCGCAGAATGCAAAATTACCCAAAATCCGCAAATTCCGCAAGCGGAATGGAATTTACCGCCCAGGCCTAATAAAAAGGAAGCATATTAACAGCACATTTTTTCCTCTAAAAGAGTCATCTGAACCACACTTATAAATATGTAAAAGACACCTCTGATGTCTGAGAGGGCAAATAAACTTGTAAGAATACCTCTCAGGAGCTATTATTACACTATATGGGCTACCTAGGCAGCATCGAAAGAAGTCTCACAAATGTAAGAACTGGAAACTTTCGCATCACTCACGAGCGTATGAGACATTATCAAAGTGCAAGTAAACATGTAATAGAAAGATTTCAACAGCACTGGTAAACTTATGAACGAGAAATCTCTATAGCACCTTTTAATTAACCTGAATGGATGCTTTTTCAAACATAAAGAACACTCATAAATGCGTAAAAGAGACACATCTGCAGCGCGCACGAGCATTAAAGGCATTTCAAAGTGCAATAATAGTGCAAAAGACACATCTTAACAGCACTTTTGAACATATAAAATCGATCCTTTGTGGCGCTGGGAGACATATAAAACAATATTCACCAACATAATAACGTAGAGTTAAAAAAAAAAAAGAGTTGAAAAGCGCCCCCTCTGATGTGCAGGAGGGGAGACTGTCCGTGACTCGTATTTCCTTGAGACAACTCGGCGACACAGATAAAAGAGACAGGCCAGCATCAACAACTAATCGATAATGAATACACTGGTGGGTTTATCGTCCAAAAAGAGGGATTGCTTTAAAAGTGGTGCTTATGGGGTGGGGGAGGTCTGCCGTCCCAGGCCACTCTGTGACCTCTGATTTGTTATAAATCAGAATCGATGCTTTAAGTTCCTGGGATGCTGGGATGCTGAGGGCTGTATCCAACTCCTGGGTACCAGGGACTATATTCACCCTGCAAGATGGATGGCAAAGCCTTGTCAATAAATCCATAAGGCACCGAATCCCAATGATGAAGATCCCAGGGAGAAAGGCAGCGGTTAATATCTGCAGAATGGCCGCCCGGCCTTAGAGCACAAAGCGGGAGCAGCCTAGCGCTGCCCGCTCGTTAATCTCATTATTGGCACAAGCCGCTATTGGCACCTTTTGCTGCTCGGAAATTTGCTAGCCCCCCGGGAGCAATGATTTCACAGTCAGGGGGTCTTTTCAAAAACCCTTGCTCCTGTAACTGGACCATTCTTCCAAATGAAAATTGACATTTTCGCTTGAACTTCACGACCTCTAGTAATCCCGCTAATGGTCTGAGTTTGGTGGGGCGGGGGCAGGGAGCGGGGGTGGTCTGTCCCAGACCTGCTATAGATTCCTGCAAAGGCGGGGAGGCAGAGGGTGGTGGGGAGTACCTTTGAAGAGATAGGGTGGTCAGGTCCCTAACATTGTTCACTAACTAGTCGTGGCATCAAGAGGCCTTTATCGATGAAGATGGCCATAAACTCCTCAAGTCCGGTTGATCAGAAATATTGGCAAAGGCATTGTAAAAGCAATCATTAAAAGTAGTCCCTCTGCTTCTGCACCATTCTTCTGAGCAAGGCTGTAAAAAAGTGGGACTAGCACGCCTGCTGATCACGCTGATTAGCGTGGACAGTACGCCGCGTGTGGACGCGGGCCAGCTGGCATCAGTCCCCTACCCAACCTGTCGGTCCAACTTCGCAAAGGTACATTTACATGTGGAGAAATACTCAGGTGTAGATCTACACATAGGCATAATGCTCCACTTTTTTTGCTGTTCAGCATTTTCCGAGTGGAAATGTACGTCTCCCCCCTCTGAGGTGAACGGTTAGAGGTTCCTACAACAGTACTTATGAGTGTAAAGTTACTATAAGTAACTTTTCAACTGTTGGTGATAAACTCTGCCACCGGGCTGGGGATCGCCTAATGGGAAATTTTAGGGAACTTTTAAAATGAGGAGAGAACGTGGCCTAACGGCTAGGGCGGTTGACCTTGGAGCTGGGGAACTGGGTTTCACTCTAGGCAGGGACACTCAACATTCTGTGATTCTGGTCAAATCACTGGGGGCCCGATTCACAGAACGAACGTAAGACAAAATCCTAAACTTACTACCATTTTGGTATTCACAGAAGGCACTTACTCATTTCGGTATTCACAGAAGTTAGGAGTCCTAACTTTAGGACTCCTAAATGCCTTCTGTGAATACCGAAAGTCTTAAAGTTAGGATTTTTCTCAGTTTAGGAGTAGTAAAGTTAGGACTCTTAACTTTAGGACTCCTAAATGCCTTCTGTGAATACCGAAAGTCTTAAAGTTAGGATTTTTCTCAGTTTAGGAGTCCTAAAGTTAGGAGTCCTAACTTTACTACTGACATGGTTCCATATAAGCAGCCTTTTAGTGTTTTACATAGCCGCAGTTTTCTCACTACTATTTCAGTAACCCCTTTGTAGGTTCAGTCAGGGCTCTTTAATTATCAGTGCTCTTTCACTGTATTAATGTGACACCTCAGAGCCTTATCGGAGCCCAAACCATTTTGTATGAACATGCACTAAGAGTACATTCTATAAAAAAGGTCTCAATTTGTGCATTGACTTTTCCCGAATGGATTCGTATTTTTGCGAACTGACCTATTTACTAATAGGTCAGTTCACGAAATACTGAATCGTAGTAGGTCACAATTTGACCTACCTCATTAAATTAATGAGGCAGGTTGCAAATTGCAACCTTGTTTGATTATTTGCCATCACGCGGATAGCGGTCTGCTGGGGTTAGCAAACCACCATGTTAATGATTGCTTTTAAATCAAGTAATAGTTTTTTTTTTAACGCAACTCAGTTTCCTTAAAGAAAAATGGCATGCGGTTATAAAAAAAAAAAAAATTCACAGACATTTTTTAACAGTAGGCAATGGTCCTAGGGGCCATTGCCTACTCCTAATACATTTTTTTTCCTCATTCACGTTTGTAAATAGGTTACCATCTCCTTTGAGAAGTCAGTAAATAATAATGTTTTGCAACTGGGATTGGTTTCAAAATAATAATACATATCTAGGCTTTCCTGTTTCCAGTTTCTATGTTTGGTAAATACTGGGGGATTTTTTCAGTGTTTTCAAGTGATTATAAAACCTTAAAAAAACAGTGGTTATCAGTGGTTACACATTTTCGCGCCATTAAAAACAGAAACAGTGTTTTTCCAGTGTTTATGGAAAGTTTAGCTTTTATTATTGCTTGCTTTCTGCACTGATTGTGAATGGTATATAGACAGTGCACGTACAGTGTATTTGAGGTCCAAACACATTTTTGCAAATCAAACTTATTACACTATACCATACAAATATCTTCAGTGAGTCTTTGGTCATGTGCCCTCACTCTTTCCTTCCCATGTAAAATACATTTCTGTGAAAAGGCCCTCTCAACATTGGCACTTGAGATGGGCAACACCAAAACAGCCAGTACACAATTTGCTAAATCTGGCCACTGACATAGCTGTCCATGCCAATACTGGTACAAATGAAGATTGCGATTCTCTGGGCAGGTTCTGCAACATTTGCAGTGAACTACGTGCTTATGCCCTCAGAGTTATTGAAGCGGTCAAAAATTAAGCAGCACTTTTGAAACTATGGAGAATTTTCCCCTTTATGGAAGGGATCTAGAACATGTACAGAGTCCCACAGTGAGGTTTCATTGACTTCAAATGCCATTGATGGTGAAGGGACATTTCTATGCATCATTGCAAGGCATTTCTCATACATTGTAAAATAAAAGTTCCTGAATTGCTCTTCAACATTACTTTGCTTGCCAAGTGGCAAGCACTTGAACATAGAACATGTAGTAGTTCCAAAGTCACTAAAGGTGTCGCCCAGCCTACTCGCAAGGAGATGTTTCACATATACACCAATTATGCTGAACACTTGGCAGACAAGGGTGTTTTCAGACTCTAGTCTACTTTTTATTATCTCCACTACAGCAGTTCTGTTTTCCTGTAAAAATCTCAGAATGCAGTACAGTGTACTTTTTTTCACATCACTATCAATATGTGACCAAAGATCCTCACATTTCTTGCCTTTGGCATCATCACTCAGCAATAATTATGTAAACGTTTGCCACATGGATAATATAGCATTCACAGCCCCTTGGACTGAGAACCATCAGTTAAGCGACACAGTTGGGATGATTCTTTCTTTGATGCCACACAAAGCACAAAATTATAAATATTTGTGTTTTAATTCCCGCGCATAACAAAAAATGCACCAGAATGGACTAAAAAGTCAATAGAATTGTTCATTAACTCTGAAGATGGTAAAGCTGCTTACAGCATGCCATCTAACAAGTGGCAAGGATCTCTTACAGGGAAGCACTTCAGCTCAGGTATCGATTTTGACAGGTCATCACACAACTTTTTCATATATGTAGCTGAATCACTGCAAATACAAACAATATCACTCCAATCTTTATTGAACTTGGAAAGAACCTTTTTGCAGCAGCATTCCAAGTGACACTGCGTTCCATGTTTTCCAAAAATCTGGTGTCATGCTTTCACCACTCTTCCAGATGCTTGGTGATAGCACTCTTTTCACATATACTTGTCACTATACCTTACATTGAATGTTTAAAGCCTGAGGTGTTGGCAATTCACCTACGTATCAATACTGATTCACCAGAAACTGGGGCCTGAGGTATCAAGGGTTTTTAGTTATTTTCTGTGGATAACTGTGATGGCACATATTGGGAAAGAGACTTATGAAACCAGCCATTTTACCTATCAGTGAAAGAGTCAAATGCAGCCAAAATATCAAATATGATTTTGATATTTCCTGATTCTCTACAGTTTAAAAAACAATTAAACAAGACCTAAAACATGCTTCTTAACCCTGTATCTTTAGACCAAAGACCACAAAACTGAAAAAAGCTAAATAAAGAAGAAATAATATTGTAGTGACATCCCTAAACAACAAAACTCAAGCAGAATAATGTTAGCCCAGTCTTTCTTACTGCTAGCTTGTATAACAAAGTTATATTGAATTGGCCACTTCAGGGAGGAGAAAAAAATGACTCTTTCACTCTTCTTTTCCTTTCTTTGAATGGCATTTATATTGTGGTTGTGCAAGTGTTTTTTCAGTGTTTATTTGTTTACACTGGTGAGTGATATTTCCCTTTCGGTGGGGGTTTATCAGTTATTATAGGTTTAAACCTAAAACCAGACAGCCTATACATATCATAAGAAATCAGTTTTTGGAAAGGATGCTCCATGCATGTCTTTCCAAATACCAATTTGATGTGGTTTCCAAATCCCATTTAATGATTCGGAAAACATTTTCCGAATCGTTAAATGGGCCTAAAACACCTGAAAAGGGTTTCATCATTTGCAAACCCGCTGATTGTGAATGCTAAAACCCTTAGTACACGAGGTCCTTAGTTACCTATCCCTCAGTAAACATTTCTGAAAATATGTGGAAAATTCAAATGTTAGAAGCAGGTTAATGCCAAGACTTTGCATGATATTGAGAGTGTACACTTACAATGCTGTTTCTCTCCTAAATAAGAAAGACCTTGAGAATAATATTCAAATGTTTCATTTAATTTTATGGGGTAGTATGAAAAAAACGTTTGATGACAAGGTATTGTGAGCTGTCCACACACATCCTTCACACGTACTCCCACCATGAATCCAAAGACTATTACTATGTTGCAGCCATGGCCCGCCACTCTCTCATGCTGAACGCTGTCAAAATTGAAATTATTTACTTCTAAATAGCCTCAACCACTTCATTTCCTTGCTCACCTGTATCTCATCCCTGTACCTCTTCCTCCAAAAGGATTGCTTCTGTACAATTGGACTGTAGTGAGAGGCTAACACCCTTTATCTTCTCCACCAGGACTAAATATCTACAAAAATATCCCACACATCAATTTTCATGCTCCTAAATCCCTTATTCACTGTGCCACATCGGCCTAGAAGGAAATTACCTCCTAGCCAGATTCCCTCAATGTTTTTTCATCCTCTGGGAAAAGCCAACTAATTAAACACAAACATACTTACAGTCAGGAATTCTGGGGGTGGATGACAGCAGCAAGCCTCTTGCCTCCCATAAACCCAGAGGATTTTTGGTGCTAACCAGGGCCACTGGAATAATGCGATTCTGCAGCAGCAGTTTATTTTTTACATAATTATGGATTTGCCACGTTTACCACATAATGCATCCAATAACTGGAAAGATAATACATTTGCAAAGCGTAAAAGACATCACAATTGATCTCCAGACGTATGTAATGCTATGATCAAAAACAGAGAATATTAGGAGGTTATTTCATGACATAGTCTCCATGCCATCCGGGCGGTCTCACATTCCTGTCACTGTGCTTGACTACAGGATTTCTGTAATGTATTCTGTTCTCCATATCTGACTTGTAGTCATTACTCTGCTCTGAATATAAAACTAATCTGTCCTTACTCCACATTTTCTCATCAGACATGGTGACAACATTTTTCTTGACATCCTTTATTCTGGCCGGGCCATAATATCTATTGTACCTGTAAGCACCTTCAGGAGGTGTTTTAACATAAACTAATTGACCTGCTTTCCAATCGCGTGACTTGGCTCCCCATCTACGATCATAAGCACTTTTATACTTATCTTGGTTGCCCCTTAGAAGACAAAAAGGAGAGTACCCTGTAACACTATTAGGAGTGATGTGGTATGACCAGATAGTATCTTTGACTGACTGAACAATGGGTTTACTTGCAGCCATGGCCAATTGTATAGACTCTTTGATCATTCTATTGCACCGTTCCACCAAACCATTTGCACGTGGGCAGTATAATGGAGTACGAATATGTTTTATCACCAGACTGGAAAGAAATTGTTTCATTTCTTCTGAAACCAACTGTACCCCATTATCCGTGATGAGGGTATGGGGAATACCTTCATTAGCAAAAACATCCGACATGAAAAAAATGATTGATTTAGTGTCTACCTTGTTGACAAATTTAAGACTGATCCATTTTGAAAAATAATTAAACACAAACATACTTACAGTCAGGAATTCTGGGGGTGGATGACAGCAGCAAGCCTCTTGCCTCCCATAAACCCAGAGGATTTTTGGTGCTAACCAGGGCCACTGGAATAATGCGATTCTGCAGCAGCAGTTTATTTTTTACATAATTATGGATTTGCCACGTTTACCACATAATGCATCATCTGCTGTATAATCAGCAAAGTTTAACAAAACAAAAATGTTGTTTCTAGCTCAAGCAGATCAAAAGTTTCTAAAAAACATGGCAACACGTTCCTGCCTCATACTTAGGTCTTACATCGCTCTTGGTTATTACAGCATGTTTGTTTATTACATCATCCCTGCTTGTTACACCATGTCTTTACGGCCTTGTTACTGGGGGCCGATTTTGCAGTGATGCTGCACTATCGTCTCCCAGTAACAAAAGAAGTCGTGCTTCACACTTGCACGCCCCTTCCCCTTTCCAGGGAAGGGCGAACAAAAATTATCGGGGCTGCTCCTGGTTCCCCGTCTGGCCCTGCATGTCTGTTAGTAACAGCAGGCTGTGGCAGATGTGGAGTGATAGTGTTAATATAAATTATTGCTTTGATATTTGTTAACGTGATTGCTGTTTGTCCTTTTGTGTGTTCAATTGGAATTAGGCCTTAAAACGTGGCCTTAAAATAAAGGTGAATTCTTTATTTCAATCACACAAAGCAAGCAGAATGTTCTTTTCTGTGTGCCAGGTTCCATTCGGAAGCTTTTGTTTTTGCATCAACAGGGTTCTGAAAGTAACATCTACTCATACATCGAAAAACAAACACAAAACGAAAGCATTTTGTTCCGCTGGATGTTGCAGCATGGGGGTTTTGTAGGAGGGGCCCATGCAGGTAAGAGCAGTGGGGTGGTGGGGAGTATACGAGGGAAAATTAAATATAAAAAAAGAAAAACACTTACTTTGCGCAAGGTAAGTGTTTTTTTTTTAATGATAGTTTCCCTCGTCATCGTCTGTCGACTACCCCCATCCCGCCCTACCGCTCTTACCAGCCCGGGCTGCTCCTGGGGTTTTCTCATTTTGTGGCAAATAGAAATGATGTGGAGTACAAGAAAAGGCAAGCCCACAAACCCGGTCACTGCAGGCAACAGTTATATTTTATTTCTGATTGCAAGCATATGCATCAAACATAGGTCGAAGGAAAAAATGAAAGCAGGAGCTGACCTAAGTGTATCTATCATATGTTTGTAAATTAAAAAAACTTTAAATAAATTAAACATATTTTAATGTATAATTTTAATACAATGTACCAGGTGCTACCTTACAGGCAGGTGAAATTAGAATATGAATACAAAGCCTTTCTTAACTTCGATTCACCTCATTGGAAAATATGTTTCTCATTGGCCCACGTAAAAGACATGTTAAAATGAAGAAAGTACGATCTTCGTAGGAAGGATTGGTTTATTGTCAAATTTCAAAGTGCCTAGCCTGGCGCTCCTCAGTTCCACTCTCCCAACATTCTAAGATGCACTCCCAATCCCATAATAAGATTGTACCAAGCGGAGAGGGGGAGGGGGGGGGGGGGGGTGGGAAGGTACCATCGGGACAGCTACAGAAGTAAAGGGAGATTATAACACACCTCCTTTCCCAATGGAAGAGAAAAGATCAGGAAGGCGAGAACGAGAGGGAAGCAATGGAGGAAGGGTAAACAATAACTGGAAAGATAATACATTTGCAAAGCGTAAAAGACATCACAATTGATCTCCAGACGTATGTAATGCTATGATCAAAAACAGAGAATATTAGGAGGTTATTTCATGACATAGTCTCCATGCCATCCGGGCGGTCTCACATTCCTGTCACTGTGCTTGACTACAGGATTTCTGTAATGTATTCTGTTCTCCATATCTGACTTGTAGTCATTACTCTGCTCTGAATATGGAACTAATCTGTCCTTACTCCACATTTTCTCATCAGACATGGTGACAACATTTTTCTTGACATCCTTTATTCTGGCCGGGCCATAATATCTATTGTACCTGTAAGCACCTTCAGGAGGTGTTTTAACATAAACTAATTGACCTGCTTTCCAATCGCGTGACTTGGCTCCCCATCTACGATCATAAGCACTTTTATACTTATCTTGGTTGCCCCTTAGAAGAGAAAAAGGAGAGTACCCTGTAACACTATTAGGAGTGATGTGGTATGACCAGATAGTATCTTTGACTGACTGAACAATGGGTTTACTTGCAGCCATGGCCAATTGTATAGACTCTTTGATCATTCTATTGCACCGTTCCACCAAACCATTTGCACGTGGGCAGTATAATGGAGTACGAATATGTTTTATCACCAGACTGGAAAGAAATTGTTTCATTTCTTCTGAAACCAACTGTACCCCATTATCTGTGATGAGGGTATGGGGAATACCTTCATTAGCAAAAACATCCGACATGAAAAAAATGATTGATTTAGTGTCTACCTTGTTGACAAATTTAAGACTGATCCATTTTGAAAAATAGTCTACTAACACAATAATGAATCTCTCCTGCAAGCCTTGAATATGAAGAGGGCCAATAATGTCCATACCCACTTGCTTTTATGGGCACATGAACCGGTTCCAGAGGTGTTTTCCGTGTGCTCTTGGTTTTATCACTGAGACCACAAGCATGGCACCCCTTGACCAAATCCTCAATGCAGTTGTCCATACCAGGAAACCAATATCCTGAACGAAGTTTGCTTTTGGTAAGACTTCTACCCAGGTGGCCCTCCTGAGCTATCTTACTGATGCGCTCTCTGAGTTCTCCCGGGGGAACTACTTTGTCTGCTTTGAACACATTGATGCCAGTAATTGATAGCTCATCCCTTACGTTCCAGAATGGTTGTAGCTCCATGGGAAGATCACTACATTTCTTGGGCCAACCCTTAATGATCTTTTCCTTAACCATTTTTAGGGTGACATCCTTCGACATGAGCATGTTCCAATATTCTTCTAAAATGTCTGGAATGTTTACTTGCAGGATGTCGAAATCCCCGGCACTGTCTCCAAAATGTTTATCTAAAGGTAACCGTGAAAGACAATCAGCTACTTGATTTCTGTTGCCTGGAACGTATTCAATTATAAAATTGAAATTTTGTAAAGACACTAACCATTTACCAATACGAGGTGTGGTTATTTCAATGTCTTTAAAAGAAAATATTGACACAAGAGGTTTGTGATCCGTTCTGAGTACAAACGGTATATCCCAAAGAAAGTATTTGAAGATAATGCCTCTTTCTCTATTGTAGAATAGTTAATTTCTGCATATTTAAGCGTTCTAGAAGCAAAAGCTATTATTTTCTCCTTCCGTTCTTGCACTTGGGAAAGAGTAGCTCCAATACCTCTGTTGCTGGCATCAGTAGTGAGGAACGTATCTTTGGTAGTGTCAAAATTACCTATGCAAGGTTCTGTGACAATAGCTTTTTTTAATTCCATGAATGCATTATTGTGGCTCGGCAACCATTCAAATTTGTTTTCTTTTTTCAAAAGGTCTCTGATGGGTTGTACTAGCTGAGAAAAATTCTTTATGAATTTGGACATATACTCTGCAAACCTAAAAAGGATTTTATCTCTTCTTTGTTGACAGGAACTGGAGCTTCAATCACAGCTTCTATGAGATTCATTTTAGGCTTCATGCCTTCATTGGATAATGTATGCCCTAAGAACTCAACCGATGCCACTCCAATCTTGCACTTGTCTTTTTTAATAGTGAAACCTGCCTCACAGAGTTTGGTGCACACTCTCCTTAGATTGTGGTTATGTTCTTCTTCGTCTGCTCCATACACTAAGATGTCATCTTGGAAACAGATGGACTTCTCTAAATCCTTAAGAACATGCTGCATTATTCTCTGAAAAGTGGCTGCAGCTGAGGCTAAACCAAAAGGCATTCTTAAAAATTTGTAAGTACCAAAAGGTGTGGTGAATGCTGTGAGAATTTGGGATTCTGGATGTAATGCTACCTGATGGTATGCCGATGTGAGGTCTAGCACCGAAAAAAACTTGGCATTATTTATTACGGCCAACATTTCATTTATTTTGGGAAGTGGGTACCTGTCTACCCAAATATTGGCATTGAGACTCCTGAGATCCACACACATGCGAATCTCATTACTCTCTTTTTTTGAAGTAATAACAATGGGGGCCAACCATTCTGAACATTCAACTGCCTGAATAATGCCCAAACCCTCTAGTTTCTCCAACTCTTTTTTTAGTGGTTCCCGCATTATCAATGGAATAGACCTAGTTTTGTGGGTAACTGGGACAGCATCTTTTTTGAGCTGGATTCTATGCATATAGTTTTTTAACAAACCTACTCTTTCAGTAAACACTTCTGGAAATTCATTACATACTTCCTTTCCTGTTAGTGACCTATCAACCAACATTACTTGTTCTGTATTATTGGGATCAAGCCTGATTCCCAACTCTTTCTGGTGTTTCCACCTCAATAAATTACTGCCTTTTTAGTAATGTAAATTTTGCCACAAGTATGTCTATCTTTAAAAGATATACACATTTTCACCATTCCTACCAAGGGAATGGGGTCTTTGTTGTACCCTCCTGGATGTACATCAGGGTCTTCTAACATAAATTCACCTTCTTTAAACATACTTTGAAACGTTTTTTCCTCTATAAGGGTGTACGGGGAACAGGAATCAGCAAAGGCCTTGACCACTTTACCATCCAGTTGTATCTCACATATGGGATAACTAATAGGCTCATCATCACTGTGTACCTGAAATATATGCTTGTTTTCTCCAACTTCTGGGGCCTGATCGTAAACAGCATGTACACTTTTTCCTACATCTTTGGAGTTGCAAACTTTAGAGAAATGTCCCACTCTGTTACATTTCCTGCACTGAACTCCTCTTGCAGGACACTTTGGAGAGTTGGCAAGATGATTAGTATTACCACATCTGTAACATTTGAAATTTTCTTTCTTAAGTTTAGTGTTAGCAACATTTGCTTTATACTCAACTTTTAAAATTTCACCCTTCTCTTTAACCTCATTAATTTGTTTCTCTCCTGATGCTAACTCCTTACTACTCTTCATTTCTTTGACACAATAAGCTGTGTGCTCTATACTTTTCGCTATGGTCACAGATTTATCTAACTCTGGACTAAGGGTTAACAGCCTCTCTTGCACCTTGTGGTCATTGGTGCAACAAACCAATTGATCTCTAATGAGTGAATCGGTAAGTGCGCCAAATTCACAAGTGGCAGAAAGTCCCCTCAAGGTGGCTATGTATGATGTTACTTTCTCATTTTTTCCCTGTACTCTCTGAAAAAACTTATGGCGTTCCAAAACAACATTTACCTTGTCTTTGAAATGAGCACCTAATTTCCTTAGAGTGGTTGTAAAAACATCCACATCACCATCACCATCATCATCAGTATCAGCCAGGTCCTCATAAATTTTTCTCCCTTGTGTGCCCAAATTATGCAGTAAAATATGTTGTTTCCTGACTGGGGAAAACTTTTCACCTCCTATCGCAATTAAATATGAATGAAGCATTTTAACCCACCTATCCAATGGGATTTCTGGCTCCCCTTCATCATTTAGAAAAGGAGGCGTTTGATTCATATTTGTAATAGACATTTGCGACCAAAGATAGACTGTTGGACTGAAGAAAATATGAAGGGCCCTTAAAAACAACACTGTATATCTGAACTTATACTCCAAATATAAAAAACAACATGAGGAGCTAATAAACTCGTGATATAGAAGTCTTACAGTTCAATACAGTCAAAACAACAGGAGGAAAATCTGCACACGGGGAACTGAGTCCGAGGTAAGAGTTTTAAATGGGTGAAAATTACTGCAGACAAGCTGTGCCTATCAGCGTGATGGAAAATAAAAATGCTTCCAATTGCTGTGCTTATAAAATATGAAACACCATACAAAGGTTCCACAATTACAGCAGAGGACGAAAAGCACTCCAGGACACTGAGCGTTGAACTCGTGAGCAAAACAGATGTCAGTTAGAAACCACAGTTCTGGAAAGCGCTGCAAAGATACTTCAAAGCAATCTGTGAACTGAAAAACGCTTCCTCTGATGAAACGCCATAAACGGCCTTGCTCACACAGATTATTTTAACAGCACACAAACTACAAGTGCTAAAACGATCACTACCTTCATCGAGACGAGGTGCATGAAAAGCGCACTCCCACTCCCCACGTTGACTGAGATCGCAGAGCTTTCCGTTAATGTGGGGAAACACGATGACAGAAGAGACGCTGCTCCAGAATACCACAAAAGTTGAGGAAATCACGCGATGGCCAGGAACACTACCTTCTATGAGGCGAGAAGCGTGATGAAACGCGCTCAAAAAAGATGACTGAGAGACACTCCTCCCATGCCAAAGGACGCTTCCACCTTTCCGAAAAACCGCGATGACAGAGGAGACGCTGCACCACAGATCCAACGCTGCTCACACAATTCATGAAATCACCGATGCCAATGCTCCGATGCAAGACACTACCTCCAGCCAGTGGACGACGTGCGAGGACAACCGATCCTGAGGAAGGCAGATTTCGAAAGCTCCTCCACCATTTCTTGAGAGGAATTCTAATCGCAAGAATGACACAGTCCACGGAGTCCACAAGATAAACTGCTTCGCTGAAGAGTGGCAGAGCTGCTGCTCACGAAGAAGACTCATAAAAAGGTAACGAAAAATAGGACGCCAAACAGAACAGGCTGGCAAGCAAAAAAAAAAAAAAACAGGGGTGAGATTTGAGGCTGTCCCCTGCACAGCACGTTTCCAATCATCGCCAAAATTGTTAAAATGAAGAAAGTACGATCTTCGTAGGAAGGATTGGTTTATTGTCAAATCTCAAAGTGCCTAGCCTGGCGCTCCTCAGTTCCACTCTCCCAACATTCTAAGATGCACTCCCAATCCCATAAAAAGATTGTACCAAGCGGAGAGGGGGAGGGGAGGTGTGGGAAGGTACCATCGGGACGGCTACAGAAGTAAAGGGAGATCAATAAGACACTATTGGCTTTGAATGACTGTAACCTGAAGGTATGGTTTAAAAACATAAGGGTGACAAAAAAATTACAAAAAAAGGGAAACAATGGAAAGAAAACATTGGCAAAGTAGAGTATTGGCAGTATTGGCCCTGGCACTGAATTTTACTTCCTTTTAGATAGGTGTGCACGTGTGAAATAGGAAAAATGGCATCAGAGCTAGAGAGCCAGGGACTGAAGGGGACTGGCCCATTGGCTTATGCCATATCTGGTGGTGCATGGAAGTAAAATGTGAATGACTGTTGAACATATCAATGAATGAAGAGGAATGCCCCAAGAGCCCTCTAAATATATGTTTTGAATAGGATTATTTTAAATCACATGATGCTGACAAGACAGCTAAAGCTGTCTCTAGACCAGACCTAAACAGGTATATTGCTGTGAAAAGTTCAAATACATATCCCTATTTTAGGGTAACTGTAACCTGTTGCAGCCATGTTTTTTCACTCATGCTGACTTTGCCTACTGATTGTGCCTGTCTCTGTGGGTTAGATGCTCTGCTTCCATGGAACCAAGGGGGTCATTACGATGGCGGGCGGACTTGAGTCCGCCCACCATCGTGGTGGTGCTTGGGACCACCCACCTGTATTGCGGCGGTCCCGCACGTGGAATCACGATGAGACCGCCACCGTGGCGGTCACATCTTGCATCTTTATCATAGCGGCGGGTGCTGCGGCCAAAATGTTAAAGATTTATGTAGTGCTTTTCCCGGCACTATGTGGCAGGCACCACGCAGTGCCTGCTACCTGGTGCATGGAAATTTAGGGGGGTACCATGGGTATAGGGGGGTACCATGGGTACCCCCCAGCACACCACCACCTCCCCCCAACAGGGGGGCCCGCAACAGGCCCCCGAATGCAATCTCCACCAGCCTTTCAATGGCGGTTTACCCGCCACGGAAAGGTTGGTTGTGGCCAGCATCCTAATCTGGCGGACGTGCCTGCTAGGCACTGCCACCATTTTAGGCATGCTGACTGCTCTGCCAGGCATCGGTACGATTGCCTGTGGCAGAAGCGTGGCGGGCGGTCTTTGCGTGGCCGAAAAGCAATTCCCCCTGCCATTGTAATGTGGCGGGGGGGAAATTGCTTTTGAATGGCGGAGGACCTGCCATGCACTGCTGGCGATGGAGGGCCTTCCGCCATCGTAATGACCCCCTCAGATGTGAAATTTGCAATCTAGCCTGCTCATCCGAAGCTGTTTATATTTTCATCAAGGCATGTTTTATTTCTCATGAGCTCAGCTCTCTGCTTGTCCACATGGTGAGAATGTAGTTCCATGATCAAAACTTGAAGCTGTCTGTGAGTAGAGTATATATTTGCAGGGGCGGCTGGTGGGGCGGGTGGCAAAAAATAACAATAATAATAATACATTAAATAAACGTACCTTTCTGCAATGAGCGAAGTCCTCCGTCATCTTCTCTCCTCGAGGTAAGCTCCCAAGCCGATCTTGGTGTTGCTCTCATGCGAGCAGCGCCCTGATTGGAGGAAGCGGCCTCTCTCGGCGCTCCTGAAGGCACTGGATGCCTGCAATTACTCAACCCAACTGTCTTAAGACAGCTGGGTTGAGAGGTTTAAGGTGCCCATGTGTGGCTGGCCATCGCAAGATGGCTGTCCAAAGAGACATTCACACTTTAAACAAGTGCAAAAGGCAGTCCAACCTGCTCCCTGCTGCTGCCGTTCCGCAGCAGCCCTGCCCCGTCCTGACACCCCTTTCAGGACTGGGTGACAAAAATAAAATGGTAATGAATTAGCTTCATTACCTTTTAATTTTTCATTTCTGGGGGGCATCTCAATTGGGCGACACTCCTCCGCTATAACGGAGGAGCCGCCCCTGTATATTTGAGTTCTGTATTCTCTTGGGACTTTAACTCCATTGCTGATGTATAGGTGATCTCCTTGGCAATAATTTCAGTAATTCACAGACTATTATTTGTTTAATTAAGGGCAGGAGTCTCCAACGTTTTCTGTAGTGAGAGCTATTTCTGATCAGTGAAAATCATCATGAGCTATTGAAGGCCAAGCCACTCGTGCAATGTTACCAGCCACCTCCACGCCCAGCTGCATTGACTTTAATCCTAATGTCCATAGAGCCAGATACTATGGTATGAAAAACAATGCTTTGGCTAGGAGCACTATGACAGGGCTACCATGTGTATCAGTGAGAGTGTGGTCTTTGGGGATGTATGAACGTGCGTGCGTGTGATATATGTGTCAGAGTGACTGAGAGCCTGTGTTGTATGTACTTGTAGCACAGGACATACCTTTTGCCATATGTGGCACCGTTAAATGTATATCACAAACATAGAACTGTTTGGTTTTTAATGGGAGAAATTAAAGTGCAGAAACATTTTTTGCAAAAATGTTCAAAATATGGAACATTTCTCTGCACTTAAAATTTCTCTCATTAAACAAATTACTGTATTTTTCAGTTCTACACATGGCAAGGTGTTTATTGGCCATCGGAAGCAAGAGGCCTGCTGTTAGTAAATGCAACACTTTGAAATGGGAGAAAATTAAAATGAAGAGTAAACTTACTTTTTTTAAATTACTTTATTTGCATATTCAGTGTGCAAAGAGTACAATACAAATGATGAAGATTAAATAAAACTGTCACAGGTAACACCGGAAGCCCTAACAGAGAAACAATTGAACAGTTCTACAGCATAGCAGTATCCTGTTTCTCAGCTGATACGAGCATTCCACTTTCACCAGTGGGGGGGGGGGGCACAGTGGAGTGGGGGAGTGACACACGAGCACATACATACAGTAGCTAATAATCCTTAATAACCTGTCTAATGGAGCATAGGACGAAGAAGGGGGCGACCATCAGTGCTGCACCATCCAACTAACACTTCTTTATACCTCTTAATCATTTCTCTCACCCATCTCGCCACAGGATTCATCTGGCCTCTAAGGGTGTGGGGGGCTATCTGGGCCCGCTCGAGCTCATCTCAGTCCTCTATCACTATTTGAGGGGTTGCAACCAAAGTCCCGGGTGAGCTGGGGCAGAGTCCTCAACCACTGCGTCACCGTATGAACCAGGGTCTGCCGCGTCTTTGCCAGGTTTTAAAACCATAAATATTTTGCATATGAATTTGCAAGGCTTCATTTGTTCTCACCTAATGGAGAGTCTCTAATGGTCAAGGAAGCAGGGTGGCGGAATATGCCTGGTAATGGTTAACCAGTAGAAAGTCTGATTCCTGACTTTACCCGTGGGCCGTGTCTCAGCGGGCCGCTTGTAGCTCTTCCTACTGAATTTCTTCCTCCAGGCGCTCTTTCTCGGCCAACGATAGTCGGGAGACCGCAACCATATTTAAAAAATCTCCCACTCCATGTGCCCCATCTCTCGCTGGGGTCACATATACCCCTGCCAGGTGATTTTGCAGCAACAAATTAATTGCTGCCTGCCCCATAGCCATTCCGCTGTCCAGCCATGTGAGGGAAAGAATCATTGGTGGGGGCCTATCCCTTTTGAGCAACCAAGCCAGCATCCACCTCAAACAGTCCCCCTGCCGGTGGAGCCACTGTATATAATCTCTCTGCTCAGGGCAACCTAATCTGTCCCAGGCTGAGTGGCTCTGTCAGTTCTGCATCTCCTGATGCCCACCTCACCGTCCGTCTCTGCAGTTGAGTAAGGAGTTCCTCACCTCCTTTCCGCTCCTGCTCTAATCTATTTCTGGTGCCATAGATCTTACTGAGACACTCACCCTTAACGACTACCTTTAAAGCATCCCACTTATTCCGCATGGCTCAGCTGTGTTCCAGTTGGTGTCAAAGTAGCCCTGCCGCGTCCCCTGCATGTCTACCTTCTAGTCAGGGTCCCCCAGTGTCTCCAGCTGCCTCTGTCCACGCACTCCTGTTTCTTACTTCCCCTTACCCATTTCCACCTTGTTTCTTCAATGAGGTTATTTGAGTTTTCTATTCCCCTGGAGAGACTGCGACAACTGGGATTCTCAGAGTCCACTTCCACTTCTCTGGCAGGTCTTTTGGATTCTGAATACCACCGTACTCCTACCAACATATGCCAGAGGCGGGGGTGAAACATGTCCATCTGTTTACCTTTTCTCTGCAGAGGCAAGAACCAGACCCCTCCCCCCCCCAAACAGGGGGATTTCGGGGCCATGCTTTTTATTATCATACAAATGCGTACCTCAAAAGGATTTGTTGCTTCATGTCGATGTGTTTACACATTCTCTGACTTGTGCGTTCTGTACATTATTCAGTTCGCTGGAAAACTAAGAAATGAAGCTAAGAAAGAACCAAATATATCAATAGGTAAAGCTATCAAGCGCAGATGGATACAAGGTTAGGATTCTACAGAAGCTGTGGATTCACCGAGACTGCCAGCTCTCCTCAGCTCGCTTGGGAGATGTCTGGTTGACAAAAACTCCACACGAGGAAAAAGGGAAAACTGGGGAAGGGTGACAGAGAGACACCGGAATCCTTGCTGGTCGCAGGTCAGAGAAGGTAAAACCTTGCCTGGAGTCTTTTTTTTTTTTTTGTGTTGAAATTTTTTATTGAGTTTTATAAGGCGAATACATTAGAGCATATACAATAATAAATAAAAGAAAATAAATTCATGTTAAGAGGAATCATGGAATAAGATATTGATAAATAAATACGATATAAATATGCGTTTAAATAGATAAATACTAGTTAATGCAACAATGAGATCAAAACACAGAATGAAATGTAATAAAAGTGAGCTATAGGGAAAAAAGAGGAGAAAGACCTAGAAGAATAAAAAGTGCTGAAAATATAAAGAAATAAAACAAAGAAAAGGTAATTGAATAAAAGCAGAAGAATACCACAACGGAGGAAGCAAAGGATTGGAGGAAAACAAAGAGAAGAGAAAAAACAAAGGACAGAAAAAGTGAAAGCTGATTAATGTGTTTGGGTAGAAGTGGAGGCCGGAGAATCAGCAGCATTTGATTTAAGAAATGGAGACCAGATTCGAAGAAAAGTGTCAGCTTGATCCTGAAGGTTATAGATTGTACGTTCATGGGAGGCAGTTTGCATCATTGCCACCAACCAATCCTCCTGTGAGGGAGGTAGAGTTGATTTCCAATGGCGCAGTATACATATTTTGGCAGTAGCAATTGAGGTATGGAAAAGGCGGAGTTGTGGTTTCGTGAGCTTTGGGGAGTGACGTAAATCATGCAAGAGAATGTTAGTAGATGTAAGTGGCAATTTTAGGGGCATAGTGGAATTCAAGGTAACACCAATAAAAGTCCAATAGGATTGGATACTAGGACATTCACAAATGATATGAGTAATATCACAACCTGAATTGGAGCATCTCCAACAATTAGAATGAGAGAGAAGACCAGCTTGGTGTAGTTTGACAGGAGACCAGTGCCAATCATGCAGAATTTTGAAAAGACAAAATTTGAGCCTTGATTCACGGGCTCCCTTGTTTAAATTCTCTAGAATCAAATCCCATTCAGTATCGGAAAAGGAAATTGAGAGGCGAGATTGCCATTTACGCTGGAGATCATGTGAAAGAGATTTAGAAAAAAGATGAGATGAAAAAATGTTGTATATACCAGAAGTAACACCCTTAAGTTTCCCCCAAATGTGCAAATAGGATAATATAGGGGAGTCTTGCAGGAGCCATGGTGATGTTCCCATATGGGTCTTCAAACATTGTTGAAGTTGAAGATATTTGGAAGAATGATGAAGGGGAAGATCAAATTCTACCCTAAGCTGAGAGAATGACTTAAAATCCCCATCATGCAGAAGTTGATCCGGACAGAGAATACCTGCAGCTCGCCATTCAGGCCAGGATAACATACGACCATTAATACGGATCCCCGAGTTATTCCATAGGGGAGCCTTAGCATGGATTCTTGAGTTTAAGCCTAATAATCTATGACTTCTCTGCCAGGATTTATGCATGGCAGATAACATTGGGTTTTTTGGGTCAAAACGACTAGTGCCACTACCATACAGAGGAGAAAGGTTCGATTCTGAGGATAGGAGATGCCTTTCTATTTGAACCCATTGTGGTAAATCTTTGATGCCAGGTAAAAAATATGAGATTTGGGAAACATGTAACGCCAAAGAGTAGTGTTCAATAGATGGAAGGCCAATTCCGCCAGATAACTGGTGAGCCTTTAACTTAGTGATAGCAAGGCGAGGCTTCGCAGTACCCCAAATAAAAGTTTTAATCTGGGCATCTACTGATCGAAGTAAAGATAAAGGGATCTGCAGAGGAAGCATACCTAGAATGTATATAAATCTTGGAAGGGTAACCATTTTAACCGCCTGAGTTCTGCCCCAAAGAGAAAGACCCAAAGCCTTCCATTTATCAAAATCCCGTTGCATTTGGGATATAAGAGGAGATAAATTATCTGCAACCATGTCTTGCAATCCTTTATTAACGAGGACACCCAAGTATTTAAGGCGTGAAGACTGCCAATGAAAAGGAAATCCAAAAATGGCTGCTTTTGTGGTACTGTTAGAGATGGGTAAAGCCTCACTCTTGTCCCAATTAATCTTATAACCTGAAAAAGAGGAGAAATCATTAATAATGTGAAGAAGAGAAGGAATCGACCGGGGAAGACGAGTAAGGGTGAGTAGAATATCATCAGCATACAGGTATATTTTAGAATGTCCAATTGGAAGGGGGACACCAGAGACCTCATCAGATTGACGAATGGTAGCAGCCAGAGGCTCCATAGCCAGAAGAAACATAAGGGGGGATAGTGGACATCCTTGGCGTGTCCCTCTCTTAATCGTAAAGGTGTCTGATAGAAACCCACCACAATTTACCTGAGCAGAAGGGTGATCGTATAATAAGCGTACCTTATCAATAAATTTTGTACCTAAACCGAATCTATCCATGACCTTGAAGAGATAGTTCCATTCGATGCGGTCGAACGCTTTTTCTGCGTCAAGTGAAAGGGCTAACGCATCTTCCGTAAGATGTTGAGCCGACCATAGCGCATGGGCCAGAGAACGCAGATGGTTCCGGGAGGAACGGCCCGGTACAAAGCCTACTTGAGAATGGTGTATCAAAGAAGGCAAGACTTTACGCAAACGCGAAGCAAGAATGCTGGCCAAGATTTTAATATCAGAGTTCAATAGAGAAATGGGGCGATAACTACTGCCGAGCTGGGGGTCTTTACCTGGCTTTGGAAGCACAACAATAATAGCCTTGTTAGAAAGGGGTCCTAGTGAAGATGTACTGTCCGCCTCCTGGAATGCGGCATGCAGGGTATCAATAATATTGTGACCTGCCCAGCGATAAAATTCAGGGGGAAATCCATCCTCTCCAGGGGCCTTGTGGTAAGGCAGGGCAGCAATCGCACTAGAAACCTCATCTCTGGTTATTTCACCCTCGAGGATGGCTCTGCCCTCCGCCGAAAGAGAAGGAAGATGCACTTTTGCAAGAAATGCTGTCATTTTATCCGAATCCATTCTATTATCGGAAGTGTAAAGAGATTCGTAAAAGGAGGCGAACTCATTAACAATGTCTTGAGGTTTTGTGCACAGGTGTCCTTGCGCAGATCTAATGGCCGGAATGGCCATAGACGCCTCCCTCTGATGCAGCTGCGCGGCTAATAACCTTCCCGCCTTTTCCACTTGCTCGTAATGTCGACCTTTCATTTTCTGTAAAGCGTATTCTGCTTTAGATGTAAAAAGGCTATTTAAGGCCATTCGAGCTTGCTCGAGTAATTTACGATTTTGTAAAGACGGAGATGTGGTGTATAAGCGAGAATAAGTTTGTATGTCAGATTCGAGCTCACTTTGTCTCTTTGCATTTTGTTTATTAGCAAGTGCTGAATCACGCATTAATTGCCCGCTCAAAGTAGCTTTCGCCGCAGCCCAGAGAGTCCTGTTGGAGGTGACAGACCCCTGATTAGTAGAAAGATAATTTTGAAGGTGAGATTGCAGTTGGGACTTACCAGTAGGAGTCCTGTGGCGTTGGATATTCATTCGCCATGGCTTACGTCCAGGCCTAGAAAGACCTAGATCAAGGGAGAGGAGAACCGGAGAGTGATCAGACAAGGCCGCTTCCAGGTTGCAGGAGTCTGTAACGAATTGAACTGTGCTATGTGAAATGAGGAAGTATCAAGACGAGAAAATGTACCATGGGCCGATGAAAAGAAAGTATATTCCTTATCCGTTGGATGGCTGAAACGCCAATGGTCAACCAGTCCAATATCTGATATGATGTCCCCTAACAAGGCTCTATCTGACGCGTTGCCCCTATCTAATGGACCAGTTTTGTCTAGAATGGAATCTTGCGTTACATTCCAGTCTCCGCCAATCAAATATTGCGATGCATTAATTTCAAGCAGCAAACGGGATAATTGAAGAAAGAATGTTTTTTTGGTACCCGTAGGAGCATAAACAGACCCTACACAAATGTGAGACTCTCCAATTTTAAGTTTGGCAAATACATAACGGTCATTTACATCTGACCATGTTTTAGAGACAGTGACCGGGAGGGATTTGCGAAGGAGGATTGCTACTCCACATTTGCGGAGGGGGCCTGTATCTGAGGAATCGTCTTATTGAACGCTACTATGAATAACCTTGCCCACCCAGTCTCTACAAAGTTTATCTGATTCTAGAGCATCCAAATGGGTCTCTTGAAGCAGGGCCACATCTACATGTTTGGTCTGGAGATAGGAGAGTACTTTCTTCCGTTTTATGTAATGGGTGAGGCCATGTACATTCCAAGTAATTGCATTAAGAGAATGTGCCTGTGCCATAGTAGAATAGAGCAAAAATCAGAAAGAGGAAAATGAAGCACAAAACAACGTGTTGAACCAGACAAAGAAAAAAGGAAAAGAAATGACAAAAGGAAGGGGAAACAGAAAGAAAATAAGTGGAAGCAGTACTTCTAATTTAGATGAGATGCATAAAGGAAACAATAAAAGAGATAAAGACGAAAGGAGATAAAATTTAGAAAACAGTACAGTAATAAAGAAACTATAGAATATTAAATAGTAGCGAGTAAGGAACAAGAAACCGTAAACTGTTACCCGCGGGTCTGGGCGCACTAGAGCGCCGCCGCGGGAAAAGACCCCACAGAAAGAGAGAAACAGTTAGGAATGCATTAATAATATAGAAGGGAAACCCAAAAGAGCATTGTAAAAGAGAACAGAAGAAGGTAGAGAAAGCCAAATAGAGATTGAGATGCGACATTACGTAAGAAGAGAAATCTAACAATAATTAAATGTGAGGTAGCCTAAGAGCATAAGACATATCATACACATATCAAAAAGCCTATACCAATATGCATGCGAGCAAATAAAATAATACAACTATAATCAAACAATTAGGCGCCAAGGCACCCAAGTAACTGCAAAACCAGTTAGAAATATGCAATAAAATTGTAACATGGAGAGTAATAAATGCAGGGAGAAAAAAGAATAGCATTATGAAGCAAAGAAATAGCAGAAGGCAAAGTGAAAAGGAAAGGAAATAAGATAAGGAGCTAGTGAGAAAGAGGTGAAAAAAGACAATCAAATATTATAAGAACAGCAAAATATGTCAAAAATATAATAATGAATTAACAATAGAAACAAGACTCGCAAGGACCAGGAGTCTACCATTAACTGCCAATAGGTCTGGAGGTAACTATTTCCACAGGAGGAAGCATTATTCAGTCCGCATCTGAAGGGGTTTTAAGAGGAGAGCGGGACTTGTCTCTTTGTAAGTCTTGTGGGAATGTGGCTGCCGAAACCGATTGTATTGCAGATTTCCTATCTTCTTGTGAGCGATGAAGTCGTTCAAGGTCCCTGCCCCGAGGTCTAGGGCTACTGGGAGGGCGCCTGTTACGTTCTGACATTGGAGTAGAAGATTTAGGGAGTGATTGGGACGGGATTGGCTGCGAGGATGCAGTGAGAACCTCCATATCTTGAGGTTGAAGGCAGTCCAAAAATTGCTGAAGATGTTCTGGATCAAAAAAGTCCTTAGAGACTCCATCTTTGGTAACACGAAAACGTGCAGGTTCAAATAGACCATATTTGATATCTAACTGACGTAATTGAGGTCGCATGGAGAGAAAGGCGTTCTGCCGCTCATTGGTTTCCTTGGAGAAATCGGCTGCCATATGAATGCGATGGCCTTCAAAAGAGAAGGAACCTTGAAGTCGAGCAGCAGATAGTAGTTGTCTAGTTTGGTCATGTCGGAGAAAACAGGCAATGATCGGCCGTGGGCGCGCGGCAGGATCACCACGTGGAGGACCAATTCTATGAGCCCGCTGTATCTCCAGAGGTGGGGTAAAAGAAATACCAGTCATCTGAGGAAGTATACGACAGAGAAATGCACTGGAACTCTGCCCTTCAATGCGCTCTGGAAAACCAAAAAAATGAACATTATCCCTCCTGCTTCTGTCCTCCAAATCAATAAGTTTGCTATGGAAGAATAGGAGGTCTCGGTCTTTGTTGGGAAGGGAGTCCAAGCGGTTCTCCACCGTCTGAACTCTGGAGTCAAGAGATTCAATCTTCGCATGAAAGCTGGTGAATTCTGCTTTAATTGATTTAATCTCCTCAGCTAATGATGTAATTGTGAGGTTCATGTCATCTAATCGACGACTAACCTCAGATATTTCGTGTAGAATACGTTGCAGAGTTGCCGCCGACGTCTGCCCCCCATTAGAGGTCGAAGCCGGGGTTAAAGCGGGAGGAGAGGAGGCAGTACCTTTCGTTGGCATGTTGATGGTCTGCTTAAGAGCTTCTGCAAAAAGAAGTGGCTTAGAAGACTTATTTCCTTGCTTAGGGGCAGGCATTTGAGGAGAATATTTGACAGAAACTTTGAAAATGCGTGAAGGCGTCTTGCTGGTAGACGATTCTTTTATATAATCACAAAAATACAGCAATTCCAGACACTAAAATGCAAAAGTACATCACATGAAGGGGAAATCACTGCTTAGTGATCCCCAAAACCATAAGCAAAGGGTTAAAGCATTGATGAAGATAGTGTAACTGTCGCCATGTTCAAAGGCGCATAAATAGAACTGAGATAAGATGAAACAACATATGCGCACTTATGACATTAATAACCACAGTTGTATTTGCAGAATGAACAGAACTGCAAAATGCAGGGAAATCATGAGCCATATCAAAGCAAAGAATACACAACCTGACTGAAAAGATTGACTAAAACACTATAATGACATTGAATTAAAACATGCTATTATATGCGTCACCCAAGTTGCGTTAAAAAGAGTCGTTTCCAGGCAGCACCAGTCGAAGGGCGCAAAACTACAACTATCACAGAGGTGAGGCCACTCATAAAAGGGTGAAAAAATTAAATTTGAAAGGTCAGTTTTGAGTGACAAATCGTGACTTGTTCTTGCAGGAAGATCGTTAACTTTGCAGAGGGTGTGGCGCAAAATGACTGGCTGAGGTGAATGACAAAAAGCGCCACAATGAAATTATAAAAGGAGTTAATCCTACCAGTAGCAGACCAGCAGCACAACAAGAACCATGGCTTCTGTGAGGTAATATTGCTGAGGAAAATAAAGCAGCAGACAAAATTGAAGGAGGCGCGGGTACATGAGGGGGCAGGTATTCAACAGTAATAGCGAAGGCGGGACTTCATGAGGAAGGCGCTTGACAGCAGCAGCGAAGGCGCGGCCTCATGAGGAGGCGGGCGCTCGACATCCACAAGAGCTCGACCTCGTAAGGAAGCGAGTGCTCCTCAACAGCAACAAAGGCGCGGCCTCATGAGGGGGCAGGCGCACTCCATGGACAGCAGAGGCGCAGCTTCAGGGGGAGGATGAGGCAGCCGAAGGAAGCACGTCAGGCGGGCTGCGTCAGGCAAGCAGCGCCACACAATCTCGTCGAGACGATTAACACCAGGGAGACTGCGCCGTCACATCCCTGAAACACGCTCAAATCGTGCCCCCCACCTTCCGGCAAGCACAGGGCACGTGAAGAGGACTCCAAAGCCGGTAAGGGGTAAAATATTTCCGTTAAGAGCCCATCCCGCGGCGGAGCTCACTCGTCAGGCGGCCATCTTCCTGCGTGGCCAGACCACGCCTCTCCTTGCCTGGAGTCTTGATCAATCTGGAGTAGGGCAAAGTAGCGTAAGTCGCTGCCTTACATTACTGTGCCCTGGGAGGGGGTTCCATGGGTGGAAGCCACACATCCACCCGTGGGTTTTGGCGCATTCCCAGATTTTCCAACACTTGTAAACCTGGGAATGTATCAAAATGCTACGCCTTCCCAGGGGAGTCGCAAAAAGGACAGATTGCACCATGGCAAAAGGGTGCCTGCATTGGCAGATATTGTGTGACAGTGCAGGCAGAGAGTGGGAGTGTGCCATATAAGGGTAAATATGGCCATTTCTGCCCTCTCCCTTTCACGCAGCACAGCAAGCTGTCTTGGTGCGTTGCATTGCATGACAACTTGACAAATCTGGCCTAAATCTGCCTGTGCCTAAAAAACCCAAAATAATGTGTCTGTTTAATATAAGTGATGCTCATATGAAGCACTCCAATACCTTCCCGTCGAGTTTGTGCTGAATAAAACTGGAAAAATTAAAGATCAGGCAAGGTGGGTACTTAATTGGAAACTGATTTAAATTAAATTGTTCAAACCCGATTGTGTGTCAATCTAAAATTCAAAAGATTTCCACAACGTTATGACACAGGGTGCACAAAACTAATGAACTGATTCACAGATGTGAGTGTGAGAAGAACAGAAAGAAAAAAAAGATTCTCTATTTGACTTGGTGTTGGAGGAGGCATTTCCCTTTAATACCGTGCATTGTCAGGTGTCATCAAACATGGAGACTTCAGACCAGGATGTGTGGTGTCCATGATTATCATGCATGCAAGATGCATACACAGGTGCACAACTCACAGCAAAGGGTCATTCCAGAGGCAGAAAGGTCTTGCAGCAGGGGGCAGTACTGTAAGAGTCTGTAGACATTTGATCTGGTGGGAGGGATTTGAATCGTTTTGGAGATACATCCAGGAGCAGCCATCCACCGAGAGCTGGAAGAAGTACTCCTGCTCTGATTAGAGGCACACTCGAGTAATATAAGTCTCGGCCCTCTGACCTACTAATGAAGTCTGCCCAACAGCTGTCAGAACTTTTAAGACCATTAGGGTTAACTTTAACTTCAGATGGAAGATCAGGGGGTGCAACCAAGCTGCTGAGTTCTGCACTAGGCAGAGACTGCTTACCGGGTATAAGGGTAGGCCTTTACTAAGGACGGGGCATGTTATCAAGAAACGGCGTTAAAGTTATCGCCGCTTTAGCGGCAGTTTTCTGGGCTTGATAATATGCCGCAGAAAATTCCAGTAGAAGCCCATGTTCTGGTGTCAACATGGGCTTCTATTGGAATTCTCTGCGGCATATTATCGAGCCCATTATCGCCGCTTTAGTGACAGTTTTCTGCCGCTAAAGCGGCGATAATTTTAACGCCGTGCTTGATAATATGCCCCGACATTTGTACTCGTATGAAAACAAAGGCATTAATCCAGGTTCAGAGCCACATTGAGTGGGCAGAAGCCTAGTTAGTGGTCATTTAGATGCTGTGTTTTGACTGTCACACCCTATATCAGGTGCCCTTCTCCAGACTCAGGCTTGAAGATGTACTTCTCACCATCTTTTGGCCTGCTCCAACAGGCTCCTAGTGGGACCTTTACCTGACCTCTTCAGACCTCAGTCTGAGCCCCATGGGAATGCTGGGCTACATTCACCGCATCGCACAGTTTTTTACCCGCCTCAAATGGCTCCAACAGTGGTTGCTATTAGTTTGACAATGACACACTTGGTGAGGCCTCCAGTAGTTCAGGTATAGTTTATTTTTCCAGGAACATATCATTTTGCACAATGTGCTCAATGCTTTTTATCAATAACAATGCCTTTTATCAACAAGGACTGACTCTCAATAGGAGGGCATCGCACACCATACATAAGCGGCATGGTCCACTTGCTTTGGACTTCGATTCTGCTCGGAACCTCTGCCAGCAGGTCTGTTCTTGTCATCTTTGTGAGAAAAATAGCATAAGTCTCTAAGCTTATGGCCAAGGAATAGCCATAGGTGGAAATCTACACCCACCCTCATATTCATTAAAAATCTGATCTCCTTCACGTGCATAAGTGGTTACGTTCTTATGCCTTACAGACTCTTTGACAACCCAGCTCAGAAATGAAAGCAGGGATTTCCCATATAAATCTGCCATCAAAGGACTTGCCTCTGACCCTTGACCCCCTTACCTACACAATACCACTTCCCTAATTTAATAGCTGATCCTCTGTTGGCAGGGCTGTGGCTTCGGGGGTCGGGGGAGGGGGTGTAAGACCCTTTAAATAAATGCATTCTTGCCTAGGTAGTTGGGTCTGGGGTCTTGAGATGGGGTCTGCTATCTCCATGTCAGTTTTTCTCATCCTGAGCCAAGAATGAAAAAATAAACTAGCAACCTTTGATTTAAATGGGAGAAGGACAGGGTGACAGTGATATCCATAAGGTGGCTGAAATTCAAAATATGAAACCAGGTAACCTGGAATCTGCATGTCAAAATTGTGTGATCCTATGTAACTATTTTAGATCACAATACTTCCTTTTTGTAAGGTATTGTCACATCTAAGTGCACTTTTAAATACTTGAATTTAGGATGTGCACGGTACAAGCGCCTCTTATGTTTACCATAATGGACTATAAGGTTGCTCCATCTATAATAAGAATCCAGCACACATTTTGGGGCAGATCTCCAAGCCCCTTGTGACATTTTTACGACACCGTTGCGTCACTTATGTGAATCAGCGGCGTCGTAAACAATGCGCCACTATGCGACATATTTACAACGTGACGCATCTAGGGAGATGTGCCACGTTGTAAAGCCCTGTGCTACATTATACCTGCGTCAGGTATAATGTATGCAGGGTGGGCATTCCGTCACAAGGAAGCCTCATAAAAGTGACGCAGTGAAATCTACAAGATTTCACTGAGTCACTTTTACGACCACGCTGCATCAAAACCTTACGCCTGCATTTAGCAGGCATGAGAAGTGACGCAGCACAGTAAGTATAGGCCGCCCCTAAGCAGTACTGGAGTTGCGTCATGCTTGCGACACGACTCTAGCACTGTGTCACCTTTACGCCGACAGATGCGTGACGCATCTGTCTATCCTTGAACCACGGTGCGTCGCATTGTAAATGTGGAGCATCCATGGTGGCGCAAGGGTTCTTTAACATCATGCAAAATAACTTGCGCATCCCTGCTAATATGCAGGGATGCGCCAGTTATTGTAAATCTGTCCCTTAGTGTTCATAAGACTACTGACTTGCCTCTTATTTCACTAATGGCATTATCGTGGATGGACAAAGCATCTATGTTTATAAAAAATCACTTTAAAAAAATGTCTGTCTATGCAGTGATATAAACTGATGTACTAAAGTGAAACGCTTCCACATATTAATTAAATGCACTTTTTGGAATTTTGAAGAGAGTGTGTCATATTTATGCATTTTATGTGTTTCAAGATATACAAGCCAAACTTTTCATGACTTGGCACGTGCATAGACTCTCAGATTTATGCCAAGCACACGGCCCAATTTTGGCTCAGCTCACCCTATTAATTTCAACTAGGGTTTAATACAAGGGGCTGTCAGTCACTTGATAAAATGATTTGTAAAGGCAAGGTCTAGAAACATGGAGCCCTGCCCACATGCACCCTTTTGACACTCTACATTCAAGGCTTCTTGTGGGAGAGGCAAAGAAGAGTGTGTGCAGTGACAATACATTTACAATAAGTGATCACAGGGCAGGGAGTCCAGGCAGTTCTGTTGCCCATAGTCATGATTTCCCATAGAGCACACCAGGCACAGGTGGGAAGGGCATGGGCGTAGGTTAAGTTATTGTGTTTGGGATGTGACATCCCTCAAATGTATTCTATTTCATGGATGGGTCTGAAGGCCATGAGTAGGGTCTGCAGTGTCTGTGTTGGTTTTCTTCTTGTCATTCTCATTTTTCTAAGAGGTTTTAACTTGTTCATTTTTGGACCGCTTCATAAAAGTGCATTGTGACTGGGTTACTAAACAGTAGTAAAAATGCACCCACTGAAAGGCAGTAGTAGGCGCAGAAAGCTGCTCCAGACCCAAGTTTCAAGGCACTACTGGCAATCAAACACCCCAAAGGTGATAGGATGAATGCTTGCAAATAGTCTAACCAGTGGCAATTGCTCGCAGTTGCATTCCCTCCTATTGCTTTGCGCCCACTGTGCCACTCTAAACAGAGGCCCACCTGATACAAATCAGTATTGACCCAGCTCTTCAAGGAAACCATCTATCCCAAACTTTGGATATATCACTGCGCATCCCTCTACCCCACAGCCTACTGCTTTTTCAGTTGGGATATTTCAGATTTACAACCCCTATCCCCCGCCCAAAATATCACAGACTAAGCTATGTCCCTGTCTGTTGGGACAGAGGAAATGGAACCGTTTTAAGAGGGGGGTGCTATCTAACGAAATAATGGTGTTCTCGACAGTGCGTGCAATGTCAATCCTTGACGCATGGAAGAATTTTTAGGGAGCCTAAAGGATGGAGGGCATCATTTACAAGACCCCTGTGCCACCAGAGCATCACTTTTTGTGACGCTTTGGTGGTGCTGTGTTCTGCTCCATGTTTACAAATCCGCGCTAAGCCACTTTACGTGGCAACGCGTCTTTGTAAATATTATTACCTTTGACGCAGTTTTCTGAGTTAAGGGGCATGCAATGGGTGTTGCTGTGGGTGTTCTCAGGAACACCTGTGGCTTTTTGACACTGCCCCATATTTACAAGGATCGTAAATCTGAGGCAGTACCAAAAACTTACAGCTCACCAGGGGCAGGGGGTGGACGGGGGGGGGCCTAAGGTTGGCACAATGAGGAGAAAAACTTCAATTTCACTTTGATCTTTGCTCTTTCTATGTGTGCTGCATTCTGCAGCACACATTGAAGGAGCAAAACACCACTAATGATTGTTTTTGTACAGGAAAGTGTCCCTTCCTGCACAACAATAATCATCCCTGCAACGCAGGCACACTTGTGCAATGGTGCAAGGGGGTCTGCGTTGGCGCACGGCTGCTGTTTGTGGCATCTGTGTTTGAGGCATTGACTGAATGGGAAGATGAAATGCATGAACGAGAAAAGCAGAGGGGTGGGGGTAGTTACAGGTACATGTTTGGGCGAAAGTATGATCGTGAAACCCATCATGACCGGATGCGAAGGTGGCGTGATGCCAGTATGACCGAGGGATTATATCCTGTAAGAACAGCAGAGGAGTCAGAAGGGAGAAAGTGTACAGAGAAAGAACATAATATAGAACCCAGGAGATATGGGGCAAATGAGTCTGATGATGATGTCTTAGAGGACATGCTCTATAAAAGACCACCCCCGTATAGACGAGAACCAGAGGTAGGAACAGCAGTGACCCCGATGAGAAACACCCTGCGGATTATTAAGACAGAGGGTATTACCCCTGAGTTGAAAAGCAGTTGTTCTCTGGCGGAAAGAGAAAGAGAGAGAGAGAGAGAGAGAGCGATAGAGAGAGAGAAAGAGAGAGAGAAAGAGAGAGAGAAAGAGAGAGAGAGAAAGAGAGAGAGAGAGAGAGAGAGGGAGAGAGAGAGAAAGAGAGATAGAAAGGGAGAATGAAATTGAGGATGAAAATACCAGAGAACTAGCAAGAACTACCTTTTAAAAATCTTGAGGCCGTTACAGTGCCTGTGACAATAGGTCCGGTTATGCCGATTTTTGACAAGCAGAGGACGGGCGAAAGTGGTTTGACAGTACCATATGTGGGCAATAGATTGATTGTTCCTCCGGAGCAGGCAGAAATGAGAGCGGGAGAAACACAGTGGAGAACGGGAGAAAATCAGTGGAGACATACCATATGTGGAGGAGAATTGAATGTGCAGACTAATTCAAGTTTGAATTCTGGATGTGTGGAAGGGAACAGAGGATCAATCTTAGAACCACAAAGAGTGACAGAACCAGGGGGTGCAGAAAAATCTGTGGGAATAACTGCTGAAGATTTGAATGATTGGCTGAAGGCTTTGTAGAAGAAAGAAAAAGAATCCCAGGGAATTGATGTAGCTAGGCTACGTATGGAAATGGAGGAAATGATTGTCGGAACAATCCCTATAGAAACGCTGAAAAATTGTCAGGAAGGGGAGATTCTCTTCCTGTGTAAGAGCATCACATGGAGAGCAAAGAACATACATGACAGGTTGAAAGGAATAGCCAGTGAAATGGGGATTGACATGGACAAGGTAAAAGCTTTACAAAAGCCTTACCGAGTGGATTTTACAGATAAGGACATTGAGAATCTGAACAATGCAGGCCGAACAGGGCAGATCAAGGAGATGATTGCTTTGTTGAGAAAATGGGGAGATGTAGAAAGATGGAAAGACAGATGGTACAGAAAGCGAGAGGATGGGACAGATAGAACTTACTCGACATTCCCCCTGAAAGAAAAGGAGAAAGCAGTGACAACCTACCCTATGAGGGAGATTCCAGGAGGTGGGTATGTACATGTCCCATGGACCAGACAGGATATTTTATCATTTACAAATGATTTTCCTCGACTAAGGGAAAAGCCCGTCGAGTGGTATAGACAGGTCGACAGATTTGTGAAGTTGTCAAAAGTGCTGTGGATTGACCTGAATAGTCTGTTTGATATAATTGTACCAGCAGACCTGTGGGCAGAATGTAAAATAGTCATAGACTGGCCCACTAAGGAATACCCGAGAGATCCGAAGACAGGAGCTCCAGATCCGGAGGTCATGAAGAAGTACGAGCAGGTTATGGCCTTCTTGAAAAATAAGGTACCCCCCAAGGAAACAGATTGGGTTAAGATAGATCGGACACATCAAGAATTGAAAGAATCAGTCCATGCATATTATGAAAGACTAATATTAGCTTTCAAACAGTTCAGTGGAGATGAACACCTGGGTAACAAGGACCTGAGCCATTTTGTATATAGATTTGTGTATGGTTTGCAGCCAGAAATCAGTGAAATGATAAGGCAGCATACCGTAGACTGGCAGAGCATGAAGATTGATGAGAATCTGAGACATGCAAAATACTTCAGTGAAGAGATTGAGGCAAAGCAGAGGAAGCTAAAAGAAAAGGCAATGTGGGCACAGGTGAAAGTTGCAGAAAGACAGGAAGCTCAGTTGGTTGAACAAGCAAATAACCCAGGAAATAAACCCAGATTTGGTCCAGGAAAAGGGAAAGGAAACATAGAGGAAGCGAAGAAGAAGTTCCCATGCCACAACTGTGGAAAATTAGGGCACTGGAAATCCGAGTGTAAGAATCCACCGTCTACTAATGATGACAATCCATCATTGAATTCACAGGTGCAGAGTGAGGGGTGTGGTCAGCATCGGCAACAGCAGAAGGCTGATATGTACTTGGCGCAACTCTAGAAATAGACCAGGCAGGGCCTTTTGTAGATGGGAAAATTAATAGTGAAAGTTTTACTTTCCTAGTTGACACAGGAGCCACGAGATCAACTGTCAGGTCAGCTGATATAAAGAATCTTCCTCTCTCGGACGAAGCAATCCAAGTAGTTGATGTGTCCAACACACAGATTAAAACTCTACTTACTGAACCAGTAAGGGTTAGAATAGGGAAATTTTCAGACATGCACCGATTTGTGGTGTGTGACACAAGTCCTGTGAACTTACTAGGCAGGAACCTGCTGTGCAAGATGAATTGCACTATTTTCTGTACTCCAGATGGAATAACCTTTGAGACACCAGATGAAGATGTTCTATACAGAATGACCATGGATAACAGGGAATGTGAGGCTTTGGGAACATATGCTATATTTAATCCAGATGCAATACCCCCAGAATTGAAACAGACAGTGAAAGCAGCAGTTTGGGATTTTACTGGAGAAGATGTGGGTCTGATGAGAAATGTAGATCCAGGAAAGATTACTGTAAAAGAGGGAGTGGCTTACCCAAACATACCGCAATACAGACTGACACCTGAAATAATTGAAGGAATAACACCCATAATTGAGAAGATGATTCAGCAGGGGGTGTTAAGAGAAATATTGAGCAGCCCATGTAATTCACCAATAATGGGACTGAAGAAACCTAATGGAAAGTTCAGAATAGTACAGGATTTGAGAAAAATTAACAAGATTGTTGTGTCATGTTGTCCCATTGTGCCAAATCCATCAGTGATTTTGTATCAGATTCCCCATGATGCAGAATAGTATACTGTGATTGATTTGTGTCATGCCTTCTTTTCAATTCCATTGCATCATGACAGCCAGCCAATATTTTCTTTTAGATTTGGAGAGCGGATTTTGGCATGGTGCCGAATTCCACAGGGGTATACAGAGAGCCCTTCAATATTTAATCAATTGCTGAAGAAATCTCTGGAAAGTCTAACAATGCCTGAAAATTCAGTCTTAGTCCAGTATATTGATGACCTGCTTGTGGCATCAAAAACCCGTGAAGCCTGTGAAGTAGACACCATAGCTCTACTGATTCACTTGGCAGATGGAGGATTAAAAGTATCTCCAGCCAAATTGCAATTCTGCAAGAAAGAAGTCCAGTATTTGGGACATAACATTGAGAAAGGTCTGAGAAAAGTGACCATTGACAGGATTAAAATCATTAGAGGGATGAGAGCCCCAATGACAAAGAGAGAAGTGAGAATGTTCCTGGGAATGGTGGGCTACTGTCGTCAGTGGATAAGTAACTTTTCCCTGATTGCCAAACCATTGATTAAATTGACCAAAAGTGAGGTGAAAGACCCATCAGAACTAAACCCAGAAGAAATGGCTGCATTTAGAGAGTTAAAGGACAGACTATGTGAAGCTCCTGCCCTAGGAATGCCAGATTACGAAAAAGAATTTGAGCTGTATTGTAGTGAGAGAAATGGATGTGCACTTTCAGTGTTAATCCAGAAACATGGACGCCTGAGAAGGCCAATTGCATACTTCTCATCAACACTTGACCCAGTAGCTGTGGGTTTACCAGGTTGCCTAAAAGCAGTAGCTGCTACCTGTAAAAGTCTGGAACAAAGTGAGGGAATCATAATGGGATATCCTGTACGGGTATTCGTACCTCACGATGTGGCAATCCTTTTAACAAGGAGCCGGACACAGTTCATGTCTCATAGTCGGCTGACTAAATATGAGAAAGTCATTCTTGGTGCAACCAATGTGAGCTTGGAGAGATGTGTGAATGTGAATCCAGCGACACTGTTGCCTGATGCTGAATGTGTAGGAATAAGACATGAAGTTGATCATGACTGCCTGGATGTGCTTGATTACTGTACAAAACCAAGGCCAGACATAAGAGATCTGCCACTGCCTGAGAGTGATCATGTGTTGTTTGTGAATGGATCTTGCCTGAGAACGGATGAGGGAACACTGAGTGCTGCTTATGCTGTGTGTACAGTTTCAGGAGTTGTGGAAGCATCACCTTTGAAAGGAGTTAAATCCGCTCAGGTGGCAGAATTGGTGGCACTGACAAAAGCCTGCAAGATTGGGAGGAGTGTGAGAGTGACTGTGATGACTGACAGCCAGTATGGCTTCGGAGTTGTCCATGATTTTGGCCAGCTATGGCTACAAAGAGGTTTCCTGACCTCAAGTGGAACTCCCATAAAGAATGCTGAAGTGGTTGGAAAACTGTTAGAGGCGATATAGCTGCCTGAAGAACTAGCAGTGGTGAAATGTGCTGCACATGGTCAAGGTGATGATTTTGTCACCGTTGGGAATAAATTCACAAATGACATAGCACAATACTGTGCAAAAAACAATCATTCCATTAACCGGAGTAAAGAAAGAGAAATATCTTCTTGTTCCTTGATGTTTACTAATGAGGTGGAAACATGGGAGGAGGTGAAACAATTGCAGGTTGAGGCAGGAGACGAGGAAATGAAAGATTGGGTGAAAGCAGGTTGTGCACCTAGAGAAAAAGATCATGTGTGGGTCTATAGGGATGGAAGACCAGTCATGCCAAATAGCATGCTATCAACAATGGCAAGGATGTATCATGGCCAAGGACACCTGGGGAGGGATGCTATGATAAGGGCCTTTAAGCAAACCTGGTATAGTCCGAAGTTCAGGCTGATAGCAGAAAGTCTCTGTCAGAGATGTCTGATATGTCAGCAATTCAATCCTGGAAAGAAAACAGTGGTGAACCTAGGAACAATAGGCAGAGAGGGAGGACCCTTCACAAGAATACAGATAGACTTCATTGAAATGCCCCCAGTCAACAGATTGAGGTATGTCCTGGTGGTGGTCTGTTTGTTCTCCAGGTGGGTGGAGGCATATCCAACAAGAAGAAATGATGGGATAACAGTGGCCAAATTACTGTTAAGAGAATTTATCCCAAGGTACGGGTTCCCAGTAACCATTGAATCAGACAGAGGAGGACATTCTTATAATGAAATCATGGGTCTAATCTGTGAAGCATTGAGTGTACAGCAGAAGCTACATTGTGCCTACCGACCAGAGGCTTCTGGTGTGGTTGAACAAATGAATGGTACCATCAAAAACAGAATTGGCAAAATGTGCCTAGCCACAGGAATGAAATGGCCCGATGTCTTGCCTCTAGTCCTGATGACCATTAGGTCTACTCCAGACAGAACAACAGGTTTGAGTCCACATGAAATTATCATGGGACGTGCTATGAGACATGCCTTTGTACCAGTCAACAAGCTGATGACTATAACTGATGACATGATTTTGGATTACTGTAAAGGCCTGGCTGACGCAGTTCATTCTGTGTTTCACCAGGTTGGAGAAGACGCTACCACACTTGAGAAGAAACCAGCCCATGATCTGAGCCCAGGGGACTGGATAAGGATAAAAGTCCACAGAAGAATGAATTGCCTGGTTCCAAGGTGGGAAGGCCAAGACAAGTCATTCTGACCACAACGACTGCTGTGAAGTGTGCTGGAGTGAGAAATTGGATACATGCAAGTCACACACTGAGAGTTCCAAATCCAAGAGACGGCACTGGGAAAGAATACTTTGAAGAATCAGATTCCAGTGATGATGCAGACAGCGAGACAGTAAGAAGGAAAAAGAATCCTGAAAGTGGGGAAAGTGAGTCAAGAGAAAATTTCATCCCATCAGAAGAGGTTCTAAAAAGAACAGTGCAAACAGCAGAGGCGAGTTCAGATTCTGAAGAAGTACCTGAGGTTCCACTTAACAGTGACCAACACAAAAAGAAAGAAAGGAAAGAAAAGAACATTCCAACAGAAGTAATACCTGAATCAAATGAGGAAATTGGACAAGTTCCGCCTGAGATAAATATAGAAAAAGAAGGGACAGACAAAGACAGAGAGGGACAGATTGCGGAAAAACCCAGAGGAGGTGTAGGGAACATCAACAACAAGCTAGGTGAAGGGACAAGTAGACAGCAAGAAGATTGCGTGTCGGAGACCCGAGGAGGGACAGAAGTAGGGAAATCTCAATTGGTGGAAAAAGAGGCTGTTGGAGAAAAGGAAGTTGTTGGAGAAAAGAAAGCTGTGGATGAACAAGAGGCAACTGAGACAGAGTCTGATGAAAGTGACAATGAGATACATGGAGGACGAGTTCTGAGAAAGAGAACTTGGCTTGGAGAAAGAAACAATAAAGAAGGAAAACAAAGAGAAATGCTAAAGGAGATCTTTGGCCGAATAAGATAAAGAGACTGAGGTATAGACTGACACGAGTTAACTCTTCGAAAGCTGAACAAGTGAACGAAGTGTCAAGTCAAAATCCTACGAAAGAAGAAGAAACAAAGATACCTGAGAGAACTAAAAGAATAAGGAAACCAAACCAGAGGTATAAGTCACCGGAATGGACGTATGTGGCACTGCCTGAACAAGGAGAAGAGGCAGACAGTCAAGGAAGTCCAGAGGAGGCTTTGCTAAAAGAAGTTGCTGAAGAAGAAGCTGTGGGAATCCTGAGAGTTATCTTGTCCGACATTGGAGAAGAAACGGATGTTCAGGACCTGATACAGTTTGATGATGATGAAGAAACAGTGAAAAGTGATGAAAACCCAAATTGAGTAAAATCCAAAGAAGTCACTTGAAGAAGAAAGTGAAGAAGTAAAATTAAGAACTAATAGATTGTAATAATCTGGTGGGTACTTGATACCCTAATAAGTTCGATAGGGGAGTAGAAGAGGCTAAGTCAAAAGACACGGTCAAATTAACAAAATGGCTAACACTGAGAATAATCAAAGTAGATGTACCTTTCTGAAAAAGATGTGCTGCTGCTGTACAGGTTTATTAATGCTGCTTTGGAGCGTGCTTGCTCTATTGATTTCTTTTAGAGTCACTATAGACACTTTAGAAGGTCATACTGATAACGGAACTAATATAGGGAAGAGTGCACAGAAGATAGTGCCAACTAGAACTAGCAATGTACTTATACATAAGGATAGGTCAATTAATGATTTTTCTAGCAATGTTTTTTCTAAATTGTTGTATGAATACGTTAAGAGGATGGAAGTAAGGGATTGCTACGTTTGCATGCAATTACCTGCCTCTGTTTCGGAAGGAGTGACTTATCATCATCTTCCGGCTACGTATGGAATTTCATGTAGTGTGTTGATTAGTATGTTTTATCAGTTAGGGAGATTAGATTATACTATGTCTAATATAGATAATATTCTTGGGCAATTGCCTATGAATAAAGCACTGAATCCTGCAAAAGAAGCTAACACTTTAGGTGAGATTTTTTAAGAAACCAAAGAATTAACCTTAGAATATGTTTTTAGAAACAATTTAACTTGCAGTTTGAAGGGAGAAGAGAAGAATTTTCTAGACATGGTTGAGAGAAGAAGGTTGAACATGTACAAGAAAGCAGAAGGGCATAAAATGAGTGACACAATGTGGGATATTGAGAAAGAAAAGGAGTTGAAAAATGGAGCCAGTCCAACTATGGCTATAGATGCCCCACAGAAAGGCAAACTGTGCATTACCAAGAAGAGATCCCAGTATGATTATTATTTCATAGGGACTAGTGAGTGCCATGATACATACTTTATTGCAACCGGATGGGGATTTAGAGGAGGAGAAGATCCAGTTTTCCCGGGAGTGTATTATATTTGAGGGAACAAGGCTTATTACCGGTTGCCTGACCATTGGTTTGGTACATGTTATGTTGGGCTGGTCTTTCCAAAGATTTTTCACATGGATAAAGTAGATGATGCTGAACATACTAATCCATGAACACGTTATAGAAGAGAAACATGGACCGAAATTGTAGGAGATATTTTTGGAGCTTTAATTCCAGCAGTGGGAATTTCTTTGGATGCATTTGGCATTCGGAAGCTGTCAACAGTGGTGGATCGCTTGTCAACAAGCACCGCTGGAGGCTTTCTTTTGGTTAATACAGAAATGGTTGCTTTGCGTGCTATGGCGATGCAAAATCGACTTGCCCTTGACATTCTTTTGGCAAAAGAGGGTGGAGTCTGTGGAATGCTGAAAGTTCAACATTGTTGCACTTACATTCCTGACGAAAGTAAAGATCTAAAAGTTTATATCAAAAATATTACTGATTTGCATGAAGAATTAGTACCACTGGAAGCTGAAAGTATCTGGACTAAAATGGCTAATAAGATGATTGCTATTAAAAATTTTGTAGCTAAAATAGGTAGTACCATTTTTGGTAAGATTTTATTTCCATTAACCTGTGTAATTGTTGCATTATTGATCCTTAGATTAGGGTGTATGTGTTGTAGATATAGAAGAAATAAAAAGAAAAACACAAAAGAAAATGTTAAACGGAGACAAAAGAAACCAGAAAGAGATCCACAAGAAATAGAATTAGAAGAGCTAAGAGAAAGCATGTATATAGAAACTAAGAAAGAAGATGAGTTGGAAACAAGGGTATGAAAAATGAACAAGAAGATATTTTGAATTTCTTCCAAAAGGGGAATTAAATTGATTTTTGGGGTTTTGATTTTTGTGGTGATAAGATATCACCAAAGGGGGGATTGATGGAGCAGGGTTTTTACTTTAAAATCCGAATACCTGTTTCATTTTCGCATGTTATAATTAAAAGTACTACTGATTAATTATTAACTACTAAAGATATGTTAAAGTCGTGTCTAACCAACCTTATTAACAGAAGAATTACACGTGGGAACGCTATTGCATGGCTAAAATAGTAAGTGAACTAAGTTGGTGAGCAATTGACGAATTAGAAGTTGCTTATGTGATGTTATTGTAATTTGCGCTTATAATTAATATGCATTAACCCCTTCGATGCTGCGCAGATTCCGCCGCTGTGCTGGCGGAATCTTGCGCGGGCGGGGTCATGACGGAATGGTTCCGTCATGAGCACAGCTCAACCGTGGGTCATGACGGAACCATTCCGTCATGAGCACCGAAGGGGTTAATGGCTTTTGATGTCGCAAATGGCTAGATAAATACATACACATAAGGGTATTAGCAGGGGATAACACTGTATAATCATTTCTGTGCAGTAATTCTGTTTTATGTTCTATTTTCACTTAAGTTGACTAATGTGGCCTACCAGAAAATGGCTACCACCCGCAGCCTGCATTTGAGTTGATGGAAAATTTTGCAAGGAAGCTTTGCGCTGCCTGTGACCTTGCCCTGTCGACAAAACTGAAAAGCCATGATCATGACGACAAACCCAGGACGGATGCCAAGAGCCCCTGAACATGAGATTTGTTGCAAAGAACTGAATACTGAACTTATGAACTGATGATCCCACGACTGGGATACAATTTATCTAAAAGAGACATCCGTAGAAGTAACGAATTAGTTATGGACCCCTTATTTCTATTCATTATTTGGGACAATCTAAGTGTGAGAAAATCCCGCACAGTACCACAAATGTACCGAGATTACATTATTTCCGCCATTCATCCGTTTTGAATAAAGATTGTAACATTTCAGAAATATAAATTTTAGTAGACTAGAGAGGTCTAGCGCCACTTCTTCCCGAACTCATAATCCGAGGTCCCTATGCTGACGGAGAGGACGGTGACTTTACATGACGGATAGAAACTAAGATGGAATTACTGAGGACCGGTTCTGACACAGGATCTGACATTTAGACAGAATAGGTAAATATGAGAGAAATGAATTTGCATTTGATTGGCTTTATTTACAATTTTAGATAAACAAATAATTCTGTTTGAATCTCTGTGTCGGGTGGTTATTTCTTGTCATGTTTATTGAATTTATTTGCATATTATTGGAAATGTTTTCGCCAGATTTATAAGCAACTAGTAGATGCATTGACCTCAAAGTACATGCAGATTGGTTAGGTATCAGAAAGTGTTTCCCCTTATACATGGCACGGATAAGAGTGGTGTGATGAATGTTGGTGTAATGGGCCCCACCAGCGTGTGATGTGTGTGCGCGTGTGTGACTGTGAGATCACTCCGTCCGTGGAAGTAGAGGGGATTCGGAAGCTCCGATCTGCACCACTGGTGCCGGGGTGAGTATAGGAATGTGCTGTATTCTTGTAAATACGGTGCATTACTGCACTTAGAGAATGATGCAGCTCGGCGCCGCAATATTGCTTGCGGCACCACGTTGTGCCATGGTATTGTAAATATGCCTCCGAATATTTTTGAAGATTCTGCCCATTTTTATTTTATCTGGCCAGTCTCTATGCGTTGCACCGCCATAATGCTTGCTCCCATAGGATAATAGGAGGTGCTCTACATCCCTGCACCCCGTGGCAGACACCTCAAGGTGCCTGTCACGGCGTGCAGGGATCAACAGGGTGGGCACAGTTGGTGCTCGCTTGGTCCCCAATCGGAGGCCGCACACTCATGGGGCCCTGCTGGGGGCCCCCAAACACACTTTCCGACATGGTGCATCGTAATCTCAAAGGTCGAAAGGCCCGCTCTTGAGATTCTTGGCCGGCGGACTCCTGGAGCCATCGGAAGTCAGTCGGAATTACCGGCTGGTTCACTTTCCAACTGCCAACATCATAATTCGGCGGTCAGAAAGTAAACCGAGGAGCCGATTACGATGCAGCTCGGAAGGCGAGCTGTATCATAATCGGCGACATGATGTGCATTTATTCTTTTTAGCTAAAGCCGTGCAGTGCTTTGCTCATAATATCAAGCCACACTTTTTGCAATAAAAAATGGGAGTCCCTTAGTGCTGTATGTTAGCTAATATCAGGAGTCCCCAGGGACCCTGCAAGATATCCATCGTAAAATAGAGCTGTTCTATTACAAAACTCAGACTCGCCAATACTAATATTTCCATTGATAATACCCTGATTCACTAGCAGCGTTTTGAAGTATCCAGGTTTACTTAGAGTCCTTCAGAATGTTTTCTTCATCAAACGCAGTCCTACTCAGAGCTCTACTTTTCATAGTGCCATGGACATCTGAAGCCGGACTTGCGGTTGCGTGATGCTGGCTCCTGTGAGCAGGTGGCTGGTGATCTTAGAAAGTGATAGGACATAATTATTGCCCCAAATGTGAACAAGCAAGGCTTGTGATCCTGAATTCTTCTAGGAGGGTTCAGAGAGGAAAAGCTTCTTGTCCCGAGAAAATTTGGAAAAAATAGGGTGAAATAATGAGCGTTAAAGCACAATGTTCATATAAATTTGCTCAAATTATAAACTCTGAAAGGGCACTTATAAAATATTCAAGTAAATTTATGGTAATGCTACACCATTTTTTTTTAAATTGCGCAATGGGTGCCCCTTACATCGATATTTGCCTCCATTTTGCCAGGGGCAACCTCCTAACTTAGTTGCCCCCCCCACCATATGCCATGGCTGTCGTCTCTCAGACTAACAATTACATCCAGTAGTCCAGTGTTAGTGTTTTGCTATAGATTTATTATATGTAAGAATCACCTGCCAACATGTTGTCATAGGAGCCTCAAATACCCAGATTATCCTCCAGTATGCCAGCTGCAGCATTTTGCAATGGGTGTCACTTATGTCACAAATTACCTCCAATGTGCCAGTATATCACAGTTGTTTTGTTGGTTCCTAGTATGCACAGACTGCTTCCTTGTGAATATGCAGTGTAGGCACTTTAATCTAGCCTCAGAGTCCCGGCACTTTAATCTAGCCTCAGAGTACAGGCACTTTAATCTAGCCTCAGAGTCCCGGCACTTTAATCTAGCCTCAGAGTACCGGCACTTTAATCTAGCCTCAGAGTCCCGGCACTTTAATCTAGCCTCAGAGTACCGGCACTTTGAGTCCCGGCACTTTAATCTAGCCTCAGAGTCCCGGCACTTTAAACTAGCCTCAGAGTACCGGCACTTTAATCTAGCCTTAGAGTACCGGCATTTTAATCTAGCCTCGGAGTCCCGGCACTTTAATCTAGCCTCAGAGTACCCTCTGGGAGCACTCTCTGTGCTAAGGTGCAAACACTCCTAAACGGCTACGCTAATTGTCATAAGTCAAGCAGTACCAGAGTAGCACTGCCTCGTTTTCAAAAGTCTGCATTATTTAATTCCACATTGACTGTAGTTTTATTTAAAATAAGTCTATGTAATGCTTTTCCATTGTGTTAATCTTCACAGCGCGGTTAGCGCTCCTTTACTTCTCCGGACCGTCGAGGTCTCCATTTCTTTCATCTGAAGCTCACTGTCCAACATGTCTCCTCCTCATTCGCACATTGATATTTTTTGTCTCAAGGGCTTTTCAGACAGATGCCCTTAGTCTGGGTTATTGGCCCCAGCAGTGTTTCAAAATGCAATGAGATAAAGTGAAAATCATGGAAAATATGTGCTCAGCAAAGAGAAAAAAGAAATGTATGCACTTGTCAGTGAAAAGGCCCCGTGTCGAAGGTTCCTGCATCACGAAATGTGAAACACAACGGGAGATCTTGACCACTCAACATGTCTTCTAAGGGGTGCATCACTCCAATTTCAGGTCTTAATAGCGTGTGACGTCATTAAAATCATGAGCTGAAGAGTGTGATCAACCCAGAGTAGAAACAAGGGCGCTTGTAGTTAAACAGCGTCTCAAATATATTAGAAAAATACCCAACGTGAAATTTGCATCAAATGTACAATGAAAGCAAAGTAGGCGGCGCTAGTGCCAGAATAAGTCAACCTCGTAAGCGTGTGTTTCCCGCTGTCTCCACAATGCGGTGAGAATTATAGGGTGAAGTGTGAGCGCGGATGATATGGACAATAACAACTGGTGTAGGAAGACCTGATCGAGCAAATACACATCAGTTCTGTCAATGCTGAATCAGATATTCTGCTGACTGAATATAAAACATGTAAAAGCGCTCGTATAGAGCGCAAGACGTACAGCGGTAGCATTTAACACATGGGGAGGCCACTGGGTGTGTCAGGCCCAGGAGACCAGGCCTGTGACATCCCCAGCCCTGGGAGATCTGTCTGATGGCTGGTGCAGGTATCTCCATGCCCCTGTGCCAGCCATCAGGCAAACGTATTGCCTGAGGTTGCTTCTTTGACGTTCGCTTGCAGTAAGGGTTGGCCTTGTTTTATTGGCCGAACAGTAAGCTTTTATTCACTAATAATATATTAAAAAAGAATCAGGAAACAGATGGCAAATTCCCAACACCCTTAAGGGCGGGCTGCCACTCTTTGTACTTGATTTTATCTCAAGCTCCCTAACACACTCTAATGTCAACAAAGTTTCTTTGTCAGAGAAACCGATCACCAAATACACCCCTCAAGGAGCAAAGACCTTCATGGATTTGTTTGCGGTGGCAGCTGGTATGGAATGTGAGTCGCGGGGCGGTGAAATATAAAAAATAACACCTCTTCACGGCGCCATCTCTCCTCCGCTTCTCTTCCTGACTCCCAGAAGCAGGAAGCACACAGGCTCCCCTAAGCCAATCACGACGCTGCTACACCCCAGCATGATAGCAGTGTTGTGATTGGGCTGAGCGGCCAGGTTCGGCGCTCAGACAGGGACTGGGAGCCTGTGCATGTTCTCCACCCAGGCTGTGCAATACAGCCAGGTGAAGAACACGCTAGGTGCGCATGACTGTTTGGCCGGCCCATGACGGTCGGCCCAACCATCATGCGCACTTAAGTGCACATATTTCCTGCTCTGACAGCCCAGCCCCACGCTAACCTGGCTGATACTGAAAAATAAACATTGTGTTATTATCATTTTATTTTTCCTTTTTTTCTCTGCTGAGAAGCAGTGGGACGGCGCTCCTCCGCCTTAGCAGAGAAGCCGCCGCCACTCATTGGTTCTTCTGAATGCCAGGATAATTCTATATAGCAGCGGCAGGCACGAGCCGCGGAAAATGAGGTAAATCTGGCCTGACCACAACCAACTCTGGAAGCTTTCTGATCTCCCTCTTTCATCCAATTAAATCAAATACGAGTAAGTTGTCACAAATATCTTTTATTTACAATCATTTCCAATGAAGTGCCTCCTCCTATAACAAGTAATATTACTTGTAATACAATTAATAACTTGTTATCATGCTGTACTTGCCTCCCAACCCACTTATTACCCCAGAGGTGCTGCATTGTTGTATTCATGTATCTCTTACAATGTGTAAGTACAATATTCATTGCATCTGTCTTATATCAAAGAGACCTTTGTTGGCAGCAAGTGTTGTATAGAGCAGCCAACCCGAGAGACTGGAAGACCTGATGCAGACCCTTGACAGCAGCCGAGTGTACATGAATGGTTTCATAGGTCATTGGGGTTTCCATGCCTACTTCCATGCTCAACAGTAACTCAAACAGATGGAAAGACGACAACCACAGAGAAAGGTCTACTGCAACAGGATGTCAGACCAGAACATCACATAAAGGAAGCAGGTTGGGGTAGGGGCCTTATTGCTTAACTTTTATGCAGGAAAACTATCTTCTAATCCAGGTTTCAATACTTGACCAAATATTGTTCGATCCTGAGCAAATCACTTTATCTTCATAGGCATCAGACAGTAAATATGTGCAAAACTAATACAGATGTGTGTGATGTAAAAGCAGCACTGCCTTGCAGCACTGTTACAATTCAATGTTCTCATAGCCCCTGCCTATAATTCCCTGATTCTTCTAATCTGCAACAAGTAATCGGCGGGGGCTACTGATGACTGTAGTACAGCCACAGCAGGACGTGGAAGCCGCGGCGGAGCTCTGACACGGCACAGCTCCCTGTGCTCGGGCTTTGTGTTTTTTAAAGACCCTGCCTGGCACACACTGTGCTGATCACTGCAGTGAAGCTCCGTTTCAATGGTGCATCTGGCTGCAGGTCGGTGTATTGAAGAGTCTGGGCCCTGTGAGTGCGCGTGATTGGTGTCATGCTTCGGGCTCCGCTGCATGTTTGTTTTGAACAGCCAGGCCGACACGTTGGTGCTGCTTTCCCTATATGCTGCCTAAAGTGTGTTTGTGCTGCACACTGTCTGTCGATTGGGAGAATGTGTAGGTGACCAAGCCCTCCAATATATATCTGAGGGTTGGCTGCAAGCTGTCTCAACAGCCTGTCTTGCCCCTGCCGCTGATTACCTATAACTGACTTAACAGTTCATCTTGTACTAAATAGTTTGTTTTGTGAAGATGTGTGTCTCTGCCCAGTTGTATTTACATGGAGGGGGTTCACTGTATCCTGGGGTGCTCAAGGATGGACTAATCCATATGTGGGGGTTCCAGCAGTGCTGCAGACAGTTATTTTATATTGGGACATGCTCTCCCCACAGCTCTTTTAGCTGTTTCCCCACCTGACCAGTTCTGTGATGGGCTGTTTGGCGCTATGCCTCCCTCTTTTCTCATCACAGTTCCAAAGTGGTGGCTTGGCCCAGTCATGTAACCTCCTGTGGTCACACTGAGGTCTATCTTCTCAAGCCTTTCATCCCTACAGAACCTTCCTCGCAAGGTGTCCAGACAGTTTTTTGTAGTAAAGAGTGGCTCCTTAACGAGTCTTCCGGTGGCATCTTCCCTGCTTGGGGTTGTTAGGGCCTGGAAAGGGTAATGGGTCAGAAGCTTTGCCTCGTGCTCAGAACCCTAACCTCCCACCCCCTTTAACTACCCAATGCCTTTTCTTCCCCCCAGTGTTTCCCATGAGGCTGCACTGACAATAGCACCTCCTACCTGCAGAGCGGAGTAATCCCGGGCAGGCCTCTGACTCTTCTGCTCAGGACTCTGGACCGTCCATAGTATGCTCTGGTGGGCTTTCAACGTGCCTCGCTGAATGACCTTTCACTGCTTGTTTAACGCTGGTCTCAGGGCCTGGCCTGTGTCGCTTCTATGGAGTACATAGGGGATAATTGGCGGTGGCCTGGCAGTGCACGTACAGCTGAGCTTTACCACCTCTAGACTGACTGCATCTGTCACTTTCTGGGGGTTTTCGTAGGGCCTTCTGGTGTAGGGTACCCACTGCACTCCAAGTCGGTGCACGCCGAGTGATACTGAGGGGCAGATTTACAAGAAAGTGACGCATCTGTAGAGATGCGTCACTTTCCCTGTGCCAAAATGCAAAACCCTTGTGTCACCATGGATGCGCCGTATTTACAATAAGGCGCACCCTGGCGCAAGGATTGACAGATGCGTCAGAAATTCTGACGCATCTGTTGACGGAAAAGTCACGCATTGCTGGAGTCGTGTCGCAAGCACGACGCAACTCCAGCAATGCTCGGGGGTGCCCTATGCCTAACATGCTGTGTAACTCCTTACGCCTGCTTCAAGCAGGTGCAGGGTTTTGACACAGCATGGACGGAAAAGTGACTCAGTGAAATCTTGTAGATTTCACTGCGTCACTTTTACTGGGCTTCCTGCGACGGAACGCCCACCTTGCATACATTAAACTTGACGCAGGTATAATGTGGTGCAGGGCTTCACAACGTGACGCATCTCCCTGGATGCGTCATGTTGTAAATGGGCCGCAACTTTTACGCTGCTGTTGCGACGGTGCAAAAGTGACGCAAGGGGCTTGTAAATCTGCCCCTGAATATCTCATAAACGTTTGCACTAAGTCAAAATGTTCTCAGTTCGCTCTCAGGCAAATATAAATCATAATATTACAGAAGCATTTGAAATGTAATTGACTATTACTTAATGGCGTTTAAATTTGAACTTTCTTCCAAATGCTGTAGGAATTAGAAACCTGGAGGGCCTTGTTATCATCATTCTGCGGCTGAAAAGTTCCAAAGTTACCTGGGGGTGCAGCACCCGTCCGTTCATTTCTAGTGACAATGTGTTGGGACCATTTTCTTCCATTCGGGGCCAGTTGGGGGGCCCGGCCCTACAGCCTAGATCAGGGAACATGGCCTATTTTTTTTAGCTTTATATAGCGCGAACTCAATCGGAAGGTATCGGAGCGCTTTACATGAGCACTGCACCCTTAGTGTTACAGAGGGACACATTCCTTGTGTTAGTCACGAAAAGGTGAAGTGATTAGCCCAGAATCACAGGGTGTTGAGCGTCCCTGCACAGACTCGAATCCAGGTCGCCAGCTTAGAAGTCGGCGGCTCTAGGCACTATGCCACATCCCCGTGTTAGTATTATTCTCTCGTTCCCCTGATACCTTCGGATGCTTCTGGGCTCGGAGCCGCTTTCCCCGGCCACTCATCGCCCATCCTTTCACCCTTACTTCATCGTCATTACACTGATGACGTGCTGGCAGGCCTCCCGATATTGAACAGGGCTACTGAATCGGTGCCATTTAAATGAACTGCCGCTTGTCAGAGGCCCGGCCCTTTGAATTGATGCCACTGCCGCGGAGGAGGGGCACCCGCGCACAGATTCCATGCCGCGTTGACAAATGCGCCCTTTACGACCCTTATCCGTTCCTCGCTCTTTCGCCGCGAATGTGCTGATGGCGCAGAGTTGTCGGGCGAGGGCAGGGCCTGCCCTCCCACTTTCATTCATCACCTGTCCGGCTTCTCTTTTGGTTCCCATAAAAATGTGACGTGCGCCTGGCAGGCTCGAGATGCTCTCGAGTCCTTGCCTCGCGCTGTCTTGCACTCGGTGACATCCCCATCACTCACGCGCGCGCAGTGACAGGGCGCGCCCGAGAGCCACCCTGCGGGCCGCCCTTCTCCCAGATCTGGCATACGGAGGTCTTTAAACCGACTGACCCTGTCAGAGTCAGAGCTCTGCAGCTTCATGCGTTCAAGAGGATGCGACCAACTTTATAGTCACTTTGAGGGTAGCACCTCATACCCCCGGCTTGCCCCTTGCTACCCTTGCCCAGCCTTATCTCACGGGTAATGAAAGAAGTGACGAAAACAGTGCTTAAAGCATCTCCTCTGTGACGTAGTCCCCTGAACGTGCGTCTCCTAAGGCCTCAGCAACATGTGGAAGGAGCGAAGGATGGAGGACAGGGTTCACCCATGTGATGTCATTAGGCGTGGGGGGGAGGGGTCAACGGATTTGTGATGTCACTACCGTTACAGCTGACATTTTGTTGAATATACTCCCTATACCAGAGTATCTGTTTACTTCTGAGAAGTGCTGGTGCCCTCCAGTTTAAAGCATTGCACCTCTGCTGGCTGAGAAGTACAGGTACTCTCCCTCTCCAAAAGAAGAAGTGCAGGTACCCTATACCATAGTATCTGTTTACTTCTGCGAAGTGCTGGTACTCTCAAGGTAAAAGCATTGCACCTGTGCTGAGAAGGGCAGATATCAGTCTCTCCCACTCAAATTAAAGAAGTGCAGGTACCCTATACCATAGTATCTGTTTACTTCTACGAAGTGCTGGTACTCTCAAGGTAAAAGCATTGCACCTGTGCTGAGAAGGGCAAATATCAGTCTCTTCCACTCAAATTAAAGAAGTGGAGGTACCCTAGAATTGCTGGTACTCTCCAGTTAAAAGCATTGCACCCCTACTGAGAAGTGCAGGTATTAGTTTCTCCTTCTCTAAATAAAGAAGTGCAGGTACCCTATACAGAGTATGTGTATACGTCTGAGAAGTGCTGGTACTCTCCAGTTAAAAGCATTGCACCTCTGCTGAGAAGTGCAGGTACTCTCTCTCTCCCAATAAAAAAGTGCAGGTACTCAGTACCTGACAGTTCACCCCATTTAAAGCACTGGTGTTGTACACTTATTGTACACTGATTGGCACTGTACCTGCAATTACCCTCCGAGAGGATGCTTCCTAGGTATGTGTGTGGGTGTACGTCAGTTTGTGTATCATCTGGGTGTGTATCTTTGTTACATGAAGATCAAAAATTTATATTAGACCGTCCATCCAGAAGTTAGTTAATAATGATGTGGTGTAAGTTGTATTGTAATTACATTTACACAGAGGTTACTACACCTGACGAGGCACTGAAGTGCTATATGCCAGGCAGGCTGCTGCACCAGTACCGCACGTTAGTGGTTAATCCAGTGCCTACTGGTTATCGAGATTAGTTTCGTGCCCTCAAAGAAACAATTCATTCATTCACTCATTCACTCCAGTTTCTTTGTGGTAGAATACATTAATAGGAGGTATGTGTGATCATTAATGGATATAAGAGAGTTCATCCAGAAGGGTGGTGGGATTAATAGATGAGCTGCAGAAGAGTGGGTATTGCAAGGTTGCAGGCATATGCCTTTCAAAAGGAAGGAGAGGTTGTGACCTTTGAAATGAGGTGTGGGCAATTTAAAGAACTACAGTAACAGATTAAGAGAAGCATGTATGTATTTACAGTAGATTGCGCACTCAGAGAGGAGACATGCAGAAGATGACAAGCAAGGAGACGGCCAATCAAAACTAAAAGGAGGGAAACAATAACATTTGTTAAGTCAGTCAGTTTTCATGCATGGGTTTAATAAAGTGTAGGAGGCTTTTTTGAGATAGCATGCGATTTGAGGATGCCAGCTGTAGATAGGCTGAAACAATATTAATTTATTCTGTGATTGGCTCTACTAATTGTATACAAACTACTGGCAGAAAAGTGCCCTTGATTAACGACACTAAGAAATCACTGGGTTGAGCACCTGCTGCTGAGAACTTTGCGAATTTGCAGGTTACATTTTCAAATGTCAGCAGGGACACATCAGATTTTAATTGATTCAAAATTCTTAATGAAATATATAAAGTAGAATCTTGTGCCTAATAGGCAAATTTTAATGTTACAATTTTAGGGATGAAAGATAATGCTGCTATATGGTTACGGGCATCCTAGCTTGTTTTGAACTCACAATGGGCATTATGTTATAGGTTTAAGGAAGAAGACAAATGTTATGTATGATGTTGTAATTTATTCTACATTAACATTTTTGCTTAATATTTTAATGTAAACATATTAAATAAAGGAATGTTATAGGTTTGAGTTAATCCAAAATAATGTTGAATTTGTCATGGACTCAACGATATAAAATATGTTACTTATCTATAGAATTGAAGGATTCACAATACTTTCTTTTGCTACCAGCCATTCAAAAAGAAAAATAAGAATGCATGTGTTTAATGTATACAATATCTGCATCCTTCTAAGAAGTGGACGAGCCATGCTATTAAAAGTATAAGAGTGGGATTTTTCGAAATGCTTGTATCCTTCCATTTAAGGTATGGCAGCCCCTCAAAGTACAGGTAGGACTCAGAGCCTAGCAGCCCTGTTGAGAAGTGCACGTACCTTCCTATTAAAACTATTATGGCTCTGCTGATAAATGCTGGTACTGGTCCTTTTGAGAAGTACTGGTACCACCTCATTGAATGTATAGCAGCACTGTTGAGAAGACTGGGCACTATCCCTTTAAAAGTAGGCCCAGGTGTAATTTTTGCAAAACTAGTATGATTTGGCATAACCTCAATGAAATTTATGAATATTGCCTGAGATTATGTCATCACGCCATGTGGTGTAATGGGAATTCTATTTGGGAAAATCACCTGGCGCAAGTCGTACTGAAACAATATGATCATCATGAGCGCCAGCAGCATTTTCCCAATGCGAGTGGAAGTTCTTTAACACAGGCTGCCAACGTACTTTTCAGCTTGACTCAGTTTTTACCTGAGCGGATAATTTTTTCAGTGGTGGCCGGCATGGTTCGCGGGCGGCAGTGCGTGCATGCGTGAGGGGGTTGGGGGAACGGTAAAAAACAATGCAAACAATAAAAGAAAAACTTCCCTTGCTGTGCCTGTCCCGCATCTCTGCTCCTCCTCTCCGAGGCACCGGAAGCACAGAAAAGGATCCCCTGTATCGTTGTGATTTGTTAGCACCCAGGCTGTATTGCAGCCTGCATGGAGAAAGAGGAAAGTGACATGACTGGTTTGGGCGACCCAAGAGGCCTGACCAAACAGTCATTGCGCATTCAGGAGTGGGCAAACCACTCCTCCCCTGCCTGCTCCGAGAGCAGAGCAGCCACGCCCACCCGTAATTATTTCATTTTATGTTTCCTTTGCCCTGCACTGCTTAAAAGCAGAGGGTTGACACTCCTTCGCCATAGCGGAGGAGCCGCCCCTGTATTGAGTGTGAAACTGCGGTTCCAAAAGTGAGTGTCAGTTCTTTTAAAGCTGGCTCAAAGAACTCAAACACGTTTGAGTTGATTTGTTACTCCAGCAAATCGTTTGGAAACATTTTCTAGAGCAGAACATATTTTTATTTCTTTTTTACAGGAGGAAAATGCCATCGAGCCTGGGAGGCCACTGTACATACAGTAGCAACTTCCTCTTCCTGTCATAAAATGGGAAATATCACTCTCATTTTGTCTGCAATCTCTGCTTCAGCCACACTCTTGGAATCTTTATTTTTTGGTAAGTTCAATGCAGTAATTTGAACTAAGTTTGTTGTTTGAGTGAGTGCACGCACCATTATTTTTTCCTTACTTTCCTTTTATTTGTATGTTGCTGGATGGTAAGGAGTTTTGGAGTAGGGGGCCATGTGGGGTTAATGTTTTTTAATGGATGATGTTTGCATATTTTTGGGATGGTGGAGGGACATACAGTTCCAAAAGCCGAACTTGCAAAATGCTCGGATACGTGCACTCACCTCCACAAAAAGTACCATCCAGTAGTTTTCAGTATGGTAGATATATTGTCAGCATAGCATAGCTGAATAACCCAACTCGTTTCGGCGTACAACACTCCTTGGTCACAGGTAGGAAAGTTAAGATCCCAGTTCATTTTTAAACATTTTTTCTACGTGAAGACATACACCAACATAGACAATAGACAACCAGACTAAGTTGGATGTGAGGCTAGTGAGTGTTTCGGCCATCTTGGAACATACTTCAAGTGCATATAAATATGTGATGCATGAAATCGATAATACAGACTGTAGGCTACGCTGATACAGTTCCCACAAAATTTGTGATATATAATTTCCACGTGATAAATAGATAAGTATATACTGTCATTCCTGTCGCCACAAAAACAATTACGTAAATGTAATAGTGTGAATACCCTAAAAATATACCGCTCCAGTGGGCAAATAAAGAGAGTAGTAACTTACAACTGTGACTGATAGATGATGTAGCAACATAGAAAAAAATAAGAAAAAGAAATTCTACGTGAAGACATACAACAACATTGACAACAGACAACCAGACCAAGTTGGATGTGAGGCTGGTGAGTTTTTCGGCCATCTTGGAACATACTTCACGTGCATATAAATATGTGATGCAGTACATCGATAATATAGACTATAGGTTGCCCTGATACAGTTCCCACAACATTTGTAATATATAATTTCCAAATGATAAATAGATAAGTATATACTGTTTTCCTGCCACCACAAAAACAATTACGTAAATGTAATAGTGTGAATACTCTAAAAAATATACCACCCCAGTGGGCAGATAAACAGGGTGGCAACATACAACTATGACTAATAGATGTTGTAGCAACATGGAAGAAAATAATAGAAATGAAGAATTACATTCTATACAACATTATTATATACAATTATTACCAATGGAATCACGCAGTATTACACTATTCTATTTCTATGAACCAATGTTGTCTGCAAATATCATTAACTATATACTGTATATAGAAATCCCATATCCCCAAGGGGAAGGAAAAATAATGGGTGTATACGTAGTACATAAAGTGCAGATAAGCAGATAGTAATATTCACAATGTCAGTCATACTTGTCAAAATATAAAGATGTTAGACACTGTTAGACAATTCAGCACCAGTGGGCAAAAGAAGTATACTGGTATTAAAACAGGTGCACCTAAATTGCCTTCTATCTCACTTTATGCTAGTGCATGACTCTACTGGTAACTGTAAGTTATACATTGTCAAATTGTACAAATTACAAAACAAATAGCACCGTGCTGGCTATAAATAATACTTTATCTGTGAATAATTCTTCACCTTTTCCACGAGGGAATAAAGGGTCCAGACCCAGTGATAGTTTCTACACCCTCTATATGTACAGCTCATCACATATCACCACTCAGTTGGTCCTATGTGAAATAGAAAAAACACAGACAGAACATAATAAAATCAAGTAACATAGTTAGAGTTTAAAAACATTTAATTGAAGGCTACGCCATATAAGATATAGACTATTGGGCAAGGTAACTGTAGGAGAGTAGGGTCTGCTATCCTATGGTCACCCCAAATTTTTGCTTTTTGCTTCACTGGTTTTTGACATATTGAGGCTGTGGGCCTGCTAATCAGACCCCCAGCCTGCTGTTCTCTCTACTAAATTCACACTATGCACTTTAGGTGCATAACCAATTGGAACTAGATCACCCTGTGAGCCCCTTGTACCAGTGTACACCAGGTACCCAGGGCATTGGTGTATCTAAGGCCTACCAGGGTCTGAAGCATGTATTATGCCACCCCTGGCCTGGCCTAACAATTTGACACAACTGGCTGATCACTCAGCTGGGGTAAGTTGGTGTAATCACCTCTTACTTAGGTGTAGTATACCTATACCTAACCTTAAATGGGACACATATTAACCTATAAGTCACTCCTATGGCAGGCCTTAACAATCCTGAAGGCAGAGTGCTTGGTTTCATGTGAGATGGTGCTCTGGCATGAGCTGAGCCTGTCTGCAGTGATCAGAACCACTTCCTTTTACTGTTTCCAGATATCGCCATACCATATACTCTTAAGTGCATTATGAACCTCGCGGTTAAATGCTATCTTTGGTTTGGCTTTATCAAAACATGTCGACTAAGGTGTCATACGAATTGGAATACTAACCCCTCGCCAATTCTGGTGACGGGGTTAGCATTCCACCCTTCTAGAGGGACACGACATGTACAGTACCTGAAACCCGGGTAAAATCAGACATAGCCTCAGCTCCACAAAATGGATGCTGCCACCACAGACACAAGTCTGCCCTCCTGCTGCTGGGAGTCCTTCCAGCTTGGGAGACGTGGACAAAGGGTTTCCTGCCAGGGGAGGTGCGAGCACCACCCCAGACAGGATTTTGTGTATTGGTCAGGTAGGGCTTCAATAGAATCAGACATGCCTGAGGCTCACAAGGAGCCTCGGTGCATATGCCAGTTCAAACCGGTCCTGGGGCACACCAGCCCCAGACCTGGGGCGAGCTGGACAAAGGATTGGGGGTGTAACCACCCCCCTTCCTGGTCCCACCCATAGGGAGGGACCTAGCAGGTAGTCCGGCCCCTAGAATCCGCTTAAAGGTAGGAGCTGTGTCCTAAGACTGCAGACATCCTGGAACCAACTTAACCACAAGAAGAAGACGGGAACTTCGACGCTCTGCTGCACAGAGGACTGAAGGAAATCTCCCCTATGGTCAGGGAGTGACCATCTTGCTAACGCAAGCACCAACCAGCTATTGAACGTCTGCTTTGCCGCCGCCTCCTGCCGGAGCCAGAGCCCAGAGCCCGACAAGACCTGGACCTCCAGACCTCTCACCGCCCGATCCACAGTCCCTGAAAAGAAGGAACCCGTGGAGGCACCGAGACACGTGGAGCCAGCCATCTTGGAAGACCAACGACAAGCTGCAAGCGCAACGACAGAGGCTCCCTCCAAGTTGTGCTTTGGGTCCTGAGAAGCCCAACCACCGAGCAGCATCTGCACCAAAGGTGAGCCCTCCAGCATCTCCACGATCTGCGTGGGGCCCCTCTGCATTTTGCATCTCGACGCGCCTGCCCGGTCCCTGGCCCGTTGGCTAGTGGCCATTTTGGCGACGGAACTTGAAATCAACGATGCTGGTCTGGTTGCTCCAGACTGGCCCTAGCTGCTCTCCAAAGGAGCAGCCCCTCTGACCTTGCTGGTCAGAACAATCAGCTTTCCTCTCTTTCCACGACTCCTGCCTTTGCCAAGGCTTGTTTGCTTCTTTCGAGTCGCCGACACCACCGACAGCGAGAGCCTGCGTGGGACAGCTCGTGACTTGACTCCTGGACGTCGTCGACCTTCAGGGACCACGTGGCTGCGGAGACAAGCTACCCCTCATCACCTGTTTGCACCCGAAATCGCCTGGTACCTACCTGGTGCCACGCTGGTCACTGGCTAGTGACTGTGAACACTGTCCCCTCTGCTTTCAGGTCTTCTACAACTCCGATCCACCCTTGGATCCAACGCAGCTCTTCCGGACCGACCGCCTGCAGCATCTTTGTCATCAGGCTCCATTGAATCGATAGAAGAAACCCGACGCACTTCAAGACCTATGCACCCGCTTCCTGTGGGTGAGGTAACGCTGGCACTCCGGTGCCCAGGTGTAGAGAAACATCTCTAGTGTCTGTGTTTTGAATCTTGAGATCGTAGTCCATCCAGAAGATACTTTCTGCAGTAACTTTTAAACTTTTACGCACCCATTGAAAACCTATGGGAGCCCGCGTGTAACTTTACTCACTGCACACGCGACCCGTGGACCTCCTGGTCACTAACTGAAGTTAGCTCCTTGTAGGCCCAGCGATTCTAGAGGCCCTAGGCCTTTTCCCTTTACTGTTCATGGTACTTATACCACTATTTTAGTATATGGTTTGAGTGGCCACCAGGGCCCATCCATATAAAGTGCAACTTCTGTATATTATAACATTGTCTTGTTTAACGATTTGTGCTCCTGTGCTCATAAAGAGTCTAGGGGATACTTTGAGAAATAAATACATATATATTTTGAATATATATCTGTGTGGTGTCCTTTCATTGGTATAAAAGGGGGTTACATTTGGTAAAACAGCCTGCTTAACACGCTTTAACGAGTTTAGCCTCAAAGACTGCTTAGCCTACGCTACCACTAGGGCAGCTAGTCCGAAAAGGTTGACTTACAACCACACCATAAGGGTTGCTTGGCATGGTACAAGGTGGTCACTTTAACTAGTGAACATCATATACCAGGCCAACTTCTCACATTGGTGAGCAGCGGTTGGATTTGAGTTTGCTGTGTTTTACCATTGTAATCTCTTGGTTACCAATTGAAAGATCACATAGGTACCTGTAGGTACATATAAAACAAGATAGATATACTTAAGTTCTACTGAACTTAGTTGTTGTAGAGCAAAGGGAGTAGCACACCCTGACTACAACTACTAGATAGGTTTAGTAGGTAAACCCAAGTGTAGGTAGATTGCAACACATCCACCCACACTTAAGAGCAATGGAGGGGGCAGAGGGGTCCAAGGTACCCATCTCTGTCGAGAGTGACCCCCAGAGGGCACCAACTCTCTTTGCTACCCTAAATAAAAATGAGCTCAGGCAGTTGGCAAATATCAGGGGCCTTAAACAGCCCAAGAACCCTACTTCTGCTGAACTCAGAGAGCTTTTACAAGCTGATGAAGATCAGAAAGCTCTCAAGAAAGCCTCCCAGTTAGGCCCCTTAGGTACTGGAACAGGAGGCCCCCTTCTGAAGATGCCACCGAGGTACCCCTTTCCAATAGTCACCCCTTAGATGAGATTCATACTACAGAGGATGAAAGTGATAGGGATACAGATGGTAGTGAGGATGAAGGGAGAAATAGCCCAGTGCCAAGTGTTATACTTGGCCCAGCTAAACTAAGGCTATTGGGGACTGACAATGGGATCATCCCATTGGATCTCCCCAGTGGACTTAACCAGGGGCTTGGGAGGCAAAGGAATCACTCAGGTGACTCTAATGCTTCTCATGCCTCTAGAGGCTCTCAAGGTCACTCCAGGAGAAGGATGACCACCCCTCAGAGGAGGGAGCATGAGGCCAGAATGCAGGAAGCTCAGCTGAGAATCAGGAAACAGGAGCTAGAAGTAGCTCTCATGGAGGAGAAACTGAGTAAGGCTAGGCAACCTAAAGAGAGGGGGTCTATACCCACTGGTGGCAGCATTGTCCCTAAGGACAAAGATAGGGTCTTTGACAATAGGAACCTGTCCAAGGTTGTGCCCCCCTACAAAAGTGGGGATGACATCCACAAATGGATGACTGCTCTTGAGAGAGCCTGCAAAGTGCGGCAGGTTCCTGAAGACCAGTGGGCAGCAATCCTATGGCTCTCCTTTGAAGGAAGAGGCAGAGATAGACTCCTCACTGTCAGGGAGGAGGATGTCAGAAACTACAGAGTCCTGAAGAGTGTCCTAGTTGATGGGTTAGGCTTAACCACTGAACAGTACAGGTTAAAGTACAGAGACACACAGAAAACACAGACTCAGGACTGGTCTGAATACATTGAATGTGCCACTAAGGCTTTGGAGGGTTGGTTGCTGGGAAGTAAGGTATCTGATTATACAGGATTGTACAATTTGATGATGAGAGAACAGATTTTAAATAACTGTCAGAACCAGCAACTACATCAACACTTGGTTGACTCAGATCTGACCTCTCCCCAAGAATTGGGAAAGAAGGCAGACAAATGGGTCAGAACCAGGGTTAAGCAAAAGAACCAGAACCAGGGCCAAGGGGGTGATCAGAAGAAAACAGACCAAAAGGGTGGAGATCAGAAATCTAAAGACCAGAAGTCTTCAACAGGGCCCCAAACTAGTACTAACGAGGGTGGGTCCCAGCCAAAAGGGAAGAAGAAAGAAGGTCCAAAGAAACCCTGGTGCAAACATTGCAAGAATACAACTCACTGGACTAGTGATTGTAGGAAGGGTGGAGCCCCCAACACTGTTGCCCCTAAGGCACCTGCTCCCAGTACTACTGTTAGCAGTGTTGGTCCCCAAACAAAGGGTGTAGTGGGAATCATTATGGGAACTGAAGGAGATTCTGACTTAGACAGAACCCTGGCACAGGCAGTCTTGATCTGTGATGGGGACATGGATTTGTCCCTGACTGTGAGCCCCAGTAACCTGGGCAAGTACAGACAGACTCCTTTAATAAATGAAAAAGTGGCTCAAGCCTACAGGGACACATGTGTCAGTGTCACTATGGTGACACCAGGCTTTGTGGACCCTGGACAGTACATACCAGGTGAGAATTACCTGGTGACCAATGCCAGCAATGCCACTACTTCACATAGTGCGGCAGTTGTTAACTTCTCATGGGGAGGGGTAACTGGCCTCAAAAGGGTTGTGGTTAGTGCAGACCTCCCAGTAGAATGTTTGTTGGGCAATGACGTAGAGAGTTCTCTATGGTCAGAAGTGGAGTACAGGACACATGCAGAGATGTTAGGTATATCACCACATGTCCTTGCTGTGACCAGGTCACAGGCCAAAAAGTGCCTTACTGAACCACAGGTCTTGGATCCTGGAACAATGGACCAAGCACCTACCAAGAAGAAGAACAGGAGGGTTAAGGCTGTGCCTTCCCCCCTGCCTCCAAGTGATGATCAGCCTTCCCAGGAAGATGATCTAGAGAACCCTGAAGGAACTGTCCCTGAAGAGCTTGAACCTGATCAGGTTGAGTTTCTGGGGACAGGGGGACCTTCCAGGGCTGACTTGGGGCAGGCTCAGTTAACCTGTCCATCTCTTGAACCCCTCAGACAGCTGGCTGCTGCTGAGGCTGCTGGGAATGCTCAAGGTACCCATAAAGTGTATTGGGATGAAGGGCTCCTTTATTCAGAGGCTAGAGACCCCAAGCCTGGTGCAACCAGGAGGTTGGTTATACCTCTGCAATTTAGGGGCTTCCTTCTTACCTTGGCCCATGATATTCCTCTAGCAGGACACTTAGGCCAGAACAAGACTTGGGACAGGCTTGTCCCTCACTTTCACTGGCCTCACATGAATGAAGATACCAAGGAGTTTTGTCGCTCCTGTGTGACCTGCCAAGCCAGTGGCAAATCAGGTGGCACAACAAAGGCCCCCCTAATACCACTACCTGTGGTGGGGGTCCCCTTTGAAAGAGTGGGAATAGATATAGTGGGTCCCATGGATCCTCCCACTGCATCTGGGCACAGATTTATACTGGTGGTAGTGGATCATGCCACCAGGTATCCAGAGGCAATTCCCCTTAGGACCACTACAGCTCCTGTTGTGGCCAGGGCCCTGCTGGGAGTATTCTCCAGAGTGGGGTTTCCTAAGGAGGTGGTTTCTGACAGAGGTACCAACTTCATGTCAGGATACTTGACAGCTATGTGGAAGGAATGTGGTGTCAACTACATATTCACCACTCCTTATCACCCACAATGCAATGGGCTTATTGAGAGATTCAACAAGACCCTAAAGGGTATGATCAAGGGATTACCTGAAAAGCTCAGGCGAAGATGGGACATCCTTCTACCCTGCCTTCTGTTTGCTTACAGAGAGGTCCCACAAAAAGGAATTGGCTGCAGCCCCTTTGAATTGTTGTTTGGGCACCCTGTAAGAGGCCCACTGTGTTTAGTGAAGGAAGGATGGGAGTTACCTCTCAAAAAGCCTAAACAAGACATAGTGGACTATGTACTTGGTCTCCGCTCCAGGATGGCTGAGTATATGGAGAAGGCATCGAAAAACCTTGAGGCAAGCCGGGCCTTACAGAATTCTTGGCATGACCAAAAGGCTGTCTTGGTTGAGTTTCAGCCAGGACAGAAGGTATGGGTGTTGGAGCCAGTGGCCCCAGCAGCACTCCAAGACAAATGGTTTGGACCCCATACAATCCTGGAAAAGAAGGGAGAGGTCACCTACTTGGTGGACCTAGAAACTCCCAGGAGTCCCCACAGGGAACTCCATGTTAACAGGTTAAAAGCATATGTTGACAGGGCAGACATGGGCTTGCTCATGGCTACAGATGAGGGACAGGAGGAAGAGAGTGACCCTCGCCCAGACCTGTTGTCTCAGAACCCTGAGGATGGTTCAGTTGAAGGAGTGACCCTTGGAGGCAACCTCACTGAGCATCAGCAGATTGAATGTAGACAGGTTCTACTATCATTTCAACATATGTTCTCCTTGATACCTAGTCAAACTGACTGGTGCACCCATGTGGTTGACACTGGTGACAGTCTGCCTGTAAAGAACAAACTTTACAGACAACCTGACCACGTCAGAGACTGTATAAAGGCTGAGGTACACAAAATGCTGGAACTGGGTGTCATTGAACCCTCAGAGAGCCCCTGGGCTAGCCCAGTGGTTCTGGTCCCCAAACCTCACACCAAAGATGGCAAGAGAGAGATGAGGTTCTGTGTGGATTACAGAGGACTCAATGCTGTCACTAGGACAGATGCACATCCTATTCCAAGGGCAGATGAGCTCATAGACAAACTAGCTTCTGCTAAGTTTTTGAGCACATTTGACTTGACAGCTGGTTATTGGCAAATCAGATTAGCTGAGGAGTCTAAGGCCAAAACAGCCTTCTCAACCCCAGGTGGGCACTATCAATTTTTGGTGATGCCCTTTGGTCTGAAGAATGCACCTGCCACCTTCCAAAGGTTGGTGAATCAAGTCCTTACTGGGTTGGATGACTTTTGTGCAGCATATCTTGATGACATTGCTGTCTTTAGCTCCACCTGGGAGGATCACCTGATCCACCTGAAGAAGGTACTTGAGGCTCTGCAAAAGGCAGGCCTCACTATCAAGGCTACTAAGTGCCAGATAGGGCAGAGTAAGGTTGTGTATTTGGGCCACCTTGTAGGTGGAGGCCAAGTTCAACCACTGGAGAGTAAGATACAATCCATCAAGGACTGGTCTCCTCCAACCACCCAGACTCAAGTTCGAGCTTTCTTGGGCTTGACTGGGTACTACAGGAAGTTTGTTAAGAACTATGGGTCCATTGTGACTCCTCTTAATGATCTGACATCCAAGAAGATGCCCAAAAAGGTTCAGTGGACAGTAAGCTGTCAAAAGGCATTTGATGACCTGAAGAAGGCCATGTGCTCTGCACCTATCCTGAAAAGTCCTGACTACTCCAAAGAGTTTATTGTCCAAACAGATGCTTCTGAGTTGGGTGTGGGAGCTGTGCTGTCACAACTTAATGTAGATGGTCAAGACCAACCCATTGCTTTTATTAGCAGAAGGTTGACCCCCAGAGAGAAGAATTGGTCAGCTATTGAGAGGGAGGCCTTTGCTGTGGTGTGGGCCCTTAAGAAGCTGAGGCCATACTTGTTTGGCACTCACTTCAAGATTCAGACCGACCATAAGCCCCTCTTGTGGCTAAATCAGATGAAGGGTGAAAACCCCAAACTGCTTAGGTGGTCCATTTCCCTACAGGGGATGGACTTTACAGTGGAGCACCGGCCAGGTACAGACCATGGGAATGCAGATGGTCTCTCCAGGTACTTCCACTTAGGACATGAAGACGAGACTGGTCAAGGCTAGTTTAATGTCCCTGCGTTTGGGGGGGGGGGGTTGTGTAGGAGAGTAGGGTCTGCTATCCTATGGTCACCCCAAATCTTTGCTTTTTGCTTCACTGGTTTTTGACATATTGAGGCTGTGGGCCTGCTAATCAGACCCCCAGCCTGCTGTTCTCTCTACTAAATTCACACTATGCACTTTAGGTGCATAACCAATTGGAACTAGATCACCCTGTGAGCCCCTTGTACCAGTGTACACCAGGTACCCAGGGCATTGGTGTATCTAAGGCCTACCAGGGGCTGAAGCATGTATTATGCCACCCCTGGCCTGACCTAACAATTTGACACAACTGGCTGATCATTCAGCTGGGGTAAGTTGGTGTAATCACCTCTTACTTAGGTGTAGTATACCTATACCTAACCTTAAATGGGACACCTATTAACCTATAAGTCACTCCTATGGCAGGCCTTAACAATCCTGAAGGCAGAGTGCTTGGTTTCATGTGAGATGGTGCTCTGGCATGAGCTGAGCCTGTCTGCAGTGATCAGAACCACTTCCTTTTACTGTTTCCAGATATCGCCATACCATATACTCTTAAGTGCATTATGAACCTCGCGGTTAAATGCTATCTTTGGTTTGGCTTTATCAAAACATGTCGAGTAAGGTGTCATACGAATTGGAATACTAACCCTTCGCCAATTCTGGCGACGGGGTTAGCATTCCACCCTTCTAGAGGGACACGACATGTACAGTACCTGAAACCCGGGTAAAATCAGACATAGCCTCAGCTCCACAAAATGGATGCTGCCACCACAGACACAAGTCTGCCCTCCTGCTGCTGGGAGTCCTTCCAGCTTGGGAGACGTGGACAAAGGGTTTCCTGCCAGGGGAGGTGCGAGCACCACCCCAGGCAGGATTTTGTGTATTGGTCAGGTAGGGCTTCAATAGAATCAGACATGCCTGAGGCTCACAAGGAACCTCGGTGCATATGCCAGTTCAAACCGGTCCTGGGGCACACCAGCCCCGGACCTGGGGCGAGCTGGACAAAGGATTGGGGGTGTAACCACCCCCCTTCCTGGTCCCACCCATAGGGAGGGACCTAGCAGGTATTCCGGCCCCTAGAATCCGCTTAAAGGTAGGAGCTGTGTCCTAAGACTTCAGACATCCTGGAATCAACTTAACCACAAGAAGAAGACGGGAACTTCAACGCTCTGCTGCACAGAGGACTGAAGGAAATCTCCCCTATGGTCAGGGAGTGACCATCTTGCTAACGCAAGCACCAACCAGCTATTGAACGTCTGCTTTGCCGCCGCCTCCTGCCGGAGCCCGAGCCCAGAGCCCAACAAGACCTGGACCTCCAGACCTCTCACCGCCCGATCCACAGTCCCTGAAAAGAGGGAACCCGTGGAGGCACCGAGACACGTGGAGCCAGCCATCTTGGAAGACCAACGACAAGCTGCAAGCGCAACGACAGACGCTCCCTCCAAGTTGTGCTTTGGGTCCTGAGAAGCCCAACCACAGAGCAGCATCTGCACCAAAGGTGAGCCCTCCAGCATCTCCACGATCTGCGTGGGGCCCCTCTGCATTTTGCATCTCGACACGCCTGCCCGGTCCCTGGCCCGTTGGCTAGTGGCCATTTTGGCGACGGAACTTGAAATCAATGACACTGGTCTGGTTGCTCCAGACTGGCCCTAGCTGCTCTCCAAAGGAGCAGCCCCTCTGACCTTGCTGGTCAGAACAATCAGCTTTCCTCTCTTTCCACGACTCCTGCTTTTGCCAAGGCTTGTTTGCTTCTTTCGAGTCGCCGACACCGCCGACAGCGAGAGCCTGCGTGGGACAGCTCGTGACTCGACTCCTGGACGTCGTCGACCTTCAGGGACCACGTGGCTGTGGAGACAAGCTACCCCTCATCACCTGTTTGCACCCGACATCGCCTGGTACCTACCTGGTGCCACGCTGGTCACTGGCTAGTGACTGTGAACACTGTCCCCTCTGCTTTCAGGTCTTCTACAACTCCGATCCACCCTTGGATCCAACGCAGCTCTTCCGGACCGACCGCCTGCAGCATCTTTGTCATCAGGCTCCATTGAATCGATAGAAGAAACCCGAAGCACTTCAAGACCTATGCACCCGCTTCCTGTGGGTGAGGTAACGCTGGCACTCCGGTGCCCAGGTGTAGAGAAACATCTCTAGTGTCTATGTTTTGAATCTTGAGATCGTAGTCCATCCAGAAGATCCTTTCTGCAGTAACTTTTAAACTTTTACGCACCCATTGAAAACCTATGGGAGCCCGCGTGTAACTTTACTCACTGCACACGCGACCCGTGGACCTCCTGGTCACTAACTGAAGTTAGCTCCTTGTAGGCCCAGCGATTCTAGAGGCCCTAGGCCTTTTCCCTTTACTGTTCATGGTACTTATACCACTATTTTAGTATATGGTTTGAGTGGCCACCAGGGCCCATCCATATAAAGTGCAACTTCTGTATATTATAACATTGTCTTGTTTAACGATTTGTGCTCCTGTGCTCATAAAGAGTCTAGGGGATACTTTGAGAAATAAATACATATATATTTTGAATATATATCTGTGTGGTGTCCTTTCATTGGTATAAAAGGGGGTTACATTTGGTAAAACAGCCTGCTTAACACGCTTTAACGAGTTTAGCCTCAAAGACTGCTTAGCCTACGCTACCACTAGGGCAGCTAGTCCAAAAAGGTTGACTTACAACCACACCATAAGGGTTGCTTGGCATGGTACAAGGTGGTCACTTTAACTAGTGAACATCATATACCAGGCCAACTTCTCACAGTAACCAAAAAGATTATTGGGAAAAGAAAAAGAGACTAGAAAGTTAGAAAGAGAAAAGAAAGTGGAAGAAAAGAAAAGAATAAAGAAGGAAAGAAAGAGAAAAATGTCAGATAATGTATAATACCTATAACTGTCAGATAGCGATAGAATACAGGTTGTACAATTAAGAAAATGAAGCAAAATCACATACAAAGCAAAACAGATTGGTGTACTTGGATGAGCCAAAGAACCTTATGTATTATTCCTCTAACATTCTTATGTATTCCCCAACATTTCTTTATCGGAATGCAGGCCTAGTGGTACTTTTGTGTCAAATTTTAAAATGTATCTGGACTCTAGTTGATGAAGTTTGCGTATTCTGTCCCCCCCGATGGATTTGGGAATATGATCAATGACAAACAAACTTAATAAGTTTCTGTTGCTGTTGTGGGCCTCTTCAAAATGACTTGCCACTGGATATAGTTTGAATTGTCCGGATGTGTTCCAGCACTCTTTTCTTTGAAGGAATCATAGCGCTGCCCACATCAGATATATAACATGGGCAGGTAAGTATATAAACGCAAAAGTCTGACAGACATAATAGATGTTTGTCAAATTCAAATTCAAATTCAAAAAGTACTTTATTCGGTTAAAAATCAATAACCATAAAAGCAGCAGATAAAAATTTACAATTTAAAATGGCTCAATACACAGTTATTATAACAAGGGCGAAGCACAGGATTTTTATAAGAACAGTTAAAGTTTATCCATCCATCGATTTTCGGAGTTTAAAAACATGTTTACAAAATTCTGACAATGATGCAACAATAAATACAGTGTCCATTCTTTGCAATTCTAAAAACGCTGGGCGGCATCCATTTACCTTCATCTCTTTTAGTATTGGGACGATAAATTTCCTACGGGGCAAAGTGTAAAATTTACAGAAAAACAACACGTGAATATCGGATTGCAGAGATAATTCATCACATGGGCATAAGCACAAATCATTAGACCAGGAGTTCATTTCTGGGAATGTTAATAATCTAAAAACAATGTTAAACCTGAAACGTGTAAGACGAAATCTATCGTAATGTGGCATAGGGAGGCATAAGTATGGTTGTAATTTAACTCCGCTTACTATCAACTGATGGGAGCAAACCGTCTTTTTCTTTATTTCCTCTAACAATCTTTTTCCCCTGAGGTGTTCCATACACAGTTTTTTCAATAATTTTCTGGATATATGTGCCATTAAAAGTGGATCTTCATAGTATTGTTGATGGTGAATTTCTGTCAAGAAGGATTTCACATAATTTAACCATTTAAAAACATTGACATTTTCAAGTTGTAGCACATCCTGAAGTATGGCACGGTTTACTACACACTCATTTACAGTCCATATCCTATGCCACAATAAGATGGGCTGGATTCTTATTATATCTGAGATATACGACTGCCCCAGCTCCTCATGACAATTAAGGGTTGCAATACTATCGGGTACAGACAACATGTACCGCATAAACTTATTTTCAGCTAATTGCATTGCGTTTATGTTAGCATACCCCCAGAGTCCTGATCCATACAAAGCCACCGATATACACGTTGCATTATAAATGGTTAGAATTTCCCTAATGGGTGGTTTCTTTCCCAGCTTTTGTATAAAACTCTTTAGGGCCATTATTGTCTTTGAAAATAGGAGAGTTCTTGCCCTTATAGCGCTTGTCCATGAACCAGTCTCATGGAACAAGATACCTAAGTAAGGGAAGATGGACGTGTTTTCTAAGGGAGCGTTATTTATAAACATAGTTTTCATTTGCTTCTTAGATCGTGTTCCACAGTTCATGGTAAAGGTTTTACTACAGTTGATTTTCAAATCTAAACTGGACATGAACTTATTAAAGGATGCTATCAGGTTTTGGAGGGCAATGGGTGTTCGCGCCATTAAAACAGCATCGTCCGCATACAAGAGCGCAGGGATAGACCTATTACCAACAATAGGCACATCCCTGCACTGCTGCAGTAGACGATGCTCCAGTCCGTTTATGTAGATCAGGAATAGAAAAGGTGCCAGGACGCATCCCTGGCGTACTCCGCGCCCTATCCCAAAAGATCTACTACATTCCCCCCCTCTTCCATAATGGACAGTAGCTGTAGCCCCAGAGTACAGCTCCCTCAGGAAGCGAATAATCGGATCTTCCACGCCCATCCTTTGCAACAGTTCCCATAGTTTGTTATGGGACACACAGTCAAAAGCCGAAGTAAGGTCGACAAACGCAAAATATAGGCGCTCCCTTTTTATCGTTATGTACTTGTGCTGGACAAAAAATAAATTCAAGCACTGCTCGATAGTTCCTATGCCCCTTTGGAAGCCAAACTGTAGATCACTTATTACCCCATTATCCTCCGCCCAGTTTTGTAATTTAGCTAAAATAACTCTACCGAGGATTTTTATAGACGAGTCAAGTAGGGATATTGGCCTATAACATGCACAGTTTTGCCTATCTCCCTTCTTAAAGATAGGAACAATGATAGATGTAAACCATGACGGACTTAGACCCCTCGCTAATGCTGCATTAAAAAGCTGTACCAGAATGGGGCCCCAGATGTCCCTGTTAGCTTTATACAGATCAGCTGGGATCCCATCTGGACCTGCTGCCTTTCCACTCTTTGTAGCTTTCAAACTCAATAGGACCTCAGGCAAGGTAACCACTACTTTTTGGGCATCCCCCCCTTTCTCACATAGGACCTCAGGCAGAGTAACCACTACTTTTTGGACATCCACCCCTTTCTCACATATTAAGTTAGAAACTTTTTGGGTGCTTTGTTCTAAACACATGTAGAGGGTGGAGAAATGTGTGACCCAGTCGTCTTCACTAATCGCAATTTCCATGCGAGCCTTGGTGTTATCAAAAAGGAAGGGGGCATTTACCACCCTCCAAAATGCAGATGTATCTTTGGACTGTGAGGCTTCACATAGTTCTTCCCAAGCCACCCTCTTTATGGCGTTCCTCCTCTGTTTCAGTGCCAGAGTGTAACGAATCCTTAATTCCCTTATTAAGGAGGGGTCCCGGGGTTCCCGGTGGATGGCATATTTAAGCTCAGTGAGGGCCTTAGTGCATGCATTATCAAACCATCTTCTACCATTCTTGGGCCTGTTTCTAGAAACCGCCCTCAGGCTCTCTTTGATGGTGACTGCTATAATATTAAAATGCTCTCTAATATATTCACTCTTAGAATTTTAATCCAGGCAAATTCTAAAGCTATCTGTACAGGTGTTAACCAGTTTAGCTAAGAATTCATCCGGGGCCACCTTGCTCCACTTAAGCATATACCCATTTTGTCTCCCCAGAAAAACGCCCGGGGTTGCCTGCATTTGCAACTTATCATTTTGGAATGCCATAAATGGGATATCAATTTCAAGTACTTGTGGAACATGATCACTCATTGGTGACTCATGGATCTTAAAACTAGAGATCCTGTATCCATAGTTATTTGAGCAAATAGTAAAATCAATGGTAGTCGATGCTCCCCTACCAATAAAGGTCGGGACAAATGGTGTTGGTCGCGTAGCCAGTTCATTTACATATCCCAAATCACAGTTAAATAATATCTCATTTAACAAGTCCCCAGTTAAAGTATGATCAAAGTGTGTGAGGTTAATGTCTTGCTCTAACATTAGACCGCAAATTCCTTTTTGACCCTTATTACAAAGATGACAGTTAAAATCCCCCCCCCCCATAGAATCATTACTTCCCTCCCCTTACTGTCTATTTCGCCTTGGAGATCCTCATTTAACCTTTTCACAATATCCTGGATTGCGCTACTTGGGATATTGTTATAGAAGTTAACAATAATAAAACTAGTCCCAGTCTTAGTATCTATCACTACTTTGTGATATAAACTACACTCTCAGTAGAAGCGAACCCTCTCATATGGTATGCAATTTGAGAGGTACGTAATTAAACCGCCCTTAGGTCTCCCGTGTGTTCCTCCTACTGCAGGAGTGCAGTAAGTTTTGTAACCAATTAAATGTATGGGCTCAATGGTCCAGGTTTCTTGCAAGGCCACAATATCCATACTATCTATGACAGTTTCCCAAGAGGAGTTAGAAATTTTCTGCTTTAAGCCTGTCACATTCCAAAACATCACGGTACAGGTTTCTTTATGACTAGCTATTTTTGTCTCATCCATGACAGCATAACCCCTATCAATCCCCTTATTTTCAAATGTAGTTTCACCCAGGATTTCTATTGGACCAGAGGTCTGATTTAGGCTACTTTTATGACATGATCCCTTTTTGCATTTAACATACTCCTTCACCACCATTTTGGTCGAATTAGCCAATTCACTACTTTCTGGCGACGTCTTACTACTCACACTACTAATACTCGTGTCAGACATTTCCTGTGATGAACTATTCACTAATAAATTTAACCCCTTGAGTGCCCCACCCTTTCCCCCTCCTGTGCCGGGCCTTTCATCAGGGGGTGGGGTCCATGAAGAAATAGTCTCGTCATTGGCACAGCGTAACCGCGCTCCATGACGAGACTATCTCGTCATGGGCATAGAAGGGGTTAAAGGAATGTTTACGGATGACAACGGGTCAAGAAATTCTTCATGCTCCGGGCGTCAGTCAACCATCTCCAATAGGCTGAACCTATTGTAACATGGGAGGAAGGGTGGAACAAACTGTACACCTGGCCATTCTCCGCAATACTGCTGGCCACCCTTTTGATTGCTCCCGGCACTCCGCTGTATTAGGGTCCATCTGTCTTCTCCCCTCCCTCCCTGACTATTGGGATTTGGATCCCTATACATATCATGCCTCCTCCATTCCCTGGGACAATTCACTTCCCTAGTCCAGCTCCATCTGTCATCTGGCTGTTCAGCTGGCGTATAAAAGTAAGACAGAGGTCTAGCCATAGTCGACAAACCCTGATTTCTTGGAACCCCCCGGCAGATGTAATCTATTGTTCGCGAATTTTCAAAGGTTATGACCACACAGTCCCCCTGTGATCTTTTCCTATTATAACCCACCCAAGGAACCCTTTGAACCATTAAGATCTTACTGGCTAATGCTAAAGGTAAAGGGTAATTAGAATTTAACCAGTATATCACCTTATTTCTGAGTGCCTCGAAGGGTTCCGTAGTTTGAGAAACCAATTCCGGAACCCCTGTTAAAATTACCACGTAGGGACATGCATCTGGTGGTAAATTCATGCTTCTACGTTTTTCGGGCTTCTCGTGTTGGACTTTATCGGGATTATGAGTGGGTGGATTGGGGGTAACTGTTGTACATAAGATTGATTCAGTAGCCAGGGTTGGTTTAAGACCATCTATACTTACTACGGAGCAGGTGGTATTTTGCATGGGTTTAAGAAGGGGAGTTTTAGGGGTTCTTTTTTTCCCTTCCGCCCGTTTATTATTGGTTGTCTGCGGTTTATCCACCGGTACGATTTTATGATTTACCCTTTTTTCCTGGCTACTATACTGTACTTTTAGGTCTTTCTGCAACGCCTGGAGTAGCTTCTCTATACCATGAAGCCTCTCTTCTAAGGGCGTAAGTAAGGATTTAATTAGCGTTGTCAAGGTACATATTAAGGGGTCCTCCCTTTCTACTCGTACGCCTGTACTATTAGCTGTAATACTTTTCGAAAAAATATCAGCTAATGTATCATCTAGTGTGGTGTCGTCTAGAATAGGCAGGGGCATTGACTTGTACCCGCCCTCTTCTTTCTCGAAGTCAAGCCCTTTTTTTTCCACCGCAGCCTCTTTACTACTCTTCTCTGTAATGCCACCCACCTTAGCTGCTTTGACTTTTACTTTCTTGCCAGTCCACTTATTATTTTTAACACGCTTATTTTTTGGGATTGCCCCCTGCCTTTTTCCTCTCATTTGCCTAATTAAAGTCTCAGCCTGAGTGTCTAAATATACCCCAGTCGTGGTATTTTCCATGGGATGTAATAGTTGAGGACCAAAAGGGATTGAATTTTGGGGAGCCGGCTGAATACAGTCGATATTATGTACCTCCGCATGTGTCTGCAGGGGGACGGATTCAGATAAAGCATTTTCAGGGCTACGTACCTCAGCTATGTTGCCCAACAATGACCTCTTGGCAAATGCTAAGTCTTGGGATACCCTTCTCTCCATTAGTACTATCCCCTGATCTATCAGGGAGTTAGTACGTACTATGAAGTCGTCGAGTGTTCCCGTCAACTTTACCCCCCCAACCGCAGCCTTACTTCTAGTTTCCCGTGTGGTCATTTTATATGGGCTGTTTTCAAGCATATGCAAAACAGGAGCTATCCTAACTAGAGGTGATGAAATACTAATATCAACTAATACAAAAACAAAGCATACGAATGAAGCCTCGGGTTATGTTCGACAAGATATATTGTCAAACAATATCAAAGGGTCCCCAGAAAGAAGCACAGTGAATGATCACAACGATGGCTCATGTGATGGACTTACAATTCCTTAGTCTTTCGGCTGATAATGGTCCAGGGTCACTGGCCCAGCCCAGTCTCCTCGGGCCTCTGAGGGCCTAAGAGGGCCCGCCCTTTGCCCAGGCTTAGCCCGGCGCCACCCGCGCGCGTCCCGCGACGCGGAGGAAGCTTGTCCGCTTTTAGCACCTCCGGGCGCGGAAGTCTGGTTAGTTGGGGGCGGGCCCACAGCCAGGAATTCAGGGGGCTGTAGTGCGCGAGCTCCGCTCACCGCGCGCTGCAAACAGGAACCACAGCAGCGTCGGCGGAATCGAGCACGAGAGGCCACAGACGCCCAGCAACCCTGTTCCTCTGCCCCGGGTCCGCAGGTAAGGTGCACAGTAATTCTAAGTGTAAAGTGAGATGTTTGTCAATAATCCTGTAGGTTTTGGTAACAGGAGAAAAAAGTTTTTTACATTGGTGCTAAATTTGCAGGCTTTACAGGTGAAAAAGCCCTGTACAGTAGGCACAGTTAGCTTAATGTTGGTTATTTCATTTTTGCATGGTCTATCACTCAAGGAATTCCCCTTCCTAAAAGTGATACTAGGACGATCGTCAACTATATCACTGAGGGTAACTTCAGTTTTCAAAATGCCCCAATGTTTATTGAGGCATTTTCTTATATCTTGTGATTTGTTGTTGAGAAGTGCTGAATCTTAAGATGGCATTACCCTGGGTGTCATGTTGTGTTTTGGGGGCTAATACAGATTCCCTACTCATACTGGCTGTTTTATCTAAGGCATTTGCATTGATAGCCCCTTTATAGTCTCATTCTCTAAAGCGTGTAGTCATGATGCTGCATTCTTCATGAAAATCAGTGTCTGAGCTACAGTTCCTCCGAGCCCGCAGGAACTCACCATACAGAATACTTTTTATAAAATTCCTTGGATGGCTACTCTGAGCATGTAATAGAGTGCTCCCAACAGTCTTTTTATAATAAGGTTTAGAAATAAGTTTGGTGCTCACAACTACTATTTGTGTGTCCAGGAACTCTGCCTGAGCTTCATTTATATGTCTTTTAAATTTCAAGTTATAATCATTGTCATTCAGTTTAGAAATAAACCTGGTGGCCTGATCACGACTTACCCTTCAGACAATGAAAAGATTGTCTCTGTACCGTGCCCATAAAATGACATGGGCACCCTATTCTTCAGAGGTCCTGGACACCTGTTGCTCCCATTAGCCCTTCATAAGGTTGGTGTAACTGGGAGCAAAACAGGTGCCCATTGCCGTTCCCTGTTTTTGTCTGAAGAAGGCATCATTAAAGACAAAATAGTTGTTATTTAGACACAATTCAATCATAGAAATTAGCATTTCAGTGTGGTGTAAATAGGTTCTGGAACGAGATTTCAAGAAATGCCTGTACATCATCTGGTGACGGTGTACAGGCTGCAGACATCCAAAATGACCAGCAGTAAGTCATATTGCCAAGTTGTGTTCTGAATTTTCCGTAGAAAATCTTTGGTGTCCTGTATTTATGATGGCAGTGCCACCACATACAGACACAAGATTTTTGTCATGTATTTAGAAATATGTTCAAGTAGAAAAGCTGTAGATGACACAATAGGTCGCTCTGGTGGTTTCATGGGGTCTTTGTCGAGGTTAGGTAGTAAATACAATATTGAAATTGTGGGAAATCTGTTTAACAAAAAGGCATATTCATCCCATTCAATGGTCCCTTGTTTCTGCCATACAACTAGCATTTGGTGATCAGTAGTATTGGATTCATCAATGGCCTCTTTGGTGACCTTTTTCATAAAACTCTGGTACATTCAACTGTCTCGTACCTTCCACAAGATAACCTTGTTTATTTTGGACCACGACATTGCCCCCTTTATCAGATTGGTGGATGACAATGCTGTGGTCCGCCTGTAACATTTTCAGAACAAGCCTTTCCATTTTTGATAAATTGTCAGACTTCCAGCTAGTATTATTAGCCAAACGTTTAAAATCATTAGAAACTAGCATTTCAAAAGTATCAATCGCACTGGGATGAGAGATGGGCTGAATGTAGATTTAGGCTTAAAGTCATTGGGGCAGCTTTCACTAACTTCAAAACTCATAGACATCAAGTCCATGGGAGCGTGATTGGTGTCTTCCATGACAAAATGATAGCCAAAGCTATTACGTTTACTCAATAATTTGTCAATATTTATAAGGGGCTCAATTATTAATCTTTAAGGCTTTGTAGATCTAACAATGGAAAGAAACCAGGAGGAATCTAGGAGGACCCATGCCAAGGTTTGTCAAAATCCTTCCAGGGGAGAAGAAAGTTTAGGGGATGATTAATGTGTATAATTTTTTTGAAAGATGGAGCAAAAACCGTGGAACGGATTTACACCAAACTTGGCATGGAAGTAGAACTTTACTCAGAAAGCGTGTTTTATTATTTGGTGTAAATTCAGTCAGTTCTTTTTGAACAATTTGCATCTTAAAAAGTGCTTGACTGAATTTAAATAGCAACACTATTTATTGAGCTTGTCAGCTGAAAGTCCATTTGACATTTGCTTATAACTTTGGCACCCTTTAAAGAATTTGTCTTGAATAGGGCAGATACTTAGTACGTTCAAATTACTATTGGTATTTTCAAATTTGTGCATATCTTAAAAGGGGGGTGGGCCCAGTTTAAAACAGGGATGCAGAAAAGTGATCACATGATAATATGTTTGGCTAAGCTTGGTTCAGGGCCGGACTGGGAACCAAAACCGGCCTTGGGAAAGTGCTCGGCTGCCCCTCCCCCCCCCCCCCAGGGGTTGGGGGTGCGGCCGAGCTCTTTGCCACGGCCAGTTTTCAGCTGATTTTGTTACAGGGCCGAAACGGCCCTGTAACAAAAATGCCCCCCAGGGGCCCAAAACCGGCCCACGCCCGTGCGGCCGACCGGTGGATTGCCCGGTGCCCGCTGCGGCCAGTCTGGCCCTGGTTTGGTTAGCTAATGAATCTGCACACATTTTGGCAGAAGCTAGGAAGGATTATTGTTCTGTTGATATGTCAAGCTTTATGCCAATCACTAAATGTGGGGCATGATTAACATGGGGGGCAATAAACTTTTAATCTGCTAATAACTTTGGTGCTGTCAGATCAATGTGTTAAGGAAAACAATGGTCCCATACAAGGTAAATTAGTACCATACCACAATTTTACAATCAAAATTGGGATTACGAGTGAATCAATGGAAAGTTAAGAGTTTTATTAACAATTAAGTTCAACTCACAAATAATATATGAAAAAGTGAGTGAGCAGGATGTGACAGGGTAATGGGAAATCAGCCGATTTCCTTACCACAGGTAAGTGACTTAAAAAGTGACTTTTCAATTTGTGAAAATGTAGTTAAGCAAAAAGTCACAATCAAAATTACATCTCATACTCCACAATTAGATACAGATTACAGTATAGAGTTGAAGATGTGTGTGTTGACGACGTTTCGATCCCAGCTAGGTATTGGGATCTCATCAGGACTAAGTGATAAAACAAGTGCCTGGGAAGTTGATAGAAAGTTAAGTCGATTGCAGCCTGGAGAAATACCCCATGAATTAGAGGCAACGAGGGAGTGAGCAGCTGGAGAAGTAGTGAAGCGGTGGGGGCCTGAACCGACGTCAGGTCGGAGGCAAGGGAGTGTAGGTAATGTCCCGTCCAGGAATGATAGGGGGCGAGGCCAGTAGGGCAATGTAGCATCCAAGCCCGGACAGGCGGTATTTCGAGAATGAAGGGTGACAAGCCGAGGGCTCCGTGCACTTTGACCGTGATGGAAGAACCAAATGCTCCTTGTGCTCTACCCGTAAGAGACGATACAAGTGTTTTCAAATTTGTGTATATCTTAAAAAGGAGGTGGGCCCAGTTTAAAACAGGGATGCAGAAAAGTGAGCACATGATAATATGTTTGGCTAAGTTTGCTTATCTAATGCATCTGCACAGATTTTGGCAGAAGCTAGGAAGGATTAATGTTCTGTTGATATGTCAAGCTTTATGCCAATCAATGAAGGTGGGGCATGATTAACATGGGGGGCAATAAACTTCTAATATGCTAATAACTTTGGTGCTGTCAGATCAATATGTGTCAAGCATGGCAAGTTATAGCAAGTGATACCAACTGCAGGTGTGTTAGGTTTGGATTCAATGAGGGTCATATTTAAAGGACTGCAAACATATATTTGATTTACTAATAATTCTGGCACCCTTTGATGGATCTGCACAATCTGGATCTGGTACACTTCACCTTCTTTTTGTATTGTTAAGTTTGTCAAGATCCCGGAAGGAAGCCCTTTTTAAATTGGGGGTGTAGGGCAGCAAATTGCATGGTCACTGTGAAATATATTTTCCCAACATTTGGCAGAAGCTTTGAAGGTTTGGCTCCTGATTAGTATATCAAGTTTTCCATCCGTCAAGGAGGAATAAAAGCAAGGGGCATGATACTTTTCAATAGCCTTTATCTTTCGCACTGTTTGATGAATCTTCATCAAATGTGGCAGGCAGTTATCAAGATACACCCAGTGTGGGTATTTCATGTTTTTTCAGATCTAATGGAGGAGTTAAAAACTGTTAATTTCATAAAAATTTTGGCTTCACATTATGACTCTGCAGGAAAGCCTGGCACAGATTTAGCATAGCCTACTCTGGTTTTTCTCAATTTCATTCAAGCCCATCAAAGTGTGTGTGGGGGGATTCTAAAGGGGTTTCACTCCAAACCACATTGCAAGACGTTGCGCATGTAGAAACTATGGAATATGTCCTTTAACTATAGGACACCACTAATTGGAGTGGAATTACAATTCTGAATATCGGATATGGTGACATTACTCTAAATCTTTTTGAACCAAGGATTCCACACAACAAACAGTAAGTTCTGTTCCTTAATTGAGAGGAATTACAACGTCTGGCTTTATATTCAAACCACGTATAAAAGTATAGATGCAACAGTACATTTTATCTAATCTAAGAAGGAATCTGCTTAGAGCCCTGAAGAAGTCCTCTAGGATGAAGCGTGTTGGCTATGATTCTTAATGGAATGTGAAAATAAGAAAAGGAATGAAGGATTATAAATCGAAACATGATAAATGTGCATTGTGTGTGCTAATTATTCGAAGTAATTTTGCTGAACTTCTATCCAGCATAAGTAACATGATACACATATTTGAAGGTTCTGAACCATTGTAGATTGTTTCTAAATCTGGGAGATTTTCCCTTTTGGGGAGGTGATGGGGTTTGAACTTCCGGTTCTGTGCACCAAAGCAAGCATTTAACTGTCCCTACTGATAGGGTAAGTGCGGTCATTATTGTCTCAATCTCCTCTATAGCTAAGGGGTTTAACAAACTGTTGGTGTAAATTAAGTGGTCCTCATTTTACCTCCTTCTGGTGGATAGAATCTACATTGACTTACCATGATTTAAGTCTGTGTCCTGGAGGCTACACACACAGGCCTCTGTAGCAGAAAAATCAAACCACTACGCTAGGTTATTGGATTGACAAATGTGAGACCTAATAGATGGAGGAAAGGTATTTGCATTTTTATTTTTTTAAGAATACATTAATTTTTAATGATCAAATGCTAATATACTTGATCAATGTAAACGATGCAAATTCACCATTAATGTAAAATATTGCAATTGACTGTATTTATCAGGCAGTAATGGGTTTGTTAAGTGTGTGAATGAAAGGAAAAATCAGATTCAAATGCCCGGCTAGAGCCACTGCCGACTGCATGCGGGCGCATGCAAAGGAAGTCTGCTGGATAACCTCTTGTCTTATTTAGGAAGTGTTTGATAACTTCTTCACTGCCTCCAGTATACCAAATGTAAATTTATTTCAATGTGTCCAACAATTGCTAAACTGCAAGATGCTCCTTAAATTATCAGCCGTCATTGCGGGTCTACATTGGGGCCATCTTTTCAAAGACTCTTCCCACAGATCTAAGACATCAGTCATCATTCCTGATATTTAAGTGGACGCTACAGGGTTATTTTGATTTCTCAAGTTAAGGAAAACCATTTACTATTTTCTAGTATTTAGAATGATCATGGCATAAACTACAAAACCAGCCATCGGTATAAAGAGGTCTGAGTCACTCACAGAGAAATCTCACTGGCCATGTTTAAGATACTGACACGTTTAAAAAAAATGATGCTATTTGCACTATGATGACGGTCTTAAGACAAAACTACACAGGCCTGCTGTGTGCACAATGCTCTGAGCACATAGTTTGCTACATCACATTTGTTGTGAATGCTTATCAATAGTCTTGTTATACACTCAGTGCACACTAAGGGATTTTTAACCAAATACAAGCCTCCTGGTCATCTTCAGAAGGAAAGAGCCACTGTTTTGGATGGACAAATAAGAATATTTACGACCGCACTCTCTTACTGCTAGAAAATACACATCTTTCGAGGGAGCAGGTACTTTTAATGCCAAAGTACTATTCAACTCAAAAATCAAATAGACTACTTACTAAAGGCAGTTCCTAGCATATCACACATAGATGATGACCCTTCTAAATGGCAAGTCTATTTATTTAAAAATCAGCGGCATTGGGCAATAACATTCTAACATCGTATAATTTCTGTTTCTTGCCAGCCAAACTATGGTGCCTCTCTAACATTTTAGGTGTGAAACCCAGGAGCAAGATCTATATAGGATAAAAGAGGGAAAAGTGATGAATCAACGTTTCGGGTTTTGGGTGGACAATGTGCAAGTGGTCATGGAATAGTTCCATCAGCTTGCATATGGTAGTCCTTTCCTCCTTCGTCTGTTTGCAAGGACCTGTCTGAAGGAGATCTCATCTCTTACCCTAAGGAACTCTTCAATCCAAGGGCTAGTTTTAGCATCTAAAGAGGGCATACCACCCCGGACCAAACAAGAATATCTCCTCAAACTAAAATAAAGTTTCCACTGTTCCCACAACTGAAAAGAATCCAACATTCATCCACACAAACTGAAAAGTTGCCAATGCCTATCCTTGAAAATTAAAAGACGTCATCGCCCTTCCCTCGATTTACAAAGTAGCCCCAGTCCAATTGTGTAGCGAAAAAGAAGTTAACACCCTTGCTCACAACTGAAATGCGCCCAACACACATGAAGCTAAAAAGAAGCAAATGCCACAACTAACACCCTTCCTGACAAGTATAAACAAGGCAATACCCACCCTTGTACCTGAAAAGAAGCCAAGACTATTGCCACAACTTGAAAATATTAGCCAGCATCCATCCGTGTAGCTGAACACAGAATCTAATACCATTCCTCTCAACTGAAAAGAAGCAGAGTTCACCTTTGTAACTAAAAAGAGGCCATACCTGAAAAAGAAAAAGCCTATGGGCATATCAGCAACAACCGGCAAAAATTATCGCTAAGCGCACTTAGCGCTAGGATAATTATCGCCGGCTATCGCCGAATTTTATCACTGAGATAGCATGCTATTAGCAACGCTAATCTCAAAAGCGATTAAATTCCAGGTGCAAGCTGCCAATTGTGTGATTATCGCTGGAAATACAGCGATAATCGCACAACGTTTGGCGATAGCTTGCTGATAGTGCAGGGCAGACTCAGCCATGATATCCACCTTCCATTGGATATCATGGCTAAGTCAAACTAAAAGCAGGTGTAAGGAAAGTAGCGATAACCAAGGATAGCGCTACTTTGCTTGTCGCTATGCTTGTTAGCGTGCCCATTGATAATTGGAGAAATGTTAGTTAGTGACATTTCTCCAGTTATTTTGAGCTGGAACGCCCACTTTGCATCTCATTGGAGATGCAAAGGTGGGCGTTACGGGAAAGGGCGCCAAGGCAAAGATTCACGCGATAGCGTGACCTTGCTGATATAGCGATAAAATTATCGCCGCTTTTCGTCCGAAAACGGCCGCAAAAGCGGCGATAATTTTTTATCGCCGCCTTCTTAATATGCCCCAAGGTCCGTACCCTACAGCTGACTAGAGGTCAACACCTCTGCTTGCAATGGTAAGACGCCAATGGCCACCCCAAACTGAAAAGAAATTGACACCTATATCTGTAAATTAATAGAAGCCAATAACTATCCACCCAACAACCATTACAACAGCTGAAGTATGATCAAGACCCATCTCTCCGCTGGAAGTAATTCAACAACCCTACCTGGAACTAAAAAGAGGCCAGTGTCCAGCTCCTGTCTGAAAAGGAGCATTTACCTGTTCCCTCAAGTAAACTGTACCACCCATCCCCCTATGAAAATGAACACAACACCCATGCTTGTAACAGAGAGGAAGCTAGGAGTCTATCCGTCTATTCCCAGGTTTTGCTCAGTTATGAAACTTTAAGCCCCACAATGTTGAAACGTCACTTTCTGAGCAATCTGAAAGGAAAACATATCAGAAGACATCACTCTCTGCACTGTGAAACAAACATCAACTACATGGCATGTTAAAAACAAACATACTGGCGCCAACATGCCAAGGGCAGCTGATAAATATTTTATTTGTGGCTGGAGGTTTGATAGATGGTCAAAGAAGGAAAGGAAGGTGCAGTAAGGTGGTGTCTTCGGGTCACCACAGCTCTGAGATGGTACAAACAAGCAGAGATGAAGCCCACACGCCCACATAGAGTGGGACTATCCAACGCATGCGGAATGTCAGCGCAAGACACCAGGGGGAGGGAGAAAAGGACGGGCATGCTGATTTTGATGGAGAGGCTGCCAGCGCCTGCTACATTAAACAAATTGTGCAAGAGCAGTTCATTCTAAAGCCCTGTAAAGCTTTCTGCTGTGCTGCTGCGATTGCCAGGGACATGTCTTAGAGAGCAAACTCTTCTAATTTATGACTGCCAGAGCCAATACATGCGAGGTCTGAGCTCTGTCCCTGCTCTCTACATGACCACAAGTGGGCCTGATGTATGAAATGTCCATTCAGAGAAAAGTGGCCACATATTGCTGGCTGACTTTTTGCAAATAAAAAATAATTTTGCAAACTGGCCTATGTGCTATAAGTGGGTCACAAAATTCCGAATCGTAATAGGTCAACCTTCATGCGGGAGGACGCAAATTGTGGTGCACTATGATTGGATGACATCACAGGGATGGTGGCCTGATGAGGTCAGCAGACCACCACGTCTGTGCTCATATTTAAATGAAGTAAACTTTTTCTTTTAATTGCAGCCCATTTTCCTTAAAAGAAATGGTGCTGCATTTAAAAACATAGGTTATTTTTTTTAAGGTTGAGACTTAGCAGTGGTCCAGATTGGACCAATGCCTACCCCCTAACAAACGTTTTCTGCTGTCATTCACAAAGTTATCCGAAGGGGATCTGTTTAGTAGTCGCACACCCTGTGATTTGGTGAATCGCAGGCTTTGTAACCGATCTATGGCTTTGTACAGCTGGCCTCTCGTTTCCATGCAGGCAACCTTTGGATTTCCATAAGAAATCATCCATTTTCCTGCAGAGTTATTTAAGAATGCTTTCTGAGATCACTCTAAGAAAGGGTAGCTTAAACACTGCTTGGGTCTCCCAGGACGGCATACTGCCAGAGGTGGGTCACAATCTCACTGTGCCTAGCATCCCAATGTTCTTGCAACATCAAGGTTAAATAAGGAAACAAGCAATGACAAAGCTAATAGGTTCCTCTTTTTGTGGTGCATGCACCCATAACCATAATGACAGAGATCAAAGCCTGCACCAAAAAAAACCACACACACACGTGCACACAAACACACACACACACATGCAAGCAAACATGCACATATGCACGCATACACACACACATATCTGTCTCTCACAGACAAAGACAAAGAAGGTTGGGGGTGATGACATGTGGACTAATGAACCCTTTAGGCCTTACTTATGAGGCCTTGCAACACTTCTGTGCTGCCGTTGCATCACTTTTTGTGAAGCACATGTGGCATAAAAAATGCACCATGTTGCACCCTATTTGCAAAGTGAGGCATCTAAGCAGATGCGTCACTTTGTAAAGTCCTGCGTTACATTATACCTGCATCAGGTATTATGTATGCAGGGTGGACATTCCCACTTAAAAAGCCTGCAAAAGTGGCGCACTGCGCCACTTCTAGGACGCTACTGCGTCAATATCTTATGCCTTCCTCACAGCAGGCGTAACACTGATGCAGGCCCTCTCACATGGGGCTGCCCCATGTGAAAGGACACATTGAAAGAATTGAAAGAGTTGCGTCTGTTTTCAGACACACCCCAGCAATGCATCACTTTTGCGCCGACAGACACATCAGTAATACTGACGTATCTGTCATTCATTGCTACATGATGCATCATACAGTAAATATGACGCATCCATCTTGTTGCAAGGAGGGTGCAGTGAAAACTGTTGCATCGCTGTTTTCATGCAGCGATGCAACAGTTTTCATAAATGAGGGCCTTTCTGTTTCACGAGGCCTTATTCTGAGTGCCTCGTAAGTCCCTATTTGGGCACAGAAACTGCTGTTTGTGTCACAATCTAGATTCTAACTGGTGTGGTAAATGCACACCCTCTGGGTGTTGCCCTAAAGGCTGGTCAGGTAAAACTGAGCACATTCCAAGTTTGAGCTCCGAGAAACAGCAAAAAGCTTGCGCTGTTGATACATTATCAGCCATTTCAGTGCCTGAAAATAAGAATGATGCATAAATGCTGCACCCAGTAAATGCCACACCCGTCAGATCCTGTGTACAATGCAATTATCAACAGGATTGTGCCACGCTCATAATGTAGTCCTTATTCTTTCGACCCGCTTTGCAATAAAGCAAAGCTGAGGTGGAGAAAAGACCCCTAATACAATACTATGCAATGAATACTGCAGATTCCATGCCCATGCACCTCTTGCCCTTTCAGGAAGGACGTCACTCCACTCAACGACATAAAACTGTACGCTTTAAAATCCATATTTATTACAATTTTAGAAAATCAAACTTCAATGAAAAAAACAAAGGTTAAACCTTTGTTATAATTTGGAACACTCTAGTTATTTTTTCAATATAAACCAAACCTAAGCTACACACATTTTGCAAATTCTAAAGTTATAGTTATACCTTAAATTTTTAATTTGCGCATTACCTCAAAATTTCTATAACTTTATACTTTAGATACAAACCAAACTTAAACTACACCTAAATTATACATTATAAACGTATACTTATAACTTTCATTTGTAATTTAAGCAACACCCTCAAATTATTTTAACTCATGCACCTCCACACAGAGTATATTGAACTTGGTAGCCAGTGCCACACTACATTAACAATAACTTGTCTCTTCTCCATACACTGCTTTTTCCCTTTTATATTGCATTAATCGGACAATCTCAAATAATAGCATTTACAATAACACTTATAACATCGTAAATCACACCATTTGTCAGAACCCAGTACATGTTAGAGAGGTGAGTTATAGATAATGTAGTGCGGCTACTGAGTTCAATAATTAATGTTTGAGCTACAAATGAAGATTTGAGGAACAACTCGGACCGTGATAGGGTGGCATTAATACAGATCGAAATATGGAGAGGTTGAAGAAGCGAATTCTTAATAATAAATAAATCAAAATGAAATCAACTAAATGGAGTTGTTAATTGTTTCCACTTTGCCCTAAATAAATTCTTGTATAATATACATTTAAATTGGTGGATAAAATAAACAATGATATGACTTAAAAGGGGGATGAAGCGTACAAGCCGTTAGCGAAATGACAATGGTGACAATAATTGCACAATAGGTGGTTTGCAATTTGATGGGTTAGTTGTGAATTTGTGATGAAGCAAGTGAGAAAAGACACTTTCGAAAGCGTGGAACTTGGTGTATCATGTGCCCCAGTGGAAGGCAGGTGTGTCCTAAATATCATTTACAAAAATATGATTCCAATGGGTAAAGATGTTCTGGTTTTTACTCCAGTGGAAGAATGTGTTTGTAAACAATGCTTGGGACACAATAGTTATTTCATACAATACTCTGACTATGATATACTGGCACATACCATGCGAGCCACTATCTTACATCATTCACTTCTAAAAAATAGAAAAAAACAACCAAATGCATCATTAACAGACCACCTTGCCTCAGGTCTGTGAGAGTATACAAATAGTAGGAAACACACTGTACAAATACAAGTATCCTAACATAAAATAACGTTTTCAGTTCTACTGACCTTTCTTGCACTAAAATTAAAAATAACACAATTCAAATCAGTATTATTACAATGCAAGCAATAGTGTGATAAAAGACAATGGATGAAAGAGGACACCACTATTTTTAAAAAACAAATTTTTACTCTTTTTCATGTTTCCATCTGTGTCAAAGCATGCATAGTACAATTCCATAAGAACAGGACGTGCAAACAGACAAACACATCTATAATACTTCCCAATGCACTCCAAATATTGCTGTAATTGTACAATAAAGTGCAATGTTAAAAAATCAGGTTGCATGTACGTTTGATACCGACCTCCTCTCCCCTACAGCCACTGACGAAAAATGGGACATGGGGAGCTCAAAATTTAATTTCTGATAGCGGAAGGAGACGCCGCTGTTTCCTGGAGTACATAATCAAGTCAAAGAAAATGTTGCCTGGATTTTCAATTTGCACAAACCAACATCACAGCCCAAATGCCTGTCAATCAATCTACTCCTTGCAGAGGACTGACTTTTAAGTAGTATTGAATAAATTTAAATTAAGTTGCTGCTGCCTACACATATTATGCATGGCTTCTTAAAAGAGTTGTACTAAATCTCCCGTTAGACAGCCCGTAATCATAAGCAACGAGGAAGGCAATGAGGCTGAAATGAGACAGTGGCCTTTGGAAAATGTTCCCATTTAAGGATGAAAAGTCATTGAATATCATAGGACAGTGGTGTGTTGTGTTAAGATCATGCAGTCATTATCTCGCTAATTACATAGAAGAGTAGATTTGACATTTTCAACATTGACTAGAGACTCTAAGAGTTTCGTCACCCCTTTGCAGTGGCGACCAGATTTCATGTCTCAGCAGTAAAGCATACTACCTCCATCTTATGCATTTTCATTTAAGTTGCATCTCTAATATGTCTTAAATGGTTTACACATTTTATCCTATATTTCATATTGCATGATATGGAACCAGAGTATAATTGCTGGATAACAGGATACATATATTACATGGATTTATAGGATTTTGAGATATAGTAGAAGCATTGACTATTAAAGCATGCAGGCTTGAACTAGGCAGCTAACTATTCGTTAAAGTTAAGAATCAAATTCAAAGACTATGTTATAGGGTTTCATGGGAAAGTATATTTCAATAGATAGCTGGACTACACAAACACATATTTCAAAAATTCTCTAAAGATAGAACTTCAAGTGTTAACAATATGTGAATACAGGTCTGATCTCAACATCCAATATGTCAAACAACAAACAGTTCTAGAAAATCTTTTCAGATTTGATTACAAGATTTCATTTGGTCGCTTAATTTATACATCACTTGATCAATGTGTTCTAGATTAACCATTTCCAAGGCCAACCACTAAATGTCAAGTTTACTTCTTGACTTAACTTCCAGTATCTAAAATGATTTTATTTACTGTCATAAGCCAACATAGAACCCATAGTTTTTAGTACTTTGGCAACTCAAATTTATCATCATTAAACAGGATAATGTTTTGAGTGCCAAATCAGTTGAATATAGCACCAATTGTAAATCCTTCAAATAGTCTGCCACTTCCTCAAAAAGAGGAATTAAAGAACCCTTTTCAAACAAAACTCATTTCCAGGTAAAGGCTTTTAAGTGTTGACAGGACAATGATAAGGATGTCGTCATCGGCCAGAGGAGGAGTTGAATTAATTTTGCTCCAAAAAAACCTGGGTGACATGTTATGTCCAATTTAACATCATGTAGTTCAGACTCACTTATGCAGCATTCTTACTTTTTATTTCTTTCTGTGTTTTTCTCTCTTTTATTATAGCTAGAGTGGTTCAGGTATTTGTGATGCAAGGAGTATGTGGATCACTTAGGGGGATATTGACAATAAAATGTCAGAGCATGGTGTTACTCCAAAATTAGAAACACCGCGCACTGACATTTTTTATACACAGGGATGCGCAGTATTTACAAAAATACGGCACACCTCTGATTTCCCCCTTGCGCTGGCGCTAAAAATAGCAGCCTAGCCCCATCCTTGTAAATATGGGGCAGTGTCAGAAATCATTGTGTGTTGCGTGGAATGCCCACAGCAATACCCATTGCCCACCCTTTTGCTGCAGCGGACTGCTGCGGTAAGGGGCATATTTCAAATGTGGCATTATGACTTGTTAAGTGGCCTAATGCCACCTTGTAAATATGAGGTAGTGAGCAACGCTACCGGACCATCAGAAAAAGTGATGCCCTAGTGGTGTTCCGGACTTGTAAATATGCCCCATAGAGTGGTAAGTGTGTGAGTTAGTCATGGGTGTGAAATTTATTCATTTTAGGAATACATGTTTCGGTTTTTTTTAAGTTTCTTTAAACACAGGAAACTGATTTCGACTTTCAGCAGTGCTAGGAGTGAGCTGTCTCTCTAGGATTGTAATCTGAAACATGCAATTATGCAGCAGCCACTACAATCAGCACATTAACCCACTGAAAATTCTCATTGGGATCTAAATGTGTGCATAGTAGGGTATGTATTGATGTCTGCAGTCAGTGTGAAGCACAATGAACTATGTTGCATGGATTGAAACCATTCAACAGCAGCTAACAGATAGGTAACCAATGAGTTATCTCACTCACAGTGTTGCCTGAAACATGCAGAGTCTGTTTTTATAACAGAAGTATTATTCATTGGATTACTACATGGCTGCTCACCCCACACTAGAAAAATGCAAAAATGTTGTACCATTTTTGCCGCAAAGCTGTTAAGCATTTGATAAGCTGGTGCAACCCATTCCGAGCTGAACTATTGCAAAGGCATTTTGGACCATTCCAGGCCCAGTATAAGAGCTTTGAATTACCTACAATACAATCCAGGTCGACTTTGAATAAGAGCAACTCCTGACACATAGGTTTTACTCTCAATAGAGCTCATCATTGTTGCACAGCTTTATCCAGACACCAGGGGGCATCCACTATATGTCAAAACCAAACATTTACAGGCTCTTCATTTGTGATTGCGTGTTTTAACCCCTTGCCTGCTCATGACGGAACCACTCCGTCATGAGCCACGGGCGCCGTGTGCTCATGACGGAGTGGTTCCGTCATGCTGCGGCCGTTGCGGCCGCTCCGCCCACGCGGCGCTGATTCCCCGCCTGTGCGGGCGAATAATGCAAGTGGGCGGAGTCGTGACGGAACCACTCCGTCATGAGCACAGCGCGCCCGTGGCTCATGACGGAGTGGTTCCGTCACGAGCATGGCAGCGCCGCGCTCACCCCGAACCCCCCCCCAGCGCCGCGGCAAAATTTGTGCCGCGGCGAAGGGGTTAACAGGGAGAACCTGTATACTTCTTTGTTTATTTATCTGCTAGCATTCATAATATTTTCATTTGTTTCCCGTTTACGTCTTTGTCTGCTCTACACTTCACTCAACTCTAGTTCCCTTTTGTCTAAAAATACTTTTCATAACTTGTTTCTTGTTTTTATTGTTTCTGATTTCTCGCTTTGTATTGTTTTCCTTTTGCTCTGTTATGTTGCATCCAATGATATGCTCTTAGTTCTGCATTCTCTTTGAACTTTTTGCTATGAACTTTTGTGTGATTTCTGCAGTTTCTTTTTCATTGTATTGTTTTTTTCTTTTTCTGTCCTTTTTAGTCCCACTTTTCTAGTTCAGTCCTTTACCTGCAGTTTCTTATAATTTTCTATCACTCCTCTTTTCTTTTTTTAATGCGGTTTCAAAGGTAACCCATTGCTTTCTGGTACATGTTGGGCCTACGTCACTAGAGCCATTTTGGTCATAAACATATTTTTACAAGCAAAATTGCTGAATTCAGAAAATGGTCTAGCAGGCATAAATGATTTGCTCTTGTGTAATCTTATGCCACGACTGTGTGCAATCATGCAGGACTTTACCATGAGAGATGTGGCTGGGGGTCGTTATAAAGTCTGATTCTTTTGTGAGGAACCTCAAACACAATTTATCAGTATTCACAGACGCCTTTTATCCTATGTGGAAAAGATTGGAGATTTACAGCAGTCAAAGGCTGGAGTAAATGACTCTATTGGGTAGAGCGAGAACAGAAAACCCCCAAACTTTATGGCCGTTTGGAGAATTGCTTTCTCTCAATGTAGAAAACACGTTTTCACTCTGCATTGGTGAAACTGCTATGTCACAAAGAAGTCACATAATGTTTCCACGAGTACACCTGGAAACCTGCAACTGGCACAGCTTTCCAGAATCATTACTGAATGTTTTATAATCTGTCAAAAGACATAAAAATATACCCATGCCTAGGAGTACGTCTAGTCTTATGTATTTGATTATTCTTTCACACTCATTGTGAACAATATTAATTAGCTATCTCCTTACCTATGTTTCAGAAAATTACCGATCATCAGAGGAGATCAAATTTACCTCTGTCAATTTGTGTGGTGCACTTTATTAATTAAGGTTCCAATACTATGGGAAGCATCATGCACATCACCAAACCTCAGGACATGGGAAGCATGATGCATCCCACCCAATCTCAGGACATGGGAACCATGGTGCACACCACCCAACCTCAGCACACGGGAACCATGGTGCACATCACCCAACCTCAGGACATGGAAGCATGGTGCACATCACCCAACCTCAGGACATTGGGAAGCATGATGCACACTACCCAACCTCAGGACATGGGAAGCATGGTGCACACTACCCAACCTCAGGACATGGGAAGCATGGTGCACATCACCCAACCTCAGGACATGGAAGCATGGTGCACATCACCCAACCTCAGGACATTGGGAAGCATGGTGCACACTACCCAACCTCAGGACATGGGAAGCATGGTGCACATCACCCAGCCTCAGGACATGGGAAGCATGGAGCGTACCACCCAATCTCAGGACATGGGAACCATGGTGCACATCACCCAACCTCAGGACATGGGAACCATGGTGCACATCGCCCAACCTCAGGACATGGAAGCATGGTGCACATCACCCAACCTCAGGACATTGGGAAGCATGGTGCACACCACCCAACCTCAGGACATGGGAAGCATGGTGCACATCACCCAGCCTCAGGACATGGGAAGCATGGAGCGTACCACCCAACCTCAGGACATGGGAAGCATATATACACCCCCAAGCTAAGGAGATGGGAAGCATGGTGCACACCACCCACCCTCGGGTCATGGGAAGCATGGTGCACACTACCTCAGCTCAGGACATGAGAACCACGGGCGCAACTAGAGCCGAACTTCATGGGGGAGGCTAACACTCCCCGCCAGACTTGGTCCTAGCACTGGTTGCACACAGTGCAAAAAATAATTGGGGGCCCCCTCCCCCATTCCATCCTTCTCCATGAATTCCCTCAGTACCACTCACCAACAATGCACATCATCTCTCAATAGCACCTTTCTGACAAACATTACATTTTTTTATAGCGTTACTCATAGTATTCTCATACTCAGTTCTGTGATCTGCATGGTAAACGTTCTTTGTAGCAGGCACATTAATCCTCTGCACTGTGTGAGTGGCAGGAGCGCCATGTGAGTGCACGGTGAGCATAGAGTAAGAGGAGTGACTGCAGGGTGAGTGAAGTGACTATATGGTGCGGATGTAACTGCAGAGTGGGACGAATGAATGCATGGTTAGTGATGGGTTTGTTTGAATGAGATTGCAGATTGAGCAGTGAGGGGGACAGGTGGGGGAAGTGTCAAATGAGTGCAGGTTAATAGTGTGTTCGTGTGACTGCAGGGTGAGGTACAGGGTGAACAGCGCAAGTGCACTGTGAGTGCAGATTGATCGCTGTGAGTGCAGGGTGAATGGGTGAATGGTGTGAGTGCATGGAGATCAGTGTGAGTGCATTGTGATCGCTATGAGTGCATGGTGAGCGTGAAAGTGAACGGCGAGAATGAGAAGTGAGTTGTCTGAATGCAGGGTGCATTCCCAGACACATGAAGTAGCTCAGCATGCTACTGATGGCGGCATAGGGTTTCAGATATAATTTTAACTATTGCTATTATGCAGGGCTTTAAGTGGGATGAAATAACTGGGGAGTGTAGAAAGCTGGGTTTCTGTTGCAGTAACCCCCACGCCCCCACACTGTTTGCTAGATTTCTTATGTACTTTGACTTGATGTACCCTGGGTCCCTGCCATTCAGGTTCCCCGGGCTTGTGTTCTTTCACAAAACTGTAAAAGGTACCATGGGTACCAAGGGCACTGTGACTAGGGAAGGCCTCTAAGGGCTTCTGCACATATTTGTCATCCTTAAAGGTCCTGTACCTTAACAAACACACACTGCCATTGCAGGCTGCGTGTTTTGGTGCAGAGAAAACTGAAGTGTCGACATGGCACACATGTGTGCCATGCCTGCAACCCACTGCCTATGGTATAGGTAAGACATCCCTCTAGCTGGGTGCACTATACCATTGGTGAGGGTACCTTTGCATGTCACCGTACCCCTACAGTGTCTAAATCCATTTTTAGACATTGTAAGTGCAGTAAAGCCATAAAGAGTATATGGTCTGGGAGTTTGTCATTACGAACTCCACAGACCCATAATGGCTTTATTGAATTCTGGGAAGTTTGGTAGCAAACTTCTCAGCATAATAAACCCACACTGATGCCAGTGTGGGATTTATTATACAATGCACTCAGAGGGCATCTTAGCGATGCCTCCTGAAAAACGACCAGCCTCTGGTGGGTTCTCTGACTGGTACACACCAGCCTGCCACCACGAGACCTGTTTCTGGACCCCTCGGGTGTGAGTCTTTGCTCTCTGACCCCAGAAACAAAGCCTTTCCTGGGCGGAGCTGGTCACTTCTCCCCCAGGCCAGGAAGAGCCATCTGTGGCAGGGGAGCTTCAAAGGCCTTGCTGCCTTTGTAACACGACCCCCAGCCTCTCCTGCTATCAGGAACAGGCCCAGAAGGTGCCCACCTCTGCCAATTCCACCCCCTCAGGTGGGGGAGGCAAGGTGAAGCCCACTCTTCAGTGCCTGCCATCTTGCAGATGACAGGAAATCTCAAATCAGTATTAGGGATTGTGCCCTTCCAGCCATGTCTGGTGAACACACCAAGGGTGCAGTCACCCTAAGGTCAGTAACCTATTGGCTACTGGCCTCAAGACCCCTAAAATGTCCCCTAAATTCAGTATTTAGGGGACAGCCCTCAATCAATCAATCAATCAATCAGGGAATTGTAAGCGTGCTACTCACCCAAGAGGGTCTCATGGCGCTGAGGAGGGGGGGTCCGCAGATCTGTTTAGCTGAAGACCTAGGTCTTGAGGGTCTTCCCGAAGGTGTTCAGGGAGGGGGCGCGTCTGTCGGTAGCTCGTTCCAGGTCTTGGCTGCAATGTGAGAGAAGGATCTTCTTCCTGCTCTGGCATGGTGGATGAGCGGGGTTTCAGCCAGTGCGAGTTTGGAAGATCGGAGGTTTCTTTTGGGTACGTGGAAGTTGATTCTGTCGTTGAGGTATTTGGGTCTGTTGTTGTGTAGGCTTTTGAAAGGTGTGAGTGAGGATTTTGAAAGTGACTCTTTTCTCCACCGGGAGCCAGTGGAGACTTCGTAGGTGTTGGCTGATGTGTTTGTGTCGGGGGATGCCGAGGACGAGTCTGGAGGCAGTGTTCTGTATTGTCCTGAGTACGGACTTGATGCCGGCGTAGAGTGCATTTCCATAGTCCAGTCTGCTGGTGATGAGTGCGTGGGTGACTGTCTTCCTTGACCTAGGGGGGATCCACTTGGAGGTCTTGCGGGGGATGCGGAGGGTGTTGAAGCAGCTGGAGGTGACGGCGTTGACCTGTCAGTTCATGGTAAGTGATGAGTCAAGTACGATGCAGAGGTTCTTGGTGTGGTCTGAGGGGGTTAGGTTGGCACCAGGGGCTGTCCCATGCAGAAGGGGTGGTACCGAGGATGAGGACTTCTGTCTTCTCAGCGTTGAGCTTCAGGCAGCTGTTGGTCATCCAGACTGCGATGTCTTGCATTCCTTTCTGGAAGTTGAGGTTTGGCAGTGGTGGGGTCTTTGGTGATGGAGAGGATGAACTGGGTGTTGTTGGCGTAGGATACGGTGTAGAGGCCGTGTTGTCGGACGATGGCTGCGAGGGGGGCCACGTAGATGTTGAAGAGGGTGGGGCTCAGTGATGAACCCTGTGAGACTCCGCAGGGGATTTTTGTGGGGTCTGAGAGGAAGGGTGGGAGTCTGATCCTTTGGCTTCTTCCGGTGAGGAATGATCGGATCCAGTCCAGGGCTGTTCTTTGTATGCCTGCGTCGTGTAGTCTGGCGACTAGTGTGCGGTGGGAGACGGTGTCAAAGGCCGCTGATAGGTCGAGTAGGATGAGGGCTACGGAGTGGCCTTGGTCCAGGAGGGTGCGGAAGTTGTCTTTGTCGGTGAGTAGGGTGGTCTCTGTGCTGTGGTTGCTTCAGAATCCGGATTGGGATGGGTCGAGGATAACGTTCTCTTCAATGTATCATGTCAGTTTACTGTTGACTGTTTTCTCTGTAACTTTGGCTGCGAAGGGGATGAGCGAGATGGGCCGATAGTTCTTGAGGTCGGTGGGGTCAGCTGTGGGTTTCTTGAGAAGGGGTCTGACTTCTGCGCGCTTCCAGTCATCTGGGAAGGTGTCTGTTTTGAACGTGGTGTTGATGGTGTGTTGTAGTTCGGGTGTGATGTACGGCCGCTGCTCTGTGGTAGATATGAGGGAGGCAGGGATCGGTGGGGGCCCCCGAGTGGATGCTTTTCATGGTCGAGGCAGTGTCTTCGGCCGTGATTGGTGTCCAGTTGGAGATGGTGGGCTGGCTGGTGTTTCTGGGGGTGGGGGGCCGTCTGTAGCACCTGGTGGATGGTCGATGAAGTTGTCGTAGAGGTTTTTGATCTTGAGGTGGAAATAGGTTCCAAGCTTGTCGCAGAGGTCTTGGGTGATGTCTGTAGCTTCGCTGCGTGGGTTGGTGAAACCCTGAACAAAGAAGACAGATTACCGCAACCTAAAAATAAGAAGGGCAAAAGAAGACGCCCAGCAGAGGAGAATGCAGAGAAGAGCTGACTCTAGAACCCTTGAGAGGACTGACTGCCTTCGACAAAAACCTATTCTCCTGTGAACAGCAGCTCTGTGCATAAGAAACTCCCAAGACAGACTCTGAGCCTGCTGAGGACAAAGAAAGCTGACGCCTGGAACCACCACTGCACCGATGCCTACGGCCCAAATCTGGGTGGCCCACTGGTCCCAGGGAGGTCTCCCAGCGCTCCAGAGTCTGAGTCCACTGTGGGTTGACCCCTCCAGGACTACCCAACGTCACCTGTAGCCTCTGCACGGAGACCCCCCCAACTTTGAGTGGCCCAGTAAGGTGAAATCTGACCTCAAAAGACACCCCTGCATCTAGCCACCCTGTGCCCTGGAGAAGAGACTCCGAGGTGCACCTATATCCCTGAGCCCTCCAACTTATCTGCCCAGCTGTTAGTTCCTCCCGGAAGTCTTTCTGGACCGAGCCTGCAGCCAAATACCAAAACCGGCAATCCCCATTGAAAACAACAGGGCACCAATGCCAAAACAGCCCCCTGCCCCCGGCCGACCCTGTGCCACTGTGGATGCACATTGTGTGCTAACTTGGACCCGCCCCCTTTGCCCTGAGCCTTACACCAGGAGCTCTGCTCCCTCAACCTTGTGTCCTGCTTGTGAGCAACCACCAGCCGGAGGACCCCTATCCCCCATTGGATAAAATTGTTCTGAGAGTGCATCCTCGACCCTGGGGGAACCCTAGTTCTAACCCCAGAATACCAACTCCCACAAACCAGTACTTAACTGCAAACCGATAACTCCATTTCCTCCCATAGGATTGCATTGACTGCTTTTCCTTGAAAATTCTTATAAGTGTGGAGTTGGTTTGTATGAAACATTGAAAAACTGCATATGTGTAAAAACTGAATTACTTACCTTTTGTCTAGGAAATGTCTCAGTGTGATATCTAGGCATATAACACTGATTAGCAAAAGTAACTTAAAAAGTAATCTAAAAAGTAACATGCACAGTAATCAGTAACTGAAAAACAATTTCGAACTGTTGACTTACCTGTAAATCAACCAACTGCATTTGAACCTGCATTCAAACGTAAATCACTGCATAAGATTTTGCAAAGTATTATTTCACTTACCTGAACCAGGCCTGGCTTGGTTTTAGAAATAAAATAACTAAATAATATTTTTATACAAACAAATTGTTCTAAGTTCAGTCTTTGTGTGACATCATTTCTTGCCTGAGTGTGTGCAATAAAGCCTTAGCTCTACCCTCTGATAAAGCCTTACTGCTCACCCACACTACCACAAATAGAGAGTACGGTGCTATCTACTTTTACCTCTGCCTACCTTTGGGGTTCCACTGGACTCTGTGCACACTATACCTCATTTTGGTATAGTATATACAGAGCCAGCTTCCTGCTGTGGGTCTCTCAAAGGGGCACTATAATTAAGGGCGTGGCTTAAAACATTTATGCTAAAAATCTGTGTTCAGCATAATGTGCCGCCCAACTGGTATTTCGCTGCTTCTGTTATTGCCTCCACATAAGTAACATTTAACCTACAACAAGCCAGGACTATTGGCTTTGGCAAAGGTTGTTAGTTGCATAAGATAAATATACTACATGCATACATACAACCATGGCTTTGTTGTATAAAATATTGAAAATGCTTTAGTTCTTGTGCAATAGGTTGTTGCGAAATTTTAACTTCATTTAATTTTACAGAGTTTTATATAGCGCGAACTTGACCCAAAGTTATCGGGTATCAGAGCGCTTTACATATCACCAGTTGCGGTAAATGAGGACACATTCATTTTTGTTAGGCATGGGGAGATTAAGTAATTTGCCCAGAATCACAGGATGTTCAGGGTCATTGCCGAGACCCGAACCCAGTTCCCCAGCTTCAAGGTTGACTGCCCTAGCTATTAGGCCAACTCCTCTCCCAATGGCTAGAGCTGCCAACTGTGGAGCTGAGGAAGCAGGTTTGAGTCTCAGCGTCAGCTCAACATCCTGTGTCGGCCATGCCTACCAAAAAATAAATGAAGATGTCCTTGTTGGTGCTCATGTAAAGCCCTTCAAGTTTAGCAATACAGAACTGCAAAAAAATAAAAGTTACATCAAAACAGTGAACTGCTGCAGAGTTAAGATTTTTTTTCCAGTCTGAGTGTGAGGGTGAAAATGGAGAGCCTGATGGGGACCCGTCTCGGTGCCTGCTTTTATAAACTAACGGTGCTGAGCACCAGCAGGACCCGACCCACTTAAAGCCCTGCTATTATAGCATTATTCAATGATCGAGGGTGAGGAAATAAATAATGTGCTGATCCTGCAACAAACTTCCAGTCTTATGATTAGGGTTGTGAGCTTATTATTTTAATGTCCCAGAGATCCAAAAATAAGCAGTCACCTAAAGCCGTCTTTTCAGCACTGCTATCGAACAGTAAATAAAAATAGGAAGCACTTTTAATTGTTTTCTAGGGCTGCCTGAATGATCCATGACTGATAATTAAAGGGAACAAAGACAGACCAGTCACATTACAAATTAATACATACATTTTTATTTATAACCCCATTTAGTGTCAAGATGAGATTTTTGCAGGCTCTTAACCCCTTCGCCGCGGCAGGAATTCCGCCGCGGCGCTGGGGGGTTTTGGGGGTAGTTGCGGTGGCGCTGTGCTCGTGACGGAACCACTCCGTCACGAGTCATGGGTGAGCTGTGCTCATGACGGAGTGGTTCCGTCACGTCTCCGCCCACTGCGCTAATCGCCCGCACAGGCGGGGAATTAGCGTCGCGTGGGCGGAGCGGCCGCCAACGGCCGCAGCATGATGGAACCACTCCGTCATGAGCACAGCGCACCCGTGGCTCATGACGGAGTGGTTCCGTCATGAGCGGGGAAGGGGTTAAACAACGCATGGCTGCCATTTTTCTTTTGGCATGCCCAGTTTATATTCCTTTTCACGAAATGCATTCTCACACTACCTGCGGTAAATGTAAAATACAATGTAAGAAATAGGCAGAGTGGGGGCCCAGGGGGTACTGGAACCAGGAAAAAAACTAAGCCTTGGTAACCAGTTTATAAAGGTATGTAAATATGCAAATGGTCTTTAAAGACCTTTGAAAAAACGGGCATGCTGGATATAAAACTCCAGACATTGCCCAGCCGAGCTCGCAGCAGGTTGGCTGAGACACACAATGCGGTGGGGGGGGAGCCCTTTCAGCCCTATGGGCATTGCACACCTGGTGAGAACCATGGTGCACACCACCTAACCCCACAACATGGGACCATGGGGCGCACCACCCATCCTCAGGACATGGGAAGCATGGTGCACACCATCCAACCTCAGGACATGGGAAGCATGGTGCACACCATCCAACTTCAGGACATGGGAAGCATGGTGCGCACCATCCAGCCTCAGGACATGGGAAGCATGGTGCGCACCATCCAGCCTCAGGACATGGGAAGCATGGTGCACACCATCCCAGCCTCAGGACATGGGAAGCATGGTGCACACCATCCAACCTCAGGACATGGGAAGCATGGTGCACACCATCCAACCTCAGGACATGGGAATATACAAATCCACCCTTTGCTGCATTTTTTTTGCATTATTTTCTAAACCCTTTGCCTAGAAACCCTAATTCAGAACATTGGTAAAATCAAGCTGAGGAATGGCCTTGTTCAAGTAGCAAATCACCTGCGTCTGTGAAGTTTGAATGAATCGTGTACTAATAAAACAGAGTTCTCAAGTTTGCCAGGTTCATATTTTTAGTAGCTTTATCGTTCCAGGTATTTTGTTAGGAATTCTGGGCCTTGTAGTCCACATTTTATTCTGAGTTAAAAAAAGGACTACAAAATCCGTTGCAAAACACGAAAAACTGGATGAGCTACTCATGGACCTGGGGATCTCGTGAGCTCGTATAAATGAATATATCATTATTGTGCCTCATATGTGTATTGCGCCTTTCTCAATGGTATAAACACTCGGCCCTGCTAGTACTCAGCATCACATCATGGTACACGCCATGAGAATCAAAAGCTGGATTGGAAGCCCTCGCGCAGCATGCTCTGGCCAAAGTTGCCAATGGGCCTCTTCTGTCAGTCCATGCGTTTATCCGACCGTGTTTTGCCGGCTGGGGCAAAATCATACTTAAAATAAAAAAACTACAAGGCTAACAATGCGATCTGCTTTTGGCTAAAAAGCCAGTTCTGGCTCAAGGTGTCGAACATAATTGATTTGGGACACACTTGGCAGCTATGACGTAGCACGGAGCAGCGCGTAAGTGAAAATGATGCCCCCTGCAGAATGAAACGAGGGCCCCACCCGAGTCCTCCATACCCCGCAAATACTCCATAGGGTGAACAGGGCCCCCTGAAAGTTTGGGCCTCCGCTAGACGGCGAGGGACCCTCGAAGCAGACGCAGCCATTGTGTCTGCGTCGGCACCTCGGGCTGTAAAACAAGGCGGAAGTGAATGGCGCGCGCTGGCCTTCGAGCCTGGCCATCTTGGGCGGCTTTGTCTTGCATCTGTCGCGCGGGCCTGTGCAGATGTTCCAGGATCCGCTAAGCCAGACAAAGGGCTTGGAGTTAAGGAGGAAAAAGGGTTACACAAAGACTCTTATCCCCTCAAGACTGAAGTATGCTTAGTGCATATTGTGCTCAGAATACAGGTCAGATGGAGGCAGGGGTGGCTGAGAAGATTACCAGCAGACATCTCAGAGTTGTTATCGTAGGCCCATATGCAGTGGCCCCCCTTATGCATATTTTTGAGCCTTGACATACCTTAATGTGTGAAATAAATAAATACAATTAAAAATATAAGTGCTGGGGCATAACGTTTTTATTTAGGATGCCCAATGCCAGGGTTGCCAAGTTCCAAGGCTGCACGGTTTTATTCCACTGCCCCTCTTGTGGTTTTTGCCCTCTCCTGTAGGCTCATTTTCAACCCCTGCTTTCTGCTTTTTTTTTACCGTTTTCCTATCTTTCTCTTCCCCCTTCTTTCTCCCTTTTCTGCCTTTCTCTCTGTCAGCTACTCTAGATCAAAGGCTGATGATGAAAAGTAGTTCCTGGCCCCCATCAATGAGTGCTGATGGCTTCAGGTACCTACATATCAAATAACGTACAGCTCAAATGAAAAATTAATGAAAGTTATGTTAATCAGTGAGAAATGTGCTATCCTACATCAAGAAACCTCTATTAGTTAGTTCACTGCACCAGAGAGCCACAGGACTGAATCCTGGTTAGTGCAGTGCAGAATAGTGACTTGTGTATGTTTAGTGCTACAAGGTCCCAGCCTGTGACAGAAAGCACTGTGAACATGTAAGTCATTATTTTGAACTTGCATTACACACAGCAGAAGATGGCTGCTACAAAAAACGCAAAAAGGATTAGGATAAAGGAAAGTGATTTCAAAATAAAATTTTAGGAATATCCAGACTGCATGTAGTGTAATGTTTTTTAGAGCTGTCTTTTAAAAGCCCTCACTTCACAGCTCAGCTGGGGACTCTCTTGCAATAACACTCAAAAGGAATACATCTGTGTTACCTGGAAGTTTCAAGTGATTCCATCAATTAAAGCCAACACTGGCTTCCAAGCACCCTTTACATTTGTAGATTGACCAGTTACGCACTCTGACCTCTTGCTTGTTTCTTGTTTAGCTCTTTGTTCCAGGGCCCGACTGGCCATAGCGGGCACTGGGCGTTTTCCCCATAGGCCGCTAGGGTGGGGGCCGGTTTTGAGCCCCTGGGGGGGGCGTTTTTGTTACCGGGGGTTGGCAATATCGGCCCCCTGAAGCAAATTCGGCCGAAACCAGCCCTCGCAAACTACCCAGCTGCACTCCCCCTCACCCCAGGGGGGGCCAGGGGGCCAGCTGAGCAGTTTACCAGGACCGGTTTCTGTTCCCAGTCCGGCCCTGCTTTGTTCCTCCTGCACAGGAGGGTCTCTCCCTTCCATTTCAGATAATGCATTTCATCTGTTCTTCCCAGGATTTTTGTCCTGTAACAAAAATGCAGGGAAACTGTTTTGGTAAATTAAAAATGTATGTTTCTGAAGCACTTGTGTTCCTCTTAAAGCTAAATCTTTTCATGCATTTTGTGGCGGCCTATCTCAAACTGTGCAATGCAAATAATGTCATATGTGTTTCTTGTAGCACAAAAAAAAATACACAAGTCAATATTCACCAATGCACCAACCAGGATTTAACTCTGAGACTCTCTGGTTACACACACAGACATCAGCAGTGATCCCACTAACATAACATAAAATATGTTTAATAATATAAAATAGTGCTCTTTCCAATAAAAATGTATCTTGAATTTAATTTTTCTTTTAAGGTGTGCATTATTTTATATTCAGTTATTTGAAGGTGAAAGGTCATCAAAATAGTTACAGAATATTTTATTCTTTTTAGCCACACCTTTGACCCTGCCTCCACAGCCACTGACTCTGCCCCCACTGACCTCAGGATCACAGTTCCAATACTTTTTTTAATGCACGTTGACCTCTGCGACAGAGCCATGCCAAATAAAGACAGGGCTCCTGCTGCACACGTTATGTTATTGTTGTTTTTATTCCACGCTAATTACCTGTGAGAGTATCCAGGTGCTATGTAGCCAGTGTGTCAGTGGCGGTGCGTCCATTAGGGCGCTGGGGCATTGACCCAGAAGCTGCCCATGCCCGCAGCTCCCTCGGCGGCTCTGACTGAAATAAACTGACAATGTATGTCAGTCAGGATAACGCCAGACCACTTACCCCCTTCAGAGTTTGAAGGGGGGGGGGGGGCGGTCCTGCGTCATGCTGACTGACATGGATTGTCAGGCCAGAGGTGGCGCGGAGCGCGCAGCAGGCAGCAGCACAAGTGCACATGCTGGGTTTAGGTAGGATAATTTTTCTGACCAGCCCAGTCATGCCCACTAGTGTTGAGTCTGGCTGGCGGCTGCGCATTAGGAGGGCGAGGGTTTATCAATGCCGCAACCCTCGGTCTCCTAATGGGCAGGCGGGCGGCGAGTATCCCTGCTAAGCCAATTCTGGCGCTGCCGGAGCAGCGTCATTATTGGCTGAGAGGGGTTGTGATGCGGCTGTTCCTGTATGCGCCAACGCGGGACCCCAGCCCAGGAGCAGTCGCAGAGGCAGCGCGGAGTGTCAAGTATGTTAGTTTTTTTTTTATTTTAATTTTATTTGCTGACTTTGCTCATTGCATTATTTGCATTGGTTGAGCCTATTCTGACTGATTTTTGTTTCCTTTTTACCAGAAAAGTGGATTAAGCTCTGATCTTAATAGTCCACAGTGCTTCCTTGTTGATTTATTTTTTAATTGCAGACTTAAACTGTTTCTGAATAGAATATTGTGGGATACTGAGCATACAGTGTGGATAAATAACAATGTCTGGTAAAGGGATCTGTTTAGTGCCATGTATAAGTGAGCCCTCTCATATTTTGCAGAGTGTGAATTCATCTCAATCAAGAGCAACTAAATTACAGCTCGATGGTGAATTTTGAGTTAATGGATCCCTTGCCCTTGTCCTTGTAGCCCTTAGGCAGTTAAGGCAAGTTGCACCAATGCCACCTTCTGTAGAAGGGTAGACTGCCCTGGACACCCAAGATCTGGTGTGAATTAGTCTAAAGGGTGCCAGCATTTTAATGTGCAATTATAGAGTGCTCGTCCTTTGGTATACTGATGGGCTGAGCTGAGCGCTAGCACCGCGATATGCACAAGGGCGCATGGTGATGGAACGCTAGAGCCGAGATTGCCCTCAGACTGGAACTGAAGCCGGAGAGTGCTATGGTGGGGGTGTTGAAGAGGTAGAGTCAGTTAATGCTTTAGTGTACCCTGTAGATGTGGTGTGCTTTAGGCTGGGTACCCCCCTGTGTGTGCCCTAAAGATCAGGCGTGCATAGATGCTGTCCTCAAGACTGTCGTGCCTCCGGTCAGTTTTGGTGGGTGCGAGCAGTCCTTTTGCTTATATCTTGTGTATTTGGCGGGTTCTGCCTCTGAAAGGTAAAAGCACTAAATATATCTGATTTCAAAAGACAGCAAAAACTCCACAGTTTAACTGTGTACGTTGAGGTGCGTGTGATTGTGTATTGTAGGAGGTGGTTATTATATGGCAAGGAAAACACTTGCAGGTATAGGGAGTTCTTAAGTGGAATGAAGAATATTGTATCTATGGGGAACTGTTATATGGCAAGGAGAATGCCTGTATGCATAGGGAGTTCTTATACTGTACAATCAGCGAGTGCATGGTGTAGAGAATTCTTCTGTGAGAGCGCACTTGTGCGGCACTGGCTCTTCTGAGGAGTGGAGACAGTGTTTACATGGCATGGATACTTCTTATATGCTAAAGAGCATTCATCTGTGATGTGGACAATGTTGGGAAAGGCGTTGCTCCTATTCTGCAATCTAAGTGTAATCTGTGCTATGGCGAATCTCTTTTTATGTTCACGTGCGAACCATGACTAGTGTGCCTTGCTTATACCTGCGTTACAACGAACAAATGATGGACGGAATGCTGACAATGCAGACATTCTCCCCCAGTCAAGAGATCTGGGTTAAATCCATCGTTCTTTTGCCCACTACGCCACCCCAGTTCAGACATGGCCATATGCAAATCAGTCTTGACCCTGTGCCTCATGGGAACAGTCCAGCCTGAACTGCCAAGCCATGTCTTCCCTGGACCGGAATCAAGCATCCTAGGACCGGTTTCTGGCTATCAGCCGTCATCAGCCAGGATAGCTTGACTCCAGTGGCGTAGTGAGCACGGGACCCACGTCTGGGCATACCCAACCCACTTAGGGCGAAAAGCGTTACAACGAACAAATGATGGACGGAATGCTGACAATGCAGACATTCTCCCCCAGTCAAGAGATCTGGGTTAAATCCATCGTTCTTTTGCCCACTACGCCACCCCAGTTCAGACATGGCCATATGCAAATCAGTCTTGACCCTGTGCCTCATGGGAACAGTCCAGCCCGAACTGCCAAGCCATGTCTTCCCTGGACCGGAATCAAGCATCCTAGGACCGGTTTCTGGCTATCAGCCGTCATCAGCCAGGATAGCTTGACTCCAGTGGCGTAGTGAGCACGGGACCCACGTCTGGGCATACCCATCCCACTTAGGGCGAAAAGTGTTACAACGAACAAATGATGGACGGAATGCTGACAATGCAGACATTCTCCCCCAGTCAAGAGATCTGGGTTAAATTCATCGTTCTTTTGCCCACTACGCCACCCCAGTTCAGACATGGCCATATGCAAATCAGTCTTGACCCTGTGCCTCATGGGAACAGTCCAGCCCGAACTGCCAAGCCATGTCTTCCCTGGACCGGAATCAAGCATCCTAGGACCGGTTTCTGGCTATCAGCCGTCATCAGCCAGGATAGCTTGACTCCAGTGGCGTAGTGAGCACGGGACCCACGTCTGGGCATACCCATCCCACTTAGGGCGGAAAGCGTTACAACGAACAAATGATGGACGGAATGCTGACAATGCAGACATTCTCCCCCAGTCAAGAGATCTGGGTTAAATCCATCGTTCTTTTGCCCACTACGCCACCCCAGTTCAGACATGGCCATATGCAAATCAGTCTTGACCCTGTGCCTCATGGGAACAGTCCAGCCCGAACTGCCAAGCCATGTCTTCCCTGGACCGGAATCAAGCATCCTAGGACCGGTTTCTGGCTATCAGCCATCATCAGCCAGGATAGCTTGACTCCAGTGGCGTAGTGAGCACGGGACCCACGTCTGGGCATACCCATCCCACGTAGGGCGAAAAGCGTTACAACAAACAAATAATGGACGGAATGCTGACAATGCAGACATTCTCCCCCAGTCAAGAGATCTGGGTTAATGGGTATTCCCAGACGTGGGACCCGTGCTCACTACGCCACTGGAGTCAAGCTATCCTGGCTGATGACGGCTGATAACCAGAAACCGGTCCTAGGATGGTTGATTCCGGTCCAGGGAAGACATGGCTTGGCAGTTCGGGCTGGACTGTTCCCATGAGGTACAGGGTCAAGACTGATTTGCATATGGCCATGTCTAAACTGGGGTGGTGTAGTGGGCAAAAGAACGATGGATTCAACCCAGATCTCTTGACTGGGGGAGAATGTCTGCATTGTCAGCATTCCGCCCATCATTTGTTTGTTGTAACGCTTTTCGCCCTAAGTGGGATGGGTATTCCCAGACGTGGGACCCGTGCTCACTACGCCACTGGAGTCAAGCTATCCTGGCTGATGACGGCTGATAGCCAGAAACCGGTCCTAGGATGCTTGAATCCGGTCCAGGGAAGACATGGCTTGTTAGTTCGGGCTGGACTGTTCCCATGAGGCACAGGGTCAAGACTGATTTGCAGATGGCCATGTCTAAACTGGGGTGGTGTAGTGGGCAAAAGAACGATGGATTCAACCCAGATCTCTTGACTGGGGGAGAATGTCTGCATTGTCAGCATTCCGTCCATCATTTGTTTGTTGTAACGCTTGTTTATACCTGGTCCACCATAAACGACCCGACCTGACGCTCACATTTCGGTCCACTTTCTAGAAACATCATCACATTCAAAAACATACACAGAATATGCTGTAGGATGTTAAAGCCAGGCAGGACAGCAGAGACGTTCCGGTGCAGGCATGGTCTAACTCTAGTTGCAATTGATATGTACATAGAAGCAGACTTTGTGTAGATCTATGGGATGTGGCGCAAGCGGGTAATAGTGCAGGCAGCTGTGGTGTAGCATGCAGTGGGTGCCGGCACAGGCAGTAATGATGTAACAGTTTGCGGCACAGCCATGCGGTGGGTGCAGGCATATTTAAAACAAGCTGTCATGGTTCAGAAATTCATTATTGGGGGCAGATATTCTAAGTGCTCGTATTGCTCTATTAACCTTACTGCTTCCTCAAATTTGCTTGAAATGCACCATTTGTCCACTCTTTTTTTTCAAAATTTTCTCGGGGGGGTGGGGGGGTGGGGAGGGGAAACCCCCCAGAACCCCCGTAGGTAGTTTGAGCTCGCACGCTGCGCTCGCTCGTCGCGGTGCAGTACGCCAATGATTTTACACCTCACCACATTCAAATGTCACCAGCCGCCACTGCAGTGTGTGAGGCTGCCAGAGGGCTTTGCTGTCACCAGCCGCCACTGCAGTGTGTGAGGCCGCCAGAGGGCTTTGCTGACAGCTGCACGTGACGGAGGCATTTCTAATAAGGGTCTGAGCTCAGGTTCTCCTAGATCACATGTGACAGAGTCATGCTTAAGAAGGGACAGAGCTCATCTTTTCCTGGTACATATGTGACAGAGGCATACATAATATTGGACTGAGTTCCTTTCACATGTCGCAGAGCCATCATCTAGTAAGGGACAGAGCTCCTGTTCTCTTGTATCACATATGACAGAGTCATATTTAATAAAGGACAGAACTTCTGTTTCACATGTGAAGGAGTCATACCTAAGAAGAGACAAAGTTTGTGCTTCACACTTGACAGAGCCATATCTAAAAAGGGACAGAGCTCCTTTTTCACATGTGATAGAGACATGCATAATAGGAGAGTTTTCACTTCACAAGTGACCAGGTAAAACCTATTCACGGCTCCTGTTGAAACAGTACTCCCAACCAACCCTCCAACGCCCCAAAACCTATCAATTTGAATAGAAATTAAATGTTGGTAAGTAAGGCTCAGCAATAGCATACAACAACTGAACCCTGAAATTAAGTATCAAGGAAAAGCAAATATGTGGCTTGGAAAAGCAAATAATGCAGCTTATTATTTTACAAGGGAATATTATGTCCACACAAGTATACAAAAAGAACCCTAGAAATCAAGAAAATAGATTTCTTAAGAAAGAAAACTACACATTTAGCAAACCCTATTCCAAATGATTTTAATTCAGTTTATAAATGTGGGTTATCTAAGGCTTGTCGGGCTGCACTTCTTTCCACCAGAGCAGCGGAGGCATGCTCTCCGCTGCCCCGGCAGACTGCAGCCTGCCATATTTAGAGGTAACCGCGTGACTGGCGGAGATCTCGCTGGCTTCAGAGGTGAAGCTCCTCTGAAGGTGCTGTGAGTGTGCTGAGCTGCCACCATGTTCTATACAAATGCCCAACAACGTTTTTTGATTTTCAAAAGCAAACCCACAAAGCAGGAGTTTCTTTTTAAAACGCAAAAAAATACCATCCATCACATCCTGGGAACTAAGGGGCATATGTATCAACATCTCCATTTGCGATTCTCAAATAGCGATTTTTAAAGAATCGCTATTTGAGAATTGCAAAACGGGATGTATTTAAACAATCGCAAAACTTTAGTGATTTCTTAAAATTCCTTAATTGCGATTAGCAAATTGCGAAATCGCAATTAAGGAATACCTTCCCATTCATTTCTATGGGCCAGGAGACCCATAGGAATGAATAGGTAGTAATTCTCAAATTGTGATTCGCAATTTGCTAATCGCAATTTGAGAATAATTTCAAAGGTGCAAGGGTGTCATGATGAGACCCTGATGCACCCCTGAAATGAGCATGTGTGTGCATATGGCGCACATACATGCCCTAAGGGCATGTATGTGCGCCACGTGGCACTTTGTAAAATTACAAACTAGAAGTTGGTGGTAATTTGCGATTTCTTAAGGATAATTCGCAATGCTTTGGTGCGTGGTACATATCATTTAAGAAATCGCAATTTGCGATTTCTTAAATGCTTACGCAAACTTAAGAAATCGCTAAATTAGCGATTCCTTAAATTTACGATGAGAATTTGCCTCATACATCCCGTTTTGCGAATTTTTAATCGCAAACGCTGTTTTTTGCGAATTGCAGCATTTGCGATTAAAAATTCGGTTGATACATATGCCCCCTAAGAGCTCAATTTATTTCCTAGCAGGCGGAGTATTAGCCTGGCGGAGAATTTTACATCCGCCAGGCTGAGACAACTTCACCTGCCAGATTTATCTGGCGGTCATTTATAAAGGGATAGGTAGGAATCGCCGTAACAGTAGTTCCTATCAATGCATTTTACTGTTAGCCCTGTAGCAAACAGAATTCTTTTCTTCTCTTCAAAAAGAAAACCCCAAAATCTAATGCTTCCCTCACCATAGGATGCTTCTCCCATAGTGGGGGAACATTGTAACATTTTTACTGTTCCTTACCACCAGGTTTTACCTGGAGGCAAGGAACAGTAAGAAATGACAATGAAAAAACAAAGAGGGACCCTGAATCAATAAGTAGGAGGGGAAAGGAGTCAGGGAATAGTCAATACAAAAAAACAGAGGCACATTCCCCCCACTGAAACAATATTCGTAGGCGTTAAGTCCATAAATTAAGATGTACTCACAGACCAACCATAGTATTTAAATTGTTTTTACTTTCATTTTCATTTATTTATCAAAAATAATTTTATACATTTTGGTATGAATGTAGTAGTGATGTCACTACTAATGTTCATTTGTTATATGTAAAAACAGACACATTTTGAATTCAGCATTAACACAATTTGTAATTTAAAGAAGAAAAAACAATCCATATACCCGACACAAAAGCAATTAAACGAAACAAACAGTACATACAGTGGATTCATACGTATAAAAACACAAGCAATAAATAATACACACTACAATATAACATACATAAAAGACAATAAACAAGACAGAAAAGCGCCGACGCGCGTTTCGGAGATCCCAAAATATTGAATGAGCTCCTTCCTCAGGGCGCAGATAACATGACAGTCTTAGTAGAGATAGCCAAATGGATTATTTGAGACTGTGTAATTATTTACATGTCGGGCTTCAATCACATAAAAGCTGAAGGTCTGTGGAGCACAAAACCAAAATTTTAGATAATGAAAAAATACAAAACACGGAAACTGTTGGAGCAAGAATACAATCCCAGAAAAAAGGAAATAAGAAATGACTACATATCTGCCCATCTGAATTGGGCGGGAGGACATGTAGCCATTTATCAGACGACCCTGACTTCCCAGGGCCGCTGGAGGGGAATAATGTAATGTAAATGCGGCAGGCGGAACACTATATTGTCAGGGAGTTATGGGGCGTGGGGCGTTTTTTTTGTTTGGGACTACCATGATTTTTTTCTAGCAGTCCAGAACAGGAAAAAAGTATCTCAAAATGTCCTTCATACACAGGGTGGATGGTTTAAGGTTTTTAGACCACCGGCCTGAAGAATGTAAGGCTGTCTATTCAAATGTGTGCAAGTTTAAGATACTTAACTGTTTGAGGTATTAAGATTAAGGCGAAGCCAGAGGGGCTCCGCCAGCAGAATCCCGAGGGTCTGTCTGACTCTAAACAGAGTGGGGCACCACCACCTGAAATATCAAACCCAACTCTGAATAGAGTAGGACAACCAGGAGTTTGGTGGAGAGGGTACTCTGCTGCGTTTGTGACAGAGTACCCCGTCTGCGGAGCTATATGTAGCTTGGAATGTCTTGAGTTCAAGGAACACCATTTTATAAATTCTATCCTTCCTGTCTCATAGGATAAAATAATGTACGCAAAATATATACAGTGCTTCATTCAGCAAAAACAAGGGTATTGTAACAGACAGTGAACCTCATTTGTTCTTTGCATCACACCTATGTTTTAACATTAATTGATCTTTGTAGATAGTGCAACAGGCATTCATTTCCAAACAGCATTGATAATATGCAAACAAACACTGTTATACTTCTTTCAGAGCTCTGTGGCAGGATTGTAGGTTTCACATGTTGCAGTGTTTTGCATTGAAATGTCAGGGCACCCTGAACCCATATTGCTCCAGTTAAATTGAAGATTTATTTTAAGACTCTGCTAACAGTGACATCCCAGGATTTGCTGGTGCATGAGCTGCTGTGCTGCAGATGTTTCAGGATGTTTTAATACCACCAGTGACCTTCTCATCTGCAGGATTAGCAGTGGTTCAAGGCATCTTACTCTCCAGCTGGAAAAAAGATTTATATGAGGAGATCTGCCCTGTAGGAAATATGACATAGCATAGCATACTATAAACATGGCGATGTGTGGGGTGCCGTGATATACACACACAGAGGTATTACTGAATCTAATTTGTATAGAACGATGCTACATTATGACAGTCATAGGTACTTCACTCTCCTCTAAATGCTGACAGACATGTGGATGGCATGTACATACTGAGGGTGTTACTGTCATGCCCCGCGGTTAAGCCCCTACAGGCAGTGAGTATATAAGGGGCGAAGAGCGTGTAAACGCCGCTTCGCGTTCTAGCTTTGAGCCCCATTTCCGTCCCGAGTGTGGTTGCCTGACTTCCTGTAGCTGTAGTTCCGGTTTCCTGTTGTGAGTCGCGGACGATTCCCGGCTCCGGTGGTTGTTGTGTTGTGGATCCTGGTGATGTTTGGCGCTGACGGGGTCCTCTCGCTCCAGGAGATTTGGCGAGGGTTACACCCGCTTCCTCTGGTTGTAGTATCAACATTCAAGTAAGGTCTGCTGGGTGTTTTGATGTACAGGGGTTTCCTGTCTCGCGTCGCTCCTTACCTGGGAATTAGAAGGAGATTGGCGGAGCGTGATCTCCCTTGCCAGTGCTTCCTGTCTGGGTGTCTTCAGACCAACGCCTCGCTTCTTAAAGAGTCCTATGTGAAGCCTTATCAGGCGTGTGTATAGTTGTATTATTACCTGCGGTTAAGGTAACTCCAAGGTTGTGCTTATTTGGAGTCTTTTCCTTTGTGTTTGTACCACGTCCCCAGTATCATTTATTCCCCTTCACCTTCACCTTCACCCGGTATATATCCATCCCCTACGTCATCCTGAGCTTCTATCAGGTATCCGGTGGTAATAGCTGCGAGGACCATTGAGCAGGGGGTTAGGTTTCCCGCTCTTCTTCACAGAAAGCAAGGTATTTGATCTTCCCACTTTTCTCCTATGAAATAGAGGCATACTCTACCCCCTGAGTTTACGATCTCTATCTATCTACTCCCCGCAGCTGCCCGCAAAGGAACTACTACTTAGAATACACCTGTTTGTTCCCACAGACTCATACATAAGCAGCTGACGATATTCCCAGTAGGTGTTGGGGAAGTACAGAATTGAAGGAGCATAGGTGGCCGTACAGAGATATTCCACTAACCATCTTTATATTACAGCTGGGAGACCCTCTTGTTTGTCCTGTCACGATCCATCACGCTCCTGCTGTTCCTCCTGCCAGAACCACCCATCAAGACCTCCCGGATCCCCCCACCTATCCTTGTTTTGTTTCCCTGTTTTCCCCGGTGGGTTCTCCGCACTCTAGAGTTTGATAGAGTCGGAGGAACACGGGGGACGACAGTGGACTTTTCTTCACGACTCCAGACGCTCCTGCAGAACATCCGCGATCCTTACAGTTACTCTCTCATGTATATACACACAGGTGCTACACTGTCACATATATACAGATATAAGTATATTGACTTGATATGCCATCACATACATATTGGCAGATGTTTGGATATTGTGTACTTTATAGGCCTGGGTGGAATTCCCGAAGCGTCCAGAAAACTCTGCCTCACTACGCGGAGTTCCGCAAGCGGTGGAGGGTGTTACATCAAGCTGTTCGAGCTGATTTTTAGCAGGTGTTTGTCCCACGCTGTAAAATCAGTGCGAACAGCACCATGCTCAGTGCAAGAGGGCACTGCTTCTTTCTGCTCTTGAGTAGAAGTTCTACTCGAGTGGCAGCTTCCTCAATGCGAACAGAAGGTTTCTCAACGCAAGCCGTAGCAAGCATCTGCAACTGCCCGCGTTGAAACATCTCACCGGTAGGTGGTCTCGAGTAGGATGCTCCTCGTTCGCCATCTTAACGTTGGCAAGCGCAAGCAAGGAAAAAACTCTGTTACGTGGAGCAGAGTTTTTTGGAACTACGTGCAATACGCAGAGAGCAGGGTGGGAAAAACTCTGCAAACTCCGCAAGCAGAGCGGAATTTCACATCCAGGCCTAGTACTATACATAACCGTAAACTGGTTACAACATGTGAACCCTCCAAGTTTTCTGCTTTCTGACCTCCAGTATTTGAACCCCTGTCATGTGGCATGCCCCCGTAATGAAGCATCACACATTGTAGGCCTTTTTAAAAGGAATTGTGAGCTGCAACCTGTAGTGCCAGTCTTTTCAGATAAGGTCTGCTGCCTGAGGACAGTTAGGTCAATAGGCTCTAGCAAGGTTGGTGGGAAAGTGGTTACAGAGAGCATGGGAAGAATATGGTAAGTTTGAAGTGTGTCTGTATTGCTTTACTGTGTCGGTACCGGAATCCATTTTGGATTTCGTGTGTGTGAATAGTCCATAAGATGGAGCCTGCCAGACAGGAGTGGTGACTGTAGGAACATTCCTAAGGTCCTTTGAAATAAACTAACCCTCTATCAAAGAAAAGAAGGAGACAAATGTCCTTTGAACTGCATGGAAAGTACTTGCTCCCTTCCTGCTTCTTTCTTCCCCCAGAGGTGTTATATCCCCCAACCAGTACAGAAGTACCTGAATGAGGAAGCTCTCCCTCTTTGTGCCTTTATTTTCGATTTTCCTGGCAGGGAATTTCCAGCCCCGCCCCTCCTTCTTCCTGACAATAAAGGACAACAACTGTAGGTTGATCAGAGGGGTGGGGTTATTCAAAATGTCAGATATTCTAAAAAGAAGTCCCATAGGTGAACCAGTGGAATAAACATTGTCATCTGCAAAACTCAGATAGCTAAAAGGTAGAAACTCTTGTCAGTGTGCTAGTCTTCTCACGGGTCATCATTTTTAGGGAAAACAGCATATTTGATAACAAAAAGTTACATTTTTAATGAAATTATGAAAAGTGTGCCATAGCCACACGTTTTGCCAAAGGTATTAAGCTTTCATTATTGGTTGGGTGCTGTCCTAACAAAGCCGGTAGTGTAAAGTTTTAATTTCATATCTGCAAGGTCCTCTTTAGGAGGGATTTTAAGAGCATTGCTCTCTCTGTGAATGTGATTAATATTTGGAATCCTATTTTGCCAACGGTAGATTGTATACACATTTGTGATTTTATGCACAATATTTATCTTTGTGTGCATTGCCATACTCTCCACATTTAAAACCAACAGCACTGACTGGATAATGATTTATTGAGTGTTATTATGTGTGTTACCGAGTTCTGAGATTCCAACCTACAGCCCCTGCCCGTGGGAGGCGTGGCCTGCTCTGTCATTGGCAACTTGAGAGTCAAATGCTGAAGGGATGCGCCTTGTTGTCGAGTTGGGTTGACAATACAACAGGAACCACAGAACGCGTGTGGTAAACAACCTCACCTGTATCAACTGAGGCCCAGTCATCCGTGGATACCATTGAGCCTAAAATGCCCTGACATATTCTAAGAGGTATTTCTAATTATCAAGAAGGAAAGAAAGAACAGAAAGAGAGAGATAGAGAAATATAGAAAGAAGTAGATAAAGTAAAAGAAAAGAGACTGCTTGTTTCCCCCATTCGGCTCCTCTTAGTTACAGAAACTATCCCCCATGCAGCTTATAGGCAGCTGTACTGTAAACCATATCTAACATGTACAAGACCATGAGGTTTGAGGTTCTACTTTAAACGCGATGAAAGCTGTGACCTTGCTATGCAGGCTCGATTACTCCTCTCCTCCTACCTACTTGATCCCACAGAGTTTTGTAAGAGTTGTCCCTGTGAATACCTTCAATGTTTATGTTGATGGCTTGGGAGCAAACCCGTACCCCGAAATTTAGACACCCCGAAATTTAGACACCGCAAAATATATATTATTTGGTTGTCCCACAATTTTAGTTTGCGTGTCAAGGTACCTCTCCAAACATCATTTTAGCAGATTAAAAAAGATATAAAAGAAAGGGGATTTACTCAATAATTGAGTTCTAAACCAATGAGAAGTTAAAGACTTTTATTACAAAATTTAGAAAATAGGCGATACAAAGTAAATGCCATGAAGACTCTTAGGAGCAAAGTTATACAGAGTATGTAAAATCTGAAATGTTCTAAGTCCCAAATGAGCAGCAAAATCAGCAAATAGTCAGACAGATTTCTGGCTAACCCCCAAAATTAAGGACTTCCTATACATAATCCTTGCATAGAAAGTTAATAAGATTACAAAATCATTGTGTTGTGAGCAAAAGTATCAGTTCTTTAGCAAATCAGAAAACAAGAATAATACACGTCATTGCATCAACACATGAGCACCATCCTAATTCTTAAAAACAACTATTCAACACCCTCTGTGCTAATTTCATCCGGAGATGTTCGAACAAATATAACACTTAAAAACAATAACAATATTCAGCAAATGAATGAACTATTGATCACAGCAGTAGGCAACAGAAGGACTTTAATAAATGTTACACTATCCACGCGAGCACACTAGGGGGTGCTGTGGTCAACTTTCTGTATGCAGCTGTCTAGTTTCCGCTAGCACACTTTCTTTAGAGGTGGCACAATGGAGGTCTCTGGGGGAACCGTAGGGACCTCTGGTAGTAGTTTCTAGAGGGTGAAATTGCGATTCTCCTATTACCATGACCAGAGAATCTGGATTCCATTAAAGACACGGAGGCTGACATTATGCATTATCTTTTAATGCAACTTCAAGTACAGCCACTTTAAAGTTACATCATAAAGTAAAAACTTCTAGAACAAACAAGTGTATCTAGGCAACGGCAGCACAGAGATCAGCCTCTTTTAAATGCAGTGAGCGCAGGAAGATAAGAAACAGTTCCTCAGAGGCAACCAAGTCCAGAAGCTGGCATCATGCAGGAAAGGCCACTCCATGGAACAGAGGAAGGAGAGGTGTCGGCTGCTGTTACAACGGGTGATGAAGAAGAGTCAATCAAGACGAATTATATGAAAAGGGAAGAAATATTAGGAAAATGTACTTAGCACCCTATGAAGGGGGTAAAGAAAACAGTGGTTAAAGATATTATAATCCACATTAGGCAATTAAAGGCAAAATAGTTCAACAAATTGAGTTATAATGTAATAAATCAAAGCATTACATATGACAAATAAAGAGATGTTAAAATCCACTCCCGGGAGGGAGGGTTGGGATAATGTCAGCCTCCGTGTCTTTAATGAAATACAGATTCTCTGGTCATGGTAATAGGAGAATCGCAATTTCATTACAAGACCGGAGGCTGCCATTATGCATGTTGGTTGTCAAGAAGAACTACATCTGACATGTGTTCGAGAGGTTTGCAGTAATGTTTTGAAAAGGTATAGGAGCTTGACCAGTCTGCTGCTTTGAGGATGTCATCTAATTTGCCTCCCTTCCAAAAGAACTGACTAGCCATAGCCCCCCTTAAGGAATGTGCCTGAAATCTAGACAAATCGATGCCTGTCAATTGCATAGCTAGTTTAACCCATCTATCTATGGTAGAAGAAGAGACAGGTTTGAAGGGTTTAACAAAGGAAATTAGGAGTTGGGTCACGCCAATAGTGTGAAGAGGAATCGTCCTCAAATCATATTCTTTCATGCAATCCACCACACATAATTTTTTACAAGTGTCAAATCTAGGATAAAAAATCATATCAGACATCGTTTTAGTTCTTTTGAAAATATCGAATCTGACACCGAACGCGTCATAGGATCTGTTGGATATCTCTAAGGCTTTAACGTCCGAAACTCAACGGCAGGATATCAGACAAAGGAGAGAAGCTAGTTTGATGGAGAGAAACTTGCTATTTAACAATTTATTATCCGGCCAATAACAAAATAGATCAAGAAGTAACCTAACGTCCCAAAGGGAGTAATATTTATGTTTGGGAGGTCTTTTAAGTCTGATACTTTTCATAATTCTGCAAATAATAGGGTTTTTGCCAATAGTTCGACCATTAATGAGGGAATGTCCAGTGGAAATGGCAGATCTATAACAGTTAATGGATCTGTAGGAAAGATCTCTTTCAAATTGTTCTACAAGGAAATTGGTTACATGCACAATAGGGGCCTCCACGGAATCCAGGTTCCCTTTCCAGGCACCAACAAAGCCATCTTTTCCAGATGCCGTTGTACTTATAGTGTGTACCAGGTGCCCAAGATTCTTGGAGGAGAGAAGAAGCTTGCGCCGAAAGTCCAGAGATTTCATTGCCTCACCTGACACTTTCCAGGCAAGAAGGTTCAAAGTCCCGTTCAGAATGAGGGGGTGATCGAAATCGTCTATGTCTTTTAGGAGGCCTGGAGAAGCTGGAAGTAGAAAGGGTGTTTCGTAAGCTAATTCCAATGTTGTTGGGAACCAAGCTTGGGACGGCCAAAAGGGGTCACTAGGACTATTGATGACCGTCCTGTCCTCAGCTTCTGAAGGACACGTTGGATCATCGTGAAGGGGGGAAAGGCGTATCCCCGAATGTCTTTCCAATGTTGGAGAAAGGCGTTCACTGCTAGGGCCCCGGGGTCTGGCAGCCAGTTGAAGTATCTTGAAAGTTGGGTCGTGAGTCTGCTTGCGAAGAGGTCTACTTCTAGGGGACCCCAAACATAATCTAGATTTTTTAATATTATTGAGTTTAATTTCCAATCGGTGTGATCTACGAGGAACCTTGAATTCCAATCCGCACAGACATTTTTTAGGCCGGGAAGGTATTCTGCTCTTAGTGAGATTTGGTGTTTCAAGCAGAACATCCATACATTTTTGGCCAGGTTGGAGAGGTCTGGAGACCTTGTTCCCCCTAGGCGATTTATGTAAGCAACAGCTGATATGTTGTCCATCTTGAGGAGGACTGACTTCCCTTGAAGGGATTCCTTGAAGCTCATTAGGGCATAGAGCCCGGCGGTTAACTCCAGGAAGTTTACATGGTGTAAACTCTCCGAATAGGACCATAAACCCCGGTGCTCTGATTCTGAAAACAAGCACCCCAGCCATGAAGGCTGGCATCCGATTCCAGTATGAGGTCCGGTGAAGTCCCAAAAATGGCTTTCCCGTTCCATGCGTCTAAATTCTCCAGCCACCAGGTCAGTTCCTCCTTGCCCTCTGGGTCCAGGTGAATTTTGTCTCCGTACCAAAGACCGGAACGGAGAGCTCTCCCTTTGAGTCTCTGAAGGGCTCGGTAATGAAGTGGGCCTGGAAGGATAGCTTGGATAGATGATGAGAGGAGGCCCAGAAGTCTGGCTAGTTCCCTTAAGGTTAGCAGGTCAGATTTTAGGACGTGGCGTATCTCTTTGTGAATCATGGATATCTTCTTGGGGGGAAGTAAAAGCATAGACTTCACGGTGTCTTCCGTGAAGCCTAGGAATTCTAGAGATATGGAGGGAGTCATGATGGATTTCTCCCTGTTTATAATAAACCCTGTGCTTTCTATCAAATCCACAGTAGTGTTTAAGTCTTTCAGAATTTGAGAGTTGTCTTGAGACATGATGAGAATGTCATCTAGATAGATTATGAGGCAGACACCCCTCTCCCGAAGGACAGTGGTAATGGCCTTCATAACTTTGGTGAAGCACCACGGGGCCGAAGATAGGCCAAAGGGAAGAGCTTGAAACTGGTATAGATGCTTGTTCCAAACAAATTGAACGAAGGACTGGGATTCCTCTGCCATAGGAATGGTGAAATAGGCGTCTTTTAGATCTAATTTGACTAGCCAGTCTTTCTCTAAGAGCATGTCTCTGAGAAGATGGATACCTTCCATCTTGAAATGATTGTAAGTGAGATACTTGTTCAATTCTCTTAGGTGTATTACCGGTCTCCACCCTTTGTCCTTTTTTCCACAAGGAAGATATTGTTTACAAAATTCTTGCGATCCCAAGGAACTTCTAGAATTGCACCTTTGGATAACATTGAAGTTACTTCCTCGTCGACAATAGAGTGTTGCTCTAGCGTCAGGTTTAATACTTGGGGAGTTGAGACCTGGGAGGGTTTTTCCGTGAACTCTATTCTGAACCCTTGTACTGTCTCTAAAACCCAAGGGTCATGTGTAATTTGCTCCCAAACGTGAAGGAAAAGTTTTAGGCGACCCCCTACTTTTTGAGTTAAAGAGGAAGGGTGAAGAGGAAGGGTACTTACTTGCTGAATTGGAATTGTTGATGCCTCTGGTTCTAAAGCTTCTTGAACGGAAGGAACGACCTCGTTGGGGGAAGAATGAGGAGTTGTGTTGGTAACCTCGTTTTTTTTTTTTATATAGAATGACGAGAAGGGTATGCCAGTATCAAAATAGCAAACAGAAGTATAAAATCAATATAGTGAACAGGAGTAGTAGCTAAATAATAGCAAATAGCAGTAAGGACAGGAGATATGGGAAAAAACAACTTATCTGTCTTGAAGCCGCATTTAAAAGAGGCTGATCTCTGTGCTGCCATTGCCTAGATACACTTGTTTGTTCTAGAAGTTTTTGCTTTATGATGTAACTTTAAAGTGGCTGTACTTGAAGTTGCATTAAAAGATAAAGCATAATGGCAGCCTCCGGTCTTGTAATGAAATCCATTACGTTGGTGGTCTTTGGTGCCTGCCAATTGGTTTAACTCTTTCAAACTGTGATATTGGGTTGTTCTCAAAGTGAACGTCTGTCCAGTAAATGCTGCACAGCCACATCAATAGACCATGAAACATCCTGCTGCCCTGAATGAATACCCAGCTGCTTCATTCGCGAGTAACACCAACAAAATACTGTGATCACAGCCAACATCACACAGACTCATAGCGATGATTTAAGTACACTCAGACCACAGAGTTTAGAAACATTTCAAAGAAACCGTAGTACAGAGTTACTCACAGTCTCTGGATCTTAGTGCATTATAACAAAGTGACAGACAACACCAGGGAAAATGTTATAGCACAGTGGAGTTGTACTGTCTCACCTTCCTCTCGTACCTACCACTTAATCACTCTGTCCGCCTACAGGCAGAAGGCCACGGCAAAGGCTGACTTCGTTGTCAACACACAAAGTGTGCGTATAGACTTTTACTCAGATGCAGCAACAGAGCACCAAACTAGTGCAATCCAATACACAAATCGCACAACCCCTTCTCGTGACACTTCCAAACATGGAATGCCCACAATCTGCACCTGTGCCAACCATGCTTCCTCAGGAATTGACCAGAAACACTAAACGAGTAGCCCATTTTGCCCACCATGGACACTATAATGCAGCCACAAAGATCACGCAGACACAACTTCAAACAACAAACTCAGATAAGAAAACAAGACTGGTGGAACTATTAGACTGTTTGATGTTAGGAGCTGGTTTCTTGTCTTTATCTCTCTGGATTAAAGTTTCTCCAAGTAAAAATTAGTCCATCTAGAGATTACACCGCTCATGCATACTAAATTTAATACCCTATGGACCTGCAAAATTTGCGATTCTCCGGAAGGTGAGGTCCATATCCATGTTTAATGTTTCTTCGTCACCTAGATGGCAGCCAGCGACCCCTCTGCTGAGGAAACGGCATTGGCTCCCTATTCCTCAACGCTGCGCTTTTAAGGTGGGCTGCCTTATCTTCAAATCCCTGCATGCCAACAACCCCAAATTCATTAACAGCCTGATACTCAGGCACACTCCCTCTCGTAACCTACGCTCGGCTCACCTCTCACTCCTCACCATCCCTGCATTCAAACGGGTACCACAGGAAGGCCGCAGATTTGCAACGCTTGCCCCCAGACTGTGGAATTCCTTCCCGCTGGACATCCGGTCCTGCACTGACCTTTTGCAATTCAGGAAGTCCCTTAAAACGTGGCTATTTGCTCAAGCCTATAATTATTGTATCCACTGGTAGCTTACAGAACCTTTCGCAGCGCCATGAAACCATCCGGTGTACGTGCGCTTTACAAGTCATTATTAACATTAACATTAATATACAGTTCAATTACATGTGGATTAAGGGTATTGCAGTGACTGTCTCCTGCAATATGGGGTGTTCTTTCCTATCTTTGCTAATCTCAAAGGGATGCTATGTTCTGGAGTAGCACACTTTTATTGTGTGAGTAGGGACCAGCGTTGAAGCAGTTTACCAAACGACCTTGTAGTTTATAGGATGTCTTAGCTGGACTAAGGTCAGAAAAGGTCGCGGCGATCTATATTTCACTTTAAAAATTAAATTGTTAGAGCCCTGCCGTACAAGGCACATACAGTATTTCATCCTGTAGAATTGACAAAGTCCTCACTTTTTGTGCCTGCGCCATTGATCGAGTTCTTGTAAATTACAAAGAGGAGTCACCGGTCTCCTGGGCTGGACTTGGGCCATCGCAAGCGCTTACGGTTTTAATTAAAACTCCGTTTAATTAAAGACCTTGGAGATCTTTATTAGTCTCAATAATTGATTTAATTAGGTTGAGGAATTCGGTGGAAAATACGTTTAGATTGTTTGTTGTTTAGACATGTAAATGCAATAGAAGCAGGGTAACACCTGCTGTTTGCCGTCTTTGCCGCGGTCTATGGCTTCCTATGCTTGATGGGTATGAAGCTTGTGCATGCAAATGCATAAGTTGATTATGAGCACTATATAATGTTGGATCTAATTGCTTCCCCTATAACACATATTAGCTGATGGTAGTTAATGATATGATTCAGAACCTGTCAAAACACAATCAATTTTTTCTTCACCATGTTTTCCAATTTTGCAAAATATGAAAAAAGTCTCTTTTTATTAACATTTCCAAAATTACAAACTGGAGAAAATGTGTTTGATCCCTTTATTAGTCTTTTTCCTTTTTTTGCTCCATTTGATGTTTCTCATTTTGTATGGAGAGCCTACATATCAATATTATGGCTGAGAGAAAGGAGGATTTTTTTCAAGTTCAGCAGCATTTTGCAATTCTGTTCAATTCATACTTTAATAAAAATCTTTTTTTTAAATTTTAGTGTAACCACTCTGTGTCTGCCCTGATCCCCATTTATGGTTTATCATCAAAAGACAATGTCACACCTTCGGTGAAACAAAAAACATTAAATGACAATGTTTTGGTTTTGGACTTTTAACACTGCATTGCATTTTCTTCTTTTATTTTGAGTGAATAAAGTTTTGCTATATAATTTCATATTTTCTACTGGTTACTTGCTGTAAACAGACCTAAAATTAAAAACACTGAGTGGCAAACAGACCATGCTTTGATGATTATCTTGAAACGTTCAGTTGCATCTTTTTCTTAGTTTATGAGGGGATGCGATGCTTCATGTACTGGTGGCTCATTGGGGGGTACAAAGTACACTGATGATTTCAGAAGCCTTCTTTGCTATTCATTGCTTCTGGAACATGAATGTTTCTTTGCGAGCCCACTCGCGTTTTTTCCTCCAATTGACACATTGCTGAATCGTGGCTGAATTTGTGGCTTTAAAAATGAGCTATTTCATCCGCCTCCCTTATTTCTGTGGTGCTCCACTTCTCCTCAATTTTGTGCAGTAATGTAAAGATAATGTAATCCATCTTGCCCCTGTTTGTTCACTTTTAAGACCTCACCATCCCATCCTCATCCTGCGATTTTTCTAGTTTGTGTTTTTGCACGTGGCACAATCAGCCTATCTAAGCCCTCCCCTCCTCTTTCTCTCTGGCAGCTTCTGGATATTAAATTGCATTTCTCCTCTGGCTTTAGTGATATCAGCGCTAGGAGTTATATTTGTTTAATTATATACAGACATCATTTTCTGAACTCTTACATTTAGCGTTAACATTTTCTGAGCGAGGATCAGTCTATTTCAGGCAAGGGAGGTTTACTTAATTAGAAATGTCCAATGGGACCAAACCTCTCGCACAGTAAAACTGTTGATTTGTAAAGTAATATTATGAATGCAATAAACTCAGCAGGTATGAACGTAGGACTTTCAGAGGTAGGTGGGTGCAACAGAGCCCGTTATATAAGCATTCTATGACAGACGTGTGAGTGCAGCAGACCTATATTTAAACTACAGATTCAAAATGAAGTCCTTAATATTTCCTTTATTCTTGTAGTACAAAAAAGTGTGATAAAACCTCAGCCAACGCGTTTCGTTCTATACAAGAACTTCTTCAGGGCAAAGTGGAATCTTTGTAGCCGTCAGCAATGATAATAAAATGTAAGTAGTCCCATAAATATTCCTTAAGCAAATTCTAGGTTCGATAATCAAAAATAAAGGGGATGTTCACCAAGAGGTAAGTTTAACTCGAAAGGTTCATTTTGGTCATGTCCCAAAAGTTCTCATTGAGTCACTCCATGATAAGAGCACACAGACCCATAGAACGGGATCCAAGAGTCTAGGAAGTCCCGCGGCCCCGAAAAGCAGCTCGATAGATGACCAAACCTCTCGCACAGTAAAACAGTTGATTTGTAAAGTAATATTGTGAATGCAATAAACTCAGCAGGTATGAACCTAGGACTTTCAGAGGTAGGTGGGTGCAACAGAGCCTGTTATATAAGCATTCTATGACAGACGTGTGAGTGCAGCATACCTATATGTAAACTACCTCTTACTCTGTTATGAAGGCACAGCTGTTATTGAACACCAATAACCTATCACAATTAAAATTAAATTACAGAAATCCTCCATTGCACACTGGAACATGCAATCAACAGCTGTACAAGGATGTCCTTAGCAGATATTGGGATGCATGAGTAAATACATTGTCACACCTTAAACAATGAAATAACATAACCAATAACAAGATTCCATAACAGATCATGTATCTTTACAATACCAACATTATTGAACACCAATAACCTATCGTAACAACCAAGACCATAAAAAGACGATGAAAAAACAGCATAATGTACCATAACCGGAATATACTAAATGACATAAGGCAATAAGCAATTTTATTAGTCACCATAATTAAACATAAAAAGAATATATCGATTAACATAAGGCAACAAACATTACCAAAACTAGCACTAAATAAAAAAGCAAATAATGGTGTAACATAATAAAACCATAAGTAAGAAATAACAACACATATCATCAACGTAATGTTACAAAAAGGAAATTAGCATATCAACAATCATGACTAACCAAACATAATTGTTACAGACTATACAATTTCCATGGCATAATCAATACTATTATATAGCATTCCAAGCCAAAACATAACAGACAATAATATTACAAAGCATAACACACAAATAATATAACAAATGAGAACATAATGCACAATACCATTACATAGCATAAAAACTACACAAGCTTCAACGAGGTGCGTGCCACACGTGGTAAGTTTGCTGATGTGGGTATCACGTTGCCATGAGTTGTTCGTGTTGCCCAATCAGAGTCTCCTCGTCAGTCGTGCTTCTCTAGAGATTGATCTGGACACTATTAACGTGACATCATTTGGAGGAATAGATGTTTTCTTTTTTCTTGGACAGAATATGGAGCTGGAAAATTGGTCCTTTCTTTGTGTTTGTGATGTGCGCTCTACTATTGTACTTTGGTAGTGTCGGAAGGCACTTGTGCTCAGAACTAGTGTTGATGTCAACCTTCTTACTGCTAGTGCACTTCGAAACGTTAACCCTTTATTGACGTTTCGTACTGCTTCCGGTGTGTCTTCCACTGGTTACTGGTTATTGCTAGACACTTTGCTAAACTGTGTGCGCCTGTGCAAAGCCTGGCTTATGCCGCTCCTTTTGCACAAGTGCAGGTGTGTGTCTGTGATTTATGCTCCTCTCAGTTTCCGGATTTGCACTCTCCTATGACTGGTGCAACTGCTCCTGTTACCTTTTCCTTCAACTGGTGATCATTTCAGGAAGTGGTTCACAACTGAGAATGCAGCAAAAACACACAGGTGCTGCTCTTTCACCAAGGCTGCTGATTGGTGGCATGGAGACCACAGAAATGCAGCTGCACCTGCGCAGACAGAGGGGTGTGAAACAGATTTCGTACATCATTAATGATACGGCCCCCGGGGGGGATTCACAAATGCCTTTATGAACATGGGAAGAAGTAACACAGAATAATTTTTTACACACTCTTACATGAATTTGGGACTCCTTCCTGAAACGTACAACCACCTCCTATAAGTAAAAGTACAAAGAAGGCCCAGTCCTTTCTATTTGCACTAAACGTACATGAACATTCCCTGATTATTCCCATTGTATTCCCATGCTGAGTATTCCCATTGTATTCCCATGCTGATTATTCCCATTGTATTCCCATGCTGAGTATTCCCATTGTATCCCCATGCTGATTATTCCCATTGTATTCCCATGCTGATTATTCCCATTGTATTCCCATGCTGGATGTTTTGAGGTCAATTCACAAGCCATGTACGAGTAAATAAAAGAATTACCGGAGCTCAGGGCCGTCCTGGCCATAGCGGGCACCGGGTGTTTCCCCGGTGGGCCATATGGGTGGGAGTTGGTCTTTGAGTAGTGGGGGACGTTTTTGTTAATGGGGGCCAGTTCTGCTACAATATCAGCCCCCTGTAACAAAAGCAGAAGCCGTGCTCCTCCCTAGCACACCCTCCCACCCCACCCGGCGGCCGGTCCAACTGAATTGCCAAGGTTGGTTGTGTTTCCAGTCGACCCTGCTGGAGTTCCACTTCGCCTCCTCCAAAATGCCGCTGTGACTTGGCCCGATGCGTTCAATGGATGGACTGCTCTTTGCAAGTTCAATGTGTGCAACAAGGGACAAGGGCCTTGACACACTGGAGGTTTGTTTCCAGGGCACAGCGGTCTTTGCTGATGCTGTATGGCTGGGTCTGCCCCGCCTTGCATGGTGGACAAGGGCGCCAAATCAATGTCGAAGGCTGTAGAACTAGTGCGGGCCCTTCTGCTGTTTTCGAAAGCCGGCAGCCCTGTGGTGGAAGAGCTGCCCACGAGGGCTTCCCGGGACAGATTTGGCTACGGCTCTGCTATTGGTCACCTGTGTGATCCCCCAACTCTAAATGAGGCAGTGAATCACACCTGTGGTGGGGCAGGACCCCCACTAAAATATGTCAGTCGTTCCTTTCCACCACACTCTAAATGAGAAGACCGATGGCGGAAAACCATTCCTTGGCTATATATAATGGGCGCAGAATTATAATTTCACCAGAAAAGATGGACAAACTTGATCCATTTTGCACTTCATGAAATATCCAAGTTTTTTAACTTGGCACAACTTTGCATGCAGATATCTCACACAAAACTTATTTTTGTGAGAGAATTGTCTAGCAAAAGCTTTCTTTAATGGAAGAACGTTCGATTTAGTAATATTGTTGATTGTATCACCTGCAAACCCCACTTTCAGAGTCTCTATTCAAAAGCATTGTACAAGGAGGTGCCAGTTATGTGTCCAAAAGCACATTTATATTCGTACTGCAGTGACATGTATCTAATGCAAAATTGCAATGTCTACGAGGAAAAGCAGTCAACATGGCAAATTCCAACCATCATAAGTTTAGTGTTGGGGGATTGAAGATGGGCATTTCCAGGAGCGAGGCTGTGGATGACCATAGCAGTGTGGCCGACAACCACAAACTCATAACTTTGTGGGGACTCACGAGTATTCCAGAGGAATATTTCTACCCCGTGCGTACATCTAAATCTATTCCCCAAAAAGGGGCTTGAATAAGTGTGCAAATGGGTGAGACAAATATTTAAACACCCCTACTTTCACATCTTCTGTAGGGAGAGGGGATTCTTCACCGGAAGAAATATTTTACAAGAGGAGTATATAGGTTAAGAAACATTTGGCGCCTTTTAAATAAATAGAAAAAGGAATCCATCAGCTTAGGGTGAGGTGTAAATATGTCACTTAACTAGGATTTAGGTGTGTCTCTGCCAGAATTTATTTTTTATAATGCAAGTTGTAAATTCAATGATTTCATGGGGAGAAACCACATGGAGTAATTTTGTGAAATGGTAAAACTATTTTTGTAAACCTGGTTCATAAATGCTACATTTTTTAGTTTAAATGCATTAGCAAAACGCATGTTGTGAAGACCGAGGTGATGTCATCATGTCCAGTGTGGCCACTCTTTATGCGGATACGGGAACTTCAGGCATAGACCAATAGGGCGAAGTGCACTGGATCAAATAATTTAGTCACATGGGGAAAACGAGATCACAGCTCCTCGGTCCACAACAGCTGGTTCACTCACTCAGCTACAATTTCTCCAATCTCTGACTTTGGGAGTAGTCCCAACCATCCCTATAGCGCTCACGGTGATCCACGCAAGAGGTGCATTCCAAGGCGCACTTTAACACAGTCTGCGATGTAAGTTAGGCCCTGGCACTTCAATTTTTTTTGTTTATTTTTGCTCAACCAACAAAATATTTTCCTAATAGAAAACTTTCTCCCACTTCACTTCAAATATCTCAAGGGTGCACAGAGAAAGGAATCTGCACTATAAAAAACGGGGTAATTTGGGTGATTTTTAAAGCCAATTTACTCCAATACCAAGTGGAGGAGTACAAATTGAGTGTACAAAAACATTTGGAAAGTTTATGACTATCCACCACAATGCTACGACTTTGTGTGTTTGCTCTACCTTTCCAATGGCCATTCCCGACCCATGGGTATACTTATTTACCTTCCTTGATTCTTAGATAGTGCTGCAGAATTCATATTCTTGTTGCAGATTTTCCCTGGTACAAAGTTTCCTCTGTGAGCTTCAAGGTTTGTAGATTCTGATTCCATGGCCCAAGACTTGCCATTGGCCACCACTGATTCATCTTTGTACCTATGAATTTGACTTCACAAAAAAGTGAGTTTGTATCACCAGACCACATCTCTCACCACAAGGCTTCCACTAGACACATTATGCCTTGACTGCATCTCCAAGACCTGCAGCTCTACGGCATGGAGGAAGCCAGTAGGTGGACACACTGAAGGATCCCAAGATGCCTTCCATCAAGTGGAGAGGTGTGGTGCAGCGGCCAGGGCAGCTGACCATGGAGCACAGGGTTCATGGCTTGATCCCCGGCTCCGGCGGAAGCTCAGCTCAGCACCATGTGACTCTGGGCAATGGCTCGCTTAATTTCTACGACGGCGCCTTGAAACCCGTAAGGGTGAGTAGTTCGTGCTTTATAAATACGGATTTATTGTAAGTAGTGTAGCCCATATTTTAAGCTTTCTTTGGCATGCTTGGCATTAAGCAACAAACAAAATCTACCGCACAGTTAGAGCACAGAGGGACGCAGAACGGTAAGTAGGACCGAAAGGAACCATGGAAACCGACAGCAGAGGGTTGTCCTTGTGCATCCATGGATCTATAAATTTTTCCAGAGCGGCGGCATAAAACGTCCTGGGAGCCCTAATGCAATGCTAATGCAATTCAAGCGCCACCCGCTCTTTACATGCAGTCTCACAGTATTAAGAGCGCGCCGGCTACAGGTGTCACCGCAGACAGAGCAGGAATTGCTAATTGTGACTTGGGTCGGTCAGAGATTGATGACTGCTTTTGTGGTTTATCATCTCAAAGCCCCGGCTCTGAAATATTCAAGAGCGGATCATCTGCGCCTGGCACAGGGCTCCGCCGTGGGAGTCGCTTTATTTCACTCTTAGCACATTTTTATATTTACTGCCTATATATCAGCTCCAAAATATCTAAATTCTCCACGTAGCACAAGTACTTTCCAAGTTTTTTCTGCCTTTTCCAAAATGTACTCATAAAATCATTCTTCTGACTGCCAATTCCCTGTAGTCAACGGTGTTTGGTATGAGCTCCGGCACAAAGTATTGACTTTTCTGTATTTGCATAACTTTTTTGTGCCAATGTTCAGAACGTAACCGGTTTGGACTCATGAAAGTATTATTGCAGCCAACATCAAAGCTTTTTACTATTTAACAATGAAGTTTAATGTACAGTTTTAATGTCATGATGTTTAATAACTTTTACATTAGTCTTACTTAAATGGTAGACACCCACTTTTATTGGGCTCACTTCACAAACATTGTTAGAGCAACTAAGTGCGGCTACGGTGTGCGAGAAATACATTTACATGCATTCCGTGTGATTTAACCAATTCAATTTGCAATTTCTGTCCTCGAAAATCAGTCAGTAGAACAGATTTTCAACCATTGTAGGGTTAGTGTGAGGGAAACAGGCAGCGGGTGACCATTGGAAATGTGGTTAAAGCCCAAAAGTCATATCTTTACAGGTATTCACTAATTTTCCAAAGAGATATTTTCACCCTGTGTGCGCACCTAAATCTGTTTTTAAAAAAAAGCTGGAACAAATGACAAATGTACAAGCCCGCCACATTCACATTGTGTACTGGATATGGGGATTCCGCGCAGGAAAAATATTTTACAGAGGAGAAAATGTTACACTGGTAGAAAATCTATTGATTTACAGGTAAGTGTAAATCTATTCTTTTGAAGATTTGAAGATTTTTTGTACCCAATTTCGTCCAGGTTTTATTTGTGGGGAAAACATGTGGTATTTTCACATTTCCCCCTGATTTCCCCTACAACTTCCCCTTGATCAGGATCAAGGGGAAGTTGCACAGAAGAATGAGGGTTGGATAGTTTGTAAGTTGTTGACTATGGAACTCAGGTATCAACTCATCTTCACCCAAGGGGCACCTTCCTGAACAAAAACAATCCTAAGAGGCATTTTCCGCTTTCTATGTGTGCTGCAGAATGCGCTTCCCCAGGTTTACATGATCATGCAAATGTGGAGCAGCCTCAAAATCGATGGGTGTTACATGGGAAAACCCATCGCAACGCCCATCGAACGCTGCCTGAGCATAGAGTAAGGCAAGGCAGCGCTGTGCACTGCCTTGCCGTACTCCATATCTATCAGGCCAAACAAAGCCATAGAAAAATATTTAGTAATCTGCGCCACCAGAGTGTGACAATCAGTGACACTTCAGCGGCGTAGGGGGCTCGTAAATAAGCCCCTAAAGGTTTACTGACAGCCATTTGGTTAGTGGGTTCTGTTTTTGAGGGGCAGCTTCCATCATGGGCAACAGGGAAACAGACAGAGGTTCAAGGAACGGGGACAGACTTCCCCAATGTAGCTGTCTTTGGAGCCACTTTCTTTGGCAGTGCAAAACCTTCTGTGGTAGCGCAACCCGAGCTGGTTTCAATACAGTATTTTTTGGGGTGTGCTCAGTGCCAGAACTGTCAAATGCCTGTGACACTGTTAGTTACAAGACATCACACGCCAACAATTGTGACAGATTGAACGACTCCAAATCACCAAAGCTGTAAGAATGGCATAGACGAGGTATTATTATTTTAGTTTTGATTTATATTTAATTGTTAAACATGCTGCTCATTTGCATTGCTCAAAAATAGGCAGAGAGTGCCACCATATGGTGAACGGTCAGATATGAATGCTGGGGTTGAGAACTAAGGGCCTGATTACGAGTTTGGTGGTCCATTGGACCGCCAAACCTGTGGTGGAGGTGGGGTGGTGGTTGGGGACCGCCGCATCAGTGGTCCAACCGCCATATTACGAGTGCGGCAGTCAGACCATTTTGGGACTGCCGCAACTGCCAGGGAATCGTGTCCCCTATCGGCGGCGAAGTGGTCTGGGGCAGCAATATGCTTAGCAGTGCCACTGCGGCACCGCCAAGCATATTCTAAATTTCCACGCCACCGACAAATGTGACAAATTGAACGATTCTTGAGCCCACCATTTAACTACTGGCGGTGGGAAACACCAGTTGCCCCTGTGCACTGCGATGCATGAAGTGGGAAACTTGGTGTGCCCCGCCTGTGTGCATGCACCCCCAGTTCCTGCACGGCATGGACTAAACAGTCCATGCCGTGAAGGAAATTGCTTTGGCGTTCCCATTGCGGTGCCTTGATGAAAGGCACCATTGTGGGAACACCAATGGACTGCCTGCCAGACCAGGAGACCACTCCTAATCTGGAGGTCGCCCGGTGGTCGACTTTGACGGTGCGGGTGGTGGTGTGCTGCCCTGCTCCTGCACCACCAAAGTCGTAATCAGCCCCTGGTGCCAAGTACAGGCAAACACCAGCACACATTAAGCACTGGGTCTTCTATCCCTTGAGGATCTGTCTCTTCCGTCAAAGTTGTTTGCTACATTCACAGAGTGCTTCTGTCACATGAAAATTAACAAAGTAACATTTCTGTGAGCACTGCAAATGAACCCCTTGCTCTCTGCAACTTTCCCAAAAACATCTGACGCAGTGCTAAGAAGAGGCCACATTGCATCGCGAATGCTGCACAAATTCAATGCAGCGAAGCAGACTGCTGGCTGAACCATTTGACCCAACATGTCAATGGTGATCAGTTTCATTCCCTGCAAAAACCGGGATAAACAGGCCAACCATAGGAGCTCCCTGCATGCCAGGTATGTTAACCTCTGGACGTGCAAGAACTTGGTTTAATACCTTGGTACATTAACGATAAGTCTGTTTTTGTTTGTAAGCAAGAGGCTCAGTATGGAGCCCTGGAGTCACGACAAGCCATGCAGGGGTCACAAACGATTGACCATTGCGTGCTTGGCACAGAAACAACTACCTTACCCGGAGCAAAGGTAAGTATATTTAGCATTTGGGTCTGTGCTGGTTTCACCAAATAAATGAACAAAAGTGTCCCCTTGGAAGAGTTCATTTCGAAACAGTCTCCCAATGAGAGATTTCTCCTAAAGGATTATTTTTTTCTACTGAAGCCGCTCTTCAAAAAAGTCACCTTCAAAATGAGAAGGGGCACCAAATTCTAGCACGAAGTCTCCGGGGGAAACGTCATTCTCCAATCCATTCTCGGGGTTCCACGGGTGACAACTGACCCCTTATTACTAGATTCTCCTTCACCCAGCCTGTTCTCTTTTAGCCAATATCACTCTGAATTCTGGGACTTGTAGTTCCACGTTAATATTAAAGAATCGTCATACAAGACCCGCTATAAAGAGTGCTGTTTATGCCAATCGTATTTCACGCATGGACCCTCCGTCTCACAAAGGAAAGGCCTCTTTCTTTGTGCCAGTTGGCCCACGGCTCTCCAGCCTTTTCTCCTCACCTCCAGACCCGCCTCAAGGAAATTTTATTTGGATGGGCCAAGGATGCATTCGGGTGGGCCACTGCGGGCCCGATTGTGACTTATATGCCAGGCCTGCTTCAGGGCCCTCCTTTATCTCTCCTTAGTCTTACAAGGGCCAGTAAAACACATTATTTTCTTTCCATATACATTTCTAAATGTTATCGCATTCAAAAAGTGTTTTTTCCATGTAATGTCCCTTTGATGGGAAGAGGAGGTTTCTGAGGTGGGAGTATCTGGCAAGTGACACTTCTTGGGCTCTCCCTCATGACCTCCTCCTCGGATTCCTTACTGCCACCCTCCACCAGTGCCCGTCATCTCTCCGTAGCCATCCCCCATTGTCCTTTTCCTCGGATTTCCCTCAGTGCCACCCTTCACCAGCACCCCTCATCTCTCCGTAGCCCCCCCACTGACCTCCTCCTCGGATTCCCTCACTGCCACCCTCCACCTGCGCTCCCCATCTCCATGTAGGCCACCCTATTGACCTCCTTCTCGGACTCTCTCACTACCACCCTCCTCCAGTGACCCTCATCTCTCCGTAGCCTCCCCCTTTGACCTCCTTCTCAGACACTCTCACTACCACCCTCCACCAGCGCCCCTCATCTTTCCTTAGCCCATCCCCCTATTGACCTCCTTCTCAGACACTCTCACTACCACCCTCCACCAGCGCCCCTCATCTTTTCGTAGCCCGCCCCCCTGTTGACTTCCATCTCAGACACACACTTACTACCATCCTCCACCAGCACCCCTCATCTCTCCGTAGCCACTCTCTCAAATGCATTTCATTTGTTGTATAGCACTACTCATATCAGTATAGGGTGTCACAGTACTTTACATCACACTCACATTATACAGAGAATCAATCATGCAAGTATGCAAATCAGTCTACAGGGAATGTCACATACACAAGGCCACGGTCTTACCATTCCTAAAAGAAACAACGCTGGACCCTCTGAGCCCAGTGAACTATCGTCCCATTTCCCTTTTGCCAAGTGTGGCAAAAGTTTGCGAAAAAGTGGTGAATAAACAGCTTACTGAGTTTATCGAAAGCTCAAGCCTTCTAAATCCGGCCCAATCTGGGTTCAGGGCCTCCTACAGCCCGAGTCAGCTCGAGTGGAAGTTTCGGAGGTCATCCGGGATTGTTTGGATGCTGGTGGGAGGTCAGCTCTGATTTTGCTTGACCTCTCGACGGCATTCAACACTGTTCCACACTCTATGCTGCTCACCCTACTTGCAGACATTGGCATATTGGGTACTGCCTGGGGCTGGCTTAAATCATTTCTGGAGGGCCGGATGCAACAGGTATGTCTCCCCCCGTTTGTTTCTTCAACACAGATGGTGTCTACGGGGGTTCCACAGGTGTCCTCTTTGAGTCCCCTCCTTTTTAACATCTATGTTACTCCTTTGGTTCAATTGGCGGAGGATCTGGGGGCCAAAATTATTGCTTATGCTGATGATACCCAGCTCTTGTTCACATGGGGAAAAAATGAGTGTTCCACCTCCTCCTCAAAAAATTGCCTGACCACAGTTTTTCATTGGCTGGCCTCTGCCCAACTTAAATGCAATGAGGAGAAATCTGAAATCCTCCTTTATGGAAGCTTCCCCTCTCAGTTCAGAGAAACACTTTGGCCGCCTGATATCTCTATGCCAGCCTCAATGGGGCAACCCGCAAAGAATCTGGGGATCTAGTTTGAGGAGAATATCTCGTTCTCGACCCAGATCAAGAAGCTAGCCAGGAACTGTTTCGGGTTACTCAAAACCCTCAGGAAATTTCTTCTACTTCTTCCCATGGCTGCTAAAGAAACGGTCACCTAAGCCCTAATTTAATCACAAATTGATTACGCCAATGCTTTGTACGGTGGCCTTCCGAGCTACCTGCTTAATAAATTAAAAGTAGTCAGAATGCGGCGGCCAAGCTTCTCTTCAACATCTCTATCAGAGCAGCGTGAGACAACATCTGCGCGCACTCCACTGGCTGCCCGGTGCAGAACGAGATAAGTTCAAAGCTCTGGTCATAGCACATCGTGCCCTGCATGCCTCAGGTCCAATTTACTTGCGGAAGCGCTTTACTTTTTGCACTCCTTCTGGACAACTGTACTCTGCTTCTCAACTCTTGGCTCATGTGCCCCGCTTCCGACTGCAAAGGATGGGTGGCAGTTCCCTTGCCTTGAAGGATGCTCTGGCATGGAATTCGCTGCCTCTTGCTCTCCGCAGCGTTCAGGATCCCATTCTTTAAAAAAAAAGTGAAAACATTCCTCTTTATCTAATTAGCTCTCCCTCACTCCTCAAGGTTCGCGCAGGGACATTGCTCGGAGTATGTGTGCGCACTACAAATACAAATAACATAACATAACATGTCATCCATACTGGTGGGCAGTATATTTTAAGAGGGTTTGGTCTGGAGAAGCACAAACTCAGGATTTAAAGCATACCCCAGTGGTTAGGGGTTGGCTTTACTGATAAAAGTGTATATCTGCCCAAACAAACTATTTTTAGCAACATTACAATAATGAAAGACTGGGGAAGTTCTAACTATATTATAACACACACAGAGAAAAAACTAAGTTCTAACGATATCATTCAAGTTTGCATGCAGCTCTTTGATGACAGTTTATAGGTCACTGTCCTACGATAAGGTTGTAGCTTCTGAACTGCAAGTAACACAAGTATCAATGTGACAAAGGCAGTAACCCACTGAGCTGTCCACATAAAATACAGTTTATCTGCATTTCAAAACCAACAGCGGATTGGCAGGATCATTAATCACCAGTTACCTGGATATTTTTATTGTTGTCTTACATCGGTAGCAGACCCGGCCTTAATAATGATAAAAACTGTTTAAATAAAGCATACAGGAAGTTTGTGTCTTGCTGGGCCTTCCCTGATGATTTTAAAAAGTAGACCAAAATGCCAGACGTTCTCTCACATGCTCGGTTCCTCGTCCCAGCCCGATCTGATAGGCAGCTGCAGGGGCCAGAAAAGGTGAATCCGGAGAAACAAACTTTTTTTCTCCAGTGTGGGATAGAAACAGTGGTCGAAGTGGGTGGGATCGGCAGGGTACAGCGTGCCCCTACTTCTTTAATTCCAAAGATTCCGTTCCCCTACTTTTTTATTTTGAAAATGCGTCCCAGGACGCAAGAAATCGCCATGCCCTATAGATAAAGCTGAAAAACAACAGTTGATGGACAGAATCCAGAACAATGTCATACATTCACCCCAGTACAGAGATCTGGGCCTAAATCAATCGTTTTTTGCTCACCATGCCATTCCTGTTTGAACCCAGCCATATGCAAATCAGTCTTGACCCTCTGCCTCATGGGAACAGTCCAGCCCGAACTTCCAAGCCAGGGCCTCCCTGGACTGGAAACAAGCATCCTAGGACCGGTTTCGGGGTTTCACCCCTCTTCAGCTGGGATAGCTTGATTCCAGTGGCATGGAGAGCACGGGACCCACGTCTGGGCATACCCGTCCCATTCGGGGTGACAAATGCAAAAACAACAGTTGATGGACAGAATGCAGAACAATGTCATACATTCACCCCAGTACAGAGATCTGGGCATAAATCCATTGTTTTTTTGCTCGCCATGTTGGCAGGGTATACCCAGACGTGGGTCCCTTGCTCACTTTGCCACTGAATTCAAGCTAGCCTGGCTGATGATGGCTGATTGGCCAGAAACAGGTCCCAGGATGCTTGTTTCCGGTCCAGGGAAGACATGGCTTGGCAGTTCATGCTGGACTGTTCCCATGAGGCACAGGGTCAGACTAATTTGCATTTGGCCATGTCTGAACTGGGGTGGCGGAGTGAGCTAAAGAATGATGATGGATTAAACCCAGATCAGTTGACTGGAGGTGAGTGCTTGCAATGTTCAACATTCCGTCCATCATCCCCAGACACACGCAGTTTGAAGGGTGAGAGGTCACACATTGAAGTTAGGAAGGAAGGAAATGTGGTGGGAAGATTCATAAAAGTGAGTATGGAGTAAAATCTTTGGATTGAGGGGCTGCGTTGTAGCTGAGCGCGACAGGAATAATCGAGTGGTTGTTTTTAGATGGATAAGTGTTCCGTTGGGTAGGAGAAGTCCGTCGAAGCAGAGTTTCTGATAATTTGTGATTAGAGGGAAAACGTTAAATAGGGGCAAGCATTAACTAAGGCACTGTAAAGTCACCTGTATATTGATTTGAGGTTTTGAGTTTCATGATATAACGTTGTTTTTAACAAAATTGCAGTGTATCCCTGATGAGGGGCGAAAAATGCCCGAAATCCATTGGATGGATTGAGGATGTGTTTAAATGTACCCGTCGTGTTGCAGGATGAAAGGCTTGTATCGGCAAACTGCAACATTTGAAATGTTGGAAATACATTTACCGTCACACATGTGATTGTTAAAACGAACTTTAACTGCAAAAAACAATGGATTATTTTGGAAAGAAAAAGACAAAAGAAAAATGGACAAGTTTAAATTACCTTTTGTTAAAGGATTTCAGCTGTGAGTCTGTGAAAGGAGAATCAGGCTGCTCCACCCTTGATTGATACGTCATGCCAGTGGTTGAAGGACATTAACCACTATCACTTGGGCTGCACGCTAAAGGATTGAATTAAAAAGTGACTCCAAGAATCTGGATTAAATAGTGTGCATTTTGTCACTCGTGTTCGGAATTGTTACCAATCACGCAACTCCCAGAACAGGAAGAAAAACAACCTTCAGAGGAACGTTTTAAATGAAAGCGTGATTTACTACTGGCCTTCAGCCTCCTCCCCCCCCCCCCCACCCCCCCCCCCCCGGCCGTGTTGGTCAGCCCGGGCTGAGACAGCTTCCCGGCACCCACACAGCTGCACCCGAGTACTTCACAGGTTTTTAGAAGACCATATACTTGCTAACGAGGCTTTGTTGTTTTTCACCCCTTCTTAGAGCCCCTGCATCTCCACTCTGGCTATCGCTGGAAGAATTACCACCTCCCCCCCCCGAAATTTTTTGTAGACCCCCAAAAATGTGGCTCTAGTTGCGCCTCTGCTTAGCCCACCCGCTAGAACCTAGTCTGCTCACCTCACACATTTCCCATACATCAGTGAGGCGAATTCCACGTTTCTGCAAATTAATTCTGCACATGTAATTATCTCTGAGGGACCCCGTACACTTTAACTTCAAAGGGGATCGTTCACTCGAAGAAAAAGTGCGGCCTCTCACACAGCTGTAGATGAGGGATTTAAGAATCAGTGAAATGCACTGGTTTCACGAAAGGAAACATCAGTGTAAAATCAATGTGTGATCGATCGTCCTTGATTATCTACCACTTGAAGGAGAAATAGATGATCGTGCAGCGGGGGTGGGGGGGTGATCACGAACATCCTGTGCAAACGATGCTGTACCCCCACAATGGAGGAAACTCAAAGGCAGGCTTAATGGTTCACTAATCACTAACGGTAACACTAGATTTGCCCCCAGTTTGAACTCTTATTAAAGTACTTCCGGTTCAACGTGGAGAAAGTGCGGAACTTTATTTGTGCAATCTGTGTTTTTTCTAGAAATTGCCCCTCTTTTCCTATTTGAGGGTGGTAACGACAGAGAAAATTATACCTTTCCACTTTCCTGCTGTAAAAGTGAAATGATTACCATTCCGTGCGCTTACAAGGACCTTTGAAATGTAGGGGTGTCCCTATTTTAGGAACTTGCACAAAAATCACAAAGTTTTCCTTAAACTTGTGCAAATTCCCTGCTTAGGACGCACAGTCATCCTGCCAAAATGCTCTTCCTTTGGGTAACCATATAGATTTGCACACGCATTTCACAGTGGGTGTAATTATTCGTGCAACCAGCGGTAGAGTATGCAGATGAGCAAAATAGGTGTCTTAGATGCACTACTGGAAATATCTCACACGCCAGCAAGTTACTCACACTTCCCTAAACCTTTGTGAATCGAAACAGAGACTCAAAGCAAGAGACTGGAATGACATCAGAGCATGAACGCGGCGCCACTCTCCAAGCGGCTCAAAGACAGACATCTCCCAAAAATGGTCGACAATTGAAAACGTGACATGCAGCGAAAAACATATTGCGTTTTCCCAAAAGAAATCGGCACCGTGCAAGAATCCAGGAAGCAATGACAATCACGGAGAGGAGATTATACCACTTTGGTGAAAAGGGGTTTACTTCCAGAATGCACCATTAAAGTGCATCTCGTTCGTTTAAAGTGAGGTTTTGGGTGAGAAGAAAAACGAGGGTGCATTGAAAACTCATAAAAGTAAAACAAGATGCACAGGTGGGAGTGGGTGCCTAAGACATGCAGTGCCTCGCCCGAGAAGCCTACGTAATTAGGAACCTTGATAAGAGGCGTGGCCTGTGGCCTACAGTGGAGGGGGGGGGGGGGAGGGTTGGTGACAAGTTTCTGTGTCTACAACGTTCTAGCTATATACCGAGAGCAGAGTTGAAATACAAAGCAATCAAGATATGTTTGTTAAATGCAAAGGAGCTTATTTACAAGCCCCTTGCGCCGCCGGTACTTCACTGTTTCCCATTTTAAAAGTGACGCACCTGCGGCTCAAGGTGCTTGTAAGTAGCCCAAAAGTATTTAGCACATATATTGGACCCTTGACGAGGGGCATTAACAACAATATATGTTGGAAGGTGTATCAGGATACACACTGTTTACAAATAAGCACAACAGACAACCACCACTCAGTCACAACAAATGGGGTCAAAGAGAACAAGCCACAATCACGGGTAGGGCCGATTCTCCATTTTCACATTAACTTCATTAATAAGTACGTCTTATTCAACAAAAGAAGGGTTAGATGCATGCCTTTCATCTCTTGGTTGACCCCCCCCCCCCCCCTTCCCCCTAAGAAACAAAAGCTTCACTCGAGTATTATCATAACGTGATGTAAGTGGGATGTTGAACTAAGTGAGACATTCAGTGATGAGGAGGGCGGAAATTAGGAATACTGCCCAAAGAACCCAACCATATCCATTAACTTAGCCAAGGAAACAGCAGCTTCATCGTAGGCTAACTGCCGGCATAACAAGGTTTTGCTTCGTAGGCTCACCGGGGTGTTTTGGCACTACGGGGCTTCCTTAAAGTTCGGTGGGGTGTAATCAGCCGTTCCAGGCCCGCAGACAGATGCGCCCTGCACCGCTGGACTACAGCCCACCTCTGTTGGACCTCTCAGGGAGGCAGGTAGCTAGATCTATGAGGGGAGGGGGGGGGGGGGAGGCGGGAGCGGGGGGGGGGGTGAGCGGGGGTGTTGGCGACTGCAGCCCTGCCAGCCCCGAGACGGCAGGTTGGTGGGGGGCGCCACTGCAACTACAACATCTCAAAACATGCGTTTGTTGCTGAAAAAGAAATGCCCTACCATTGTGAGAGTTTTATCCCCAGCAATCTGGGCATTGTTCCAATTTCCTGTTCATGACCGCCTGGTTTTACATGATGTGACGCATGTGAGTAAATGACGCCTATGAGTAAGCACAGCTTACTCGTAGGTTACGTCAAGTTACTCATAGGGTACATCAACTTACTCCTAGGGTACATCAGCTTACTCATAGGTTAAATCAACTTATTCATAGGTTACATCAACATACTCATAGGTTACATCTCATTTACCTTTGTAATTCGATTCTCCTCTCCCCCCATCATTTTAGCTCCACGGATGTCATGGAAGAAGAGAAAGCGCCATGAAGCTCTCTACACCAGAGTTAGTCCTTCTTTATTTTTTATGTTCTAAACACCGTTGAGTGAAGGCTGTGCTGATGAAGAAAAGGGCGTAAGGGTTATGGGCCGTGACTCGCTCACACTGCTCTGTGTTCATGTGACTTCTGGTACTTGCGCCTCTCACGTTAGAATGTCCAAACCACATTTACAGGTAGCAGAATGTAAATTACACTACAACCCTGGGTGCAGGACATACACATGACGAGGGAAACAGATGGAGGTATCCGTCACCCACTATTTACCACAATCAAACGTTTTCAATTGTGAAGCTCGGGGTGACAAGTGACAACAGCAGTGAAGAAAAGTGAAAAAAAAAAGAAAGTTGGAAGACGAGAGTTTATAACTGTTCTCTGAAGTAAATATACGTTTACATTGAGCGCCATCTACTGGCTTTTTGTGGGAATATATAGACAATGCTTTGCAGAAGAAATTTTATATTCGCCCACCTTCTAAAATCGAAAAACAAACAAACATCACACACAGTTTTCTTTAAAATGCTCCCAGTAACATGGGATTATAGTCTTGTCCTTCTTTTCAGCTATCCAGTGGTAGGACATTTTTTAAAAAGCAAGCATGGAAAATTCCGTTAGGAGCGGCTTATGAATCAAAATACCTTTTAATGGATTTGGGCATTCAATAAGTCATAACATATGCACTCTGTCACTCACTCATCTTTACACTCATGCTTCTACTCATTCATCCACTAGCTCAATCTTACACGCACCATCTGACACAACCGCAATGAAACACACACAAACTCAGCAACATATGCAAGATAAATTAAAAAAATACAAGTAGAAAAAAAACATTCAGCCATTTAAACACAGCAGGAATATGCTTGCAATAATGAAACTGAAACTAGCAGCAGGTGTCTCTCTTGCAGTGGTATTGTATATATAGTCTATCATTGTTCCCACTTATACCCAGGGCCACTGGAATTATGTGACAGTGCGGTCACTGTTCTTTTTTTAGCACAATTAAGGATTTGATGTGTTTACCCCATAATCTATCAGCTGCTGCATAGTCTGCACATTTTAAGAAAAAATAATTTTGTTTCCAGATCAAACGGATCAAAGTTACTAAAAACGTGACGATAAGTGTTTGCACGCATTGGGAGACACTTCGAACGTTTAACTGGTTATCTTTCAGTTAACAATTTATATATTTGGTTGTTAAACTGGTACTAATGAGTTGAAATATTTGCCCCAATACTATTACCATGCATAAAAGTAAAAAAAAGAATGAAGTAATACTATACAAAATGTGCCCATTATGCCACATAATATGCTTTTTCTTGCAGCATAATTTAGTCATTCCTGCCCCATAATTTTGGTCCTGTCTTGACGCATAATTTCAGTGGCCCTGCTTATAGCTTGTCACAATAACCAGCTCAGGACCAGTATTGTGCGTAAGCTTTCCTACATGGCAACAATCAGACACACAGTCATAAAATTACAAAGGCATGCAAATTTACAGTTGGCAAAGCAAAATACTAACTCGCCTAAGAGGGCCTAACAAGGATTCTCACTGAGTATGTCATCTATATCTATGGTTTGTCACAGGGGTAACCTACACCACAGTATGCTGTGAGATTCCGCATAACACAATCCTTCTCTACAGGCTTTCATACATAGTAATAACAATCCACCCTGAAATGAATTGATGTTAACATATTTTTTCACAATAACTACATCAGGCTTTTTGCCTTTATCGTAACATTTTGCAATAAACAGAACAGGCCCATAGCTATGATCACTGCTTTGCCACCAAATCCGACTCACTCCTGCTGCATTTAATACACACTACACAAAAAGTTAAAAACTGGAATACAACCACCCCTTTCAGTGGAAGCACACGACTATGGCCCTATCAAGTTTTGTACTCATGGGAACCAACATGTGGGTGGAGCCTAAACCTCTCTCTCCATAGTACTCTGTAAGCTCTTTTTTGTTGATCACATAGGTGTGGCAAAAGCTGTCCTGCTAAGCCAGACCTAAAAATATATACAGATTAGTGTAGCTGTGGGCATGCCATACTGCTCTCAAACACTCAACTGCACCATGAAGGTTAAACTTAAAGGTGGAAAGGGAATGGGAGGGGTGCTGGGACTGGAAAACAACAGTACATTCCTCAGGTCTGACCTCCTTCCATAGGATGCCATTCTGTTGCTGGCTCAGGCAGCTGAATAAAGAAAGAAAATACATTCAAAAAGAACAATTGATGGACAGAATGCAGAACAATGTCATCCATTCACCCCAGTACAGAGATCTGGGCCTAAATCCATTGTTTGCTTGCTCCCCTTGCCACTCCAGCTTGAACCCAGTCATATGCAAATCGGTCTTGACCCTGCGCCCAATGGGAACAGTCCAGCCCGAATTGCTAGGCTAGGTCCTCTCTGGACTGGAAACAAGCATTATAGGATCGGTTTTGGGGTTTCAACCCACATCAGCCAGGATAGCTTGACTCCAGTGGCATGGAGAGCACGGGGCGCATGTCTGTGCATACCTGTACTTTGGTCGACACATGCAAAAGGAACAATTGATGGCCAGAATGCAGAACAATGTCATACATTCACTCCAGTACAGAGATCTGGGCATAAATCCATCGTTTTTTGCTCCCCATGCCATTCAATCAATCAATCAGGGGAATTGTAAGTTCTCTACTCACCCGTGAGGGTCTGAAGGTGCTGGGGTGGGGGATCCGCTGGTCTGTTTCACCAAAGAGCCAGGTATTTCTGAAGGTGTTCAGGGAGGGTGCATGTCTGATGTCTGCCGGTAGCTCATTCCATGTTTTGGCTGCAATATGAGAGAAGGATCTTCCACCTGCTCTGGCTCTGCGGATGCACGGGGTTGCGGCCAGTGCGAGGTTGAAGCATCGGAGGTTTCTTTTGGGTACGTGGAAGTTTATTCTGTCGTTGAGGTATTCAGGTCCGTTGTTGTGTAGGCATTTGTAGGCATGGGTGAGGATTTTGAAAGTGACTCTTTTCTCCACAGGGCACCAGAGGAGTCTTTGTAGGTGTTGGCTAATGTGTTCTTGCCGGGGGATGCCGAGGATGAGTCTGGCTGCGGTGTTTTGAATAATCTGGAGTTTGCGGAGTAGGGACTTGTTGACGCCGGTGTAGAGTGTGTTTCCATAGTCCAGTCTGCTGGGTGACCATCTTCCTTAACTTGGGGGGATCCATTTGAAGGTCTTACGAAGTACGCGGAGGGTGTTGAAGCAGCTGTATGCAACGGCATTGACCTGTCGGTTCATGGTGAGTGAGGAGTCAAGGATGATACACAGGTTTTTGGCGTGGTCTGAGGGGGTGGGTGGGCTCCTGAGTGCTGTCGGCCACCAGGTGTTGTCCCATGCTGAAGGGGTGGTTCCAAGGATGAGGACTTCTGTCTTCTCGGTGTTGAGTTTCAGACAGTTGTTGGTCATTCAGTCTGCGACGTCTTGCATTTCTTTCTGGAAGTTGAATTTGGCGGTGGTGGGGTCTTGGGTAAGAGAGAGGATGAGCTGGGTGTCGCGGCATAGTATACGGTGCTGAGGCCATATTTTCGGACGACGGTTGCTAGGGGGGCCATGCAAATATTGAAGAGGGTCGGGCTCAGTGGTGATCCCTGTGGGACTCCGCAGGAGATTTTCGTAGGATCGGAGAGGAAGGGTGGTAGTCTGATTCTCTGGCTTCTTCCGGTGAGGAACGATCTGATTCAGTCCAGGGCTGTTCCTTGTACGCCGGAGTAATGCAGTCTGGCGACTAGTGTGCGGTGAGAGATGGTGTCGAAGGCCACTGATAGGTCGAGTAGGATGAGGGCTGCTGAGTGTCCTTGGTCCAGGAGGGTGCGGAGGTCGTCTAGGGCGGCAAGTAGGGTGGTCTCCGTGCTGTGGTTACTTCGGAGTCCAGTTTGGGATGGGTCGAGGATGGAGTTCTCTTCGATGAACAGTGTCAGTTCTCTGTTGACCGTTTTCTCTGCGACTTTAGTTGCGAAGGGGAGGAGCGAGATGGGTCGGTAGATTTTGAGGTCAGTGGGGTCCGCTGTGGGCTTCTTGAGTAGAGGCCTGACTTCTGCGCGTTGTCAGTCGTATGGGAAGGTGCCAGTTTTGAAGGTGGTGTTGATGATGCGTTTCAGTTCGGGTGCGATGGCGGCCGTGGCTCTGTGGTAGATGTGAGGTGGGCAGGGGTCGGTGGGGGCCCCAGAGTGGATGCCTTTCATGGTCGAGGCGGTGTCTTTGGTCGTGATGGGTGTCCAGTTGGAGATGGTGGGTTGGCTGTTGTCCTTGGGGGATAGGGGGGGGGGAGGCTGTGGCATCTGGAGGGTGATCAGTGAAGTTGTTGTGGAGGCTTTTGATCTTGAGGTTGAAGAAGGTTCCAAGCTTGTTGCAGAGGTCTTGGGACGGAGTGATGTGTGTGGCTTCGCTGCGTGGGTTGGTGAATTCCTGGATGATGCTGAAGAGTTCCTTGGAGTGGGTGGAGTTTGCGAGGATTTTGTTGTGGATGATGTTCCTTTTGGTGGTTCTGATTTGGTTGTCGTAGTCCGTCGTGGCGTCCTTGTAGGTGGCATAGTTTTTGGCTTTCTTGGTGTTTCTCCAATTCTTTCTCAGGCATTTGCAGGCTCACCTGGTTTCTTGGAGGGCGGTGGTGAACAAGGCGGCTTTCCTGGGGTGTTGTTTGTCGGGGTTGCGTCGTGGGGCGAGCTCGTCTGCGCAGTTGGAGATCCAGGTGTGGAGTTCTCTGGCTGCACTGTTGGAGTCTGCATTCTCGGCCATCCAAGTGTGGCTGTCTCGGATGAGGGTGGAGTTAAGTTGCTCGTCGGTGACTTTGCTCCAGTTCCTTCATGGTGGGCGTGGTGTAGGTTTGGGTGCCCTCGGTTTGTTGACGGTGAAGTGTACGTAGTGGTGGTCGATCCATGGTGGTTGCATTGTGTGGCTGAAGTGGACGCTGTTTCCTGTGGCGAAGATGGGGTCGAGGGTGTGTCCTGCTCGATGGGTCATTGTGGTGATGAGTTGTTTGAGTCCGATGTTGGCGAGGTTGTCAAGAAGGGTGGAGGAGTTGGGGTAATTGAGGTTGTCGAGGTGGAAGTTCAGGTCTCCGATGAGTATGTAGTTTGTTGACTCAATGGCGTGGGGTGCGATGAAGTTGGTGATGGTTGTGGCTAAGGGTGGCCGGAGGGTCTGTAGACGAGGGTTCCACGGAGTGTGGTGTTGTGGGTGATCTGGATCTTGAAGTTCAGGTGTTTGGCAGAGGGGAAGGTTTCATTGGTGGTTGTGAGGCAGAAGGTGCTTTTGTGGGCAATGGCTAGGCCCCCTCCCGGGTGGTTGGGGCGGTCCTTCCTTTGTATCTTGTATCTGTCTGGGATGGCAATGTTGATGTTGGGGGAGGAGGAGGTATTGGTCCAGGTCTCTGTGAAAAAGGCGATGTCGGGCGAGAGGGAGTCGAGAAGGTTCCAGATCTCCATGGCATGCTTGTGTACGGAGTGTACGTTGAAGATGCATCTCAGTGTGTTGTCGTTGTTGGCGTTGGTAATGTTGGAGGCCGGGGATGTGGTGAGGGTCAGGCAGCAGTGTAGGCAGGAGAACTGGCCGTGGGTCGTGTTTGGCGAGGCCTGTTTGCAGGATCTGAGTCTTCCGGGATTGAGTGCGTGGATGGCGGTGGAGTCTTAGCGATGGAGGGTGGCAGATCCAGGGTTCCTGGCGCTGGCCGCGGTAGGGACGCTGACGGACGCAGACGGGCTTGCCTTAGGCGCGCCTTTGATGTGCCAGCGGAGCGACCGTGCAGCTTCCACCATAAGTAGGGGGGACGAGCAGCTGGGAGGTGGGAGCGGGGGCAGGAACGGCGGAAAAGGAACAGAGCGGCTGGGCACTGTAAGAGGGGCTGAAGGGAGAGATGGGCACGAGGGGCAGCGAGAATAACAAAACCAGTAATCAGGTACTAAGGCACTGAAGAAAAATAACAAAAACACAAGTGGCCGCGAGAAATAAACGGGCACAAGGGGCAGCGAGAATAACAAAAACACAATAATCAGGTACTAAGCAGACCCCCCAGGATATTGCGGCATGGATTAGCAAATTTAGCGTCACAAATATGGAAATTTAGCGTCACAAATATGGAAATTTAGCAGTATTTTTTTTTGCAGCACTTTATTTTACTCATAATCATTCATTTTCAGCCTGAAATCAATGGAAACTGTTTTAGCAGAGTATTCCACTTTGCAATAGGCATGTTTAAAGTGTCTGAAGCTCTACGGAAGCACAGCTCCATGTCCTAACCTCGGGGGAGGGTGCTGAATTTCTCCCTGGGATGATCTAGTGTCCATGAATGCACCCCTGTCGGGGCACCGCTGCCTCCCCGATCCGTGAGGCAGGACACCTCTTCCTCAGGCACCCTAGGGCGCAGGATCGTAGTGGCTAATCCAAATAAGTGAGACAAACTGCATATGGAGGTCAACTCCTGCTTACTCACTGTTTATACATGAGTAATCAGATATGGTAGAAAATGGTGAGGAGTGAAACCATCTACTATTTGATGAATTATGTCCAGAGTTTCATGGACCTCCAGTTGTATAAGATTAAATACATAACCTTGAACTATAGGGGTGATCAGATCCTCTCTTATGTTTCGAAAGCTGGTTTCAGTTCCCTATTGAAGGTGGAGACGTAATCATTAGCTCATCAAGATTCCATTTGGATGCAGGCAGGAGGAGTTTTGTAATGGGAGTAAAAAATGTATGGATTCTGACATGCATGGGGTGTTGTTTCCAGGAGTCAGACTCACCCATTACCTCCCTCGATAACATCTTACCCAATCTCTCCCTCAGTAACATCTTACCCAATACCCCCTCAGTAATATCTTATCCAGTACCTATCTCAGTAACATGTTACCCAATACCTATTTCAGTAACATCTACCCAATCCCCCCTCAGTAACATCTTGCCCAAAACCTCCCTCAGTAACACCTTACCTTATACATCTCTCTGTGTGGAAATTTAGTTCGTATCTGAATATTATCTGCGCCATCTTGTCTCTCAACAAGCGCCACATGCAGAAAACGCGCGACGGCCATTTTAGGCACCATGGTCTCATTGCCGATCGCCAGCGCGTCCCTCAGGCGCTGCAAACATCCCCCGCGCGCCGGCCACCCCCCCCGCTCTCTCATACATGGGCCATAAACCCTCTCTTTCTGCGCGACCCTGCCATGGAACCACATCCCGCGCCTGACCAACACCTCCTTTCATCCCATACATGGTCATACATCCTTTTGATAACCCCCTTCCTCTGCGCCCGATTGTCCGAACCGATTCCAGGCCATCACCTAGCCCTGCGGATGCAGTTTATTGCCCCTACTGTAAGGGAAACACCTCACATCAAAGGGATTACAGTAGATCAAGGCCCCCACCCCCTGAGACCCGACCAGTCGCACACACCCCCGGGAATTGGCGGAATTGGCGGAATGTCCAGCTGTGTGATAGCCATCTCCTACTGTGGGTGGGGTGGGGACTTCCACTGTAGATATGTGTGGGAACGAGCTTGAAGTGGGGATTCCAAGGATGTCTTTCCGTACATCAAAGTCTCAACAAGAATGTGTCACGTGTAATAGAGCAATAAACCTGTGTATAAGAGGCCAGGCCTCAGAGATGTGGTTAGAGCACCTCAAGATGATACCTTTGCTGTCCGATCTGACGTGTTTTGCTCCGACGGGATAAAACTTTGTTTCCTGCCTTCCAGTCTCCGGCACCTGCCTCTTTTGTTGGTTAATCATCGAATAGTATAAGAGGCGATTACCGCCGGGCAATACTTGAAAGGTTATCGACTGAAACTGCCGCTACCATTTAACAATTGGCGTCCCAAACGTGGGGCCCATCAGTGACACGTGGATCCAACGGGAGAGGTCCCGACGACAGAGTGAACGACTGCAACGATCGGGAAGAGCTCCTGCCCGATAGACCCTCGTCTGGCAGCCGATCATCCGAACTTCACTGGTTCCGAGCAGACCTCTCTCGAGTGATCTACGGTCCTGACTGGGAACCATCAGGAGTGCCGCGGCAAATACGGAGAGTAGAGGACGATCGGGCGCTGGAGGCGGAAGACGAGAAACTGTCCATGCAGTCCGGGTAAGGTCGTGTAACACCACAAATTGTGAAACGATTGATTGATTGATTGAAAATACTAGTATTGCTTATTTGATTGTTCTTTTTGAGATATTCGCTGCCTACAAATGGGGAAGAGTAGAAATACTCTCTCTCCCTTTGCAGATAGTGAAGGGTAGGTAACGTGGACTTTTGTCCCCCTTTGTAACCTGTCGTGCCTATTTTTCTCCCCACTGATTGATTGTCCGAACATTGATTGTTTTTGATGAATAGTGCATTTTGAGATATTCTCTGTTTGCAAATAACGTAGAATAGAAATATTCTGTCTAGTCTTTGCAGATAGTGAAGGATAGGTAACGCGGACTTTTGTCCCCCGTTGTAACCTGTCGTGCCTATCTCTTTCTCACCATTTGATTGTTTGATTGTCCGAACACTGGTTGTTCGATATTGGTTCTTTGGAGGTATTCTCTGCTTACAAATAACGTGGAATAGAGATATTCTGTCTAGTCTTTGCAAGCAGTGAAAAGATAGGTAGTGCAGACTTTTGTCCCCGTTGTAACCCGTCATGCCTATCTTCTCCCCACTGACTGGTAGTTGGTTCTGCCCGGACCGCTTATTAGAGATGAACCATCCGGCTCCACTGGAAGGCACCCCTAATAAGGACATGTTTACTAAATATGGACTAGTCGCTGTAGCTTATAGCAAACTATGGCATAAATATACAAAGAAGGACTCCGAAAGTCAGTGTCCACTGATGGGATCCTTTGATGACCATAAAATAGAAACGCTAGAAATAGCTCTACGTAGCAATAAAACGACGCCCACTATGCTCGACAGTATCGGCATGTGGCGCAAAGAAACAACGCAACGGAAAAAGAGAGAAGAAGTAAAGGCAGAAAAAGAACTACGAAAGGCAGCTCACCTTGTCGCTAGAAAGTTAGAGGAAGAAATAAAGGAGAGAAAGGAAGCTAAACAAAAACAAGAATCTGAAACGTCAGGCCAGTGCCCTGTTAGGACCCCCTCTACGCTCTATCCTGAGTTGCCTTCCAAGCAACGGGCGAACGATGAATTGCTATTAGGTCCTCCGATCATCTACATCCCCCCCCTCCATACGCTCCCTCCCAACCTATAGTGCAGCACCCACAACCCCTGAACGCAAGCGAAAGCAGTACCAGGGCCTCGGTCCTCACGGCCTCCGCGCCGGCCGAGCCTCTTGTACTGAACACAACGTTAGCAATAACGTTAGATGACCCCGAGACTAGAAAGAAAGATTCCGCCAGAATGAATCGGCTAGCAAAGGGTGAACGAGCCGGAATCGATAAGGTAGTGAGAACACTAGTAGAACGGAAGGAAAGTGAGGAATATGTGACAGATATGTATAACTCGTATGCCGACAACCACAGACGACACTTTGTCGTACGACTTTGTTATCACACTCTGAATGCCTATGAGGATAGGTACCAGGATAGAGGTCCCGAAGGCATAGCAACCTTGTATAGAAAGGTTGATATTGGGGAAGAGGGAGAGGGCGATGTGACGGACATCTTCACACGTACACTCGAAGTCTTCCGACATCTTAAAGAACACAGGCAGACGACCAAGACAGAAACCCCCATAGCAACTGAACCCCAGGCAGGAAAAGCTGATACCATGATGCCCATCAAGGAAGCCGCTCCTTACTGGGTCCCCCCACGAGGTCAGGGAACACACGATGACATCAACCACCAAGATGCGGAGGGAAGGGTTGTACATAACTGGGTCTATCAGCCATGGGACCGACAAGACATCCTGACCTTTAGAAAAACCCTACCCGACTTAAGAAAGAACCCGACTGCCTTTTACACAGAACTAGGTACGGCCTTAGGTTCAACTATAATGACCTTGGCGGATATCGATTTGTTCTTCGGGTTATGTCTGCCAGCCGATGTGTGGAAGCAAATCCGGAAAGTCGACCACGTTGAGCCGTTCGGATATACCTGGGTACAACTCGATACCATAGACAAGCAGCGAGAACCTGGACAGAAACCTCTAAAGGCCATATTGGAACTCCCAGACAAGATTGTTCAGAAATTAAAGACCCTAATCCCAGAAAGGAAGGTAGACTGGTCGATAGTGACGGCTTGCCGCCAGAAACCCCAGGAGGATGTATCCGAATACTTCTCTTGATTCGAGACAGTGTTTTCTGATTATAGTGGCCAGGACATGACCACTGCAACCGGACATCACCTCTTTGTCCAGAATTATGTGAAGGGTCTGTCACAGGAAGTCTCCCAGAAGTTACAGACAAGCGAGAGTAGTTGGGCAGCCTCCAAACCCACGGCTATCCTCCAGATGGCCCAGTACTACGAACACCAAAAGAATGAGAACGATAGGGCGTCCGAGAGAAAGAAAAAGGAGCTGGAGGAAAGGGTAATGATCTCACAGTTGCAAGGGGTGACCATAGGAAGGGAACCTCCCAAGGGAAACTACCAACCGACTGCTCCTAGAAAACTACCCCCTAGAGACCATGCACCCACACCCTACACTGGACGCAGGGACTTAGACGAGAACCAGTGTGCGTTCTGTAAAGGGTTCGGACACTGGAAATCCCAGTGCCCGGTCCTTCTGGATATGAACAAGAATAGGGACACAAGAGACATAGCAAACAGCCCCAGAAATAGAGGACAGGGACGAGGGTACACGAACGACACCACCAACGACAGGCCAGACAGACCAAACACCTTCGACCGCCCCCGACAGAACCAGTGCCAGCAGTCCGACTGCGAAAACACCCATGACTTTGCATAGGACCGCCAGGGGCAAGGGAGGGATCCAGTCGAACTCCGTGTTGACCAGCAAGGTCCTTACGTCACTGCTAAGGTCCTGGGCACAAAGTCTCCATTTTTGGTAGATACTGGGACGACACGTAGTGCGCTATCTAAACGGCTGATCCCAAGGGCACCCTTGTCTGGCTCACATGTAACCTCAATAGGCTTTGATGGAACGCCCTCCACTAATCCCTTGTCCGCACCAATCTCCTTTGACTTGGAAAATAACACCACTGACACGACATTTCTGCTCTCCTCCAACACCCCCGACGCCATTATGGGTCTTGATTTACTAAAACATTTCCGGGCTACCATCAGATGTTCCCCAGACGGAGTTCGAGTCATACTGCACGATAACCCAGGTCTGTTCAGGCCTTGTCTCGCACGACGTATGTTCTCCATAACCGATGCTGACCTGTCCCTACTTGACACGTTACCCACACATCTATGGGCTAAAACCGACTCAGACGTAGGACGCATGGTGATCGACCCTGTACACATAACTGTCCGACCGGACGCAGTGCTCCCAAAGCTTCCACAGTATCGGATATCGCCCGAAGGCGAGAAGGCGTTGGTGGAAATCATCCAGTCCCTAGTCGATGCAGGAGTGGTAGAAGAAGTAGTTAGTAATGTTTGCAACAGCCCTATCCTACCCATTGTTAAGAAGCAAGGCGAGGGAGATGAGAAAGCATACCGCTTCATTGTCGACTTACGAGAGGTTAACAAAGTAGTCATACCTCAGTACCCCGTAGTCTCAGATATCACCACCATCCTCACCCTGATTCCGTCCACTGCCACTACCTTTACCGTTATTGATCTCAAGAACGCATTCTTTTCCATCCCCATCCACCCAGACAGCCGCTACCTTTTCGGCTTCACCTTAAAAGCCCGTTCGTACAGATTTTGTAGGGCACCACAAGGCTACACTGAGAGTCCCAGCATATATAGCCAAACCCTCAAGAGACAATTGGATGCAGTTCAACTACCGGACGGAGTGGTGTGGATACAGTACGTCGATGATATTCTTTTGGTGGCCGACACCACTCCGCTTGCAGTCACAGCCACCATCCACCTCCTCCACTTCCTCGCGGAGAACGGTCACAAGGTCTCCAGGAAGAAGTTGCAATTCTGCCAACCCCAAGTGACATACCTAGGCCACCTCCTATCCAAAGATGGGAGGAAGCTTACACCTGACCGAATTCAGACCATCCTAGAAACCCCTGTTCCCAAAACTCAGAAGCAAGTGCGGTCTCTGGTAGGCCTCACCTCCTTCTGTCGACAGTGGTTGCCAAACTTCAGTCTTATTGTAAAACCTCTGCTTTCCCTGTTGGCTAAAGATGTGCCCTTCCCCCTTCCCTGGACACCCGAATGCCAATCCTCCTTCAAAGAATTACGAGATGCCCTTTGCTCAGCACCAGTCCTAGGAACCCCAGACTACACTAAACCTTTCTCCCTCTTCACCCACGAAAGGGAGGGATGCGCGTTGTCTGTTCTAACCCAGTCCATAGGTCCCAAGCAACGCCCTTGTGCCTACTTCTCTGCCACTCTTGACCCTGTAGCCAGAGCTTTGCACGCCTGCCTTCGAGCGGTAGCCGCCGCTGCTGTCTCTCTCCGACAAAGTGAGGGGATCGTGCTGTCAAACCCCCTCACCGTGCTAGTACCCCATGCAGTTGACACCCTCCTGAACCAGACTAAGACTCAACACCTGACTAGCGCACGACTGACTGGTTATGAACTGACTCTGCTTGCACCCCACATCACGTTGAAACGATGCACCACTCTGAACCCAGCCACTCTGCTACCTCTCCCTGACAATGACCCCAATGCGTCCCCTATACATGACTGTGTGACCCTCACCGACGAACAGACCAAGAGTAGGGTTGACCTCCGAGATACTGCCTTCCCAGAGCCTGACGGAGAGCTGTGGGTAGATGGCTCATGCATCAAGCTCCCCGACGGCACCACTTCAGCCGCCTATGCAGTCACCACGGCCCGAACAGTTGTTGAGACAGCCCGCATCACACAGCGATCCGCACAGGCGGCTGAACTGATTGCTCTCACACGAGCATGCATCCTAGCAGCGGGGACAACCGCAAACATTTACACCGACAGCCAGTACGTCTTCGGGGTGGTTCACCACTTTGGGCTCCTATGGAAGGAGAGGGGATTCCTGACTTCCCATGGCACACCCATCCTACATGGAGATCTAGTCTCCGCTCTGACCGAAGCAGTCCTCCTCCCCACACGGCTAGCTGTGATCAAATGCCAGGCACACAAAAAGGTGACGGACATTATAGGACAGGGAAATGCGCTGGCTGACATCACTGCCCGAACCACAGCCGAGAATAGGTCAACAACACGCATGTACGTGACCAGGTCACAAACTGAAAAATGGAAGGATGCTAGGGAAACCATTAGAGACATACAATTGGCCAGCTCACCACACGAATTGACAATGGGCACGGGTGGGATTGAAAGACGATGAAGGCTGCTGGCGAACTAGAGACACGAACAAATGGTTGCTACCTGACTCATACCTGATTCCCATGCTGACCATGACACACTCCCCCGCACACATAGGGTCTGCCCCCATGATTTAACTCATCTCCAAAGTCTGGCACAACGACAAAATCCCAGACTCAGCTAAACGCCTAGTCCAACAATGTCTGATATGCCTCCAACACAACCCTGGTAAAGGAACTGCTGTACCCCGGGGAGGGTTTGGGGTTCCTAGTCACCCCTTTGAGGTCCTACAGATGGACTACATTCAGTTAGAAAGGTGCCAAACCCTGAAGTACGTGCTTGTCGTTGTGTGCGCCTTCAGCAAATGGGTGGAAGCCTACCCAACCCGCGACAACACTGCTATGACTACCGCAAAAGTACTACTGAAAGAATTCTTCCCCCGTTACGGCCTTTGTCGAATTTTGTGGAGCGACAACGGCCCCCACTTTGTAGCCAAAGTTATCCAACTCATCTTAAAAGGGTTGGGTGTAAAACAGAAGTTTCATGAGGTCTTCCACCCCCAATCTGCAGGCTTGGTTGAGCGACATAATGCCACTTGAAACTCAAACTAGCCAAAATAGTTGCCACCACAGGACTGAAATGGCCAGACGCCCTCCCACTAGCATTGCTATCAATGCGTTCCACCCCTACCAAACACCACTTAACCCCCTACGAGGTCGTCTTCGGGCGACCCATGAACCTTTGGACTGCACCAAAACCAGCATCCATTCACGACGTCCCGGACGTCCTCATGTCTGACTATCTGTACAATCTAACTAAAACGTTGTCTGTTATCCATCAGCAGGTGCTGCAAGCCATTCCCGATGCTTCCAGGGGCCCCGGACACGACATCCAACCCGGTGACTTTGTCCTAGTGCGCAACTTCCAGCGCACCAAGAGTCTGGAGCCCCGGTGGACGGGCCCCCTGCAAGTCCTGATCACCACCCGAACAGCTCTTCGAGTGGAGGGGAAACGTAATTGGCTGCATGCACACCACTGCAAGAAGGTATCATCGACCCTGACGACCACCGACAACATCACCGCCCAAGAGGAACTTCTGGACAAAGACCGACCATCCCTGAGCTGCTACCCGAATACAGAGACACTTGAATTGACTGAATATCCCGATCCCACTGTGCCATCCAAAGAAGGGTATAACCTACGACGAAAGGAGGGAACTTCGGCTAAGCAGACCACGAACTAAGTTGAAATCTCAGAGCGGTAGCCTAGTCACCTCAAAGGCCTCCAGGAGAGAAACTAAACAAAGTCTGTGGTTCTGCCCGCTACCGAGTCCCTTGAAGGTGATGGAAGAGCCCGACACGAAGATGATGGAAGCAACCGGACGTCCGAAGATCCACTACAAAAACCCAAAGACTAACAAAATGCACAGCTCAAAGACTATTGCACTTTTTATTACCCTTCTCCTTTGCCTCCTTCTCATGGTCACTTTCTGGATCATGGAAGAAAACGCACCCGCTCATAAGACATTGCTGACCACTGCTCAACCCACCACCATGAAAGAACACCCTCTGATTTCTCTTTCACCCCAACTCCGAGAAAGACGTAAGGAGTTCTGGAATAACTCTTTTGTGCAACTGCTCCACCAACACAATCTTGCCGCCAATGCCACTAACTGCTGGATCTGTAGATTGCTACCACATGCCACTGGACATTCTATCCCTTTCATCCCTTCGCCCTTCTCTGTCCATGGCTCCTGCCTCGCTTGGCTAATCCTCCTGCAAGAAAGTTCCAAGGACCATGCCACTTCCGGCAAAACTGTGTTGCACTTCTATCATGGGTTCTGGCTGAACCAAACTGGAAAAACCTCTGCCCCCTTTTGTCCTCTGAGATCAAACACCTCTTTCCATATGGACATCCCTGCCAAGGAGCGAGTTGAAATGCAGGTGTTCAACAACCCAGCCAGACCCACCTTCTCTTACCTCCGGAAACGAACGGCCGACCACCCTAACAGTGGCCCTATCCGTCGTCAACATCACAGGTCTGGTGTGCCTCGAAGGCCTAGGAACACAGCCGGTAGGCCACAGTTCCTGTCTCATCACCCGAACATTGGACTCAGTTGACCCACCCTCCTTTGTTACCTCCCCAAATATGTACTTCGTCTGTGGTACTAAGGCCTACACCTGGCTTCCGAAAGGTTGGGGAGGCACCTGCTACATCGCTTTTATCCTTCCTCCAACATATGTGGCTCCAGCAAACCATCACCGGCAGAAACGTGCAAAGGACATTGTACAAGCCGACTCCACTGGAGCACAGTTCATGGATGCAGTAAAGGGACTTGTTCCACTGTGGGGTCCAATGGCAAACAGCCGTGCCATCCGGCACCTAACCCAGGCAGTCGAAACCACAATGAACATTACAGCCGGCATCCTCACCAACAACACAGCTGAGCTTCAGGCCGTCCGCCTGGTAGCTCTTCAGAACCGCCTCGTTCTAGACGTGGTTCTGGCTGATCGTGGAGGAGCATGCCGCATCATTGGGTCCAGCTGTTGTACCTACGTACCGGATAACTCACCCTCAGTCTACAAGGCGATTGAACACCTCCACAGACTTTGTTCATCAGGAGCAAGAAGGATGGTCGCTTGGGAGTTGGTTTTGGGACACTATTAAAAGTTGGGGGTGGAGGTTGTTTACATTTATCATGATACCAATTGTGATACTGTGTGGGTGCTGTCTGGGGATTCAGTGCTTGCCACCTTTATGTTCACTTTTCACGAACTACATCTGCCCTAAGACTCTGAACTTTGAAGCAGAACGAATGAAAGCCCTGTACGAAGTAGAAGTACGTGGTATTATGGGGATAGATCCGAACTAAACAAGCTGGTGAGATATGTTAAAAGGGAGGACTGTGGAAATTTAGTTCGTATCTGAACATTATCTGCGCCATCTTGTCTCTCTCCAAGCGCCACACGCAGAAAACGCGCGACAGCCATTTTAGGCACCATGGTCTCATTGCCGATCGCCAGCGCGTCCCTCAGGCGCTGCAAACATCCCCCGTGCGCCGGCCACCCCCCCCCCCGCTCTCTCATACATGGGCCATAAACCCTCTCCTTCTGCGCGACCCTGCCATGGAACCACATCCCACGCCTGACCAACACCTCCTTTCATCCCATACATGGTCATACATCCTTTTGATAACCCCCTTCCTCTGCGCCCGATTGTCCGAACCGATTCCAGGCCATCACCTAGCCCTGCGGATGCAGTTTATTGCCCCTACTGTAAGGGAAACACCTCACATCAAAGGGATTACAGTATATCAAGGCCCCCACCCCCTGAGACCCGACCAGTCGCACACACCCCCGGGAATTGGCGGAATGTCCAGCTGTGTGATAGCCATCTCCTACTGTGGGTGGGGTGGGGACTTCCACTGTAGATATGTGTGGGAACGAGCTTGAAGTGGGGATTCCAAGGATGTCTTTCCGTACATCAAAGTCTCAACAAGAATGTGTCACGTGTAATAAAGCAATAAACCTGTGTATAAGAGGCCAGGCCTCAGAGATGTGGTTAGAGCACCTCGAGACGATACCTTGCTGTCCGATCTGACGTGTTCTGCTCCGACGGAATAAAACTTTGTTTCCTGCCTTCCAGTCTCCGGCGCCTGCCTCTTTTGTTGGTTAATCATCGAATGGTATAAGAGGCGATTACCGCCGGGCAATACATGAAAGGTTATCGACTGAAACTGCCGCTACCATTTAACATCTGTAATATCTTACCCTATACCCCCCTCAGTAAAACCTCACCCAATACCTCCCTCTGTAACATCTTACCCAATACCCCCTAAATAACATCTTACCCCGTACCTCCCTCAGAAACATCTTACCCAGTACCTATCTCAGTAATATCGACACACTAACCCCCTCAGTGACATTGTATCAAGTACCTCTTTCTGTAACACCTCACCCAATACCCTCTCATCTTACTTATACCTCATGTATGAGCACCTTGCTCAATCCCTCCGACAGTGACACTTTACCCAGTACTTCCCTCAGTAGCATCTTACCCAGTAATTTTTACTGGCTAGCTGTAGGTCTGTTGTGTCCCCCCATCAACCCTCGTGCCTGAACCTGTTTCTGTACACCTGTAGGGCCCCCCCGTGGCTCTCCGGAACAGTAAGGATTGTCAATCTATTCTGATGCATAGCGGGACAGGTTTATGCTCTTGTGTAGAAGGCCTATGTTGTTCTGACGTGTCTAGTATTTGAATCGAGTTACCATAAATACATGTACGGAAATATGTTTGTGTTCCTAGTATAGCCACTCGATGAGACGTGTAGTACTCAAACCCCAGAACATTTCCAGTGCCCCCACTTGGGAAGATTCCATGAACACATATTAGCTATGGCCTCTCTTAACGTGAAAATCACACATTATAGTTTGTATATGCAGTGCAGATTAAGATATGTTAAGCAAAACGAAAAATGGGGACAGAGCGCCACCAGTTAACACAGCGCTACAATAAAGTGTGACAGGGAGGTGATCATGCTTTTTTAACGTCATGGCCAGACATCCAACAGCATTTGTAATCAATCCCCTTCTCGTCAAAGTCCTTACAGGATAAAAGTGAGCCACATCCAGATTTTTACGTCAGAATATTGAGGTCACAAATATCAACCCATGAAAATATAAACTCCAGAATATCAAATACCACCTTATCGTCAAGGCATGTATAGATTTATTATTTTCAAATCCACGTCTATGTTAAATTGATGATTTGCATGTCATCAAGGTAAATATTATATAGGTAAATATATACGTATATTTACTATTTTTAACTCCACAGTTACATATCATCAAGGTACATAGGTTTAGAGTTAGGAATGGTAAATATATACTTACTTATACATACCTGCAGATATAGTGCAGTTGATATGCAGGAGTCGCCATTTTGGAACATGACATTCTGGTAGTACACCTGTGCAGGAAGGGTTACCTCTTGGTCTGGTGCAGCACAGAGAGCACTGGTTTCCAACTTCCTGTTCTCGTTAAGGGAGACTGGTAGCCACAACATCATTCAGTCCCAGTTTTGCTTCCAACACTCCATCTGTTATATTGTCTTTCGGGGTTTATTTTTTGTACATTAGATATGATGCATACTATTTCTTTTTCACATTTGATTTTACATCTAGAATGTTCTATGTCCTTCCCTGGACACAAGTGCTCTAAAGTGGTCAGCAGGTGATGTGCCAGCCCCAAACCACCATGATATTTAATTACGTAAATGTATGTTTTACTTCATTGATTAATATGTTTAGTCACAATTGTGGACATCATAAAATGGCCCAAGAGGTCCTCGTTTCCAAAAAAGTTGGGAATTGAGAGGTGAAAATATCGGTTGTGTTTTTACAGCCTCAACAAAATATTGCATTTTCCAAATTTCGTGGGCAGTTTTGTAAAAATCTCGGCATTTTTACAAAACTGCCGATTTCGCAATTGTTTTGCAAATCGCAAAATTGCGAAATTCTAGAGGGGCTGACTATGGCACTGAAGAAAAAAAAACTCAGAGCAGAGACACGAGATACCAGTAATGCCAGAGAGCAGTCTTGAACCCTACTAGGGTGGGGTTTGCGGCGCAGCACAGCACAGCACAGCGGAGCTGCTGGGGAGAGAGCAGGCCTCGGGCCAAGGGTCAGGGGTCTAGCCATTCAAGTTTGAACCCAGCCATATGCAAATCAGTCTTTATCCTGCACCTTAATGGGAACAGTCCAGCCCGAACTACCAGGCCAGGTCCTACCTGGATTGGAAACAAGCATCCTAGGACCAGTTTTGGGGTTTCACCGCTCATCAGCCAGGATAGCTTCACTCCATTGTGAAAAGTAACCTGTCTGCCAAGATTTTAATCAGGTCCTTAGACGGCCACCAGAAACAACACAGTTAGCTATCCAGCCATAAAACATCTCCTTCACTTGACATGAAAATTAGCGCAGATATCCTGCAGCCATGTACACAACACCCAACAATAGATAGCCAACCATGACACCTGTCTTCAAAGGCAGGCGTGAGATGAAGAGCTCACTGTGGCAAGTCTCTACCAATTCTAATGACACTTCCCGTATCCTTCCATCCCCGCCCTTTAAACAACATGTAATTCTTCCCTCCTTTCCGTAGTTTCCTTGGCCAACTAGTAGACAGACTTTAAAACAATCAACATGTTCACTTCTTTCACACACATACATCAGACAGAATTATGTTTGGACACTGTTTATTTACCACCCTTCTATCACCAATCTCCTATCAATGGCCTTTTTTTTTCAACCCAGATTCAGTCCTGTCCTGGGTCAACTTACCCTCTTCGCAACAAAAGGATTTACCCCGGATTTACTACGTCCACAAAGTGTGCCAGTACTCAATACCGCCACAACATATCCTGCACCACTTTCTTGCACTTCAACCCCCACGCCCCTAACAACCAGTACCGGATGGCACTATAGTAAAGTGGTAGGGTGGGGGCAGGGCAGGGGGCTTGGGGTTGGGTTTTAAAAATAAAATAAGAAGACTTACCTGCCGCTCTGCTCCCGCTGCCGGCCACCTCGTTGCTCCTCCCACACTGGAAGTGGATGGGCTTCACTGCACAGGCTCCCCACCCATTTCAGACGCTGCTCTCATGCTATAACTTGCATGAGCGCAGCACCTAGATTAGCCTAAGCGGGATGGTTTAACGATCGCTCAGGCACAGGGAGCCTGCTGCTTTTCTCCAACCCGGCTGTACAACACAGCTGGATTGGAGAAACCTAAGTGCGCATGTCTGTTTGGCCGGCTGAAGCTGGCCGGCCAAACTGACATGCACACTTTTAAGTGCCTACCACTACTCGCCTCTGCTGATGTGACACTTATCGAGATGGCCCTGCCCGCGCCCTAACCTCAGCATGGCTGGCAATAAGGTAAGAAAAATAAAATAATAATAAAATGGTTTTAATACCCTTTTACATTTCAGTGGGGCGACGCTCCTCCGCTATAGAGGAGGAGCCGTCCCTACTACCAACTGCATACTATGTTTTTCATTATACTTTGTCCTTTTCACTAATCCTTTTGGCCCAGATTGGTACAGAGAGGTGCACTGATGTGTCACTCCCTGGTCACTCAAACGTCTGTGCATTTCGTATAAAGAAACTCCACTTGATTGTCAGTAAGTATTTCTTTGAATAAATTCCTCTCCCCGAATACCTAAAAAAGCTGTCCACCTTCAGAGTTATCATATCCTTTGTAAACCCCATCTAGGGTTACTTGGACTAGCAATCTACCAATACGGATGTACAATACAACCATCAACCAATGTCTGCCACACACCCAGGATGTCTAACCCAACCAGCGGCCTGGTTTTCCTGTGAACTCTCCTGGATTATGAGTTGGCACCTTTGTCACAGGAACGTTATCACTCCTGCTTCATGCCTCCTCCCCCACCTCTGCATACTTACTGTGCCACCTATGCCTGTTTTCTCAACCTGTACATTGTTGAAATTCAGATATCCTTTGTTTTGCGAACAGATCTCTTTGCGTTTTTTAAGCATGCAATAGTATGATCATTACATTTGCTACTGATCTCCCTAGCTCTAGGAGCTTACAGTCTCTATACATACAGCAAGTCATGATAGTGCAACGATATCAACCCTTAAACGGGTCTCCCAGACATCCTCCATGTGGCAAGCTTCCACAAAATGTCCTCACATCTGCTCATCTCTCATTAAACCTAGTTTTTTTTCTCCCTTAACTCAACGGCTACGGAATTAAACCCTTCTATTTCCCTTCCTGCTTTTCTCCAGCCATCTTGCAAGAGTTATCTCACCTTGGGCAATGGTGCATCCTCCTCACACTCATTTAAGTACCTGTCAGCACCCATTACTTATTCAGAGGTCCACACTGTTGCCAACTGCCTCCACCATTGACTCATTCCCGCCTTTCTTCACTGTCACCCTTGACAACCTCTCTACTCTAATAATCGTCCTTACTAACCACATATTCTATACCAATATTAGATCCCTGCAAGTTAGAAATCCAATTCTCCATTCTTGAGTACCTTTTCCGTGATCTGCAAGTAATAGTTCTATGGACTAACATCTTGTGATCCATACACATCTCGTATGGCATGCCCCACACATGGGTCCTGACGTCAAGAGACGCTCACACCACCACCAATGTCTTCTGCACATGAGGCTAATTGACAGTTCCCTTGCGCCACCTGTGCATCCCTTTTAGTGACGCACTGGCGGTGCATCATGCTGCCCTATATTTACAAGGAAATGTAAAGCCACCCTGCGTGGCTTTTCGTGTCCTTGTAAATATGACCCCTTTACACGCAGCACTGTGCGTGAAAGGGGCATGCCATCGGTGTTGCTGTGGCTGTTCCTACGCAACACCCATTTCTTCTGCCGCATTTCCACATATACAAGAAATCGTAAACTTGGAAATGCGTCAGAATGCTATGCCTCCCAGGGGTGGCATAGGGAGGCGCAACGAGGAGACATTTTTTCATTTCTCCTCATGTTTTCCTCCTTCTATGCGTGCTGCATTCTGCAGCACGCATTCAAAGAGGAAATCACCTCTTGTGATTGTTTTACTGTAGGAAGGTGTCCCTTCCTGCACAAAAACAATCATCCCCGCGATGCAGGCACCCTTGCACCATGGTGCAAGAGTGCCAGCGTCGGTGAATGGCAGCCATTTGTGCACCAGTGCATGGAAGAGTAAAGGATTTGTCATATCACTGTAGATATGACGCATCCCTTTGCCTACAAAGTAACGCAGCATGGCGTAGCCATATGGCTTGCGGCGCCGACGTGCGTTACTTTGTTGTAGATAAAGCCCAACATCTTTTCATCCTCATTCAAATGCTCCAGGCGCAATACAAAACTATAAAATTGTTGCCATTCAGGTAGTCAGTGAGTTGAGCACCTACAACATGCTTGCTGGCTTGTTCACAATTATCATTCGGCTCGTAGTATAAGACGCAAAGAGCAGAGGCACATCCCTAACAAAATTCTCCATCACCTCCAATTCATCCAAACAGTTTTCATTCCAATCATACATTCATCCCATGCTTAATAAACATCTCAAAGCTTTAGCTGTATAGATCAATCAGTCAATCAGCATTTGTAAGTGCATCACTGCCACCCCTGGGGGTATCTGGGCGCTGTGTCTTCGTCGAAGAGCCAGGATTTGAGTCTCTTTCTGAAGTCTGCCGGCAAGGAGGCTGTGCGGAGCTGGAGGAAGAGGTCGTTCCAGGTCTTGGCAGTGATGTAGGAGAAGGAGCGGCCACCACTGCGGCTGTGATGGATGATAACACAATTGCCAATGAATTTTGAGAAATATGCAAATTGGCCGAGATGCAACCTGAGCAGATTCTTGTCATTTGAATCTCTACATTCAAAATAATATCCTCCAGCTTCTCTTTTTTGTCTTATCCACATACTCCAGACTATTGGTCTTTAGTCGGCACCCTCACATCATGTCCTTCCTCTGTTGCTTCGGAAAAGAATATATTATTCTGGAAATAGCTTACATCCCTCATCCCCTCAGAATAGTTGTTTGTCGTCCTTTGAGACACCACTGAAGCTTCTGCCAAGCAGCATACACCAGAACTGATATCCACTGATCGGTGTCACAAAGGAAGCGACATGACACACTGATGGTTATAACATTATCTGATGATAAGCGGACAATGGGTCAAAAGATGAAAATTGATCATACTTCCCCAACACACCGAACATTTTATCAATATTAGGCAGTATCTACCACAAAAATCTGTACACATCCTTATCCAACAATCTGGCATATAAACAACAGGAAGTTCCTCCCACTACACGCCTCAATGAAGCTAACAAATCATTTCCCACAGCAGATCACTAGCCACCTTTAATGCTCTGATGCTAAAAGTCAAACTGTGCACCTTGTGCACCACTCGTGGTACCCCTCGTTTCAGGATATTGTCATGGTGAGACCCGTCAATCTTTAAATACCCGAGGACACTAAACATTCTAATCTTCGAGCCTGTGAAGCTTCTTCTTCAACCAAATGTAATCCCAATCTTATATCCAAACACAACGTGGCTGAAAGCACTCAACCTAAAATGAGTGTCCCTCTCTTCACACAAAGATCTTGCATGAATACAACATTTCTCAAAGTTGATGTGTGATACAAGCATGCAGAGCCTCAATGTGCTGCCCCCCAAAGGCTCAGGGGTTGAAATCCGACAGAGTTTTTCCCTTGTTCTTGCTTTTTTCTACCAATACCTTTTTCATGCAACTTCTGCCACGATTGTGAATCCACGAACGCCATTGATGCTGCCCTTTCCAGGTCATCACCACCCATTTAGGATCCTGCCACCTCCATGTCTCCATCACTTACATGTAACATGTGAAAAACCTTCCCCACCATTTTCTTCCCCTTCCTTTCAGACCACAGACAACAGAGCCTTAGGTATCACACGTTTCTCAGGCCTTTGGCAGCAAACGTCCATCAAGTGAGAGATCCTACAAGCTAAGTCTTCAGATAGAAGCGCCATCAGGCAGGCCTCACAGATCTCAGGGATTCAAGCTGCTGACAGCAGAGTTACCCATTACATGACACATAGCTTGCAGGCTGACAGTCTTACAGGACAAGGAAGCGAAGCTTTGCCTCAGGTTGCTTCAAAGAGCCTCGCTTGCCTATATATTACACACATTTCTCAGGCTTGGAACAGCATAGCAATCATTCGGGTTTCAGAAATCAGCCAGGGCAACCTCTCATACAGAAGAACTATCCAAGGTGTTCTACTTTCTTAGAGGCCCAGGCTTCGGGTAACCAAGCCATCACACACATCTTATTGACAGGTATACATTCGTCATTCTGATAGACTTGGAGATAACCTTCCAATAAAGTAACAGTAAAGTCACAAACTTCAGATCGAAGAGGTATCCCACATGTTACAAGGGCCTCTCAGTTGCAAGGCAGCACCGCCTTTCCTCAGGGTAGAGGTATTACTAGCTAGTTTAAGAGTATGTCTACCGCTATGTTATATTGGGTATTGTTATGCAAATCTGCTGTGTTTCAGTATAAAGTGAAGACACTGCAGCGTAAGTAGAGCAGGGCAAGCACATCCGCAGACCCTCAGCGGCAGCATGGAGGAGCTCTCATCTAAGCTTCACCTCAATGTGGGACCTCCTTTATTGCTAAGTAATGAGAGGAGCAGCATCTCAAGCAGAATGAGCGAGGTGGAAACATGGCCTTGTGATTGTTCCAGGACTTCCAACACACCACCCAGCACACTGGTCTTTGACAAAGCAGCCAACAGAAGCAGAACATGCACAGTGGAGAACCAGAGCTCTCCAAATGAGGCAAGCTTCCAATGCAACGCTCTGCTTGCAGTAGAAATTTACAGGAGATTTTAATCCCATAGACTAGGTACATTTTGCACCACCTCCTTTTTTCGGAAGGTATTTGTGTGCTCCCCTACTCAATGGATTTATGAGTGATGCCCCCTAGCAGGGGACCTTTGGTGCCCACCTTTGTTGCATGTGCAAAGAAAGGTCTCTGCATCCCAAACTTGTAAAAATCAAACCATTACTTAATTCCATTGCATTTTGTGTATTTTATTTGTGAGTCTGATGCAGCAGAAATATTTATTAGTATTATGCTCTTAGTTGTTTTATAAAGCATCAATTTTCTTACCTTAGTGCATCAATTTCGTGGCTTTATGGAGAGTTCACTGTGCAGAGGCATCTGAGTCACAAATATCTCTGCTAAGGTTCTCATATTAAGGATGACAAGCAGAGGTAACACTCAAGTCCATCCTGGTGGCAACCAAGCACAGTCCTGATGGTATTGACTCAATGCTTGCAGGTGGGTTGAATCTAGTCCCAGAGATGGCTATTTATGGTGTGGAAATATGGATTTTTCTGGTCAGTTATGTCCCCTATCTTGGACCCCAACGGTTCCATGTGCATGTTACAAGTACATGTATGTTCCCTCCAGTTCCAGTTATGAAGACGCAAACACATGTGCGTCCACCATCAACATGTCCTCTGTCAGATCCGCCATGAATAGGCCGGATATTCCATTCTTAAGTATGAAAGGCCACCGGCTTTATATGGTTCACTTATGACATTTTACAGTCCAGGCAAGTAGGCCCTGATTCTGTCATCGAACTCTTCTTGCCTTCTGCCTCTGAAAGCTCCAGTCTGAGCCTGCATCCGTGACCATGAACTTTGTCTCATTCTCTGCGCGGCTCACGAAGCCTGACATCAGCCTATTCTCTGCCAAGAACTGTATTTCACCTTCGAGTTATCTGCTTCGCCCCTCAGCCGATGCATTCCTGTCTAGTAGTTTAAGTAAACATTCCTTCCAGCTACCGAGCAATGGCTCGGCTTCTCTGTCTTTATGCAAGTAATTCATAGTCCTGTTACCATGGAATATCCCTACCCCCTCGCATTTAGTGTAGACACTTAAACGCTTGTACACGCACGCACAGTCAGTATAGAATAGATTCTGTCCGAGAGTCCTTCTTTTGTGGATAACATAGTTCTTTAAACATAGGATGTTAGATATGATTTGGGATTAGGTTGACTTGACCCCCCAGACTTTTCGTCTCCACATGTAGAGCTAAACGTCAAGTCCCCTTCACCCCCTAGTTGCACGTCAATCACACGTCATGCTGCTGCGCGTGCATCTATGCCAAGTATTATCTTATAGATCCACCTATATATGACATCATAACCAATTATGTTCCTTTTTACTCCTTATTACACCCATTTTCGGTTACGCATATGAATCGTCATTTTCCTTATCAATTGTTACGCCTACTGCATTCGTTTCATTTTAATGTATGTTCTATAAAAATCACTTCGTGTCAATAAAGTATGTACTTCACTTCCTGAACCTTCGTGGTGACGGAACTTGGAGCAACCGATTATAATCGATCATTGGAATAAAGCCCATTCCGAACCTCTAATACCACGGATTCTGCCTCTTATTTACTGAGCTGTTTTATTATGTTTCTGTACCAAATTAAGTCCCGGTAATTAAATTATTTACCACATGAATGGCGCCCGAACAGGGACACTTTCTCATCTCACGCGCCGGCGGTGAGTTGCAGGCCCGGTCTCCTGCCACAGCTGGACGGACAATAACGCGTACCAGCAGGATTTCCTGTATCTCCCTCCGGTCAAGCGGGGGCGACTGAGGCTGCGATCAACACCCAGACGAGGCGGTGAGAAGTGCGAAGTATCCCGACCAGAGCCTAGCTGAGAGAGCAAGATCCGAGGTATACAGAGGCCCACCAGTTTCCGAAGTCCCAAGTCGAGTCCAGTCTCCGTAGTGTTCGAGTCGAGTCCAGTCCGGTTCAAGTTCAGTCCAGTTTCCGAGGCCTTCCGTTTCCGAGCTACCCGGTGAGTACCATTACTGGGGAGGCTTTCTGACGTGCACATAGTTTGTGCCGGTCAAGACGGGTTTGGGTACACAAATCCGGTCTGCACTGTTTCAGCAGTGTATCTGTACTGTTTAGCAGTATATCAAGTATATAATTCAGTTAATGTCGAGTATTATGTTTAGTGATTTAAGTTTTCCTTAGATCATCATCATTATTGATTGTTCAGGTAAATGTTAAATGTTAAATGTTTTCAGTACGTTCTGCATATTGTGGTATGAATGACTGTTCATTATCGTGGTTACTGTATTAAGTTTTGTTTTAAATCAAGTATCAGGTTAGTTCTCAAATATGCCGCTCTTTTCAAAATTAAGACAGATCACAACAAGAAAAGGGGTACTCGAAGAAGCCGTTCCTATTCCTCCTAGGGACACTCCAGGGTACTTCATGTATCATAAACATGGCTTAGACGCTATATTATTTCTTGATTTATGGGTAGACTACACCAAGGAATTACCAGAAAGTCAGAGGTGGCCCGCAGCGGGGACCTGGGATGCAGAGTGCATCATGAAAGTCGAGGAAGAGTTATGGAAAAGGAAAGTCAGACAGTCACAGAAAGATGCCGTTGAGTTATGGCGTAAAGAATCTCATAGACGTACAGAAAAAGCACTCCGACAGGAAGAGAAGAATAAAGAGAGTTCAAATAAAGTTCGAGAAAATCTATTAATTGAGGAAGGTATCCAAGTGAAATCAGAACAAGTAGACAGACAAAGAAATGCCCTTATGAATGGTATGTATCCCCTTCTAGCCGAAGGATTACCTAAAGCTACTCCAGAAATACCGAAAGACTTGCCGCCCCCATTATTCCCAATAAAGGTACATCCTAAGGGGCATCCTAGAACCGCAGAAGATGTCTTTCTCTCCTCATATTTAGACGACGCAGCTCCCGAATATGCTAATTCCGCCCCACATAGACCGCATACCAGGGAGGTTCAACGCCAAGATCCAGTACCCGTATCCCTACAGCAACAGATCGTGTCACAAGTTCCGGCAAGCACATCTGTTTCTACATCTGTTCCCACAGCTGCTTCTATAGCTGTGCCCACACCTATAGTTGCTGTGTCACGTTCAACGAATCCTTTCACACCCGACACCCCAGATGGGGCTGCGGGAGGTGCTAGCAACATTTTTTCTACGCCACCCAGAATAAATAAACTTACGTTTCAAGAGTCAGCACATTCACGTACCCCCAAACTCATAAATGCCCGTACGCTTAAGGAACTTCTTGTAGATTGTAGATATGACCCTGTGCCCGGCAAAGAGGACGAAATGACCCTGGCATCATTACGTATCAGACGAGCCGCGGTGTATCTAGGGAAGTTACCAGGAATGACTGCGCATCTAGATAATATATATCATTTTGTTCAAACAGGGCGAGATTCTGAATGTATTAACAGAGCTATGGAATATCAGAAAGTGGAGATACAGGGGGAACTGTTACGTTTCCTCATAAATTGTGTGATCAGAAATCAAGACCGACCAGGGGTAGACCCGGAAGCAATGCAAATTCTTACCAGATGGAGTCAGAATATATCAGAAGGAAGACATGATAAGCAGAATTGTATAATAGCCATGTGCCGAAAGATCCGAAAAGAAATAGAACGCCTACACGAAGAAAGATTAGCGGTAGACCAGTTCGAACAAAGCGAGGAAGAAGGATCAGGACTGCCCACAGGACAGTCAGACACTATAGCCTATGTAGGTAGAGGAAGATCTTGTAATAGTAATAGATGTCTTATTGACCCGATACGTCCGATATGCCCAGACAATAACAGGAGTTTCCCAACACCCATAGTCCATATAAGGTCTAACGAGCATTCGTTCCAAGCAGCTGACAAATTACTTCGAGAACGAAGGGGTTATCATTTTCTCGATTCTATGGATGAACAAGAATTAGCCAGGTCAGCTGTCCATTGGGTTGACAGTCCCGGAAAATATAGTGATGATACAGTAGCACGCACATTTTTGAATCTCACCCCAGCTGAACAGCGTTTAGCTGGGATTTATATGATTCAACAACTCCTTATACTATATCAGAGTCAGCATTCGGACCCTGGTCCCTTACCTGATATATTGACTGAATTACTCATGAATAGATGGAGAGGTTCAGGTACTAAATTAATTAAAGAAATACTAGAATCAAGAAAGCAATACATTCTTTTTGTATGTTCAGAACATGTTTCACTACCCATTAAGGAAAGAACCACGTATTACATGGACAGACAGAATCCTCTACGAGAAGTACACCCAATAAAGGGCGAGGACAATGAGTTTAAACGCGTATTTGTATACACGCCCATATCAAAAATAGAATTGTTAGAAATGAAGAAAGTGGTACCCAGTCATGACAAAGATCCAGCGGGTTTTCACCGAGAAATTAAAGACATGTTACTCATGGGAGAGTATACCTATCCCGACATTATGACAATATTAAAGGTATTAATGCCTGCTGGCATTTATGAGAAACTCAGGGAAAAAGAGTGGGAGGTAGGAGACCAAAAGATAGAATGGTCAGTATTAGAAGCAGAAGAAAAGGCCCGAACTGCAGGAGCAGGACTTGGGGATAAAACTAAAGCACTACCAGGTTTATTAGTACAGGTACTGCCACGTTTATTAACTACGAAAAAGGAAGATTGGGGTACAATTTCAGCCTGTAAACAGAAGCAAGATGAAGACACTAGTGATTACTATGCCCGATTTGAAAAATGTTTTGGTATAAATAGTGGCATAAAAGCGAGTAGCGAATCATACCCACATCTGTTTGTAACAAAATTAGTAGAAAATGCCCTGCCCCAAGTAAAGAATAGAGTATTAAAATTCGAGAGTACCTGGCAAGGTAATACTCCATCACAAATGTTACAAATGTTACAGTACCATCACAATAGAATTAGAGAGGAACAAGAACATGAACACAGACGCATGAAAGACACAAAAATGAAAATGCTAGTTTCTCAGACAGTTCCAGCTGAAGGACATAAAAAGGGTATGACACATTCCGGTGATTCAGCAGGACCTGTAAAAGGGACATGCAATTATTGTAAAAAGCCAGGTCATTACGTACACGATTGTCCAGTTTTGAAACATAATATCGCCATAGGTAATACAAAAGAAAGACCACGGCCACCTAGACAGGATCAGAATGAACAAGGAGCTCCGCAGCACGCACAGTCCATGCCAGCTCCACCACAGTCTGTACAGTTTGTGCCAGCTGCACCAGCGCTGCCCGTTGCTGCCACACAAACCACGACACGACAACTGTACCAGACCGCACAGTACGACTATCCTGATTATCAACGATACGCATGAACCAGCCTAGAGAGGGAAGTTGACTTACCCCTTATCGAGATCCCTGTAGATCAAGAAGGACCTTATGTACATAGTGAATTGTTAGGCCAAGACAGAAAATTTTTACTCGATACAGGGGCAAGTCGAACGACCATAAAACGTAGTGAAGTTCCAGGGGCACCCCTCTCAGGCTCTCAGAATATTTCCCTTGGTTTTTCAGGAAAACCTATTGTTAATGAAGTGTCACAACCTCTTCCACTTACGATAGGACCTTTGACCCGAACTACCGATTTATTGCTTACTAAATCATGTCCAGAAAATCTGTTAGGAATAAAAACACTGAAAGCTCTAGGAGCCATAATATGTTGTTCTCCGGAAGGAGTAAGATTGTTTTTACGTGATTTTAAAGGTCACTATGTATCTAGAGACATGGATCCCCGACTGCAGACTTTACCTACACATCTATGGGCACAAGGCCCTACTGATGTTGGTTGCATGAATATTACACCATATCGAGTCACATTAAAGGCAGGAGTGGTACTACCACGAATGCGACAATACAAGTTACCACCAGATGCTGTAGTGGCTTTGCTGCAAATCATTGACGAGCTCATTGCCCAAGGAGTGGTTGTGGAAACAGACTCCAATGTATGTAATTCACCAATAATTCCGATTCTTAAACGAACAGATCCAAAGGCCCTGCCAGTATATCGATTGGTTATTGATCTGCGCGAATTAAACAAGTGTATTGTGCCACAATTCCCTGTGGTCCCTGATATCTCGTCATTATTGACAGCTATTGATTCCGAAGCAACATTCTTTACTGTAATTGATCTCAAGAATGCCTTTTTCAGCGTCCCAATAGATCCGGAAAGCCAATATTTGTTCGGATTTAGTTTAAATGGGCGTAGCTTTAAATTCTCACGCGCACCTCAAGGATTTACAGAAAGCCCCAGCATCTATAGCCAAGCACTGAAACGAGAACTCGACAGCATCCACATGCCAGTTAACACTGCCTTGCTTCAATATGTCGATGATCTGTTGATCACCGCTAGAAGCGAACCCGAATGTGAGAAAGCATCACTGACAGTTTTACAATTTCTAGCTGAAAAGGGACACAAGGTGTCCCCTTCTAAGCTGCAATTCTGTGTCCAGCGAGTTGTTTATCTTGGACACTCGCTGTCCAAGGAGGGAAGGCAGCTTACACCCGACCGCAATCAGTTAATAGCTAACATGCCAATACCTAAGACACAAAAGGAAGTACGGGCTTTCATAGGCCTCACTTCATACTGTAGACAGTGGATCCCTCAATATGCATTTCTAGCAAAATCGCTCATTCAGTTGACAACACAGGAGGCAGCCACATCGACTGTTCTCCCTTGGACTCAGGAACATACACAAGCTTTTGAAAGCCTAAAGAAAGCTTTATGTCAAGCACCTGTTTTAGCAACGCCATGTTACAGAAAACAGTTTACACTTTTTGTTACAGAACGCGAAGGTACTGCCTTGTCAGTACTCACACAGGAACAAGCAGGAGCACACAAACCATGTGCTTACTTTTCTAGTACATTAGATCCCGTAGCTCAGGCTTTGCCTGAGTGCCTGAAATCAGTGGCAGCGACAGCTTTAGCAATCAGACAAAGCGATGCCATAGTGTTAGGACATCCATTGACAGTTCAAGTACCACACGCAGTAGAGGTTCTTGTAAATAGAACGCAAACACAACACTTGACTATAGCGCGACTTACAGGGTACGAGCTTACATTGTTTCAGCCACATATAGAAATCAGACGCTGTAACACATTGAATCCTGCCACACTTTTGCCAGTAATCGGAACAGACCCACTAGCCCATGACTGTATTGAAGTTATTACTATAACGACGAAACCCAGACAAGACTTAACCGATGTCCCATTGTCAGATCCAGACCTGACATTGTATGTAGATGGTTCATGTATGAGAACAAATACAGGAGAGTTAGTGGCTGCTTACGCAGTCACAACAGATACTGAAGTCATTGAAACAAATCATATAAATACTTTGTCAGCTCAAGCCGCAGAGCTCATCGCTCTGACACAAGCCTGTATTCAAGCCACAAGTAAAAAAGTCAACATATACACTGATTCACGTTATGCATTCGGAGTTGTACATGACTTCGGCGTGCTGTGGCGAGAGAGAGGTTATTTAACTTCCCACGGTGCCCACATTCAGCACGGACCCCTCATTCATGCCTTATTAGATGCAATACATCTACCCACTGCAATATCAATTATGAAATGTAAGGCTCATACGAAGATTACTGATGTCATTTCTCAAGGCAATGATCTAGCCGATAGAACAGCTAAACAGACTGCTCAAGCTCAAACCTCCGACATGACAAAGACAATAGTCCCGATGCCGACACATTGTATGACAGTTAAAGATCCTACTTTTGACGTAATTGACATCCAGACACATGCTACACCAGATGAAATAAAGAAATGGACCGAATTAGGAGGGATCCAAACGGATCAAGGATGGATTATGAAGGAAAAGTCTGTGTGGTTCCTTCCTGATTCAATGGTCCAAGTTATAATTAACACTATACATAGTCCAGCACATCTAGGAGAAAAAGCTATGCTAGATAGCATTCAACACATTTGGTTCAATAAACATTTACGAGCAGCAGCCAAACAAAAGGTCCGTACCTGTATGATCTGTTGCCAGTTCAACCCAGGAAAAAGCGTTCCCGTAGAACAGGGTGGATTTCATCCTCCTGATCACCCTTTTGAAGTCCTCCAGATGGATTATATCCAGATGGAACGATGTCGAGGATTCAAATACGTTCTCGTAGTTGTTTGTGCTCTTTCCCGTTGGACGGAGGCATACCCGGTTTCAGATTACACTGCCCCGACTACTGCCAAACAGTTGGTTAGAGAATTCTTCCCACGATACGGTTTACCACGTGTTGTTCACTCAGATAACGGCCAGCCGTTCTCATCCGAATTAATGAAACATGTTTCACTTTTGTTAGGTTATCAGTGGAAATTCCACTGTGTCCGACACCCTGAGGCAGCAGGTCTCGTAGAAAGACATAATCAGACCCTGAAAATTAGATTGTCCAAAATATGCAGGGAGAAAGGTGTCGACTGGGTAGTAGCACTACCAGTTGCACTCTTTTTCACGAGAATGGTAGCACACTCTCGAACAGGGCTATCCCCGTATGAGGTGATCTTCGGCAGACCACCAAATATGTGGGGGACGCCTATACCACGCAAAATAACTGATATTGACTGTAATATGCTGACAGATTACTTGGCTTCCTTGATGTCTGCACTACAATCTTGTCGTTCACAGGTAGCTGCAGCCTTTCCCGACAACACTGAGGTGAAACCCCTTGACGTAATTCCGGGGGACCTCGTCCTTGTGAGGAATTTCGACCGAAAGACTCAGCTGGAGCCCAGGTGGAAGTCACCCAAGTTGGTCCTGCTGACCACAAGAACAGCCGTGAAGATTGAAGGCAGAAAAGGATGGATTCATTCGAGTCATATCAAGAAATTTCATGGACTTCCTGCAGATGTAAATAGCCCACCTCGTGTGTCTTCACCCATTGACTCAAAACTACCTTTGGCTGAGACCAACAGCAAGGAACTCTATAAACTAAAACTAAGGCCTAGACCGTCGGACGATTTGATTGTTTAAGTCCTCTCCTAGGTGAAGCGGTTGAATCTGTCTCCGACATGTATCCTCCAGACCTGAATCATGGAAAACCACGAAAAGTGATGAAACGACAGGCGTATTGTAAATCACTGCGTAGCCATTGCATAGTGACATTATTAATCTTGTTTTTCTTAAGTCTTTTAATAATTACTGCAAGTATATTGTTGCACATATATTACCCTATTGCCAGAAATGTTTACAATGTTACTGCTGAACATTCTTTTAGTGACTTACCCCCGCATGAATTGTCTTATAGACTTGCGCTGCGCAATAACACTTTCATTAGTATGTTACATCATTCCCACCAGACTAGTAATGCTACTAATTGTTGGGTGTGTGGCCGGCTCCCTCCCTATCAGAATTATGAAGGAGTCCTGCCTTTCTTTCCACATCCGTTTACACATAATGGCTCCTGTGGAGCATGGTTCAGCTTAATCAATTCCATAGACTCAGACACAGCAGTTTATCAAGACCATTGGGTATGGGGAAATCTGAACCTAGTTTTATTCAAGGTCTGTTACCCTGACAAGGAGGGTCGCCCCAAAGGAACAGGAACTGATCTAGAAAATGAAGTATATGGATTAGGTAATTTTACACCTAATCTCATGATTCTAAATGTCGAATCCGAAGTTGAACTAGTTTTACCAACAATGTCAGTATTCCCAGCGAAAGGTGAATTGTGTGTAAGAAAGGTTGGTTCCATACATATGGGCCATAGTAAATGCACTACTATAGTAGAATTCAGTGATCAAGGCAAATCCTCATTTAGAGCTTATCGCCACTCCTACTTTATATGTGGTCAGACTGCATATATGCGTCTACCCCTAGATTGGGATGGTACCTGCTACATTGCATTTCTTTTGCCACCTGTTTTTTTAGCTCCTCCTGATTATCACAGAAATATTCATTTAATAAATAGTAGAGTAAGGAGAGATCTCCCAATAGTCGATTACACTGAAACAGCATGGGAAAAATACACAGATTTCAATAAAGGTCTCTTTCCCTATATAGGTACTGTTACTAATAGTAAGCTGATACGTAGATTAACTAGAACCCTTGAAGCAGTAGTGAATGAAACTATTTCCGCTTTAGGCAATTTAACAGAAGAGCAGTCTGCTATGCGGATTGTTGTGCTTCAAAATCGTCTTGTCCTTGACGTCATCCTGGCTGATAGGGGCGGAGCTTGTAGGGTCATCGGATCAAGCTGTTGCATTTTCATACCAGAAAATTCGCCATCTGTATATAAGGCCATAACTCGCCTTCATAAGATTGTAAGCCAGATACACCAGAACCCAGGCACCTGGACTTGGTCCGGTTGGTTTTGGAGTATAATATCTACCTTTGGATGGAAGGTCCTATCTTTCCTAGGTATTGGCCTTCTCATACTATTCAGTTGCTGTCTATGTCTACAAGGTGGACCAGCGATCTGTGGTCTGTGTGCCACATCATGTATTCCACCACCAAGAATTCATTCGTCACGAAAGAAGAAAGAAGAACAAATGATGTTATATGAACAGATCAATGGATTGATGAAGATTGATATCTCTTAACGGGCAAGTAGGGGACAAGGAGGGAATGTGGAAATATGGATTTTTCTGGTCAGTTATGTCCCCTATCTTGGACCCCAACGGTTCCATGTGCATGTTACAAGTACATGTATGTTCCCTCCAGTTCCAGTTATGAAGACGCAAACACATGTGCGTCCACCATCAACATGTCCTCTGTCAGATCCGCCATGAATAGGCCGGATATTCCATTCTTAAGTATAAAAGGCCACCGGCTTTATATGGTTCACTTATGACATTTTACAGTCCAGGCAAGTAGGCCCTGATTCTGTCATCGAACTCTTCTTGCCTTCTGCCTCTGAAAGCTCCAGTCTGAGCCTGCATCCGTGACCATGAACTTTGTCTCATTCTCTGCGCGGCTCACGAAGCCTGACATCAGCCTATTCTCTGCCAAGAACTGTATTTCACCTTCGAGTTATCTGCTTCGCCCCTCAGCCGATGCATTCCTGTCTAGTAGTTTAAGTAAACATTCCTTCCAGCTACCGAGCAATGGCTCGGCTTCTCTGTCTTTATGCAAGTAATTCATAGTCCTGTTACCATGGAATATCCCTACCCCCTCGCATTTAGTGTAGACACTTAGACGCTTGTACACGCACGCACAGTCTGTATAGAATAGATTCTGTCCGAGAGTCCTTCTTTTGTGGATAACATAGTTCTTTAAACATAGGATGTTAGATATGATTTGGGATTAGGTTGACTTGACCCCCCAGACTTTTCGTCTCCACATGTAGAGCTAAACGTCAAGTCCCCTTCACCCCCTAGTTGCACGTCAATCACACGTCATGCTGCTGCGCGCGCATCTATGCCAAGTATTATCTTATAGATCCACCTATATATGACATCATAACCAATTATGTTCCTTTTTACTCCTTATTACACCCATTTTCGGTTACGCATATGAATCGTCATTTTCCTTATCAATTGTTACGCCTACTGCATTCGTTTCATTTTAATGTATGTTCTATAAAAATCACTTCGTGTCAATAAAGTATGTACTTCACTTCCTGAACCTTCGTGGTGACGGAACTTGGAGCAACCGATTATAATCGATCATTGGAATAAAGCCCATTCCGAACCTCTAATACCACGGATTCTGCCTCTTATTTACTGAGCTGTTTTATTATGTTTCTGTACCAAATTAAGTCCCGGTAATTAAATTATTTACCACAATGGGATGATGGCCTTCTTAAATGGACCAGTCTGCATGCTGCTTTTAGGATCAGATCTTTTTATTATTATCATCAAAAGCAATCTTTGTTGCACACAGCATGCCGCCTACAACTCAAACCGGGCTGGCCGCATATATATGCCAGGTGTGTCAAGAGCAGTGTGAACACAGCAAGTCACCTACAACCCCATCTGGCCAACTGCGTTTATATTGCACTTTCAGATGCCAAAGGCGAATAGCAGTGATACATCGTAAGAACTGATTTTCAACGACAAAGAATAATAAAGGAAGACAAGTGTCGAAGAAATAAAAATATGACCCTCCCGTTCCCCCACCCTCCTCCATGTACCTTTCCAGGTGACGCTATGATAGGGAAAGTGTATACGCTCTGCCCGTACATTCTTCAAGCCCCTCTTGCCAGGTTGTCGTTGACCCCTCTGTTACCCTAGGGCCTGGGGGGTCTGGGAGGAGTCTTAAAATGTGCAGGTATGTTGGGCACGTTAGTTCCCTGAATTCTGTAGAGAGAATTGAAATGAATGGGGCCCAATCCTCGGCATAAGAGGAGCTATCAGATGACGCACCCATGGACAGTCGCTCCACGCCGAGCAGGAGCCAAAGTCGGTGCAGCCACTGCCTGTGATTGGGGCTTCTGCCTGTGCCCCAAGCAAACAACATCGCCCGGAGTGCTGCGTTCAGCGCAAGGGCTCTCTGTCTCCCACAGATGGAGCAGAGTGAGAATGTCGGTGCATTGGGGAGCCCTAGGATTGCATAAGCTGGGAAACGGGAGGTAGTGGTATTAAAAGCGGCATCGATGTCTTCTAGGATCTGGTCGCAGTATCTGGTCAGCTGTTGGCAGTGCCATAGGAGATGGAGCAAAGTCCCTGGATTGCCACACCCTCGCCAGCAGTCCCCATTTCATCTTTCGCTCCACTTCTGGATGCGGGCTGGCGTGTAGTACCAGTAAGAAATAACATCATGTGCTGTTTTGGTGTGCCCCCGTGGTGTGTGCCGTGTGATGGGTTCTGTAGAAGATGTCCTCACACTCTTAGTCCAACAGGGCTCTACCTAGTTCCGCCTCCCATCAGCTCTGTCCAGAGGTTTTGTGGCGCGCTCCTGTATTAGCCAGATGGAGATATATCTCCGAAATTAGTCTTGTCTGCTTTGAGGAACAGCCATTTTTCAAAGTGGGTCATTGGCTAGCTTGCTCCTGGGGGTACCACGGGCCTGAGCAGCCAGTGTTGCAACTGTGTGTAAGAGAACGCGTCTGTCTCTAATAAAGAGTAGTCAGTTTTCAGTTGGTCAAAGGCAATCAGTCCTTCCAGGTCAAAAAGACATCCCACGCGTTTACACCCACCTTCGGTCCAGCGTCTGAAGTTGCTTTGCGTCAGGCCAGGGGGGAAGTCTGGATTAGCAAACAGGGCTTCAGGGACGATGGAAACAAGGTTAGGCCTGAAGTAGTGGCTACCTTATCCCAGACTTTAAGAGTAGGACCTGTCATGGGTGAGGAGTAGAGTCCTCAGGCCCTGTGACGCCGGGGCAGCCATACGGCCCTCCATATGTGGGATCCTGCTACTGTTTGGACCACAAAAACCCAGTGCTTCATAGTGAGTGGACAGTTCCACTCAATAAGATATCAAAGTTGGGCTGCTTGGTAGTATCTCAGTAGCATGGGCACCGCTAGGCTCCCGTTCTGTTTTGTTTGATGTAAGAGTTGTCTCTGCAGCCTGGGCTTCTTATCCCCAAAATAAAAGTGTCAATGTCTCTTTGGAGTTTGTGAATCGTACCGGGCGGTGGGAAGAAGGGACCACTTGAAATATATAGAGTGGGGGCAGAATGGTAATTTTCACAGCCACGATTAGGCCGAGCTATGAGAGTGGTAGTCATTACCGGTGTGCCAAATCCTTGCAGGTCTGGGTGATCAGTGATGTATAGTTCATCGCGGCGGTTTTGGAAAGGTTGGGCCCCAGGGCAAGGCCCAATTATTGGAGGCATTTGGTGACCCACTGGAAATAAAATTGTAACTGCAATGTGTGCTCAGTGTCAGAGGCTATGTTGAGGTTCAGAATTTGGGATTTTTGCTTGTTCACACGGAAGCCCGAGATCTCCCGAAGTGTCTGCAATGATCGCAGGGAGAGTAGTCAGGGGCCGTGTGACAGAGAGGATGACATTGTCTGCATATAAGCTGATCAAGTGTTGGTCCGCGTCAAATGAGATGCCCACTGCTTGAGGGTTATCTCTCTGTCTTTGTGCCAGAGGCTCCATGCAGAGCGCATAGAGAATCGGGGAGAGTGGACAGCCCTGCGATGTGCCCCAATGGATTGGGAACCCGCTGGACCAGACGCCATTCACCTTAACCGTGGCGTGAGGAGCGCTATAGATACTCTAAATCCCTCGCCCAAAACGTTCACCCATGCCGAACCGTCTAAGGGTCTCAAAGAGGTAGGGCCAGGGTACTCGGTCAAATGCCTTTTCTGCGTCGATGGCACAGCAGGGCCTCTTCGCATGACCGATGTACCTTGTCTATTAGGTGGCAGATTCGTTTCGTGTTATCGCTGCACTGACGGGGCGGAATAAAGGGTCTGGGTCAATAAGTCCCGGCATAAGGGGATTAAGACCGTGGGCAGGCACACTGGCAAATAGCTTTGTGTTAATGTTTAATAACGAGATGGACCAGTAAGAGCCACATTGCTTCGGGTTTTTCCCTTGTTTGGGTATGTGGGGGCCTCTAGCATGGATTCCAATAAGGAGCCTCTGTCACCAAAGGAATTAAAAAGTTGCGTTAGCAGTGAGGCGAGTTCAGGACAGAAGGTCTTATAAAATGCTACGCTTAACCCATCAGGCCAGGGGACTTTAGGGGTTTCAGTTGAGCGATTGTTGAGATCACTTCTTCTATGCGGATGGGCTTATCTAAAGCTTCGGTTTCTGCCGGTGGAAGAGGGGTAACCACCGCGCCACCGGGGTATGCCTGGTATTCAGCTGGTGGGCCCCTGTCTGCAGAGTAAAGCTTTGTGTAGAATGCCTGAAAAGTGGCAGCGATGCCTTCGGCGCCCTTCACTTTTGCCCCGACGCCCATCTTGATGGTCTTTACTGAATTTGCATATTGTTTGCTATGCAAACAATGTGCAAGCATGCGACCCCCTTCCATTGCCCACCAGATAAAACTTGTGTTTAAGGCGTAGCATAGCATACTCGGCCCTGTCTGGATCAAGGAGCTTCAGTTGAAGACGCTCTTTCTCCAGCTCTCTCCATACCTGAGGAGTGCAAGTGCGTTTGTGAATGGTTTCTAGCTCCAGGACCCACTTCTCAAGGGTTTTCCTCTTGTCTTGTTGCACTCAGTTTTAGTTTGTAGCTCGTGCATTGAGTCCCCCCCCCGTGCTACCAGTTTCAGGGCCTCCCAAACCGACAAGAGTGCAGTGGAACCTGTGTCGTTAAAGGTCAGGTAATCCTGAAGGGTTTTCCGGAGTGTAGGGACCGAAGCAGGAGAATGTAGCATTACTTTGCAGAGATGCCAGCTCGATGACTGTGAGGGAGAGGGGGATGCATGAAGGCTAAGAGTGATGTGTGCATGATCGGATAGTGTGCGGGGCTCAATAGTGGAGGTCCTCACTTAATCCCATGCTAATGGGGAGGCCATAAATTGATGAATTCGCGCATATGTCTTGTGGGCCGCCAAATAAAAAGTGTTGTCCCTATGTCCAGGATGTTGAGAGCGCCACACATCTCATAGGCCACACTCAGAAAGCCACACCAGGCTTTCAGGGGAAATAGCCCCAGTTTGATCGGATCTCTGTCCCGAGCGGTTAAGCTCCGCTTCCATCACGGTGTTGAAGTCACCCCCAACAATTACAGCCGCATCTGGGGACTGGAGTGCCCTGGCGAGGGAGTGAGTTAAGAAGGATTCCTGGAATTCTTTTGGGGCATAGATCAATGCTAGCATAAGGTGAAAAGAGTCTATCTGTAAGCGGAGGGAAAGAAGACATCCCTTGATCTCCTCAACCTAACCCAGAACCGTCCCAGGAAAGCGTTTAGAGAAAAGAATGGCCACCGTATCTTTTTTCCCCACCCCCTATGACCAATATTGCTGTGGGAATCATTTGGATTGCATACTGTGAACATCTCTGGGGAGCAAATGTGTTTCTTGCACCAGGCATATGTCTCCACGTGAATTTTAAAGCAAGGAGAGGACGGCCAACCTCTTTGTTGGATTATTGAGGCCTTCAACATTGAGGCTCACCAATTTAGTCTCCAAGGCAAATGAAAGAAGAGGGCCTGCTAAGGATCATACAGCTTGTCCACCAGAGGTGCAGAGGGGCCCGCGAGAGCCACCCACCCTATGATATAGGGCAGTGTATATTCTCTTGGGTGCGTTTGGCATGAGTAAGAAGGCCTGTCGGAAGGAGATTCACTGAAACTAACCCCAAACCCCAACAGTAAGAAATAAACAACATACAATTGGACACAATGTAATAGGATAGAGTCCATTAAGATTGAGAACAGGAAAGTAGGGGAGTCGACCTCGACCATGGTTGCCATCTATTGGATATGGGTCACCCACATCTGCCCCCGCCCTCCAAATACCACCCACCACAATAGGAAGTATCTGCGATTCCTCAAGAGGAAGGGCTGGCTTTGTCCATTCCTTCCCCGGAGGACCTCCGACCTCTCCTTGGCGATGGTGTCTGATCGATGGGTTTCTGGCGAGGCTTTGTGACGTGCTCTACACCAGTTTCTGTCGTGCGGCTGGGCACGTGTGGCGGTAGGGTGGGAGTCCTGCTCCGTAAGCTCCAGGTTCAAGACCTTGCATGCTTCTTATAGGGATCGGATCTGGTAGGTTTTGCCCTCCCAGCGGAAGATGAGCTGGAAGGGATGGCTCCATGAGCACGAAGCTCTGTGGCTCACGACAGGGCGGAATTCCTTTAGTTTCTGCAAAGTGATAGCTACAAAGTCCTGAAAAAGCTACAGAGAGTGGCCTCGAAACTGAAGTCTCTGGGGTTCTCGTGCATTCTGCAGGATTGCCTCCTTGGTTTTAAAGTCATACACGCAGAACAGAATGAGTGCTGGGGGTCTCGCTGCCTCGCGGGGGCCCACCCGGTAGCCTCTATCGATTTAATTTCATTTTCAGGTGTGGTGCCCAAGACCAAGCGAAACAGGGCCTGCACATATTCCTCCAAATCTGAGCCTTCCGTTGCGGTTGGGACCCCTCTAATGCGAATATTATTTCTTCTAGACTTGTTTTCGAGATCCTCGGAATGGGCTTGCAGCTCAATCTGTTGTTCTTGAAGACAACGTATTTCCTGTTGTAGGTTTTCTATTTCTTCATCACGCGTAGAGTTACCTTCTTCCAGGGCTGCCACCCTCTCCCCGACCTCATTGATGTCTCGTTGGGCCTCTCTTTACCGTCTGTAAGTCCCCACGAAGGGAGGCTAAGAGCAATTCAAAGTGGATCACTGGGATCTCGGGTTTTCCACCCCGCCTGGCGTTTTTGGGTCACTTACTCCTGTCGTCTCGCTAGGCGCCTCACCGGAGGTCTTAAGGAGCATGTCACAGATGTTGCATTCTTTTTTAGCCTTAACTGAAGCCATGCTGTCGCGATTGATCCCTCCCAGGCCCAATGCCCGCAGTTGATGGTCAGAGGCATAAGGAGCGGGCTGAGGTGGGTTGGTGGATTCCTCCTGTCACTTCCTCTGAGACTGAGAACCTGGTGCCCTAGAAGTGGAGATGGCGGAGCGGGATCTTCCTTGGGGCATGACCGGTCCATATTGGCCTCTGCTGAACCCCAAATCGGCCCGCAATTCCTACGCTTGCTGCAGCGCCCAAGGAAACTCGCTGGGTAGGCCTCCGGTCCAGGCTCCTTGAGTCCTCGCTGCCGTGCTCACAGTTTATCATGGGGGGCCCGCAATTGGGGAGCTGTGGGCTCTCAGACTGCTTCAGAGTGTTCCAGCTGCCTCCCCCACGAGGCCATGAGGGAGCTACAAGGAGGGGCAAGGGAAGTGGTCACTACAGTGAGGTTAGGTAAGGTAAGAGGCGAGATCTCCAGGACCAGAACCAGCCGGGCTCCACTTTGTAAGTCTGCTCGAAATGCCAAAGCCCTCAGTATACAAGGCAGGTAGGGCCGCCAGGCTATGTGCCAATCACCACTAGGGCTCTCCCAGGTCAGAGGGGTGAGGGGGAGAAAAGAGGGGAGAGACTTCACCCCTCTCTTACCTGAGCAGTCCCTCTGGTCGTTGGCCTTACACTCCGACTTGCGGCAGCTCAGCTCACCATCTGGTTCTCGAATGTTCATGCAGGAGCTCCGGCCTTCCCACGTGTCAGAAATGTTAGGCCCGGTGGGAAGCACCAGAATTCGTCAGTCGCCTTCAGGATCTCTAAACCCTCCGCCGCCAGCCTCCTCTTTGCCTGTCTTCAGAACCCCCACAAGGGTCTCAGAGCGAACCGAGCTGGGATCGCCAACCCCGAAGGTCTGGGCCACCACGCCCAGTCCTCGGCTGTCAGTCGTGCGCCTCTCATCAGTGCGTGCAGGCCGCAGGCAGGTCCGATGCAGCAACCTCTGTTCGGCTCCCGCGGGAGGCTCCTCCATCCTGGGGCCCCAGCTAGAGGCCCCGCTGTAGCAGTCTGGTGCCAAGCACGGCCGTGGCCTCCAGTGATGCTGCAAGGGGCTCACACAGTCAGACCTAGCAGAGGCAGCTGCAGCCCAAAGCCGGCGTGCATAGCGCTCGTCGCAGTCTTGTAGCGGAGATAGGCAAGTAACACCCTTCCCGGCGAATTGTATCAGGGCCGCTTCAAGGCACTTCCCTAACCGCCTGGTCCCTGAGGGTGGAGCGATCGGTGGATGGGGTCTATGTCGGTGCTAACTGAAGGGCGAGGACGGAATAGTGTGGAAGTGTGAACGCTCACGCCACCATCTTGGCCACGCCCCCCTGCAGGTTGCTTTTATATGTTGGTTGTCCAGGTTGCTTTTTCAGGGGTGGTTGATCCAGATTTGTGAACCCAGTGGATTTTACTTGCCTCTATATCTCTTGAGATTAAAGCTAGATTGTGAGAACAGGGTTGCCTTCGTTATCTGAAGCTGCGTTCAAGGTTGTAACAAAAGACCAACTTCAGCAGATATTCTACACCTGTAAATACCCCTCTAGATTTTCAAATCCAGTGCAGAGTATCTGGAATTTAACCCTATCGTCAAGTGGGAACTAATCAGGTACGGTGCAATACAGTCAAATTTCTTAAGTTTGAGACAAATTCTGACTGCTTCACTTTGCAATCTTTGAAGTGTCTCCATTGCTGTTTGTGCCAGTGCAGATTATGTACAGTGGTCTTGCCAAGAAAAAGCAAGTAACCAATCAGGTCAAAGTGGTGATTCATCTCGAGAGGAGGACTCAGTATTCAGCATTATTAGTTGATGAACAATATTATTAGAATTCTGAGCTCATGAAAGCATCACTGCCATTTTCCTAGTCCATAGAAAGTTAGTGTAGTCTGTTGTAGGGTCACTGATTACAAGAATCTCAGTTTTTGATCCTTTTGGATACAGTTCTTTTCTTTCATCCAATTGCATATATGCCTCAAGCATCTGGGGATCTGTCGATGCGGCGGAACCATGTCACGCAGTTGGATCTGTAGCTGGGTATTGTCTGTGCACATTTGGAAGTGAAATGGCTGCTCTCTAATTACTTGAGCCAGGGACCACATTTATATAAGTTTAGAAGGGATAGTAAAGATCCTTGGGGAATGCCATATGGGAAGTGCTTCACTTAGGAGAACAGCCAATTAGGTTATTTTGACTCTACCCCAACAGGAAAAAGAAGCACCACTGAAGGTCTATACCAGTGATTCTGGCTCCCTTCTCCAGATGTTCCAACTAGATATTATGGTTCGCTCTGACATAGGTGCATTAATGTCTAGAGGGATCAAGAATTCTGGTTTCCTTCCATTAAGCAATGCAAGCACATCTCCCTGGTCTTAGCTAAAGTCTAAATTCTGTTTGTTGGACTTGAAATATGCGGTTTGTCTCCCTTCTTCCTCGATCTGGTGTATGGTGTCCCTCGTATACTGTTCCGGAGGTTCAGTTCCAGAGACATTATCTCTAACTGAACGCAGGTACCCTAGGAAGCATGTGCTTTTAAGATCAGTCACTCACCTGAAGGTGACATGTTTCATCATTTGGCTATGATCCTCGCCAGGCCGGCACTGCGATGCCTGGTGGGCCCCGCGAGAGGGCACTTTGCCGGAGATCTTTTGATAAATACACCGAATTAGCACAGTAGGACAGAGGATGTTGTGTCCTAAACTGTCAACCAGAGGTCACAATATTTTTAATGCGATCTTCCTGGTCGGTGTTGAGATTAAAAGCAGTGACAGGGAATTTGGGGAAATAATGGTCCCTATCTCTGTAAGCAGAAAAGTGTTGGTCACAAATAGAATTGCTGATAGGCTAAAGTCAATACTTCAGGTCAACATGTTTCATGCCTTGTGTAGTCGTAGAGTGAACTGTTGGCATTTCATCAGGACCAAAACAGGAAAATAGGTGTGACCTAATCTTCTCCATAGTGTGAGGAGCTTAGTAACTCAAAGCCCCACACCATGCATAGGTGATAAGGTGTCTACTAGCATCTTACCACCACTGGCGAGCAATGTCTAACAGAGTGCTCTAGATATGGTAACCCTCCTGAAAGTCATGCCAAATTGACCTATCCGATAGTGAGGACGCCACATCAGAGCGCGACTTGCCGACTTCGAAAAGTGCTAACTAAGTTTTGAGTTCCAGCGCTCTCCAGACTATGGAAAAGATTAGGTCACATTTACCTATTTTACTGTTTTGGTCTTGATGAAATGCATCAGACAAAACCTATCAGTAGGTCTGTAGGTGAACGACACATTCCCGCTTACAGAGATAGGGGCCATTATTTTCCAAATTTCTCTGCCACTGTTTTTAATCTCAACACCAACCAGGAAGATCACATTAAAATATTGCGGCATCTGGTTGACAGTTGATCCTATATTCACACTTTCGCCAATCTTCTCACATTTTAGGACACAACATCCTCTGTCCTACTGTGCTCATCCGATGTATTTAGAAAAAGATCAATGGCAAAGCACCCTTTCGCGGGGCCTGCCAAGCATTGCAGCGCAAGCATGTCACCTTCGGGTAAGTGACTGAAACTGGTCTTCAAAACACATGCTTCCTAGGGTACTTGTGTTCAGTTAGAGATAATGTCTCTGGAACCGAACCTCCGGAAGAGTGTACTGTGATATGAGTACAATTTACATGACGAGTGTTAATACTGGACCATCATTCTCCTCGTACTCCCTTGTGATATGTATGGTGCCCCCTCTTCATTAACTTATTTGAAAAGCGGTCAGTATAGTACCAGAATATCATCCCAAATATCGACTATCAAAACATTATGAAGGCAAGAATATATAGGTTTAGTATATTTAATTCTACATGTATTATTGCTTGAGTCAGAGGTTCCTTAGCAAAAACAGCATTTTCTGTTTTCTTATTAAATCATTCAACTTATAAGGCACGAAACTTCCCAAAATAAAATTTCATCCACTATGGGTCCTTCGTGGCACGTTTTGTGCAGATCCCTCACGCAGAGGCCAAAGATTATGTGGGGTTCCGAAATGCCATTTCCTATTTTAATTCCTTTTGCTTTTCGATCCGGAAAAAAACCCTGAATGGAATTGCACTCTTATTGGCATGAAGTTAGAACTTTACTCAGGGAAGGGCCTTTTTTGGTTGGTGTAAATCCGTTCAGCAGTTTTCAAGACATTAGTGTTTAAACAGGGGCTCAAGTTGGCGAAAAAGAGATGACATTTTAGGAAAGTTTACAGATATATAAACTGAAAAGGATCTATGGAGATCCTCAAATGCAAATTTTCAAGAGCTTTTACTCCCATCGGCCACTGCAGATCCATGGACCCGAAATTAAAAAGGATCTGATTGGTTGCCTGCAACATGAGAAAAAATGTTGCTGCTGCCATTACAATACTAGGGACTTGTTCCCTGAATCCTGTACAAACCATTGAAAGGGTACTTAAGGAGGCAGGCCAAGCACATCCTTACCCCACAGCCCTTGTGGAGAAGGGGTAGGGGGGCAAATGGAACACACCTGAGTTTAAAATATATTAAAAGTATTTTCCTCTCGGGATTCACAAATATCAATAAAGTACTCCCATGTGAATTTTCGGATCCTTCCAGGATTCGAGGATTCTTGAAGAATTGGCATCCTCAGAATTCAATTTATTAAAAAAGAAGGCCATGAACTCAGATTCGTCAATTCCTTGTTAGCCTACAGTTGCCCTGCCAGATCACACAAAGCTCCCCCCCTCTCTTCCTGCCACATCTGTGCCACAAAGGATCTGGTCTGGCTGTTGAAGTAAATACAAATAGAAACCTGAGCCCATTTGAACAAGCTTAAGGGTTCCCGTGGATCACCAGTCTGCCATGCACTGAAGAGGCGGTATATGTGCATGATCTGATTGGAGGGCCCCCTTAAGATTCAAACAATGCACAGTCAGCTCTATGGACAATAACTAGTCTCCCGGGCCAGTGCCGTGCTACAGGAATTGTCCCTGACCAAAAAGGACCTGCACACAGATGTAGTTGGTTGGTGTGTTTGTCCAAGTTAATTCTGCCTAACTGCTACATTCCTACCAGGCAGGGGACTAAGCCAGGGTCAAGAATCCTCCTTGAGGCGGTCTGTTGCTATGCCAGTAGTAAAGAGAAGTGCGCCGCCTGCTGGGAGGAGAGTTGTCAGGACTGTACCTGACATAAGGGAGGCTTCCTGAATGGTTCATCAAGCCCAGCCGAATACGAAACTTTGGGAGCCGCTGTGCAGTGTGGGTCACCCCCAGAACAAGAGGTCACCCAGCTTCCGTTCATGAGTTCACATTTAAACGGCTACCTTGACTGCTTATGCCTAGAGAAATGATCAGTGCCTAAGAACCAAATTTAGAGTTTGACAGATGTGGCCATCAAAAATCACCAGTTTTACCTGTTCGTCTCCTATTTACAGGATGGTAGTTTGACGGACACCGCCTCCATTGATGGCAGTATACCCCAAACATGTCTGAGGGGGGAACAGAAAGTCAGTGCTTCCATTCCCACATTTAGTATAAGTTTAGTTGATAGAAGTGTGGTAGTTCAACCACCAAACCTGTGCAGGAGGTAAAAGCGCATAGATAGCTAAAATCAGCCAACCAAAACCTACTCTGTCCAGTAGCGGTTGCTACAGGACCCGGGTGGTGAGGCTGGGGCATGGGGAGAGAGCCAAAAAAAGTTAAAAAAACAACAACAAAAAACACTGACCTGTGATGGCCGGCCGCAGCAGGAAGCACCCGGCTCCCAGCCTCCCAATAGCCAATTACAAAACTGCAATGCAGCGTTGTGCTTGGTCTGAGCGCTGTGGTTCGGCACTCAGCCAGGGAATGTGGGCATGGGCATGTTCTCCACGCAGGCTTTAAAAGGGCCGTCCAAACAGTCATGTGCACTTAGGAGTGGGCAAACCACTCCTCCCCTGTCATCGGAGTAGCCCCACCCCAAACGCAAAGCTGCAGCAGAATGATGCTTAAAATGATAATAACACAAGTTATTATCATTTTATGTTTCTTTTACTTCACTGCTGTGAAGCAGTAGGGCAACGCTCCTCTGCCTTAGCAGGTTAGCCGCCACTGACTCTGTCAACATGTCCATGTTACTCCAAGCCCTGGCACTGTGGTTGCCAGCGCCAAATGAACAACGGCCCAATGAACAACACAATATAACGTAAGTACAACATTTAAAAGCATTTTAACTATACAATATTAACTATCAATGCCACTAAACTTGACTTAATGTACATCAAACTCTATCTAACATCAAGTTACCAAGTCTTCCACATGCCTCACACTACATACCCATATTAAGTACTCACCTAATGCAATTTTACTATCACCCCACGCCTCAAATTAGTAAGAGAGCTTGCCTTTTTGTTTTACAAAACAAACATTGTGAGGCAGAGATATAATGCAAACACTCTGTAAATAAGCAGTTAATTATTTTCTTTAAATGTGGGCATATTAGTTGCAACTCTATATTGAAGTGTTTAACATAAATCACACAACTGTTGTGAGGCTACATTTAATCTAGTTTACCCACTTACCCCTCACAATAACATGATCGAATCGTGTATCCCATGTAAATATTCCACAACCCAATCACTACTATGGTACGAATTTAAGCCTTCCACATAATATCAAGGGCAGGACACACAGCCGCATGCCAGACATTGTACTCATATACTCAACCTAGGTGTAAGCATATGTAATGTAGAGCAGCTACTCTATTTGAAACCTAATATCTAAAGGAATTCCTACATTTTAACACAAAAATAATAAAGTAAAATATAGTCACAAACTCCCACTCTGAATGCCACAAAACTAGACGCTCAGAACAACAGTTTCAGTTCCTTCAATACACATGGGAAAAGGGAGTAAACTACATCTCCCAAAATGCAACACATAGGAAAATCACAAGACCTGTAAATGGAAGTAAACAGTTATCATAAGTGGCACACAGGAAAACCCAATCCCATTTGGTAAAATGTATAACATGTTAATAAACAAAATATATACAAAAGTTCAAGTGTAACTTTAAAAAATGTAGCACAAAAAGGGACCACAAAAACCTTCAGCCACCGGAGAGAATAAGTCTTTCAAACAAAAAATGGATTCAAATCAGTCTAGCGCAGTGGTCTTGAAACTTTTTAATTCCGCTCCCCCCCCCCCAGTGTAGAACAAAAATCACCGGGCCCCCTCTCAACATTTTTCACAAATATTCTATTTAAATGGCAATGTTTAAATATTTCTAGACTTATTTATACATTGCAGCTAAGTTCTGTCACTGTTTTAGAAATGCAAACAAATACAGGATTTCCAAACATACGATTCTGGTGAGGCAGGCCTTACTAATGTGTAATAGTATCCACAGTGTGATTATTCGAAATGGTAGTGGGGGTTTTGGAGAAAATTTGGAGTCCCTTCCCTCTTGACACCTTCTCCGAGCCAGGATTTAAATGACAAAGGATGTTAATGATGGCCCATAACAGACAAGCTTATTGCCGCTCATATTTTTTTGGCTGAAAACAAAGCATAATGTTTCTTCTGGCCAGAGACTGGCGCCCCCCCTGGGATCACTTGAGGCCCCCCTAGAGGGGCCCGCCCCCCAGTTTGAAGACCTCTGGTCTAGGGGGTAGAGAAGTAAAAACAGTGTCTCTTCACAGTGTTTGCCTTAGTCCCTCTTCAGATCTTGCATTTGCCTCCACTGCACTGTCCTCATCATTGAGCTCTCTATTCTCTTGGCAGCTCGGATACCAACCTTATGGGACAGGATGGAGAGCTAAGGATTTTTTTAGGGGAAGCATGGCCTGGGATTTCTTGGGGGGAATGTTTATGGGAATTCTGAGATTTATGGGCATGGGGGTGCTTCGGAGTATGGGGTGATTCATGGAAAGGTGGAATAGTGAAGGAAGGTGACGAAATTGGGTGGGCTTTGGAAGGGGGTTGAGGTTTTCAGTGGGATGATGTGGAGTAAAGGGTTCACGGGATGGATTGTGGGCATGTGTGCCAGAAGCACTGGTGTCAGAGGAGCCACGAGCAGAGACAGGACCTCTCTGTGCGGCAGACACGGCAGAGCCCACGTTTTTCCAGGATGCCTATCAATTGAGACAGTTGCTGACTAACACCCTAGATGGCATGCAACAATGCTGTCCATCCCACAGAGAAGTTCCTTACAACATCCAGTGCCTCCTCTAACGTTAGTGCTTACAGGACAGGAGCAGCGTAAGAAGGCACTGGGCAAAGGGGACCCTAGTGGGTTGTGCTGGTGCTAGTGTTGGTGGCGGCCACAGGAGCAGATATATAGTATCCTGTCGTGTTTGGCATCCACATGAGGCTGCCCAGAGTCGAAGGCCTCTGAATCAGATGGTCTAGTGGCCTCCTAGCTATCCCTTGTACCTTCAGTGCCACTGGGTTCCTCAGTGTCGGTGGCTTCACCTTCCGAATCAAAGTGGCCCTCCTGATGGCCCCCCAAAGTGTTGCCAGCGTCTCCCAGACATATGGACACATCTTTTACATACTACTGAGGGGGATACCAGAATGTACACACATCAAAGAGGGCCACAAGTTATGCATTGTAGGTTAATAATCTCAAGAAAGAACACACAATGTGACGTCACAAAGGGCCTGATTTAGACATTGGTAGACCAGTTGCTTTGTCACAAATTATGTGGATATCCGGTCTGCCTTATTACAAGTTTATTATATTATAAAGCACTTGTAATAAGTCAGATAGCATGTCTGCCTCTCTTGTGACGGAGTACCGATCTGCAAACCTTTTAATGTTACTGTACTAATTTCCAGCAAATCTAACATTTCCTAAGTATTTACAATTGTTTATCAATCTAAAATACTGTGTCACATCCATAGAGTTTGAAGTATGGAACAGTCCATCACAAATGTGACATGCATTTTATCCTACACATTACAAGTTAGATACACTTTATTGCACTTAGATTATGGTGTATGTGCTTTGTCATGTATGTGAAAGAGTATCCCATCTGCGCACTCAAAATCAGGCACATATTGTTATCTTAGGTTTTTAAATATTGTTCTCAGCAAATGTTCCATGCATGGTGTAGACTCCATGTCAATGCCCGCATTCACATTTGTAATTATCTGCTAACATACTTTCAGGACTACATGGACCTAATCTCAAACAAAGCATGGGTGTGAAGGGCTAGGCCACTTTTATGATGATAGTGTGTTCATACACTTGTCCACAACACAATTCACCCGTATATAATGGGCGAACGGTCATTTCTATGCCACAGAATATTTAAATCACAGTAGTGGCGGCAAATCATGTTTAATAGAGGTTTGAGCATGACCAACACTTTTCATGTGCACCACCGGAATGTGAGTCTCATGGACCCCTCGATGAAGGGACTGGTTTCAAGTTTCCTGGAGGGGATACTCCACCATCTCTGTCACAGAAAGCCCACCTGCAATGTTACAGTGACTGTGAGGTATCAGACAGCAGATGGGTGAGCCTTCTTGTTTTCAAAGGAGAGTCACATCTTCAGCAAATTATCAAGTAGTATTTTGTGCCTGACCTATACTTTGGCGGAATTGATACTGCGTCACAAAAGTGACCGAATATCTTGTCCACCTCGTTACAATGAAATGATATCCAGGACACTTCCGCCAAGGCAGACAGGATATCCATCACATTCATGATGGACCACCGGTCCTCAGAGCTCGGGATCAGATCCTTTATTTGTAAACACATGCTGTTTATGTAGGCTACACATACATATGCTAGTACACATATTCATGCTCATGCATGTTAGGATGTAAAGCAGCAGGCACACATTTAGTAAACAATGTTAGTATAGATACTGGAACTATTGTGGAGTTACTTAGTACTAACGTGACAGGTCTACCATCCCCTCAATTGAAGGTATATTGCATCATCTGCCACTTGTTCACCATTGAAGTTTGTTACACACTTTTTCAATCTGAAAACTGTAAAGAGAATGTGGTAAATAAAATCTTCTTTACCGGACTGAATTTCATACTGGATCTTTAATCAAAATAGCTCAGAATAATAAGAGGCAGAATCCGTGGTATAAGAGGTTTCTGAATGGGCTTTATTCCAAAATGGCCGACTCGAGTCGCGGCCTTCAGGTTCCGTCACCAAGAAGGTTCAGGAAGTGAAGTACCATATTTTATTGACAGACATGCATTTTTATAATAAGTACATTACAATGAAACGAATGTAGAAGGCGTAACATTTGATAAGAAAAGTGACATAACAGGTACGTAATCGAAACTAGGCGTAATAAGGAATAAAAGAAACATGATTGGTTAGGATTATCAGACATAGGTGGATCTATAAGATAATACTTGGCATAGATGCGCGCGCAGCAGCATGACGTGTAATTGACGTGCAACTAGGGGGTGAAGGGGACTTGACATTAACTCTACATATGGAGACGAAAAGTCTGGGGGTCAAGTCAACCTAATCTCAAATCATATCTAACATCCTATGTTTAAAGAACTATGTTATCCACAAGGAAGGACTCTCGGACAAAATCTAGTCTATACTGACTGTGTGCGTGCACAAACGCCTAAGTGTCTATATGAGATGCGAGAGGCAGAAAACTTTCCATGGCAGCAGGGCTATGAATCACTTGCAGGAGGACGGAAAGGCTGAGTCCTTTGCTTGTGAGCTAAAGGAAATGTTTACCTAAATCACTAGACAGGAATGCATCGGCTGAAGAGCAAAATAGATAATTCGAAGGTGAAATACAGCTTCTTGGCAGGCAGGCGAAAACTGGCCGAGGCAGGCACCGTTAGCTGCACAGGGAGTAGGACAAAGTTCATGGATACAGATGCGAGCTCAAGCTGAAGCTGTCAGAGACAGAGAGCAGGGAAAGGCTTTGAGGACAGAATCGGGCCTACTTGCCTGAACTGCAAAAATGGAGTAACTTAGCCATATAAAGTCGGTGGCCTTTCATACTTAGGAATCGAATATCCAGCCCATTGATGGCGGATCTGACAGAGAACATGTTGACGGTAGACACACATATGTTTGCGTCTTAGAAACTGGAACTGGAGGGAACATACATGTACTTGTAACATGCATATAGAACCGTTGGGGTCCAAGATAGGGGACATAACTGATCAGGAAAATCCACATTTCCACATTCCCTCCTTGTCCCCTACTTGCCCTTCAAGAGATATCAATCTTCATCATTCCATCGATTTGCTCATGGAGCATCATTTCTTCTTCCTTCTTCTTCCGGCATTTTGAACGAGAACTGTGATATGGAATGCATGATGTGGCACACAGACCACAAATCGCTGGTCCACATTGTAGGCATAAACAACAACTGAAGAGCATAAGAAGGCCAATACCTAGGAAGGATAGAACTCTCCATCCCCAGGCTGATATCACACTCCAAAACCACCCGGACCACGTCCAAGTGCCTGTATTCTCGTGTATCTGGCTTACAATCTTATGAAGGCGTGTTATAGCTTTATATACAGATGGCGAATTTTCTGGTATGAATATGCAGCAGCTGGATCCGATGACCCTGCAAGCTCCGCCCCTATCGGCCAGGATGACGTCAAGGACAAGACGATTCTGGAGAACAACAATTCTCATCACTGATTGTTCTTCTGTCAGATTGCCTAGGGCGGCTATAGTCTCGTTTACTACAGCTTCAAGAGTCTTGGTGAGTCTGCGTATCAGCTTACTATTTGATATTGTACCTATATAGGGAAAGATACCTTTATTGAAATCTACATACTTGTCCCATGCCGTCTCAGTATAATCGACAACTGGGAGATCTCTTCGCTCTCTATTGTGTACTAAATGAATATTTCGATAATAATCAGGGGGAGCTAGGAAAACAGGTGGCAAAAGGAATGCTATGTAACAGGTACCATCCCAATCTAGAGGCAGACGCATATATGCCGTCTGACCACATATAAAGTAAGAATGGCTAGAAGCTCTAAATGAAGATTTACCTTGATCACTATATTCTACTGTAGTAACGCATTTACTATGGCCCATATGTATGGAACCAACTTTTCTCACACATAATTCACCCTTTACTGGAAATACTGACATAGTGGGCAGAATTAGTTCAACTTCGGATTTGACATTCAAAATCATAAGATTAGGCGTAAAATTACCTAATTTATACACTTCATTTTCTAAATCAGTTCCTGTTCTACTGGGGTGACCCTCCTTATTAGGGTGACAGACTTTGAATAAAACTAGATTCAGATTTCCCCATATCCAATGTTGTTGATAAACTGCTGTGTCTGGGTCTATGGAATTTAATAAACTAAACCATGCTCCACAGGAGCCATTGTGTGTGAACGGATGTGGAAAGAAAGGCAGAACTCCTTTGTTATTCTGATAGGGAGGGAGTCGGCCACACACCCAACAATTGGTGGCATTACTAGTCTGATGGGAATGATGTAACATACTAATGAAGGTGTTATTGCGCAGCGCAAGTCTATAGGACAACTCATGTGGGGGTAGGTCACTAAAAGAATGTTCATCAGTTATATTGAAAGCACGTTTAGAAACAGGATAATACATATGCAACAATATACTTGCAGTAACTATTAAAAAACTCAAGAAAAACAAAATTAATAAAGTCACAATACAGTGGCTACGTAGTAATTTACAATAAGCATGTCGTTTCATTATGATTCTGGACTCTACATGATTCAGACCTAAGGGATACATGTCGGGACAGATTCAACCGCTTCACCTTGGAGAGGACTTAAACAATCAAATCGTCCGACAGTTTGGATCTGGACCTGAGTTTCTGCTTATAGAGTTCGGTGCTACTGGCCTCAGCCAAGGGTAGCTTTGAGTCAATGGGGGAAGACACACGGGGAGTACTGTTTGTGTCAGGAGGAAGTCCATGAAATTTCTTGATATGGCTGGAATGCACCCAGCCTTTTCTCCCTTCGATCTTCACAGCTGTTCTGGTCGTCAGCAGGACCAACTTAGGAAGCCTCCACCTTGGCTCCAGTTGGGTTTTCCGATCGAAATTCCTGACGAGAACATAATCGCCGGGAATTACGTCATGAGGTTTCACCTCGGTGTTGTCGGGAAAAGCTGCGACTACCTGTGAACGACAAGATTGTAGTGCAGACATCAAGGAAGCCAGGTAATCTGTCAGCATATTACAGTCAACATCAGTTATTTTACGGGGTATAGGCGTCCCCCACATATTCGGTGGTCTACCAAAGATCACCTCATAAGGGGATAGCCCTGTTCGAGAGTGTGCTACCATCCTCATGTAAAATAGCGCAACTGGTAAGGCTACTATCCAGTCCACACCTTTTTCCTGACATATTTTAGACAATCTGATTTTTAAAAGTTGATTATGTCGTTCCACGAGACCTGCTGCCTCGGGGTGTCGGACACAGTGGAATTTCCACTGATATCCCAACAAAAGTGAGACATGTTTCATTAATTCGGATGAGAAAGGCTGGCCGTTATCTGAATATACAACACGTGGTAAACCGTACCGTGGGAAGAATTCTCGAACTAGCTGCTTGGCAGTAGTCGGGGCAGTGTAATCTGATACGGGATACGCCTCTGTCCAACGGGAGAGAGCGCAGACAACTACGAGAACATATTTGAATCCTCGACAACGTTCCATCTGAATATAATCCATCTGGAGGACTTCAAAAGGATGGTCAGGAGGCTGAAATCCACCCTGCTCTACGGGAACACTCTTTCCTGGATTAAACTGACAACATATCATACAGGTACGAACTTTTTGTTTAGCTGCTGCTCGTAAATGTTTGTTAAACCAAATGTGCTGAATGCTGTCTAGCATAGCCTTCTCTCCTAAATGTGCTGGACTGTGAACTGTAGCTATAATGGCTTGAACCATGGAATCAGGGAGAAACCATACAGATTTCTCCTTCGTCATCCATCCTTGATCTGTCTGGATCCCTCCTAGTTCAGTCCACTTCTTTATTTCTTCTGCTGTGGCATGTGTCTGTATGTCAATTACGTCAAGTGCGGGATCCTTAATCGTCATACACTGTGTGGGTGTCTGGACTATTGGCTTTGTCATGTCAGATGTACGAGTCTGAGCAGTCTGTTTAGCTGTTCTGTCAGCTAAATCATTGCCTTGAGAAATGATATCAGTAACCTTCGTGTGTGCTTTACATTTCATAATCGATATAGCAGTGGGTAGATGTATTGCGTCTAACAAGGCATGAATGAGGGGTCCGTGCTGAATGTGGGCACCATGGGAAGTTAAATAACCTCTCTCTCGCCACAGCACGCCGAAGTCGTGTACAACTCCGAATGCATAACGTGAGTCAGTGTATACATTAACTTTCTTATTTGTGGCTTGAATACAGGCTTGTGTTAGAGCAATAAGTTCTGCTGCTTGGGCTGACAAAGTATCTATACAATTTGTCTCAATAACTTCAGTGTCTGTTGTGACTGCATACGCGGCCACTAAATCTCCTGTACTTGTTCTCATGCACGATCCGTCTACATACAACGTCAGGTCTGGATCTAACAATGGAACGTCTGTCAGGTCTTGTCTAGGTTTCGTCTTTATTTCAATGATTTCAACACAATCATGAGCTAGTGGGTCTGTTCCAATTACAGGTAATAGTGTAGCAGGATTCAATGTATTACACCGTCGGATCTCTATGTGTGGTTGAAACAATGTCAGTTCATAACCGGTAAGTCTTGCTATGGTCAAGTGTTGTGTTTGTGTTCGGTTCACAAGAACCTCTACTGCATGTGGTACTTGTACTGTCAATGGGTGTCCTAATACTATGGCATCGCTTTGTCTGATTGCTAAAGCTGTCGCTGCCACTGATTTCAGGCATGCAGGCAAAGCCTGAGCTACGGGATCTAATGTACTGGAAAAATAAGCACATGGCTTGCGTGATCCTGCTTGGTCCTGAGTGAGTACTGACAAGGCAGTACCTTCGCGTTCTGTAACAAAGAGTGTAAAATGTTTGCTATAACATGGTGTTGCTAAAACAGGTGCTTGACATAAAGCTTCCTTTAGGCTTTCAAAAGCTTGTGTATGTTCCTGAGTCCAAGGGAGAACAGTCGATGTGGCTGCCTCCTGTGTGGTTAACTGAATGAGTGGTTTTGCTAGAAATGCGTACTGAGGGATCCACTGCCTACAATATGAAGTGAGGCCTATGAAAGCCCGCACCTCCTTTTGTGTCTGGGGTATTGACATGTTAGCAATTAACTGGATGCGATCTGGTGTAAGCTGCCTTCCCTCCTTGGACAGCGAGTGACCAAGATAAATAACTCGCTGGACACAGAATTGCAGCTTAGAAGGAGACACCTTGTGCCCCTTGTCCGCTAGAAAATGTAGAACTGTCAGAGAAGCCTTTTCACATTCAGGTTCGCTTCTCGCGGTGATCAGCAGATCATCGACATATTGAAGCAGTGCAGTATTGACTGGCATGTGGATACTGTCAAGTTCTCGTTTCAGTGCTTGGCTGTAGATGCTGGGGCTTTCTGTAAATCCTTGGGGAGCGCGTGAGAATTTAAAGCTGCGCCCATTTAAACTGAATCCGAACAAATATTGGCTTTCCGGATCTATTGGGACGCTGAAAAAGGCATTCTTGAGGTCAATTACAGTAAAGAATGTTGCTTCGGAATCAATTGCTGTCAATAATGATGATATATCAGGGACCACAGGAAATTGTGGTACAATGCACTTGTTTAGTTCACGCAAATCAATAACCAATCGGTACACTGGTGGGGCAGTAGGATCAGTTCGTTTAAGAATCGGAATTATCGGTGAATTACATACATTGGAGTCTGTTTCTACAACTACTCCCTGGGCAATCAGCTCATCAATGATTTTCAGCAAAGCCACTACAGCATCATGCGGTAACTTGTATTGTCGCATTCGTGGTAGTACCACTCCTGCTTTCAATGTAACTCGGTATGGTGTAATGTTCATGCAGCCGACATCCGTAGGGCCTTGTGCCCATAGGTGTACTGGTAAGGTCTGTAGTCGGGGATCCATGTCCCTAGACACATAGTGACCTTTAAAATCACGTAAAAACAACCTTACTCCTTCCGGAGAACAACATATTATGGCTCCTAGTGCTTTCAGAGTTTTAATTCCTAACAGATTTTCTGGGCATGATTTAGTAAGCAATAAATCTGTAGTTCGTGTCAAAGGTCCTATCGTAAGTGGTAGAGGCTGTGATACTTCATTAACAATAGGTTTTCCTGAAAAACCAAGGGAAACATTTTGAGAGCCTGAGAGGGGTGCCCCTGGAACTTCACTACGTTTTATAGTTGTTCGACTTGCCCCCGTATCGAGTAAGAATTTTCTATCTTGACCTAATAATTCACTATGTACATAAGGTCCTTCTTGATCTACAGGAATCTCGATAAGCGGTAAGTCAACTTCCCTCTCTAGGCTGGTTCATGCGTAACGCTGATACTCAGGGTATTCATACTGTGCAGTCTGATACATTTGTCGTGTTGTGGTTTGTGTGGCAGTAGCAGGCAACGGTGGTGCAGCTGGCACAAACTGTATGGGTTGCTGTGGGGCTGGCATGGACTGTTGCTGAACTGGCATGGACTGTCCATGCTGCATAGCTCCTTGTTCATTCTGATCGTGTCTAACTAATCGTGGTCTCTCTTTTGCAGTTACTCCATTTTTGATATGGGTGTGTAAACAAATACACGGTGAAACTCATTGTCTTCGCCTTTTATTGGGTGCACTTCTCGTAAGGGATTTTGTCTATCCATATAGTACGGCGCTCTTTCTCTGCGGGGCAGCGAGAGAGAATCTGGACTTACAAAGAGGACATACTGTTTACGTGACACTAATATCTCTCTAATTAGCTTGTTACTAGAACCTCTCCATCTGTTTGTGAGTAGTTCCGTTAATATATCAGGTAAAGGACCAGGGTCAGCATGTTGGCTCTTATATAATATAAGGAGTTGCTGAATCATATAGATTCCAGCTAAACGTTGTTCATCTGCACCGAGATTAAAAAACGTGTGTGCTACGGTCTCATCACCGTATTTTTCAGGACTGTCAATCCAGTGAACGGCTGATCTGGCTAATTCTTGCTCATCCATGGAATCGAGGAGGTGGTAACCCCTTCGTTCTTGTAGTATTTTATCTGTGGCTTGAAACGAATGTTCTGGAGACTTCAGATTTATTACAGGCGTCGGATACGTTCTGCTATTATTTGGGCATACAGAGTGTATGGGATCAGAAAAACATCTAGTATTTTCACAGGATCTTCCTCTGCCTACATAGGCTATGGTCTCTGACTGTCTTGCGGAATTCCCTGATTCGGACACTTCATCTTGCTCAAACTCGTCTGTTCCCAATCTTTCTTCATGAATACGCTCTATTTCTCTACGGATTTTTCGGCACATGGCTATTATACAATTTTGCTTATCGTGTCTCCCTTCTGATATATTCTGACTCCATCTTGTAAGAATAAGCATTGCATTCGGGTCTACCCCCGGACGGTCTTGATTTCTGATTACACAGTTTATGAGGAAACGTAACAGTTCCCCCTGTATCTCTACTTTCTGGAATTCCATAGCTCTGTTAATACATCCTGGATCTCGTCCTGTTTGAACAAAATGATATATGTTATCTAGATGCGTAGTCATTCCTGGTAACCTCGATTTATTCTGGGTGGTGTAAAGGTATTGCTAGCACCTCCCGTGGCCCCATCTGGGGCGTCGGGTGTGAATGGGTTCGTTGAACGTGACACAGCAACTATGGGTGTCGATACCCCTGTAGAATCGACTGCGGAGACAGATGCGGAAACAGATGTGCTTGCCGAAACTTGTGTCGGGACTTGCTGTTGCACGGGGACAGATACCTGATCCTGACGTTGAACCCCTCCGCCAGACGGTCTATGTGGTGGGGCGTTAGCATACTCGGGAGCTGCGTCGTCTAGATATGAGGAAAGAAAAACATCTTCTGCGGTTTTGGGATGCCCTTTTGGATGTACCTTAATTGGAAATAATGGGGGTGGCAAGTCTTTTGGCATCTCCGGAGCAGCCTTAGGTAGTCCTTCGGCTAGGAGGGGATACATACCATTCATAAGAGCATTTCTTTGTCTATTTACTTGTTCTGATTTCACTCGGATACCTTCCTCAATTAATAGATTTTCTTGAGCTTTATTTGAACTTTCTTTACTCCTCTCTTCTTGTCTACGTGCTTTTTCTGTTCGTCTATGAGATTCTTTACGCCATAACTCAACAGCGTCTTTCTGTGACTGTCTGACCTTTCTTTTCCATAACTCTTCCTCCACTTTCATGATGCACTCTGCATCCCAGGTTCCCGCTGCGGGCCACCTTTGACTTTCCGGCAATCCCTTGGTATAATCTACCCATAGATCAAGAAACAATATGGCATCTAAGCCATGCTTGTGGTACATAAAATGCCCTGGAGTGTCCCTAGGAGGAATAGGAACTGCTTCTTCAAGCACCCCTTTTCTGGTAGTAATCTGTCTTAACTTCGAGAAGAGCGGCATATTGACAACTGATCTGATACTTACTCTTGAACTTACTTAATACGAAAAAACACAATAATGAACAGTGAACAATGAACAATCATTCATACCACAATATTTGAACACTTTAAACATTAAACATTAAACATTTTAGCAACGACCGACAATGATGACAGTCTGCCTAACTAATCACCACGCTGAATTCTTGACAATAACTGAATACTTCGGAATACTTGATATACTGCTAAACAGTACATATACACTGCTAAACAGTGCAGACCGGATTTGTGTACCCAAATCCGTCTTGACCGGCACAACCTATGTGCGCGTCAACACGCCTCCTCGGCGATGGTACTCACCGAGTAGCTCCTTGAAACGGAAGGCCTCAGAGAATGGACAGGACTCGATGACTGCGGACAGCGGACCCTCTGGACATCGGGATTTCGAAAAACCTGGTGGGCCTCTCTATACCTCGGATCTTGCTCTCTCAGCTAGGCTCTGGTCGGGATACTTCGCACTTCTCACCGCCTCGTCTGGGTTGATCGCAGCCTCAGTCGCCCCCGCTTGACCGGAGGGAGCTTACAGGAAATCCTGCTGGTACGCGTTTATGGTCCGTCCAGCTGTGGCAGGAGACCGGGCCTGCAACGCACCGCCGGCGCGTGAGATGAGAAAGTGTCCCTGTTCGGGCGCCATTATGTGGTAAATAAAATCTTCTTTACCGGACTGAATTTCATACTGGATCTTTAATCAAAATAGCTCAGAATAATAAGAGGCAGAATCCGTGGTATAAGAGGTTTCTGAATGGGCTTTATTCCAAAATGGCCGACTCGAGTCGCGGCCTTCAGGTTCCGTCACCAAGAAGGTTCAGGAAGTGAAGTACCATATTTTATTGACAGACATGCATTTTTATAATAAGTACATTACAATGAAACGAATGTAGAAGGCGTAACATTTGATAAGAAAAGTGACATAACAGGTACGTAATCGAAACTAGGCGTAATAAGGAATAAAAGAAACATGATTGGTTAGGATTATCAGACATAGGTGGATCTATAAGATAATACTTGGCATAGATGCGCGCGCAGCAGCATGACGTGTAATTGACGTGCAACTAGGGGGTGAAGGGGACTTGACATTAACTCTACATATGGAGACGAAAAGTCTGGGGGTCAAGTCAACCTAATCTCAAATCATATCTAACATCCTATGTTTAAAGAACTATGTTATCCACAAGGAAGGACTCTCGGACAAAATCTAGTCTATACTGACTGTGTGCGTGCACAAACGCCTAAGTGTCTATATGAGATGCGAGAGGCAGAAAACTTTCCATGGCAGCAGGGCTATGAATCACTTGCAGGAGGACGGAAAGGCTGAGTCCTTTGCTTGTGAGCTAAAGGAAATGTTTACCTAAATCACTAGACAGGAATGCATCGGCTGAAGAGCAAAATAGATAATTCGAAGGTGAAATACAGCTTCTTGGCAGGCAGGCGAAAACTGGCCGAGGCAGGCACCGTTAGCTGCACAGGGAGTAGGACAAAGTTCATGGATACAGATGCGAGCTCAAGCTGAAGCTGTCAGAGACAGAGAGCAGGGAAAGGCTTTGAGGACAGAATCGGGCCTACTTGCCTGAACTGCAAAAATGGAGTAACTTAGCCATATAAAGTCGGTGGCCTTTCATACTTAGGAATCGAATATCCAGCCCATTGATGGCGGATCTGACAGAGAACATGTTGACGGTAGACACACATATGTTTGCGTCTTAGAAACTGGAACTGGAGGGAACATACATGTACTTGTAACATGCATATAGAACCGTTGGGGTCCAAGATAGGGGACATAACTGATCAGGAAAATCCACATTTCCACAGAAGTTAAAAGCAACATACATGTGTTTTCAAGTGCATAAACACCCCCCTTGTCGCTGCTACGTGGACATCAGTTCTGCATCCACTGCGTTTGCCAGAATGCCCTGTGTCATGGGGGGTGGGGAGTGTCACACTGTAATGGAGTAACCCTTCTGCTGTATTAAATCTCAGGATTTATGAGTTTTAATGCTGAGGGCTCTCCAGGGAGTGCCCTACCCACAAATATAACAGCATCAATGTAATCATTAGAGTCAAGTGCACTGTGAAACGATAAACGCCACGGTGCCCATTAGCCTGCATGCCTTTACTCCCACACACAAAGCCCCCCTTGGCTCCAACAGTCCCATGGCCTAACTCACTCATGACATTGAATTCAATGCAAAAAGTGACATGCTTTGTGACACCACAGAAGCTATTCAATTTGCCCATCAGATTGTTGTTAAACTGGTCGACTACACAGTTCCCCCTTGCTGAAAGGATGCCCTGCGTCCCCTGACAGAAATCTGACAGATTTCATTTTGTTGACACCATACCTGGCTGGTTAAGTTCTGTGAGCCGAATTTTTAGCATTGTGTCAATCAGTAATGGTTGGGGACAATAAAACGTCCCAAATCCTGACACACTGCTGGCTGGCACATATGAACCATACTCAGACCAGTGTTCTAGGTAGCTCGTTCGTATCTTACCATATATCTGCGTGCCTCTGTGGTCAGGCAATGGCTTTTACTTGTGAAACTGGGAAATCGCCCAGGCATCTGTGTTTTTAATATTCCAAAGTAATTCAAAGGTAAACCAAAAGTAAAGTAAAGTGACCAAACTTTACATTTAGAAACAAAATGCACAGCAATGCCTTTGGCTTGTTGTATCTTGTGTGTAAGTCACTAACTGTGGGATCATAATGAGTGCAACACTTTTAATATGGTGGATGTTACATTTAATACATTAGGGTCATAGTGTCCAGTCACAACTTTCATAATACTACAATAAATATATGGGTAAGTGATATTCATATATGCATCTTAACTGGCTCTCAGTTGGTCCATGTGGCTGGCTGTAGTTAGTCAAGGCCCCCACTGCAAGGATGGCCAACTCCACAGGAGTGAAGTTCGTGGCCCTATCACCTGCACCTTCAGCAGTGGAGGACGCCCGCTACGGAGGGTGGTTGATTGGCAAATCATCTCATGCGCTTAGAAACGTGTACGTCAATGTCATGCATTTTCTGTCAATGGACGCTTGCCCAGGAAGACGACGGATTCCATCAATCATCAACCATTCTAACCATTATGACACTTTAAATCCCAGAAAAAGTAGCTATAGACTTCGCTTGCTACTCTGTCATCCATAATGGATATATCAGGCATCCACCATGTTTGGTCCACCATCAAAAACCTTAATTGCCAGAATGGGGTATGAGTGACAATATGGTGGAACGATAGTATAGTACCTTTGAACCATCCATCATCCACGACCTTGTTTCCATCAAAAACAACTGGAATTTCCCATTGCAAAGAACATATTTACATTGTCCCTTGAGTAATATGTGTCAACGTTGATATATTTCTCCAAAAATAATGGGAAAACAAGTATAAAACATGCAATGGAATCGTTAGCAGTGCATACATTTTTGTATTTGTATAAAAAGTTATGTATGTAATTGCTTACATTTCAGTATATTTTGCACACAAAAATTGTCAGTTTTTATATTTTTGACTATGCTGGTTGTGTTTTGAGAAATTGTATTATGTGAAATATATAAGAATGTTTGGAATAGGTAACAAATTCACATTGTTGCCATATTATGTGTGTCTGTACTTACACTTGTAGCTAAATATATTATTTCATTATGCCCATCGAACAGGTGTCTATCAGTGACATTAACACATTTTACTCATATGTTTCAGATATGACCATCAACCACTTCATTCAAAATTTAAAAGGATACGTCAATATAATGAACGTATACAAACTACATCTGAATTGATAGGCCATGCAGGAAAGATGCATCATTAAGAAGTACATGCTGAACTGTAACACCATTGAGGTTTTTTTGGCACAACAATTTCAAAGTGAACGTTTGCGCCAGCTGTCAGATTTCAGACTGCCATCCCAACTACTGTGAAGATCATAGCAGTGTTACATTGCTGTGCTACTGGTGCCTGTCAGTACGCAGTTAGTTATTCCAGTGGCAAGTGTCAGCCAACTTTTTCAGCATCCTTAACTACATCCTGGATATTATGCTACACTGAGCAATTTCACGGCCAGAACATGTGGCTGGTGTCAGAGGTGGAACCCATCTTGCATTGGTGGCATTTCATGACTGGGAAAAAGTGTACTGCAATAGGAAGCATTTTCCCTCCATCAATGCACAGCTGGTTTGCATAATTCACTAGTGCGACACCTGTACATCACCAGTGTGTGTGTGCAAGATTTCTAGGCTACATCCATGACTCACTAGTGCGACACCTGTACATCACCAGTGTGTGTGTGCAAGATTTCTAGGCTACATCCATAACTCACTAGTGTGACACCTGTACATCACCAGTGTGTGTGTGCAAGATTTCTAGGCTACATGCATGACTCACTAGTGCGACACCTGCACATCACCAGTGTGTGTGCAAGATTTCTAGGCTACATCCATAACTCACTAGTGCAACACCTGTACATCACCAGTGTGTGTGTGCAAGATTTCTAGGCTACATCCATGACTCACTAGTGCGACACCTATACATCACCAGTGTGTGTGCAAGATTTCTAGGCTACAACCATGACTCACTAGTGTGACACCTGTACATCACCAGTGTGTGTGTGTGCAAGATTTCTAGGCTACATCCATGACTCACTAGTGCTACGCATCTCCTGGATACTAGTTGGCAGGCCTTGTGCCATGGAGAGAGATGTTGGTCACATGTGCCAGCACATTAACAATGACCTTTGCTGGATGGTAAGTGACTGTAAAACATGTAACGGCTGCAATCCCTAAGGACATATCCTCTGTTAGGATTTAAGCTCTCAATCACAACATTTGTGGTTTGTTCAGTATTTTCAAAAGTGTTACAGAGTTTAATATTGTGTTTGAAAGTAGAGTAGTAGAGATTCAATATCACACATATAGGTGCCGATTCCGATCCTGTAAAACCCAGGTACAAATGGTCGTACGGAGCGTTTTCTCCGTACGACTCGTACCCGGGAATTCCACCGTACAAACCAGCAAGTACGATTCGTACAGAAATACCATTTCCGTACGAATCGTAAAAAACAACGTACGGCTAAAAAATACATACAATTCTGATCCTGGACAGCGCGTACATGACGTCCGCACGGAGTCAGGCAGCGTTTTACGGACCAGCAAGTACGATTCGTACCCACAGCACTCTGCACGGCTATATTTTTACGGGAGCCAAAAAGTGCCGGAAAAGCTAAGTACGCCGCGATGCACGAGGAAAAGGGGGCCCGGTACGCGCCGTACACGCCATCACCCACATTGTATGTGTCCTCATGTACGGTGCGTACCCCAACATTGCATATGTACGGACTGTACCCCCCGCCCCAGCCCCGTATGTACGCGCTGTACCCCCAGCCCCATATGTACGCGCCGTACGCCCACCCCAGCCCTGTATGTACGGCATGTACCCCCACCCGCGTATGTTCGCACCGTACCCCAGGCGTACCCCCCACCCGCGTATGTTCGCACCATACCCCAGGCGTACCCCAATCCTCGCATTTGTACGGTCCGTACATACGCGAGGATTGGGGTACGCCTGGGGTACGGTGTGGACATACGCGGGTGGGGGGTACGGTGCGAACATACGTGGGTGGGGGGTACATGCCGTACATACGGGGGTGGGGGGTACACACCGTACATATGGGGGTTGGGGGTACGGTGCGGACGTACGCGGTAGGGGTGGGAGGCTGGGGGGGGCATACGACTCGTACCCCGGGCACACGGGGTAGGGCTCGTACAAAGTTTGCTCCGTACGGAGCCTTTTCCATGCGCTTGTGTTTTCGGACGGGCGGTACAGATCGTACTTGAGCGCTCAGACTTCAGTTTTACGATTTGTATGTAAAACTGTCCGGGGACGTCTCGTAGACTTTTCCCGAGGCGATTCGTATGTATTTTTCACGTTCGAATCGTACTTCGCCGTTTGTATGGGACTTGTACGATTCGTACGTAAAAAAATACGGATACGAGTCGTACGGAAACAAAAAACCAGGATCGGAATCGACCCCTTAATGTTGCCCCTGCAATACCAGAAGTTATGTTTAACAGCTGTTTAGGTTTGCTTCTAAAAAACAATAAATATAACAAACAACAGAATGTTAGTTAGAAACATATTAATATTTTTTCTTGAACCTTCCTGGTTTAGATCATCCTGCCATCTGCTGGGGCATTAGCAAGTCAGCGGATACTTTAGAGTGGTGACAATCTTGGTTCTTGGATCAGCAGTGCAAGTTGTCCGACCAATGATGGAACAGTACTAGAGCAACCAGCAGCACTTCTCCTCCAAGCCATGGAGTGATGCCAATGTACAGGGGTTTCGTCAACAGTACCGGACGCGTGGTGTGTGTGTCAGTGACTTGATGTTATCAGCCGTAGCCGGTGTGTGGAAATTCACGGTACTTTCTGACTGTGTCTGAGCAAACCTTCGGTGCAAATTACATGGGCAACCCAATGTATGGCTAAAGACTAACATTTTTGTTATTACTGTATTGAAAAGGCCAGTTTGTGCCAATATGTCACAATGACTTTACATCTTCACAGTAAGTGGAATCATTAAATATCTTGCATTGGAAATACTTTGCCTTAGTGATACTGTGTGAAGTAGAATCCATCAAAAGCCGCTTGGCTGTTAGCACTAGTAATATTGAACAATCCTAGACTTCTAAGGGAGGTTAGTGTGGCAAAATAGCACACTCAGAATGCAACATAAACCCTAGGTTCCAATAAACATATGTAGCTACACAATGATTCCTTTGAACCTAAAAACAAAAGAATGATTCTATATTGTAATAATTATTAATAAATACATATTTAATCATTTCTGATGGGCAATATGCAGGTGTAAGAGAATGACATCCAGGATTCCAGATTTCCTCTAACTCAAACAACACCCTTTGGTAGAGTACAGGTGTAGCACTACCTTTCAGGTCTTATCTATAACAGCATTTTTCATACAGACTGACAAACAATCTTTAGCCATCAGCTGGCAGCGGTGTCCCATCACTCACAATTTGTAGTGAACAGACTTATGTTGTGCCACAGTTGAGTGAGACAACTGAACCACTTAGGTCGGCAGACACAAGCCACTTTGCAGTTCTTTTGAGTGACTGATCTATACATTAAAAATAATTTCAACATTTGTAAAGCGCGAACATATCACCTCTAAGGGTATCCAGGCGCTAGGGGCCGTCGGGGAGATTAAGTGAGCTATTGCCCAGAGTCGCGTGATGCTGAGCTGAGCTGCTGCTGGGGATCGAACCATGAGCCCTGTGCTCCAGAGTCAGCCGCTCTGGCCACTGCACCACACCTCTCTGCCTTTAGTCTATATCCACTCCAGTGTAAATGAGCAGATGGCTGTGTGTTTGTTTTTATGATACAAATGAGTAGTACTTGCACTTTCAAAGCCCCACATACTCAAGTTTGTGAGGGTGGGTAATGTGCGTCACAGTGGAATGGGTCAACTTCATTATGATCCCACTTTTCCATTCCGTGACTTTCACATTTAATTTGGCTCATGTGTGTTTATTCAACACTCCAAATAAAACAATACAATTTAACTCCCAGAATGCAGTGATATGTTAATATAAAACCCAGAACGGGAATATTTTTGCCCCGGAGACATGGATTCATCTGTTACAACTTTTTACTACCTGAGTTTTTTAATATGATATTGTTGCTGATCAAGAGATTTAATATTTTTTAAGTGAATCTGTTATGGGTGGGATGGGTAATGGTGGGGTGTGATTTGTGGTCTAAATTTAAGGTCAGACCTGTTTGATTGTGTTTCCTACTCTGACTTTTGTGAAGGATAATGGAATGTCAGAGTGAGTAAAGGGTAGATTGTGATTACATAGGGAATGCAGTGAGCTGTGACAGACATCAGGCAGCATGCTTGGGTGAATAGGTTTCCATTAGTGTAGAGATTTGCATTAGGGATTGGGGTGGCACAGTGCAGACAGGGCGAATTAGTACTTGTTGGAGAGCTAGTCTTCGTACTTACCCATCTCCAATCTGCCTGGAATTCCCATGGTGCCTTCAGTGTGGAGTATGTCAACACCTTCCGCTCCCAGGGCATGAGGTCGAGAGGCGTGAGAAACCCTGCACAAGTTGCCAGGGTCTCTTGGTGTGACTTTGAATGGAGGGAATAGACTCTCCCCTGCAGGTCGTTAAACCACTTGTGGCTGTCTTCCTATAAGCACTTTTGGGTTGAAGACAGCATTGACCTTATCCATGGTTCAGGACCACATTTCCCTTCTCTGGCTCATGGCTGTTATCTAGGCCGGTACTGTAAACAACTGGAGATCAACCCAAATTGTCTCCTCCACCGGTAAACATCGTTTACAACGATGATGATACATCACATGCTATTACAACACAGTCATTACAACGACCGCGTTGTTAGTTCGCATACCATTACAATGCAAGTCATTATAACGGCTTGCTGTAGGGAGCAGAAGGTGTTGGATTTTAAATCCAACACATTCCCTACTGTTGCACAGACTGGAGTTGGAATAGTAACTTATAATATGTCAAAATCCAGCACCCCCCTCCCTCCAGCAAGTCGTTGTAATGACTTGCATTGCAATGGCATGCGGCGTAACAACACGGTCGTCGTAATGACTGCGTTGTATGGCATGCATTGTAAACGCATGTGTTGTAACGTGGCCTATTCTCCTCCACCATCACAGTTAACTCATTATCCGATTTTCCTTTGGATTCTATAGCCAGGAACTGTGCTGCAGCTGCATATTTTGAGTGGTAAATTGTGTGTGTTGTTTAAGGAGTGTCTTTTGTGGTGGGAGATGCAAGTGTTGTTGATGAGGTGATTTTAAGGACATGTCTGTTGATTGACACATACATCAACATTGACAGATGCATCTGCCATTGGAAAACCCATACGCCCTTAGAAACCTCCATCTTGAGGGTCTCTTAACCCACTCTGATGCCAGACAACTCTAAATATGTGATACAGATGTCCACCATACCAACATTGACAAAAAGGGGTTCGGCGACAAAGGACAGAGAGTCAGACTATGGGGGACTGGTGTTAAGCCGATGGACCTTCCTCCATCAGGACAAATGGTGGTCCATTAGGCCAAACTTTACATATGGAAGACGGATAACAGCCGGCCTGACAGACAGATTCGATCTGCTATGATGGAAGAAGGACAGCCCTTCTGGCTCTAGATCAGGCTTCATGTGTTTTTAGTAGAATTGTAGAAGTGGACCTCAGCTAGGCCTAACAGTGCAAGGGGTTCGCCCTTCTCTGCACAGAGTCCTCAGACCAATAGGAAGAAGTTGGCACAGAAACTGGAATAGAAAATACAAAGTTTAATAAACCTCATGAGGTGGAACTACATTCAAACAGCACCCTTCGGTATTGAGTGAAGTAGCACACTGAACAGAAAGAGCATGGTCCTTTTATACCCACACAGTGGCTGAAAAAAGGCGGTACAAGTATACATGAGAAGAGTTATGCACATAGATGGTCATACAGAAATGCACAGTCAACAGTAAAGGAGGAGCTAGCAGTTGCTGACTCTGGTAGAAACAACCTGACAGCTACAGACTAAAAACAGATGCATGGACAGCTAGACTCTTCTGCGCCTGTGCAGAGTAGCAGAGTCTAAGTATAGCCAGTCCTTTAAACAGAGCACAAGGGAAACCAACAGTGAAAAAGGAAACAGCTCTTGGTGAGCACATGGCAGGCAAAATGGCTGCCAGAAATACAAATGGATTCCACAAAGTGGACAAGATAGCCTCTAAATACGAGATGGATTCCGCTAATGCTAATACAATCGCAGCCAATTTACAACAGATGACCCTTTTAGCATTAGCTGAAGACATCTGTTCCTTTGGGGTAATCTAAATATGCATCCCGTACATCTATTAGCATTATTTCGGCCACTTCTTTATTCAACATTTGTTGGGCCTTTGTCTCTGCAATATTCCTTTTGACAGGTATACAGACAGAAATGCAAATAGAGCAAAGCATTGGACCACATTGGATACATACACAGCATGTAAAAAGTATCGAAATAATTATACACAGGATAGTTAGTAACTTCCAGCCCCAAGCAGAAACGAGAGTCCAAAACCATCCAGCCAGAGTCCAAGTACCAGTCTCTGGATGAATTTCTGCTGCAATCTTATGCAGCTTTGATATTGCGTCATATACTGAAGGCGAGTGATCCGGTATGAATACACAACAGCTGCTACCGATGATGCGACATGCACCACCTCGATCAGCCAGAACCACATCTAGGACCATTCGGTTCTGGAGAGGTACAATCCTTGCAATTTGCAGCTCCTCCGTAATGTTCCCGAGTGCCATAGCTGTCTGATTGGTAACAGCTTCCACAACTCTAGTTAATTGTCTTACTTTCCTACTGTTTAATGCAGCACCCACAAAGGAGAACAAACCTAAATTAAAATCGACATATAGTTGCAGAGTGGTATCAGTTTGGTCTACTTCGTCAACACTTATTGTCCTTTTGTATCTATTCCTAGAGATATCGTCGAATAATTTAAGGTCCCGGTGGTAGGATGCAGGTGCCAGAAACACAGGGGGCAATAGAAAGGACACATAGCACACGCCTGACCACCCAGCAGGTAGTTGATAATATCCGTGGCTACCACAGATAAAATAAGTATTGTGTGAGGCTATGAAAGTGCTATTGTTTATACCTTCAATAGACAGAATTACAGTACATTCACTTTTCGCCACTGGAATTCTTCCAATACTGCTTACACATAAATCTGCTTTAGCTCTAGTAACAGAAATCACAAATTATTTATTACTGGTAAAAGTTCTCATATTTGTGAAGATATATGGCGTTGAAATATTGTCCGGTTGATACTCTTCCCATTCCCATTTGGTCCCTTTGGCTTGAGGATAACCATCTTTATCTTGATAGCATACTTTATTGAGGCGAAAAAGAAGTCCGCCTACTGTGCGTCTTCCAGATGCAAACAAAAGCGCATACCAAGCTTGACAAGAACCATTATGAGAACAGGGAAGAGGAATAAAAGGTGTTCCTCCTTTCTTTTGATGTGCAGGTATCATCCCACACACCCAACAGTTGGTAGTATTTGTGGCATTATGAGTATGATGCAACATCTGGATAAAGGTATTATTTAAGTAGGATTGTCGATGCTTCTGCTCATGGTAGGGAAGCGCAAAGTAGTGGTATTCAACTGATACTGGAGTAGTAGCGATCAAAAGTTCTCAAGCAGGAGCCACTTTCTCAACGAACCAGGTTATTACTGCTACAGCCACCATAGTAACAACAAACCCTATAGCACAAATGATCTTTCTCTTAGCAACAGTTGATCTCATTGTGGACATGATCAGCTTATTGTTGAAAACAATCGTTGGAGCTCTTATCCCTGGGCAGCCGTTGATTTCTTCACCGAGGGTCAAGACGGGTGTCGCTACACTATACAGAACTGATCCTCCCCCCTTGCCACATCGGCATTCCGTTTCACTAACCCTGGGAGGTTGCTCAACCAGTCTATTTCAGCAATGCAGGCTCTTTCCGTTGTCTCAGTTGGTATCGGGATACTCCAGGAATTGTGTGGTCTGGGAAGACTTCCTCAGGTTCGTCAGGTGATATGGCTTGGCCTTTCTCTGTATCCAGGATGTCCCGATGGTCGATCAAAGCAACAGGATCCACCAAGGTAGACGGCACTTTCTTGCAGTGGGTGGAGTGCACCCAGTTCCTCCTGTTCGTCACTCGAACCGCAGTTCTCGTTGAAAGGAGCACCTGCTCCGGACCGCGCCACCTCGGTTCCAAGCTGCTCGACCTCTGGAACGATCGGATCATCACCTGGTCTCCAGGCCGAAGTCCATGGCCTTCACCTGCAGACCTATCAGGAAGAGCTTCTCGAACCTGTTGATGAATAGAGACCAAACTGTCAGTCAATTGTGATAGGTAGTCACTCATCAATACACATGGCACATCATGTATGGGACGTGGTTTAGGAATTCCCCAAATGTTCATAGGCCTCCCAAATACCACCTCATAAGGTGTAAGACCAGACTGCGAATGTGGCACTGATCTAATGGACAACAGTGCCAAAGGTAATGCGTCTGGCCAATTCAAGGATGTGGAGGCTAGTATTTTCGCCAGTTTTAATTTAAGTGTGGCGTTATACCTCTCCACTAACCCTGCTGATTGTGGATGAAAAGCAGCGTGAAACTTCTGTTTTATCCCTAACCCCTTCAGGACATATTCGACAACTTGCCCAATAAAATGGGGTCCGTTATCACTCCATAAAAGTTTACAAACACCAAATCTAGGGAAAAATTCCTTCAAAAGCACCTTTGCTGTAGTGAGAGCTGTATTGTCCTTCGTAGGGTATGCCTCTATCCATTTACTAAAGGCACATACCACTACCAAAACATACTTTAAGTTATTACAGCGCTCAAGCTGGATATAATCCATTTGCAGAACTTCAAAAGGTGCGGTTGGCGTAGGAGTTCGTGTCCCTTTACCAGGATTATGCTGAAGACAAATCAGACAAGACTGCACCATCTTTTTAGCTGTAACGGCAATTTCTGGATGCTCCCAAACTTGCGTGAGCAATTTCGTTATCGAGGAGGCTCCAACATGTGCCGGCCCATGTGCCATATGAATCATAGGTTGTAAATAAGCTGTCGGCAATCTCCACTTGCTCATCTCTTTATTCCTCCAACAGCCCTCATCATCCAATGTTCCCTCCTTAGACCATTGCTCAATTTATTCTGCAGAAGCAGATCTCTGCATGTCTAGCACTTCCTGTCTGGTATCATGCCAGCGTTCGGCCTGTGACTTCACTACGTACATAGACGTGGTGCTTCGCTGCATGGCAGGTCCACGGGCTGTTTGGTCTGCAAAAGCATTGCCTTGTCCTATCTTATCAATTATTTTCTTATGTGCACTTCATTTAACAATTGCTATCCTCTTCGGGTATGTTAAAGCAGTCAAGAGAGTATGTACTAATTCTCCATGCATTATTTGCACCCCGTGGGATGTAAGAAAGCGCCTCTCCTTCCAGAGTAGCCCAAAATCATGAGCCACTCCGAAAGCATAGCGGCTGTCTGTATAAATGTTCACAGATAAGTCAGTACTAAGTTCACACGCTGGTGTCAACGCTATTAGCTCAGCTGCCTGAGCTGACTTCTGTGGAATACGAGCTGTCTCAACTACCGTCTGAAGTGTTGTAATTACATATGCAGCTGACGTTGTACCATCTGGTAACTTCAAACAGGACCCATCAACCCATAGTTCCCCATCAACACTTGAAAGGGGCGTGTCTTGCAAATCAACATGACCCTTTGTCTGTTCCTCAGTAAGGAATATACAATCATGAGACTCCTGTGACTGAGACTGAGTCGCCGGGTGTGGCAACAAAGTGGCTGGGTTTAGTATCGCACATCTCTTTAGAGTAATGTGAGGGGCCAACAATGTCAATTCGTATCCTGTCAGACGAGCACTAGTTAAATGCTGCGTCTTCGTCTGATTTAAAAGGGCATCAACCGCATAGGGTACTTGCACCAACAGCTTATGTGACAAAACTATCCCTTCACTCTGACGTATTGACACAGCTGTTGCTGCAACTGAACGGAAGCATCCCGGTAACGCACGAGCAACAGGATCAAGTGCTGCTGAAAAATATGCACAGGGACGCTGTTTGTCACCGTGTGTCTGTACTAAAACTGACAATGCGCATCCATCTTTCTCGTGTACATATAATGTAAAAGGCTTCGTATAATCTGGAGTACCTAACACTGGTGCTGAACAAAGAGCTTGTCGTAACTGTCGGAAAGCAGTCTCACATTTATCTGTCCATGGGAGGGGCATTGGAGTATCTTTGGTCAAAAGTGCTAGCAAGGGTTTAACAATGTGTGAAAATCCTAATATCCATTGCCTACAAAAAGAAGTAAGACCAATGAATGCAAGGACATCTTTCTGAGTACGGGGCACTGGTGTGTCTAAAATAGCTTGAATGTGATCTGGTGTGAGTGCACGGCCCTCCTTAGACAGAAGGTGACCTAAGTCGGTCAACTTCGGTCTACAATATTGCAATTTCTTTCGTGATACTTTGTGATGATGGGAAGCAAGAAAAGACAGCAAGGACAAAGTACATTTTTCACACTGCTCATGGGTGTCGGCTGCCAACAAGATGTCATCGACATATTGTATGAGAGCCACTCCTTCAGGCAAAATGAAAGAATCAAGTTGTCTTTTTAATGCTTGACTGTAAATACTAGGACTCTCAGTATAGCCTTGAGGAACTCTACAGAATCTATACGATCGATTATTCAAAGTGAAACCGAATAAATATCGGCTATCAGGATGAATAGGGATCGAAAAGAAAGCATTCTTCAAGTCTATCACAGAAAATGTAGTCGCTGTCGGGGGAACCAAAGTAAGAAGTGTTGTTATGTCAGAAACCACGGGGTATTGTGGTACTACAATCTTATTAACTTCTCGCAAATCAATAATAAATCTGTAAACCCTAGTGTCAGTATCTTTTTTCAGAATAGGAAGAATCGGACTATTACAAACATTGTAAGGAACTTCCTCAACAACCCCCACTTCAATGAGATCATGGACAATACATATGAGTGCTTCTTCACCTTCCTGTGAAATTTTATATTGAGGCAAACGTGGCAGCACAGCGCCCTCCTTGACACTAATATGTACTGGTGGAATAACCATTTGCCCTACATCAGTGTCTGAAGTAGCCCACAAAGTACTAGGGAGTGAAGCTAATGCAATATCCTCTTTAACAAGACAAGCTCTCTCCATCACAGGATGGTTGTCATTCAAGATAACACGTACACCTTCTGGAGAACATCGTATCGTAGCCCTGAAATACTTAAGCATATCAAGACCTACGATATTGTCTGGTGTATTTGGGGAAAGCAAAAATGGACATGGAGCAGTACATTTATCCACATGGAATGCAAGTGGTTGCGACAATAGGCTAAGGGAAGGGGTTCCATCGAAGCCTATCGATGTAATGGTTAAGCCAGACAGGGGAGCCCTTGGAACCAATTGTTTAGACAAGGCGCTACGAGTAGCTCCTGTATCAACCAGAAACTGATCAGTGGAGCCCAAAACATTTGCTGTAACATAGGGACCCCTCTGATCTACTGGAACTTCAACTGATTCCTTACCCCATCCTAGGCAATCCTATGCATAAGTAGAATCTTGAGAATCAGATGGCACATAAGCAGACATTTGATATTGGTTCCTTCTATCAAAAGTGTTGAACCCATCCTGCCCACGTATATTAGCATCAAACCTAGCACGATCACCTGTGCTTCCTCTAGGCCCTGAATATCCTGGACGATTTCTCATTTGTTCCCTACCACGTGTACACTGCTGAGCACGCCGTGCTGGACAATCGGAAACCCAGTGCCCGAATTTCTTACAGTACGCGCACTGGTCAGCAGACAAATTCGAACGAGTATAAGAAGGGAAAGACCCACGTCCACCTCTATCACTACCTCTAAAAGGCGGACCATAAGCCTGAGCCAACATAACCTTCGTTTTTAATTCTTTAGTCTTCTTATCCTCATTACCCTTTGCTTCTAATTCCTGGCGTTCATAATACTGAGCCATAGTCAAGAGAGAAACCGGGGAAGCGGTAGTCCATGAACTCTCACTGGCCTTTAGGCGACTAGCTATTCCTGGCAACAGGTTTGCGACATATTTATCGACAAACAGATGTCTGCCTGTGTCATCTGTCAATGACTGGCCACTAAAATCGTGGAATGCTTCTTCAAAGCGTGTAAAGAAATCCGAGACCGATTCATCTGCCTTTTGCTTACAAGATGCTAAAACAGTCCAATCTATCTTTTTAGGGGGAATAATCGTTTTTAACTTAACTAATATAGCTGCGGGAAGATCTAAAATTAACTGACATGGCTTCTGTGGGGGTTCCCTTTCTACATCCATTTCGTCTAAGTCTCTCCATAACGCCCCAAAAGCTGCACGACCATCAATTTTACGAACAGTTCTCCACATATCAGGTGGTAATATCAATCCGAAAAATAAATCAATATCAGGCAAATCATAGTGCAAGAGCTAATAGCACCCTCAACTTCCTCATAAAAAGCGGCTGGATTTTTCCGCGGATCAGGCAATGCAGTTTTAAGTTCCATAACATCCGTCCTATTCCAAGGAGTGTAAACCCAATTATAAATAAAATAACCCTTCGCATCAATAGAGGCCTTATCATCACTTGTACCCTGTCCTTTAGGAGGAACATATAAAGGCGCGGCCTCCCGCATAGGTTTCGCATGAACTATCATAGTCTTATCTGTTCCGGAGGTAAAAGCTTGTGCCATGCCGGTCTGAGATGTCTGTGCAGCTACGTCTGCAGCCTTTTTCTCCTCTCGCAAACGGACTGCATCAACATGCAGTTTAACCAAACGCCTGATTGTATCAGCCACCTGGGAGAAAACAAAAAGACCATCATGCATTTGTTTATAATTATCTGCTATATCGTCAGACTCTAACTCCTCAGAATATTTCCTAAAAAGCTCAAGGACCTCTGCGGCAAACACCTCAGTAAAATACAGCTGCTCCCTTTCATACCACCCTCTCATACTATCTAGAAGTTCAGAGGCGGGGGCAGTGCTATGAACTGCTTTACGAGCAGCAGATCGGAGCTGGGACGAACGCGTAGCAGTCAACATAGAACAAAATGCTCGTGCCTTATCTTCCTCCGAACTAGAGTCCTCATCTGACTCATGAGGGGCAAACGGAACAGTATATGGAGGTGGAGGGCGATCTAATAATAAGGAATCATCTTGTGGTTTATTAAGTATAGGATAAAGGGGCCGCCGAACAGCGTATTGGCCAGTTACCTGTAAATTGAGCTCCCTATCTTCTCTCTCTTTTAACTCTTTTATTTCTTTGTTCTTCAGCTCTAATGCTTTCACATAAATGTTCTTTCACTGTTCTTTTTCAATAAAAGCTTCCTCACGCTTCATTTGTTCACGCACTTCTTTCTCCCACATTCGTACACAATCAAACATATCTTGCCTAGTCTTTCGCTTACACAGACATTGTTCCACATACTCAATCTTTCGTAAATCAAATGACCCATACATAGGCCAACGCAACTCAGGATCCTTACGCGTGTATTTATTCCATAATGTGCTGTACATTATAGAAGAAAGACCATGCTTAATATACATATCCCTATTAGGCGTCCCCTCCGGGGGGGGCGGGTTGTGCTTCATTGAGTCTCAAATAAGTTCCACTACAAAAGCAACACATCCTACGAAGTGTGCTAAAAACAGGCATGCCAAAAATAGTGCAGAATATGCAGTATTATAATCAAAGTAGCACTTAAGGTACCTTTAGTACGATGTGCCGTTCAAATCAATTCAGATAGAGAAAATTCTCCTCATTACCTGCCTATACAGGTTGCAACTTATATATATATATATCATAACAAACCAAGTTGGCCAACACAAAATGCGCAATCCAAAAGCCACAGTAAGTGTTACTAAACTACCTTATCCTCATTACCCTTTGCTTCTAATTCCTGGCGTTCATAATACTGAGCCATAGTCAAGAGAGAAACCGGGGAAGCGGTAGTCCATGAACTCTCACTGACCTTTAGGCGACTAGCTATTCCTGGCAACAGGTTTGCGACATATTTATCGACAAACAGATGTCTGCCTGTGTCATCTGTCAATGACTGGCCACTAAAATCGTGGAATGCTTCTTCAAAGCGTGTAAAGAAATCCGAGACCGATTCATCTGCCTTTTGCTTACAAGATGCTAAAACAGTCCAATCTATCTTTTTAGGGGGAATAATCATTTTTAACTTAACTAATATAGCTGCGGGAAGATCTAAAATTAACTGACATGGCTTCTGTGCGGGTTCCCTTTCTACATCCATTTGTTCTAAGTCTCTCCATAACGCCCCAAAAGCTGCACGATCATCAATTTTACGAACAGTTCTCCACATATCAGGTGGTAATATCAATCCGAAAAATAAATCAATATCAGGCAAAGTCATAGTGCAAGAGCTAATAGCACCCTCAACTTCCTCATAAAAAGCGGCTGGATTTTTCCACGGATCAGGCAATGCAGTTTTAAGTGCCATAACATCCGTCCTATTCCGAGGAGTGTAAACACAATTATAAATAAAATAACCCTTCGCATCAATATGCATTGTTCTAAGTCTCTCCATAACGCTCCAAAAGCTGCACGATCATCAATTTTACGAACAGTTCTCCACATATCAAAACCAACAGCAAGCACCGCAGAAGGACACTTACCAATCACTTGGTGTCCAGGTTCCAACTGCCAAGTTCTAAAATCGACCAAATGGTCACTGCACGGTGGGTCAACAGAAGAGATCTCAGTCGAGGACCGGCACCACCTGGATGGTCAGATCAGAAAGAAAGGAAAAACGCCGTGGTTGCCAAGACTCGGGTCTCATCGGGCAGCTATCGCGTCCAGAGCGAGATTCCAATCCTTCGTCGCGACCAATCCTTTGGGCATCCGAGTCGCCGATGAGCCCCACTGGTTGGGCGCCAATTTGTAGAAGTGGAACTCAGCTAGGCCTACCAGTGCAAGGGGTTCGCCCTTCTCTGCACAGAGTCCTCAGACCAATAGGAAGAAGTTGGCACAGAAACTGGAATAGAAAATACAAAGTTTAATAAACCTCATGAGGTGGAACTACATTCAAACAGCACCCTTCGGTATTGAGTGAAGTAGCACACTGAACAGAAAGAGCATGGTCCTTTTATACCCACACAGGGGCTGAAAAAAGGCAGTACAAGTATACATGAGAAGAGTTATGCACATAGATGGTCATACAGAAATGCACAGTCAACAGTAAAGGAGGAGCTAGCAGTTGCTGACTCTGGTAGAAACAACCTGACAGCTACAGACTAAAAACAGATGCATGGACAGTTAGACTCTTCTGCGCATGTGCAGAGTAGCAGAGTCTAAGTATAGCCAGTCCTTTAAACAGAGCACAGGGGAAAACAACAGTGAAGAAGGAAACAGCTCTTGGTGAGCACATGGCAGGCAAAATGGCTGCCAGAAATACAAATGGATTCCACAAAATGGACAAGATAGCCTCTAAATATGAGATGGATTCCGCTAATGCTAATCCAATCGCAGCCAATTTACAACAGACTTGGTTTAGTGAACACTGCCAAAGTGCCCAAAAGTTGGCCCTAAAAGACATTGAGGAGTGGCTTGATTTCATCTCCTCACCCATAATGATATTCTTCACCCATAATACCATCATTGTTTCAATGAACACCAGTTTGTTAACATGGACACGTCCAAGTCACAAAAGATCTCTATCACCTGCGGACTACCCCAAGGCTCCATAATGTCTCCTGTCATCTTCAACATATATATGAAGTCGCTTGGTACTCTAATCACAGATAGCAGCATTAAGAGTCACTTATATGTCTGTGATACACACCTCTACTTGAAAGCATTATATGCTTCAGACATTCAATGCTCCAAACAGTACTTGCACATCATCCAGATTTGGAAATCCAGCGCCTACCTGAAGTTCAATCTGAGCAAGACATAATTCATGTTATTTGCCAGTAACAATAAACAAGATACACAACAAACCTGGTTTAATGACATGAACCTTGATGACTTTGAACCAAATCTTTCACCAAATGGCAAGTCCTGCCTTCACCCTGGACACCATCTTCACCCTAAAGGAACACATTTCCAGAAAAAAAAATGGCGGCCTGGTACTAGGCCTCTCTTCTGAAGACAGTCAAACCATTTCTTCCAGAAAGAGACTTCTGAACTGCTGTTCAGGCCCTCAGACTCTCTCATTTGTATGATGGTAATGGCCTACTTCATGACCCCCAGACCAAAATTATAACCATATCATCCCCACCATGCTGGAACTCCATTGGCTCCCTTTGTTTGCCTCCACCGCCTTCAAAATCAGTTGCATCATTTGCAAAGCTATGACCAGCACCGCTGCTTATCTTGCAGAAAAGCTCACCATGTCTGGAGGATCTCAGCCAATATACTGCAGACAAAGAAGGTAAAAAGAAAAGAAAAAACAAGGCAGCAGACCTTTTCCATTGATCTATCCAGGATCTGGAACAACATCCCTCTAACCATCAGGGCTGCTCCAACGCTGCTCCAATTTAGAAAAGAGTTGGAATCACCTCTTTGACGATCACGACTTCACAATGTCTTAACCCTCAAAACCTATTCTTACTCATTGACTTTATGCTTATCTTAGACCATGTAAAATGCTCCGCTGCCTTTTAGCGAGATTTGTGCTATAGAAAAACCATACACAAAATAAGCATAGTTATAGCAGCCGCACGTGTTTATTGTGATTTGGAAGCCACACTTTTTCATTTGACCAACCTGCCACCTTTAGCAGCAGAGGCCAAAACCATGAACAGCGGAAGGTGGATTGAAGACAATAGCAAAGAAAGAGAGACTCCTCACAAGCAAGAAAAAATTGAAATGTTCTTGCAACTTCACCTGACACACAAAAAGAGGTAGGATGAAAAACAAGAGCTGTGCAACTTCCCTCCCGCTGCTATTCAACTTCCCATTTCCAGTGAACGTCTCTTGTCAAATGCCTCAAGTGTCTGCTATGTTTCTAGGTGTCTCTCTGGTGCTTTAATAAAGTGGCATCTTGTAGGAGGAACACCTTAGCTGTCAGACGAAAAGACAGGGTTCTGTCAGTTCAGGCTAAAGCAAAGAAGTCCTAAAAAAAGATTGCAAAACTAAATATTTACCAAAATATTTCTGTTTCTGGTTTCTTATCTTCTGTTGTATTATCTTCACAAACAAGCACTAAATTAACTCGTTCTTTGGCAGTCCTGAGAAAGAGACAAAGGGTACTTGTTAGACCTGACATCCTTGGTGTAGTTTTTCCCTAACTTTTTGCCGTCAGTCCTCCTGTTTTTTCTGACTTTGTTTTTGCTGGCCTTGGGACTCTGCTGGAAACTACAACATTTGGACAAGTTCTGATGAGCCTAAGAACGTGAGAGGCTTGTGAATTTGTGAAGCTTGACGGGTAGCAACCCTGAGCAGGTTTTTAAAGGGTTTCCTAGTTTCACTAAACTTAAAGCTAAAGATGGTTTTTAAAAGAATGAAAAGAGATGCTGTGATGCACTAGGAATTTTCCCGCTACCCCATATGGTGGTCCAGCAGCAGCTTACCTTGGTTTTGAAGGTGCTCTCTTCAGCGATATGACATTTCTGGTTGAGGAAGTCCCCGGCGATAAGCAAAAGCACAGTCCACTCAAAACAATCACTGTGGCCAGATGTCGCGTCCTGGTTGATAAAACACCAAGTTGCATGGGCCAGGCAAATTTTAACTATGCATTTCTATGTAAAGTGTGAAATTCCTTGAATTTGCCTGCTTACGCGAGTAGGATTCAACACTCATCCAGTCCAGAGCCTATGTGGATTGCAAGTAGAATATTGACAAACACGGTTGGTGGACAGAAAGAGGAAAAATGGAGCAGCTTAAATGAGTTTATACAGCGGAGAACAGTATCGTGCATTGACTTGTACTCTTTTGTGTTTCTTCGTGCTTTGTAAGTTTTCCTGCTGTGCCTTGACAAGTAGGTAAATGCGCGTGTGGTACAGAGGTTGGAACGTTCGTTGTGCTTATGTGAAATCTTTTGTTCTTTTATAATAATTTGCGTCTCGCAGAACTGCGGCAAGCTTGCGCTTGCTTGGGCAATGCGAGCAGAGGCAATCATGAAAGCCTTAGGCGTCCCTCTGTTCTGGTCGTTGTTGCAGGGGTGTCTGTGGGTTTGGGATTTGTTGTCCCTCATGGGGTTCAAGTACATCAGTGACTTGCCATGGTGCTTTACAGAGAGATGTTAGCAGGAGAGATCTGTCAACCCTCTGGAGGGAATCTGGGCATACTGCTACTGTGGCAGGTACAGCACCTTCATCTCAGAGACATTGCATTTTTGAGCGAGCAATTTAGAGTTTGGTCAGACACACAGAGTTGTTGATGTCTTAGCTGAGTCAGACGTTTTGTAGCCGTCCAATACGGTGCACTCACAAAGGTTTATTCTTCACAAGAGCCATCTTTTGCAATGGGTTATGCCTGACCCATGGCCAAGCTCCTGATTCCTCTGGTCATCATCTGGGCATTCCATCATGTTTATCTTCCTCCAAGCTTTGCTGAAGCTTGCATCTGTGCTTTAATAGGGCCTGCAAGAGCTTGCATGCAGGTGTGCATGTGCCCATGACTTGATTAGCAATCGTTGTGATGTTGTATCCATTTAGGGGAGTATGGCTCCCTTGATTTGTGTGTTTCCCTTGTTTGCAACATGCCTTACCGTGTTCTTTTCAGGTGTTGTGGTCATAATAACCACTTTTATTTGCATAGGTATTGGGCCTGGGCATGAGGTTGCATTCCACTTACGTAGTTTACAGAGTTTTTTCCTGCTCACCGACATTAAGTTCGCGAGCACCGTCCATTTTCCTCCACACCACCTCCTGCCGAGATTCCTCAACATGGGTGGTCGCGGATGGTCCCTACCGCTCGGGTTGAGAAGCATTTTGTTAGCATTGAAGAAGCCGACGCTCGAGTAGAATAATTACTTGAGCAGCAGAAAACAGCAGCACCCTCTTGCGCTGCGCGTGGTGCCATTTGCACTGATTTTACAGCGCGGGGAAAACACCTGGCGCTACAAATCAGCATGAACGGCGCGGCGTGACACGCTCCGTCGCTTGCGGAGCTCCGTATAGTGCTGTAGAGTTTTTGGTCACTTTGTGGTGTTCTGTGTAGCGGAACTCTGCGATCTCCGACCGGGCCTAACATGTATCTGTCTGTTTCCCTATTTCATAGTGAAACACTCTATTTGCAGTACTTATTTATTGGTGGGTGGGTTTGTAGAACATGCTTTTCACGTGATTTGGATTTTTCTGGTGTGACATTGAGAGAGTGGTAATGCTTAGCATGTGTTTAGCCTTATTCTGGATTTTCTCTTTTTTGGATTTTAGTCTTCGCTTACCTTTGTGGGGATGGTCCGTTATATGAGTTTACCCTCATGTGACGTAACTTCCCTTTTGGGGTAGGGAAAACTGTGTAGGAAGTGTCAGCCATGTTTGCTCTGTGTGTGCATTAAGCAAAGTGGTTTTCGATAACGCCTCTGTCCAGAAAATTCAGAGTTCCCAATACCTGTAGCTTTGCTATATCTTACCTTTTAGCTTTCCCTTGGATTAAACAGTTTTCTATAGATATAAGTAACTTCTTAAAGAATGCCTAATCATGTGAAATGTATGTTAGTGTGTGAAAAGCATTCGATTCGATGTTGCCAGAACTCGGCCAAGCTCCTGTTTCCGGGGGCAGCCTTAAGACAAAGATGCTTTTTTTTTACTCTGGGATGTAGTCGGTAGGACCTCCGAACATCAGCAAACAAAGGCCTGGAGCTCCGAACATCAGCAAACAAAGGCCTGGAGCTCCGAACATCAGCAAACAAAGACCTGGACCTCCGAACATCAGCAAACAAAGGCCTGGAGCTCCAAACATCAGCAAACAAAGGCCTGGAGCTCCGAACAAAGGCCTGGAGCTCCGAACATCAGCAAACAAAGGCCTGGAGCTCCGAACATCAGCAAACAAAGGCCTGGACCTCCGAACATCAGCAAACAAAGGCCTGGAGCTCCGAACATCAGCAAACAAAGACCTGGACCTCCGAACATCAGCAAACAAAGACCTGGACCTCCGAACATCAGCAAACAAAGGCCTGGACCTCCGAACATCAGCAAACAAAGGCCTGGAGCTCCGAACAAAGGCCTGGAGCTCCGAACATCAGCAAACAAAGGCCTGGAGCTCCGAACATCAGCAAACAAAGACCTGGACCTCCGAACATCAGCAAACAAAGGCCTGGAGCTCCAAACATCAGCAAACAAAGGCCTGGAGCTCCGAACAAAGGCCTGGAGCTCCGAACATCAGCAAACAAAGGCCTGGAGCTCCGAACATCAGCAAACAAAGGCCTGGACCTCCGAACATCAGCAAACAAAGGCCTGGAGCTCCGAACATCAGCAAACAAAGGCCTGGAGCTCCGAACATCAGCAAACAAAGACCTGGACCTCCGAACATCAGCAAACAAAGACCTGGACCTCCGAACATCAGCAAACAAAGGCCTGGACCTCCGAACATCAGCAAACAAAGGCCTGGAGCTCCGAACATCAGCAAACAAAGGCCTGGACCTCCGAACATCAGCAAACAAAGGCCTGGACCTCCGAACATCAAACAGGCCTGGAGCTCCGAACATCAGCAAACAAAGGCCTGGACCTCCGAACATCAGCAAACAAAGGCCTGGAGCTCCGAACAAAGGCCTGGAGCTCCGAACATCAGCAAACAAATGCCTGGACCTCCGAACATCAGCAAACAAAGGCCTGGAGCTCCGAACATCAGCAAAGAAAGGCCTGGAGCTCCGAACATCAGCAAACAAAGGCCTGGACCTCCGAACATCAAACACAGGCCTGGAGCTCCGAACATCAGCAAACAAAGGCCTGGAGCTCCGAACATCAGCAAACAAAGGCCTGGACCTCCGAACATCAGCAAACAAAGGCCTGGAGCTCCGAACATCAGCAAACAAAGGCCTGGACCTCCGAACATCAGCAAACAAAGGCCTGGACCTCCGAACATCAGCAAACAAAGGCCTGGACCTCCGAACATCAGCAAACAAAGGCCTGGAGCTCCGAACATCAGCAAACAAAGGCCTGAAGGCCTGGACCTCCGAACATCAGCAAACAAAGGCCTGGTGCTCCGAACATCAGCAAACAAAGGCCTGGAGCTCCGAACATCAGCAAACAAAGGCCTGGAGCTCCGAACATCAGCAAACAAAGGCCTGGAGCTCCTGCATCGCACAGCACCTATGGGTTAAACTTCATTGTGCAAAACGATGGGCTGAGATCAACCCTTTCTCTCTGCTTTTGTGTTTGTTGTGTATTACCTACGTTCATTTACCAACAAGTAAGGGGTAGCAGAAGTGACAGCACACTAGACCGGGCCAACATTATCATTACAGCAGCAAAATTCGGGAAATTTCTGAATTTCACATTACGCGAAATGCACCAATTTTCTCAAAATATATCATATTGTCCGATTGTGCATAACTTCTTTTACCTGAGTAGACACCCAAGGGAAAAAAGTCTTATGAGTCGAAACAGAAGTGGGAGGCTGGTTCGTACAAAAAATATCTCACTGAGCGACATATTCTTCTGGTCATTCACAAAACTTTTTATTCTTAGTGCGTGCAAAGTGACAAGAAATTCATGCAAAACGCATTTTGTGAAAAATTGGAATTTCACAAATGTTCTCAGAATTCCTTCCTTTTTGCCTCTGGGGCAGTGCTTTATTTGTAAAACAATAAGTGCAGGGTCTTAAAGCTTTGGTCAGAAGCTCATGGCTGGTGCTATAAATTTTAGGGGTGTCTCATACCAAGGCTGGTTGGTCTTTTTGTCCCCGCTCATGCTTCTTTTATCCACACAAGGATGTCTCTTTATCTTGCTCGTGCAGGTTCTTTTCCATCCCTGCTTTCTCCCTTAGTCACTCTTTTAAATCTTTCTCTTGCTGTTTCTTTCCCACTTTGTGCTTTTATCTCTTCTGCAATGAATGAACGTCTGATCAGAAAGTGCCACCCCCCCCCCTTCCCCCACCTGCAACCACTGGTTCAAATTAAGCACTGTTAAGTCTTCAGGATGGGGAAGGAGTGGCAACATAAAAAGTGAATTGTGTTTCTAGAACCCTGTTTACATGACATTTTTGCATTTGAATTCATGACTCTTCAGACCAGCGGTAGCAAGGGCAGTGCGAGGAGTACCAAGGAGCAATCCAGGGGTAGCAGCTACTACCCCTAACCATTCCTTCCCGATGTCTATGTTGTGTATAGATGACCTTTGGCAACGTTAGAAGGACTCAGCAGAAGCAGCAGCGGCTCCTCCGCTAAGGCGCAGGAGCGTCGCCCCACTGCTTTTGAGCAGTGAAAAATAGAATGATGATAACAAAGGTTAGTATCATTTCATTTTTCTTCGCGTACTTCCGACAGTGAGCTGAGGGAGGGGCCGTCCATTCACGTCAACACAGCCGCAGAAAGGAGGAGTAGAGGTGGCGCTGCTTCAAGTGCGCATGATGGTTTGGCCGGCCGTCTAAGGCCGGCCAACCTGTCTTGTGCACTTGGATCTCTCCACCCAAGCTGTGCTTTACAGCCGGGTGGAGAACAAGCAGAGGGTCATAGTCCATTAGTGAGCGCCTAACTAACCAATCACTGCGCTGCTCTCATGCTGGGTATACCAGTATGAATGCAGCATCTGGATTGGCGTAGAGGACCCCGCGGCATGCTGGGAGTCGAGGAGCAGAGGCCAGAAGAGCACCGACGCTGCAGAATGCAGGTAAGCATTTTTTTGTAATTCTTCCCCCCCCCCCCTCCCCCCGCGCTGCCCTACCACTTAAATGCCACAGCAGCCGGCACTGCTCAGTATCAGGCATACTGGTATTAATGTATTTCCCAATTGCATCGTAGTGCATTGAAAGCCTTTGCTGCTTCACAGCGCACTCAGCAATATGTTTTGTAACCCTAGATTTTTCAAGTCTTGCAGCCAGCGATGGGACAGACAGGGTGGCAAAGTAACACGTCATCACGCTCTGAGCTAGAGTTTCAAATATAAAAATGACTGCAATCACAAAATGTATCAACTACCTGAATATCTACTTGATGTAGTGCCAATTGCCAAATAGCTGTCCTCTAGGGGCTAGAACTACAGTAAGAGGCATACTTTCTAATGCACAGTTACTTTTGCACGTCTCTGCAAACTGTTTTAACATCTCATTATGCGCACTCCACTCTGCCCATTCATCATCATCCGGCCTCCAAAGTATTTTGGTGCTGATTAAATTAGTTCCTGCAATCCCTATCTGAACCCAGTTAATTGAGAAAATTTATTGGCGCCTGGCAGGTTTATGCCCGGGTGATTAATTGTTATCAGCTTTGATTTCGCTTCTGCATAATTTAACTCTAAATCCTATGCTGGGGGCCCCATTCAGCCATTAACGGCGGAAACAAACACTTTTAAGATGCAAATATTTATGATTTATTTCCTAATGGGACATCGATCATACTTTTGCTGCGCAGTTTCCAGAGTGACAAATATGTTGAGGACAATATTTTGAGTCTGCAGCTCAGCGCCATAAATTTACGGAAAGGCAGCACGTCATAAAAGTTTTAAAAGGAGTACACACTGGCATTTATTTTGCAACAAGTGACAAGCAAATGCCTGTGTTTGTCTTCCGTGTGTGTCATAAAGTATCTCTGGTGAGTGTGTCTGGCTTGAATGGTGAATGACCAGCTCTCAGTCCATGTTGATTCACGGCGCAACAAATCTTAATTCGTGTCAACACAAAACTGTCTAATTCCGCTGGAATAAGAGTTGTGTCTTTTGTAAAAATGAATAACAAATGCAGCTGAGGACAAGGGGTCACGAGATGAGGCAGAGTGGTGGGGGAGTGGGTTTCAAAGTATTACAAGAAAGTTCATGGTGTGGCGTGGCGGGTGCGGGAGTGATTGAATAGCAGTGTCACAGCAGTGAATGCAGTGTTTGCATTGAATGCTGGTGATGGATGCAGTGGTGGTTGTATTGTATGATGATGGTGGATACCGTGGTGGTTGTATTGCTTGGTGCTACTGGACACAGCAGTGTTTGCATTGAATTCTGGTGATGGATGCAGTGGTGGTTGTACTGTATGATGATGGTGGATACCGTGGTGGTTGTATTGCTTGGTGCTACTGGACACAGCAGTGTTTGCATTGAATGATGGTGATGGATGCAGTGGTGGTTGTATTGTATGATGATGGTGGATACCGTGGTGGTTGTATTGCTTGGTGCTACTGGACACAGCAGTGTTTGCATTGAATGATGGTGATGGATGCAGTGGTGGTTGTACTGTATGATGATGGTGGATACCGTGGTGGTTGTATTGCTTGGTGTTACTGGACACAGCAGTTTGTATTGAATGGTGGTGGTGGATACAGTAGTCATTGTATTGCATGATGATGGTGGGTGCAGTGGTGGTTGTATTGCTTGGTGCTACAGGGCACAGCAGTGTTTGTATTGACTGGTAGTGGTGGATGCAGTAGTGGTTGTGTTATGCAATGATGGTGGCCGCATTGGTATTTATATTGCTTGGTGTTACTGGACACAGCAGTGTTTGTATTGAGTGGTGGTGATGGTGGATGCAGTAGTGGTTTATTATAGAATGATGGCGGGTACGGTGGTGATCGTATTGCTCGGTGATGCTGAACACAGCAGTGTTTGCATTGAATGCTGGTGGTGGATGCAGCAGTGGTTGTGTTATGCAATGATGATGGAAGTATTGGTAGTCACATTGCATGGTGTTACTGGACCTGCAGCGTTTGTATTCTATGGTGGTGGTGGATGCAGCAGCGTTTGTATTCTATGGTGGTGGTGGATGCAGCAGTGGTTGTGTTATGCAATGATGGTGGAAGTATTGGTAGTCACATTGCATGGTGTTACTGGACCTGCAGCGTTTGTATTCTATGGTGGTGGTGGATGCAGCAGTGGTTGTGTTATGCAATTTTGTTGGAAGTATTGGTAGTCACATTGCATGGTGTTACTGGACCTGCAGTGTTTGTATTCTATGGTGATGGTGGATGCAGCAGTGGTTGTGTTATGCAATGATGGTGGAAGTATTGGTAGTCACATTGCATGGTGTAACTGGACACCGGAGCATTTGTATTCTATGGTGGTGGTGGATGCAGCAGTGGTTGTGTTATGCAAGGATTGTGGAAATATTGGTAGTTACAGTGAATGGTGTTAATGGACACAGCAGTGTTTGTATTCTATGGTGGTGGTGGATGCTGCAGTGGTTGTATCCTATTGTGGTGGTGGAGGACGCAGCAGTAGTTGTGTTATGCAAGGATTGTGGAAGTATTGGTAGTTACAGTGAATGGTGTTACTGGACACAGCAGTGTTTGTATTCTATGGTGGTGGTGGTGGTGGATGCAGCAGTGGTTGTATCCTATTGTGGTGGTGGAGGATGCAGCAGTAGTTGTGTTATGCAATGATGGTGGAAGTATTGGTAGTTACAGTGAATGGTGTTACTGGACACAGCAGTGTTTGTATTCTATGGTGGTGGTGGTGGATGCAGCAGTGGTTGTATCCTATTGTGGTGGTGGAGGATGCAGCAGTAGTTGTGTTATGCAATGATGGTGGAAGTATTGGTAGTTACAGTGAATGGTGTTACTGGACACAGCAGTGTTTGTATTCTATGGTGGTGGGTGGATGCAGCAGTGGTTGTGTTATGCAATGATGGGGGAAGTATTGGTAGTCACATTGCACGGTGTTACTGGACACCGCTGCGTTTGTATTCTATGATGGTGGTGGCCACCCTTTCAGCCGTAAGAGCACATGGTCATTGAATCTAACATAAATTGTATCCCAGAACTTCACATGAGGAAACCCAAAGGCTTCAAGGTACATTATTGGCTGCACCATGAGCTAGATGTGGCCTTTTATGTGAAACCATACTCGCATTACCCTATAGACAATATGCTTTCCTTCACTGTTGTCATTGTTGTTTTTTACTATATCAACCAGGTATTTACCCTCTGCATGCAGCTAGACAGATGCACTGCATAGGTAGAACCTAGAACTACGCACGAGGAAGCGCATGGACTTTAAGGTACATCCTGGGCTTTACCTAACGGCTAGGTATGGCCATTTATGTGGAACTACACTCGCTTTACCCATAAGATGATATGCTTTCCATCACTGTTGTCGCTGTTGTTTTCATTATCTTTTTTTATTATCTTTATTGTAGCCACCAGGTATTTATTCTCTTCGTGCAGCTGGACATATGCACTGCATGCTGATACATATTCACCTACTAAGAGTTGTCGCTGGATGTTATCATTGTTCTCTCTCCCTTTTTGTCCCTTCCAGGTCGGTTCATACATCGATTGTCTCAAGGTATACTATATACTGTTAATGAGCTGGGGTAAGTTATGGCTTTAGGGAACACATGTACTTCTGACAGACCTCCACATGAGTAGTTTAGTTTTCACGTTTCACGGTCCTGACGAATTGTCGCGATCATCTGTTTGACACATAAACAGCAAGAAACATATTGACCTTCACCTGTATTTAGAGCCAACTTGGATCATTACATCCAGCCTTTGGCCTATACCTGCTTTTAGTATAACAGAGGGATCCATATATTAAATTACCGCTCTGTGATTTCCTCTAGGTATTTTTAGATTCACAATACGCCACTCTCCTCACTCAGAGCACTTCTACATAGCACCTCACACTTCAAGACAGCAGCTTAAACAAAAAACCCAGGCAAAGATCCCCCCTGCTGGCCCCTTTGGGCAGTGCCGGCCCAACAAGGAGCTGCCCAATGATGAAGCATAAGACACACAACTGATGGACGGAATGCAGAACAAATCAAAACATCCACCCCCAGTCATGAGAACTGGGTTAAATCCATCATTCTTTTGCCCAATGATGAAACATGACATCCCCGGGGGTGTGTGAAGGCTCTTGCTCCTGATGGATCAGATCCCTTGACTTGATTCATCAGAAACTTTCGACCTTGCGTCCCCTTTATCTTCTCCTTCAATAGGAACTGCACACCTCTGTGTATATATGTATTCCTGGGTGCTTGTGTGCTTGACCTTTATCTGCACTTTGTCTCTCCTTTTGTAGATTGCTTCATGGAAGACCACCATGACCTGCATTGCAGCCTTTCATGCTATTGGCTGCACTGAAAATGATGGTGGACTGATGACACTAGAGTGGGGTTTCAGTCCACCATCATTTCGGGTGGCATCAATACAGATGCATCATAGCCCACACATCAGATGCAAGCAAGGCTTTGCTGTCATTTTGAAAACCCGCCGCCTCCCTTCTGTGCAGTATTCCTGGACTGTTGCTGAAGGTGTCTATGCACAGCACACACAGTTTGCTGTGCCACACGGAAAGATGCAGTGGGATGGAGCTGTCTAAGGGCCTAGCTGCCATTTGTACAGCTGGTGTAGTTGCACCAGGGTCCAGAGCCCTGAGGTGCCAGTAGAACCCTGAGAATTGCTGTCATTTACTATCACAAAGGGCAATTTTCATTGCTTGCACCAGGGCCCCTGGCATCCTTGCTACACTACTGGATCTGTCAACTGATCTACATCAAGGGCACTCATTCCTCTGCCAGCCCTGAGCCAGCCCTCAGAGCACATGGATTAGACTCGGTAGCAGAGGAACAATTGTGGGCAACTGGACCATAGATGATGGCGAGAGCTGGGCCAGGCTGAGTATCAGGAAAGCAGGTTGGAACACTTTAAAATAGACTTTTAGCTGAGAAGATAACATGCATTTGTAAACCTGGGACCCAAAAGCGCAGGAGTAGTTTATGTTAGAAGTTACAGTACTTCATGGCATTCTCTTTTATATTATGGGATTGACAATTCTTGGTGAGCTCATGAAGTTCCTTTGGCAGCCTCGAGATGTGTCTTCTCTTGATTCCAAGGATTCCATCGCAGGTTGGAGTCTGCGTGGTCCTATGATGAATATGTTCCTTATGCTGTGTTCTTGTCCTTCTCTAGGATGGTGCAATGTTGTCAGATGTGAAGTTAGGCATTGGATCAATATACAAAAGGATCTTCTGTGGACACTTTGGATAGTTTGATGGGAATGTCTTTTTCGCTGAGCTGTGGGTGTATGATTTTAGTTTTGGAAAGGTGTGGCCTGAGGACTTTACTGATTGGTCATGCTTCTCTTAAGTTGGGCTCATGCCCTTTGCCCCAGGGTCTTCTTGAGGATTTTGGGAGCCCCAGGCAAGACATATTTTGTGGCCACTGTATGGATTACATTTTGATTTTATTACCTATTTCCTACTAATTGAAGCTACACTATGTCAAACAATCCTAAATTATATATTACATGTTAACAGGGTAACACACAGCAGCTAAACATGTCTTTCTTGGGATACTGGGTAGAGAGACAGAGCCAAAGATAGGGAGAGATGGAGGTTTAGACAGAGATAAAATAGAGAAAAAGTTAACTCCCCCTGGAGGATCTCTTGGAAGGTGGGGGCCCTAGGTAAATGCCCACTTTTCCCATGCCTTAAAATGTCTCTCTTTTGCCCAACGCTTGGCTTGGGTAGCCTAAATGCTGTGTTGCTGAACATGTGTGAGCTCTTTTAGGAGTGCAGTTGATGTTCTGGTTTCTGTGTTCTTGTGTTTGTCCAGATTTCTCTTTAATGGTTATTGTTGTTGGTCTGAACTTGTTGTGTTGAGAATGGATTCATATGGGATGTTCTGTCTAATATGCTTTGTTGTGTTTGTGTTGCATCTCAAAGTGCCTAGTGCCCATAAGAGCTCCCTATTTTACATATCTGCACTCTTGCATGTGTATGAAATGATTTGGCTAATATGTTCTCCAGGATTAGGTTACCAATCTATTAATAATCCTGTTATGTTTGTGTGGAGCATATTTGGTTGCTATGGATTTTGTGAAAGAGGTGGAAGCTTCCGACATAAGTTTCCTTTGGTGGGTTTGGTGTGTGTGAGGCGTTTGGTCTAATGAGTTCTATTGGAAGTTTGTGTGTGGTGTATCTTGGTGGCAAGTGTTGTTGGGTACACTGTGATAGTTGCCTGTAGGGCGTATCTCTGCTGTGTTGGATTGTATGTGAGATTCTAAGTCTAAAGTGTTCTCTTTGATGTTGGACTTTCATGCAAACAAGGCATACTTCTCGTTGTTCGGATGAGACAGCTGTCACTTACTTAACACAGGCATTGAATAATTCTTAAAATAAAACTACAAGTCCCAGCATGCACAGGAGTGCTGACACACAAACAGAACTGCCTGATGGTTGCCCCTCATGGCGCATGGTGAGGCTACTACCAAGCTCTAATTTGGGTAAGATAGACTCAAAAGCATGTAAATGTCCTCCCCGCATCCCTGAGGTGGTACCTACACCAAAGCACCTTTACATCTTCACATGACCAAAACACTGATAGAAGTTGCATGCACAGCATCAATGCTGGCCACCGGCCAATGAAAGCACAGCAGGGCTAAGAGATGGGGCGTGCAGTGAGGCTCAGCATCCTATAGATGTGAAGGATCAGCGAGATTCCAGCCAAGGATTCTTAAACTATGGTGTACCAGTCCGATCCTACAAGGAAAGGCCACAGTGATGGTGGTGAAAGGGTTCAAGATCAGAAAGGCGGGCTCTCCTTGAGCAGTAGACGTGGAAAGAGCAAAATATAATGATTGAATTTATCTTTAGGACAGGAGAAGACTGAAAATATCTCATGATTCTTCACCCATGTACTCAGCTGTGCTCAATACCCCTGGCTACCTTTGTGAACCAGGCCCCCAGTTTTTAGGAACATGCGTACCCTGAACCAGTCCTTTTCAAGCTGTGCCCGCAGAAGATGGAACTCACTCACAGTCACGGCTCGCATGGCTCGCGGGTGGAAGGGCGAGTGGTGGGGTCGCACGGGGGTTCGCGTTTGGGGGGATTTTAAAAATAAACTTACCTTATCCTGGCCAGGTCCCACGCCCACGTTTTCCTGCTGCTTTCCTGCTCTCCTGCCTCCGGCAGGAACAGGAAGCAGGTACCTTCCCTCCCCTCCCCTAAGCCAATCACATCCCTGCAATGGCAGTGTTGTGATTGGTGCGGACGGTGCCCAGCCGGCAACCTGTAAGGAGGCCATTTTCTCTATGTAGGCTGCATGCAACCTACATAGAGAAAATGGAGAGTGCGCATGACTGGTTCGCTTGGCCCCAGAGGGCCGACCAAACAGTCAGGGCCCACAGCATTGGGCAAGCCACTCCTCCTTGACCCGCCCACCCGCCCGCTCCCAACCAGGCATACCATTCTCCTTTCTCGCAGCGCAAGAAGCAGAAACATAAAATGGCATTTAAAATACCATTTTATGTTTCTGCTTCGCGCTCTGCGAGAAAGCAGTGGGACGACGCTCCTCCGCCCTAATGGAGGAGCCGCCCCTGCTCACTCATCCCTAAACTCTGGGCTATAACCTCACAGTCAACCTTAAAAAAAATCTCAAAGACTTTCACCTGACTAAGGTGCACATGCATCAAAATAGCAAATCCTTCATTGGGATTTTTAAGGAATCAAAATTAAGGATTCGCTATTGGCTATGCACGTAGGAATCGCTAATAAATTAGCGAATCCTACAAATACCTTAATTGCGACTTGCAAATTGTTTCCCATTCATTCCTATGGGCCTGATGCATTTTACCTGGCCCTCTGCCCTGCAGCCTGCTGCCACTCCACATGGACTGGACTGGTACCTCGTGCCGATTCTGATATCACTGGGTTATTTTCCCTCACTTCGCTTTATCCATGTTTGTAACATGTAACACAGTTTATTAGTGCTGGAATAAAACTAGTAATGCCCCCTGTTGTCCCACAACCTCATGTATTTTCTTCAGTTTAACTATTTTTTGTACTTTCTTTCCTGTTATTTGTAAAGCACTCTCGCACTCTTGAGCCTAATATGTGCTGTATGAAACTCTAACTAAATAAATAAATAACGCTTTCTGCCACACTGACCCTAAAATCCTTTCCCGCTTGCTAACAAAAAGTTTGCTGAAAGGCTAAGATGGAAGAATGGCAGGTCAAGATTACAAGCCATGTCGGTGCTGGTTCCAAGCCAAAGAAAATCTGCTGTACTGAGGCAAATTCAAGGTCAGCTAGGCTTCTGTAGTTACCTGCAAACATGGCATTTCTCCCAGTTATTTACATCTCTCTGATTCTCTTAGTACCCAGCAGAGGCGCAACTAGAGCCAAATTTTGTGGGGGCTACGAAAGATTTCGGGGGGGGGGGGCAGGGCTAATTCTTCCAGCAATAGCCAGAGTGGAGATGAAGGGGTGAAAGTACAACATGGCCTCGTTAACACGTAAATGGTCTATTAAAGACCTGTTAAGTACTCAGGTGTGGCTGTGATAAGCTCAAAAACTGTCCCTGTGTGTGTCCGTGAAGCTGTCTCAGCCTGGGCTGACACAGACGATGAGGAGAGGGCCCTTTGAGCCCAATGGGCATTGCGTGCCTGGTGCCCAGAGGATACTTCTGACAATAGTCAGAGCTTAATTTGTAATAGAATACGTGCCGGGTCCACAGTTTCCCTCAGAAGCCGCAGCAATCGCTACTGAAGTTCAGGCTGCTGAAGAGCAAGGCTGGGTAGTCGTGATTCCACCTCATACCGCTTTCATCCACCATCTAACGCTCCCTGCCTCTTTATCTCACTCTTGCAGGCTCGTTTCTTCCTTTTCCACTGTTTTTTTTATGTCTTTGCCACCATTCTTCCTTCCTCCATTTGCGCCAGATTCACAAAGGTAAACTGAGACGAAATTCTAACTTTACAACTTTCGGTATTCACAAATAGCATTTACGAGTTTCGTCTAAGTGTAAATTGGGCCTTTGCTCTGGAGAAAAGTCTGTTGAGGAAAAATAAGTGGTGGTCCCCAAAAAGGAGTGCCGGTGGGCCTCACCTGCAACCACCGGCTCAAATTAAGCAGTGCGTGTGCGCTAACTAAAAGGATGGCAGCTCTGCTGCCTTTGTGAGGGAGCCGGTTAAAGAAGGAGCTTGTAGAACCTCAAAAAGGCCGAGCTCTTCAATACAGCAAGAAAAAGGAGAGCAGAGCCTCCCTCCTACTAAAAGTGGAGCTTGTGATGAACTTTCAATCAACGGGTTCAGTCTAGGAAAGTCTTGGCAAACACATGCACCTAAAATTACAATTACATGCTCCAAAAAAATGATCTGCATCTGGGGCTAGTGGTGGCAAAACGGATATTGCAAAATATTGGGGGGGCTCCCCAAATACCAACACTGAAAGAGTGGAGGGCATGTCTTAATCTTTACATGGTTGCGGAACAGGTGACATACAAGGCCAGGGGCTGTCCTTGGAAATTTCGGAAGATATGGGCACCATGGATCAAGTACTATGGCCTAGAAGTGATGGGGGCAGCGGAGGAAGGGGGATTGCGGTTTGGAGAAGTGGGAAAAGAGCTTTGATTGATGATTGATGTAATGTTAGTACCCATTATTTGTACCCATGAACAGTGTAACCATGACGCTTTATTCCTATCCGACCAGGTGGCTCAGACCCCTCCGTGGATCCAATTGACATGGACATTTTATTTATACAATTGCCGTATACGTCACGGTGCTTTGTCATCAATGGTGCATCATGTACTCATGCTTTGTTTGGAGTTTGTTTTATTTTTCGGAAAAAAAATATATATTCATTAAAAAAAATTAAAAATGATCTGCAGGCATGAATCCCGTGATCCTGACTCAGAGAATGAAGACCAGTGCACATTTCCACCTGCGCATTACAGTGATGCCTGTGGACAATCCCCCAGTTTTGGATGCTGTCTGTTGAGGGTATCCCAGACCATTACATGCATCTGACAGATTCAACGTAGATGATTCTTTAAAAGAGGGAAAGCCTACGAGTTCCTGGTGTGTGAAGAGCATTAAAAGTTAGATTTTGGGTCTTCCAATGCTGTGAACGCAGAGCGGTCAGTAAGTAAATGAGAGTGAGTGAGCAAGCCAGTGATTGAATGGGTAAGTGAGTGAGTGAGCAAGTGAGCGGGTGAGTGAGAGTGACTGCGAGTGAGTGTGGGTGAGTGGGAGTGAGATTGAATGAGGTGAGTAGGAGTGAGTAAATGAGTGAGTGAATGAGTGAAAGAAGATAATTGTGTACTGTCGGTGTCAGAATCACACACAGTCAGGTGCTTGGAAATAAACTGCTGAATGTGCACTTACAGGAATTCACCTACACTCACAGGAAATTACTAAGAAACCGCATAGATCCTTCTTAGAATGCCAATAACTACGCCACATAAGCTCTCAGATTTATTTCCAACCCAACCGGCTTGAGGAGCAGTTCACATGTCACTCAGGTGAACACTGACTGCCGGATGGGCATCTAGATGAAGTTGTGATTTGAAGCCGGAGTCCTTCCTCTGACCCTGTTCATCACCTGGCGCTTTTCATCGGATCCATGAAGCCTCGTTAACTGTAGTGTTCTCTGCAGGAAACACGAGGAGGCCAGGATTAGAGAGCAGGCCTGCGGGACAATGTCTTAACTTTGTCACATTCAATGTAATTATCTTCACCCAGCTCGTAATCGCTTGGGATACTGAACCCCAGGAAGTCCCACGAAACCCTACCCAAGAAAAGGGTTTGCAGCACGCGGCTTCCCATGGCCAGGGCTCGTCAAGTTCAGCAACCAGCTGTGGGGGATGCGCGGGGCTAAAATGAGCCACTCTACCAAGAGGATGCAGGAAACAACACCAGGGGTGCACCACAGGGCATCTAGAAGTCATGTATAAACATGTAGGGTCGCTGGGCTTCAAGACGAAAGGCGCGAGAAAGGGCTGGAGAAAAGAAGTGTGAGGAAAGGGCAGGGAATCAAAATGGAAGTGTTTGAAGGAACAGAGCAATGAAGGAAGCCTTGACATGAGGTGAGAGAGCGACGCATGTGAGCAGCTGGACGAAAACCACATACCAGTGTCGCTTATCACACACTGCTGACTTTCAGAAAAGCTAGCTCGGTGGGTTAACACACATGTTGCAAGAATATCAGAAAAGCTTAATGGTCACAGATCCGCATCTCAGTGGGGCAGATACAGAGTTTAATCCTTCGCAGACACATAACAACCCATGATTGAGTTGGGTAAAGTAAAGACCTTGACTGGCAGTGCCCATATCTGCAATAGCTACTCTTATTGGCATGGGTAATGATTATATTCACAGGGTCTGGCATCAGCAGTCGCCCTGGAGCTCAGCACCACGTATGTGGGGGTCGGGGGGCCCGCTGTGCCCCTGCAGGGATGACAGATACCCAGGACACTGCAGGGTCCACCCTAGACACCCGAGGCGGTGCTCACAAAGTCCTCCAGTGGTACAGCCTTGCTTTGTGTGCCCAGGGGGAGATTTAAAGGGTCCACTGGCCTCCTATTTCCCCTTCCCTAACTATGCCCTTCCTTCGCAGCCCTCCTAGGCCCCCTTTGCCCCGCCCCCCCCCCCCCCCCCCGGGTTTACTTCTCTCCAGTATGGCGAGCTCCCGCCTCTGCTGGGCATGTCTTTTAGGCAGAGGAGCCCGTCTGTGTGCACACAGCATGGGTGGGGGGCAAAGCAAGGGAGGGGCACCCATGGTGCACAGAGGACAGACAGGGTAGGGTGTACTGAAACAGCTGGTGCTGTGCAGAAGGGGGCACGGGCAGCAAAGAGTGGGCCCAGAGCTGTGCACAGTATGGCTGGGGCAGGGTAAGTGTAGAGGGTAGTTGAGGGTGTGCAAGCCATAAATAAGCATTGGTGAGAGTAAGCCGGCCATTGCTAGAGAGGATCAGGGCACAGGGTCTGACTCAGGGTACACTGGCCACGGCAGGAGGAGTGCAATGTGAATGAGGAAAAAGCAGAATGACTCTGGTTCAATCAATGGTGCAGCCGGTGCAGTGGCACCAGGTCCTAAGCTTGTGATGAGCCCACTGTGCCTATGTGATAGCAGACATTTTAAATCACCTGCGGGTGGGGTGAACTTCCTGCCCTTGTATTAAGACCCTACATTATATCTGCTGCACCACTGCTGGTATCATAGGGTCTAGGATGCTGACGCAGTCTCCCAAAATCACGGATGTAAGGAGCCTGGAATCTCCAAGGATACCCTGACAGTTCCTATCATGATATGAAGTAGCCTATATCATGATCTATTGAATTTAGACAGAAGCCAAATTGGCCACTGGAGAAAGAATACTTGGTAGTACCGAGCCCGCGTCAATCTAATGCACCGTGTCCTCAACTTCTGCACAAGGCACACACAGAAAATGCCAGTAAATAGTTGCTAATTTGGAGTTTTGACACTTGCAAGGCAACTTCAATTTATTATTTATCACTTTCCCTGAAGTAAGTAGCTAGGTAGGATTTGAATAAAATCCTTTGCACCGTATCCTAAATGACCCTGAACATGCGAGTGAGGCAATGAATCAATTCATCCATCCATCCATCCATCCACCCATCCATTCATCCAACAATCCATGATTCCTTCTGTATTCCCATCCAATCATTTGTTTCTCCCTATCCTTTTTTCCATGTGTTCTTCCTCCCCCGATCCATCTTTTTCATTATTTCTGTTTTCAAACGTTCAAGCTTCCTTCGCATCATCTTTCTCAACAACCTTCCTTCTCCCATCCACCCTTCCCTCCATCAGCGCCCCTTCATTCCTTTCATTCATCACTCAATCCATTGCTTTCTCTAGCCATCCACTCTGGCATATATTCATCCATCCTTCCCTTCGACGGTCCCTCTGTCATCATTCTCGTCACCCCTCCTCCTCACCCTCCATCTATCTCTGCACCTCTCCACTCATTCTTCTCCTCACCCTTGTATCTTTTATCCATCTCCGCACCCCCACATCCTTCTCTCCATCCACCCCCACCACCCCCGCAAGAGCTAGCATTGTCCAGCTTCCGGTCCAAGTCAAAGGAACATTAAACTCACATTAAATATTTCAAGATAGACGGCACAGCCCAGTGACACCGACCCCACAGCCCTATCCCACTCAAGCTGCTAAAGTGGGGGATGCATGACGCCCCTGTTCTACAGTCACGGCGCCGATGGTATTGAACCAACAAAGAATAACTTGGAAAGGACACATCTGCAGGACACTTTGAATAGCCAAGTCATATAAGACACCTATTCAAGCTGTGTTTAATCTATGCAGGATATTGAGAGCTTAGTTCACAATTCGATTTAACCAGGAAAAGCTGAATAAAATGGGCATATATTCCTATGCTTTCTATGTTATGTTACTCTTCAGTGTCGGTGATCTCTTGCACCTACTGGCATCTCATTACCCTCACGCTCAGCTCCACACTATGTAATATTCAAGGGCACAGGAATTAAGTACCAGTTGAAGAACAAATTATGCAGCAGGGATGACTAAATTATGCAGCTCGGAAATGCAAATTACGTGCCTTAATGCAGCACGTCTTCTGATAGCATTACTTTATTAGTTTGTCAGTTTTACACGTTAACACTGTCTGTGCAAAGGTTTCCATTGCCCCCCACAAGGACTAACTACAAATAAAGTAAGACATGAAGGCTGAGATTTCTACTCATTTAGGAGCCAATCTGATCTGGACTTACCACCAATGTCAGGAGCCCCAGAGTTAACTTTACAGTATGAGCAGTGCCGTCGACTTCCCTTCACCTGCTTGCGGTTGTCAGTGCTGTATTACCGAAAGATTGGGTCAACGAGGGAAAGTTCGTCTTATCATGTTATCAATAGCAAATGTTGCCAGGTAACTTCCTTAGCTGTTCTTATAGTCTGTGGGTGAGACTCTGCTTGCAACTGTGGAATTAAGTTACATTGCACACCCCCACTCCCAGTTCTTGGAAGAGAGTGGCTGCATGCCATTTACACTCAAGTCTAAAAGTGAAACCAGGGTGTAATTACCTGGTACTCCAGCTGGGCCCTTTTGGTGCAGTGCATGGGTGATGGCCCTTGCCAGCTGTCTGGTTTTCCAAACCCCAACCTTTATACAATAAGCCACGAACTGCCAGAACTTGGATGCCCAGAATTTGCTATCCTCCTTAAACATAAAGGCTGGAGTGCCAGTCAAACCAGGGACATCACCTGCCCTGCTTGGTTTATTCCTTGTACTACTACCCTCACACTGTGTGCCTCTCCCAGGGCTTCTCTACTTGTTTGATTTTCAGGAGACTTTTTATACGGTGCACTGTACACATGATACATGGACATGATATGAGGGAAAATGTGTGATTCTCTCTAACTGTGGCCTAGAATTGGATAATGATCGGAGTGCTTTTAGGGTTGGCTTTTGATGGTCACACCCATCAAGGTTCAAGCGCATTCTATACTAATTCACCACTAATCCTTTATGGGTTCCAGAGTAGCGTGCTACTCACCAGAAAAAAGCGCTTCAAACTCCACCAGGGGTAGCAAGCGCTATATAAATACAAACCTCTTTCCCTCTTCTATCCTGCCGCTACCCTTCTCTATCCAAATAACTGAATAACATATCCACCACTCAAATTACTTCATATTTCACTATACTAATTTTCAACACTAATCCTTTATGGGTTCCGGAGTAGCGTGCTATTTGCCAGAAAAGCGCTTCAACACCCTTCAGGGGTAACAAGCGCTATATGTATACAAACCTTTTTCCCCGTTCTATCCCTCCGCTATCCTTCTCACTTCAAATAACTGACTAATATCCACCACTCAAATTACTTTCATATTTCAGCATACTAATTCACCACTAATCCTTTATGGGTTTCCGGAGTAGCGTGCTAATGTCCACCCACCCCCAAAAAGGCACTTCAATAAACCATCAGGGGTAACAAGCGCTGTATAAATACAAACCTTTTTTCCTCTTCTATCCTTCCACTAGCCTTCCGAATCCAAATAACTAACTAACCTATCCACCACTTTAAATACTTTCATATTTCACTATACTAATTCAACACTAATCCTTTATGGGTCCCGGAGTGGTGTGCTACTCGCTGAAAAAGCGCTTTGACGCCTCGTCAGGGGTAGTAATTGCTATATAAATGCAATTACAATACAATACATGGTTTTGCAGCCTCTACCACCCTTTTCTAATGGAGTGCGGTGCACATAATGGTGTAGTAGCCAAGGCGATCCTAGACTTGGAGGCCACACGAGAGGCAGTAAATCTGTGTTTGCTCCTCCTGTCACCACCATCTCATTCTGGTCTCCCATGAAGCAGAAAAATCTTGCAATCAGAAGGGGGTCGGAGTGTCCTCAAAGTATTTTTGGAGGTTCAGCTGGTAAGCTGGGAAGCTGTACCATGGAGTGCAGGAGAGTGGTGACCCCTGTGCTACCCTGCCTGAAACGGTGCACGAGGACAACTGTACTGACACAACCCGTATTTGTTGGCTGTAGTCGGAGTTAAGGGTTTAGACCTATCCGAAGGCAGATCCAGACACACTCACCCATATCAGTTCCACTTGTTCGTGAAGTTTTCTTCTAAGCTCCCTTCCGATAATTTTACTGGTTAGTAATTAGCTAGAAGTTAGCCTGGATCACTGTCTGTCATTGTTTCCACTTTCCTGCTATATGCTCCTCGCCACTAGACTCATACAATTATGTGGCATTTTCTGCATATTTTGGTATTTATCGCACTTTCTGCTTATTTCACTGTCTGCTCCAGCAAAGAATGCTTCTATATAAAGTTACTAAAAGACATAAGGAACAAATGGTGTGGTGCAGTGGTAACCACTGGTCAAATTTCAATTATTGAGTGCTGTACCCTACCTGGCGGTTTTAATATCCCCAAATGATGGACTGGGGAAGGGCTCGCTTTTATCCACAGCATGCAAATTATCCTGTTATATTTGAATGTAATTCAAATATGATTCACATAATGATTCTTTCTTTGCTGCAAAAAATGCTCTTTTTGCAAATGCAGGTTACCCAGGGGCAGGTATTTTCAAAGCAGTAGTTAATTCAAGAGGAGACTCAAAGTTCAGAAAATCCCAAACATTTGACTTCTCTTTTTCAGGTTTCATGTCTTTAATCTCAGTGTGTCTTCTGGTGAGAGCCTTGTGGAGTTGGTCACTTTCTTATTGAATATAGGGGCTTCTAAAGGCCCTCTGGGAGGCTAAAGAGTGAACCAAAATGTGGCCAGTTCTAAAACTTTGAGGAAACTTAGAAAAAAGAATCAAGCTTCTTGAAAATATTACATGAAGTGTGTGCTTGTTCTGAGTGCAACACTGTCTGACAAACAATGTTACTCTTGAAGTTATACTACTCTTGGAATGAAAACAAATGGTGATTATAACAAAATGTCCCTGAGCTTCCATGCAAGACAAAAGTAATATTTGTTGATGAATAGAATGTGGTGAATGTGTCTTCTTTACATTGCATAGCTTCCTGATCTTTTGTATTTAATGTTAAATGTAATTATAGCAAAAAAATACAACCACTGAAACCAAATTCTTTAGTTCCACCCTAGTCCCAACAACCAATAACACAGGAAGCCCTAGTCCCTACTTCCAATAGAAATCCTAACCCTAGCCCTAGTCCCAACCCTATATTGATTGAATCACAGACCCAGAAACCAATCAGAACCCTCAAATACCCAACCAATGAGGACACTAACCCTAATCCAATAGAAACACCAGATACAACCACCAATCAGTGTACACATGTACCAAACAATAGCAGACTATATAAGGTCCCAGCTACCTCAGACAAGGTTTGCTGGCCAGGGAGTTGGAAGCTGCTTCTCTATTCAGAAATCTCCTAGGAGACAGACAGGCTCAATACACACTTTGGACTTCTGCAGGTAAGGGCCCAACAAACGTGTCCTCTAACAATACTGTTTGAATAAAACTTTATACTCCTGATGAACATTTATGATATATAATTTAAACATATTGAGCCATATTTCTGAAACAATATTTCTAAATGGATCAACATTTTTAAATTTGAAAAATAAGAATTTAAATGACTTTGAATGAATGAACTGATGAAATTATTTATATAAATTAGAGCCATTATTGGGGTTTTGATATCCTGGCTGTATGTCACAGACTGGGTGAAAAGAAGCTCTCCCTATTTTCCTTTTTGATTGCCCAAGGAATGGGCGCCTCCACCCAGTAGCATGGTGTCCACCAGCAATTTAATGCACACAGGAAATGTGACAAGTGTCACCTTAAGAGGGTCTCGGCTAGGAGAAAAGAGCTACAAGAGCAAAACAACACCTCCTTGGCAATCGTGATGGTTCTTGACTTCAGTTGAGAGGCAGGATTAAGCTTGACAAGTAAAGCACAGAAACCACCCTGAATTAACCAGGATTGAGGAATAGCTCACCTAAGGGCCTTATTATGAGTTTGTGGTCAGCCTGTAGGACGGGCACCACAGCTGTCCCTGGAGACCGCCAAGCCCGTGGTGATCCCGCCCGCAGGATTATGAGCTTAAGCCTGGGCAGGCGGGCGTTGCGGCGGCAGTGTCACGGCAGCGGGTATGTTAGGCTCATAGGCGAGCCTAAACAGCATACCGCTGTTGTGACAGCGCCTACAGCATGTTCGTGCACGGTGTGGCATGCACCATGTTGTACATGCCACACAGTGCACGCACAAATTCTAGGAGGGGCACAACATGTCTCCCACCGTGCGCTCACCAGAATTTCCAAACCAGAATCCATATACTCTGAAGATCCATCCAGCACACATGAACTCAAAAAGGACACAGCCTCCATCTTGTAACCATGAATCCCTTTAAAGATCCTTGGTTATAAAAATAAACATTAAACATGAAACCCAGAGCTTCTTGACCCAGTGTTTAATCCGGCACATATCCCACTGATGGATAATGTTGTACTTTGGATACTTTTTAACCTCTTGAGTGCCCATGACGAGATGGTCTCGTCATGGGCCGCGGTTGCGCTGTGCCCATGACGAGACTATCTCGTCATGAGACCCGCCCGCTAATGAAACGCCCGGCACAGGGCGTGGAAAGGGCGGGGCACTCAAGGGGTTAATATACACATATAATGTTGCTTTGTTTTTTATTCCCTTTTATAGACTATGTCAACCGTGAATCCTTGTATTAATGCTGTGTCCTTTGTTCCTATGTACTGCAAAGTGCTCTGATACACCTGGGTTGAGCCAGCACTATATAAAACTCTCAATAAAGAAATATTAATAAGAGGTGCACTTAGGGGGGGGGGGGTAGACTGAAGCTAGGACCTGACTGAAGTCCAAATCCTCCACTAAACCCTGCGTTGCATAGCCAAAGGCCACGCACAGTTGGTTTAGGGGTCACTGCTTGCCCCCAGCTTCCACTGCACATGGTGGACAGCGATGTACTGTGAACCATAAGGGGAAAGAGATTAGCTGCTGACCTGTGGCTGTGCATAGTGGGACAGTGGAAGCAAATGGGTTCAGTCCACGGCATAGATAAAGGCCATGTCCTCTGACCAGACCACAATACACACGGAATGGGCTCAGAAAAGTTGCACATGGCCAAAGTCTTGGCTTGTCCAAAGTCAAAAATATGTTATTGCAATATCTAAAATTGCACTGCAACTGAAATTCATCTAATAGAATCAGGCGAAGGGACTCAATAATAACGAGACAAACCCAGAAAATCAATGAATTTTGCCATATGTGGTGAGTAACACAAGCATAACTTTAGGCATTGCTAGTAAGTTTGAGAAAGAACATTAACCGGCAAGTATATTCAAGTGATATCGAGCAGCACATCCAATGCACTGGGAAATCATCTCCTAGATCTTCAATCAGAATCCTCACGCTGGTCCTTGAAGCCGCACTCACAGTTTTACCTTGACGTCGGTGTAGACGTTGCCACTTTGTAAGTGTCTTCAGCAGTACAGACTTCCAAAGGGGGGCGGTGCACTGGCTGGTGTTTTTGTCTCTCTGTGGTTTAAGATGCTGGTGTACAAATATACATTTTGATCAGAACCGTTACCTTAATCTGCAGTATGTTGGCATCAATACCCTTAGAGATATTGTAATTTACCTGAGCCGATATGAGGGTCAAGCTCCAATAAACCTAAAAGATCCCATAGACCTGGTGGTGTAATTCAAGCAAACCTGGGTCTTGTAAATGTAAAATCCATAAGAAACTCCATTAGACTATCTACATTTATTAGCATTCACTCATTGGCTATAATCCCTCTACAGTGTGTTGGTAATCACTGCTGCAATAACTTTAAAAGTATTATTTTTAGACATTAACAGTTATCGGGCTTCTGAGGACTGCTGAGAGACAGTTCATTTATTAATTTGCCTATTCATTTATTTAAACTTTTCTAGAGTGTAAAATAGGTCCCCAGCCCCACAAGGACATTCCAACAATAAAGAACAAAACACATGTAAAAACAATCAATGATTTAAAAAGCAAAGCTTCGGTAACAAAGTGTAGCAAGTGAGGAGCAAACAAAAACAAAACAAATCTGCAATAAAAAAAACACAGAGATTAAAAAAATATTTTTAAGGCCTTTTTGAAAGGAAATACACTCCAACTTCTCCTCCAGAATACATTCTCCCCTTTGCACCCCACCCTCTCCACCCTCACTACCCCTTAAATGTTCCTAAAACTCTCTCTTTTACGCGTAGTTACTGCCCATTTTCCCGTGACTCGCCCTGTTCCCTCCCACATTTACTGCTAAGTAGAAAACTTACATTTGAAAAGATCTCTGCACAGAAAATATAGTTTCTGCAGTTCTCTACTCAGTCTGTGAACTGTATTTTGAAGAAGTAAATAGTAGTCCTGTAACACTACTCTATCACAAAATGCAGCGTGTAAACCCGGCCCTATGTGTCAGTGTATTTTCGTCTGAGAGGTAAAACCACTAAGGACAAATTATTACTCTGTTAAGAATGTGCTAGTCTTAAATATACTGAACCAAAATTGGCATGCATTTCACTAAACCTACACATGCATTCTAGTGAAACATGTTGCATAATGTATTTCATATGTTGTTGCAGAACTTTGTTTTTGACGCAGGACATTATTGTTATCATAGGAATGTTAATGTGTCAGTCATTTATCTATCTGCACATCCATCCAATCAAAGGCACTCATCTTTTATGTGATAATATCCATTCAATAACTCCTGAGAGCTACCATACACAGAAAATATGAGAACATAAACAGTAGAACAACCGGGCACCTAGAATCTTGCATTTCACAGGATGCCCGCTAGATGGTACTGTTAGACTGTCATGAACTGTACCATGAGCTACAATGCCTGGCATCAAACGGATGCCACTTTGTAAACTAGCTTTGACAAATCTAATATGTATAGATAGGTCTGTGTATTAAATAAAAGTCCCGATTGTTGGGCTGATGGTGACGTAAAAGGAAACGGAGTGATAATTCTTCCGTTTCCTGACGCTGCTGTTAGAGTCCTCGTCGAGAGCTGGTGATTGGAGGGATAGCTAAAGTCAATAACAGATTACTACTAACAATAATAATCATAACAACAATAACACTAGTACTAGCAATAATAATGATAACATCAATACCAATACTACTACTAAAAATACTGCCTTACAATTATACCAAATATAATTATAATAACAAAACCAACATCAATAATATTTTTGATAAACCGTATTATTACTGTTGAGCTATAACTATTATTGACATTAATATCATCATTATTATCGATACTATTGTTTTGTTGTGATGATGATGCCTTATGACCTAAGAAGCTTGTGCTGTGGAATATCGAGGCTAAGGGCCTCATTATGAGTTTGGCAGTCTTCCTGTCGGCCTGCCAACACCGCGCCGACAGGAGGACCTCAAAGTGCACCAACCCGCCAGATTAAGAGTATAATCCATGGAGGGCAGGTGGTGCTGCAGCGGCCTCACGGCGGTGGTCTATTAGGCTCATAGGAGAACCATAAGAGCAGACTTCCGTAAGAGTGCCTGCTGCATGTTCTTGCACGGTGTGGCATGCATCATGTCGTGCATTCCACACCATACAGAAATGAGGGTGCATTTTCAGGGGGGCACAATATGTGCCCACCTGCATGCACCCCCAGGCCCACAATCGGGTAGGGTCCCTGTTAGGACCCCCTTTCCTGCTTGTCCGCCACCCTTTTCATGGTGGGCTCAAAAGGGTTGTAGATTTCCAGGTCGTAAGATGCTGGGCGGTGCTGTCATCAACACCGCCAGCATATTGAGGGCAGTTGGAGAACGCCAGCGCAGCGGGATCATTGATCCCGGCGGAGCCAGTGGTCTCGTGGCGGTCCAACCACCACACTCGTAATGCGGGGGGCGGTGACACAGTGGTGGCGGTGGTCGGACCACCACCACAAGCATGGTGGTCAATGGCCCACCGTAGTAATAATTATGCCCTGAGTATATTATGACACACTAATATCATGGACAAAATATGGAAAGGTAAGTGCATGATGAGAAAGTATAGCTCTACTACTGTTAATTCCACAAAGAGGCACCTTGGCAATATACATCTTGCCAAGATACATAGATGTGGAGCTAGGTATATAAAGTCTACTCTTACTTACCTTTTCCATTTTGTGTACTTCGATATTGTATTCACAATATTTTCTTTAATCGAGATTCCTGCCTAAAAATTCCGGGCCCACTCCACTGGATGGCAAGAAATGCCATCATTGTCTCTTTCCTACGTTACATATATATTCCACAAGCGGCTCAGTTATTTAGCTTGCATGTTTTATTAAGGTTTGTCATGACAGAAAGATCTCAAGGGTTGCCAACCCTTTTCCAGGTTCATCAGAGGTCAAAGAATGAATGGGCAAACAAACCTGAGTTCCTAGTGAGCAGGTATGAGGCACATGCTTGGAGAAATGTCATGCCCTAGTCCTTTGAACCTTGGGCTCCACTGGGCACTTTACACAGAATGGATCTGTTCCATGCTTGCTACATGACTGGCATGTCCCAGCTTGCGCAGCCTGACAGAAGCACGCACCTTTATGGGAGACATCATTTTACAGGCTCATATGGCACAGAATATTTAAAACATGGCTGAGCCATGTGAGACGATGCATTACTGTGCAATGGTTTGCGTCTGACCCGTAATCCCATTACTTTGATTCCATCTTCCTTGTCTCAGTCCTTACAAACGTGAGATGTGTGCCTCTCCCAGACAGATGTCCCACTGCCCATCTAAAACTAAAGATTGCCTGGATCCTCACTAGAGGATTCTCTGCCCCTCCATCCCACTCCAGGCACCAAATACCCAGAACTCGTCTAAATGCAACTCCTCAGCAGACTACCCTGCTAGACAGAGACATAAATACATCCGGGCATGGTGGACAGAATGTAAGGATGTGTTGATTCTCGTTGCAGTCGCTCTTAACAGGAGGAAATACCCAAGTAGACTTATGCACAATCAACAGATAAACAAGCCTTGGCAAAACCCATAGGTCTTACTTATGAGTGAACTATTGGCTTTGACAATGTCTTTTACCTATGTTGTACAGCAGCGTCGTGGCTGCTGTTCAGCATGGCTAACAGTTAGTGGCACGACATAGAGGAGAGCAGCATAGAGGAGAATGGAGAAGAGTGACATAGAGTGGAGCAGCGTACAGTGGAGTTGCATAGAGTAGCGTAGAGTGGAGTGGCATAGAGTAGAGTGGTGTAGAGTGCAGTGGCATAGAGTAGCATAGAGTGGCACAGAGTGAAGTGGTAAACATTAAAGTACATCAGAGTGGCCTAAAGTTGAATGGAAAGATTAGAGTGGCGTAGATTGGAGTGGCGTAGAGTGGAGTGGCATAGAGTATTGTGGCATAGAGTGGAGTGGCAGACTGTAGAGTAGAGTAGAGAGTCCTAAAGTAGAGTGGAATAGACTGGAGTGGCATAGATTGGAGTGGAGTGGCGTAGTCTAGTGGGGTGTTGAGTGGAGCAGTGTAGAGTGTCGTTGAGTGGAGTGGTATAGAGTAGAGTGGAGTGATATGGAGTAGAGTCAAGTGGAGTGGAAAAGAGTGGCATAAAACAGAGTGGAGTAGCGTTGAGTAGAGTGACGTAGAGTAATACAGTAATGGGTGTAAATATGTAAAGCATCAACAGAGAAGTCAGATAGGATGAAAGCAATATAAATAAGAAGCTGCAGGTCTGTATTAAAAGTAGGAAAGCACATTACACGTCGAGGTATAATACTGAAAAGCTTATAAAATAAAAAAGTAGTGCACTGAAAAAAGAAGAGGAAGAACAAAGACGAGAAAGAACAAGTACTTTGTCCATGCTGCAGGGAGGAGTGAGTGGGTTATAGGCCCACTAACTTGTAAAGAACACGTCTCGCAGCACATGCACTATGTAGGCAAGACCTAATACCAAAGTGGTAGATTATACAAAAAAAGGGCATCTTTTGAGCCCCAACAACTGCACGGATGAACACACACTGTTGATGGTGACCTCAGCTAGGCCTACCAGTGCAAGGGGTTCGCCCTTCTCTGCACAGAGTCCTCAGACCAATAGGAAGAAGTTGGCACAGAAACTGGAATAGAAAATACAAAGTTTAATAAACCTCATGAGGTGGAACTACATTCACACAGCACCCTTCGGTGTTGAGTGAAGTAGCACACTGAACAGAAGAAGCATGGTCCTTTTATACCCACACAGGGGCTGAAAAAGGCGGTACAAGTACACATGAGAAGAGTTATGCATATAGATGGTCATACAGAAACTGCACAGTCAACAAGTAGGAGGAGTAATAAGTTGCTGACATCAGTTAGAACAGCCTGACAGTTCTATACTAGGAACAGGTGCACTCTACTAGCTAAGCACATCTGCGCATGTGCAAGACTCTGGGAGAGGGAAACAGCAAATGTCCAGCACATAGCTAACTAAAATGGCTGCTAAGTACAAAATGGCTTTCAGCTCATGCTAAGAGATTAATGCAATCTTCAACAGATGGTCCTTTTAGCATGAGCTAAAGACATTCTCATAATCCAGTAGGAAATATGCATATTATTTTTTTTCATAGATTTATCAATATCCTAATTCATTGCTTGGTAGGCATTTCTCATTCTAAATATTGTTAAGCTGGTATGTATAAGGTATAAGCAGGAGTACAAAGGGAACAGAGCATTGGGTCATACAGATAGCAGGAGAGAGTAATTACTATTATCAGAAACAGAACTATTAGCTTTCTAGTCCTAAGCAAATCCTAGAACCATCCAGTAAAAACATTTTCAAGGCTCCTATGCATTTCAGTGACCATCAATTTCAACTTCAAAATAGCCAACAGCACATATCTAATAAAAACATTTTCACTAGACTTTTCCAGTGTTCCCTTTATGAGGGCTAGAATATCAATCAAGAAAAGGGTAAAGTAACATTTGTCAATTGCTCAGATGAACTTTTCTCTCGCAGAATAAACATTATTCCTAATACAATTATGAAAGCAGTCAGACATATTATTACAAAAATGATCCTGGATCCAGAGGACCAGGAGGACCACACAGGACCATGAGAATTAGGACGAAGAGCTGCAAAGGGCTGCTCCTCCTCAAAAATGGGACGACCAATGGGGTACATTTTCAACAAAAAAGAAAAGGAAGTCCTTGGGAAATTAAAGCCGCTGTACAACCAACCAGAGGGGAGTCTTCTCCCTGTGTCCGTTTGAGCCTCACAGGCAGGCTCTTGTTGTTCCCACGGTGGAGCTGCACAACTCGCAACTCAGGAATCACGGCCCAGTTTCAAGGGAAAAGTTTCTTCTTTCAGGATAGGCCAATCACCCACCAGGGCAAATGCTCTCAGCGATCCTGTCCAGTGTCTCAGGCAGTGCACCAGTTTTCTTCATTTCAATCTAACAGGCACCAGAGACACAGCACCTGTACCCTGAACTCAAGTCCTTCCCTAACTCCTGTATTGCTCTACTGGCACACTGCTCTTTCGTTGGGGCCATAGATTGCATTCAGTGTGCCCAGGTATCTCTTGACCAACAAAGGTGAAAACTTTACAGCCACTTTGGGACCAGGATTCAGAGGCCTGATGCTAGGATTTCTGAAGCAACCCTTGTTTCAAAGGGGGTTACCTCAAGCAAAAACTTTCTCGCCTTCCTGGTCGGTCTGTGACTCTCGGCTGGGCATCAAAAACTTGATCCACGATTTCTCCTTTCTGATTTGTGACCCCGTCTTTCGCCCAAGACAGTGGCAGGGGTACACACTTCACATCCCAGTGCTTCCGGCCTTCTACCTTCATTGAGGTCCTGGTTGCCAGCAATGCCTGTGCTGGTTACCTTCACTTTGACTTCAAGCTGGACTGGTGCTGACTCTCCAAGCTGGATCTGATGTCCGCGCCCCTCTGGCAATGGTTGTAAGGCAGCAAATATCTATTGGTGGACAGAACAAAAGGTCTTTAGACAAGGCACAGGAATAATCTATCAACAGAGAGGATAATCTCAGAATACTTCCTAGTCTAGGGACGCCCTATATATTAGCAAGGCACCCAAGAAACACTTTCATCTATGTGAGAGTAAAAGAAACAACAGCCTGGACCTATTGGCAAGTATAAAAGGAACTCTTTGGTGAACTGACAAGAGTAATACGTCACCCAATCCCAAGCAGCCAAGGAAGTCTGTGTTCATTTACTAAATTCTGAGGAAAAGAGAAAAACAATACAGACATACTCCAAATCCTTACATCTGTATATTCCTATCTTAATCATCTAAAGACCCTCAAGAAAAAAGGAAATGTTCTACACGTTTACTCATAGATTTTGCATTACTTGTACAGGACTGCAGACACTTCTAAAATGATTTCTCTTAATAAAAGCACCTACATTGTATGCTTAGGACCATGCTCTCATGTTATAGGAGCAACAGGAAAATCTTAAACTGCTAATTTAACAGGGAGTCCTATTACATAAAGAACTAAAAAACTTCAACATAATGGGTACATTTTCTCCAGCAGAACATCTTGTGACAAACAGACTCCTATAAAACAATATTTTCCTCAAAAATGTTTGCTAAGGATCACATGGGCATCTTCTCTGCATTCTATTTTTCACAATCCAAACTATGCAACATCAGCTCTAGTAAGGACTGTCAGTTTATTTACACAGACTAGCTAATAAAAACTAGCAATGCCCTTGCAAAACTGTATGTAGCATGAGAATAACAAACAATAGTGGTGTTATCACCTGAGAATTTTAGAACAAAAACTACCCACAGCTAGTTCCCCTTTTGCCTACCCTTAATTTGTAGAGGAGCTAGCCTCCTTCCCCCATTTTTGACAGTAGGAAACCTGTAACAGGTTTCATTCTGTCAACACTATCAACCCCAATTTGTAGCAACTGGGCATAAACAAACTCTGAGGAGCTAAATAGCACATTGAGCTAGCTAAAGAACATATTCCTTTAGCAAATGTACAAGTGTGACACAAGGGCACATGAATTCAAACTAAATCCCAGTGCTTCCTTAATTCAGCCCTAAAAGCATTAGTGCTACATATATGGCAGAGCCATTGTCTTAATAAGAGCTGACATATACCATTATTATTCAATCTGTTCATATGAGTGAACAAAAATTTGCTTTTGCAAAAAAAAGCAAGCAAAACCTCTTTCTGTCCCTGCCCTGCCATTTCGTCTTTCAAATGTCGAAATGTCAAAGCAGATGTTGCGCTGAGCCCTGCTTCTAAATGTAGAACTTCGACCTTTAACCTATTCGCAGCTGTTCCATTTTGAGTGCAAGGTTTTCATGCAGTTTTACTTTTACCAATTTAAAGTGACCCTGGAGACTGAGAGCTCAACAGCAAAACCCACTCCATTCCTGTCTACCAGCAATTCAGAGGTAAGCTTAATAACTTCTGCCAGATTTTTTGTACATATTTATATTTGTAAGCAGTGTGCCGAGTGCTTGTCTAGCAGTATAGATGTCAGCTATTCATTCTATGCTTACATATGTGCATTTACTGTAGCCTGAGGCAGTTTAAAAGCTGCTCTGATTGGAATAACCTAATTTAAATAGTGAATTTTACTCAATTTCGACTTTGATGTTTGGGACACTTAAAAATGAATATCCTACAATGTTTTTGCATAATAGTCATCCCCAGAATGTACCCTATATATCCCAGAGATGTGGCATCAGAAATGTATACCCTTATAAAAATGAGTTTTGTACGCCTGGGTAAAGTGACATTTCACATGTAAGTGACCCCGTATTGCTGTATAGAACGGCTTAAATTCAATTTGGATGCTAGGAGGTCACAGCATCATTATTAGGCATTATAAATATTAAAAAACGAATTTAATGCACCTATTTTAAATATAAAAATGTATATAATCAAAATATATATATATTTTTTTTAATAAATCCAATCATTTTGATGAGTCCTCATATGAAAAGCAAGCTGCATCCCTTTGCCTATCATATTTAAACACATTCATTCACAGCCCTAAGAACAGAAACCAAACTTGAAAGTCTGCGCCACTTTTAAATGAAGGACAGTCATTATTATTTAACATCAAAAACCACTCTTATCCTTATTTAAAAAGGCATTAAGAAAAGAAATCCCTACTGTCAATCTGTCCTCTGTTTATCAAAAATAATAAAACTATATTTCTAACTTTTAAAACAGCAGTCTGAAATGCAGGATTTTACACCGTGTTTGACTTCAGCTGTTTACTGTGGCCGGAGTCAGAAATACCCACGTGCTGACACAGCTGCTTGACACGTAAAGGTGTCGAATTCACACGCCTTTCAAGTCAGCCTTTCCAGCCAGCACAAATCTGTCGTTCTGTAATGTGTATTCTGGGTCAATTCACTCAGATAATGTGAATGCCTTTTAATACCTAATACAGAAGGATAAATGCTGTGACATTTTGTATCTTAATTTTATCTATTGCAAAACACATAATTTCGTTTTTTGAAGCTTTTTTTATTCCTATTCAATGTGGATTCTAATTTTATCTTTAACATTGAGGCAATTTGCACACATGTATAGTGTCTTACTCTGTCAATTTAATGATAGCGTGCAGCTATTTAGCATATATTATATAATTCATTGCTGGATTCTTTTAAAATGTATTTTATTTTAATGATATTTGGCATAACAGAATGATGACAAAAAAAACATTGAGCTCATTCCAGACATTTTCAAAACGGTGTCATATACTCAGAACACATAATACAGGGCACTTAAGGCTAGCCATTCTTGCACCAAGAGCGCAATCGCTACTTACAAGTACCACTAATGACAAACCACAGACATTTAAACACACATTTAACCCACAGAGCAACACTTAGGACAGAAACAAAAGACAGCCCACAGACTGTACTTAAACCAATCCATTTGTAAATACTAGTTGCAAGTCATATTCACTAGATTTGGCTGGCAGAACACCAAGAAAAAAAACGCTCTGCATATCACCACTTATGAATGTTACTAAGTGCACAGAGCAGGATCCTTTCTATGTACATATTTAGTTCCTCGGGGTACTAGTCACCAAAGAAGAAATGCTTTTTTATACCTAAACCTAGTTAAGTATCCCCTCTAGGGGAGCCGGCTAATTATATACAAGTTTAAAATGGTACATCCAAGAAAGCAACACATTCATAAATTCACCTGGGGGAAAACAAAAAGACCATCACGCACTTGCTTACAATTAACTGCTTTGGTCTTCAGCTCTAATGCTTTCACATAAATGTTCTTTCGCTGTTCTTTTTCAATCAAGGCTTGCTCACGCTTCATTCGTTCACGCACTTCTTTCTCCCACATTCGTACACAATCAAAAATCTCTTGCCTAGTCTTTCGCTTAAACATACATTGTTCCACATACTCAATCTTTCGTAAATCAAATGACCCATACATAGGCCAACGCAACTCAGGATCCTTACGAATGTATTTATTCCATAATGCGCTGTACATTATAGAAGAAAGACCCCTATTAGGCGTCCCCTCCGGGGGGCCGGTTGTGCTTCATCTAGTCTCAAATTGGTACCACTACAAAAGCAACACATCCTATGAAGTGTGCTAAAAACAGGCATACCAAAAATAGTGCAGAATATGCAGTATTATAAACAAAGTAGCACTTAAGGTACCTTTAGTACGATGTGCCATTCAAATCAATTCAGATAGAGAAAATTCTCCTCATTACCTGCCTATGTAAATTGCAATCCATATATAAATCTCATAACAAACCAAGTTGGCCAACACCAATTCCAAAATCCAAAAGCCACAGTAAGTGTTACTAAACTACCTTACCAATCCCAGGCATCAAAACCAACAGCAAGCGCCACAGAAGGACACTTACCAATCACTTGGTGTCCAGGTTCCAATTGCCAAGTTCTAAAACCGACCAAATGGTCACTGCACGGCGAATCAACAGAAGAGATCTCAGTCGAGGACCGGCACCACCTGGATGGTCAGATCAGAAAGAAAGGAAAAACGCCGTGGTTGCCAAGACTCGGGTCTCATCAGGCAGCGATCGCGTCCAGAGCGAGATTCCAATCCTTCGTCGCGACCAATCCTTTGGGCATCCGAGTCACCGATGAGCCCCAGTAGTTGGGCGCCAATTTGTTGATGGTGACCTCAGCTAGGCCTACCAGTGCAAGGGGTTCACCCTTCTCTGCACAGAGTCCTCAGACCAATAGGAAGAAGTTGGCACAGAAACTGGAATAGAAAATACAAAGTTTAATAAACCTCATGAGGTGGAACTACATTCACACAGCACCCTTCGGTGTTGAGTGAAGTAGCACACTAAACAGAAGAAGCATGGTCCTTTTATGCCCACACAGGGGCTGAAAAAGGCGGTACAAGTACACATGAGAAGAGTTATGCACATAGATGGTCATACAGAAACTGCACAGTCAACAAGTAGGAGGAGTAATAAGTTGCTGACATCAGTTAGAACAGCCTGACAGTTCTATACTAGGAACAGGTGCACTCTACTAGCTAAGCACATCTGCGCATGTGCAAGACTCTGGGAGAGGGAAACAGCAAATGTCGAGCACATAGCCAACTAAAATGGCTGCCAAGTACAAAATGGCTTTCAGCTCATGCTAAGAGATTAATGCAATCTTCAACAACGCAAGGGCCAAAGATGACCACTCCAAACCAGTGAGCTACACCAACTGGGGTAAGACTGAAAAAAGTCAGGCCAAACTCAAAGCAGTAGCAAACAATTAATACAGCAGAGAGTCCTCTTCGGGTGCAGCCCAACAGGCAGGCCAATTCGCAGAGGAATGCTCCTGATCCATCCCAGGATGAGACACAGCACATAGGATAGAGTCATACTGAACACAGAGCAAAGCCTCCAACTGTAAAAGGACACAGATGGCAGTAAGCTGAGCTGAGCCGGGCCAATGCCAACAAGAAACAGGCATAATGATATGCGTAAGGACAGGCAGAACAAGCCACTGTAAAGAAAAGAAGGTCAGTGGAGGAATTAACCCAGACCAAGACACAACCCCTATCAATCAGAGAAGACGCTTAGAGTAGCATAGAATACCAGGAAGGCCAGTACTCCTAAACAACATGTCACAGATATTGTCCAGAAACAAGAGCCATGAAAAACCGACTCTAAGGACAAAAGGTAGGGCTATGCAGAGAATACAGCAGAAAAAACAATATCACACGACAAAGGGCCGTAGATGCCGACAAGCATAAGAACTTCGGCAAGTGATGGCAGCTACAGACATAACCCACTGAACTACACCCCAGAAATCATCAGAGGTGTGGAGGCACCCATAGGACACAGAGGCCGGAGACAGAAGTAACCTAAAAAATATGGAGGAGGTAAAAACCCTAACGCAGATCCCGCTAAGAAGACTTCAAAAACAAAACTGAACAAAGTGCTAAGAAGGCCACAGGACCAACGGAGACAGGATGCTCTAAGACCTGAACTGCAGAAGTGAACCACCCAAGAAGCCCAATACATGGAGCCTCAGGCTTACAACTGACAAACCTCAAGAGAATCCTCTGTGAGCCTCCAGGAAGACAGCAGAAAGCACTGGTACAGAGGTCAGTGAGAGCACTCAAGCCCTGGCAATGAGTGAAGCTGTGGGAAAGGACCCATGCCATGCCATCACAGAAAAGAACCACCAGGATGATAGTCACAACTGCAACATAGGCTGAGCCAAGACACGGTAAATAAAAGGAAAAGAGTCAACCACTAACACGCTGAACTCCAGAGCAAACAGGGAAGACAAGATAATATATCTTCATAAAAGAAGTCCAGAGAAGGTGATCCTGAAGTTTTCCATCAACAACCTGGAGGACAAAACCCCTCCAAAGAGGGAAGACCCAAGGGATTCACCACACTGTTGCCCATATCATAGATAGAACCAAATACAAACAGAACAAAACAGTCTCTGGAGAACTTAGCATGACTATTGCAGCCAAAAGGCACAAACAACAAAATGGGTAGACACCCAAGGATGCCTAATTAATCCTGACCTGAAGCATCCATGTCCAGGATGACTGAATCATGGGGACCAAATAGGGACACTAATTCAGAGCTCCTACAGTAATCTCTGAGGCAGAGCCCTGTGACGACCGGACAAGACAGGAAATGAGGCGTTTAGGGGCAGCATCCAACAAATCCAGAGTTACAGGAGAATAATGGAGATCAAACTAAAAAAGATTTTGCTGAAGGTACCATAAAGTTCAACTCTGTCTAGAAAAAGAAATACCATTAGGGCATAGGGGCAGAGACTGGGTCGAGAAGCATCCCAAGTCATCCATCAGCACCAGGATTTGCAGCTCACAGCGTTGGGTTCCAAAAACCGAAGAAGGGGTGCAAGTGGAAATAGAATCAGACAAGCCAAGCCACAGCAGGAACTGTGCTTCCAAGCCCACCCATAACCAGGCAATGATTAAGAGGATAACTCAGGGTTTTCTAGAGGATGGTAAGAGAAGGAGGTGTAGCATCTCACAGATCCCAGCCTAGGATGACCAAGTGGGGCGAACAGAGGGCAGGAAGGTCATTCACAGAACAAATGACCAATGGTACCTGAAGGTGGAATCATTGCACCCATGGACTACACAACTAGAACACAGGGGAGTACACACCCCTGCCCATCTTGGGAAAAGAAACAGGACGAAGATCCAATAGTTCCAAGAGCTCTTGGAGAGCACAGGGTTGCATGCTTCTTCAGTATAGGGCACTTGAACAGGTCACTCCATCTGTGACATTCCATGTATATGTTCTAAAGTTCAAGGACAGTCAGCTGGCTGTAGTTCCCTTCCTGTAAGCTTGGAATGAATAAATCCTGTCAAGCCTTCCGAAGCCCAGCATCATTTCACTGGTGGTAAGTGATTGTCAGGGAGGAAAATACCACACAAGCAGATTGCACATCGGGGGTTATGTGAGATCAGAAATATTTTGTTCCTCAGATGCTGAGTTCAATCAAGACAGGGCGACAATTCTCAAACTGCATGTTGTAGAAGTACTACTAACGTACTAGAAAACGCAATTCAGAAACGTACCTCTGTATCTGCCACTCTTATGTTTTTGGTGCAAAGGTCTCCACAAATGCAGAGATGTCTGCTCATGTAACCTATGTTTTGGTAGAAAATGTGGGTTGGACAAGGGCGAGTGGCTGAAAAGTGGGGAACACTTACTCCTAAATTGTTGAGGTTTCCAGAGCATTAAGGAGGGTTTTTTGGAGGGACATGTAAGTACACACCCTGTCAAAAAAAGGAAGCCCTTGCTACTCTAGAGTTACTCCAGTCAAAAAAGTCCCAAAACAGTAGTAAATGTGCTCCAGATCAGCCTTGGAGTAAATCTAGCACCACAAATGGCCACTCAGAGGTACTGCAACTCACACTCATGGAACAGAATGGTGGCATGAACATAAAATAACACCCTATAAGATAGGAAATAAATTAGTATTACCAGTTTTAAATTAAATATATACGTAATATTTTTTTGTGCTAAATGTTAGATTAAAATATTCAATATTATAATGTTAAATATTGATAATGAACTCATTTTAATCATTAAATTACACTAATAATTTTTTTTTACATTAATACAAAAACAGATAATTAGTAATTAATATTAATTACATATTAAGATGTTAGTGAGGGTGTTTTTCAAATTGTAATTAAAAATAATACTTTCATATTACTGATATAGTAATTTAGGAAACATTAACTTTGATGATTTAATGTCCTGTAACCGTTTATTTTATTAGTTCTAGGTTAATAATAACTATTTTAAATGAATTAACATATTCATATTAACTAGTTTTAATATTTTTTAAGAATTATTAAACATTATTCATTTTTTCTAAGATTCACCGTAGGGAGATCTTCGCCCGGTGATAGAGAGCTCCACCTACCTGTGAAGAGTAGTAACTTTACACTTCTAAATTCAGTGTTAGGTGTCTCCACGCCTGAACTGTAGGGCTGGAGTCACTTAGGTTTTAATATGTATTCACTGGTGTCACATTTGCCAGTTGACTAGTTGATTATGGAAGGATATCTGATATGAGACATATGTGGAAGCTGTGGGTCAAGATATATTCACAATTTTGAGAAAACTAGAAATGCTTAAATAAATGCCTATGAGCAAAGGGAAGTTATGTTTTAAGACATCTTCCTCCTCTGTAGTAGTTGACAGTCCTTATTTGAGCCGGTGGTTGCGGGTGGGCACCACTGGTGCTTATTTCGCCTCAACACACTTTGATCACGAGCAAGCGAGAGAAAAACACAAAAGGGGCAAATGAGGAGGAGGAAAACAACAGAAAAACTGTAACAAAAAAAAGTGGATGTGAAAGGGAACCTGCATGGGCAGGGAGTGTGTGAAGATGGATTAAAGAGGCATGAGGTGCAATAAAGACTACACAGCTTTGGGACTCAGCACCTAACCTTCAATGGCACCAGCTGTGGGTTTTCTGAGCAAAACTTTGTGTCCCGGCACTTACTGTTTTACAAATTAAGCCCTGGTAATTGATGAAAAAGAAGAGCTAGATGAATATAATCTACATATTTTAAATTGGATATAATTATGAGAAGATATAACATTTAGGAGCACATTACGATGCCGGTTGGAGTTGCCTCCGACCGACACCGTCTCGGACTTGGGACCGACCGACCGACCTGTGGTCAGTGGTTCCAACCGCTTGATTACGATGCGACCGAACACTGTTCAGTTGGATTCCCACTGTTCTCTATGGAAGATTGTGTCACAGCGTAAACGGGCCGTAATACAGGCTCCTATAGAGAAAGTGGGGGGTGTAAAACCCTGCACCCTGTGGCAGGCACCCCCATGGTGCCTGCCACACAGTGCAGGGTTTAACAAGAGGGTACCCTAGGTACCCCCTCGACCACCAACCGTAGGATGAAGGTGGCCCTGCTAGGGGGCCCAAAATTCGCTCTCCGACTCGGAGTCCATGTCGAAAAGGCCAGCACGGAAAGGCTGTGGGAAACGGACATCGTAATCCTGACAGCAGGAACGCCATCCGTAGGGGATTACAGTGAGGTACTGACTGGTTGGAAGACTCCGAGAGCCGGGCAGTCAGACCGCAAACCAACCGTGCCAGTCAGAAAGCCTCCAACCGTGATCGAAAAGCTTCTGACTAGCGGTCAGAGGTTTTCCGACCAACATTGTAATCGGCCACTAAGTTGCAAAAAATTCAGATTTACGAGCAGTTTCTAACTTCCTGGGGAACCGGTGGAAAACTATATAGTAACACTTAGGACACTGGTAGATAGAGGCAGCTACAAGACATTCCAGGATGAGATGATAAAAGACAAGAAAGTACAGGAAATTTACAAGAAGGTTAAACAGAAAATGATTGGACGCTGAGAATTTAACACTGAAGAAAAGAGGAAGGAGTATGTCTCAGGTCTTTGATGGCAGCTAGTAGTGTCAAAAATAAACATAATATGGCAGCTTTAAGAGGGAAAGAGGATTACAAGAGAGGACATAAAATTTGAATAATATGATAAGAATTCTTAAAAGTCATAAATCTGCACCCAAGTGAGAATGTAGACCTTTGGGTTCTCACTCGCCATCCCTCCAAACTGCAAACAGAGATTGTGGGACAATTTCAGAGCCGCTTTTGTTAGTAACATAGCACTCCTCGGCTCTTGATTTGCATCCTGGTGCCAAGGTCTTTAACTAACTAAACGTGAACATGTGCAAACCCATTAGCTTGTGGCCATTAACAAAATTCTCCACCGTTTACCTTACACATTATGACCTCTCCAACTGTCACCCTCACCCCCCCCCCTCTAGACCAGGCTCAGCCTTTTGTTCCCCCTCCAACTCCTCCCTTATCCCTTTGTGTCCTGGCATAGACATTGCCCTCATCCTGTAAGGAGTGAGCACACACACTCAGAAGAAGTGAGCAACATTAGAAGCACCGCAGATGCATGCTTGTTTAGAATTTAGGGACTGAAATAGAGTTCGGCGAACAGGCTACTTCACCACAAACAAGACAGATATCCAGTGCTTAATTTGTAAATGAATGAGTGTCGGTGCCCAAAGCTCTGCTACAAAGCTGACGCCCGATGTAATTTAAATGCCAGTGCGCCGAATACCAAAGCTGTGTAATCTTCAATTCACCTCAGTCCACTAACAGACATTCCCTTGCCCTTTATCCAATTTTTGCAGCTTCTTGCTCTCCATTCTGGTTATGTTTTTTTCCATCTTTATCTGCCTCCATCTTTCTGCCTTGTGTGTTTTTCCCTCTTGATACTGGTATATGTCTAATGTGGAAAAAAAGTGCTTGTCCCCAAAAATAAATGCTGGTGGCCCACACCAGCAACCACTGGCTCAAATTAAGCACTGCAGATATCCTGTCTACCTTATTACAACTGCTATTGGATATAATACACTTGTAATACGGTCAATGTGATACCGGTCATGTTTGTGAAGGAGTAACAGGTCCACCAAACTCTAAACCAGACCCTGTCTCATAGTTGTCAAGTTAGTGCCAGAATCAAGGTTTGAAAACAGTAGGTAAGTACATTTCTTTAATGCTGTCCACTGTAAGGTGACAGAGAAAGAGCAGGCCAGCTGGGTGAACCCTGGATAGCCTAGAAGCTAACACCTCACATTGAGGAAAAAGGCCTGTGAGTCAGGCGGTCCTGAAAAGAGCATACTGAAGGCCCAAAGCTGCTACAGCCAAGCTAACTCCAGACGAAGCACAGTCTGGAGATCTTACTGTGGTGCTTATTTCCTTTTTATTTACCAATCCAAGTTGAAATAGTAAATAAGAAATAAAACAAACAGTATTAAAGGATTTGGTTCTTTTTTAAGGTACGGGCGGCAATATGGAGGTCATGGATGGGGAAGCAGCACGGAAGGTGCAGATGGAGAACAAAGCAATATGGGGAGGAGCGTCTCCCTCCCCCCCTGCCAGCAGCCAAAAAAATGAAAAATACAACAATAATCAACGCTTGTTTGTTATCATATTATTTTGGCTGTCAGAGTCAAAGCTTGCGCCTCCTCAGGCGTTTTCATCCAAGGCTGCTGGGTACTTTCAAGATCAGAAACCACCAAAGACAACTAGAGATGTACTATCAGTTAATAATCAAAAGGGTGTGGCGTAACATCCAGAGCTGATGACTTCAGAGATTGGGATCCATTTTTGAGTCTCAGGTACGCTCAACATCCTGTGATTCTGGGCAAATCACTTAATCTCCCCGTGCCTATGGACAGCGCTTAGAGACCCTCACGGTGATTAGCCGCGCTTCAAAAAATCCAAGTACTATTATTATTTTAGTATTATTCCACTTACACTGTAACTTCATAAGAATCACAAATACAATGAAAATGTATTTTATATAAAGCGTGCTTCTGCCCTGGGACGTCTTGGAGCTGTCAGCTGTGGAGGCAAAACAAAGAAGAAAAAAAGAAAAGCTCAAGAACTAACAATTTAGAAGTAGCCTATTAATCCCTCAATCTGGATAGCTGTGAAAAGCTTTTATGTCTTGTATTAAGGATACACATGCCTCTACATCAAGTGCAATCAAATATACTTCTCAGCAAGGCTGGTAAACATTTAATGAGATGTACGGTCAATTCCCTGTACATAATGTTGGTGCATTAGTAGCACGTGTCTCAATATACAGTGCTAGACAAATCCATCTAAATAGAAAGTGGTAGGCAAGATCACTCAACGTTGTGGCAGTATCACAAAAATGCCCCCCCCCCACCCTTCGCGGCCCCGGAGACTGCCACCTTCCTGGGGCTTTTTTGAGATTGAGTGAGGGGGGCGAGTCCCCCCCTCCCGCAGCCCCAGGGACCATCACCTCCCTGGGGCAAAAATAAACAAAGGAGGGGGGCCGCGCAGCCCCCTTCCTGGAGCCCTAAATTGCCATGTGGACCACCACCCTACAGGGCCGGCTCCAGCAATGACCCAGTGTGCACATCTGAGTGATGTAATATGTGAGGTCATTAGCAGTGCATTGTGGGGGCACAGGTTATAGTTAGCTCAGCTAACTATAACTGCTGAATTTCACTGGTTTTGTACGAGGTAAACCTGAGCCTAACTATAACATCCATGTAATCTTTATTTTCTTCTGTGACTATATATATACTTGGCAGTCATTTATTTATTCATGTTCGATTAATTAAAATTATTACATATATGGATCGTTACTTAAAATAACAATAAAATCTTTTTTTAAGCAGAAAATGCTGATTGATTCTGCTGATATTAAATCAAGATGATAGTCAGTAGATATTGTAATAAACTTTAAAACCCCAATGTTCAAGGGTTTTAAAAAAGTATAAAGTGCTGAGTGCTTGGTGCAAACCTCTTGGTGCCTCCAGCTGTTTCTGACCCAGCTGCTAGCAGCTGGGGGCCTTTGTCACCGCTGGCTGTTTTTATTTTTTATTACCATTGTGTCAGGTTCCAATAATGATAGAGGACCAGGCATCTTAGTGCACCTTCTGCATGTGCAGGGGCTGCACACAAATAGACTCTGGGTCATGGTGAGTACGAAGTGACTGTCGCTTATTTGTTATTTCTCCTCCTATCTTTAATCCATATGCAACCTTCAGAGCATCATGAGGTGATTGGGTTTTTGCTGGTTGAAGTTCCCTGCTCTCAAGCTTAAATGATCCCTTGATTGAGTGATGGTTCTAGTCCGTGACCGTTTGGTGCTGTTCACGTAGACCATGGACTTGTCAGAGCCAAGAGAAAACTGCCCCTATGGCCTGTTTGTAAAGTGCAAGGCCTATGTGGTGCAGCCGTTTGTGATTGCTGCTTCAGTAAGTTGGTTTTGAATGGTGTTGGTAAATTACCCTAATATTGCCAGTGTCTGGGTGTGTTTTCGCTGAAGCCACGACCAGATGCCTCTCTGCAGCGCTTGACATCTTTCAGCCAGAGCAGAGGCAGGAGCAGACAGTGCCGTTACTCAGCCAGTTTGGGGCAGCAGCACAAGGGTGAAGCCAAGATTCTTTGCGATGTTTGCCTAGCCTGCAGGCAGTTGCTTCCTCTTTATTGGCCCAAGCGGGATTGAAGTCGGTGATGGGGAGGGCGATTAGCTCATGTAAAGAATTTTCTTGCGGGCTTGTGCAGAGAGTGAGAATTAAAAATAGGGCTGAGCCTTCCCTGGGCTATATGATTTGTCCAGTACCTCTGTCAATGGATTATGCCGGAGACTTCCCATATCTTGTTCAGATGGGGTTAGAAGTGTTTGCCTGTTCATTACTTTTTTCCTTACTGATAGTGGGATGTCTTGCATATTCAGGCTTTCGGGCCTGATCTTCAGGGTGCTTATCACTGTTGCCAGCTATAATTGCCATTGGATTTTACTTCTTCCAAAATTTCCCTCAGGTGGTACTTGAGCGAGAGCTCTGGGGCCCGCAGGACCCTAAGGTAGTACTTTAAGGGGAGGGGTAAAAATTACTACTTCGACTGTGCAACAGTGGGGAAAGTGCTGAACTCAGGAGGGGTAAAATGTACTATTCCCATTCCATTCCAGTCAGTGCAACAGTAGGGAAAGTACTGGATTGCGAAGTGGTAAAATGTACTATTCCCACTCCAGTCTATGCAACAGTCGAGAGAGAGTAGTTCACTTCAAACAATTAAAATATTTTAAAAACTATATTAAATAACAAGAAATATAAACATTTATATATAAAATTATACATAAATTGTAAAAAAAATAAACAAATTAAAATTGGATTACAGTGTTTAATAAATGTTATACATTAAAACAAATAATATTAATATAATTAAAATACCAGACTATAGTCTCACAATTATAACAACTAACAAATATAATGTTATTTACAATTAAAATCCATAACACAATTAACACATAACATAATAAATAACACCATTTTTAAGAAATGAATAAATATTTCTACATTTATTATTTAAAAACCTTACCACCCTATACCTCTACAAACTAAACAACACTCATCTTAAACATATCTTTGAAATTATATTAACACATTTTAGATAATGAATTATCAATTAAACAATTAATATTAATGAACTAATAATACATTTATTATATTTAATTAACATCCCACCCTTCACCCGTACAAACCCAACAACCCGCATGTGATATGTAAATTTAAAAATATCTTCATTACACAATTTACATAATTACCCATTAAATAGTTAATAGTTAACATGGATTATTAATTATTGTAATTTCCTTCCCAGTCTTTACTCCTACGCAAAACAAAACCCACACCAAAAATATAAATTACAAATTAAATCACACAATTTACATAGTTAATTAATTAAATAATTAATAATAAATACAAATAATTAATAATTACATATAATTAGATTACTTCACCCAATCCCCTACATATCCTACAACCCGTACCTGAAATGAAACTTTAAAAATATTACCCAATTTACATAATTAATTATCAATGAAATAATTAATATTAATAAAAATGTCATTATTAATTAATTATAATTAATTTACTTCCCACCCTGTATCCCTATAACCTCCACAACTGTCACGTTTAGGCATAGATTGCGTGGGAGACACACAGACTACACACAATAGTGCGTGGAACGGGGAGAATGGAGTGTGCATGATGTAGAACTACAACTACCATAATTCCAAGGGAGCGGGTCATAGTCCTACCTCTGTACACTACATAAGCACCGCCTACTGGCAGTCGGGTACATGTCAAACAGGATCTGTTCTTACTTCCAACGAGTCCGAGTACTGCTTCGAGTCCTGCCGGCTGGGGCCAGGAGATCTCAAACCACGTTGCCTCCTTGCGGCCTTCCCAAACCCTTCTGCTTACATCAGGTAGATTCCTTCTGCCGGGCTGGGGCGCAAGGAGGATTCCTAGCTCGATGGAACTATTTTCAGGTCTGCCGCGCTGGAGCGCGGTTACGAGCCGCAGTAGGCTCAGAGCATTCTTCCTCTGGGTCCGCTCCGGGAAACGTTTCCTCCGCGCTGGTGCGCGAGACGGATTCCTAGAATACCGGAGCTCCTTGTGTTTACACCACCCTAGAGCGCTTCTGGTGAGCTGTCCTGGGGCAATTGGCAGCCCGTACTTTGTTTCCTTCGCGGCCTGCGGGTCGCTTTTCAACTCCCCAAGGATCCGGTGAGAGGCTCAGAGAATCTGGCAGTATTTTCACAACCGTAGGGTCGCCTACAGAACACGCAGAACCAGCGTGTTACCTCTGGAAGGTTTCTACAAGTTCCAGGACTTCCAATCCCTTCAGGCTTGGTGGGAGTCTTCGCCTTTACTGTGGACTGACTTCTCCAAGCTAAGTACTATTATATTTTCTTTTCTTGATGTTCAAGGGTGCAGTGTTTCTGACGACAAGTCTTCTAGCGCCTTGGACACAGTACTGGAGTGTTTATTTGTTTCTTGCTTTATTTTTGATTTTATGCCTTTTTCACATAAGGATGAATGCAGCATGATTAACTGTAAGTGCTTTCACATACTTCTACAGTTCTTTGTAGTGTTTGCTTATGGTGGTTATTACATGCATGTTGTGCTTGTGTCTCAAAACAGGAAACACGGGGCTAAACAGCAGGAGTGAAGTCTACAACTCCAGGACCAGTTCCCATTGGGTGTTTTCGCAGGCGCATCTTTATTGTTTCATTTGTCCCTTTTTTCCCTTCCCCCTATGGTGGTGTTTTCCTGTTTGAGTGGTTGTTACATACACGCAGGTGATTCCATTAAGGGAATAGGGTTACTTAGCATCTTTCATCGCTCCCGCTGTATCCAGCTTCTAAGGTTAGTGATTACCCGGTCTGTGATCCGACAACAACCAGCTATAGCACTACAAATGACAGTAAACTATTCAATTAAATTGAAAAACAACTAAAAATGTACTAACTATATTAAAAAACATTAACAATAATTATACAAACAATTTATAACATATAAAATTAAAATATATACTAAAATACATTAAATAATTAAAACAATATTATTAACAATTATATTTTTGTAAACGATATTAACAACATAGATATTTTTAACATCGATATTACACTAGAAAATACATATTTTTGCGCACAATTTTCACGCATCATGATATTTACAGCTCGATATTTCTGAATCTTGATAGTTCTTTCTATAGATTTTGACCGAACACCTTGGTTGGGAGAAACACAGACTTAGGATTTAAAACATACCACAGTGGTTGGGATTGTCTATACTAATAAGACTATATTCCTATCCAAACCAAACCTTTTTAGCAACATTAGGATAATAAAAGACTAGGGAAAAAACATAACGTTCTAACCTAAATCAGGCAGTTTGCATGCAGCTCCTTGATGACAGTTCATAGGTCACTGTGGTATATTACTTAGGATTGGTATTTATGAACAGAAAGTAACAAATGGATCTCTGTGACAAAAACAGAAACCCACTGAGCTATCCACATAGCTAAAGTTTTGTGGTCTGCATGTTAAATGTTCTTTGCAGAAGGTACATTAGCCCTCTGTGCTAAGGTCAAAACTGCAACAACACAATATTCTGATCTCTCTCCCGCAGGAACATTATTTTTAATCACCAGCATTTATCTTGACATTTTTATTGTTGCCTGAATCCTGCTGAAACACAAAAGGAACTCTGCTGCAGCACATGCTTTTAAAATGAGTTATTTTTTAACACAGTGACCTCCAACTCAGAGCTCCAAAACTCAGCACCACCATAAAAGCCGGCCCTGTCCGATGCCCAGCTGTTGGTCACACAAAACAACATGTGCACGTTTTAAGCTTCAAATGCACGTTCCCAGAATCATGTAAGAATTCAGTTTTTATTGTCTGAATTTCTTACAGGGCTGCCAATGATTGACAGCTGTTTCAAAGCACTTGTTGGCAGGACAATACATACATACTTGAAACTCATACATCAGATTTTCTGAACAAGTCGAGTACATATATATGACCTGCTCCTCAGATTTCCTCATCTCTCCATGGCCCCTCTATCACATACATTTCATTTATTTTACATCTCTGCTAAAGGCTGGCTCTACCGATCCACTCAGCTATCCACATCAAATAGAGATCTCTTTTTTGCAGCAGGCATATTCACCCTCTGCGCTACTTTATGGCGAGTCAAAACTGCCACTAGACAACACTCTGATCTCTCACTTTTGCAGGAACATTAATCACAAGAGTTATCTTGACATTGGGGGCTGTGGCTAGGCGCAGATGTAGCTGGAAGCGGGCTGCAGAGCTCTGCCCGGGGAATCCCCCATCCGACAAAATGCTGTGCCCTAGCCCCACTCAGAACCGGCTGAGGCGGTGGGGGAGACATTCTGGAGTATTTCCCCTCCAAGTCCGGGGGGCCAAGCTCCACGGATAAGCAGGGTTTAGCGAAGTACAACTGCGAGATGCCGTGAACAAAATGGCGCCCACCCTGAGCAACAGCGCTGAAGTTGGGAGCCCGCAAGGAGTGAACTCAGCAAGATCGGCTATTTGTGGGTCAGCGCAGGAGTCAGCCAGTCCGCGGACTCGCCCCGGGGGGTCCGCGATTGATTCATGGAGTGCCTGCTGTGTCCGGTGGAGTCCGGGTGGGAGTAAAGGAGAGTGGCCCCAATTGCAGTGACGCGGCCGTGGGCGGACGAGGTGTTGGCGCGGCTCCAGTAACGAAGGTAGGCTGCGAGAGGGGCTCAGCAAAACCGCGCTTCCGAGTGGCGAACACCAGAGAGGCTCCAGGTTCCCCCGCGGCCGCTACAGGCAGGAAGCGCTGGTGAGACTGAGGAGGAGGCGAGAGACTGAGGATCAGTCCAAAGTGGGGAAGCACTGCGGATTGGGCTGGAACGGCTATGGGCCCTAAGACTGCAGGGTCGTGCGGAGCACAGCACCTGACTGGTGTGGCAGCGGAGTCACTCAGCCTGTGCGGGACCACAGTAGTGGGGCCGAGAGCCTTAGGAAAAGCGCACATAAAAAAGAGAGAGGTAAGAATAGAAGGCCTGCTGCAGGGCTGCGAGTGCTTCAAGATTGCCAGGAGAGAGGTGGAGAGAGCGTCACAGAAATCAAGGTAGGGGCAGTCCAGCAACTGGAACACTGACCCATGCATAAGAGGAGGGCCTTGGGGAGCCACAGCGTGGACGTCAGGCTGAGGGAATACCCCCTGCACGATGGGGACACTGATTGAAAGGAGACTTGAGGACATCACCCTGCGACTGTCACCTCAGGCTGCAAGCACATGGAGCACCTTGACAGAGGCAGTAAAAGAGGTGAATAGTGAGCAGGCCCACCGTGAGCACACAGTGCAGCCCTGCGATAAGGAGGCAAGCGGAGTCCCTGCGGCTGCCATACCTGTCCGTGAGTAGATGACGGTTGGGGTGGCGGAGCCAGGAGGAATAGGCAGTGGAGGGCCCACAGAGAACCCAGACCACCAGCAGTGGAAGAGTCAGGCGAGACCTGGAGATGCGCCGACTATATTTTTTTTTAAACATAGTTTATTGGTTTTTTGTTGCACAACCACATATACAGCCTTACGCAAGTTGTTTCACCATCCGCCCCGCAAAGTAGGCACACGCCCCCCGCCAATCCTACCCTACTTAATGAGGGTCATACAAGGCCCCTCCCGGCCTATGCGACGCATAGCCAATAAACTGGATAACAAAACCTCTATTTTTAACCCCCATACAGCTTCCGAGATGCGCCGACTATAGACGGTGAGGACGAGCAGTAGGAGAAGTAGCCTGTGGTTCTATCCTGAACTGCCAGGTGGACTGAGAAGCCTCCGGCATCACAGAAACTCCTAGGACACTAGGGCCTAAGGTTGAAAGCTGGCCGAGTGAGCTGAGCGAGTTCGAAAACCACAGGCGACCAGAGGGAAGCACTGTGTGACGCACCCTAGTCAGGCAGAAGAGAGCGGGGAGCAGTGAGGGCCTGCCGCTTCAACCCTCTGTTGGGTGCCCAACCTGCAGAGAGGAGTGACCGCCTGCGAATATGGGGAAAGTACCAAAACAAAGGGTGCACAGCACCCTTAACATGGGAGGGGGAAGTGCCCAGTCAGATGAGGAAGAAGACCGTACAGAATTGGTGAAGTATGCTCCTATCACACGTCCTACGCTGACAGATGTCATGCAGGCCATCACAGCCTCCTGCGAAGCACTAGAAACAAAAATCAACGCCATTGGTACAGACTTAAATCTACTGAAAGATGACCACCGTTGATTAGCAGAAAGGGTAACGAATACGGAACGGACAATATCCGATCTTCCCACAGAGATGACGGAACTGCAGAGATCTTTCATGGATATCGAAGCCAAGGTACGGATCATAGAGGTGAGGGCAGAAGACAGCGAAGGCAGGTCTTGTAGGAATAACCTGCGTATAGTGGGAATACCAGAGAGGGAAGAAGGAAATGACATGGTGCAGTTTCTGGAAGATTGGCTCAAAATAGAAGTGGCCCCAGAGGGGCTCTCACCATTTTATGCCCTAGAACAGGGGGAAAGGGTACCATCCAGACCCCCAGACTAGGAGCTTCTCCGCGGCCAATAGTGGCTCAACTGCTTTACTTCAGAGACCTCAAACAAGCCCGACAGAAAATAACCTACAAGTTGGGAATAGTAAAGTAATGGTGCTCCCCGACTTCACTAGGGAAGTACAGAGGCAGAGAGCCACATTCCTGGTGGTTAAAAAGAAGCTACGGCTGCTACAAATCCCATATGCAATGTTGTTCCCAGCCCGGCTGAGGGTGGTCAGCCAGACAGGGGTGCAGTTCTTTCAGACGACACAGGAGGCTTGGGGATAGCTGGACTCTGGACCGGGGCGTGGCTAACGAGGGAACTCCCCAGGGTCAGCAACAAAGAAGAGAGATGGTGGACCGGGCTAGTCTGGAGCACCTATCTCAACAGAGAGGAATGGCACAAAGCCCTCAAGGCGGTGGTAGAGCTCAGTCAGTCGGGATCCAGCCCCAGGTCAACACAGAGCGACCAGGAGGGGGGAAGGTCGGATAGCTCCCAGGCCACCAGTGCTGCTGAAGATTCGGACACGGACCTACCAAAGATAACGCCCGAATCTGTGAATTAAATCATATAAGCGTGGACTGTGGAGGCAGATGGAAAACTGATCCTAACTGACTATATCCTTTTAGTGCAGATCTGGGGAAACAGCGTGGGTCCTCCTGTATGCCACATGATGGAATCAGTAGGGTACTGGAGCGGAGGATCCACATACAGGGATGGTGGAGCTCGGTTGGTGGGGCTGCTGGGTCTGGCTGGCAGTCTCCACAAGCCCAAAGCTAGTAAAGACTTTTTTCAAGTTAAGATGGGAGCTGGACTAATTTTACTTGTCCTGGGGTGGGGGAGTTAGGAAGTTTGTCTGTTTCAGGGATTATATTTAGGGGCCAGGCGTCTCTTGGGTAGCAAAGCTTCTAGGGAGCCGTTAGCACCAGCCCAATGGTACCCACCATAGACCTTAAGTGCATCTTGTAGAATGTATGAGGGATGCACACCATGTCAAAGCGCCACAAGATACATGCATACATAGTACGCAGAGGGGCTCAAATTCCAAAGTTTCAGGAGACACATATAAATGCGAAAGAAGGGGCTGCTCTACAACGTAGATGTCGGGAACAAGTGTACTACACGAATTATTCTGCGTTTGCTTGGGGAGCACTAGTGCAGGGGACCCCTTCCAGTGTGCTAAGCAAATAATTGACCCAGAAGGGCAATATGTGGTGTTCATAGGCAAGCTTGACTGGAAAAATGTGACGAATGGTAGTGTATATGGGCCAAATAATGACCAAATCTCATTCCTGGAAACCCTCTCTAGTACATTGGCTCTAGAATGTGGACCTCGACCGTTCTCATCCGCCCTTGCAAGACTAACCCATTTGTAGAACTGTGGAAGCACGCAGGAACTGGCAGCATCAGTGGGGGCTGATAGATTCTTGGAGGGCACAACATCTGGGGGACAGAGACTATTCTTTCCTCTCGCACCTACATGAGCTACGTCAGGTTAGATGCCATACCATGCTCACCAGACGTGCATGAATGTGTGCAGATGAGTGAATATCTGGCACGGACAGTCTCGGACCACAACCCACTTCTGGTTGGGCTTGCTTGGACGAGAAGTAGACCGTGCATTCCAACTTGGCACCTCAGACCGGAAGCACTATAAGACCAGGTATATCAAGCAACAATACACACAGCTATTGTGCAATACTTTCACGAAAATGCAGTGACCGCAGCGAACCCCATGGCAGAGTGGGAGGCCTTCAAGGTCGTGCTAAGGGGCAGGTGCATTTCTGAGATGGTGGGAGTAAGGGGGACCCTTCTGAGGGACACATTGTCAGCGAAGCAACGTCTTTGGGAGCTTGAAAGGGAGAGACCTGAGAATAAAGACAAACAAGAGGAACTGCGTGCAGCTAAAGAAGCAGTAGCGGAGGTTGCGCTGTTTTGACTATAAAAATGATACAGCAGGTGCTCACGCAGAAAGGGACAAACCTCGGGCACTACTGACATGGCTGGCCAGCCCAGCTAGAAGGGGGTCGGTTATCCTGGAAATGAGGAAGAGCAAGGAGGGGTCCGATATCGTCAGCAAGATATCAACAGCATATTCCTTGAGTATTATACTGACTTATATAAAAGTAGGATGTCCCCCACGGATACAAAGATAGACGACTTCATGGGAGGTATTGAGTTGCCAACAATACAAGAAGAAGAAGCGGAGGCACCAGGGAGGGAGATAGAGCTGGAAGAGGTGAGGAGTGCCATTAAAGCTATGGACAGAAACAAAACGCCTGGGACTGATGGGCTCCCAGTTGAGTTTTACTCCAAGTGTGTTGAACTGTGGGGTCCCCGATTAGTGGAGATGTATAACCAAGCAAAGTAAGCTGGGAAACTGCCGGGGTCAAATAAAGAGGCTATGATTGTCCGCCTGTTAACGCCAGGGAAGCAGACATCCGATAAAAAAGCGTACAGACCACTTTCTATGCTCAATCTGGATTAGAAAATCCTGAGCAAGATATTAGCCATGTGTCTCCTGCCGCATATGTTACACCTTATACACCAAGATCAAGCAGGGTTTATACCATCCCAGAACATGGCGATGAACATCTGGAGACTACTGTGAATACTTGAAGCGGACTCCTATTGCAGGGAAGAAGCTGCCATCTTTGCAGTTGATATAGAAAAGTCCTTCAACAGCCTCGAATGGCCATACTTGTTCCGTGTGATACGAAGATTTGGATTGGGGTCTGACTTTGTGGCCTGGACAGCCTTACTCTATACAGATTCTAGTGCCAGGGTTAAGACTGGTAGGCTCATATCACACAGCTACACGGTGGACAGGGGAACACAATAGGAGAGTCCGTTATCACCCCCGTTGTTTGCCTTGGCCATGGAGCTCCTGGTTGCCAGAGCTAGGACAGGGCACTAATACCGTGGACTGGAAGTATTAGGCCAAACTTACCACTTAGCACTGTGCGCTGATGATTTATTATTATTCCTCAGCAGCACGGGGGAGGACCTTAAAGGTGCCAGGGAATTGCTAGCGTCCCTGGAGAGTGTGGCAGGCCTTAAGGTAAATTGAAGGAAATCATGAAGAAATCACCACGGAGGGAAGAGAACCGCCACAGACTGGATTGAGTTTTATGGGAAAGTCGATGTCTCCTATACCTGGGGTCCAGATCTACCATGACCAGGCGGACCTGCTAGAGGGAAATGTGGGGAAAGTGCTAAGGGGTATAAAAGCATGTTTTGATTTCTGGGGGACCCTTCCCTTATCAGTGGCAGGCAGGGTGGTGGTGCAGATCAGAGCTTCCGAATCCCCTCTACTTCCACGGACGGAATTATTTCACAGTCACACACGCATACACACATCATACGCTGGTGGGGCCCATTACACCAACATTCACCCTGAATCACTCTATCCGTGCCCTGTAAAGGAGAAACACCTTTCACATATGCTCTATCTAATCTGCCTGTACTTTGAGGTCAATGTGACCAGCTAGTTGCTGTGGATCTAGCAAAATACATTTCAAAGAATACACAATAGAATCAATAAACATGACCAGAAATAATCACCCGAGACAGAAATTCAAACAGATTGTTCATTTATCTAAAATTTCAAGAAAAGCCAATTAAATGCAAATTTCATTTCTCTCATATTTACCTATTCTGTCTAAATGTCAGATCCTAAGTCAGAACCGGTCCTCTGGAGAAAAATTAGAGTTTTCTGCCGTCATGTAGAGTCTTCGTCCTCTCCGTCAGCATAGGGACCTCGCATCATCTGTTCGGGAAGAAGTGGCACTAGACCTCTCTAGTCTACTATTATTTATACTGAAATTTACATTCTAAAAAGTAACATTTCTTTATTCAGAACGGATGAATGGCGGATATAATGTCATCTTGGTACTTTTTCGATATTATACGGGAGGTTCTCACACATAGATTGTCCCAAATAATGAATAGCAGAATTGAACGTCCATGACTAATTCGCTACATCTACGGATGTCTCTTCGAGGTGAATTTGTTTCAAAAATGGGTTCACACTAAGTTCGTATCAACTTTTCCGTCTTTCAGGGGCTTTTGGCAGATGTCCCAGACTTGTCATCATGCTTATGGCTTTTCAGTTCATCGGAGGTGCAAGGTCACAGGCAGAGCGAAGCCTTTCTGTAAATTTCCAGCAACTCCAATGCAGGCTGCGGGTGGTGGCCATATTGTGGCAGGCCACAATGGACAACTTTAAGCAAAATAGACATAAAACAGAATTACTGCATAGAAATGATTATACAGTGTTATTCCCCTGCTAATACCCTTATGTGTGTGTATTTATCTAGCTATTTGCGACATCAGAAGCCATTAATGCATATTAATTATAAGCGCAAAACACCATAACATTACATAAGCAACATCGTTTTCTGTCAGTTTGCTCACCAACTTAGTTCACTTGTTATTTAGCCATGCAATAGCATTCCCACGTGTAATTCTCTTGTTAATAAGGTTGATTAGACAACATTCGACAAACTTTTAATACTTAATAATTAATCAGTAGTACTTTTAGTTATAACATGCAAAAATGAAACAGGTATTCGGTTTTAAAGTAAAAACCCTGCTCCATCAATCCCCCCTTTGGTGATATATAATCACCACAAAAATCAAAAACCCCAAAAATCAATTTAGTTTCCCCTTTTGGAAGAATTTGAAATATCTTCTTGTTCTTGTTTTTAGACCCTAGTTTCCATCTCATCTTCCTTTTTAGTTTCTATATACATGCTTTCTCTTAGCTCTTCTAGTTCTATTTCTTGTGGATCTCTTTCTGATTTCTTTTGTCTCTTTTAACATTTTCTTTTGTGATTTTCTTTTTATTTCTTCTATATCTACAACACATACATCCTAATCTAATGATCAATAATGCAACTATTACACAAGTTAATGGAAATAATATCTTACCAAATATGGTACTACCTATCTTAGCTACAAAATTCTTAATAGCAATCATCTTGTTAACCATTTTAGTCCAGATACTTTCAGCTTCCAGTGGTACTAATTCTTCATGCAAATCAGTAATATTTTTGATGTAAACTTTTAGATCTTTACTTTCGTCAGGAATGTAAGTGCAACAATGTTGAACTTTCAGCATTCCACAGCCCCACCCTCTTTTGCCAAAAGAATGTCAAGGGCAAGTCGATTTTGCATCGTCATAGCACGCAAAGCAACCATTTCAGTATTAACCGAAAGAAAGCCTCCAGCGGTGCTTGTTGACAAGCGATCTACCACTGTTGACAGCTTCCGAATGCCATATGCATTTAAAGAAATTCCCACTGCTGGAATTAAAGCTCCAAAAATATCTCCTACAATTTCAGTCCATGTTTCTCTTTTATAGCGTGTTAATGTGTTAGAATGTTCAGCATCATCTACTCTATCCATGTGAAAAATCTTTGGAAAGACCAGGCCAACATAACATGTACCAAACCAATGGTCAGGCAAACGGTAATAAGCCTTGTTCCCACAAATATAATACACTCCCGGAAAAACTGGATCTTCTCCTCCTCTAAATCCCCATCCGGTTGCAATAAAGTATGTATCATGGCACTCACTAGTCCCTATGAAATAATAATCATATTGGGATCTCTTCCTGGTAATGCAGTTTCCCTTTCTGTGGGGCATCTATAGCCATGGTTGGACTGGCTCCATTTTTCAACTCCTTTTCTTTCTCAATATCCCACATTGTCTCACTCATTTTATGCCCTTCTGCTTTCTTGTGCATGTTCAGCCTTCTTCTCTCAACCATGTCTAGAAAATTCTTCTCTTCTCCTTTCAATCTGCAAGTTAAATTGTTTCTAAAAACATAGTCTAAGGTTAATTCTTTCGTTTCTAGAAAAATCTCACCTAAAGTGTTAGCATCCTTTGCAGGATTCAGTGCTTTATTCATAGGCAACTGCCCAAGAATATTATCTACATTAGACATATTGTAATCTAATTTCCCTAATTGATAAAAAAATACTAATCAACACACTACAGGAAATTCCATACGTAGCAGGAAGATGATGATAAGTCACTCCTTCCGAAACAGAGGCAGGTAATTGCATGCAGACGTAGCAATCCCTTACTTCCATTGTCTTTACATACTCATACAACAATTTAGAAAAAACATTGCTAGAAAAATCGTTAATTGACCTATCTTTATGTATATGTACATTACTAGTTCTAGTTGGAACTACTTTTAACGGACTCTTCCCTGTATTAGTCTTGTTCTCAGTATGACCTTCTAAAGTGTCTATAGTGACTCTAAATGAAATCAGTAGAGCAAGCACGCTCCAAAGCAGCATTAATAAACCTGTACAGCAGCAGCACATTTTGCACCATCTTTTCAGAAAGGTACATCTACTTTTATTCTCAGTGTTAGCCATTTTGTTAATTTGACCGTGTCTTTTGACTTAGCCTCTTCTACTCCTTTACTGAACTTTTAAGGGCAGCGAGTACCCACCAGATTATTAAACTCTACTAATTTTAGTACTACTTCTTCTTCAAGTGATTTTTCTTGGATTCACTCAATTTGGATTTTCATCACTTTTCACTTTCTCTTCATCATCATCAAACTGTATCAGGTCCTGAACATCCGTCTCTTCTCCAATGTCGACAAGATAACTCTCAGGATTCCCACAGCTTCTTCTTCAGCAACCTCCTTCAGTAAAGCCTCCTCTGGACTTCCTTGGCTGTCCGCCTCTTCTCCTTCTTCAGGCAGTGCCACATACGTCCATTCCGGTGACTTGTACCTCTGGTTTGGTTTTCTTACTCTTTTAGTTCTCTCAGGTATCTTTGCTTCTTCTTCCTTGGTAGGATTCTGACTTGACACTTCGTTCACTTGTTCAGCTTTCGAAGAGTTAACTCGTGTCAGTCTGTACCTTAGTCTCTTTATCTTATTTGGCCAGAGATCTCCTTTAGCATTTCTCTTTTGCTTTCCTTCTTTATTGTTTCTTTCTCCAAGCCAAGTTCTCTTTCTCAGAACTCGTCCTCCATGAATTTCATTGTCACTTTCGTCAGGGTCTGTTTCAATTGCTTCTTGTTCATCAACAGCTTCCTTTTCTTCAACAATTTCTTTTTCTCCAACAGTCTCTTTTCCCACCACTTGAGATTGCCCTACTTCTGTCCTTCCTCGGGTCTCCGACACGCAATCTTCTTGCTGTCTACTTGTCCCTTCACCTAGCTTGTTGTGGATGTTCCCTAGACCTCCTCGGGGTTTTTCCGCAATCTGTCCCTCTCTGTCTTCGTCTGTCCCTTCTTCTTCAATATTTATCTCAGGTGGAACTTGTTCAATTCCTTCATGTGACTCAGGTGTCTCTTCTGTTGGAATGTTCTTTTCTTTTCTTTCTTTCTTTTTGTGTTGGTCACTGTCAATTGGAACCTCAGGCAATTCTTCTGAGTCTGAACTTGCTTCTGCAGTTTGCACTGTTCTCTTCAGAACCTCTTCAGGTGGGATGAAAGCTTCTCTTGACTCACTTTCCCCACTCTCAGGATTCTTTTTCCTTCTTACTGCCTCACTGTCTGCATCATCACTGGAGTCTGACTCTTCAAAGTATTCTTTTCCGGTACCATCTCTTGGATTTGGAACGCTCAGTGTGTGGCTTACATGTATCCAATTTTTCACACCAGCGCACTTCACAGCAGTCGTTGTGGTCAAGATGACTTGTCTTGGCCTTCCCCACCTTGGAACCAGGCAATTTCTTCTTCTGTGGACTTTTATCCTTACCCAGTCCCCTGGGCTCAGATCATGGGCTGGTTTCTTTTCAAGTGTGGTGGCGTCTTCTCCAACCTGGTGAAACACAGAATGAACTGCGTCAGACAGGCCTTTGCAGTAATCCTAAATCATGTCATCAGTTATAGTCATCAGCTTGTTCACTGGTACATATGCATGCCTCATAGCACGTCCCATGATAATTTCATGTGGACCCAAACCTGTTGTTCTGTGTGGAGTAGACCTAATGGTCATCAGGACTAGAGGCAAGACATCGGGCCATTTCATTCCTGTTGCTAAGCACATTTTGCCAATTCTGTTTTTGATAGTACCGTTCATCTGCTCAACAACCCCAGAAGCCTCTGGTCGGTAAGCACAATGCAACTTCTGCTGTACACTCAATGCTTCACAAATTAGACCCTTATTTCATTATAAAAATGTCCTCCTCTGTCTGATTCAATGGTTACTGGGAACCCGTACCTTGGGATGAACTCTCTTAACAGTAATTTTGCCACTGTTATCCCATCATTTCTTCTTGTTGGATACGCCTCCACCCACCTTGAGAACACACAGACCACCACCAGGACATACCTCAACCTGTTGACTGGGGGCATTTCAATGAAATCTATCTGCATTCTTGTGAATGGTCCTCCCTCTCTGCCTATTGTTCCTAGGCTCACCACTGTTTTCTTTCCAGGATTGAATTGCTGACATATCAGACATCTCTGGCAGAGACTTTCTGCTATCAGTCTGAACTTTGGACTGTACCAGGTTTGCTTAAAGGCTCTTATCATAGCATCCCTCCCCAGGTGTCCTTGGCCATGATACATCCTTGCCATTGTTGATAGCATGCTGTTAGGCATGACTGGTCTTCCATCCCTGTAGACCCACACATGATCCTTTTCTCTAGGTGCACAACCTGCCTTCACCCAATCTCTCATTTCATCATCCTCTGCCTCATCCTGCAGCTGTTTTACTTCTTCCCATGTCCCCACTTCGTTAGTAAACATTAATGAACAAGAAGACATTTCCCTTTCTTTGCTCCTGTTAATTGAGTGATTGTTCCTTGCACAATATTGTGCTATGTCATTGGCAAACTTGTTACCAACTGTTACAAAATCGTCACCATGACCATGAGCAGCATATTTTACAACTGCTAGTTCTTTAGGCAGCTGTATCGCCTCTAGCAGTTTTCCAACCACTTCAGCATTCTTTATGGGAGTTCCACTTGAGGTCAGGAAACCTCTTTGTAGCCATAACTGGCCAAAATCATGGACAAATCCAAAGCCATACTGGTGGTCAGTCATCACAGTCACTCTCACACTTCTCCCAATCTTGCATGCTTTTGTCAGTGCCACCAATTCTGCCACCTGAGCGGATTTAACTCCTTTTAAGGGTGATGCTTCCACAACTTCTGAGACTTTACACACAGCATATGCAGCACTCAACACTCCTTCATCTGTTCTCAGACAAGATCCATCCACAAACAACACATGATCACTTTCAGGCAGTGGCAGATCTCTCATGTCTGGCCTTGGCTTTGTGCAGTAATCAAGTACATCCAGGCAATCATGATCAACATCATTTCTCACTCCCACACATTCAGCATCAGGCAACAGTGTCGCTGGATTCACATTCACACATCTCTCCAGGCTTACATTAGTTGCACCAAGAATGACTTTCTCATATTTAGTCAGCCGACTATGAGACATGAACTGTGTCCGGCTCCTTGTTAAAAGGATTGCCACATCATGAGGTACGAATACCCGTACAGGGTATCCCATTATGATTCCCTCACTTTGTTCCAGACTTTTGCAGGTAGCAGCTACTGCTTTCAGGCAACCTGGCAAACCCACAGCTACTGGGTCAAGAGTTGCTGAGAAATAGGCAATTGGCCTCTCAGACGTCCATGTTTCAGAATTAACACTGAAAGTGCACATCCATTTCTCTCACTACAGTACAGTTCAAATTCCTTTTCATAATCAGGCATCCCTAGGGCAGGAGCTTCACAAAGTCTGTCCTTCAGCTCTCTGAATGCAGCCATTTCTTCTGGGTTTAGTTCTAATGGGTCTTTCACCTCACTTTTGGTCAATTTAATCAATGGTTTGGCAATCAGGGAAAAATTACTTATCCACTGACGACAGTAACCCACCATTCCCAGGAACATTCTCACCTCTCTTTGTGTCATTGGGGCTCTCATTCCCCTAATGATTTTGATTCTGTCAATAGTCACTTTTCTCAGGCCTTTCTCAATATTGTGTCCCAGATACTGGACTTCTTTCTTACAGAACTGCAATTTGGCTGGAGATACCTTTAATCCTCCATCTGCCAAGTGATTCAGCAATGCAATGGTATCTACTTCACAAGCTTCACGTGTTTTTGATGCCACAAGTAGGTCATCAATATATTGGAACAAGACTGAATTTTCAGGCATTGTCAGACTTTCCAGAGATTTCTTTAGCAATTGATTAAATATTGAGGGGCTCTCTGTATACCCCTGTGGGATTCGGCACCATGCCAAAATCCGCTCTCCAAATCTAAAAGAAAATATTGGCTGACTGTCATGATGCAATGGGATTGAAAAGAAAGCATGACACAAATCAATTACCGTATACCATTCTGCATCATGGGGAATCTGATACAAAATCACTGATGGATTTGGCACAATAGGACAACATGGCACAACAATCTTGTTAATCTTTCTCAAATCTTGTACTATTCTGAACTTACCATTAGGTTTCTTCAGTCCCATTATCGGTGAATTACATGGGCTGCTCAATATTTCTCTTAACACCCCTTGCTGGATCATCTTTTCAATTAAGGGTGTTATTCCTTCAATTATTTCAGGTGTCAATCTGTATTGCGGTATATTTGGGTAAACCACTCCCTCTTTTACAGTAATCTTTACAGGCCCACATCTTCTCCAGTAAAATCCCAAACTGCTGCTTTCACTGTCTGTTTCAACTCTGGGGGTAATGCATCAGGATTAAATATTGCATATGTTCTCAAAGCCTCACATTCTCTGTTATCCATGGTCATTCTGTATAGCACATCCTCATCAGGTGTTTCAAAGGTTATACCATCTGGAGTGCAGAAAATAGTGCAATTCATTTTGCACAGCAGATCCCTGCCTAACAGGTTCACTGGACTGGTGTCACACACCACGAATCGGTGCATGTCTGAAAATTTCCCTATTCTAACCTTTACTGGTTCAGTAAGTAATGTTTTGATCTGTGTGTTGGACACACCAACCACTTGGATCGCTTCGTCCGAGAGAGGAAGATTCTTTATATCAGCTGACCTGACAGTTGATCTCGTGGCCCCAGTATCAACTAGGAAAGTGATGCTTTCACCATTAATTTTCCCGTCTACAAAAGGTCCTGCCTGGTCTATTTCCAGAGTTGCGCCAAGTACGCACTCCTCCTCCTCTCTTCGGCACCGTCAGAAGTCTCCCTCAGAGTCACTTCCCTCATTTTTCAGCCAGTACTGAGATACAGCGCTTGCGCGTTTTGGTTTGATTAACTGCTCTTCATCGTAGAACGCCGATTCTTGGCTGTACTTCTGGGATCATTTTCTCTGTGGCAAGGGTGGTTTTGGCACCTGAATCTGCAGCTTATCAGCCTTCTGCTGTTGCCGATGCTGACCACACCCCTCGCTCTGCACCTGCGAATTCAATGATGAATTATCATCGTTAGTGGACGGTGGATTCTTACACTCGGATTTCCAGTGCCCCAATTTTCCACAGTTGTGGCAGGGGAACTTTTTCTTTGCTTCCTCTATATTCCCTTTTCCTTTTCCTGAACCAAACCTAGGTTTATTTCCTGGGTTATTTGCCTGTTCAACCAGCTGAGCTTCCTGTCTTTCTGCAACTTTCACCTGTGCCCACATTGCCTTTTCTTTTAGTTTTCTCTGCTTTGCCTCAATCTCATCACTGAAGTATTTTGCATGTCTCAAAATCTCACCAATCTTCTTACTCTGCCAGTCCACGGTATGCTGACGTATCATTTCACTGATTTCAGGCCGCAAACCATACACAAATCTGTACACAAAATGACTCAGATCCTTGTCACCCAGGTGTTCATCTCCACTGAACTGCTTAAAAGCTAGTATCAGTCTTTCATAGTAAGCATGGACTGATTCTTTCAATTCCTGATGTGTTCGGTCTATTTTAACCCAGTCTGTCTCCTTGGGGGGTACTTTATTTTTCAAGAAGGCCATAACCTGCTCATACTTTTTCATTACCTCCGGGTCTGGAGCTCCTGTTTTTGGATCTCTCGGGTATTCCTTAGTGGGCCAGTCTATGACTATTTTACATTCTGCCCACAGGTCTGCTGGTACAATTATATCAGACTATTCAGGTCAATCCACAGTACTTTTGACAGCTTTACAAATCTGTCGACTTGTCTGTACCACTCCACAGGCTTTTCCCTTAATCGAGGGAAATCATTCGTAAATGATAAAATATCCTGTGTGGTCCATGGGACATGTACATACCCACCTCCTGGAATCTCTCTCATGGGGTAAGCTGTCACTGCCTTCTCTTTTTCTGTCAGGGGAAATGCTGAGTAAGTTCTATCTGCCCCATCCTCTCGCTTTCGATACCATCTGTCTTTCCATCTTTCTACATCTCCCCATTTCTTCAACAAGGCAATAATTTCTTTAATCTGTCCTGTTCGGCCTGCGTTATTCAGATTCTCAACATTCTTTCTGAAAAATCCACTCGGTATGACTTCTGTAAAGCTTTCACCTTATCCATGTCAATTCCCGCTTCACTGGCTATTCCTTTCAACCTATCGTGTATGTTCTTTGCTCTCCATGTGATACCTTTACACAGGAAGAGGATCTCCCCTTCCTGATAGTTCTTCAGTGTTTCTGTAGGTATGGTTCCTACTATCAATTCTTCCATTTCCATACATAGCCTAGCTACATCGATTCCCTGTGACTCTCTCTCCTTTTCTGTAATGTTTTCAACCAATCATTCAAATCCTCAGCAGTTATCACAGATTTTTCTGCACCCCCTGGTTCTGTCACCCTTTGCGGTTCCAAAATTGATCCTCTGTTCCCTTCCATACATCCAGTATTCAAACTTGAGTTAGTCTGCACACTCATTTCCCCTCCACATATGGTATGTCTCCACTGATTTTCTTCTGTTCTCCACTGTGTTTCTCCCGCTCTTATTTCTGCCTGTTCCGGAGGTACAACCAATCTATTGCCCACATATGGCACTGTCAAACCACTTTCACCCGTCCTCTGCTTGTCAAAAATCGGCATAACCGGGCCTATTGTCACAGGCACTGTAACAGCCTCCAGATTCTTAGTCAGCTCCCTGATTTTCTCTGTTAGTTCAGATGTAGTTCTTGCTAGTTCTCTGGTCTTTTCATTTTCAAGTTCATTCTCTCTCTCTATCTCTCTTTCTCTCTCTCTCTCTCTCTCTCTTTTTCTATCTCTCTCTCTCTCTCTCTCTCTCTCTTTCTCTCTCTCTCTCTATCTCTCTTTCTCTTTCTCTCTCTCTTTCTCTCTCTCTTTCTCTTTCCGCCAGAGAACAACCGCTTTTCAGCTCAGGGGCTGTAGCCTCTGTCTTTATAATCCGCAGGGTGTTTCTCATTGGGGTAACTGCTGTTCCTACCTCTGGTTCTCTTCTATACGGGGGTGGTCTTTTGTAGAGCATGTCTTCTAAGATATCATCATCAGACTCATTTGCCCCATATCTTCTGGTCTCTACATTATGTTCTTTTTCTGTACACTTTCTCCCTCCTGATTCCTCTGCTGTTCTTACAGGATATAACCCCTCGGTCATACTGGCATCTCGCCACCTTCTCATTCTGTCATGATGGGTTTCGCGATCATACTTTCGCCCAAACATGTATCGGTAGCTACCCCCACCCCTCTGCTTTTCTCGTTCATGCATTTCGTCTTCCCATTCAGTTAATGCCTCAAATTGCGTCGGCCTAGGCCGAGGCTCTAGGTTCATCATCTGCTCTCGTAAGTTCCTCAGTATGGCCAGATTAAATGAACCATGTTCTGGGAACGCTAACACTCCTTCATCTTTGGTGTATTTCACCCAGTTATCCAACCAAATACAGGTATGATACCCATACTTTGCAACCATGAAGGATGCCGGGGTTCTTATCGGGGGCAATAACTGTCCTTCCCTTGTCACTATGTCTTTATCCTTGTCAAACCAGGTTTTGACCTTACTAAACAAGGACTTTTTCTTCTTTTCCTCAGCATGGTAATACATCTTCTTATTTTCCACTAGCTGCTTACTCTTACTACAGCTGTACGATCCTTTGTCCAATTGCAGCACGACTCACACCAACGCACCAATCCTGGAGCGTCTTCGTCACTGACTCAGTCCACAAATCCCAGCGTGACTCACACTAACGCACCAATCCTGGAGTGTCTATGTCACCCTGTATGTCTCCCAATCCTAGCGCGGCGAACATTAACACACCAATCTCTGCGCTTCCTCCGTTCTAACTCACTATCCAATCACAGCGCGGTCTTCCTGACGTCAGCAGTCGCTGCAGTCGCTTCTGCTCCTGTCTCCTGTCTCTTCCGTCTACCCCTCCTTTACAAGACTACTTGGTAGACTTTGTTTCAACTTCTACGAGTCTGTTAGTTACAACATACAAACATCTCCATTGTCTGCTTTGCTAGAGACAGAACAGAAAAAGACCTTTCCCACGAGAATTCTGCCTTTCCCGAGAACAGCGCTTACCTCTGCTCTACTACAGAATCGTTACTTCCGTTGATAAAGTAGCACATCCCTCTACTTTTACCCTTCTAACAAGCATCAATTAACTGTTTCCCTCCGGAACGTTCCTAAGAGTTTCACAATTAACCAGAATGCCTTCTCATTCACGCACTTACACACCAGAAAATGTAGTACATCCACACAGAACTCCGTCTTTCTCGAGGACAGCGAACAGTCTGTCCTACTACAGAATTATATCATACGTTAACAAAGCAGCGCTTACCTCTGCCCTGTCCTTCTAACAAGCTCCGAGAATACCTAGTACTTCTCCAGCGGTAAGCTTTAACGGAATACCTTACGGATCCCTGGGACTTAAGACCAGAGTTTCACAGATAACCTTTGCTATCATATACACTTCTCTTACACAGAAATACGTTTCTAATGGCAACACACGGCGATGCTACCTTGTCGAACCCAGACAATGCGACGTGCAACTTCAATTGTCACACGTTTTTCCCTGTCTGCATACAGGGCTAACAATCCCGTCTTTTTACGAGAGCAACACTCCCTCTGCTCTACTACGGAACTGTCACCGACTCCCTACATCAGCCGTTCACAATACATAGAACTCAACACGACTTCAACATATAGTGTTAGTACAAATATCAATCAATAATCAACAAGCCTATATACACGCAATTTTCGCTAGATCAAGACAATAGCTAACCATCATTCTGCTACCAAGAAACTGGTGCAGATCAGAGCTTCCGAATCCCCTCTACTTCCACGGACGGAATGATTTCACAGTCACACACGCATACACACATCATACGTCCATGACTAATTCGCTACATCTACGGATGTCTCTTCGAGGTGAATTTGTTTCAAAAATGAGTTCACACTAAGTTCATATCAACTTTTCCGTCTTTCAGGGGCTTTTGGCAGATGTCCCAGACTTGTCATTATGCTTATGGCTTTTCAGTTCATCGGAGGTGCAAGGTCACAGGCAGAGCGAAGCCTTTCTGTAAATTTCCAGCAACTCCAATGCAGGCTGCGGGTGGTGGCCATATTGTGGCAGGCCACAATGGACAACTTTAAGCAAAATAGACATAAAACAGAATTACTGCATAGAAATGATTATACCGTGTTATTCCCCTGCTAATACCCTTATGTGTGTGTATTTATCTAGCTATTTGCGACATCAGAAGCCATTAATGCATATTAATTATAAGCGCAAAACACCATAACATTACATAAGCAACATCGTTTTCTGTCAGTTTGCTCACCAACTTAGTTCACTTGTTATTTAGCCATGCAATAGCATTCCCACGTGTAATTCTCTTGTTAATAAGGTTGATTAGACAACATTCGACAAACTTTTAATACCTAATGATTAATCAGTAGTACTTTTAGTTATAACATGCGAAAATGAAACAGGTATTTGGTTTTAAAGTAAAAACCCTGCTCCATCAGTGGCACTACTGAAGATGGTGACTTTGCAGCAGCTACAATACTTTTTTCGGGGTACTCCAAATCTGGATCCCAGCGGGATGTTTCGGCATCTCCAAACACTGATGATGTCATTTTTATGAGGGAAGGGGAGATGCAGGGTAGCGCTTGCTACGCTAACGGGAGACTAGTAGTGCCAGACTTTGAATATTACTACATAGCTGCACGGCTGCAATGGCTCACGAAATGGATAGCGAGCCAGATACGTGGGGCAGTGCAACAAGATGCTGCCATACCAAGCCTGAATCTCATATCAAGAGTGGTGTTGTGCATCCCCAATAGGGAAAGAGATACCACCAATTAATTAAAAGTGATTTGTAAATGTTGGACCAGAAGCTTGCAGAGATCCAAAACCAAAGAACCATACGCCGCAGATATTCCGTTGTCTGCTTGTATGGCACTGCCACATGGGGGGAACTGGCGAGGCCTAGAGGACTGGAGAGAGGCGGAGGTGACTACTGTTGGAATGCTGTATGAGGAACAAGCCCTGCTACCCTTTAATGATTTTAGGGAGAGATACAATGTGCCCAGGGGAGACGTTCTGCTACACACTGCCCTCACAATGGTGATACGCAAACAGTGGGGGGTGGGGACTTTCAGAACCACCCTTGTCAGAGGGGTGCCAGTATGTAGTATCTGCCTCTGGGACATATAAAGCGGTCACCTGACTATACAGAAATCTGAGTCATGCACACTCCCAGCCCCTAAAGATCTACAACAGAGATGGGAAGAGGATCTAGGGGAACCCATAGACAAAAAACATGGGGCGACCTGGTAGAAAGGGCAAGCAAGAACACCAGAAACACTAGATTTCAACTTGTTTATTTCTATGTCCTTCACAGGGCATACCTTACTGCAGGACGCATTAATAGATATGTTAACATAAGAACAGCAGTTTGCTCTCATTGTAACGAGGAGGGGCGGAATTTCTCCATATGTTCTGGAGTTGCCTGGAAATAGGAAACTTCTGGAGTACGGTGGCCACAGTGTTGACAGGGGTGATAGAGAGAGAAGTGGCCGCAATACCGGGATACCGTCTCTTACACTGGTTCTCCCATACCTCTAAAAATAAAGTAGCAAGTAAGTTTCAGGATCTGGGATTTATACTGGCAAAAAGGGATATCACCAGCCACTGGAGGGCGTGGACCCCAATGCAGTCAGGTGGAAGAGGGAGTTCATACAGTGGGCAGACTATGAGGAGACCGTAAGGCTTGAATAACCAGATGGAATGGAAGTGAGAAATCACTAGAATCGCCAGAGCATTGGAATCTCTGGTGACACTACTTAAGAACCCAGAAGCTGGACCAGAGAAAGAATCGCAGGGGGAATCGCAAGAACTAGAGACAGGAAACAGCGACCCACAGACTATTATGGGTTGCAGAGAGGAGGTAATGGGTTGGGGTGGTAATGGTCATCCAGGCACTAAGAAATGGGGGTGAGAACAGAGAATACTGCCACTTGAGTTCAGTTGCAGGTAATGCCACCCCAGTGGTATCCGGCACTCACTACATAAGCTACGCCTGGCGGGGGAGTTGCAGACTTCTTGCAGGAAGCAGGCAAGATAATCCAGTAATCTACAGCTTGTGTCCCAGTGAAGGCTAATAACAACGGGTGGGTTGCTGCGCTGTGGCGAGTAATAACAAAGTCGATCTACTACACAGTTCGTGGCTACACGATCAGAGATCTGCCGGAAGAAGGGATCCCGAGACGCGAGCGAACCTCAACGATACCTGTGCAATTAATGTATTTGCACTGCTGATTGTAAGATGCCAAGAGTAATTGTTTAATAAAAACTGTTTTAAAAAAAAGAGTTATCTTGACATTTTGATTGCTGCCTAAACGCTGGACCCACAAGGATCACTGTAACAGGTGCTTTTTAATTGCAAGGTTTTGCTAAACCCAGCGCCCCCCTGAGGTCTATGCCCCCACTCCAGGTCAGCGCCCAGTGCGGCAGCACCGGGCGCACTGCCCCAAAGCTGGCCCTGATGGCAGGTGCACATGTGGCCTGGGGTAGACAAAAATGTAAAACATACACACCTGAAGAGCGTCAGTCTCCCTCCACCTGTCTGGCCTACCTACTTTTTCACGAGCAAGCTCACCACACACTTGCAGAATTCCAATTGTAGGTAAAATTACTGGCATGCAGAGCATTAGCGGCTGCTACTGGATGGGGAGTGGTGAGGCAGGGAGGGGGGAATGAAAAAGATAAAATTAAAATAATAAAAAAATTAAATTACCTGGCTACGGTCGGCCACCGCCTCACCTCCGACATCCGTCCTCTTAATCTTCTTATCTTCTTCCTGTCTGGACTCTCGGCAGGCCAGCAGGAAGCAACCGACACTGCATAGCCAATCGCCACGCTGCAGTGCAGCATGGTGATTCATAGCTGCCAAGGTTTCAGATTGCTATGTGTGACATTTTCATAATTTCAGTGAAATTATGAGTGACATTTCAATGACTATGGGTGACACTGTTTCGCGGGCAAAATCAACTAATGAAGAGGAGGGAAACAGATAAATATCAGAAATGACACCCATTTGAGCAACAAGAAACTCTAACAAGGTCTTCAAACTGCAGCAAAGCACCGGAAATGGAAGGGCACTCCGGAGACAGACTGCATAACTGCAGTTCTCAGTGACAGTGACATTTTTCCCCTAAAATAAAACCAACCACATAAGTCCATGGAAAAAGCTAAATATCAGAAATTACACCCTTTAAAACAGTCATAAGCTTTGGAAAGACTTTCAAGCTGCTGCATAGCTCCTGAATTGCAAAGTTACTAACCTACTGCCCCTTTCTAAGATGAATGTTAACTTACAGGAAGGGGACCTGAGAGGACCCATTTTATAATTAATGCTAGTAAAAGGCTTGTCTTAAAAAACTCCTTGGAGATAGAAATTGCACACAGATAGATGATCAATCATGGCAATTAAGAAATAATTTTTAAAACCATTGAATGTGCACTGTAACTAGTCCAAGCAGGATGTTTTTTTAAGGGACCATTTCTCCCTTTTCCGTTTTCATACTGCTTTTCAAAAAAGGTTTTTGTTTTGGCATTTATAAAGGCAGAAGCGTTCAGTTCTTACAAGCAATATTCTGCTTAGATCGCATGTGGAGAGCAGGGCACGTGCACACTCCAGTACGGATGACAGCACTACTAGGTGTAACATGAAAACGAAGTACAGAACTCCCATGATCGCTTTTAGGGGACCTTAAGACGCCAAAATGTACTAAAGAAACAGCCCACGGAAAATAAAATGCAATTGTTTATACAAAAACACAGTTGTGTAGATAAGAACCAGAGTATGTGCAAAACAAGATTAAATGCACTGGTGTCACTGCTAAGCAATTCCCAAGTAGGCCTCTGCAACCCGCTATGAAATAATTGCGTAACATAATGTGAATGCAGAGCCCACACACTGCCCAGATGAACCGAAGGGCCCCTGCACACATTTGTTTTCAGAAGGTGCTGTCACAGAGCTACTACATAGATACTGAGAACGTGGGCTGTGCTGAATTAAGTTTGCTGGCACTGAAAGTATTAGGACTGGCAGTGCGCTAGCGCTATTAATAAAATGTAAAGTACACTTTGAAGAAAACTGATACCTCACTGAGGCGCAACTTACTGTGTGAGTCGACTCGAGGAGCGGCAATTGTTGTACGACGGCCTCCAGTTTCATCTAAGGAAGCCTTGATAATAATGCGTCCATATCTGCTCTTAATATGCCATCAGCACGCGACCTTTGAGACACTCTGTCTAAATCCTAAAACCCTACAAGCACAGAAATTAAAGTCTATCTAGCTCCTTTGCAGACATCCCTCATGCCGCACAGGGATTGGGACCCGCGGCCGCATAGCTACAGCACACCTCATGTTGCACTTCTGCTGCAGAGCAGTCTTCTTCTCCCAGACACTGTCTGACTCACTGACTCGTCCCCGGCCCGCCCGACCGCAATAGATTGCGCCCGCAATCACCCTGGTGACTCTGATGGGCGGCAGGCGGCTTGAGTGTCCTGTCGGTGAGTGACAAATTCTATGTCAGGACCGGAGGCTCCGATTAAGCTTCTCATTTTCTTTACTGAAAATCTCAGCAGCCAATCAGAAAAAGTAAAAAACACAAATACGAACTACAATACCCATAAACCTAGAGGGTATCACGTGACAACCATAGAGTAGACCCCTATATATGGAGCACAAGAGAATACTACATCCTCTTTCTTTGCTGCTCTGCAGCCAGTTAAATGCATTACTTTTTCTCTTATTTCGTTTCTGTCATTGTAATTTGAATTTGTGTACCTGTATATTTCAGCGCTTCCCGCGCTATGCTGTTAGCATACTGTGACGCGCTCGCACTGCTCGCACGCTTATTTACTGCCGGTTTCTGCTCTTTCTCGTGGTTGGCGCTTTGGTTCTGGCCCGACCTTTCATCTGCCGGTGTTGCGGCATTTACTTTAGGGTGTCTCCGCTTCGTTGGAGCGCTCGTTGCCTCCTTCACCGGGCGCTCTGTGCCCGTGTGCATGACTTGGTGATGAGGGTGAGGACGCGCGTCGTTCCGACGCGTAGTCCTCTTTTTGGCTTGTCACTTCCTGGTCGTTCCGCGCATGCGCAGCGGCTATTTTAAATGTTATTTTCTCCCGATTTTGCCGTTTTCGGGTTGAGAGAGCGCGGGAGCAGCACTATTTGGCTAAAAAAATTCCCACCAGTGACGGCCACCCTCTCCTGACGCTCAAAGACACTATATATCACTTTGGGCTGTAAACTTTGGCATAGGCTTTGCCTAGAGTGGTGTATTTAGGCAAGCCCTCCCTCCACATTTGAATATATTTTTTCCACACAAGTGAGGTTGTGTTGATGTGGCTTGCCAGGGGTTTTTGCCACTCCCCCTTTATAATATCACTGTCTTTACACACAGTTTTTTCTTGTGTTTTTCCACAAACAGTGCATATTTGCTTCTCTTTTGTTCCTCTGGTGGGTTTATCGGTCACTTTACTGTGCCAATATGTCTGACTATTACGAAGAGGATGATTACTTTGAGGAGGACCCTTCTGGGTCTTTTGAGCATGAGCTAGTGGAAGCTCTTGATGTGGGAGTCCAGCACTCCGTAAATAAGGCTATGGTCAGGGCTATTGAACCCTTAAAACTGCATTTATCTAATTATGCCAGGCAACAAGGCTGGTTTTCTGGGTCTTCTTCTTCTCGTTCCTCCTCTGGAGGTAAAAGTTCAAAAAACCAAAAAACCCTCATTTTTCAGATTTTGCAAAATTGGCCAAAACCTTTCATTCGGACCATTCTTATGGCACCTCTTCAAGGGATACTCCTTCCAGCTCGCCTATCGGGGATGATGTCAATTCCTCCCCTGATACGGCGTCGGAGCCGGAGGTTTCACCTCCGCCAGCTAAGAAGCTCCGCAAGGAACGTTTTGTCGATGCACCCTCCCATTCTACCTTACTTTAATTTTGAACCCACTGCCATTGCCCACCCTAATTCCTCTTCTTGGCTTCCCTCTACCGAGGTTGCAGAGTATGTACAATTGCATCTGCGTCAAGCCTTTGATAAGGAGGTTAGAGCGCGATTGCGTTTGGAATGTCCCAGGCTGGATTTAGCAGACAAAGTCGCGGACACTCCTGAAGTGGACCCATCAATGTTGACCTATTTAAAAAAAATATACAAAGGATCCTAAAAAGGGTATTGATCGTGCATGGCGGTCCTGTCAGGACAAGCTCCTGGATTTGACAGGTCCCTTAACAAAAATTTTGGATTTGGGGTACAAATCTAAGGCCTCGGGCCAAATTATTAATCCAGATGATCTTATTGGATGGGCTCAACGCGCCATATGTCAATTGGGCAACGCCAATTGCGCCATGTCCTCTGAGCGTCGACGTTCCATCCTTTTAAAACTTGATCCCAAATTGGCGGAGTTGTCTAATTCGGAGTCAGGCCCCTTGGCGCAGGGCCTTCTTTTTGGACAGCCTTTTCTGAAGGAGCTTACAAAATTTGTTGCTACTTTCAGTGGCCTTGACAAGGCGCAAGGCTCTTTGAAACGGGCCTTTCGCCCGGTTTTTGGCCGGGCCGGACGACATCGGGGGCGGTCGTTCGGCCGCGGTTATCAACAAGGCTCCCAACGAGGATATTCTTCCCATCGTCGAAAATTTCAAGACTCCAGTTCCTCAGCTTCCTTTTACCCCACCCGTGGGTCCCGCAACAACAACAGAAAAGGACGCTTTGGAGGCAACCAAGGAGGTCACCGGGATGCCGCACCTTCAGGTGAGCCTGATTCCCTTATCAGAGGTTCAGTTGGGGGGCCGCATTCAGTTTTTTCTCGCCAATTGGCGAGGAATCTCGCAGGATGCTTGGATCCTGGATACAGTACTAGGTTACAAGATAGAATTCTTTCGAACCCCCTCTCAAACTCTGTCCCCTCGTCCCATGCTTTTTTCCCCATCAAGACCGACTGTTCATTTCCAACGAGATCGAGTCTCTTCTTCAAAAAGGTGCCATAGTGCAGACTTCTCGTCACCCTCGCGGGTTTGTCAGCAACGTCTTCCTAGTTCAGAAGAAGGGGGGTGGATCACGGCTTGTTTTAAATCTCAAGGAGTTCAATGGTTGTATATTGTCACTTCAAGATGGAGGGGATCCATCTTCTGCGCGATCTTCTGCAGGAAGGGGACTGGATGGTCCGCCTTGATCTGAAAGACGCCTATCTGTCAGTGCCCATTTACAAACCGCATCGCCGTTTTCTGCAGTTCCAATGGCAAGGAGTCTGGTACGAATACCAAGTCCTTCCTTTCAACCTCTCGTCAGCACCTTGGTGCTTCACGAATCTTCTGAGGTCTGTAGTCGAAGTTCTGCGAGCCCAGGGCGTTCGGCTCATAATTTATCTGGACGACATCCTCATACTGGGTCAGTGTCCTCGCCTTGTCTCTCAGCATCTTGCTTGGACCATAGATTTGTTACAGAATCTGGGTTTCTTGATCAACCCTCAGAAGTCTGCGTTGAATCCATCTCAGTCTCTCGAGTTTCTAGGTTCTCTAGTCAACTCCCTCACTTGTCAACTCCTCTTGCCGCATCAGAAGATCAGATCCATCAAGAGAGAGTTGAGGTTGATTTTGAGCAAGCAGACTGTGTCCTTAAGGTCTGTAGCCCGGGTCGTCGGGTTGTTAGCTGCTTCTATTCAAGCGATTTTCCCGGGTCCCCTTCACTACCGAGCACTTCAAAGGCTCAAGATACGACATCTCCAGAACGGCCTCAAATATTCCGATCAGATTCCTCTCTCCGAGGAAGCGAGGTGGGAGATGTTATGGTGGCTGGAACATATGGAATCGTGGAATGGTCGAGCCCTATTCGGCACCACTCCGGAGGTGGTGATCGAGTCCGATGCCAGTCGATGGGGTTGGGGAGCCCGGTGCGGTCCAGTGTCCACGGGCGGCCGCTGGTCTCCGGAGGAGTTGAGTCTACACATCAATTGCTTAGAACTTCTGGCGGGTTCGTTTGCGATTCGGTGCCTATCGCCCAGTCAGACGAATTGTTGCATCCTTCTCCGCATGGACAATGTGTCAGCGGTTCGTTATGTCAACAAGTTGGGCGGGACTCGTCTCGTCTCCTAGCGGAGATTGCCAAAGACTTTTGGCACTTCTGCCTTAAGAACAATCTGTTTGTGATAGCGGAATACCTTCCGGGGTGCAGCAACCAAATAGCCGATTGGAATTCCCGACATCTTCGGGATTTCAGCGATTGGAGGCTTCACCCTCGTGTGTTCCGAATGTTGAACACATTTTGGGGTCCTTGTCAAATAGACCTGTTCGCATCCAGACTCAACAAGCAGATTCCGGAGTTCTTCAGTTGGCGTCCAGATCCGGAAGCTCTGGCCACGGATTATTTTCTGCAAGTATGGCCTCCGACACTCTGTTATGCGTTCCCTCCATTTGCAATGATTCCGAGAGTCCTCGCACGAACCAAACGTTTTCGCTCGGACTTGATTCTGATCACTCCTCTTTGGAGGGCTCAAGCGTGGTTCCCGGTTCTTCTGGACATGCTATGTGCGGTTCCGGTTCTTCTTCCACAACGGTGGAACCTATTGTTGGATCCTGTTCAATTTCCACATCCATTGATAGCATCAGGTCAACTCCGGCTGGTAGCCTGGCGAATTTCGGGGGTCGTTGGCAAGTCCCAGGTCTTTCAACAGACGCTACCAGATTTATCAATGAGGCTTGGTCACCCAACACACACAAACGTTATGCTACTGCAAGGAAACAATGGTGTGATTGGTGCTATCAACTGGAGGTGGATCCCGTTACAGCAGATGTCTCCTTGGTAGTGAATTTTCTTGCGTCTTTAGCCGCTTCAGGCCTTGCTTATCGTACCGTCAACAATTTTAGGTCAGCCATCTCGGCAGGTCACGGGGCCATTGAAGGCAAACCTCTTGGGGATCATCCATTAATATGTAAATTACTTAGGGGTATTCGGTTGGTGAAACCACCATGTCCTAAATATTCGGAACTTTGGGATGTCTCCATTGTATTACGTTTTTTGGACTCCTGGCCTGTAAATCAGGTTTTGTCTCGTAAACAGCTTTCTGCCAAACTAACTATGTTACTTTGTCTGGTATCATGCAAGAGGGTTTCTGATATTCGCGCCCTTGATCTGGCAGGTCGCAGATTCTCTTCAGAGGGTGTTACCTTTTTGATTTCTAGAGGCACTAAATGTAACACCACTTCAATCACTTATCCGGCTTTTCCTGAAAACCCTAAATTGTGTGTGGTTCAATGCATTCGAGATTATGAGGTAAGTACTGCAGGTTTTCGTCATGATCTGGCGGGTCAATTGTTGATTGCACTGCTGAAGCCTTTTCGTCCAGTGACTCCAGCTACACTGGCACGATAGGTGCGTTGGCTCATGAGCGAAGCTGGTATCGATGTCTCCAAATTTGGAGCTCATTCTGCTCGTGGTGCCATGGCATCAAAGGCTTTTTCTATGGGAGTCAGTTTATTGGACATTATGCATGCAGCTGACTGGTCCTCTGATTCTACATTTAAAACTTTTTATTACAATGTAAATGTTGCATCTGTTGTGGTGGCGCAGCTTTGAACAAGTATAATCGGAGCCTCCGGTCCTGACATAGAATTACAAATTTGCAAACATTCGTGACAAGAATTTTCAATTCTATTAAGGACACGGAGGCGAGGATTATCCCACCCATAATCAGTACTGTGCTGTCTGATTTGAAATACTCTATAATGCAATGTATATCTTTATACTGATGTTTTCCCTCCCAATTTTGCTTTATCTCTTTCTGGGAGTGTGGTATTACGGCTTTACATTTCTATTCCAGGTTCTGATCTCAAGTGAGGTTTGCTGCCTTTTCACCGTTGAGGAAGGTTCTTTCGTCGTTCTCCAGGAAATGCTGTTTATTTGAAGCTATCTTCCAGTTTCCTCGTTGCTGCCGTTGGCCTTTGGATTCCTTCGATCGAGTGGATTCTTCCAGTTTTCTTGGACTACAGACTGTGACTATATTTTGACTTACCTGTTTTTCTCCCAGAAAGAAAGAGGATGTAGTATTCTCTTGTGCTCCATATATAGGGGTCTACTCTATGGTTGTCACGTGATACCCTCTAGGTTTATGGGTATTGTAGTTCGTATTTGTGTTTTTTACTTTTTCTGATTGGCTGCTGAGATTTTCAGTAAAGAAAATGAGAAGCTTAATCCTCGCCTCTGTGTCCTTAATAGAATTGAAAATTCTTGTCACGAAAGTTTGCAAATTTTTAATTATTCAGTCACTCTGGGTCTGGCAACGTGAACGTCGGGGGGGGGGGGGCAAAGCGGCGCAGCGCACCGCGGTAGGCAGTCAGCAGTGGACCCGAGGACTTGTCTACTCAGATTGAATCCCCCGCCGCTTCTGCCTCACTTCCTCTTCCTAAAGGACCGGACGTTACAAGGCAGTGCTACTGCCGCGGTCACATCCGGATTATAATCACGGGCCCCCATGGTGTGGCAGCAGTGTCTGTCAAAGCCGCGCGGCGCCGCAGGAAATGCAGCCTGGACCCAGGCACTAGGCTGGGCAGATTTGTTACTTTGTTGCACTCTCAGCCATTCCAGAGCTGAGAGAAACAATCTTTAACTATTTATGAACTTACTGAGCCCAGCAAGCAGCTGCTGGCAGCACGCCTCGAAGCAGCAGAGCCGGCGCACAGGTGCACAGGCGCCGTCGGCGGCGCCCGCTGGCACCCTGCGCAGCCAGAGTTTCAGAGTGGCATGAATGCGTGACAATGCATTTCAGTGCGGTGATGCAGAACACCGCACTGAAATGCGTGAGCGTCACACCTGATGCGTGATACTTGGCAGGCATGGTGATTGGTGTGAGCGCTGTGGTTTGGTGCTCAGACACACTCCTCCACCTGCAGTGTTCTGGCGTCAGGAGGCCAGCCCTGCCCACACATAACAACCTGAGCCACTGCAGTAGGAAAAAGAAATTATCATAAATAAAATGATAACAGCGTTGTATTATTATCATTTTATTTTTCCTTTTTGAACTGCTCAGCGAGCAGTGGAACGTCTCTCCGCCGCCTTAGTGGAGGACAAATTGGTAGTCTCCTGCCTGAATCGTGTCTATTGGAATGTATGCTGCTCCAGCACTGGGCCCCGAATGTTGCGCCACTCCCTGACAAAGAAACAAAGGGATGAGCGTTCTACGTCACTGAGAGATCATCCCAGCACCAGCAGCACTGTGGAGTGAGTGACAGGCAGAGAGAAGCCCATTGCTCTTCCGCGATTGTGCCAATTTCAATCGGATGTGTGCTTTGAGCTCAGGGCCCTGCCTGTGCTCTCATGTACTCCCTCCTCCTGGGCCCAGTAATCTCGATAAAATAAACACATGATTATCGGCAGCACAACCGATTATGCTGCCACATCACAGAGAAATTATTTGGGGTGTGGGGTGTTTCACCCCATACAACTCCACCGAAGATACACCCTAGATGAGCACTTTCATATTTTTCAAGAAAATAACGTGAATGCTATTAAGCCAGAGGCTGAAAATGCTGGTTTGTAGCCGGTGGCAGGACAGGTTTACAAGCGGGTAATATAGCCATTTATCTTCAAGAATGAAGTTTGCATAAAGGCGGAGATAAGGGTAATGTAACATGCAATACGATTACTGCTCTAACCAGCCTCCGCCCAAGCCAGACAGGCTGCCTTTGCCAAGTCTTGCATTATTAGACTCGTGTTCTAATCCTCCTTTCAACTTTCAGTCTTCCCGCTCTTGAGAACGTCCTTCTTTGCTTTGTCCTTTTTTCATTTCCACACTTAATAGAGTGAGACCGGAAACTGCGCTTTTTTTTAGTGACGTTCACGGAAGTGCTGGAAACCAGGAAATACAAGGTGCCGCTGCTGGTCTTCGCTGCGTGCGTGGGAGGCTGCGCCCGGGCCCCGCCCATCGGAGCTGGGTACCCACGGGAACGAGTCATGGACAGCGCCATCCACACCGTTGCTTGTCCTGGGCCGGGGCGTCCTCTTTCGCCCGCCTCCGGGTGAGGGGAGCGCGGGCGTCTGGTCCAAAGTCCAGGAGGTGGGTGCCATTCATCCGTAAGTTCCAGTGCACTTCAGAAGGGGAGAAGTGGTGAGCGGAAGCCGGTGTTCTGGCTGTACGCAGACTGAGCAGAGAGTCCTTAAGCACCAGGATCATGAGGGAGAATGGAGGTCGGGTAACAGTACATCTGCAGGAGATTTACCAGCCTAGATAGATGAAAAGATACCCCATGGGAGGAGCAGTGTTGACAAGTGTTGACAAGAAGTACGTCAGCCACACACCGGTCCGTGAGAATACTCTGGAGGGTGCGCAGCTGTGCCCTGACAGGCGGCAGCCCGAAGCTCTTGGGTGTTAACTGGAGGGCTGTACAAGGGCAGTGCAATGTGAGCCATGTCTCCAGGCGGCATTTCCCAGTCGTATTGTGGCCTTGTAGATGCGGCAGGGCGTGTAGCACACTGCGACTTTCCATTGATGTAGGGAAATATATGCATGGAACAGCCTGCAGGGAGGGTGGGAAGGTACGGGTGTGAATATTAGTTTTGAACACTGACAGCACATTCCTAGGGAGGAACTGCTGTGCAAAGACACGGCGTATATGGCTCTGGAAAGACGAAGTTCCGTGGTTTAGACTAGCGTGAAAAGACAAATGTGTTCTCTTCAGTAACTTAAACAAGCATTTGCAATGCAATAGGTCTCGCATTTACGCAAGCTTGAGCTCTTGGCATTGTAAATGACAATGCCTTCTATTTATGTTTTAAATAACAAAACATAAATAAAAGGTATTGTCATTTACAACACCCCTAGCTCAAACTCGTGTAAATGCGAGACCTATTGCATTGCAAATGCTTGTTTGTTTCGTAATTCTTTAACTAAAGATACAAGTAAAACGGCGAAGGGGTAGGGTGGCGGGTCAGAAACATGATACAATAAACAATACAATGGTACAAATCTGCCGCCCCCGAGGCCATCAAAGAGTGCAAGGGTACATATGGCGGGAAACGGGGATCTGGAACAATCGGGAGAAGGTGGGTGAGCCAGGGAGGAGGGGGGTGGATGGGGAAGTGACATAGGGCACAAGGGAGGAAGGGTCAGGAGGTGACAGGGAGGGGAGAGGGAAAGCGGAACAAACCAAAAGATTGAAGCGGGAAAAGGAAATGATAGAAGAGAAAGAAAGGCAGAGAAAGAGACGAAAAAAATAGGCTTACAAAGAACGGGAGGAGAAGAGAAGGAAAGAGTAAACAAGCATTTGCAATGCAATAGGTCTCGCAGTTAAATGAGTATAAGCTATTGGCATTGTAAATGACAATGCCTTTTATTTATGTTTTTAAAACGAAAACAAAAATAAAAGGCATAGTTATTTGCAATGTCAATAGCTCAAACTCACGTAAATGCGAGACCTATTGCATTGCAAATGCTTGTTGTATTTGTCACCCCGAGTGGGGCGGGTATGCTCAGACGTGAGTCCCGTGCTCTCCATGCCACTGCAATCAAGCTATCCTGGCTGAAGAGGGATGAAACCCCGAAACCCGTCCTAGGATGCTTGTTTTCAGTTCAGGGAGGACCTGGCTTGGCAGTTCGGGCTGGGCTGTTCCCATGAGGCACAGGGTCAAGACTGATTTGCATATGGCTGGGTTCAAACTGAAATGGCATGGTGAGCAAACAACACAAATGGATTTAGGGCCAGATCTCTGTACTGGGATGAATATATGACATTGCTCTGCATTCTGTCCATCAACTGTTGTTTTTGCAGTAAAAGAGGCGCAGTTATGTCACTGCCTCTGAAACACCCAGAGGTCGAACATATTTAACATATTCAGTATATAACATTTGGGGAATACAGGCTCCGAATAAAGCCGGGGAATTTCGTGATCAGCGCGAGGCTGCTGCTTGCTTCACATGAGTTATGGCACTCTGGCCTCACTAAAGAATATCCCAGGCTTGTGTGGCTCACCTCTAGGCCTCGTTATGTCACGTTTCTTTCTTTAAAGTCACTGCAAGCAACTGAAAAGCGGCGCTTACACTAGTGTGCTCACAAATAGTGCCTGCTACCCACTGCTGCTTTGTAGCGCTTTGGAAAACAATTATTGCGATCACCCATGTTCACATTTTGAGCATTTTGTTGGGCGCACGTGAAATGGAAGTGCCTCATGTTATTTTAAAAGAAAACAGGCGTTATAAACTATTTCGTACTCATGTTATCTAGCTCCAGAGGGTGAAAGGCTGAGGTGTATTAAACCACTGAACTTTCTGCAGCCCATGGTTTGAGGAATCAAATGAGTACTTCGTGCTTTAAATAATTAAGGTGGGGGAAACAAGTGGAAATGGCAAATGATTTTATTCGGAAAACTGCTAACCACTGATCCAGAAGACGGCAGAATTATTAGGTATGTGTAAGTAATGTTAGAAAGCACTGTCTGCCGACCGCGCCATCTCCTTATTTTATCCTTTGGTACTCGAGAGGGACTGTAGTATCAGAGAATTGAAGTGAAATGTAATAACCAACAATGTCATGTTGTCCTTTATTTCTAGAACCTCTTTCATCAGACATGGTCTCTTGGTGCGCTTGCACAGAAGTTTCGAACTATGAGCCCAAACGAAAGAAGGTTTAGTGTTAGAACATAACATTCGAGGGTACGGTGTCCGATCCACAAAGTGTGTTTTTTCCTCTCATATGTATAGTTGTGGGGGCTTCGTCGAACGTTTGAACTTCACGCCCCCTCCTGAAGATTCGGGGCAGAATATGTTTAACTCCGACGGGCCTCACTCACCTTAAATCTATCTGAAGTCGATCCATGAAGTATTATTGTCACCTGTAATATTAACGCATGCTGTTTGCAGCGCAATGAAAAGACAAAACTGTAGCAAGCGCTATATAAAATGGAAATGATTTTAATAAGGCAGAGTTATGTACGTAGCACAGACATAATGTTTAGTAACTATTCTGTCTGCACCGGGAATGGATGGTGGGGCAGACGAACCGTAGAGCTACTTGTGCATGTTCTTACACTGGTAGTTTCTTTTATCACCTCCTGTTTTGTCGAAAGCGACCTAAAGCTGCTGATGACTCTGCGGCGCTAGCAGAGGAAATGCAGTTGCATCACATACCGTAGAACAGTCTGTGTCCTTAAGCAGCGTTGTGGGAGTAGGTTACAGAGATGAGTGAAGGTGCCAGGCTGGGCAAAGTGGAGCGGCTTGAAGCAAAACCAATGCAAAGTACATTAAAATAATTCAAACAGCGATGGGGGCATTCGGAACGGCCAACGCTGACCTACGGACTCCAGCATGGCGACAGCAGAGAGAGCGGTGAGGGCACTGCAGGAGTGAGGAGAGGGGGCGGGGTCAAAAGGGGCTGGTGAGGCGGCCCTTAGCACGTCACTCGGTAAAGCCCAATGTGCTTGAATGTAGAGTAATTATACAGGAACAGGTTTGGCCAGAATCAACACGGTCTTGTGACGTTATTTATATCCTTGGGCATGCCGTGCAGCCACCATTAACAAGTCTTAAACAATGGTACATTTGAACGCGAAGGAAAGACACCATGATGTTGTTAATTCCGTTGTCTGGCATCAGCGCCCCAGACCGACTCATGTAACAACAACAGCTGAGACATACAACGGGGAAGGCACTTTCAGCTGGAGGAGCAATGGGAGGAGGGAAAGCTGGAAGACAAACAACTAAGCGTTAGGAGAATGGGAACAGAGACAAAACAAGGCAGTGGGGAGCAGAAAGTGGGCGAAACTAAAGCATAAAACAGAACGACAAGCAGTGACGGGGATTTGGGATGAAAGTGGTGATCTAGCGGGGGTAGTGGGGGCGGGCAAGCAGAGGGAGGTGGTTGCGGAGATGAGTTAAGGTGCTGCGCTGCGGCAGGAACAACTTGCCACACGCAAGGGAGCTCGAATCAGCGCGACAAAGAAAAACAAGCATTCGGCCGCACGGCCGAAAACGAAAGTAATAGCGATCGCGATCCAAGCGAAAGTGATCGCGATCGCTTGGACGGGAGAGCTGTGTGGCAAGCACGCCAGTGGTGCGCGCGCAGCAGTGATTGGCGGCTGCGCGCGTGCACGTTCACGTGCACTGTAGCTTTAGGCCACGGCAGCACTTTGAAAAACTCAGTTATAAAATGTCTCTTCGAGCCTTTGGCTCGCGAGACCTAAAAAACACCGAGTGATCTGGGGTGGTAGAATGCATGTTTGCATAGACTGCGCAGCGAACGGCGGGCGAGGAAATGGTTCACTCGGCACTACGTCTTGTGGGAGTAACGAGAACCGAACGTTGAGAGGAAGGTATAGAGTTTCATGGCTCCGCAAAAGTGATTATGGCCCTGTATTTCAAAGTACGAATCCAGAAAAGTTAGTTCACTAAAGCATTTGAGGCTGCGCGATTAGCATTAACGGCTGATAGCCAATAGTGTAAACCAGGCATCGTGGATCAAAAGACTAATTATTCCTGCCTAGGGGGCTTTTTTCTAACCCATGATCACATGTTCTCGTGGGTTCACTTAAGCTTCTACCATTCTAAGGTCGATAAATGAGTACCTATGAGGTAGGCAACACAACTATGTTATCTGTCAGTGTTACTAGATATCTCTGTGGACTCTAAAGATACTTCTGTTATTTAAGAATGCACACTGTTCTCTCGCTTCTTTCGAGTTTAAGCACAGCTATGATGACTTGGTTGTTCTTTGGCATGCACACTTAGATCAGGAAATTCTTACAGTTACCACTGCCCTCCATTTCACAGCTATCATTGCTGTGCTTCACTGTGTATCTTCAATCACATGCGTTCTTTTTGGTCGCATTTGGTATTACCGATGTTTTATTTTGAATGCTGGCGTGTTGTTGTCTGAGCTTAGGAAACGGTTTGTACAGTTTTTGGTTTCCCACTGGTGTGGATGGGTGTACTGAAGATACAATCATTAATGGAGCCAAGTTGCACTCCTATACCAGGTGCACAGCGCATTTAATGATTCTCACACAAATATATCTTCTGCTTTTCCAACTTAGAAAATAATTATTCCAACTACTCCAATGAATTTCATTCACTTGTATATTGTCCTTGTTAGTTCACACGTAAGATGCTGATGTTTTCAACAACGTTTCTCATGCGACAGATATGCCCATCCGGGCCTTTTTCTGGGCAAGCAAGAATACACCAAACATCCTCAGTCATGAATAATATTGTACCCAACGCATTTCGGGTCATTGATGGCTCTTCTTCAAGGGTTTACTACAAGTAAAAGAACATTGCCGTTAGATTTGTGATTTAAAATCTCCATATCTTCAAATGCAAAACAATATAAAACATTGTGCAAAAAACCATGCCATGTTTTACAGCTCACCCTGCACAGCGTTTCCCCTCTACAAGCGTAACTATTCGCTGCAACAATTCTGCCTGAAAGAGCCTCTACTGCGCTCCATCACCCTTTATGAATTAGCTTTCCCATTATCAAATACAACCAACAAGATGCTCCCCCTCGTGAGCATTCTCCTGCCTCGTTATTAATGTGCAATGCTGTGATAAAAAAACAACTCGAACTAGCTTTCATACCTTCATGACTTCTCCCGATGTAATCAACTTCCCAACATGATTTTCTCTAATGAGAAAGCGTTCCACGCATTGCTGACTTTCTCCCTCTTTTAATTGATGAAACGAGACTCCACCCCTCACAGTTAACCAATGCCCACATCCCAACTATTTCAATGCCTATCCTCCATAACTACATTGCACATAATGCACTGCTGTAGCCTACACTTAATCGCTGGCCCGCTATTTCATGATGTTGCAGTGATTGCTCCTACCCTACCATAAATAAAGGACTCACTCCAAGCAACTATATCAAAATACCCCACCCTCCCTATTGATGTCATATATAACGCTCAAGCTTGAATGTTACCATTTTTTAGTCCCACGCATGCAAATATTCTGCACATGAAATACAATATTTACAAACATATATAAGACCTTATATCACTCGATGTTTATGTCCTTGATCTAAAAGAATCCAACAAAGTTCCTTGATGTAACATCCTACGTGTGCGGTATCCATGTAATCTGTTTTACTGATAATCCAGTGGGTGCAACATGTAGGTAGGGCAGACATATTACTTAAATGAAAAAGCAGTACAGTGCACACCAATTTTACCATCTTTGCCTTGAATGTTGATCATATTCATGGATTTAAACTTCTTGCATGCAGCCTGGGCAACGTGATCCACCCTGGTATCACGCACCAGTAGATACAATCATTAATGGAGCCAAGTTGTACTCCTTTACCAGGCGCACAGCGTATTTCATGATTCTCACACACATATATCTTCTGTTTTTCCAACTTGGAAAATAATTATTCCAACTACTCCAATGAATTTCATTCACTTGTTTATTTTTCTTGTTATTTCACATATAAGATGCTGATGTTTTCAACAACGTTTCTCATGCGACAGATATGCCCATCCGGGCCTTTTTCTGGGCACGCAAGAATACACCAAACATCATCATTCATGAATAATATTGTACCCAATGCATTTCGGGCCATTGATGGTCCTTCTTCAGGGGTTTACTACAAGTAAAAGAACATTGCCGTTAGATTTGTGATTTAAAATCTCCATATCTTCAAATGCAAACAATATAAAACATTGTGCAAAAAACCATGCCATGTTTTACAGCTCACCCAGCTTCTACCGCGCTCCATCACCCTTCATGAATTAGCTTTCCCATTATCAAATACAACCACCAAGATGTTCCCCCTCATGAGCGTTCTGCAAGCAACTATATGTACTGCTTTTTCATTTAAGTAATACGTCTGCCCTACCTACATGTTGCACCCACTGGATTATCAGTAAAACAGATTACATGGATACCGCACACGTAGGATGTTACATCCCGATAACGGACATCAAGGAACTTTGTTGGATTCTTTCTAGATCATAGGCATATAAACACCGAGTGATATAAAGTCTTTTATGTCTGTAAATATTGTATTTCATGTGCAGGATATTTGCATGCGTGGGACTATGGAAATGGTAACATTCAAGCTTTAGTGAGATATATATATATATATGCCACAAGGAATCTCCTCACAGGTTGCGCTGCATACACACTCCAGAGACGAACACGGACCCAGAAGTAGGTGCTCTTAGTTTTTTATTTGATCCATAACCTGCACCGCCGCCATGACGCGTTTCGACCTACTGGAGGCCTTGATCACATGACGCTAACGATAGAAGCCTGAATTTTTAAAGTGCAAGATAACGCGACATCATAACCATGAACATAGAAAACAGATTTTAACGTCGTTTTTCTGAAAACAAATGTCAACAATTTTCATGCCATTCATGAACTTGTTATAATACATGTAAAATACATTGTAATCCCTAAAAAAACAACGAAAAAACGCCACAGAAAAAATACAAAGATAGATGAAAATATCTAAATCAATTAGAGCTTGATTGGGGGGCACCATGAAACCAAGGAGCACCTATAGCTAAGAAATAATTTCATGAATATTTTTTACAATAATTTTGAATAGCTCATGTAGGAACCCCATATGGTTACACACCATAGGCGTAGGTATTTATCGCCTGAAAACCACGCCTTTCCTTATTATTTGATTTGCGCGTGAACCCAACCTGAATTAATAACTCGGTTTGTATCTGCTTAATTGAGTTGCTACCTATAACTGGTTCAATCCATTGCAACTCATATTAAACATTGCCCCACAAACAAAGAAGTTGGCCATTAAAATGCCTGAGACCTTTTAAGTTTAACTACATTCGAGAAAGTATTTGTGCTGCCGGTTTGAAACCAACATCTAAGTGGTTAGTGAGGCAAAAGGAAGAGACAACAAAAAAGAGTGATAACAATAATTGAAAATAAAAGAAAATAACAAAGGAAAAAACGATGGTGATCAACAGTTACATTGGATCCGAACTCTTACGCGAAACAAGTGCTATTTAATGCTATGCAGATTACAAATGCAGGGCAAATATGGAGTGTAGGTTGGATTTAGAGCCATGTAAAGAAGTCCTCACTGGCGTTTAACCCGTTAGGTACCTTGGAATCTAGCTCCAAAATGTACTGCGTCTCCAGTTTTCTGAGGATAGCTTCCCGATCCCCACCATGTCTAAGTGGAGGCACCGAATCGATGACAAAGTAGCTGAGATGTTCAAGGTTGCTGTTATGTTTGTCACCAAAGTGTCTTGCTACAGGATAGGATGCGTCATGATGGGTAATAGCCCTCATGTGTTGGAGTATACGTTTGTGTGCCTGCAATTTGGTGCTGCCAATGTATTGCAGGCCACATGTACACTCCAGCACATAAACTACAAAGTCTGTCCTGCATGTAAGTTTTTTAGTAATCTTACAGGGTGTGTTGGAGAACGGAGAAGAATAAGTAGTTGTGCTCCTGCCCAACGTGCAAGCCTTGCAAGAGGAACATTTAATGAATCCCTTGCTGGCTTGTAGCCAATTGCTTGTGTTACTGCTTAATTCGGGACTGCTCTTTACCAGCATATTGCTCATAGACCGAGCCTTCTGAAAAGTTAAGGCAGGGGCATTTGGAACATTGCTACCTATTACAGGGTCATGGCGAATGAGCGACCAATTTTTCTTGAAGATTTTACGCAAGTTATGATGTTGGCGACTTTAGGTTAAAATCAGTCTTGGTGAATCATCTTGAGTAGATACCAAACTAGAGGCATCATCAGAATTAGAATTGGTATTTAGGGTTAGGTCTCTGGCCATAGACCTAGTTCGAGCCATAGCCTTGTCAATCACTGCCGGGGAATAACCCCTTGCTAGGAACCTCAGTTTGCTCTGTTCCTGGGCTGATATACAGTGCGCATCGGTGCTGCAAATGCGTCTAATACGCAGCATCTCCCCGTAGGGGATGCTACGTATGAGATGTTCCGGATTATGGCTGTGAGCATGCAGCACAGTATTGCCAGCAGTTGCTTTGCGGAACAGCTTAGTGTGTAGATTACCCTCAAGAACAAAGACCTCTACATCTAGAAAGCTAACTTGAGTTTGGCTGATCTGGGCTGTAAACTGCAAATTGAGTCGGTTGACATTGATGGCCTGAATGAAGTCCAAGGCAGCTGCTCTTGACCCCTTCCAAACCACAAAAAGGTCATCTATATAGCAAAGCCATGTAATGATGTTTTAGACATGACCTCACTAAAATCAACTTTGAGGACTTGCTCTTCCCACATGCCCATGTGTAAACACGCGTAGCTCGGGGAAAAGCAATCCCCCATTGCCACGCCTCTTAGTTGCTGGAACACTGTATTCTGAAATAAGAAATAGTTGTTACTTAGACAGATGTTAATCATGGCCAGAATCATTTTGCAGTGGTCCATCATATACATGGGCTCAGTCCTCAGAAAGTGTTCAACCGCTTTAATCCCATCCTGATGATGAATACTGGTGTACAAAGCGGTAACATCCAGGGTGATTAACCAGTATTTATCCTGCCACTCAATGTCATTGATCTTCCTCAAAAAGTCGTTAGTGTCTTGTATGTAGGATGGTAATCCCTGCACGTACCTTTTGTAGGAAAAAAATCAACGTAGAGCGATGTTTTCTCCAAAATACTACCCCTGGCCGAGATAATAGGCCTACCAGGGGGTTTAACTGTGTTCTTGTGTATTTTGGGAATAAGATAGAAAACCGGCATGATGGGATGATTAACTTTCAAGAATTAGAATTCCTCAGTGCTGAGAAGACCAGCGCTCTTCCACGCCAAAAGTTTGCTATAGAAATCGCCCCATGCGGCTTTAACCACCTTCCACTCGCTTCTCTTGTAGCACATCCTGTCATTTAGATGCAACAGGGCCTCCTCAACATACAACTTCTTCGGCCACAAGACGACGTTTCCTCCCTTATCCGATTGACGGACAATGACATTGTCATCACTTTGGATCTTTTTCATCAACTGTCCATAACCATGGTTCCAGTGTTGTTGAGTTTGCCGAGCACCTTTAACAGATTTGTGTAAAGATTTCAATTGGCAGGTAACCATTTCATTGTATGTTTCTATGTTGTCATGGACCATGATGGGGTTAAAAGTGGACTTTGGTTTAAACGGTGTTGTACCAGGTTTGTTGGTGATGGGAGCAACATCAACTTGTGAAAGATTGTCAACTCGGCCTTCTTGTAGCAATTGAAGATCACAAAGAAGATTGTAGTCACCCACAGTGCCTACTGGAGGACTGAAGGAAATAGCGGGTGTTTCACTTTGCGTTCTATTGGCTCTATCTTTGTTTAGTTCAAAAAACTTACGAAGTTTCTACTTCCGTCTGAATTTATAAACGTCTATGCGAGTTTGCGCATAATTGAAGTTGTCTGCTGGACAAAAAGAGAGGCCGAGGGCAAGGACTTTCTCCTCATTGGTACTGAGTTGCATGTTAGTGAGGTTAATGACGGCGAGGGGTTTGGAGCTGCGTTCACTGTTTGCGAGTCCATCGCTTCTGACCTCTTTTGCTGTTCTGCGGTCTTTGACCGCTGTTGGATCTTGCGGTGTTGCCTGCGTTCCCTTCGCTTGATGTTCTTTCTCCTGCCATTCTTGTATTCTGTACACGTGGCCTTAAGGTCTGACGTCTGTCGTGCCGCAGGCAATCCACCTCTTGCGCCGGGGTAAGCCTTGTAAACCCCAATTCTTTGCTAGCAGAGGCGTGTTCATTTTCTGATTCACTGCCTGGAATTGAGCTGAGATCAGAAATGGAGGATGATGAATACGCCACGGTCTTGCTTCCTGCCAACTGCGATGTTGTGGCAGACTGACAAACCTTCTGTTTCAGGGTGACAAACTTCTTGGCGAATGTAAATATTTGACCATTTTGATAGTCAAGTCTGAAAATTAAAGGCCTTTCGTTTCTTGATGGACTCTTCTTCTTTGGCTAATCGGGTATGCATTTCATCGCGATATTTTTTCTCCAAATCAGAGGGACCCAGCTTGTTTATTTGCTCATTCAGCTCTTCGATGGTTATTTGGATTTTTAAACGATCGCTTTCAGCATACCTGACCAGAATTCTCAACAAGTTGGCAGAAGATTGTAAGTTGCACTCCGCCCAATCTATCAGCATCTGGGGATCCGGGTTCTCATAGCTGGGCGCCAGCATAATACGCAAACCCCGCGGTATGCGTCCAACTTCCAGATAGCGTGATAAAGAACGATACTCCCACCATTTCGAGGTCTCAATTCGCATAGCCTTTTCTAACTTTTTGAATAATTCTTTCAAATCCGTGTTGCCCACCCTGGGGACCTCCGCGGAACTGGTCGGTTCAGATTCAATGACTGGTGAATCATCGAACATTTCCATTGCCGCCTCCTCACGGCTTCTCGCAGCGCTGGCGGCCGTAGTGCTCAGGTTACGGATAATTTGTAATATATAAGTTCACTTTGGCGGCACTACGCCAAATGGCGATGCTCGCGAATGTGAATACGCACACTTCTTAACCGGTTCAAAATGCCAAGCCGCCTACCTTTGCAGACTTCACGGCCGCTTGCAACCAAGGCAAGCTGGCCTCTGGCTCTCGGTAGGGGTCGTAGCTGCTGATCGGGGGCTTCCGCATCCGCTCCGACTAGGAGCTCGTAGAACTTCCGGGTAACCAGAAGGGTGCTTCCTGTTGCTCAGCCCAGGCAACGAAGGGGTCCGTGACACTCCGTAGAAGCTGAACTGAGAAACGATAAACGCCACAAGGAATCGCCTCACAAGTTGCGCTGCATACACACGCCAGAGACGAACACGGACCCAGAAGTAGGTGCTCTTAGTTTTTTATTTAATCCATAACCTGCACCGCCGCCATGACGCGTTTCGACCTACTGGAGGCCTTGATCACATGACGCTAACGATAGAAGCCTGAATTTTGCAAGTGCAAGATAACGTGACATCATAACCATGAACATAGAAAACAGATTTTAACGTCGTTTTTCTGAAAACAAATGTCAACAATTTTCATGCCATTCATGAACTTGTTGTAATACATGTAAAATACATTGTAATCCCTAAAAAAACAACGAAAAAAGGCCACAGAAAAAATACAAAGATAGATGAAAATATCTAAATCAATTAGAGCTTGATTGGGGGGCACCATGAAACCAAGGAGCACCTATAGCTAAGAAATAATTTCATGAATATTTTTTACAATAATTTTGAATAGCTCATGTAGGAACCCCATATGGTTACACACCATAGGCGTAGGTATTTATCGCCTGAAAACCACGCCTTTCCTCATTATTTGATTTGCGCGTGAACCCAACCTGAATTAATAACTCTGTATCTGCTTAATTGAGTTGCTACCTATAACTGGTATATATATCTATCATCAATAGGGAGGGTGGGGTATTTTAATATAGTTGCTTGGGGTGAGTCCTTTATTTATGTTCGGGTAAGAGCAATCACTGCAACATCATGAAATAGCGGGCCAGCGCTTAAATGTAGGCTACAGCAGTGCATTATGGGCAATGTAGTTATGGAGGATAGGCATTGAAATAGTTGGGCTGTGGGCATTGGTTATCTGTGAGGGGTGGAGTCTCATTTCATCAATCAAAAGGGGGAGAAAGTCAGGAATGCAGGGAACGCGTTCTCAGAGAAAATCATGTTGGGAAGTTGACTACATCGGGAGAAGTCATGAAGGTATGAAAGCTAGTTCGAGTTGGATTTTTATCACAGCATTGCGCATTAAGAACGAGGCGGTAGAATGCTCACGAGGGGGAACATCTTGTTGGTTGTATTTGATATTGGGAAAGCTAATTCATGAAGGGTGATGGAGCGCGGTATAGGCTCTTTCAGGCAAAAGTGTTGCAGCGTATAGTTATGCTTGTAGAGGGAAAACGCTGTGCAGGGTGAGCTGTAAAACATGCCATGGTTTTTTGCACAATATTCTATATTGTTTGCATTTGAAGATATGGAGATTTCAAATCACAAATCTAACGGCAATGTTAGATAGATAATGAACTTTATTCGATATGTATAAAAACAATATCCTAAAAGTGCATACATATAAAAAATCATTAAAAACAATTAAAATTTCAGTTATTTTGTAACATAGTTGAGATCAAATAAAAAGTACAGATACACGTTCAAAGCATCAAGATATTGGTCGGCTTAGGTCTGCATTGATGTCCTCAGCCTCATGGCCATTTTCAGATAGGATGAAATGGCTGCCAAGGCTAAAGGCATTTCCAGGGTTTTTAATTTTTGATAGGCCATTTTACATGAACGTAATCCCCATGATTTAAGCAACGGTTTTAAAAAAATAGACCTTGGCAGTTGATAAAATCTACAAAATAGGATGCAATGAATGTTAGATTGAGTCGAAAGGCCGTCACAAGGACATTTCGGTAAGTCACTGGACCAACAGTTTGGATTGGGAAAAGTTAGAAGTCTAAAAAAGGTATTGGTACGAAAGCGGGTCAGGAGCATGCGGGTAAGCGGTGATGGTTCTAAGAGTAAATATTGCTGTATACCACTCACGGTGATCAAATTTTGGTAATCAGCAATTGTACTCTTTTGTTTTTCTAAGGACCATCGTCGACAGCTCCAGTAATTAAGAACAAGTCGCTTTAACTTAACTTTTGCTATGTTAACTAGGGTTGAGGGGTCGGTAAAAAAAATCAGGATGCCCTATATCAGTGGACAACCTCTTGACATAATTCAACCATTTGATGTTCTTGACCTCTTTCAATTTTAGACAATCTGTTATAATTTCCCTGTTAAAGGGTGTCTCTTCGTTAGTCCAGACCTTATGCCATAAAATGAGGGGGGAAGAATTAATCGTGTCCGCGATGTATGTGAGGCCCAATTCAGTATGCACCATATAAGTAGAAGTGCCAGGAGGGACAGCCAGAAGGTAACGTAAAAAAGCATTCTCGAGGCGTTGGATTTGATCAAGAGGTTCAATCCCCCAGATCCCGGATCCATAGGTACCAGTTGAGATGCACTTCGCCCGATAGATCGGAAGTAAGGGGCTTACTGGACGACCCCCTAGTTTTTTAGAAAAGTTGGTCAGTGCTCCTATGGCTTTAGATAATTGTTCTGCTTGGGTTTTCGGAACCCGCTCAACAGAGCCTCTCTAACCCAAACCAGAACGTTACCCCCTCCCTAGGGCCTATTTACACCTAAATAACCACATATTTATACCACCTAAGGACAGGGAACTCCTATTACATACATATATACCAAGACCTTACAGCCTCGCGGTCCCAAACGGACCCAGGACTTCCTGCCCAGACGGCAGCCACAGCCTCGCGGTCCCAAACGGACCCAGGACTTCCTGCCCAGACGGCAGCCACAGCCTCGCGGTCCCAAACGGACCCAGGACTTCCTGCCCAGACGGCAGCCACAGCCTCGCGGTCCCAAACGGACCCAGAACTTCCTGCCCAGACGGCAGCCACAGCCTCGCGGTCCCAAACGGACCCAGGACTTCCTGCCCAGACGGCAGCCACAGCCTCGCGGTCCCAAACGGACCCAGGACTTCCTGCCCAGACGGCAGCCTTAGCACGAGTTCATCCTATCATTACCCCGACATACAACAAGGGAATTAACAACAAGGGAATCAGTGTTACTATGTATCAGATCACACAAAGACGGCTAGTTGAGCACAACCTGTTCCCCAGTTCGAGGGGCTCCTTTCTCCCTTATTCAGTTACCACCTACCTGATCAGGATTAACATCTGTTCATGTCAGGTCACAGCTGACTAGAAGAATAGGTTACCCTCTTACACAAGAACACATAGCACATATTGCTTTACTACAAACTGAATACTTTATTTAGTTATTACATGCACACTCACGGAACATAATACATATCACATAACCTGCAAAGAAAAGTGAAAGATTAAGTTGTACACTCTAATAGTAAGGGGTTGACATCACCTTGGTCGTATGTAGCCTGCGCTCAATGGTCATCTAGGTTCCCTTCTCGTCTGCGCCTCGGCTTCGCCTGGAAGTCACACCTCCGCAATCACGGGTTTACTCCCGTCTCCCTCTCCGAGTCACTGGGACCTCTTCCTCATCGGCTACTCTCTTCTCTTTGGAATATCTATTTCTCGGTTTTTCTCCACCGTCAAGTTTGTCATCTGTCTTCCCTGGAATAAGTAGTAGCTTTACTGCTAACGGCCAGGTGCCGCCTATGGACTAAAAGCAAGTGCCAGTATCTGCCTCAAACTTTTACTAATATAGATGTGCATTTCCTCATGGAAAATTCCAGCCCGTAACCTGCCGCCAACCAAATTCTTGTACCTCCCCGTGCCAAGGACACGTTCCCAGCCGGCCGGCCTGATGTAGTGTCTTCGGCATGAAGAAAAATACAATCCTTCGATAAGGGCCGGCCTGAACCGGTTCTCTCCAAGCGAATAACACCTCATAACTAAAACATCACCCTTGACCTAAAAACATCCCAAGCTGCCGGAGCAGAAAGAAAGATGGAGTCTCTCCTGATTGAGGCCTACCAGGCCTGAATTCAGCACGGCTCCATGAAATACCCTCACTACAGGACAGGTTACCCCTAATACTAACGAATCTATCCGCTAGGCTATGTGTGCAAGCCCTGATCTATGGGGAAGAACACAGGATCATGTCGAAGTGCCTAGTAAATAGGCTCTATACACTACTCTAACCCTTAAACTTGAATGGAAAGAGACTGAAGTCATTTTGGTCCCTCTTTAACACAAGAAAGGCCGGGAAAATCGAGCAGTACAATAATGCTAAACCTCTGGCTTGAGCCGCGGCTCGCCAAGTGCCCTTCTTGTTAAAAGTGATGCCCAAATAGGGGAAGCTGTCAATATTGTCCAGTTTGTTGCCATTCAAAAAAAAATAGTACATGGCTTTTTTCCGACCCCTAGGCCACAGGACATAGTGTATGTTTTAGAGGTGTTGACATTTAGGCCTCTCCTTGACATAAAATCAGTAAATTCAGTGACTGCCCTTTGTAGCCCCATGCGGGTCTGGGACATAATTGCAGCATCGTCTGCGTAGAGCAGAATGGGAATGGGTTTACCATTTATTGTAGGGTAATCGTGGAAAGTTCTGTTCAGGTGATGGCTAACAGAGTTAATATAAAGGGTGAAAAGTAAGGGGGCTAATATACAACCCTGTCTGACACCTCGCTTGATGAAAAACCTGTCTGAACATTCTCCATTGTTACCATATCTCACGCGGGCCAATGCATCCCTATACAGCTCTTTAATGAATGATGTAATGAGGGGATCTAAGCCAATCTCTGCAAGGGATTCCCATAACTGCATATGGTCAACACCATCAAATGCAGAGCTGAGGTCTACAAAAGTTATGAAAAGGTTTCCTTTTTTAGCCTGAGTATATTTGGCTATTATAAGGGTCAGGTTTAGACCCTGTTCAATAGTACCCTTGCCTTGTCTGAAGCCATATTGCAAGTCAGAGATAATATCTTGAGTGCTTAACCAATCGTGTATTCTGTTTAAAATGATTCGCCCGGCTACCTTCATGAGGGAGTCTAAAAGTGAAATTGGGCGATAGTTGGCAGGATTATCCCTCGCGCCTTTTTTAAAGATCGGGACAACAATTGCCTCTGGCCAAGTAGAAATAAAACCAGTTGTGTTCAAAGAATTCAATACATTGGTAAGTAATGGGGCCCATAAATCTAGGTGTGATTTAAAAACGTCTATTGGGACGCAATCTGGGCCTGGGGCTTTCCCAGAGGGACTTTCTTTTAGGGCCATCAATACTTCGGCATGGTCGAAAAACATGTGTAGGGGGAAAGAGGTAGTAATCGTTAAATCAGAGGGGGAGTTGGAATCATTTTCCCTCTCGTAAGATCGATTATCCGAATCAGTAGGGTTATATAAGGAACTAAAATGTTTCACCCAAGTTTCAGGAGTAATGGCTGAGTCCAAAATCGGAGGCTGGGAAGGTCGAAAAAAGGGGGCATTGACTGCCTCCAAAAGGCAGTATTATCCCTCTTCCCAGAGGCTTCCACAAGGGCTAGCCAAGCCTGCGACTTCAGCTGGTTTTTCCTTTCCTGGCGCTTAGTGCGATAGTTATGTCTGGCTTGCTGGACTTCTAAGCGGTTTTTAGGGTTAGATTTCAAAGCTAGTTTTAAAAGACGCAAAGCTTTGGAACAGTTCCTATCAAACCAGCCATGAGTAAGTGGGGCAGATTTCCTTGGAGCACGTGCAAGGAGAGTTTTAATTTCTGACAGGATTACAGAGAAGGAATTGGTTATTGTCTGCGGGTTTTCTGTGGGTGACAAGCAAGTTTGGATATGATCGTAGACGTTATTGACCAGAGTGTTAAGAAAAATAAGGGGGACCACTTTGTCCCATTTGAGAAAAAGGCCCGTGGTGGTTCCCAGCTGCAGGGGAGGAGAATAAGAGGGATTCTGCCTGACCTTGTCATTAGCGTACGGGGTTAACTTAAGAGTTACCTCGATTGGATAGTGATCGCTAATAACAGAGTCAAGGGTCTCCCAAGTGAGTATCGACCCTGAATATCTAGAAGATATAAGTGTGTAATCGATCGTAGTGTGACAACCTCTCCCATTATAAGTGGGTTTGAAGTGCTTGGGTGGAAGGCATAGGTCATTGACAAAGGATAAATTAAAATGGGATGCTAAGCCATTTAAAAGATCTCCCAATTTAGTATGGCGAAAGTGACTGGGAGGGTCATCCATATCAATTGTCAATCCACAGGTACCATTGATACTCTGGGGACACAGAGAGCAGTTAAAATCGCCCACCAAGATAATTAGAGTGTCAGAGTTATTTTGGGACTCTATTTTAATTAGGTCGAGTTTTAATCCATTAAGCACCTGATCCAAGTGAGAGCTTGGGATATTATTGTAGAAATTGACCAGGACAATGTTTTTAAAGGAGCCACCGGTCAAACTAATAAGCTGATAATTTGGGGACCCTGTGATATAAGCTGGTTTTAATCGACATTCTACGGAGATGTAGGTCGAGAGTCCTCCCTTGCTTCTGCCATGGGAACTGGGAGAGGCTGGGTATGAAAAGTCTGATACCCTAAAAGATGGAGCTCTGTGATGGTCCAAGTTTCCTGTAGGCAGATGATACTATATCGGGAAACAGTTTGAATCCATACAGGGTTAGTCAGTTTGTCGAGGAGAGCTGCCACGTTCCAAGACAAGAGGCTATCACCCTGCAGGAGCTCATCCGTGCCAGTGTTACCTGCCATAGAGTCTATTGCAACCTCAGTAATCTCTGGAGGTTGCAAGAGAATTTTAGAAAGGGAAATATCTCTGTGGGTTGAAAGATTGGAAGGAAAATTAGTTGTCAAACAATCAGACAAAGACATTGGCTCTAAATATGGAAAGTGAGGGGCAATATCAGAAGTTGACTTCCACCCCAAATTGTCAATGGGCAGTGTATTATTCTTCAGATTAAGGTTGTCGGTTTCTAGGATAGTTGGCAAAATGCTCATGATAGGAATATTATCAGCCATGAGTCTAAGATTAAGAAGTCAATCCTGTTCGTCCAGACCTGAAAGAGTAACGTATCTGTTTGAAGTTGGAATAGCGAAATGGTGTGCCTCACTAATGGCCCTCGATGGTGGATGTAAAAAAGTAGGGTTTGACAAGAGGGAGCGGGGATAGAAATAACTTAAGTCAACCGTTGAGATACCTGTACCCCTGCACGGGGTATACCAATCCATTATGTAGGGTAGCACCCTACGATCTCTAAAGTTAATTATGATGACATCGCCCTGAATGTCCTTGGGTCTAGGACCCAGCCATTTCAATATCCTCACGTGTAATATTTCACCATTAATTTCAGGGGGAAGAGGTCTATTTTGAGTCAGCCAGTATACTACTTTATTTTTGAGTTCCTGGTATCTCTCCGTTTTACCCTGGTCAAGCGCTGGAACACCAGTAAGTGTCAGTACGTAGGGCGCCGCTTCGGGGGGCAAGTTGATGTATGAACTTTTATCCAGTTTGTAATCCGAAGAAGACTGCCGATTGATGTTATTACCCAAGGACGCTACAGGGTTGGAGGTTTGATCTTCTCTTAAAGCCCCCTTAGCAATGAATTGTTTCTCTGGTATAGGCAGAGAAACAGGTATATTCTCTGTGTGGTATGATGTGTTAGGCTGAGTAGTTATTTGAATAGAAGGAAGGGGCGTAATGGCCACAGTAGGGTTTTTACATAAATGGGAATTCAGATCATTATTTAATGCGATAAGTGAGGCATGAGATGCTTCCAAACATGTTAGCTGTGTTGCAATGTTCTTAACTCTCTCTATTAAAGGTGAGAGTAAAGATCTTACCAAATGCTCTGTCAGTCAATAAATTGGAGTAAGGAGAGATGGGAGGCTGTAACGAAAGTGTTGGTGACCTAGTTCGTATAAGAGTCGGTTTAGATTGAGACGTACTTTTGGGCCCAACAGGATGACAATCTTTTCTCCCTTTTTTAGTTGGAGCAGTGAGGTTTTTTTGCAGTAATCTTGGAGGAAGAAAATGTATTTTTTGCGGCTTTTCTCTTAGGTGTCTTAACAGTATGAGTTGGGGTTGAGTCCTCAAGGGAAGTACCCATTAATGACATATGTCGGTTTCCTTTGGGGTGTGCACTATGACTATTGGGTCGCAAGGTTGCACAAGGAGGCCAGCGTCGTTGATTAAATCGGGGTCACTGGTCCTAGTTGGAGGTGAGGGAACCTGTTGTAAGTGGCCCAAAGATGAACGCTTCTGAAAAATAGGGTCCAATGATAAGCGGTGTTCCGTAATAGCCATCTCTTGTTCTAAAACGGAAGCGGCCCTGGTGATAAAGTGATCTAAGGTCCCCCTAACTGAGCCCCCCACCAGGGAAAGCCTTGGTTTTGTAGGTTGTGTAGCCATGTTAGTTTGTTGAATAAGAATTGGGACACAAATGAGATGAAGACCAGTACTAACGTACAATGAGGATGATGTAACAGATATAACTAAGGAACAATGGACAATTTTAAGAAACAGCCCCCCTTATGCCCAATGGGAGTCAGTGAGATTGTCAATCACCTGAATCAGGAGCCGCTTGTAGGATATATGTAGCCAACGGCAAGGGGGGTGGCCCAGCCCAGCCTCGGTCGGCCTTGGACGGCCGTAGACGGCCCGCCCTTTGCCCGGGCTTAGCCCGGCGCGTCCCGCGAAACGGGGGGCGCGAGGTCTCTTAAGGCTGCTGCTGGGAGGAGGGAGGGGCTGTAGGTGGTCACGCTGCCCCCACAGACCTCTGGTCCAAGTAGTTCAGTGACAGCTCCGGTCAAAGTAATCCGCACTCCAGCGCTGCGCGTCCCGCGAAGCGGGAGGCGCGAGGTCTCTTAAGGCTGCTGCTGGGAGGAGGGAGGGGCTGTAGGTGGTCACGCTGCCCCCACAGACCTCTGGTCCAAGTAGTTCAGTGACAGCTCCGGTCAAAGTAATCCGCACTCCAGCGCTGCGCGTCCCGCGAAGCGGGAGGCGCGAGGTCTCTTAAGGCTGCTGCTGGGAGGAGGGAGGGGCTGTAGGTGGTCACGCTGCCCCCACAGACCTCTGGTCCAAGTAGTTCAGTGACCGCTCCGGTCAAAGTAATCCGCACTCCAGCGCTGCGCGTCCCGCGAAGCGGGAGGCGCGAGGTCTCTTAAGGCTGCTGCTGGGAGGAGGGAGGGGCTGTAGGTGGTCACGCTGCCCCCACAGACCTCTGGTCCAAGTAGTTCAGTGACAGGTCCGGTCAAAGTAATCCGCACTCCAGCGCTCCCAATAGGGAGGGTGAGGTATTTTAATATAGTTGCTTGGGGTGAGTCCTTTATTTATGTTCGGGTAAGAGCAATCACTGCAACATCATGAAATAGCGGGCCAGCGCTTAAATGTAGGCTACAGCAGTGCATTATGGGCAATGTAGTTATGGAGGATAGGCATTGAAATAGTTGGGCTGTGGGCATTGGTTATCTGTGAGGGGTGGAGTCTCATTTCATCAATCAAAAGGGGGAGAAAGTCAGGAATGCAGGGAACGCGTTCTCAGAGAAAATCATGTTGGGAAGTTGACTACATCGGGAGAAGTCATGAAGGTATGAAAGCTAGTTCGAGTTGGATTTTTATCACAGCATTGCGCATTAAGAACGAGGCGGTAGAATGCTCACGAGGGGGAACATCTTGTTGGTTGTATTTGATATTGGGAAAGCTAATTCATGAAGGGTGATGGAGCGCGGTATAGGCTCTTTCAGGCAAAAGTGTTGCAGCGTATAGTTATGCTTGTAGAGGGAAAACGCTGTGCAGGGTGAGCTGTAAAACATGCCATGGTTTTTTGCACAATATTCTATATTGTTTGCATTTGAAGATATGGAGATTTCAAATCACAAATCTAACGGCAATGTTCTTTTACTTGTAGTAAACCCTTGAAGGGCTATCAATGACCCGAAATGCATTGGGTACAATATTATTCATGACTGAGGATGTTTGGTGTATTCTTGCTTGCCCAGAAAAAGGCCCTGATGGGCATATCTGTCGCATGAGAAACGTTGTTGAAAACATCAGCATCATACGTGTGAAATAACAAGGACAATAAACAAGTGAATGAAATTCATTGGAGTAGTTGGAATAATTATTGTCTAAGTTGGAAAAAATGGAAGATATATTTGTGTGAGAATCATGAAATACGCTGTGCGCCTGGTAAAGGAGTGCAACTTGGCTCCATTAATGATTGTATCTACGAGTGCGTGATACCAGGGTGGATCACGTTGCCCAGGCTGCACGCAAGAAGTTTAAATCCATGAATATGATCAACATTCAAGGCAAAGATGGTAAAATTGGTGTGCACTTTACTGCTTTTTCATTTGGGTGTACTGAAGGACATGGAATGGATAGGTTTTCCCATTGCTGAAATTATTTCTATGTAATTCACAAGCATCAGGCCAAGATGCTGAGTAGATGGCGTACATGTTTAAACCACTTGCTCCTGAGATCTGTGTTTAATCTACCAATCCAAGCCATTTTAAAAGACCTCAGCGGGTCAGTTTGCCCACCCTTTGAAGCACCGCATCAAAACCAAAGGTCTTGGGTGTTTTCAAATAATTCCTCCACGGTATTTAGGTGCACGAAGACCATTCACTGACAGCATTTTGAGACATGTGCCAAGAGCACTGGGTTCACGGTAGGCTGCAACTTATGTATGTAAACCCCAAACGACTTACTCCAGTGCCACCCCTTCATAAATCTGTATTAGCCTTTAAACTAATGAAAGATAAAGCCAGTTCTTAAATTTTTTTTAGCATGGCACTGAAAGCTATCGAGTCGTGAAAAAAATGATGCCAAATAATAAAACATCAGCACCAGAAGTAAGACCTCACCATCTTCCTTGAGCTGTCAGAACTGAATATTACAGTGAGGCTTCCGATAACACGAAATGAACGTCTGCCAGAGTTACTCCACTTTAGTAAAGAAGGCCACTGGGAGAAAAAGTGGGATAGATGCAGAGGGAGGATAATCATCTTTATAAGATTGCAATGACCAATAAGGCTCAAATAAAAACGATTACATTTAGAAAAACTTGTATGGAATGTTGCTACAGCTTCCCATCATTTTTCTCTGGGATCTCAACAATGTTAATGTTGGGGACCAAAAGGAGCCACATTGGATAAGATCGGAGTCTTATCAGAATTTACCTTATACCCAGCTACTTCTCCGAATGATTTGGCCACTACAACCACTGCACATAGGCCTCCGATCAGAGCAGGCGTCAAAACAGCAACGTCCTCTGCATAGACCAAGATTTTAACTTCATAATGATGAAGTGTCACGACTTTGATTGTTTTTGGGTGGGGGGGTGTGGCCACAGGGGCGTATGTTCAGAGTTTCTTCTGCTTGGCGAATCAATAGTCCAAGGTGTGGGTATCGTGGACACATTATACTTAAAGCAAACTCGCCTTAAGACATAAACGTTTTTCATCTTATTTGGAGTTTCCTTAAGCGCATTTTTTTCTGGTGTCACCTGCTTAATCGGCTCACATATCTGGGCTATAATCCTATCTTCCTTATTGTATTCATGACAGATTTAGGGAGATTTGGGGTAGGGTTAATCTTACGAATTTAGGTGAACTACTTGATGGAGATGTTCTATCCTCATTAGGGAATATACAGCAACAGTTCTCTCTTCCCTACACAGTCTTTTATAGATCTCTTCAGCTGTCACTTTATTTTAGGTCTTACGGAAAAAAACTTGAGTTATGATAACCCCGGCATGGACCTTCTAAGGAATGCCCCACTAAAGAGAAACATCAGGCTAATTTATAAGTTAATATATCAGACTTCTGAAGATCATCTGGAGGATCCGTTTCAGCGTAGGGCAAATGAGTGGGGCGATCTGCTCAATACGGAAGTAACAGTTGCTGATCCCTGGCGCAGTAATGTGTTGTCTCACTTAGCCCTGAATTTGTCGCTTTTTAAGGTACATCCTCTCAAATTTATCAATGACTGGTACTATACTCTGCACCTGTTATTCAGCATGAAGCTACGGCCGGTGGACCATTGTTTCCACTGTGGGCTCATGGATGCCAATGTGGTTATGATTTGCATCTTTTTCTATCTTGCGTTTGTATTGGGAATTTGTTTTTGGCAAGTTTATAGCATTCCTAACCTTACGGTCATAGCTGATCATGCCGGGACGTTCACCAGCTGTTCATTCCTACCTGTCTGGATTATATATATTTTTTTCGCTGGCATGACTGCTGTTGGCACGTTTCTGGCTTTCCAGTGAGCCTCACTATTAGTGGATCTGGTGGCGGAAATTCTTGAGAATAAGTTGGAGATGGTGCTAATTGAGAACAATCCTCGGAGGAGTAAGCAGGGCTGGATCTGGGATCCTGTTCCGGGCTGGTTGGTGAATACGACTGCTTCACAGGACTTTCCCACCTCGTTTCCCTTTTCATTCCACCTTCATGGGGTCCTCCTGCACCGTTGCACAGCTTTGTATTGAATTTTGTTCTAACCTTATTGGCTGGATAAGTAACTTATCGTGTCCCTTCGCTTCTGATATTTGTTGCTTTCTTTTCTATACAAAAATGAATTAAAATTTTCAAAAGAAAGAATACTATGAAGTCTTAAACCCTCTATTTTCATGCATAGAAGAATTTGTGTTTAAAGAATTTCATCATGTAACATCAGAGCCTTTCACACAAACATACGCTGCATGAAAAGCACTAACACTGCCACAAACAGATACTGTGCATGCCCTGACGCACACTAACCTTCCAACTTAGGACACTTGTTAAGGGCATAAAGAATGTACGAAACGGCTGTGCCCTAATTGGTAGTCTGCAGCAAAGGTAACACCCAAGCGGTCATGTGCTGGAAAATTGGCAGTTTTCCTCGTCTACTTTGTTTTCGATGCGCTCTTTTGCGTTGACAGGTAGTTGTCATGAGATGACAGAACCGCGTTGCAGAATTTCTTCAACATCGTAGAATTGAAAAGCTCAGCCAGTGTTAATTATTGTGAGCAATAATTCCCACTCTTGCCTAGTGCCCTAACCTTGGCAGGAGTGAGACAATTCTGCATGTTTGGTTTTGGCACCCACTTTTGCAGAGTACCTGTTCACTAATTAAACGTGTCAGTACTCTCCTATTAAAAGTACTCCGCCTGTACTGAGAAAAGTAGGTACTCTCTTTAAAATGAAAGAAAAAGTGCTGATACTCAGTACCTGACAGTACCCGTCCATTTAAAGCACTGCTCTCAGGCTGGAAATGCGAAGCTTGAGAATGGAGATACAGAGCCAAGTAGCTTGCAGAAAGTGGTACCTTGATGGTGACTAGGGACTGTCAGAAGTATTGTATTTATATAGCACTTACTACCCCAGACTATGCTTTGAAGTGTTTTTGGAAGTTTGGTTCTTAGAAGGCCTGTTGAAATATCAAAGAAAGCACTGGACCCGTGAATATGAAAGAATGTATAGTCTTATTCTGCTTACATAGGTTCTTTAAATAGTCTTTAGTTTACATAGTATACGCACCCATTCAGGAGGAAAATAACCTCCCTTTTAAGGCCTGCGGATTCATCCTGCATAATTGCACACAAAGGCACAACATTACTTCTTCATGATGTATGTATATAGAGGTAATTTGTAAAGGGAGAACCTAAACTAGAATGCTGAGCAGGGTGATCGTGCCCATAGGTGTGATTAAAGTTTATTTATATATAAGGCCAAGCATTTGTGTGATGGTTTGTTCATTTTATGCAATGAATTATTGTTTTCTGAAGGCTTGTTCTATTATCCTTTTTTAGGTCTAGCCTAGGCAGTGCTTGCTCTGTCTCTTTGAGACCTGCTGTATTCAGGATATGGGCTTTAAACTCTGCCCATTGCCTGCCCATGTTTTCAATTGGCTCTTGTGATTGTCCTTTTGTAAATGCTTTTTCTGTGGATACTTTGCTTTTCTACTCTTGTAGCTTCCCATGAGGACAGCCCTTGTTACATGTGTTGTTAATGTTGTTACTCTGTATGTTTTATTGACAGTTTTTGAGCACTCTTTTGTTAATGACTTCATCATAGCTGCTGTTGCAGACACAACAGCTACTTACTGCCCCAACCGCACTCCCTCTTCCCCCCCCCCCCCCCCGACATGTTGTTCTTGTAATTTTAGGTGTGTTTTTCTATGGTTTTGGTTGCATTAGCGTGCGACGTAACCTTTTATTTTTTTTGCGCATGCCGTGCTTAATCTTTAAAAATGTTGGCCGCTCGTCTTTTCTTCTGTTGTGTGCTGCTCGCCCAACAATTTTTTTTTTTTTTTTAGCACGACATTCCGTGATTCATTTTTTTACCGAAGGCGTGCGCAAACTCTGATTTTGTTGTCGCTCTTCATCTTTACCAAAGTCACCAGCAAAGTAAACACATTAACTCAACAGCCCATCTCGCATCTGCTGGCAAACCAGCACCTGGCCCTTAATTATGCTTGCACATTAGAAACCCGGCACAGGCTGTTGCCGGTTGCTGTTCTATGACAAAATAAAAGTCTGGCCTGGTAGGAATCGGGGGCAACGCAGTAAAGCGAGGGCAAATCGACTCTTATTGTAGCTCACTGTGTTCAGGCAATGCTTGGAAAGTATGGTATTTACTTTTTTAAGTATCTAGCCCACACGCCAGCAAACGCACAGCATTTCATAAATCATCACGCGCAGCTTTTATTTAATCAACACATTTATTTTATGCAGCAGCAGTCCAAAATCTCAATTCTGTGTGGGTATTTATCCATTCCCACTCTCTCAGTTGGAACCCTTTCTGCATTATTTATCCGGGTTTAAAGCAAAATTAAGCAGGACTTTCACTTCCGGCCCTTCTCTGTTGTGACCACCTCATTTCCTGCCCTCAAGACTGCCTGCAGCCTCTTGACAAATTGTGGTCATATCAATACAAGTGTCCTGCCAACTCTAAACCAAAACATTTAAGTAAAAAAACTGTCACATTAACACCACCAATTGCTCTAACTTTTACCAATGTGAGACCTATTGCATTGCAAATGCTTGTTGAACTTGTAATCTAGTTTTGGCGGGCATGTTATTCCAGATCCTTTTTGCCTCTCCTTGTCTCCATAGCTAGCATTGTACTGGCGCTTTGTGTCCTGTTGTCCGGTTTAGGTTGTTATTTTTTGAGTTGAGTAAACGGGACAGCTATTTTTTGTAGTTTTGTACAGAATGCAACTCACTTTGAAGAGGTGGTGGACTCGGGGCAGCCTATGTTGTTAATTCAGTGTTTGGGTGATGCAGTTCGTCAGAACCCCATTTGGAGATCCACGGTGCTAGTAGGAGCTACTGGGCACAACCGTGGAACCCAGAATCTTCCATGTATTGTACTATAAGGGTTGAGGCTTTTTACTCCTGATGTCCTGGGGCCTAACCAACTATGTATGGATCCTGAGCAACTGGGCCAAGTGCCCCTTCAGCACTTGAACCTCAATAGTAGCACCGATCGAGCAGTTCACGGCTTCTCGGCAGGGAGGTAGACCTAGGGGTGAACATGGACTCACAACTCAAAATACGTTCAGCAGCAATAAATGATTGTCCAATCAAATACTTTTAGGTAAAAATAAGCATTTATATATAAACACAAAATAAAATACAGCATTCCAAAATAATACACAGTCTCTTGAGGTCAGGACTCTAGTGTTTTATAGGCAGATTCCTGAGTCCCACTCACCTCGCCGTAGCGGATATTCACCATGCACTATAGGCGACATTCAGGTTAAGCCCCAGTAGTAGCCCAACATTTTATTAACATTAAAAGTGCAAAAGTGTTCCAGCGTTTATGCAGTATATGGCAGACAAGTTCCCTCGGGGCCATCTGGCCCGTAAATCAGTATTACCCACATCAGCAAGATCTAAAATACTGGAGTCTTCATGAATGCTAAAGCTGCTGCCGTAAGTTCTTCACACGCAACCCGGAAGGGGCAGCAGTCAGGTGTTGAGTTCCTCACATGCAGTCCTGTAGCAGCCTGAGGTGTGGGGGGGGGGGAGGGGGAGTCCTTGGTGCTTCTTCAATGTTGCTAAGTGTCCTGGGATCCTCCCCACTGGTGTGGGGCTTGGACACTCACACACTCACTCACACTGTCTCTCTCCTGGTGGTAGTTCTGGCTTGGGCCTGTCAGTTCACTCCAGCGTCCTCCTCCTCATGACCACTGTTTCGAACAGACCACACTCCATGCCTTGTCCTGGTGGCCACCTGGCATACTGGATCAACGTACTCATTCTGTACATGGATGACGGCCTGATCTGTATAGTAGCGATCTTCATGGTGGCACAACCTGGTATACGGGCTCACAGACTTCATTCCACACACAGGCTGCAACTTTATCTGCATGACGGTAATCTTTCTTCATGTCCACCCTACCTGGCATACAGGGTTGTCGACTCCACTCCAAATAGGTTACATCCTGACCGGCACTGCAGTAATCTTCAGGCAGCCTCACCTGGTCCATGAGGTCGCTAACATTCACTCATGCACACGGGTGATGAAATGATCGGTGCAGCAAAGTTCACAGCGGCTCTCCTCTGGCATACGTGTGTCGCTGATATTTCCCTTCACGTGGGCAAGCAGCCATCTCATAACACCTGGCTACAGGGATCCAGTTGCAAGGATCCCCCCACTGGACTTCACTCCCTCCAGTGCTCTCCTTTTCCTCACAGGGCACACTGGTCTTGGCAGGCAATTGTGCTTCAGGGGCAGGGGGCCTTTGATTCCCTGGGTGACGTTCCCTCACCCAGCTGGTTGACTGGCAGGCCTTGGCTCCCAGTCATGTTCACAGGCAGAAGTCTTGCAGAGTTTCTCTAAAGAACACCCATTGAAGTATTCTAAAGAGCCTGGCCCTCCCTTGATTCAGTGTGTCCCAACCAGATCAAAGGAATGCAGCAATCCACAAATCTATGTGGGGTTAGGAGGGATTTTTCTGGCTCCTTTTGTTGCTCCAGTTAGCCCTGGGTCTCCAAAAGTGGAACCCAGATTCTTCAATGTATTGTACCATTCACAAGCCCGAATACACACAACTCATGTACACACATGTCCTGCACAGCACTGCACTCCAGACTGATGTAGACCTAGGGAGGGGGCGGGGGGCAAAGGGGATAGGGTCCCACATGAGCCTCTTCCCCCGCCTCCCCCCCCCCCCCCCCTTCCTCCTCCCTCGCTGGCCCTAAAAGTATTTTTTCAGTTTGTTTTCTAATTTTTGGCGGGAGTTGCACTGGATCGGCAACTCCTGCTGAAGTTAAAAAAACTAAAAAAAACGAAGCAGCTCCCTGTGTCCCCAAAGCAATCCTGGCACCCGCAGGAGGCAGAGAACCAGCAGGGACCACTGGGGCCTTCAACGTCCCTCTCCCACCCACCCCCCCCCGCCTCTGGTCCCAAATGAAGTGGCCTGTCCCCGGTGGACGGGGTCCCCAGGGCCGATATTGGCTTCAGGAGGGGGGCCTTGTGGCCCTCCTCCCCTATTAAAAATATAAACAAGAAAGGTGGGGCAGGCCACGGGGGATGGGGTCCCTGGGGCTGAAAATGGCCAGGGAAGGGGGGCCATGTGGCCCCCGTTCCCTTATTAAAAAATTTAAAAGGGGGCAGGACCTGGGGATGAGGTCCTGGTGGGGGGGGGGGGGCCTAAACAGCCCAGGGAAGGGGTGCCACAAGGCCCCTCTTCATAACAAATCGGGGGGGGGGGGGGGGTGAAGCGGCAACTTGCCCGGAGGCCCGCCCTCTTTCTCCACCACTCTGCAAACGCGCCATCTGGCGCGCTGCTGTTTCGGGGATGAAGTCCCCTGCAATGGCGAGGGTCCTGTAGTGATCATAAATTCCAGAAAACTTTTGTATCTCTCAAGAAGTAGCTTTATTAAATCAAAGCAGCATAAATACAAACATGTGAAAGGCCCAGGAGATCAGCATAGACTGAATCCAGATTCCGTTCCATAGCCTAGCTGCACTCTACAACACTCTACTGTCTTAGCCTTGGCATTTATAGAATGTAAAGCATACATAGACTTGTGCTGCACAAATTAAGCTAAACACCACAGGTCCTTAGGGGCCATCGTGGCCTATGGTAAGCCACACACAGTGGGATTGCTGAGAGGTGGTCGGAGGCTACGCTCCCTTTCTTTTTCCACTCTGCAAACACACCTCTCGGTGCACTGCTGGTGGGGGAATGAGGTCCCCTTGCCTCCTGAGGGCCTCGGGACTAAAGTGGACTACTTCCCCTCCCCCCCCCCCCCCCAACCAGGAGTGCGCCAGGAGGTGCGTTTGCAGAGTGGTGGAGAAAGGGTCGGGGCCTCGACCACCTGTCAGCAATCCAGCTGTTTGGGGATCACTGGAGGTAACAGGAGGGCTAGTTGAAAGTGGTTGATCATTAGCTGCTGGGGAGGACTTTAGGGTTGCTGTTTCCCTGAGGGTGCAGAGTCAGGTGGCCTTATAACTTGACTGCGAGACCTCCTGTGTCTTAGATGTGCAGGTGGCCTTGTTATATAGTGTACCCAAAGAAATTAGGTATACAATGGAGTATGTGGGTGTGAGTCATGTTTCTTTGATGAAGAGCGCATCCAGTTATGTGCCAACATGTTCTATCATGTTTGCTAGTTGTTTTGTGAACTTTGCCCATAGTTCTCTTCTACCTCTCTATTATTGATAGGTAGCAAGCTATATACAGTGTTGTTTCATGGTATTTGTTTCTATAACCTAATAGCTTGCATTTTCTATGTTTTCCAGTTTTATATTTATTTTCTTAAGGATTGGGTTGTTTAATTAAATATTCATCCCAATGTCCGGATTAACTGAATTATTTGACTGGCAAAGCTGCCAAAATTACTGCAATTTTGAGAGGCAATAGAGCATGAGCCCTAACTTGTTAGTGGCTTTTCATAGCTATATAACTAAAATGTATTTGTGTACTCCCATGCTCACACAGGCTGACAGCTGTTATCTCTTTTTAGGTAGGATCTTCTCCGAGACTTCAAGCTGTTACTACCCCACAATGCTCTTTGGATCCATTTCGTGTTGAGTGATAACATCTGCTATGATCACAGCACACCATCCCTTGGGACTCTGTGAATGGTGGGGTGCCCGATGCCTGTCATCCCCATTCCTCGCCGAGTTCGTTCGTTCCATGGCCCCCACACTACATGTCTACATGCCGCCTGCAGTCCAATAAGGACGACTAACCTTGTGCGTACCAAGTACAGCAACTTTGACATCTACCTAAAGTCCCGATGGATGTATGGGTTTATACGTTTCCTCCTGTACTTCAGCTGCAGTCTGTTCACCTCCATTCTGTGGGTGGCGCTTTCCATCTTGTTTTGCCTTCAGTACCTGGGGATGAGAGTATTTCTCCGTTTCCAATATAAACTGTCTGTCATCCTCTTGCTGTTAGGTCATCGGCGAGTTGATTTTGCCCTCCTGAATGAGCTGCTTATTTATGGAATCCAAGTGACCATGCTGCTAGTGGGTGGGCTCGGGTGGTGTTTCATGGTTTTTGTAGATATGTAATTAAGGTAACCGCATGTAAACTTAAATTTAAAAAGTCCAATTTGCTTTTAACACTTAAATCTGTATATATTTGTTTGATACTTGCACTTAAAACATAGCAGTTGATGCATACAACGTGCCAGTAATACAGATTACCGTCATTCAAATGTGGTTCCTAAAGATAGACATCAAACACAATTATAATCCTATAAGCTTGAAAAATAACCATCTTTGTAATGAGGGAATTGTTGAGAAGAGAGAGAGAAGCTTTGAATGTTGTAAACCAATGACATGTCTGAATAAAGGTGATTTGCTCAATCCAAAACATATGCCTCCTGCTTTGTGGACAACTATAATAAACCAGCAACATCAATGAAGAGTGACGTGCATATGCGGTTTGCTGAGTTAATTTTACAGATGAGGCCACTGGAATTATGCAGCAGGAGAGGATCAATTTAGGCAGCAGGATTCTCTAAATTATGCGTATAAAAATGGCAAATTATGCGATGTAATGCACAAGGGTGTGGAATGTAATCCAATATCTACTTGTCCATGGGGCAGGTTGCTTCATAAATCTACTTGTCCTGTAACAAAATCCACTTGCCCCTTTGGTGCCATGTAGTTGCAGCGACAAATTATGGCAGTAATCTCATTATATAAGAGCTCTGATATAGCCGCTCTGATTAACCCAGAGCTCATACCATAGTACTGTTTGAGTACTTGAAATCCCCTTATGTTGCAACGTTTCCGCATATCTACATACTGGGGCTGAAGGGAGTGGCAAGCAATAGTTCCAGGGTTAGAATGCCCTTTTGAGTCTGCAAACCTACTAACTTGCATGTTTTAAGGGTTTTCAATAACTCTTGTCTAATCTTTTCACATACTGAAAATGTTTGGAGTTGTATGGCAGACGTAAACCTTCTTCCAGAGTTGGGGGGGGAAAAAAAAGTGGTTGGAAGGAAAGTAAACTTGCAAACACTCAGATGTTCGCATGAGCAAATCTACACATGCATACTTGCTCATGCTAAAATGCAGTTCACAAAATATTTTCTAGGAGTGCTATTTCTTGTCCTACTTCTGTAAATTCTTGGGAATTCGCGAAAGCTGTATAGCCGCACTTAATGCAAGGACCTATAACATGGATGCACTTTTGAGACTTTCTTTAATAATTGGGCCTTTAATTTGGTCTGTCGTTACTCTGACCTTTTGTGTTTGTTAAAATTCTGTCTCTCTCTGTTTCGGCTGGCTTCACTGTGAGTGACAGCATTCTGCTCGTTCATAAGGAGCATATCGGCACACAAAGTAGTTTTGTTCAATGCCAGTAACTACTGTGGCAGTGTGTGCTTTTTGAGACCATAAAACTATTTTTGCTTCTACCAATGTTTTTTTATAATGGTGAGGGCCCGGGCTCTCCCACATAAAGTTTTACAAAAACCATGTCATAACCAGTCACACATTGACAAAACTAAAAAGCTGACCACCAATTTCAGACCTACTGGCTTTACCAATGATTGTTTATTTTTGTTTCCCATAATCTTATTGAAACTGGTTACACTGATTTTCTATTATGAATATTTTTGGAAAATAATAGCATGCATCCACACAGGTTACTAAATGATGCTGCAAAGAAATGGTATCTGAAATTTTACAGTAGTTTAGCAAAAAAAAATGTTATCCTGCTTTCATTTTTTTATGAACGTTTTATTTTGAAAGCAAAGAATCCTCAATCTTGCTTTCAAGCTTCTGCAAATATTTGCATCAAATCAGAGAGCATTCTGGGAGCATTATACATAGCCTCATATTGCTAAACTTTGAAAACGTGTGTACACATTTTTATACTGAAACCACTGTCAGTAGTGTAGTCGGAGCTTACAACATTTACTTAGAGGCCTTACTCTAAAAATAAAGGCTTTCAATGAATGAACCATAAATACCAGTTTGAACAGCATTAACATTTGGACAAAAATATTTTCCTTAATCCATAATGTGGTACTGGAAACAGGCAGTGAAGGGTTTGTGCTGCAGGGGGGTGGGCCTACTTGACTCCAGGACAAAATACACATGAAAATGTGTTGCCTTTGATCCCAAATAATATGACCTGGGCATCTGGCTATAGGAATTCCACATCCCTGAATGCCCCACATTTAGTGATATTATATTTTTATTTTGGATTTTATACTTGTTAACGCTGTTTAGGCAAAGGTTTCACCTCATTGGTCCACTTCAACATCCAAATAAAGAAATATTAAAGAGAAAGTTGACCAGTCAGTCTTTGCAAACGGCCTTCCACGGCGCACCAAAACATGTTGCCATGCTTTTAGTAACTTTTGATCCATGTGCGCTAGAAAAAAAATACTTTGTTGATAGCTGCAGGTGATGGCAAATGCAGCAGATCCATATTTATGCAGAAAACTCCTCAGACACAAAATTGCATAATTTGAGGTGCTTGGCTACAGACAACATTGTATACAATACACCAACGAGTGGGCAGTAGGTCTTCCCTTCCCACATGGTTAAATAGTTTTCTTGTCCGTCTCATTTCCCTGGTTGTCACTCGATGGCTCAACTCCCTATTCTTGTGTTTGTCCCAACCGCAGCAGCAGTTCCTGTGGAGAGGCTCTTCAATTGAGCTTGCATGCAAACATAGGTGCACACCCCCTACTGCTAGTATTGTCTTTAATAAGGCAGCTGACTTCGAAAAAGTCTACTCTATACAATCTGCACTTCCTGCCTTTCAGTTGTTTTTTTTATACTCTTTAATAGATAATACAGGTTTAGCGTTCCAAGATGGCCGCCATGTTGAGCCAGGCATAATATGGTTATGGCCATCTTGCTATGCTATACCTTTCATTAAAAAATAGAATGAATAGGTGCAACTTGACAGCCATCTTTGAATCCTAGAATGAACAATGGAAAAAATAGAATTCCAAGATGGCTAGCACATTCTGTCTGATTGCTTTCATAAACCATATGGTGGTCATTTTGGAATTCTTTCCTTTTAAATCTTTAGTACAATTATACCATGCTAAGATGGCTATTTGAATAGTATAACTATTATTAAAAAATACAAAAGATGAATTTCAACATGGACACGCGATAGTTTTGCCAATGCTTGCATCACAGAAGCATTGATAAAGTTAGTACATGCATTGGCAAAACGAGACACATTGGCTTTGACTGTGCTTATATTCTCTCTCACTCCTAACAGACCTGATTCTTTACACTGAAATCTGCTCTTCCGACTAGAGCCACTGTGTTGGTACCCCTGCTTAAAAGCATAGCCATTCTATCTGTGCTTTGCACCAAGTCCTCACAAGCAGATTCACTGAGCCATTTCTCATTATTTATGAGAAGGGGACTACTGAAATTATTTCCTTTGAGTGGTCAGTCTACTGGCCTTTGATGAACCAAGCACCACATTGGGCTTGTGACAGTGAGCCTTCTATGTGAAACTTCAGAACTTTGTCCATACATTTGGTTATGCAGTGTGTTATTTGCCCTTCTCATTTCCTCAGCAGGGTGCATGAAGCTATATTATTATACAGATCTAAGCGTCAGTCTGTGTAAAACAAACTCTTTAAATAACATATAATTTTCTTTTTGTAAGATAATTTGATGGTTTGCTGTCAAATTGGGTTATTAATTTGGGAAGGGGCACCCTTGCCAACTCATTCAACCCAACCTAGTTATGTCAAAGCTCAGTCCTGAAAGAAGCTCTGCTCTAGCCTTGGTAGCTATGGCACAAGTCATAGGCAAAACCTAGAAAAGCGTATGCTATGTCCATGCATTACCAACAATTTTAAAGTAAGGAACACAACACAACAAAACTCCCAAACCAATTTAGGAAAAAATAATGACCTAAATATTGTCAGAATAGGTTAAGGAGAAACAGGGTAATGGATTTTTAAAGTTTTGAGGCAAAAAACACCCCGATAAAGTCTAGTATGGAAAGACCACAGTTTACGATGGTTCAGGACCTAGGTGTAAATTCAGGCTGAGCACAATGGAGAGGAGGTTGGATACACCAAGCGGGTTGACACAATCAAAGGTTTTACTTTCAGACGTAGCATCCAACTGCTGGGAAAGCTGTCTGGTCAGTCCTGCAGCCCTAGCTTCTCAAGGCAAGCAGGCAGGCTTCTGGGCCTCAGATCTCTCTCCAGTCCGGTCGCTTGGAAGGTCGAGTCTTTAGTCAGGTGGGCTCTCTTGGAGTAAGGAATACTTGTGCTTTTTGTATCCCTGAAGCAGGTAAACAAGAGACAAACCACTTGACCCTTGTAGAGCAGTTCCTGATTTCCAGCAGTGTTCAGGGGGCCTTTAGTCCTCTTCTTTCAGCAGGAGTAAGAAATCTGGTTTCTTCCATCACCAGAGCTGGCTTCTTCAGGTGGAGTCTTTTCGGGTCCAGAAGCATTCCAAGAAGGTGCCAGATGTATCCTGTACACTAGTTCATAATTGGATGAGTTCTAGAACTGAATCCTAGGTTTTTTTTTTCTTGTTTTTTTTTGCAATTTCTCCCACCTCCTTTTGTAGCGTTTCCTCTTTTGCATACTTTAGATTTATGTAGGAGTCCCTTTTTCAAGATGGCAGGACCCAGGTGTCAGCAAATGACCTTCTTCAGCTTTATGGCCACTCCTGTGCCTGACTGGGTCAAGATGGGATTCCTCTCCTACTGTGGCTGGAGCCTAACTGTCTAGGAGGGTGCTGGGGATGAATAGAAGACCCCCTCCTTTGCATCTCCAAGTCAAAAGTGATAGTGCTAAAACTAACCTTTTTTTCTTCTTCTGCTGTTCGTGTCCACTTCCACATAGCTAATCCTTGCATCGTGGTCCGCAGTTAACACCCAATTGCCTTTCCTGGGCCCAGTGGTAACCCGTTGGTTTTTCTTTGAACAAGAGCTGTTACCTCTTCCAGCCAAAGATTTGGATTATAATTCTGAAAGTGTGATGGGTGTCAGAGCTGGTTTTCTCGCCTACTGTGACGTAGGGCAGGCTGTCTAGGAAGACCAGGAAATGGATAGGAGTAGTCCTACCTGGCATATCCAAGTGAAAGAGGTAGTGATAAAGGTGACATGTGTTCTGTTAACTGTTCCTATCCTCTCCCACATAGCGAAGTGTTCAGCAGTTGGGCTTCCTGGGCCCAGATTCGCACCTTTGTCCTTTGAGCCAGAGTCATGAAATTTCCCAGCAAAGGACGTGTATTTGAGCACTGGAAGTGTGATGGTTTTCAGCCAGTTCATGCAGCCAAAAGTCAATTCTTACAAAGTTATTTTCTGTTTAAATTGTGCTAATCTGAGTTCACCATTAAGCCAGATTTTAAAAACAAAACTAAGATTTATTTCTAGCCCTTTCCCAATTGCAGTTAGAAAGTAAAGATGTTATTCCCACTTAGGCTTATTAGGGAAATGTCAGTCCCAGCCTACAAAATAAAATGGCTTTTGGATTTTATTTCACTATGAAGCAGTCTGACTTCAATATATAGTGTGCTATATTTTTTTTATACATTAGCACCTTGACGTTTGCAATTACAGGGCAGCTTTTGAGGAAACATGTATATATAAAACAGACTTTTCCTATATGGAAAAGGTATTTTTCCCTGTCACAAGTTACTGCAGTGCATTTAAACTGCAGCTGAGCCAGAGCACGGTGGTGCAGCTGACAGACCTAAATATTTGTCACATATGTGGGTGGTGTAAATATACACTGCAGCCCACATAGGACATTTGAACTTTACATGCCATAGGTGCACTTACGGCACCATTTGCAAGGAACTTATAGTGTAAGTTAAATAGGCCAAATTGGGAGTTCCAATGTACAACATGCATGTTATAGACTAAACACAAAGCGTTGCAACAAACAAATGATGGACGGAATGCTGACAATGCAGACATTCTCCCCCAGTCAAGAGATCTGGGTTAAATCCATTGTTCTTTTGCCCACTACGCCACCCCAGTTCAGACATGGCCATATGCAAATCAGTCTTTACCCTGTGCCTCATGGGAACAGTCCAGCCCGAACTGCCAAGCCATGTCTTCCCTGGACCGGAATCAAGCATCCTAGGACCGGTTTCTGGCTATCAGCCGTCATCAGCCAGGATGACTGGGGGAGAATGTATGCATTGTCAGCATTCCGTCCATCATTTGTTTGTTGTAACGCTTTTCGCCCTAAGTGGGATGGGTATTCCCAGACGTGCGACCCATGCTCACTACGCCACTGGAGTCAAGCTATCCTGGCTGATGACGGCTGATAGCCAGAAACCGGTCCTAGGATGCTTGATTCCGGTCCAGGGAAGACATGGCTTGGCAGTTCGGGCTGGACTGTTCCCATGATGCACAGGGTCAAGACTGATTTGCATATGGCCATGTCTAAACTGGGGTGGTGTAGTGGGCAAAAGAACGATGGATTCAACCCAGATCTCTTGACTGGGGGAGAATGTATGCATTGTCAGCATTCCGTCCATCATTTGTTTGTTGTAACGATAGACTAAGCACAAGCACTTCACCACTGTGAGCATTAGTAAAGTGCACCGAGTTCAAAACCAGCAATATTTGAATCCAAAATCTGGATGACGATGCAGAAAAGGCAAATTTGCGTATGTTTGCATGCATGTGTGTATGTATATGTGTGTGTGTATGTATATGTGATGTGTGTGTGTGTATGTGTATATATATATATATGTGTGTGTATATATAATATAATATATGTTCTATATCAACATTTTATAGTAAGGCTGGAAAGCAAACCAATGTAGATCTGCCTTTGTCCATTTGTTTATTTCCGTGGCTGTTCAGATAAAATGGATGAACGGTATTAGGATTCCACCTATCGGTTCTAAATAACAAATTAAATATTGAGGCACTTGCATTAGTCATTCGAGGGAATCAAGTGGTTATTGATCAAAGCGTTAAAATGGCTTTGAAGTCTGGTTCAGTACGAATAGCCAATCAAGACTGCTTTTGTTCATCGTTTACTTTTTATTTCCAGTCTCTAGTCTGTGGTACAGTTGGATGTTTCTGATTTTGATGTAGTTTCCTGTGTCATTTATTAAATGTACTTCTATCACATGTTCCAGTTTTAAAAAATGCACCGGTGAAAAGTCAGAAAATGAGTCCTGTAATGTTCTAGCAAATTTCAGACGAAAGATCCTAGGAGTTCTCCACGGGATGTAATGTATATCCAGCCGCGGCCCGTGGAGGGAGTTCCGTGGGGCGGTAAGGCGGGGCGGGGGAGGGGCAGGATGGGGGGTTCTAAAAACCGGAATATGGATAATTACAGGTAAGTAAACAATTAAATAAAAACTAATTTCGTAGCGCACGCTGCATCGCATTTTGCGATGCAGCGCGCGCTACGAAATTCGTTTTATTTATCTGTTTACTTACCTGTAATTATCCATATTCCGGTTTTTAGAACCCCCCACCCTGCCCCTCCCCGCCCGCCTTACCGCCCCACGGAACTCCCTCCACGGGCCGCGGCTGTATATATCTAGTGCACTGTTCATGTTTTCGCCTCTGCGCACCTTTAAACTGGTGCGCCGGCCGCAATCCTGAACGCGGATTACAATGAACGCACCCGAGGCAGTCCTAGAGCCAGTGCATTCATTGAAATACGGAGCGGTTGCTTTAATCGGTTGCTCTGTGTTTCACTGTGTAGGTGGCGCCCACCTGCATTTTAGAGAGGGAACAGAGATCTCCTTACAGGCGGGTTCAGTGAGTTACTGCACCTGCTTGCAGGAGGATGTCTGGAGGTGGGGGGCATGGGCCATGGGACCACCTTTGTCCCCTCCAGAGGGTTGCCATCGGGTAGGGGACACTGATACTGCACCATCATTTTTTATGGACACTGTCAGTGAGACTCCTGACAGCTTTTTAGCCTTTGCGTTCAATTTCATAATATGGCGCAGGCGCAAAGAGATCGGCTGATTTGCATGAGACAACACCTCCACGCAAATGAGAATGCCTTCGAACGTGGTGGCGCTCTCAGTGATACAGATGGGGCCACACATGCCCATTGCGGCCCAGGGAAATTTGTGTAATACGGCCCCAGGCAATCTACACCAGCCGTAGGTTTCCTAAAGTCCTAAAATGTCTCTCCTTCGATTCTGCAAATTTTTCATCAGGTGGAAAGCTCTGCATGTTTATTTCTTGTGTAGTTGTGCATTTAGTTATGCATTCTTACCCCTCACCCCGCCAAAAAGGTTTTTTTTTTCTTTAGTGGGGAATACATATCCCTTGCAACCCATTTAAATGTTACTCAACCCACCCATTCCTACACTGCACCCACCTTTTTGACAGCAACTTCACATGAGTTTATAGATTGGGGATGTACATGAGGGGATGTAGGAATGCCCATAAATGTAAGAGTATGTAAATGTTCACTTAGTTTGGCAGAGTATCAAAACTAGAAGTGCAAGCAATCCTACTCCTTCCCCTACATTTTAGAGTATGACAGTCTGCCATACTGATGTCATTTCTGCATTCAAGAGTGCCTAGATACCCTACCGGGTGATTAGCCGTGCTATACATAACCTCACAAGTGCACTTTATAGGCCTGGTATTTCATTATATCTACTTCTGGGAGTCTGATTTCGAGGCATGTGGGCTGTAGATACACATGCTTTGCATACTCCTGCCATCTAGTGTTGGGTCCGGATGTTTGCAAGTTGATTTTCTTCAAAGAAGTCTTTCTTAGTCATGAGGTAAGGTGACTCCTCCTTACGGTGATAGTGCGAATGGTCATCAACTCCATTGTTGAATTGTTTTCCCGCAAGAGGGTGAGAATGGAGTAAGCAAGTGTAGTAAAAAGATGTCTATGCGTATAAGTGTTTAATGAAGAACTGCAACAACTACAGGTATCCAGGGAGGGGGTTGGGCACATGTGAATCTACAGCTTTACATGCCAAGAACAGATGTCTACTGGGTAAGTAACATCCGTTCGAGGCATGTGTGCTGTAGATACACATGCTTTGCATAGACTACAAAGTAGTATACCCCCAAAGCGCTGGCTAACCTGTAGATGTTGTAGTTGTCTGAAACTGTCTTTTAAGTACTGCTTGGCCTACATTAGCCTACTAACGTGCCAACACATCCACACAATAGTGTTTGGTAAATGTGTGTGGTGTAGACCCATGTAGCTGCTTTACATAAACAAAATATTTCAAGTTAAAATTTCTGCCTTTTCCCTAGTTCATAGATTTGCAATTAGTTCCTCGTAAAAGCCATTAAAAGAATTAATTCATCTATCAGTCAGCTGTGGCTGTAAGGCAGAATAAAGGTAAGAAATTAGCAAAAAGGAGGCAAATTAAAGGTCAGAAACAAGCCGAAATAGTCAAAATACAGGTCAGAAACTAGCAAAAGGAGGCAAAATAAAGGTCCGAAACTAATAGAAAGAGGCAAAATAACAGACAGAACGAAGTAAAATAGAGGACAGGAACGAGCAGAGAAAAGGCAGAAAATGAGCAGGGGAGGCACAAAACCAAAGGCAACAGAGGGCAGCGGACTGCAGGTAAGCTGGACAGGAGGACCATCACAGTGGAGCTGGCACAAGGACTTGCTCAATGGCCCTGGGGGCGGGCTGGGCGTTGGGTGGCGGGAGGAGGGAAATGGTGAAGAAGAGGGGGAAAACAGGCAGAACGAGGCAAAATGGTCAAAAACCTGTAAAGAGACAGAATCCAGCTCCGAAACTAGCAGAAAGAGGCAAAATACAAAGCAGGAGTGAGAAGAAAGAGGCAAAATAAAGGTTTAGGGAAACCTACCAAACCCAAACATTTCTGAAAACTAGACACCAGGGGGAGTCCAGGGAGGTGTGGCTTGCATGGATCGCCCAACATTTCCCTACCCAGATTCCCCTGAAATGTATCCTGTTTATCGGGAGACCAAGGGGAATACTGGGCGGTAAGCAGTTTGTGCTGGCGCTGTGATCCCAGACAGAGATGTAAGGAGAGTAAGGAAAATCTGATTAATGTTTTTATAAGCTAAATTGGAGGTTTGCAGGGGATTCTGGGTAAGAACACATGGTGTGTGTGTGTGTGTGTGTGTGTGTGTGTGTGTGTGTGTGTGTGTGTGTGTGTGTGTGTGTGTGTGTGGTGTGTGGGGGGGTGGTGGTGGTGGTGTGTGGGGGGGGGGGGGGTGGTGGTGTGTGGGGGGGGGGGGGTGGTGGTGTGAAGTGGGGGGGTGTGTGAAGTGGGGGTGTCCACGCGAGCCACACCTCCCTGGACTCCTCCGGGTGTCTAGTTTTCAGAAAAGTCTGGGTTTGGTAGGTTTCCCTAGATGGCCATGGAGCCAGGGACCAAAATGCAGGTGGCTCCCTTGCAAAACCAGATCATTTTGTGGGCCATTTCCTGTTGCACTCACTAGGCCTACCCACACAAGTGATTTACCATTTATATCAGGAGACTTGGGGGAATGCCGAGTGTGTGGAAACTTGTGGCTCTCCGCAGATTCCAGAACTTTCTATTACCGAAATGTGAGGAAAATGTGTTTTTTATTTTTGGGGACAAAGTTTGAGGTTTGCAAGTGATTCTGAGTAACGGAACCTGGTAAGAGACTCACATGTCACCCCATCCTGGATTCCCCTGGGTGTCTAGTTTTTAAAAATGTACAGGTTTGCTAGGCTTCCCTATGTGCCGGCTGAGCTATGGGCCAAACTCCACAGCTAGGCAAATTGCAAAAAAGGTTAGTTTTGAGTAGAAAAATGTGACATGTCCATGTTGTGTTTTGGGCCATTTCCTGTCGTGGTCACTAGGCCTACCTTTACAAGTGAGGTACCATTTATATCGGGAGACTTAGCGGAACACAGAATAGTAGAACAAGTGTTATTGCCATTTTTCTTTCAATGCATTTCTGACTTTCAAATGTAATGCTGTGTGTAAAAAATAAATAAATAAATAAAATAAAAAAAAATAATAATTTTGAAAAATACCCTCTACCTCTAATTCACATGCTATTATGCGTACCCACAAATTCAGAGATGCACAAATACCCACTACTTCCAAACTTCATTTTTTGTTCCCATTTCAGAAATGCGTAGGTTTCCTTAATATCTATTTTTCACTCTGTATATTTTATCAAATGAATTGATGTATACCTGGTACACAATGAAAAACCATTGCACAAGGTGCAGCTCAGTTATTGGCTCTGGATACCTCTGGTTCTAGGTAAACCTGCAAGCCCTATATATCCCCGCAACCAAAAAAGTCCCACAAACGTAATGGTATATTGCTTTCACAAATCTACCATAGTTAAAATAAGTTACCGGTGAAAATGTAGGCAAAAATGGCTGTTTTTTTATTTTTTACTCCATTTCAATATTTTTTTTAATTCAAATGTTAGTTTCTATAGGAACACCTTGAAGGAGCTACACAAATGACCCTTGGCTGAACTCAGAATTATGTCTACTGGCCAGATATTTATAGCTTTCCGGGATCCATTATTTGTTTCAAATCCACTTCTACCACTAACTGGAAGGTGGTTAAAAGCACAAAAAATAGGAAAAATAGGTTATATATCAGTAAAGTGCCAAAATTGTGTAGAAAAGTTAGGTTTTCTGAAAAAAAGTCTCTGTTCCTGAAAGCTGGGAAGATGGTGGTTTTAGCACCACAAGCCCTTCATTGATACCATTTGCATGGATTAAAACAGACTTTCGTCTGCAGCACTTCTTCCCCATTTTTCCCCCAAAACAAAAACTTTAGCTGTATTTTGTCTAATTTCTCAGTCACGCACAAACCCTGTCTACCTGTAGAATCCTCAGGATGTTGGAAGAAAAAGAAGCACATTTGGCCTGGATACCTTATGTGGACAAAATGCTATGGAGGCCTAAGCACAAACTACCCAAATAGCCAAAAAAGGGCGTGGCACGGGGTGGCCTGGCAGCGAAAGGGTTAATAGGCAAAACGTTGCCCTTGAGCGTGCTTTCCAAACTGAGGAAGTTTCAGAAAGAGACCCTACTCATGCTATGACAGAAATGACATATTGTTTGGATCAGAATGGTTTTTCCCACTTTAGTAGGAACCACCTAACATATAGGGGAGCCAATGCCGGCATTATCTAGCCCCATAGGATTGTATTTTTAATTAGAACATGACAAACCAGTCCAAATATACAAACCTTGTATGCTGAAATCTTAAGCTGCTGGTTTTTATTGGACTGGTAAGCGTCAAGAAAGGTAAAATAAACCAAATGGGAAAACTAGAGCATCTTCAATTGTGGCATTGAGGGAAAACAACTGTGAATTATCAAAGATGTTTTTTTTTTTTTAATGCATGTGAATTACCCAGGCTTCTGGGCTCAAAATATTTCTCAAAAGGTGAGTTGGACGCCATTCATGTTGAAGTGTCTTTAAAATATGTGCCATTTCAACACACTTATGTTTATTTCGGAACATACTTCCGTACTTAGCGGGAGATTACTTTAGCCACTAAACTACCTGTCGGGATTGCTTTTGTTTCTCCCTGCCCCCCACCCACCCTGCATGTGTTTATCCATTTTTGTACCTCGGTAAAGCAAGCATGTATTGTCTTAAGCTTACACGAGTCTCTCTCTACCCTCCCTATTTAGGTGTATGTCAGTGTAAGACTGGAATAAAAATTAATTCCTCGTGATGATGGTCATTATGGGCATTGCCTATAAGTCCGAAACTATATTAACCCTGAGGAAATTATGACGGGAGGTAATAAAGAGGAGCACAGGTTAACACCCTGGGGTTCTGAAACGCACCTCTTCCATGCAGATGCATTGAACCTGGATAACAACTGCATATGGCACACCAGTAAATCCCAAACAACCCTGTTAAATGTGGCCAAGAGATCGAGCAAGACCAGAATACGTACATCACCCATATTTCCTATTTGCAGGAATTCACCAAAAGTTAATATCCCTCTTATTCTTTCCCCATGATCTTGCTCATGAGAGTTGTAGTGATCAGATGCTAGTTCCCTCAATCATCTGCATTCAAGTTTGCTTTTCTCGAAAGCAGGGTTCTAACCCAGTCCTTCAAAACCCTCAGTAAGGTGTCTTCTTGTAATGAGGAGTTGACCATTTTTGTGATGAATGGAGCAAGGGTATTAGCAAATTGTCACAACAGCCAGCCGGTGACCTGGTCATATTCTAGTTTTGTTTCTTTGAGTTTCAGAAGAATCCTTTCACCTCCTCCTCTAGGACTGGTCTGAACTTTAGAAGAAGGATAATCGAGGTCACCCATGGATTATTCGATACTCTGGGCAAAGTCTAGTCAACTCATAACATTTTCTTGATTAGAATTATTCAGTACATTTGCATGAAGTTGGTGTTAAGCAGTCCTATCTTCAAACCATCCTTACATTAATAATTTTGATTGATAAATGTTTGTGATCTCTTCACTTGTCTCTTGTAACTATTCTGGGGGCCACACTAGATGAACAGGAAAGAATCCACTGTGAGGAAGTGAGATTGTGAATTCAATTTAGCATCCAATAGTATACAGTATCAAAAATGTACTTTAAAAAAATGTAGTATAATTAAGGCTCCCTGTTTTCCGTTTTTACAGGTTTTTACAGATAAATACAGACCGAAAAAAATGATTTTCTTGTCTGTATTTATTTTTAAATGTGGATAAAAACGGAAATTGGGTTGCTTTTTGAGTAATTCTAAATACTCTCTGACATGACTGTCAGACCAGTAAATGTGTGGATTGATAAGGAGGTTCAAAATGAAAGGAATATTAGAAAAGAGGCTTTAACAGCAGTAGATGTGCCCAAGTTTGACACTGAAATGTGCATATTTTCAGATAAGTGCACTGATGTATCTTCTATGGTTGTTCACAGCACTGAAACCTGGCAGACATTTAAGCACGAGTGCACATTTATTGATTAAATACATGTGGAAATATACTAATGTCAGCTTAATTTTTCCACAAAATCCAAAATAAATATGGATAAGTACAGATAAAAGTAGCAAAAACGAAATATGGATAGATACAGACAGAAATGGCAAAAAAATAAATACCATAAAACCGGGAGCCCTAAGTATAATGTATTAGGGGTTTTAATTGTTTAATCGTAAGGGAACAGATCATCCCAGTTTCTTTCCATTTTCTACCCTTCTGTTTTAATTTTTTTAAACTCTGGATTAATTTGAATATGTCTGTGTCTGTGTGATGAAATATTGCAAGCTGTGGGAGGAGCCAGTTCATTAAGCGCCTCAGCAAACAGAAAGAAGGGACATGTGGCATGAGCTTTGTGCAATTTGATCCACTCCCTCTAATGATGTGATGGTCATTTTATCACTTTGTTAGTCCTCGGTAAAACCCTTACTATTTCATTTGGCTTGGAGGCGAAGGCATTGAACCGTTATAGCCTTTAGAATTGGGGTAGTGCATTTAAAAAGAAAGTCTGCGATCGGAACATAGGATAGGTCAGTCTTCTTTTCATTGGCTCGATTGTTGATATCCCTAAAGAACACACAATTAGTGATGCAACCTCGATAATGTGTAGTTCAGCTTGAAACCTGGTTGAAATGTAAGTAACCACTCAAATTTTCAAAAAAATCTCCAAGTACTGACAAGTGGTAATGAATTATATATTAGTCATCCAGAATGTGGATGGTGGGATCACTACCTAGGTCCCCAGCTAGTTTTTATATGCACCCAACACAAATGTTTGTAGCCTGGTGGACGAATTGTAGTTAGTGGATATTTTCGCAATCTCCAGCATCTACTCACATGATCATCCCTTCTCCTTTTCTCATTGAGTATTTATAATATCTTTGATGGAGTGACATTGTTTCAAAATAATCACTACCCACATCCATGGTGTTTTTCTTTCCTCCTTCCACATATAATATTTTGTAGCCCATGTTAAGACAATGGTCTTGGAACCATGTTTGGCTGTTTGTTTACTTTAGCCTTGATTCCATGATGAACAGTACTTGCAAATTGGTTTGACATAAACTGGTGTTTCTTGTGTGCAATTCAGATCACGCATCTTATAGTCATCCCACACTGAAATTTGTTGTCTTCAGAGTTTGGGGTGTAGTGTTCAGGGGCTTCGATGCCTAGCATTGGAAGATTTAGCAATACATGTAAATAGGGTAAAATTTACAGAGCTTAAGAAAATGATCCCTTTTCCCTAACTTGAGGCTCGCATTGTGAGCTTACTTACTAAAATTGATAGCGTTCCAATGCCAAAACAAAACTATTCCAGTTCAAGGCCCTACATGTCCACCTCTGTCGCATTACAATGAGACACTTCCCGCACTCCAGGGAGTAACAGGATCTGTTCTCCAGTGGGTCTGCGAAGGGGGACTGTGACTTTCCCTTCCAGGTCCACACAGTTTGCACCTAGGTACTCCATACCAACGCCAATACTTTGGACCGCTCTCACACAAGTGATGTTGCCACCTCACCGGTATTTTACTGGCTTGGCTGGTATTTTCATGCCAAGATAGTATCAAAAATATTGGAAAATCAACGAACTTCTGTCTTTCTTGTCTCCTGTTAAATAGAAGCTTTAAGCACAAAATACAAGAAGGAAAACACATAAATGTACTTTATAGTTGTCTAAATGATTCCCAAAGGAAGGTAAAGCCAGTAGAGGCAGACGCGCCCTGTTAAAACAAGCATTTTTTTTTTTTTTTTGATAAACAAATTTTTATTTTGGCAAATAAACATACGGAATTACATGGACAACCGTCCAAGCGAACTGGCATCAGAAGATATCGTCTACGATCATTGACATTCAACAACAAGACCTCCCACCCCTTACCCGACAACCTCACTCCCTCCACCCGCATTGACACCCCTAAATTATACCCCCTAGCCACTTCCCCCATACTCTGCGAAACTTCTGAGGACAGCCCCGCGCTGAATACATCATGCGCTCCTGCGTTGCACACCAATCCACCCCCCTACTCCACGTAGCACATTTGGGTGGGTCAGACCGCTTCCAAGCGGCCGCAATATCCCGTTTTGCTACCACCAGAGCTGTAGCTAAAAAGAATTTCTCATGACGGGAACCGTCCAGATCGTCCGTTATCCCCAACAGGGCCATTCTGGGATCATGGGGAACCTCCCACCCCAGCGTCTCGGTTAGCTCAGTCTCAATCTCACCCCAGTAGGTTCCCAGCCGCGGGCATGTCCACACCATGTGGAAAAAATCTGGCGGGTCTGCCCCACAACGTGCACAGGAGGCATCCGGAGAAAGACCCGCACGGTGGAGGCGTTCCGGGGTCAGATAGGCGGTATGTAAAAAATAAATCTGTATGAGCCGCAACCTGGCCGAGGAGGTGATCGTCCTAGGCGCCATAAGGGCCTCCCTCCAATCGGCTTCATCAAGTGGTCCAACCCAGGCCTCCCAGCGCAACTTCACATCCTCCCATTCCATAGGGGTGTTATTGACCAGGGTCCGGTAGATACGGGAGATACCCCCCCTGCCCAGAAACCCCATCATCACCTGCCCCTCTGGTGGGCTATGATCAGGGAGCCACGAATCAAGAGGGACGTGAGACCGAAGCGCGTGGTGCAGCTGGAGATACTTGTAAAACTGTGAGGGGCGCAGCGAGAAGCGAGCCTGAAGCTCCCGGAAGGAGCACATGTGACTCCCTCGCCACAGATCGCCTAGACAGGAGATCCCAAGGAGATCCCATGCCCGAAATCCTTCCAAGCCCGTGACCTCCCGCAGCCAAGTGCCATGCCAGAGTGGTGTAACGCGGGTCAGTGTCCCCGACCACCGGGTATGTCGTAGAGCGGCGCGCCAAGCCAAGAAGGGGGCCCGTACAACGTCCGGAAGCGACCGAGGAAGCGTCGCCCCGTAGAGCATGTTTTCAATAGAGGGGAACCCCAGTAGCTGCACCTCCAGCCTGTAGGCCGGATCGTCCCACCCGCCCGAGAACCAGTCATGGACCACAAGGAGCCGAGTTGCTAGGTAGTATAAATAAAGGTTGGTCATGCTCATACCCCCATCGTACGATGGAATCCGGCACCGGCCCAGGGCCAGGCGGGCCCTGCCGCCACCCCATAGAAACTTGGTCGCCATACTATCCAAGTCCCGGAACCACGGGCGGGAGAAAGAGCAGGGCGTGTTTTGCAGCATGTACAGGAGTTTGGGAAGGATCATCATCTTATATAGGGGAATCCTCCCCAGGGGGTTCAGCGGGAGCGATTGCCATCGCGCCAAATCCGATCTGGCTTTGTTAACCACGGGAGCCACGTTAAGGGCCCAGCAGAGCTCCGGTAAAAGGGTGACCCAGATTCCCAGATACTTAAAGGAAAGCCTCCGGAGGGGAATATCGGACTGCCAGTCGACGCAATCTCTAGCCGGGTGCAGCGGAACCAAGACCGATTTCCTGGGGTTGAGGCGAAGACCCGATGCCCGATGGAGAATCTCCCGCACAATAGGACCAGAGGTAGCCGGGTCTGAAAGGTAAAGGAGGACATCGTCCGCATACAGAGCTATTTTATCGGGGACCATGCCCGGACAAGCCCACCCGCGGAGAGCAGGGTCCGAGCGGATCAAAACCGCCAGAGGCTCCATTGCCAAGGCAAAGAGGAGGGGCGAGAGCGGGCAGCCCTGACGCGTCCCCCTCCCGATAGGAAACGGGCGAGACAGAGCCCCATTCACCAACACCCTAGCCCACGGAGCCGCGTATAAGATCCGAACCATGGCGCGGAATTGAGGCCCGAACTCCATCCTTTCCAATACCTCATCGAGGTAGACCCACCCCACCGAATCAAAGGCTTTTTCGAAGTCGACCAACAACAAAGCCAGATAGGGAGAGAGGCGTGCTCGGTGAGCCATGGCGAGATGCAGGCGCCGCAGGCAGTGTCGCGTTCCTCGGTTCGGCATGAACCCACACTGGTCCGGATGGACCAGGGAGTGGAGGCATGGACGCAGCCGCTGTGCCAGGATGGTGGCGTAAATTTTTATCTCCGTATTAATAAGAGATATCGGTCGGTAGTCCGAGCAGGACTGCGACGGAGGCTGCGTCTTAGGGAGAACGACTATCGTAGCCGTGTCAGTCTCCGGTGGGAATGAGCCCTTCTCTATCACCTCTGCATAGAGGTCCAAGAGCTGCGGAGCGAGAGTTCCACGGTAGTGGGCATAGTATTCCTGTGGGAAGCCGTCCGGGCCCGGGGTTTTCCCGGGGGCCAGATGGCTGATGGCGTCATCAATTTCTTGTAAAGTAACGGGCGAGTCAAGGGACTCCCTAGCCTCACGCCCCAAGCACTGCAGCTCCGCCCCACCCGCTCCCAACAACTCCGCAAGGGAGGTCCCGGGTGCCCGAGCGCGGTACAACGTGGTATAATAGTCAGCAAAGGATTGAGCCACCGCCACAGAGGCCGTGTGAGTATCACCGGTAGGGCCCACAATAGCGGGGATAATCCTGCTCGACCGGGGATACATGGCCAGCCGGTGGAGAAGGGCACCGTTCTTGTCCCCCCAACCGTACACCCGCGCCACCGAGGAGCGCCATAAAGTTTTCGCCGCCTCCATAGAATGCAGGCGAATTTCATCCCGTAGAAAGGCCAAGCGTCGCGCCCGCCGTCCCTCAATTTCTGGGTCACGCTCAAGCTCCAGGGCCTGCGCTTCACATTCAGTAAGCCGCTGGAGCCGCGTCCGGCGCTGCTGCTGTACAAGACCCTTAGCCGCACCCCTGATAGTCGCCTTCCCAGCCTCCCAGAGGACGGCCGCGGAAGAGACCGATCCCGCATTGTGGTGGTAGTAATTAGAGATCTCAGTACCCACCAACTTCCGGAAGTCCTTATCCTGAAGGAACCAAGTGTTCAGGCGCCACACAGGGCGGGCGGAGAAGGGAGGCGGACCAAGGGCCAGAAGCAGCGGAGAGTGGTCTGAGAGACCCCTAGGAAGAATGCGGGCATCCTGTACACCCACGCATTCGGTGGAGGTGACGAAGATTAAATCAATCCGGGCGTGCGAATGATCCGCAGACGTGTGGGTGTACTGGCGGGCCCGCGGGTGCCAGACCCTCCAGACATCACAGAGGCCCTGGGCCTCAGCCCAGCCCGATAACAACTTCGAGCGGGCAGCCCTGGCAGTGGAGACCGGACCCGTCGCGTCCATACTGGGTGTATATACCGCATTGAAATCCCCCCCCCAAGACAAGCGCACCTGCCGGGAGTGTTGGAAGTAAGTTTGCAGTGTATGAGAGGATGGGCTGCAACTGGGACGGCGCTGCGTACACGGAGACAAGGGTCAGGGGACGCCCCTCAAGAGCACCAGAAACCGCAACCGCCGTACCCTGGGAGTCAAAGTGCACCTGAGCAAGAACGAAGGGAAAAGTCAGCCGAAGCAGGATAGCCACACCCCGGGAACCCCTAACAAAGCCCGAATGCCACACCCTATCGTACCCATAACGAGCAAGAAAGGGGCAATTGTTGCCCAGAAGATGGGTCTCCTGCAGGAGAAGGACATCAATCCCCAGACGCTGCGCGTATTTAAGGACTGCCATGCGCTTGAAGCGATCCAGAAGACCGTTAACATTCCATGACAGAATACGCATGGCGGCCCTAGGAATGTCAGTGTCAGCCATCACCCCCTGCCGGAGCATCTATGGGACGAAGTAGGGGGGTGTCCCCGGAGCGCGATCCCAGCAGCGAGACCATAGGGGACGCAGGCGCAGGGGCTCCCCCAGGGGAGAGATCCCAGGCATGCAGGCCAGTGGGAAGGTCCAGAACACAATGATGCCATAGAACAAGAACCCTGAGGAGGATCGCTCTAACCAACAGAATCCTCCCTAGAAGGAAAAAACAACAACCCCAAAACCACCCCAACCCCCCACCCCCCCACCCTATACTTCGAGAACAGAAGCATCTGTCGCCCTAACTGTGAAGAACAACGACCAAGCTTAAACGCTCGGCCTTGAGCACCTAGTGGACCCCCAATCAAGCGGATAATGACCAAATCCCCCGCCCTGGCCGAGAGCTATCTCTGAAATGGAGCACGGAAGTCCAAATACTAACAGGGGCAGCCCGGCCGACCATCCCCAGTCCCCCGGTAATCAAGCAGGCCACCTGCATAAAGGGGAAGTCAAATAAGTGGACTGCGGGAGAGGTCCGAAATGTCTAGTTGTGGAGCGGGCGGGACCGCAGAGCTCGACCGCCCCGGGGACCCAACCAGGCAGTCAGCGGCATCGGGCCGGCAGGGGCGACAGAAGAGGCAGAGGAAGCTCCAGAGGCCCGACGCGGCCGTCCCATGGAGCGTGTAACCACCACCTCCCCTTCGGTGCGTCCCCGGGGCATGGTGCGTCTCCTACGGCGGGTCCTGGACGACCTGGGCGTAGTCGGTCCCCTGCGACTCCGTGCCGGGGAGCCCTGCCCAGGACGATGGAGCGGGTGCTCTTCCGTCAACCAAGTCCAAGCGGCCCGAGGCGTCTCAAAGAAGATGGCTTTGCTTTGAAAGATGACCCGGAGGCGGGCCGGGAACTGCAGCTGGTACTGAAGGCCCAGGGACCGCATCTTCTGCTTCACCTACGTATAGGATCGCCGCTGCTCCTGAACCTCCCGAGTGTAGTCCGGGAAGATCATGATCTTGTGATTCTGGTACTTGAGGGATTCGGCCCACCTGGCCTCACGAAGAATGGCGTCCCTGTCTCTGAAGTTAAGGATTTTAAGAATGAAGGGGCGGGGGGGGTGCCCCCGGAGGCCTCGGGGCCAAGGAGCGGTGGGCCCTTTCAACCACAAACCAGTTCGATAGGCTGTCCGCAGGCATCCAGGATCAGAACCAGCGCTCCAAGAAGTCATCAGCCCGGCCCGACTCGGCCCCCTCCGGAAACCCCACCAATCGGAGGTTACTGTGGCGCGCCCGATTTTCCGCATCCTCAGCCCGGCGGTGCAGCTCCTTAGAGTGGGTGGTGAGCTCCCGTACTTGATCTTGCAGCTGCCGGATATCGTCCTCCGCTGTCGAGATTCTCGATTCGGCCTCGGAAATGCGGGCAGTGGCATTGCGCAAGTCCTGTCGGAGAAGGGCAACATCCACCTTAACCTCGCCTACCATGCCCTCCAAGGAGGAACGGGATGCGTTAATGGCCTGCAAGATGGCCGCCAAATCCGTAGCTGGTGCCAGTCGCCTCCCCGGTCGGACCAGCTCCCCTTTCGGAGGTCGTAAATTGATCGATTTTGGTTTGGGTGGCCGCAGGCGCCGGTCTGGAGGCCTTGTCCTTGCCCATACTTGCCACACTGCAGTCCGACGGGGACAGCCGCACCCGCCCGTGGGCCCCGCAGAGGATCCCGATGAGCCCAGGAGGAACGGGGAACCGGGCAGCGGGAGGAGGAACGTGCAATCGGGGCCTCCACTCACCGGGGCAGCCGGCAGACACAAGCCCCGCAAATCGCCTCCCGGGGCGCTGCCCGATATGACAGCCGAGCCCTCCTCAGGATCCGCCGCCGTGCCACAACCCGTCAAGGTCCAGGGTGGTGCGCCGCCACCTCACTCCATCCGCAGCCGAGGCCGTCGCCGTCTGTGGGGCCCCGTGCCCCTTCGCTCCTCACTGGTGTGTAACCGCTGCAGGGCGACCCCCCGGGGGCGCAGACGGAAGGGGGAGAGAAGAGGGAGCCAGGCCTCCCGACCGCCGGTCGCGGCCCGATGTTCGGGGACAGCCTCGGCCCCACAGCCCCCCTTCGCGGGTCAAGACGGGCGCCCTCTGCGAGCCTGCAGCAGCCGTGGGGAGGGGGGGAGGAAGCAGCCGAGAGATCGCCGGTCCCCCCCCCCCCCAGAAAGGAACCACCACCGGATCTCAGGCACCACCTCTATGGCTCCGCTGGTCGCCTCCACGTCGTCGCACTCACCAGCCTCCGCCTGGCGTCGAGCTGTCCCTCGGAAGCTGCTCACCCCCCCCCCCCCCGCCCCCCCAGCAAGCAGGGCCGCTGATTGTAGGTGGATATCGAGGAGGGGGGGGGGGGGAAAGGGCCGCAGTCAAGCCGCCCCCTCTGCGTCACTGGAGACCCGGGGCCCAGAAACCTCATGGGCGCCGCGGGCTCCCGTAGCTATCACTGCCGGGCTCCGCTCCAGGCGCTCCGTGTCCGCGCCCCGGGCCCGCTTCAAACACGGCTGGCGGCGCCCGGGGAGGACCGGAGCTCTTCAAAATTCACCCCCTGGACGCAGGACTGTTCCGAGTCCTAATGCGCCCGTCAGCTCCCGGCCAGGGCAGCTAGGGGCGGCGGGTGCAGGAGAAGACTGGGTCGGGCGCCCGGAGCCGCTCCGCTAGGCGGCCATGTCGGTCCGGCGCCCCCTCTACAAGCATTTTTAATGCAATAGGTCTCGCATTTATGCGAGTTTGAGCTACTGACATTGCAAATAACAATGCCTTTTTTTGTTTTTGTTTTAAAAACATAAATAAAAGGCATTGTCATTTACAATGCCAATAGCTTAAACTCGGGTAACTGTGAGACCTATTGCATTGCAAATGCTTGTTATCTCAAGGTACAGCCCTCTGCGTCACTGCATCAATTGTAAAACAACTTCATCAATTTCATTCTTTCAAGTGCTTCAAGCACAAAATAAATTCATTTAAAGAAAAGAAAAAAAACACTGCAAGTGTCCAGCAGATAGCAGATTTGAAAGCCTATTACTTTGATGAGGATTATAAATACAAAACGGAGGCTTTATTTAAGCTAATGTCGACAACCTTGTTCCACTATCAATGTCACTCGCACTTACTCCGCATGCCTGAGGCATGAAGACCAAGAACAAACCAAACAAGATTTTAAACAGGACTATGTATTTCACAAACATGACAGAGAATCCACAACCTACTGCATAATCGCAGATTACACAACAAACACATCGTAGCTCAAACTAAAGCAAAAAAAAAAACAGGGGCACCTGCGTCGCTGGTGCCAGCCTTTAGGTGCCTCTCCTGCTATAGAGGTAGTGTATTTAAGAGTGCTTTTCCAACCCTATGCATTCAAGTCGAAATGTTGGTTGATCCTGGGGGGCATAAATCCAGTTTTTAATCTTAACTAGCTGTGCCGCCAGTAGGAGCAGCCTTCAATATCTTTTGGGAAAGGGGAAATGTTCATGTTACAGGAAATTCTGACATTTCGAGAATTTCCCTATTTTAATAAAAAATTTGCCCCAACCTTCTTATAGTCATTGTTCATGGTGGGTCCTACGGCACATTTGCAGTATTGTAAATGTTGAGTACAGATACCATTTTTATCAGTCTCAGACAGATGAAGGGCTGAATTGAATTCAAATCCGTGTCTGCGGGTGGTAAGTCCCTGTAGAAGGCACAAATGCGTACCTGTATACCGAAGCATTTTTTGCATGGTATGCAACTGTACGTTAATATTCAAGCAAGGGAAACAATTAGGCATAGTGTGGTTGGAAGTGCTCTTGAAGTTATTACAAATTAAAAACAAAATGCCAAACTTAAATGTCCTTCGGAGGACAAGAGAGATATACATTAATGCGTGTAACCTACAAGTCAGGTTAACCCATGCTCAGCCAGTCCAGCCCATGTAAGCTGAAGGGGAACTAAAGCCCCCTCCGCTTAATAGACGTTGAGTGTCTGTGTGTCAGAGATTATCCTATTTACATGACTTTTAGTTTAACTGCAAAGAAACACCACTTAACTTCTACCTTACAACGTTAAAGTATTTAATGCCAGGCGTTACAGGATTTGCACCACTTCCTATTTATTCTCACTCTACATAAGAAAGTTAGAAGATCCGTGCCCTGAAAACACATTGATGGAGGCAGCCCAATGGACATGGCGTAAGGTGCTTACCTGACGGCGTTCGATGTTTCTCTTCTCAAAGTGTCACACTTTGATTGTACTTTCAGGGTGATGTTCTCCCAAAAATCAAAAGAAGTATCTTCCTTGCCGTGACAGGAAGAACAATGAGGCTTTAAGGGGATGGGAAACAATATGTACCTTCTAATACACATGCCCTGATCACGAAACACTAATCGCCAGGGTATGCGGGAACAGAAGTAGATACTACTCCCCATCATAAGCTGTTGGTGTATTTTTAATGAGTATGCTCAGTCGAGGCAAAGCCTTTCCAAACTGAAACAAGGGGGCAAAGGGGAGGGAGGAGAAAGGCAATCGCAAAAGCGATCGCCTTTGTGAAAAACAAAGCCGCAAATGGTGCGTGCGCGCCCATATGCTTCCAATTATCGCGCCCGTGTCTGGGCACGATAATTGAAACCATATAGCAGGAAATGCGCGTAATAGACACCAATAGACCAGGGGCGGAGCTATGCACCCGCCTCTGGCCTATTGGTGTCTATTTTACAAAAGAACACGCACGGAAAGGCCAATAGCAGGCCGGAAAGGTAAAATCACACGCACGAGCCTGTGCATTTTCCAGGTCGATTTTCAAAACCCGGACAAAAGGACGCTCGCCTGCGCAAGCACTGCTGCGGAGTGCAACGCAGGTCGCGGGACCTAAAAAGTAATTCAGAGTATTTCAAACAAACTGTTATTTAGTACCACTCCCTGGCATTTCCAGAACCTCAAAGCACGCACCAATGGCCGGTATTCGTCTCTGAGAAAGGTGGCAACACTGCTGATAAGTGAGTTCACAGGCCCTGCAGCAGGTGTTGGATGCTGGGAACTTTATTTCTCTTGTCACGGTTTTAAATGCTTAGAGTTGTCTGCAAACCTAATGCAAAGCATCACAGTAACTACAGTGAAATGTCAGGTGCAGCAGCATAGTGAAAGTCAAACTCAATAATGTGCTCGGGGAGAGGTGTAACATTCCCCCAAAGACTCATTCAAAAACTCATTAAAAAAAATAGGTTCGTGTAGGCAGTAAAATGTCAGGATGTAGCTGTTTAGCACAGATTCCAAATCAAAACTAATCCCCAATGAGCGGTGTAGCATTCCCCAAAGGCCATTTCAGCAATATGACATTTACATAGGCAGCAGATAAACAGAAACTATAAAGGTTCTTGCCCATTGGGAGAGTCCTTCTGTGGTAAAGCATTCTTCTCACTACCCCTCCCCTGCAACAGTGGCGCAAATCAAAACTACAGTCTTCTACCCCTCCTCCCCCCCCCCCCCATGGGATGAGGGGCCCCTTAGTCTCCTATCTTACTGACCTTCATTGACCTGAATTGGGGGGCCCAGGAAGGTTGGGGGCCTTCCTACGCCAAAGGAGCTCAGATTTCTGTGTCCTGCCTACACTTAAGTTTCTTTAATGTTCACACCATTTTTTTTTATCTCTGGGTCTGAGTATTAAATGTGGGGGGAGGGGGTGGCGGCGGTGTACCACTGATCGTAATGGAGTCCCCCTGGTCATGTCTTGTTTTCCCAACTGGTTTGCCAACTTTACGGCTTCTGTGGCCACACATGCATCACCTCTTCCCTAGTAGCCCAATTATCGTCCTCTTCAGTCGGACAAATTTTTGAACTGCAGCCTCGCGAACGCCGATGACACCGGTCTGTAATTCTAATATGCAGCTTTGGCAGCAGACAAACTAAAAAAAAATATACATCAAATTTTAGCAGATGACGGATGGAAGAAATTAAATAAACTTTGTAGTAGGTTTGCTAATACAAATAGCAGGTTGATGTGGTTGCTTTTGTTCAATTTGTGAGGTCTGCTGACATCAAAAGCAGCCTCATTCTCTGCCTCTGACAAACTCATTAACATAAGTATTCATCAGAAGTAGAAGGACAATCTAATGGCTGATATTTTGGATGCCTCTTTGTACTCGACCTGGTCCATTATGATTCTGCTAAAATCCAGAGAAAAAAAATCCCACCTCCCACAAAGGATGCACCAATTTTGCTTTACTGAGTCAAAGTCTCTTGGTCCTCAAGTAGTGTTCTCTGTATGAAATTCTCTCCAAAAGGCTGCCAGGCGCATGGGCACAAAGTGTCAGTACGAAATGTGAGAAAAAAAATTAGAACTGAAGGAAAATAGGAAACCCAGGGAACATGATCATTTGCCAGGTCTTTCAAAATGAATCCTTGCATTTCTCTCGGATACTTTTTGCCTTTGGCAACCTTCACTGCAGTGGACAAGTCACTGGTCAACTCAGTGAGCAAAAAGTAATCCCAGGAAACCAGCCTGAATGCAATTTATAAAATGGAAATAGATATTCTGACAGTTCTAAACTCGGCACACAAACTTTTTTGTAGGCCAGTCTATTGCTTTCGGGTGCAAAGTAAGAAGTCAGGCAACCGAAAGTGCTCATAGAATGGAACATCCCACCAGTACTTCCGCCGACTTAAAATCATCCCTTCAAGGTCTGCACAGCTGTACTCTAAGCTGTCATTGGCTCCAGAGTTCACTATGTTACAGCCTACCGGCATGGTCTGCCTAAACCCAGTGATGCTGAACGCTGCAGCTAGACTAATCCCTGGGTAGAACCCACACCCAGTAATCCTGTGAACTGCCGCAAGTAGCTAGAAAGAACGAACACCCAGTGAGCCCCACCATTGCGGCAGGAATAGTATCTGGGAAGAAGCCAAACTCTGTGATCCCGAGCACTGCAGCAAGTAACTAGAAAGAATTAACACTCGGTGATCACCACTACTGCGGCAAGGATAGTAACTGGAACGAACCCACACTCAGTGATCCCAAGCACTGCAGCAAGATTTGTAACTGCAAAGCATCCACAGTCAGTGAACCTTAGTACTGCAGCAAGACTACTAATTGGGAAGAACCCTCCCCGTGTGATCCTGAGCGCTACTGCAATGTGGTAATTAGGACTAACACCCAGTGATCCCCAATATTGCAGCAGGAATATTAACTGGGAAGAACCCACACTCCATGATTCCGAGCACTGCAGCAAGACTAGTAACTTCAAAGCATCCACAGCCAGTGATCCTGAGCACTGCAGCAAGACTAGTTATTAGAACAAATACCCAATGATCCCCACCACTGCAACAGGAATAGGAACTAGGAACCCACACCATGACCCCGAGCACTGGGGCAAGACTAGTAACTGCAAAGCATCCACTGCCAGTGATCCTGAGCACTGCAGCAAGTACCGAGAAAGAATTAACATTTGGTGATCCCCAACCATTGCTGCAGGAATAGTAACTGGGAAGAACCCACACTCCTTGATCCCGAGCACTACAGCAAGACTAATAACTGCAAACCCTCACCGTGTGATCCCAAGCACTGCAGCAAGACTAGTAACTTCAAAGCATCGACAGCCAGTGATCCTGAGCACTGCAGCAAGACTAGTAATTAGAACTAAAACCCAGTGATCCCCACCATTGCTGCAGGAGTAGTAACTGGGAAGAACCCACACTCCTTTACCCCGAGCACTGCAGCAAGACTAATAACTGCAAAGCCTCACCGTGTGATCCCAAGCACTGCCGCAAGACTAGTAATGAGAACTAAAACCCAGTGATCCCCCACCATTGCTGCAGGAATAGTAACTGGGAAGAACCCACACTCCTTGATCCTGAGCACTGCAGCAAGACTAATTAATGCAAACCCTCACCGTGTGATCCCAAGCACTGCAGCAAGACTAGTAATGAGAACTAAAACCCAGTGATCCCCCACCATTGCTGCAGGAATAGTAACTGGAAAGAACGCACTCTCCTTGATCCCGAGCACTGCCGCAAGACTAATAACTGCAAACCCTCACCGTGTGATCCCAAGCACTGCAGCAAGACTAGTAATGAGAACTAAAACCCAGTGATCCCCCACCATTGCTGCAGGAATAGTAACTGGAAAGAGGAAAGAATCCACACTCTGTGATCCTGAGCACTATAACAAGACAAGTAACTAGAAAGAACTAACACCCAGTGATCCCAAAATTGCAGCAGCAGGAATAGTAACTGGAAAGAATCAACACTCCGTGATCCTGAGCACTATAACAAGACAAGTAGCTAGAAAGAACTAACACCCAGTGAACCCAAAATTGCAGCAGGAATAGTAATGGAGAAGAACCCACACCCAGTGATTCTGAGCACTACAGCAAGACTAGTAACTGCGAAGCATCCACATCCAGTGATCTTGAACACTGCATCAAGAGTACTAATGGGGAAGATTGAACCGTACTGTCGGACTGCAACGCGGACCTCTAACGAGGAAGCTGTTCGGCACCATGTGTGTTTGTGCTCTGCGGTACCTTTGTTTTGTACCTGCCACTAGCTTCTGGGCAGCGGCTGTGGATTGTAGTGTTTCCGTTCTCTTTGCTGCTTGCCGGTGTTTGGCATGCCTTGTCGGCCCGTAACAGGCTTCCCCCCAGACTCTTCTGTTGCTTTCCAGCCGGTATCACCGCAGCATGATCCGAGGTGGGGGTGAAGCTCCGTTAGCTGGTGCAGAATCAGGAGGCAGTGCCAAGATATAAGGTTGTCTTTCATGATGGCGGCCGTGGTAAGGCACAGGAAACAGGGGTAGAGTTAAGCAACAGATAACTTTAAGTTCGAGGCATATGAGCTGCAGATCACACACTGTGCCTAGATCGCCATCAGGTGTTGGGCCCGGATGTTTGCACTTTGTTGTTGTCCCGGAAAGTCTTTGGAAGTCACGAGATAGGTGGCTCCTCCTTTGGACAATAGTGCGCATGGGCATCGACTCCATCGTTATATTGTTTTTTTCCCGCCATCGGGCTCGGATGTGTTCATCGCGCTCCAGTTCGGTGTCGTTAGCGATCATCTTTTCGACGCGAAATCCTTCACACATACTTTGGTATTATTTTGATCGCGTTCCCATTCGACGCGCATCTCTCCAAGACTTAAAATCTTCGATTCCGGTCGTCGCCGCAGGCCTTCAGGCCTACCTACGCCATTAGGCCTTTGGCTCATGGAAAGGACTCTTTTTAAAAAGTGTACTAAATGTGGATCCAAGTTTCCACACGCCGATCTTCATGAGGTGTGTAACCTCTGCCTTTCATCCGAGCACGAGGCCAAAGACTGTCCAGCTTGTGCCTCTTTCCGCTCCAAGAAGACGACCCGGGACCATCGAGCTCGAAGAACAATTGTTCGAACATCGACATCCATTCTCGACGACATCTTCCAGGAAGGCATCAATGCGCAGGAGCAGATCCAACACAGCACCATCCGCTCCGAAGCAGACTATTCCGACATCGAAGACATCACTCTGGGGCAGCGGGTCGTAAGTACTGACGTCGACCCCTCCCCAACCCCCTTCCCAAAAAGGCTTCGGTCACACCTTCACCTTCGGGCCTAGGTGCACACCGGAACAAAACTTCTCACGCCCCGCCTTTGGGCTCGGCAAAGAAGTCGATACAAAAGCCTTCAGGCCACTCGGGAACGAGCCAGCCTGCCGTCGGTGCCGAAACTCCATCCCTGGCACCGAAAAAGAAACAAATGCCTTCCTCCGCAGCAACGCCTACCTCCACATCAGCGCCAAAATCCACTGGTACGGACGCCCCGGCTTTGAAAAAATAGTCGGAACCGAGCAAACACCCGGCTCCAAAACAGGTCAACTCATACTTAGCCCTTCAAAGAAACCGAAGATGGAAAACATGTACCAGCTCCACTTCCCTTAAAAAAGAGAGACATTGCAACTTCTCCTTTAAGGATCCCTTCTCCACCTCCCCCCTCCACACCACTCCCCTATCCCATATTCACCTCCCTCACCATCTCCTCCACCTCCAGATGATGATGACACTTCTGATGACCTAGGGGATGATCACCATTTAGGGGAACCCAGTCCTCCTGGTGCCCCAAAAGATCCATGGGAGGATTATGACACACCAGATATCCCATACACACCTCAGGACGACATCTACCCATCTAGGCCATCCCTTCCTGAGGGCACTATAGGGTTCACTCAGCTTATACATAGGGCAGCAGAATATCACAGGGTAAACCTACATACAGAGCCTATAGAGGAAGATTTCCTCATGGACACTTTAGAACCATCCCAAAGGTCCAGCGCCATTCTCCCCATGTTAAAAGGGGTAATCAAATACGCTCCTGAAGTGTTTAAGGATCCGGTAAGGGCCAGAGTCCTTAACCCCAGGGTGGAAAAAAAGTACAAAGCTGCCCCAGCTGACCCTGTTTATATTAAAGGGCAAATACCCTTAGATACATTTGTGGTCTCCAATGCCAGGAAAAGGGACAATTCACAAACCACAGGAGATGCCCCACCTCCTGATAAAGAATCAAAACTGCTGGACGCGTCTGGTAAAAGAAAGGCATCCCAAGCAGCTAACACGTGGAGAATAGCCAACACACAGGCTTTGCTTGCAAGATATGATAGGGCACACTACGACGAGCTAGAGACCCTACTAAAACACCTTCCAGATCAATACAAGGCACAAGCTAATGATCTCATACAGGAAGGCAAGATCATAACAAATGCCTCCATTCGTTGTGCTCTGGGTGCTGCAGCCACAGCATCCCTGGCTATTAATACCAGTGTCCTTTCACGCAGACATGCATGGTTACGCATTTCCGGCTTCAAGCCAGAGGTTCAAACCACTATATTAAATCAACTATTTGATCAGGAACACCTCTTTGGACTCAATGTAGAATCATCTTTAGAAAAGATGAAGGACACCGACACTGCCATTTCAATGGGAGCCTTGCAATCACAAGCTCCCAGAAGTTGTGTTCGTCTCTCCTCTTACAGAGGCGCCTCTAGAGGGTTTACCACCGAAATCCCCTCCACTTCGTACAAGAGTCCAACACAGACCTCGTCTAACAGAGGCTATTACAGAGGAGGCTACAGGGGCAATAACAATAAGGGTAGAGGCAAAACTACCAACACTCGTACCACCTCCACCCCTAAACAATGACTTCCCTCCACTACCCCCGGACCATTCTACTCCGGTTGGGAGAAGATTGCTACAGTTTCTACCTGTCTGGAACAACATTACCACAGACAGGTGGGTGAGACAAATCATCCAATCCGGTTATTGCCTAGAGCTCACTTCAACTCCCCCAAACATTCCACCCAGACAGCGTCCAATGTCGGCAGAACACTTAAAGCTTCTATAACAAGAGGTACTTTCCCTCCTGCAAAAACATGCAATAGAACCAGTTCTCCTTCATCACCAAAACACAGGGGTTTACTCCCTGTATTTCCTCATTCCAAAGAAAGACGGAACCCTGAGACCCATCTTGGACCTCAGGCCATTAAACCTCTACATACAATCAGACCATTTCCATATGGTCACTCTTCAGCAGGTCCTCCCGCTACTCAAACAGGGCGACTTCCTTGCCACATTAGATCTCAAAGACGCCTACTTCCACATTCCCATTCACCCTGCTCACAGGAAATACCTTCGGTTTGTGGTAGACGGTCAGCATTACCAGTTCAAGGTCCTCCCTTTCGGAGTCACCACGGCACCCAGGGTCTTCACAAAATGTCTGGCAGTGGTGCAGCCCACTTAAGAAGATAACAGATTCACGTCTTTCCATATTTGGACGACTGGGCTCATAAAAGCCAAGTCACATGTCAAGTGTGTAAATCACACACACGCCACAATCCAACTACTTCACAACTTACGGTGTACTATAAATCTCACAAAGTCTCACCTCCAACCATCCCACATCCAACAATATCTGTGTGCCACAATAGACACCTCAAAAGACCTTGCATATCCCAGTCCATCCAGGATAGCAAGCATGCAAGCTCTTTTAGCAAGATTCCAACCGCAACACTCACTTCCAGCTCGAGTGTTCATGCAACTAATAGGGATGATAGCCTCTTGTATATTCATAGTACATCATGGAAGACTCCAGATGCGCCCTTTACAAGAATGCTTAGCACGTCAGTGGAACCAAGCTCAAGGTCAGCTGACAGATCTGGTGTTGGTGGACGGCCGCACACATCGCTCTCTGCAGTGGTGGAACACCCAAAACCTTTCCAAAGGGCGACTGTTCATAGAGCCGGTTCCACAGATTGTGCTAACAGCAGAAGCATCGCTCACCAGCTGTGGAGCTCATCTACTTCATCACACCATACAGGGCACATGGACACCTCAGCAAAAGCTACTCCACATCAACCACTTGGAGTTGATAGCAATTTTTCTAGCACTTAAATCATTTCAGAAACACATAATAGGCAAAGCTGTCTTAGTCCGAATAGACAATATGACAGCAATGTACTATTTACAAAAACAGGGGGGATGCACTCCCTCCAGCTCTCTCAATTAGCACAGAGCAAATGGAGATGGGCCATTCCTCAGAACATTTTCCTGTTAGCCCAACATCTCCCAGGAATTCAAAATCACATGGCAGATCTGTTAAGTCGAACGACACAACAGATTCACAAATGGGAACTTCATCCACAGGTTCTCCAACCGTTCTTCCAAATGTGGGGGCAGCCAGAGATAGATCTCTTCGCCATACATTACAACAAAAAATGCCCAAGCTTTGCCGCCAGATATCCACACCCATTGTCCAAAGGCAATCCGATATGAATGAATTGGTCAGGCAGATGTGCGTACGCTTTTCCACCTCTCCCACTCATTCCGTTAGTGGTGCGCAAGCTGCAACAGTCGCTGACACTGATCCTAGTTGCTCCAACGTGGGCCGGACAACCCTGGTACACAACATTGCTGGAATTATCAGTAGTCCCGCACCAAAAACTACGCATCTCACCACAGTTCTTAACACAGAACCATGGAGAGATCAAACACCCAGATCCATCACAGCTCAACCTAGCGATCTGGCTCCTGAAGTCCTAGTTTGGTTAATTCAATCTTCCACCTGATTGCATGAACGTTAAAAAAGAAGCTAGGCGACCCACCACTAGAGCCTGCTATGCAGCCAAGTGGAAAAGATTTGTTATATACTGTAACAATAACAACATCAATCCTCCAGATGCCTCTACTCAGCACATCATATGTTATCTACTGCATCTTCAGAGATGTGATCTAGCATACACATCAATTAGATTACATCTTGCTGCCATCGCAGCTTACCTACAAAATAGACAGCACCTGTCACTGTTCAGGGTGCCTGCCATTAAGGCATTCATGGAAGACCTCAAAAGAATAATTCCTCCCAGGGTGTCTCCGTCCCCAGTGTGGAATCTAAACATTGTCCTCACAAGATTAATGGGTCCTCCATTCGAACCTCTGCATAATGCGAGCTACAACTTCTCACATGGAAAGTCGCTTTCCTTGTAGCCATTACATCTCTTGTCAGTGAGCTACAGGCACTAACTATTCAAGAATCATTTTTACAACTCCATCATAACAAAGTGGTTCTCAGAACAAATTCCTTCCTAAAGTTATTTCTCCCATCTGAGCCAATCTGTTGAGCTGTCAGTGTTCTTCTTGCAACCACAAACTGTAGCAGAAAGAGCTCTTCATACACTGGACGTAAAAAGAGCACTCCTGGAACAAAACCCTTTCGCAAAACAAAACAACTTTTTGTATCCTTCTCACCGCCACATAAACGCAATCCCATATCAAAATCTGGCATTGCAAGGTGGATTGTCAAATATATACAATTTTGCTATCACAAAGCAAAACATACACTATCTATTCCCCCTAAAGCCCACTCTACCCGAAAGATAGGGGCTTCAATGGCATTTTTAGGGAACATTCCCCTAGATGACATCTGCAAAGCAGCTACATGGTCTACAACGCACACATTTACAAAACACTATTGTGTAGATGTGCAGCAAAACAACAAGCTAGTGTGGGCCAAGCTGTACTCAAAACACTATTTCAAACTACTGCAACAGATACTGGTAGTCGCCACTAAGGAGGAGTACTGCTAGGCAATCTATGCACAGTGTGTGATCTGCAGCTCATATGCCTCGAACAGAAAATGCTACTTACCTGTATGCATCTTTTCTTGGCATGTAGAGCTGCAGATCCACACACGTCCACCCACCTCCCCGGCTACCTTTATCTGTTCCAGTATTATCTTATTTAGATACAACATACATGGACATCTACTTCTGTTTCTTACAAAGCTCCATTGTAGTAAACTAGTTCTCCTCCCAACATGGCCACCTGCTGTCATTACACCTTCCTCTATGTTCCCATCTACTAAGCCTCCCAGAATGCCTGTGTACATTCTATGTTGTACTTGGAGGTTGCACACTTGTCAGTTGGGGTCTGGTCAGCTGGCGAGGTGTGTTGCTCTGCTGTAACTTAATAAACCTATCCTGTAACTTATCCAGAAGTATCTTGTGATCTATCTACATCAATTTACAACATTTTGGCGACGATCTTGGCTGATCAGACCAAACAAGCAGACCAAGAACAGCACAGCACGAGCAGCACCTCGCGACAAGAACCCAAGAAGGCGTTTCACCCAGCTCCGGCACGAAGTAAGGGGTAAAGAAACCAAGAACCGGTGAAACGCCAGCATATAATAAGAAACCAAACTTAACCAAAAAAAAGATATGGAATCAGTCCATCTGCTTCCAGTAACTTAAGAAGAAGAAACGCGTAACCGGAGTAACACCAGAAGACTTGGAAAAACGAAACTTAATGTTGTGAGAAACTAGCTGCTGCCAAAACAACTCAAACAAGTGAAATTCCAAGGTTCCTGTCACACTGCTACCAGTAACGGAAATGAAAAGAGGAAATCAGCTTGAAGTAATGCTAAAAAAAAAAATATATACGAAGGAAAGACTAATTTGGAGGTCCTTGGCACACTGCTCAGTGAGGTGTTGACTGTTTGGTACCAAGAAACATCTCAGTTTTGTGGCTGCTGAGCATTTCTGTACTTCACTACTTCTTTGGTGTTAATGTGCCTACTCAGTCTATCTTACCGTTATGTCAGTTGAGGGATCTTCATGTAGCGCTGTCTTCCTCTCACTGATGACGTGTTGGAACCTCCGTCTGTACTAGCGGAGGAGCAGCACGCTCCATGTTCACGTAGTGTGTCCAGCATCATAACAAAGTAATAGCGTCTTGTGGAAACCTTTTCTTGTTGCCAAGTTGAGTGCGTCATCGCGCAACGTGAAACCTCACATCGCAACGTCAGGAAGCCATCTTGCAGCTTCTTCTCATTGTGTACTTTGGTCCCTATGGTAACACAAGTTACGGGAACACTACAGTTCTTTGCTGTTGCCCGGCGCGAAGACTCGCTTCACTCAAGTGCGGCATTTAGAACTGTACTCTAGCAGTTTACAGCATAGGTGTTGTTACGAAGTTTGCCCAATTCACCGCAAGCGCTAAGGAATCCTATGCGATGAACCAGGATGGAACAGCCCCGGTGTCAAGCTTGCTGTGAGACTTGTTGTGATGTGAAGCGGCACGTCAGTACTACTGTACCACATCTAAAGTGCCACCTTGTGGATCTTGAAAGTATAACCGGGAACCAGAAAAGCCTATGAATGAGTCAAGGAGATTTTACGAAAAGTTAAACTGTCACCTATTCAAAAATAATAAAGAAGAGATATCTGCACTGGTCATAACGGTATTCTACTGCAACCTCCTGCCCCATTCCTACAGAGTACAAGCAACTCTTTGGTGGTGCGTTGGCAAAACAGACAGTGCAGTCACAGCTAACTATTTCACAAAAATATAAGCGTGAAGAGGCTGTATGTAGTGCTTAGAGTACTGAAGCATCCCATGATCAAAGAGCAAGATATGCAAAGCTTTATGGAAGTGGAATAGTCTGACTTGAAGAACACGCAACTTGATTCAATTAATGGACCCAGTTTGTAGTCGACTCCTACAACATAATGAAAGATATCCTGTCTAAGTTGAATCTCACTTGATAAAAAATAAAATAAAACAATTGTTTGCAAGAGAGGTTGAAGCGCATAGACTACTGAAGCACTTAGGCAGTACAAAAGCACATAGAACTCGGCAACATGGTGGAGAACCCGGAACCAAGAGCAAGAGTCCAGAAGTGGGTCAGAGCACCATGAACAGGGACAAGCGTCCCACAACTAGTACCTGTTTTACACAGAGAGCCCAGTGACAGGGCAAAGAGTTCAATTAAGTGAAAGCGAGCCCATAAGCGGGCCGCTGGACCCAAACCAGGGACAAACGTCCTACAACTGGAAGCTAGCCCTAACCACGACTGAGAAGCAAGATGGAGACAATGTTCCCAGAACCAGAAGGGGCAAAAGCCATGAAATCAGTAGGAAACACAGCTCCCAGAACCAGCTGAGGACTAAGGTCCGAAAACTAAAAGAGGACAAAGGAGTGGACAAAGGTCGTCCCAGAACAAGGTGTGGACAAAACTCGTCCAAGAGGGGACAAAGGTATCCCAGAACAAGGATTGGACAATGGTCGTCCAAGAGGGGACAAAGGTCGTCTCTGGACAAAGGTCGTCCAAGAAGGGACAAAGGTCATCCCACAACTATGAATGGACAATGGTCGTCCAAGAGCAGACAAGGACTGGACTAAGGTCGTCCAAGAGAGCACAAAGCCCATGACTGGTATGGCCACCAGAAGTGGGTCAGAGTACCCAGAACAGGGTCGAACGTTCCACATCTGGAAGCTGGTCAGGGAGCTCTTAACCTTGTCTGTGAACCAGGAGGGGACAAATATTCCAAAACTTAGAGTCCAAAAACAAAATCTAATTCTGAGGCCCTCAATGAGAGCAAAGGATCCAATAGTTAAGAAAGAGGTCAAGAACTTGTTAGAGGGATCCAGAACCAGACCGGGAGTTCTAGTTCAAATTGTATTTTCAAGTTAACCTTTATCTTCATCTTGGAGCGCAAAACAGGTTGAAGAAAGTGAACTGTCTCTTTATGGTTTTTTTTGCTGGTCAAGGACTGATAGGAGAAAATGGACTGACTTTTCCTGTTTTGGTCTGTCTAAGGGGAATAGGTGGTGGTGATACCTATTAGTAGTTTTGGGTGGTGTGTCTCACCTCACATTTCACTCTCCACACTCTTTGCCCCTTAACGCTAGTTTGCCTTCTCTATCTTTATTTTTCTTTCTATTATAAAGGAGGATGATGGGTGTGTAATAAATGTCTAGATAAAGGAGGAGGATGTGTAGTAAACATATGCTCCTCCCAACATGGCCATCTGCGGTCATTTGTCTTTTCTAGATAAAGGAGGAGGATGTGTAGTAAACTAGTTCTCCTCCCAACATGGCCACCTGCTGTCATTACACCTTCCTCTATGTTCCCATCTACTAAGCCTCCCAGAATGCCTGTGTACATTCTATGTTGTACTTGGAGGTTCCACACTTGTCAGTTGGGGTCTGGTCAGCTGGCGAGGTGTGTTGCTCTGCTGTAACTTAATAAACCTATCCTGTAACTTATCCAGAAGTATCTTGTGATCTATCTACATCAATTTACAACATCCATCATTTCCCTTCTTGGCGAAAAAGCAATCTAACGATGGAGTCGATGCCCATGCGCACTATTGTCCAAAGGAGGAGCCACCTATCTCGTGACTGCCAAAGACTTTCCAGGACAACAACAAAGTGCAAACATCCGGGCCCAACAAAAGATGGCGGTCTATGCACAGGGTGTGGATCTGCAGCTCTACATGCCAAGAACAGATGCATACTGGTAAGTAGGATTTTCCTTACTTTATCTGGCTGTGTGGATAATTCCTGGACTGTGGATTCTGTTTTTTTGGATCCGGATAAAAAAACGTGTCAAGTCAAATCAGTCTTTATTTCGATCAGTTCGATCATAAAAGACACAATACAATTGACAATAAAACATTAAGACTGAATAATTTAGATAGCATGAAATACGATGTTATACTACAACGACTAGGTAAAAGACTGTCAATATAATAAAGTATTCAATACGATTTAGGTCAAATTCATCACTCATATAAAACATTAAAAGTTTATTAAACAAGGATATATAAAGATAAAACACATGCAAATACATGTTTTCATCTTAGACAACCCTATAGATGTGGTTTCCAGTTAATTCAGGAACATAGACCTAAAACATTTTTGAGCAAGTCCCGAGTAACAATGTACATAATATTCTTTCGAAAGTAATCATGGTGCATTAACAATAGTAAAAACCAAAGGAAATGATGGACGGAGTGTTGAACATTGCAAGCACTCACCCCCAGTCAACTGATCTGGGTTTAATCCATCACCGTTCTTTAGCCCACTCTGCCACTCCAGTTCAGACATGGCCATATGCAAATCAGACTGACCCTGTGCCTCATGGGAACAGTCCAGCCCGAACTGCCAAGCCATGTCTTCCCTGGACCGGAAACAAGCTTCCTAGGACCGGTTTCTGGCATTTCAGCCGTCTTCAGCCAGGCTTGCTTGAATCCAGTGGCAAAGTGAGCAAGGGACTCACGTCTGAGCATACCCTGCCAACTTATGGCGAACAAAGCAAAAACCAAAGGAAATGATGGACGAAGTGTTGAACATTGCAAGCACTCACCCCCAGTCAACTGATCTGGGTTTAATCCATCACCGTTCTTTAGCCCACTCGGCCACCCCAGTTCAGACATGGCCATATGCAAATCAGACTGACCCTGTGCCTCATGGGAACAGTCCAGCCCGAACTGCCAAGCCATGTCTTCCCTGGACCGGAAACAAGCTTCCTAGGACCGGTTTCTGGCATTTCAGCCGTCTTCAGCCAGGCTTGCTTGAATCCAGTGGCAAATGCCAGAAACCGGTCCTAGGAAGCTTGTTTCCGGTCCAGGGAAGACATGGCTTGGCAGTTCGGACTGGACTGTTCCCATGAGGCACAGGGTCAGACTTATTTGCATACGGCCATCTCTGAACTGGGGTGGCAGAGTGGGCTAAAGAACGGTGATGGATTAAACCCAGATCAGTTGACTGGGGGTGAGTGCTTGCAATGTTCAACACTCCGTCCATCATTTCCTTTGGTTTTTGCTTTGTTCGCCATAAGTTGGCAGGGTATGCTCAGACGTGAGTCCCTTGCTCACTTTGCCACTGGATTCAAGCAAGCCTGGCTGAAGACGGCTGAAATGCCAGAAACCGGTCCTAGGAAGCTTGTTTCCGGTCCAGGGAAGACATGGCTTGGCAGTTCGAACTGGACTGTTCCCATGAGGCACAGGGTCAGACGGATTTGCATACGGCCATGTCTGAACTGGGGTGGCAGAGTGGGCTAAAGAACGGTGATGGATTAAACCCAGATCAGTTGACTGGGGGTGAGTGCTTGCAATGTTCAACACTCCGTCCATCATTTCCTTTGGTTTTTGCATTAACAATAGTGCCATTCAATAGATTTTGCATCTTCAACTTGTTAGATCGAATGCCCCACACCCATCCCAGAAATTTAGCCACAGCTATCGCTATGTGCTCCTGAGTGTTCGTCATCAATATTTGAAGGGCAATGACACTTGATCGAGTACCCATGTTTGAACAGAGAGGCTTAAGCCATTTCTTTCTTGGAGACTTATACGCTGAACAAGCAAATAATATGTGCGGTACTGACTCAACCTGCTCCATACAAAATACACATTTATTGTCCAATGCACTATGCCATTTTTGTGTGAAAGATTTGATCAGGAGTGAGCCTACCCTAAATTGATGGTATAACTTTCTATCACATGGTTTGGTTATAAAATTTCAGTATTCCTCAAACAAGGGATCGTATTTATGCATGACGAATAAACCTGATAAGGAAGAATTCTTAAAAGATGTCACACATTTAGCTCTCGCCATATTCCAATACGCTGCCTTAAAAAAAGTAATTTGCAGGAAAAGAATTGCCAACTGGTTCCTCTCGTAAGTGCCTGAACCCCATGTCCACCAAAGTGCGCTTTATATTTTGTAGCCAGGGAATTTTGCATGATAAATCAGCCTCTCTAACGTCTTTTAATGCATTTGCATAGATTTGCAGCTCCGGGGTAGACCAGAGTCTTCTCCAAAATGCTATGGGCCTATATCTTGCTATCTCCTCAAACGTATAACAACCCAGGTCTAGATAGAGGGGCTTCAGAGGAGTGGACTGTGGAAGATCAGTGAAGGTTCTCAAAAATGTATTCTGCACCATAGAGAATAGAGGCCCTGACCTTGGTGTTGTATATCTCTAATGCTGGGCCTATTGGATTTGTATGAGACGGCCTCTGTTCTTTTGATAATACTCCAGCAAGTTGTACGTGCTTAAGGGCCATTAAATCAATCTGAGGTTTCCAATTTAACTTCCTGCCCAGAGCAACCCCCAAGTAAGTAAATACATCTGTTTGTTCCAGAAATACCTTGTTCAAGAAAACTTTCCCTTTAATAGCTTTATGCTTGTGGAGGACCATGAACTTGGTTTTGTCAGCATTAATCACCAGCTCATGGTCGCCACAAAAGTCCTCAAATCTGCTCAGTGCACGCTGCAAACCTTTCTGGGTTTTAGATAGGATTAGGGTATCGTCAGCAAACATGAGTAGGGGAACCTTCATACCTGCGAGTGTGGGAGTGTCTGTGGGATATGAGGAGTAATATGTAACAACCCTATTTATAAATAATGAAAATAGGGTTGGAGCCATGACGCACCCTTGACGGACCCCTTTTGATACTGGGAAACTGTCTGTGAAGTTTCCCTGGGAACCCCAACGTACCTGTGCGAAATTTGCCTTGTGTAACTTGACTACCAATGAGCGTATTTCTGATGGCATCCCTAAAATTCTTAAAACTCCAAAGCAAAAGCCGATTTGAGATCAATAAAAGCTGCGTAAAGTGTTCCTCCAGCAATGACTACCACTCGCCAATAAATTAATATAACCATAAAAACCTGATCTAGGGGGGTGTGGCATGCGGAGCCAAGATGGTGGACGCACTGTAGGAGTGCTCCTGACCCCTCTGCCATCCGCCCGCAATCCTTATCGTGAGCGAGGCATCTGAAGTGGCATATTCCTGCTACCCCTCCATGGCACCTTCGGCTGCGATCTGGTAGTGCAGTGCCTCGAACCTCATCCTCCCGCCACGGTGCTCCGGCTGGCCTGGCCCCGAGGTCAAGATGGTGGCTCCCGTATCCTGGTAGTGCCCCGGGCTGCTCTCGGTGGGCTCTGCCCAGTTTGTTGCCGAATGCTGCAGACCTGGAGGATCCTGATATAGCTGTGGGGGAACCCGCCTTTCGCTGGATCTGTTTGTTCCTCCGGCCAGCGCGGGAGGTGGCTGATCGGCGGTGCGGTGTCCTGTTGGCCTGCAGCGAGGACGGCGCTCTTCAGCTGGGTGTCCAGTCTCCCCTGCGGCACCGCCGCTACATCGGCTGTCGTGTCGGACAGTGGGGAGGCTGGTGGAGGGTGCCTGTGGGCCCTGAGGCAGCGACTTTTTCCGGTGGGGCCCCCCACCCCCCCGGTGGCGCGGGGAGGTGAGGCCCGGAGTTCCTGGGAGCTGTGACCCTCGTTGCCGCCTCCTCTCTCGGCAGTGGGGATAAGCCCTCGGCCGCCATATCGGGCGGCGGGGAGACGGTGTCTGTTGCCCCTTCGCGAGTCGCGGAATGCACTCCTTGGGGGGCCTAGCAGAAACACGTCTGGGCGGTGGAGGAGGCCCCCTACCTGTGCACTGGCCTGGGAGGGCGCTGTTGATCCACGGCGGCGTCCGCTCCCAATTAACCGCCTCCTGGTCCTCCATGGGGCTTCATCCGTGACTTGCCTCCACCTGTGCCCTGATCTCGCCTGGTGGTCCAGCTGAGAGACCGGCGGTTGCGCTGGACAGCGCTAGACAGCCCGGATTGTGGAGCAGCGGTTGTGAGGTACTTGGGGATCCCAGGGTTGTGAACTACTTGTTGGTAGGAGAGCTGGGACATATGAAGGGGGCCCCTCGTCAATATGGGGGTTCGACCAGGAGGTGGACTGACTTTGAGTGGCCACATCAGTATTTAGTGCGGCCTGGTTCCTTCTTCCAGCTTCATCAGGACCAAGCTGAAGTGAACGTGGTCCCCCCAGTCTCTGCAGTCCTCCTGTGGGGAGGGTTCATGGTATGCAGTGATCCTGGGCTGCAGGTGTTTCTGGTGATGTCCTCGGCCGCATAGATCAAGCGGCGGGGGGGTCCAGGACTGGGCTTGTCCTTCGTTTGTTGGGTCACCGGCTTGCCCTCAGTTTCTGGGCGCGGGACTTGGTGTGAGCGGGGCTCTCCTGGTTCCACCCCCTGCTCCACCGCTGTTCCGCCACTGCCGGGGCCCCAGCCCTGAATCGATTGTCCCGGCTGTTGGCCCCTCTGCTCCTGCACTTTGGGTGTTGAATTGTGCGGCGGATTCGGCTGGGGCCTCTCCTTTGCGCTTGTCACTCCTGCCATTTGAAAGGCGCCACCACCTCCCGGCGTGGAGGCGGGGGATTGGCGGATCCGGAGGGGGCCACCATGGGGAGAGCCGACAGGTTGGCGAAGGGCCCCGCCACGCAAACCAAGATGGACCGCTTAACCACCGCCTCTACGCCGGGAGGTGGTGGCGCCTTTCAAATGGCAGGAGTGACGAGCGCAAAGGAGAGGCCCCAGCCGAATCCGCCGCCGTACAGTTCAACACCCAAAGTGCAGGAGCAGAGGGGCCAACAGCCGGGACAATCGATTCAGGCGCTTAACCACATCGTATGTCGGTGCGACCGAGGGCCCCTCTGAACAAGAGCCTCCACCGGCTGCGGATCTATCCACCATACTACAGGCAATCCACGCCTCGGAGGGCAGGATCGCATAGGTGCGTATGGACATGACCCTCATCCGGCAGGATCTCCAGAATGCCACTGACCGGATCAAGGAGACTGAAACCCGAATCTCCACTGTAGAAGACGACGTCGAGCATCTCAAGGGGCAGATGGCCCGTCTCCAGTCGCATACCCGGGAGCTACACCGCCGCGCGGAGGATGCGGAAAACAGGTCCCGGTGCAACAACCTCCGCCTTGTGGGATTTCCGGAGCGAGTGGAGCAGGGATGCCCGTTGGACTTCCTGGGTAGGTGGCTACAGTCGTGGGTCCCTGAGGGCTCTCTCTCCCCATGGTTTGTGATTGAGCGTGCCTATAGATCTCTTGCCTCTAGACCGCCACCCCGGGGCTCCACCTCGACCAATCATAATACGAATTCTCAACTTCAAAGATCGTGATGCTATCCTGGCTGAAGCCCGCAAGCAGCAGCGGCTCCTCTGCGAGAATCACGCAGTCATGATTTTTCCGGACTATACCCGTGAGGTCCAGGGTCAACGTCGCTCCTTTGATGAGGTTAAACAGAAGCTGAGGGCGCTCAACATCCTGTATCGCCTCCTTTTCACGGCTCGCCTGAGAGTGGTGTTTGCCAACAAAACCTTGTTTTTTGATTCTCCTACGGAGGCTTGGACATGGGCAACTGAGGAGCATCCTCTGCGGCCTGGCAGCCAGTCTTTGCCCCGGGGGGGGTCGGGCGGTGGAACTGAGCATCCCGCACCTTTCACCCTCCAGCCGCAGCGCAACCGCCCCCGTAGGCGCCGTGGACAGAGGTGGGCCCGGTCTTACTCCCTCCCCCCTCCCTTCCCCCGGGCCGCAGCCAGCAATGCTCTCCAGGGAGTCTTTAGCCAGGAGGCGCTCTGGCTCCTCTGGCCGCCTGGAATGTGGAGGTGCCTCACCCCGGCCCTCTCACCTTGATCTTCCAGAGACTGACCTTTCGTGTAGCCTGATGATCCTGAGGGAGCCTGCCTGATCTTGTCCCTGCCTGCCGTGCCTGGCTCCGCAGCCGGGGACTGTATTAAGTGTTGACTTATGTTTCTTACCTCTGATGATCTCTTTCACATACATCCTGTCATGAGGAGGGGTCTTCCACGCAGATGTATGACGTTACAATGCATACTTTTACAACGCATGCACTTACAACGCAATTTTTACAACGCAACATCCACTACAACGCATTCCATTACATCGCATGACACTACAACGCATTTTTAAAAACTACCTTTACAACGCATTCCATTACATCGCATACCACCTTTACAACGCATACAATTACAACGCATAATATTACATTGCATTTAAGGTAAGTATTTGATAGTATAGGGGTAAAAATTACTATTCTAACTCCAGGGGGTGCAACAGTAGGGTAAGTGTTGGATAGTATAGGGGTAAAAATTACTATTCTAACTCCAGGGGGTGCAATAGTAGGGTAAGTGTTGGATAGTATAAGGGTAAAAATTGCTATTCTAACTCCAGGGGGTGCAACAGTAGGGTAAATGTTGGATAGTATAGGGGTAAAAATGACTATTCTAACTCCAGGGGGTGCAACAGTAGGGTAAATGTTGGATAGTATAGGGGTAAAAATTACTATTCTAACTCCAGGGGGTGCAACAGTAGGGTAAGTGTTGGATAGTATAGGGGTAAAAATTACTATTCTAACTCCAGGGGGTGCAACAGTAGGGTAAATGTTGGATAGTATAGGGGTAAAAATGACTATTCTAACTCCAGGGGGTGCAACAGTAGGGTAAATGTTGGATAGTATAGGGGTAAAAATTACTATTCTAACTCCAGGGGGTGCAACAGTAGGGTAAGTGTTGGATAGTATAGGGGTAAAAATTACTATTCTAACTCCAGGGGGTGCAACAGTAGGGTAAGTGTTGGATAGTATAGGGGTAAAAATTACTATTCTAACTCCAGGGGGTGCAACAGTAGGGTAAGTGTTGGATAGTGTAGTGTAATATTATGCGTTGTAATGGTATGCGTTGTAAAGGTAGTATGCGATGTAATGGAATACGTTGTAAAGGTAGTTTTTAAACATGCGTTGTAGTGTCATGCGATGTAATGGAATGCGTTGTAGTGGATGTTGCGTTGTAAAAATTGCGTTGTAAGTGTAGTGCGTTGTAAAAGTTGCGTTGTAAAGGTTGTTCATCCTTCCACGCTTACCTACTTCCAAGCGTTTTAGTTTGGTTCTGTTTTATTTGTTCATTGTTGGGGCGACAGATGCTTCCGTTCCCGAAGTGTAGGGTGAAGGGTGGGGGTGTGAGTGGGAGGGGGGACCGTGGTCCCTTGAGGTAGGACTGGTTAGCTTTGGTTTTATTATTTTTGTTATATCAGTATGTACACAGCACCCGAACTTGCACGCTGCTTTTTGTTCTAGACATCCCTTAGCGGCGCAGGCTCTCGTTAGATGGACGGGACACGCTCTTATAACAAGCGAATGCTCATGTCAGTGCGAGATCCCAAGCGCAATTACACACCCCTATCATACTGCACGTCCTGAACCATGCAGCACCTACCATGATCGCTAATACTGTGCCCAGGGCGTCTCTCCACGCATTGTCGTGGAATGTCAATGGCCTACTGGACCGGCAAAAGCGCACAGCGGTTCTCAGATATGTGCAGCGTCTCCACGTAAATATTCTTATGCTTCAGGAGATACACCTCTTGGGTAACTGCTGCCCCTTCTTGGCTTGCTATGGCTACGACAGAGTATGGCACTCTGGCTTCTCCAGGGGCTTGCGAGGGGTGGCTATCCTCCTGAAGCACACCCTGCCTTTCGTTCTTTCCCAAGTGTTTAATGATCATCATGGGTCATCTGTGACAGTTAGTGGGTTGATGGCTGGTTCCCCTCTCACGTCGGTATATGCCCCCCTCAATGCTCACATCCACACGTGCACATGGCGGCCTTGCCAAATAATATGCCCATGTGCAGCATGGTTGTGGCGGGTGATTTTAATGCAGTTTTGACACCGACCCTTGACACGACAGGTCCTCCTTCCACTACCCGATCAGTGCGCACGAAACAGCTGCAGAGCTGGTCAGAATCCCTGGGAATTTGCGATGCAAGACGCACATGGCACCCTCAATTCACTCACACCTCCGCGGCCCACCGCACTCAAGCCTGCATAGATGCGGTCTTTGTCCCCGCGCATGACTTCGGGGGTTATAGACGTCCGCATTCTGCCCAGAGGCATTTCTGATCACTCTCCAATACTTCTCAGCACAGGGGCTCCCCCTCCTTCGGCTCGCCAAACATGGAGGATGAACGCCTGGTTCCTCCAAGATAAAGCCTTTAGAAAAGTGGTGGGGAGGGAGCTTAAACAATACTTCGTTACTAACGAGGGTTCTGTAGCCTCTCCGGGTACCCTATGGGAGGCAGAGAAGGCAACCATATGGGGCGTCGCAAGGGGGCAGCTGAAGATCCAGAGGCAGGAGCAATTGCAGGAGACCTCATCCAAAGAAGCGCAGGCGCTTCGATTGGAACAGCTACTATCCTCATCAGAGGATGCCGCTCAGACCGGCAGCTGGCCCACCTTCGGGACGACATTAGACAGCTATCACTGGAAGCAGCGAAGCTCCTTTGGAGGTTTTCAGTCACGAGGGTCTACGGGTGGGGGACAAAAATGACACGATCCTGCACAGGTTGGCCACATACCCCAGGGCGAATAGTATTATCCCAGAGGTGGCTGATGAGGACGTAGCTGTCCATAGTGCCCCTCTGGCGATGGCTAACACCTTCGTGGCTTATTATCGGAGACTATACACAACGCGGGCCCCCAAGCTGTCACTCTCGGCCCTCCTTGAGCGGGGTGGGATGTGTCTCCCTAAATTAGAATTAGCAGCTCAGAAAGACTTGGATCGCCCCATTTCACGCAAAGAAATCGAAGAAGCAATTACCCTCACCGCCTCGGGCAAGACCCCGGGCCCAGATGGCCTTCCCCAGGAATATTATGCCTCACTTGACCAACCTATTTCTTGAAGCCGTGGAAAAAGGGTCCTTTCCGTAGGAAACGGACATCGCCACCATTGTGGTTCTACTGAAATCCCAGCCCCCCCTCTCGTAGATGCGCGGAATATCATCCCATCTCCCTCCTCAACACCGAAATAAAGTTGTTTGACACCATTCTGGCTCAACGATTGAAACCCTACTTGACCCTGCTGGTCCATCCAGACCAATGTGGGTTCATACCTCAGCGGGGAACCCGTCATTGCCTCCGGAGGCTGCAGCTGGCTTTGGCCCACTGGCATGTGCTTACCCCATACTTAGCACTCTTGTCCGTGGACTTTGAAAAGGCCTTTGATACGATGGACTGGACGTACTTGCAGGATGTGTTGGCCGAGATGGGGTTCGGGCCTCACTTTAGATCAATGGTCTGTGTCCTCTACACCCACCCAAGGGCACGAGTGCTGGTCAACGGGGTGCTATCGGAGGCCTTTCCCATTGCCATGGGCACGAGGCAGGGTTGTCCCCTCTCCCCGTTTTTATTCGCCCTAGCGATGGAGCCCCTGGCTTCCCTGGTGCGTGCTGAAGAACGCATTTGTGGCTGAGAGTGGCCTACTACCGAAATGGACAAGATCGCATTATATGCTGACGATGTCCTGATCTTCTTGGCTGGCCCAGCCTCCTCCGGGCCATACTGTCTCTAGACCCTACATTCTTTTGAGCAGGGCTCTGGCCTGCGGCTAAACCATGGGAAATCAGTTCTGGTCTCCCTGCATCTTTCGAGGGAATGCTTTGAGTGGCAATCCACCATACCACTCCGGCGACAATCCTTTAAATACTTGGGGATATGGATTACCCTCCTTCCCGAACTGGGCTGGGATCTTAATGTAACCCTGTTGGTTAAGAAGGCCAAGGAAAATCTCCTTAAATGGAAAGCGCTGCTGCTGAGCCCCTTGGGGAGGGTAGCCTTGTTTCAAATGATGATCCTCCCCAGATTTCTTTATGTCCTCCAAAATACCCCCTTCTGCTTTCCCAGGACTTGGTTCCGGGAACTGGACAGTTTAACTACCTGGTTTCTCTAGAGTTTGCCTAACATCCAGGTCATGATGTACAGGGGGCCCATCTCCTCCCGATTACCCGAGGTGACGTGATCTGTGTTATTGGCCTGGCGGGCTTCGTTGCATCAAACCGGATGGATGCATAAACTGACCTAATGTACACCCCTTTGGCACTGGACTTGGCTCCGGGAGGTTAGCGGTCTACAAGGTTTCAAAACTTGGGATATTATTGGCATCTCACAACTTGGGGATGTATGGGCTGAAGGCCATCTACTTACCTTTTAGGAGCTCCAATATCGCTACTCCCTACATTCGTCCCAATTATATAAATATTTACAGATGAGACACGCCCTCCAGGCGCACATTCCGGATGACACGAAGCTCCCAGAATACAGCCCCACTGAGGCCCAGACAATGATGGGGGACTTGGGTAAAGGGGGGGGGATCTCCCGTATTTACCGCCCTTAAGTTAACAACACACCCACCTCTTTAGATAAGTTGAGGGAACGATGGGTGGAATGGGTGGGCCCCCTCAATGAAGTGGACTGGCGCGATGCCCTCATGTCCCCAGGACAGTCACTGTCTCTGCCAAACTCAAATTGATTCAGCTCTACTACCTACACGCTACGTATCTCATTTCCCTGCGCCTTTTCCGAGCGGGCTTGCGCCTGGATGCATCTTGCGCCAGATGTGCCCACACCCCGGCTGACTTTTCCCATATGGTTTGGTCGTACCCCCGGTTGGAGCAATTCTGGGGGTCTCTCGAGTCGGATCTTGCAGAGGTATTGGGATGGGAGGTTCCTCATGACCCACGTCACTCACTGCTGGGAATCACGGACAGGCTGGATGGGTCCAGAAATGAAAAGTTATTTTTTAATACAGCCATGATCGTGGCCAGGCGGGACATAGCGGCAGCTTGGATAAGTCCAGATCCACCTGATCTGGGGAGGTGGCGTAGAGGGGTGGATTGGTGCGCGACCCAGGAGAAAGCCCTGTACATGGCCAAAGTGTGCGGCAAGAAGTATCGTAGAGTGTGGGGGAAGTGGTTGGGTAATGTTGAGGGTTTCGAGTAACTTGCCCTCATATTTTGCCTGTGTATGTCTTTTGGGGTTCGTGATTGGGGGTTGCATTGATTATGGGAATGTGATTTTTGTAACGATTTCTGTGTATTTGTTGTTTTGTTTTATGTGTTCAAAATCAAAAAAAAAAATTGAGTATAAATAATAAACCTGATCTATTGTGCGGAAGCCTGCCTGTAGGGGAGACATGATTTCATTGTCTAGAATCCACGTTTGGATTCGAGACAATACTAGCCTGGCCATGATCTTTTGTAATGAGTCTATCAAACTAATTGGCCTATAATTACTAGGGCTGGAACGCTCACCCTTTTTATAAATTGGGAGAATTTCAGCTCCTCGCCAAGATTCCGGGATCGGTGCTCCACTGGCTACCGCATTAACTAGTATATGGATATACATAAGCCAGTTATCTTTGTCGTATAAAAACAGGTCTGCCGGGATACAATCGGGGCCTGGGGCTCTTCCTTTTGGTATCGCTTTGAGAGCAGTTTCAACCTCATCTCTGTCAAAGATCACAACAGTGTCTGGCTCGGGTGATAACACTATTAGCAGCAAATTGGGCCTGGAAATAGGAGACCTACTGTTCAGGAGCTACAAAGTTGAGAGGAGTTTGTCTAATCTTGTCATTACCCCATTTTACTATGTGCCAGAATTTCTGCATGTTTCTTTCCTTGCTCGCTTGCAGAAGGTCTTGCCATCACTGTTCATCTGACTCCTTTTTAGCCGTATATTGAACTCTTTTATACAATTTACGTGCACATTTGATGTCGTCCATTTTTTTTGATTTAATGGCTTTGGACAGTCGTTTGTAGGCTTCCCTACAGGCCTTGTTATACCAATTTCCTGACTCCGGGGCGGATCTACTCTTGGGTTCGGCAGTCTTGATAAAGAATGATTTAAGCTGGGCCAACAATTCATTATTTACGTGTGTTATGATGTCATTTATATTTTCTTGAGTATCTAAATTGGTAAGGGCCTGTAGTGAGGACTCCCTTAATACGTACATACATTGTTAAGTTAGCATAACCACGTTAGATGTTAGAAAACCATCTTGCTGCTTTTGCGCACGACACTGCGTTTACATGTTATTCCTTAACCCCTTCGACGCTCATGACGGAACGGTTCCGTCATGAGCGTCGGTTGAGCTGTGCTCATGACGGAACCGTTCCGTCATGACCACGCCCGCGCAGGTAACGGTCAGCACAGCGGGGGAATCCGCCCCGCATGGAAGGGGTTAAACAAACTGCTGACTCGAGCCTTGCCTCACACGAGAGCAATCTGTTGTTACCATCCCGAGCTCTGCGCAGCGACCTTGGTCTGTACATGGTGTGACAAACAGTCTGGGTTATTACACAATGCATGTTTTCCACTCTAGGTTGATCGACCCACTATTTAGCCATAACACACGAGCAGCTGCAGATACCTGAAAGTTGGTGCTTTTAATATCACAGACATCATGTTTATTATTCAGACCGAAGACGAGCCTTCCTGCGAGAAGACTCCTGATGCTCCTGTGATGTGATTTCACTCAGCTGATCTTTGAGGTATGGGGTCCCCTATTCAAGCCTAAGAGACCTTCTACTAGCCTAATAATAATATTAGCTTCTTAATAAAGGGAAGGTGGTAGTATCCACTGTCATTATAACATGATCACCCCTTTTATATTCTATGGTATTGTAACGATGCTGATGGTTTTGATTTTAATCATTTGTCTGCTTGTATTAGCCAAAGTACTGCATCTTAGGACACGTGGTCTATAAAAATAAACTCTTTTTATTTACACCGTGTCTCTGTTGATTCTTGTTGTGGACTGATGTGAGAATAATATACGAACAGGTATTTCCGATTCCCACCATTCCTGAGAGTACACTAAGTAGCTTGTTCTGGGTTGTCTTTTCATTGGGATCTCTGAGCCGAATCTCGGATAACGAATGGGACTCTTATGCTAGCCGGATACTGGGTTCTGGGTTCTGAGGTGAGTTTCTGGTACACCACAATTCACTGAGGTCCTGGGTTTCTACGCATAGTTCTGTGTATAAGCAGAATCACTGCAACATGGCGCACTTATGATCTGCGAGATCGTGCTACTATTAAGTCTCCTGATAGATTTCAGGTTTCTGAACAACGTTCTCCTCGTTCTTCACAGGAAACATCGGCTTCACAGTCCGGTGGCGGAGGCGGTGGCAAAGGTCGGGGTGCTCCACAACAACGTGACCAACCCCGACAGACTGAGGGTAAAGGCAAGCAGGACGAATTTGCACGACAAAGACCCCCGTTTCAGAAGAAGAAAGTGGCGGCTCTGACGGCAAGGTATGCCTCAGATAGTGCGGACACAGCTTCGGAACCGGACATGGGCGCTGACGCTACTGGACAGCGCTGCAGAAATTACCATAGTCCGTCAAGCTCTGCGTCCATTTCTGGCGGTGACAGCAACTGATATATTGGTTACTGTTGAAACAGCTGACACCAGAGTGGCTCCCCCTGACAGACTTTATGAAATAGTCTTATTAATTGAGGGTGACATACAACGTACTATAAAGGGGATCTTTTGGGATAATCTGACCACCACCTATGATATCCTCCTAGCGGAGGCAGATTGGCCCCCAGCCTTCATTTTGGAAGCTCCTAGAGGGGAGGAGGTAATCCTCCCGTCCTTTGCGCACACAGTGCCTAAGGACCAGGCTGAAGTGTATGCTGGGGAGTGGGCGCTGGCGCTTGCGCCGGCGGTGTATCGTACTCAAGTGGGATGGGACCGGTTGTCCCCCTGCCATGAGATTCCGTTGCGGTCTATGCCCCAGCCTCAACCCCAATATCCCATGCGTCGTGAAGCTAGGCCACACGTCGCGGCAATCCTTGAACAATTGGAATATCAGGGTGTTATCGAAACTTGTGTGTCCCCTATGAATAACCCTTTATTCACTGTAACGAAGCCTGACGGCTCGTACCGTTTAGTTTTGGATTACCGGCACCTAAACTCCCATTGCCGGACCTGTGCGGTACAGAATACACACAGCTCGGCACTAGTCGACAGTCTCGTGCGTAAAAGATTTAAAACGACACTTGACATTTCCAATGGCTTTTTTAGCCACAACCTGTCCACACTGAGTAGCCAGTGGACGGCGTTTACTTCGGGCGGCAAACAAAAACAGTTTACGAGATTCGCCATGGGTTACAAAAATAGCCCTGGCGTCTTCTCCGCTCGCGTGGTTTCTCTCTTGGAAAGAATTGACCCCGACGCATACTCCTATGTTGACGATATCTATCTCACGGATGATGAGCTGATGCCACATCTGTCTCGTGTCGACAATATTATAGTGAGTTTTGCTGACTATGGCTACAAATTCAATTTTGCGAAGTCTCACATCGCGGAATATACAGTGTTGTTTTTGGGCTACGAGCTCAACAATGAAGGTAAGGGGTTAGCTCCCCACTTTCTGGAGAAGTGCGCATGCTTACGTGCTCCTACAACACTGAAGAAATTACAATCTCTGCTGGGCTTTCTGAATTTCGGACGTACGTACATTCCTGATTATGCCCAGCGTATCAAGCCGCTTTACGCCTTGGTACAACCTTTGTTTTCGAAGTCTAGCTGGCAGCTAGAACACTCTGCTATTTTACAGTCTTTACAGGCTGATCTTCTTGCTTCACAATACTTGCTGACACGTGATAACCGCACTAACCTGGTACTAAGAATAGTGCCAGGCGCCGTGGGTTTCACGTATTTGACGTTTAATGAGGGCGATACAGTCCCCATTGCGTATAAATCACACTTGTACACCTCTGCTGAATTACGTTTTTCCACGGTCGAAAAAGTTCTGACTGCTGTGCAGATGGCGATCCTTAAGGAACGCGCACTGTCGCATGGGAAACAGATTCTGGTTGTAACACCGTATCCTGCCTTAGAGGCAGTGACTAAAGCAAGTGTACCAAATTCTAAAGCTTTGCATCCACGGTGGATACAATGGGCCACAACACTGACGTCGCCAGATGTCACTTATATCTTTGACGCCTCATTACAGACTCAAGAGTACTTGCAGTATGAATTCGTACATCCGGCTCCTCTGTCTTTGCGCCCGCTCGAAGAATACCATTGTGTCATATACACTGACGGCTCGGCGCAGCCCGCAATTGGATCAAAGCACGCTTATTCAGCGGCTTGCGCAATTGTCGTAGGTACATTCGTAAATGGTGAATTCCAATCTGATGCAGTGCATACGCAGTCGTTGGGTGATTGTACCGCGCAATTGGCGGAGCTTCGGGCTCTGGTGCTTGCACTGGAGTTTGCTGATCCCCGGGTCACTACTCTTATAGTGAGTGACTCCTTCTATTGTGTCCAGTCCTACAATGACAACTTACACTTCTGGTCTCAGAATGATTATCGAGACACGAAAGGTAGCACAATTAAGCATAAAACGCTTTGGGTTCGAGTGGCAGACTTTAAAGAACGTCTCCCTCTCGTGAATGTTATTCACACTCTTGGTCACCAACGACTTGGTGTCCATGCTGTCGGCAACAGCTTGGCTGACGAGGCAGCAAAAACAGCAGTGGCTACATACTTAGTGGCAGCAGTTACAAGATCCAAAAGTAAGATTGATGATGACATCTTGGCAGCTATTGCTGCTACAGAGAAAGGAAGTGATTACCCGAAGGGTTTTCCTTCTCGTTATTTTTATCATTTAAGTCCTGATAACGTCCCATTAGTGAGGATTAACGACGTTGGTGACAGAATTATTCCCAACGCGGACTGCAGACCAGCATTGATCCTAGCTGCGCACGAGGGGTTGGCGTCAGCCCACGCCGGTGTGTCTGCTACTATATCTCTGTTACAACAACGTTACTGGTGGTTTGGTTTATATAAACAAGCGCGCGCTTATGTTCTCGATTGTGACATTTGCCAACAGATTAAACCTTCTACTAGTGCGCGCCCACCACAGACACAGTTGTACATATCTAATAAGCCATTTGGTTGTGTTTATTTAGATCACTGCGGTCCTTTTTCTTCTGATACTGCGTACAAGTACATCTTGGTTGCAGTGGATTCGTGCACACGTTTTCTATGGGTATGGCCACAAAGGAGTGCTGACTCGCGGACTGTCATCAGGGATTTGCGTGTCTTTGTGGGAACTTTTGCGTGTGGTACCTTCCATTCTGATCAGGGCCCTGCGTTCGCCTCTAAGGCTTACAAGGAGGCTATGAGAAATTTGGGGGTCCAAGTCAAATTTTCGTCCCCCTACCGACCTGAGGGTAATAGTGTGGTGGAGCGAATGAACCGTGACTTAAAGCAATCATTGACAGCACGTGTTTTAGGCACAGGCCGGAACTGGCTAGCCCATTTGTATAACGTCCAACGTGCACTTAATAATCTCCCTAGAAGGTCTCTGGGTGGGCGGACCCCATACATGATGCTCTTCGGAATCAGAATGTTTGTTCCGGACCTTGATGGTCTAGACATGGCGGCGTCGACCGCACCCTTTGACGTAGATGATCACTGTGCTGTTTTGCAGACTCTACAAGAAGCCAGAGACACTCTTTCGAAGGAACACTTGCCCTCCACATCTGAAGCTGAGGTTCAGATACCGGTAGTCGGCTGGCTACCCCGAGTTGGAGACCTGGTCCGTGAAAAGGTGGAGAACAAGAAGGAGTTCGGCCCCTCTTATCGTGCACCGGTTCCAGTGCTTGGAGTGCAGGGTACAAGAACAGTCATTTTACCTCCACTTCCTGGTCGAAAAGAAAACAGGTACATCTCTATTGACAATGTCAAACTTCAGCGAGTGGCCGATACTTCTTAGTCTGACTCCAGCAGTTTCATGCCAGACGATGCAAAGAAATTCAGTGTTGGTTCCTGCTTCTAACACCTTGTCTGATGTTGCCATCGAGATGCAATCAGTTACTGATCCCTTGTTACTACCACCGGCTGGTGGTTTGCCCGAAGAGACTGAGTATGCTTATCCTACACAGGGTCACTCACCTGTTTTACAATCTACGGCGCTTGGCCAGTCCCGTTTCTCCTTTGACACTAACTCACTGCCCTCAACTCCCCCGTCGAACATTGCTGTTTTTGTAAGCTGGTTTAAAAGACATTTTTTGATAACCCCTTGGACATACATCTGGTTGTTGCTTTTCAGTATTTTTTTGTTTATGTCCATTGGATTTGTAATAGTTTTTTTCCGTTTGGTGGATGGCCACTATCTCAAAGAGAGATCGACAATTAGATTTATCAATGGAACTTTGTCCCCCCACTCCTCGTCACACATCATGAAAAGGGACCAGACTTTTATGAATATTACTGCCTGGCCCGTCTTGGATGGAATCGCGTGGGATGCTGTTAAATTCCAAATTCATGGGCCTACAGAGGTCATTAATGTACCTAATGTATTTCGTGTTTCTATGGGTGATGTGGTTAAGCAGAACATACGTTCTGATGATTGGGATGTACACGCCATTGAAGCACCGTTTTCAGATTTGAAATATTATGCCGCTTTTGATGCTGAAGATTTATATGAAAATGCGGCTAATTATGCGGAACAGTATTGTTTTCAGCATTATGGCAATCACTTCCTGCATAAAGCGAATACATTTAGAAATTTTGTAAATTTTACCCAATGGGAACACTGTTCCGCTCCCTCTTTCGGCAGTTCACCTACATTGGTTGATAAGTATACTTATTTTACCGGTTTCAGTGTTTCCGACCCGGCATCCTTTTATTTTAAGGTTATGCCTGAGTCTACCTCAAAGGTTAGACTAACTCACACCAAGTTACTTTATTCTAAGTCCTTTATGGACGAGTTGTCAATCAAAGGTTATGATCTATGGAAGGCTACTATTGATCTTAAGTCGGTTTGGGGTTCCAAACCATGGCAGGTTCAGGGAACTGAGGCTTTACATCGTGCCTGTCTTGTCCCGAATCATATGTTGTTTTTAAATTCAACCATCTTCCAAACCACCTGTTTCGGATTGGCCACTTCTAAACAACTAAAGTCACCTTCTGTGCCGGATCTGGGTGCTTACCCCAATTGGGATAACCACACTGATCTGTCCCTTCCTGCTTTGCAGTCATTGGTTTCAAATACATCTTTCAATATTTCGAAATTTAATAGTGCGGGTTGGTTAATTTGGCAAAGCAGCTCTGATACCTGTCAACGTCGTTTTCTAGGGCTACAACCAGGGTATACTCAGGAACGCGTAGACCCTAGGTTTGAGTCGTCACATACAGTAACTACATACTCTGTAGGAAAGTTATGTCAATCCTGGCTGCGTCATTCCACCTTGGCGTCTGTCAAAGTTCATTTATCAAGATTACATGACAAAATAGATTTGAATGATTTTGTTAAAGGTCCTGTGGGTGGCAGAACCAAAAGATGGGCGTATGCTATTTACAACGAAGTCTGGAAATTGTCGCAAGTTGAGGCGGCTTCCAGATTGAGAGCTATTGACCAAGCAAACATGGAAAAGGTATTAGCCGTTATAGATAACAGTATTAACACTCTCTCTTCACGAATTTATACATTAGACAATATTGTTTCTTCAGTTGTTGATATTGTGCATGATGATATGTCTGTGTTATATCATGGTCAAAACCAGTTGCGTTCTGTTATGCAGTTTGCATGGACATTGCAGACGTTAAAGGCAGGGAGGGTCCCTTGGGACTATTTGAATACTACATCTTTATTCCTTCCCTTTATCCTTACTGAGAAGCAGCGGTTCATGTCCATGAAGGATGCTACATATTCATTGTTACATATTGAAAAATTGGAACCGTTACCTTTCTCTGTGGCGGAACTAAATTCGGCCACGTGGTTAGTCCACGGGTTGATCACTCTCCCGTTCGCGCTTTTTAAGTTTACGTCCTGTATGAAACATTATGCTCTGGGTAGATATGAACAGCTGGGCACCGCTTTCATACATGAGGTTTGGTCCCTCCCCTTTACGTATAGATGTACTAGAGACGATACTGAGGTTTATCTGAAGGGTGAGGAATGTACCACGACACCAGATCATTCCTTGGTATGTAGGCACATTCAGTTACACGGTGCATGCAATGTACAAGCCCCGAATTTGGCCTGCGTCCTGAGAGGTGTCCCAGTGCCTGTGATTACGCCTTCTTTCACGCTGCTTGCAAACGGTAGTTATTTAATTTTGAATAATGAAGCTTGCTGCGGGATGTTAGTGGGAATCCCATATATAGTAACTGTATCGCAGAGGGTTGTCTGCTGCAATAATGTTCTCTTTCCACCCCCGCATGGGCGGCTGGATGTTTCCATCTGGCCTTCGATTCCGACCTTGAAAGCAGAGTTCAACAAGATGAGCCGAATAAGAGCTCTATTGTCCCAAAAAGAGGTGCCATTGACTTCCTCTCGTGAAACATTTGTCCTTCACGTTGCAAATACGCGCACTGAGGTGCAGGCGCTTTTGAATACTGACCTCCCCCTGCATTTTGGAGCTTTGATCCAAACAATTTTCAATGCCTCGTCCACGACCGGCCTGGCTCATTTTTTTAAACTTGTGGGCTCAGGCCTCGTGACCTCTTTCCAAACTATTTTTGGTGTGATTCCGGCATTTTTTCATTCTATTTTCTCGAGCATCATTGGAGGTGTTCCGCTGATTCTGGCGCTGGTGGCAGGTGTGCTGCTTTTACTTTTCATACTGCGGAATGGCTGCTCTTTCTGTGCCACACGAGCTCCTGTCCCGTCTACATCTTCTTCGTGACAGGATGCTTGACTATTATGGTACTCTGCCATTGGCGACTTTGAGCCTGGCATATGGATTATCCTTCAGGTATTCCTACTTCACCTGCGTGCAACCTGTCTTTCACTGCCTGGATTGTCCCTTTGAATGGCCTCTGGATTTGTGCTTGACCAACACGGCGTCTCCGGTGCCGGATTTCGATCGACTGATGAGGCCCTTAGTGTCTCACGAGTTTGCCTGTTCTGGTGTCCGGATTATGGCCTGTGGTGCGGCGCATGGTATCCTGGGTAATTGGGACATCGCAAAGGCTGCCTACGACTTCTTAGCTATGAGCTATCTGGAGGAACAGTTCGGTTGCCCTCTGATTGTGCTAGAGGCTCCGTTTATTGGAGAACACGTATGTTCCTTTTCTTTACTTAATTGGATGGCTGAGACTTTTAGTGGCCCTGCAAACGATTTCTTGTTGGAAGCAGTTGCCACGTATGCTGCATATACGTTCATGGATTGACTGTACTGTCGTCCATTTTAACTGTGCCTTTGGACGGCTACCCGGCGCAGCATTTCTTTTTATTTTTTCTCTGCCCGTTATTCGTTTGAGGTTTTTTGATGTTTTTTTTTCCCCTTTTCATTTTTCGTTTTTTCAGACTTTTGTACGATCTGAAAGTTTAAATTGGATACACCTTGTTCTGCTCTGTCGAAACTGAACTCTGCGTTCTTGGTTTTTCTTGCCTATTGAATAGTGCTTCGATCAAGGGGGCATGTAGTGAGGACTCCCTTAATACGTACATACATTGTTAAGTTAGCATAACCACGTTAGATGTTAGAAAACCATCTTGCTGCTTTTGCGCACGACACTGCGTTTACATGTTATTCCTTAAACAAACTGCTGACTCGAGCCTTGCCTCACACAAGAGCAATCTGTTGTTACCATCCCGAGCTCTGCGCAGCGACCTTGGTCTGTACATGGTGTGACAAACAGTCTGGGTTATTACACAATGCATGTTTTCCACTCTAGGTTGATCGACCCACTATTTAGCCATAACACACGAGCAGCTGCAAATACCTGAAAGTTGGTGCTTTTAATATCACAGACATCATGTTTATTATTCAGACCGAAGACGAGCCTTCCTGCGAGAAGACTCCTGATGCTCCTGTGATGTGATTTCACTCAGCTGATCTTTGAGGTATGGGGTCCCCTATTCAAGCCTAAGAGACCTTCTACTAGCCTAATAATAATATTAGCTTCTTAATAAAGGGAAGGTGGTAGTATCCACTGTCATTATAACATGATCACCCCTTTTATATTCTATGGTATTGTAACGATGCTGATGGTTTTGATTTTAACCATTTGTCTGCTTGTATTAGCCAAAGTACTGCATCTTAGGACACGTGGTCTATAAAAATAAACTCTTTTTATTTACACCGTGTCTCTGTTGATTCTTGTTGTGGACTGATGTGAGAATAATATACGAACAGGTATTTCCGATTCCCACCATTCCTGAGAGTACACTAAGTAGCTTGTTCTGGGTTGTCTTTTCATTGGGATCTCTGAGCCGAATCTCGGATAACGAATGGGACACTTATGCTAGCCGGATACTGGGTTCTGGGTTCTGAGGTGAGTTTCTGGTACACCACAATTCACTGAGGTCCTGGGGTTCTACGCATAGTTCTGTGTATAAGCAGAATCCCTGCAACAGGCCTTTAGCGTGTGCTCCACCTCTGCCTTCATTAGCTCCAATGAAGTGTTATTTTCAACTAACTTGTGCCATTTGACTCTTCTCATGTTGTTTAATAGAACTGCATCAGCCGTCACCCTTTCAATTGTCTGCAAATGAGTGTATGAATCCTGCATCTGCAAAGATAACAGGGGATTGTGGTCACTTTCACTTCTCTTTAACTACCATGTCGATAAGTGATGACCACAACTCAAGGTTGATGAAAAAATAATCTATACGACTGCTTCTTAACCCATTACAGTATGTGTGAGAACCCTTTCTGTCGGAGGGTGTCCTCCCATTTACAGCCCTAATGCCCCTCTCCAGACACAAACTTTTGAGTTGGCTAGCAGCCTCTGTCCATTTCCTTATTGGTGGTAGGGTTAGAGATGGAATGCTCCACTGCATATCCTCATAGTCACCAAGGTTGCCATCCTCTAAGTCGAGGGGCTCATAAGAGCAATTAAAATCCCCCTCGATCACCAGGCTACATTTGTCTCTATTTTTATCGATGAATGTTTCAAGTAGTGAAACTGTACTTGATGATTTACCACCCATCATCCCTCTGGCACATACATTAATAACTAAGACATCAGGGGGGTGTTTTGAGCGCAATAATATAGCCTGGTTGTTGGGGCTGTCAATTGATACTTCCTCTAACCTATACCCAGAGTTTTGGCTAACCCATATGGCTAACCCTCCAGAGGATCTGCCTTTTTGGCCACGTACAGCCGGCTTAAAAATATTCAAGTATCCTGGGCAGAATATACAATTTAATGACCAGGTCTCTTGAAAAGCCCATATGTCATGGTCCTCTATAAATACTGACCAATCTTCCGATGCTATTTTCGATTGCAGATCCGCTATATTCCAGTAGGCAAAATTAAACTTATTCTTAACAAGATCTGTCATAGTAAGACTGGTGTCCACCAGGTTACAGTTTACCTGGGCATTTTGTGACTACTTGAGTTTGGGTTTGAGTCCCAGGAGAGATGATGTAACCGACATGTGGGTTTTCTGTGGAAGTATCCATCACGGCCCCTGTTCCTAGTCCCTCTGTGTTGAAATTTACGTAAGCCCCGGTGTAACAGATGGTTTCACCCCCTAGGAAAGTTGCCAAGATAAACTGTGTGGGTGAAGGGATGTTCCATAAACATCAATCCACCCTCTCTAGGGAAGAACCCTCATTACATCTTTGGGCTACTGTGTTACCAGTACTCTGTGCTGGGGGATTATACTTTATCCTGATATTAGTTGTAGTAAAACATTCAGTCCTTAGATCGAATGCCACTAAGTTGTCCACCATTTCTATTGTATTCATTGTTAAACACACATAATCTGTATTATGGTCGGTTACCACAAATCTTTTGGCAGCAAGTATGTCTTCTCTTACTACAGACCTGCACTTCCTCACATGCCGTAACCATTGGAAGCTTTTGTTTATAAGGGACTGTTCATCTTCCCTGATTATGCTTGGAATTTTTGGGGGGATGTTGGTCAAAAAAACTTGACGTTTGGGGTAGATGGGCAATGGTCTTACTTGGATTCTATCGACCCCATACAAAGAGGAGCTCGGATGGCTTGAGGAGATGGAAGTAGACCTTACCGGATCCCCATACCCCTCTATCGCTTGCCAGGAACTATGCTGCCTTTCACGGCTCATGTGAGCTTGGGAATATGGTCTGCCCTTGGTTGGCTGCGATTTTGCATTACTGGGTGGATTAGAATTTACAAAAGAAGAGGCAAAAGCATTGTTTGACATACCCGTACAATCGGTGCCAGAATGGCCTTCTGACTGACCCCTCGGCAAGTGTGCTCTAGCCGTATTTAAAGAATTATTCACAGTGGACAAATTGATGGTATCAGTTAATTTGCCGATCAGAACCTTCAAAGCACTGCCGAGCTCCAAGAGCATACTGGTCAGGGCCATTGGATCTCTGTCAAGGGTGGGGACTGCCCTGAACACGAACACTTACAAGGCCCTGTAGAAACTACTGCATGCTTGTCTCTTGCTGACCCTACGCTGTCTGTGGAAGTGAAAACAACTCTAGTGATGGTACGTCCTCTATAATGGACAGTGGGAGCTCTTTCTGGCTTGATCTTTTAAACATATTGGGAATAGTTTTAACAATCAGGGGAGACGAGGAGTAGTTTATGGGGGAGACCTCGGAAGTACTTCTAGTTTCGCCAGTGGGAACTGTTAAGATCTCTTCACAGTTGCTGATAAGATTATCAATACGGGTCATAACGCAGTTATTTCTCTAGAGTGTGGGTTCTTTGGATGACCTTTTGGTCTTCTTTCCCTTCCCCACTACTCCTCCCTCCAAACTATCCACAGCCTTCCTTTTGCCCGTACTAAACAGTAATAGACAGTAGTAATGGCTAGACAGAATGCAATCAATATAGTGTAATACAAATTGGCAGCCCCACGTACACCGCCTTCCCGGCTAGCTGGATACCCAATAAAAAACACAGGTATAGATCTCTTTTGTCTGGTTTGGTTTCAGTCGGTATCTCCTCTCAACTAAATACTAACACCAAGATGTATTATTTGTCGGCTAGAATAAAAGGATCTGATTATAAACGGGATTACTACAGGAGAAACAGTACCTTGTAATATGACAAGTCCTAAGGGCCCATGTTAGAGGGGTGGCCCTGCCCTGCCACTTCCTGACAGTGACGGGCAGAGGCAGCACTTAAATGTTGTCTTCAGTGCCTCCCCATCGTTAGCAGCTGTGGGATGTAGCGCTATGCACCCTGGGCGTTGCAGTCCTCAAACAGGGTAGCAGCAGTGGAGACAGGAGCCAGATGCTGACAGGACAAGTAGTACGATCCCTGGGATCACGGTCCCACCAGGGAGTGAGGGAAGCACTTGGTTTTGCCCAGAGCAAGACAAGTTTGAAAGCACAAAACAACGCACCCTTGCTGCTTGCCGGTGTTTGACATGCCTTGTCGGGCCGTAACAGGCTTCCCCCCAGACCCTTCTGTTGCTTTCTAGCCGGTATCACGGCAGCATGATCAGAGGTGGGGGTGATGCTCTGTTGGCTGGTGCAGAATCAGGAGGCAGTGCCAAGATACAAGGTTGTCTTGCATGATGGCGGCCCTGGTAAGGCACAGGGAACGGGGGTAGAGTTTTGCAACAGATAACTTTAATTACTTTATCTGGCTGTGTGGATAATTCCTGGACTGTGGATTCTGTTTTATTTGGATCCGGATAAAAAATGTTACAATTTGTTTTCAAACTTTAACTGAATATTTGGTTACACTGATAACTCTTGAGCGCACCCTGCGCGGAGGAAATTGTGGCTAAGATATACTTAATATATCTGCCACCTATCATTGGTGTGTTTCACTATGCTTGCTTTGTTCAGAAGGTCTTTTGTTTTGGGCACAGGATCTACTTGGTCAAGGGTCTGTCTGCATTGAAAAACATATTGGTGTTTTGCTGGTTATTTCTTGGTTTTAATCTGCACATCTAAGTGGTTAATTATTGACTAACTTTTGATTATGCATACCGATTCTTAATCACGAAGTGGCCATCTCGTCTTTATGAATTCAACAGGAGCACTGGGTTCTAAAGGTCTGACATCTCAAGAGGCAATACGTTTCTCTTACTGCAACCCTGTCAGGATTGCTAATATCAAAACATCTCGTAAATTACCCTTGATTAATCCATTTTCGTTGGAGGATAAGCAGACCCGGTTCATGAAAACTAGCCAGAAACTCTTCAGGAATGTTGTCAACTTGTTCCATATTTCTATCTAGGGGTACCAACTTAGAGTCGAGCATCAATTGTAATAAATTGGGGCTACGAATTATTCACGGTTGTAACCCAGAGAAACCCTAACCCCCTACTAGTTCGGAGTCTGGTACTACCCCATATATCCTCTCTAATAGTATTGAGGGGTCTGATTCCTTCTGCGGCAGTGAAGAAATTTCAGTTCTAAATGCTGCTTTGACTTCTGCAATGCAAGATTAATTTGATGATGTGATTTTTACAGAGGAGTTTGACTTTGTCCGTCAAAAAACTCTTGATAATATAAGGAAAAGTATTGGTTTAAATATGGAAGTAAAGTCCAACTCTCAAGGGGGGATCTCTATGAATGATCAGCGTCTCTCTGATACCCCTTGTGTTTATCCTGTTTTAGTTGCCATCGGTGCGATTAATAGTGCCTAAACTAAGATCTCTGATGCTATATGTACTCAATCAGAATCATCACATAATCAAACTGTAATCATAAACAATATTTCTAAATAGATCGAATTGATGCACAATGATTTTAAAGAACTCATAACTTCTGCTAATTCATCATCTCTCTTAATGCAAAGTTTCAGAATTTTCTCAGAGTAGAGGGTTTTATTGACCGTTGACAATTGTTGCCAAAAAAACACAACTTGTTTAAGTGTGAACAATTCACAGAATCTAAAGGGGTTCCTAGAGCATGATAATTCTGAGGTTGTACCATCCTCTGGTCCTCTTTTGGAGAACACCAGCGATTGACTTGTGGCCGCTGTAAAGAAATGTTTCAGTTGAATGGAAAGGTCGGGCTGTTTTGTCAACTTGAACTATGGAGACTTCTGATGAAATGTCAGCTCCGAGAGGGTTTATACGTTTTCCAATTTTTGAATTAATCGCAATCCCTAATTCACTACTTGTATTTTCAGAAGAGCCAACATCTGTTGATCAGTCTGAAGGCTTTCAGCATTATTTCAGTAAAAGAAGAATAAAAAAAAAGAGAAAGCTAAATAAAACAGTAAAGTCTCATAACGACATCAGAGCCATTGAAGGAGCGGCAAAACTAAAAATATTTCCTATTTTTGAAGAACACAGTGGCTGTAAGTCTCCAGCCTGGTCTTCATCTCAACCGGCTAAAGAATTCAGTTCTCAATTGAAGCTGAATTCTCATTTGAAGGACATTGTAATTCCCAACTCTTTAGCAAATATGAGTAGTCATAAAATTAGGATATTTGCAGTTCCAGTTGCTATTACAACGGATTCAATGCTAATTAACCAAACACAGGTTAATCCCAAGGGGTTATTTAAAGAATGATTCAACACTCGCCACCAATTTGTGTGCCACCTATAGAATATTCCAGCACAGTCTCTTTAAATCCAAACTTGGGGAACAGAACCTTGTTAAATCAACCACTCTTGGACTCAAATGAGAACTTGTCATCGGTTATTTCACAGTTATTAAAAATACTCTTACGGGACCGTGACGCGCGCGCACGCAAGATGGCGGCTTTTCTGTAAGCTCCGGTGAGCTTCCGTGTGACCGTTTGGATTCCGGTACACGGAGCTTCGGGAGGTCGTTTCCCGCTAGCGCTACTGCAAGCGGAATGTAGCGAGAACACAGAGGAGGTGCTGCGGCGCTCTGAGAACGCGTTCCACACACCTTAATTGAGGTTCTTGTGTTCTCCTCAGCACGGCTCCTAAGATGGCGGCGCAACGGGGAGTACGAGTACGTTGCCATTGAAGGCTCTACTTCTTGAAGGTTTGGCGGTGAGGTCGACATGAACATTCTCCATTGGCAATGTTTTCAGCGTTGTTATCTACTCAATGAAGTACATTTTGTTGCTAAATGCAGTGTTATCAATGGAAGATACTTTTGAGGAGTGCTGCCACTGTATGCTGTAAATTCACTTTAACTGAGAAATGTAAATTGCTGCCCACACTGTGGTAAAGTTTTAATGAAGTCAGACTGTGACTCCCGGCTACCATTTAGTCGATTATTGAAGATGCGGTGAGCCTGGATACTGCTTTCAAGATGAGGTCTTCTTGGCAATTGTGACTTATGCGTCAGCAGTTTTGAGGGCAGCGTCATGTGTTGCATTGCGTCTTAGGGTGTTGCCCTCCTTATTGAAGCCTATATTTACAGATTTCAAGAGCCAGGAGTTTACCTCACCATATTTCAGCAAATGATAATTATTTCTTCACAAAAACGTATGTGACTGCCATTTTAGATCACGTCGTCCATGCCTTTGCCGCACTGCACGGTATTCTAATAGTATTTTTATTTTTCTGGTGCCATTTTCGTATCCACTTCAATTTTTGGACGACCTCCTTCAACGATTTGGCTATCATTGAATTTGCCCTGGCGTATGGTGGCTCCTCCTTTACCTTACTGCATTTCTTTGTTGTTTTCTTTTACTTGGCACAATGTCTACTGATTCCCACTCTATCAAATCTTCCACCTCCGGTACAAAACCTAAATATCATAAGAATGACCCGCCTTCTCCTATCCACTCTTCTCAAAATCCTGTTCTGGACTCCATCCTTGATGAAGTCCGTGGCCTTCAACCCTTCATGTCAGCCACTAATGAAAAATTGAAACAAATTGAAGAAAGATGGATCGTCATGGAAAGCAAAGTTTTCGATCTGGAACAACGTGTTAGTGACTTACAGGATGCCTCTACAAAAATTCCGCTTCTTGAACAGGAAATTCATAAATTGAAGATACACACGGAGGACTTTGAAAATCGCAATCGCAGAATTAACCTACGCCTTTATGGTCTTCCGGAAAATATTGAAGGATCTGACATGGTATCCTTTCTTCAGAAATTCCTTCCAGAGCTCCTTGATCTCACATCCTCTCCAGGTCCTCTTAATATTCAAGGAGCACATCGCCTAGGTCGATTAAACCCTGCTGCAAATAAACCTCGTGGCATTATTATGCTCTTTCTCGAATTTACTGAACTGATGCATATTTTGAAAGCTGTTAGACTCAAAAGGCGTCTTATTTGGTCAGGTCACGATCTCTTTATATCGCAAGATGTCTCCAATGCAACCAATGCTCGTCGCAAAGAATTTCTTGCTTTACGCCCACATATGAGACGTCTCAACATTCAGTATGGAATTCTTCATCCATGTCTCTGCAAAATTACTCATGAAGGACGATCACAATCATTTGACAATCCGGAAAAACTTAAACTTTATCTTCGGAGTCTCCCGTCACATGGCATGGATACTAATCCTTGACTAATTCCTCTTATGGATTGTTACACCGTATTCTGTTAATTGGTTTCTTTAAAGTTTTTTGTTGATGGTTTATATCATCAATATTTTTGTGGCTTTCGCTCTCTTTCCTTCATTATAGTTATTGTCGTGGTTCGTGTCCTCTGGCGTCTCTCTGCTCCTCTCTCTATGACTTCTCTTTGTTCTTTACAGATCCGGATGTTATTTCTTGATCTGTTTACATGTTTCTATTTCTCTCTTTTGTTTCTTTTTCTTTTTCTTTTTGTCTGTCTCTTCTCTTTACCTACTCACTCTTACTCAGCTGTAATCGGGTTTTTCTGTACCTGTCTCATCTTTAATACTAAGTCGCTCTCTTCACATAATGAACATTGTCTTTCCTTCTTTTGTCTTGTCGATTTTGCAGTTTTGTGTTCCTGTTCCCTCATGTTTACCTGCTCCCAGAATTATGGTTAATGTGACTTCGTGGAATGTTCGTGGTCTTGGTCATCCAGTCAAACGTCAAAAGGTATTGTCTCACCTTGCTAAACTTAATACCCAAGTTGCTTTTTTACAGGAAACCCATTGTAATGACAAAGAATCCCTTAAACTTAAACGCCAGTGGGTTAATCAAATTGTTTTTTCTCCTGCGATTGATCGTCATGGTGGTGTCGCTATATTATTTCATAAATCTATTAATGCACAGATTATTTCCTCAGAATGTGACCCTGATGGTCGGTGGGTATTGGCAGAGGTTGTTATAAATAAAAGACAAATAACTTTTTTCAACATTTATGGTCCTGTTTAACCAGATTCTGAATTCTGGCATTCTATAAAGCTGAAACTATTGTCAATTGCTAATCCTAATATTGTGATTGGGGGTGATTTTAACAATTGGTTAGACCCATTTACTGATAGACAATCCAATTGTAAGTTTAAACCTGACAAAACCCACAAATCATTTCAAGCAGCCCTTTCCTCTCGTCCATTATTTGATACGTGGAAAACATGTAACCCAGATACCTTAGAATTTACCTTTTTTTCACCCGTCCATCATACCAGATCTCGTATAGATTATATTTTAGTTTCCAAATCACTGCTACCATGTCTCCAATCTTCTGATATTGGATCCATATTTATTTCTGACCATGCTCCTGTCTCCACCCTTATCGACCTATCTCTCACCACATGTAAACAAGGTAGATGGCGCTTCAATAATTCCCTCCTATCGGATCGTTCCTTTATTTTAGAAGCGACCTCTTTCATTAAGGAATTTTTTACCTTTAATAACTCTTTAGACACTTCCGTTCACAACAATTGGGACGCCTTTAAAGCTTCCTTCAGAGCATTCCCTCTTGCTTACTCCTCAAGAAAGAAAAGATTACTGCAAACTAAATATAAAGATACCCTAACCCTTCTAAAAACATTAGAACACAATTATTATTCTTCTAAATCTCCCTCATCACTACAAGAATTGATTAAGGCTAAATCCTCCCTGAATAAAATTGTCACTGCGGATGCTTGTAACATCCTCCTTAAGATCAAATCGAAATACCATGGAGGTCAAAATAAAGCTGGAAAAATGCTAGCAAATTATTCAAAAATTAAATCAGAACGTAAAGTTATTGGCCCCATTCATTCTGAATCAAACAACACACTCCTGTCATCGGATTCCGATATTATCTCCACATTTCAATCATACTACAATCTCTTATACACAGAAACTATCACGCCCTCTGAAGATGATCTTACTTCTTTTTTCCATGATATCCCCAAGCCTAAAATTTCCCAGGATAATTTCGAACCCCTTGAAGAAGACATTTCTTTACAAGAATTAACCAATGCTCTTAAATCTTTGAAAAAAGCGAAGGCTCCTGGTCCTGATGGATTTTCAATAGAATTATTTTCCACTTTCTCCTCAATTTTTGCTCCCAAATTGTTACAACTTTTTAATTCCTTTATATCCAATTCCCAAGCCCGTGGCTCTTTTCTGGAAGCCCTTATTATTGTAATTCCCAAACCAGATAAAGACCCCTCCTTTTGCAAAAATTTTCGTCCTATATCATTAATTAATTATGATTGTAAGATTTTTGCAAAAATTTTAGCTTCCCGTTTGGAAAAAATTATCCCTCTTCTCATAAAGCCTGACCAAGTTAGCTTTGTTAAAGGTCGTTTGGCCTCTGATAACGCCAGAATGTTTTCCAATGTTCTTGCTCTTAGTAGAAATTATCCAGCCCCACTAGCTGCCTTACCCCTAGATGCAGAAAAAGCCTTTGATTGTGTTAACTGGGCGTTTTTATTTCATGCATTACATTGGTTTGGTTTTGGTCCAAAGTTTATTTCATATGTTAAATTGTTATATACCAATCCAAAAGCATGTATTTTTGTTAATGGTCTATTTTCCCCTTATTTTTCCCTTCAAAGAGGTACTCTTCAGGGCTGCCCCCTTTCACCACTTTTTTTCTTATTATGCTTAGAACCTTTTCTGGAACGTATTAGAAATAACCGTCTCATTTCTGGTTTTAACTTCAAGTCCCGACAAATTAAATTATCTGAATATGCTGATGATGTCCTTATTTATATGTCTAATCCTGTGTCTTCCCTACCCCCCTTTTTGCAGGAAATTGCATCATTTGCTAAGGTTTCTGGCTACAAATTAAATTTTTCTAAAACTGAAATCTTACCCTTAAACCCTACATGTTTTAGATATATGTTTGACTCGTCTAATTTCACCTGGTGTCCCCTAAAAATAAAAAATATCTTGGCATATGGTTCTCCCCCAACATTCGTGACACATTGTCCCATAATTTTACTACCTTAAAACTTAAAATTACTAATTTGTTAAACCTCTGGTCTCCTCTGTTCCTCTCTTGGTGGGGTAGACTTGATACAATTAAAATGATGATTGTCCCTCAGATTCTATTCATACTATCTATGTTACCTTTTAAAATCCCTAAATATTATTTTTCTCAGCTTAACTCATCATGCACTAAATTTCTCTGGAATAATAAACATGCACGTATTGCTTTGTCCAAACTGATTCGTCCTATGGGGGGTAAGATTCCCTGATTTTGCTTTATATCATAACGCCTTTTTGATTCGTCAATTTTATGCTTTATCTAAAGATTACCAGGATTCACCTAAACCTCCATGGGTCAATCTTGAGTGTTCACTGTTAAATGGTTTTTCAATGAGAGATGTTGTCCACATAACTAATTGTACTTTTGTTTCCAAATACCCAATTCTGAAACATTCTCAATCCTTGTTACAAGCACTTTTCTTTACGAATTTGGATGACTATCAATCTTTTCTAGCGTCATCACTTTGGTTTAATAAATACATTAAGTTTCGTCACAAATCATTTTACTACAAACAATGGAAAGAAAAGGGTCTTATTTTTGTACACCAAATGTTTGTGAATAATGTAATTCTTTCTATTTATCAGTTGCAAGAATCTTTTCGATTACCTGACTCCTGTATTCAACAATATAATACTCTAGCCTCAATACTTCAGGATTGTGTACAGAAATTTCTCTCTCTACCAACCCCTCCTTCTTTTCTTCCTGATACTCCATTATATCAAATTTCTGCTGATACCGTGCCTAGTGCCTCTTTTATATATAAATCTTTATCTACCCCTGTTGGTACACGGACTAAATCTAAGGCTGAACTAGAGTGGAAACATGACCTTTCTTTGACTTGGTCGATCTCGCAATGGGATAAGTTTTGGCAAAAAATATTCAAGACTTCCAAAGCTGCTAATATCACACAGTCCCTGTACTTTATTTATAATAGAGTTGTCATTACTCCCCTTTTGTTACATAAGTTTAACCACTCTGCTTCATCATTTTGTTGGTCTTGTCTTAATGCTGAAGGTTCTTTATTGCATTTATTGTTCTATTGCCCCAAGGTTTATGCATTTTGGACTGCTATATGGTCCAAGTGTACCCTGATCTTCTCTTACAAAACTCAACTTAGTATTCATAATGTATTTCTAGGCACCATGTCACCTGATTTGGCTCAAGCTAATCCCACATCTCCTTTATTTGATTTATTTCTTGCGGTGGCTCTTAAAGTCATATTAACCTGCTGGAAAGACAATTCTAAATTATCCTTTTTACATTGGTGAAACTATATATGTGATGAGCATAGAATTGCCTCTATTCCTCAATCTTCTATCCTTCTTCAAATTAAATCTGATTTACTATGGCTACCTTTTACGACTTATCTGTCATTATCATTTTAACCCCTTTTTATCCTCACTACTGAGTTCTCCTTCTCTTCCTTCTCTTTTCTTCACTCGTTTCCTTTCTTTCTTTTTCTCGTTCTCTTCTTTCTTATCTCTTTCCTCTATAAAAATTACTCTACCCCTTTAAATATTATATTCCTTCTAACATTCACATAGGTTCTTTGTATACCACTGCAATTTCCTAGTCTCATATCTTTTTCCTCAGGTATACTCTCTTTTTTTTTTTTTTTTTTTTTTTTAGGCACGTTATTATAAATGCTTTTATACTCTGTAACCTTTTCTATGTAATTATCCTATTATACAGTTACTATTTTTTAGAATGTTTGTATACTTACATTTTGAACATTATTGATTAGTCTTTACCTGTACTCATGTGCTTTCTTATTATCAATAAAAACTATTTAACTAAAAAAAAAAATACTCTTACAACTTTAGCAGAAAAAAAACACAAAAATTCAATCTGGAATGGATTACAAAAGTAAATTATGAACCTGTGGTTAAGACTCTAAATTCGGCTCCTGGCTCAAATTCTTTATTTTCAGCAGAACTCACAATCAACACCCAGGTTTCTAAATAACATGTACAATTCTCAACTTTAACTGTAGCATTACCTTGTGGTCTTCCAGTCACATTGATGATCTGGCTTCAGTGCAAATTGATTTTTGCCCACAGTATCGTTCTCATGGAGGCATGACATTTTACCCCATTTGACGGAAATTTATACTTTTTCTGATTTGAAATCAGAGTATCTACTGTTGGTAAAGGTCATTGTTGATCTAGGGACTGGGAAAGAGATTACGCATACAAGTTGATCTTTGGTATTACGGATACATTTTATTTGGGAAATTGGTGATTCACTCGCACAGCAGGGCATTATGATCCATAAAGTACAAGATGAAAAATGCACCACAATATTGCAGAATTAAAAAATATAAATCAAATTACTGGTGACAAATAATCTGTTTGTAATAACAGCTACAAAGGGCTGGAAACATTAATAATGAATGAATTTAAAAATATTAGAAGTAGTCTTTCTAATACATCGTTGGTCATCAGATATATCATATTAAAGGACAGTGATCATTCTAGGCTTAGGAGAATTACCGATCAGCAGTTCAGGGGTCTTATGAGATGGATCAAAGAATATGGTGGTAGCATCACTAACAAAGTTTTTTAAATGCCTGTATATTTTATTAGTATTTATTGACCGTGAAAGGCCTGACTCTAAAGTAATGCAGAAATGAGGACCTACTTTTCTTGTATTTTCTGCCTCCCCAGACTTGGTTTTCAAATAACCCCCTAAATTTCCCCCAGACCAGTCTATTAGTAAAAGACAGAACCACGCCTTACACACTTCTCAATTCTTTTGCTCTGAGAATTTGGGGAATTCACAATCGCCACTGATATATCTACATTTTGTTGGTAAAGGAGATATGACATTATAGAGCTCAGAGGTACAAGCCCACTATGAAGGCATCTATCACATGATGAATATATTGAACTCTCCTATATGCACAATATGCACCTCTCTGACATATGCACGACCTGTAACTGATTTATCCACATCATTCAGTCTGGCAATATGCTCAATATGGACATCTAAAATGTCCTATCATAGGCGTACATCAGGTCTCCAAAATGTGCATATATCATAAGCTCATGTAAAATGCAATGTCCCTGATATGCCTATGGCATACGATGCAGACTCTTTGTATATGCACAGTATGTAATGCTGTGGTATCTGCAAATTACACTTTTCAGATGTGCAGATGACTTAAGCTTCATAGCGCATATAATGGAGGTCTGTAAATTTCACATATCAGAGTGAGAAATGTCCACCTGTGCAGGCTTCTGTTTAGACTGCACACCTCGCACTCAAACAGGCACACTGCCCACCCTGCACTGAAACAGGCACACCACTCACCCTGCACTCAAACAGGCATACCGCTCATGCTGCACTCATACGGGCACACCACTCATCCTGTACTCACACGGGCACACTGCCCACCCTGCACTCATACATGCACACACTCATCCTGCACTTGTACAGGCATACCACTCACCCTGCACTCATACTGGCACACTGCTCACCCTGCACTGAAACAGGCACACCACTCACCCTGCACTGAAACAGGCACACCACTCACCCTGCACTCACACGGGCACACCACTCACGCTACACTCATAAAGGCACACCGCTCATCCTGTACTCATACAGGTACACTGCTCCTCCTGTACTCATACAGGTACACTGCTCATCCTGTACTCATACAGGTACACTGCTCATCCTGCACTCATACATGCACACCACTCATCCTGCACTTGTACAGGCATACCACTCACCCTGAACTCATACAGGCACACCACTCACACTGCACACACACACAGGCACACCACTCACCCTGCACTCACACACAGGCACACCACTCATCCTGCACTCACACATAAAGGAAACGGAAAGGCTTAAACACACCCAGGAATCTTTAGAATCATAGCTATACATGATCACACTTTACGTCCATTTAATACCTTTAGAGGAACACCCTCTTTCTGAGACCAGAACTTTTAAGGTTAAATCAATGAATGCGCTGAGAGGCCAACAAGGAACCAACCTTGTTTACCTTTCCAGCAGCTGTGATTGATGTGCCCGGCCTCTCTTCATTGCAGTGGGCAATAAAGAGGGGAAGCAGGTCTGGACACTTCAAGGGTCGTTGCTGCCTTTAAAGCGTCTATACAGAGTAATTATGCAGTTGAAATATGCACACTCGACACAGGGCAGAGGGCGTTTTTTTTAACTGCAAAAGGGTGACTTCCTCATTAAAACGCTAGTAAAATGCCTGAGATGTAATTGCATATCCCTTATTGTAACGCAAACTTCTCTTTCAATGTGCAGGGAGGCCAGGAGCATTATTAGACCGACTTCAGATGGCATCTCCATATCACACTTACAAATGGCAACGCGCTGTTTACAGCATTAATGCCGTGATGTGTTAGCTGCTATTTTTACATACCCAATGCAGAGGTACCCTCTCCCATGAGACAGTCAGCCAGTCAATGGAGACATGAGGGCTGGGCCTGCAGCCTGGCACCAATCCACAAAGGCACACGCAGCTCCAAAGAGAGGGGCATCTGGCAGCACTGACACGTCTGCAAACCTGCTGCTCGAGGCAACAGCGGTGACAGAACCAAGGCACACAATGCCGAGTTAAAAACAAAATGATCTGCACCCCATGCTTCTTCTCTCGTGTGCACCAAGTGCCAAATACGCTGAGGGTCCTTCGACCAGCCCATTCTCTTTGAAGCAAAGGCATTCCAGGCCAGCATGGGGTGGGGGAAGGATTTGCACGTTTACACCTAATCTACTCTGCCTCTCTTGTCTCTGGTGCTGTGTGCACCCCGCCCCAGGACTTAACAGACATTAGGAAGCAAATATACTGGCTAAGGAATTTGGTAGTAGGTCTGGGTATCTGCTTAATGAAGAGAAGACCCAGATCATCTGCACCAAGAATATTATTAAGTCAGATAATAGATATTTAGATTCAGCAGTCTATCTAGGGATTAGAGTTAACGCGGATGTCGATAAGATCATTACGGAAAATTATAGCCCTCTTATGGTTGCGATGGAAGCAGAGTTAAAAAGGCTGGATGTTTTACACCTTTCCCTGGTGGGAAGGATAAACGTACTTAAGATGACATTTTTTCCTAAGATTCTCTATTTGTTTCGAGCTATCCCTTTATTATTGGAGGAAAGAATTCTAAAAAAACTGGAAGGCATTTTTAATAGGTTCATTTGGCAATACGGGAAAACCAGACGCTCGTTGAATCTTATGTCACTCCCGTTTTATAGGGGTGGTATGGCTCTCCCAAACCTTCGGTTATATCATTTTTCTTGTTTACTGGCACATATGTCAATTCTCTTTCATCGTGATTCTAGCCTAGTAGCGGCCCAGGGAAGCAGTCAGGCCCCCCCTTCCATTTTTGAGCTCCTTTTTGGGAAAAATGCTATAGGGCTGCTCCTGAGGGAGGTTGATCGGAGATTTTATAAGAAGCCTAGATTGAAGATAGCGATTGGGTTATGGGGGACTTGGAAAGCAGTCCAAAAGTTGTTGGAAATCCCCAAGTATAACTCTTATCTCCTTCTTTGGAACTCTAATCTATTTCCGTTTCTGGGCATGAATATGATTAATCCTCTCTGGAGCGAAAATGGTATTAGATCTGTGGGCGATTTTCTGGAGGGCGAGGAATTCTTAGGTTTTGGAGCATTCCAGTCTAAATTCGGGATCTCTACTAACCATTGGTTTTTGTACGGACAGGTAGTAAAAACATTGAAGGCTTGTAGACCAAGAATCCTGACATCCACAAGTTTTCCTTTACTGGACTATGTAGGGAACGGGGGTAATAAAATAAAAATCATATATAGTCATTTGTTGGAGGGAATACAGGATGATTTGGAGAAAGTAGAGTCCTCATTAGCACTCAAGACAGGCGATCCTGATGTGGACTTAGATCTTGCTCTAATATTAAATAAGAAATTACTTCGCTCATCTAACCTGAGGGCTCAGCATTATAAAACACTATTTAATTTGTACTTTACGCCGGCAAAGCTTGCAGCTTGGGGTTTGGTGCAGAAGGACAACTGCCCTAGATGTGATAAAAGCCCAGCGGATTTAATACACATGTTTTATCAGTGTGAAAAGTTGTCTATTATTTTGAAAGAAATATCAATCTTCTTGGAGGGGCTTTTAAAATGCAGAATTAATATCTCTTCCACATTGATGTTAATGGGAGTAGATAGGAGTATGAAATTATGTAACACTGCGGAAGCTTTGGTTTTTATTTGTACAGCTGTGCTTCGTATTAATATTTCTGCGGGTTGGAAGGATTTTTCTCCTCCCACATTTCAAATGTGGCTGGCAAGGCTGCTCGGGATACACAATATAGAATCATGTTTATTTGAATTAAAAAGCATCACAGTAAGGGATAAGGGGAGAGCCATCTGGGCTCCATTAACCAGCTGGAGAAATCTTTAGCAGCCATATATTGAATTGTTTCTGCATCTCTATTGTATAAGGCTCATTAAGGCATTTGCAGGATAAATAAGTTTCACTGTTTTTTGCGGATTTCCTTTGTATAACATCTGTAAACTCAATAAAAATAAAAAAAATAAAATAAAAAGGAAGCAAATACACTGGCATTGCAAAATCCCACCATCCTGATGACACAACACTTGGGCGAGTAAACTCTCGCCCAGGCTCACACATGCACAGCTGCATCCACTTTCACAGTGCTTAAAAAAACGAGTTGCAGGTTACGTACTCCCAGCAACTAAGCACCGCAAAGCCTTTCATGAAAGTAGCTCTGTTTGGTTTTTCTTTTTTTTACTGTTAGTGAGGCAGCCCCTTAACAGCAGCCGCCCATGTAGACGCAGACCTGAGAAATAAGTGCCGGTGCTAAGCACCAGAAAACACAGGCACAAATTAAGCACTGGGTTGAAGTGATTGCAATAAAGAATAAAATGGGCAGGCTCAGTGGAGGATTACTTGCCCGAATCAATCTCAATTTAAAGTTCAGATATTCGGTTGTGATATTTAAATCTTTTTTATACTTGGTGTGCTTATTGAATTTCTAGCTCATTCAAAGCTTTTGATTATTACTGCATACGTTCCACCGTCATTACTAAAAGATCTTTCTTATCGCTCTTCTTGTCAATTTTTCGTAGAAAATCAAATATATATTGTTAAATGTGTAATAGTTATTACTGGTGATTTTAATACAAACCTTATGGATGAAGACATTTTAATGGCAGAAGAGGATTCTGAAGACAGTTTTTTTGGCATTCCGTTATTAAAGTACTCTCCTGTTAAGCAGACACCTATTGATAAATATATCAAATCATTTTTTGATGATCTGGGCTTCCATAGGAGATTTTCTACTAATCAACAAATTACACATATTCAGCAAGACATAAATACACTTTAAATTGCACCTGTGTGCATGTCACAGACTTTGTTAAATGCCAAATTGTTAAGATTGGCTATAGAAAAGAAAGCAACCACCACCTTCAGTTAACTGCGCTTAAATGGTCGCATGAGGAGTTTTGTACTGGTAAACCTGCAATTTTCTAAATATTGAAGAGATTACCTTAAAATCACTTAAATAGAATTGTTGATTAGCTTACAAATTAGAAGAGGTGTGGGAAGTGCTTCCTATTAAATTGATTCTATTTAATATTTCTGAGGCCTTTTATAACATGAATGCATTGGAATGGGAAAATGTAGTTTCAGAAGTTTCTAATTTGCTTTCAACAAGATCACCAAGTAGGTCATTACAATGCCGGCTGGACCGGCGTCCGTGGTACTGGTGGAGGCAGACGGACCACCGCAGCCATGTCAGATGAGTTAGCTCCCACCTCTGGATTACAATGCATGGGTATGCTTAGAAATCCGACCGCCATGGTCTGTTTGACTAAGACAGAATTTTACGACTGCAATGGTCTCAGAACGGACCAATGGAGGTTGTTGGGGAGGGCACCAGTCTATGGAGCACCCACCCAATTATGATGCTTCATTCAGATGAGCCGACCATAGTGATCCAGCCACTTCAGCAGAGCAGGCAGGAAGGTAGGGATAAAAGCCCGACAAGCACCTCCACGCACCTTCCCACGCCGACATGGAGCCTATGCTACAGATCATGCCAATACTGTACCTGTTTGCTCATGGACCAAATCGGCATCTTCATGGACGCCACCGCCGGTAAGTGGCACATCCAGCCGCACATATATGGTCCACAACCAAATTGAGTGACTGCCATGCTAGAGCAGGCGTGCTCCGCTGTAGATAGGAATGGTGGACTGCAATCAACATGTGCCCAATTGAACACGCGCAGACTTATACTCAATACAAAATGTATGAGAACTCGGAATTGACAGGGCCAGAAAGGACCTTCGAAAGACCGGGTAGTGACGCATGTATTTAAGTGTATGAAGTTTTCCGGGGTTGTTGGTGGTAATTTACGTCAGGTGTCAAAAGATGATGCAGATAACTGCCCCAACGGAGTTTCCTTATTCAGGGTGTGAACTATAACTAAGGCTCCCTGTTTTCTGTTTTTACAGATAAATACAGACAGAAAACAATGTGTTTTCTGTCAGCATTTATTTTCAAAAGTGGATAAATACAGAAAAGTGTGCTTCTTTTAAGTTATTTTATGTTATGTTATGTTAGCGGACACTTGTAGAGCGCAACTTTCACTCCGGGGAGCATTATGGCGTGCTGTCTTTCATGAATTGTAGCCCAACGGCTGAGCAGTTGGACAGCATGGGAAATTAAAAAACAGGATGACATTTCTATAAATATTTGCATATGTCAACATACATTTGTGGTATAATGCTAATATTTAGTGAATGTATTGTTACATAATATGTGGCAGCTTAAACAGCTAAATCATGACAGACATCGAAGTATGAGCGCGCGTCTATCAGTAAAATAAATATGTAAATGTACAGTTTTTACAACATCATTTATACACAAAGCACAAAATAAATATGGATAAATACAGATAAAATGGCAAAAAAATAAATATGGATAAATACAGACGGAAATGTTAAAAAAATAAATACCATAAAATCCGGAACCCTAACTATAACCAACTCCGCAGCAGCGCCACCTACCACTGCCGAAATATGGAACAGACAATGAGACCCTTTTAAGTCAATAAGCAGTATCGATAGGTCAGATAAGAAGCAGAACCATAGATATATTTCTAATAAAGTAACTCCTAGTACCAATGCAAGTAACACCCAATGGCCCAAAGAAATCACTGAATCCCTGTAGACGCAATGCAAATATTGCCCACAGATACCTTGATGTCGTGCAATGGCACAATACCAAAATGTGTGAATAGATGCTTGTGAGTCACTTTCTCATGGACCTGACCCATGCACCTGAAAGTGTTCCTGCAGGACACTCATCACACTCAAAGTACTGTTGAGGAGGACACCGAAAATACATACGAACACACATTTCACCAAACAGTAAAAATCATCTATTACAGAGGTGATAGAGATGGTGGGCATATGTCAGTGTGTGTATGTGAAGCATCCCAGGTGAGAAGTAACAAGACGATGCACATCACCTGAATGAAAACATTGCCAGACAACTTAGACCCTCACTATACATCAAGAATGTGCGCCACACAATACATAGCCCCTCTCCCCCCAACACCACCCTGTGAATAAGGCTAGGGGTGTAGATTTCCAGGTACAAATATAAGTAATTGGTCCCTCTATGTAAAATCACCAAATGTATGTTCCCATCACATCGGCATGGTTTAGCGTATGTCCACAACAGTGACTATCTACACCCACCCACTCACATCATCTACATGTGTGGACATCTCAGAAACAGGTTGGTATCATAGTACAATAAACAGTGGCACAAAACAGCACCTGCCCACCAAGGACATAGTCTCATAAGTTGTGATACACTCACATTCCTCAAAAGTCAACACTTGTATAGTCCTAAATAATATAACTGTATTGTGGTCTGTGTCACCATATGAAGTACTACACAACAAAAGCACTGTAGTGCACCTTCCTACATCACACACATAAATACGATAAGTCAGGTCAATGGGATAGTCACTGATTTTCATATGGCTGCGCCCACTCTGGGGTGGCCTAATGAGCAAAAGAACAATGGATTTAACCCAGATCTCTTGACTGGGTGTGAATGTTTGATTCATTCAGCAGTCCGTCCATCATCTGTTGCTGTAGCACAATTGGGATATAATTCACTTGTAAAACCACAGTGCATAGACCCACATCCTCCTTCACTCCATAACATCTTTCAAGGTGTGACTAGACTCACCACTGCAAATGGATCAGCTATTATAGGAAAACCTACCCTATTGTTATCACATACCCCAAAAAGGTTTCTCGGTAACTAATCACATCAGTACCAAATGCAGGACTAAGGTTAATATGATATGATCACTCTTTATTCAGACAGATCACATAAATTGTGCACAAAAAATGCCAATGGCTCTTCCAATTATGTCCATGTAGACTAACTAACTGCTATGCCACAATACTCGCTGTCAATATCACTGCCAGGGAACCCTCCCCATGAAAGGGGCATGCAATGGGTAGTCCAGGCACCTCTGAAGAGCCATTGGAGGTGGGCTGAGGTGTGGATTGGGGGGCTGGGTTGAGCCTGGGGAGGGTTTAGGTCGGTGTCTGCAGGGTGTGGTAGGCAGATGGGAGTGATGGGCTCAGGATTGGGCGGTCTGATTCTTGGTGTGGGAGAGCTCGACTCAGGATTTCGAGGACTTTGATGGATCATTTTAGGGATCTTGTATGAGGGTAGTGAGTAAAATAGGGAGGATGGGAACAGGTTGAACTTTCTTCTTTTTTAGAAGCACTGGGGTGGGTAGGGGAAGAGGACCTTTTGGTATTGGGAGAGGGTGGGCCTGAAGCAGGACGGGTGGTTTTTTTTTTTAAACAGTTTTGGTGGGAGGGTTTGTTTGTACCAGAGGGGCCAGGTTCTTTGGGTGTTGACTTGGAAGGGTAGGGGAGGGGTGGGAAACCAGACTTTTTGGGTTTGAGTGAGGGGGGGAGTTGTGGCAGTGAAAAGGTCAAGGGCACACAGGATAAGAGCTCTGTGAGTCTGAGGAGGAGAAATGGCATGGGGTTGGGTTTTTGAGGTAGAGGGAGGTAAAGATTGAGATGTGGGTTCATGTGCAGTGCAGTTTCTGGATGTGTTATATATGTTTTGTTGTTTTGTTGTGGGATGTGTCTTGTGTTTCGAAGTGTGTGATATTTCTGTGGCTGGTGTTTTGGGTGTGGTGTCTGTGATGGTGGAAATGTCTGTGGCTGGTGTTGTGGGCGTGGTGTCTGTGTGTGGTGGTGGAAGTGTCTGTGGCTGGTGTGAGTGTGGAGTCTGTTTGGGTGATGATGGATGTGGTGATGAGTGTGGTGGCTGCATGGTGAGTAGGTGTGCTGGTTTTTGGCATCTTATGTTTGTTTTTGTGTGTGCTGCATGTGACTGTTGATGTGGATGCATGATGTTTGCATGTGCATTGGACAGGTTGGGGGAAAGGGACAGTGATTGGTGAAGGAGCAGAAGGTGGGGTGGAAATATGGGAATGTCTGGAAGGCTGCTGTGAGTGTGGAAGCCAGAGCTTGAAAAGATCTCTGTAAGTCAGACATGTCAGCATGAATTCCTTCCAGGTACGACACCATCAAGTTTTGTTGGGATGTTTGCACCTGGAGGGCATTCAGCACTGCTGTCTGACCCACAGAGATCTGTCCTAGGAGGTTAATAGCCTCCTCACTCAGGTCACCAGGCGGGACAGAGAAATGGGGATGAGGTGCTTGGGGGGCAAGGAGACTCCCCTGCTTAGGGGAGCAGGCCCGGACACCTGGTTGGGGAGCAATAGGGAGGATGGAGATGGTGTGGTGGTGGATACAGATGTAGCAGACTGATGTCCAAGGGAGTCTACCACCACCGGGGAGTGTCCACCTAATCCAGACAAAGATGTTGAAATAGAGTCATCCTGATTTTCCTCTGTGACACTCCCACTATCCTCTGGGCCACAGGGTCCCTCGATGTCACTCGGTTGAATGGAACCACTGAGGCCAGCTGCTTCCCCACCTGTCTCGATCCAGTGTCCTTCACTGTCCTGGGCTGATGCTGAAATAAGAAGATACAAATGAAAGTTGCAATAGTATGTAGACACTACACAAACATATAATTATACAACACATCACACAATAGCTGCTGAATAAAACTGTCAACCAAAATTTACTTGGCCCCCAGAGTGTCATGAAGACATACATAAATGGTGAATGAGCTGTGTACAGGCCCCAATATTGGTGTCAACACCACTATCAGCTACACCTACATGTGTCACCATGTCCATAATCCTGCCACATTTGGCTATCAAATAATGTCCTCACCCTGTCTATCTAGGAGCTTAGGTCATGCCAGAGGTAAAATATATCGCCTAATGTGATGCAGCAATTGAAATCTACACTACATATTGACATGAGGCCCTGCAATCTGCTATAGTTTTTGTTTCAGTGACACACTATATGTCGGACGGTTGGGCCCCTGCTACAGATAAGTGGCTGTATCTACTGATCCACAACATGATCATCACATGGAAGTGCATATTATACATTGTAATCCCGCGGCGTCCGCTGGCGACGTACTTTACTACATATGTAAGCGTTTCAATGACATCAGTACATTTCTAGTACATTGGTAATGTTTACTCCACAAAACGGGATTACTCATGTCCAATAGGGGGGGTCTATTCACTTGACATGTCATGGATAGGTAACACATATACCAATGTAGCACTGACTGGTGAGAAACACATATGAGCCCAACATGTCAGCATTAACCCTGGGCGTAGTACTACGCTACGCTCGCTTAGTTTGCGCTACTACGCGCTACGCACGTAGCACAGTGCAAAAACGCGTAGCACTGTGCAAGATGCCGTTTGCAATGACTGCACAGTGCGGACAAGCATCCGGCACTGTGCATTCTGTGCGAACAGCATTTTCCCTACCGCACTACGCAGTTCGCGTAGCTCGCGTAGTGCAAAGTGTACTTCGCGTAGTGTAGCACCACTACGCAAACTACGCCCAGGGTTAGTCAGCATACCACTCCCTGAGGTACCTCACCAGCCATATAATGGCCACACACAGATGCACATATGTATACCTCCTGACTGCATACACGTCACAATGTTCTGCAATGGATCATTGCGCAAACGTTTTGGAAGCTTGTACAAGCTTGTATGCTTTTGCCTCCACATTAGACCTATGTAATGATGTAAGTCAATGCTGATGTGTGACTCACTAACTGATGTCTACAGTACGTGCTGACACTTCCTCTGTATACTCCTCATTTATTCATATTGTCATATACACATTGAAACAACATATGATATAATATGGGATATTGTCAGGACAACTTGTACACCGTTTTCATCAGGTATGGAGCAGTGGTACATGTGGCAGTACAACACATATTTTTACACATTCCAGCATGTAGGCAACAACATATAGGACAGAAGTTGTTTTTACCCAAGATTGGCCTCTTACGAAGGGGATTTAGTGCTCAGTGCCTTCATCCACAGTGCATTGAATCACATGCCGTAAGTGAGGGGTCCACCATCAAAAGACACACAGTGGTGCAGGAAAAACACTCCAGAGACAAGACTGATAAGTGAACTGTCTGGGATCATTGACAGATATTGCTACCAAAGATGATGATGCTACTGTCAGCAAATAGCCAGGCAGGTGGCAGCTCCACATCGGACACACATGTGTGACTTCAGCATGCTTAGTTTATGATTATATGTAAAGTGTCTTGAATTAACAACATGGTCCTACAACCAGACATACGCATGCAATTACGTTCTCCTTGAGTGGAACATGAGTATACTTCCACCTAAAATGGTCAATAGCTGCCTGTATGACAAACAAAATATGTTGAGGCTGCTCCTCTAGTGTGCCATAGAGCTGGTGGTTTTGGAGAAGGACCCCTTCTACCAGTGTGTGCAGCTCCTCTGGAGTGAAGGGAGGGACCCTCTGTCCTGTACACCGTGTCATGGCAGCTCCCAGAGATGGCAAACAGCAGCTACAGATGAGGAGGTATACTTAGCAGCAGTGTCTTGAGGCAAGTGGTAAGTGTTAGCAACCGCAACCTTTAAATACAATACACACACGGTCTTTACTGTACATTGGACCATAGCGGCCGCATTTTACATATTTCTTAAATGGCTGTGACTGCGGTGATAGGACACGCCTACCATGTAGTTCAAATCAGCGGGCGGATGCCAACTGGGCATGTTCTATTAGCGAATTCAAGAATCACCTTAGGCGGACCTCTATGTTGGACAAAACATCACATCTGACCACAGCGGTCACTAGTAATAACTTGCTCTAATGGCTGAAGTCGCATTGGTAGGACACGCCTACCTCGCGGTTCTAATCAGCTAGAGGTTGCATGTCCCTTTGGTGAATCTTGGCCGCTACTTTGTCAGTGTTGCCATAAATACATCATTTACCTATTTTCTACTTACAATATTAACAATATATATATGTATGAAGTGAATGTCACTGGTGGAAAATGTTGAAGACATCTTTATGTAATGCATCTCAGTCACTTTCATCATACTTGCAGGATCCATGTATGAAAGTATTTAGTAGTACGTGATGTGAAGAGAAGTGGAAGGGCTCAAATATGAATCAATTTGACCTCCTGTCACTTGTGTGAGTGTGTCTTGTTAAATGTTCATGTAGACATTGTGAGCTCTATCCATGTGTCTTCATTCCATATATAGGTTTCTTGGCAGAGGGAGGAGACGACAGCCTCCGGTATACCAACTCTTCCCAGACCTCGAAACTATGGAATAACGAGATGTAATCATCAAGTTCGGTCTTAATAGGCAGACAATACATGATTTATGTGTGAAGTTGGAACCTGATTTACGTGCTCATAGACACTATCCCATGGCTCTGCCACCAATGGTGAAAGTAAAGGCAGCACAACATTTCTTTGAGACGGGTTCCTTTCAGTACACTGTAGCTATATCTGGATGAATGTCACAACCTATGTTTAGTCTCGGCCTACATGATGTACTTGCAGTGCTGGTGAGACACATGGACATCTATATCCAGTTCCCAAGGCATCAAGACTTCGCCAATGTGAAGGGAGACTGTTATGGATTAAGTTGCATTCCACATGTGATTGGATCAATAGATGGCACACATATCAACTTGGTGGAACTACAAGCCAATGAACAGGTGTATAGGAACAGGAAGCACTCCCATTCTTTCAACATGCACGTGGTTTGTTTAGCTGAATTATAGATATCACGTGTCTGTGCCTGATACCCCGGTTCTGCCTATGACTCCTTCGTACTGCGTAAGAGCACCATTCTCCACCTGATGTCACGACTTCTACCGGAGAGGGCCTGGCTTGTTGGTGAGTATTAGGTGTACAACCTTTGTGTGTGTATGATGTCATGTTGCATGATAAGTATGTTACAAATGTATTGCACTTCTGTCTTCCGTCTAGGAGACTCAGCATATCCCAACCGCCTATGGTTATTAACACCGCTGAGGAATCCAATACCGCCAGGGGAAGTCCGCTTCAACGAGGCCCATGAAAGAACATGGCGGCCAGTGGAGTGAACTTTTGGGTTTCTGAAGGATAGATTCAGATGTTTGTTCCAGACTGGGGGGCCCTCCTCTACTCACTAAGGAAGGTATGTCAGATTACTGTTGCATGCTGTATGCTCCACAACCTTGCACTGCGACGGAACATTCCTCTCATAGCAGAGGAAGAAGACCAGCAGGTGCCACCGGGTGAGGATCCAGAAATGCCACATGATGATCATAGTGGTGAAGAGGGAGGAGTTAACATGCGTCAAGTGGTCATCACCAACTTCTTCTCATGAGTATAACTATGATGTATGCTGTAATTACTTAGCCTGTTACAGTAACTGCAGTTGTGATGATGTCAGTAAATTGTTGCTGGCTAGCTGTTTGGTGTACACTGAATTTATGTAGGTACCCCCTCAAATTAATTTCTAGGTCTGGGAGTCAGGGGGAAAGAAGATAGAAACAAAGTAATTCAAGCTCCCACACAGCCTATATTTTTTCTATGGGGCTGCCCATTGTTCATGTTTAACATATCATACTTACTAATAATATTATTTATCTCTTTATTGTATTTCTTAAATTATTCATATTTTTCTTTTTTAGTTTTTCTGAATGTACAAAAAGATAAAAACATTTTTTATTGTAGTGCACAAAGTGATATATTATGAAAAATTAAATGTAAAAAAAAATAGTGATGATAAGAAAGTAGTAGTCAGTGTTAGTGGTTGAAAGCAATATGGTAGAAGCCACGTACTCTCTAGTCCAAAGTCTATCAAACTCCTCAAATCAGAAATGAAAATGTGCAATCGGGGAGTCAACAAAGTGAAGCTGTGGCACACAAAGTGGGACATCAGATGTGACTCCTCTTCCTGGCAGTGGTTGGTGCCTTGCCACCAGACTCTCCTGGTTTTTTACAAGTTTATTCCGGTCCGCAATGAGTGGGGGATCCACTGCTACAGGGTCAGGGGTGTCTGAGGACTCCTCTTCAGTCAGGGCCTCCCTTCGTGTGTCATCTGCAGATGTTGATGGGCATGATGTTGTCGTACCAGACAAAAGAACAGTTGTTGGTGGTAGTTATCTCCCTCAGCACCCCAATCAGCACGACAGTATTCTTATTGTGATCCTCAAGCCTCTGATCTATGGACCTCTGTAGCTGATTCATCTCCCAGAAATCCCCTACTATCTGATTCATTGCTCCTTGGTTGTCGTCATAGAAGCCAAGGAGTCTCTCAAGGTTGGCTTGGGCTTCAGTGGCAGCAGTGGCCTCACTTATCTGGCCCATTGTAAACCTCCCACCACCCGTTCCCCCACTGGCCTGTGTCCATGACACAGTCTGCACTCTCACACTGTGTCCTTCATCCTCACTGGTAGGGTTGTTAATCCTTACCTCCTCAGGATGGACTGGGAGGAAGGAGATGTGGCCGACTGTGCTAGGTGCACCAGTTGTTGGGGCAGAGTTCAGCACAGAAGTTGCTGCTGGGGTGGGAGATGTGGATGTCGTTGTGGTTGTGCTGAGAGTCACAGCTGCTGTCTGTGTAGGCCCACGAGATGGGCTAGCTCGGTCCTCCACTTCCACTCCTCCAGGAGAACCAGCATCACCGAAGCCTTGATAATGGGTTGGAGATGGAGTCTGGGGTGTGTTTTGACTCTGGGCAGTCGTACCAGATATACCTGTTTAAAGAAAAAGTACAATGTCAATTTTGTTGCGTGTTTTGTACAGCCACATCATCATTGACACAGTGGGTTTGAAACTGTAGAGGACATTAGGTGTGTTGGATTATGTTAGAAATGGTGTTCTCTCGTTGGCAGAGGTAGGTACCTTTGTCCAAGTAGGGACCTTCTTCCAAGTCAGGATAAGGGGGATCCACTTCTAAAATAACCTCTGCTCACCCCCTTGGTTGCTTGGCACAAGCAGACAGGCTTATCTCGGAGGCAGTGTGTAAAGCATTTGTGCATGCATACAGTAACACAGTGAAAACACTACAAATGGACATCACACTAGTTTAGAAAAATAAGTAAAACTTTATCTAAACCAACAAGACCAAAAATGACAAAAATTCTACTTACAATACTGTAAAAATAGTTACAGTGCAAAATGACCCTTAAATTAAAGGAATAACGTGAAAACACAGTTGCTTTGACTCTGTAGCTTCGTTTGGGACTACCTTCTATACTGAAAACGACAGAGTCTAACAATTCCAGCAAACCGCGTCGGTACGGGTCAGCTAAAGCGTTGACAGACTCGGAAACAGTACGTTTCTTGTTGCGGCGAATATGCCGAAGTGAGTCGGTCGGGGCAACCGTCACGGTTGCGATATGAAGAGTTGCACCGTGCGGTATCCTCGCGGCTCGGTGCAAGCAGTGGCTCGTTGAGGGAGTCGGTGAGTCCAAGGCTTGCGTTGCAGGGTGAGACGTCGCTCGATGCGCTGCTGGCCTATGTTACCAGAGCCATGCTGCCGCTGTATTTGCTGCCGCCTTTCAGAAGGGTCACTCGGCAAACCAGCCAGGACCATAATTAAGAAAATATAATCACACCGCAACAATCGAAGAAGGATAACATTAAAGGATATTCACCTTCTCGCTACGCATTAGGATCAAGGGCATTGGGCAAATCAATTCAACCTTTTGCTTGTAGGACATGACTGATTGCCGCATTGTCTTGATGGATTTTTCTGAACCAAGAAGAATCTAGAATTATTTATCTATTCTTACTTGGCTGTTGTTAGAACACTTTTTAGTCCTGAAGAAGACCTGTGTGATGCATTATAAATAACACATACATCCTCGGTCAAAACGTCGATGCTCAATGATATCACATCACTACAACCTTGAAATCAATGTGGAGGATAACACAGGGTTTAGCATGAACCATATATGTAACAAATTGGACGGATAGTCCAAGCAATTGTTTGTGGTTGTTTTGACTTATGTATAAGTCATTTTGTTGTGTGTGTATATATATATATATATATATATATTTGTTACACCACCACAATATATGTTGTGTTTTGTTTGCACTTATGTCCTATGTTCTTACTGTACAATTGCCTGATATTCCATGTAACGTTGAATGGATATATAAAATCTAAAACATATTTGTTGTGTTACATGGTTTGGTGTGTCTCAACTTGTTTATGGTATTTTGAGCTTCAAATGATTTATCAGGATTAATTCATCCTTTAAGCTAAACAATTGTTTGACCTGACAGAACTCATTGTAGTAATTTTTCTGGTATACTCAGGTTCTGGGGGACACTGAGTTGCCCCATTATATTTCATGGTCATAGTGCGGCAACAGAGCCGGTTGATGTTCGAGTCGGGCAGCGACGGAGTCAGTGACGTCTGTGCAGCATGTAGCGAAGCGGTGCGGAGTGCGGTGCCCACAGTACGCGGTGCAAGCAGCGGCTTGTTGACGTGAGTTGGTGAGACCAGGGTTGCATTGCGAAGCAAGGTGGTGCTCTCTGCGGTGCTTTCAGGACACGGAGTCTGCGACGGACTCGGTGACGAAGCCGGCTGCTCTTTTCTTCTGTGGCAACTGGAACCAGCGGAACCAGAGAGAGTGCCCAGAAGAATGGTGCGGTATTTGCTGTTCCCAAGTCCTCTTGAACAGGGGGCAATGTCCAATTCAAGCCCTTGGAGATACTTTCTCAAGCAGGATTCACACACAGTTCCTCTCCTTGGCAGAAAGAGCCACTGCAGGTCAACCCCAGACAGCACACAGCCAGCCATGGCTGCGGCAGGTAAGAGTGGTGGGGCAGTGGGACCGGCAGGGGGGGGGGATTTCGAGAGACGACCACAAGGGAAAATTAATTATTTATTTAATTTTCCCTTGTGGTCGTCTCTCGAAATCCCCCCACCCCCAGGTGGCCCCACCATGCTTACCTGCAGCGGCCACGGCTGCACACAGCAAAGGGGCAGTACTCCTTCTCCAGTTTCTCCAGCTCTTCTTCTTGGCAGAGGTTCCTCTTGAAGTCCAAAAGTGATCTAAAGTTCTAGGGTCTGGGCCCCAATATTTATACAGCAAAATGTATTGTTCTCTAGTGGCAGAGAAGCCCTGTGCTCAGTCAAAACCAGTCTGTCCTCTCTGGTGCAGCTTCCTGGCAGGAGGTGGAAACAGCATTGTGGAAGGCAGACCAGGCCCATTCAGATGAGAGGAAATCTCCTCCCCCTATACTAAATGCAGCCCAGGTTTATTCAGCCCAGCCCTGACTCATCCAGACTCTCTGGAGCCACTGCACATCCCCAGCCCCTGTCACTCTAAACCCAGACAGTCAATACACATCCTAGCAGAGGCACACCGGATAGTTAAGCAAGAAAATACCTACTTTCTAAAAGAGGTATTTTCAAACTCAGAATGTAAAAATCACCCTCACTAAAAGATGCATTTTACCATTCTGAGTTCAGGCATACTAAGCTTTATTTTCCTGCCTTGTTCCCATGTGTAGTTATGTTTATAAGCAAACTCCCCATTCTATCCTATGGGAACAGGTAGCCTTTCAATAGTGAAACACAAAATTGGCAGTATTTCACTATCAGAACATGCCACACACAACTAGCTTTCACAAACACTGCACCCTGCCCACAGGGGTACCTTGGGCCTACCTTAGGGGTTACTAACGTATGAAAGGGGAAGGGTAGGGCCTGGCAAGTAGGTGCACTTGCCAAGTCGTCATGGCAGTGCTAGACTGCACACAGATACTGCAGTGGCAGATCTGAGTCAGATTTTCAGGCTGCTGAGCCTCCTAGACGATGGCACATTCAGTGATGCAGGCCCACTAGCAGCATTTGATTTACAGGCCCTGATCACACACAGTGAACTGTACTAGGGACTGACTAGTAAATCAAATATGGCAATTATGGAATCACTAATCCATAACAAAAATTTACTAAGGGAGCACTTGCACTTTGGCACTGAACAGCAGTGGCAAAGTGCCCAAAGCATCTTGACCAGCAAAAACAAAGTACAACACACAGCAAAAACATAGAGGGCAAAGGCAAAAATACAGGAGAAGCCCATGCCAATGGTGCCAGGTCTAACAGATTACCTGGTCAAATATTCCCTGGTGAATTATTCATACATATGTGGTAAGTGATACTGGACAAACAGCAGTAGTACATCTTGTTTGGTGGTAGACGTAGTGCCTTTATTCTCGCAACCTCCCAGACATGAGCAATGGCTACCTGCATGTGAGCTGAAGTTCAGCTGCAAGATGGCTGACAAGTGAGTATGGACAAACAGCATTAGTATATCTTGTTTAGTGCTCAAACAACAGGACATAATGCATGTGTGTACAGCAGATGAACATTACTATGGCAATAGCTGTGATGTGTGCATTGGGAAGTTTTGTGAGTGGTTGAGGTGTTACTTACCAGTCTCCAATAACTCAGAAATTCCGATCAAGCCCTAAAACTGAAGGATGGCATGCACCTACTCTTCCCAGGCAGTGAGTTGCAATGGTGGTTTGGGAGGACCACCGCCAGTCTTGAGGACTGCAAGGTGGTGCTTGGAGGCCAGTCTCTTGACCCTCATCCTTCAGGAATTGCCACCTCTTCCTGATGTCCTCCTTTGTACGAACAACGGTACAAACAGCATTCACCTTAGTGACAATCCGGTCCCACATAGCATTCCTTTGAGTTAGAGAAGTTTGTTGGACCTGGGATCCAAAGATTTTTGGCTCTACTTGTATGATTTTATCAACCAACGCTGTCAACTCTGTATCCAAAAAACATGGGTTATTGGCTAGTGACAAATGACAAAAAAATGAGGCGTGTGACAGTGAATGAAACATAAATAGTGATAAAAACAAAGAATGAGATAGTGATTTGTGCAACAAAACGTGTGTGGACTGTGTGCTGCAATTGTGATAACTGCTTATTTTTATGCAAATGTTATCAGGCTGTTTTGGAAAGTAGGTGTTGTACTTGGCCCTTTTTGCAGGGTCATCCCTGAACTTTTTGCCTTCCTCCTGGTCTTTTTTCTGACCTGGTGTTGGTGGTTTTTGGTCTCTGGGAACTTTATCACTGCTGTCCAGTGTAAATTGCATGTGCTCTCTATGGTAAAACATGGTAAGAGTGGTCTACACCTGTTTGGCTAATTTAATTTACCTATCAGTGCCCAGTAATGTGGTATCCCATATACCCGGGGCCAGTAAATTAAATACTACTGGTGGGCTTGCAGCGCTGATTGCGCCACCCATCAAGGAAGCCTTTCAAACCTTCGTCATTGCAGGGCCGGCGTGCGCAGTTTACTGCCGCTATGACGTGGCACATAATGTGGGTTCCACGTCTGTGACTCCCCTTTTACTACATAGCAGTCACCCCTAAGGTAGGCCCTAGCTAGCCCTATGGGCAGGGTGCAATGTAGGTAAATGTAGGTAAAAGGTAGGAGATGTGCCTTAACTGTGTGGCATGTCCTGGTAGTGACAAGCAATTTTGGTTTCTCACTGCTGTGAGGCTGCACTCTCATAGGAATGCATTGGGGATTCCCTGATATGTGCTTCAGTGGTAATTCCTGACCTGAGAGGAGTAGAGTGGTCAAGTTTGGTATGTTTGGAATAGTGATATTGAATGCTGCATAATGGTGTGCACAGATTTATTATCACTATTTTAAAAATGCCACGTTTAGAAGTTGGCATTTCTTTGTGTCTTCGTGCCAGCCTGATGTGTATTGCATGTCTGGCTCTGGAGTAACAGGGACTGGGGAGGTGCTGTGGCTCCAGAGGGGCTGGGTGAGTCAGCGCTAGGCTGAATAGGCCCATCTGCATTTGAAGTGGTGGCAGGAGTAGCACCTGGTTCTGAATAGGACAGAGCCTGCCTCACACAATGCTGTCTCCTGGGGGGCCCCTACGTGCTGGCCTGCCTGTGCCCAGCTCTGCCTAGGGGACTGTGGACTTAGCGCCTCGTGAGCACTTTTTATTTTAAACTGCCTAGGCCCTAGGATGGAGGCTCCAGCGTTGCACCCCAGAGGTGCATGTTGAGCACTTTGGGAGTTCATCTCAGAGCCCAGGAGGTTGGCTCAGCCTGTAGCGGTCAGGCAGGCATAGGGTGTGCTCGGACCGTGACCTTCCGTGGAGGGATCGCGCCCGCGCCCGCAACTTCAGAAGCTGCAGGAAGAACCGAGGATTTGCAGAGACTTCACTCAGCTGTCCCCAAACCGAAAGCCAGGCCAAGGGGAAAGGAAGTGTGGCCGCGCCTGGTTGTAGGTGGGGCCATGTGCCAGGAAGTGAGACGAGGAGGAGAATACTAGGCTTCTTCCCGGTGCAGCGGAAAGTGAAGCTGCGGCTGCAGCAGGACAGTCTGAGAGCCCCGTGTGTCTGCTAAGACAGAGTAAAGTCGCCATGGTGGGCGGCGGTGCTGTGGGAAGCTGAGGTGAGAAGAGCCCTAACAGGGATGGGCTGTGCACAAGCCTCGCACTAAGAGCAGAGGTGGGGCAAGAACGGTACCGCAAGTTGAAGGGCCGCTCCGTCCAGGACTAACAGACAGAAGACGCAGGAGGGGTCTTCCTGCCGCCGCCAGCCAAGCAACAGCGCCCAGGATACGAAAGTCCTGGCAGTAGCGGGAGGCTTGACGAGGTCCTAGCACGCGGGGAGGACCAAGCAAGGCCTCCCTACCAACTTGGCTAATCTTTGTGACGGGCAGCTGCTTTAAATCCTGGATCGTGGGGAAGACTGGTCTCCCTGCATTTGCCCACTAATTGGTGTTCCCCCCCTTCGGTCGCTGGAAGCGCCTAGGGGGAGGTGTGCACCTAGGTGTCTGGAGGGCACCGGACACACAGTGATTTTGGGGCTAAAGCATAGCGAGAGTGCAGAGGCACAGCAGCCCTCATAGGGTGCACGGTGGGTGTTATATTAGCATAATGTTTTATGCCCCGTGTAATCCTGCCAAAAGTTACTGTTCAGCCTAATGCCTGAGGTGGTGACAATATATATCATATTGTGCAGTGTTACCCCACAGGGGAGGGCATGGTGTGTTTACGGGATAGGTTGCTACTGCCAGTGTTTACTATGGTGCCCTGTGGCAGATGTTTAGGCATAATGTGCTATTCTTAGTGCCATGTGTGCAGCGTTTATTATGGTATACTGCTGCTGATTATGTTTGACATAACCTGCTATACTGAGAAGTGCTATGATGGTCATGCCACATGATTGATGCCTAATGTGGTTTATACCTAATGTGATTGATGCATTATGTGTTTATGCTAGGTGCCTTTACCAGCAGATACTGGTTGTTTTGTTACTTACCTGTTCTAATGGTGATGACAGTGGCCCGATTGGCCCTGTAATGTATATAATCCCCTGTAAAGTAATGCCTAGTGCCAGGTGGCTCTGATGTGTTTTATGGATAGTACAAAGGCTATTTTTACATAACCTTGTGTGGAATTTCTTTTGTGGTGTGCCTAGTGTGTCGCTGTTGTGTGAGTGTGTTGCGCAAACGCTTTGCCTCTGGGATAAGCCTGACTGCTCATGCTAAGCTACCAAGGGGGTGAGCAGGGGTTATCTTCAGCGTGTAACTCCCTTGCCCTGACTACAGTGGTGGTATCTGCCTGGCTTAGGCGTATGCCCTAGCCAACCAGAAATCCCATTTCTAACATTAGGGGTAAAGGCTCATGGTCTGGGGTAAAGGCTCATGGTCTGGGATGTAGTATGCTTTTCACCTTCATTTGTAGGTGTGTCCATGTTGATAACGCCTATCAGCTGTGTTTCAATTCAGACCATTCATTGCACATGCTTTGCAACCACCATGGTGCATAGGCAGAGCTTAGTTACTGCCACGATCCAGGCCAGGTATTCGGCGACAGCGTTCACCATGCCATTGAATTTTTGCGTTCGCCTTTCCATTTCGATATTTTTCAATACGCCACAATACATCCAAAGAACCTTCTGATTGCTGGGGTCTGGACCGATAGCTTTCTGACTGCCGAGCTTGAAGCCGAGGGCTTTCCGACCGCCGTGGTCGAAAGAGCTCTGCATGTACCGTAATGCAGTGAGGATTGGTTTGCGGTCTTGGTTGGCGGAATTGGGCCACTGCTTTTGGACAGTCGGTCAGTCCGGTATCATGAGGGCCCTAGTTGGAACAAAATCTTTGCACCTGAAAATTATTTTCACATGAGTTTCCAAAATTTTAAACAAATCTATTGACCGAAAATGAGAAAATCTCTGAAAGTTAAATATATCATCACTATAAATAACAATATACGACACTTAAAAAAAGACCTAAGGTCAGCATTGCGTGAATTGAAATTGAACTACAGTAGCACTTCTGGACGGAATTACATGAATCAATGACTAAACCCTGAAAGGTTTTGGTCACTAATAGGATCTGGTCAGGATAAGAAGTATAAGTCTGGGGACTATCATGTTAATTACAACGGATGGAATATCTACCTTCCTGAATTGTATGGCTCTGTTGGACAATCCTCACTCAAGGTGGACATTACATATGTTAGTGCTAAAAATGAACCGTCCATTGAGAAGAATAGTGAGGTTATTTCAAAACTAAAAACATCTCGTGCCCCAGGCCCCAAAGGGATCTCTAATGCCATATTAAAGTAAAATATTTCAAACTGGTCTATACTCCTAAAGTCTACTTTCAGTTTTATTGTAATCTCTGGCATCATTCCTTCATCGTGGAAAGGCTCTATTTTACAAACCTTGTATAAACATGGATCATAAATCAGAACCCAGTAGTTATCATTTGATTGCTGTACTGGATGCTGATGGCACCATGTTTAGTAAATTATTAGGAATGAAATTGGCGAATTGGGCAGAACGTTTTTGGAAAGCCCCTCTCTCCCATCAATCCGGGATTAAATCTGGGTTCTCAACAATGGATAATATTGTTGCTTTAAACAGTTTCGTGAAAAATACAATTTCTACTAAAAACAAAAAAATATTTACCTGTTTTATAGACTACTTAAATGCATTTGATATGGGTCATTAAAACACATTGTGGTCAAAACTGGCAGGCTGGAGGATGGATAGTAATTATTGAGCTATATTCGGATACATGGGTTCAGGTTATTTTAAGCAATAAAAGAGGTTTGACGCTTTGGATTAAAACCCACGAATAGTGTAAAAGAAGGCTGCATTTGAACCCCTTTGCTAATTTCTTTATATCTTGCTTATCTCTTTATAATGGTAAAAACAAAATTGGGGCAGTGTGGTATAACGTATTTGACATGCAGACAGCCTTGTGTTGTTATGTAAAACACAAATCAGTCTTCAACGTCAGTTAATTCACCTACAAGATTATAATTAAGTAAATAATTTAAAAATTAATTATGAGGACACCAAAATTAAATATTTTGGGAAATGTAAGATCTGTTTTAAGTGAATGATCTACAAAAAATTGATGTTGTAAAAAGTTATTCTTATTTGGGTATAATTATACAGGACAGTCTACACTGGTTTCAACAGACGGCGAATTTGAAAATTAATATAACAAATCAACAATGGCAATTAAACATTTGCTTCCAGATACAGAGGGGTGGTATTTTTTTTTTTTTTTTTTTATCCTCATCTGCCAGGCAAGTTTCAATATGCAATCTTGTAGGTTTACACACATTGTGCTGCCTCAGTAGCCAAGACTGGTTGGGGCAGTAATAGAACGGAAGGCTCACCCCCTCAGCAACATGTTTCAACCTTCAATGATCACTAATTTGCTACCAGACAAGCAATTGCTAAAGTCCAGCCAAGGTACTAAACTTAGCACCATGAAACAAGTGACCCCCGGAATGAGGATGATGGCATAATCATTGGACCTGGGGGAAAAAAAAAAAAACCCCAGATGTTCAATGATCCCAATTCAGGAGGTGCCAGAATGATCTTGTGTCAGGATTACCAGATCTGGCCAGGTCCAGCTTGGAGACCAGCAAAGTAGAAGCATACCAGTCATTAATGGAAGGAGGTGAAGAATCCTTCCATTTTCTGCATATCTCCCTCCTGGCTAGCAAGATAGCATAAAAAATAAGCTTTTTTGCCAAGGAGGGGACCCCTTGGTAGCAACCAAAAATTACTGATGTTAAATCTAGGGTAATGCTTACTCCAACAGAAAGTGAAAGAGTCTTACTAATGGCATCCCAGAATGAGGACAAATGTGGGCAATCAAAGAACATATGAATGTCGGAAGCAGCCACCAAACCACATCTCGCACAGGCCACACTACTCCCCTCAGAGAATTTAGAAAGACGAAGGGGTGAGTAGTATGCTCGATGAATGGTGAAAAGATGGTTCCTGCGTAACCATGCAGGCTTGACAATATCCCACAACATCTTACAAGACGAATTCCAAAGATGTTGCAAATCGGAATTGATAACATGTTGAGACCAAAGATCCTCCGGCAGTGAAAAAGTTCCGTCCATTTCCTCCAAGATTAGATTATACCACAGTGAAATTTCCTTTTTGGCAGGTGGCTTATCTGCCAAAAGTGTTATAAGGTAACTATATACGCCCAAGGAATATTTAACACCATGTGGAGGCTGAGCAGAGTATGCACGAGACCAGCTCAACATCTGAAGATATTTAAGCCTGGAGAAGTGTGGACCAATTTTTGTACAAAGATAATCCCAGGGTAACAGGTCCCCGTCAACAAATAAGTTACCCCACTCCTCCAACCCTGCCTCTCTCATAGGTGTAGCTAGTGCATCCCTTAACCATGCTGGACCATCAGGAAGGCCCCACAAAGGTGTCCTGCTTCCATAATAACCAACTTTAATTGCTTTAGACACCTGGGCCCACATTCTTGCCATACCCCTTAAAATTTTCAATTTAATTTTTTTGAAAAACTTGGGGTTTCCAAATTTAAAAAGAAACCCTGACTGACTTACACCTTCTACGTCCAATAACATTGAAAAGAGGGAACCCACTCCAACCCCTACTGGTCTTTTTAATAGAATCCTAGCATGTGAAAGCTGGAAAGCCCAGGCATAGGCCTGGAAATCAGGAGCAGCAAGCCCTCCTTTTTCCCTACGTCTCCTAATTTTTTTCCAAGAGATTCTTGGCAGATGTTTATCCCAAATAAAGGTGCTAATATCCGACTGTAATTTCCTGATGGAGGCGGGATCGAAACATAGAGGTATCGCATTAAACAAAAAAGAAACCTTAGGCAGGATGGACATTTTGACAAGGTTGACCCTGCCCAGTAGGGATAGTGGAAGATGGGCCCAGGACTGGAGCAACCTACGACAATCCTTTGCAATTTTTAAAAAATTAATAATAGTAATCTGATCGAGATCAGATACAATGTCCAAACCTAAGTATCTCATCCGACTCGCCGGCTGGATTTCAGAATCGAAGGTACTTTGATCGATGTTCCAGGTCATCATCTCAGTCTTTAGAGCATTAATCTCATAGCCAGAGACCATCCCAAACTCCGATGCCAGCCTGAATATTACTGGGAGGGCCTCATGCGGGTCAGAGGAGAAAATGAGAATATCATCGGCGTAAAGTGCCACCTTTCTCTCCCAACCCCTGTACGCAAATGCCTTGATGTTAACACTATTCCTCAAAATCTGGGCAAAGGGTTCAGCATATAAGTCGAACAGGAGTGGGGAGAGAGGACATCCCTGCCTAGTACCCCTCGAGATGTCAAATGAGTCAGAGAGTATACCTTTAACCAAGATACTGGCACTAGGGTTACTATAAAGAAGACTAATCGCCTGCCGAAATCTACCCCCCACGCCAAACTTTGCCAAGGCCTCCGACAGGTACAACCAATTAACTCTGTCGAAGGCCTTGGTGGCGTCCAGCGTGAGCACCGCCAAGGGCAAAGACTTCAAACATGCCATATCTATTGAACCAATCAAATCAAAAGTTAGTTCAAAAAGCTGTCGCCCCTTAATAAATCCCTTCTGATCGACATGTAAAATGGAAAGAGCAACCAAGGCCAATCTATTTGCAAGAATGGAGGCAAAGATCTTATAGTCTCCATTCAAAACAGAGATCGGCCTGTAGGAGCCACAGGCGGTTGGAGACTTTCCTGGTTTCAAAATAACAGTTATGGATGCGTTATCCCATGACACAGGTGGTCGTACTCCATCTAGCAGTATCTGATTGAACAATATAACTAGGAAAGGAACAAGCTCCTGCTCCAAAGATTTATATATTTCAGCAGGCAGCCCGTCAGGCCCAGAGGCCTTGCCTTTCCTGGCACCCCGAATGGCTTCCCTTACCTCCTCTTCCGAGATTTCACTATCTAGCATTGCTGATTGATCAACAGAGAGTTTTGGTAGATCTATTTTCCCAAGCCATTCATTAATCATATCAGTATCCAATATCTTATCTTCATGATAAATATCTTGGTAGAAATCTTTAAATGCTGCTCTAATGTCTGCATCAGAAGAAAGAGGGACATTATTGACATAGATCAGGTTGATGTTGTTACGAACCTGATCAGTTTTAACTTTCCATGCCAATAATTTACCAGCACACTCCCCATACTGAAAATGAGCAATTTTGCTGGCCTCCCATCTTTCCTGAAGCCGCCGGTTAAGGATCGAGGTCAGTTGGCCTCTTAGGGTCAATAGTTTAACCCGCAAAGGCGCCAAAACAGCTTCCGTGGAAGCTAAGTTGGCATCAATGTCGGCCTGTACACTAGTCAGGTCCGCCTCAACTGAGGCAATAGCCTCTCTATATTCCCTCCTTCTATATGACATCTTACTTGTAATAAGACCTCTCAAAGAGGCTTTAAGTGAGTCCCAGACCACACCAGGTCCAGCAGAACCCACATTAATCTCTAAAAAAAGACCTCACTTCAGATTTTAAAAAAGAGACATCATCAGGGTGAGAAAGTAGAGAACGGTCAAAAGACCAAGTCCTAACTATGTCAGAGGTAGGTACCATAAGTTCCAGAAAAACTGCAGAGTGGTCAGATAGATGTGACGGGAAATAACAAATGTCCCTAACTGCATCGGATAAACTATGGTTGATTAATATAAAATCTATCCTGGACTGGTGATTATATTTATAATTTCTGAAAGAAACACCCTGCTGCTGCCCGGCTCTTAACCTCCAAATATCGATATATCCGTATTGTTTCATCTCATTCAACAAGAAAGATCTTGATTTCGAAGGGACACGGGATCTACTGTTATGAGATTTATCCAAGACTGGATCTAAAACAATATTAAAGTCGCCGGCTAATATAACTGGTTCCGGGAAGGACAGAAGGTGAGAAAAAATCACTCCCAAAGATGTAGGGTCATCAAGATTGGGACCATAGTACCCAACAATAGTAAAACAGGCACCCATAATTACCACAGAAGCAATAACCCATCTTCCCGCAGGGTCGACTTTAGACTCTAATACCCTGGCCCTAAGCTGTTTTCTGAAAATCAATGACACTCCTCGGGAGGTCATAGATTGTGAAGTTGATATCATAAAATCAATCCATTTATTCTTTTTAGCCAAAGTGTCAATTTCAGACTGGATCAAATGTGTCTCTTGAAGGATGATGACCTGGGCATCAGAGTCCCGGAGATACTGCATCAATCTTCTAGCCCTAGGATTAGTACGGAGCCCATTGACATTCCAGGACATAATCTTTAAACTAGGCATCACTACTGAACCAGAGCACAGCCAGTCTTGCCTTTATAATGCGACCAGATATAAACCAGATATATACCGACCCACCTCCAAAAGAAGACTCGCAGGACAACATGAGAAACTTTAACAAAACCTACAGAAAATAGAAAAGACGGCTGATGAGGAATTTTTGAATTTTGCCCGTGAACCCCCCCCACCCACCCATCACCCTCCCCGTGGAGAACCCGTGGTGTATCTGACCGGATCAAGTCCAGTAGATGGCACCCCTACCTCAGGCTCCCGTTACACGCCCCCCCAAACTCACAGCTAAAAAGTAAAGAAAAAAGAGGTGATCCCACTTAAGATAGTGTACTTTTTTTTTTTTAGTATTATCATATATATATATGTATTTTTATATTTTGTTTTTTTTTCTCTCTCTCTCCCCTCTTCTTCTTCTTTCTTTCCCCCCATCCACTTTCCTTCTCATTCTTTTTTTTCCCTTATTTTTCCTTTTTTTTTTTTCCTTTCCTTTCTCTTTTCTTTTTTTTTTTTTTAAATGCTTTAATCCCTGTGTGCAACGATAAGGCAATAAAAGGACCTAAACCAAAGCCCAAAGAAAACGAGTTAGGTACTATTACCGGATGACTTATTGCCTATCCGCCAGGAATTCATCGGCAGCTTCAATTGACCTGATGTTTACCATTTTATTATTATACATGACCTTCAGAGAGGCTGGGAACACCAATTGAGCAGAAGCGCCCAACTTCCTAAAAGACTCGAGCCGCCTTCCAAACTCCCATTGCTTCTCAAGTGTGACCCTAGAAAGATCAGATCTGATAAGAAAGGTAAACCCCTTACCAAGTAGGGACTTCTGTTTAAGAGCTGCACTCAGAATCTGCTCTTTGAGAGTATATGTAAGGAAATTAACAAGGATTTTACGCGGCTTTTGCCTTTGTGGGTTCTGTTTAAATGGTTCCCGATGGACCCTCTGAATGTCGGTTGCTAGCTGCTCCAGGGATTGACCCAAACATAGACCTTCCTTCAAAAGGCAAACAATAAACTGCTTAATATCTGCCCCCTCAGACCCCTCCGGAACATTAAGAATACGAATGTTACATCTTCTTGCGTTATTTTCTAAAACCTCCATCCTGTCCAGCAAGGCCTGATCGTCTCTTTTAAGTTTAGTAATGTCCTCTTCTGTCTTAACTAGATGTGCCGACACTGTAGCTAGTTTTTCCTCCAGGACTTCTGTCCTAGTTGACAGCCCATCGATCTTATTATCCAATGATTGACAGTAATCGCGAATCTCCTTCTGCATAACTGAGGATTGCTCAAACCCCTTTTTTATGTCCTGGGACAAGGTAGTGAGCATCGCAAATAAAGTGGCTGCTGAGACGTTGTCCGATGTTGCTTCTTGACAGAGTGGAGTTGAAGGAGCAAGGACAGGGACAGATGTTGCCAAAGATAGCTCGAAAGATGGCTCCAATACAGTACCCCCCCCGGAATCGGAGTGGGTAAGACCACCTTCAATAGCGGCTGCAACGTCGCCCCTCATACTAGGACTAATAGATGATGCCTGGCCTCCCACCATTTCACAAGACAAAACACCACTTTTAGATATACTGATAGGTGGGGAAGGTACAGCAACTATAGGAGCAACTGAGACAGCTGGCGCTACCTCCGTCACAGTCATCACGGAACCAGAAGGAACCGAAAGGGTTGGCACAACAACTGAAGGGGCAGGGGTTGAGAAAGATGATGAAGGTAAAGCAGGGGAAAGCATTTGAGCTGAATCATTTAGTGAGGTCATTGTCTTGGATTCCACAAGGTGCAAGACCTGTGGAACAACTTTGAAGTATGACCGTAAAGATGGTGTAATTTTAGATGTAGCCTCGACTCCAGCAACAAAATTGCGTGTTGCTTTCCCTCTGGTGCCCTTTGATTTCACCTCCTTGGATAGATAGGAGGAGGTTCTCTTACCAAGATGGGGTGAAGATACTGCACCAGGCAGATTAGAGCCGGTGACAACCCCCCTCGTATGCACTCTAGCCTGCTCCTTACCTCGTCCTCGTCCTCGGCCTGATTTCCCACCTCTCCCCTTACCTCTGGACGTTTGATAGTGTTGGTGCAAACCTTCAGAGTCTTTTGATAGCCCACACTGAGGTAAGACTGAAGCAGATTCCTGTGTGCTTGTATCGCCGTATCCGTCTGCTGCCGTTGTAACCGCTTCGGTACTCTCAGCTGTCACCTGAGAAGAGTTTTCAAGGCTGTCTCTAACACACACAGCACGCACCAAACTGCGCGCTCTCCTGCCGCGCCGCAGCTCCAGGGCGGCTAAGGACCAGGACCACGACCACCGGTCTAGAGAGCAGCAGATGTAAGACAAAGATCCACAGCAACCAGGAGTGTCAGCTGCACCACCAAAAATATGCAAGGCGTCCTCAGCCGGTATTCTGATACCAGAGCAGCAAGGCATAGAGCAGAAGGGGGGAATTAGGACCCAGCGGAATCAGGCGGCAGGCAGGCAACAGACCACGGCCACTTCACGTCCACCGCACGTAGCACGAAGAAGGAAACAGAGGGAAACCAGCTAACCAGCAAGGCTCCGAAACACCCCCAAAACCGGGAGGACAGAACAGGCGAAATACACCGGTAAGGAATTAATTTCCGACCTCGGCAGTCATCAGGCAGTCATCAGGCGGGAAAATCGAGGGAGCCGGGGGAGGCGAGGAAACGGGAGCCCGAGCTTACGGAGCACCACGGCAGATCAGCCGTCTGCCGCCATGTTCTCCCAGCAGTGGAGGGGTGGTATTGGCTCGACCATTATAGCTATTAAATCAAAAATAGTTTCTGCACTGATGTATGGTTCTATTATAATGAACTCTGTTCCGCTAAAGAAATTAGCGATTATTGTGTACTATAGTTTGAGGAAGTTACTGAGGGCCTCATAAGTGACTACCAGCACTTTTGCGCCACCAGAACGTCACTTTTTTACGTTCCGGCAGCGCAATGTGCCACTCCATAATTATAATGCCACTTTCGTGGCTTTTCATGGCCTTCTAAATATGTGCAGAAAATTGCGTGCAAAGGGGCGTTCCATGGGTGTTCCCAGGCAACACCCATGGGACCCGACACATTCCCATATTTACAAGCAATCGTAAACCTGGGAATGCGTCAGAACCTAACACCATCCCAGGGGTGGCATTAGGGAGGCGCAACAAAGAGAAATGAACACATTTCTCCTTGTGCTTTGATTTTTCTGTGTGTGCATTGTGCAGCACACATAGAAAAAGGAAACCGCCTGAATAGATTGCTTTTGTGCATAAAGGTGTCCCTTCCTGCACAAAACTAATCAACCACGCAATGCAGACACCCTTGCACAATGGTGCAAAGGTGCCTACGTTGGTGCACGGCAGCCCATTGTGCGCTGGCACGGGGGAAAAGGACCGGAATGCGTCGTACCGCACAGATACAGCGCATTCCTGTCCTTTCCTTTTACCATAGAGCAGCGCAACAGGGAGGCCTGCGGTGCTGCCCTACGGCAAAAGCCCACACGTAAGGCCCTTAGTCTTTCTATTCTACACCCCACACTAGGCTGAGTTTGGAAATAGGGTCACCGTCTATTTTGTCCCAGAATAACACTAATGTGCCTAAGTGCATCTGTGATTGTGTGTCTGCTAAAGAGAATTCTGTATAACATTTGATTAGGCTCCACTTGTCCCCAGCAATAGGCCAAGTGATGTGTTTTCAAGCCACAATGAATTTTCCTTGTTGACAAATTATAATCTCCCTCTGTGAACTGTTCTTGCTGAAATGAAGAGATTGCACTTTAAAAAGTGAATTAAGCAAGTGGTTGTTTTTTCTTTCAATTTGAAGCTGATATGGAGGAATATTCTGGGGCTAAAAAAACCAGTTACTATGTTTTAGATTCCTATAAATATACAAGAGAGGAATATTTAGATTTATCAATTGACCCTTTTGTGATAAAAACTTTTAAGTTTAAAGTATTTTATTCATTCAGTGTGTCACATCCAAACGCATATACAACAATACAAGATCGGCAAATGAAAGGAAGCAAAAGTTCGGCATGACACTGAATTTCAATACAAACTCCCCCCCCCCCCCAACGTCCCAACACCCCACCCAACTCCCCCCCCCCACCCACCCCACCCATCGTCCAGCGCGCTACTAACATGCAGCCCTTCTCCCAAAGCTATGGATAATTGGGGGAGAAGAAGGGTCCCTCCCGCTCACTGCTCAGGCGCTAGCGGGCTCGAGAGCCGCAGGAGGCGAAGGTACTTCGGGCATGTGAGCTCCCTAAACTCAGCGAGCAGCAGAGAGTGGAAAGGTTGCCACAGTTCATTAAATTGCGTGACCTCCCCTGCCACCACCAAAGACAATTTCTCCATCCCCAGCACGTGCCAAAGTCTGTGGAGCCAGCCCGTTAGCGTGGGCACTGTGTCCGTACGCCAGTATAGCAAGATATTCTGAACGGCAGAGCCGAGGGCAATGGCGATCTGTCTGCCTCGTCTGGATTTGAGGGGATACATTAGCTCATTTGGGAGTCCTAGCAGGGTATATGCTGCGAAGCGTGGGAGCTCTATGCCGAAATGCAAATCAATTTCATCCAGCACTTCCTTCCAGTAGGCAGTTAAGAGAGGACAGTCCCAGAGAATGTGCGTGAGTGTACCCCGTTGTCCGCACCCCCGCCAGCATGTGTCTGCCTTACTATGATCGAACTCATGGACCCGCTCGGGCGTGTAATACCAGTAAGTTGACACTTTGGTAAAAGTATCAGTGAGGCCCATATGGTATGCTGAGTGGCGCGCCCTATAGGCTATTTGGTCCCAGTCCTTGGGGCTCAGCGTCCTCCCAAGCTCCCGCTCCCATCGATCCCTCCCTGGATTATGGTAGTGTGTAGAGGGTAATTGCAGGAACTTGTACAGGTCCGAGATCAGCTTGGAGTCCGAAGTACGAGACAGCAGCCACCTCTCACACGGCAAGAGCCTCCTGTCCGCCACATCCCGCACCTGTGGCTGAAGGGCCCAATGCCGCACCTGCATATAACGGTGTCTCTCCGTTTCGGGGAGCGAGAAGTCCAGCCGAAATTGTGTAAACGGGATGACCCCCTCGGGGCCATACAGGTGACACAATGCTCTGCAGCCGGCTTGCCGCCAATGCGTGAAGGCTCCCCTCTCCATCCCAGGGGTGAAGGCAGGGTTATCCACCAGCGGCGAAAGCGGCGATGGAAATGTGGTGAGGCCATATCTAAGGTAGGTCGCATCCCAGACCCGCAGAGGCACCCTGGTAATGAAGGAGGCGTAGAGGTTCTTAGGCCGGTGGGACCGGTGCAGGAACGGTATCTCCTGCAGAGGCCGCCCCGCCACTGCTTGGTCCTGGAAAAGCCAATGCTTATCCGACTCCCACCTGCACCATTCGACCAAGTACCGCAATTGCGTCGCCTGAAAGTATTTACGGAAGTCGGGTATACCTAGGCCACCAGCGTCAGGAGACAAAAGGGAGAGGGTCCTATGAAGCCTAGGCTTTTTCCCCTGCCAAATGAACCGGGACACGTCCGACTGCAACTGCTGTATCCACCCTTTAGGTGGCGGCAGCGGCAGGGCCCGGAATAAGTAAAGTACCTGCGGCAAAATCGTCATCTTGACGGCAGCAATCCTACCCAACCAGGCAAGTATGCCGCGATTCCAGCGGCCCAGCTCGCTCCTGATCTTGACACCCAAGGCCGAGTAGTTGGCTGTAACCATAGCTGGCAGCGTGGGGGCTATCTGGATCCCTAAATATGGTACCGCCTTCGAGGACCAAAGTAATGGGAACCTGTCCTGCAAGTATGCCTTGGTGTCAGGCGCCAGGGAGATATCCAAAGCCACAGACTTCCCCATATTTACTTTAAAGCCCGAGACCCCGCCGAACGCTGTCAGTTCTGCCATGCAGGCCGGAAGCGATACCCGGGGTGTAGCCAATGTGAAGATGACATCATCGGCGTAGAGACTGATGGCATGGGTGAAGCCTCCCATCCGTATCCCCTCCACCGCCGGCCGCGTCCGCACCCTTTGAGCGAACGGCTCCATGTAGAGAGCAAAGAGCAAGGGCGAAAGCGGACAGCCCTGCCTGGTGACTCTCTCGATGGGGAAGGCCGCCGAGGTGTGGCCATTAACCCGGACCACTGCCGAGGGCTTCTTATAGCAGTTCAGGATCATGGTGCGAAATCGTTCTCCTATGCCCGCCTTCACCAGCACTTGTTCCAAGAAGGGCCAATGCACCCGATCAAACGCCTTTTCTGCGTCAACCGCGAGCATCATCCTCTCCCCTGGTACCCGGGAAGCCTTTTCCAGGAGGTGGACCACCCGCTTTGTATTATCCACTGTCTGCCGCCCGGGACGAAACCCGCTTGATCCGGGTCGACAAGGCCGGGCAGATGAAGCGCCAGACGGCGTGCCAAAATTCCAGTATAGAGTTTCAGGTCGACATTCAGGAGCGATATCGGCCGATAAGATCCACAGTGCGTAGGATCCTTCCCCGGTTTGGGGATGACCGTGACGGAGGCCCGCAAGAGGTCAGGCGAGAGGGCTCCAGGTTCCGCGAAGGAGTTGAAGAGGCGGGTGAGGATGGGGGCTAATGACCCGCAGAATGTCTTATAGAAGAGGGCCGAATAGCCATCTGGGCCGGGCGCTTTGTCGTGCTTGAGTCTGGCAATGGCCGTCACCACTTCCTCTATGCTAATGGCCCTGTCCAGGTGGTCCGCCTGTACGGGGTCCAGGGAGGGCAGAGTGACCGATTCCAGATAGGAGGTCATAGCCGGTACATCCACCGGGTCACTCGCGTAGAGGTTCCCGTAGAACCCTTGAAACGCGGCCGCGATGCCGGCATCGTCCGTGACTGCCCCACCCGTGGGGTCAGAGAGCTCTCGCACCAGCTGGCTCTGCCGAGTGGCCCGGAGTCTGTTGGCCAAAAGTTTGCCACAGCGATCCCCCCCCGTATAAAAAGCGTGGCGCAATCGGAGGGCCGCATATTCCGCCCGGTCCATATCTAAGGCGGCCAAAAGTTTCCTCGCCTCTTTGAGCTGCCGCCAAATCCTCGGGGCCCCAGTTCTGCGATGGATCAGCTCCAGCTCCCGGACTCTGCCAGTAAGCTCATCCCTCTTCAGCTTGCGCTCCTTATTCTCGGCCGCGGAGATCGACAAGAACTCCCCCCGGAGGACGGCCTTCAAGGCTGCCCACTGGGTGACTCTGGTGGTATCAGTGTTATCATTGTGTGCCAAATATTCCCTAAGGACCCGCTCAATACGATCCGTTACCGTTTTCCTGTGTAGTAGGGTATCCCGGAGGCGCCAGACCCTTGCCGGGGCGGCAGAAGGCGGCAAGCAAAAGGAGGCCTCAACAGGGGCATGATCCGATAGAGAAATAACCCCCATGTCCACGGCGGACGCCAGGGCCTGCGCCGGCGAGGTGACCAGGAAATGATCCAGCCGCGCATAGGTCTTGTGCGCGTGGGAGTAATAGGAGTAATCCCTGGCCACGGGGTGCTTCTGGCGCCAGAGGTCCCTGAGGTCCACCTCCGCAAGTCTAGTCTTACAGCCCGCTGAAAATTCCCCAACTTGCGGGGAACGCTGCACCGAGCGGTCGACCGCCGAATCGAAGACCATGTTAAGGTCACCCCCGAGTATAACATGCCTATCCGGCGAGGCCGAGATCTCCTCCACCGCCGACTGCAAGAACCGTTCCTGTTTATCATTGGGGCTATACAGGGAGCCTATCGTGAATGTAATGCCCCCCACTCGAAACCTATGTGCCAGTAGTCTCCCTTTTATCTCTGCAAGTTTGTGGATGTGTTCTCCCCTGAAATGTCGAGCCACGAGAATCGCCACCCCGGCCGTTTTGGCAGCCCCGGAAGAAAAGAACTGCGTCGGGAATTTACAAGAGCGTAGCCTATACGTATCCTGTGGTAAAAGGTGGGTTTCCTGAAGGAGGCAGATGTCCGCCTGGGTGTTTTCTAACAAGGAAAGTACTGCTCGCCGCTTAACCGGATTGTTCAGACCCCTGACATTCAGGGTCACGATCTTAAAGGTGTGAGGAGGCATAGTAAGAAATGTGTAGTAAAGCGCAAGCGTCTTGCATGGAGATCAGAGTGGGCCAGTGTATCCCCTCCAACCCAAACCGCAAATCCACCCCCCAAAGACAGTATGTAAGGTCGCCCCCTCCTGCGCCGCGCGGCCCAGTACCACTCGCCAGCCCCAGTGTGATCAGGTCTCCCCCAACCCGCCCGTCCTCCCCACCAGTGGCAGGGGCAGGCATGACAGCTGGGCCCCCACAAGGACCCCTGGACCTGAGCGGACGCGCCGCAACTGCAATCGTGTTTCCGGGTACGCGCTGGACTCCCCTCCCCCCCGCAACCCCCCCTTCCCCCTCCCCTCTCTCGCTGGAACCCCCCCGTCAACCCCTCCCCCCCCAACCCCCCTGCCCGAATCTACATTGTCCAAGTCCAGTTCCCGAGGGAACAAGTCTTTGGTAAAGTACTCTTGTGGACGTCCAGCCACCTCGCCCACCCCGCCCACCCCCACACCCCCCCATCCCCCAAACCTGCAAATGAGATGGGCTGTGATGATCTCTCCCCGGAGCAGTCCTACGCTGTCGGCGCCGTGTCACCGGGACCAGCGTTCCCAGCCACCTCCAGTACCGCCTCTGCCATGCCAGCCCTGATGGTGGGCGAGTCCGGTCTCAAAGGCCGTTCAGATGGGCGCTGTCGCGACACCCGCTGCCATCCGTCCCGTCCGGAGCGTCCCCGCCGCTGCGGGGCTGCGTCGTCCTCCGTTGCGGTGAGGCCCAGGACTCCGCACGTCTCCTGCAGGGAGCGTAAGTGGTGCACTGTGCCATTCCATCGGAAAATGAGCCTAAAAGGGTGGCCCCAAGCGTAGGGCATTCCTTGTGCTCTCAGGAAGTCCGTGGCGATTTTGAACGTTTTCCTTTTCTGCAGCGTGATGGCAGACAAGTCCTGGTACAATGCGACGGGATGGCCCCGGAAAGTTAAAGGCTGCCTTTTCCTGGCCTCCGCCAGAATGCGCTCTTTGAGCGGGAAGTCCGGAATAAAGGCCAAGATGTCCGGGGAGGGCTGCGACGCCCTACGCTGCGGTCCCACTCTATGCGCCCTGTCAATTCGGATGGGGAATTCTTCCGACTCCCCCAGGACCTCCCGAAACAACTCCCGCAGATAGCCTGCCGCATCCGTCCCCTCCTCCGTGGATGGCACTCCTCGAACCCGAATGTTGTTGCGCCGGGACCTGTTTTCAAGGTTTTCGGCATGGGCTTGGAGGTCAATCTGTTGGTCCCTGAGGCGCAGCACCTCCTGTTGCAATTGCTCAATCTCGTCGTCCCTTCGTCGGCCGGCATCCTCCACTGTGGCCACCCGGTCTCCCAGGCCGTCCACCTCCCGACGTACCTCCCGCACCTCGCTGGCCACCTCTTGCTTCAGAGCTTGGTAATCCTCCCGGAGGGAGCTGAAGAGGGACTCCATAAAAGATCTAGTGAGCGGAGGCTCCCCGCCATCAGTGTCCTGCGCCCCTCCGGAAGAGCCGGGGGACCGCTGACCCCGATCCACTCGCTGTTGCTGCTTGCCCAGTAGTTCAGGGAGAGTGCGGTCGCCTTTTCTGCCTCCTCTGCTGCCCGCCATGGTCACGGGGACCCACCGCCGGTCAGGCCGTCAGTGTCCCGAGTCTCCCGAGGGGGGCCCCCCTCGCTCTCCTCCGTCGTCCCTGGGCCCTACGCTCTCCTCCGCAGTCACTCTGTGTCTCTCCCCTCCGACCTCCAGGGGCACGTCAAGGGGGCACCCCCACTCCTCGCTGGCCACGTCGTCGTCGCGATCAGGGCCTGCGAGTCCCGCCCAAAGCCGGTCACTCCTCACTCCCGGCCCCCCGTTCGGTGGCGCTCCTGCGGCCGCTCCGGTCAGCGCACCCGTACCGTCCCGGGGCGTGCATAGATCCTAGTCCTTCCCCAACTCCTCCGGTCTCCCGTGGACGGGAGCCCTCGAGCCGCGGTCGCCTCCCCGCCTCCGGGGCGAGCTGCCGTCGTTGAGGGCGAGGGGGGGGGGGAGAAACCGGGAGGCCCCCGTCAGCTCTGCCTCTCTGGAGCAGTCAGCCGGTCGCGTTGCACCTAGGGAGTGTGGGCCGGCCCTCAGTGAGACTCCTCAGCGTGGGCCCTTCTTCCAGCCATCAGCGCGCCCCGGATTCTCTGGCCTGGCAGCACCCCCGGTGTCCTTCCAGCGCCGTAGTTTCGGCTCACCTTCCGTGTGCTGTGGGGGCAAAGCGTCCGCCCGGGCCGTCGATCTGCCCAGTCCCGTCCTCCAGGCCGCCGGTACCGCCTGCGATGTCCCAGCCGGCCGCGGCGGTGCCTATTTGCTGAGGTGTTGCTCCCAGATCGGGTCCCCCCGTGCGTTCGGCGCTCACACCTGCCAGTGAGGAGGCTGCTCACCCCCCGGAACCGGGTCCCCTCCGCTAAAGCTTCCGGGTCGGTGCTCACTCTGCTGGGGTCAGAGTCCGGAGCGCGCCGCTGTGGTCCAGTAGGCCCTCAAGCCCGGGCCCTCGCTTAGTTAGGCCGCCGGGAGCGCTCCTGCCAGGTCTGGCCCAGTGCTCCGCCCCCTCCTGGCGTCGACCCTCCAGCGGTCCACCGGGCGCCGCAGGCGTCCCTCAGGCGTTCCGAGCCACCAAGCGGCTCCTCCCGACTCTCCGCCGTCGATTCCCCGCTGATCCGGGGGGGATTCAGCGTTTAAAGCAGGTCCAGGAGCTCAAGGGAGCCGGAGCCGGCAGAGAAGCCGTCCGCTCACCACGCCATCTTGGCCACGCCCCCGATAAAAACTTTTAAGGTATTTCACTTGTCCAATTTGAGGGTGCTTGGAACAAAACAATGAATCAAGTTCTGCTATGTCATCTGTGTCACTTAAGGAAAGAAGCAATTGAACATGTTCTCTGTATTTGTCCTAAATTACTAGATATACAGAAAATATTTTTTTTAAGACCATTGTTTAGAGAGTAAGGGATGAGAAAAATAGGGATGCCACTAGATTTAGTTTTACAGGGATGTCAGAAACAGCAATTGTTATTAATCTTGTGTTTTTTAAATGCTGAACTTTTTTTTTATAGTTGGATCTGTACTGTATTTGGTATTTTTATTGTATATAATTTTAAGAAATCTAAACAATAAGCTATATACTACTACACAATAAAAGGAGAGAATTCCATTGCAAACGTTGGTGGAGAGCAATCCATCCATCTCCTTTTGCGATGCAGCAACTGTGCAGTAAATGGAGAAGATTGTGAATCATAGGTGCAAAGGTACATCAAGAGATGTGCTGTAATTTGTTATTGTAAGAAAGTATATTAATATTTGCGGTTCGCCTAAGGAGAAATAACACTGACTCATTAGGGTGAACCCGATAGTCAATAAATTAACCTAGACTTAACCCCTGAGTAGCTATGGCACAGAGCAGAGCGGCTTTACTTAGGGCAATGTGTACAGTTTTTATGCAGTGCTAAAACAGTAATACAGCCAAAACAATAAAAACCCCAAGCTAAATTTAAAAAAATCAAGTACATTTTAACACAAAGAACAACACCAAAATGGCAAAAGTCACATTATGGGGTGCTAGAGATATGAATTTAAAAAAAAATATATCGGTTAAAATAGGGCAAAAAAGCACTAAGCACCTATTATAGTTTATGGAAGCAGTGGACCGAGTCCTGGGTACTATTTCATGCCGACGCGATGAAGCGTGTGTTGGACACACCAAACGGGTTTGTCCTGGAGAAAGATTTTTCCTTCTGACTTAGTCTTTTTTATGAAGCTAAAAATCTTCCAGTGCGTCAAGCCTGAAGCTGTATCCGCCAAAGCTGCATCGAAAACGTCAGCTTTGCTGCGAGATCCTGCTGACGCTCTGGAGGTCGTGGAAGACCAAAAAATGTCTAATTGCAAGACTTTTAGGGCTTCTGGAGCATCTTTTCTGGGTTACTTCTTAAACTCCCAGGACCTCAGGGACAGCATTTGTGGGTCAGAACTCACTCCTCTAGAGGCCATCAGCAGGGTCCAGTCTAGGTCCAATGGTTACTGGTCAACTAGTCACTTCAGGAAAATGGCCTTTTGCAGCTTGCTGTGTCCCTGTAGCCATACAGAAGGTAAGTAATCTTATCCTTGGAGTCCTTTTCTCAGTCCTGGATACAAGTGGGAGGCAGGTCCAACCCTACAAGTGTCCACTAGATAGCAGGTCCTTTTTTGATCTTCTTCCGGTTCCAAAAGTGTTCTGAGGAGCTGTGGGTGAGGTGTTAGCATTGTAGGTTTCATCAGCCAGTGAGTGACTCTGGACACTCTCTAACCAATGAGGAAAACATTTCCATGGGTAACCCTCCCCACTTTTACAGCACACCCTGTTTACCTGAATGCAAAGTATCCCACAGTGCATAATTCTAAGGGAAATCCAGGATGATGCAAGCTTTCTGCCCTTGGAAGAAATGTGTGTGCCAATCAGGGGTGTATTCAGGGAAGTGAGCAGTCCCCTCCTCCTAAGCTGCACCAAACCAGTTCTGGAGCCAGCCCCCCCCCACTTACCACCACCCTGGGAAGGAGCTAGGCTAACTACCATGTGTCCAGGGATCATAGAGTTTCCCCCTAAGGTGTCTCCTTACACTAAACTATGCATGGGCAGGCTTCACCTCTGTGACTTTCAAGTTAATGAAGCTTCTGGGACCTCTCCAGCTGCCCATCCTGAGCTGATAGGGAGCTCATGCCCAACAGCCAGCCCATCCTGCTACCAGACGTAAGTAATTGTTCTGCTCTGAGAGCAGTTTTAACACTTCCTTAGATATATATATGTATGGCTATATACATATATATTATATATCCTAGCACGTATCCTCACATAAGAGCGTCCAAAGCGTAATGTCAGGTGTGAGGTACCCGCACACAAAGACGACCACAGCCAACCAATCTTGCAGATAAATTGTGCTCACAAAGGATGCCAGTATCCAATATTTATACACCCCATTACAGCTTGCTATCGTGTTTCAGCACACAGGCTTTATTCACAAACATTTACAATCATGACGTGCACTATAAATATACTAAATTCAGAAAACAGACTGACACAACTCAAGTGATTGCATCTTGGAGTGTTATTTGTCACTTAGAAACAATATTCAAATGTCCACATGCAGTTTCATCACACAATAAGCATCAATTATATTTGTTAAAACATCAAATATAAACTCAATGTCATTTATGTGCAAATGTGGTCAGCATACCGAGTATGTCTCCTTCACGATATACACACCATTGTGAATTTATTAAGCTCAATCTTCACAGCCTTGACCTCTGGGCTACCATAGTGAACCCTCACATTTTAGGAGAAGCTTGAACTAAATCTTCTTTAATACTTTATTCGATGGATATTTATCATAAAAGTACAAACATGCAAAGTACATAAAAACAATCCATCCATAGTACTACAATTACATCCAGAACAGCAAATAGCGAAAAAAAGGGACAATAAATAAAAGCAGAATTTAAAACAATGCTTTCTTCATTCATGAGAATTTATATATTACCCAGCAGCCTAGAGCGAATTAACCAGGCACCCGCGAGGTATTTAGCAACCCCACAGATGATATACATAGAAACAGTATTGGTTAAAATAATACGCAGGGCTAATCTGTGATCCCTTACTCCCAGCTCCCTGCATACAGGTTTCAACCATTTAGCCCTACGAACTTGTAGGCTGAGCAAGCAAATAAAAAATGGCCAAGGGATTCCTCTGGACATTGGCAACCTGGGCAATTTAGATCAAGCCCCCCCTTGGCCTTCCACCTTTCCAAAAAAATTTTAAGGGGAAGAGTGCCATATCTTAGTTTCAAGAACAAAGTTCTATCTCTAGGTAGTTGGATAAAATCTAAAAAGGGTTCCAACTTCATAGATGGTTTATGGTCAAGAAAGTTCATCGTTAAAGTTCCCAGGTTTAAGTTATTGTTAACCTTGGCCTCAACCCAGTCCCAGTATAATTTCTTTACAATTTGTTTTGCAGGGGGGACTTGTGTGGCCCAGGACTCCCCCAGGCCTATTAATACTACCAGTTTCTTAAGGTTGTTGAGCCACTTTATTTGGTGAGAAACATTTAGGGATATTAACTCGTCCAACACTCGGGCATATCCGGCTTATTCCTGGGTTCTTCTAAGGCACACCCAAAATAACAGCGGCCTTAGTTGAACTTTGTCCGAGATTGATTTTTTACCCATATCAAAAAATAATGGTAACAGAGGGGTTGAAACTGGAAGTGAGACTAGATCTCTGATAAACTTATTTTCTGCAGTTGCCAGGACCTTAGTGTTTTCAGCACCCCATAATTCGGATTCATAGACTGCCGAGGCTAAAGCCTTCCCTTCATAGACTACCAAGGCAGGGGCAACCGGTCTACTAATAGAGAGGCGCTGATTCTTTAGTATGGCACCGGAGACCCTTTTGAGGTTTAGTACCATTTTTGATATATGGGAATCCCAGCTCATATTGTTGGACAACCTAACCCCCAAATAATCAAATTCATTCACCACCTCTAAAGGGGACCCATACAAAGTAATTCGAACATTCCTAACCTTCCTATTTGGAGATAAAACCATTAGCTTTGTCTTCGAAGTGTTGACCGTTAACCCACGGTCGTTACAGAAGAGGGAGAAACGGTCAAGCATTTTTTGGAGACCCTTGGGGGTCTTGGACATCAGGAGGGTATCGTCCGCAAAAAGAAGTGTGGGGGTTTTCTCCCTGGCAAGGACGGGGGCATCCGCAGGGTCCTCCCTCAAATGGTCCACCACCCCATTTATAAAGAGGGAGAACAGTGTCGGAGCCATCACACATCCCTGCCGCACCCCCCTGTTGACTGATACCCTCCCTGTCAATTGGCCCTGGCGCCCCCAACGTATCCTTGCATAGTTATCCTCATGGAGTTTGATAACAAATTGCAGCAGGGAACTAGGAAACCCCATGGCTAATAAAACCTCCCATAGCTTGGCGCGTGGGATAACATCAAACGCGGTTTTCAGGTCTATGAAAGCCAAGTAAAGACAACCCTTAATAATTGATACTGACTTCCAATAGATCGCGCAAAACCGGAAGACTTGATCCATTGCACCAACATTCCGCCTAAACCCAGCCTGGAAATGGGTTAGAATATCATTATCCATTAGCCATGTCTCAACGCGATTTATAATGACCCTGCCAACTACCTTTTGAATGGTGTCAATTAAACTAATTGGTCTGTAGTTGGCAGGGTCCTCTCTATCACCTTTCTTATAAATCGTGATCACCTCCGCCCCTTTCCATGAATCCGGGACGGGATGGCCTCGCTGGATGAGGTTCATTAGATTTGCTATATAGTCTGCCCAAATTTGGGGGTCATGAAGTAGAAGATCCCCGGGCAGGCCATCTGGACCAGCCGCTTTGCCTGGAAGGATATTTAAAATAGCGACCTTGACTTCTCGCGGGGAGAATACGTTTTCGTTACTGGGCAACTCCAAACTAAGGTTGCGCTTATTGCACATTGCTAATGGCAATGGAGGGACTTGATCGCCTTCCTCACAATACAATTTTAAAAAATGGGCGTGCCATTGCTGTTCATTAATATGATTTAAAATGGGGTCAACTCCCCTGCGGTCTAAAGCATTGATCAATTTCCAGAAAATAGTAGAATTCTTCCTGCTGGCAGCGATCTTAAGCTGCTGCCAATGCTCCTCCTCCCAATTTTTCTTCTTGGCTGAGGCTATTGAACTACGGTACTCCTTTCTAGCCAGTTTCACTGCTATTGGGTCCTTCAATTTTATCGCCAAACCAATGGCTTTCCTCTTTTTCCTACATTCCACTGTATACCACGCGTTCGCCTTCAGGGGTCTGAGATCCGCTGGGGGGTTCCCTTGGATGTTTTTGAGGAAATACTTTCCTATTTTATCTGTAAAATTTTGGTACTGGCCCAATAATTTGGGCCCCAGAGAGTGAACCTCTCCCAGATCCACCGCTGCGAGGCTGGAGATTTCTGCTTTAACTAAGTCCCCAATACTATTAATTTTCCCCTCTTCACATTTTACCACGTCCCATCTAAGTTTCCGGTTACAATTAGAGGGGAGGACATCCTTGGTGATCAGCTCCATCCCCCCGCTCTTACTAATCCCATTAGCCCAGTTGATTCCCATACATAATGGGTTATGATCGCTATCTGAAGACTGCCTGACCTCCATATCTACTAAACTAGCCCATGAATGAACATCTAAAAAGATGTAATCAATACGTGATGGGCAGTCTATCCTATTATAGGTCATTGCCCCGTTACGATCAGAAGTGGTCCGGCCATTTAATGCCCGTAGGTTATGTTCCAAAGCCAGTGCGTTCAACTGTATAGCTATGGCAGACCACTTCTTAATAGGGGCCAGTACTAAAGGGGGTATAGTCTGTCTCCAGTCCTCTGAATTCAAACCCAATACATCCTCGTCATCCAGGGGTTCAAATGTACAGTTAAAATCACCCCCCAACAGGATTTTGGACCTAGGTGGAAGCTCAGACAATTTTACATCAACCAGCTCAATTGTTTGCGAGGTTAAACCACCCTGTACCCCTCTTGCATAAACACAAAACAAATGAACAATACTCCCGTGTGGGCTTATCAGGGAAATGTGCAAGATATAATTGGATTGGACCTTGTGTGTAATAATAGTACAATTCAAATTCACCTTTACCCAGATGAGCAGACCACCTGAGGGACGTCCTTTTCCTAAGTATGTAGAGTACCCATTTTTATATTGCAGGGACAAACTCCAAGTTTCCTGAAACATACAAATATGGAAGGAGTCAATAAAGTAATTCCATTCCGGATTTTCAAGATTTTTCCTGAGCCCTGCTATGTTCCAAGAAAGGATGGTAATCGAAGAGAGTACTACAGTTGGTGCAACGGGTGTGGCTGTTGGACTACAATCCAATTCGCCCCTGCTAGGGCAACCATTATCCACAAACACTTGAACCCCCGTTCCAATTGGAGTTACAGCCCGTGGTAACCCCACCTCCTCCCTCCTAACCTCTTGGCCAGAGTGCTGGATCGAATGTCAATCAACTGCTTCCAGGCCACTGAAGCGATTGAAACAGGGTAATGGAGGGGGGTTATGCTGATGACCATTCCATTCCCCTTGAAACTGAGTAGAACCAAAAGGGGGCCTGCCTACTCTCCTGTGTACTGTGCTCCACCCTCCATCTTCACCCGCATCCCACTGGTTAGAATTATAATCCATAAAAGGCTCCCCTCTCATCCCCCTTCTTGTGTATTTTTGAGCTCTTAACCAGCTCCACCTATTACTGCGGTGATCTGCAAGCATATAGAAATAGGAGAGGGGTTTAACTAAGATTGAAGAGTTGTTATTACATGGGGGCCCAGCACGGATATATTCCACCGTACGTGGGTCCTCAAATGTTACAACAACGCAGTCGCCCTGGAGATTTTTTTTATTCTCACCCACCCATGGTGCTCTCTCCACCATAAGCAAATTACTGTGAATGTTAGGTGGAAGTGGGTAGGTTCTATCTAACCAGTGGCAAACTTTGTTTTTGAGAGCCCAAAAAGATTCTGTTGATGAGGGGGCAAGCTCGGGGACACCTGTTAGAACTATTACAAAGGAGTGGGCGTCAGGAGTTAAATTAATATTCCGGCGTATCTTAGGATTCGCTGGAAGGGATAAAAGGGGTTTGGGAGCAGGAATAATGGGACCATTTACTTTCTGTGATTTACTGGGTGCCTTGGAAGGCAACTTAGTAGTACTATTTGTATGACCCTTAGGTGTAGGTATTTTTAGTGGATACTTTGGAGGGGAAGGGTTCTTCCCTGCTGGTTGTTTAATAGACAGAGGCAGTTTGATGCCAGCCAGTGCTGGTCCACCAATTGCCTTTTGGGCAGAAACTTTGGGTCTGGCTTTTAATTCCAGATTTAGAGCCTGTAGTTGATGTTCAATACCCTGTAGTCTAGTCTCCAGGGGAGACAGTAAGGATTTAATGAGCTCAGATATGGAGCTCATAAATATACCGTTCCTGTCTTCGGCCCCCTCAGAAGATTCATCCAGACTACTCTCTTCAAGGAGACTTGCTAACCTATAAATTGAGGCTGTATCGTCGGGAATACCCAATGGTATCGGGTGTGAAGCACGATGCGCCTGAGCTCTTCCTCCACTATTATCTATGGTGTCCACATTAGCCCTCCCCACCTCAGGCCCACAAAAAGTGCTAACAGAGTCATTGGGGCCCCCTGCCCCATCAACTATAACTACTAAATCAGCACTGTCCTTACTAGATATTTGGGAGCATTTGGGAATGGCACCCTCCCTTAAACCCTTTTGTGCAAGTGTTTTATCATGGTCGTCGATAACTAACGAGGAAGCCATGGGAGAGGTAAGAGGGGCTACTGGTGGGAGCATCAAAAAAGCAGAGTCCAGGAGTACAGATTGACTGGTACTGATGGAATGGGTTGCAGGTATAGACTGAATGGGGTTTGGTTGGTGAGTGCATTGGGCTTTATTTGGCGTGCGCGCAGAGGCTATGAGGCCTAGAGATGATCTTCTCGCTTATGCGAGATCCTGTGACACTCTTCTTTCCATGAGGGCAATCCCCTCATCAGTTAGAGTGTTGGTACGCACAATAAAGTTATCTAAAGTGCCTGTCAGCTTCGAAGCACCAGCCGCAGCCTTGCTTCGAGTTTCACGTGTGCACATCACTATGACCGGGGGTTACTGACTAGCTAAAACCATATACAACCACAATCACAACCTCAGAATACCAGCAAATAATATAAGGGTAGGCAGAGTTACTCACAACAAATATACCCAAGACAGCTAAATAAGAATCAAAATACAGTGGGGTGAGCAAAACCAAGAGCTATGGCTCAGACCAGACCCTACAGGCCTCAAAGGGCCACAGAGGGCCCGCCCTTGTCCCGGGCTTCTCCCGGGACGCTCCTGTGCGCTCCCGTGCTGCGGCCGTGCGTCCTTCTAAAATAACAAAAAAGGAGTGATGGGCGGGGGGGCGGGGCCAGCAGGGAGAGCAGCCCAGGTGAAGCAGATTGGGCTTGCAGGGACTCCTGGGTGATGGAGTCCCTGCTAACGTGCTCGCAGCCCTGCCAGCAACAACACGCCCCAAGTCTTTAGACAGGAGACAGCCCCTCTCCCAGCAGCAGCTCTCGCTGATGGTATATGCGCTGCGGGACCCGCGAAGCGGGTCCGGCGAGTTGCTGGTGGTTTCCAAGGTCAGAGGGCAGAGGGCGAAGAAGGCAGCAGCAGCAGTCCGGTGGCAGGTCCGAACAAACAACCGGTAAGGGTCCCGCAAACAAAGTCCTGAAGTCCGCTTTTACTCCGTGGGCGGGGGGGGGCGGGGCCAGCAGGGAGAGCAGCCCAGGTGAAGCAGATTGGGCTTGCAGGGACTCCTGGGTGATGGAGTCCCTGCTAACGTGCTCACAGCCCTGCCAGCAACAACACTACCCCAAGTCTTTAGACAGGAGACAGCCCCTCTCCCAGCAGCAGCTCTCGCTGATGGTATATGCGCTGCAGGACCCGCGAAGCGGGTCCCGCGAGTTGCTGGTGGTTTCCAAGGGCAGAGGGCAGAGGGCGAAGAAGGCAGCAGCAGCAGTCCGGTGGCAGGTCCGAACAAACAGCCGGTAAGGGAACTAAATCCATATGTCAAGCAGGTGCATCCATCCCATTCTGTGGAATATCTCCTAGATGGCCATAAAAAGAAGCATGTAATTCTTACCTGCAGCTTGGGTCAACTATATAGTATAGCCTTTTCATTATATTACCATTGGCTTCACAGCACACAACCAAGCTCATTCGTGGATCAGGCAAGACAGACTTTGCTTGAGTCCGTACTCCAATCTATAGATTTACAGCAGCAACAGTCATCAAGAACTGGAAAGGCTCGCAGGCCACTTCCCTTCTTTTGGCAACATGGAACTCGAGCCACCTTCTACCATGGGGCAGTATGCCTCAACCCAGCATCTCTTTATTATCCTTTGCAAAGTCATGTACCAGGCACCCTGGGAATTTCTAATGCTTTTATTCTGTAAATCCATCCTTTCTTGGTGAATTTGCAGGCTATATGATCTTAATCACCTTTTTAATTGAACATTCTAGATCCATGATCAACCTCTCATCCTTCAGTGGTGTCGGAAGTGGCATGCTTTCAAAGTATCTCCTTATCATGCTCTGGTGGTTTCAAGGAGGAAACAGACTTATAAAAGCTATTCAATTTCTGTGCAATTACAATGTTGATCCTAGTCAACTTCCTAGTTTTTGAACCACCTTGTCCTGATGTTGATTGCTTTGTGTCATGGCCACTAAAACCGCAAAACCCACACTATCATACTTCCTGCTTCCCAATGTGAGGTCACCTTACTGAAGGGCTCTATCTCCAAGGCACTTCTTTTGTTAATACTTTATTTTGTAATAAATTGTTATTGCATATCCAACCTCGTATATTCTTGATTCACATCTAATAAACCAGTTCCAAATGAACTGTCACGGTCCTATCGAGGTGTACTAGTCATGACTCTGTTTTTCATGTGAATCGGTATGTGATTGTTGTGTAATAGGTAGACATTTCTGCTCAACAGTCGAGTGGAGCAGAGTAAAATGAAAAACTATGAGTCCCAGCACAGGTTTCTCCCAATATATCCAATATTCTCAACATGCCCATAGTTGCGTTGACACTCTTAGAATCTGCTGCTCTTCCTGACTTCTCGTGGCAGAGAGACTCAATCTAGCTAGTTGTGGATCACTTGCCAAGTCTAAGGAGCCTCTCAAGATTATGGGGCCCTCTATGACTTGCACAGGCTCCTTCAACCACTCCAAGAAACCGCTGTGCCCCTGCTTCATATATTCCTTTGTCCCTAATGGACACCTTTCGCTGTACCTCATCATAGACCCCAAATCATTATCCAGTTCTAAAGGAAGACCTGGGTTGTGTCATTTAGACCAAATTTTGACTTCACAAACTTTTTTGTGGACAAGTTCAGTACTTTAACATTTAGTGGGTCGTTAATATCACTAGTTGCCTTTGAGAATTTGTCTCACTGCCCTAGACAATACTCTCCATATCATAAATCCATTCTCTCTGTGGGGTTCATATCTGAAATCTTCACACCTTGGTCGCTTATGAATTTTAACTCGGATTGGCTCAGACCCGATAAAAAAAAGTATAAAATACAATGGTATGACAATCCCGCCCACACAGGCTCCCAACTTCCTTTTTGGTCCATTGGTCCTCGCTAGCAGTACAGTATATCAATGTGTTAACCCGGGTGCTCTGTTTGCACCTCTATCTCTCAAATGCCAAACATAAGGATCAGGTCTATGAATAGGCAATTGTGGTGTTCAGCTAAAAACCAAGCTACACCAAAGCACCCAGCAGACAGCCTGCCACCACTCTGCCCCCTCCCCAGCAATCCTCGAAACCCACAAACTCTCTTGAACCTCCTTTCTGCTGTAACACAGTCTGCAACGACTAGTCTACTGTCGCAGTGTCCCTTCCAACACACCGTTTATCCCACAAACCCTCTCGCTTGTGTTGGTGATCCTCGCACGAAAACAGCCAGGTTGTTGTTCCTATCTATTCTGTCATGGTCTATTTCGATAGAGAATAGGTTGGGGATTGAAAATCCATATGAGAGTACTCAAGATAGGAAGAGGTTTCAGAATATAGGCACTTAATGTTGTCTCTAAATTTTCCAAGGTTGTAAAAGCTAGGAAGGTAAAAAAAAAACTAAGATAAAACCAAAGTATGTAAAAGTTCTAATTCAGGCTGCGGGTATAGCTATCACTTATAGACAAATGTACAGCTAAGAACTGTACTACACTACAGCGGCCAGATATATCTATATTCTAATTGCAAACATCCTTGCACACTAAATACTCCATAGTAAATTCAATTGTGACATGCATGTGCCATACATTGTTAAAGTGTATTATAAACAGAACATGTTCCTTTTTTAGTGGCAAGAACCGGGTGAGCCATCGGGGCTGAACAGAAGGTACAGGAGCCAAAGATCAAAGCTCGCAACACTCTCTTCCCCATGCCAATATGCACTCCCAAACCACAATAATAGGCTGGAAAATGATTTATGAAGTTTGAGAGTTCCTCAAGAAGATGGCAAAACAAACAGAATTGGGAAGTGACCGATGGTACAAAAAGTCAATCCAATAAATTAACTTGACAACCAATGTGGTTGAAGGTTCTTCAATGGACAGTCTCAAAGGAGCCTGACTCCAGCAGAGAAGCCACTTATCAATGTAATGGTCAGGGTTATACTGGATAATGAAGAAGGTGTAATAGATGGCAGTAGTAGGAAATGAGCCAGAGCACCTCGGACGGCATCTGTGTTTTCGATCGAGGACCATTCAGCATCTGGTGAGTCAACAGTATCGTCAGAAAGAGCAGATGGCAACAATGCAGACGACGCAGAAGTTGAGCAGGCATAGTTCAGTTAAAGTTATTTGGAGTCTGGGAATACCATGTTCACTGTTGAGGTGCAGCAGCTGCTCGTGGAGCAGACAGCTGAAATTCTGCATTAGCATTTCCTTCCAGGTGTAAGATCTCACAGACATCAAAGTAAGGTCCTATGGAAACGATGAACTTGTCCCAGTGAGTGGTCTCAACTAATTTATTTATGAATAAAGACAAGAACATCTGCTCATGAAGAAACCAGTGACATGTAAAGATGTATCATCCCAGAAAAGTTGCCTGGATCTTCTGAAAGGAGAGTACGTCATCAAGGAGACCATTGCCCAGCATTACCTGCTCAGGTGGCATTCAAAGCCTACTTTGTTGTGGCTTGCAGATGGATATGATAATGTCATCTTTGAACAACAAGACTAACAGCACCAAAGCTGCAGTCAGAATCACAAATACCAGACCATCAAAGATGATGGAAGTTACTGAACCCCAAAAAAAGAGGAAACGCCCCCCAAGACAGCTCCATAGACATTGGTCAGGAATCCATTAATGTCGTTAAAGGACTTCACAAGTTTGTCAAGAGACGATGCACCCAGTGCTAACTTCAAAAGGTCTGCAAGAACCAAAGCATATGTAGACATGAGGAGTTTGTATATTTCTACTAATATGATAGCGCTTAAAAAATGCATGAAAATCTTGCTGTTGAAAACAAAAGCATATCTCTTATCATTAAAAAGGACAGTGACCTGCATACTTATCAAAGCACACTGAGGATGATTGTATCTGAGGCCAGTTCATAGCAGTGATATTTTTAGTAGTGTATTAGTCACATTTGCCGTAACTCTTGAACTGCAGCGTACCAATGGTGAGACCGCAAAAGGTGTCATTATATTTGAGCAAATATGTGCAAGTTAAATGTAAGCATAACAGACTTCGATTAAATCATAAGCGATGGCCTTCCACTTGCACTGTACCTATTGCTTTTCAAGGTCCTTAATGTATGTTCGTTGGGATCCCGTGCTGGACCGGAGTAGGTACCATAGGTGGAAGGACTACCTTGACGAATGTGTGACTACAGGTGTCCGCCCCCCTGGATCTTAAATAGCTGCTCAATCACGTAGCCCTTATCATACACGTGACGGTGGGACCCGTACGTTTTGCTACACCCCCGCACTCACAGCGCACCTTGGTGTGTGCACTGATAATTCACGAGGCCACTGAAATTTGGCCGCACTTCACTTTCTTGGTCCTGAAGAAAGCAGTTGCATCTACCATTCAGGCTGAAACATGTCGACCATTTCTATTGGAAAAAGAAGACCAATTTAGTCTTTATAATATCCACCTTACCCTTTTAACTGTGTCCTAGGACCTCAGGAATAAAATCGTTCGACCTCGACAGAGGATCCTAGAGGCATTTTTTGAACTACAACTTAAACTTACCCCCTTTACAAAAAAAAACGCTCCCCTGTAAATCAGGTGTCGTACACAGCTGGGTTGCACTCGGCAGCCCAGCTGGGAACCCGATGATGAAGCATGCCACCAACTAGGTTGGTGGGTGAGGGTTCTTTTTCAATACCTATTGTTTTTTTCCCACTCCTCTTGGCATTGTGTTGTCTTGTTTTGGATTCCCTTGCTGGGTCCGCCCTCTTTTGTTGTCTCATCATTTAATTTGGGGATAAGGACGTACCCTTTTTTCCTTGCTCTCCCTTTGTTTTTCCTCTTTCTTGAGAATGTATGTTAACCATGTCACAATTCTAAATACAATAGGCTAAAGGTTTAGTAGACCGTTGTGCTCTAAGTAGGACTGGTTTATCATCAATAATGACATTCAGAAGGGGTTTCCTAAAAATGAACCATGTCTAAACTGTGAAACTAAAGTGTTCCAAGACTCAACACCCTTGAAGTCAGGGCTTGCTTCAACATACCCTCCAACCTCTCTTCTATCCTGTCATTGAGAGGAATGAGTAACACACCCTCACTGATGGCGAGGAATCGGTCAATGCTCTTGCGGCAAACGCCAGACTATCGTCTGTTTGAAATGTTTGCTCTGCACCCATTGCTGTTAAGGGCAGCAAGTTCTTTGTGACATTTTGAGCAGAAGTTTTTTTGCTGAGGTCACATTTACAAGAATGTATTACTTTGCCAACAGCTACCAGGATGTACATTTACTGGATCACTTTAGGTAGGGGAGTCAACATGATCTATTTGCACCTCCTTATCGCAGTGTGAAGCGTAGCTGGTACACCTGGCATTGTAGGTCATATTTCCCAGTAGGCTTTGTCATTAATGGCAACCAATATCTTTGTAAAGGGTCATTGTCGAGTTGCTCCTGGTCTGTACAAACAGAAGGGAGCAAACAAATGAATTGGTTTTCTGTGAGCCGAGATAGGCTACGATCATCCAGGACAGTCAAGTACCTAACCTGGTGTTGAAAAGAAAATGTGCACACTATATGGCATGGTTATGTTACTACAATGTTGATTATAGGTGGAAATTCCCATCTATGAGATAAAACTGCTTTACCACTACCCAGTGGTGTTAGCATTACTCCTGCGTAGTTGAACCTAAAACTATTTGAGCAGTCTCACTGTGTTGTCAGTAAATGTCTTCACTCTCTTCTTGCATGCCCTCTCATTTACAGTCCAGAGGGCCCTGCAAGGCTTTGAACATGTTTTAGTTTCAGCTGCACATCAACCATTTATGCCAAACCTTCAACACTCGTGGGCTGGACCCCTGTGTATCAGTCTTAAACCAATAACAAATGATGCCGTGAGGCTATCATCGCCCTCCACCTTGGTAGTTCTTCCCCATCTAGTCTTCATTATGTGCCCCTACTTTCTAATAGATGACCACTGTCCTTTCTTTCTGCATTCTCTAATGGCATTTCTATTTATCTTTTCTTTCAGTCCACTGATAAACTGCCTTGATCCTTCTCTCATCGCACGGCTAAATAACTTCGGCATCTTCTGGTGGCCCTGGCCTCAATACACGTCTTTTCTCCTGACTTCCTTCACTCCGTATCGTGAATGGATCGCAGTGCTGCTACTCTCATTATACCATCGGTTTCCTCTCCGAGCCGTCATCTGGTTCAATTTCTCACCTTGGTCCTACCATCCTCCAAGATGCAGTCATCTTAGACCTGGGCCTTGGCAAATACAACCTGATTTCCCTGAACAGCTTCGGAAACCTCAGATTCCACCTTCCTCCAGTCTCTGCTTTCACCCTGCAGATGTTTCATCCCATCTCAGAGCTTTAAAGGTGGATTGACTGCAAAAGTCTTCTCTGCAGACCTTTTTCTAAACCTGTGGACTAATAGTAGAAAATGTAAGTGCAAGCCCAGAAATCTAATCTGAAACCTGTCTTACAAACTATTAATAACCTATGACACATATCAAAAAGTGTCTAGAATTCCTTTGAAGCTACAAAAATATATTTGGGAACTATGACTTACTCCTGACCTACTCCTGAATTTCCATGAGTCAGTAAAACTGATTCATGGATAAAATCTCTGTGGCTCCCACCCGGTGTGTTTTTGGTTGTAGGATTCTGATTCTGGCCCATGAGGCAGAGTTCTTGGCTTGTGCTACATAAAGCTGTTTTTTTGTCCAGGAACACATTATTATTGCTTCTATTGCTTAAATTCTATATTGCTTTACTTACGGTATATCATGCACCAAAGCAAGGTAATCTAAGGTAATGATTGTGAGCGTAGGTGTTATTTAGCGTACCTCATAAATGACAATACCAGGGGAGCATCACCCCCCTGCCAGCTGCGAGCCTCGCAGGAAAAAATAAAATGGCAATGAAAAGATTTCATTGACATCTTTCCGACTTGCACACTCACCACACTGCAGCAGCTAAACTTCCTCGAGCCCGGACACATATGCGCATGTTTTCTGCTGCCGCCGCAGAGGACAGGAAAGTGGCTGGCTGGATGCTCCAAAGAGCGCATATCACTTTGGACGGCTGTCTTGCGCCAGACAAAGTGACATGCGCACTTTGAAGCTCTGGAGACAAAGACAAAACACAGGCATGCAGGGCCTGAAGGAGCATACAGCCAGCCTTCTCCATCCAATCCTGGTGTTGGTCTCACAGCTTGAGAGCTGTGCCTGGATTGGTTAAGGGCATTGGCTGGGCCCTTGCTGGAGTGGAGATGAGCAGGAGGAGTGAGGACGTGCATGTTAGTAAGTGACTTATTTTTCTTTTCCTCCTGCCCTCCATTTCCATCCCTCCCCCTCTTCACTCGGACGCCAGAACACTGACAGTAGCGGTTTGCCCACCCCCCCAGCCCCTATTGCTGGCAGTCACCACTGGATACCACGGGGTACGTTCTTTATCGGGTGCACTAAATAGCACCTATTACGAGTTTGTGGGTAATATCATGCAGATGTTGGTGTTTAACGCACCAAATTCTGCATGGTACGGTAAATAAGGTACATATTTCCCCTGTTAAATTTCGGTAGGTTTGACCTGCCAAAATGTAATGAAGCCTGAGGCTTTTAATGCATCCGATAATTAACGAATGCATTAAATACCTTTAAACTCATAATTATGACCCATGCGTAAACAAGGGTTTACGCATGGGTCAGAATTAACTGGCCCACTCATAACCAGGTCGCTAGGGTTTTGCAGCAAACAAGTTATTAAAAAATGAGTTAATTGGACATAAGTAGCTGGTATAATTCTGGATGCAACTGTGTAGATGCTGATCCTGTTCTGCAAACCAGATAGATACTACAAGTACACTTCAACATCTCACCACTTCTGTATCACCCTGGACGGTGTCCACCAGGGGTCTTTTTCTGGTCTGCAGCTTCAGCTCATTTTTATTTATTTTTCGCGTTCCTATAAAAGTGTCAGACGGGATACAAATGCCTTCGCAGACGCCTGCCGTCGAGTTATCCATCAGGTTCATATTTACAGTCTTTCATTAAATTAAGATGCATGTTTCATTCCTCTTCCGTGGAATATTAATGGCTGTACTGGACCGAAATGCCACATGAATATTCATAAATAAACGATAAATTTATATGATATGAATGGTGTCGTTTGAGCAATACCCCGAGCAGTGATAGAATGCACCATGAAAAAATACTGACTGCCGTCAGATCGCATGTTTATTGAGCCCTGTCCTTGTAAATCACTTCCGCTGTTTGTCTTTGGTTCTCTAGAAACTAGTCTGAGCCCACAGTCCCCCCTGTGCAAACAACAGGTCCCAGCAGCTTCCCTGACTGCGCCCCGAACTCTCACCTATGTGAAAGTGTTCTTAATTCACCTCCTCTGTATGCTATGTGTGCAAATATATCAGAGTTGTTTTCAAGAGCAACATATGAGTATTGGGGGTAATCCGGAAACATATATAGGCGAAAGTGTTTGTGCTAAATGTGGGCAAGTCTTTGCAACTGTAAGGTGTCTTTTTAGAATGTTTGATTTGTTGGGATTTGCAGGATGTAGGTGGGACAACTGTTGCTAAATGGTTTCCTCAAGAAAAACCTTCCTGAGTTAATATAACAAAATCAAAGATATTGACCGCATAAGTGTGCTGGACTTGCTCCTCACAAGTGAGCTTTCAAGAATATATGCACATACTAAGCTGTAATCTTTATATTGAGCATGCATTCTATTTGTACTGATTTGGGAGAAAAGCAATAAAGTTCGTTTACAAAAAAAAGTGAACTTTCAAGAGTAGTATGTGTGTTTCCAGCACAGAAGTGAGTATTCCATTCGAATGTAGATTGTGAAGAGAGTGCTCCAGTCTAAAATGTTGATTTTGTATTTTAGACCAGTCTTGGCCAGCCTGGATCTCTCAGCCAATCCTGGACATTTGCAATCGCGTTTGATGTACCTGATCAATTACAGCAAATAATGCAGCCAGTCTGCATTAAACTCTGTGTGCCTCGCGCCTTGTGGATGGCAATATGGCCCTAAACTTGGCCCCAGCATAAGACAATATGGGATATATATGCTCCGATTTGCAGTTATTAGTTTCTAATAATGACAGAAATACTGCCCATGTCCTCCGATGTGTCTTTTGCTCTCCTGTTGCAGGGAGATGTGGGTCTCGTGGCCAGGTGGCAGAGAGTTGGACCTGGGTTCTAATCCCAGCAGTGGCACTTGACTGAAAAACGTATGTCTCTGAGATAATTATGGGGCATATTATCAAGACAGGCGATAAAATTATCGCCACTTTAGCGGCAGAAAACATATTGGGCTTGATAATATGCTCTATGGAATTCCAATTGAAGCTCAGGTTAGATGTCGTTCACATCTAACATGGGCTTCAATTGGAATTCCATAGAACATATTATCAAGCCCATTATCGCCGTTTTAGCAGCAGTTTCCTGCCGCTAAAGCGGCGATAATTTTATCGCCTGTCTTGATAATATGCCCCTATGTTTTTATCCTGTGCCTGAGAGATTATCACCATTTGGTATGTAAAACAATTGTCAAAATGTGAAATGTTATTGTACAAGTTAAAATGTTTAAATCTCAATTTGACGCACACTAGTCCCCTATCCTTCAGTTAATGTACAGAACTTTGTGGGTCTCAAAACCACCACTAGCATTTGGAAGGCCCTAGGCAAGTATTATTTGCCTCAAGCACACAAAAGGTGATGGGACGAATATTTTCAAATAGTCTAACCCTTGGCAATTCCTAAGGGTAGCATTCTAACCCATTGTTTCTTTGGCCATACGCAAATCTGTCTTGCCCCTCCTCCAATAGGAACAGTCCAGCCCGAATTTCCAAGCCAAGCTGATCGGTGTTGCCCTGATTGGGGCTCTTCAGTTGAGCGTAGCTTGGTTCCAGTGGCACAGTGAGAACGGACACCATGTCTGCACATATCCCTGCCCGATTAGGGCATTAAATCAAACACACAAAAGGGGATTGAAGGATTGCTTGCAAATAGTCTAACCACTGTCAATTGTTTGGGTGAGCATCCCCCCCCCCCTTTAGTGCACACAATTATTATTTGCCTGCGTTCTGTGGTTTTTCCACCCTCCCATTCCGTGGTGTATTTGTCCTTCACCTTCCCTTGATTATTCTACCCTACACTGCCTTGGTCCATTCATTCTGCCCTCAAGTGGTCCATTAACTATTCCTTCCATTGCATCCTTTGTCTATTCATTCTTGGTCCATTGATCCTCCATCCTTGCTAATGACGCACCCTTAGTCTCCCCTTAGCCATTCCACAGGCTTTCCTTTTCTCCTTCCATCCTCCCTTTCTGGGTGTTTTCTTTCACCCTTTTCTTGATCTAGTCATCCTTGGCCCATTTATCTTTTCTCCCCTAAGTCCCTCCTCTCAGCCTTCTTGGCCCATTTATCCTCCCCTGCTTGGTCACTTCACTTGGTCTCTTTATGTTTAGTTCTTCTCTCCCTTACCTATATGCCTCTGCCCAACAGATCTAGCTCTTGAACAAGAGATGTTGCAGTTGTAGGCAAAAAAGAGGTGCACACGTCCAACATGCCTCTAGAAGTAAAAGACCAAGACTCCTGCAAGAATATTATGTTATACAATTTGTAAAGCTCGCTTCTATCCTGCGGTGTCTTGGTGCTAGCACAACTTGAGCACAACTGACATAGCTATCATCAAGACTTAACTGTTAAAAAGCCAGGTTTTCAGAAGCTTTCTGAAAGCATGCAGAGTGGGGGCTGTCCTAATGTGTGTGTTTGGGGGTTGATGGGGTGGAGAAGATTCCAGTGCTTGCTTGCTCCTATAACGAAGGAGCTTCCTCCACATCTCACTTATTTGGCCCTCATAGCAAAGTGCCTATATCTATCTAACAATGTACAAACTACACAGGGATTCCAAACTACATGCCTGCACACGTGCACAATCTGGCAGGCAAGCATACATATATAGTTATCCAGATAGACACACAAACATAAACACACTGACTCACGCTCCATTTTATGCACAATTATATGCAGAGGTGCAGGCCTCAGCCCAGTTCCCTTTTCCTTCCCTTTTTAGGTCTCGCCTAGCAATGCAGCGTATGCGCTGCTCGCTTGCGAGATCTATTGTTGTCGATTTAGCTTCCGAAGAGGGGACAGGAGATGTGCACGCGCCCGAACAGGTGATGTGCACGTGTACGGGTCGCCGGCGTTTCAGCAGAATGTGCGCATGGGGTGCTTTCACTTTCCCAGGTTCCTGCGTGGACACGGATCTGCCGTATCTGTTCTAAAACGCTCTTCGGCTGCGCTTCACCCGTACTGTAGCGGGCTGGGTGTCTCCAAGTTGGGCTCGGTTCTGCGCACATGTGATAACAGTAATGAAGCATGTTCTGTGCGTCTCCGGCTCTCAGCTGTCGGAGCTTGAGTAATTTGGCCTGCAAAGTTGAAGGCAGCAGCTGTCACTGGAGCACAGCCTCCTTTACGGCTTTTGACACCGGTCCCCCCTACCGTCCATTTCCGCCTTTGGAGCGTCGCAGAGCGTTTCCGGCACCCGGGCACAGTCAGCACCGCCAGCCGGGCCAAAAGTGTAAACAGATGAAGGGAAGCTCTGTGGCAGTGCATCTAGACCACGGAGTGGGCGCCGTCATCGCAGGAGAGGCTCACGATAAACACCAATGCCATTTATGCAAGCCAAAAGAGGCGGAAACCTGCCCAGAAAGCGTAAGATCGCCTTCGTTGTTTTCTGTCTCTCTGTCTCCCTTGTGTCATTTGTGCGGGGTTACTTAAGAACATTTTGCGTAATCGCCTCCTCAGGTAACTGACTGTAATAAACACTCCTGTCCCAAGAATAGCTGCACGCAGGGGCCCCTTGCTTTGCTTAATAAGATGCAAGCTGTGATACGTTGTGTGCATTCATTGCTACAGAAGTTAACATAGTGTAGCACAAATAAATTCATTTGTATTGCGGGGCTGATAAAACACATGTTTGGAAGTAGCAGGGGAGTGCAGTAAATACTATGGCTGATATAAGAACACAGTAGAGTACACACAGCGCCTCTGAAACGGGCAGGAGGTAAACGTGCTGCAGCACGCCCGCGTTGTGTAAATTACTGTTCACTAAAGGATTGCACATTGTGCTTCACCCTTCCGCTTTATCATAAGCCTTCCTCCTTATCTTCGCATCGTTTCCCTATATTAGAAGGCTCTGCCTCCCAGGCAAATATTAGGGCAGCTTATTTTCACTTTCACATACACAGGGAGACGGCACCATGGGAACTGCAGTCTACAGGAAAGGGGAGGACTGTGCTTACGCGTACAGAGGGAGGACTACCCTGATGTTTAAACCCTCTCATTTTACCGGAGTATGGGAGCCGATGCACCTTGAAATGTCACAGGCTAATGGCAGCCTAAAGGTGCCAATTATTTAAAACTCAAACTGCTAGAAGTTATATTTGCAAGCCTCACGCATGCAAACCTTCAACTGTAGAATCAGATTTACTTCTTCCTCTGCTAACAGTTTAGCCACTGGGTTGCCCAACATTTTATCACTATACCCCTTCCTTTCTCTTAACCCATCCCAGCATCCTCCTTCCGCTGCACATTCTTTGTTCCCCACGCTCCTCATATGTGTTTGCCAGCCCCAAAATCCCCCTGCTAGTATACAACATTGCACTTCACATCTTACAGGTGACTGATAACTGATTATTAGCATTACACATTTTCTAAGTGAAACATACGAGAGGGCAGTAGTGTTGCCTACGATGCTGCTGCGAGTAAACTTCGCTATGAGCTGCCGTGGCTGTCTGTGTGTGCTCACCTGGGTTTAAATTTAACAGCACGGGCTCCGATTTGTTTGCTGCCCTATTTCTCATGTGACATAATTATCAGTTTATCAATTTAAAACCGGGCTGCTCTTTACACAGTATATAAACTGGGGTGTTAACCCTGCACAATTTTGGTGCTGTGAACGTATTTATGAAGAAGGAGAAAGGGGATTTAGGAAGTGGGAGGTTCATTTAGTGCAAAATGCACACTCTTCCTTAATGATGTGCGAGGCGTCATCTACTGCTGCCACAATCATTATAATTGTGCACTGTTTAATGGATTCTAACTCATTCTGCACTCTTCATTTGACTGCTTGCCAAATTCTCTTCTTTATCCGAATATCTTCGCATTTAATGCAACATTGCGGCAGACACTCACTCATATAAGGCTTCATTTGTGCCAGAAACCTATTTATTTGGGTTTGTAATCTGTTTGGATTGATTAACTTTAACATGAATCAAAAGGTTTGCTGCAATTTTTTTGAGAGAACAGAATAAATTGCCATTTCCACCGGCCTCATAAATTAAAGTGTAAACATTTCTGTTCTGAAAAGATAGCTTGCAACGAGCAGGGTCTACATATCTTTGCATGCTGTTAGACTTCGCAGCCTTGCTGTGTCTCTATTCATACATCCACTAAACTCCAAAACACTTAGATAAAAGTCATTCTCATTTACAACGCCAGTAGCTCTAACTCTCACAAATAAGAGACCTATTGCATTGCAAATGCTTGTTACCTTCTGTGCCTGGCAGCTTTACATCTCTCCGGTATGTACCATTTCAGCTCTGCATCCTCTATTGGAGGCAGTGGCCTTGGCGAGATCGCCCATGCCTTGCCACATCTCAGCAATGCTCTGGAGACAAGGAGTTGCAGTCCTCTGTCTCTTAAGTCCATCTTATCCGTAGGACTAAACACAGATTGCCAGTGACTGCCAGGGTGCCTAAACCATGAGAGGAGATCTAAACATAAGTTCATAAAAAAACGAGGTTGGAACTCATGAGGACAAGAATGCAAACAGGAAGCAAGGCAGCTACTCACTATCTACTACCCAAATCTTGCCACCTCTTCCACTTATTGGCTGACTATCTAAAGGATCAACCAATGAGAGGAGGAGGCGGGGTCATGATGGTTCAGAACAGCATATGTCAGGGCTTGGGGCAAACATATTGCTCAACCGGAACCTTGGCAGAATGTCGGCTTTTGGCCTCTTCTATCTCTGTCACACCCCAAAGTTGCCTCAAACTTATCTATTAAATAAGCGAGGTTGGGGCAACACTGAAGTTACCCATCCACTCTTGCATACTCCGTATGTATCTATGCAGTCCACTACTGCCAGATTAGGCAATGGTGGGGAAGTGCATTGCCCTACTAACATACTATGGAGTGGAAGGACAGCAGATCAGAATTCCAAAGATCGCCCTTGCAGACCTGCCAGCCTCGAACAAAATCTCACCATTTAAGGGCAAGGGAACATGAGTGGGTGGAGCCTGGAGAGGGGACAGGGCCTTGAGCCCAGAGCCATCACAGTCTTGAGAGTTCTTCTAGGGGTGTGGCCATTAAGAGTGGGCGGGTGGCCATGTGGAAGGAGCTGAAATCGTGTGACACACGGTGATGCAGAATGAGTTGGCAAGTCTGCCCATGTCCATGCCTGGTGTGGTACAAGACCCGGATTAGCAGGTTACCCATTTTTTGTTTTATAGTTTATGGGCCAAAGGCAGGGCCTCTCCACCCCTTCCTAAGGAGGGGCCTGGCTACTTTCCATCTTAGTTCGCACTGTATAAATACCAATGCATACATAGATACGTATGTTAGATCTGTCAGCCTTAAAATGGTATTCCCTCCCAACTTTTTGCATGCTGCGTCCAATTGTTCTGGATTTTTGCTTCTATTGGCTTTAGGACTCTGTGCACTTTACCACTGCTAAAGTGCTTGTGCCCACTCCCCTAATGGTCAAATTGGCATATTTAATTTAGTTCTAAGTTTCTTGTAGAAAGGGATACTATATACTTAGGAAATTAACTGCAACCAGTGGTCCTGCAACATCTATTGTGCCACCCACCTAAGTAGCACTTTAAAACTCGTCCCTGGCCTGCCATTGCAGCCTGAATGCAGTGTCACACCTCCTTGTCGACTTGGCATTTAAAACTCCTTGCCAAACCTGAAACTCCCCTTTTATCACATATAAGTAAGGCTCCCGGTTTTCCGTTTAAACTGATTTTTATTCATACAAACAGCCGGAAAAATATTTTTCTTCTGTCTGTATTTATAAATAGAAATGGAAAAATACAACCACACCGGAATCAGAGAATTGTTCAGCCATATGTGCTCCAGCTAAGGTGTTACCGTGCCACACCCCTCTTCCTGATTTTGGTGTGCGCCTTCCCAGATTAACACCTGCAGGGCCATTAATCTTTGAATAGGCGTGGGAAATTCCTTCCTACTAGGGTCTTGCATTCACCTCTGACCTGCCCCCTATAGCCCGGCGGAAGTGCCTGTTACTTCCTTTGAGCCAATCGTGTTCAGATCCACGCTTCACGACGTGGGTGTGTCAACACTTCTCTGGCCCCACCCCATACCTTTTTGCCCTTTATTTTCAGGGCCCATTCTCCTACTGCCTCCTTTTTACCTGCACTGTGACCACCTCTGGCCCACCCGGCATGAGGAAAGACACCTCCCGTTCACCTGCCGCCACTTGTGCATTTAACCCTCGGACAGCCGCCTGCCCAGCAATCAGCTGTTTGTTCAGCATCTCCGGAGCTCTGACTCTCAAGGGAGCCCTGCGCCAGCACCCCAGTCAGATCCAAGCCAAAGGCAAGTAAAAGGGTGCGGGGTGACCTGTGTTTCACTGCTTGCTCCACCTCGGCCGTTGCACCTTAAGGAGGTGGGGGAAGCTGTAAGTAGTTAGTGCAAGCCCGGTAGAAATGAGTTCATTGCAGGGTGGATTGTGGGGCTCGGCAGGTGGACAAAACTCTTTCAACCCTTTTTTCTTCAGTTCTTTTTTTCTTTTTTTAAATTGCTTATTCGATGTGTACGGCAATTATAAGAAATTAACCGGATGTTCATCGAGTCAGTTTGCAAAACAAAACAAAAATCTTTTGAATGTGACCCAAAAAGGGCTTGAAAACTGGCAGCATAAACACTGCAGGGAAATTAGGTCGGATTCTTGCAGGCCCTGAAGCTGCAATTTCCACCCTGACTTTGCATTCCTGAGAGGTGCATCTTGCCAGAGACAGCCAGGGCATAGCTGTAAACTGTTTTCAAAGTTAAATCGTGTTTTTTCCACTGCACGAGGAAAAACCGTGGCCGCCGTTAAACTGTGTGGTATTAGGCACTAATGCACCGAAAACGCCTTCAACAAACAGACGTTTGTCATTTAAATTCAGTAAAATGTTCAATTGCTACTTGACAGTAGGAAGTAAAACAAGGCATACGATACACGTCTAAAACCCAGGCCAGTGTCTTCAATCCAGAGACTGTGTCTCCCTTCTGGAAAATGTAGCTTGCTTTAGCGTAGGAATTTGTTGAAAAATGTGATTCAAAAGCTGCCAACTCAAGTGGGTGTTGTTCATTATTTCAGACTTCAGAAGTGTGAGGGGAACAGAGTTCAGCAGGATTAATGCGGGGCCTTTAATTTCTGAGGAGTGCAAATCTATTCCCACATCAGGGGGAAGATTTATGCTCAAGGCTGCCCATCCACATGGGAGATAGTGGCGAAGGGCGGAGGGGGGGACAAAGCTGGTGGCATGACTTTTTAAAGATCCTTGGTGGTCAGAAATAAGAACTCGCTGCCTCTCTCAGCTGTGGACAGCAACGTGTACCACAGAGCATGCTGCAGGGAGGGGCATGGAACTGGCAATAAGGACAACAGGGTTCCCAATATAGCTCAATTATTACGAAAGCTGTCAGCTCTTTTATGTCCTCTTTGGGTAGGTCACTGACACTGCACAGTCACACTCGTCTAAATTCTGAAAGTGTTTACAATTAATAATCAATGCCAGTGACATAGTGTTTTCAATATTGTAACCCAGCAGCAGCTCACTAATGTTACTGCAAGCAATCTTTTTGACACCCCTCCCATTTCTCATATGTGAGGTCCCGTTTTTATCTAAAAGAAACAGTTTTCTTGTGTATGTTGCATGAAACATACACATTTGTCTGTCAAATGTCTGTAATAGACTCTCCCACATTACTCGCATTCAAAATAATTCAAAGAAAACGCTATTTGTAACAATCTAAGAATTATTTACGGTCATCAGGGCAAGTCTCTGCAGAACAGAGCTGGCTCTGTCAGGGGGCCCCTCAAAGGCTGGGCCCTGGGCCAGAGCCCACTTTGCCCACGCCTTAAAACGAAGATTTTAAGTATATTGCCAAAAGAGAGAATGCACTTTTGCGCCCTGGACCACGTGTTGACTTTTATGATAATATACCTACTTAACGTGCCCCGGATGTCTGTAAAATAAATGCACACTTTTTGTTGTTGTTGTTTAGAATTTTCTGTATTTTCAATTTTGTGGTTGTACGACGTTATAACACATTCCGTTGAAACGCATGCCTTTACTACGCATGCATTACAACGTGAATGTCTTTACCACGCATAACCTGTACCACGACCATGCCTTTACCACGCATGCCTTTACAATGATTTTCCTTGTAAAAGCATGAATGTTATAGGCATATTCGTAGTATAGGTTTTTCCTGCCCTGTGCCCCAAATATTGACCTAGCACTTATAGAAACTCCCCCTCCCCCTGACCTAAGCCTAAAAAGTGGACCCCTGCTAGACACCCTCAGCCTTCTAAAAACTTCTCCCCTCCAGCTCAAAATTGTAAATCCATAGCGCCCTGGCCCCGGCCCAAACCCCTTACATCTCCATTATTTTACTTCCTCTCCAGCTCTTCTTTGACACGTTGCACATCGTAAAGAGGAAGCACAAGGGTTTCCTCTAATGACGCCAAGTGGTAAAACAACAAGCGAGGCGAACGTGGGACTGGAATTCCATTCCAAGGTAAGATTTCTTGTTTTATGCGCTTTAAGCATACATGCCGCCGCACATATACCTTTTCCATACATACTTTTACAACATAATTCATTGTAAAAGCATGCGTGGTAAAGGCTACCCATGGTAACTATGTATACGTTGTAACGCATGCGTGCTAAATGCTGTGTGGTGAAGCAGCCGCGTTGTAATGGATGTTTCCCCAGTCTTGTTTGGTAACTCCTTAAGTGCGTGCAGTCTCTAAAATGAATTGTAAAGATCTACAGTGTGGAAATGAAGCAAACTCGTAAGCAGGGTTCTTGGGTTTATTCCATACAGCCCCACACAGAGTGCGGTACACCAGTCAGGGTTACAACCTCCGTAATGACAGTTGGGAGTTGGACAGCATAGCAGTTGGGAACATGGAATGTTGGGGAACCAATGGGAAGGGGAGGAGAACAAGGGTGCTCTCGCGCAGGAGAGCTCATGGGCATCAGCTGTCACGCGCTGGGTACAGCTCGTGCATAGCACAATAATGCATTACAACACATCTTCCTCTCTTGAATGTTTAACTGCAAAAATACATTACAACACATCTTCCGTTCTTGAATGTTTAACTATAATCGACTATTCACAAACAAAATCGTCATAGTGTTTAGGTTTGTTGATGGTTCTGCCAAACCTTCCCTTGACCCTTTGAGGGTCAGACACAACTTCAGTGTCGGAATGGGGATCGTTACAGGTTCTACCACGCCTACCACTGAAACCTTGACTGTCAGATGTGACTTCAGAGTCAGAATGTGAATCACCATCGCAGCTCCGATTAAGCACCGGAGCGCGAGGACTGACCTCAACGAACTGGTCTGATGTGTGACAATCTGTGGAGTCAGTGATAGGTGGGTGATCTTGCACTTTCTTACTTCTAGGGCTCACCCTATGGTTACAGAGCATGGAACTGTGGTCCTTTCCAGTTTCGTCGTAATCAACTGGTTCTATTATGCTGAAATTGACTCAATCCTTTAGCCGCTAGATGATATCTGGCCAACCTGTTCATGTGCCAGGCCTTGCCATCACTGAGTCTGGCAGTGTTGTTGTAAAGTTTGCTGATGTGGAGAGGAGCGGTGAATCTGCTTACTCTTTTCCTGACTTTACTTTCAAGGCGAACTTTGACTAGATCGCCGATACTGAAGGAATGTTCTTTTACTCCATTTTTTGAGTCGTACCAATCTTTATAGCATTTTTGCGCCTTCACTATGTTATTTCTGATGGTGTCTAGCGACCATTCCAACTGTTTGGACGCGGGCATCCAACCCAGGTCTTTGCTCAGGGGTTGTCTGCTTCTCATGAGGACAAAAGGTGCTACACTGGTGCTGGCACAAGGGGAGATCCTGAATGCCCAGATAAGTTTGAACAATTCTTCCTCCCAGTTGAGGTTGGCATTCCTTGACAAATGTATACGACCTTTTAAGACACGATTAAAACGTTTGATGAGGCCATTACCTTCAGGATGGTAGAGCGAGGTGGTGTGGTGGGTGATGCAATTCCTCTCTAGGAATGACTTGAATGCCTTGGAGGAGAATTGGGGACCATTGTCAGTGAGCAAGCATTTGGGTAACCCCTCACTCAAGAATAGCCTGTCCAGAAATGAAATGACCGTAGACTTATCTATTCCTGAAACTATTTCTATCTCAGGCCACTTAGAGGAATGATCTATGGCTATGAGAGTGTACTTGATCACCCCATCGTATCCTTCAATGGGTCCGGCAATGTCTAAACCAATCCTCTCCCATGCCATTGTAGGGGGTTTGAAGGGAGAAAGTGGAACCCTGGAGGTCTTAAGGGTCTTGTCAGAATCATTGCAGTCCACGCAATTTCTTATCAGGATTTCGATCTGCTTGTCAATACCAGGCCACCAATAACTGGTTCTGACCCTCTGCTTGGTTTTTGAGATACCAAGGTGACCTACGTGGCACAAGTTGTGAATTTTGTTTCTGAGCGTGATGGGGGCTATAGCTTTACCAATCCTGTACAACACCCCATTTTCTAAACTCATTTCTTATTTCCCAATAGACTTTGACATTATCGTGAAGGCATCGTTTCTCAGGCCCGGAGCTGTTGATGTATTTACATAACTCCAGTAGTGTGGGATCTTTTGACATGTGTCTTTTCCACTCATCCGCAGAGATCCCGTCAAGGTCTGAGTTGAACAGTAGTGCTAACTTCTCAGCTCCTTCTTGGTCATCTAGGATTTAATTGTGGGTTAGGGGTAATCTGCTCAGGAAATCAGCCACCTTGTTCTTGACTACTGGCCAGTATTCAGCAGTGTAGTTGTAGTCCAATAATTTGATAGACATTTTACTAAGCCGTGGGGAAGCATTCTGCAGGTCAGAGGATCTTGATCAACGGTTTGTGGTCAGTGCGTAGGTGTATGTTGTATCCCCAAATGTATGCTCTGAAGTAATTGAGCGCCCACGAACAGGCCAGCATCTCGCGTTCAATCACCGAGTACCTCTCCTCAGCCGAGGTGAGTGATCTGGACGCGAAGGCCACAACCAATTCATTGTTCTCAGCGTCTTTCTGTGCCAGCACAGCACCCAGTCCTTTGTTGCTGGCATCAGTGGTTACGTAGATTTCAGCTTAAGGGTCAAACTCTTTGAGAAAGGGTGCATTACTAATTTACTTTTTGATGGTGTTGAAAGTGTTCTGACACTCCGGGGACCACTCGAATTTGGCTCTGTTTTTGAGTAATTGCCTCAAACTGTACGTTTTCTCTGAGAAGTTTCTGATGAACTTCGAGTAGTACTCAGTTAAGCCGAGGAAGGCTCTCACATCCTCTTTGTTGGAAGGGAAGGGAGCATTAAGGATGGCATCAACTAGACCCTGTTCAGGTTTGATATCTTCATTACTAATCGTGTGATCCAGGTAAACCACTTTATTTTGGGAAAGTTTACATTTATCTAACTCCACAGTTAGCCCATGCCTTTTTAAATTATCCAATACCTTCCTGAGGCGTGTGTCATGTTCCAATTGGCTGCTGCCCATGACCAAGATATCGTCTTTGAAAAACCTCACAACGCCAACACCCTCAAAGATGGATATCATGACTCTTTGGAAAAGCGCTGCAGCCGAGGCCAGACCAAACGGTACTCTGGTGAAACGGTAACAGCCAAATGGAGTGATGAATGTGGTATACTTTTTGCTATCCACGTGTAGCGGTATCTGATGATACGCAGATTTTAAATCAATAATGGAAAGCACATGCATATCATTTGTAGCATTGAACATTTCGCAGATGCGAGGCAAGTGGTACCCATCAACGATTATATTCTTGTTGAGGTCTCTGAGGTCTATGCAGAGTCTGATTTTTCCGTTGGGACATTTGACGACAACCAGGGGAGAAACCCACTCTGCGGACTCAACTTTTTCGATTATTCCGTCATTGACCAGCCTGTTAAGTTCCACCTGAACATCGTTTCTGACAGAAACGAGTAGAAGTCTCACTTTGTGAATGCATGGGATGGCCGAGGCTTTTAATTCAATTTTGTGTTGGAAACTATTTAGAAGGCCCACTTTGCCAGAGAACACCTCAGGGTAATCTCTGTGGATGGTGTATTTGCACGTATCATCTATGGACAACACAGGGTCAGCACTATTGGGGTTGAGAATGATGCCAAGGTCAGCTTGATCGCTCTATCCCAAAACAGAAGGGCCTCTTTTAGCTACAAAGAGTTTACAGAACGCCTTCCTGTTTTTGAATTCAAATTCTAGTTCACGGGTTCCTAAGAACTCAATATTATCACCCGTGTAACTTCTGGCGATTACATTGGACTTTTCAACTGACGCTCCAATTTTGCCCACAAATTGCTGTTTCCATACATTCTCGTTAATTATTGTGAACGGGAAGCCTGAGTCAGCCATTATGTTAATAGGCACTCCGCCCAATCTTATTTTGCACATAGGTTTTTTGATCCTGGAAGGAGTAAGTTCAAGTATGTCGTATTCGATGGAGAATACATAGTTGATGCTGTCAGATTCAGAGTAGTCTGAATTCTCCGACCCTGAGTCGTCCTCCTGTTGGATGTGTTTCACAGGTTTGCTATGTTTAGTGAATTTCCTGTTGCATACTTTTGCAGAATGAACTGCTAATCCACAAGATGTGCACTTTTGATATCTGGCAGGGCACTTTTTGAAGTCTGCGAAGTGGGAGGGAGACCCAAAACGATAGCATTTGCGTTCCGTGTTATCATTGTATTTCTTAACGTGATCCTTCTCGTGAGTGTGTTTCTTCTTGTAGAGTTCACTATTCTTGTAGGCATCGCAAGGACTTTCACAAGCATTTTCCTTGGACCTCAGTATGCTCGCTTTGGATGAATTGATTGCTTTTACTACATTGGGCTCAGCAAGAACGGCTTTGGCACATCTGCCAGTAAGTTCTGCTTTTTTAACTAAGGCAACCACCTCTTTCAAAGGAGATTTGCCATTTACCCACAGTTTGTCTTGAATATTGGGATTACTAGCATGCATAATTATCTGGTCACGTATGAACTCCTCTTGTAATTGTCCAAATCTGCACGCTAGAGCTAAATTATTCAAGGCGGAGACATATTCGTCGATGCTCTCATGGGGCAACAATGGTGCAATACCCCTTAACGAATCTCCTGTAGTACCCAGTGAGTCCTAAGAAGGCCTTCAACTCTGTCTGGGTCTTGGGGGGCTCCCAAGCTAGAATGGTTTCAATCTTGGGCTGTAGAGGTGCCACCTGGCCGCTTCCTACCTGGTGTCCCAAGTACACCACTGAACCCTGCCCGATCTGGCACTTACTGGCCTTGATCGTGAGGCCTGCCCTCTGCAGCGCCTTCAACACTTCCCCGAGGTGCTGCAGGTGTTCTTCCCAGCTGGAACTGAACACCGCGATCTCATCCAGGTAGGTGGCACTGAAATCCTCCAGTCCAGCCAACACCTTGTTGACCAACCTCTGAGAGGTGGCAGGGGCATTCTTCAACCCAAAGGGCATCACCCGGAACTGGTAATGTCCTTTTGGGGTTGAGAATGCTGACCTCTCCTTGGCCCCAGAGGTTAAAGCAATCTGCCAGTACCCAGACGTTAAATCAAACATGCTAAGGAATTTGGCAGCTCCCAACTGATCAATGAGCTCATCAGCTCTGGGAATGGGGTGTGCGTCAGTTCGAGTGACGGCATTGAGCCCTCGGTAGTCCACACAGAAGCGCAGTTCTGGCGTGGCACCAGGTGCCGCAGCCTTTGGGACCAAGACCACCGGGCTGGCCCAAGGACTGCTGGACGGCTCAACCACCCCTAACGCCAACATCTTAGAGACCTCCTCCTTGATGCTGGCCTTTACCCGGTCAGCCAACCTGTACATTTTGTGCTTCATAGGGGGGCTGTCAGCGGTGTCCACATCATGGGTACACCAGTGAGTAACACCTGGGGTCAGGGAGAAAAGCTGGGCAAACTGTCCCAGCAACCGGTGACAGTCGCTCTGCTGCTCGTCAGTCAGTGTTGGGGAGAGGATCACACTTTCCACTGACCAATCCCCTTCCTTGGCCGACAGGAGATCGTGGCTCTTCCGCCCCGTCATCTGTCGTCAAGAGCATGCTCACTTCGGACCCCTCGAAGTGAGGTTTGAGGAAGTTCACGTGGAGGTCCCTCAAAGAGTTCCTGGGAGCCTGCAAATCCACCAGGTAGGTGACCTCACTTTTGCGCTCTACCACCTCAAACGGCCCGGTCCACTTGTTCTGTAAGGCACAAGGTTCCATTGGGGCCATGACCCACACTTTTTGTCCAGGTTGAAACTCGACCAGAGTGGCATTCTGGTCATACCACTTCTTCATTTCTTCCTGGCTGGCCTTGAGATTCGCTTGAGCAAGTTTCCTGAAGCGGGCAGTTTGGTTTCAGAAGGCCAGCACGTAACTAAACACATCCTAGGGAGTTTTCTTGGGAGCTGCCTCCCAGCCTTCCTTCACCAAACTTAGAGGTCCTCTTACAGGGTGACCATACAGAAGCTCAAAGGGACTGAACCCAAGAGTCTTCTGGGGTACCTCCCTGTAGGCAAAGAGAAGGCACGGCAAGAGGACGTCCCACTTATGCCTCATGGGTTCTGTTAGACCCTTAATCATGTCCTTCAAGGTCTGGGCGAATCTCTCTACCAGACCGTTACCTTGGGGGTGGTAAGGAGCGTTGAACTTGTACGTGACACCACACTCCTTCCACAGGGATGTCATATACTTAGATATGAAGTTGGTCCCCCTGTCGGAAACCACCTCTCTGGGGACACCCACGCGGGAAAAGATCCCCATTAACGCCCGGCCCACAACTGGCGCCGTTGTTGTCCTGAGAGGGATTGCCTCCGGGTACCGGGTGGCATGGTCCACCAAGACCAGGATGTAGCTGTTGCCCATGGCTGTCTTGGGATCCAGTGGCTCCACAATGTCCATCCCTACCCTTTCAAAGGGTGTTCCAACAACTGTCAACGGTTGGAGAGGAGCTTTGACCTTCCTCAGACTCTTACCACTTGCCTGGCAAGTTTGGCAAGATCGGCAATGTGCATCTGACTGCCTTCGCATTTGGGGTCAGAAGAAAGGGGTGACAAGCCTGTCAAAGGTCTTGTCCTGCCCCAAATGTCCTGCCAAAGGCAAGTCATGAGCCAGACCCAGTAAAAAGGTCCTACAACGTTGGGGTACCACCAGCACATGGGCTAACCCAGGCTCAGCGACCTTAGGCTCATTATATAGGAGATCATTCTCCCAGTAGATCCAACGTGATCTGGACTGATCACCAGTCACCTGGGCTGCAGCCTGTTGCCGCAGCCCCTCTAGAGAAGGGCACTCTTTCTGCTTCCGGCAGAATTCCTCCCTGGTGGGACCCCCTTCTTGCTGCCAATGGGTCAGCTCAGAGATGTCCCCCAGTTCAGCTACCTTTTCCCCATAGGCACCGGGGCGTCTCCCCTCAAGGTCTGCATCCTCCCGGGCCATGGGAACTTCAGGGGCCGGTTTCCCACGCCTCTTGCCCTTTCTCTTGCCAGGGACCTGAGCCACTGTTTCAGGCTCCAAGTCCCCCTGACCACCGTCTCTGGCCGCCATTGACTGAGTGGACACTCATGCCCACTCTGGCAACCCAAGCATCTCCAAGTGAGACCTGAGCTAAACATCCTTCCACAAGAACGGCTCCAGGTCATTACCTAGCAGACAATCTACAGGCATGGAAGGGCTCACAACCACCCTCAAGGGACTTGAGACCCCCCCCCCCACTCTGTGCCACCAGACACTGGCACTCTGAATTGTCTGCTGCAATTACTTGTTGGAATGCCCCGGGGACTACCTGCTCCTCAGAGAACAGGTGACACCGGACTGAGGTCACACTGGCTCACGTATCCCTGAGAGCCTCTACCCTTCTCCCATTGATGGTCACCCAGGTGCTGTATTTCTTTGTGTTAGGGGGCACCTAGTTTCCTGGGACCATCTCACTGTCCCCTAGTGAGACAAGGGTCATTTCTGCAGGATCCCCACCCTCCTGTGAGTACTCCTCCTCCTCCCCAAGCGCTACACTAGCCAACACCTTGGACTGCCCACCGGTGGGTAGCTGTGCCCCCTTGGAGCACCTGGGGTCCCCCTTCATGTGCCCCACCAGGTCACATGCAAAACATTTGCGGGGGCCGGTCTCAGCAGGCTTTCCTGATGAGACCCCTTGTTTCTTATCTCCAGGGGGATGGGAACCTTTACCCTGGGTGTTAGTTTGGGGCCCTTTAGAGACTTCTTACTAGACCTGAACTGATCCCTGTACTTTTCAGGAGTAAGACCAGGGCATCCTTCATGTCTAGATAAGTGAGGTGATACCCCTTACCCTAAGTGATTAAAGTATCCCTTGCTTCTTTGGGGAGGAGAGGCCACAATCCTGCTCCCCAATTCTCTTCAGGGACCCCATTCATGTGGATTGCTGCCGCGTACCCCTGAAACCACCTTTGTATGTCATCCCCCTTTTTTAATTCCTTGCCTACATTCTTAGGGATGTGCACGATTCTGTCTGCCTGCCTTGATGAATTGCTACCACCATCTGAGCTGGGCCTACTTCTTAGCTCTAGCTACTTTAGACCTTGTTCATGGTCTAATATCATCTTCCTCTCCTCCATTTCTAGCCTGTTTTTCCAACTCGAACTTCCTTGCTTCCCATCTGTCCTCCAGCTCCTCTGGGGACAGGCTGCTGCCTGGCCGGAAGGGTTCCCCCCTCCCAAAAGCACATCCACCCTAGGAATAGGCCCGTCCACCTCTCCACTAAGATCACCAGATTGCCCACTTGCATCGCTGGCTGCTACCCAGGCCCTCCGTGCCTTTTGTAGCTCGTCCTTCCTAGTGTGGTAAATAATTTAATTACCGGGACTTAATTTGATACAGAACATAATAAAAATAGCTCAATAAATAAGAGGCAGAATCCGTGGTATTAGAGGTTAGGAACGGGCTTTATTCCAATGGACGATTTCGAAATCGTGGACTCCAGGTTCCATCACCACGGAGGCTCAGGAAGTGAAGTACATACATTATTGATAATTAATCACTTTTATACAATAGGCATTACAGTGAAGCAAATGCGAGAGGCGTAACAATTGATAAGGAAGATAACATTATTCATGCGTAATGAAAATGGGCGTGATTGGGCGTAACAAAGGAACGTCATCAGGCATGATGTCATAATGGGGTGGTTCCATGAAAGAATTTCGCAATGTCAGCAGAAATACTTGGCAGAAATGCGCGCACAGCAGCATGACGTGTGATTGACGTGCAGCTAGGGGGTGAAGGGGACTTGACATTTAGCTCTACATGTGGCGACAGATGTCTGGAGGGTCAAGTCAACCTAATCCCAAATCATATCTAACATCCTATGTTTAAAGAACTATGTTATCCAAAAGAGAGGTCTTTTAGAGTAGAATCTTATTCTATACTGACTATACTGACTGTTAGTGCGTGTACAAGCGTCTAAGTGTCTACACTAGATGCGAGGGCAGAAGTCTTCCATGGTAATAGGGCTATGAATTTACTTGTATAAAGACAGAGAAGCCGGGCCTCTGCTCGGTAGCTGGCAGAATGTTTACTTAAACTACTAGACAGGAATGCATTGGGCAGGGAACGGAGCAGATAATTTCGAAGGTGAAATACAGTTCTTGGCAGGCAGCAAGCTGATGTCAGGCACTGTGAGCCGCGCAGAGGATGAGACAAAGTTCATGGTCACAGATGCAGGCTCAGACTGGAGCTTTCAGAGGCAGAAAGCAGAAAAGCTTGATGACAGAATCAGGGCCTACTTGCCTGGACTGTAAAATGGCATAAGTGAACCATATAAAGGCGGTGGCCTTTCGTACTTAGGAATGGAATATCCGGCCCATTCATGGCAGGTCTGAAAGAGGACATGTTAACGGTGGACGCACATGTATTTGCGTCTTCATAACTGGAACTGGAGGGAACATACATGTACTTGTAACATGCGAATAGAACCGTTGGGGTCCAAGATAGGGGACATAACTGACCAGAAAAATCCATATTTCCACATTCCCTCCTTGTCCCCTACTTGCCCGTCAAGAGATATCAATCTTCATCAATCCATTGATCTGTTCATATAGCATCATTTGTTCTTCTTTCTTCTTCCGGGATCTTGAACGAAAATCTTGATGTGGAATACACGATGTGGCACACAGACCACAAATCGCTGGTCCACATTGTAGGCATAAGCAGCAACTGAATAGTATGAGAAGGCCAATACCTAGGAAGGATAGGACTCTCCATCCCCAGGCTGATAACACGCTCCAAAACCACCCGGACCAAGTCCAAGTGCCTGGATTCTGGTGTATCTGGCTCACAATCTTATGAAGGCGCGTTATAGCTTTATATACAGATGGCGAATTTTCTGGTATGAATACGCAACAACTTGATCCGATGACCCTACAAGCTCCGCCCCTATCGGCCAGGATGACGTCAAGGACAAGACGATTTTGAAGTACAACAATCCGCATAGCAGACTGCTCTTCTGTTAAATTGCCTAAGGCGGAAATAGTTTCGTTCACTACTGCTTCAAGGGTTCTAGTTAATCTACGTATCAGCTTACTATTAGTAACGGTACCTATATAGGGAAAGAGACCTTTATTGAAATCTGTGTATTTTTCCCATGCTGTTTCAGTGTAATCGACTATTGGGAGATCTCTCTTTTCTCTATTGTGTACTAAATGAGTATTTCTGTGATAATCAGGAGGAGCTAGAAAAACAGGTGGCAAAAGGAATCCAATGTAGCAGGTACCATCCCAGTCTAGAGGCAAACGTACATATGCCGTCTGACCACATATAAAATAGGAATGGCGGGAAGCTCTAAATGTCGACTTGCCTTGATCACTGAATTCTATTACAATGGTGCATCTACTATGGCCCATATGTATGGAACCATTCTTTCTTACACATAATCCACCTTTTACTGGAAATACTGACATGGCGGGCAAACTTGGATTAGCTTCGGATTCGACATTCAAGATCAGGAGATTAAGCGTAAAATTACCTAATCCATATACTTCGTTTTCTAGATCAGTTCCTGTTCTTTTGGGAAGTCCCTCCTTGTTGGGGTGGCAGACTTTAAGTAAAACTAAGTTCAGATTTCCCCATACCCCGTTGTCTTGATAAACTGCGGAGTTCGAATCTTGGGAATTAAGTAAACTAAACCATGCTCCACAGGAGCCGTTGTGTGTGAACGGGTATGGAAAAAGAGGTAGAATTCCTTTATAGTTCTGATAGGGAGGGAGTCGGCCACATATCCAACAATTTGTAGCATTGCTAACCTGATGGGAATGATGTAACATACTAATAAAAGTGTTATTGCGCAGCGCAAATCTGTATGACAATTCATGCGGAGGTAATTCACTAAAAGAATGTTCAGCAGTAACATTATAAACATGTCTAAAAATAGGATAACATATGTGCAACAATATACTTGCAGTAATTATTAAAAGACTTAGGAAAAACAAAATCAATAACGTCACTGTGCAATGACTACGCAGTGATTTACAGTATGCATGTCGTTTCAACATTTTTCGGGTTCTTTCTCTATTTAGATCTAAGGGATACATGTCAGAGACAAATTCAACCGCTTCACCTTGGAGAGGACTTAAACAATCAAATTGCCCGACTGGTTAGATCTAAGCTTTAGTTTATATTGTTCGTGACTGCTTGAGTCAACCAAAGGAAGTTTTGAGTCAATGGGTGAAGACACGCAAGGTGTGGTTTTCACATCCGATGGTAGTCCATAAAATTTCTTGATATGACTTGAATGTACCCAGCCTTTTCTGCCTTCGATCTTCACGGCTGTCCTTGTGGTGAGCAAGACCAATTGCGGCGACCTCCACCTAGGATCCAGCTGAGTCTTTCGATCAAAGTTCCTCACTAAAACGAGATCCCCCGGAATTACGTCGTGGGGTTTCACCTCAGTGTTGTCAGGAAAAGCTGCAGCTACCTGTGAACGACAAGATTGTAGTGCAGACATCAAGGAAGCCAAATAATCTGTCAGCATATTACAGTCAATATCAGTTATTTTACGTGGTATAGGCGTCCCCCACATATTTGGTGGTCTGCCAAAGATCACCTCATACGGGGATAGCCCTGTTCGAGAGTGTGCTACCATTCTCATGTAAAAGAGTGCAACTGGTAATGCTACTACCCAGTCGACACCTTTCTCCCTGCATATTTTGGACAATCTAATTTTCAGGGTCTGATTATGTCTTTCCACGAGACCTGCTGCCTCGGGGTGTCGGACACAGTGGAATTTCCACTGATAACCTAACAAAAGTGAAACGTGTTTCATTAGTTCGGATGAGAACGGCTGGCCGTTATCTGAGTAGACAGCACGTGGTAAACCGTATCGTGGGAAGAATTCTCGAACCAACTGTTTGGCAGTAGTCGAGGCAGTGTAATCTGAAACCGGGTATGCCTCTGTCCAACGGGAAAGAGCACAGACAACTACGAGAACATATTTGAATCCTCGACATCGTTCCATCTGGATATAATCCATCTGGAGAATTTCAAAAGGGTGATCAGGAGGCTGAAATCCACCCTGCTCTACGGGAATTCTTTTTCCTGGGTTGAACTGACAACAGATCATACAGGTACGAACTTTTTGTTTGGCTGCTGCTCGTAAATGTTTGTTGAACCAAATGTGTTGAATGCTGTCTAGCATAGCTTTTTCTCCTAGATGTGCTGGACTATGGATAGTGTTAATAATGACTTGGACCATTGAATCAGGAAGGAACCACACAGATTTTTCCTTCGTCATCCATCCTTGATCCGTTTGGATCCCTCCTAATTCAGTCCATTTCCTTATTTCGTCTGGAGTAGCATGTGTCTGTATGTCAATTACATCAAGAGCGGGATCCTTAACCATCATGCAATGTGTTGGTGTCTGGACTATTGTCTTTGTCATGTCGGATGTTTGAGTTTGAGCAGTCTGTTTAGCTGTTCTGTCAGCTAGATCATTGCCTTGAGAAATGATATCAGTAACTTTCGTATGAGCTTTGCATTTCATAATCGATATTGCAGTGGGTAAATGTATTGCATCTAATAAGGCATGAATAAGGGGTCCGTGCTGAATGTGGGCACCGTGAGAAGTTAAATAACCTCTCTCTCGCCACAGCACGCCGAAGTCATGTACAACTCCGAATGCATAACGTGAATCAGTGTATATGTTGACTCTTTTATTTGTGGCTTGAATACAGGCTTGTGTAAGAGCGATGAGCTCTGCTGCTTGAGCGGACAAGGTATTTATACACTTTGTTTCAATAATTTCAGTGTCTGTTGTGACTGCATAAGCGGCCACTAACTCTCCTGTACCTGTTCTCATACATGAACCATCTACATACAACGTCAGGTCTGGATCTGACAATGGGACATCTGTCAAGTCTTGTCTGGGTTTCGTCGTTATTGTAATAACTTCAATACAGTCATGAGCTAATGGGTCTGTACCGTTTACAGGTAAAAGTGTGGCAGGATTCAATGTGTTACAACGTCTGATTTCTATATGTGGCTGAAACAATGTTAATTCGTAACCTGTAAGTCGCGCTATAGTCAAATGTTGTGTTTGCGTTCGATTCACAAGAACCTCTACTGCATGTGGTACTTGTACTGTCAACGGATGTCCTAACACTATGGCATCGCTTTGTCTGATTGCTAAAGCTGTCGCTGCCACTGATTTCAGGCACGCAGGCAGAGCCTGAGCTACGGGATCTAATGTACTAGAAAAATAAGCACACGGTTTGTGTGATCCTGCTTGTTCCTGTGTGAGTACTGACAAGGCAGTACCTTCTCGTTCTGTAACAAAGAGTGTAAAATGTTTTCTGTAACATGGTGTTGCTAAAACAGGTGCTTGGCATAGAGCTTTCTTTAAGCTTTCAAAAGCTAGTGTGTGTTCCTGAGTCCAAGGGAGGACAGTCGATGTGGCTGCCTCCTGTGTTGTTAATTTAATGAGTGGTTTTGCTAGAAATGCATACTGAGGGATCCACTGCCTACAATATGAAGTGAGGCCTATGAAAGCCCGCACCTCCTTTTGTGTCTTGGGTATTGGCATATTTGCAATTAGCTGGATGCGATCTGGTGTAAGCTGCCTTCCCTCCTTGGACAGCGAGTGACCAAGGTAAATAACTCGCTGGACACAGAATTGCAGCTTAGAAGGGGACACCTTGTGTCCCTTTGCGGCTAGAACTCGTAAAACCGTCAGTGATGCTTTTTCACATTCAGGTTCGCTTCGGGCGGTGATCAGCAGATCATCGACATATTGAAGCAGAGCAGTGTTGACTGGCATGTGTATACTGTCAAGTTCTCGTTTCAGTGCTTGGCTATAGATGCTGGGGCTTTCTGTAAATCCTTGAGGTGCGCGTGTGAATTTAAAGCTACATCCATTTAAACTGAATCCGAACAAGTATTGACTTTCTGGATCTATTGGGACGCTGAAAAAGGCATTCTTGAGATCAATTACAGTAAAGAATGTTGCTTCGGAATCAATGGCTGTCAGTAATGAAGAGATGTCTGGAACTACGGGGTATTGTGGTACAATACATTTATTTAATTCGCGCAGATCAATAACCAATCGATATACTGGGGGAGCCTTTGGATCAGTTCGTTTAAGAATCGGAATTATCGGTGAATTACATATATTGGAGTCGGTCTCCACAACCACTCCTTGGCCAATAAGCTCGTCAATGATTTGCAGTAAAGCCATTACAGCATCTGGGGGTAACTTATATTGTCGCATTCGTGGTAGTACCACTCCTGCCTTTAGTGTGACTCGATATGGTGTAATGTTCATGCAACCAACATCTGTAGGGCCTTGTGCCCATAAATGTTTCGGTAAAGTCTGCAGTCGGGAATCCATATCTCGAGACACATAGTGACCTTTGAAATCACGTAAAAACAATCTTACTCCTTCCGGAGAACAACATATTATAGCTCCTAGAGCTTTCAGTGTTTTTATACCTAACAAGTTTTCTGGACATGATTTAGTAAGCAATAAATCTGTAGTTCTGGTCAAGGGTCCTATCGTAAGTGGAAGAGGCTGTGATACTTCATTAACAATAGGTTTTCCTGAAAAACCAAGGGAAATATTCTGTGAGCCTGAGAGGGGTGCCCCTGGAACTTCACTACGTTTTATAGTTGTTCGACTTGCCCCTGTATCAAGTAAAAATTTTCTATCTTGACCTAATAATTCACTATGTACATAAGGTCCTTCTTGGTCTACAGGGACCTCGATAAGGGGTAAGTCAACTTCCCTCTCTAGGCTGGTTCATGCGTATCGTTGATAATCAGGATAGTCATACTGTGCGGTCTGGTACAGCTGTCGTGTCGTGGTTTGTGTGGCAGCAGCCGGCAGCGCTGGTGCGGTTGGCACAAACTGTATAGACTGTTGTGGAGTTGGCATGGCCTGTGCATGCTGCGGTACTCCTTGTTCATTCTGATCCTGTCTAGGTGGCCGTGGTCTTTCTTTTGTAATACCTGTGGCGATATTACGCTTCAGGACTGGGCAGTCGTGTATGTAATGACCTGGTTGTTTACAATAGTTGCATGTCCCTTTTACAGGTCCTGCTGAATCACCGGACTGTGTCGTACCCTTTTTATGACCTTCAGCTGGAACTGTCTGGGAGACTAGCATTTTCATTTTTGTGTCTTTCATGCGTCTTTGTTCATGTTCTTGTTCTTCTCTAATTCTATTGTAATGATACTGTAACATTTGTAACATTTGTGATGGGGTATTCCCTTGCCAGGTACTCTCGAATTTTAATACTCTATTCTTCACTTGGGGCAAGGAATTTTCAACTAATTTTGTCACAAACAGATGTGGGTATGACTCGCTACTTGCTTTTATACCACTATTTATACCAAAACATTTTTCGAATCGGGCATAGAAATCACTAGTGTCTTCATCTTGCTTTTGTTTACAGGCTGAGATTGCACCCCAGTCTTCCTTTTTCGTAGTTAATAAACGTGGCAGTACCTGTACTAATAAACCTGGTAGTGCTTTAGTTTTGTCCCCAAGCCCCGAACCTGGACCTCGGGCCTTTTCTTCATTTTCTAATGCTGTCCAATCTATCTTTTGGTCTCCTACCTCCCACTCTTTTTCCTTGAGTTTTTCATAAATGCCAGCAGGCATTAATACCTTTAATATTGTCATAATGTCGGGATAGGTATACTCTCCCATGAGTAACATGTCTTTAATTTCTCGGTGGAAACCCGCTGGGTCTTTGTCATGACTGGGTACCACTTTCTTCATTTCTAACAATTCTATTTTCGATATGGGCGTATATACATATACACGTTTAAACTGATTGTCCTCGCCCTTTATTGGGTGCACTTCTCGTAAGGGATTCTGTCTGTCCATGTAATACATCGGTCTTTCCTTGATGGGCAGTGAAACATGTTCTGGACATACAAAAAGAATGTACTGCTTTCTGGATTCTAGTATTTCCTTAATTAACTTAGTACCTGAACCTCTCCATCTATTCGTGAGTAATTCAGTCAATATATCAGGTAAGGGACCAGGATCTGAATGTTGGCTTTTATATAGTATAAGAAGTTGTTGAATCATATAAATCCCAGCTAAACGCTGTTCATCTGGGGTGAGGTTCAAAAATGTGTGTGCTACTGTATCATCACCATATTTTCCGGGACTGTCAACCCAATGAACGGCTGACCTGGCTAATTCTTGTTCATCCATAGAATCGAGTAAATGATAACCCCTTCGTTCTCGCAGTAATTTGTCAGCGGCTTGGAACGAATGCTCGGGGGACCTCATATTTATTATAGGTGTTTGGAAATTCCTGTTATTATCTGGACATATCGGACGTATCGGGTCAGTAAAACATCTAGTACTATTACAAGATCTTCCTCTACCTACATAGGCTATGGTTTCTGACTGTCCTGTGGACGGTCCTGATCCTTCCTCCTCCTCATTTTGTTCAAACTGGTCTACCGCTAATCTTTCTTCGTGTAGGCGTTCTATTTCCTTGCGGATCTTTCTGCACATGGCTATTATACATTTTTGCCTATCATGTCTCCCTTCTGATATATTCTGGCTCCATCTGGTAAGAGTTTGCATTATTTCCGGATCTACCCCCGGTCGGTCTTGATTTCTGATCACACAATTTATGAGGAAACGTAACAGTTCCCCCTGTATCTCCACTTTCTGGTATTCCATAGCTCTGTTAACACATTCAGAATCTCGCCCTGTTTGGACATAATGATATATATTATCTAGATGCACAGTCATTCCTGGTAACTTCCCTAAATACACCGCGGCTCGTCTGATACGTAATGATGCCATGATCATTTCGTCCTCTTTGCCGGGCGCAGGGTCATATCTACAATCTACTAGAAGTTCCTTAAGCGTGCGGGCATTTATGAGTTTGGGGGTACGTGGATGTGCTGACTCTAGAAAGGTAAGTTTATTTACTCTGGGTGGCGTAGAAAAAATGTTGGTAGCACCTCCAGTAGCCCCGTCTGGAGTATCGGGCGTGAAAGGATTCGTAGAACGCGATACAGCAACTATAGGTGTGGACACAGCTATAGAAGTAGCTGTAGGAACAGATGTGGAAACGGACGTGCTTGCCGGATTTTGTGTCAGGTTTTGTTGTTGTAGAGATACAGATACAGGATCTTGGCGTTGAACCTCCCCGGCCGACGGTCTATGTGGGGCGGGGTTAGCATACTCGGGAGCTGCGTCATCTAAATATGAGGAAAGAAAAACATCTTCTGCGGTTCTAGGATGCCCCTTAGGATGTACTTTTATTGGAAATAATGGGGGTGGCAAGTCTTTTGGTATCCCCGGAGCAGCCTTAGGTAATCCCTCGGCCAGAAGGGGATACATACCCTTCATAAGGGCATTTCTTTGTCTGTCTACTTGTTCTGATTTTACTCGTGTACCTTCTTCAATTAATAGATTTTCTCGAACTTTATTTGAATTCTCTTTACTCTTCTCTTCCTGTCTACGTGCTTTTTCTGTGCGTCTATACGATTCTTTACGCCATAATTCAATGGCGTCTTTCTGTGACTGTCTGGCTTTCCTTTTCCATAATTCTTCCTCTACTTTCACGATGCAATCTGCTTCCCAGGTCCCAGCTGCGGGCCACCTCTGACTTTCTGGTAATTCCTTAGTGTAGTCTACCCATAGGTCAAGAAATAATATAGCGTCTAAGCCGTGTTTGTGATACATGAAATACCCTGGAGTGTCCCTAGGAGGGATGGGAACAGCTTCTTCGAGTACCCCTTTTCTAGTTGTGATCTGTCTTAGTTTCGAAAAGAGCGGCATATTGAGAACTGGTCTGATACTTGGTCTTGAACAAACTTAATACAATAAACCACGATAATGAACAGTCATTCACACCACAATATGCAGGACGTATTAATACATTTAACATTTAACATTTTTAAATGAGCAACAATGAAGATGACGATCTAAGAAAACTTAATCACAAAACATAATTCTCGACATTAACAGAGTTTTCTGAATTTATATACTTGATATACTAGATATACTGCTAAACAGTACAGATACACTGCTAAAACAGTGCAGACCGGATTTGTGTACCCAAACCCGTCTGGATCGGCACAACTTATGTGCACGCCAGAACGCCTCCCCAGTAATGGTACTCACCGGGTAGCTCGGAACGGAAGGCCTCGGAACGGAACTGAACTGAACTGGACCGGACTGGACTGGACTCGACTCGAAAACTTCGGACACGTCGGGACATCGGAAACCTGGTGGGCCTCTGTATACCTCGGATCTTGCTCTCTCAGCTAGGCTCTGGTCGGGATACTTCGCACTTCTCACCGCCTCGTCTGGGTGTTGATCGCAGCCTCAGTCGCCCCCGCTTGACCAGAGGGAGATACAGGAAATCCTGCTGGTACGCGTTGTTGTCCGTCCAGCTGTGGCAGGAGACCGGGCCTGCAACGCACCGCCGGCGCGTGAGATGAGAAAGTGTCCCTGTTCGGGCGCCATTCATGTGGTAAATAATTTAATTACCGGGACTTAATTTGATACAGAACATAATAAAAATAGCTCAATAAATAAGAGGCAGAATCCGTGGTATTAGAGGTTAGGAACGGGCTTTATTCCAATGGACGATTTCAAAATCGTGGACTCCAGGTTCCATCACCACGGAGGCTCAGGAAGTGAAGTACATACATTATTGATAATTAATCACTTTTATACAATAGGCATTACAGTGAAGCAAATGCGAGAGGCGTAACAATTGATAAGGAAGATAACATTATTCATGCGTAATGAAAATGGGCGTGATTGGGCGTAACAAAGGAACGTCATCAGGCATGATGTCATAATGGGGTGGTTCCATGAAAGAATTTCGCAATGTCAGCAGAAATACTTGGCAGAAATGCGCGCACAGCAGCATGACGTGTGATTGACGTGCAGCTAGGGGGTGAAGGGGACTTGACATTTAGCTCTACATGTGGCGACAGATGTCTGGAGGGTCAAGTCAACCTAATCCCAAATCATATCTAACATCCTATGTTTAAAGAACTATGTTATCCAAAAGAGAGGTCTTTTAGAGTAGAATCTTATTCTATACTGACTATACTGACTGTTAGTGCGTGTACAAGCGTCTAAGTGTCTACACTAGATGCGAGGGCAGAAGTCTTCCATGGTAATAGGGCTATGAATTTACTTGTATAAAGACAGAGAAGCCGGGCCTCTGCTCGGTAGCTGGCAGAATGTTTACTTAAACTACTAGACAGGAATGCATTGGGCAGGGAACGGAGCAGATAATTTCGAAGGTGAAATACAGTTCTTGGCAGGCAGCAAGCTGATGTCAGGCACTGTGAGCCGCGCAGAGGATGAGACAAAGTTCATGGTCACAGATGCAGGCTCAGACTGGAGCTTTCAGAGGCAGAAAGCAGAAAAGCTTGATGACAGAATCAGGGCCTACTTGCCTGGACTGTAAAATGGCATAAGTGAACCATATAAAGGCGGTGGCCTTTCGTACTTAGGAATGGAATATCCGGCCCATTCATGGCAGGTCTGAAAGAGGACATGTTAACGGTGGACGCACATGTATTTGCGTCTTCATAACTGGAACTGGAGGGAACATACATGTACTTGTAACATGCGAATAGAACCGTTGGGGTCCAAGATAGGGGACATAACTGACCAGAAAAATCCATATTTCCACACTAGTGAGGCCTCTGACTTGGACTTTTAGGTTCTTGCAATGGATTTCAATTCCCGAACATTGTAGAGTTCCAACCTATCCTCCTCAAAGGCAGTTTCCAGGGATGCAACGGATGATGCTCTTGATTCCGGCATGACGAAGTAGCAAGTTTAAACTGGCAAGATCAAAAAATAGGCCAAAAAGAAAAAGGACTAGTATGTGGCACGTAATGGTCTGCGATATGGTAGTAGTGCACACCAATCACTGTAAGTCAAGTGCAAACGCAAGTCCTATCCTCACCGCTGACAACCCATGTTAGAAATGGGGGTCTCTAGGTGGCAAGGGTTTGCAGCTTTGTCCGAGTAGGGACCCTTCTTTATGTCAGGATAAGGGAGTTACACTTCTAAAATAACCCCTGATCACCCCCTTGGTAACTTGGCACGAGCAGTCAGGCTTATCTTAGAGGCAGTGTGTAAAGCATTTGCACATAACCGACAGTTATACAGTGTAAGCACTACAAACGGACACCACACCAGTTTAGAAAAATAGCCAATATTTTTATATACTTTAAGACAAAACCAAAAACGATAAAAATCCACAATACAGTATTCAAAATCTACAGTTGCCAAAATAATCTTTAAAAACAGTTCTTTGGTGTCAATAGCTCCATCCGGGGCCATCATGGTGTCATGAGCAACGAATCCAAAAAGTTCAGGCTGGTCGTGGCATCGCAGACCAGCTACGGTGTCGGAAAGACCCGCAAACAGTACCTGTTAGAAAAGCAGGGCGGCGAGGCCCTTGAAGTCACTTGCGTTGCAGTTCATGCTCCTTTCTGTTGGAATCAGGAGCCCTGGCATCGGCGGGGCGTCGTGTGCTGCGGTGCAAAGTGCAAAAACAACTGTTGATGGACAGAATGCAGAACAATGTCATACAGTCACCCCAGTACAGAGATCTGGGCCTAAATCCATCGATTTTTTGCTCACCATGCTATTCCAGTTTGAACTCAGCCATATTCAAATCAGTCTTGACCCTGTGCCTCATGGGAACAGTCCAGGTGCGAAGTGCAGTGGTGCAGCGTGCGGTGCCCTCAGGTCGCTGTGCGAGTAGCGTCTCAGTGGCATCATCAGATGGCGTCATCGGTGAGACCAGGGTTGCGGTGTGGAATGAAGGCGGTGCTCGTCACGGTGCTGGCAGGTCACGGTGCAAGCAGCGGCGGCGTCATTGCAGAAGTGCTGTCGTCAGCTGACAAACGGGAGTTGATGGCGCCGGCATCGGTAGGCCAAGGCTGCGGTGCAGGATGATGGCGGTCGTGTAACTTTATGAGCGGTGCCCTTGAACCTCGGTGCAAGCAGCGGCATCGATTTCGGCATGGAGCTGCAGCGTCGGGGAGGCCAAGGCGACGTCGTGAAGCGAGGCGGTGCGGAGTGCCATGCCCACAGGTCGTGATGCGAGCAACGACTCGGTGGCGGCATCAGCAGGCATCGTCAGTGAGACCAGGGTCACGGTGCGGCATTGCGGCGGTGCTTTCTGCGGTGCCCAGGCTTCACCGTGAAGCAAGGCGGTGCGGAGTGAGGTGCCCAGCAGGTCGCGGTGCGAGCAGTGGCTCAGTAACGGTGTCAGCAGGCATCGTCGGTGAGACCAGGGTCGTGGTGCAGCGTTGCGGCGGTGCCCTCTGCGGTGCCGTCAGGACACGGAGTCGGCAGCGGCATCGTAGACGTCGTCGAGTTGCTTTTCCTCTGTTACAGCACAAAACACACAGTCCCCAATGCTGCGGGCAGAAGAACTTGAAGTCTTTGCTGTTCCTGAGACTTCGTGAACAGGGGGCAAGCTCTACCTCAAGCCCTTGGAGAGACTCACAAATTAGGTTGCAGAAAGTCCAGTCCAGGCCTTTCACTGCCCAAGACAGAAGCAGCCACTACAGGTCAGCCCAGCAAAGCAGTCGCTCCTTCTCACAGCTTCTCCAGCTCTTCTTCTTGGCAGTCTTCTTGATCCAGATGAGTTCTAAAATTCAGGGGTCTGGGCCCCAATATTTGTATCCAAAAATCCTTTGATCTTTTACGCAGAGGGTGTCTGTGCCCAGCCAGAACCAGTTCTGCCCTCTCTGGTGTGATTTCCTGGCAGGAGGTGGGGACGGCATTGTCAGAGGCAGACCAGGCCCTTTGAGGTGCCAGGAAATCTCCTCCATCTTCCCCCATCACAGCCCAGGTCTATTCAGCCCTTTCCAGACCTACCTAGACTATCGGGAGCCACTCCTGCTTCCTAGCCATTTGTCATCCAAAACCCAGACAGGCAATCCACATTCCAGCAGAGGCACACGGGATGAGCAAGAAGATACCTACTTTCTAAAAGTGATATTTTCAAACACAGAATGTAAAAATCATCTTCACTAAAAGATGCATCTTTAGATTCTGAGTTCAGGTATAAGAAACTCTATTTTCCTACTTAATTCCCCGGGCGAGTTAGGTTTATAAGATGTTATAAACCAACTTCCCATTCTGTCCTATGGGAAATAGGTAGCCTTGCAATAGTGAAAACGAAATTGGCTGTAATTCACTGTTAGGACATGCCACACACACCATGGCATGTCCCACCTTTCACATACACTGCACCCTGCCCACTGGTGTACCTTGGGCCTACCTTAGTGCCTGACATGTAAGAAAAGGGAAGGTTAGGGACTGGCAAGTGTGTGCACTGGCCAAGTTGACATGGCAGTTACAAACTGCGCGCAGACTCTGCAATGGCAGGTCTGAGTTACAGTTTTGAGGGCTACTCACGGGAGTGGCACAACCAGTGCTGCAGGCCCCCGAGTAGTATTTGATTCACCGGCCCTGGCACACGCAGTGCACTTTACTAGGGGCTAACAGGTATATCAAATGTCCAAACATGGAAACTCTAATCAATACCAAAATGTACTATAGGAACACCTGCACTTTACCACTGTTGAGCAGTGCAGAAAGTGTGCAGAAACTCTACGACGGCAAAGACCGGGAGGGCAGAAAGCAAAAAAACTCAGGGGAAACACGCCAAAAGATGCCAAGTCTAACATAACTACTGTAAGCAGCACAAGCATTTTGGTGGCAGCATACCGTGTAGTGATCAGTAGGAGTGAACAGGTCATTTTTAGCCTGTGTCACGAGTGAGGCCTTCAGGCTCACTCATTCAAAGTTCCAGTTCTTTGTGATTAACTCAAACCCTGGCCTACATTGATGTGGTTTGGTATGGAGTGCTGCACAGCGCAGGAGTTGTGTCTCTGCGCTGGGTGTATGTATGTCTAGGGAAGGGTACAATACAGGGATAAGGCAACATTGTGCAGTGTGTGCAAGTAGAATACGTGTTCTGGGTGCATGTGTGCCTGGATGTGGTACAGTACAAGAAGAATACACTGCTGTAGATTGTGTGTATATTAAATGCATGTACCGTGTATATGTGTATGACTACTGCCTGTGAACAGGACTGGGTGCTAAGCATGCTGGTATCCCTGCTGGATGAGGGGACATCTGGAGCACCAGTGCCTGCCTGCTTGCTAAGACAAGTGTGCCCTGTGAGGAATAGGCGAGCGTTGGAGGGGCCAGGTCAAGTGGGGAGCCCTGTCAAGTGGACGAGGTGTGAGGAGACATCTGCTGCACCAATCGGGTCATTGACCATGTGCAGGAAGAAGCCCATGCGTGGTGAAAGCCGGCGACCCTGTATGCCATAAGGGACTGCCATGAGAAGACTGCTGTGTGGTGAGGGCCATAGCCCTTGTGTGGTAGTGGGCCAGTACCCCAAATGCCAGAATGGGCCACAGCTGAGGACTTCACTGCACTGATCGTGCCACAGTCCGTGTACCATGAGGATACATGACGCCATATGCCAGAGGGGGTCACTAGTACAAGCAAGATGTGTGACCTGGTCGAAGTTGTCGCCGGAGGAGTGCGGCCTCCATTGTACCCAGCGCACCAGCCCGAGATAAAGGATTCCTCCAGGCTCTTTGCACTGCCACCAACTTACCTTGAAAGGAGGATCCGCATTGAACCTCCGGTCGCTGTGGAGGCACGACCACGAATGAGGACTCTATGACTGCTGAGTGCAACCTGCTTCGGCCACATGCAGCAAACCCACTTTAATCAACTGCTACCAGTCCAGCATCCACGGAAGGGCCACACTCAAGAACACCGGTCACTTCAATCCTGCGAGGTGCGGTTAAGACTGATTTCAGGACAGTCGGCCTCAGGGGAACTTGCTTGCTAGATATTGCTGGGTCCATTGGAAGCTGTTGATTTATTATAGATTCAGAGTGGACTCTTAAGACTCAGACTACTAATGGGGTTTACTTCGAATGTTGCCTATAGTGAATGGGGAATTACCACTACTGATAGAAGCAAGGAGGAAGTTGGATCTAGGGACCTGCCTAAAGAAACACTAGAACCCTGACCTCGGGGGAACTGTGTAGTTGCTTGCAAATTGCATATTTCCCTTTGTGTAGATTGTAATAGAATAAAAACGTTTCTTTTATCACAAATGTATTTTGCTATAGAATCATTTGTTACAGCTGCGTGCATTTTGAGTTGTGAGCACATGTTCACCCTCCTGTATCCACCTCCTTCCAAGGGATCCTTGTACTGCTCAGACCACGCTAATCTTGAGAGTCAAGTGCTTAAAGGGTACTTAGCCCAGTTGCTCAGGATCCATAGTAGGTCTGGACATCAGGAATAAAAAGCCTCAACCCTCACTATTGTGGTTGCCCCGTGTCCCTCTGAACGGAGTTCTGGCATGCTGATTACAATGAAGTGATCACTTTTTGTAACAGATATATAGAGATCTATACAATGCTAGAAGTAGTGATTGAAAGAATTCACCTTCTTTCTGCAAACTCCTATAAGCAATTTCACATGTAGGTATTTCTTCTGGGTTAGTCTTCTTAAAGATGTTTGCTAAATAGAGATTGTGATAAATATCTTCAATGAGTAAAATTATATATGGGATAAAGTACCCCCTGAAGCACATTATTAAGGATATTGAAAGTCACAGAGGAGTTTCATTACCATTTAGAGGAATGAGGCCAAAGGCCTTATAGGACATGGGCACACCATCACCTTTCCCGGAAACCCCTTGAATCCTGGGTGTCTTGCTATGTTGTATCATTGCATATAAGTGGAATAAAATGAATCTGTAGTGCAAAATTAAACACACCAAAAAGCAGTTAGTAATTTTTGCCAAAAGATAATAGAAGCAGTTTAATGTAACTCAGATTTTTCTCAAATGGTGTACTTAACAATGTGTGGAAACAAGTAGGGATTCTATTGTTCCTGTAATGGCCTCCAGTGTGGAATAAATAAACCTTTCCATAAATATCTCCTTTCTGTTGATCACTTACTCTTTTTTTAAATTTATCAGAAGAAAAAAAAGCCAGTTCCTGCATTCTTTGTTTAAACTGCAGCTTCAATTATGTTTTGTGGTCTGCATTTGCCCTCCTCTACTGACTCTGTTAGGGGGCATTGTGACGTCAGAAGTCAATTGTATTAAACTATTACAGTTGAGCGGCTACATCATTTCTTTATTACAAGTGAGTAGAGCTGTCACAAGTTGCCTGTATTAAGGAAATTGGGTACAGTGTTTATAGAGAAATTGTAGTGCCCCATGTATTATTCTATAAGTAGTGATTGGTTGTGAATAAAGATGACTACCAGTATGGGATGACAGGTGGCAAAAAGCATACTTTGGCCTGTGGACAACAAGTAAGTTAGCGCAGGCTGATGCCTTATGGGAAGCTGGTTTGTCATAAAACTTTACTCAGTGTTGCAAAAAAGGTTGGGGAAGGGAACCACGTGGTCAGTTAGTGAGACAAAGTGAGATGTCTTACTAGCACAGCATATGGCTTGGGTGCAGCTATCTGTTGCTTGACAATGGAATGCTATCAGTCAACGGGAAAGGCCATGAACGTCAATCACCAAAAAGCCATGGGTAGCGGAAGTGACATTGCATGCCATTTGACCTTTATTTTGACTCACACACACACATGCTTACAGATACTAACACATTCACACATTCTTGCGCACATAAACACTGCAAGCATGCATACAACATACAATCAACAGCACATTTTACTTACCATTGCTTCCAGATAGGGCCATATTCCAGCTAATGTACTCCATTTTTTATTACACTAATAGTGAATAATATTATTTGTATAATACTTTTTTTACAGAAACCAGGCAGGTGGAGCTCGAACCAGCGTCCATTAGGTAGAGCTGCCCTTGTGTTCCAGGCACTGATTTTGCCACTTCTAAAGCCAGGGGTCGCAAAAGCAGTGCCAGTGGTAGAAAGGGGCAAGCCAGGGGTCGCAGCTGTGACCCCTAAATGACGTCCATGAGGAGGGCTGTGGATAATCTGCACGACAAGAAAAAAACGAATTTTAAAACCTGACAGCTCTCTGCAGAAAAAGTCATAGTGTCACAGGTACAGCCACATAGTATTGTTCTGCATGTACATCAGACAGCTCGGTTGACTTGGTGACAATGTTTTTTACAGAACTGGACAAAATATCTATGTCAGGGTGAAATACTCTGTTACTTGCACCCATTGTTATACACTGGGGCAGCTAGCAAAAAGCATTGACAAAGGCAGTGTATCTTTTTTTTTTTTTTTTTTTTAAATAATTTTTATTGAAGATAGCAATGCACAGAATTAAAGAAAAATGAACTGAGCCAAGTAATAACAATAATGCAAGGAATAAAGAATTTTACAAAAATCAATAAAACAGGAGATAAAAACAAGGGTGATATACATTAACGCAATGAATATAATCTAGGTGAATAAGGAAAATAGAGAAAGCAGAAAAAAGAAAGAAAGTATATTTAAAGTAGGTAAATAATTTTCATATAAAAGGGAAGAGGAAAAAGAGACAAGAAGAGGAAGGAAAAAGAGAGAGATGAAAGGAAAGGAGAGGGGAGAAGACATAGAAGTAAAGAAAAATAAAGAAATATTAGGAGAAGATAGACATTATGGTGTTGATGACAGAAAAGAAGTAAAAGGTAGCCAAAGAAGGTCAGATTTAATTTGTAAATGAATAGAGGATTGAGGAATAGAGGCGATTCTGTGTTCATCACATATGTAATTCCACCAATGAAAAAAGGACAATTTTGAGTTGTCCTTCCAACAAGAGAGTATAACTTTAAAAGCAGCAGCAAGAAACAAATTCAGTAATGGTGAAACAGGAGGCATTAGATCAAAGTCCGGTGCCACAGTGCCTAAAAATACATTCTGAATATTAAGGTGTACATTGTAAGAAAAAATCAAAGAACATTTTGACCATATATTATTCCAAAAAGTAAAAACCTTAGGACAGTAGAATAGTAAATGTGCTAAAGAACCTTCAGCATTAGAACAGGACCAACAAGTTGATGTAACAGAGTGGTTAAATTTATGTAACACAAGGGGAGTGATAACGACTCTATTATAAATGAAAAATAAGGACTGTGTGATATGAGCAGCTTTGGAGGTCTTAAATAAGTTCTGCCAAAACTTATCCCATTGAGATACCGATAGAGACACAGAGAGGTCATGCTCCCACTCCAGTTCCACCTTAGATTTAATCCGTGTACAGATAGGAGTAGATAAAGATTTGTAGATAAAGGAAGCACTAGGAGTAACATCAGGAGAAATTTGAAATAGTGAGGGGACAGGAGGAGGGGAAGAAGGTAGTGGAAGCGGGAGGAATTTCTGGAGGCACCCCTGAAGTATTGGAGCTAAAGTATCATATTGCTGGATACAGGAGTCAGGGAGGTGAAAAGATTCTTGCAATTGAGGGAAAGAGAGAAGCACATTATTAACAATCAGTTGATGTACATAAATAATGCCCTTTTCTTTCCATTGTTTGTAGTAGAAAGATTTGTGGCGAAATTTGATGAACTTATTAAACCAAATTGATGACGCTAGAAAGGATTGATAGGGATTCAATTCCTTACAAAACAATGAGTTTAACAAAACTTGAGAATTTTTCAAAATAGGATATTTGGAAATAAAAGTACAGTTAGACATGTGAATAACATCTCGTATTGAAAAGTCATTTAACAATGAGCATTCAACTTTAACCCACGGAGGTTGAGGAAGGACCCCATAGTCTTTGGATAAGGCAAAAAATTGACGAATCAAAAATGCATTATGGTATAAAATAAAATCAGGAAATCGCACCCCCCCTTCATTCTTAGGTCGAATCAATTTAGACAAAGAGATACGTGCATGTTTGTTATTCCATATAAATTTGGAGCATAACGAATTAATCTGAGAGAAATAATATTTAGGAATTTTAAAAGGTAACATAGATAGAATAAACAGTATCTGAGGGACAATCATCATTTTAATTGTATCAAGTCTACCCCACCAAGAAAGGAACAAGGGGGACCAGAGATTTAACAAATTACTGATTTTAAGTTTTAAGGCAGAGAAATTATGAGATAATGTATCACGAATATTAGAGGAAAACCAAATGCCGAGATACTTAATTTTTTGAGGACACCATGTGAAATTAGATGATTCAAACATATATTGATAACATGAGGGATTTAAGGGTAAAATCTCCGTTTTAGAGAAGTTTAATTTGTAGCCTGAAACCTTAGCATATGAAGCGATTTCCTGCAGAAAGGGGGGTAGGGAAGAAACTGGGTTAGACATATAAATAAGAACATCATCAGCATATGCAGACAACTTAATTTGGTGAGATTTAAGATGAAAACCATTAATGAGAGGGTTATTTCTGATACGTTCCAGAAATGGTTCCAAACAAAACAAGAAAAGTAATGGTGAGAGAGGGCAGCCCTGACGAGTACCTCTTTGAAGGGAGAAATAAGGGGAAAAAAGACCATTGACAAAAATACATGCTTTAGGGTTGGTGTATAACAATTTAACATATGAAATAAACTTCGGCCCAAAACCAAACCATCTCAAAGTATGAATTAAAAATTCCCAATTAACACGGTCAAAGGCCTTTTCAGCGTCCAGGGATACAGCAGCTAGAGGGGAAGGATAGTTTTTGCTAAGAGCAAGGACATTGGAAAACATTCTGGCATTATCCGAGGCCAGGCGGCCTTTAACAAAACCAACTTGGTCTGGATTTATGAGCAAAGGGACAATTTTTTCTAAGCGAGAGGCCAATATTTTTGCAAAAATTTTACAATCGTAATTAATGAGTGAAATGGGACGGAAATTTTTACAATAGGAGGGATCTTTGTCAGGTTTGGGAATCACAATGATAAGGGCTTCCAAAAAGGAACCTTCAGCATGGGAGCTAGATATAAAAGAGTTGAAAAGTTCTAATAATTTAGGCGCAAAGATTGAAGAGAAAGCAGAAAACAGTTCAATTGAAAAGCCATCAGGGCCAGGTGCTTTTGCTTTCTTCAGAGCTTTAAGAGCATCAATTAATTCTGCTAGGGAAATATCTTCTTCAAGGGATTGGAAATTATCTTGGGAAAGATTGGGTTTAGGTATATCTCGGAAAAAAGAGGCGAAATCTTCTTCAGAGGGCTTGGTAGTGTCCGTGTATAAGAGATTGTAATATGATTGAAATGTGGCAGCAATATCAGCGTCGGACGAGAGGAGAGAATCATCCATTTCTGAGTGAATGGGGCCAATGGCTTTACGTTCCGATTTGATTTTTAGATAATTTGCTAGCAATTTCCCAGCTTTATTTTGGCCCACGTGATATTTTGACTTAATCTTGAGGAGAACATTGCAAGCATCGTTTGTTACTATTTTATTCAGGGTGGATTTAGCATTGATTAAGTCTTGAAGTGATGAGGGAGATTTGGAGGAATAATACGTGTGTTCTAATGATTTTATGTGGGCTAAAGTGTCTTTATATTTAATGTGTAGCAGCTTCTTCTTCTTGGAGGAGTAGGCAATGGTAAAGGCTCTGAAAGATGCTTTAAAAGCATCCCAGTTGTTATGTAGGGAGGTATCTGAAGAATGATTGAAAGAAAAAAATTCCTTAATAAAAGAGGTCGCTTCTGAAATAAAAGCAGGGTCTGATAAAAGGAAATTATTGAACCGCCATCTGCCCTGTTTGCAAGTAGTAAGAGATAAGTCAATATGAGTGGAGACAGGGGCATGATCTGATATAAAGATAGACCCAATGTCAGAGGATTGTAGACATGGTAACAGTGGTTTGGATACAAGAATATAATCAATACGGGACCTGGTATGATGTACAGGTGAGAAGAAAGTAAATTCGGAGGAATCAGGGTTACATGTTTTCCAGGTATCAAAAAGTGGGCGAGAAGAGATGGCTGTTTGAAATGATTTGTGGGTTTTGTCAGGTTTGAATTTGCACTTGGATTGCCTATCCGTGAACGGGTCCAACCAATTGTTAAAATCACCCCCAACCACAATGTCAGAAGTGGAAATTGACAGTAGTTTCAATTTTATAGATTGCCAAAATTCAGTGTCTGGCTTGACAGGCCCGTAAATATTGAAGAAAGTCACTTGTCTTTTATTAATGAGAACCTCAACAAGTACCCACCGACCATTTGGGTCACACTCAGATGATATAATCTGTGCATTAATAGACCTGTGAAATAAAATGGCGACACCACCATGACGATCAATAGCAGGAGAGAAGACAATCTGATTTACCCATTGGCGTTTAAGCTTAAGTGATTCTTTATCATTGCAGTGGGTTTCCTGTAAAAAAGCAACTTGGGCGTTAAGTTTAGCAAGGTGAGACAGTACCTTCTGACGCTTGACGGGGTGACCCAGACCACGAACATTCCACGAGACGACATTAACCATACTTCTGGATGCAGGGGAACGAACAGTAATAGGGCCACAAAACTGCAGAATGGACAAGATAAAAATAGGAAGGACATTTTACAATGAGTAAGAAAAATGACCAAATCTTAAGAGACAAGTCTATACATGAAAACAAGGGTGAGACTGAGAGGAAATAGAGGGAAGGAAAAGAAAGGAAAGAGAGAAGGAGAGAAGGAGGAGAGAAAAGTAAAAGGGAGAAATAGAGAAAAGTAAACAGATCAAGGAAAGACATCCAGACCTGTAAAGGGAAGGAAAACCTGAGAGCGGAGAACGAAGTGACACCGAAGGACGCGGATACATAGAAAAACAGACGCAGAGAATAACAAATGGGCGATGGGCCCAATAGGCAAACAGAGAGACAGAAACTCAATGGGGTGAAACAAATAAGTCAACCAGAACAGTTAAAAAAAAAAAAAGAAACAATTCCAACATTATGACCAATGTTTAAGAACCAGTAGCCATGCCATGTGAGGAGAAATTATGAAGAAAAAGTTTGAGCTTCTCCGGATCCTCAAAGGAACGTGTGCGACCCTCATGAGTTATCTTGCAAAGGCAGGGATGAAGAATTCCATATTGAATATTAAGCTGACGAAGCTGAGGTCGAAGAGCGAGGAATTCCTTGCGTCTGGCGTTAGTAGCAGTAGAGACATCTTGAGATATATAAATGTTATGGCCAGACCAAATAAGACGACGCTTGATTCTCACAGCCTTCAAAACCTGCATAAGCTCTGTGAATTCCAGGAACAGCATTATGATCCCTCGAGGTTTGTTGGATGATGGTTGAAGGCGACCCAACCGGTGCGCTCTTTGAATGTTGAGGGGATTGGATGTGGACTGAAGATCAAGAAGCTCAGGCAGAAATTTTTGTAGGAATGAGACAAGGTCAACGCCTTCAACATTTTCCGGCAGGCCAAAAAGGCGTAGGTTATTTCTACGATTTCGATTTTCAAGATCCTCTGTGTGGAGCTTTAGTTTGAGAATTTCTTGCTCGAGGGAAGGAATCTTTACAGAGACATCTTGAATGTTACTAACCCGTTGCTCAAGGTCTAATACTTTACTTTCCATAACCATCCATCATTCCTCAATTTGTTTGAGCCTGTCGTTGGTAGCGGACATGAAAGGCTGAAGGCCACGGACCTCATCCAGAATGGAGTCCAGAACAGGGTTCTGTGATGAAAGGATTGGTGAAGGTGGATCATTTTTGTGCCTTTTCGGTTTCGTACCAGAGACCGATGGCCTGGACACATGGGGATCACTAGCCATCTTTTAGAAACAGAAAGGCGGACACCAAAGGGTATAAAAATCACCAAGGAGATGAGAGAGCTTGACGGCACAGAACTGGAGCAACGAGGATACACCACACCAACCGGGATATTTCGTCAAATCAAGAAGAGCTAGTTGAATATGGATGTAGTCCGCAATTCCAGCAAGGTAAAATCTATCCCAGGATGGACACAGTCATAGGAACCAATAGAGCCATATCAAATTTGAAAGTAGCCCAGCAGCGGTATGTAGAAATCACCTCACAGAAGTAGAGGAAATTAGGGATAGTAGGTCAAGCTGTCCAGCGCAGGAGAGGAGAAGCACATAATCCGCAACATATGACAAGGCAATGCATTGTTGTAGCAGAGAACGCTGACATGCCAGTACTCATGCCCCGTATTTGGAGTAGCTCATATTAGGGGCAAAGAATAGTTACATAGCAGAAGACAGCCTAAGTTGATAACAATTCGTGAGGGGGATGCGAGCGCCGTGAGGAAACGTATCCAAATGGCGGCCGCTCGCATCTCTGAGGAGAGAGAAACACACTGAAGAAAAAAATTACATTCCAGATGAAGAAAATATAATATAAAAATCCGGACATAAAGCGATGTATTGACGGAAAAATGACTTTATCATGACAAAAAATGTGAGACGCGTTGAGAATTAATAGCTAAGAAAAAGTGTCTGTAAGATATTTTCCAATATCAACTGCCATGCCATCAATTTATGCATGAAAAACGCACTGAAATAATCTTTGCCTCCATCAGGTCACATGCGAAGCGTGGTATAAGCATATTAATCCAAATAATACCTCAAAAAGACGTTGGAGTGAGCACTTAGGCCGTGTGGTATAACCATTGTGGCGTTTTGGAGCCGGTAGAAGAGGTTGGGCTATAGCCGGTTAGATTCAGCGGTCGATGAAAGGAGAATGCGGGCGCCGCGATACAAAATGGCGGGCGCCCGCGAGTCACTGAGGTGAAAACACCGCTATAGCCCAGGTGCTCGAATGCGGCCAAATGACGACTCAAATGCGGTATCGGGACTCACCGCATCGTCATCCCACCATGTCCGCTCTCCGAGGACAGGAACAACGTCCGTAAGAGGTTCTTTGAAGGGCAGAAGTCCCGCGTCGCAGCGGAGCCTACGCCAGGTCCGCCATTTCGCTTCGGCGTCGAAGCCACGCCCCCCTAAAGGCAGTGTATCTTAACAAAAAGACATGCCACAAAAAGGAAATAAAGGAAACTTAAACGTGGCTGCCATATACTTGCAATACAAAATGTTTTTTTAAAATACATTCACTTGTGTCGCTTCCCCACTAGTCATGTTTTTTAAGATAACAAAAAGTTCAGTTGCCCCATACATAATATTGCTGTTATTATTAATATTAATAATAATGTTATTTGTGTAGTAGAAAACACTTAGTCACCACATAAACACTCAAATTATAAGTAGCTACAATGTGACTTAGGCACTTTATAACTTTAAAAGGAGTACAGAAATTAAATCACCATACATCCAAAAGAGGAGACAACCTAAATAGTTGGTATTTCAAGTTAATATACGAAATAATAATAAAATAAAAAGCACACTTTAAACCAGCTTTGTAACTAAAGAGAAGGGGCCTATTTAAGGCGGATGTGAACAGTGGCCTCAGAATTTGTTCACTCAAGTGAGTGGAGCCAGTTGGCAACGTGGGCCCCTTATTATGTGCCTTGGTTGATGGAATTGCTTGGTTTATAATATCTTGTTGGGTTTACAGCTTATGTACACATACCTGGGTCCCACACATATATAATAAAAAGACTTAATGTTTCTGTCCCAAGAGGGGGTTAACATGATTTAAACAGTGAAGCAGCAAATCTTAACCATAGCTCATCGTTTCTTTAGGTGTCCAGTGTAAGCGAAATAAAGCCAATAGGCTAAAAAAAAGTATTGAAAGCCATCATGTTATCGAGATGAGGCAAACAGAAGTGCTTGAACTAAAAATCTGTGAATATTTAAAAAGAAAAAAGCCAGGTATACTGTGTTTTAATAAAGGAAAATTCATTTTCAGAAGTTTTCTTAAAAAAATGCTCACAAAAAATGGCATTTTGGATACATTTTGCTGTAATTGCCTTGCGATTTGGTTAGTAAAAGCAGCCCTAAAGCCAGCCGTCCTGTGGTGTGTATAATAGAACATGGACGCCCATAGGCTTTCCGGGAAATGCTCTAAATCTTGCATTTTGCCAGAGTTTTCTCTGAGGTAGCACACGTGTTGTATTCCAGCCAGTATGCAACATTGATGTTACTGTTTGGGTTCTTTGAAACTACTTTATGCCCACAGGCTTTCTGAGAAAGGCTCTAAATGTGGCATTCTGTCAAAGTTTTCTCTGAGAAGGCAGACCTTGTTCTATTTCAGCAAATATGTAACATTGTAAATAATTCTGTTTGCATTCCCTGGAACTATAATTTCATGCGTTTGTTTCACATTTCAATTTTAGACGCCAGTGAAGTGTTTTAATGAATATTGGTGATTCTTGTTTTTGATCTGACAGTCTGCCCATTTCTCTTAACGAGTTTGCTCAAATTCCAACGTGCTTGGACCTCTTGTATCGCTTGACTCTACCTACCTACCATGCACCCACTTGTCTTTGCTCAGGCCTCCCTCTGTCTGCACATATCCCACAATTATTTCTTTCTGCACCTTTCCCTCCCAGCCTGCACTCATCCCACACGAGTCTCTATCTTCATTCCCACACCTCTGCCAGTCTCTGTACCCATTCATGCCCACACCTCTGCCCGCTGGCACTCACCCCACTCCTGTCTCTGTCTGAACCCCTAAAATGCCCACACCTCTGCCCACCTGCACTCATTCCACACAGGTCTCTGTCTGCACCCCTTCATGCCTACACCTCTGCCCGCCTGCACTCATGCCACACCGGTCTCTGTCTGCACCCCTTCATGCCCACACCTCTACCCGCCTGCACTCATGCCACACCGGTCTCTGTCTGCACCCCTTCATGCCCACACCTCTGCCCGTCTGCACTCATTCCACACAGGTCTCTGTCTGCACCCCTTCATGCCTACACCTCTGCCGGTCTACACTCGTGCCACACCGGTCTCTGTCATAAAGAATTTTTGTAAAAAGGGTTACCTCTTGAACCATAGCTTGAATATGAAGGAGCTACACAATTCTCCGTCTTTCTGGTTCAACTAATGAACATACTTTACTGGAGTTTAAACTTTAGTAGAACTCGTGTTTCCCATATCCTGTTTCAGGTGTAAGCCCAACTGATTTTAATCAAATTAATACTCATAAATCGGGTATTTAAATTGAAATGATATCTTTTTCTATTTTGTAGATTTCAAATCTTTTCTTTTCACATTAGGATACAATGGTGACGTACACATTTACATGAAGCTTTGAACTTTACAAACACAGAAAAGAGTCAAGTGAAGACGCTTAATGAAAACACAAAATTGACATTAATATTACATTACACATATACATTTTATGTGCAATTTACACGCAAGTGTCCAACTGAAAAATTAAATGTTAAATGTTGGGACCTGTTATCCTTATGTCCTCATACATTTTTTGTAATTGGGTAAGGTCCTGGTGGGATCAGAGCAAGATTAGATTTTGTAGGGGTATATAAGCGCCCTTAATTGTGCATTGGTTTGTAGTGTCTTTTGTGCACCGATCACTTATGCTAGGCGCCATGGCATATTTATTGGTGCTCAACTTTAGGGGTTTAACCTTGCTGAGAACTGCACTAATGTACCAAGGATGCACATGCACACCTGAATGATGCCAGTCCCTTACTAAAAACGAATAGGAGCATGAACACAGCACCTAGAAGCTCCATCATCGGAACCAGGCATGCCCCTAAATATGAGCACCAATAAATATGCACATATGCCAATATATGTAAAATACTAATCAGTTAATATTATGGAACAAACAGGCCACAGTAACCTAAGAATATAAGGTGCCATACCTACCATCGTCCCCCATGGAAGACCCCAACCGTGACTGGTATATGGACATACAGTAGGAAACCGGAAGGTCAATAAACAACAAAACAATGGTATGTCACAAGTAGATACCTTAAGAAATATTCCACATTTAAAACAAATACTAGTGACAAATGTTCTTTTCAACTTTGTTCTTTAATATACTCACAGTGTCCTTCAAAGAACACACACCGCCCTGAGGAAGACCTTCAATTTAAACTAGGTTTAGGTCCAACCAAGAAGGTTGAAACTCATTGGCACATTATAAACTGAGGCCAAGAGCGACTAGCATAAGTTATCGGTGCACAAAAGGCACTACAAACCAATGCACAATTAAGGGTGCTTATATACCCCCAAAAAACCTAATCTTGCTCTGACCCCACCAGGACCTTACCCCATCACTAAAAATGTATGAGGACATAAGGATAACAGGTCCCAACATTTAACATTTAATTTTTCAGTTGGACACTTGTGTATAAATTGTACATAAAATGTATATGTGTAATGTTAATTTCGTGTTCTCACTAATTGTCTTTATTAATGTAATGTTAATGTCAATTTTATGTTTTCATTAAGCGTCTTCACTTTACTCTTTTCTGTGTTTGTAAAGTACAAAGCTTTATGTAAATATGTACGTCACCATTGTATCCTAATGTGAAAAAAAAATTTTAATCTACAAAATAGAAAAAGATATAATTTCAATTTAAATACCTGACTTATGAGTATTAATGTGATTAAAATTAGTTGAGCTTACACCTTAAACAGGATATGGGAAACACAAGTACTACTAAAGTTTAAACTCCAGAAAGACGGAGAATTTTGTAGCTCCTTCTTGGTTAAAGCATATTCAATCAAGGGGGCGTGGCTTGCGCGCCGCGGCGATATGGCGGCTTGCGCTTGAGCTCCGTGCTGAGCTGGAGCCGACGGAGGAATAGCGGTTGTTTTCGGCTGCCCCGGTCATCGCGGATAACGGCCGCATGGATAGGAACATGTCACGGATGTCTGGGAGGAGGTTTCCTGCTTACTGAGGCTGCCGGCACTCGCACTTTGGTTCCTTTTTGACGGCGCTCGGTGGTTTCGCGAGCGGCCGCCATTTTGTCTCCTCAGGAGCGGTGAGAGCTTTCTCCTCAGCGCGAAGTAGACAATGCCACAGAAGGGCCAGGAATTAAGTTAAACAAATACTGGTGACGTTTCTTTTATTTCCTCAACTCATATTGCTTTTTCTTTTCTGCCTGCTGCCTTACTGCCTATTTTTGTATCATTTTTTTATTTTTTGGGGGGTTTTTTGCTGATATATCGCTCGTCAGGAACTCCGTCAAGGCCATTTAGTGGGGCTTCTTTGATTAATGCTTACCTGCCTTTGGGTCATTTCTGACTGTTAGGACCCCTTTTGATACCTGCAAGGTGGGATATTTTTGTGAGGTGGTTCCCTTCCCTGGAATCTGCCTTTATTATTTTTCTGTTCTCTTGCTAAGAGTGCGCTATCCATTTTTGCTCGTTCCCTTTTGATATATTGAGGTTTCCTTCCTCACTTGGCACTCCCTTCTCGTAATTTGTCTGGAGTGGTGTTCTGTACTCCTGCTGAGGTGGTGTGCTCTATGGCTGCGAATATGGGCCCGTCTTCAAATGCTAAAGACGCAAAGGAATCTAAAGCGTCTCTTAAAAGGGCCAGACAGTTATCTCCTACACCTGAATCTCCGCAAAAGGACCCCAGTCCCACTCTTGAGACTATCCTGACGCGCCTTAATGAGGTCTATGAAATTGCGCAGTCTACCAAGACCAACACAGATTTATTGCAAGTGGAAGTGTTAGCTATCAGGAATGATTTCAAGGCCCTGTCTCTTCGTGTTTCGGACACGGAAGCACGTATTAGTGGCGCAGAGGATTCCATGCAAAAGCAGTCCAGATTTCTTTCACAACTTGAGCGATCAATGGTTGCTTTGCGGAAGGACCTCACTGAGCAAGAAGATCGTAACCGCAGATCTAACCTGCGCATTTTTGGGCTTCCTGAGGATGTTGAGAAAGATGCGTCTTCTATGATTGATTTCCTCTATCAATGGATTCCTTCTACATTGCAAATTTCCTTCCAAAGAGATTTTGAGCTGGAACGTGCACATCGTGTTCCCACTTTTCGTTCTAAGTCTGCTACGCAACCTAGGGCGATAATTTTTAAGCCACTGCGTCATCAGCATACAGAACAAATTCTAGCTCATATGCGGAAGGTTAGAGTTGTTTCGTGGAATGGTCATCGCATTTCAATCTCTCAAGATTTTGCCAGAGACACGGTCATAAGAAGGAAGGGTTTTCTTAATTTGCGGAAGCGTCTAACTGAGATGAATATCCCCTTTTCTTTTGCTGGCCCCTCAAAATTCCGCATTACTTTCAAAGGTCGCTCTAGAATCTTCGATGAACCTGCTGACTTGGTCTCGTTTTTGGATAATCAGATGGAGCTACAGATGGAACTTCAAATGGAGGCCTCGCTTGATCCTGGTTCTGCTGGCACCTGATGCGGTTATTCATACTGCTATGTGTTTTTTTTGCCAGAATTATTGAGCTTAGTCTCTCTTAGTCCTGCACGGTGGTCTTAGTGTCCATTGTTTTTGTTGTGCTTTTGTCGTCTGTTGGTGTTCCCTCCTTATCGGTATGGTGTAACGGTCTTTTTTGTTGTTAGTTCTATTGTATGAACCTTTCAAGATTTTGTGGTAATGTTTCGTGTTGGTTTAACGTCACTTTTGCGCGATTGCCATCCTTTTTATTCTTTTCCTTCCCAAATTGTCTTTCCGCATATTAGGTCCCGGTCCGTTTCTTATCCCATTGTATGATTTCTTATTTTCCATTGTTCTGGTTATGTGTATGATTTTCATCGTCTTTGGCTGTCTCATATTTGTGGAGTACGTTAGTGTTTATTAATGTATTGATTACATATTTGATTCATTGATGAGTATTTGTTGCTTATTAATTGCTATAGTTAGAGTTTGTGTTTAGCTCTATGTCACTGTTATAGCATTGATTGGTTTGTATCGTTATTATTATTAAGTGTCTTTTTCGAATAGGTCGGAATTTTATAGCTGTTTTGTAATTGATAGGCTTATGTTTCTTCTCTTCCATGTTCATATATTTAAGATATTCTCACCTCTCTCAGTTATATGGAGTGCAACGAGAAATATGTTTTTGTGGACAGTTATCTATTAGCTTATCTATAGATTTTACATTTTTATGTATAATCTCATTTATATTATGTATCTATCATAAGACTTTATTGTTTGATACATTAGTCTGTTACTATATGCCGCTCTCCCCTTTATTTCATTTACTTTCTTCTGACTGTATTATATAGTACTCTTTGGAAGTTTTTTTCTTCTTCTTTATTATTGCTCTTACTCTTCTTGGTGGCTGCTTTGGTTTTGCTCGATATAATAGTGACGACAGCTTTTAGCTCTTTTTTTTTTTTTTTTCATCAGCTATTATTGTTTACATCTGTTTTTTCTCTCTTTCTGCTTTTTACACTTTTTATGATCCTGTTTAGGTATTTCCTTTTTCTCAAATTTGATTAACATGTCGCCTGTATAGATTTAGATGGTGTACTGTTCCTAGAACGATAATTGATTTTTGTTCATATCCTTTAGATAGTTCTTCTTTTTATAATAACGCATAATCTGTTATGTTCTGTTTTGGGGCTATTTATGCTGATGGTTTCTATTCCTCATGTTGGGCTCTTTGCTCATTTCCCATGTCCCCCCTTGTATGAATTCGGTCTTTTTCAGACCTTCCTTGTTGGCCCTTCTCTCCCTTTTTCTGTCTATCCTCTTCCTTTCTTCTTTCTCTCTTTTTTCCTTTTCTCTTCGGATTTCCTCCTGGGATTCTCCCGGTTTTGTGTTGATGTCTAGTGTCTGGAGGCGAGGTCTCTTGGAGGCTGTAGTTCATATATCATTTGTGCAATATCTTTTTCTCCTGCTAATAGATCTATGTCTGGATTGAATGTACTCTCCCTTAATGTCAAAGGGCTAAATCACCCAGTTAAAAGGTCGAAGATTCTAGATTATTGCAAATCTCTTTCTTCGGATCTCGTCCTTTTTCAGGAGACAAAGGTCTCTGTTAGGGAGGCGTTATTTCTGAAGAAAGAGTGGGTTTCTGATGTTGCTTGTTCAGATGCTAGTGGTAAAAGAAATGGGGTAATCACTTTAGTCTCTAAACATTCTGGTCTGTCTATTGTTTCCTCTGAACAGGATACAGAGGGACGCTGGTTACTATCTAAGTTGTCCGATGGTAATGCTGTTCTCTTTGTCATGAATATCTATGCCCCTAACAAGGATGATCCGGCTTTTTGGAAAACGATCACCAAAAAGCTAACTGACACACCCCATTCTGGCAATCTTATTGTTGGTGGTGACTTTAATTTACCAATGGATCCTATTTTGGATAGGAATTCTGCCTTTAACTTTCGTCCCCCTCAAGCACATAAACAAATTATTAATATGTGTTCGCTGACCCATCTTCAGGATGTTTGGCGTCTTCACAATCCCACTGGCAGTGACTTCTCCTTTTTTTCTTCCCCTCATTCGTCCTTCTCACGTATTGACTACCTTCTGGTTCACTCTTCTCTTGTTCAAGCTTCCTCATCTCCGCTTATTCACCCCATTTTAGTTTCAGATCATGCCGCGGTAACTTTCACACTTATGTCTTTTGCCCCTCGGGCAAGGTCTCGATCTTGGAGACTAAACACGGAAATTTTACATGATGTTTCCCAAGTTCGAGAGTTTTCTAATGATATTGAGACGTTTTTCCGTGAGAATGTTGGTTCAGTAAGCTCCCCTGTTGTTCTCTGGGACTCTTTTAAATGCACTTTTCGTGGTCAGGTCATTAAGTGTATGTCCAGGAGAAACGCTGCCATTAAAAAAGAGCTCACGGATTTAGCGGATGAGATTAAACGTCAGGAAGCCCTGTTTCGACAGTCTAAGGATAAGTCATGCTTACAATCTATTAAGAATTTAAAATATGCGTATAATACTATTGTCACTAAGAGAGCGCATATTGGTTTTCAGGCTCAGAAATCTAAGAGGCTGCTGTTAAAAAATCGTGCGGGCAAGACTCTTGCAGCTACATTAAAGTTCCAGGAATCTTCTAATAAATCTTCCCAAATCTCTTCTATTACTGACCATCTTGGTAAGAGAAAATTTCAGACTGAAGAAATTCTTGAGGTCTTTCGCGATTTCTATAATAATTTATATACCCCCTCTACGCAGGCGTCTTTTGAACAGTGCCAGGAGTTTTTGAAGACAGTGCCGTTGAAAGCTATACCGGAGGATGATAATAATTCATTAAATGCCCCGATTACCTCTGATGAAATTACTTCCGCGATTAAAGCCACTCGTTCTGGTAAGGCTCTGGGCCCTGATGGGTACCCTATTTTGTTTTATAAGACCTTCCTATCTGTGATTGTTCCGAAACTTCAATCGGTCTTTGATGCTTTTGTCAAAGATGGTTCTGTGTCTGGCTCTGCTGCTGATGCTACTATTGTAGTAATCCCCAAAGAAGGAAAGGATCATTCAGACCCCAAGAATTTTCGTCCCATTTCCCTGCTTAACATGGAGGCTAAGATTTTTGCTAAAATCTTAGCTAAACGATTAGAATCCTTTATCCCTCAATTGGTTCATCCTTCCCAAACAGGTTTTGTAAAGGGTCGTCTTGCGCGTGATAATATCCGTACTTTTTGTCATATTCTAGGTGCCGCTAAGCGATCCAATCTTCCGGCGGCGGCCTTGGCCCTTGATGCTGAAAAGGCCTTTGATAAGGTTTCCTGGCCTTTTTTACGAGCTGTTTTATGTGCACATAACCTTGGTGATTCCTTTATCCGTATGGTTATGTCTCTTTACTCCCGACCTAGGGCTAATATAAGAGTGAATGGGGCTACCTCGTCCTTTTTTAACCTTTGCCAGGGTACTAGACAAGGGTGTCCTTTGTCTCCTCTTTTATTTTTGTTGTCCATTGATCCTCTTCTCAGACTGATTGACGTACATCCAGACATTATGGGCTTTTCTTTTGGTTCCCATCAGTTAAAAGTAGCTGCCTATGCCGATGACGTTCTCATTTTTTCAGATGATGTTGCACGTGCCATCCCGGCTATTTCTGAGATCATTTCCACCTTCTCAAAGGTTTCAGGTTATACACTGAACAGAGATAAGACAGAAATGTTCCCCTTAAATGCTTACTGCTTCTCCTCTCATATGGGTTCGGCGGGCTTTAAGTGGCAATCTAAGCAACTAAAGTATCTGGGTATTTATTTTTGTTCCACCCTTTATGCTACGGTTACTTATAATGAATCTCAAACTATTCTTAAAGTGCGGCATGTTTTAGAAAATTGGTCTCCGAAGCATATCTCCTGGTGGGGTCGGCTCCAAACTCTTAAAATGATGATAACACCTATTATTAATTTTGTCTCTTCTATGCTTCCAGTAAAGCTCTCTGATGCCTTCTTTCATGATCTTGATTTAATTACCTCCAAATTCTTATGGAATAATAAAAGGGCTAGAATTGCTTATAAATTTTTGAGGAAACCCTATGAGTTGGGGGGATGTAATCTTCCTGATTGGGGGGAAGTATCAATCTGCTTTTCTTGCCTCTCAAGGTGCGCTTTGGTTTTCCCCTCCCTTTATGCATGTTCCAGCTTGGTTGCTAATAGAACAGGAATTGGCCTCTCCTCTTCCAACTGCCTCTTTCTTAACTACAAATACTCTTTTCATTCCATTTTCTAGATCTATTATTTTGGATACTGTTGCTGCGATTCGTAAAATTGATATGAGAGTGGCGATTCCGTTGCATAAAACTAGATGGTCATCCATTTGGCGCAATTCCAAAATTAAGATTAATATTGATCCGGACTTGATGTCTTATTGGTCGGGGAAAGGTATCTCGCTTGTTAAACATTTGTCTGATTCCAATAATGATCCTCTTCCTTTCTCTACCCTGGCCCAGCAATTTTCATTATCTAATATAGATTTTTATACTTTTCTTAAGATAAAGGTAGCACTTGCTAGAATACAGCTTCAGCCTTCTTCCCCTATGATTATGCTTTTTCACTTATGGATTAAGTCTGGTCATGTTGCATCTAGGATTTATAAATTTTTGTCGTCCTCGACACTTCCTACCCAAACTGTTGCACAGCAAAAATGGCTACGTCATTTCGAGCATGAGGTCACCGATCATATTTCTTCAGACACTTGGCAAGATATTGGTAGGCTCTCTCTTCGTAATAAAATCGCCCCCTCACTAATGCAATCTAAGTTTTTCTCTATTAATCTTCTTCACTGGACTCCCATTCGTTTACATGCGCTAAATCTCAAGGACGATGATCAATGTTGGAGTTGTGGGCTTGCACCTGGTGATTTCCAACATATGTTCTTTGACTGCTCTCTTCTCCAACCCTTTTGGGGTTTAGTTCACAAACACCTCATGCTTATCTTTGATATTCAGTTTCAACTCTCTTTTCCACTAATTCTTCTAGGTCCGCTGGCTGCCTCGGTCCCGTTGCCCTTAGATGCCATGGAATTACAACTATTGGATCTTTTACTATCTATTGCAGTCAAGATAATTCTCATGGAGTGGAAATCTTTTTCTTCAGTCTCTTATCATACTTGGTGGGCATGGGTTTCTTTTCTGCGTAGTGCTCATACGTCAGTTGATCATGCTCACCTTTCTCCGTCTATATCTAATGATGTGTGGCTGACTCTAGATACGTACATGCAAAGAGCCTCAGAGGGTTTGGTGGATCAATACCCTTTTGATGTGCCTGGTTAATGATGGTGTTGTTGTTGGGTGAATCCTTTGGAAATCCTCTTCTCTTTTCTCATCTTGTCTTGTCTTTTTTCTTCTTCTCTTCTATCTTTTTCTGTCTTTGCTTTCTTTCCTTTCTTTCCCTTCATCCCCAAGTTAATATATGATGATGATACTTTTGATAAACACGACTCCTGATTATCCATTGATTCTTCCTTATTCAATGCATTCCTCTGATACTTCCAGATTAATGAACTTTGTAAGGTGTTTTTTAGTGTTAACTCTCATTTTACCAGGTTGAATGTCGTTTAGCTGATATCATTTGTATCATTCTTGATTGTATTCTATGCTTGTTTTTACTCCCTTAAAATAATAAATTCTTTTGAAATCAAAAAAAGCATATTCAATCAATGGTTCAAGAAGTAACCATTTCCCAGAAATTCTTTATTATTGATTCCAGCCTCTTGTATCCACAAATGAATCACTCCCCATTTGGAGATCCACACGGGTCCCTGTCTGCACCCCTTCATACCCAACCCTCTGCCCGCCTGCACTCATCCCACACAGGTCTCTGTCTGCACCCCTTCAGGCCAACACCTCTGCCAGTCAGTGTCTCTGTCTGAACCGGGGCAGAACAGATGGAGCATGCACAAGTCGTGACCTCGACTCCTTGAGTTAATGAGGAGGCCTCCATGTGATCCCTGAGAAAGCACAAAAGCTGAACTATAAGTTATAGGTACTATAGACCCATAACATCGGAGAAGAAGGGTAAGTGCAATAACTTACCTTTGCACACCTTCAACTTGGTAGTGTGTACACCATTGGTCCTGAAGAAAGCCCGCCCGACACCCTTGGGCACCGTAGGGGCTGAAATATGTCGACCACTCACTTAAAAAAGAAAATGTTGGTGCTATACAACAGTAGAACTTCTAGACACACACCGCCCTGAGTTTTTACCCTTGCCCCATCTCCAACAGATTAAAATGCATTGTTGAGAGATGGAGGTATTTTTAAGTTCACTTTAATCACACCTTCACCATCACTGGTCACTACTGTAATCACCAGTAGGTCTACCTCCAGGAGTAGGAAAGCATGCAAAAAAAGACCCAATGATGATGCTTTTCACATAGGTAAAAAGGCGGATAATCAAGATATACCGCCACGGTACCTACTATGTGAATGAGGGTTCTTTAAGGCGGCTACAAGACCCAGGCCCTGGTAATAATACAGGACAAGTGATCCATTCTCCTATGATAACTTGTCATGCCTACATCTCTGCCAGCATACACTCACTCCACACCTGTCTCTGTCTCTGTCTGCACCCCTTCATGCCCATACCTCGGTCAGCATACACTCACCCTACACATGTCTTTGTCTGCACCTCATCATTCCCACACCTCTGTCAGAATACCCTCATCTCACACCTCTCTCTGTCTGAACCCCTGCATGCCCACACCTCTGTCAGCATACACTCACCCTACACATGTCTCCGTTTGCACCCCTTCATGTCCACACCTCTATCAGCATACACTCACCCTACACATGTCTCCGTTTGCACCTCTTCATTCACACACCTCTTTCAGAATACTCTCATCCCACACCTGTCTCTGTCTGAACCCCTGCATGCCCACTCCTCTATGAGCCTGCATTCACCCACACATGTCTGTCTGCACCCCTTCATTCCCACACCTCTGTCAGCATACACTCATCTCACATGTGTCTCTGTCTGCACCCCTTCATTCCCACACCTCTGTCAGCATACACTCACGCTACACCTGTCTCTGTCTGCACCTCTTCATTCCCACATCTCTGTCAGCATACACTCACCCTACACCTATCTCTGTCTGCACCTCTTCATTCCCACACCTCTGTCAGCAAATGTTCACCCCACACCTGTCTCTCTCTGCATCCCTTCATGCCCACACCCTTGCAAGCCTGCAGTTATCCCACGTATACAATCTGTTTACAGCTTTCACTGTGCACACGTTTGTTAGCCTTCACCTCTCCCAGCCTGTTCCTCTCCTTAACTGCACCTCCCCTTCGTTCCCTTAGTGAGCATTTCCTGTTCTTCATACCTTTCCCTAGCTGGGCCACTCTCAGCTCTCTCCTCGCCCAGCCCGTACCTCTCTTTACCTACCCACAGTTCTGAAAACCTGCCCCTAACCCACACCCACCTCTGTCTCCGCATCCCCCACCCCGTACTACTTATCATTGCACCTGTTCATAGCCACACTTTGACTTTACCCCGTCCTGCCAGTACATGTCCATCTCCACACCTCCCAGTGGGCCCTGCATATCTTCCAACTTTTAGGACTCTTTTTTTGTACCTCTTTCACCAGACCTCTACCCTACTGTACCACCACCTGCCTGCACCACTCCCATCACCCACCTCTCTATGCCTGTACACCTCTGTGTCTGCACCTCTCCCTTCCTATATCTTTACATGCCTTATCCCTTCCCTACTCTACCAACCTCCACCTCCCTCAGCCTGTACCTGTCTCTTCTTGCACCTCTCCCAGCCTGGACCGCTCCCTTCCCTACTTTACCAGCCCCCACCTCCCTCAGCCTGTACCTCTATCTCCTGGCACCTCACCCAGCCTGGATCGCCTTCTCCCCTACTCTACCAGCCTCCACCTCCCTCAGCCTGTACCTCTATCTCCTTGCACCTCACCCAGCCTGGACCTCTCCCTTCCCTACTCTACCAGCCTCCACCTCCCCAGGCTGTACCTCTCTCTCCTTGCACCTCTCCCAGCCAGGACCACTCCTTTTTCTACTCTACCAGCCTCCACCCCCCCAGTCTATACCTCTATCTCCTTGCACCTCTCCCAGCCTGGACCTCTCCCTTCCACACGCTACCAGCCTCCACCTCCCCCAGCCTAAATTTCTATTTCCGTGCACCGGTTCAAGCCTGGACTTCTCCCTTCCCTACTCTACCAGCCTCCCCCTCCACCAGCCTGTACCGCTCTCTCCTTGCACCTCTCCCTGCCTGGAGCTCTCTCTTACTGCATTTCTCTCAGCCTGTACCCACACCTCTCCTACCCCATCCCTCCTCATGCCCGTACCTCTGTGTGACATCAGCTCTCTCTACACCTCTTCCAACTAGGGATACCACCAAGTTGGTTCTTTACAGCACCACCAGTATTGTCATGTCCCGGCTGGTACAAAGATGAGCAAAATCAACTAAAGGCGGTATTCTTAGCTCTTATATGTGAAAGAGCAAATCTAAATAGAAAGAACATTTAAATGTGTTCTAGAACTGCGTAATGGTCGATTACTAATATTTAAAGTAAGAAAACAAAACAAGAGAGTGGGAAGTTGAGATAAGCTTGTTTCTCATCCCTTTGTAATCATACCAATCAAATGAAAATGAGCTTGCTATTATTCATATATAGCGTCAAGAATGCCTTTCACTCCTGTCTCAAGAGAAAAAAACGGATAGATTGTTTTTAAAAGAACCCTCACCCACTAAACTAGTTAGTGGCATGCTTCATCCTTGGGGTCCCACCCAAGATGCTTCGTGCATCTCTGGTGTGCTGCGACACCTGATTTGGAGCAGGTTTTTTAGTGTTGTCAGTTAAAACTGCCTCAAGGTGAACCGCCCATTAAGGATGTTTTCATCGTGGATACCTTGGGAAGCGTTCAAAGTAGTGATAGTGAATGTGATGTGAGATTATAATGGTCTCCTACAACCTAGGTCGACATGTGTCAGCCAAATTTACATGCTTGCTGGGTCGCAATAACTTTATTCTGGACCAGGTTGTTAAGAAAAAATCTAGCCATTGGTCGCATGTGCAATAAGGCATGCAATATTGGTGCTTATGGTTCGTAATTTGGATTTTCACGCAACGTCTCAATACTCTAGGGTGGATATAATAAAAAAGGCATTATTCAGGCATCATGGTAGCACATAGTGCAGTAGAAATTATGCACGCTGGTGCCATGCAAAAGGAGTAGAGAGTGGTAAAATATCTCTAGGTGTGGTGGCATGCTTCATCATAGGGCTGCTTCAGTACACCCCTGTGCAACCCAACGCCTGGGGTGGAGCAATAGTGTAGGGGACGACAAGACACAACATATAAATTACAAATGAATAATACAAATTGCCTGGGATCACCGGAAGTGGAATTGCAGTGTGAATTAAAACTAACTTGGAGGTGTCGCTATGCGTGAAGTTTATTCTTGGACCCTCCGGCCAGGATTAAAAACGTGAAAGATGGTGGTGGCTGAAAGAAATTATGGACTCCTCACACCCCTCCTTACTACCAATAAGTCGACATGTTTCAGCTGTTATTATGTGTCCTTAATGCAGGGTCACGCCGGCCTTCGTTAGGACCTTACGCGGTCCCAGGGTATAGATCACCTCGTCTCCTGAAGGGCCAGGACAGATTGTTCGAGCACCAAGGTTCTCCCCTAAATGACACGCTCCCATAATACTATATGGAAGAGAAAGTAGAAAAGAAACATAAAGGATAGAGGTCATTCCAATTCATTCCCTCTCGTAGTTTCACTTACAATAATGTTTCAACGCTTATCAATCCACCACAAATCGGGTTTATATATTTACAAGGAATACAATCCTAAACTATGGATAACCAAATGTTGCTATATGATATGCACATGGTATAGATATACCTACTAGAGTGGTAATGTAGAGCACTGTGCGTATGTACAAATGATCTCATCTCTCACTCCAATCACAAGGTGATGTAATTCCTAGTCACTTACCGAGTTTATATTAAAACATTGTTAAAACTGGCGAGAGACAAGGAAAGCCCCCTTGTAGTCGCCTTCTAGGGGAGAAAGATCAAAAAAGGGAGACATATGTAGTAGGTAGAAAGACATGTACCACATTACTGCATCTACTGCCTAGATCGACCCATGTTGGTAACTTGAAATCAATCTACTTGTCAACACGTCTAGGATCACAGTACCAGACTAATTTATGGTAGCAAAGGTGTACAATAGTATACAAATGTCATGCATGTATTAGTTGCCATAGAATGAAGAGAAAATATTCCTAAGGAGTATCAATAAAATCCATAATGGACGGAATAGCCCCCTACACTCCTTGGTGTTTTAAGTATAATAACGGTCCTGTATTTGGTATTGCCAACCGCCCCCATCTCCTTCCTACGTCAAGGTGAGTGCTCCTCCTATGAACTCTTGTCCATTCTCATCGTGTAGGTTAACAGGAGAGACATGGAAGCTGACTGAAATACCTCACCCGTGTATTGGATATAGATCCCAGCGCGGAAATCACCAAGGATATCACGTTAATTGTGGAGGAGGGTTTGGCAAACGACTGGATCTCGAAACACGAGGCAAACTACCTTACTAGAGATCAACCAAAAAAAAAACTATTTCTATATATTGTCAATAATCCACAAACCCACTAGGCCACCACCCGGTAGGCCCATCGTGTCTAGCATTGGTTCCATCCTGAAACCATTATCACAATTTTGTGATTTTTATCTGAAACCTCTGGTCCAGAAACTGCCCGCTTACCTACAGGACACCCTCGACATCCTCAACTTAATCAAAGATATGGACTTCGACCCTGACAGTAAGTTCCCTACTGGGTCTAGACATTTAAGCCCTATATACTAACATCCCACAAAGGGAAACCCTACAGGTGTTAGAAGAGATCCTGATTGAGGAGGAATCGACATACCAAACCCCACGAGACTTTATCTTATCCTGACTGAAATATCCCTGATGAGAAACTTCTTTGAGTTTGAGGGCACCCTGTATATGCAGACCCACTGGACTTCAACTTTCACCCCGAGCCTAGCTGGTCTATATGTGGGAGCATTGGAGAAGACCATGATTTATGACACTGGAAGCCCTTGGTCCAATAATAGCAGACTGTGGCGCCGTTACATTGATGACGTCCTGGTGATATGGAAGGGAGATGTACACTTGGTTATCCTATTTCTTGGCTGGCTCAATAGCAGAAACCCCCTTCTGCATTTCACATCTACAGTAACCAAAACTGCAATACCATTCTTAGATCTGGTAATTGAACCTGAAGGGGGCAAACTCTCCACAAGGGTCTACCACAAACCCACGGATAAGAACTCACAACTAGTTTATGACAGCTTCCACCCCAAATCATTAAGGGATAATCTACCTGTGGGTCAGTTCTTTAGCTTAAGGTGGAATTGTACAAAGAGAACCACTTTCAAGGAAGAAGCTGCCCTCCTTACGGAGAAACTCAGCCAGAGAGGATACCCGAAGCTGACTATTTCGAAGGCCAGGAAAAGGGCAGCTAATACCAACAGGGATAACTTGTTGGAGAAAACTGAAAGACCACCAGCAGACAACCCAGTGTGTGTAACAACGTTTAACACTGCCTCGCACCAAATTAAACAAATGATACTAAAACAGTGACGCATACTTACCTCCAACAGGATGAATGTAGCCAAGCCCCTCTTTTCCTTCAAAAGGAGTGCAAATTTAAGAGACATGTTGGTACATGACAGAACTAACAGACCACAACTGAGGAGGACAGAACCATTTGGGGGACGGCGTGTTTGTATCACAAGATAGTGTGATACGAAGCACATTAGAGCACGTACTAAGGGTGGGCACAGTGCTCCGCTCCGCCCACGGAGTAGGCGTAGTACTGCCCACTCCGCGCTTCGCAAAGTAGGCGTAGCAGGGGCAGACTACGCACACCCGCGGCGGAGCAGAGTTGCCCGCCGCCCGCCTCCCTCCCGTCCTCATTTTACAATTACTTAGAAACATTACATAAAGGAAATTACTTACCTGAGCTTCCGCGTCCCGGGGCTCCATCTTGCTTCTTCCTGGATAGCTTCTTCCTCACGAATGCGCATGCGCGGGTGTCTAAGTAATTGTAAAATGAGGGCGGGAGGGATGCGGGTGGTGGGGCTACGTGAAGTGTGCGGGTGGGCGTAGATTTGCCCCCACTCCGTAATACTTCACGTAGCCTCACTATGCCCACTACGCCCAGGGCTGGCACGTACACGTGTTGTACCTATTTGTTACGGATTTTGAAGCTACGGGCTACTTGCGAAGAAGGATTTCCTAAGAGAAACTTTTATTACATGGACATGTGAGATGAGTAGGATATTCGTACACGAACACTAAATTGATGTAAGAAGTTATGACTCAGTACATTACATCTGTTTGAGAGAGACATGATATTGAACTAGGCGTTCTATACAGGACAAAATACTTAGCTTACATACGTTGTCAGTCGAATTTCAGCCCTGAGGAAGTCAATAATGCATTATATTGCATGACGAAACACGTGTTGGCTGCTTTGCAATTGTATACACTGAAGAATTATCAAATTGAATGTATTGGATATCTGGATATGGACAATTTGCTGTACCAAGAGAAGAATACCTGATCTAAAGGAAATTGAATAAATTAATGGACTTTGAAACTTAAATCATGTGGAGAGTATACCATTTCATTAACTGATTTATTGATATTTGTTAGAGTGCTCGGGGAGGACATTTTCATATTTGATTTGCTATCCTGTTTTGAGGGTATAGGCAAGGTTGTGGAGGAAGCTGACCTTTCTTCCCGTAAGAGCACCATTGATTGCATATTGTAACTAGTTACACCGACCCAGATTGTGAGTTGAGCGCCCGTTGAGTTACCTGGTTACCTAGTGTTTTATTGTAATTTGTATTATTCATTTGTATTTTATATGTTGTGTCTTGTCTTCCCCTACCCTATTGCTCCACCCCAGGCATAGGGTTGCGCAGGGGTGTACTGAAGCAGCCCTATGATGAAGCATGTCACACAACTGTGTGAGTGAGGGCAGTATTTAGACAAATAGGACGTGCCACCACACCTAGAGATATTTTACCACTCTCTACTCCTTTTGATGTGTTTTAGTTGTTCCTTGGGGGCCGGAGTAGATGGGTCCATTTCCCTCACCCCTTCCTTGTGTGTTGAAGGCTATGCAACTGTGCCCATCATGCTTGAGCACATGTCTCCACACCAAGTATGCACACAATCACAGGCCACACCCAGCCTGCACCCCGCTTAGTCCCTATCTCTTTGTTCATGGCCCACCTACCTACCATTCTTCTTGTCTGCATACTGCCATCCGTCTCCCTGCTCCTACCTGCCCATGCACCACCTTTCAGAGGCCACACCCAGCTTGCGCCTCTTCCTGCACTTACCACCCCATGCTCCAACTCTCACAGGCCGCACCCAGCCCACACCTCTGCCTGCTCCTACCTCTCCATGCGACACCTCTCACAGGCAGCACCCAGCCTGCACCTCTCCCTGCCGATGCCTCCCAATGCGCCAACTGTCACAGGCTGCATCCAGCCCACACCTCTGCCTGCTCCTACCTCTCCATGCGACACCTCTCACAGGCTGCACCCAGCCTGCACCTCTCCCTGCCCCTACCACGCCATGCCTCACCTCTCACAGGCTGCATCCAGCCCACACCTCTGCCTGCTCCTACCTCTCCATGCGACACCTCTCACAGGCCGCACCCAGCCTGCACCTCTCCCTGCCCATGCCTCCCAATGCGCCAACTGTCACAGGCCGCACCTCTCCGAGCACATACCTTTCCCAGCCTGTATGTCCCTCACCTTCACCTCTACCAGACAGAAGCTCGCTCACCAGCACTCCTCTCTGCCACACATTTCCCTGCTCACCTCTCTTCATCCCCACACCTCTCCTGGTCTGAATCTCTGCCTGTACACTTCTCTCCCAGTCTGCATCTCTCTCAGGCCTCACCTCTCTGCCTGTACATCTCTCCCTACCACGTCTTTCCAGTCTTCACCTCTCCCTATACACATCTCTCTCAGCATGTACCTCTTCCCGCACACATCTCTACCAGTCTGCATCGCTACAAGCCTGTACCTCTCCTGTACACATCTCTCCCTGTACACATCTCTCCCAGCCTGTACCTCTGCCTGCACATCTCTCCCAGTCTGCATCACTCCCAGCCTGTACATATGCCTGCATATCTCTCCCTCCCACGTATCTTCCAGTCTGCACCTCTCCCTGTACGCATCTCTCCCAGCCTTTACCTCTCCTGTACACATCTCTCCCCACAGGATCTCTTCCAGTCTGCACCTCTACGTGCTGACGCCTCTCCCACCTGCACCGAGCCCTTTGCCCTCCTTCTTCATACTCAGATCTAAAATTCTATACACAGGGCCTCAGCATTGACAAAGTCAGTGGGTCTAGGTGGAAGTGAATATGCGTATTCGGCTTCATTACTGTCGAGTTCCTGTGCTCCCTGCTTGTTACTCTTGACCCCTCCTCCCTGTCATCTCTTTTGGAGTGCACCTTGCCTGCCGTGAGCTCTTAGTAGTGGTTTCCAAATAAATAAAATGAAGTATGCTGCCGGCAGGATATGAATAGGTACATAGGTTCATTTCTTTCGTGCATGAAACGGGAAAGTAAGTCCTCGTTCACAAGGCAGAAAGAAAATTCAACCACCCCGGAAGAAAAACAACTGGTAACAGGCAGCTTTGCTTGCACCTGCTGAATTATCTGGGCACTTCCGGTTTATGGTATTCAAGTATCTTAAACTATAAATAACGAGCGATTCGAAAAGGAACGATCTATGCACAAAAGTGCGCCTTGTCTTTAAATACACTGTAACTCGCTGAATATGAATCCTGTGATGTAAGAAAATACACATTGCACACACTTTTCGCAGAACGGGTCCATTGGCTCTGAGTGTGTCTAACACTTCCCACATCATAACAAAAGTACACCTTTAAAAATGGTTCGGTTCCAATTCACCCCACTGACCCAGGAGCATTCTTTTATGTTTCAAACGGATGCCCATCATAACGTGGGGGATGCATTCCTAATTCATTGCCCGCGTCTCCCATGCAGGGCAGTATCTGAGTACAGCTTGTAGGAGAGTATCACATATGCAACCCACAAATTTGGAAAGGATATTATAAAATTAAAACAGTTAATCAATCATCACTGTTACCCGAAATGAATCAACGGGAAACCATGCCCCGGGCTACTGAATTATTTATCAACATGTTTCGACCATTTCCTGTGGCCCTTGTGATCCACATCAAGATATAATCGTTGTTACTGTAAAGCGCCTTTAGAATTTAATGTACATCACTTTATCATCAGAATTGCCTTTGCATGATTTGTACTAACAATTTGGTTAGCGCTATTCTTATCAGTCACTGTTAGTTTTTATCAAGTAGTATTGCTGTGGCCTAAATTCCATTACAATAATTGATGAGTGACAGCTGCCCAACACAGATACATTTTTATTAGAGCATCTTTTATTTATTAACAGATAAAAATAAGCGTAGCCAGTATATTAAAATTGTAGGATGTCTCTATCCTAGATCGAAGATGGAGGAAATCTATGTGCAAAAACTCTTTGAAGAGACCAATGCAGGAATTAACAAGCATTGGCATAGGCAATAGGTCTCACCTTTATTTTATTTATTTATTATTTTAATTTATAGGGCGCAACAGCTACCCAAAAAGGGTTTCCCGGCGCCAAGCGCACTAGGTGTAGCTAATCGAAGGCAGTAATAGAAGGAGTTACTGGTTAAATAACCAGGTCTTGAGTGATCTGCGGAAGCGTGTGTAAACAGTCTCTTTGCGTATGGCGAGAGGAAGGGTGTTCCACAGTGATGGACCTAGGTAAGTGAAAGATCTTCCCCCCATCCTGGATAGTTTGAACCTAGGTACTGTGAAATATCCGAGAGTGGTAGATCGTAGATGGCGAGTGGGGGCATAGGGACGGACAAGAGAGTTAAGATACTGTGGTGCCGTTCCCATTTTGATCTTGAACATATAGCTCAGGGTTTTAAACTTAATGCGGGTCTCCACCCTGAGCCAGTGTAGGTTACGGAGGTAGCCAGATATCGGGGTGGCTTTGGGAACCTTGCAAAGTAATCTTGCTGCAGTGTTCTGTACTAACTGCAGTCTTCGAGTCACTGCTTTGTTTGAGCCAAGGTAAAGGATGTTTCCACAGTCCAGCCGGGAGGTGATGAGGGCATGGACCACTGTTTTCTGGGTGTCATCTGGGAGCATCCAGATGATCTTCCTGAGCCATTTCAAGATGGTAAAGCAGATAGCTGTGACCTTTACTGCCTGATGGTGCATGGTTAGAGAGTCATCGATAGTTAGCCCCAAATTACAGACATGACTGGAGGGTTTGGGGAGGGCGGCCATCTCAGCAGGCCAATGTAGTGGACCCCACAGATCTTTATTTTTGCCTAGGATGAGGACTTCTGTCTTATCACCATTTAATTTCAGGTGATTGCGGTTCATCCATGTAGCAATTTTCCCCTGGCCTGTCTGAAGGGATGTCGAGCCGGGGTCAGTACTGGAGAGGGAAAAGATGATCTGGGAATCGTCTGCATACATAAAAAGAGTTAGGCCTGCTTGTTCTGCTATGTCTGCTAGAGGCCTGACATATAAATTGAAAAGAAGAGGACTAAGGATGGAGCCCTGGGGCACACCATAGGGTGATGGGTAAATGTTGGAAGTGTCTGTGACAGAGACGATCTGGAAAGTGCGGTCGGTTAAAAAAGAAGTAATCCAGTCCAAGGCTGAGCCACAGATGCCCAAAGACTTCAGTGTGTTGATTAGGACTGAATGTGAGATAGTGTTGAATGCCGCACTAAGGTCTAACCGTATCAGTGCGACTGTGTCCCCAGTGTCGAGATGATGGCGCAACTTCTCTGTGACCCCCAACAGTGTGGTTTCCGTGGAGAATCCGGTTCAAAAGCCGGATTGAGAGGGGTGGAGGATTTTGTGAGTTTCGACAAACTGAGAGAAATGGGAGTGAATATGTCTCTTAAGAAGTTTGGAGAAGGCAGGCAGGAGTGAGATGGGCCTATAATTAGAGAGGACACTAGGGTCGGCAGAGGGCTTTTTCAGGAGAGGGGTTACCATGGCGTGTTTCCAATGCCCAGGGACTGTGGATTCGAGCAGGGAAGAATTTAGAGCATTCAGGATGACGGACAGATGAGACGTCCAGCTGTTTTAGTGTGGAGATTGGCACGGGATCCTTCGGGGAACCGGATTTGACCTTTCCAAGGATGGTTATCAAGGAGTCTAGGTCAAGAGGGGACAAGAGACTAGCTGTGGAACCGTTTGGGGAGGGGCAGTGAGGTGTGGTAAGGGTAAGGTCTGGGGTAAGATGATGGATTGAGACTGTGGGGTTTTGCTTATATGTGAGTTAGCAATTTCAAAATAATTCTTCTCTATTTTTTGCGTGAAAAATTGGGCAAGATCGTCACATTGACGTTTAGTTAAAGGCAGAGGTTTTGCTAGGGTCTCAGAGCCGGCAAGCTCTTTAACTAGGCCAAAAAGTGTTCTTGAACAGTTAGTGGCATCCGAGATGGTTTTGGAGACAAAGCTAGCCCTAGCGGAGTTACAGTTGTTGTGGTATAATTTTAATGCTTTTTTGTAGACAACTTTGGAATCAGGTGTGTAGTCTCTCCTCCATCTCCGTTCCAAGGCTTTACATTTAGATTTCTCAGCCTTTAGAGCTTTGTTAAACCAAGGGGCTGGAGGTCGGTGGTTATTTATTTTTTTATTTTTGAGGGGGAGGCAAGAGTCAAGAGCATCTAAAAGCCAATCGTATATGTTTCCTGAACGTACGTCAACCGTAGAATCGGATGTGGGTGGGTTGGCACATAAGAGCTTGTTGAGGACACGTATATTCAGTTGTTTCCAGTCTCTTTTGGGGACCTTGAGGGAAGGGAAAAAAGGGGTAGGGGAGGAAAGGGGCGTTAGGCAGAATTTGGATATAAAGTGATCTGACCAGCATATGGGTGTTGCCGGGGCACAGTGGATGTGAGGAAGACTTGAAAAGATGGGGTCAAGCAGGTGGCCGGCACTATGAGTGGGGCCTGTATTTAGTAGGTTAATATTCATAGCTGCGAGGTCAGAAATGAAGTTGCTGCAGGTAGAATTAAGGGGATCGTCAAGATGTAGGTTTAGGTCGCCTAGGACTGAGAAATTCTTGGAATTTAAAAGGAAAGGGGCTATGAGGTTGGGAAAGGATGAGGCCCAGTTGGTGGGGGGTCCTGGCGGGCGGTAAACTAAAACACTGGAAAGTGTGAAATTGGGGTTGAGGGATATTTTAAATAGGGCGGCTTCGCAGTTGGGAAAGTCTAACGGATCAAATTTGCATTGAAAAAGATTTTTAAAGATGATGGCTATCCCCCCCACTTTTTGTCACACTGTCCTTCCCGACGATGGCATAATTGGGAGGTAGTGCTGCTGCCACATCAGGGCCGGCACTCTCATGGAGCCAGGTCTCTGTGAGGAACAAAGCGTCAGGTTGTTCGTCTAGAAGAAGGTCAAGGATCTCCATTTTATGCTTGGGGAGTGATCGGCAATTTAGACAGAGGAACGTAAAATCTTTGATGGGTCGGACTGACGAGTGAGGGTAGGATTCAGTACCAGGAGAGGTGAGGCGGAGGGACTGTGAATTGACAGGGGCAAAGTTGCAGCAGGGACAGACCCTCACAGCTAGGCTGTCAGCAGTGAACCGGGTGCATTTTGGGTTAACTGGGGGGCGGAGAGCTAGGAGTTGTTTAGAAGAGATATTCGGCCGATTTATGCACTTTTGACCAGGGGTCGTGGCCCCTGGCCCCGTTTGGGCGCGGTCGGGCGCAGACGGGCCTGCCTTTGGTGCGCGTTAGGTGCGCCGGCTGTGCGCGGGAGAAGTGCATTGGATTTAAGTAGAGAGGAGCTCTAGGTCACGTGACCGTCAGAGCGCCGCCTCCCCCAAGCCTGAGCAGCTGATAGCAATCAAGGAAAGCGTGCACACGCCCACACCCTCCTCAACAAGCAGGGTAGAAGCCCTGCGGTGGACCGAGGTGAGAGCGTAAATTACCACAAAGTGCAAATAAAATGCTGAGTGAAGTATGAGGTTGTATTAAAAAACAAAGGACAGAGATTCGTTTTTTTGTTTTAATCGCCAGAGCGCAACAATTAGACAGCAGCAAGCCTCCGCTTTACTTTCAGGGTCTCACCCTTCAATTACTGCGCTGGAAGCATAGCCAATAGGTCTCGCCTTTGGGACCTTATAAGTGTTTAGCCTTGCAAGAGTTGATGTTGTTGCACCACAGATATTGTGCTGCATAACTAAATACTTATAAGGTCCCAAAGGCGAGACCTATTGGCTATGCTTCCAGCTGCCTGAGTCTGGGGAGCATGGCCCCCTTAACAGTCATCCCTGCCCAGTGACTGTACGGGCTGCTGGCGCCCTGCTGAACCACTCCTGCCCTCGCCCGGAGCCCTTGGCCCGGTATTATTATTATCTTCATTATCAATGTCCTTGGACCTTTAGACCTTTTCATTAAATAGCTCTCAGCCAGGGCCAAAGCCCCAACGAAAATAGTGGCGGGACTAATTAGCATACGCAATTCAGAATGACTTCACCGGAAGTGACGGTACAACAAATAATGGTGTGACGTGGCCTGTTTCTTCTCAGAAAAGAGATTCAAATATAACCCCCCACTGGGTCTCACAAATAAATGGTCTGCTGCCAGTATGAAGGGGACTTTAAAAACACCCCGCGGCCAGATTATGCTCACTGGCAGTGTTTGAAAAGTCAAGCAGCTGCGGTGCCGGGTCACGAGGTGACGTCTTTACTTCCTTCAGCCTCCAAGGGAACGGGGTCCCCTTTCTAAAATAAATGGATGGACTCATCCGTGTCCACCCCTGACAAGTGCACTGCTCTCAGCCTTTAATTTGAAAGATGTGGACCCTAAGTGAGACTGACAAGTGGCCTGTAACAGCAGGGAGAGGTATGGAGGGGGTGGGGCGGGTTAACAGTTGATAGACGGACACACCAAGGCGCGAGAATAGGTGGAGGGGGCGAACATGCCTCGGGGTGGCACAAGAAGAACCGACGGTCTGGCATGCAGAGAGATCTTTGTAAGGGAGTTGGGAGATGGACAGGAAGGACTAACAAAAGAGGCTTCCGAGAGTTCTCAGGGAGGTTATGTTGTTATATTATAATATTAGTATAGAGCGCTCGGCTACCCAGGGCTTTTTGGCCCTGTAGGAGATAATAAAACAACCTAGGTAAAATAAAACACAGACATGTATTGAAGACAAAGAAGCGTGTAAGGAGCAGAGCTCATGGGCAGGGCAGAGCCTGGAGGTACCTGCGGACACACACTTCAGGCTGCTCTTGACAGAAATGGAGGCTGATGGGTGCGGGGCATGGGAGAGGGGGTGTACACGCTGAAGCTCTTAGCTCTGCTGATAGAGACGAGCAGCAACAGACCCTCTACACAGCAGGCAGCCTGCTGATAGCAATGAACAGACACACAGTCTCAGACACAGGGCTGTTCTGTTAATAAGGATGGGTTGGACGGGTCTCCCATAAAGTGTTTAAAAATATACCGCTGCCATGTTGAAGCTGTGCGATCTTTAACTTACCGTAAGTGAGAGCTTAGGCAGAAATGGCATGAGCTCAATTCAATAAAAACAGCGGCCGTGTGGGGGCTCGAGATTATACCGGGGCTTTTAAAAGTGGTAACATGGAAACACACCGTATGAGTTAAAACATAGCGCGTCCATGTTGAAGCTGTGCATTCTATACCTTATCGTAAGAAAGAGCTTTCGCAGAAACAGTGAAATCAATTCACTGAAAACGCTGGGCGTGTGGGGGGCCGAGATTATGCTGCAGGTTTCAAATGCGGGATATGGAATCCTACTTATAATAACTGCTTGTGTTCTAAATGGAAAAAAGTTCCAAAGACAGACATTCAATGGCACAAGTGAGAGCAGACAATTCTTCCGCAATACTCAAGCACTCGTGCCTGTGCTGGCACCTACCTTGGGGGAGCGAGCAGCGGGGCGCGGGCCATCTGTTTTAAATTAGCGTGCGCGCCGCTGCTCGCTCCTGTAAGGTGGATGCCAGCTAAAGCACGAGTGCTTGAAAAGAGCTGGCCAATTTCTAAAGGTCATCACCTAGAGCAACGCATGCGCGCTGCCTAGGCGAGACCTAAAAAGGGAAATATGCGTGATACAGTTGGGTCATTTTGTACATTTTGTGGTAGATAAATATTCTTCAATCCACAGTTTGAAGCAAATAAAAGTAACTTGGCAGTAGTCCTGTTTTACGGACATTCAACGTGTTATTTTTTCTTAAGCAAACATGTTCCTACATTTAACCTTGCTGAAATGCATTGATGAACTCTAATAAGTTGTAACATCTGTCAATCAATCAATCAAGGATTTGTAAAGTATTGCAAATCACCCGTGAGGATCTCAAGGCGCTGGAGTTGCTAACTGCTTCGTGGTGCTCTGTTCATTCGAACATCCAGGTCTTGAGTCCTTTCCTAAATTGCTGGAGGGATGAGGCGGTCCTAACATGCTGGGAAGGTCGTTGCTGCCATCATAGGGATGGTGGCCTGCTGGGGTCAGCAGACCATCATGTCTGTGATTGCTTCTAAATAAAGCAATCTTTTGTTTTTTGAAATGCAGCTCATTTATCTTAAAGGAAAATGGAATGTGCTTCAACAGAAACATTTAACGTTTCATTTTTATTTTTCAATGGCTCTGTGGGACCACTAACTACACTTAAAAAATATTTTTTCAAACATTCTCAAAGGGTAAGTTGTCCCAAGGGGATCCCTTCCCATTTGCGAATGGGTTACCACCAACTTTTATTTGGTGGTAAAGTGAGAATGTTTTGTGACCGCCTTTCAGTTGCAAAGCATTGGTGCATACCATTCAGAATCCTTATTTGAAAGAGAAGCCTTGATCATGCCTCTTCCAAATTAGCACTCTGTATTTGTGCACAAACCCAATCTGCTATTCGGTCAGAAGTTACTGAATCACAATTTGGCGTTTGTACATTACAAAAAGCATTTTTGCGAATTGGGCTATTCCCGACAGCCAAAATGCTATGTACCTCTAGCCCATGGTCATCAAGTGGTTGAAACATAGTGATTTATAGACTCTTTTTCATTGTATGCTTTTTTTCTTATATCAATTGCCCTACCCAATTTCTAAACTGCATTTCCTTGATGATTTGCACAGGGATTGCTGGTGTAAGATATTGGCTTTATATGTGATACCCGCAGGTTCTCAAGAACTCGCTTTTTTGATCATAACATGTGGTGTGTGTTTTGTTCATTCACTCTTTCCATATCCCACAGAAGGCAGCTATTTGGGTGGTGATATATATTTTTAAAGAATCATTGTCTGAAGCCACAGCCTAAATATTCATAGCTGGATCTTCCAAGCAGGGGATGAAGACAGAGAAAAAATACTTCTAGGAATAATCCCGAGATCTGTCTGTGATATGGCATGCTCCATCTTACTACTTTACGGCGTTCTATAGTGCAGACTAAACCCAGAATGTGTCAGAGAGCTTCGCATAGAGAGAACAATAGGTGTAAACAAACCAGCAGGCATTTTTGTAATGGTGCATAGAAACAGAGTGTGCAGTAGAGCTAGACTAAGGGCCGGATTTAGATCTTGGCAGACGAGTTACTCCATCACAACGGTGAGGGATGTCCTGTCGGCTGAAATATAAATCCAATTATATCCTATGGGATTTATATTTCAGCGGATGGGATGTCCGTCACCAAATCAGGCCCTAAGAGAGAATATAAACAATATTTGACAAACAAGGAGGAGAATTGTGGCTTAGGGGTCAAATACACGAGGCAATAGTGGGGATGGGATGCTCAGGAGTGGATTTTGTAATTAATTGAATGATAAAGAGGTAGGCGAGGCAGTAAGGATAATCATTTGCAAGTTGGCCTAACAAATGTGTTGTCATTTTTAGGTTGGTGGAATGAAAATCTTGTCTTCTGCACAATTTCATTAGGAATGGTTATTATTTAGGTCAAAATAGCCCATTCAATAACATTAAGTTCCAGGGCTTCATGAGCATTATTTGCAGGTGGAAACCATAGAGTCAAAGATTCTAAAAACATGTAAAGAATCTACAGAACTTGCTGCAGACTGAAAGAAATGCATCTTATCTTTATTTTCAAGATGAACCACAATTCTCTCTGGAAACTGCAAGGTATGAGGATAGGGTGAAAAACATGTAACAAAAGGTTTTCCTGGCACATTTCAAGTGTTTTTGGTTGAATTTTGGGACATTGACAGCCTCAAATTACAATCCCTCTCTGCCTCTTGTTTTGTCACCCTCAGATCTCCCATAAGAATGCTCCACCTCATTCTGGTAGAGTCCAGAAAAACAGTTGTCCACGCTCTGGTTATGACAAAACTGGACTATGCCAAGAGTTGTTACTTAGTCCTATCGACCTTCCTTATTCAACGGCTGCATACCTGGCACACTTCCGGGGGCTCGCCCAGTGGGGGCACCAATCAGCAAGCGGGAGGAGGAGTTAGGCTACGAGATGGCCATTAAATGCAGGTCGCAGTGCGGGAGCCAGTCACTATGCCCATTTTTTTAATTATACCTCGCAGGAACTTAAGCAAATCCACTTCTCAAAACTTCATTTGAATCCTCATACGGGGGACAAACTGATTAAATTAAACATCATGAAGCTCAGGGACGCTTTCCCTGAACTCCACATTTGCTCCCCTGCCAGGCCACACTCACTAAGGCAACATTGTCAGGGAACACATGATTTAAAAATCATGTATTTAAACACATGCTCCCTAGTTAAACACAAACTGGATATTTTCCATCTTCTAGACTGATATTCTTCTACTCACTGAAAATTAGCTTACCCCCGAATCTACTCCAGACATGTTGACTGCTCTTCCAAATAATTATTACATCCTGCAGACAAATCGATCAGTCAACAAAAAAGGTGGGGACGTAGCCGCCATAATCTGTATAGATTTTTACTTTACCAGACTTACCACCGTAGATATATCCATAGTAGACAGTCTAGTTATCAAACTAGTTTCAGCCTCTGCACCTTTAGTTTGCGTGCTGCTGTATAGGCCCCCTCATAATATGCCGCTCTTCCCTCAACAACTAGGCGAACAGATGGCCCATATAACCATTAATTACTCAAAAATCTTGCTCTTTGGTGATTTTAATTATTGGGCCAATGACACGGGGGCGGACCGCATTCTGCTGAAATGTCGGACCTACATAACGGGCTGAATTGTATCCAGCATGTTAACTCCCCTACACACATTAAGGGACATACCCTGGACCAAATCTGGACTTCCAATCTTGCAATAATCCAATCTGACCGTGTCTCCATGTACTTAGTCTGACCATTTCTTAATAGAATTCGTGACTAGTAATGTAATCACAAGTAAACCCCCAGCCAAAGGAGACTTGAAGGCAAGGAAATGGAACAATGTCAATATTGATGCTTTTCGTAAAACACTGACGGATACTGCTCCCACCGATCAGCCATCCATAGACATCGGCCTGAGTACTGAAGCTATGACCGATTGGCTAACTGTCGCCAGTAACAAATATGCCCCTCTCAGGACAATTAAAGTGTCAAGGCGCGATAAAGCTCGGAGATGGATCTCCGACAACTTAAAGACCCAAAAACTTACCTTGCGCCAATTAGAAAGAAGATGGAGACGAAACTATTCTCCAGATAAGAAAATCCCCTACCTGGCTCAACTCAAGGAGTATAAGAAAGCGATTCAAACCACTAAGGCCAGCTACATTTCTGCGAAAATTATGAATTCCACTAACAAATTTAAAGATGTATTTACTATTGTCAATGAATTATCCAATCCTGATAGAATCACAATATAACCAGCGCCATCTCAGTCACTCTGTAACTCACTGAACACTTTTTTCATTGATAAAATTGCAAAGATCAAACCCAGTATCAACGTAAGTTTCGCATGTAAGGCCTAGCCTACTGCCTCGAGGAACCCTTCCTCCTTACATCAATTCCCACCGATCAGCAGCGAAGGATTCCTGGAACTTCTGGCAAAGGTTAAATCTGGTTCCCCCACAGATAGCTGTCCACCTCACATTCTTAAGGAAGTATTCACCGTTAAGCCCGCCCCTGCCCTTCGTCTTCTGAATGAATCTTTGCCGCAGGGCCGTGTCCCTAGAGCTATTAAAAAAGCTACTGTAGTTCCCCTTCTGAAAAAACCTGGGGCAGACCCCTCGGACCCACTCAACTATCGCCCCATATCTTTGCTTCCTTATCCTACTAAAATATTGGACTCCCACGTAGCAAAATGTTTATGTTCATTTATTGAACTGTCACAGTTCCTTGATCCCCATCAAGCGGGATTTCGTACATCCCCTTCTACAGAGACAGTCATTTTCTCGGTACTGGACGAATTGAGAAAGGAAGCCGATAAGGGCACCCCTCAAGCCCTGGTCCTATTAGATCTGCCCGTGGCTTTTGACACGGTCGATCATGGGATTTTGGTGGATCGTGTCAGAGACCCTGTACTCCAGGGTCCTGCCCTATTTTGGATTACATCATTTTTGGAGGATCGTTCTCAATTTGTTAAGTTGGCTCACTTCACCGCTCCGGAGGTTAAGAACAATTGTGGAGTACCACAGGGGTCGTTATTATCCCCACATTTGTTCAACCTATATCTACTCCCTTTGGTCCATTCCTTAAGGGAGCAGAAAGTGAACACCTTTAACAACGCAGATGACTTACAACTTATATTCACTATTAACACCTCACCTGGGTCTATCTCTGACTTCCAGACCACCTTGCTGAACATCAGCACCTGGATGAATAGCAACCATTTGAAGCTAAACCCGGACAAACCTGAACTGATTTTGACTGGAGGCTCTTAAAATACCTCAACTAAGAGCCTCGGGGTCATAATAAATAATGATCTATCTATGAAGTCCCAGGTCGGAAATGTGGTCTCTACCGGATTCTTTCAGTTAAGGAGGATCAGGAAGATTGGTAGATTCCTTACTAGAGATGCACTGGTACAGGTTGTCCTAGCGTTGGTCATCTCTCACCTAGATTATGCAAACTCCTTATATCTCGGGTTACCTGCGTATCTAGTTAGGAAACTGCAGCTGGTGCAGAACCAGGCTGCCAGACTCATCTTTCAACAGTCAAGATGGCAACGTGCCTCCTGCAGCAGCTCCACTGCCTCCCAATATCTCAACGTTGCACTTTCAAAATTGGATGCCTTATTTTTAAATCCTTACAGAATGTGGTCCCTAAATTTGTCTCTAAATTGATCAAGAGACATGTACCCACACACAACCTGAGATCAGCCCACTTGATCTTACTGGTCATCCCTCCCTATCAACAGAAGAAACTAGGCGGCAGCAGGTTTGCTGTGCTGGCTCCATTTCTCTGGAATGCTTTTCCTTACGAATTTAGATCCTTCACAGCTCTACCTGTTTTTAGGGAACGTGGCTTTTTGTCCAGGCTTATGAATAGATCTAGGGGGGCTCATCTACTCCTATACCAGCACCAAGAAACCAACTGGTGTACGTGCGCTGAATAAATAATTTTGACATAACTTAATAGAGGCTCCAATTCATCCAGAATTCTACGGCCCGCCTCATCTTGAAGATTCCCTCTAGCTTATCTATCTCTCCTCATCTGCGGCATCTTCATTGGCCTCCTATTATAAAGAGGATCCAATTTAAGGCACTTACTTTCATTTTTAGAGCCTACACCCACAAGGGCCCTCTATATCTTAAGAAGAGACTTAGGCCTTACTTCTAGTCAGGAGCCTTGACGTCCAACAACCTTAGGCTTCTGTATGTTCCCCGCATACGTAAAGCTAGAAATGGCGGATGCCCCTTTACACACCTGGCTTCCAAATTGGGAAATTCCCTGCCACTCAGTCTACGCTGCAGTCCTTCAGAACCAGTTTGTAAACTTAATTTTAAAACTTTCTTGTTCGACACCTCCCTTATGGCCATGTAATTGTCTTTTCCCCCTTGTTGTTCATGTGCTTTCCGCTAGCGGTGGGACACCTCCTCGGAGGTAGCTTCGAGCTTTACAAATGCCATGAAATGTATTGAATTGAATTGCATGACAATTGTTTAGTGGATCGTCTACATGAATGCCTAGAACATTTTAGTATAGTTTTGGTGAATGAGAAACCTTTGTCAGTGTTGGTTAATGTTTTAGCCATCCTTCCACATTAGGCAGTATTAGAAACATATTTGTAAGTTGACGATAAGGGGACATCTGCCAATAATCTGGCCCTTGACCTGTCCGACCAACTAAGACATTCCACTTATAGGTTATGGATGATGGTTTTCTTAACAGTCACATAACCTGTCAGCTCAGCAAGCTCTTGGACCAGTACCTCTGAGGTATCCCTGAGTGTCCAATTAAACTTTCCACTAATAATAATAAAACAATAATAATAACAATAATAAACAGTATTATATAATAATAAATAATACATCATTATTATTATTAATAATAAGAATAATAATAGGAATCCGTATGGGTCAGTGTCAGGTGACAGAAAATCATAGTAAAGGGCTAAGCATTTGTGGCCCAAATTAGTTGCGCTGTGCTTGTGAAATCTATTGTACTTAATATAAACCTAAAAAAAAAGCCCTTTCCTTTCGTTGGTTAGTGTGCTTGCCACTTAACTGTTCACTGTTCTCCATTTTTATTGGCTGTAGAATACTATTTCCTGTTGTTTCTCTTGTGTTTCTCTTATCACTGTCCCACGGCCCAAGTACTGTTTTCATTCGCTTTGCTGGAACTTTTTTTAAGTGTGTCAGCACCCCTGCTGTCACTACAAGATCTACATCCTTGCTTTGAAACTACAGCTCTGTATGAATGCCGTGAACTCATTGCACTGCTCTTGTCTCAACGGAGACCTTGTGATCCCAGTTCTGCTTGCTTTGTGGGAAGCCAATGCTCCGATCGCAACGTGCACTCATCAGTCCCCCCAGGGCTAAAGCAGGGACCCACTCTATTGCTTCCTTTTGTTTGGAAACCGAGCAACTCGTGAAACATTTGCAGGTATTTGCTCGACCAAGCATGCTGGGAGAGTGTGCTGTGCCCCTCGCAGCTGTGTGCCTGGTTTCACATGTTATTTCTGTTGCAGTGGTGTTTTATGAGACGTAACTTCTTTGTTCAATGTGTTTTCCTTAGTCTGCAATGGCGCTGTGGTTCTTCTTTTTCCCAATGTGATTTCATACACACGAGCCTCACTTGACGTCAGTGTGACATGTCCTAGGAGTAAGCATGCCAGCTCAGTCTATGGGTGTATGAAGATTTGGTCTAGCATGCTACATTGATGAAAGTCTCAAAACAGAGACGTAGCTATTATTAACGCACTAGGTGTAGTGCACAGGGATCCAGGGGTTTAAGAGGCCCTTTTCCTGGCAGTCTTTTACTACCCAGCATGGTGGTACCTTTCTCTTACTTGTATTAGAGATCATTTCATTGCACAGAAATAGTACCAACCACCAGAAAAATAGATTGACATAAAATGGAGGACAACATTACTGAGACTGTACTGTGATCCCACCCTACCACTTGTAAAAATGTCTTTCCCATAGGACGGAGTCCCTGAGAGCACTCCCCACCACAGGGTTAAAACTGTGAGGTAGCATGATGGGAGGGACACATAAATAGCCCTAGAGGGTTGACAACTGATTCTTGGCCCAAGAATGTGAGAAACATGGATAGTAATAGATGTAGGAGACCAGCAAATATCAGGAAAAAGAGGAGGTCTTCAACCCGTGGGTCCCCTAGGGGTTGAGTGTGAGTTCAGGTCAATGCAAATTCCTTTTGTGTGCGCTTTCACAAACTCCCTTCTGCTCTAGGAGGGAATAATTGCTATCGGCAGGGAGTAAAGGCTCCTCATTACATAGATCGCAGCACATTGCCCAGGCATTAAAAATACAACACCTCCATTAAATTACATTTGGCCTATAAAGGGTTTCAGATACACCCCTAGATTAGCCCCCATTCTCACAAGTTTAGAGTGCCATCGTTAAACTGAGGAATAGTAACTCCTGCTACTTGCAGCTCTTAGAAACGGTAGAATTAAATTATAGCTGCTATACGAAAAGAAGTTAATCATCCTCGCAGCTTTCTACAGATATGTACAGTTCCACACACCGCACATGTGTATGTGTTGTAAAAATTCTGTCTCATCCCCTCTATTGGTCCTTTTAAATGGGGACTAAATTACTGACAAATGCAGTGACTATATGGATTCTTTATTTCATTCTTCCAGTGTCAACAAAAAGCAACCTTTTTTTATTCAGTGTAAGAGACATTAATTCACTTTATGGCAGTGCTTTAAATGTGAAAAATGAGTGCATGTACTATGTAGAGCATGAGCCATGTACATGCGTTCTTCCTTGTCATTTTGCAATGCAATTTGTTTTATAAGCGTTTAAGTATTATTCCTGGACATGCAATGTGCTTTCCTACTTTTATCACAGATATACTGCTTCTTATTGATGTTGCTAACACCCACAACTATAGTACTATGTGCCACTCTATTATACATTACTTTACTTTATGCCACTCTGCACCACTCTACTTTATGTCACTCTACCCTACACCACTCCACTCTTCTCTATGCCACTCTTTACCACTTCACTCAATGCTACTCTACTCTAGGCCACTTCACTCCACTCTATGCCACTTCACTCTATGCCACTCCACTCCAGTCCGCATCACTCTACGCCACTCCACACCACATTACTTTATGGCACTCTCTGCCACTCCACTTCATTCTACATCACTCTACTCCACCACTCTACGCCACTCCACTCAACTCTATGCCAGTCCACGCTACTCTAATCTATATCACTTTACCCCACTACACTCTATGTCACTCTACTCCACATCACACTACTGCATGCCACTCTACTCCAAGCCATTCGACACCACTTCCACTCTATGCAACCCCACACCATGCCACTCCACGTCCCTCTACTTCATTCCACTCCAGTCTGTATCACTCCACACCTCTCTACAATACTCCACGCCCTACTCTGGGCCACTCCATGCCCTTCTATTCCACAGCACATCACTCCACCCCATTCCACTCTAATCCACAAAACACCACTATACGGCACTCCACTCCACTCTAAACCAATCTACTCTATTCCACTCTATACTACTACACTCCATGCCACTCTACTCTATGCCACTACACTCAATGTCGCTCTACAACACTCTATTCTATTCCACTCCATTCCACTTTACACCACTATGCTGTACACCTCTCTATGCCACTCAGCTCTACGCCACTCTGCTCCATTCTATCCCACTCTAGACTATGCCACTCTACTTTACACCACTCTACTCTACGCCACTCCAGTCTATGCCACCCCAGCCTATGCCACTCCTCTATGCCACTCTACTCTACGCCACTCTACGTTACTCTATGCCACTCTACTCTATGCCACTCTACTCTATGCCACTCTAGTCTATGCCACTCCACTCTATGCCACTCTACTCAATGCCACTGCAGTCTATGCCACTCTACTCTATGCCATTCTACTCCACTAAAGTCAATCCACTCTACTCTACATCACTCTAGTCTATGTTATGCCACTCTACTCTATGCCATTCCACTCTGCGCCACTGCAATCTTCTCTGTGCCACTCCACATCACTCTATGCCACTCTACTCTATGCCACTACTCTAAACCATGATACTAACGTTTAGCCATGCTGAACAGCAGCCGTATTGCTATACAACATGGGTAAAAGACATGGACAAAGCCAATTCCTCTTACAGAGGTGAGACCTATTGGCTTTGTCAAATCATTACTTTTCATTGGTTCATGTACTTGCTACTTACTTTTCCTCCATTTCTATTGGTTGTAGCATACTATTTCCTGTTGTTCTTCGTGTGTTTACCTTATCACTGTCCCATGGCCCAAGAAGGTTTTATCCGCTTTGCTGGAACTTCTTTTAAGCATGTCAGCACCTCTGCATGCTTTGTAGGAAGCCAACGCTCCGATTGTAACAAAAACAGCCCCCAGGGACCCAAAACCGCCCCCCACCCGTGCGGCGCACCGGGGGATTTCCCGGTGCCTACTACGGCCAGTCCAACCCTGGGGGTGGTCTCCGCCCGAGAACATTTTGAAAAAGAGAGGGCAAATGCTGCATTTTCAAGCAAACCGTACGGTGTGAAGAACAGCTCAGTCAATACTACTGTTTAGAGTTGTGGGAATTAATGAACCTTATAGAAGTTTGACACATAATGAGAATGCTCTGGGAAAATGGAACTAAAATGAACAACAAAATGAACTGCACTTTACTGGTACCGCAGTAGCATAACTATTCTTAATCATACTGGATAGAACCACAAGCTAACATGTACAATACCATGATTGACAGGGTGATGAATTTTCTTGGACACTAGCGCTTCGGGAATGTAGTTCATCATTTTATCATACAATGACAATTGCTTCCTTGTATTTCTAAACTTTGTCAGCAGCAACCTGGTTTTAACATTCAACTGCTTTGCTTAACTTTCTGTGACGTATCTTTTGCAGTATGATCACTGAAGAATTTCCTTTTCATTTAATGCGTGGCATGGATATTGACTTGGCATGAACACGGAGGCTTGGGAGTCTAGTGACTAACATTAGTAGGCAGAGGGATGTACTACTCGCACTGTTTCTTCGACTTACCTGATTCCGCTGTACTTTATCTGAGCACATACTGGCCGGCTAATGGCTTATCGTGATATCACTACACCGGACAACAGCATTGCCGACTCAATAATGAAAAATATCTAAAAACACATTTTCTATTTGCTACACCATTCTTTTCACATTTGGATTACACTTTAACGACCAAAATGAGAGGCATTCATCAATCAACCTTGAGAAACACACACCAAACTTGATAAACCGCACTTTCCTACATCGGAAAGCTTAAAAAAGACGAACCACGTTACAGGGCATTTTGCAACTGGGCAAGCACTGAAGCAAATGGATTGTTTGCTCTCAAATTAAGAATACAGAAAGCAGAGTTGCTCCAAACATATGCACACCGCTGTGAAAAGCAAATTATGGAACCAGCATGTTTACTCCATACTGGCTGTTTTTTTACTGCCTAATTTTTCAAACATGAACAATAGTACCTTTTCTAAAGAGCGCAATACCACCATTTTAACTTTTACACGCGCTTCAAATTAAAGATATCGCTATTATTATTAGAGTTAATTACACTTAATTTGTCAACTTTATAAGGGTGAAATGCTGGGTTGGAGTGGCTGAGTTTGAAAGCAGTGACTGCAGCCAGTCGTTTAACTCGCAGAGCTATTGTGCCAGCATGAGGGAAAACCAGTTTGATCGAGGATTATTTCACAACTAAACAATGTGACAGTAATTACAATTCACCTTTTTGCTTATTCAAGTAAGTTTGACGATCAACAAAAACGATCTGCCTGTGCTTACTAAACATGAAGCAAAACGTGTCCAGAGTAAATAGGGTTCCAAGTTTCAGCAAACGTGCAAGCGTTCAACTGGCACAGCTGCCACGAAAACAAACTATTGGTGCATGGCACCATTGCCACCGACAGTTCAGAAGGTAGGGAAAATACATTACAACAAAACAATGATTTATTGGCATGCTTGTGGGTTGACATTTGTTTCCAAAGCGTCACAGATTCGAATGGTTGTCACAATTTTACACAAGGATCCAGTCGTGGCCGGCAAAACGGGCGAGTGGGTTCGCGCGGGGGAGGGAGGGAAGTGGCCAGTGGGATGGTAATTTTATATAAAATAAAAAAACTTACCTTCTTCCAGTTGCGCGACTGAATCACGCGCCGCCGCCTCAGCTCCTGCTGCTCCTAGCGCGTTTTAGGCAGCCTCCCTCCTCCTGCTCCCCTAAGCCAATCACAACGTGTGAGGCGCAGTGGAGAGCGCCCCAGCCGGGCCATTTTCTCTATGTAAACTGCATGCAGCAGCCTTCATAGAGAAAACCAAACAGTCAGTACCCACAACAGTGGGCAAGCCACTCCCCCCTGCCCTCGAGCAGGACCGACCAACCAGGCACTTCTGTTTTCTTGCAGTGCGAGAAGCAGAAACATAAAATGGTAGTTTTACCATTTTATGTTTCTGTCTTTTCGCACTGCGAGAAAGCAGTAGGGCGACGCCCCTATGCCCCAATGAAGGAGCCGCCACTGCTAGTACTCCCTTTGTTTGCAAACCGAGTAGCGTCCTCACCAGTCCCCCCAGGGCCGAAGTGGGAACCCACTCTAGTTATTTCTTCTTGCTGTTTCTTTATAAGTAGCAGCGCGCCAAATGGATGGTGTCACTTTGGAATGCATAAATGCAATGCATTTGAATGGTAGTCAAAATAATGCCAGTCTACAGCTTATGGGGCTTGAAGCGCCCTGTGTTCCCTTTGTACACCTCCTCTTACGTAAAGGAACGCTGGCACTGCTGTATAACAGCAGCTTATTACAAGAGAGGTGCCATGCTGCGTGCTTTCACACAGTCCAATTCGAGTGGACCATGTCTTTATATTTAACAAATATCTACATATTGCAGAAAATGGTTTGGCAACAAAGTTGCGTTTCTTTCCATTTCTTTCTTTTTTGTGCAAAATGTCCATATTCTCCCTTCTTTAACTTAATAGGCTTTCACACTTGAAGACCATATGCAGCTTTGAAATGCACTATTACAATGCATTTTCAATGTTGGTTTTCAAATTAGAGGCACTTCACAAGCAAGGGTTGACGCAGTGTGAGCGCGCGGCTTTCTTCAGTGCAACGCGACATTGATTTTTTAATTCTATATTTCAATACATTTGCACTGCAGACCATAATGGGAACCTATATCCAGGTGAGGAGTAGACACGTCCTGTTGTGGCCTGCCCCCGTCAACGTTCGGAGGGACCGTTCCAGTGGTCCGGTTACTACTCCCTTACCTATGAAGCTTTGAACCCCTCACTCTGAGGCGGAGCCTTTTATTCTGAACCATACTTAGGTCCAGTTGGTATGTGGTTGACCTGTAATACCCCGTTATAAGGAAACTGAGGTATACGAATTCTTTACTGGTCCCACGGTCCTGAAGAAGTGTCGCTCAATCTTGAGCACCCTGACACGAAACATGTTGACCCTTGTCAACTATAGGCTACCCTGATACCTTGCATCACATAAGTAGCCTCCCTGGTTTTATTTAGTCCCAGCCCTATTTAACCTTATTAAAACTATTGAGGGGCCAGGGCCTATTTTAATTTCTCTTGAATCCCCACATTCTTAGGAGCTATTACCCTCCATAATCATTCACATGGTCTTCATACAAAACGGCGTACTCAGATCAAAAGACCTCCGAAAAAGAAGCCACCAGGCCCGTCGGACATTGCACCGCCGGTCCGACGAGGAGCACGCCCAATGATGAAGCATGACACCCTAACAGGTGTGTGAGGGCAACAAGATCTGAATTTGAAATTTCCCTTCTCAGATCATAGTAACTACTACTATACTTCCAAATTGGCCAATTAGAGGAACTGCTCTTACCTGTCTTTTCCTACGTAGACCACTGGGAGCATTAGAACAGGACCTCTCTAAATATCCAGCTCTCGTGTCCCCCCTCCTTGATTACACGCATAATGGGAACCGGCCCGGTTCTCCTTTCAAAATATGGATTTATTTAACTTTGGAAGACTTTACAGACATTTTAATTCACTAAGACATTGCACAGATGTATTTAGTTTCTAACAAACACAGTGTCATCGGTGCAGCTTTGGAGGGCAGAATCAGAGCTACCGGGTTTGATACTGGGGAACCAGGTTCAAGTCCAGTCTCGGCTCAATATCTTGTGATTAAGGGCCAATCCAAATCGCCTAACTCCCGGGAGCGTAGAAATTCATGTGAACTTGTGTAATGTAACTGATGCTCATGTAAAGTGCTCCAATACCTTCGGGCTGAGTTTGCACTATATAAAACTGCAAAAAGAAGGGGGGGGGGGTGGGGCCCCATCCTTTCACACAGTGAGCAATCTTTTTGTAACTTTGCATGTTCACATAATGGCCTGTGCCTCTCTGCAACTGCTGTTGAATTGTATTTATATAGCTGCTCCTACTACCCTGCGAAGTCATTGAAGCACTCCAAGAATGGGTTTCACTGCTGACCTTGAAGCGAAGAGTCACATGCCCTGAGCCTGTGGATTCACAGGGTATAAGCTTTGAGGTTAGCAGTAGTTCTCCAGACCATTGGTGTACTGACCTTAGTTTTCCAGTTGATTGTCCACAAGCAGGTTTCAGAAGATAACTAAAGTCACCCATCCAGGGTCGGACTGGCCTATAGGGCAACAAGGGAGAGCCCGGTGGGCTAGTCTGACAGAGCAGTGTGCAGATTGTGGGACTGTTTTATGACCTTCACCTAATCTCCCCATGGCTGCACCCCTTTCAAGTGTACTTATCGGTGCATGGTTTTTTCCCCTTGTCCTCCACCTTTTACCTAATCTCCCTGCTTTATAGAACCACCAGTAACAGCACAATATATTGCCTTTCTCAATAATTAGTCATAACACTTGAGCGGAGTTTCAGTAACTTATATTGCACAACTGCTCACCAAGCTACAACTTACAACAAAAAAAACGTCATATTAATCATATAGGTGAAACCTATTGCATTTACCAATGCTTGTTCCACCTGCGAGTGTTGAACGATGCAATAACCCTGGGCACCTAAGTTCATAGTGTCTCCTCAGAACGCTGATATCTCACCCGTCCAGATAACCACAACTGCATGGCTCTAGTGCACGAGCATTTCTTTCACACCCTGAATTCTCTCCAGCGCTTACAGGCAGTTCAGATTGTGTGATGTACGGCGCTACACTTCTCACGGAGTCATTCAACGATTTCAGTGCTCTTGTGCCTAATGCACTGCTGTTTTCTTGCAGTTCCCAAACTTTGCCGCTGGGTGGCAGCCGCTACTTGAAAAAATACGCTTTATAAAGCATTCTTCTTTACTGGACAGAACAAGTATTTGCAAGCAGGCACCTGTTTACCGCTTGCTCTTGTCTAATTGTTCTCCTCCTATGTCATAAGATACAGGAGATTCTTCCTGTGTCACAAGACACAGGAGATAAACAACAGCCTGTGGCTAGAAGAAGTACAAGTACAGCAGAGATTAGAAGCAACAAAACAACTGAAACGAACCCACCACGTGACCACAAAAAGAAACTTTGCAACAACTTCAAGGCAACAACAGGCCAAAACCGAGAAAAGGTAAATGCAAAATGCCCTTGCACTCACACCTGTTAACGGATGGGCCTTTAATGTAGGGGCCCGGCCTGTGCCACACAGTGGAGTTGAAACTCGAAGGTGTGCAGTGGTGCGTGCGTTAGTTGTACCCTGGAGTTTTTGGATGACATGGGGTACATGAATGGGTTTTCTTTTAGAGTTCTTGCTGCTAGATTAACATGTAGACATAAGTGTATTACGAGGCCCAGATGCTCATGGTCTGTGCTAAACACCTCCCCTGACAATGGTTGAGAGTTAACGTGTTGTATTTTTTAATTTAATCCCAGAAATAATATCTTGCTAAACTGCAATATTCTAGCAGCAGGACTGGTTTGTGCTGGGCACCTGCCTTGGAGGGTGCAGTGAGAGGCACACAGCAAGCATTCTGCCCGTGAGGTATTCAGCCTCAGACCTGGGGTGTAGTATGCCTCGGGTCACTGACGTAGACAGCGGATAATTTCAGGCTGTGATCGCACCCCTAACAACCCCCACGTTTCTGTTTATAGGACTCCCTTTACATGCAGTTTATCATCACCGTGTATCTCAGCGGGGCCCACATACATTTCGTTATTAATAGCCCTCATCCAGTCATTTATTGAACTTGGTCCTTAAAGGCAGAGATATGATTCTTTTGAAACGAATTCCATTTGGCTCTTCAGTGAACTTCTGCTGTTGGAAAATTGTAATCATTCCTGATATATCATAATAGAAACATATTGTAGATGCTACTGTTCACTCCAGCCCTCCCCCATGCAGGTATGTGGGTTGAAGACACCCCTCCCATCATACTTTGGCATGATCTACCCTTGGAAGATGTGCCTAGGTCACTGGATGTTGCTGAATATTCAGCCTGTCATTGGTTCACAGTGCTACCCGAGCCACAAGGCCGCCTATCCATGCTTTTCATCATCGGCGTTCATATGGGTAGAAAGAGCGAATAACTGTGGAATAACCTAATATAATCTCTAGCTAGCCTCAATCTTTCGGGTGGTGTGTGTGGCCTAATCCAGAGCAGCCCTGCTCCCTTCTTCATCACTCTCTTAGCTCCCCCTATCGTTCTCTCTCTCTCTCTCTCTCTCTCTCTCTGTCTCTCTCTTTCCTCTCTGTTGTTTCTCTTGAAGCCCCTTTGTTCCTGTTGAAATCACCTGGAGAAACAGAAGAAAGTTTGAGAGGTGCGAGAAACAGCCACCTTCCCTAAAAACTGTCCTCCGAAGGCTCTAGCCCACCCGGGAAATTGTCGGTGGATAAAATGGGCAGCCTAGACCTGTATTCCAAGCTTACCAAGCTTAAAACAGAGATAATTTTGGAAATGTTTCTCCATGCAATGTTTGCATATTCATCTGGACAATCTGATATAAAAAAACAAGCATTGGCATAGCCAATAGGTCTCGCCTTTGGGACCTTATAAGTGTTTAGACATGCAACAGTTGCATAACTAAACACTTATAAGGTCCCAAAAGCGAGACCTATTGGGTATGCCAATGCTTGTTTTAACTGCTGCAATCTATTGAAGCCTCACGGAGAACATCAAAGTGGCCGTGCGCCCGCGAAAGTGATCGCGATCAAACATCAAAGCAGCCGTGCGGCCGCTAAAGTGAAAGTAATAGCGGTAAAGCGCGACGCGCGCGCCCACGCACATGCACTGTAGGTCTAGGCTGGCCTGGTAGCACTTTTTGGAGCCCTCTCAATAAGTCTCGCCAGACCAGCGCATGCGCTGGGTCAGGCGAGACCTAAAAAGGGGGAAGTCAGAAGCAAATCTAATGAGTAAACTAAGCTTCAAACGTTTTAACAACAAACATAATTGGAGAGAGAACTCACGTGACTTAACCACTCTAGTCCCTGTTTTAGATTAGAATGTGGTGGGGGATACTTAGTTGGGTTTTTTAAAAGGACCCTCACCCACCAGAACCACTGGCGGCCTGCTTCATTCTTGTGGGTGAGTGTTTGTTTTTACATATGGTATTGTTATCTGGGTTTCTAAAATGGTGCCTGTTGTTATGTTATGTACACAAATAGATATTGTTTTTAGCAGACACTCTTGTGTGGTTTGTGTCACACTTACTTAAAGGCAGTCTCTCAGGGTTCTAGAATTGTGATTGAATGGGAGAACCCCTCTCCCACTGCCATGGACCACGCCAGGAACCTCAGCATTATCCTGGAAAGCAAATTTACTATGAAGAACCGAGAAACAGCCATTACAACGCTGCTGTTACCTCTCATAGCCTTTACCATGCGTTTGTTACAAAGCGTGGACCGTTACCATGCATAGCCTGTACTACGCGTTATTTTACAGCGCATATGCCTCTACCACGCATGCCTTTACAATAAATTAACGTTGCAAAGGTATGAATGGTATGGGCATATGCATGGTACTGGTGGAAGGGGCTTATGCATGGCAACGGTAGTAAAGTCACAAGTGTGGTAATGGCTATCAACGTCGTTAGAGGAGCGCTTCCTCTTTAGGGAAATCACGACCTGCGCTGCACGTCAGCCTTCAGGAGCTGCCTGCCTCATCGTGAGGTAAGGGGGATTGTACAGGAGGGCATGGGGTGGGGGCTTCAGGGATCGTGAAGCGGTCGGACTGGGTTTAGGGGGTGGGGTTTTTATGGAGCCGGGGAGGGTATTAAATAGCACTTGTAAATATCATGACGTAACATCATAGGTATTAGAATACTGGAAAGGAATCTATAACATATATATATCAGCGATGTGCCCTATGCTATATTCCTATCAACATTTCTTTATGAGGCACTAGCAAAGTTGATTTCCATTTTGTGAAAAGAGCCCTATTCTGGTGTGGGGTAAATGTTTTCCAAAGTTCTTAACTTCACACAAACACGATTTTGAAGTGAATGTTCGGGTGCAGGTTTTAGGATTTAGGGCTGGGGCCTTTTTTTCCCCCTTAGGTCTGGGGCAGGGGAGTTTGCACCAGTGTCAAGTTTTAGGGCTCAGGGTTAGGGTTGGGTAATTTTTTTAAGGGCTGGGGGCCTGGAGGGGGCGGGAGGAGTTGTGACGGGGTCTAGTTTTAGGGCTCAGTGCTGGGATCAAGGAAAACCTTTACCATGCATATACCTTTAACATTCATACTTTTACAATAAAATTCGTTGTAAAAGCATGCGAGGTAAAGGCATAGTCATTGTAAAAAATGTTTGGTAAAGGTTATGCGTGAGAAAGGTACTTATGTTGTATTGGCCGCGTTGTAATGGTATGCTTTACAACGAATGCGTTATTCAGTCGTACATCTGAAGAACCAGATCAAAGCAGCCTCCTCCGCCTGTTTCCTCAACCTGCACATGCTATGATAGACCTTCAAATGGCTCCCAATCTCCACCAGATGCATGGTCACACAAGCGGCAACGCACTCTACACAGGAATTATCACACACCTCCTGAAGAGACTGCAGACCATTCAGACTCAGCGGCCAGACTCATTCTCGACCTCCCTAGAAGGACCCACATCACGCCTCTCCTAATGAAACTCCACTGGCTCCCCGCCCACAAGAGATGCCAATGCAAGATTCTGACCCATGCCTACAAAGTCCTGCACAACTAAGGACCAGCTCACATTAACCACCACCTGAGCTTCCACCAACCCTACAGACCCCTGCGTTCCACCTCCCTCTCCCTTGCTCACACCCCCCCACATCTGCCAAAGCAACATTGGAGGACGTTTCTTCTCCTGCCTCACCGCAAAGTCCTGAAAAAGCCTCTCACTCCATCTCCGGACCTCACCCTCCCTCCTGGAATTCAGAAACCGACTCAAGACCTAGCTATTCAACTGATGCCACACACGCAGCTTGGTACTCAGCACCTGGACACCCTTATGGGTGATTGGATGCGTTTTATAAATCCAGTTTGGTTGATTAATTGATTTGAAAGTCAGTTGCCTGGAAGAAGGAAAGGAGCAAGCTGTGTTCCATTGTTGGAGTAAAGCTTTTTAATTTCACTAGATTACTTTACAAATTTAGCAATAAGTTGTTTGAACACCATAGAAACTATGCAGCGCTTTCAGTGGAGTGTAGTACTGCTGTGAATGACTTTGAGAGGGTAATTGATGTAGGATTGAAGTATATTTGGTGAATATACAAGGACAGTGTGACCATCTACTACCTTCAGCAAAAATAACAAAACCATTGATGAATATATTGCCTCCCTTATGAAGTTAGCCCTTGATTGCAAATTTGGGGGGATTGAAAGAAAAGTTTATTAGTTGCCCGGCAGTCATGCACGCCAGAGATTCTGCAATTCAAGCAAGATTATGAGTCCATGAAGATGCGAACATCAAGGATCTCTTAGTGATTGTGAGGAGAGAAGAGATTTTGAGTCGTAGCACTAAAGCCATAAAAATGGAGTCTCAAGAACTTTTGCTCCATCAGCATGTTGAGGGTAAAGTAAAAAACAAATAACTAGCTAAGATTCAAAATAACAATTACAAAGGTAAAGAAAAACCAAAGCAAGAGCTTAGATGTTACCATTGCAACAGTAAGTCACATCGGGCTTAGAGTAAATGCAGCCCTGCTATTAAACAGAAATGTACATCTGGTGGTTTGTGGGCCACTTTGCTAACGTTTGGAGGTGGAAGAAGGGTGTTTAAGGTAACTGTGTGGATGAGAGCAGTTCTAGTGACGAGGAGAAGTGGGAAATCTAGAGTGTATAGCTGAATGGATTCTAAAGATTCTATTGTTTTGGACATTAATGATTGTGGAGGTAAAATGAAACATGTATGTATGATGCGGTTTGGAGGGCAGATTTACCAATGAAATCTGGGTCTCCTTACACCATTGTGACTGAAGAAGTGTGGAGGAGGGAGTTTGTAAAGCATATTGGTGAAAAGTTCTTCATGATCAGGGTAATTTTCACATGATTTTGTACCCTAATAGCCCAGAACTTGTTTTGAGTGTTGATTAACCTGAAGACAATGCCATGGTTAAAAAAATGTCAAATGTTTTCAGTGGGAAGATTGGTAATCTTACCGATTTTAAACTTAAAATAATTTTTAAAAAGGATACTAGTCCTAAAATCTATAAGGTTAGGAATATTCCCATTGTCTTGAGGGAAGAGGTGGAAAAGGAATGTGAGAAGTCAGCGTGCGCAGGTATTATCGAAACTATTCAATCATCTGTATGTATTTCTCCAGTTGTAGTAGGCAGATAGAGTGATGGTGAGATCCGACTCTGTATTGATCTATGCTACTTGAATGATATTATTGTGGTAGACAAATTTCCTGCAAGCCTTATTCTGGCCCGGGCTCGCTGCATGAATGGACATTCACTTCTTTTTTAACCAGTCTGACCCAGAATTGAAGGCGCGTGCCTTCCTGCAATGTTGCTATTTACCACCTTGACTTACTTCCGATCTAGTTGTAACTCAAGGCACTTGTGCTTATGGATTTTGTCTAATTGTTGCTGCGGAAGCCTCTGCTGGAAAGCGCTGACTCAGCAGCACTGGGGACCAGCGCTGTTCAGATATTCAAGGGGAGGCTGCTGCAGAGCTGTAAACTATCGCAGGTCCCTTTGCCTGTCCACATAAACAATCCAGCGCGGTGCCTGCATGTGGGAGGGGCTCATATCCAGCCTTCCACTGTGCAAGAAAAGTTGCTTGCTAAATCTCGTTTTATAAGCGACAAACCTCGCAGCACTTTTCTGGACTCACTGAATCCTAACTGGAATTGTTCAACAGGGCTTGTGTTTTTCTCAGGATCATCTGTTTCCACCAGCATCACTCATTTACATAATAGGCAAGCCTACAGGGTGTGTTCTGTTACCTCACAATGACGTCATATGTGCCTGGCTATTGATGTTTCTGTATAACCCTGGCATAGATACCTTAGTGGCCACTTCAGGATGCCAAGAAGGGTGTCCCACATAACATTGCATTGCAAGAAACCTGTTGGTAAACAAGCGCTCTACAAGTTCTGATTAACATAACATAACATTGCGTTGGACAAGGTTCACAAGGATGTCTCGGGCGTCCGCCTCATTCAGTGTCATCATGCACACTGTTTCCAGCACTGGCTGGGCTTCACAGCTACAGATCATTGCTATACACAGCAGTACTCCACTTATCTCAATGGGCGCAAACCAACACTACACCATTCACAAAACATGAGTGGTCCTGGCAGAGGGAATTGTTGTCAAGTGTCTCCTGATTCTCACCAACATTTGTAGCTCTTTAAAATTTTAAGTTACACTATCACCATCCCAAAACTACAGATACACTTGGGTATCTGTCCAGCCAATAAAAGATCAGTGATGTCATGACAGCATTGCTGTACTTATGTAACATTGATGACGGTGAACAGGCCCTAAATTAAGATTTGGGGAAGTGTTGGGTTTTCGTCGGCAGACCCTCTGCTAGTGCAACCCGTCCACCAAGGGATACTGATGGTCGTTCCGCCCTTTTGAATGTCACCTATTTTCCCTTTCCATACCCGCCATATTGTTTATGGCTGACACAGGCATGGAAAATTAATAAAGGCTCCTACGCAGAAGAAAACAACTCCCTCTATGCCCAGAAAATTAGGTACTTGTCTTTAAGAAAAAAACTAGCTTTGGGATTTTGTTTCTTAAACACCCAAAAGGTTTTCCAAGTAAGCTCTTTAAACATGGCGGCCGCTTGGCAAACTGCACTGCTGTGAAGGGAGCCGCCACAGTGGTGGCTTCCTTCACAGAAGAGATATCCGTGCCAGACGGGTGGGGATCGATAGATCTGCATGGCGGTCCTCCATCATGAGGTAGACATCCTTCCACTGGCTTTGCACAATGGAGGGACACCCGCCAAGAGCTTGATAAGTCTCATAAACAGCACACATGCAAACAGATCTGCAGTTATAGCGCACGCATAAGAACACAGGACATTGGTTGGTAGCACTGGTGGAGGCATTCATGGGTTTGGATTGTATAAGGACACCCAGAGGACCGAAGTAATAATAGTCAATGTTAGATACAACCCAGACTCCAGACATGGATGAGTGCAAGGATGGGAGGAGAAAGGTAAATGTTTTCTGCAACAGTTTAAGTTGCGGAAACCCCGCATCCCACACCTTCTGAATATTGGCAGTCAAAAATCAGGCTGGAATTGAGTATTGCTCTTGGGTTTCTCACCAAGGAGGCAGGCTTTGGAAGAGGGTGAAGAGTTTGGTGAGGAGAGCTGTTGAGCACCTCAAAGGTTTTGTTTCCACAATTAGGATCTGAGTTTTATCTCCACTCACTTTGAGGCAGTTTTTGGCCTTCCACATCTGTACAGTTGCCAGGCAATTATGCTGACAACTGATGGTATTAGAGGAAGCCCGGTCGTACCGTAGGTTAACAGAGTGTCTTCTGCATCAGCAAAGCTTTGGAAGCCAAAGGACGTCAGTAGCTCCCCTTATGGGTTGACATTGAGATTAAAGAGCAAAGGCGAGATGGTGGAACCTTGTGGGTTCCTCCCATTTTACCTTAATGTCCGAGCACTGTGGAGCCTTCAACTGGGTCCAATTCATAAAAAAGGACCTAAAATAATCCAACACATGATCTGCTAGGCAGGTAGAATGCAGACAACTAGTCACTATACTATGGTGGGCAGTATCAAAAGCAGCAGACAAATTGATCAATAGAAGACTCCCTGGCTGCCTCAATTCCAGATCATCAAGAACTAACCAGACCACTGACGTACTGTGTCTGGGGTGAAAGTTGGCCTTCCTTGCATTTAGAAAATTCTAAAATTTAAGGTGCCTCAAAGGCCAGCAGCAGGCTAGCCAGATTTTTTCCATTACTGTAGAAATTGTTGGAATAAGAGTAATGAGACGATGGTTTTGATGCTAGTTTGATCGAGGTTGTGATTTTGGAAAAGGGGTAACCAAGCCTTGTTTCTAGCCAAACGTATTGGACATCATACCAGTTCACCCCATATGGAGATAGAACCTGGAGAATTGAGACTGGGCATGGGCCATCTGGTGACCCCAATATAAGGCTTTGAATGAGGGGACAGACTTACAACACTGACCTGTGGGGTAAACTGACCACGTCTACTCAAGTCATGGGAACAGCTGGGGAGGGGGGTGGGGGGTTCTCCATTGTACCAGAAGCATCAGTTCCTGGAGTGTTAGCATAGAGAAGCAGGGTCACATGACTGAAAAATGTATCCAGTTGATTACAGAGCTCCTGCGAAGACTTAACTTCAGATGTGCGACACTCAGGCGAGAAAAAGATATTCATCTGTTGGCTGTCAGAAGAAATGCAGGCTTTGAGCATTACTAAGCCTGGACGTAGTACGCAGAGTTCCGCTATGCGGAACTCCACGAAGTGAAAAAAAAAACTCAGCCGTACTATGCGGAGCTCCACAAGCAGCGGAGTGCGTTAGATAAATGCAGGCTTCGGTGATTTTCAGAGCCAGGTGCTTGTCCGCACTGTGCAATCATCGCGAACGGCACCATGCACAATGCAAGCGGGAGCTGCTTCCTTTCTGCTGCTCAAGTAGTTTTACTCGAGTGTCAGCTTTTTCAACGCGATCGGGTGGTTACTCAACGCGAGCAGTCGCGAGCATACAAGACCACTCACAATGAGAAATTTGACACTCTGCGTTGAGAAATCTGTCTGGGAGAAGGATTTTCCTCTCTCACGCTCGCCAACTTGGCATTAAAGAACGTAAGCAGGGAAAATATCTCCGTTCTGCAACGTGAAGAGGAGTTTTTCGGAACCCTGCGAGCTCCGCGTAACACGGATTGCGGAAAACTTCTCAAACTCTGCGAGCGGAGCGGAGTTCACCACCCAGACTTAGTCATTACTGCAGATCGTTCAAATTACAATGGAGTCCAAAGGCTGCAGCTGCACTAAACAAACAATAGCTGTCCTCACAGAAGATGCAAATACTGCAGCAGAGCACAAAGCTGCAGATGCACTGCATATATGACAGACGCCCTCATAGGAGTCCAGAGATGATACTACAAGAGTGCTAAAAGGCTGAAGTCAGGGTTGGACTGGGAATCAAAGAAGCCCTAGCAAAAGTTCAAACCAACCCATCTATGTTTTTTTATCTCTCTCTCTCTCTCTCTCTCTCTCCCCCTCTCTCTCTCTCTCTCTCTCTCTCTCTCTCTCTCTCTCTCTCTCTCTGTCTCTCTCTCTCTCTCTCTCTCTCTCTCTCTCTCTCTCTCTGTCCTGAGAGGAAACTACAGGGGGTCTTAAGGGTCCAGATCCCTTGACAGCTGACAAGTGAAGGCATGGGGTCCCGTCAATACATACAAACCAGTCAAATCATCCATCACCATCTTTTGAACTGGAAGAAACCCATGCCACTGAATTAACTCTGTTAAAAACTGTCAAAGTTATGATAAACAACTTTCATTGCACAGAAATTTAGTATTTCTGGCCACCTGCCTGGTAAGGGTCAACTCACACAGGGTGTTGATGAAGAAACCCATGATGGGTTCACCACTGCTCTATGAAAGTAAAATAACATTCCTGAATTAATTAGGGTGAATTGATTTGATGCTTTCTTTATGGAGCGCAAGAAAAGTAAAGAGTATTAGTATATTTTAAAAGATATAGGATACTATTCTCTAAGCTGCCTGTTGTACAGATGGAGTGTATTGATGACAAAGCTTGCAGTTGTGCTGTTCTCCAGACTCTGGCTTATCTCACACTACACTTTGTTGTGAGCGTAGAGCGGGCGCGTCTGTTAGCTGGGCCGCGAGGAAGTAACGTTGATTTCCACCTCTAGCTACACAAGCCTCTGCCGGGCTCACACACTACAGACTCACTGTCCTTGCACTATACACAGCACACTTGTTTGCCAAACACCAGTCACTACTGCAGATAGCAAATCTCTGCAATACTCTTGTGGGATGATCAAAAATGTGAAAGATATTGCATTCAAGATGGCTTCCTCGAGATAGCTACCTCGAAATGCAATGGGGTAGCAGCCCCTCCGGTGTGCTCCTTCAGGCCATTCCCCTAGCTGATGCCTTCTGTGACCATCTCGGTCCACTCCGCCCAGCACCCTCCGGCCTTCGTTTTTCCCCTTTCTGGGAGTTCTCTAATCTGACCTCTTTCTCCTGCAGAGGGGTCAGGACCCTGTGGGCCACGTGCTCCCCATCAATGCTTGCTCCTATAGGCAGCTTTTACCTGAAATCCCTTCCCGTAGACTGCTGTGCAATGATCTTGGAGCGTGTGTCCTCATCGCCTGACTGCAGGGGACCAGGGATACTGTCCAACATGTTGAGGTGCTATGGGGTGGTGACCTGGGTGGGAGTGCAGGGGGACCTCCAGGAGCTGCATGGATGATCATACACACCAACGTGACCTTCAGCAAGGCGCACGTTGATATCATGTGTCCTGCATCACTCCCTTTACCATGATTCCCCAGGAGGCTGCCATGTTCTGGCCTGGTAACATGACAACTAGATGTTATCCCTTATAGCAGAACAATATGACAAATATGAATGGCAGCGGCCATGTTTGGAAAAATGGCCTCCTGCTTACTTTAGACCATATCCTATCTCCGCCATAGCTATTATCAATGCCCTTTTTTTTATTATTTACTGCGGTTTGCAACACATAATATGTGACTCTATATCCAGCAGCTACTGTTGAAACATGAAATACAAACTAGTTACCAGGATGGTAAAATAATCAGCAAACAAATATAGGTATCTATACCCAGAGATGGCCTACACCTACAGAGCCATGAGACGCAGCTCTGCGGCACTCTCGTTTGGATTACCTTGGTCCTGGCAACAAGCGTGCATAGTGACCATGGGTCAGAGTGACAGCAGCTCTGTGCGATGAGTGTCCTGGTCTAGTTCAGGGTCAGGCTAAATGTCTGGATGCCCACAACTTTTTGGTCTGGATAAACTAAACGCAAACTGCCTCACAAGTATGGATCCTGCCTGATGGTAGCAAGCAACTTGTAATTTGGCCTCAACAAAATGTAATGTAATAAAATCAATGTGTTTATGTATTTCCAACTGTCTTTATGCAAAGTGCTTGACACCCTTTGGGTCTGGTCTGTGCTATATAAGACTGCAGATAAATATATTCGAGCAATAGCTTAAACGGGCTGACGCAAACAAACCAATGGCTGAAAAGGGTTGACCCAAAGCCACTCTCTCTACATTGTTCATAACAAAAGTCTGTCCTCTGTGCAATTCCTAAACAATAAGGTGAAACCGAAAAGAGCATGCAGAGTTATAAACAAAGTGTCTACTTATCGGCTCCACTCAAAATGCTGATGACACAATGTGTTGTTGACAGGAACTGCGGTAACAAACATTGTGACAAGGGACTGCATGTAGTTCCAAGATATTATTCCCTTTTTTGGAGTGATTCCTGTTCCACTCTGGGGAGAAACATCAAAACACACTTTCTCTAGTAAAATTCCATTTGAATGGAGTTACTTTAAAATAAATGGGGCCATAGAAAGCCTTTAAAAATTAAAAACCTGTCATTTTTAGTATTATAAAGAATTCAATGGATCACATTCTAGTGTGTGATCTTTTTTTCAAGCTTGTACACACTTCTAAAACATCAAACAGGACATGACGTCACCTCTTCTTCTGTCATGTGATGGATCTTCTCATTGGCTTAATAGGGCTCTAACTCATTTGTTCCTTTTGCTTTTGTCCCTCTAAGTGGGAAGGGTATGCCCATATGTGGGTCTCGTGCTCACTGTGCCACTGGATTCAAGCGAGCCTGGCTGATGAGGGGTAATTCCCCGAAACAGGTCCCAGGATGCTTGTTTCCGGTCCAGGGAGGACCTGGCTTGGCAATTCAGGCTGGACTGTTCCCATGAGGAGCAGGGTCATGACTGATTTGCATATGGCTGGGTCCAAACTACGGTGGCGTGGTGAGCAAAAGAACAGTGGATTAAACCCAGATCGTTGTGACTGGGGGAGAATGATTGCATTGTCCAGCATTCTGTCCATCAATTGTTCCTTTTGCTTCAAATGAAGGGCATCAGCAGAGGTAAGAAAGGAAAGAAGAACTACAGAATAGTTTGCGAGACTTGTGTATAGGTTGAAGCATTTTTGTATAGGTTGGGTAGAGGTACTTGGGTGTAGGCATGGGTAGTGACACTACCATGTCGGAAGGGACAGAAGTACTATGGTATATGCAGAGCCATTATGGTTCAAGTTTGGTAAAGGTGCCAGGGTATAGACTGGGGCATAGGTACTACCATGTAGGAAGAGACAAAAATATGCTAGAATAGTTAGAGAGACTAGGGTATATGTAGAGCCATTATGGGATAGGTTGGTTAGAGGTGCTAGGGTATAGAAGGGGTAGCGGTACTACCATGTAGGAAGAGACAGAAATACTATGGTATATGTAGAGCCACTATGGTATAGGTTGGGTAGAGGTGCTACGGTATAAAACAGGTAGCGGTACTACCATGTAGGAAGGGACAGAAGTACTATGGCATATGTAGAGCCATTACGGTATAGGTTGGGTAGGGGTGCTAGGGTATAGAATGGGTAGCGGTAATACCAAGTAGGAAGGGACAGAAGTACTTTGGTATATGGAGAGCCATTGTGGTATAGGTTGGATAGAGGTGCTAGGGTATAGACTGGGGCATAGGTACTACCATGTAGGAAGAGACAGAAATACTTTAGAATAGTTAGAGAGACTAGGGTATATGTAGAGCCATTATGGTATAGGTTGGTTAGAGGTGCTAGGGTATTGAAGCGGTACTACCATGTAGGAAGAGACCGAAATTCTATGGTATATGTAAAGCCAGAACTCTTCAGCATCGTCAAAGAGCTCTCCAACCCCAGCGCCAGCAACAACAACATCACACCATCGCAAGACCTCTGCAACTCCCTCGCCACATTCTTCCACCGCAAGATCGCAGATATACACAACAGTTTCGGACCCCAGACTCCGCCTCCAGCCACCAAACCAACGACCACCACCCTCAGTGCATGGACCCCCATCAGCACTGAAGACACCACCCACATCATGAACACCATCCACTCTTGCTCCCCCTCCGACCCATGCCCTCATCATATCTTCAACAAAGCCAACACCATCATCGCACCCCACCTCCGGAACATCATAAACAGCTCCTTCACGTCAGCCACCTTCCCTGAAAGCTGGAAACACGCAGAAATCAATGCCCTTCTGAAGAAACCCACAGCGGACCCCAAAGACCTCAAGAACTTCCGCCCCATCTCTCTTCTCCCCTTCCCGGCTAAAGTCATCGAGAAGACCGTCAATAAACAGCTGACTGCATTCCTCGCAGCAAACAACTCGCTCGACCCATCCCAGTCCGGATTTCGAGCCAACCACAGCACCGAGACCGCCCTCATCGCAGCCACCGATTACATCAGGACCCTGATGGACAACGGAGAGACAGCCGCTCTCATCCTCGTGGACCTCTCGGCAGCCTTTGATACCGTCTGCCACTGCACCCTAATGACCCGCCTCTACAACACTGGGATCCAAGGAAAGGCCCTGGACTGGATCACATCGTTCCTCTCCGACAGAACCCAGAGAGTCCGCCTCCCTCCCTTCCACTCCGTGGCCACCAAGATCATCTGCGGCGTACCCCAAGGCTCCTCACTCAGCCCAACCCTCTTCAATATCTACATGATCCCCCTTGCCACCATCGCACGCAAACACAACATCAACATCATCTCCTACGCCGACAACACCCAACTAATACTCTCCCTCACCAAAGACCCATTCACCGCCAAAACCAACCTACAGGACGGAATGTGAGATGTCGCAGAACGGATGAGGCACAGCCGTCTGAAGCTCAACTCGGACAAGACGGAGGTCCTCATCCTCGGACAATCCCCATCCGCCTGGGACGACTCCTGGTGGCCCACGACGCTGGGCACCGCACCGACACCCACGGACCACGCATGCAACCTGGGATTCATCCTGGACTCCTCCCTCACGATGACCAAGCAAGTCAACGCAGTCTCGTCCTCATGTTTCAACACCCTGCGCATGCTCCGAAAGATCTTCAGGTGGATCCCCACCGAAACCAAATGGACGGTCACCCAGGCCCTCGTCACCAGCCGACTGGACTACGGGAACGCCCTATACGCAGGAACCACAGCCAAACTTCAGAAACGTCTTCAGCGCATACAGAACGCCTCCGCACGACTCATCCTCGACATTCCTCGCCACAGCCACATATCCGCCCACCTGAGAAACCTGCACTGGCTCCCCGTCAGCAAGAGGATCACGTTCAGGCTGCTCACCCACCCACACAAAGTGTTCCACAACATGGGCCCCGAATACCTCAACAACCGCCTCTCGTTCTACACCACCACCCGCCAGCTCCGCTCCACCAGCCTCGCCCTCGCCACCGTCCCACGGATTCGCAGAACCACCACCGGAGGAAGATCGTTCTCCTACCTGGCAGCCAAGACATGGAATTCCCTCCCCGCACACCTACGACTGACGCAGGACCATCTCACCTTCAGGAAACACCTCAAGACCTGGTTATTCGAGCAATAGCGGCACCCCCCCTCCCTTCAGCGCCTTGAGACCCTCACGGCTGAGTAGCGCGCTCTACAAATGTATTGATTGATTGATTGATTATAGGTTGGGTAGAGGTGCTAGGATATAGAACGGGTAGAGGTACTACCATGTAAGAAGGGACAGAAGTACTATGGTTTATGTAGAGCCATTATGGTATAGGTTTGGTAGAGGTGCTATGGTATAGAAGGGGTAGCAGTACTATCATGTAGACCCTAGCTTGTAACCAGACCTACACGCTCCGATGCTATATGCAAATGCGGTTATTTTAAATTAACTTGCTGCTATGTTCCCCATCTTTTTATTCATTGTTGTGGTGATGTATTATTTATAACTAGTTAATGAATTTGAATATGTTTGAATTACCAGAGGGAGGTGACTGTTAGTTCCGGTCTTCTCCACTGTATTCTCTGCATGTTTTGCACGTTGAGCGACGTCGTTTCCTTTCTGACTCGCTCTAGTTTTTTATGGATTTAAGCAGGGGCGTTGCGCGGACGTGCAGCGGGTGTGCCACTGGCGTGCCACAGGAGTACTTAAGGCAAGCCCATCAGCGCCCGTCAGCATGCCGGAGGCGCCCGGCGCCTGGCATGCTGCCAGTTCAACGGGGGATCCAGCGCAGCATTACCAGTATGATAGGGGATCACTGCTCCTCATGGACGAGTCCATAAATGCAGAGGTAACAGCATAGTTCTGGGGGGAGAAATCACCCCCATTTGCGCTCGCTATAAGTGGCGGCCTACGCACGGCTCTCTAGCTAATATGAAGACTGAGGGCTGTGCGGGGGTGACGCCAAGGTTGGCTAGGGGTAGGATATAAAGCCTTATTACTTAATACACGATCCCTCCAGAAACATGAACTTCAGATCTTTGATCTGCAGCAGGAATCTTCTCCTGACTTGTTGTTCCTCACGGAGACCTGGCTTATGCAATCTTCCAACCCTACCCTAACGGCAATTGCTCCCGGCTATAAGATCTTGAGATTAGATTGCCAGGTCAGTAAAGGAGGTGGAATACGATTGTCTATAAAGAAAAATGTGTATGTAATTCGATCCCACTTGGTGAATTGGAGGGCACCGAATGTCTTGGCTTCCAATGCACCTTGTCAGCACAACAATCGTTAGCCGGCGCTCTGATTTACAGGCCCCCTGGTCCTACTAAATCATTTCTAAACTCGATCAGTGAGATGATGGCACCTCTTGCCCTCCGTTATCATCACTGCATGATTCTGGGGGATTTTAAGCTACATATGGATATTCCCACTGACTCGCAAGCCACTACCCTCACTGAATCATTATCAGTTTTTGAACTGGCTACTGCTGTCCTGCAACCCACACACATAATAGAGGTCACACCCTCGATCAGATCTTCACCAATATAACACTGGAGGTTGATGCACCCCTTCCCTTGTTATGGTCTGACCACTATCTTATTAATTTCAGGATACCTAAGCTGGGAGTGGGTCGTCATGTGACTGCTTTGAAGAAGGTAACAAAATTCAGAGCCCTCCACCGGATCATTCCTGCGACTCTTGGTGAAATGCTCGAATCTTCAACTTCCTTCCTTCTCGGAAACCCTGAGAGTGACGATTTGTTGCTTGAATCTTAGGTGCTCCACAATTAGCCTCCATGCAGTCGCATTCACCTAAGAAAACCAAATCCTCAGCTCCCTGGTTCAATCAGTTGCTTAAAGCCATCTCTAAATGACTGGAAAGGAAATGGCTGAAAAACTTTGATTTGGTGCTAAAAGTGAATACAAACAAGCACTTAAAAGTCATTATAACAAAGTGTATGAGGCAAAAAAGAATTACTTCTCTGTCAAAATAGAATCATCCAATTATAAAAGTAAGGAGCTATTTAAGATTGTAAAAGCCGTTTCACACCCAATCTCGGAGACTAAGGCCGTCCTGGCGTCCGCCGAATGGCCTCTAGCATTAGCAACTTTTTTCACGGAAAAATTGAGACTCTCAGGGAAGGCCTTCCATCTGACTGCGAATCGTTACCAGTTCCCTCAGCGGTACCCATGCCAGGAGCTGCCCCCTCGCTGTGGCTTTTTCCCCTGCTGTCACTGGAAGTCTCCCTAGCCACTATCAAAAATCTGAAGTCGGGCTACCCTACTGACCCCTGTCCAGCTAAAGTGCTAGCATACGTAGCACAGGCAATTAATCTGGTGGTTAATAACATTTTTAATACTCATTAGATAATGGACACATGCCTTCTAGGTGGAAACAGGCCAAACTTCTGCCTTTGCTCAAAAAGCCCTCAGCTGATCCTAAAATACCAGCAAATTATAGGCCGATCTCCCCGCTTCCAGTCTTTTCTAAAGCTCTGGAGAAATATGTTAAAACGGTGGTTACCAACTATGTGGAAACCAACAATCTTTTCCACATTAGTCAGTCTAGTTCAGAGCCAACCGTAGTACCGAGTCTGCTCTACTAGAGGTCTCCGAACACATCAAGGAAAGCCTGGATGGAGGAGGGAAAGCCATCCTGATCCTGTTAGACCTGTCAACGGCCTTTGATACTGTTCCTCATGATGGGCTCTTGGGCAGGATCCAGACTCTCGGTATTGGTGGCTCTGTTTTAAAATGGCTCACTTCCTTTTTGGAAGATAGGGACCAGGAGGTCTGGACTCCTCCTTTTTTGACTGGAATACCTGGTATGGATTTGGGGGTCCCTCAGTGTTCCATTCTGAGCCTCACATTATTCAATCTTTATATGTCCCCTATGGCTGTCTTGGCGGAGACACACCGAGCAAAAATTATTTCATACGCAGACGACACACAGCTCCTATTCACTTGTGACAAAGGTAAGAGCTTTGAGGGAGCCAAGATTAAAACCTGCCTTTCTAAAGTGTTTGCATGGTTAAGAATTAGCCAGCTCAAATGCAACCCTGAAAAGTAAGAAATTATTTTCTTTGGCGCCCCTCCGTCGGACGATTGGAGACTTTGGCGGCCTGAGGATATGTCTCCCCCTCTTGCCTCTCAACAAACGGTAAAGAACTTAGGCGTTATGGTAGACAATTGCCTCTCTATGAAAGCCCAAGTCCAATTGGTGGTGGGAATGTGCTTTGGCCTCCTTAGGATGCTGAGGAAGTTCCTTTCACTCCTGTCTTTGGACTGCAGGAAATCCATGGTCCAGGCATTGATTACATCAAGATTGGACTACGTGAACATACTTTACATTGGCCTCACGGAATACCTTCTCAAGCACCTGCAGGTGGCACAAAATGCTGCGGCCAGAGCCATTCCCATGCTGAAATCTAGGACTCATATGTGCCCCCATCTCAGAGCTCTCCATTGGCTCCCAGTAAAAAATAGAATCAGATTCAAGGCCTTGGTGTTATTCTTTAAGGCCTTTCACGGAAGGGGTGCAAGGTACCTTTGCAGAAGGATTACCCACTATGCTGTGTCTAGAACTCTGAGATCCTCCTCTATGAATCTAGCGGCAGTCCCAAAAATATCTCATGCCTACTCAGGCGGCACCTCTTTTAGGTTCCTCGGTGCGCAGGCCAGGATTGCGCTTCCCGCATCGTTGAGAGCGGTGCCGGATTTAGCAAATTTTAGGAAGCTCCTTAAAACTTTGCTCTTTAATCAATAATCCAGCTTCCCTTACCTGCTTCTTTTTTTCTCCTTCCCCTTCCCGGTCTCTCAACAGCCTTATTACAATTTAGGCGGACAGACCACCACAGCCCTGCTGCAGCCACCTGGAAACTTCCATTCCCTGGTGGTGGTGCGACAGTCAGGAGTCAGCAATATGTTTGACGGGACCACCGCGGTCCCGCCAAGCATACTATGAGTTTCCTCTCAATCGGCGGTGTCATGGAGGTTCCTCCTCCGTAAACACTGTGGTGGAGAGGAAACAAAGGGGGCCACGCAGGGCTCCCTGTGCCTTCTCCGCATGGGGATGCACACAGGGGGGCACAACATGTGGCCCCCTGTGTGCATGCACCCAAGTTCCTGCATGGCATTGACTTTTCAGTCCATGCTGCCCAGGAACTGTTTTTGCTGTTCCCATTGCGGTGCCCATTTTTAGAGACACCGCTGTGGGAACATCAAAAGCCAGTCCGCTAGACAGGAGGAAACTTCTAATCTGGCGGGCGATCTGACCATGGCTTTGGTGGTGCGGCGGGGCGGACCTGACGCCGCACCGCCAAATTTGTAATTGGGACTCTGGTGTATTGAGACTGCACCTATAACTGTAGGACATCAGGCTCTCTCAAAGGGTTTTACGTGGATGAAGAATGTTGCTTGGACAGTTGCCCTTCATCCTCTTGCAAGTGGAAGCTGGCAGGCATGACTTCATCTGCCTGTATTATCTTGTGCCAATGAGCTACTTAAAGCGCCTTTTGTTAATGGATTTGACTTTACAACAAGGGTGACAAGAACTCAGTGTGCCGCATGAGTAGCACAACCTGTATTCCGTTTGAAACTGAATATAGTTGGAAAAACCAGGTGCAGGAGTGGGGCAAGCGCTACAATCTCTCTGGGCCATTAAGTGGATACTGTTTAAGTATGGCTACCAACGGTGGCGGCAGGATACACCCACCTAGTTGTTCCCACCTTCCCACTCACCTGGGTTGAACTTGGAAAGGATAAACAGAAACATATCTATAGAGAAGGTATATGCTGGGCACAGAGAAGCTTTTAGAGTGCATTAGCTGAAGTATTTTCTTATTTGTCTGAAGCTGTATTTCCTAGGTGAAGATTTTTGCATTATTTAGAAAGTCTTTGTTGCATCCTTCCTGGGCTTGGCTCTGGCTTGTTCTATGCCTCCATTGTGACGCAGGGTGTATAACTGCTTCAGGTGGAGACATCACACATCTGCATCTGATGTGGTCTGCAGTACTGCTCATTCAGAAAATGGTTGCAGTGTGTGGCGGCTCACATGTCTGCTTGTGATGGAGTGCATGGCACACGCATCTACCAACGGTACCCACATTGCATAAAACTACGGAGACATGACATTAATCCAGGGGCTTTATGGAGGATCCCCTTCCACAATTTTGGATTCTGTACGGGATTTAAACTATGTTCTCTGGTTTGTGGTTCTCTGGTTGGTTGTTCTCTGGTTGGTCGTTCTCTGGTTGGATGTTCTCTGGTTTGTGGTTCTCTGGTTGGTGGTTCTCTGGTTGGTGGTTCTCTGGTTGGTTGTTCTCTGGTTTGTGGTTCTCTGGTTGGTTGTTCTCTGGTTGGTGGTTCTCTGGTTGGCCCATGCCCAGTCCAGGTCCTACGAAGCTTTCACTCCTCATGTCCTTTTATGTTTTGAAAAGTCCCTTGTGGTTGTTCACGGCCCTTCTGAAACAATGTCTATTGAAACAGACAATCATGCTACATTTTCGGATGAAGTCCTGACTCCATCCCTTTAATCTTTTCCCATTTCTTTCTTGCTCCAGAGATCGCAGAAGGACAGATGGCCAGTGTGCTCTGGAACTTTTTGGAGGAGGCCGATCACCTGGAAGGTTCTCATTCTGGACTTCAGGCCTCACCGCATAGCTGATCTGTCCTGCTGGCAGCGCTTCATGGCATGCAACTGTCGATTGATGTTGATAGTGTCTTGCCCAATATAATTAGATCTTTAAGGAACACTTGGCATCAATAAACCAATTCCGCTTGGTCATTAACACTTCAATTGTTGGGGTGTCAGACCTAAAGTAGTTCCTATCCTTTCCAAGAAGCCAATTCCTGCCATTCGCCTTTCAATCTTCCTCCTCCAAGGTACGAGTGCTGACCTGCAGAGTGCCACAGGTGCCTCCAGATCTCACAGCCCTGTTTCATATCTGTGTTGAGCTATTAGGATTTCCCATCTAGCCACATTCATTAAACTTCAGATTGTATGTTGGTGAGACAACCTCATCAAACATCAAGGGGGTGAGATGTAAGTGCCAAGACCTCTTTTCCAACAAATGCATGAGACTTGTCCAGGACTGGGTGAACAGTCATTGTCTTAAGCTACACTCAGAAAAACAGGGATGATGGCTGTGGGAGGTTGTGAGGACCTCTACATCCTTCATAATGGCCCCTCTCAGAAAATCAGTTTTTCTCCTTACATGTGAAAGCCATCCTATCCCAGATCACCTTGTTGACATTTCTTACTAAGGTTAATTTGCAGGAAAATAGTCTTACTTTGTAAGTCTGGCTTGACACAATAGTTTTCTGCCAGAGCATTTGTCACGACTCTTCTAAACAAGCATTGGTAAAGCCAATAGGCCTCGCCTCTGTGTGAGCTATTGGCTTTAGCAATGTTGTTCACCAGTTTCGCTGCTGTTCAGCATGGATAAAAGTGAGTGAGGTGGGGCGGGGTGTGATGCGGTAGATTTGGGGCAGGGTAGATTGGAGTATGCTTGATTGGGTTGGATAGATTGAGGTACATTGGGGTGGGTAGATTGGGGCAGATTGTGGTGGGGTAGGTTGGGAACGATTGGGATGGGGTATATTAGGGTGGATAGATTGGGGCGGGCAGATTGGAATAGGGAGATTGGGGTGGTGGATATACTAGTGGGTGAGATTGGGCTTATTGGGGTAAATTGGGGTGGGGTAGATTGGGGAAGGTTGGTTAGATTGGAGTGGGGTAGATTGGGTGGTATAGATTGGAGTGGGTTACATTGGAACGGGATAGATTGGTGTGGGTTGGGTGGGGTAGATTGGAGTGGGATAGATTGGCTTGGGGTAGATTGTAGTGGGGTAGATTGAAGTAAATTTGAGTCATGTTGATTGGTGTAGATTGAAGTGGTGTAGATTTTAGTGTGGTAGATTGTAGTGGGGTAAATTGGGATAGATTGGAGTGGGGTGGATTGAGATAAATTGGAGTGGGGTAAATTGGAATGGAATAGATGAGGTAGACTGGAATGGGGTAGTTTGAGTGGGGTAGATTGGGGTAAATTGGGTGGGGCACATTGGGATGGATTGTAATGGGTAGATTGAAGTGAGGTAGATTGGGGTAAATTGGAGTAGGGTAGATTGGTGTAGATTGGAGTGGGACAGATGGAGGTAGACTGGAGTGGGGTAAATTGTGTGGTGTAGACTGTAGTGGGGGTGATTAGGGTAGCTTGGGGGGGTAGGTGCGTGCAGATTGAAGTGGGGTGGAGTAGGGTGAATTGCAGTGGGTTGGAGGTTCTGGCAATGAAGAAGGGGAGCAGTAGCATATGGCGGTAAGGGGAGAAGCCGTGCCATGAAGATGGAGGAGCAGTAGTGCGATGAAGAGTGAGGGGCATCGGTGCCATGAGGTAGTGGCAGCATTATTGCAATGAAGTGCAGATTCCTCTCAATTATCAATAGCTGTGTAGGACATTTGTTTTCAAAAGTGAAAAAAGTAATTTTCCAGCCCAGGACACATTTATCCCTTTGCAGGTACACGAAGAAAACCCCAACTTTCCAGTTTCGAATACTTGGGAGCTGTTTTACATGTAGTATATTGTGTGTCATATTTTTGTCTGTGTATGAAATTTGTTTTGCTCCAAGCGAACAACTGCAATTTTGATTAATTCTGTTTCACAGCATATCAGCTTCATTTCTTATTAGTCTGTAACTAGAATGTCGAGTAAGCCGTTCCAGGGTTTATTTGCATGCCCATAATGCCATGGGCTCTAATTGCCGATTTTAACTGCATCCTTCTTTTAATAGTCTTTTAGTCACATCAGCAATATGTTTGAAAGTTGCCTGTAGACAGCACAGAATTCCTGGGCAGTGGGCCTAAGTTTTCAAAATCACTAGGGCCCACTGCACCACTGAGGGGAGGGGGCAGGTAGGGGCAGGGCTGAGGGCTGAAACTGAAAAGAACCAACACAAATGGGAAAAGGAACGAGTGAAAACACTAGGACTAGTATGGAGTGCGTAAAGACAATTAAATAAGTAGCTCTATAAAATGGAAGCAGTGGATGGACACAAGTACTTGGTCCATGCTCTAAGGGGAGGGTCAAACACAAGAAGAGGTAGGACGCATGCATGCCATGGAAATCTGCAATGAAGGATATGAGAGCAACATTTCAGCTAATAAATAGCAAGCCTGTAGGCGGGCTGTAGCCCACTAACTGTAAACAACATGTCTCAAAGAGACCTAAAAATGCATATATAATGGCCTGCAGAACCGTAAAATGATCTCCCCTCATGATATTCACTATCTAGTGTATCATTGTGCCTCCTCGTAAGTGCTTCCATTGAAATGCATTGGCTCTGTTGTTTTCAGCATGTGGCAGGAAATATTTGGTGAACACAAAGAAATGCTCAGTGATAACCAAACCCTAACCAGCTGAGTGGATGAATGCATCCATTGTAGTTATATGTTCATAACCTCAAGGTCATAGATTTACACCTGGAAGTCTACTCAGCCATTCATGCTTCCCAGGTTATTAACAATTAGTGCCATCCCATTGAGAGGCGAATGCTCTCAGTACCTTGCGATGAAGTAAACCGTTATGTGTGCTACAGAAGTGTGGTTATTACTTTGTATTGATAGCTGCCATGGTTTCAGATTGCGATGTGTGACATTTTCATAAATTCACTGCAATTATGAGTGACATTCAGCAACTATGAGTGAGACTTTCTCGCAAGCAAAAATCAAGCAATGAAGATGAGGGAGACATATACATTTCAGAAATGACACCTATTTGAGCAACCAGAAACTCTAAGATCTTAAACAGCTGCAAAGCAGCAGTGCTGCTGGGAAATTCCATCTGTAACTGGCTCTGCATGAGACCATGATTGTGCAGAAGCAGCGCACCTACCTGCTCCCACCCACTCCTCTAGTAGTTATCAGTGCTGTGGGCTTCAGTGAGTAAGCACCCCCAGGTGCATCAGCTTCAGTGCTCCCAGGCCCCATGCAGCTCCAGCGTGCTCATCAAGCGGTTATGCCTATTTTTTGGTGGCTTTTCACACAGCATGTCATGATTCCCCCTCAGCCCTACAGGCCTATAAGCTGCCTCAGGTAATGATCGTGTCTCTGTGGTTGCAGGCCCGGGGGCATTGCAAGCAGGTAGGGGGCCATCCAGGCTCTGGTGGTGTTAGTGTCAAGGGTATATACCCCGGGAGAGTGGAAGCGTTTCAGACCTTTGTGGTCCCCGGGTAGCACCCGCTAGCAGCTGGAGTTAATGCGGGGCCTAGGGCAGTGAGGGACTAGTGCGGCCCGCCGGCTGTCTCAGATCGCATCCTCTGGGTATGCACACTACATTGCGGCTGGGCCAGAAGTCTCGCTTGTGCGTCTGGCCCTTCCTCACCTTTGATTCCGGGTCATCCTCTACCTTCTTTCTCTGCTCCTGCAGTTGTTCACCATACTCCCCTGAGCCTCCTCTCAGTGTGGCCCTGTCGGGCTGCGCAATGGTATGCGCAGTCGCTCACTGCTGTTGCCGGTAAATCACTGAGGTGCCACCATCGTTCTCTCAGGGTTGATACGATTTTATAGACCAAAGCAACACTTAACTTTTTGCTTGGCTGTGCATGCACGTTTCGGTTCTGAAATCCCAGCGCATGTAGAGCTGCCAGTCAGAACTAGGAGAAACATCACAGCCTGCTGCATTAGTCCCGGGGGCGGAAAGATTTGCATGTGCCAGCCTCCAGGGATGATGGGGGGGATCAGTAGAAATGCAGTCATTCGCAATAAGGTCGGTTCCATTAGCAAGAAATTAGATGGGGCAGCAAGACTTTATTGCCTGCAAGGACGCCATTCCAGATAGTTTCAGTCAGCATAGAAGTGCTACGGATTGACAGCCGAGGCAGGCGCTATGCTTATAATGCATGACTTTCCATTTCGGAGCGGTGATGCGGATCACCACACTGCAATCCGTTAGTCTAACGCCTGATGCGTGGCACTTAGCAGGGCTGATGCGATAATGACAAGACCTCCTTCCTCCTTGTCAATAAATGTCCGAACTTCCTGACTGCTACTGTCTAGACCAGTCTTTGTGCTGTCCGCGCTGATGTAGCATGTTCATTGGGCAGCCACTGAGGTCCGCACAAGGCAGAGCACGATGGCTTGTGATTGGCTGAAAGCTGCTTGCATTGCGGGGGAGAAGCATCTTATGGCTGGGCAAGTCTTCCTTTCACTTATGCCTGCCCTCAGTGAGTGACAGACCTCATGCCTTTCACTGTGCAGTGCCCCATACGTGTGGTAGGGTGAACAGAATCGGATGGAAATTTCTTTATGTTTTCACTAATAATAAATAGTATGCAACTTTCCGCACTATTTCACAGCTTCATTTATATATGTATATCTGTATCCTTTCACATCTCCTGTCCGCTTTGAAAAGGCCCTAGGCTACCTGGCTCTACAGGGTAAAACACGCCTTGGCTGGATCCTACTCCAAGAACTTCTAATCTGCTGATTAACCGAGGACTATAAATACACTGTTTAGAAAATCAAAGAATATACTTGAGAAGAATAAAAAAAAAATCTTACCTTAACCCCTCAAAATAAGTCCCAGAAAGTGTTTATATCATATATAATAAGTATGATTGTTATGTGAAGATGTTAAAAACATACTTGGTGCTATCTAACCATTAATAATCAAATGTTGCCTACACCAAGCCCCTAAACTCTCACTACAAGACAGAAAACACAGGAGTAGGGCCTTACACGTTCTAAGGTCAATAGACACACTGATCTATTTAAGGTACACAATTTAAAAGCGGAAACAAAGGGCCTGGCCAGTCAATTGTAGGACTTTTATAGGTAAATAATTAGGTTCTAAAATAAGAAATTAGTGGCTACTGTGTTGTGGTGGATACAGTGGGGGCTAGTGTTGGTGTGGAGATACCAAGAAGATATGCATATAATGGTGAAACCCAAGTCAGAAGGAGATCTATCAAATTGAAGACAAAAACTTGACACCGTCTTTAGGAGCTCATTATGCACATATTTTTGTAAATGACTAAATTGTTTTTGAGCAGTGTGCACCCTGTTGGGTATAAAGTTATAAATATATATAGATAAAGCCGGAGGTACAACTTAGGACATGTGAGAATGGCTTGTGGGAATCCATAGAGGCTTCGGAGGGGTTCTCCCCTGTTGTTTGTGTGCACAAGCCAGAAAGAAATGTGCCCATGTGTATTGACCTCCGGAAGCTCAATAAGAGCATTTCTTTACATCTGCACCAACTACCAAATGTCGGGGCATACCAGCCAGGATTCTATTAGGTTCTTTGTGTGTACACCCGCTGATAGCCCTCACATCCCGGAACTACTATGCACATCAGGAATGGAGACTATTCACTTGCGGAAGTGATCCAGAGATAGATAGGGAAAGGAGAGAGAGAGAAATACTGAAATAGAGTTAACCCTGGTGCTGGACATTGCTTGGGTCAGGAGACGTACCAAAGGCCTCACTAATAGGACTATGAAAATTTGCTGCATCAGCTTATATGAAGCAGGCAACTACAAGTGAGTATGAGGTACTGTTTGGTGTATTGTAGCAGCAGTACAAGCAAGAATCTGGCTTACCAGTTAACGAGGTGAATGTTGTTGTGATGAACCTACTACAGACCAAGCTATTGACCAGTCTACCAGGAGGACATCACTGGATGCCACCACAAACCCAACTGGGCAAGAGCTGAGGAACAAAGCAAGAGAGAGAGAATACCTGGAGGTGCAGTCGTACAGAGCACAGTAGTGAAGATGAAGGAAACCTAAGGATGCGAAAGAACCAAAAGGGAAATATAATCAATATAAGGGACACAACTAAAGGCATGTTGTCAGGCATCATCTCCATGTTTGATAGACCCTTGAATAACGGCTCCACCCTTTATCCTACCGAAGTGTCTTGAAATCAAGAAGTGAGTAAAACCTCTAAGCCAGAATCAAGTTCAGCAGTCTAGTCACAGTTTCTGTTACTCCATTCTCCAGAGCCTCCACCTTCAACTCGTGCTATGCCCCATCCTATGTCTTAGATGAAACAGGACCCGGTCAGATTCCTATGGAAAAATAGTTTTCCACTGTAGACGCATTGTCTGAATATGATCTTATGACATGTGTCATCAACTGGCAGCATTTAGTGCAGACAGATGCCTTTCGGTTGGCTGCCCCAGCATTTTATGCAGAAAATAATATTTGCAACCATAAGGGGTGTGTCCTGTTTTCCAAGGTGACAACCTTATAGGTAGCATGATTGAAAAAAAGAACATATTAGCAGATAGAAAGTAAATCGCCTTAGAGCCTTGTTAAGTAAGTTATAAAGTTAACCTAGTCACCTGTCACGGTCACAAACATAAGAGCAAGGGGGACATCATTAAAAGTCGACATTATAAAAGGCAAGCAAGATACGTCTTCCGTCGTGGATAAAGATAAACTGTAATCTCACTAGGACTTAATGAAATACTACATAAATCCTTGATAAAACGTTTACTATACCGGATCATTTATACAAAGAATGCAGAATTTGTTTGGAGAAAGGAATGAGAGAATTTTTAATGTTTCAAATTGCTCTTAGCCAAGTTGCCTATTTTGCATCATTTTAATGTGGAAACAATGATTATCCCCCATCTTGATGTGAGTGCACGGAGTGCGGATTTGGCCTCAACAAGAAGCAGTGAATAGATACCAATGGCCTCTGCATCCTGCCGCTCAAAGGCACTGTAAATATCCCTGGGAAAAGTGAAAGGTTTTTGCTTGCAACTGGGACTCAGGCCACATTTTTGTGAGGAATTCCTTAGAAGATGGGAACTCTTCATAAGCCTTAGACATTACTGTCCACAAAGGGTCTAGGAAGAATAGACCAAGAATTATGCAGTGTTTAATATACATGTGTGAAAAATAAGGCATGTGGCATGTGCTCATACCATGGTAGCAATCTATTTAGGATCTCTCTTTGCTCGTGTAGACACAGCAAAACAACTGTGTGACAAGGAAGAAGCTGCTGTTTTCTATATTTAGTTTGTATTGATTTTCCAAAAGCACAAAAACCAACCAGAACAATCCGGAAATAAGACTGCTTAAACATCTAACACTTATTTAAGTTTTAGCCGTAAACATAAGCACTATTCACAAAGGTTACTTTTACTTGTGAGTAATTTACACATGTAATTTTCTCTTACACTTTTGAGGAACTTTACTACTTTTGTCAAAATCTGAGAGTAAAGTTACTCAAAAGTGTAGCCTTCCATGTCTCCTCCCACTGAAAAAGGGTGTGGAGCCAAACATTTAAATGTAAGTTACTATTGCCACAACAGAAGCAGTAGTAAATCCAGCAGCACACATGGCCAACCACTGATACTGCAACACCATCCCAGAGAAAATAATGGAGACAGGGACATAAAATAACACGGCATAGGAAATTATGTGAAATAAAAAATATAACAAAGTTAAACAAATATATACAAGTAAAACATATATGTTATTAAACAAATATATACAAGTAAAACATATATGTTATTATTTAATTATAAAATATTTTAAAACCTATTTTGAATTTAAAAATGAATCTAAGATTACATTTTAGTAACATATATTCAAATTACTTTCAGTTATTTCTATAGATAACTTTTAATATTAGTATGTTAAAAATGTCATTTTTTATTTATGTGGGAATTTATGTTCTAATTTGAACTTCAGAAAAATAATTGTAATATATGATATATTTAAATTAATTAACCCTTTAATTCTAAATTAATAGTAATGTAGCATGTTTTCTTTTACATTTAAAATAAATGTATAACATTGCTTTACAATAGTTTTGAATACAAAATATTTTTACAATTTTTTCTAAGTTTAATAATCTTTTTTAGTTTTCCCTATACTTTACCATGCAGAGATCTCAACCCTGTCTGTGGAGTATTCCTTTGGTAAAGTATAAGGACTCAAAAAAACGTAGAAACAAACTTGCTCAGCTGAAACAGTTTGTTACTTGTGAAGTCCGTCCACTAATTCTCATGAGCCCAGCAAAGCGCCTGCTTCTATACTTGGTGAGAATTTAGTCTTGTGAATAATACTAGAAACTATGTGGTTTATTTACAAGGGGATAGGGCTATCATAAACTCACTTTTAGCGACGTTCTGGTGGCGCTATGCCCTACTCCATATTTACAAAGCGGCGTTCAGCAACTTTTGTGGCTTAGTGCCTCATTGTAAATACGTCCCCTTTACATGCATCACTTTGCGTGAAAGGGGCATGCAATGGGTGTTGTTGTGGGCATTCCACCGCCACACCCATTGCTTTTTGACTCTGATGCAGATTTACAAGGATCTCTAAATCTGAGGCAGCGCCAAAACTTAATGCCATGCAAGAGCAGGCATTAGAATGGTGAAATGAGGAGAAATACGTTTATTTCTCCTTGTTTTTGTTTTTTCTATGTGTGCTGCATTAAATTATGACGATTTGCTACTTCTATTTCTGCTGCAGAATGCAGCACACATAGAAGTAACAAATCACCATTAATGATTGCTTATATGCAGGAAGGGGCACCTTCCTGCACATAAAAAATCATTCCCTGCAATGCATGGACCCTTGCAGTATGGTGCAAGGGTGCCTGTGTTGGTGCTAGGCAGCTAATTTTAGTGCCAGCGAGAGGGAAAACACAGGATTGCACCGTTTGTGTTGTAAATACGGCGCTTCCCTGCATTTCGATAATGCGGGAGCGCGGCATTGCTAATTTTGGCGCAGCTCAGCATTCCAACATTTCCTTGTAAATGAGGCAGGAATGGCTCAGCACACAGCTATAGTTATATATAGTTATATATAATCAACATCTTTCCGAAATTCTGACTTTGGACTACGCCGCTAAACGACATTGTGCATGGTCCTGTTTACCAAACCTTTGTTTACCTATTCTCACCAACATAATATAGTTGTACGTCTTTTCAATACAGAGATTAATGATTTTCAAACATCCGTCTACAGTATTTTGTGTTACATTGGATTTTGCACGCATCGCTTTTATTGAGCCTTGAAGAAGTTTCGTTGGGGCGAAACGCGCTGCGTCGACTATGAACTGTATGCTGTGCTTTTAAAAAAAAGATCAGAAAATTTGAAAAAAGAATAAAAGAAAATTACATCATTAAGAAACTGAAGTCCGTTGTGAATCCTTTGGGAGACATTGTGTTATTGTTCATGTATTCATAACCATCTGTTACTGACGTATACAATTGTTGATTATATATAACTATAGCTGTGTGCTGAGCCATTCCTGCCTCTTGTATCTTTGGCTTTGCCAAATAATAGGGACGTAAGGAGGTCACGCCCCTGACTCTCTGCACCGCACCCTTGCAAAAAAACTAAAAAAATGAATAAATAAAAACTATTAAAAACTAGACTGACTGGTGCAGGCCCCTAGTGCCCTGATCTTCTGTTCTTTGCATGTCCTTGTAAATGGACCTTTTCTGCAGCGTAGAGTATAAATGTGGGTCTTGTTTTCTCTAGCATGGCTTAGCCGCATATCCCAAGTATGGAAATATCCTTTTTGCTGATCTTCGTGTTTCACAAATACTTCATTTCTGCAATAAGCTCTCTACAGATTAAATTTAATTTGAGTTTGTTTTCTTCACAACTTGGATTGGTTGTTAGAGAAATATATCGGGGTTCCAACATTTCACTATTTTAACGGATCTTAATAGCCAATGGTTTGCTGTCAAGTTAACCTAGTACTTCTTATCACCATGTAGTTTACTAATATTGGTATAACCCCAAGATAACAGGGTCAGACGCAAGCAGCTTCTCTACAAAGTCACTTCAGTGCCTCATGGCATGGTGTTATCCTATTATTAACCCACAAAGGATTCAACCATCTAACTCTAGGACATGTCTAGAGGCGAAATAAAAGAAATCACAGCTTGACTACTATAGTTATACTTGGGATGTTGCCAAAACTAAGACACAACACTTTGACTCATCGGTTGTGGGCTATTTTTCTAAGAGAATTGTATTGAAGTTGGAGCAGAGGTTGACCTCTGAGGTAATTGAATATTATGTTGTAAAAAAGATGATTCAAAGCATAATATTGACAGGAGTTTATGTTAAGTGTCAAGTACCTTAACATTGGACCACTGGGAGGTCTGTATATTTGGAATGAAGTTAGTTGTTCACATAGACATGCTTCTGGTCGACCATGGAGATGGAGCCAATATTCTGTCACCAAGGCCAATGGAGGTGGTGAACAGGTTATGCATTTTGTTTGCAGTTAAGTGGAATTTATTGTGCAGTTATGTGTAATCTGTGTTTCGTGGGGGTCTTGTCTTTGTGTTGTAATTTGTGGGTTGGGTTAGAATGAAGGTGGTATGTCCTGTGGAATGTGGGGATGACCTGTGCAGATGTTGTGTGTAATGTTGCAGGAGTGGAGAAATGTAGCTTGTTTCTGAGCAGTCCACCCTTCTGCACTTGTAAAGCGCATGCTGCCAGGAATGGCTCCACATGTTTTTATCCCTGTGTGCCAATAAACTACTTAATGATCCTTCACCTTCATTAATTCACTTTTGTAACAGGTACTCTAACCTATATTTAGATCTTTCTCAGTCCATTAGAACAGCAAATAAAACAATATAGTTTGCTACTTTGCCAGAGGTGCCTACGTGTGACTCGTATAGGATTCCATTTCAGAAGATTGTCACATTCTGAAGAAGGCACGCAGCATGCAGGGACCTCTATGGCATCTCATGATGATTTGGGGAAGAGTTTATTTGGTGAATGCATTTTGTTTTTGCATACATTTGCGGTAACATGCAATGCACTGTGATTTGAGGGACATCTAAACCCTAAAATGTTATCAAGCGTCATCAACGGTTCTCCATTGAAAATGTAAATCAACTGGTCGATACATTCAATTAATATAGTTCAGATTACCTTGCAAGATTTTCTTGCCAGAATGCTAGTACTTTTCACTAATGTATACAGATTATTAAATGTAATTTAATATTATAATAGGTGTTGTTGCTCTTAGACAAGGCAGCTTCTGCATGTATTGTATCATCTGCTTGTCACCAGTGAGACTGCAGGAAGCTGGCATCCAAGGTCCCACACTTCATTGGAGTTGCTCCTTCCTGTCAGGTTGCACCCAGTCAGTCAGTCTGACCTCCTTCACCTTGTATGCCATCAACCTCATCTGCGGAGTTCCACAAGGATACTCACTGAGCCCCACTCTGTACAATGCGTACATGAGGCCACTCTCCAGCATCATCAGCGCTCATGGAATAAACCTCATATGTTATGCTGGTGACACCCATCTCAGATTCTACCTCACTGACAAGACACACTACACCTGAACCAATTTCTCCACCTTCATGACCAAAGGTGCAAGATGGATGAAAACTAACTGCCCCCAACTCAACACAGGAAAGATGGAAGTAGTAATCTTTGGCTCTGGCACTCCACCTGGTGATCTGCTGAACTTGGACCCACACCCCTCTCAGCAACCAATGCAAAGAACCTCAAAATAGTAATCAGGAACCCACTCACCATGATTAGCCAAGTGATCCCAGTCTCAGTTTCCTGCTTCCACACACTCAAGATGATCTTCAAATGGCTCGCCTTCAACACTGGCTGAACCCTTACCAGAGCCCTCATCAACAGCAACACAGTCTATACTAGAATCAACGCTCAATTGACCAGAAGACTTCATACCATACAAAGCTCAGCTGCCAAATTCACCCTCAACCTCACATCCCAAACCTCAAAGAGCTCCACTGGCTCCCAATCCACAAACAAGTACTCATAAATACAAAGCCTTACACAACATTGACCCTACGTACCTTAAAAAACGCATAAACTTCCACAAACCTACCAGACCCCTCTGCTCAGCCGGAATCCTACTCACACACATCCACCTCAGATACTGGACCAGATCCGGCAGTCGTGCCTTCTCCTACCATGCTCCTACAGCCTAGAATTACCTTTCCATGCACATCAGAGCCGCATTCTCAGTCCTTGAATTCTGCAAGAAACTGGACACAGGGTTCTTCACCTAGTCCCAACACTGGGCTGATCCGACCCTGATCTGGCCCATACGGCTCCTGCTTCAGTGCTAGTAAACAGTCCTTGGTAAGTTGTGCGCTATACACATGCACATAACATAAGATAACATAACATAACATTCTGGTTCTTGCAGGCATTTATTTTAAGTCCGTTTTGGAATTCAGGGGTTGATCCTCTTGTTCGGCTACATGTATTCTGCAGTTTGTGATGTCTTCCTCATCACAAAATTTCACATTTGGCTGGATTTAAAGTTTATGTCTCAGTACATGTAAGCAATACACAAAGATATGCTTCACAGTTTACAACCTTCAGGGAACTAGACTTTTTATCAGTTGCTCTAACTTGTTCAATGGTGAAATGCCTTTGTTGAGAAGCAGGAGTGCCCTTAGCAGCAAAGCATTAGGCCCAGACACCAAGATAAGATGTTTGATGTGCAGGTGTGCTTTCACTCAAAGAGGTAGCTTTAGCATTCATACCAATCACAAGTTAGTCCCAAGTAAGCCCATATGGTATTCTGGTGATTGCAGCCTTTCATGTCGCAATCTGTCATATTTTGTCTCAATTTATAGTTGGTCTCAAATTTCGTGCAAACATTCTCTTAGATACCTTTCACAATTTTATCAATCTTCAGAGAACCTCAGCTTTTTAGCAATTGCTCTGCAATGATATTTTCAAACAATAATAACTAAACAGCCTCATTTTGATGCAAGGGTGCATTCCCTTAGGAGCAAGCAAACAAGCTCAGGGCTCCTGCAGGAAACATTTCACATTTCTTCTGAAGCTCTCTTGTCTGAGTGCAACCACATTTCCTAAATTCTCTGAATGCAATGTGGCGAGGGGTGTCCTTCATTCTGATTAAGTGGATCCAGTGTGCTTGGAGCAATGTTATCTTATTATGGTGCTGGCAGGTCTTGTAGCTGTGTTTTAGTGATTGGTTTACAACTCTACCAGTATTTGAGATGAGTCTGTAAAGGGATTATAGCCTTGACCGGGAGGATTGTGGTAAAGGGGATCCAGGTAAAAACCTTGCCAGCGCCACCATATTGATGGAGGTAGCCAATCCACTGGCAGAGCCTGCCCAGGCTCCATCACGAGGTCCATCGCCAAGCAATGCTCACAATGCCAGCGACAGTAGCACAGCGGCCTTCCAATCAGAGCAGGATCATTTACTGCAATGTTGCTGCTGTGAAAGATGTCTGTGCAGATCACAAAGTATACACACTGCAACCTTAGCATGCCCCCGCTTCCAGCATGCAATTCTATATGGTGGAGAGATGTGGCGCAGTGGGCAGAGCAGCTGACTCCAGAGCGCGGGGCTCACGGTTTGATCCCCAGTGCCGGCAGTAGCTCAGCATCACGTGACTCTGGGCGATAGCTCGCTTAATCTCCCCAATGATCCCCAGCACCTGGAATCCCTGATGGGTGATAAGTTTGCACTTTACAAATGTGGAATTTAATTTAATTTTAACTTATATATATGTACATCCCTCCTTTGTCAGATAAGATCTTTCGGCCGCAGAGCCGTGTCATAGGCCTCGCACAGATGCTCATTCAGCTCGATAGGTAGGCAGCTCTTTCAACATCTGGCTTATAAGACTTGTTGGTGGCCATCTACTGTTTCCTCAAGCTCAACCTCATCACAACTGAGCTGCTGACTGTGAGCAACCAAAACGACAGCTGGGACAGTGACTGGTGGCCAGCGCCATGCGTCAAAAATGAAATCACTATGCACTGTGCTGTAGTATAGCCTCTGTCTTGTGGCACAAATAACTGTAGTGTCCTTTTTCTATTTCCTTCTTCAGCAACTCAATAGAAAAATGTTGATATTTTTACCAAAGCTTACTCACGCTATGGAAATCACTTCCTGCATGTTATCCCACCTTAACTATTGCAATAGCGGTTACGTGGGACTACCCAAGTGCGCCCCACACTGGGTTTCTTCTTATCCTGCATATTTCTCTCAGATACCTGGGTCCAAAGTTCCAAAATGTGGTATCTTTGCATTCAAGATGGGTCCACAATCATCAGTCTTTTAAGAAAATGTTAAAGAGGGTCTTATTTTGTGAGGTGAGTGGTTGCTGCTTGTGAGACAGACGCTGATATTTCTTTCTGGCTGCTTAGTGTGATAAAGCCGCTTGGTGCTGTACTTTGCACCACCCAAGTAAAAATAAAAATAAATTTTTCAGATGTATCAAAAATGGGACCTGATCAAGGATTTCTGTAGCAGGTGCTTGGCTTCCGGGTGTTCTGGAGACGAGTGGGGTTGGAGGTCGTTTCAGGAGTGGTCACTTTGAGGGGGCGCGGCTTTCTCCTGTTAGGTCCTGATTGTGCACTACAACTAGCAGCTGCATTATAACTTTATTGTAACAGACTGCAAAATAAGTACAAAAACACATGTCGGCATACTGTCTTTACATCACTAACATGACAGTGTGGTGAGGGAGTTGGCTCATATATATGACATAGAGTGAAGTGTTCCCAACATGGAGAAACTCCGTTTTTCCTGGAGATCTTTCCGCTGGACCCTCTTTGCTTTCGCTTTTCAAACCTCACTATCCATTTTGACCTGTTCTCTAAAATATATTTTTATGGCATTCTCCATATTATTATTTTCACTTAGCACTCTCCGTGAATGCTGTATTTGCAATTATGACAATTGTAGATGTATGTTCTGAGGTACTGAGGTATCTTCTACTTAATGCAGTTTTTCAAATAACACACATAATATTTAGGAAAAATGAGGCACTAACAATGAAAACAATAAAACTGCTCCTGTGATCTTCATCGAACGGAAATAGAAAATGCAAATCGTGATACACATTCTGTCCTGTTCAAGGTTGCTGCCAAGCTGCGATATGAGAAGCAATAGGAAGAGAATGGGACCCTTTGCAAAGAGCGGTGACCAATCTGAAACACAATTGGTGGACACAGCAGCAAGATGCTTCACAAACTGATGTTTGTAGAAGGAAGCATAAAATATTTACTCACTATTTAGTAAAATATGCATGGGTTGTTGAATCTATTCGTCCAATCAGTTTTGAGGAAATCATAGAACTAGTCTGCTTTTCCAAACTCTGCTTGGGACCGAGGCCCATGGGGTACTTGTACCTCCGGGGGTGCGGGCAGTGGTGTGCCCCCTGAATATCGAATCAACAATATCGATGGGACAGACTCTCAAGAACATAATATTGACAGGTAAGTAAGTCTAGATTTTCAATACCTAACTCTACACATATGTCCCTACGTGGTACATGTATATTTTAGGAATGTAGAAGTGGAGTTAGGAATATTAAATGTATTTTATTTATTTATTTATTTGAGAGCTTTATATAGTGCAAACTTGGCCATTGGGTTTCAGAGCACTTAACATAATAAACAAAGGAAACAATTTATCCACCCCTAAACTGATGGTTACATGATCTGTGAGGTTATAAAATTGTAAATATAAGTTACATGGTTTCTAGCAAACACGTTATAATATATACATTGTTGTATACATCGTTAAAATTATGTTTGACGTATACAATCTATCCTCCGCAGGTGTGGTGGTCATTTGGTCTGAGATGTTACCCAGTTGGTTGCATAGTTACGAAGTCTGCATGGAGTTACTTTATGGTCAATGCAGGGAAGGTGGTTATTCCTCTTTTCCGCAGTAATTTAACGGCTCTTTTGAATTGTGCCATCGACGGGTTTGATTGAATCTTCAGTGGAAGATAGTTCCAGATTCTGGGCGCATTTCCTCTGAATTATCGTGTGTATGTAACATCTTTCTTGATTCTAGGTGGCTGCAGCAGTAGTGTGCCAGAGTTCTGAGTGTGCAATTCCTACCTGATCTTGTCAGTTTACTCGTTAGGTAATTCAGTAAATCTATATTTCCTCTATATGCACTTACCTTTCGATATTTTATCGTTCGATAGTCTGTCCTCGATATGCCACAATAGTGTTGTTGTCGGTAATCAGTAGTTCAACCAGGACAATCCGGCCCATTATAATCTGGACCCTGAGGGCTCGCAAAGAAATGTAGAATTACAAGTGGACTCAGTAAGTCTGGGTCCAATTCTACCATTAATTCCCCATTTCCCCCCAGATTTACACGTGGAGATTTAAACTGTTTACAGTAGCTGAAATCTCCATGTGAAATTGAAAATGTGTAATTCCGATGGGACTTATGTGTTGAAATCTTTATTCGGCATACAAAAATACCATAAAAGATACAATTCATATATAATAAAAACATAACATTTACAGTATACAGCTTTTGGGGAATATTCTTACAAGGTACAACTTCATCATAGCCATCATATCTTGTTACTTTAAATAATTTCAGAAAACAGGTGCCCTACCTAAATTTTAAAACCAATAAACATATATCACCCAGTAAATTCAGGTTTAGGAGCAAGGAAATAATTCATAAATGGCGCAATAAAATTTAAAATACTAAAAAATACTTATTACAAAACGGCAAGGTGTGAGAGGCAAGATAGTAAGTCAACCTTCCCTTGAAACCCTTAGTTTAAGAGCAAATTTTAAAAAGTTTGTAATACTAAAAAGAGTGAATGGCTCTGGTGCCAATTTTAAAAATGACAGAGCAACACGTGCCTGCCTAAATCTGGCTTTCTTTAAAAGGCCCTTCCGAAAATATTTTCTAGGGAATGCATAATACAGGCAAAACAGAACAAAATGTAGGGTATCCTGCGAAGACCTATTATCGCAGTCGTAGGATCATTTCTGTTCTGTGGTCGCTGTGAAGCCTGCCAGTACCGCCAGTAGGTGCTGAAAAAGATTTAGCCTAAGACGTGTGATTAAAAATCTATCATGAGCCCTGCATATGAGAGACAAGTAAGGTTCAATACCCTCGATAGGCTTAATTACTAAATATTCTCTCACCGAAGACTTAATGAGCTCTCTGTCCTCCCTCTCTCTCATAGAGTGCTTAATAAACCGTTCCTTGACAAGTACCTTTTCCTGAGTGCTCATATTAGCTGGATTAGTGAATAAGTCTGCACGCCCCATTTTATCAAAGGACTTATTCACATACCCTAACCAGGGAATTTTAAGGCCGTGTTCGAGAGAAAGACAGTCTTGAATCACCAGCCTGCTAAAGGCCGCCTCCTCATTTGTCCAGATCTTTACCCAACATAGTAATGGTCTAACGGCCATCAGATCCGATATATAGCTGGTTCCCAACCCTTCATGGATAATATATGCAGGAGTGCTCTGGGGGACATTTAGTAGTCGTCTCAAATACCAATTTTCTTCAATTTGCAATTTGTTGGCTTCCACAAATCCCCAGACCTCACTTCCGTATAACACTTTGGAACAACACATTGAACTATATAACTTTAAAACCACTTTTGGGGTCCATCGTCCTAGTCTATGTACAAAATTCGAGATTGTCCCCGTTGACCTTACCAAAGCTAGACACTTTTCCTCTAGCAGGTGTCTGAAATTTAGGTGTTCATCAAATAAAATGCCCATGTAAGAAAAAGACTGTACTTTGCCTAAGGTGTTGGAACCTATTGTGTAATTATAGGATTTACACGGCTCCATACCAATTTCCATAATGTATGATTTTGTGAGATTTGGGGCCATATCCTGTTTCTCCATTAAGGTCACAAAACCATCTATTAGGAGCTGCAAACCTCTGGGAGTGCGAGCAAGCAGTACAGCATCATCTGCACACAGCAGAACCGAAACCCCCCGATTACCTATCCTGGGGCTATCTGCCTGTATCAAACTCAGTGCAGAGTCAAGAGAATTAATAGATAAAGTAAAAAGGAAGGGTGCTAGTATACAACCCTGTCTCACCCCGCTGGAGCACTTGAAAGGATCCGCTACCTTCCCCTCCTGAGTGTACCTAACCACCGCCGAGGTATTGAAATGTAAGACCTTTAGGATGTTAATTAAGACCGGGTCCACCCCGAGCTCACTCATCGTTATCCACAATTTCCCACGGTTCACTCGGTCAAAGGCTGCAGTAAGGTCCATAAAAGCTAGGTACATCGTCCCTGATTTTGCTACCATGTATTTAGCAGTAATAAGATAAAGGTTGGGGCATTGGTCTGTGGTGGATTTCCCAGGTCGGAATCCATATTACACATCCATAATAACTTGGTTTGCCTCCGCCCATTCCATCAACCGATTTGAAACCACCCGCCCCAAAACATTCGCTGGCACATCAATAGGAGATATCGGACGGTAGCATTCTGGGCTATCCCTATTACCTTTCTTGAAAATGGGGACAATGATAGAGGTGGACCAGGATGCCGCCATTACTGTGTCCACTGCTGCGTTTAGGACCTTTGTTAAAAGCGGCCCCCAGATCTCTACATTACTGAGGAAGAAATCTGGGGAGATCCCATCTGGGCCCGGCGCTTTGTTCCTAGTGGACCCCTCAAGTCCCACTCTAACCTCATCCAGGGAGAAAGGAATCAGGGACAGAGACTGCTCCGGATATAGCTCCTGTAACTGATCCAAGCTAGAATGATGATTGTACAGCCCCGCGAAATGCTGCTGTCATTGCGGCGGGAGAATGTTATTGCTTAGCCTGGGTCTATTCGAGTCTTTAAAGCATGGGTTATTTATAACTCTCCAGAAGCGAGTAGAATCCTTCGTCCCCACTGCCTCTGTGAGATCTTCCCAGGCTTCCTGCTGCAATTGTCCCTTGCGCCCCTTGACAGCTACCTTATATTTTTTCCGGCAAGCTGACACCCATTCTCTATCCCTCGGAGATTGCTTCAGGGCTGCTTTCAGCTCTCTTAGGGCTCGTGAGGAATGTTCATCGAACCACCTTGGAGTATCCGATCTGGCTGTGAAAGCAGGAGCTTTCAGCAAGCTAACGACTAGCTGCGCAACATTACCAAAGGCCTCCACTAGTTCCGCCCCTTGCACTTCCAGGTCTAGGCCGTTCATAATGTCCTTCTTGCCTTTACTATAAAGAGAACTATTAAAAACCTTGCTATTAGCCTGTGTCCAGCGCAACCTCCTACCTTGATCTGTTGCCACAATTACTCCTCCCACCAGACTGAGAGGTACTGGAGGGTGACATGCATCAACAAGGGATAAGAGCGCAGGATTGTGATCACTAAACACACTATACTGGATGTTCAAATAAGATACACAACATTTTAGTGTGGAAGATACAAAGATAAAATCAATAATCGAAAAACATCCTCTCCCCTTACAGGTTGGGTGGACAGTTGATCCTGACTTAGTGGCAATTAGATCCAACGTATGAGTTAGTCCATACGTACTTAGCAAGCCACTCAGTTCCTTTCCTTCTTGCGTGTGCTCCAAATGTGGTCCATCCCTACGTGTGCAAGACGACGACCAGTCCCCCTGGGACACCCTCACATTTGGGCACAAATGGCAATTAAAATCACCAGCTAAAATCAGATGTGACACTACTTGCCCTCGCTCATATATCTGATTTAGTCTGGTGTTCAGTTCTTGAAAACTAGAGGAGCCCTGGGGGTATGCGTTGTAAAAATGTATAAAAACTAGCTTGTAGTGTTTATTGAAAATGTTTAACCCTTGAGCAACCTTTGAGTCCGAAACCAAATCTATCCATCTGCCCTGTAATGTGAGATCTATAAATATTACCAGACCTCTCCTCGCTATCCCTGGGCCTACTCTTGTCAACAAAAAAATGTTTGTATCCCTCTATGAAGAACGTATCATTTGCTACTTCCTAGGTTTCTTGTAAACATATTATATGAAATTTCTTCATATAGAGTAACCATTGCTCATTTTTGAATTTACTTGATATGCCTGCTATGTTCCATGAAATTATCTTGATTTCTGCCCTACTGTGTCCTTCCATAAGATCAGCTAGGTGGGGGCTACTAACCGTGGTGACTACCTCATCTGGATTTTCCTCCCTTTTAATACTTGAATCCCTAATCTCCCTGGAGGTTTGTATAGGGCAACCCAAATTGTGCTCCTCTTCCCTCCCCGTGCTGTCTCTTTTGGCCATGGGAATGACACAGTTTCTGCCCACGCCTACCCCAGGGCGTAGTCACTCAATGTCATTTAAATCCCTTAATGGGGCAAATGTATTGTTTGTAACCATTGGATTAGCCCACCCAGTTGATTCCTCCTGCTGAAATACCTCGAAGTGTTGTTGATTAGAACCAACAGAGGGTCTGTAAAGGAAACCCAAGGGCAACAGTTTGATCCCTGACTCTACTAAAAATAAGTTCTTGCTGTCAAAAAGAATCTTACGCGCAAGTTCAGGGTGTCTGAGCATGACAATCACACAGTCGCCTGAAAAAACGTTCGTGCTTATACCGATCCAGGACACCCTCATTGCCATCAAGATATGCCGATGATCTTTAATATTAAACCCTATATGCCTACACATCCAGTGTGCCACCTTATTAATCAGCTGTGTCGGAGATTCCTCACATAAGGCAGTATGCATTGGAACGCCAGTCAAGACCACTGTATAAGGGCAGCATGCTGGTGGGAGATCTATAACAGTTAAATCTGGGGTACTCCTGACAGCGAACAGGGATCTCTCCTTCATTCGCTGTTGCCCAATGTTCTCCCTAAAAGTCCTTTCCTGCCCTCTCTGCTGCGACATGCGGTTACCCTCGGTCACTGTTTCAGCCTCCCTTAGCCCTAGGTTCCTATTGCGCTCCTCAGATTGAGATGTCTCGCAATTTGGTGGGGGCTCATAAGCCGTGCTAGAGCCCCAATTCCCAGCGCGTGAGTTACGAGGCCCTCCCACGGATTCCACCTCCACCAAGCCGCTCAGCACTGGTACTTCAGGGGGCCAGGAGAGCCCCAGCTGTGACTCGATTTACACAATTACAATGACAAACCCCATGAGTGGATGGTACCATACTTGACTTCTCTAGTTCCAGCAATTTACCCTCAATTAACATCAACTTATTTAAGGGAGGGTTTAGGTGGACAGTCACCAGTGTCTCCAATCTTTTCCACTGGTCTGCATTATCTCTCACATCCGCAGTGAAAAAATTATGGTTTCCAGTCATAAAACTCAAGGCCGGTCCTTTATCGGGCTCCGCACCTGGATTTGGGATTTTAGTCATTGGCTGTTTCATTTTGGGCTTTTGTTTTTGCTTCTGTCTTTGCAAAGCACTTCCCCTTGTGCGTTTAGCAGGCGGCTCACAGCTGCCTGCTACCAGTGATCTTGCTCGGCTATCCATCCTGCCCCTCACTGCGCCTTTAGAACTGGTCACCACCTCACTGGTAGCCTTGCCTGACACGGTTGCCATGGGGGTAGGGGTGGAGATTACTGGAGGCACTCCATGCACAGTCGTTAAAGAAGCAGGGAAATCGAAACCAGCCTCCTTGTTCTGGGTAGAATTGGTGCTGTTAGACTCATCTATATCTACATTGATAGCCTCTACTGCGCTTAATGATGGTAAAGCAGCAGGGGCCCCAGCTATATTTAGGCCTGTAGGTTCAGGAGGTGGATAGGGGGGTGGAATGTCAGCGTTATGATGTGACCCCATTGGGGATTTAGCCATGTTAATACCACCTAACTAGGATATTTTTTGGGCTGCAAGAGAATCCAAGGAGAGTCTTTTCTCCGTTAGCTGAATTTGGTGGGTCAAAAGTGACTCGGCCCTGGTCAGGAATGCATCCGGAGTCCCCACAACACCCCCTCCGGATAATGTACCTGCAGCTTTACGTTTACTTATATTAGGGGATCTCCGAAGACACTCAGTAAGCTTAGTGTGCCTCCGGGTATAACTATATGTAGCGGTGCCTCTTTGATGGAAGTTTGTACTCACTGCTAATCTTCAAATGAAAGGGTCCTGTCCCAGCCCGGCCTTCTCCGGTCATTGACGGGCAAGGACAGGCCCGCCCTTGGCCCGGGCACGGCCCGCGCGCGTCCTGCACTGCGGGAGGCCGACCGGGCTCTTATCGTGCGTCCAAGCACGGAAGATGGCGTCACGGCAGGTGCCACAACGGGCCTGCTGGGAGAAGTAGTCCCCTGGTGACCGTTTCCCTCACGGCAGGGAAAGGCTGTGGTTTGTGACCGTTCCCCACGCGGTGCGGCAAACAAAGAGCAAGAGCTGATGGCCGTTCCCCTCACGGTGCGATGTGCTCGATTCAGGCATCCCAATGGGACTTGTAAGTAGGTGAGGCCGGCACAAGTAAGAGCAGTGGGGCGGCAGGGTGGCGTGAGGTGGGGGGTCATCAGACAACATGATAGGTAAAACTAAATAAAACAATAAATCAAACCACTTACTTTGAGCTCGCCGCATCGGCAACTGAGCAATGTGGCAAGCGCAAAGTAAGTAGGTTTATTTATTTATTTTTACCTTACCGTCATCTGTCAACTTTGCCCCGCCTCACCACTCTTACCTGTGCCGGCCGCACCTGTAAGAGGCATTAGAGGCCTTAAAGGTCTGTATGGCTCGATATGGTGCCATTGTGGCTTGATGCTGTGCAAAGGTTCTCCGACACTACTAGGGGACTAAACATCGACAACACAAAACCTGCTGCCTGTCTACTGGTCAAAGTATTCCTGTTATGGGGGGGGGGGGAATCTCTTCATTCAGTAACCATCTTCCCTACGGAATATTCTTCTGCTACATCACCATTTCGAATCTGACCACTTGGAGCTCAGACCAGCACTGAAGAACAGTTATTCTCGGAGTCTGGATTCTCTGTGCCCCCTCACGACTCATGAACTCCTCTAGCGCTTTGAAGTGACTTTCTGGCAGCCCAAGCGCTATGTAAAAGAGGCTGATGGTGGGAGTCACTACTGCTGCTCATCAGCCATGTAACATATAATACATTAATAAATGATTTTTAAAAATATTGAAGGGTTTTTGTCACATATGATGGTGATAGAGCTACAAGTGATGCATCTTCACTGGTCGTAATTGTTATGTTGATTATGGCTTCTAAAGTAAAAAACCGGGTTGAAATATGGTTATGTACTGCAGTGAAATCACAACAGCGGTTAGACAAAGGTATTACAGTGGCGGCTAATCCGCTATGGCGGAGGAGCGTTGCCCCACTGCCAGGAGCAGCAAAGCAAGGTAAAAAATAAAATGATAATCACGGAATGTTATTATCGTTCTATTTTGTCCTGCTGTGGCAATGCATTAGGGGGGAGGAGCTTCAGGGGAGGAGTGGTAGACACTCCTGGTGGCAAGGGCTGTTTGGTCGGCCCTCTCGGGCTGCCCAAAACAGTCATGCGTACTCCCCTGTTCTCCATGCAGGCTGCAGCAGCCTGCATGGGGAACATGCCCACCCCTACAGCCCCTGGCTAAGTACCGTGTCACAATGCTAAGACCAATTACAACGCTCCATTGGAGCGTTGTGATTGACTTAGGGGTGGGAGCTTGGCTGCCTGCTTCCTGTTCCAACCTGGAGTCGGATACAGGCAGCAGGAGAGAAAACGCTGCAAGTTTTTTATTTAAAGCATCCCGCCAGCCCGTTCCCCTCTTGCACCTTCCCCTGACTGATTAACTACTGGTGTGATGTTATCCAGGGCAAGTGTTCACTTCCCTTTGTTCTACAGCCTCAACCAGCTCTCCAAAACCCGAGGGAGCTGGGAGAAAGTAGGTGTCATCTCCTCCGGTCAGTATGGGTCTCTGCAGACATCGGCTGACAGGGGAGGACCACTGACAAGTGACTCACATAGTTCTGCTGTAATAGCTGTGCCATTTCTCCACTCTCAGTGCTAGGGAGGGGGGACAGCTTTTGGTTGGGACCGTGAAGGAACGTTCGGGGTGGGTTTGCAGAGGGTGGTTGGTGGCAGGAGTCCTCGTTATTTTGTTTGAGTTTGGTGGGGGGTTGCAGAGTGTGGTGGGAGTGGATGGCAGGCCGTGACGCACCTCCCCCTCTATGGTGGAGAAGCGTCGCCCCCTCGCTGAGAGCCAGCAGATGGAAACGGGAAAAATAAAATGATAATAAATTGGTTTTATTATAAGTTTATTTTTCCTGTTTCCCTCTAGAGCCAGCCAAGTCTGGGCGTGTCTTGGCTGTCATCACAGCCAGCAGAGGAGGCGTGGTGGATGCTGTAAGTGCGCATTACGGTTTGGCCAGCCGTCTTAGGCTGGCCAAACCGTCATGCGCACTCAGCTTTCTCCAACCCAGCTGTGTTGCACAGCTGGATTGGAGAAAGAGCATAGACTCCTCGGTACTGTCTGAGTGGCAAACCAGGCTGCTCAGACCAATCCTAGCACTGCTCTCATGCTACTGAGTGCAGCACCAGGATTGGGTGGGGAGCCTGTGCTGGTGTTCAAGGGACTGCTAGGACACCATCAGGTGAGAAGAGGAGCACCGAGGCAGCCGGCAGCATCAGAACAGATACGTTTTTAGGTCTCGCCTGCGTTGCAGCGTATGCGCTGCCCGCTTGCGAGATCTATAGTCGTTGGTTTTCTGTCGGGTTTCTTTGGAAGTGGGGTTGGTGACCGGGCTGTCTCCCTTTGGCCCCACCCACTCGCCTAGCGCCGCAGCGCATGTGCGCTGCGTCTCTTCACGTTGTGTCCTTGCTTCACGCTTGAGCCCCCCTTTTCTGAGAGTCTTGCTGTCTCTTCCTTTAGCTCGGCCGCGTTTACTTTCACAAAGGCAGCACGTAGCACTTTAACATTAGCGGCTGCGCGCCTTGTTCTGATCAACTGAAAATGTGCTGATATTGAGCGCGCTCTGTCTCTTCCTATTGCTGGACAGTGTTGTTTTTTTTTGCCTTAACCTTTTGAAAGATGCCTGTAATGCACCGTTAAAAACTTTAAATCAAGCACTTTGGGAAATATCGACTTTGTAATTGTTGTGGGCTTGTGCATTGTCTACAATCTGCTCCCGGCTTCGCATGGCGCTCGCTTTTACTTTCACAAAGGCAGCATGTCGCACATTAACATTAGCGGCTGCGCGCCTTGTTATTTTTAGTTACTGCAAGCATACACAGATGTTTTAGAAACATTCACTTCACGTTGGGGCTCTGAGTGCGTTTATAGCATTGGGTAAATCTCGCAAGGTGAGAGTGGGCACAGTCTGATCTGGCGGGCTGTCTCTTTCCTTCTCTGGCACCATATTCCGCGATATTTTGGAGCAGTAGCTGACGTCTTCTGCATGCCCAGTAACTGGTGCATGCTGCGCGCTTGCACCGGAACCCAATTGTTCTTTGTTGCTTTAAGCCTTCACAAATGTTATTTAAGAGCCATGTTGGGTGAAAAGGGGGTTACATTGAAGCTTCTTGTTGAAACAAAGGAGTTGAGACAGCTGTTTCTGCATCTTCTGGTTACACTGAGGATGTTGGGCTTTCAAGGACAACAAAATGACGCCATAATCGGTCACTGAAGGCCCCATAAGCAGTTTTTAGCTCCTTAAAACAAGTAGTCAAGTTTTCATCTTTTTCTTAGGCAGTGCTCTGTGGAACACACTCCCTTTTTCTGTTTAGCCTAATTTATTACGCCTCGTGGAGAAAACACTGTGTTCTTGCAATGTACACCCGGTTATTAAAAACATGAAACACTGCACGTTTATTTTTCCATGGCCATCCTACAGCTATACTTTTTTCGTCATGTCCCAGAAACCTGCTTGCCTTTCATGATGTATTGTAAAAAGAATCGTCCAACCTCGACGCCATGTACTATCCGTCTCTGGTTTGTTGCTACCTATAATCAATTCAGAATAGCAGCAAGGGTTGCTTTCTAACCCCCTGTGTCATGGAAACATTTTTCCTGCAGTGCCCATTGAGCGTTTGTAGCCTAATCTGGTATGTGTTTTCCAGACCAGAGCTTGTACCAACAACTCATTTTCTTGTCTATGATTGCCTGTCACTGGGTTTGCTTACCCTCACTAAGGGGCATATTTACAACGAGGCGGAAATAAATTATCGCCGCTTTAGCGGCCGTTTTCGGCCGAAAAGCGGCGATAATTATATCGCTATATTAGCAAGGCCACGCTAACGCGTGAAACCTTGCTTTAGCATGGGGATGTCTAAAGCCCAGCTTTGCATCTCTAATGAGATGCAAAGTGGGCGTTCCTGACCTGACATGATAGGAGAAATGTCGCTAAGCGACATTTCTCCTATCATCAAGCCCCGCGCTATGAAGCATAGCGTCAGGAAAAGTAGCGATAACACCTGTTATCGCTACTTTCCTAACACCTGCTTCAGGACTGACTTAGCCATGATAGCCTATGGAAGGTGGATATCATGGCTAAGTTTGTGAGTCCCTATCAACTAGCTAACGTGAGATTATCGCTGGGTTTCCAGCGATAATCTGACGTTAGCCAGTTAGCGCTAGGATTTTTATCGCTGATGAGATAAGCGTTGCTAATAGCACACTATCTCAGCAATAAAAATCGGCGCTAGCCGGTGATAATTATCCGAGTGCTAAGTGCGCTCAGCGATAATTATCGCCGTTGTTGTTGATATGCCCTAAAGATGGCGCTTTCGATCACAGTAGACCTGTAGAATGTCCCTCAAAAGATGTCTGCCAAGAAAAACACAGCACTCAGAAGATTTGTGATGTTCAACACCCGAAACCCTAAGCAGTCAAAGTGAAGTGTAGATACATTTAATAGCTATAACAAACCAATCAGCCTTTCCCCCTGTATGGTTTTCATTGTAAGGCCACTTGCCCGCTCTAGCACGTGGAACATAGGGATAACTTTTAGGGTTAGTTCAAGTAATCAGAACAGAGTGAGCGATTGTACATTGAATTGTGCTTAGCAGATGCTGCATGCTAATATTGCTGAAAACTGCGCTATATTGGAAACGTATCTTATCAGGCAGGTTATTTTGTCCAGTTCATTGACTTTTTAACTCCTGGAACATACTCTACAAGACTGACTTTGTTTGATCTTCTCTACGTAGGGTTGCTACCTTTTCTGGAGGATAATAGCGACCGTCTGTTTGTGTTTTAGGGACATTATACCTAAATAGAAATTTATGTACAACCCTCTGTATTTTTAATATGTCTTTTCTGTATGTTTAATTATTGGCAGGGTTCATTTAGACAGCTCTGGAAAGTGATTTCTAACTGGATTTGCTCCTTTAAATATGTACTGATAAGGGGAACGTTTTAGTGATTTCTTTTATTGTTTTTACCATCCTGAGCATAAAAACTGGTAATTTCAGTAAAAAGGACGGACAATCTTACATACACACTTGGGAGAGACCTTTAGAGAAAATAAGTGTTGGCAAGGCCAATAGGTCTTGCCTTCGAGACCAATTTGCTTTGCAAATGTTTTTTTTAACTATGAGGCACAGCATAGCTCCAATACTTTGCTGCATCACTAAAGATTTATTTTCAACAAAAAAGGTTTTGACACGTTCTTTTGTAAGCTTGTGCACCACCGTGCACGTGCTGCTGTCTAGGCTTGGCAGCACATGAACTGCTCTGCGTGGCATGCTGCATGTGTAGACTTGAAGCTCCGCCCACTCTCCTCCCATATTTCTCAGTGGCTTGTGTCATTGTCCACTGTAAACTGTGGCTGTTCATTGGTCAATAGGCTTAGTTGTCCTTCCTGTGAACCGCCTTGTCTCATTTTGTAACCTCTTATGGCGACAGCACCTGTTATGTGTGTTGTCACTTTGTAGGCTTTAATTACAGCTCCAAGCACTATTTTCTCAAAAAGCTTTGTCCTGCCTGCTGTTGCAGACAGGACACGCTCCCTCCTAATGTTTTTGTAGCACGGGTGCTGGTATTTGCAATGCAATAGGTCTCGCATTTGCGAGAATTTAAGCTAATAGCATTGTAAATGACAATGCCATTTTATCTGTTTTGAAAGCAACACATAAATAAAAGGCATTATCATTTACAATGCCAATAGCTCAAACACTCGTAAATGCGAGACCAATTACATTGCAAATGCTTGTTCAAAATTATAAATATTTCCCTAATTCCGCATCCTGTCCCCCATTCCACCACCCCCTCCACTTGAGTTTTGCGTTGGCCCCCACTGGTGGGAGAAGGCAGGCTGTTTTTTGGGTGTAGTTAGTTTGAAGGAGGGGGTGGGTGTTTATGTGCAGACGGTGGTGTGGGTGGGTGGCTGTAGGCCTTGTATTTATTTTAGTATTTAGAGAGGAGCGAGGGTGCATTTTTTTCTATAGGATGGTGGGTGTCGGTGTAAGGAAGCCTAGATTTATATTTACATTTAGAGTCGGAGGGAGGGTATATGTTGAGGGTGGTATGGATGGTTGCCAGCAGGGAAGGTGTTTTAAATGCATTTTTATGTATTATATATGGGTTCCCTATTTCTCCTCTGCGCTAGTGTGCATGTTGGGGACAGGAGCAGGCGATTTTGGAGAGCCATATACACCATAAAACTATAGTTGGCTAAAAAAAAAAAATTGTGATGTTTTCCACCTCAACTTGTTTATGCCACTCGGAACCCCTCAGTGAAAAACATCCCTGTTATCCAGATTCACCCTTCTATAATGCGATATGTTAATCATTGATGGCCTTGAATGCGGCCCAGAGTAATTTTCAGTGGCTCAGATTAATTCAAGCATTCAATCATCACTTTGTTGTGTGTTGGTGTAAAGGAGCTGAGTGAGCCACATATGCCCATATGTGGGTCTCGTGCTTGTGGAGCTACAGAACTCAATCTATACCTCACTAATGTAACTTAAGTAGGCAGAAACATGGCTGGGCTGGCTTGTGCTCTTGTTTGGAGTGGATCCGGTCTGGCAATTCTGGCTTGATTGTTGCTATTGGACCAGGACCAAGGGAGACTTGCACATGGCTGGCCTCTCTCTCTCTTAACTGATACAGTAGGGGAACAGGTATGGACTAGAATTCAAGCATTCCTTCTTTTCAAGTTGTGCGTTGTTGTAGATGCCCTGAGTGCAATGAGTATGCACATGCATGGCTCCATGCTTACTGTGTCACAGGACTCAAGCTATACCTCACTGATGAGACCTAAGCAGCTTGAAACAAGTCTGTGGTCACTTGTATCTTCCACTGGAGGGCGCTTTACCTAGCAGTCCTCACTGACTATGAAAGTAGAAGTTGGACTCATTTTCATATTGCTTGTCTCTGTCTAGAGTAGTTTAGAGGGCACACAATGATGGACAGGAATATGGTCCTGACAAGTCGTCAGTGGCTGCGCTTATCTCAAGCATTCCTCTCTTCACTTTATTTGTTGCATTTTATTTAGGTATGTTGTATTTGTATGCGATTACCAAATATTTTGTCCTTTTGATCACTTTGGGAATATTGCACCCAGTTTGCATACAGAGTGCTGAAAACTGATGACAATGCCAGTCGACAATTTAGTGCATATTACAATCAATTAAAATATACTTGTAGGCACTCTTCACATATTTGTACATCCATGAAATTTCCAATCACCAGACACATGTTTCGCTTTGGAATCCTATATGCTCAGATTTTCTCAGGGCTTGTAGCCCTGTGCTGTCAATGAAATGATTAAAGAGCTATGCACTCAGTCAGTTAGTTATTCGTGCTGCTGTCCATTTGATTCTGTAATGAAAGTAGTTCTGGACTGCTAAGTAAAATGTAAGCAGTATTATCCAAGGGGGAAGGTCAGTGCTTAATTTGAGCCAATGGTTGCCAGTGGGGGCTACCAGCACTTATTTTTCTGCCTCAGACATTTCCCGAAAACAAGAGACAGAAAAACACACAGGAAAGATGGAGGAAGAGAAAGACAGAAAAACCATCATAAGGGAAGATGTCAAGAACCTGTAAGAGTAAGATAAAGGGGCATAGAGTGTGTGTGGTCGTAGATTTCTGAGGCATGAGGTGAATTTAAGACTGTCAGCTGTGGTATTCGGTGCACCAACATTTAATTGCGCCAGCCGTGCGCTTCTGAGCACAACTTTGAGCACCGCCACTCATTATTTTACTAATTGAGCACTGGAGAAGCTAATTGCCAGGTACCTTGTGTACTGGGGTAGAATCAGAGGGCCCAAAGCATAGCAGAAGCGAATACCCCGCATTGTTCATTAAAGTCCTGGGACCACCCCCCGATTGCATAATATTGCTATTGTAAATAACACCCAAAACCTTGGGATGAAATTCACAGAATTGTTGTTTGGTGGTTGGTTTGTTGTGTGTGGGACTACTTTGGTAGACGGTTACATACCTGTTGGGTTTTCTGATGCTGAAGCTCTGCCATTTTGTTCCATTGAAATGCACTGTTCTAAATGCCTGGTTTTGAGGGTCACAAAGAGAAGAAAAAAAGGATGGCACTACTGTTTAATCACAATATAAATCATTTAATGGTTTCATACTAATTGTAGGAATTGTGGCGAGCTATAGGTTGATTTTACCCTACAAAATGTTGATCCCTTGCTAATATTTGATGATCAATGTTCATCAAAAATGAGGACACATTTGCTATAAATTCACAAATATCTTCTTCTGCTAAGTGACTAAACATTCTGACATGCTGAGAAAAACATGTATTTGCCATGGCAGCAGCATCCTGTCAGTTGATTTCCCAGTTCTCTACTGCAGCTTCACCACAGGGTTCTAACGAAACCCTAGACTGCTAACATTCTATGTTCATGACAGAGCAAGGCCTGCCAGGTTGCTTTAATCAATCAATCAATCATGGTATTTGTAAAGCGCACTACTTACCCGTGAGGGTCTCATGGCGCTGAGAGGGGGGGAGGGGAGTTGCGCTACTGCTCGAATAGCCAGGTTCTTGAGAAGCTGTAGAATTGAAATAATTTGCAATGGAGTAGCCAGCAGTAAATTAACAAAATGAGGGGTTCCATTTTGTCATAGGAATTATGGTTAGTGCTCTAGAAAGCTAAATGAAGACACCTTTTCTATAAATTCCTCATCTATTTCAGAAAAAAGACTAGCATGCCGAGTGAGAAATGTACTTCCAACACCAGCAACAGTCTATCAGTTGACTCTGACTATAGCTTCATCACAGAGCTCTAATGAAACTTCATTCTTGGTTGGATCACATAATATTTTTGGCTGGCATTATTTCATGTAGATCAGTGTGGCATTCCCTTATAACTGCCAGACCGGATTGTGTGCACACTCTCTATCTGAGTTTAACCATAGATTCTATATCAACTCTGCAAGGTATTCGGAACACAGCAGACGCAGAGAGACTATGAGTGTCCTCTCACCTCAAAACACTTCACTGGCTGCTTATTGATAATAGGATCAAATTCAAATCAATTATGATCGCTTACAGGGCCTTCACTAAGACAGGATTCCTCCAGAGTCAGAAGCGTGTTCATTGTTACTTGCAAACTAGATCACTCAAGTTAAGGATACTCACTTACTTGAAATATACCGTGCAGCCAGACTTTGGGATTGCCTACTGCCTTATCTCCGCACAGCAACTTACTAAATATCTTTCCACAAACAGCTGAAAACATGGCTATTTTCTTCTCCTTGAAGTGCACTACTTCGTCTTCCATGGTCTCAGTGACGGGACATCCTGTTCTTAGGGCACTTTACAAATCATGCCTTTTACTACCTTGTTTTGTAGATAGGATTCCAAAGGTGGTAATGTGTGACAGGACCATTTGTGCAAATTTGTTGTGTAGCATCTTGCTAAGGTGGTGATGTGTTCTGTTGTTTTGTTTTTTTGAAACAAATTTTATTGAAGTTTACAAGTCTATTCATTCACGCATCCTGTAAATTCCATAGTGAGATACATACAATCAGTGAGAGAAATAGAACCAACATGTAAGATGCCAACATTTGAAGTGGTCTACGCATAGAAGTGCCTCTCCTTCCCACCCTCCAGTTAAAAAAATAAACGGATATTATAGGAATTAATTCCACATTGTATGTCATCCTTGCAGCATTGTTCTGCTTGGGTTGTCGGATCAGATAGAACCCGCTCAACAGAGCCTCTCTAACCCAAATCAGAACGTTACCCTCTCCCTAGGGCCTATTCACAAGAACACACCTATATATATATATATATGTACCACCCAAGGACAGGGAATTCCTATTACATGAATATATATATATATATATATATACACATATATACATATATATATATATATATATATATAGAGCAGCCTCGCGGTCTTGGACAGACCCAGGACTTCCTGCCCAGACGGCAGCCTCACCTTCGCGGTCTCAGACAGACCCAGGATTTCCTACCCAGACGGCAGTCTCAGCCTCGCGGTCTTAGACAGACCCAGGACTTCCTACCCAGACGGCAGTCTCAGCCTCGCGGTCTCAGACAGACCCAGGACTTCCTACCCAGACGGCAGTCTCAGCCTCGCGGTCTCAGACAGACCCAGGACTTCCTACCCAGACGGCAGTCTCAGCCTCGCGGTCTTAGACAGACCCAGGACTTCCTACCCAGACGGCAGTCTCAGCCTCGCGGTCTTAGACAGACCCAGGACTTCCTACCTAGACGGCAGCCTCAGCCTCGCGGTCTCAGACAGACCCAGGACTTCCTACCCAGACGGCAGTCTCAGCCTCGCGGTCTCAGACAGACCCAGGACTTCCTACCCAGACGGCAGTCTCAGCCTCGCGGTCTCAGACAGACCCAGGACTTCCTACCCAGACGGCAGTCTCAGCCTCGCGGTCTCAGACAGACCCAGGACTTCCTACCCAGACGGCAGTCTCAGCCTCGCGGTCTTAGACAGACCCAGGACTTCCTACCCAGACGGCAGCCTTCACGAGTTCATCCTATGATCACTATAACATACGACAAGGGAATCAGTGTATCAGATCACACAAGAACTGCCAGTTTGAGCACAACCTGTTCTCTGGTTCGAGGGGCTCCTTTCTCCCCTATTCAGTTACCACTTACCGGATCAGGGTTAACATCTGTTCATGTTGAGTTGCAGCTGACTAAAAGAATAGGCTACCCTCTTATACAAGAACACGCAGCACATGTTGACTACAAACTGACTTTATTATATATATATATCATATACGCAAGCACATAATGTAATGTAACACATAACCTGTAAAGAAAAGTGAAAGATTAGGTTGTACACTCTAATAAGAAAGGGGTCGACATCACCTTAGTCGTGTGTAGCCTGCACTCAATGGTCATCTAGGTCCCCTTCTCGTCTGTGCCTCGGCTCGCCTGGAGATCACACCTACGTAGCTCCCTTCTCCGAGTCACTGGGGCCTCTTCCTCATCGGCTACTCTCTCCTCTCTGGCAATTCTGCTAGAAGAGTAACTGTCTCTCGGTCTTTCTCCGTCCTCCAGTTTGTCATCTGTCTTCCCTGGAATAAGTAGTAGCTTTTCTGCTAACGGCTAGGTGCCGCCTATGGATTGAAAGAATAAGTGTCCGTATCTGCCTCAGGCTTTCACTAATATAGAGGTGCATTTTCTCATGGAAAATTCCAGCCCGTAACCTGCCGCCCACCAAATTCTTGTACCTCCCCGTGCCAAGGACACTTTCCCAGCCGGCCGGCCTGATGTAGCGTCTTCGGCATGAAGAAAAATACAATCCTTCGATAAGGGCCGGTCTGAACCGGTTCTCTCCAAGCGAATAACACCTCATAACTAAAACATCCCCTATAACTTGGAAACATCTCAAGCTGCTGGAGCAGAAAGAAAGATGGAGTCTCCCCCGTTTGAGGCCTACCAGGCCTGAATTCAACACGGCTCCATGAAATACCCTCACTACAGGGCAGGTTATCCCTAAGACTAACAAATCTATCCCCTAGGATATGTGTGCAAGCCCTAATCTATGGGGAAGAACACAGGATCATGTCGAAGTGCCTAGTAAATAGACTTCATTCACTACTCTGACCCTTAGGCTTGAATGGTAATAGACTGAAGTCACCCTAATCACCCATCAACACAATAGGGCCGGGAAAATCGAGCAGTACATTTCACCCTTGACTTCAGTCTATTGTACATTCATTAAACCGAACTAACATCCGTAGAGGAATAATATGAAACAAAACTAACTGACCTATGTCTAGCACCAAGTGTGCAGAATTGAAGTAGTGAAGGGATACACTGAATAAAACAACAAATAGAAATCAAAACAGCGATGGCAAGTAGAATACCTCCTAATATTCGACGTAATAGATACAGGTCGGGTAACCAATTAAAGAGCCAGTCAAACCAGCCTTGGTCAATGTGTTTTCTCACTTCCTTCGTCAAATCATGTAACCTGTCAATGTGGGCGCGAATAGATTGTGTATGATCAGACAAGTTAAAACAACAAAGACCCTCAAAGTCAGAGCAGTCATGTCCATGTTTAAGCAAAAGATAATCAATGGCCGCTCTATTTTGCAAGATGGCTCTGCGTTCACCCTGGGCGTCTAACAGCATGTCAGACAGGACTGTAGAAGTATGATTAATGGATTTCACCATCCAGCAGGCCATTTTCCCAATAGATTTGGCATTATAAACCGCCAAAGCAGGAACACCAATAATTGAAATAGCCAAGCTAAGGTATTCAGACTTGGAATACAAATGCAAAGATGAGTCACAATCCTCCTGTAACATCACTGTATCTCGAATCACACGAGAATTGGCATTCGGATGTGACGAGAACATTAGTAAACTGAGTCTTGTAATAGCACAGGGGCCACCAGAAATATTCGCGGGGACATATGGCCAAGAAGTATTACCACATGAGAAAAGCCATCCGGCAGGTAGCAACATCGTGCGATAATGACTGGGGGTAACTACCAAACTCTTGCAAGTCATATTGTTCATGACCGAAGCACATGTTTTCGGTGTCCTTTGAAAGCACAAAGTTCGCTCATGAAAGGTGAAGGAAGTAGCACCTTTCAATTTCAGCTGTAGACATTCAGAGATTGCACTAGGATTACATGTAAGGAAAAAGCATATATCACCTTGTGTGATATTATAGGTAACTATTTGGGATTGGATGGGGGGTATCCTGTCCGGAAGTTCCGTACATAAGGGGCAATACGTGTGGGTAGCAAAATCGCCCAGAAGAACATTGGGGCGAGCCTTCGAAATGTTGAAAATATTAGTTAGGGTTTCCATCGAAGCAGGGACAGCAACCAGACAGGTCGCTAGGATATCATGTACAGATCTCATCGGCGTCAAACAAAAGTGAGGGGCATCGGTCACTCTTTTCGCCAATAGTGTCCAAAAGTTCGATGACGAATCCCACGTAGCAAAGGAACGCGACACTCGAGCGCGTAGCTCATCCGGGGTTGACAGGAGTCCTCCTCCCTCGTCGAACCAACCCAAAAACAGTCCTGCGACGACACATCCTGCAGCAACAGTCCAAAGAATGATCTGAAAGAGAATCAAATACAGGCATTAATCATTCTCGTAAGTAACACTTGTCAGCCGGGACTGCTTCCCAGCTATCTTTCCCTGGTCTCATAACTAAAATGGTATTATCATGACCGGTGGCGATGACCTCTGCCTGTTCAGGGGGAGTCTTAGGCGACTGCACCCAAACCCTGGCCCCAGGGTTATCTGTGGAGCCAAAACCTTTCTGGCCTCGTACAGTTAGCAAAGTTGGGGCAGTGCCTTTTACCATCCCACCACTGAAGACAGGCATTATCAGTAATTGAGCCACTCGGTCAGTTCGATGGATCAGCAAATCAGCCTCACTGCTATTTAGCAGGAGCACCTTAATCTCTCCCTGATAATCGCTGTCAATGACCCCTCCAAGTACCTGAATGCCTTTTACGGCCAGCCCCGATCTAGGGGCGATTAATCCAAAATTCCCGGGTGGTATATGAACACCAACACCAGTCGCGATGATGACCCGATCTTTAACTTTTAGAACGGTGTCATCCATGGCATGCAAGTCTAAACCTGCTGACCCTGGGGTCGCTCTACATGGAGCCAAAGCTCCGGGAGTAATCTCCCAGTACATCACGGTCTCTCTGATTTCATTTGGTTGAGCATTAACATTCGGAGGGAACAAACGCATAAGTGGAGATTCAGCATTTAGAAAAGGACGATTATTCAAAATTAATAGTGCTTGAGATAAAAAGTCTCGCCAATTCTTATATTTGTCATCAGTTAGTTTACGCAACTGCCCCTTCAGCAGACCATTCATTCTCTCCACAAGACCTGAGGCCTGTGGATAATACGGGACATGAAACACCCAGTCAATATTGTTTTCCACACAGAATTCCTGTACCAATCTTCCACGAAAATGGGATGCATTATCAGATTGAATTTGGAATGGCACACCATAATACATGATAACCAATTCCAACGTTTTAATGGTATTCAATTGAGTAGCTTGCTTACAGGGAAGGGCTACCAACAAGCCACTGTATGTATCAACAATTGTGCAAACATATTGACAATTCCTGCTCATGGGAAGTGGACCAATGTAATCAATTTGCCAAATTTGAGCGGGCAGTTTCCCGCGATGTAAATGACCTTTAATAATTTGGGGCACTTTGCGCTGTCTGATATGCTGACAAATAGGACAATGTAAAATAACATTCTTGATCAAATCTAAGGGAATATAAATTCCTCGATCAGCAGCCCACCTGCTAGTGGCTTTCTCTCCAAAATGTCCTGCCTTCTGGTGGGCCCATTTCGCCAATCCCGCCATATCAGAATCTTGCCTGTCCACCACTGCCTCAGCAATTTTAGATTTCTCATCTGCAATGTTATGAAAAAATTTGTCAAGAGAATCTATAGGGGTGTGAGCATCCACATGGAAGATTGTAACAGTACTCTGTGGGAGCATCTCCCAAATCTCTTGCCATAACTCTCTGCCCCACAACTGTTTAGAATGCAATTCCCAATTATGGGAATGCCAAGTCGGTAACCAAACTGCCAGTCCATTGGCAGTAGACCAAGAGTCAGTGAAAATATGACATGTGCCGGGTAATTCTTGTTTCAGGACTTGGTAAACAGCATACAATTCAGCGAATTGGCTGCTCTTACCTTCACCAGTTGTGCTCAGCAGTTTCTGCGTGACCGGATTATAGGACACCGCTTTCCAGTGTCGTTTCGGCCCTATGAACCTCGCTGAACCATCCGTAAACCAGACATGGTTCCTGTCCTCTATGGACAAATCATCAAAGGGTCTACCCCACTTGACAGGAGACTCCTGTACTAAAGGTACGGAACATACACTCTCCGTCTCAGTCGGTGGCGCTCGCGCCACCTGCTCATGTAAAGATGCAACTCCTTTCTGTCCTACACGTGCCCTGTCTTGTATATACCATTTCCATTTAATCACACTCGCCTCCTGGGCGTGTCCAATGCGGTGAGTTTTTGGCGAGCTCATAACCCACTGCATTATAGGAATCTCAGGTCGCAATACTATATCATGTCCCAAAGTCAGTTGCTCGGTATCCACCAGAGCCCAATAACATGCAAGTAACTGTTTCTCAAAGGGTGTATAACGCTCACTAGCATCAGGTAATTTTTTGGTCCAGAAACCTAACGGCACTCTACTTCTGCCTTGCTTCTGCCACAAGCTCCAATTCGCATAAAGGCCCTGTACAGACACATTTAAATCTACCTCCCCATCACGTACGGGCCATAAATCCAAAGCATGTTGAATTGCCTCTTTTGCTAGGTCGAACGCATCTTGCTGTGGTGTACCCCAATCAAACGCATTCTTTTTACGGGTGACACGGTACAAGGGGGCCAATATTTGACTCAAATGAGGAATATGCTGACGCCAAAAACCAAATAAACCAATGAAGCTTTGGGCTTCCTTCCTATTCCTTGGAACTGCAAAATCAAGAATCTTCTGTTTAACCTGAGGGATCACTTCACGGTGCCCTTCATGCCAATTAATACCCAAAAATTTCACAGCCTGGGACGGGCCTTGTAGTTTATCCGGATTTATTTCCCAACCTTTCTCACGCAGGCACTCAATGACTCTGTCCAATTGGGTCTGAACTTCCTCTTGTGTTTCGCCTTGGATCAAAACATCATCAATATAATGACACATCTGAACCCGTGGATAAACTGGCACCTCAGCCAAATGCTCTGCCACCAGCCGGTGACATATAGTAGGACTATGCACATAGCCCTGAGGAAGACTCCTAAACGTCATTTGACGCCCATTCCACGTAAAACTGAACTGTTCCTGACACTCAGGGGCAATCGGAATTGAAAAGAAAGCATTAGCAATATCAATTGACGCATACCACGTACCCGGATGTGTTTGGATTCTTTCAATTAGAGTAATAACATCCGGTACTGCAACAGTCAAAGAGGGTGTGTGTTTGTTCAATTCTCGATAATCAACAGTCATACGCCAAGAATTATCACTCTTACGTACAGGCCAAACAGGATTATTCCAAGCAGAAGTAACTGGGGTTATAACACCTGCATCCACCAACTCCTGAATAGTGGTACCAATCTCCTCGTGACCACCCGGAATACGATACTGCTTCTGACAAACCACTTTTGTCGCCTGAGGAACTGTTATGGGGGGCATTCGTAAACGACCAACCCGTATAGGCCTGGACGATATATAATGCGTAGTACCAAATTGGTAACATCCATCATCTAAATGCAAAGTCATTCCTTTCAAAATATCTATTCCAATTATGAATTCCAAGAGAGGCACCACTAGTACAGAGTATTCTTTTTTAGGGATTCTACCTATTCTCATTTCAAGTAATGTTTGAATTGCGGGAGTTTCCTTTCCACCTAGTCCGGTAATTGTAAAAAACTGACCTTTAAACTTCTTTGATTTACCATGAATAAGAGTGGCCTCCGCTCCTGTATCTACCAATGCTCGGGCCCTTTGGATATTACGATGTCTCCAATAAATTTCAATATCTACATAGGGTCTATTATCTCTGTGAGCCCATCTGTGTACCGGAGCTTGACCTATTCCCTAGTCATGTTTCCCGCATTCTGCGTACCAGGATAAATCAGGATAAAGACTCTCACGTTTCTTAGGTATAGGAGCCTCCTGTTCATATCCATTCCCAGTACGAAATGGATTCGTGTCATCAGCAGTACAGCGCTGGTTTCGATCGGCCAGATTATGACGATCCTCTCTCCTCCTCAACTCAGGAGATTGATCCCTATCATCTCTACGTCTGTTGTAAATATAATCATTTTTTCCCCTCTCTCTTTCCTCTTCTCTCTCTCTGTCTCTCTCTCGACGAGGGGACATATCACGTACATAACGTCGGTCATCACGACGAACAGAGCGCCCACGGCGGTCGTCATCACCGCTACCGTCAGAACCACCGCGATCACACTCAGACATCCGAACACGCCGGGCACCCTCCTTCCGATCCAAGCCACGTTTGCGAAACAACTCCCACAAACGAGCAGTTGTCTCACCGTCAATGTCCTCCCTCCGCACACCATCGGCCAGAAGACCAGAAAAGATATCACGTCTAGTAAGCTTATTGTCACCAGGAGTACGAGTGTCAGGCCGGGACTGACGTTCAGGTTTAAACCACTCGCCTAACTCACCGAGTTGGCGTACCGATTCCAGTACTGTAGATAATACGTTACCAGTTTGATTAATCAATAAAGTCATCATGACCTGCTTATAAGCAACAGGGGAAGAACGAATAATACGATTCCGCACAGAAGATGTCAATGAACCATCAAGCAATCTGTCAGCAGTACCTAGAAAAATCGCCGTTTTCATCACCTCTTCTTTGAGACGTTGTGCAGCGTCGCGCAAAGTATACCACTGTTTGTCATTCACAGGCCAATCAGACTCAGTAGGGTACTTTATATTACAACCCTCAGTCGCCAATTGAAGTAAAGAAATTTGACCACCACCATTATAGTTACGAAAATGATCCTGTACAGTAGAATCCGAGCTCAAGGAACAAAACTTCAAACAATCACCATTATCCAACATAATGCCAGCAGCGCCCAGTTCATAAAGGCGCACCATCCATGTGAGTAATGTCTCACCAGCTCGCTGCCGAAATCGCTGCAAAATATCACTAATTTCCTGTTGGGTAAAGTCCTCTAAGGAGTCTAAAGAAATACCCTGCGGAGCAGCAGGAGACTGCTGCAATTTTCGACGAAAAACTGGATGCACCGAGACCGCGGGGTGAGCATCACAAGGAGCTCGACCAGTACACGTAGAGGAACAATCAGCGGAAGAAGCATCAACCCTGCTCGAAGGAGGAGCGCAATCACGGGGTGCACCATCAGGGGTGCGAGAAGCAGGCTTACAATCATGGCGGGAGCGGGAGGACTCACATTTGACAGATTCCTCACTCGAGGAACCAGAGTCACTCGAGTTCCAGATATTACCATCCCATTCATCAGGATTCCAATCCAGTCCGGCATTCGCCACGACCAGGCGCACCTTTCGCGTCGAAACCCGGCCGCGCCGATGTTTGTATTTATAACGGGCAATTCGCACAGCCGCCCTCTCGGCAATAGTCTGATAAGTCTCAAGTTTGTCAGTAAGCAACTTATTTTGACACCGCAACAAAGTATGAGAATTCTGAGTCTCAACAAAGTGCGCTTCCACATCCTTAAGAGAGATCTGTAGCTTCAACAATCTCTCATGCAGAATTCTGTACGCAGACAGAACAATCCAACCTCTGCGCCCTAAAATGGGAATCTCCTCACCCTTCGAGATGGGTGCCTTCTGTAAACAAGTAATTACATTGGCCGGCTCCGCCAGCTCCAAAGAAGAATTCCAATTCTCACTTAAACCAGTAGAATCAGCCCACTCCCGGGCTAAGGCTTCATAAGGCGTTGAATCCCATCCGGGAATATCAATGGGCAACTTGAGAGTAGATTTTGACTTTCTAGAAAACATAGCGAAAAAGAAAGAAGAAAAGAAAGAAAAAGAAAAGAAAGAAGAAGAAAAACTATACACACAATTATACCACAAATAATACACAAACAAAACCACGCACACGCCGAAAGCAAACACGAGACAACACGACGCACACAGGTTTCGAAAACGGTTCGTGACGCCAAATGTTCTGCTTGGGTTGTCGGATCAGATAGAACCCGCTCAACAGAGCCTCTCTAACCCAAATCAGAACGTTACCCTCTCCCTAGGGCCTATTCACAAGAACACACCTATATATATATATATATGTACCACCCAAGGACAGGGAATTCCTATTACATGAATATATATATATATATACACATATATACATATATATATATATATATATATATATATATATATATATATATATATATATATATATATATATATAGCAGCCTCGCGGTCTTGGACAGACCCAGGACTTCCTGCCCAGACGGCAGCCTCACCTTTGCGGTCTCAGACAGACCCAGGATTTCCTACCCAGACGGCAGTCTCAGCCTCGCGGTCTTAGACAGACCCAGGACTTCCTACCCAGACGGCAGTCTCAGCCTCGCGGTCTCAGACAGACCCAGGACTTCCTACCCAGACGGCAGTCTCAGCCTCGCGGTCTCAGACAGACCCAGGACTTCCTACCCAGACGGCAGTCTCAGCCTCGCGGTCTTAGACAGACCCAGGACTTCCTACCCAGACGGCAGCCTTCACGAGTTCATCCTATGATCACTATAACATACGACAAGGGAATCAGTGTATCAGATCACACAAGAACTGCCAGTTTGAGCACAACCTGTTCTCTGGTTCGAGGGGCTCCTTTCTCCCCTATTCAGTGACCACTTACCGGATCAGGGTTAACATCTGTTCATGTTGAGTTGCAGCTGACTAAAAGAATAGGCTACCCTCTTATACAAGAACACGCAGCACATGTTGACTACAAACTGACTTTATTATATATATATATCATATACGCAAGCACATAATGTAATGTAACACATAACCTGTAAAGAAAAGTGAAAGATTAGGTTGTACACTCTAATAAGAAAGGGGTCGACATCACCTTAGTCGTGTGTAGCCTGCACTCAATGGTCATCTAGGTCCCCTTCTCGTCTGTGCCTCGGCTCGCCTGGAGATCACACCTACGTAGCTCCCTTCTCCGAGTCACTGGGGCCTCTTCCTCATCGGCTACTCTCTCCTCTCTGGCAATTCTGCTAGAAGAGTAACTGTCTCTCGGTCTTTCTCCGTCCTCCAGTTTGTCATCTGTCTTCCCTGGAATAAGTAGTAGCTTTTCTGCTAACGGCTAGGTGCCGCCTATGGATTGAAAGAATAAGTGTCCGTATCTGCCTCAGGCTTTCACTAATATAGAGGTGCATTTTCTCATGGAAAATTCCAGCCCGTAACCTGCCGCCCACCAAATTCTTGTACCTCCCCGTGCCAAGGACACTTTCCCAGCCGGCCGGCCTGATGTAGCGTCTTCGGCATGAAGAAAAATACAATCCTTCGATAAGGGCTGGTCTGAACCGGTTCTCTCCAAGCGAATAACACCTCATAACTAAAACATCCCCTATAACTTGGAAACATCTCAAGCTGCTGGAGCAGAAAGAAAGATGGAGTCTCCCCCGTTTGAGGCCTACCAGGCCTGAATTCAACACGGCTCCATGAAATACCCTCACTACAGGGCAGGTTATCCCTAAGACTAACAAATCTATCCCCTAGGATATGTGTGCAAGCCCTAATCTATGGGGAAGAACACAGGATCATGTCGAAGTGCCTAGTACATAGACTTCATTCACTACTCTGACCCTTAGGCTTGAATGGTAATAGACTGAAGTCACCCTAATCACCCATCAACACAATAGGGCCGGGAAAATCGAGCAGTACAAGCATTCACTCTTATCATTATCAAAATTAATTCTATCCTAACTTCCCAGAACTACCCCCTCCCCCCTCCAAGGCAGGTCACTTCTAGCTCAACATACAAATTACAGTGTGGTGATGTTACGTTGGGCTTCTTTACTATACCAATAGTATCAGAGCAAAGGGTAATGCACAGCAGATGCAGATTCACAATACATAACATTTCCAGAATTTCCAGAATCGGTCATTCTCAGGGACAATCCGTCTGGCCTCCCACTTTAGGGACCGATGCCCCAGGTTATTCATCACTGTCACTGTCAGGGGTCTTGAGGAGCACTACCAATGTTTCCTATGCCTTTGCCGCATCTAGTGCCTTCTCGCTCCCCACTCCCTTCGCCAACTGCATCCAAACTATTCCTTCACATTCTGTCCATTTAATGAGTTCTTTCTTCCAACGATCTATGTTGGGGCCCTTTGCTCTTTCCAGGATAAAAAGACTGTGAAGACTGTATGTCAGAATAACATTACCAACCATATTGTCTCACATAAATAGCATGTACTAAATATAGGAGACAAAGTTATAGTCCCATTGGGTGAAGATTGTCTATCCCTAACCCAAGATGGACAATATTTTTGTAGATAATTCTGTTGTGTTTTTTCTTCTGCTGTGTTTTTGTGCTGCATTATTGTAATGTGATTTTATGTGTTACATTGCGGCTGTTGTGTTGTGTTGTGACTGTACTTTTTTTGATGTGCCTTGTTATGTTTTAATTGTGTTATATTACTTTTTGTATATTACTCTATGATGTTCGGTGGTTTATTTCAGATATGCAAATGCTGTAACATTTCCAGACAAAAGCAGCTCCTGCCTTGCAAGTTCCTGTCACATGCAACACATGTGTACAAGAGTGTGAGCATGTGTGCGAGTTTAGTTTCACCCAATAGGGAGTAGTTTGATTTTCTGTAAGGCCCCTGGCATGGATGGTTATTCTTGAGACTTTTATAACCTCGAGAATGGCCTCAGCGTGGCCAGATCGACAGCTTAGGACATATTTTGAGAATCCAGAGGCTGGAATTTACTGGATTGCTTCAAACACTGCCTCTTCAGCTATATGAAGTATCCTGGCTGCTCGGCCTGTCACGCCATAAAGGACACAATTGGTTAGGGGGCCATGTCTCCATTTTGCCTTCCAGTTAACATTGGTAGGTCAAGCTCAGGGATAAGGCAGGTTTTGTTGGCCATGAGCGTCTAGAGTAATTTGTTCAAAGGATGTTCCCGGCATCTTTCTTGAGAGACCTGCAAACCCAGTAACAGCCGTTGTCGCCCCACTTGCTTCACTGTATCTTAGAGTCAAACATAAGACAACAGTGGGAGTCAAGAATGAGTCAAGTGAGGGATTATTGAGCCAATCATCTTACTAGTCACCAAGCTCAAAGGCAGACATGTTTGTTAGGAGAAAGGACCTTAGGGTCCTGGCCCCAAAGAATATTAACTTCCTCTTGAACTCTCTGAAGAGGTGATGGCATATGGGTGCATCTGAAGGTACCAGTTTGTTGGGACAATGAGCCCATTTTAGGATGGGATCCCAGATCATCATTATCTACCAGGACACAATAAGGTTTGGAGAGGATGCAAACCATAGAGTACTTCGCTTTTCTGGAGGCCTTCTTCATATTCTTGAAAGTGTGGGAGGCACTAGATATTTTTTTAACTATTTGTCAGAGCTGACCTTTCTAATGTTGGCCAAGGACACTTCTGAAGGATGCAGACACCTGAAAAATAAGTCCTCACATTATCTTCGTCATAGATTCTTCCGCCGATTGGTTGAGGTCAGAATTGATCAGAATTGAGACACTACTTCTGTGAATAGTTCTGGCGAAGGGTCAAAAGTATCCACATTAAAGATGTAGCTAAAGACCAGAATAACAAAAGAATAGCATAGGAACTAAGACAGTAAAGGTTACAATTATATGGTAAATTTTATTGCATCACAGGCAGCAGGTCACACATCACAAAGATGTAGATCAGGCAAGAAGAATGTAAGCAGTTCTGTCTGAGACACTACGCCAACTCAAAGGGTGGAAGCATGAGCATCCCACCCACTAGAGCACTGTGTCACTTTGCAAGAGGGAAAGGAAATGTAGACTAGTGAGCTTCTAGCTCTCCTGTCTTTACCCCAATTTCAGGTTAACGGCACTGTGGGAGGGTGGGCCGGACAAACAGACGAGGAGGCTGTATATAGTGGGCCAGTTGGACTGTTTTATTCGATACAATGAAGGTAAAATGTCTCTCCAGGTATCAACTTTGGGGTACCGCAGCTGTTATTTGGGATATTCTTCTTGGATCTCCTCCGGTTTCAGGTGGGCCGCCTTTATGCTGGATGGTCCTTCCCCGGGAGGCTCAGAAGAGGAAAGAAAAAAAAGGGAGACGTCAGTCGTTTCTAGGTTTCTCACTTTCTAGACAATACCGTCACCGTCACCACACCCGATTGGTGTCTTTGAAGGGAACGTGAAGAGGGGTTGGTTTCTGTGTGTGGGAAGGTAGTGAAGGAGGAACCTTGGGCGTATACCGTGCACCGGGGTAACAGGCGAACAGAAGAGGAGGTGGAATACAAGTGCCACTATTTATTAGGAGCGGAGATGCTACTCGCTCTCACATATGCTGGGGTAGAGAGGACGAAACTAAATACAACCCTCCTGGGGTATAGTGCAATCTCGCTTTCCGGTCAAGTGCGAGGGTGAGGACAAAGGGAAAGAAAGAAGAAAGAAAACGCTACGTCGTTTAAAGAAACCCACTCTTTTCGTCTCATACAATCCTCCCACCACCCTCCTGTACACCCTTAACCACCCGCTTCTCTCCTGAGTTGCGGCCGCTCTTCAGCCACCTCCGGTGGGGACCACCAGTCCTCGCACCACGTCTCATCTTCTTCCCGTTCTCTGGCGACTTCTCCTTCCTCGTCTCGGTTCCCTCGGCACTCTTCCTTGCTTCCGGCTTCTTCGCGCTCCTCGTTGGTTTCGCTGGCCTTTTTCCCCTCCCTCGAGGAACCACTTCCGGGGTCGGCTCCGCCTCCATTCACTCCGGCGGGGTGGGCGTCATGACGCTGTACGTGCAGAGGACACGGGGGAGGAGTTACATACGATGACAGCGTCTTCCCGCTTTGGCAACTCGTTGCGGCCGTCCTGATAGGTAGGTCATTGTGGGGAAAAGTGCGGGAAGAGCCCGACATCGGGCACGCCAGGTGTGGCACCCCCTCACAGGCACATATGGAACCGAAATTAGATTCCGCCAAGCACACTGGCAAAGATGCACACAGGCCTCATTTTCAGCACTGGCACAGCCAGATGTACACATGGACTTTCCATACCTGTCCCAGACATATGAAATATATACCCTGGTTGAAAGTGTCAGACAGAATATTTTACATGAGGGAGGCCTGAATTCCACTAGGGATGGTCTTTTGACTTGATAGAGTAGTGTATGAATTACATATATCGCACTCCTGCCTTAGGATTGCTGGTGTCCGGTTTCAATGCAGATCTGCATTAAAGCCCCCAGTTACAATATTTAAGGCAGATGAGAATTCTTCCAGTATTGAATCCAATATATATCTAAATGTTTTTCCAGTTTTTCAAGGATTAAAATATTTTTTTAGCTCCCGAAGGGCATTAACTGAAAAACCAATATTTTTATCAAAGATGTTTGGAAAATTACATTGCAAAATTCCCTGCTTTACGCTATATTTTGCTAACTCTTTTCAGGAACACAGTCCCTGGAGGGTGTGTGGTTATCTCACATGGCCATTGTATTGGGGTCTGAAATGAAAAATTATTCCATGGCTTTTTGTGGTTGCCAGTCGAATAGTGTTACAATCATTGTCACCCCATTTCTGAACTCAACCACATCCTTCGATGTAATATAACACCCCAGTTCTCTTCTCTTAAATAATTATAGAGTAGGATTAGATTAAGAATTTCTAAATGCTTTTATAGAGACTAACCCATGTCAAACTATTGTAGTGGTAGAGTTCCTAGTTGACACGCTGCAACCATACAACACTGAAGCCAATATATTGGCCTGTTGAGGTGACTGTGTTGAAACTGCAAGATTCTAGCAAGACACATGTAACAATGTCAAATTGTGTACAGTTTACTGGACAAGGTACTCCACCGCGAATGTACCCTGGAGTATCCAGTCCACCAAACTGATTGTCCACCCAATCTATTTAGAGTTGGACAAACCGCCATGTTTCCACCAGAGGTGCCCCCGCTTGCTCCGCTGGTGAAAACCTTACAGAGATGTCCATAAGGGCTTGGGGCCAGCGGTGGGAGTACATCACACCATCGCCCTGTGTAGACTGAATGTACTTTTTTTTTCATTTCAGGAGCACAAGAAAAAGCTTGGTTGTCCTGAATAGAAAAAAAAATGCCCCGCTCACTCTGTGGGTGTTTGAGGGGTGTCTGGGAGAAAACTCTGAAGATGTCAGGGTCATTCATTTTACATTTTACAAAAACAAACTTCCACTCTGGGAGTTTGATTTTGTAAAACAAACAGGTTTGCTGAGTGGCGACTCAGCAAATATCCAATGCTTTCAGAGGAGCAGCCATGGCAGGGAGTTTCCTATTCTATGAAAAAAGCATAGAGATCTCTAAATCAAGTGGATAGAGTCTGCCAGGGCAGCGAAAGCTATTACTGCTGCTCCTGGTAAACGACAGACTGGCCACAAAACCATAGATGAGGGCCAAAGTCTTAATGAAAAATATAAGTGCATTATTTAGACGTTGGCAGCAAGGAGGCATCTAGCAAAAATGATTAGACTCCGCACACACCAACCTCATGGTACACCGCCCTTCATACAGAGGCTGCGGAACTACTGAGTTTCAGACAGCAGGCAGACACAAAAGGGCCACCATGGTCTTGGCTTCCACAGCACTAATTTTTAGGTCGAAGCCTAGGTTTGCTAACAACTTCTTGGGGACATTCGGAAAGCTTCCCTGGGAATGCATTCCGCCCATTGCTTATTATTGGCTTTGCGGTTTGTAACTCACATTTGCTGGCTTTCTATTTGCTGGCTTTATTTGCTTTAGGCTCTCCAGCTTTGTCCCTTCCCTTGCTCAAATCCAATTTACTGTATTCTTCCAACAGTACTGAATTTCCCTAAACAGGCCTTCAAATCTTATTATCTTGTCCCATTTGCTGTGCATTCAAAACCAGAGGTCAAATGTCAGGCTGTGTTTTCCAGGGAGCTTGGGGGCATATGTATGAAACCAAAATTTAGTCGCAAACGCTGCGAATCACAAAAAACATCGTTTGCGACGAAATTTTCGCAATTTCATATGTATGACACACATTCCTAGTGAAAATAAAGAAATCGCTAAATTAGCGATTTCTTAGCATGCGAAACTCAAAAATTGCGATTAATTTTGAGATTTCTAAAATTGCGATATTCTTAATTTGCGAAATTCGCAATAAGGATATCACAAATTAAGAAATCGCTAACAAATGTATGAAAAACTCGCTAATTGCGATTTTACGAAATTCGCAAAATAAGAAATCGCAAATAACACCAATTGCATGCAGGTGGTAAACTGGTGCAAGGTACTTAAACCACCCCACAATGCAACAGAACCAACCAGAATGGCAGCACTGTTTGTGATAGCCAGGAGGCTGCGTATTCGGGCTCTTGCACAGAGGAGAATGAGACAGGAACGTATATTCAGGCTGCGCATCACTCTGTTCCAGCACACTGAAGAGGACATCTATGACAAGTACAGGCTGCACCCACAGACCACAATGGTCCTGATTGAGGAGCTGAAACCCTACTTGGAGCACCCTACACGCAGGACACAAACAATTCCCACACATGTGCAGGTCCTGTGCTCCCTGCACCTCCTGGCGTCAGGGAGTTTTCAACGGGTAATAGCGGAGGTTGGTGGGGTGTCACAGAGTGCACTTTTGCGCTTCTTACATGCCTTTCTAGATGCAATGCTACAGAGGCTCCCACATCACATATACTTCCCAAACACCCAACAGGCATTACAGCAAACAAAACTGGACTTCTACCAGATTGCACGTTTCCCCCACGTCATTGGCTGCATCGATGGGACCCATGTGGCCATCACACCCCCATCAGCAGCTGAATATGTCTACAGAAACCGTAAATGCTACCATTCCCTGAATATACAGATTGTGTGCAACGCAAAGTATATCATCACTGACATTGTACCCAAATACCCCGGCAGTACACATGACTCTTTCATCTTTAGACACAGTGGAATACACAGACGTCTGAGTGCTGGAGAGTTTGGGGAGGGATACCTGCTAGGTAAATACATGGCACACATCCATACATCCACTACATCACTGGAGGGTGGGGACATTGACTTACCTATTGTGTCTATCCCTGCAGGTGACAGTGCCTATGCAGTGCGGGACTTCAGCCTGACCCCATATCTGGATCCAGCAAATGCAAGTGAGAGGAGATACAACAGGGCACACAGATCTACACGCTGCGTCATTGAGCGTACGTTTGGAATCCTGAAGAGCAACTTCCGGTGCCTGCATAAAAGTGGAGGCGCACTGCAATACAGCCCTGAGACCTGCTGTAAAATCGTTGTAAGCTGTGCAATGCTACATAACATGGCAATGAGGAAAGGCACCACAATTGATGTGACCGATACAGACACATCGGATGACGATCGCCCTGCTCCCCCTGGCAGACCTGCGTCAGGAGTCGGGGCAGCTGCTGGACGCCAGAGACGGACTGAGATCACACAAAACTACTTCTAGGTGAGCAATGATGACATGAGACAAAAAAGCTTTATAATGTGTGCAGTGTTTATTCACACTTCACAAGCATTAAAAGTGTTGCTGTACCCAGCACATGTTATGCACACAGTGCAGGTAAGGCACAAGTAACTGTGCAATCTGCATAGTTGGGTCACGTCACCCTTTTTGGATTAATTGTCACCGGACAGTTCACCTCCTTCGGTGACGCATTGGTGGTGTTTGGCGTCCAGGCTGAGTGCCCTCCGTGGTGTTCCTGGGTCCTGCACCCTGTCTGGAACTGCGCCGTCTTTCTCCAGGCAATGTAGGAGCGATGCTGCTCCTACTGGAGGTTTCTTCACTCTCTCCAGAGGCCAAGAGAGCGCTGCCACCTGCGTTGGCCATCTGCAGCTGCTCCACTGCACTGGTGACCTGTGCAAGTCCTCTGGCTATGTCCTGGCAGCAGTGCGCCATTTCCACCTGCATTGTGACGCTTCTGCGTGTCAGAGTGCTGGTGGTGGTGCAGAGGTGGTTCACGGCCTTCGTATATGTGTGAAGGCGTGCATTGGCACGTCGGCCAGCCCTCTCACTGGCGGCTTGGTTGTGCCTCAGATTGTTACACAGGTCACGGATGGCACCTGCCATGGCAATGTGCCCTCCCCCATGTTTTTCTGATCTTTGTGGATACGGCATAGCTGCCTATTAATTGACCTCAGGGATTTACTTTGCAGGCGCTGTTCCTGCAGCATGCTGTGTTCCAGCCCAGAAAATACTGTTTCTTCCACTTCAGTGGCAGTGCTGCTCCTGGGCCTTGACCTGCGCGTGTCCTGTGGTGGAATCCTTGGCCTTGGTGTGTCCTGACTGGGCATGTGTGACACACCCTGACTCCCCTCTCTTCTGTCACTGTCCTCCCCTGTGGCTGGTATTTCATCCTCAAATGGAGGCAGTGGGGGCACATGTGCGCTGGATTGGTATGTGCTCCGTATCGTCACTGGAGTCCTCAGGATGTGCAGGCTCCTCTCCCTCTGCACTGTCTTCACGTGCCCTGGATTGTGCTGTGGATGTAAAGGGGACTACATGAGTTTGTGTCTTTGTCTGCAATTAGCAATCAATAAAGTTCCTACAGTTTGTATCGGCTAACCTCTGACACTGTATCATTCACTTATCCCCAACCCACATGTTGCATTAGATTTCCTTTGTCTCATGGACACACTGTCAGACATAGTACTACAAGTTCCATGATGCATTGCTGGGTGTGCTGTAAGACTTGGACTGGAATGACATTTTGTGAGGATATTTAGCGCATTTGGGGAACTGTGCATGGGATGGGGATCAGTGCAGATTGATTTTGCATGCATCTTACCTTGGCTGCTGGATGCAGGGTCGGCGCTGTCAGCCATACCACTGACACTCTCAGGCAGGAGAGTCGACTCCACAAGCTCCTTGTGGGGTGTTGGCTGTGCTGCTGTGGATGGTACTCCCCCAGTCTGGTTTGCATCCTTCAGTCTGGCTGCCACCCTCTCCTTCGACCTCTGGCGCATATCATACCGTCGCTTGCGCAATTCCTCGATGGTGCGATTGGTCACTCCCACTGCATTCACCTTATGTTGGCTGTCCAGCCAGATTTTGCGTTTCCTTGCCTCTGGGACACGCAGTGCCTTCTTACCAAAAAGGAGCTCATGGCTGCAAACCATCTCCTCTATGAGGACCTCCTGCTCCTTGTCAGAAAACTTGTGTTTCCTCTTCCTCTTCTCTGCATCCTTGCCCTCAGGTTGCTTGTTGGACTCCATTGGTGTTTGCTCTCCCCTGGGATGCCTCCTCACACTCTCCAAGCAGCCTCTGGGTGTGGTTCAGGTGAGCAGGTGCAGGAAATCACTCCAACTTCCTGTTTGTGATGTCATCAGGCTGCAAAAGTATTGCAGATTCCCGTTTTTGCGATTTCTTAATTTGCGAATTTCGCAATTAAGGAATCACAAATGAGGTTTCTGAGACTTTTTTGCGATTATTAAGAAATCGCAAAACATTCGCGATTTTTTTTTTACATCCCGTTTTGCGAATCTCAAACTGCAAATCGCAAAATATCGCAATTTGAGAATCTCAAAACGGGAGTTTCATACATATGCCCCTTGGTGTTTACTTTTCTTTCTCTGACTTCAAAGGGAGAGATTTTATGTGACAATCATGCTGGCTACTCGGGGTGTGCTGTATATTATTTGTTTTTCTAGCCCAAAATTACAATTTAAATATCTGTAAATGAACTGTGCAGATATTTCAGAATATATCTTAATAAGGAATGTACAATTGAAGCACAATTTTGGTAATTCTGAAGTGTGGAGGAAACAAATATTTGAATACGATCAAAACAAATCAATACACTAGGTGATGACATTTCCACACATTATCGTTTGTGCGCTGTATACTTTTATCAATAAAACTGTATCTCTGCGCAAATGTAATGGTCATTTCAATTGAAGGTGTGTTGTCTGTAATGGTAGTTTGCTCCCGTACCATGCATACTCCAATGTACCCCACTGCACTCTACTCTGCACCACTCCACTCCACGCCACTGAACTCTACTCTGCACCACCCCACACCATGCCACTCGGCTCCATGCTGAATCACTGCACCATATGCACCACTCCACTCTACACCACTTCACTTGATGCCTCTCTACTCTACGTCACCCTAAACTATGTCAATGCCCTCCATCCCTACTCTAGAATGCATCAGTGCACTCTTCGTCACTGCACTATACGCCATTCCACTCTAAGCCACTTTAGTCTACTCTGCATCATTGCACACTATGACACTCTACTCTATGCTACTGCACTCTACGCCACTACTCTAGTCCCCTACGCTACTCTGAAACAATCTACTCTACGCCACTGCACTCTTCAACACTCTATTCCACTCTGCACCATTCCACTCTACCAGGCTCCACTCCACTGCACTCACGTCTTTCCTACTCTACGCCACTGCAGTCCATGCCAATGCACTCTGCACAACTCTACTCAAAACCAATGTACTCTATACCACTGCACTCTATGCCAAGCTACTCTGCACCATTGCACTCTATGCCACTTTGCTCTATTTTATGAAGTCATTACAATGCACTACCTTTACAACTCAGTCATTACAACGCAACTGCCTTTCCATCGCATGCCATTACAACAATCTACTCTATGCCACTGCACTCTTCAACACTCTAATCCTCTCTGCACCATTCCACTCTACCAGGCTCCACTCCACTGCACTTACATCTTTCCTACTCTACGCCTCTGCACTCCATGCCAATGCACTCTGCACAACTCTACTCAAAACCAATGCACTCTATACCACTGCATCCTATGCCAATCTACTTTGCACCACTGCACTCTACGCCACTATACTCTATTTTACAACACTCTACTCTATACCACTGCACTCTACACCGCTCTACTGTACACCATTACTCTCTACATCACATTACTCTGCACAATTCTATGCCACTCCACACCAATGCATTATATGCCACTCTACTCTACACTACTGCACTCTTTGGCACTCTACTCTGCAACACTGCGTTATCTGCCACAGAGATCTCTGCCACTGCACTCTACTCTTCACTACTATACTCTACCCCACTTGACTGCACTCTACGCCAATCCACTCTATGCCAATCCACCCTACACCACTCCAATGTACTGTGAACTACTGCACTCTATGACAACACAATCTACGCTACTTCATTCTATGCTGTCTACTCTATGTCAGCGCACTTTACACCACTATACTATGCACCACTGCCCCACTGTACTCTGCACCACTCTACACTACTCCACTCTACACCATTGCACTCTGCTCTGTGCTATTCAACTCTACGCCACTCTGCTGCACACTATGCCAATGCACTCTATGACCAAACATTCTACCCCACATTACTTTGCATCACTCCACTCCATTATAATCTATTCTGCATCACTGAACTCCACACCACTCCACTCAATGCCTCTGCAATCTACTCTACGCCACTGTACATCACTGTATGCTATGCCAATAGACTTTACACTACTTTACTAAAAACAAATGCACACTACGCCTATCAACTCTGCACCACTGTACTTTATGCCACTTCATTCTAGTCCACTCTACTCCATGATACTGCAATGTATGACTCTACTCCACTAAATTCTACTCCATGCTACAACAGCCTACTTCACTCTATGCCACTGTACAACACTACTCCACTCTACAATGCTCTACACAACTTCCTCTATGATACTTTATGCCACTTTACTCCACTCTATTCTCTGACACTCTCCTCCAGTACTCCACTATGTGCCACTCCACTGCACAGCACACCACTCTATGCCACTCAATCTACTCTACGCCACTCTACAAGACTCTACTCCACTCTAAGCAACACCCTCTATGCCACTCCATTCTGCTCTACACCATTCCACAATACTCTATACCACTCCATTCTACTCACTCTACACCACTCAACTCTACTCCCTTCCACTCTACTACACTCTACTCCCTCCAGGACCCTCCACAACATGCTACATCACTCTATGCCACTCCATTTCACTCCACTCCACAACATTCAACACTACACCACGTTATGCCACTCTAGGCCACTCCATATGATTCCACTCCACTCCAATTTATGACACTCCACTCTCCTTTATCCCACTAAGTTTTAGCCTTGCTGAATAGCAGCCACACTGGTGTAGAACATGGATAAAACGTATTGGCAAAGCCAAAAGCTCTTGATTAGGGGAGACCTATTGGCTTTGCCGCTGCTTGTACCGTTTGTGATCACCAGCAAACAGGAAAAATGAAAGCATGAACTGGGAAAAAGTTTCCTGGGTGTAAACAACTTTTCTTTTTTGTTAAAAAAATATACTTTGAGGGCATATCTTTCCTAAAAAGAAAAAAATGCCAACTGAGCCACCATGAAGCGTTGCCGGCAATGCCCACAGTGACATTTATACACCAACACTGCAGCGGACTAAAGCACTAAAGGAATTCATAAATAATTTGCATGCTGGCCAGAAAGCTCTGTGGTTGATAATGGTCACACAACTTCTGTAGTATTGTTGGCAATACCAACAAACGAAGTGGAGAAATATATGTACACACTCACTGCATTGTAAAGGAGTAAGACGGTCTAGTTAAGACAACATAGCGAGAATTCTGAAAATACTGTGTGTGATCAGCAGGCGTCTGTTGGGGTCAGGTAGCAAACAGAAACCCTTGTTACTGACCAGCAATCCAAGCATGTCTTATGCAAACATCAAAACTTCCAAACAGCGTCAGAAGATAACATGCTATCACTGAAGGAATGTTTGAGACCACAGGTATTTGAGGAATTGTTTGACAATCATACAGCTTTTTGGCAGCATGTTTATATATTGTGCAATAAAGAGGTGAATAAGATCGGAGGAATAAAGTTTAATAACAACTGCTGCATTGCATAATAGGAAACATGTCCATTATTGGTTTATAGCCTTGAAAATGCATTATGTTCAAGCAGAAGAAGATATTTGCAAGAAAGTTTCCTGTTTAGAAGTCAAGTATCCCTACCCCATGGTCCTCCTCTGCCTGCGCCACCTCTGCGTACAAACTATGGTACGCCGTCATAACAAGCCCCGCCCCTCCCCTCCCCTCCTCTACTCCATTCTAAAATCTACAGCCCACTCATTGGCCTAATACTGACACCATCAATCCAACCTCCCTACCCCAAAGCCACCCAAAATGCATCAGTGCTTATGTCTATATGAGACTCCCTCCACAACCCACGGAAAACATCAATTACAACGCAGTCATTACAACGCACTACCTTTACGTCGCATGCCAATACAACGCATACCATTACAACGCATGTCACTACAACGCATGCCATTACAATGCATACCATTACAACACATGTCATTACAATGCATTATAAGGTAAGTAATAAAGATTTTTTAGTTTTAGAGTGGGTATAGCTTTTGGGGTACATGGGAATAGTAATTTTTACCCCTACACTATAAAACACTTTCCCTACTGTTGCACTCACGGGAGTGGGAATCGTAATTTTAACCCCTACACTATCCAACACTTACCCTACTGTTGCACTCACTGGAGTGGGAATAGTAATTTTTACCCCTACACTATCCAACACTTACCCTACTGTTGCCCTAAAAGTATTATGCGCTGTAATGGTATACATTGTAATGGTATGCGTTGTAATGGAATGCGTTGTAATGCTAGTGTTAAAAAATGTGTTGTAATGGCGTGCGTTGTAAAATCATGCGATGTAATGGTAGTTGCGATGTAAAAACTACGTTGTAAAAGCATGCGTGGTAATTGTTTGAATTGTAACGTCATATTTCAACCCACCATCTCCCCCCATGTATAAGACAGGATCCATCTACAGTCGATTGATAGACACCCACTCCCCATCCTATGACATCATCAGCCTTACTGAAACCTGAATATTACCTCTGACACTACCATGCCCACTGATTGGAAGATGCTTAATTCACCTTCTACCCCATGTATCCTCCCACAACCATACGGTTTAAACATGGGGTATCAGTTTTAGGCGCCTCAAGGTTATTTTTACTCTCCCACCTCTGAATATCCTTCAAACAGTTTAAGCACTTTCGGTCGGTCTTGGATCCACCTTCCAACATGATCTTAGTAATCTGCTAGCATAGATCCTCCTGACCCCAAACCATTCAGTGCATTGAGGAACTTGGCTTCTTCTCAACACTCTACCTGCAAGAGTCCCATTAGTTTTCCATAAGGTGCTCATCCCATCCGTACATGCACACAGTTGTGCTCACTGTAGTTCTCGCTTCCTGAAATCCTACTCTCTCTACACCAACATCACTGCAGCGCTATTTGACCTAATCCTCTCCAGCTTACTCTCATATTGACCCTGCAATCAGACCATTCCCCCTTACTATTCCCACTTCCACATGACTTCCAACACACCCTGGCCCTCAAGACTCACTAGGCCCCACCCATAGATTTCTCCAAATGCATATGTTCTCCTATGATTCTCCTGCGCCACGAAACAAACGTTCACCGGTCACTCTCTGCCCTCATTCACTCTAAACACTCAACAATCCTGGAATTCTTTACCTCTTTCATTTTACCTTTCAAACGGCACTTGTAGCCTTAAAACCCTTCTAGATGTTTGTCATTCCCTTATCATCTCCACAAATCAAGGTTCACCTTTGCCTTACATGTGATGAGGACATACATATGCAACTTCTGGAGGTGAAGAAAAACTGACTCACAAGCTCTCTGTGGAGAACCTTGTATTGGCCATTGATCTCATCAAATCATATTAATACCAGATCCTTAGCTTCTTACTTCATGTTCATACCTGCATTCTCTCACAAATTGTCCATGGCCTTCACCCTAAGATCTCCAGCAACAACCCAGCAGTCCGGACATCCTCCCTCATAAAAGGACAGCTTTGCCACATAGTTTGTGGACAAGCTTCAGTCAACAAGGTTGTCTCCCTTCTGTCCTCATGGTACAATCTCGAATTCACTCCTCCTATTCTACGGATGCCCGTTAGGCATTTGTCTTCTGCTCTTTTCTCACCAAACTGATCACTGACCTTATACCCAAACAGCCAGCCCCTCGTGAGCATTCTGTTCTGTTTACGATGTCAAGTGTACACCGTTGCAGTAAGGAACCGCCCAACCTTAGGTCGGCCGTTCCGAACGCATGATTATGATGCGACCACTCATAGGGTGGTCACTAACATCCATTTTCTAATGGAAGCTTGAGAGGCGGGCAGAAAAGGCCCACAGCACCAACATTCATTGAAAAATTGATGTTTGTGAACATCCCTGCACCGTGTGGCAGGCACTATGTGGTGCCTGCCACACAGTGCAGGGATGTAGCGAGGCCCCATTGCTGGGGGCCAGGGTGGAAGGGTGCCCTGCTAGGGGCCCTAAATGTTGCTTACCAACAGCCTTTCCATGTTGGAAAGGCCGAGTTGAAATGGCTGTTAGAAACCGACATCATAATACTGACGGCGGAGCTGCCGTCATTAAGGGATTAGGTTTTTAGAAAACAAGGGGACCCCAATATGTGAACCTGGGGTAGTAGAATATGTTTAAAGAACAATGGTTCAGGGGTGGCCTCAAAGGTCCAAAGCGAAAAAGGTGACTCCGAGCGGGGCACTGTTGTTTGAATGAAGTTAATTTTCAGAACGAAAATGGTGACTGTGAGAAGTTGGCCTGATGTATGATGTCACTAGTTATAGTGTACACCTTATATCAGTCCAAATACCCTTATGGTGATTGGTTGTAAAGTCAACCTTATAGACCAGCTATCCTAGTGGTAGCATGGACAAGAGCAGTCTTAGGCTAAACTCTGAATGGCATGTGAAGCCAGCTGTGATACCATATATAATCCCTTGAATACCAAATGAAAGGACACCACAACAGATATATATATAAAATAAAGTGTATTTATTCTAAGCAAACCCTCAGCACTCTTTATGAGATTAGAGGTAAGTACAACACAGTCTTATTAATGCATACAGTAAGTCACACAGGTAAGTAATACAGTTAGGCCCTAGGGGCCACGCAAACCATATACTAAGTAAGTGGTATAAGAACCACTGTCACGGAAATAGAATAGGCCTAGGCCTAGGGAATCGCTGGGGCTACACTACACTAGCGTTAGTTAGGAAGTGGGAGGCCCACGGGATTCGTGTGCAGAGTGGAAACACTCACGCGTAATGCGTACAAGTCAATAGCAATAGTACAGTTTAGAAAACGGTAGATTTAGGACACTTCCGGAGTAGCTAGGAAGTTGAGACTTGAAAACTAGACACTAGGATAGTCACTATCCTGATGAGCACCGGAGTACCCAAGTTACCTAGCCCACAGGCTGCGGGTGCATAGGGGTGAAGATGCGTCGTTTTCGTCGTCGACTCCTATGGATGCCTGAAGAAAGATGCTGACAGGCAGTCAGTGAAGAGTGTCCGGTGGATCCCAAGGCTGGGATCAAGAAGAGAAGAAACCTGCAAGCAGAAGGGACAGAGTCAAGGTCACTAGCCAGTGACCACGTGGAACCAGGAAGGAACCAGGCGATGTCGTGAAGAGTTGCAGGTGAAGGTGAAGCTTGTCGCTGCAGCCAGGAGGACCAGGAAGCGTCGAGGGCGACCAGGACCAGGAGGCGAGCTGTCCCACGAAGGCTCTTGCTGTCGGCGGCGTCGAAGTTGGACTAGGACTCACCAAGCCTTGGCAAGCGGAACCCACGAAGAACAAAGGACTTGCTTCTGGGGCAGACCAGGAAGGTCTGGGGTGCTTCTTCTTTGCAGAGAAGCGGGAGCCAGTCTGGAGGAGCCAAACCAGCGCAGAAGATTTCAGGGTGCGCCGTCACAGAGGCCACTAGCCAGCGGGCAAGCAACCGGACAGACGCGGCAAGCAGGAAAATGCTGAAGGGCCCCACGCAGGACTCGTGGAGTGTGGGGGGCTGATCTTCGGTGCAGATGGTGCTTGGGGTTGGGGCTTCTCAATCCCCGGTGCACAACTTCGAGGGTACCTCAGAAGCTGCGCTGTAAGTTACTAGCCACTTTTCCCAGGTAGCCGGTCCCACGTCGCTCGTCGACTCCACGGATCTCAGCTCGGCTGCAGATGTGGATGAGGGTCGGAGAAGTCTGGAAGTCAAGGCTCTGGTCGGGCTCTGCAGTCGGTTCCTCGTAGAACGGTCGCAAAGCAAGGGGTAGTCTCTTGATGGTGCCTGTTTGCACAGGGTAGCCACTCCTTGGCTACAAGGGAGATTCTTCAGTCTTCTTCTTTCGTCGAATGTCGAAGGTCCAGAGTTTCTGTTCAGTTTTGCAGGTTCAGGATAATCTAAAGTCTTGAGGCCCAACTCCCACTCTTATACTAATCTGGGGGGCTGGGATACCTGCTAGGTCACGCCTTATGGGTGGGACCTGGGAGGGGGTGGTTACACCCACTTCCCTTTGTCCAGTTTCGCGCCAGAGCTGGGGCTGGAGTGCCCCAGCGCCGGTTTGAACTGGACTATGCAAGGAACACCTTGTGTGCCCCAGGCATGTCTCATTCCTTTCAGCCCACCCTGCCCCAATACACTAAAGGCTGTCTGGGGAGGTGCTAGCACCTCCCCAAGCAGGAAACCTATTGTCCAGGCCTCCCTGGCTGGGATCACTCCCAGCTGCAGGAGGTCAGACTTGTGTCGTGGCAGCAGCATCCATTTTGTGATGCTGAGGCTTTGGTCAGAGGCTAACAGTTGAAGTATGATTTTAACATGTCTTTCCCTCTAGAAGGGGGGAATAATATTCTCATGTCCAGAAATGGCATGGGGTTATTATTCCCTAGTGTTAGACACCTTACACGACATGTTTTGATAAAGCCAAACCATAGTTACCATAACCGTCTAAGATTATAAGGCACTTTAAGAGTATATGGTAGGCTATATCATAGAACAGCTATAAGGACAAGGTTCCGAAAGCTGCAGACAGGCTCAGCTCATGCTAGAGCACCATCTCACATGTTACCAAGCACTCTGCCTCCAGGATTGTCAAGGCCTGCCATAGGAGTGACTAATAGGTACACATGTGTCTATATGTAAGTTAGGTATAGGAATACTACACCTAAGCAAGGGGTGATTACACGACCTTGCCCCAGCTGAGTGATCAGCCAGTTGTGTCAAAATGGAAGGCCAGGCCAGGGGTGGCATAATACATGCTGCAGCCCCTGGTAGGCCTAGGGTACACCTATGCCCTGGGTACCTAGGGTACACTGTACAGGGGCCAATAAGGTGATCCTATCCAAATGGGTTATGCACCTAAAGTACATAGTATTAATTTAGAGAGAGAACAGCAGGGCTGTGGGTCTGATTAGCAGGCCCACAGCCACATCTAAGTCGAAAACCAGTAAAGCAAAAGCAAAAAGTGGGGGTGAACATAGAAAGCAGACCCTACTCTCCTACAGTGACCCAGAAGGGGGCACTACTTATTATATGTATGAGATTTAAATTCAGTCAGGAGCAGAAAAAGATTTACAAAGGGTGATGTATGTTAGAAAATGACGGACATTTATTTGTCAAATGTGCTTAGTATTCAGGTGCTCACACATTAAGTGAAAGAAAGCGTGACGTGAGTAGTGATAGTGAGTTTTTAAAAGACATCGCATTGACAACAATATAGTTGAACCTTACACATAATTTGTACACACTGAGTGGAGTTCATGTTGTAGAGTGGTCATTAAAGGATTATGCTCTTTCCGACAAACGGACTTATTTGGTCGTCTCTTGTTGTGAGTTCATGATTTTTTTCTCATGATTTTTGCCATATTCTCACCAACACTACAAAAAAACATAAATGTTGTACAGTTCTGAGAGTTTGACCTTTCGCATGAAAATCGAGACTTTTGCTGTGGCATTTCACCAAAAAAGCATTTTTTTGTGTGAAAAGGGTTGCAGAAAATGTATTGTGCCTCTGACATCAACATGCCTTTCTGTATTCAAGTGTACTAGTCTTGCTTTACCTTACCTTCGAAATTATCCAGTTTCAAGGTGGCAGGTGTAAGGTAGCAAGCACACTACTCATCTGGTTTCACTCTAATCTGGCACCCAAAACCACTGTACTCCTGCGAGCAGAAAGTGGGTGATGCCTATGGGTTCACCATTGTTGGCCTACCAAACAAGGAGGTTGGGCCAGTGCATACGTGGGACATCACTCTGAGATGTAGGGTCTGGGCGATTCCAAAGACCTAGAAAACAGCCGGGGTTTGTCCTGATCATTCAATAGACATATGAGGACCATCTCACCTCGTCACGCACTCAGTCTATGACTTACTATCGTATTACCTGCAATACTAAGAAAGCTGTGAGAGCCTTTCCCCAGGTGCTGATAGAAAAGGCGAAAGTACTTCAAGGAGGAAGAAAAAAGCTCTCAAGAAGGGAAATAAAATGATCAGGGACCTGATTCCAGAGAGAATAAGACTCCTCCTTAGAGATAGACTTAGTGCAGTGATGAATGCCTCATCAATGTGTAACTGATGCACAGTCTTTTAAATGGGCAGCTACTATCAGGTACTCAGTGCCTGCACTCCTTTAGACCCGTATGTACTAACTTCATGCAAATCAATGCAGCAAGGCAACTAGCCGTGCTGCATTGTGTGAAAGGGAGAGAGCAGAAATGTGCTTATATACTAAGATATGGTGCACTTATGTTCTCTCATTGCCCTGGCTCACTTCAGGCAGCCTAGCACCAACACCAGCATCCTTGTGCCATGGTGCAAGGGTGCCTGTATTCCGGCATGCCTTCCTGCACAAAAACAATCCTCCAAGGCATATTCCTCTTTCTACATGTGCTGCTGAATTGAGCACACTTGGAAAGAGGAAGTAACGAGGAGAAATGACCATTTGGCACAGATCAAGGATTTAGTGCCACAATGAAATCTTTGCTGTTTGGAATGTCCATGCTTCACCCATATAATGCCAACTTAATGCAGTGTATTGCAATGCAGGGCAAGTTACTTTTTTGTTGCAAAGCCAAGCAAGGTGACACAAATCGCACCTTGCTTGGCTTGGTAAATCTTGGCTAACATTTTGCATCGTCATTGCGGCAAAAAAGTGGTGCAAACATGATGCAAAATGTTAATATATCTGGGCCTTAATCTGAAAGGGACAGTACCAGCACTGCTCTACTATATTTATGGGAGAATACCAGCACTTCTTAGCAGCAAACCGTTACTGTTGGACAAGGAGCATCTGCTTTTCTGTATTTCCACTTCAGGCACTGCTGATACATATTTGTGCCACACAGCTATCCAGAAAGCAATGGTAAGTCCCTTTCTCCCTGTAGTGAGACAGACAGTATATTTGTATTCTCTCTGTATCGGTGACTATGATTATAAATGATTGCCCTAGCATGGCATCCAGATTATAGAGTGAGACTCTTTGTTTGGCCTGGCAGAAATGGGTTCCTAACCTGCAAAAGCCAATTGAATGCACTAACTAGTATGAGCACAATGGCACAATTGTTGAGTGCTCACAAATTTCCTAGGAATGGTGCTATGGCTTGATAGTGTTAGAGGTCAGTGTCGGCTGCTACATTTTAAAAGTAGTGTGGCACCTCAAACATTTAATAAAACCCTTTAAAAATAAACTTACCTTTGATGATTTTCTGCAGCACACATTCGGCTCAGCTGCAAATACTACCCAAGTTCCCACTGCCTTGCACTGTTTCACTGCTTGATAATAGCATCTAACCCAATCCAAGTGCTGCTCTCATGTTGCTCACAATGCTAAACAGCATAAGAGCAGTGCTAGGATTGGCTGGAGCAGGCAAACGCAGCGCTCCATTGGAGATCTACGTGACTGTGCCTCTGCTTCTCAGCTACCTTTCAGCTGATGCTTGCAGAAGCCTGAACAGCGCATGTCAGGCTGGCCACGGTGAAAACACCAGCCAAACTAATATGTACAGATCAGATGACACTGCATCAGGTCGTCCCAATGAACTGCTGTGATGCAGTGGGGAGGGCAGGGGGTCAACACCCCAATGTCCATATGGACGAACCGCCCCTGTTAGAGGTTGCTGTACTTGGGGAAGGGAAAAGAGGCAATCATTTTCCCAACTATCACTCTGATCTTGTCTGACGTGGTGCTAATTGCTTGTTGATGCTTTGGAAAGTGTTTCTGGCTAAGATGCTTCAAAAAGAAAGGAATGGAAAAACATTTAAGTGCAACATATACCCCTATGAACATCTTGGCACTAGTATCCACTGACATGAAAGCAACCAAAACTGAAGGAACACTTTTATGACCAAAGGATGTCAGTTTCATAAATGGGGTCCACAAAAAAGAGAGGGAGCGACCATCTACCCAGACTGTCTTTACACATGGAACCGAGAAAGGAGCTAAGATTTAGAGCACATAATTATATTTGGAATATAAAGATTAAAACGTGATGCTGTGGGCGACTTTTTATGGCCATTAAAAAGTCTGTGCCTGAGGCATAGGGCTTTAAACTTTATTCTTTGTTTCACCAGCAGCCAATGGAGTCCAAGTCCAAGTCAGTCAGATTTATTTAGCCCTCAGGCCACTCTAACAACTGGTTCAAGGAAGAATTTGGATGACTGTGGCAGGACCGATGGAAACACTGAGACTGGTGTAAATTGTAAGGAGGGTTTTATTGGTTTTAAGACCCTTTTCCAGTATGTGGTTGGTCGATAATACGGTAGTGGGGAATCTGACTCGGGTTCCGGGGATAGCCGGCCTCTGGTAAATGGCTTTCCTCTTCTGAGTCGGTCCAGGTTGGCGGCGTCTCCGCGGGAAGGGAACTCAGGACCACGGCGTGAGGGAAACAAAACAAAAGAAAAGGGAGACTGGGGTCAGTCCGGTGTTCACTTCACACTCTTAAGTGAGGGAAAAGGGGTGAGGAGTCACACGGTGCTCTATTCCCTATTACTAGGTGTCGGGATCATGAGGGATAGGGTAAAGTGAGATCCGACTTTTAGGTTTTGGTAGTGCCTTTTTTTATCGCCTAACCCAAGATACGAGCGCGTACCTGTTGGAGCCACGCTTCTCCAGAAACGTGGCGGGCGAGTCACAGGGTCGTTAGCCTACCGGCTCCGGCACCGTAGGGTTCTCCGTCGTGTTGGCTCCTCCGTCGTTGGTCACGCAATCTCCTGTCTCCTCCGCTCTCTTTCTCGTCTCGTTCTCTTCCTCCTTCGGTCTCGTACCGACTCCCCTCTCTGCTCTTCCTGGATTTCAACTCCTCCCGTTCTCTTCGTCACCGGTGTAGGCGGGGCCTGCTGTCAACTCTGCCCAGTTAAAGAAACACGGGTTGCTTTGTTCTGTAGAGGGGAGATGTGATTGTTCATGTAGTCAATTATCAGAGGTAGACTCTTATTTCCGTCTATGGGGATCTCCTCGTCACACCCCCCCCCCCTGGATTCTCCCGCTCGGGGAGAGGAAATCGGGAGAGGAAGTCCGTGCTGCCATTGTCTATGCCTTTCCTGTGCTGTACTGTAAAGGAAAAAGGCTGAAGGGTCAAAAACCACCGCAACACCCGGGGATTGTGTGACATATTGCAGCTCATCCATTGTAGAGGAGCATGGTCCGTGTAAAGGGTGAATGGGTGGCCCTCAAGGCAGTAGCGTAACTTATCCACAGCCCACTTGATAGCCAGGCACTCCTTCTCTATTGTGGGATACTTCACCTCCCTAGGAAACAGTTTTCTACTGATATACAGGATGGGGTGTTCTATCCCTTCCGGTGACATCTGAGACAACACTGCCCCTACCCCATGGTCAGAAGCGTCTGTATGTAAAATGAAAGGCCGGGTATAATCTGGTGATGACAGCACGGGGTTGGTGGTGATTATGTGGTTATTGAAGGCTTTCCACATAGCAGGAGAGGGCTGTTGAAATACCTGAGGTCTGGATTCCTTTTTCAGGGTGTCGGTTAACGGAGCTGCGATATCAGAAAACGAGGGGATAAATCGACGATAGTATCCTATGAGCCCCAAGAATGCTCTCATTTCTTTTTTGTTGGCGGGGAAGGGGGTCTCGGAGATGGCTCGGACCTTCTATATCTGGGGCTCAATGACGCCATGCCCCAAGAGGTACCCCAAGTACTTTACTTTATGGTAGCCCACTCTGGATTTCTTGGAATTTACGTGCAATCCTGCCTTTTCCAGGGCCTGAAGAACCAGGGATATATGAACGAGGTGGCTCTCCCAACAGGGACTGAAGATGATAATATCATCCAGGTATGCCGAAGTAAAGGTTTGGTGTTCCCTTAACACCTCGTTCATTAATCGTTGGAATGTCGCCGGTGCTCCATGTAGCCCAAATGGTAAAACGTTGAACTCGAATAATCCTTCAGGTGTTGCAAAGGCTGTTTTCTTACGGTCTTCGTCTCGTAGTGGTACTTGCCAATATCCTTTGGTCAAGTCCAGGGTAGTAATATACTTGGCTTCTCCGAGTTTTTCGATCAGTTCGTCGATCCGAGGAATCGGATAGGCATCAAATGACGATATTTGGTTTAAGGCGCGAAAGTCCATGCAGAACCTCGTGCTTCCGTCTGGCTTAGGGACCATGACTATAGGGGAAGACCAATCACTCCGTGATGGTCTGATTATCCCGAGACGTAGTATTTCATGTACTTCCTTCTGAACTGCAAGGCGTTTGGCGGCTGGTATCCTATATGGTCGTTTCTTGACGACCGCCCCTGCTGGGGTGTCAATCCGGTGTTCAATCAATGCCGTTTTCCCAGGGATATCTGAGAACAATGAAGAGAAAGGCACCAGGGTTTCATGTAGACTCTCTTTCTCTTGCTGTCGGAGGTCGTCGTTCACCACTAGGTCCCCTAAAGTGGAGGAGGACGGAACACCGGTGGGTACAGAAAGATGTGCACTTCGCGGTGGAGGACCTATCCACTTCTTCAGCAGGTTAATGTGGTACACCTGCGTCTTGCCCGGGGACAGCTGTAGTTTGTAGCTGGTCTTCCCTATGGTCACAATTACTCTGTCGGGACCCCTCCACTCCGTTTGAAATCGTCGGGTTGTGGAAGGTAACAAAACCAACGCCCAGTCGTCCACCTCCAATTTCCTCCATTTATTTCCTTTATCGTAGCAGTTTTGTTGTCGTTTTTGGCTTTGTTCCAAGTTAACATAGGCTAAGTCTCTCAGCTTCCCCAGTTTGTTCTTTAGATTTTGGGTGTATTCGAGTATGCCTTGTTCGTCTCCTGTATCCTTTTCCCAGGCTTCTTTGGTCATTTCAAGAAGGGTCCTGGGTTGCCGCCCATACAGCATCTCAAATGATGAACAGCCGAGGCTGCTCTGAGTCTGCCATCGGATTACATATAGAGCCAACGGTAACTTGAGATCCCACTCTTTCCCACTTACAGCGAGCATCTTCTTTATCGTGTTCTTGAGGGTCCCGTTGTATCGCTCGACGAGTCCGTCTGTTTGCGGGTGATACACCGAAGTTCTAATATGTCGGAGATCCACCAGGTGGCATACTTCCTTCATTAGCCGGGACACAAATGGGGTTCCTTGGTCCGTTAAAATTTCTTTCGGGAAGCCTACCCGAGAAAACAGTTCAATGATCTTTTCGGCTATGGCCCGGAAGGTAAGGACCCTTAAGGGGAAGGCTTCGGGGAATCTAGTGGCATAGTCCACGATGACTAGAGCGTATTGGTTCCCTCTTCTAGTCTTAGGCAAAGGTCCTATCAAATCCAGACCAACTCTCTCGAATGAGGTCCCTATAATGGGGAGAGGTTGTAAAGGTACTGCAGGGGGCCGATGTAGGTTCTTCTTCTGACAGAGCTCACAGGACATACAATGTTGTTTAATGTCTTTGTATATTCCGGGCCAGTAAAAATGCCTTAATACGTTTTGGGTTGTTTTTTCACTACCAATGTGTCCTGCTAGCAAATGAGAATGGGAATAAAACATGATTTGTTCCCTGAAGGCAGTGGGTACCAATAGCTGCAGGGGGTCTTCCTTGTTTCCCTGTCTGTATAAGAGACCGCTTTGGACGAGAAACCGTGGAAACCTGGGGTCGGGGTCTCCCTGCGTATAGTGGGCCTGTTCCCAAGCGTTATACAAGGTAGAGTCATTAGCTTGGGCGAATTTAAAATTCCTATCGCCTACCCAAGGTTCCGGGGTGATATATGCTGGCTGAGTCTGTCCCTTCTCTTTCTCTGCCGTCTCACTCGGAGGCCGGACGTTCAGGGAACGAGAGAACAGCTCTAGGAACTTGGGGTTATCAGTCCCTATTATCAATTCATCGGGCAGTGTGTCTAAGACCCCTACCTTAACCAGGTGCTGAGGACCCCCAGGGATCTCAAGGCCAATCATAGCTACCGGATAGGGTCTCACGTCGCCATGGACACATTTGATGCAGATCAGGGCCTTGGGGATCACTTGTTTAGGTTTCACCAATACCCCTTGTATCACTGACTGCCTGCACCCAGAATCTAGGAGAGCCTTGATGGTTTTCCCATTCACCCTTACACTTACATGGTAGGCGCTTCCTAGTTCCGCAGTGTATAGGACAGACTTAGGAACGTAGCTGACCTCCATTGGTTCCTCAGTTGGCCTCCGGTGGGGACATAGTCGCGCACTATGTCCCCAGGTCCCACACTCAAAGCATTGCGGGCCTTTAAAGGAAAGAGCCTCAGGGCGCACTGGCCTTTGGGCGTTGGCTTCTATCTGCGGGCGAGGTTTTCTTTCAATTTTAGGGGGGGAGGTCGAGCCGCTTTTTCTGTTTCCCAAGGGTTTGACCGTGGCTGTGCCCGGGCATAGGACGAGGCCATTTCTATGGCTTGGGTGGTAGTCAGCCGGGAGTGTTGTCTTAGCCATCTTTGTGTATTAAAGGGTAAAGCCTCCAGATACTGCTCTAGATAAATTTTGTCCATTATTTCTTCCTTTGTACTGGAGGCGGGGACTAGCCATTTGTCAGCAGCCTTTTTGAGGCGGAAGAACAGAGTTTTTGGGTTCTCTCCGGCCGCTCCCCTCTCCTTTCGAAATCTCACCCGGTAGGCTTCTGCGTCTAGACCGAGGTGGTCCAGAATTATGGTTTTGATGGCCGCATATGGGACTTGGCCTGTAGCGTTGGCGACCTGATAGGCCGCCTGGGCCTCGCCTGTTAGCAGAGGGGCCAGAAAGAAAGGCCATTTCTCCAATGGCCAACCGCACGCCAGGGCGGCTCTCTCGAAATTAAGTAAAAAAACATCAGGGTCCTCCCCAGCAACATATTTCTGAAGGGACATCCCTGTTGGACCGGGAGGGGGGTGTCGGGCCCCTGGAGTCGGTCCGGGGGAGGGTTCCCCAATCATTTTCTGCAATCCTTCTATTTCGGCAGAGATCGTGGTTTTGAACATGTCTCTATCCGCTTGGGCGGAAGTAAGTTGTTGCTCGACCATCCATCCGAGCTGTTCCTGTCCTTTTACGAGATGTTGTATTAATTCGTCCATCTTGGGTTTACAGATGGGTCGGTCTATGCCCGCATTCTCCACCACTTGTGGCAGGACCGATGGAAACACTGAGACTGGTGTATATTGTAAGGAGGGTTTTATTGGTTTTAAGACCCTTTTCCAGTACGTGGTTGGTCTATAATACGGTATTGGGGAATCTGACTCGGGTTCTGGGGATAGCCGGCCTCTGGTAAATGGCTTTCCTCTTCTGATTCGGTCCAGGTTGGCGGCGTCTCCGCGGGAAGGGAACTCAGGACCACGGCGTGAGGGAAACAAAACAAAAGAAAAGGGAGACTGGGGTGTCAGTCCGGTGTTCACTTCACACTCTTAAGTGAGGGAAAAGGGGTGAGGAGTCACACGGTGCTCTATTCCCTATTACTAGGTGTCGGGATCATGAGGGATAGGGTAAAGTGAGATCCGACTTTTAGGTTTTGGTAGTGCCTTTTTTTATCGCCCAACCCGAGATACGAGCGCGTACCTGTTGGAGCCACGCTTCTGCAGAAACGTGGCGGGGCGAGTCACAGGGTCGTTGGCCTCCCGGCTCCAGCACCGTAGGGTTCTCCGTCGTGTTGGCTCCTCCGTCGTTGGTCACGCAATCTCCTGTCTCCTCCGCTCTCTTTCTCGTCTCGTTCTCTTCCTCCTTCGGTCTCGTACCGACTCCCCTCTCTGCTCTTCCTGGATTTGAACTCCTCCCGTTCTCTTCGTCACCGGTGTAGGTGGGGCCTGCTGTCAACTCTGCCCAGTTAAAGAAACACGGGTTGCTTTGTTCTGTAGTGGTTCGGGTGAGAGGCTCCGTTTTCCAACTTTCCGATTGCTGGAGGGATAGAGGGGAGATGTGATTGTTCATGTAGTCAATTATCAGAGGTAGACTCTTATTTCCTTCTATGGGGATCTCCTCGCCACAATGACCAAGAAAGAGATTACAAAAATCTCTCTTGGGAACAACATATGCAGAGATGAACTGGGCATTCAACTAGGAAGGCAAGAGCCTTTCTGATCACTTGAAGTTGGGAGGAGGAGAAACAGAAGACCACCTTACCCTTAATTTGCATAGAGAAAAGTTGATCAAGATAGACACTGAGTGATTTTGCCTATAGAAGTAGGCCAGAGATAATCTTGCCAATAGCTCAGGGTAGTTGCCAACTATTAAGTTTCTGTTTCGTTTGCCAAAAAATGGGTCTATCTGTTAGAAATGGGGGTCTCTAGTTAGCAGTGGCTTACACCCTGTCCAAGTAAGGACTCTTACTCTAATCAGGGTAAGGGGATTACACATCTATGATAACCCCTGCTCACCTCCTTGATAGCTTGGCAAGAGCAGTCAGGCTCATCTCAGAGGCAATACGTAAAGAATTTGTACATTCACACACAGTAACACAGTGAAAACACTACAAATGGACATCACCCCAGTCTAGAAAAAAGAACCAATCTTTATCTAATTAAAATAAGACCATAATGACACAATGCTAACATACATAAGCAAAGATGTCACTTTTAAAATGTTAAGCAAGTTTAATCCATAGAAATCTATTCATGCATTGGTTTTAGCACAAAGTATATTTGATGTAGCAAAGTCAGAGACGATAAACTGCCGCAGAGGAGGTGAGGCACCGGAAACCAACAGAGATGGGTCAGTTCATTAGTCCCAGAGGAATGGTGGCGTCACTTCTTTCTGCACGGCAGGAGAAGTGTTGCATCAACTCCTTACTATGAGGGGAAGTGAGGCGTTGATTTTCAGACATGCTACCTTGGGTCCGTACTGCCGGGTTGCGTTGATGAAGAACTTGGCGCACGGGTGCAATGAGTGGAAAATTCAGACACACTGGGTCGATGAGTCTCTGTAGTGCACAAGACCCTGCCTTTCCCTGAGCTGACTCCAGACACACTGCTGGAGGGTGGAGTCAGCTTTGTGTGAGGACAGGCACAGTCTTATTCAGGTGTCAGTGACGACTCCTCCCACCACTCTAGCTCAGGAGGACCCCTTAGCCTGGTGATGGGCCATCAAGATATGCAGAGCACACCTCAGCTTCCTTTGTGTGACTGTCTAGAGTGAATACACAACTCAACTGTCACTCTCCCTCAGACATGGATTCCATAGGCAGGCAGAGACACGGATGGTAAAGCAAGAAAATGCCCACTTTCTAAAAGTGGCATTTTCAAACATATAATTTAAAAACCAACTTGTGATTTTAGAGACCCCCAAACTTCAAATGTCTGTTGCTTCCCAATTCGAAGTTATACTTGTCAGAGGTTTCAAGACAGCTCCAATGATAACCTATGGGAGAGATAGTCCTTGCAATAGTAAAAAAATAAATTAGCAGTATTTCACTATCCGGACATGTACAAGTGGGAGGTCTGAGGCATGGCTGCAGTGCTACTCATGTGGGTGGCACAATAAGTGCTGCAGGTCCACTAGCAGCACTTGATTTACAGGTCCTGAGCACACACACGGCACTTTACTATGGGCTTACCGGTAAATCAAATATGAGAATCATGGATAACCAATCACAATTTACACAGGGAGCACTTGCACTTCAGCAGTGATCAGCAGTAGTAAAGTGCCGAGAGTTCAAAAACCAGCCAAAATGAGATGCAGCACACAGTCAAACACCAGAGGTCAGAAGCAAAAAAGACATGGGAAAACATGCTACAGATGCCAGGTCTAACACTGTCCAGCCCTAGCAGATGATCGGCAAGATGTAAGATAAGCCGTAAAGCAAGGGTCTTTATAATCATGATGTATTATAAACTGGATGACATCAGGAAAACATATTGCCATGCTGTTTTTTAACCAAGGCTTTTCTTCAATTAACCAGAAAAAAGTCCCAGAGTAAAGGGACAGGCATGTAAAATGGAGACTGGGCAGGGGGTTCACACGTGGCCCAATTTGGTCTTCATTAGTGCTGCTTCAACCTCATCCTGGTTGTCTGGAGTAAAAGACATCTGATTGGCAGCTGGAGAGGGAAACGCCACAGGGCCAGGACTTTCTTTGAAAGGAGCTGCGGAGTTCCTATTCTCCATGTAGATCTTTTAGATCTTGAATGAGAAAAGGAAGGCAAGCTTATTACAGAATTTATGCGATGAAGACAATGACAAGGTGATAAAAGGGGGTCAGGTGTACGCTTTTAAACAAGTGAAAAGCTCCCTATCAGAAGACAGAGTTTTAAGAACAGTATCATTCTTAAAAAATATAATACAAAATCTTATTGTTTGCTTTACACTACATGAATACCAACATGCATTTCTAATACAAACGTAATTTGCCATGACACTAAAAATCACCAGGATGATGGGGAAAGGTCTTCCTGGCAGATGATTTCAAACATCTTTCCTGTGTTACTTAGTTGGCCATGGGAGACAGGCTGCCTCCTCGGAGCTAGACCTAAGAGGTCCCACAGAATGCTGTGGTACAACTGAACACCGTGGCCCTTAATCTTTGCTATAAATACTATTTAGGAAATGTAATGTGTTAACATAATTTATTAGGCATTATTAATGCCAACAGGTCTGGCTTATAAGTGAAAGTGCCTCTTCAGCAAATTAATACATTATACATGCACTCTGTTATTCATCCTTACACTCATGCATCCATTCATCCACAAACTAACTTTTTATCACATTCGCACACAAACTCAATAAGCATATGCAAGATAAATTAAGCTATCATGGTTCATGTCATTGAGCAAAGTTTCTACTCTTTCTTGTTGTTGACAAATAACAGGAATTCTGTTTTGGCCAGCTTGAGCTTCATGTAGGCACTGGACACCAAGGTCATGGTGCGGAGAGGTGTGGTGCAGCGGCCAGGGCAGCTGACTTCGAAGCACAGGGTTCACGATTCGATCCCCAGCGGCAGCTCAGCTCAGCATCATGTGACTCTGGGCAATAGCTCACTTAATTTCCACGACGGCCCCCAGCCCCTTGAGACCCGTAAGGGTGAGTAGTTTGCGCTTTACAAATACGGATTTCTTTATTTATTTACGGTCTGGATGTTTGCAAGCAGTGTGTGAGGCGTTCAGTGTCTCAAGCAGAAGAGTCTTTTTAGTGGAATTATGTTTCATTAGCACATTGGTGAATTTTATGCTGTTACCTGTGAGGAAAGAACCAAATGGCTCCATGCAGAGGTTGGAGATGACAGGAGACAGTATAGGTGATATGGATATTTTGAGACCTGGAGGTGCCCATGTAGGGTTGCCACTATTCTTAGAAAAAAATACAGCCCATTTGGTTATGTTTTTCTATTCTGGAACGGCCAAACACTGTTAAGTGGAAAAAAGCATTTTGTAACATTATCATAATTCTTTTGTAACATGGCAGTTATCCCTATATTTGCTTTAATAATCATTCTGAAACGATTTAGACAGATATTGAAGACTTTCTAACTGATTTATTTATATGCTTTCTGGTTTAGGTTTATGTTTCAGCCAAGAACAAAATGCAGGATTTCATTGTTTTTACCCAATGTCTCTACTGACCTTGCTTTAAAAATACAGGTGAGTGTTGTGTTTTGGGGAGGCCACATGTCAAGGTCAGCCCTTGAGCCTGTGCGCGCATTGGAGGTTGTGCTAACATAAACAGCCTGCACACTCATTGCAGTCTGGTGCAGATCTGCCAATATGCGGTTCCACCCGTTTATTGATACATCGGGCCATAATAGTCCTCATGAATCTCTCAGCCTTTCTGTTGGCTTGAGGCCACAATAGGTGGGTGATTCAGCTGTGCTTGGTCCCTCAGGACACAAGATAATTGGCAAGGTCTTAGCCATTAAAAGGTGGCCCATTGTCTGTGCGGATTTCCTTTATGAGGCTATGAGTGACCATGATCTTCTATAGTTTCGGTATCATCTCTTCTGAGGAGATGGTATTTATGATCTCAACCACCAGATATTTTGTAAAGTCATCTATGAAAACCCACAAGGGCCTTCATTCCAGGAGGCTGCCAAAATCTGCACAGGCAAGGTGCCACGCAATTTCACTGACTTGTCTATGATGATGGGTGGAGAGGGTCAGCCCTTCAAGTAGCTTGGCATAGGTTGCATTGCTGGACTGTTTGCTCAACTTGTTCATCCAAACCATAAAAACATACTTTGCTGTGCAGTTTGTTTTTCATCTTGACGGCCCCTTGGTGGACCCCATGGGCAAGATAGACCATCTGTTGAGTCAGACTAGCTGGTACGACAAACCGGGGCCCTTTAATAGGCATCCATCTGCCATGACAGAGGGACAGAGGGAGTTTAGTGTACTCCAGGCTTCCACCGTTTTCTGCAACAAAACTGCGGTGACAGCACTCCATTTCCCCGACCGGGTTACTGCTATGGCCTTTTAGAGACAGTCATCTGCTTTGGTGGCTTTGACAATGTCTGTCAGAGATACGGGGATGGGGAGTGACCGTTCCACGACTGTCCACACATATTCCTCTGCATCGGCAGCTTCTTGATTTTCCTCAGGTGTGGCGGGTTGGGCATGTAGCGACAGATAGTCTGCAGAGTTATGGGCCCCTGGTCGGTTTTCCACTGAGAAATAGTATTTTTGCAACTGGAGTCTCCATTTCTCTATCTGTGGTGGAGGCTTTGACGCAGACCCTTTAAACAGGGGTACAAAAGGTTTGTGATTGGTACTAATTATGAAGGGTTGGCCATATAGTTAGAAATGTGGCAGCCCCCGTGAATCATAATGGCCTCTTTCTTGATGTGGGACTATAGCTGCTAGGTGGGGGTCAGTGCTTGGCTGGCATATGCAACAGGGGCCCACTCTCCACATTGTTGTTTTTGGGACAGTACAGCTTCTGAGCCAGTGGGGCTGGAGTCTACTGCCCACTCAGTGTCTTTGATGCGGTTGAAATAAGCAAGTGTAGTGTTTTCTGACAGTGCCTGCTAAGTGTCTTGGAAAGATTTATCTTGTTCCCTGTCCCAGTGCCAGGGGGTCGATGCCTTGGTGAGGTCACGCAGTGGTCCGGTGAGTTGGGTGAGGTTTTGCATGAGGCTGCCGTAATAGGTTACCATGGCTGAAAAACTTTTGATCTCAGTGATGGTGGATGGCATTGGTGCTGACTGAATGTCATGGACGTTAGCCGGGTCAGGGGTAATTCTTTTGATGGAGATATGGTAGCCAAAAAAACATATTTCTTATAAAAATTCACTTTTCTCTTTGTGCAGGGTAAGTCTGCAGTCTTGGAGGCATTTAAATACTGCCGCTAGTCCATGAAGGTGTTCCTCAAGAGCGAGTGCGTGGACCAGAATGTTGTCACCGAAATGTAAGACCCCTGGGAGACCACCCAGCACGCCTGTGATGATATCTTGGAATACCTAGGTGGCTGTGGCGATGCTGAAATTGAGGAGATTATATTGCCTCAAAACGAGGTGAGTGGAGAACGTTGTTACATGTTGGGATTCGGGCGCTTGGAAAATCTGGTAGTATCCAAGTCACAGGTCCATTTTCGAGAACCACAGGGAGCCAGAGAACTGTCCTACAATGTTTTCCACCGTTTTGGTTATGTGGCACTCCCTCTTTATGTCTGTGTTTGGGAGCCTCATATCTACACAGATTCATAATTCTCCAGCTGTTTTGGTTTGCGGCTACCACATTGGGCGACACCTCGGATGTTGTTCTCTCCACTCTCTCAATGATGTCTGCCGCCTCTAGCTTCTGTAGATCCACCTCAACTTTTGGTTGAAGATGAACTACCACCCTGCGGTGGCGTAGGGGTACGGGCTGTACCGACTGGTCAATGTGCTGGTGGACTACTTGGTCTTTTAAGCATCCGATGTCTTGAAACCTTTGGCTCGAACTCGCTCTGGAGTGAGTCTACTGTGCTAGAATGGAACCCAAAAGCAAACTAGACTAGCTACAGGTGTCAGACAGTACAGTAGAGAATTGGTCCCAGTGGAACAATTCTTTAGAAAACACAGAGTAGGCACGAATACACTAATACAAAATGATTTTTAAGTCCAATGTTATTTAATAACATTGAACATTTCAAATGTTTATGAATCAGCGAATGAATCAAAAGATATGTCAAACAAGTGCCCCACGTATACGGGAGAAAAGCAAGGGGGAGAGGTAGTGTGCATCAAGTGAGGGTTGGAAAAGTATAAAGGAAAGATAGTGACATTTTATTCATCACGTAATTATTTACAATAGAGATGGCTTTTCTTAAGCCTCACAGTTAAATGATGGAAAAAGGCATAGCCATGATTATGAGTACACTATCACAGTGAGAAAGCACTGTTGATCAAACTGCCATATGACAGTAACGCAGTCGACATTTCGACCCCCAAAGACAAGGTAGGTTGCTTAATTCCTTACGCCGGGGTCTTCCTCAGGACAGAAAAAAGGGGGGCACCTGGGTTATTACAAAAAGAAGTTCTTAGTTTAAAGTGCATTGGACGTTATTAACCCAAAAATGGGAGGGTGAGACAAAGCTAAAATTACTATGTGCCACCCTTGATTGGAGGTGGTACCGTTGTGGTTGGGCCTGTAGGCTCCAAGGGACGGAGAGCGAATAGATGGCATCTGAAAAACAAGGTGAGGGCCATCACATTGTATCCTATAGATTTGAATGTATCAATTAAACTTTCGAGTGCAAAAACAATCATCAGACTTACTTGGTTAAAATAAGGGGGGATCATCCATTATATCATAGAATAGTTTATTAAACTTGGACTCAAAGTTCCATTAGTCGTTGTAAATCAATCTAAAATGGATGAAAAAGAGAAGAGGACCGAGGGTCAACCACCACTCAATTGACTGAAATAATTGCACTGTTTGGAAAAATGCCTGTATTTCATATTAGGCAAACAAGGAGTTTACCTAAATTGTTCTTACACGGTCACTGGTTTTGAAACCCACTGGGTGCTCCCAGTCTAGAAAAAATGGAAAGAAAGAAAGAGCTATCCTTAGTCACATGTACAGGTTCCAAAGGGCCTAACTAAAAAGTGGTATTATGCGCTCTATGAACGAAGCGCGATCTTGAGCTTACCTCTAATGTTCGAAGTGCATCCGTCTTTCACAAGGGAACCAGAGCACTGCAACGCCTGCCGTTAAATAGCTGGAGCTAGTCTTCCTCGTGAACGCGCTGACCGCGTCATGGCAGACGCTCGATGCTTGTCAAAATTGACAAGTCATCGCGGCCTCGCCACGGAAGAAAGACTCCATTAGACAACGTTTTTTTTAAAAAAAGAAGAGTTAAAAAGGTTTTATATAATTAATGGGAATAGTATTAATCGGATTCCAGTAGGGGAGTAGGTGATACATGGAAGCAATCCGCGATGTTTTCAACAGGAAAAGAAAAATGTGGAAGAAGGCAGGCAAGTGCCATTGTACTTACTGAGTCGGGCGAGTCAACGGGAGGGTGTATATCCCTTGTAAATATGGATGAGACTGACAAATCACCTGAAGTTCTAGTGTGTGGCTAATACATTGTCTTAAATGGTGTCCATGACAAGTGACCAATTCAATATAGTGTTGCCAGGATGACAGGCATATTCCATTGTGTTTGACATCATATACATAATGCAAATACATGTCAGGCAGCATATACACTTAATCACATGATATATGGATATGACGGAACATATAACTTGATCGTCATGCATAATCAAACAATAGTCTTAAATATGATAGTCTAAGTACTGATAGTACCAATAGATGTTCTATTGCTAGGCAGAGCAGCTATGCATGGCTGGCTGCCACTTTGGATAAGACTTCTGTGTCTGCAACAGGCCTATTGGAGGGAAGGTCTGAAGTGTACCAGAACTATTCTAGACTGTAAATATATATTATTCTGATACTAGGCAAGATAGCTGTGCGTGGCTAGCGTCCAATTCGTTGAGGCCATTGTGTATAGAGTCCAAACGATACATCCATTTGCATTCTCTAACATTTAGGATGGTTTCCATATTGCCCCCCCTGGGTCCAAGGTTAGCCCTCTCCAAAACTAACCATTTGAGATCGTCTGGTCCATGTTGCGCATCTCTAAAGTACTCCACCAGGGGCGCACCTTGCACTCCGCATCGTATTATGCTGCAATGCTGCAGTATTCGGGCTTTCACATTCTGCTGCGTTTGGCCCACATATATTTTGTCACACGGGCAGATGATTTCATAGATGACATCGGAGGTATTACAGTTTGTAAAGGACTTAAGATCAATCTTGTGTTGTTTATGGACAAACTGTTTTGTTTGAATCGTGATTTTGCAAGCCTTACAGTGTCCACACTTGAAATGGCCTATGGTGGGGGTAAACTTCATGGAGATTCAAGGGACGGTTCCTCAGGTGAAACCAGGAATGAGTGTACCACATGATCCTTCACACTTTTGGCTTTCTTGAAGGAATGAATTGGTAGGTCTGGTAGTTCCACATCATCTGATGTTAGGCCTCAATGTTGGTTGACCACCTTCTTGATTGCGTTACTATGAGTTGAAAAAGTGGTGACGCAGATCATCCTCTGTGTGGGATCGCATTCCCTTTCTCTTGGTGTCAGCAATGTTTCTCTAGGACTGAACCAAGCCTCTTGCGTGCTCTCTTCACCAGTCTCTTCGGGTAACCTCTTTGTAGAAGTCGATTAGACAGCTCCTCTGATTCTGACATGTAGTCTTCCTTCCTTGAACAGTTCATGCGGATCTGCAGGAATTGCCTGAAGTGCAAATTGTCTCTTAGGTCTCTTGGTTGATGGCTAATATAGAGGAGGAGTGAATTCCGTTCCGCTGGCTTCCGATATAGTGTGGTATAGAGTATAAGACAAAAGTGGCTCAGCACACAACTTAAATACGGATATAATGGACAAAATTATTCGTCACAATCAATAAACAAACAGATGTGTAGTGTATCCCCAAAGATTCACGATAAACTTCGAAGTCTTGAAGATGAATTTTTCTTTATTTGATAGTTCAGATTTTTCATTTAAAAATACAGCATACAGTTCATAGCCAGTTCATAGCCTACGCGTTTCGTCCCTACGGGACTTCTTCAAGGCTCGCGAACAATAATTTTAAAAAAATCCACACGAGTTAAAGTTTTCCCATTTTCTCTTTTCCGTAATTATGTAGTCAGATGTCTAAAATGTGTGATATGGTCAAAACCACAGGGTCCGTGCTCCGTGTATGCAAAAAGGTCGAGGTCTTTGCTCATTTACCACACTGTATTATTTTGATTGGTGCAGTTTTTCGAGTGCCCTGATCTTCTTATCTCTGTTCTATGTGGTATAGAGTATGTTGTTCTCATTTCTAATAGAAATATCGAGGAAATCTATTTCTCTGGGATCAAAATGTATGGTGAATTGTATGTCCTCACCTCTCTGATTGAGCCAAGTATGGAAGAGACCCAACTCCATTGGATCACTAGTCCAGATTATGAGGATATCATCTATGTACCTCTTCCACAAGGTTCCCTCGGTGTTAAAGGGACTGTTGTTGCTGAAGACATAAGAGTTTTCAAAATGATCCATGAAAATAATCGCCAAGTCTGGGGCAAAGGCCGTCCCCATCACCACGCCTTTGATTTGAAGGTAATAATGACCCATGATCTGGACTGGTGATCCAGTGGAGTTGGGTCTCTTCCATACTGTGTGCATCAACTCCGTGTTTATGCAGTTAGTTGTCTTATTCCAGGACTTTTTCGGTGGGGGAGTTGCACAACAGACCATGGCATAGTGTTTCATCTTCCCACATGTGGAGCATTTCTTTCTGTTTGCTGGGCTGTCTCCCACATGTGGGGTGTCACCACAGCACCATCTGCATGCTTCGTTGGTATGTGACATCTTGCGGTGGTCTCGTTTACTGCGAGGCCGTGAGGCGCCCCCCACCTGGTTGACTGGTTCGGTCTTGATAGACCGCAGGAATGTGGCTTCCATGTGGGCCGCCTGTGACTTTGACGACTCCTTCGACTGGCCCAAAGCGAAGATATCCACCATCGTCATGCAGAGCACTTGAAGTATGTGCTCTCGTAGCTTGAGGGAGGAGCAGCTCCAAATAAACTGAGCCCAGATTTCATCCTGTTCATCCAGAACCGCACAAGTGCTCGCGAGCTTCTGGAGCCTGGCATGGAAGTCGGTCAAGGATCAATCTGGTGTTTGGCGGGCTTGGCGAAGCAGGAACCGCTCATAATCCAGGTTGGGGAGGGGTGAAAAATGGGGGGTCTAACATAGGTATAAGACGGGACAGCATTGCCTACCATTTTGGATAGTTTATGTATGGTGACACCACCCAGACGAAGAGCATGGGCTGCCGCCTATCCGCTTCCAGTCCTACAGTGGCAAAGTACATTTCAAGACTATCTATACAGGTTGCCCACCTTGCGTCCTGAGTGGAGGGGGCTCCAGAGACAACAAAAGATTCAATGGTGGGTACTGACGCTATGTGTGTAGCTCCTCATGCACGTGGACAAGAGTCTGTTGGGACGGAATGCTGTGATGGTGTTTGTATCTGAGGTAAGGCAACAGGAGTGGGCCTTGTTTCTTTTTCAGCTCCTCTGTCTTCCTTTCAGCTATGTCGCGCATGTCTGTGGTCACCCCAGAGGATGAGGGTGGAGATGTGGAGGATGACTGCTGCTGCAGAATGAGGGAAGCTGAGATGGAGAGGACAGGGACTGTGCTGATCCTGGTGAAAAAGCAGCCATGAGCCACATGGGGTCCCCTAGGTGGGCAGTGGAAGGATAAGGGCCTGATACAGTGGCAGCACACTGCCCAGCAGTAGGCCTCACATCTCAAGACGCCGATGCCCCGCTGTAGGCCTCACCTCTCGAGGCGCCAGCAGTAGGTGGCTGACAGAGGGGGTACCCTCACTGAGTTTGTGGATGTCCGGTGGGGTGCACAACATGCAGCCTTGGGCGGACGTTCCAAAAATTGTGCTCGCAGAGCACTGATAGCAGGCGGTGTGGGTGGCCGGCTGGACAGCTGAGGAGGCAGTTATCCACGTCGACTATCGGGGACTAGTAGCAGTGGGCAGGCGGTACTGTGCCTGGCATGCATCAGGCACCTTCCCCCTGCCCCCCGAAAAGGAGGGAGAGCAGGCTGAGGGACCCAGCGCAGCAGGCTATTGGTGTGAGGGCAGAGGAAAACCATCCTCGTCGCCATTTGTTGTGTTCTGAGGAGGCTGTGTCTAAAGGCTGGGCCAAGAGGCTGTGCACGGGTTAGAGGCCGTGCTAACATAAACAGCCTGCACGCTTGTTGCGGTCTGGTGCTGAACTGCCAATATGCGGTTCTGCCCATATGTTTATACATCGAGTCACGTGACCCTCAGTACAAACCATTCTATGCCTGAGGCCGGGGGTGCCGATTTGGACAGCCCCCAGCCTGCAATACTACAATGAGACTGGTATCTTAATGTCCTGATCGATACAACATTTATGAAAATCAAACTAAATCTGGCATTTTTTTTCCTTTGCTTTAAAATATTAGAAGAAAGGACTGTAAAATGTAATGCCCATGTAATGGTCGCTTTCCATCAGATTTTGTTACAAAGCCTACATTCATGAGGGGCAATTGTAAAAGCCACATTGATTTTATCCTTTTGGATGTACGGGCATGGCATGAAATAAAAGACATGGCAGTAACTGATCACCACGATAGTGATCATTTTCCTATTGCACTAGTCTGAGACAAGTCACAGATAAGCAATCGGGAGAGTTGAATCTCACCCGCACTACATATCTGTGGTGATAAGTAATGATAAACACAAGGTGAAATGGTAGTCTCTCTCCAGATCAAAAGAGGTTATATCTGAAGTCTATACGTTTGTATTAGATGAATTGTAAATCATTGAGTGTCAAGCCCTCTTCCCTAGCCAGATTATGATAATACATGAAAATCTCTTTCTAAATATTGGCAACTTGTTTGTAAAGGACTGCAAAAGTGGAAGGGGACCTTGGAGACCAAGAGTGAATGAGTGGTTCAATGAATCATGCAAAACTGCTAAGAAGGCCTTGGTAAACACCCTAAATAGTGAGAAAAGAACACTGATTACTGAATCTAGAAGAGAGTACACTAGGGCTATTAAAATCAGCAAGGACCAGTAGAAGGCTGGGATGGCTTATTAAAAGCAGTTAGGCTTAGAGACAATAAGCGTTTTTGGTATATGGTTACACATAATGGCCGTAGAGACCTAACTTGTCCAGGTTGCCAGATTGCCCCAGAAGTCTGGGTGAACCATTTCTTGACACTTTATAAAGAGGCAAATTTAGGTGATTGGCCATCAGAGACTCTGACAGCTTGCATTATAGATTCTGCTGGAGAGGAGGTGAACTCATTTACTCTAAAAGAAACATCTGGGGCAATCCAGGCCCAAAAATCTGGCAAAGACCCTGGCTTGGACAGAATCCCTGCAGATGTATTTCATAGTGAACTTCAGATTTAGGGTCCTTATATAAACAGCTTATCTAATGCATTGATTTCTGAAGCCCTGATCCCGATTTCCTGGCAAGGAGCGGAAATAATTCCCATTCATGAAAAGGGTGACAAATCTACACCGGGAAATTACAGATCCAAAAGTCTGATTGATAACATTCAAAAAGTCTATAGTATGCAAATTGTATCCAGACTATGGGACTGGATTTCCCAAGCTAAAGTGTTATCCCACTAGCAGGCGTGATTCAGATCCAACACTAGTACAACTGACCAGATTGTGAGGTTCCTGTCTATCAAGTGGAAAATAGTAGCCATTGATGGGGGTTGTTATATGTCGCTTTTGTGGACCTTTGAGCTGCGTTCGATCTTGTCCTGAGTGTAAAACTTTGGGAGGTTTCGCATAAGATTGGGGTCCCGTTGGGACTATTGTCCCTAATACAGGTTTTATATATGGAACATTTTGCTAGGGTTAGGTGGGGCCCTGCAGGGGAACTGACAGAACATATTCTAGAGGGATTAGACAAGGGTGCGTTTTGGCCCCAACACTTTTTCTTTTGTATATAAATGGCTGCATACCTTATCTTTTAATTTGTGAAAATGACTCCCCAAAGGTGGAGCATTATAAAATACTGCGTCTTCTTTTTGTTGATGACACTCTGTTATTATCGAAGACTCCCCGTGGTCTATCTATCATCTTGGACAAATTCAATACTGTCTGTTCAGAGCATGGGCTGGTAATTAACTGTAGCAAAACAAAGAACATGATCTTTGGTGCCCGGAGCAAAACAACCAAGCGGAAGGCGTTGGATAGGGTAAATGTCTGACTATTTGGGTGCAAGATTGGAACATTCCCATAGATGTGTAGCCCAGGTAGAGAAAAGTGTTATAAAACAAAGAGCATGTGGTCTATAATAAGATTTGCCAATAGGTCGTCCGCTTTTGCCATCTCCCCCCTTAGAGATATACAAGATTCAATCCTGTGGGGGAACCATGTATGGGGCAGACTTGTGGGGGCACTGTAACATTAGTACCCTTTAAAAATCTGTAAAATGCCTTTATAAAGACCCTCTTGAGACTCCATACCAGTGAGCCAATGCTTCCAATTAGACTCAACGTAAACTTAAGATTAATTTCTGACATTGCTGCGCTGAGACCTATCCAATATTGGATAAGGCTCAGTGCCAACAAGGATTTAGGACCCTATAGGGATTTTGCCAGAGTCATATTATTATTATTTTTTTTTTTTTTTGAAAACCTTTATTGACAGTTCAATAAGAACAAGTATGGGCCTACAACCCCCCGGGGCCGGCCGCTAAGCAATCAGAGCAATAACGACAAGTATAAACACAGGCAGCACTTCAGGGAGCAAAATCGTACTGCTAATACTGTGAACAGCGTAAGTAGGGCACCAGGAGAAATAGGTTTTCATTTTATGATGAAACAAGGCAGAAGGATCAGGTGACAAGCAATTTTGAAACAACGATCACGGATATGCAGAGTAATGAACGTTAGCGATTTACAGCAATCTATTCGGTCAATGGCGCAAACACAAGAACATCAGGATGGAGAAAAACATAGTCTACAGCTGCGCCCACAGTCCCCCGCCAGAACTCCCCCAGAACACCCCGGAAGTTGTGAACACATGGAACGGCAACGAGGCATAGCCAAGGGAGGTGTATCACGCTGATCCCAGAAAAAGAAAGACAAAAAGAATCAGAGAAGAAAAAGGAGGCCATGGAAAAAGACGAAGGAATACAGAGTCCCCTCCCCCAACCCCCCACCCTGCACCTCTGCAGATGAGTACGGCCCCCCCCCCCAGCAGTGTGCCTGTCGCCCTGGAACCAGACCCGAAATGTAGGAGAATAGGGAAAAAGAAGTAGGAAAGGACCCCCACCAGACGGGGGGGTAGAGAGAGTATTTATAAACTGGAGGAGGGCCTTCATAACAGACCCCCGGCTTCTCCCTCCCGCACGGTAAGGATCCCCTAAAGTGAACAAGGAACAGCACAAAAACAATCTTCTCAAACCACGATGGGGAGCATTATGCGTCTATTGTGCCAGTAGCCATGTCAGGAGAGCACACCACCCCAAGCCCGCCCGTCCACTAGGCGACCACCCCCGAGGGGCCAGCCTCATCCCTGACCACTCAGTGGAATTCTGCCCATGCCAACCCCTCGACCCAGCACCATACCCAATGTTCCTAGGCAGAAGAATGTCCAACAACGACAGAGAAGCGACGCACACAGGTGGGGTGGAAGTCTCTGAGCATCAACACAGTCCGCCGCGTGAGGAAACAGGCTTCCAAGTGCTGCCCTAGGATCTGCACTGCACGCAAGGTTCAGGAAGGCAGAAGCAGCCAAAAGAGACATTAGTTGCTGGAGTTGTCTCTGGGTCGCAGGAGGGCATGCACGGGATGAGGCCACCACATCCCACTCAGGTCCAACGCCTCCGGGACAGATCAGGCCCTCAGAAGGTCGAACACACTGTAGCATACTGGCCGGGGCGTCCAGTCGTGTACTAACCTCAGGGGGGGCCGCCACAGCGTCCTCCTGCGCGCAGTGGGGGTAGACTCTGTGTTCGTGCGGACAGGCGGGCCGCCACTGCCCCAACTCTGACGCCACACCATCGAGCTTACTCCCCAAGATCACGAAACCATGAACCAAGGAGGAGTGAAGAGTACCAAGAGCCTCGAGGAGGTCGCCGTACCCCAGCTCAGCTCTCTGTGATCTCGCCGCCACACTCCCAAAAATCGTACGCTCACAGGCCCGCTGCGGCCCAGCGGACAGGATGGTAGGCTTCATCGACCCAAGATGGCCGCCAAGTATGCCCGACCCTCACCGGGGTCGGGACCCCCGGACAAGCGTCGCGATGTCCACGTCGCGGGTAACCGGATTCCGGGGGCAGGCAAAAAACTATCCGTGGTCACGGGCAACAGTCGTCCCCACCACGGACCAGCTCCCGTAGAAATCCGGGGGCGGCCCGCAATGATCGGGGCAGGATACGGACGGCGGCCGGGCAGCTCACCAGCAAGGCAGGGGCAGTCACCGGAGGATCTAAGATTTGCACCCCCGGTCATGCACTCGGTCAGCTACACTGGGCAGTAGAAGTGACCACGCCGAAATGTAGGCCGAGTTTGGCACCGCTCCGGTGGGCCGACTCCACCCAGTCACCACCGGCCGCTGTTGTCGCACTGCCACCCGGCCACGACGTCCACTCGATGTCCCGGCTCCAGGGCCGCACAGGCCGCAAAGTTCAGATACAGTTTTCTCCGGCGATAGCACGGCTAGAAACCTCGGAGTCACACAGTCGGGAGCCCCTCTCCTTCAGAAACACGACCACGTAGCACAAGTTGAGGATCTCAGGCAGGATATCCGTGCGGGATGCGGAGGCTCACGGAGCCGGGGGTCTACGCTGCCGTCCCGGTCGCCATCTTGGCTCCTCCCCCGCCAGAGTCATATTAGATGATCATCCTGTTAGGAAGATCCCCAGGCTTGTACATATAAACCTTTGCTATTTAAGTTTGGCCTGGAAGGTGTTTGGCTGCAGCCTCCCTCATTACCCCAAGGCGCTCTGGACAAGCAGAAAACATCCTTTTGGAACTTTGTCCAAGGAGCCAAACTTTCCGCTGCATCCACTGGTACCCTGGTAGACTCCTTCTCATTGTTTAAGTGTGTGCCCGAGTATGAGCAATACTTGAATATGGTTATTAACCTTGCTGCACGTGCACTTTGTGAAACATTTAGATATCTGTCGGCAATACTGGTATATTAGGTCAAAAGCATTTCCAAAACAGTAAGATTACCCTTTGCACACTTATCACCCTGTGCAGCTCAATGTATCCATGATAGGCTCTGAATCTCTTTTCTCCATTGATGTCTCACTTAAATTTCTTCATAGGATTTTTACTCTCTTTGTAGATTTAGGATGCTCCTTTTTTTTACTAACGTTTATCATAACTTTATGCAATGTAAAACGATGTGATTTTTATTGTTAGACTGCTATTTCCAAAACGAGACTGTATTTCCTAGTATAATTCTTTCAAAATTAATTTGCATGTTTTATTGTATTTATTTTTTAAATGTCCTCTTCACTATAACTTTTATGGTTCTATGGAAATGAAATAAAGGAATCATGATGGCGATGATGACTATAAAATGTGTTCTACACCGGTCCTAACGATCCCTGGCTCATAGTTAAAATAAACAAAGACAGACCATTATAAAAATTATTACAGACGATTTTGTGTAAAGTTACATTGAAGTAAGATGTCTGTGTCTTTTCAATCATAAAACGTGATAAAATGGGCTGAATTTTTCTCTGGGATAGATGGCAATCTTACTTCATACCTTTGTCTGATCGTCTGCAAATAGCTATTATCTCCCTGAAACACTGTTCCCAAAACTATTTTTTTTTTAAATGGGAAGTACTAGCGATGCGTGAACCGTAACTTGTGCGACGTTTAATTTTATGTATGTTTACGCTATTACCTGCTTAATTGGCTCAGTGGAAATCGACAGGGAAGTTAAAACTCTGGTAACTTCGGGTTAAAAGTCCAACTCTTGAAATTGCAGACAGCATTACCGGGCGCCAAAAGTAGGTCAGTGCAGGGGTGGAGTCGCCGGAGCTGTCGTTATTTTGTGATACGTTCTAAAATTGCTAATTACTAGAAAGTAGCAGTGCTGTGGAAGAAAGTGTGCCCCTGCCTGCCGCTGCGCCTGAGCTCGGCGTCTGGGCGGCCCCGGCTGTATCGGATGTCCCCCGGGAGGCCGGCCCCCGGGCGCCCGGAGGAGGCCCGTGGGATGGGCAGGGCCCAGCGTCTCTGCTCCCGGCTGCGGCACGGTGGGTAGGTCAGAGAAAGTCCATGTGAGTTGGAATCACTTCCTGCTGCTGCTGCCGCGGAGAGGCGGGGAGGCAGCCGGGCTGAGCCGGCAGCGCTAGGCCCGGAGGAACAGAGCGAGCCTCGGCTCCCAGTGCGGAAACTGGCCGCACTCGGCGCACCTTCATGGCGGAGGCCGGCAGGTAAGCGACCTCGCGGCTTCCGGGCCTGTCCCGGGAGAGGGGGGACTGCGTGTGTCTGCGGGGACGAGGCGGGGAGAGCAGGGTGCCGACCAGAGTATCTAGCCCCAGGCGGGTATGGAAAGTAAGGGTACTCCTGGGAGTGGGTGCCAGTTTGTGGGGGGGGGGGGGGGGGCAGGATATCATCTGGGGGTATGTTGTACTAGACAGAGAGGCGAGCCGGGTTACCCCCGAGGGCCCGTGCCAGGCTGGGACCTGTATGCCCACAAAGAGTTGGAGTTTGTGCTGCCCTGTGCTGCGCATAGAGTGGGCAGGAGCAGCCGCGGCGGGTAAGGAGTTACAACTGACGAAAGGTGAGGCAGGATTCAGGAATGCCCGCACAAGTATCTGCCAGGCTTGCTGGGGTGCTAGTATTTCCCCAAGTGTGTGTGTGTGCGCGCCATGTAGAGTGAGCGGGCTGGATACCCTCAAGTGTCTGTGGCAGTCTGGGAGGAAGGCTGAATGCCCACAAGGGGCTGTGCCGGGCAGGGACCACCGTACCCGCAAGGTTTAAGGGTACGTGCCAGGCAGGGAGGGCGGTTGGGATACCCGGGCAAAATGGGTGAGTTGTAACTGTGGCACGCAGGCGGGGGCTCAGAGTGCCCAAAGAGTACTCATAGGACCGTGTGCCATGCAGGGATGACGATCCTCGACTGGAGACGCATAAGAGCCTCTATTAGACCGGTAGGGGATGCCCACAGGTTCGGCGAGAGGTTAGGGACGACACACCCACAAAGTTATGCTCCAGACTGAGTGCGTGGTTGTACAGTGGGCCAGGAAGGGGTGGGGGGCTAGTTACCGCAAAGGCTTGTGTCACGTTCTAGTGCCAGGGGCAGGACCGGCCGATGCCCTCCACGCCCTGTACTATGTGCACTGGAAGTGACAACACAGTGTGTTCTAAGCTGGAACTGGTGCTGACTGCCATGGAAGGGCAGGGTACCCCTTAAGTCTGTGCCATGTGATGAGTAGCAAATCCATAGACGTTTGTGCTTGGCCAGGATAGTGGGTGGAAATTACCCCTAAGGGTCTTCGCCGCACTGACGGGGCGACGGAGACGAGTTACCCACAGGAAACTGTATTTGAATACCCCCAAAAGTGGTACCAGGCTGGAGATACAAGAGGCGGGAATGTAGTAGGAAATTATTAACATGCAGTGGTTTGTGCCTGGCTGAGAGTTGTTTGTGGGTGGGGGGGGGGTCCAGTGGGGATCGGGGATTTACATGCCCTTTGGACGTGGCGGCCTAAAAAGTTGCTCACAAGGAACTCTGTCGCTTGGGCTAAGACTAGGATACCCATGCGGGTTTCTGCCACTCTCGGGAAGTCATGGTGCTCGCAGATGTCTCTGTGCCAAGGGGGTGTGCGAGGGGTTGGTGCGGCAAAGCCTGCGATCGTTGAGGGGCGGAATTCAGATGCACCGTGCCAGGCTGAGAGGTCGGATGGGAGGCCTACGAGAAAGAGTGCCAGGCGTGTTAGTGTTAAGATGGCAATGTAGTTCTAAGCCCCATGTTGAGATGAGACCGGGCTGTAGGTGATGCATGTCGGTGGTATGCAGGATTTAGTGATATATATACATACACTACACACACATACGCGCCTCGGGGAGAGGGACTTGCGCCATGTGGGGAGAGGGACTTGCCATACCCACACATCCCTGTCTGTGAGCCCCCATGCGTTTTCCCGACACCCGCCTGTGTCTGCCCGCCCAGCAGAGAATGAGACTTGTGCTCGGACCACCCTGTCCTGAGCTGGACGAGCCCTTCCCACCCGCCTGTGTGCCAGGATACGTGCGAACATTCTGCCTTGCCCAGCCTGGGGTCGGGTGCTCCTGTGCCCTTTGGCATGCGAGGACTGCAGATCCGCGCACTGGTCCTGTCGCTCCCGCCTGTCTCACTCGGACTATGAAGGGGAGACCCAGAGAGACCCGTTCTCGCCTCTGGCTGTCTGTTAGGCTGCTACAGTGGCACCAGACCTGTATACTGGTGGGGCCCGGTTCAGCACCACCTTCCGTCATTGCGTCTGGCTGTCCCCAGGAGCCCCCAGCCTGTCAATTTCCTCGCGTGTGTGTATGTCGCAGTCTTGGGGGAGGGCTTCTGGGTGGGTGCTCAGCATTTCTCAGTACCCGACAGGGCTCAGAGGGAGACCAGGGGTCTGGCTGGCCCACGATGCCCTGTTGCCCATGTGCTGGGCAGGGCATGTACCGGCTGTCCGTGACCAGCAGGCTGCCGTGAAGCATCGGACTTGGAAGGGGGGAAATGCGTAGCATGCCGCCCTCTTACAACCTCTTCCCTGTCCGGTCTGGGGCGGGGGTACAACGACTCCCCTCATACAAGCTCTCGGCTAGGTAAGGGAAGAGCCCTCGCCCGTCTTTCACCTTCGCTCTGCATCGTCACTGTCTGCCCAAGGTGGGCATAAAACACCTCATTGCTTCACCCAGGTAGAGAGGAGAGGGGCTGGGTGCACGTAGCGCTCACCTGTCTCTTCCATTGATGTGTTGCCTGTGTGTCTACACCATGCCTTCCCTTCCAGGGGCGGAAGAGGCGGCAGCCCTTGCCTGTCTGTGACATCCACACCTACACTCACGCCTGGCTGACCCTGGTGGCAGAAAATTCGCACTTTCCTTCAGCCCATATCGGTGCGTTTCTTTCATGCCACTTAGCGTCTCTCTGCCGCACGCGAGACTCGGCGCTAGTTTGTGGGGGGTGGGGGGGGGGGGGGGATGTGGAGGGTTCCGTCTCCTTCCTCCCCTCTAAAGCTGTGGAGGGTTCATTGCCCGCCCTCATGGGTCCATGCTGGGTTCATACCTCTTCTTCAGTTCTCAGACTGTGGGTAGTTTAGACCCTTGCTACTGTCTCAGGCTGTGGAGGGTTAATACATGCTTCCCATTACAAGTTGTGGAGGGTTCCTGCCTTTTCCTCCTAAGAAGGAGGGTTAGTAGTTGCTCTTTGGCCTTCCCATCCTAGGCTGTGCAGCGATGACCAATCCGACTGTCCTAAGAGGTTGGGGATTCATACCCCTTATTCCTACAGCAGTCTTGAGTTTTGATGCTCTCTCCATCAGCAACATTCTAGAGCGAATTTGCCCCAATTTCTCTTTCTGGATTAGGAAAGATTGCACCCCTTTCTCTTAGTCCCAAGTTGGGGAGGGTTGGGACTCCTTCTCCTGCCCTAATCTAGTAAGATCGTTCTCTCCCAGGACTGGTCCTATTTCTCGCTATCCCAGTATGGTCATCTTGGTGTCTCGAAGGCTTCGGATGTTTGGAACTCTCTCTCCGGTCCACACCAGTATGGTTGATGTTATTTCTCAATATTCCTGGTTAGTGAGTACTTGTACCTTTTCATATTGTCCTAAGTTGGCATTGATTGAACCCCCCCAACCCCCCTTGTGTTTAGCTACAGACCAGGTAGGATTAATGTCCTTTCCTACTGTCCTAAGCTTGTGATGAGTCCTGACCTCTACCTTGGTCGCCGGCTGGGTGGGGGCGGATTGATGACCTTCTTTTCTGTCCCGGGTTCAGCAGGATGAATCCTATGTCCCTCTGTCCCTGTCTGTGTGGTACTTCACATCAATGTCCTTTGCTGCAGAGGATACTCCCTTTTTAGGTCTAGCCTGACCCAGCGCATGCGCTGGTCTGGCGAGACTTATTGAGAGGGCTCCAAAAAGTGCTACCGGGCCAGCCTAGAGCTACACTGCATGTGCGCGGGCGCCGCGCTTGACCGTGATTACTTTCACTTTCGCGGCCGCACGGCTGCTTTGATGTTTGAACGCGATCACTTGCACGGCCGTTTGGCATAGCCAATAGGTCTCGCTTTTGGGACCTTATAAGTATTTAGATATGCAACTGTTGCATGGCTAAACACTTATAAGGTCCCAAAGGCGAGACCTATTGGCTATGCCAGTGCTTGTTATCCTCCTCCAGCTAGGAAGCGGTAATGCCTCTTCCTCCGTCCCAGGCTGTTTTACCTATACACCTTCATATGGAAGGGAGAGTTGAACCTTTTCTTTTGTGTTCCTGGTTTTGCAGGAATCGGGTGGGGGGATATACTTGCTGCTGTTGCTACTCTGCTCTAGTTGTGTTGTGTGTGTTGCTCCTCTCCTTTTACAAGCTATGACATTACGTCTTGCAATCAGTTAGGTACCAAAACTCCGTCCAAATGCTTAGCATGTTGTGAGCGTTTTCACCCTAAGCTCAGATCGCACAGCCTCAATAGTGAAGTGAATGTACAATTTCTTATTATTCATTAAGGTTCTTTCAAAATAAAACCGATTTCTTTCATATATATCTGATGTAACCCAATGCATTTCAAGACTTCTCTCCCATCCCCAAGGGTTGGCTATAGAGCTCTGAGAAAATAAATAATTCAATTTCCCCTTTATTTTCTGAACTATAACTCCACGTTTAAATACTCCTTTTCATCCTCAATAATCGAATACATACAAGTTCTTATATTTGAAATCCTTGTTTATGATGACCCTTATTCTATTAAATATTCTTTATCCCACTGTTGGTTATCATGTACCACAGGTCAGTCTGTGGTCTGCCTTCCCTGTCGTTGGGTGTCCACTATACTCAGTCACAGGCTGATGGGTTCTGTTCATCCAGCCACATCTTCATAATCGGTACTTATCTAGGCTTCCAGTTCACGTTTCTCTGATCCCTCTCCAGGTGTTGGTTCTCAGTGGTTTTCAAGTGGCATGTGTCTAGTAAGTCATCATATAAAAGCCTCTGACCTTCCAAGACTTTCATTATTCAAAACCAGGAAAATGTAGGCTTTCACTTAATTTCTCTCGGATGTCTGTCTAACCAATGATTCTTAACAGCTTGTAAGTGGCAGGCAGTGTCTAATAAATCACCAATATATAACTATATGGGAAGGTCTGAGATTTTTACTGGTTGTCTGTTCCTTTATCCAATGCTCCTAAGGTCTAATACTTCTAGGTCCAGTTACCTGTCTGACATTTGTCTACCACATATTGGAATTTCCCGAGGTGCCCGGTGTTGCTTTTTAGGTCTCGCCTGAGCCAGCGCATGCGCTGCTCTGGTGAGATATTTAGTGAGTGGGCTTTAAAAAGCCGACCACAGCTTTTTGTGTGGCCTAGAGCGTGCGGTTACATGCACAGTTAGGAGCAGAGGCGCCATCTGGCTTTTCTCTCTCGTCATGGGCACGCACCACTCGCGTGCTTGTTTTCTTTTTGTCCACTCTCCCGCTTTCCTCTCTCGTCATGCGCGCGCACGCACCACTCACGTGCTTGTTACATTGTACAAGAGCACTACAAGGAGCCAATCGTGCTTTTCTATGATCCCTTTGTTGTCTTTGTTCCGCCTTTGCTGTTTGATTTCCTTCCATGGGATTTTCTTTGTTACATGTCGTCTTATTAGTTTATTTATGGTTTGTCTGATAAACTATTTTTACTTTCAACGTGTTCATTATTGCGGCCGCACCACCCGCTCCGTTGCTTGCTGCCCTCTCCCCTCCTCGTCCCTCCCTCCACGTTACTTTAGCACTGCCTCGGACCATCACGTGCACATGATTTTACTTTCAGCGTGTTCATTATTGTGGCCACACCACTGCTCGGTTGCTTGCTGCCCCTCCCTGTCTCTCATCCGTCCCTCCACGATACTTTAGCACTACCTTAGACCGTTCTGTGCACGTGATGCGTGCCATAGAGGCTTCACGTAAAAACTACTTTGTTGCTGGCTGCTGTGCTTCATATTTTTTTTCATCGTTGCAACTCCCGCTCCGTTTATTGTTGCCCCTGTTCCTGGCTGCCACGCTTCATCTTTTATCATTAGACGCACCTCCTGCTCTGTTGCTTGTTTTCCCTTTCCCTCTGCAACACTTTCCTGCTCCTGGCTCTTAACCAGATTCCGTCTTCAGTCTCCTCCATTGCTTGGCATTTTCACATTTTTCTCGAGTCTTGCTGTGCAGGCCCCCCTTTATTTGCGAGGACTGTGTTTTCTCACCCCTCATGCAACATCAGCCCCAGCTGTGTTTGTTTTTATGGGGACTGTTCATTAATACACTGTTGCATACACCGCAATTACGTGGATTACCCTAATAGAACATCATGAAAAGGTTCCACAAGTGATTGAAATCCCTTTGGGTGGCGTTTTCAGACCACCCCTAGACTGTCCAGCAAATAAAATACATAAATTAGAAACAAAAGACAAGCTCCCTTTCTACTCTGCAAAAAGCATATAACAAATAAACCACTACAAAAAAGACACGCAGCCATTCATCTGTATATCCGCTCATAGGTTGTCCTTTAAATGAAGGGTTAATAAAATACAACAACCTTCTGTTTGTGCCTCTGCTGTAGCAAAATTTAAGCTTGCTCTTTTTTTCTCTGCTGCACGTTAACATTTTACTTTTGATAAAATAACCTTTACAAAAACAACACAACATAAAGCTTAATAGCAATACCAAACCTATTTACTACTTGAAAACATGGTTCCTCCCGCGGTGGGAAGTTTCCCAGCCTGTGATTAAGGGCATTTCACTGAATCTTTACATTTTGAAAACAGACACAGATGCAAGTTACAAGAGCGATAGCGATCTTTAGAGCTTTGCCAGTGTTCACTTTGAAGGCGCATTATTTACACATTACACAAGCATTGGCATAGCCAATAGGTCCCTCACCTTTGGGACCTTATAAGTGTTTAGTTACCCAGCACAATATCCTTGGTACAACATCAAGTGTTGCATGGCTAAACACTTATAAGGTCCCAAAGGCGAGACCTATTGGCTATGCCAATGCTTGTTCTAACGTGGGGCCTCTTCACTCTGCTGGGAAGCTTAGAAGCCCACAGTTCTCTGCTGTCTCTAATGCCATTGTCAGAGGCTGATGTTAGAGACTTCAGGTTGATCTCTCTTGCAGATGTCTGCCTTATGTTAGTGAGGTGGAGCATTCCAGCTAATCTGTCTTTTTCAGATGTCTTATTCCATAGTAGTTAGTGTAAACTCCTCTAGTACCTAATGCTCTGTCCCGGGTTGGTAAGGCAAATTTAGGCTTAATGTGTCTTAAATCTTTAGATTAATTAAAATGCTATAAAGTCAGGGTCTGCACAAATGAAACAGAGATGATGACTTTTGAAAAGGAGCAGACGCCAACAAGTAATTAGAGCATGGGTCATCTACCCATATTGTACACATCGTCAAACTGCCCGATAGTATTTCCGGTCAGCGACTACGGATGAAATAAAAAAATTGGGACATTGATAACGCGCTGTTAACAGCACTGATTGCTTTATACTCTGACACCTCAGTCAAGATTAGAGTCACAACAGCCTGCTCCAACACTAAAAAAATACAAACTAACAAAGGCTTAAAGCAAGGCTGCCTATTGGCCCCAATGCTTTTTATTCTAAAGTTGGCTGATTTACCGGAATGGTTGGCTGAAGCACGAGCGTTTCCTCCCAAATTAGCTGATCTCAAAATTCAATCGCTCCAATATGCGGACAACACAATATTGCTCTACCAGACCCAGATTGGTCTCCAGTGGCTGCTAACGGCACTGTTTCTATACTGCAGAAAGAACAATTTTAAAAATAAACACGGCAAAAACGAAGGCAATTATTATCTTGCGACAAAGGAAAAAGGAAAGTTGCATGGAACATCGAGGGTAAACCCATCGAGATAGTGACTACCTATAAGAATTTATGAGTGTGGATCGACCGTAAAGGACGGCCCTCCGCTCACATCACTGCAATGCAAGGAATAGCTCCATCTTTGGAAGGCATTTTCTGCAGAGCAAGGAAAGCTATAAGTTCACCTGATCTCACTCCCGGAATTCGAATAATGGGGGCAACATTTTTACCATTTGTAGCCCATGGTGCAATAGCCTTCAAAGACAAGATGACAACATGGCTGGACAGAGCACAATCGTCCTGCTTTCGTAAAGTCTTCTTCCTACCGACCGCTCATGTGCAAATCCGTAGGGAATTCAACCTTTCTCCCAAAAGTGGATCCTGAAAGCTAGATTTATAGCGTATTGTCTAAAAGCTAAACAAGCACGAGAAAATACACTAAAGAAACATATCTTGGCAATGATAAACACCAGAGGGTCCACATGGTGCGACTCTTTAGCCCATTGTGTCAAGGAATTGGAAGCAAAAGAAATGTGGTCAGCCCTACCCATACCAGTGGCTGCAAGACTTTTAATAAAACAGGCGAAGGTACTGTCTGCCAACAGTGATATGCAAACATTGAAAAACATAAGTCATGGAAGCTGGGCTTCAAACCTCTATACTAGTGGGGCTTTGCCATACTATCTGTCCTCCCCTTTAAAACCCATAATGAAGCGACAACTAATGAAATTGCGGTTTGGATTGATCCCACTGTTGGCATACAAAAATGGGCGAGGGTACAAAGAGTCTCTTGCTACTAAGTGCCGAGCATAAGGAGCAGTAGAGGAATCACTCGCATATCGTGCATCTGTGAGACACTGTGTCTGCTGAGAGTATACTGGCTCTGCCCAATCTGGCGTATTTTAAATATACCGACATGTCAAGCTGCCCTAGTCGAGTGCATGTAAGGCGAATCAGCACAGCTGGTAGGACGCTTCTTGAAATCCCTGATGGCAGTAAAGGCATTTTTTGACTCTGACCGTTGCAGAGAACTATAACTTATAACGCTGGGTCTAGTTTTTTCTCTTTTAAGGCATCGTGTTTATAGTGGCTTAAGCGGTGTTTTTAACTTTTTCACACAATCAATTGAAATAAACCGTTTTTTAAATATTGGAACATATGCACTTTATATTGTACATTTATATGTGGCCTCATTGCAATGATTTTAATTAATTGTGCGATAGATAATTTTTATCTATCGTCTTATAATTACCTAGGTGTGTGAATTATGGATTTAGGGCCTCCTCAGTTACACATATGTGTAGTAAGGATGAGTATCATTGGGGTTCTTACTGGGCAGACTACATGCAAAACTATACATTTTATTGGCTACGCCATTTATAAAATTCATCATGGCCAAATTGATAAACTCTTTAATGTACAGCTAAGAGGCTTTCCCAATTAGGTTTCCCTTTGTATCTCCGTGCAATGCAATGTGCTGCATGTAGAAAAATCTCCAGTCTTTCAAAATATATGCATCACAGCCAAATTGGTTACATTCTGGTCTGCTAAGTCAAGATTAGAGATTCACAGCAGCTGGCTTTTAAAAAACTTTTCTTTAGATTTAGGAATGTTAAGTAAACATCTTCTAAAGGGTTTCTGTGGGAAATGATGCCAATAAAGGATGTTTTATCCTAAACCCACGGGCACAGTGGCTAACTACACTCATAAAGAGTTCTGGGAGATAAGGCCTACCAAGACTAGGTCTCATATATAGCTTCTAAATACTTGATTAGGTCTAAATGTATGCTGAAGTCATAGACTCAAGATAGAAAGGAAATTGAACAGACCAATCATTGTCAATGCCAATAGGTATGGCTTTAAAGGAATGTTGTATGGTAATGTAAAGCATTATAATTAAATGGCATTGGAATCAATATGTATTTGTGTGGAAACAAAGAGCTGTAGAATAATATTGATGTAGATTTAAAGGCCAGGTGAAAGTTGCACTGTCAAGCCAGACCTAAAAATCCATGTAGGTTAATGGGACAGGGAGAAAAAGGGTTGGGATCCATCCAGGACTATAATTGAGAACTGAACCTGCCCTGGTTAGTTGCCTCTGGGTTCTCGATTTTAAGTACTTTGGGAATGAAGTGGAATTTCAACAGTTTCAGAGAATGTTGTTTCATTTGTATTCAACTTTGTTTTAAAAACTCTTATTGTGATGATTTTGATTAGTCCGACAATAAATTATGATTAGTTGCAAGGTTATGCACCTTTTGTCCTGGCTGTTGTATGCATGCACCTCAATCCAACTGGCATTGCAATCACTTTAGATTTCTGTTCCTGTTTCGTTTTTAGGTCTCGCCTAGCGACGCAGCGCATGTGCTGCTCGCCTTGGCGAGATCTATTGTCGTCGGTTTTTCGGCGGAAGGGGGACAGGAGATGTTCCCACGTACGGACAGCAAATGTCTCCGCGTGACCATCTCCTGTCCCTCCTGGTCTCCTGCTCGCTGTACCTGCGCGGATAGGAGATGTGCAAGCGGAGACAGCTTGTTCTTGCAGGTTAATAGCGTTCATGCCAAGCTGTACTCCTCGAAGTGACTCGGCCAGGGGCTAGTCAGGCCTGCCAGTCATGCACTGGGCTCCGAGCCTCTGGCTTGGATTGGCCGAGAAGGGGTTTAAAGTGTCGCTGCCTTGGGAGGCGGTTCCTGGTCTCCCCCGCTGGCTCCACGTGCAGAAAGGCGTCGGCAGCCCCCCTCCTGTAATCTATAGCAAGTGTCACCTGAGCAAACTGCTCCCATCCCACAGAGTTAGGTTAAGTGTCAGCGGGCGATCGATGGCTGCCGCACAATAATTCTAAAAACTAGCGGCTGGCCTTGCTTAAGTGAGTATGGGAAGAGCGGGGTCTCAATCTTGCCTCTAATAGGTCTTTGACAGTTCGCCGTGGCATAGGGCTTCGTCTTACTCTGACACCGCTGTCATTAAACACCAGGTAGCGTGGAACAGAGAGCTGGGCTTCCGGGGGACGGGAACATGAGCTTTTGACAGCCCTTATTGGTCATCGCCGATGTGCCCAGACTGCGGTATGAACGGCTGCTTAGAGTGACGTATTGCCCCTGTCTGGGGCTGCACTTGTGATTTGATAATAGGTAAATGTTTGTCAAAGATGAATTTCCCTCCTGATTTAGCGCTAGGTAAGTGGAGAGCTAATATAAAGCCCTGCGTAGAGGGACTTATTGTATGCATTAGGCAACGACAAACACCATAGCTGAGCTCCCTGGAAGAGATAGGCATCGCACGAGTGTGCGCGGGCCCTACGTAGCGAGGGGTGTGTGCGTGAAGGAGTGCTCACGCAGAGATGCTGGGCGGCACGCCAGAGGCGTGGCCTAGCTCTCTAGGCAAATGTGGGGGTGCTTCCCCCAGGCCCTTGTGGCCAAGTCAGGGTTTTATTATAACGTAGGAACGGGTGAAACGCGAGAGGGTAGTGGATAACAGCTAAAATGTCAATTTAATAGGGCTGTAACGCTTTGAGTATTTGTTAAGAATTCCAAGACCGTGGAGAGTTGGATGGCATCCTTTCGCCAGCCCATCCATCCATCCACTCTGTCATCCTTTCACCTGTCCATCCACTATCCGTCCATCCCTTTACTCTGCCATTGTTTTACCTCTCCATCTACCTTTTCATCCATCCTTTTACTCTGTCACTCTTTCACCTGGTTATCCACCTATCCATTCACTCATCCATCCAACCCTTTACTCTGTCATTCTTTCACCAGTCAGTCCACCATTCCATTCACTCTCGCATCCATCCACCCATCCCTTTACTTGGCCATCCTTTCACTTATCCATCCAGCTATCGTTCAATCCGACTTTCACCCTCTAATTCATCTACACTCATTCATCTACTCACTCATTCACCCATACTTTTTTCCACCCTTCTTTCCAATAATTCTTCTTTCTTCCCTGTTCTGTGTACCCAGCTGTCGCTTTTCCTTGCTCCTGCTTGCTCTTCTATTGACGCTCTATTCAACGTTAATGAGGAGCGTTTGTCTGCAAGTTCGGGACAGAAGAGGCCCATAAAGAACCCTATCCCCACTGTAGCTGCAAAAGCCAGGCATGGGGTTCACTCCACCCAGGGCTTTAAATGGGATGAAAAAACTGGGGGGGGCTCTAAAAGGGGCGTGGTCAATGTATTTAACGGTGTGGCTTAATCTCATAAGTTAAAAATCTGTGCTTAGCATAGTGTACTGCCCGACTTGTATTTTGCTGTTTGTCATTGCATCCAGACATATGATACAACAAGTAACATCATACCTACAACAAGTCAGAACTAATGTTTTTTTCAATGGTTGTTAGTTGCATAAGATAAATAAGCAGCAACTATGGCTTGTATATAATATTGAAAAAGCTTCCACTTAAAGTCCTGGCTCCTGAGTTTCAACAAGAGAAGGGAAATCCAGAGAGAAAATTACTCTCTTTAAAGGATTTCCCTTCCCCCTACAACGCTCACCTGGCATGACTGCATGCCGTAACTTCTCTACTAGTGAGAAATGATCAGTGTGAGCATGCGCACATTGATGTGCCTGCTGTCACTGCAGTCTGTAAAAAGACTGACAGCCGGTGCCATGGCACAAAACAGAGCCCGATAGAGACCCGTTTCGAGGCCCCCTTTAAAAAACTGGTGGTGCTCATCACCGGTGAGATCCGGCCCACTTAAAGCCCTACTTCCCCCCCCTGATTCGCACCACCAACAACTTGGCACCAGCATGGTTGAGCTACGATGTAAGTAAATCAGAATATTTGGAGGAGGTGCAGAAAAGTTCGTGCTCAGAGGTCAGTTACTGCTTTGATGTGTGAATGAACTGTAAACACAAAATGGCCCCCATGCTTATTATAATTTACCAGCTTCAGGAAGGGTGCCAAAAATTTCTTTCTGCCCAGGGAGCTATCTGAGCAAGGACCGGCTCTGTTCAGCGGGATGCCTTCCACTGCTTTCTCGATGTTGTGGGAGACAGTATAAGGGCTTTCAATGCCTCTCCAGGTTGGGTGAAGAAGAGTAAGAGCTATGGGTGCCTCTCCAGGTTGGGTGAATTAGCAAGAGAGCTTTCAGAGAGCTATCCGTGCCTCTCCAGGTTGGGTGAATTAGCAAGAGAGCTTTTAGAGAGCTATCAGTGCCTCTCCAGGTTGGGTGAATTAGCAAGAGAGCTATCCGTGCCTCTCCAGGTTGGGTGAATTAGCAAGAGAGCTTTTAGAGAGCTATCAGTGCCTCTCCAGGTTGGGTGAATTAGCAAGAGAGCTTTTAGAGAGCTATCGGTGCCTCTCCAGGTTGGAGGAAGTGTAGTAGAGTTTCCAGTGTTCTCCTCAGATTGGCATAGAGAGGATGTCTTCCATTGCTCTGTGTGTTTGTGGGGGATGGCTTCCGTGGCTTTCTCTGTTGCGGGGAGAGTCAATGGGCTTCTAATGCCTCTCTAGGTTGGGGAAGAACAGGAGGGTTCACAGCTCTCTTCACAGGCTAGCAGAGGGATGGTGCTTCCACTGCTTTGTGTGTGTGAGAGCGAGATCAGTGTTTTCTTTCATTGCTTTCCGTAGGTTCTGTAAAGAATTGGGGTGCTCCTAGTGCTCTCCCCAGGTTGCGGGAAAATAGGAGGGTTTTCAGTCTCACCGGGTATGATGACTGACGGTTTCCTTTTCTTTCTGCGTGTGGTGGAAGGAGAGATTACTTCCACTATTCTCTCATTGGGAGAGAGAATAGGGTGGGCTGTAGTGCTTTGTGTCTGAGCCAGTAAGAGGAGTAGGCGGACTTCCTATCCTCGATGGGTAGAATTAATTTTATTAGAGATTTATATAGAACCTGCGCATCAGAGCACTGTATGTAGCAATGGGAATATGTGCCCTACATGAAGTGTTTCACAGCACAAGCAGGGTCAGATTGGGATAAAAAATAGTCCTGGCACCAAAATAATGAGCATTTGCAATGCAATAAGTCTTGCATTACTGATAGTTGGAGGTATTGGCATTGCAAATAATAATGCAACACCAATAGCTCATACTTTCAGTAATGCGAGACCTAGTGCATTGCAAATGCTTGTTTCTTGTGTCTGTGGCACCTGGCAGAAATGCTATTTCTTACAGTCCTGCCTGTCTTATGGTAATGTTTTTGCTTTGTGTGGAGAATGACAGAGGCATCAAGTTTTCCTCAACCTTTTTGTCATGTATTGCATCATTAGTATAGCACTTATTAGCTTTATATAGGGTGCTGAAGTGCTTATTCACACGGATAGCATGCTGCATTATGTGGGGTGTGGTTGAAAGTGTTTTGTCTTTGCTTTGAGCCTAAATGGAAAGTATTTATCGTTCATGTGTGATGACCACTGAGGAGTGGTTGTTGTGTTGGGCGCAGTGCTTTGCATTGTGATGGATGATGAAGTGTTAGAGATAGGTCCATATTTTTATAATGTGTTCTGCTTCTAACTCTGGTGATCTCTACAGGTCCCTTTATTGTGTTATTAGTTTATCTTTTATGTTCGTCTGATTCCTTATGCTGCTGTGGCAAGAGATCGTCCTCTCTGTAGTCTACAAGATGTAATGGTGTCTGTAAAGAGAGCTGGGGATCAGATCTGCCCGCATAACTACATAGACAGCCTTACTGGCCTCCTTTATGAGTGCCATTACAAGATGTGAGTTGAAGAGATTTACCAGGATAGGCTGTGTTATTGTCCCCTTTTTTTTCATCATTAAGGATGTCGGTGCTCCAATTAGTTGGGATCTGCAGTATGGACCATGTTGGAGCTCTTCATTTTGAAATTTGTGGGAGTTCTCTTTGGTTGTGGTGGGCCTGTCTGGTTAGTATTGAGCGGATCTTTGTGTGCTGGTATAGCCTGGATCGGAGTCCTCCAGTTGCCGGCAAGGTTCCACAGGACCTTCTCTGTATTATATAGATGTCGTAAACGACGAGGCATCCGGTAATAAATGAATATATGATATCAATTTGATTGTGAGAAGAGCATTCTAAACACTAGATTTAACTGTCTTCCCTTTTTGTGGTTCGCAGTAAAAGGTAGGGACAACATAATTTACTATGTCAATGAAGTCTGGGTGAGTGCCTTTTTTTTGCAGTCCCATAGGTCATTATGTAGGTTGCTGGTCATATGGTTTATGATTGGAGAGAGGAGTGGTTATTAGATGTAATCTATATTTTGAGGTTATGTTGGGTGGAGCTCCCCAGTTTGTCTTGAATACCTGTGCCCGTCCCTTTGGCGTGGTGTGCTGGTTTGTGCTGTTCCTTAGCTCTCAATCATGCTTAAAATGGTAGAATAATTATTGTTCTACGTGCTGTCCCAGTGTTAGCAGTTTATGTAAGTATCTTGGGATCAACCATATTATCACCTTCAAATGCTTCTTGATGCTTTGAATCTTGGTGGGCAAGAGTTATTGACCTTGGTGGCTTGAGCCAAGAAAGTGGAGCCTCTAAAGTCTTATTGTAGGGCGGTATGATGATCTGTGGTGCTAGCCTGGAGCACAGTATCTTACTTTGGTTGTATTATTTAAATTTAATTTGTAGGTATAGTCCTTTTTCGTGCAAGACTCTGTGGACTATGCAGAGTGCTTTGAACATTGAATGTCCAGTGGAATGTTTACCGGACTGGTGTCATGTGTTTCTCGGGGTGGAGGTAGTCTTGCTGCAGTGTTTAGGATTCATTGAATTTTGTGTCTTCTGAAGCAAGGGTCAAGGTATTGGCTGTCTTAGCTGAGATAGGTGTTCTCGAGTTGGAGGATAGTTTGTAGTTTTTGTTGGTATACTAAGTATCGTTAGGTGCGTTGCAGGGTTTTCATCGTGTAAAAGGTGCTTCTTGTGACTTAATTTGCATGGAGTATTAGGGACAGATCTGAGACCATTATTACTCCTATGTTCCCCAATTCATTTGACCCAGCTGGCTAGGCATCAAGTTACTTTGGCTGTATGGCTATTGGCTGATGTCTGTGCCATTGTTAACCGGTCATGATCTGTCTTTGTGGTGTTGAGGTTTAGGTGGTAATTCATCATCCGTGCATCTATAACATTAATGCAGTAGTCAAATCGTGACCCACAGAGGTCTTCTGAAGCATCCGTTTTTAAATTTAGAGTGAGTTTTGTATCATCTGCATTGTTCTAACATATATGGTTTAATGATCTAATACGCTCTGGCAGAGGTTAGTTGTACGTATGTTTATTTAATGTGGATTCCACCTTCCTAAATCTTTGCAGGATAATTCTGATCTGGTTGATGGTTGTCTGAATTTGCGTGCTTGCGTTTTTGCTGTACTATTTGACGTCTCTGTATCCCAATGTAGGAGAGGGCCCTAATGGGCAACCGATTAGTGCCAGCCTCCCCTTGCCAGGGCAGGTACATCAGCGAATAGTAGGACCGTTGTTTACCTGTCTATCTGGCACTAGTATTTTATTTTGTCATAAATATTATTCAGAGTCGAAGAAAGGATTTCCTGTCTGGTTAGCCTGGGCCAGACCATACCTACTGGGGTTCAGATAGGGTGAGCCTATCACTGTCTCATCCCTGTACGTAGAGCCCCTAGTGCCTCTCCGTTTAAGCATCTATTTTGTTTCTGTTTTTCTTAATTGTGGACTGGACACAAAACATTTTCTCCTTTTCAGTCTACCTTTTTGTGTCTCGACTCAGAGGACTGTGGGAAAGCTTGAGCCACACCTCCTTTTCTGTTATTTTGTTTAGTGTCGCATGGTGCCATTGTCACTTCAAGGCACTGCATTCTTAGGCATGTTCGTCAGACATCTAGCTTAATAAAATGTACCCTAGAATTCTAAATGACACCCAAAGCTCCCTTGATGTAATCATGTGGATCTCAAATATTACTCAAATACAGAAGAGTACTTTGAATGACCCTTGTTTGTGCAGCGCTTTTGCACTCTGTTTGAATGACAGGATTGTAGGCTTCCCAGCTGCCCTACATTATACAACCTTTTCTCATTTAGCCATTGCCCTGTAAGCGCAATGTTGAATTTTCTAAACTTCTGGATATTTAGTTAAAATAGTGCTGACATGCCGGTTTACGACCCAAGTCAGTAGCACGAACTTGGGGGCGGCATCATACTGTGTAGTGATCAGTAGAAGTGAAAAGATTTGGGGTTCCCCTTTGGGACACTCGGGGCTGACTGGAGGAGCATGAGGAGGTAAAGGAATCTCTTCCCTGCCCCCAACAAGACACATTTGTTTATTGCACCATTCCTGGGAGCTGGGCGGGACAGCTGGAGGAAGAAGACAGGCTTCAGTACACTTCAAAGGGTACTCTCTGATTCAGAGAGATCATTGGAAAGGGGCCTGGGAATATCTTTCTTTGGAAGAAGATGGAGCTGATAAGAGAATCATAAAGAGTAGGTCTGGGGCCCTGGAGTAACATTTTGATGCATGTCTCACTATGGCTGACATCCAGGTATGAACCTCTAGTCACTTCCATGGCCTGTGTTGTAGGGTTGTCAGATTTGGGGTGGCTCCTGCTGTTACAGAAGAGTAGGCACTTCAAAAGGACCTAGACCCCTATTACAAACCTCGAAAAATTTGATCTAAATCACATTTGGTGCCAGGAAATGGACTATAATAAGAGGAGCTCAAAGCCCCCAAAACTGTGAACTGTCAAGCAGCGGGTCCAGCTGTGCGTGAAGGAGAAGCTCTGCCAGCGACCAGGACTGGGGGCCAAGGCCTGTTGGGTGAGGTAACATCACCCAGTAAAATCCAAGCCAACCCTCTTGTGGAGCACCAGTGCCTGCCTGCTTGAGGAGGCGGAGGGCCCTTGGAAGGAGGAAGGTCCAGTTGGGCATCCTGGCCAGTAGATCACTGTAGCGAGGTGTAAGGAGACGAATGCTACACTGATCAAGTCGTTGCCCAAGTGCAGGCTCCAGTCAGTGACCCCTGTGAAGTTGGCCATGGTTGCACCGATCGGGCTGTATTCTGTTTGCAAAGTAAAGTCAGTGACCATATATGGTTAAGGGGGCCGCCGGGAAGATTACTGCCATGCCGATCGGGCTGTAGCCCATGTGTAAAGCAAAGTCAGTGATGCCATATGCCAGAGAAGGCTATAGTGAAGAGGAAATCGCCACTGCTGAACAGGCAGACGCCCGTTTGCGTAGTAAGGTCAGTGTCCCTCTATGCCAGAGGGAGCCACTGTGAAGAAGAAGGGGCACTGCCTTGTTCAGCTGTCGTCAAGAGTAGAGTGCGCAGTGGCGAACTGTGCATGCCCAACCCCCAGCTGAGGATTGGAACCGGAGTTCTCGAACTACTAGCGGGACTTAACCTGAATATCACACATAGTGAATGAGGAATAACCTGTACAGTTAGTGAGAAGGAAGTGGAGACTGGGACCTGCTTTTAGAACAGTAGCGCACCAACCTCCAGGGACTGCGTCTATTGTTTGTGAATGCCACATTTTAATTTGTGTTCTTAAATACTCCCTTTTTCCTTAAAAACAAGCGTATGACTGGACAATCGTTTTTTGCTGCTAGTGACCCTACTTTAAGTTGCTAGCCTGTGCTTGCACCCCCTACATCTACCTCCCTCGCCCCATCCTGAGAAGCCTTGGACTGCTCCACACGTTACTACTGAGAGTCAATTTTGGCCCCGGGACATCATGAGTAAAAGGCCTCGGTCCCCACAGTCGGGCTCAGTAGCTCCTGCTTGCCCCGTAGCCCTCTGAAAGGGGTTTTGACCTATGCATAGTTACCAGACGTGGATATCCCGAAAAACTGGTGTGGATCGAGCCACATGACTTGCATTGGACATCCCTGTACTAGACCCCATGCTGATCAGAATTTATATTTGTTTGCTAGAGATCCTCGCATTGTTTATCAGTCTTTCTGTTTAATTACTGCCTGATGACCTAGACAGAGTTAAAAACATCCTGTTTGCTTTTGGGCAGCGAGAAGAATAGTGGGTGCCATCATAAGAGGAGTATATCACACCTGCTCCATCTTGTGTGGCAGGGCGCAAGGCCTGCTTAAATGCATTGCAACAAATCGGCCTTTCTCGTGGAAGCACTACATTCCTTCTTAAGAGTGGGTGTTCGCCAGCGTATTATTCAGGCCTCGTGTGATCCTGCACAGTCAGAAACAAATGCAGCAGTCTGTTATTTTGTTTCAGTGACATGGCAGTTCTTGCTCGGTGCTGCCTGTTACCAGGGGACTGGAAACATTACTGTGCTGGCCTGCAGCCCCTGCCGCTTCCAGACACTGCAGCCTGGTGTTGCAGAGCGCGCAGGGGGGGGTGCCACAGCTAAATCATATTTGCTGTTCCCTTCTCTCCCCCCTCCCCTCCCGACGCACGGCTGCCTCCCTCCCTCCCTCCCTCCCTTCAAATAACCCTGTCCACAGAAGTACTCCGTGTTCCTGCATCTTTCAGACTGTTCCAGCCTTGTTTAGAAATCTGCGCCGGATCACTTAAGTGGAACCCACCTTACGAAGATTATTAACGTGAAATCGTTTTGCGTGTGGTTCGTGCTCTTAAAAGGCATTTATGCGATGCTGCGGGCAGTCTCTGTGCCCTGCAGCGTGCCAAGCAGCTATCTGGTGTGTTGGATAATTCATGATGGGACACCGGGCATTACCTCTGTACACTGAAATATTAAACAGTGGTGTACATGCTGAGAACAATCGGTGAACAAAATTCTAAGTAGAATTCTCCTGTTGCCGTCACCGGGCAATACTCGGGCGTCCCTCGTGCTTGTCGTGACTCCTAAGGGCCATGACACCTTTCCGATGCACCTCTGTGCCTTTAGTGCCCGTGAAACACCACAGGGTGCACTAGCGTTGGTAAATATACACACTTTGAGCCTTAGCGTAGCCAGTGTGTCAATGGGTCTAGTGCAAGAAAGTAAAAGGGTCCCCTGGCTGCCTTTTGAATATTACAATCCAGCAATAATCTGGCTCCAGTTGGTCCCGGTGCCACTGCACCTGCTGTGTAAATGGAAGGCACGCCCGTTACTTTGTGTTGGCTCTCCGATTGGACTATGCTGGCCGCCTTCTGAATGAGGTGGCAAATTTTGCATCCTCTCTGTCCGCCCTCAAGTGGCCTAGGACACCTTCTTCACCGCCAGAAGGACTTGAGAATTGTGGTCCTTGTTTTCAAGAGTTCACTCGTCAGGTGGCGACCCTGCTCTGGAGCAGTAACCTCCGCTTGGAACTCTGTCCTAAGAAATGTCAGAACTCGCTGTTGGACCTGATGCTCGTCAGGTAGCCTCACTTTTGAGCTTTTTCAGCATGGGTTTTGCTATTTCTCTTACGGCTGTACACACACTATAAAATACGCGCGAAAGTGCACCAGCCCTTCTTACCTGTGTTGGAAAGTAGTGCTGATTCCATGTTCTGAAACATGGGCCGATCTGTCATTGCAGACCGGTGGGTGTGCACTGGCATCCATGGTGAGTAAACTCATGAGCAGCTTGCCATGGTAGGCCGCTGTGAGTGTGCACCGCATCTGTGGTGCCTTTGATTGCATATGCCGCCTGCCAATGCAGGCTTGTGCGTGCGCACAAACACACGTATTAGTTAAACCCGTGTCCAGTCTGCTGTGCAGACTCTGGCGGGTGCACTTGTACCATTGGTGTTGGGGAACTATGTGTCCCTCCTGCCATCGCAGTTCGGTGTGCGCAATAGCGTACGTACGCCCAGGTAGTGAGGAATACCTATGTGTGTTTTAACTGGCAATGAGGCCTACTGTTCCCATAGCCTAACCTGGGGAAGTGTTTGACATTACTTTGGGCTGCAATAGTAGATTGCAGTTGAGCATCCTCATGATATTTCATATCCATGAATTCGCAGTGCCAACCCCTTTCCATTAGTAAAGGAGGTTTTGGAATAATTCGCTTAGAAATGCCACTTATAGAATATGTACATTTCTATGCTCCAAGAGCCTCGGGGACCATGGTGTCTTACTCCAGTGGACACCAGGGGTTGGGGAGCACATCAATGCATTCACCAAACAACTGCCATAAACCATGGGCATCCCACGGGAACTGCAGACCTCTGCCCTTTGAGGGCCGAATGGGATAGATTGAAGATGGACGTAGTGACAGTAGCCTCTTGGGGCCGGATCTTGGCCCCACTAAAGAATAGGATCTGCATTCCACAGCCCCATGGCAGACGGGCCTACAATTTAGGGGAGACGTCTGTGGTTCAAAAGGAAAACCACCTGAACCACTCGAACTTTAAAGAGACCCAACAGTATAATTGTGGGTGCCATCCTTCAGCAAAGGGTGAGATACATTTGTGGGGACGCGTGGGACTGGATAACCCGGACTGCGTGGTGTATATTGTTGGAGGACTCTGTTGTGCACATGGAGGATAACTGTCTGAATAGAGGCAGGCCTGGGCCGAGGACCTGCTGAAGTGTGGTGCCCTGAAGTGTGTTATACAAGGGTCTGACCGCGGGTCTCTTGTTTTCCCGGAGGTCTCTGGACATCAAAGATCTTCTGCGGAGGACCTACGCCATCTAGGGCCTGGTCTGGTGTAACCGGCATCTTCGGGCGCCAGAGGTTGTGCTTCATTTCCAGGGAGGTACGAAAATGGAAATCTTCGTTGTGTATGACCCTAACTCGATGTGCACCGGTCATTGTGCCTCATTACCAGGGTGGTGTGGAATTGCCAACTCATCATGTTTGAAATCTGAATTGCCTGGTGTAGCTCATCCCTATGCCCACCAGGCGCTGTGCCTAGATTTAATCTCACACAACAGAGAAGCAATCAAAAAAGCAAATAAGACAATGCTGGATGCTGTAAGTGGGAAAATCAATACGTATTTTAATACTGCCCTCACACACTCGAAAGTGTCATGCTTCATCATTGGGCCGCATCATACACCTAGGTGCAGACCAACACCTTGGGTGGAGCGCAATTTTTTTGGAATAAATGATGAAGGAAAGTGGTGAGGGTAAAGTATAAAGGAAAAAACAAACGGAACAAACACAAGAGTGTAATTCTGAGAAAAAGGAAACAAATAGTCTCCAGAAGAAAGGGACCAAAAAAAGTGCAGAACAAAGTCTAAAATTGTCTCGGGGTTGACCCTCAAGCTTTATTCTTGTCAACCCCTGGCAGGATTTAAAATGAACAAGATGGGGTATCCAGGGCAGGTAACGACCCTACAATCCCCACTGCTAAAACCAACATGTTTCTGCCAGTTTTCTATGTGCCCAACCGGATCACTCTGGCATTCATCAGGATGTTGGTCCCTATTGTTCGGTCTATACCCCTATTCGGGTATCTTTTACCTTTTTCAATCAGGGTATTACCCCCACGTCACTCTATTTTGGAATTTCCAAGAGGATAAACATATCTACAACGAAAGAAGAGAAAGAAAACGAATCGTCATCTCTAATCTCATTCTTCTCATGATTATTCATAATACTCATTGTATTTCCCACGCATCCATTAACGTGAACTATAATCTCCAATGCAGCCTCACCTTCTAACAAAACCACAACCCCAAGTCAGTGGACACCGCAACCAACAGAACCCACCTCACCACGTATTTGAGTGTCAGATCCTTCTATATATGTATATACAGATCCTTAAGTTTAAAAACGGTCCATATCTATCACAGTGTCTCTTTCCGTGTGCTCCACGTGTAAAATCACATGTTATTAGTCAATCTGTCCTACGAAAGTGACCCACACCCAATGGGACCTGATATACTCACAAGAGTTTACGAGTAATGTTCTAAACCCGGGACAGCGGGGGAGGGTGCTCTTGTCGTCTCACTCTGTATAAGGAAGGAGCGTCACTATCAAAACACTCGTTTGTGTCGAGATAAATTCACACTCCATCATCTTAACCACGCAGACCAGTCCTATTGTACGGCCATATCCAGTTGCCCTCATACTCTTTTTATTGTTCAACTTTATCTCGAGTGCGGTACTCAGGACACTGCAGAATGTGGCGGGGTGGCCAAACGACACTCACGCTTCAAATAACTAATTCGCACAACAGGGATGTCACAAATGCACTTACTACTCCAAAGAGACACTGTCTCCTTACTCCACTCGTCCGTCCTCCGACGATACGGGTGCCTCACATCAAGCCCCTATTTGAAGAGGTGATGTTTACGTACACGCTGATCCCTGAACGCCCAGTCTGTGCGTTACCCAACGTGCTCTTTGCTTCCCCAACATAGAAAGAGGCCCTCAGAACTCTATCGCCTGCATCAGTTCTCATGGCGGCCATTTTGGAGTTCCTGGTCTCCTCTAATCCTGCCTTGCTAACATAGCAGAAGTGTTCTTATCAACTAGGGAAAATGTATTTTACTTCAATGTGCTCACATATCGAACTACTTTAATGGGTAAAATTTATATTTATTCTTCCACAATGTCACGGGGGAATAATAACACGGAGTGGATCAACTAACTAGTTCAACATCTCCTTAGATGAAACCCATTTACTATTTCCCGGAATCCCATTTATTGTTGCATGATTCCATATAACTGGAACCACGGGATTCCATCATTAAGTCCTGTGGTGTGACTCTTCAGTCGTAGTACCCATCTCTGTTCTCTCATTAAAAGGAAGCTCGGGATGTCATTTGTGTTCTGCGGCATAAATGGTTTATCCACCACTACCCATCTCAAGTCCTTCTCATTGTGTGCCTTCTCAAGGAAATGGGCAGTAAGTCTCGTATTGGATTTACCACAACGTATAGTACTCATGTGTTCCAAAATACGAACTTTTATTTTCCGAGTGGTCATGCCAACGTACAGTAAGTCGCAAGGGCACTTCAAGACATAGATCACATTTTCAGTATTGCACGTGGTATGTTGTCTGAGTTCCCAGGGACTATTCAGACCAATGTCAATATTCTTCCCATTAATTGACAGGGGACAGGCTCTGCAATAGCCACAAGTGTAATGCCCAACAACTGGTGGTAAAAGCTGATGGCCAATACGCAGACAACCTACGTCTCTATCTGGTCTCGGGCGAGTGTTCACAATAATGTTCTTAATGCTTGCACTTTTCTTGAATGCGAATAAGGGGACAGGTTGGTTCAGCCCATTCGAATTTAAGATCTGCCATTTCTTCTGGATGATTTTTTTTGAGGTGATTCGAGGATGTATTATATGTAGTAACACAAATACTCCTTTCCGTTGTCTCTCTCGTGTTGGTTTCTAGAAGGACATCCCTATTACAATTGCTAGCTCTTTTTTGAGCTTTCTTAATTACAATCTCGGGATAGTCTCTACTCCTGAGTTTTTCACTTAGAATTTCTGCTTCCTTTTTATAGTCCTCCACATGGGAACAGTTCCTGCGAAGACGCAGGAACTGTCCGTAGGGAAGGTTTTCCCTCAGAGCCCGTGGGTGGAAGCTCAGAAAAGATAGTAAATTGTTCCTATCAGTTTCTTTATGGAACACATTACTAATCAGAACACCTCCCTCTGCTTTGATATTCAGATCGAGGAAGGGGAGGGTATCCTTTGTAATCGTTCCAGTGAAAAACAAGAAAGGATTCCTTAGATTCAACCAGGTAAGGAAGGTGTCTGCCGAAACTCTGTCTCCCCGCCAGATGATAAGAACATCATCTATGTACCGATGCCAATCCCTTATGTTGTTCTGAAAGGGATTAGACGGTTGAAAAATTACTTCTTCCTCGAATTTTGATACATAGAGACATGCTAGACTGGGGGCACATGAGCTCCCCATAGATGTACCGTGGGTCTGTAAATAGAATTTGTCCTCAAACTTGAAGAAATTCTTTGTGAGCGCCAATTCCAAGAGGTAGAGTATAAAAGCCCTTGGTGTCTGGAAATTCCAGTCCTCTGCGAAAAGTATATTCTCAATCACCCTCAGGGTCTCTTGTTGGGGGATGTTCGTGTACAAAGATTCTATGTCCAGCCCAATTAGTAAGTCTTTTTCTACATCAAAATCCAGATCTTTAATGAGGTTCAATACCTCTCTAGTATCCTTAAGGTACGCAGGCATCTTTTTTGTACAATCAGACGCAAATAAAAATCACAAAATTTGGACAGGGGTTCCAGGATTGAATTTACGCCAGAAACAATGGGCCGCCCCGGTGGTGGTCGTGTAGATTTATGCACCTTAGGTAAGGTGTAAAAGTAAGGTACAGTTGGTTGTTCATTACACAAAAATGTTGCCTCTTTTTGGCTAATCCAGTCATTGGTCAGTGCTTCCTCTAATAAAGAGGCAATTTGGGTCCTAAGTTCTTCTGTGGGATCCCTCTCTAGTATGGTGTAATTCCTTCTGTCATTCAAAAGGAGGAGACATTGGGCATTATAGGTATCTAGATCTTGGATAACTATCGCCCCACCTTGCCTTGGCACAAACCAGATAATCTTGTACCGCTCTGGGCACCTCATCGTAACAAGAGGCTCCCCTGTGTTACTCCCTATTTATCGTTTGTTCCCATGTTGACCCTCATCGCGGCAGACCAACTACCCTCTCCACACCTGGCCCTCCCGAAGACATCTTGACGCCAAGTAGTAGTGTAAGAGATTGACTGGTTTGAAGAAATACTTCCTAGATAGTTTGGAAGCGGGTCAAGAAACTTTGTGACTCCTTTGTGTTTTGAGACCTGTGGGTGAACTTTGAGTGGCTGCTTACTCTCCCTTGTTTACGTCTACCTCCTAATTAAAACTGCTACATATTCCTACCTACTTCCAGAAGACCCAGACTAAGTGTGACTTTGGCCGTGTGCGGCCCAGTGTAAGGGAGGCTGTGTTGGTTATCTTCCAGCTGGGGGTATAGGACAATTGAGGTGAAATAGTGAGTGGAAAAAGCCTTGGGCCACGGAGTCTGCAGAGGGTGAACCATTGACCAGCTGGGTATCAGTAGTACCGCATTAGTGTTTTGAGTATGTATGTGTGTGTAAGAGTGTACCATACAGGCCGATACCTGTTGCACCATGTAGTGGTGCGGAATGAGTGTGTGTGTGAGTGATCATGTGTGGACCACATGTGATTTACGAGGCTGGCCAGCGGTGCCGCATTATACGTTGATTGTTGCCAAAAGCACAATCCCTTTTGACATTGGGTTTTCCCCCTTGACTCCGGCCCGCAGTGATGCTAAAGTGTTCTGGTTTAGTGTATGTGCATAATTTTGATATCCTTAACCGCATATGGGTACTCCCTCTCTCAATTGAGCGGGGTTAGACTAGGAATCGTTCACATTGCGCATACTAATGATATCATAGCAATGCGAGAAGGCCTAGTACTACTAGTAGTATTTCCGAATGTGTTTTATGCCCAAAAGTATATTGGTCATGTTATAATAATTGAATATACAAGTTTAAACATACATCCTGTGCGAAGTCTCTTTTGTGATGCTTCGTGTATTAATTGCCAGGGCTGCTGTGCCTTTACTTTACACATTGCCTCTGTAGTAAGCCTGAGTGCTCAGTGCCAAGCTACCCAAGGGTGAGCATAGGTTAAACAGTGAGTGTAATCACCTTCCCATGACTGGAGCAGTAGTTCTGCCTGGATGGGGGCATACCATCAGTCCACCAGACACTGCTGGTTCCAAAATCGCCCCTCCCATCACCTTCAGAATATGTGCCTGTGGTGTGTGATCTTGGACATGTCCTGCTACTGCTCTGCAGACCACCTCCAGAACCGGTCCTCCTTCACTTCCCATTTCCTATACCCCATCCTTTGTTTCCTGATCAAATCAACCCTCCTCCGCCATCATCATCATCATCATCATCATCATTTAGCATTTGGATGCCTGGAGCTGTGTTATACATTCTTCCCCTGGACATTACAGGCATGTGCACCCAGTTTGAGTGCCCCGGGGCACAATATTACAGAAGAGGACCAGATGCTTGTGTGACGCCTTTCCTGTAATACTGATAGCGCTGGCACACGTAGCACCAGCGCTTATTTGCATGGAGGTGTGGCCCCATGCAAATGAGGGACTCTGCGCCCACGCCATATTATACATGCGGCACATAGGCAAACAGGCCCTTAGGAGGTGCACAGGCAGTGTGCCACAAAAAGGTGGAAGGCAGCCCTCTCGAGGGGTGAAAGAGGGTCCCATGGACCCCCTAGATATCCCCTCAGCAGGCGGGTGCAGTCACTCACTGCACCCGTCTGGAGGGGGCTCTCTAACTCCTCTGTAAAGCGTGGGCTGCTGTGAAATACGGAGCAGCTTTGAAGCAGCCACTCCGTATTTCACTGAATGTGCTGCCCTTGGGGCAGCACAAGTTTGCAGCTGCCCTAAAGGCACTGCATTCATTGGAATAGGGTCACTTTTCCTGTTTGCGCCGCACCATGGTTTAAACGGGGAAAGTGCACCCTATGCGTAATATGGGAACAGGTCAGCTTAGTTCAGTGTTTTTGGAGAAGTGATGATGAAACAAGACCGTAATCTCATAAAGGAGGCATCTACAAATGCAATTAACCGGGCATAATGTCTCTAAAAAAATTGATAGGTCAGCCCTTAATTTCCTTTGCCAACCCTCTCTTACTCTCTCATACCCTGTTTTTAGCTGCACAGTAGGTGTAAAGTTTGCTATATTTATTTTACTGCTATGAATATTGTTTCTTGAGAATTTAATTCAGTCAAGACTGTGGGCCCAATTCAGTTTTATGTCCCTTTGAGTATTTATTTCTTATTCCTGGCTTACACCAGAATACTCTTCGATACAGGTGATAAGGGCTATTTAAACGTTATGGCCTTCATTACGAGATTGTTTGGAAAGGGTGGGGTATTTACTACACGTGGTAAATACCATTACCCCATGGTGAGGTATTTACCACAAGTTTTTAGAAGGAAAACGGTGTATAACATGCAAAATCATTGTGAATTCCACATTTGCCTTTTTTCCCCAGGTCTTTTCTCCAGTAAACTTTGGCAGATGTGACGTGCTGGAATTTATCACTGGAAAAACTGAGCGTGTGATAATTCACACAACTGAGTGCCCCAACTGTAATGATGCCTGGATCCCTAATGGTGATTTTTGTTGCTCCATGATATAGGCCTGTCCCCCCAGCTTGCAGTATTTTTAGACCGGGAGGGGTGCCCAAGGGGTTACCCTCATAGTGGTGGAAGGCTACTGCTTTCACCAGGAGTTAAGAAGCTGAAGCGCGGCGGTGTCAAGGTCGCATTTAGTAGTGAACGGGTCCTTTTTACGTGTTGCTGGAGCCTACAGGCTCCCTCATTTAAAGTTCCAATGCTGTGTGCTTGACTCACCCTTGGCCTACATCGGTTTGGTGTATAGTGCTGTGCAGTGCATGTGTGGTGTATATGTGCTGGGTGTAAGTGTCCCTGTGAATGGTACAATGCAGGGATATCACAGTGCATATATATTATCAGCGTGTATGTGTGCCTGTGAATAGTAAAATAACAGGCATAATGCAGTGCATGTGTAATATCTATCTGTATGTGTGCCTGTCAATGGTACAATACATGGAAGACACTGGATTCTATTTTGGGAGACCCAGGGCTGACTGGAGGAACATGAGGAGGTAGAGGAGTCCACCCACACAGATTTGTGGATTGCTGCATTCCCGTGAGCTTAATGGAACACACTGGAGGAAGGGAGAGCCAGGCTCTTCAGTACACTTTAAAGGGTGCTCTTTTATTCAGTGAGAGATCAGTGGGAAGAGGTCTGGGCACTCTCCGGAAGGAGATAGGGCTCGAAAGTGAAGCATAAACAATGGGGCTGAGGCCCTGCGGTAACCTTGTGATATACACATCCCTATGGCTAACATCCAGGTAATGTTAATGACACTTGTATAGCACACAAATACCACAGGCCTCTGGCCCATATATTATGGTTATGGTTCATATTGCAACAGATATTATAAAAAGGAGAAAGCCAGTCTCTTCCAAAAGCTTGTTCAAATAAGAATGTTTTCAGTCTCTTCTGAAAGAGGAGAGCGGTTTCTCCCTTCAAACCTTTTGGTGATCCATTCCAGATCTGTGGTATCAGAACTGAAATAGCTGGAGCGCCCAAAGCAGTTTCATTAAAGCGTGGAAAGATCAGCAAGATCGCCTCATAGGAGTGGAGACGGCATCCAGGTACATGGTGCCTCAGCTGGTCCTCAATATAGGCTGGTGCCGTGCCATACAATGTCTTGTGCTCAATACACAGGCCCTTAAACCTTGCCTTCTGTATGACTGGCAGCCAATGTAATTGTTGCAGCAGTGGCATAGCATGCCCCTGTCTTGGTAGCCTGAGCAATAATCGTGCATCATCATTCATAACCACTTGAAACTTTCCCAGGAGCTTATTGGGAAGACCAATGTACAAACCATTGCCATAGTCCAACGGTGACATGATCAACCCAGCCACCATTGTTCGCATAGCTGTAAAAGAAAGAATAGGAACCAATTTCTGGAGCTGCCTAAGGAGACCCGTGCAGCTCCCAACCACTGTTGCCCCCTGCTTAGGCATCAACAGATTACCATCTAGGTTGATATCAAGGCTTTTCAGTACTGGCACGAATTCTGGGACAGGACCTAACTCCCGTGGCCAAAAACCCTCCATCCATGGATTTCCCTTCATAGTGATAGCCGGGTCCTCGATCTGGTCTGGATTCACTTTCAGAGAGTTTGTCGTTTTCCAGTTCACAGTGAACCTAAGTATGTTCTGCATGTTCAACTGCACTTCCATGGCATTCTCAATCTATAAGATCAGCTGGGTGTGATCTGCATAATTAAAGGTTGGCAATCCAACTCTGTAAATGCTGAGTGAGAGAATATAGATAGATATTGACCAGTAGTGGGGAGAGTGCAGCTCCCTGAGGAACTCTGCAAGAAAGCACCCGTTTTCTGGAAACAGGACTACCCATCTGCACCCTTTGTGACTGTTCAGTCAAGAACAAAGAAATCTACAAAAGTGCGAACCCTGTGATCCTGCACGCTATTAACCGGTGCATAAGCACTTGATGGTCCACCGTATCTAATGATGCCATAAGGTCCAGCAAAATCAACACGGAGGACTTGTTCTTGTCAGCCGCTAATCTAAGCTCATCCAGTACAGAAAGTATCACCAACGCAGTACTATGATGAGCCTGATTGGCAAGAATGGAGCAATTGGTGATCCTCCATAAATTCTGTAAGGGTTTTATTTGCATACAGCTCCAGGATTTTAGCCGGAAATGATAGCAGGGTTACTGAGGGAAAATTATTTACATTTCTTTGGATCAGCCCCGGCCTTCTTCACTAGCAGGCTAACCATGGCCTTCTTAAATCTCGAAGGCACTTGACCCGATGCCAATGAGACATTCAGGAGGGACAATAACTTGCCCCGCACAATGGGAACGACCATTTCAATCACCTTGTGAAGGCAGGTCTGTCTGAGGCAAGGCCAGGGTCTCTAGATCCAATACTGGGAATGCCAACAACTTCTCACCCTGATAGACCTGCACATCAGCCACTATCAGTGGTCAAGGACATAGCGGGGTGTTCTTCCTTTATTAAGGATAGCCTTAATCTTTATTCATTAAAAAAATCCTGCATCTTATTACATTCCTCCGGATCCGTCACAGAGGCCTGCTATTTAGTCCGGCTTAACTCCTTAAGTACCTTTAAAGGTCTCTTTTTTTTTTTTTATCACTGGCTTCAGTGATCCTTGTCTCGTACAAAGCTGCTCAAGTGGCTACAGTCGCTCTTTTATAGGTGCCCAACATCTTTGTACCTCCAGAGTCTCCTGCTAATACCTCTTACGCCATTTCCTTTCACACTGGCGCAGCTTCTGCTTCCCTTCTCAAAGTGCAGGGGTGTACAGGGGGCATACATGACTCTATTCCTTGCACTTTTCCCTCTGGGCAGGAGCCGGCCTACCTATGATGTCCTGAATCCCACCTAAAAAAACCCACACTTTCCTGTTCCACATCCTCCATGCTACTAGGCCGGTATATTTCATTGTTTAATGCCCCCATTAGATGGGTTTAATCTATTTTTGACCAGTTGCGTTCCTTAAGCCACACTTACGGATGACAAGCAAGCTGAGTTGGCAAGAAGGTTATAAACCTAATTTGGTAATGATCTGACCAGCCGCAGGGTTCAGTCCCTCTTAACCTGACCAATGGCTGAGTGGACCATATCCGAGCTAAGGTGTGACCCTTTGCATGGATCTGAATCTCAACTAATTGCTCTAAGCCCAGCATTTCCATCCCTTCACCAAACCCAGCCTCATGGGGAGCCCTTGGGACAAGATCCCTCAAAGTTAGTCTCCCACCACAACTATCTGGAGCACACAGCAGCCCAGGTGTGATCCTCTTCTCACGGCCATGGCCAGTGTTGCAGGGCTACTCAATTTGGAGCTATTCCAGCAGTGACTGATTGCTTTGGGAGGAAAGGAACAGAGAAGAGGGTATTTCAAAAGGCAGCAGCCCAATCACATGAGCATCAAAGACTTGGACTCTAAATCACATTTGATGCCTGGAAATAAGATGATGGCAGGGAAAGGGCCACCAATAATCTCGTCCATGATCCAACCTTATTGAGCAAAAAGGCGATTGCGTTCGGATGAACTGCACTTGGCGGCTGTCCCCCAGAATTAAGAAAGCCAGGAGTGGAGGCCAGCTTTTCTCATATAATGCAGCCAAGTTATGGAACTCTCTCCCCATCCAGTTACATAAAGAACATAATCACTTAGCATTCCACAAAGCCTTAAAAACATGGCTCTTCCCCCTAAATGACTTCCTGTTGGTTTTGTTTACCGCTTGGCGCTGGGATGCCTCCGGGTAACCAGGCGCTTTACAAATGCTGTTTCAATTCAATTAAATTCAATATGAGGGGAGCTTGAGACTCCAAAAATTGTCAAATTTCATATAGACAGCCAGGCTTTGCGAGGAGGAGACGGTCTGCAAGACTTCTGCCTGTGACCAGTCCTGCTAGTCTCCCAGCTGGGTAAGGAGACCTCATGCAGGGAACCTATAACCACCTGTCCTTGGAGAATGGAGCACCAGTGCCTGTCTGCTTGCCAAGACCAGTGTGCCCTGTGAGGAAGAAGAGCAAGGTGTGAGGAGACTGCTGCTGCACCGATTGGGTTGTTGCTTGTGCACAGGGAAAATTCGGCAACCTTTGTAGGCCAGAGGAGGGCCCCGTAGGGAGGATACCAAGGAACTTACTAATCATTGCAGGCGCTTTGAAAACCCCTGCTCCCTCCCCCTTTCCCCAACTGCTGCCGGGTCACATTTAGGGACCTCGAGGACACTCAACCGTAGCCTTTCTGGGCCGCGAGTGAAAGACTAACCTTTTATATCAAAGCAAGTATTTGACTGAACAATCATTTATTGCTGCGAGTATTTTTAGTTGTGAGCCTGTGGTCGCCCTCTTGTATCCACCTTAACCCCTTGAAGGAGCCTTGGGCTGCTCGGACCACGCTAACCCTGAGAGTCCAGTGCTGAAGGGGTGCATGGCCCAGTTGTTCGGGACCCATAGTAGGCCAGGCCACGGGCCATCGATATTAGAAGGCATCAAACCCCTCTCCACGGTTGGGCCCGGTAGCTCCTGCTTGCTCCGCGGCCCTCTGAACGGATGAGACCGCTCAAATACAAGCATAGAAAAAAGTGTAGTTTTCAATTTAATAAAACCAAATAATAAAAAAAAACATGGTATGAAGAATGCAGATTAGGACAGGGACTATATAAATGGTATGCAGCACTTTGCAAATGCTTAATATTTTTTGCATGTGCTCCATATATTTGCATCTCAGTCTTATTAATATTTTGAGTTATGTAGGTTGAGAACTCTAGGTTGCGCACAAATGAACATTGTGTTGTATGTACGTGTGTCCAATTCCTTATGTCATTGTTGTATATCACATAATGTTGAGGGCTGATATTTATGGATCATTGATTACTCAAATTACCTCCATTCTCATGAGGGGTGTGTAATGAGGGTGTGCTTTTCATTTCTGAGTAAGTAGAGGTTTACATTTCTTGTTAATGTAAGTGCAGCAAAGCAGCACCGAGAAGCGCTGTGTTGGGTTGGCTGACCGCATTGAGTGCAAACCTATCCAGGCTCTTCAACTGCCTAAAGAGTCAAAGCACAGATCGGTACTTGTAATGTAGCTGGTGATTTCATCTTCAAGATGAACTCGGAGGAGGACGCTTCTCATGTGACTCCCTATAAACCTGTGGCCCTGATTACTAGTGGAGGTAAAGTCCAGTCCATTTGCCTTTTCGAGGTTTGCGGAAAACAGTACGCACCCACAGTTTTTTTGCTGAAAGATTTTCAGCTGGGAAAACCATCAGAAATTTAATGAGAAGGGTATGGGGGGGCTTGTAGTAAATACTGATACCTGCTGCGTAAAGTCAGACACACAACCTGCATTTAAAGAGCGCGGTTTAAATACCTCTCCCTTTCCCAAAGACCCAAAATCATGACCACTGTGCTCTTTTCAGGAGTCTGCCATTTGAAATCCCACTGAGGTGGGGAACACCAAAAGCTAACCTTCCTGTGAGCTCTGTTTCAACATGCTAGCAGGATATAATTGGTTGCACTTGTCATGGTTGAGTTTTAATGCTATTTGTCTTTGGACAAAGAAACCTTTATTATGTCAAGTTTTTATGTGATTCACTAGAATGTATGATACATAGATGACTACGATAGCTGTAGACTTTCTGGGTGGATTGTGTTCGCATTGTGTTATGCCTGTTATGCGTCACTTCTAAGCCTTCCATCACCATTAGGCAGTTTACAAATTCTGATCGGACACATACCACACTAGTGTGGTCAGCAGGAATGTTTGGGATTTGTGTGGAGGATAGCAGATACCCTCTACACACAAGAGGCTGGGCGACCTATTCATTTGTGTTACTTTCAGGGGCACCAGTCTGTGGGTGTTTTTGTGGTGTGGATATTTTTCTTTTTGTCTTTGATGGATGCGGTACATCGAGCATGTCTTAAAATGGATCAATAGGGCACAATGTCATGTATTAGAAGAAATAAAGTACGCCTGTACCTAATCGGGATGTTATAATTGATATTGGAGCTCTGTCACCTCATAAATAGACTTGCTCTGCATACATCTAAGTCATAGAACTACTCTGCCCCTTGCAACAATCTGTTTATAATTCATTAGGAGTATTTCTTGCCCAACACATGCTTTATAAACCAGCTATATATGTCTATCAACTTTTAGAACATCTAGAGAGACATTTCAGCTTTCGCACTGACCCAGCAGCCTAGGACACTTTTGAGGTCCGTAACTGGGAATTTGGGAGTCTGGTTCGCTGTGTGCATCATGTGAGTTTGACCAATTCAGAGGGATGTGCTAGAGATCTGGCTTTAAATTCCGGTGCCACGTGACCAGCCTTCTAATTGAAGATGGCACATATGCGTCTATGTTAAAAACCATCGTTGATCTCCCACAGGAAATTAGTAAATTTGACTCACTCTAATCCGGCGTGTTGATGTGCCCCATCATTCCTGTGCATCCCTCTGTATCTTCAGAGTGTATCCGTTCATGACTCATTGGGACTTTTTAGGTCTGGGGTTTGACAGTGGCCTCATGAAACAGACCTGTTGCCGTTAACCTACTTCAGGTCGGCTTTGGGTGCCGCCCCTTTTCGTTTAACCGTTGGCTCTGTTTAGTCGGCCTGAGGCAACCATTGGCTCAGTCCAAAATAGTATTTATTTCACTCTCACCTAATGCAGTTGGTTGTTTGAGGGCATCTTTTTGCCTCCAATAGAGTGATTGCATTGAAATGCACGCAGGGTGATTTTACAATTCTAGGCCAGACTTCCAGTTTCTTCATGCTCGTTCCTGCCCCTTCCACTTCCCTCTCGTGCCATTCCTCCTGGGTAATCCCGGCACCTCTCTTTTCCCTGTTTGCTTCCCCCGCAGCCTGCCATCACTTCCCATTGTGCCTCCTTTCCCCTGCGTGTCCTCCTCCTCCTCATCCCTCTCAACACTACAAACCCCCCCCTTCTCCACAGAAGGCTGCAATCTTTGTTTCTGTGTCAAATGAAGCATGGGTGGGAACGGAAGCCTTCATTATAGTCTTTGAATTATTTCTTTGCTGTAAAAATTAATAAAGTAAACACAAGGGGATGATAGACACAGTGCTGAAACTTTTCAGACACTCACCCCCAGTCACAGATCTGGGTGGAATCCATCATCATTCTTTAGCTCACTCCACCCCTTCAGTTCAGACCCAGCTATATGCAAATCAGTCTTGACCGTGTGCCTCATGGGAACAGTCCAGCCTGAACTGCCAAGCCATGTCTTCCCTAGACTGGAAAAAAGCATCCTGGGACCGGTTTTGGGGTAACACCCCTCATCAGCCAGGCTAGCTTGAATCCAGTGGCAAAGTGAGCAAGGGACCCACGTCTGGGCATACGCTGCCAACCAAGGGAGGACCTGGCCTGGCAGTTCGGGCTTGACTGTTCCCATTGGGCGCATAGTCAAGACTGATTTGCATATGGCTGGGTTCAAACTAGAAAGGCATGGTGACCAAAAAAAGATGGATTTAGGCCCAGATCTCTGTACTGGGGTGAATGTATGATATTGTTCTACATTCTGTCAATCAAGTGTTCTTTTTGTAAAACATTAATAAAGCAGTTTATTGACATAGCCACAAAAACAGGACTCTATCCAAATCAACGGATGTTCAATAAATATAGCTTTTTATTTCGATTTGTCTGCGTGCCGTAGCACATTCAACTTCAATATACTAGCTTGCCCAGTGATAGTTTAGGGCTGGGCCCATACAATTATTTTATTAAAAAGCGAGTGTGAAAAGTAGTTCTCTTCTTTGCAAATGTTCCCATGTTCTTGTATTCTTGTGGGCCCTTCTTTCAGGTCTCGGATGAGCTAATATTCTGTAAGAAGACTTCAAAAACCAATGTGTTACGTATTTGGGTGATGCTTGGCTTTGAAACTTAGGTGGTGTTAGACGTCTCCCTGGAGTCCTTGAGAGCGCGTGGTCCTATACTGTTAATCGTCATTCTCGTGATGACCTCTGACCCGCCAAGGTCTACTAATTCACCGCTCAGTCTGTTTTTTGTATCCTGTCCTGTTGTATGTGTATATAACAAAATCATCCCCATGGACAACATCTCTCAATTACCCTGAAATGTAGATTCACGTGCGTAGGCTCCCTTTGTTGTTGAGTGGGTACTGAAGCTCGTTTTAGCTGGCCAGGCAGTGGGAGAGGTCGCCCACCAGTGTGAAAGATCCATTTCCCTTCCTCCTTTCAGGGTTATAGAGGGCACAGTGGGATCAGGGCACCCCTGCTTCCATTCCGTGTTCAGTCTTTTTTTCCTGGAAGTTGCCATCTCTGTTTGGCGAACACAGCCGGATTAGAAGTTGTCGGTAGACACAGCCGGATTAGAAGTTGTCGGTGAACACAGCCGGATTAGAAATTGCCGGTAGACAATCTGTTTTGAAACTGTGGCGTAGTGGTAGAAATCATGATGACGAACTGTGCAAACTCCACCAATGAAGTCTCAGCCAATGTTTAATAAATACTTAAAAATCCCCCCAACTCTCATGCCCAATCTCTCGTGAGTTCACACAAGTCATGGGCTTCAAGCAGAGCTCTGCTACTTTTTGGATGCAGGTGTTCTATGAGGGTGAAAAATAAACGTGTGTCCGTCCTCTAAATGGAGAAACCTGTATGAGTGGCCTGGGAGTATTACCTTATGTTTTTACAGATGTAGCACAACATCGACAGGAAACATTGGCAAAACCAGTAGGCCACAAAGGCGAGACCTATTGGCTTTGCCAAGGCTTGTTTTTAGTTGAGAAACGGAGTCCCATCTAATCAAGTTCAGAAGTTGCAGACGTGTTATCACCCATCCCCGCTAGCTGTAACCCTGTCACCATTCTCTGAAGCTGGGGAGCAGGACCTCCGTTTCAGGGGTGCCTCGAATACTTGTGAGGGGCAGAGCGTAGTCTTGCCTGCGAGTGCTTTATAGCGCGCCTGAACGAGGCATGCTCAGGAAACGCACGCAGCGCTATGATGCTGCTGGCAGTGCCCTGCTCAGACTACATCACGCTCTGTGCCCTTTGGCGGTGGCACCGTTGGTGCTGCTTTAATTAGCTCCACACCCACAGATGCCTGTGCCCCAAGGGGCAGGTTCGTAACCGTGGGCGTGTTCGTGCCTGGCACCCAGGCCTCTGCCGTTATGATGCTTAGTTCCATTAGCCGCAACGCATTCAAGCAGAAATATCTCACAAAAACGCATTTTCCACTTAATGTGCCAATCTAAAGTTAAAACCGGAGTCACGTTTTAGTAAAATGCTGCCTTGGAGCACAGAGAGCAAACCCTTCCGGGGGTGGCGCAACGTAGATATGCGTTTGTTTGTAATCGCTGTACGAGACGGAGACGGCAGAGAGGGGGAAGTGGCTTGACTTTGTGAAGTGAGTCACAAAGTGTGTGGACCTTTGTGGGCCGGGGTCTTGAGGCTCGTGCTCCCCGTAGCACTGAGATAATTGAGTGGAGACATAAGTTATTTATCCGGATTTGAGTTTACAGCTTTTTTAGCGAGCGAACAGTTTATTCACAAAATAAAAGTTTTCGATTCGTTTTTTTTCCCCACAGATGAATTCGCATCAGGCCTGGATATCCGACCAAATGCGAGTGCCCACGCGTTAATGCCGGATAAATGCCACAAGCTAGCCCCGGAAGCATTTACAATGGCACCTGTTAGCATATAGAAAAGAGAATAACTTTTACGATTTGCGGTGATCACGGATGTAAACTTTCATTAATGGTCTCTTGTGAAAACCTGGCACTGTTGAGTACTCCGGTTAGGACACACTGCAGTCAAACGGGTGTGAATGTGTCCCCCTTTTCTTCTTTTTTGTTTTTATTCGGCATTGACAGACTTGCTTCAACTTCTTACAGGCGCTGGTGCCCGGTGTGCTCAAGTGTTCGTGCTATGCTTTTGTGTCTTACACTGACTGGGCGGCACCAGGCTAGGTGCTCACTTGTTTATTCAACCCCCTAATTGATAATTAACATGGGAAAACCCAGGTGTTGCCTTTTGGGAGAAAGTCTAGTCTTTTAAATGCCACATAAGAAATGCCTTCGAAACAGGGCTCGAGTTTGCACATTTCTCGTCCAGAGTGACTCTCGCCAGCAGATCTTAGCACATGATTGCCTGATGGGGTCCACCTAGGCCCAAACCAAGCCACATTTACAGGATATCCACAATCGAAAAATAAACACGTGCATCGACTCTAGCCAGTGATTGCTTGCATAGTTGTTGACTTGCATGAATCTACGGAATGTGTCTTGTGTTGTGTGCTAACGTTGGACATCCCTCATCCAACCCAACAAGCAAGAGAGTACACCCACAGAGGCCGTTCCCTCGCTGTATAATCGATATTAATTCATTGTTTGCAAGGAATGTCTGGGAAATGGCACCTCAGCCCTCCTGCCCAACTGTGGCCCACCTGTGTGCGAATCGTGGAGAAGCCACCAATAGGAGTTCTTGGTAAGTATCTGGATTAACACGCTTTGAAGTGGCTGAAAGCCGTATCTGCGGGGAAAAGCAAAGCGACCCAAATAAAAACAAAACTAAAAAAGGGCCAGAACAGGAGCTAAGGACGTTGTATTTACATTCGGTTTCTACAGCTTAAAAAGTTGAGGGTATTTATTGCACTTGTGAAATTCCGAGCCCTCGTCAAAATATTGACATTAGCTGGCAGGCGGTGAAAGGGGTGGCAAGGATTGGTAAAGTCTCACTAGCCCCAGATATGGAGCTTTAGAATCTGCTTGCACCCAAATTGTATCGGAGAATTCTTTCCCAAATATTTCCCTTAAGAGTTGTGTGGATCTGTATCGTAGGAAGTGTGTGGCTTGAGCTTGTCAGACTAGAAATGCATGCCATTTATGATTGTGTTGCAGAGTATGTGTGATGTACCATCCAGGATCTTAATGCTTCTTTCATTTGAGAATGGCTGTTCTTCAGGACGGCCCTTCGCTTCTTACCCAGTTACATTTTTCCAGTTGCCTCACAATCCAATTTTTGACTGCCACCACGCCATCGTGGTCTTACAGGCCCTACTTTATGCATCTTTTTTAATTTACCTAAATTAAATCAATGAGTTGCAAGTTCATCTTTCACCCATCCCTGAAACCATTCGCTACAGTCGGTCCTTGTGGGGAGAGGGACTGAAAGGAGCAGGGAGCAGGGCCCTTCTCAATTTATATGAAGTTTGCACCCTGCATTGTTTTGGCACCAAACTCGCCTAAGAAACTAAAGAGGGTGGAGTTTTGGCACCAACCCCACCTTATGAGCTATAGAGGGTGGAGTTTTGGCTGCAACCTCACCTTAGGAGCTAAAGAGGGTGGAGTTTTGGCTACAACACCACCTTAGGAGCTAAAGAGGGTGGAGTTTTGGCACCAACCCCACCTTGTGAGCTAAAGAGGGTGGAGTTTTGGCACCAACCCCACCTTGTGAGCTAAAGAGGGTGGAGTTTTGGCACCAACCCCACCTTGTGAGCTTAAGAGGGTGGAGTTTTGGCTCCAACACAATCTATCTTGGCCTCATTTCTGAGTGCCCAGCCTTAAAGAGACAGTGACAACAAAGGTCTCTGTGCCTCATTGGCCCGACGTCAGGCCAGTCCCCTCTCCTAAACTGTACCCAGGATAAGGAAAGGAGTGACTAATGAGTTGCACTTACTCTGGTGTTCCTAAAAGCGCATTCATGAAACCTTTTACAGTGTGTAGTCTCTGCTCTAGCGTCCGTGACCAAGGTACGGCATAGGGGTCTTTGTCTGAGGCTTACAGTGCAGTGATCCTGCAAGGAGAGCGAGAAAAATGGGCATCGGCGACTAACATATTTACATTGTTTTGTTCTTCTTTTTTGCCATTTGTGACTTTGATTCCAAGTGAAAGGCTCCTCGGCTGTCACTTGACGGCACTCTCCTCACTTGAAACACCCCCCTTAAAATCTTTTTGTGCTAGAAGTTTAAGTGCCCAGGACTGCATAAGAAATTGCGGAAAAGTTTAAATTTTCATGCCTCTTTGACTCCATAAAGTTTTCTTCCAAAGGCTACAGCACCAATCAGTAGCAAGCGGCTTACGTGGCCCACTGTTTCATCTGTAATTTACAGACCTACAGAATAGGTCATTCCCTATCTAGATTTTCTCCAAACGCATACCTCTCAACTCGCGTTCATTTGACACCCACACAGGGAGTAGGTGGTCTCATACCAGTCTTTCTACAAAAGGCTCTTACCCTCTTACTGTCAAAGCTTGGACATTACAGGTTCATCATATCTTTTTTTAAAAATCGGTTCATGTCGCTTTAAATAGCGAATAATGTTTTTCCACTTTACGGTACTCCATTGAATAAACCCACCAACTACAGGTCACGGATTTGTTCAACTGACAACATGGAACTCTTTGTTCAATAAGGACCCGGACACAAGCCTGTATAGCATAAAAGGCCACTTTTACTAGGGCAGGCTAGTAGTCGTCAGATTCAGTATTAACAGTATAACACATGAACCAGAAACATCCTCACTAGTACATAAAGTTTTCTGGCATATCCCCTTCCTTAACGACTCACAAACTTTGCAACAATTTCCCAGAACAAATTAACTCTTTTCCCCACATTATCTTTTTCATCTTCCATTCACAGTTAATCCCTTGCATGACCGAATCCCTCTCACCCAATCATCTTCAAACAAACTCACTTTCTCCCCAAAAAGCTCTACACCCCCGTACCCTGAGTCGTTCTCCCCCCCCCCCTCCCTCCCCACCCCCCCAGGGATGGATACGCCTGACCTGACTCTCTTCCTCCCCCCCCCCCCTTAAAAATCGCCTCTAAAATGCTGCAACCTGCCCTACAGTGGCATGCCTGTACATAAATGTTTGAACCAGGTAAGACCTAGCAAATCGCAAAATAAAGAAATATTATATAGTATATGTTGCCTTGCTCTCCCCGGGGGTCTACTTTGAGCTGTTCGAAAGATACCTTCTCAGCCGAGCGCTGCAGCGTCGATGCCCAGTTATGAACAAATACATCTTTGTTATAGAAGTCCGGCACGCCAATCGATTTTTATTCAGTATGCGTTAAACGCGGCGCATTTAATACAACAAAAATGAACAGTGGACAAAAGTGTCGTACAAGGGTTAATTTTTTTAAACACACTTCCCGTCAAATTCAGAAGCACAGCAGTTGCTTCAAAAGGTTGCACCGCAGTCTCACTGGTGATGGGTTTTTTTGTGTTTTTTTTTTTTTTGTGGTATATTTTTATTGAGAAGTACTTGTCAGTTTATAAACAATACAGTAAAAAAAGAGTATAAACAAATCGAATTATGGCCACACAATAAATTACTATGAAATGTTAACTTCTCAGATTTCTAAATATAAAAAAAATAATACTTGTATCAAAAAATACAATAGCTGAGATACTCATAAAACCTGGAAAGGAAGGAATAGGGAGGAGATGATATAGATAGTATACCATATGTAGTAAAGCATGTATTATAGATAGTTGGAATATAGTAGCGATAATATCATACAAATATGATATTTCAAGTGAAGATATTCCCACTAACTGAACAATTTCCAATAGGTGAACCGTGAGTCCTAATTAAAAAAAACAGTGTTACTGGCTAAAGAATCAACAGTCCTAATGATAACCTCAACAGCATGAATATAAATAATGATGGTAATGAATTAATAAGGAAATGAAAAAAGAAGTGATTCCTTTATTGTAGTTCCTAATTAGGAGAAAAATCTGAAATATTACCAGAAATAGAATTTTTATTAGCTAGCTAGAAAGGGGTTCAAAATTTGGATGAAAGTTCCAACATTGTCCTGCAATCTATATAAATGAGTTTTTCATATGATGCTATTTTATACATTTCAATAAGCCATTCATCATGTGTAGGACATTGTGGTGTTCTCCAATGTCTTAATATACACATTTTTCCTACAGTGAGTGCTATAGCTTTCAATCGTCCTGTATGGTTTGTGAGATTTGGGAGATCAGTAACCTCATGTAATAGAATACATTTTTCCGTTAAAGGAATGGACACTTGTATAGCTCTGTGTAGAGAGGCAGTTGGGGAAGACCAATCAATCAATCAGGAACATTTGTAGAGCGCGCTACTCACCCGCGAGGGTCTCAAGGCGCTGGGAGGGGCAGGGGGGGGCGGGGGGGGGGGGGAGAGGTGCCGCTACTGCTCGAAAAGCTAGGTCTTGAGGTGCTTCCTGAAGGAGAGATGGTCCTGGGTCAGTCGTAGGGGGGTGGGGAGGGAGTTCCACGTCTTGGCCGCCAGGTAGGAGAAGGATCTTCCGGTGGTGGTTCTGCGAATCCGTGGGACGGTGGCGAGGGCGAGGCTGGCGGAGCGGAGCTGGCGGGTAGGTGTGTAGAACGTGAGGCGGGTATTGAGGTATTTGGGGCCCATGTCGTGGAGAGCATTGTGTGTGAGGAGTCTGAAGGTGATCCTCTTGCTGACGGGGAGCCAGTGCAGGTCTCTCAGGTGTGCAGAGATGGGGCTGTGTCGGGGAATGTCCAGGATGAGTCGTGCGGCTGCGTTCTGAATGCGCTGGAGTCTTTTCTGTAGTTTGATGGTGGTCCCAGCGTAGAGGGCATTCCCGTAGTCCAGTCGGCTGGTGACGAGGGCCTGGGTGGCTGTCTTCCTGGTTCCAGTGGGGCTCCACCGGACGACCTTTCAGAGCATGTAGAGGGTGTTGAAGCAGGAAGATGTAACGGCGTTGACTTGCTTGGTCATCGTGAGGGAGGAGTCAAGGATAAATCCCAGGTTGCGTGCGTGGTCCGTGGGCTTGGGGGCAGTGCCCAGGGCAGGGGGCCACCAGGAGTCGTCCCAGGCGGAGGGGGATGGTCCGAGGATGAGGACTTCCGTCTTGTCTGAGTTCAGCTTCAGACGGCTGAGCTTCATCCATTCCGCGACGTCCTTCATTCCTTCCTGGAAGCTGGCTCTGGCGGGGTCGTTGGTGAGGGAGAGGATCAGTTATGAAGAAGTTTGAAAAGACTACATTTCATTCTGGCCTCTCTGATTCCCTTATCCATGTTCCAAATAACATCCTCCCATTCCTCATCGGAATAAGCTACAGTAATTAACCCTTGCCGTTTGACATTAAGTTGTGCTAGTAATGGGTATGAGTGTAATTTATGTACTAGGAGATTATAAAATCCAGAGACTGCGCCTTTGAATCTCCCCCAAATTGTTAAGTACTGTAACACTGGGGAATCCTCAACTATCCAAGGAAATGGTCCTAGTCTACAAAATAGGGCTTGTTTTAGTTGTAAGTATTTCCCCTCTTGGGAGGGAGGGAGTTGAAATTTTATCTGAAGCATTTCAAAGGTTTTAAGCTCACCTTCTAAAGTGAATAAGTGATCCAATGTTAGAATACCTGCTCTCTCCCATATATCCCAGGATATAGTCTGTTTACCTCTTCTAATATCAGCGTTGTGCCATATGGGGGCCTTTCCATGCAGTCTTGGGTTACTCTTAAGGAGTTTGTGGGCATGTATCCAAATCTTAAGCATAAATTAAATAATAGAGTTGGAAGTTTGTAAAGCACGTGATTTATGAGTGTAAAACCTGTGCAAACGTGAAGTTGCCTGTACAGTTTGTCTTTCAATGAGCACCCATAGTGGGGGATCATCCTGTCTGGGCCAAAGATAAACCAATTGAGATAAATGGAGGGCTGTATAGTAATGCTCAATACATGGTAAACTAAGACCCCCATATCGCCTGTGAGCAATCAATTTTGAGATTTTTGATAAACTTCTTTTTATTGTGTTTTGCGGCATAGAGAACAATATCAAGAATAATATACAGCAGTGCAGTGAACAAGGCATCAGTACCTGCAATCAGGAAAGCATCAACAGGCAATTGCAAAAACCCTCCCGTCCCCTCCCTTCCTCCGTCCCCACCCTCTGCGCTCCCACCCTTCAAAACAGGCCCCCCAACCATTTCCCCCATATCTTGCGGAATTTTTTTGGGCAGCCCCGTGCAGCGTATAGCGACCGCTCCTGGGCCGCACACCAATCCACCCCTCTACTCCAGGTAGCCATGCTGGGCGGGTCTGGCTGTGACCACACTGCCGCTATATCTCTCTTAGCCACCATAAGGGCAGTGGTGAGGAAGTACTTCTCATTACGGGACCCGTCCATCCCGTCCGTGATGCCCAGCAGGGCCATTCTAGGCTCGTGGGGGACCTCCCAACCCAGGACCTCCGCTAGTTCGGCTTCAATCGCTGCCCAGTAGTCCTCCAGACGGGGACAAGACCACACCATGTGGAAAAAGTCCGCCGGAACCACCCCACAGCGAGTGCAGGAGGCGTCCACGCGGAGGCCCGCACGATACAGGCGGTCCGGGGTCAGATAGGCAGTGTGGAGGTAATAGAGTTGGATAAGCCGCAGCCTAGCGGAGGTGGTAAGCGACCGAGGGCCCATAAGGGCGTCCCTCCAGTCCGCCTCATCCAGGGGTCCCACCCAAGCCTCCCATCGCTGTTTTAGCCCGCTCCAGTACACCGGTGTATTGTTAATCAGGGATTTATAAATGCGGGATATGCCCCCCTTCCCAAGATACCCCAACATCACCTGGGCCTCAGGCGGACTATGGGAAGGCAGTCTGGAATCTAGAGGGACGTGAGCCCGAACCGCGTGGCGCAATTGAAGGTAGCGGTAGAATTGAGAAGGCTGCAGCGAGAAGCGGGTCTGAAGCTCCTGGAAGGAACACATGCGGCTCCCACGCCATATATCGCCCAGACAGGAGATACCGAGAAGATCCCACTGCCGAAAGCCCGTTAGTCCCACCACCTCCCGCAGCCACGTCCCGTGCCAAAGCGGAGTGAGTTGCGTGGACGTCCCCGACCATCTGGTGTGTCGCAAGGCCGCGCGCCACGCGAGAAAGGGAGCCCGTACGACGTCGGGGAGTGACAGGGGGATAGTTGTGCCATAGAGCATGTTTTGGATGGAGGAGAACCCGAGGCAGTTCACCTCGAGTCGATAAGCTGGGTCGCCCCAACCACCCGAGAACCAGTCGTGGACCACCAGTAGTTGGGTGGCCAGATAGTAAAGGTAGAGGTTAGTCATGCTCAGGCCGCCGTCGTAGGAGGGGACCCTGCAGCGATCCAAGACCAGCCGAGGCCTACCACCGCCCCAAAGGAATTTGGTCACCATCTTATCCAGGTCCCGGAACCACGGGCGCGGAAAGGGGCATGGAGTGTTTTGTAGCATGTAAAGAAACTTGGGGAGGATCATCATCTTATATAAGGCGACTCTCCCTAGCGGATTCAATGGGAGGGCCTGCCACCGGAGCATATCTGATCTGGTTTTGTTGACTACTGGAGCCACATTGAGTGCCCAGCAGAGTTCCGGGAGGAGGGTGACCCAAATCCCCAGGTACTTAAAGGAGAGTCTCCGGAGGGGGATATCCGATTGCCAGTCAAAACATTCCCGCGACGGGTGTAGCGGGACTAGAACGGATTTTTTGGGGTTCAGATGGAGACCCGACGCCTGGCCAAACCGATGGAGGATACAGCGGACCCGGGGCCTCGAGGTCGCTGGATCGGAAAGATAGAGGAGGACATCGTCCGCGTATAGGGCAATCTTATCGGGGGCCACATCTGGCCATTCCCATCCGCGAAGAACGGGATCCGCGCGAATCAGCACTGCCAGGGGTTCCATGGCCAACGCGAAAAGGAGGGGCGAGAGCGGACATCCCTGGCGCGTCCCCCGACCTATGGGAAACGGGCGAGAGAGAGCCCCGTTGACCAACACACGGGCTCGCGGGTGCGCATACAGGACCGCTACCATGGCACGGAACCGGAGACCGAAGCCCATGCGCTCCAGGACGTCATCCAAGTACGCCCATCCCACGGAGTCGAAGGCCTTTTCAAAGTCGACCAGGAGGAGGGCCAGATAGGGGGAAAGGCGGCCGCGGTGCGCCATCGCAAGATGCAGGCGCCGCAGGCAGTGTCTGGTCCCCCGCTCCGGCATAAAGCCACATTGATCCGGGTGGACCAGGGAGGCAAGCGACGGGCGCAACCGCTGCGCCAGGACCGTAGCATAGATTTTGAGTTCGGTGTTGATAAGGGATATCGGCCGATAGTCGGAGCAGGACCGCGAGGGAGGCTGAGTCTTGGGGAGGGCAACTATGGTTGCTGTGTCCGTCTCGGGCCGGAACGAGCCCGTCTCCACCACGGCTGCAAATAGGTCCCGAAGCCTCGGGGCCAGCGTCTCACGATAGTGAGCGTAGTACTCCTGGGGGAACCCGTCGGGTCCTGGGGTCTTCCCAGGCGCCAGGCGGCCAATGGCCTCCTCGATCTCCAGCAGCTCGATCGGCGAATCAAGGGTCTCAGAAACCTCAGGCTGCAGCCGCGTAAGCGTCGCCGCGGTCGTCCCCAGCAACTCCTCGAGGGAGAGCGTGGACGGCCTGTGGCGGTACAGCTGGGAATAATAGTCAGCAAACGCCTGGGCTATCGCCACCGAGGCTGTGTGAATACCACCCATTGGGTCCGCGATGGCCGGAATGATCCTTCCCGCCCGGGGATAGGTCGCCAGTCGGTGGAGAAGAGTGCTGTTTTTGTCTCCCCAGCCGTAGACCCGGGCCACCGAGGAGCGCCATAGAATCTTCGCCGCCTCCAGGGAGTGGAGGCGAATCTCTTCCCGCAGGAAGGCCAATCGACGAGACCGTGCGGCATCGTCCAAGTCCCCCAGACTGCGCTCTAATTCCAAGGCTTGGGCTTCGCATTCCGCGAGCTTCTGGGATTGGGCCCGCCGTTGGCGCTGCAGATGCCCCTTAGCGGCGCCCCGGACAGTCGCCTTGCCGGCCTCCCACAGGACGGCAGGGGAGGTGACAGAGCCCTCGTTATGGGAATAATAATCGGCGATTTCGCCCCCGACCGCCTTCCGAAAAGCCTTGTCGTGGAGGAACCAGGCGTTCAGACGCCACATCGGACGGGCAGAGAGGGGGGGGGGGACCGAGAGCGAGGAGCACAGGCGAGTGGTCCGAAAGGCCCCTCGGAAGAATGCGTACATCTCGCACCCCCGCGCAGTCGGTGGACGGTACGAAGATGAGGTCGATCCGGGCATGGGAGTGATGGGCCGCCGACGTGTGGGTGTATTGGCGTGCCTGCGGGTGCCAGATCCGCCAGACATCGCAGAGGCCCTGCGATTCAGCCCAGGATGAGAGCTGTTTTGCGCGGGCGACGCGGGTCAGGGAGACCGGGCCCGTCGAGTCCAGGTGAGGCGAGTAGACGGCGTTGAAGTCTCCGCCGAGAATGAGGGAGCCCGCCGGGAGTGTCGGGAGGAGACCCGCTGCGTGGGAGAGGGCCGACGGCAAGAGGGATGGCGCCGCGTAAAGGGACATCAGGGTAAGGGGCCGCCCCTCCAGATTGCCAGAAACCACTACTACCATACCTTGGGGGCCCAAATGCACCCGGGTCAGGACAAAGGGGAAGGACTTGCGGAGCAAAATGGCCACCCCTCGGGACCCTCGTGCAAAACCTGAATGCCATACCCTGTCATAACCGTAGCGGCCAAGGAAGGGGCAGTTGTTACCCAACAGGTGAGTCTCCTGGAGGAGGAGTACATCAATCTCGGCGCATTGCGCATATTTGAGGACCGTCAATTTTGAGATTTTAAGTCTAGGTCTCTGGGATCCCCAAATAAAGGTTTTAATACCTTTGTCAATATCTCGCAGTATTGATTTTTTAACTGTCAAAGGCAACATACCTAAAACATAAGTGAAACGGGGCACTATAATAATTTTCACTGCCTGTACTTTACCCCAAAAAGACGAGTTAAGATGGGACCATTTTTCATACTCTGACTTCGTTTTGGCAATAAGTGGATCTAAGTTATCTTGAATCATACGTTCTAAACCGGTGGTGATGTAAATAACCTAAATACTTCAGGCGGTCCACTTTCCATTGAAAATTATAGCCCAAAATAGCTGCTTTCGTTGTACCCCTGGACAATGCTAAAGCTTCACTCTTATTCCAATTGACTTTGTAGCCAGAAACGATTGAGAAGCAAGAAATGGTAGACATGAGTCTAGGGAGTGAAGCAGGCAGATCAGTAAGTGTGAGCAATATGTCATCTGCATAAAGAAGTATTTTTGAGATCCCTGCTGGTGTAGGAATGCCTGCTATTTATTTGTGAACACTGTCTTATTGCCGCAGCCAGCGGTTCAAGTGCAAGAAGGAACAAAGGGGGCGATAAAGGGCAACCTTAGTGGGTTCCTCTTTGCACTAAAAAAGATTTTGAAAGGAAACCCCCCCCACAATTTCACTTGTGCGGATGGTGTCTCATATAACCATTTGAACTTAGAGATATATTCATTGCCTAACCCCAGCCTATGTAGTGTACGGAACATATAGCTCCATTCAATACGGTCAAAGGCCTTCTCGGCATCTAAGGATAAGGCTAATCTGTCTTCTCCAGCATCCTTGGAAAGCCAGAGTATGTGAGCCAAAGTGCATAGATGGTTACGAGAACTTCTGCCTGGCATGAATCTTACTTGAGAATTATGTATGAGTTTAGCGATAACTTGTTTGAGTCTTTTGGCAAGAATGGTGGCTAATATCTTTGAATCTGTGTTCAGAAGGGAAATTGGACGATAGTTACTGCAGTATAATGGATCTTTCTCAGGTTTGGGAAGGACCGTTATGAGGTGATGGGTTTTTTAGCTAGTAAGGTGGCATGGGGGGGGGGGGGGGGGGGGGCGGTCATCCGCCTCTTGGGACAAACATTCACTAGCCAAGAATGGCTGTTGGAGGAAACCGTACGGGTTTATGACTGCTCTGGCGCGCCTCACGGGTCCTGCTATTTACTGCCCTCCATATCCTCAGACTGGTCTCCAGAAACCATACCTTACCGTTTTGCGTTTAAGGAACATCATTTGTTGTAGCGAAGAGCCGTGTCTGGTCCGTGGTGATGCCGTTGGCAGGGTAACCATTTCCTCTCTGCAGCCCACCAGAAATGTTGACACTAGCTCGCCAGGCTCGTCGTTTGGTGAGGACACAGGAGAAATATGTTCTCTGGTGTCAGCGGGCCTTTCTCATCGCTGGTGAGCTGTGGTGAGTGCACAAGTCCTGTTCCGGGACGCACTGCTGGGCACCCGGGTGCCTGTGAGATGCTGCAGCAGGCTCATGCGAGAGGTGGGCGAGCCAACTAATTAAAAGGGCGAGCCGAGCCAAGGGTCTGGTTTGGCTCATGGAAAATGTTTGCCATCTAAACCATACAACTTTGATAAAGTCTCTTGAATTAAAAAAATGCATTTCTTTAATATTTGAAAGCTTTGACATTAATAGGGTTTTAAAAATTAACTGAACGATTTCTGTGCCCACCCCATCCCGGCGACAGTGCCATTAGGGAACTAAGAGACAGGATAGTTGTCATGTGAACCCTGAGTGTGGACCAGATTTCATAGATGATAACCCATTAAATCAAACTCAGTATGTTTTTATACAGCTGATATTCTGAACTCGCATATTTGAAAGTATTTTCATGTGAGCTACTGAAGAAAAAGTAGGATTGATACGATAAAATATTTGCCCAAAATCACACAATTTGGTTACGTATAGAAGCCATCATTAATCCAGGGTTTCTGGTTTCACGTAGCACAAATCGAGCACAAAATGGGTATCCAGTCTCTCCTTTTTGCCTCAGATGATAATGCTTTGTTAGTGTGCGGAGAGCTGCGAAGAAATGTGTATTCGATGCTTGAATTGTCCTGCAAAGCACCAGTAGTCAGTGCTGGAACTGAAAATAAATATTCTCTGGGAACCCATAAATTGGGTGGCAAGGTGTGGAGAGGAAAGAGGGTGAAGTCAAAGAGGGTGGGGGGGGGGGGGGGGGTGCGGCGCTTGAACAGCAGAGTCTGACAGTCAACTTTGATTCCTAAATCTTATAACCTTCATTGTCTTAAGTAACCTTTTCTGTGCATTGATTTACAGACTTCTATGATTTGTCTGCGTGATGTAAAGAGTTCTTACACCGGGATAAGTAGTGCTATGAAATAATTGGGAAATACATTTGTAGTTGCTATTTAAATCATTACTAGTGATTGCTCACACCCACAGACAAATATTCCACTCTTAGAGGGCACACACTCTTACAGGGGTTTTGACCATCTTTGTATTTGAACACCGTACTTCCAAGGGTATCCGTGCCCTCATATGTGAATCCTTCAAACGTACAATTTTGTACATGAGACCGATTTTGACCCTTCCGTTCTGAGGATTGCGGAGTGGCTCAGCCGGTTGACTCTGGCCTGCAATGACTACCATTTAGGTTGATTGCGTAAACAAATTTCTTGTGCAGCCATCCCAGAAATCCAGCAGGTATCCTGCACTCTTATGCCTTACGTTGCACATCCCAGTTTAAAGCATCCTATTAGGATTCTATGTCTGACTTGGATTCTTTCAGCTCATCACATGCTTTAAAGGCAGTTTACTGCAGTAGCAGAGAGCGCAGAATAACTGGTCATGGGTGAGTTCGAATGGTCCTGAGGAGGAGATCGAAAGAGCAAAACCTGAGTTATCATCACTTAACCATTTTGCAAACCAGGAAAAGCTACCCAAGGTAGAAAAAAAAGTATTTGTGTGAGCATCGTTTGTAGTGATAACTAGCTTGCCACCAGATATCTTCATCCTTGGAAGCGCCAGGACAATATTATAGCAGAAAGCTGAAGGGCAGCATCCTTGTGAATCTACGAGTGGAGTTCGACACACTGCGCCTGCTGGCGGAGTACCATGGCAGCTTGCCTGGCTCAGATACCCATCTGATTCCAGCTCGAGTCAGAGCATCGCTCTTTCCTCTACTGTGTGTTAATTCAATTTGCCTTGGATTTTCCCAGTTACGTGCAGGATCACACATGTTGTGTGTGGACTCTACAACCATGCCAGTACTGGTGGTCTCCCAGGGATTGCCGGTGCAGGGATTCCATTCCTGGCTTTGACAATGCACAGGAAATAAAGCCTGGTGATGGAAATGGCCAATCACTAATATGTCCCATGCATTGGAAAGAGACGCCCTGATTGCAGTATATAACCCTTTAAAGCGGTGCTATTCATGTCGGTACAGCAGGCTTGTTTATTGGTGTATGCAGGAGTCCTGTGCTCCACAAAGCACATAGCATTAAGGCCACCCCAAATCGCATGACGGATGGTGGATCATGGACATGAGTCCTAGTAACAGAATGATGCACAGGAGTATCTAGGAACGGTCCACACATGCATCTTGAAGCTGCCCTTGGTAGTATCTGCAGTAGGCGTGGTCATTCACTAGCCGTAAGTCTGAATCGCTGAACAGCTGCTAGCGTTCATGCTCCTAGAAGGCCCTTCTCATCTTTCATCTGTAGCTGGAGTGTAGCGCCTTGACAAGATCTCTGCTCGCTATAATTTTGATAGTTTTCCTTATGTCCTGCACGATCTGGGATGACACCCAGTAGAGGAGTATGCATCCATGTTCTCCCACATGAGATCGTGACCTGTTGGACCCTAGACAGAGGCTACACACCCAGGTTCTATCACATGGGACAGTGACCTCTGCAGGTTGCCTTTACTGGAACCTTCAGCCAGGTTCTCCTAGATGGGACACTGACCTCTAATGGCACTGGATGAAGTGCTGTGCAGCCAGGTTCTCCCTTGTGAGAGAGCGGGACACTGTTCTCAATCACCCCCGTCTTCAATCCGCAGCGTTGAAATGATACATTTCCTTGGATGACACTCCCTGGCCCATCATGGCGCAGCCAGTCTCTGGTGTATTTAGAAAAATGCAGTGCGGGGTGTTAGGCGCTTCCAAGAGAGGCTGTGCCCCAGGGGTGGTTTCTACCCGCTCGTGCGAGCCCAAAGGGCCCGCTGGATTCAAGGCATCGAATGGGCCTGTCAGCTGAAACCTGTATTTTTGTTTTGCTCCTGTAATCACGCGGTGCAATCTTTGTGCTCGTGCACTGGTGGGGTATAGATTACATTTACCTGCACAGATACAGGTACCTGGTGAACCCCACTTATGGATCTGCGGACTGTGGTGGTGGGGTCCAGCGCACCTCCTCCCTTCATGAGTAAGAGCTGCGAGCACACCGGTTAAGCCGCCCTCGCACACCGGGCAGGCATCCGTTGGCATGTATGTGCGAGCCGTGCCCACCTGCGCTGCAGCATGAGATGTATTTACACACGAGTACCCCTAGTGCATGGGGTTTGCACGCGGAATGCGTATTTTTTAGACTCGCGCGCATATTTGAGCAGTAAGCAATGCATCTTTGGCGATTAAAAATGTAACCTTGACAAGTAGCTGAGGCCACCAGTGAACTGGAGGCCCGTGAGCGTGTCACCAGTATCACCGGGCACACCAGCTGTCATTTAAAACATCCACAGACTAAGCAAAGATGAGTGACATAAAAGGCGCCTGCTGGGGCGCTCCCGCTCGGCGAAGCTGCAGAGCTCTGCGCTGCAGTCCTCGAGCAACCCTTAGAAATGCTTCCCTCCCGGCAGCCCCATTAAAAACCCCTCTCATTGTCGGGGTGTTAAAGTCCGTACCCTCTGCGCCCACACGCACAGCTTTGCCAAGAAAGGAACCAGGCACACGTGGAATTCCCTGCAGTGAAGACGAGCGCAGGTGTTGAGGTGGGCAGAACATTTCAGTTCTGTGGGAACCCCAGGGTAGAAGCTTTCTGTGAAGGGTCTGAGGAAAGACACGAGGTTAACCTTTTCAGCAAATGTGCTATTTATATTGGAAAAAATACTGCAGGAAAAACGATCCAGGCAGGACAATAGCCAAGGATAAGTATCCTCGAATTCCTGCTCTTTAGTCAGTTTTTTCTGGATAGCATTCCATTCCATCATTTTTAGCTTATCCGTGCCTTTACAGAAAGGGACCAACCGTTCTTTAATCATCCTTGATCCTGTCCCACAAGAACAATAGGGCAAAAAAATTCAAATTGATCGTGAAAAGGGATTCAGAATTTAGGAAACTAAGTGGCATATATACAAGCCCCTATCGCCATCACAACAAAGCTTTCAGTGTCGTTCTGATGGCGATAGGGCCGCGCCTTATTACAAGGCAGCGTTAAGCCACTTAACGTGGCTTAACGCTGCCTTGTAAATAAGGCCCCTTTCATGCTATGCTTAGCGTGAAAGGGGTGGGCTGTGGGCGTTCCACTGCAACACCCATTGATTTTGAAGCTGCCCCCTATTTACAAGGGTGCCGTAAATAGGAGGCAGCGCAAAAATTAAGATCAGGGAAAACCTGGTCTTAACTTGGTGAAATGAGGAGAAATGCTTTATTTCTCCTCGTTTTTGCTTTATCCATGTGTGCTGCCTTGTGCAGCACACATACAAAAATGAAAACGCCCTGGATTGTTTGTGTAGGAAGGTGTCCCTTCCTGCACATAAACAATCTTTAAAAATAAAATGATATTTTGTAACTTCCATGTGTGCTGCACTTAGCAGCACGCATAGAAGTGACAAAACATCATTTAAATATTGTTTATGTGCAGGAAGAGGGACCTTCCTGTACATAAACAATCCTCCCCTGCACGCAGACACCATTGCACTATGGTTCAAGGGTGCCTGTGTTGGCGCTAAGCTGCTAAACTTAGCACCAGCACTGGGGAAACGCAATGCTGCACCATATTCTTGTAAATATGGTGCAGCCTTGGGTTTCTGAAATAGCGGAGTGAGGTGTTAAGCCATGACGGCTAACGCCTCACTCTGCCACTTTTATGTAAACATGGCCCTAAAGGCCTGATTCCAGCTTGTGGAGGATACTTAAAGTTGAGTTTAGTTGCAGGAGGCACGAGGGTCCTCCGATTTGTTTAGGTCCTGTTAGACATTTCATTAAGCGCTGCATACATTGGGTGCTAGGTTTTTCATGGAGGTGAGAGCAACGGGTGAAAAATGCGAACCATCTTGTGCTATCACGTGTAGGAGTGTGAGCGTCTCAATGGAAGTGTAGCCTCTTTGCGACTTTTGTTAAAACACTGCTTCAGGCCCTCTGCACGGGTTTCTTTAAAATAGTTTCAAATGACTTCTTTCTCTTTTAACCTCAGAGCGGTGACGCTTCAGGTTTTTGTGATGTAGAGTAGGTGCACTAGATGTCTATAAAGATTTCATGTGTGCCAATATGTTAGATTTGGCCCCTCTCCAGTTTAGACTTGCCTATTATCCAAAAAGGCTCTTACCCGGTCAGAGATTGATGGTAAAATGAATGCTTCTGTCAGGAGGTTCTTTAATGGTATTTATTTTATTTCTGGTGTTTATATAGTGTCGACTTAATCGCGTGTGCCACAGAGTGCTTCTCCTAAAACCAGTCACAAAGAGCTAGCTAAAACCTAAAGCTGTCCTGTTTACTGATGTTAAAAATACTATCTTTGAAATAGTGAACAGAAACAAGTAAGAGTTGGATCAGATAAACAGAGGGGGCCAATTAATACATGGATTCAGATGAAGTCTGAATAGGTGAGGTTTGCGAGCCTCACGGAAGGTTTGAACGAAGTCTGAGTTCTTTAGGGAGGTTGTTCCAGGATCTTGGCAAGGGAAGGCTTGGTGGAGTTATTTTGTCATGTGGGATTTCAAGAAGTGTAGATTTGCGTCTAGTGTTTCTCCTGTGGTGTTAAGTTTGCTTCATAGATAGGAAGGCAGAAGATTGGCCTCGAGTAGCAGTCATTGGAGGTTTCTTAAAATGGGTATAATGCAGTCTTTTTTTCTTTCTTGACAAGGGGTTCAGCAAGGTGTAAAATGGTTTTGAGAGTTTCTACAAGGCTTTGGGAGCTCAGCTAACACTGCCTTACAAACCTCACCGCTTCACAGAACCAGAGTTTGTCGCACTGCTCTGAAGTCTGCAGGTGGGCTAGTGTTTTCGCTTCCGGAGGCGGTAGAGTTAGGCGGTAGTTTTGGCCTGCTTGGATATATGGGGTTGCATGGTTATTTTATGATCGCTGAATAAGCCAAGTGATTTTGTGGGTGGGACCAGTACGGGAGAGCTATTTAGAGAGGGGAGTATGAAGCCTATGTTGTACTGCGGGAGGAGACTGTCTTGATTATAGGAGTAGAAACTGTGGGCAAAATGTATTTATCCACCCTTTTGCTTTCACCCAGAAGTATTTGAGAGTTGCTATGATTGATGGGTGGGAGAGTTTTAAGTTGAGTATCATCTGCAATCTGATGACTTTTTATGCCCTCTGCTTGAAGATATCGCTCCGTGGTTCCATATAGAGACTAAGTAGCAGGATAATGTTGAACCCTAGAGCTCCCAAAATGTGAGCAGTTAAGTAGGAGATCTGAATGTTTACGTTTGAATGAATTGAGATGGGAAGGAGGAGAGGCGTTTCTGCTCTTGTCCTTCAGTTATGTTATGTTATGTTACGACTATTTATTGTGCGCACAGATACTCCAGCCAAGGAGCGTCCTGGCGCAGAGACAAGGTAGCACGTAACACAACCACAGGCTAAAAACAGAAACTAAGAAACAGCTAAAACAAGAAGGTTTTTATAGCCCTCCGAAAGGTCAGAAGGTCCTCCAGCAAGCGGATTTCAACAGGCAAGGAGTTCCATACTGACGCAGCCATTACCCTAAACGAGCGGCCTCCCATGCGGCTAAGCCTGAATCTGGGAACCACCGCAAGGGCCAGACCCTGAGAGCGAAGGCTACGGGCAGGGACATACAAAGACAGACAACTCGACAGGATTTCCGGGCGTGTACCTCTCAAGATTTTAAAAGCAAGGCACAAAACCTTGAAGAGGATGCGCTTCCTGACCGGAAGCCAGTGTAGGGAGCGAAGGACACCTATCACTGAGCAGAATCTGGGCAAGCCAACAATCGCCCTCGCCGCATCATTCTGAACCCGTTGCAAGCGGGTTAGTTCAGCCTGGTTAGCCCCAGCCAGGAGAGAGCTGGCGTAATCCAGGCGGGAGATGATAGTAGCCTGGATCACCAGCTGCCTGGTCGGGGCGTCAAAGAACTTGAGAACAGGTCTCCAGCCCCTCAGGAGACCGAAACAACAGGCCGCGGTTCTTTTAGTATGGCCTACAAAGGAGAGGCCCGCATCCAGCCATACCCCCAGATTTTTCACTTCCGATACCGGGATCGGAGTAGGTCCCAACTCTGAGGGCCACCAGTGGTCACCCCACAGCTCCACTCCCTTCCCGACGACCATCACCTCTGTTTTAGTGGCGTTTAGCTGAAGGCAATTGCCTGTCAGCCAGCTAGCCACCGCCTTCAGTCCGGACTGAAACCTGGGGGCCTCAATCTCCGCATCCCCACTGAGAGTAACCGCCAGCTGAGTGTCGTCAGCATATGAGACCAAAATAAGGCCCCACTGCCTAGCGACATCAGCCAGCTGTCTCACGTAAAGATTGAACAACGTGGGACTCAGCGAGGACCCTTGCGGAACCCCCATGGCCAGTGGTTGGTAGTTGGACTTGAAGGGAGGGATGGCAACACAGAAGGAGCGGTCATCTAAAAAGGAGCGGAACCATTGCAACACCTGACCGCCAATGCCAGTCTCCTCGAGCCGACGCAGGAGGATGCTGTGGTCTACTGTATCAAAGGCGGCGCTAAGATCTAACAAAATAAGCGCCGCCGTTTGACCAGCATCCAACCTTGCCCGGAGATGTTCCACCATCACAAGTAGCGCAGTTTCCGTACTGTGCCCAGCACGGAAACCGTTTTGTGTGGGGTCGAGGGCATTGGTCCGAGTCAGATGTTCAGACAGGGCCAGGTTGACGTAGGCCTCCGTGATCTTGGCTGGCCAGGGTAACAACGAGATGGGGCGATAGCTTTCAGGCTTGGAAGGGTCCAGGGTGGGCTTTTTAATGATCGGGGACACCACAGCTTGTTTCCACTTAGATGGAACAGTTCCCGTTTCCAAGGAGAGGTTGACAAGGGAGCATACAGCTGTACGCCCCATAAAAGCTTGGTCTCGGAAGAGAGCAGGCCTTACTGGATCGGATGGGGACCCAGATTTGACTTGCAGCGCAAGATTGTCAAAACCATCCAAGGTGAGGGGGGGGGAAACAAGCAGTGTAGTCTGATGGTGGACCCCATTTATACTTTCCTCAGTGAACCCTATGCTAGGGAATGTCCTATATATAGCTTGGACCTTCCCCAAGAAGTAAGATGCAAGGGATTCACAATGGGAAAGGGAGCTCACGATCGTAGAGGTAGTCCGCTTCGCTGTGAGATCTTTTACGGCCTTAAAGATAGCTTTTGACAGATTCGGACTGTTCCGGAATTTGGTGGCATAAAAAGCCGCACGGGCTCGGCAGATAGCACGATGGTAGAGCTTAACGGACTTGGCGTATGCAGCTTTTAGATCAGCCCCATAGGTTTTCCTCCAAGCCCTCTCTGCTCGTCTACAGGCACCCTTTAGGGCCCGGAGAGTGCCATCGTACCAGGGACTCGACTCTCTGGGATTGATTTTAGTTGAAACGATGGGTATCAGAGAGTCCAAGGCCCTAGTTATCCATGAACAGAAGAGGTCATACCCCCTTTCCACATCCGTCAAAGGGCCCAGCGGCTCCTCTAATAGAAGACGATGAAAGTCCTCTAGCCGAAGCTTTTTCCAAGCCCTCTTCTGAACCCGTCTAGCCGTAGAGATGGAAGGAGTGGCCGAGACCGGGCAGAGGATGGACACCAAGAAGTGGTCTGTCCATTCCACCGGAGAGACAGAGGTAATTTGAATCCCCAACAGATTGGTAAACAGGGGATCCAAAATATGCCCCCCCAGATGGGTAGGCTGGGAAACCATCTGGGGAAGTTGAAAGGCCTCCAGGTCAGAAGAGATGGAACGCACTGTCAGGCCAGAGAGGGTGTCGAAATGTAGGTTTAGGTCACCCATGATAGAAAAGTTGGCACATTCGGCGACCAAAGGGCCAACAGTATCAGGGAAAGCATTTCTAAACGCCACATCACTGCCGGGTGGGCGATAGACGACCATCCCGGACAGGGTAAACTCAGGGCTGACAGAGACCTTGAACATGGCCCTTTCACACCCGGAGATGTTTAGGGCACCCCAGACGCAAGGGTAGATAGATTTTACCACTAACGTGATACCTCCACCCCTGGACAGCCTATTCAGGGTATACATAGAATAGGCGGGTGGGCAGGCTAGATTGGTAATAGCGGTATCAGCGTCCTGTAGCCATGTTTCCGTCATGGCAAATACGTCTGGAGCTTCCTCCTCAATGAGGTCATAGATATGCTGATAGTGTTTCAGCGCAGACCTGACGTTTAAATTCAGGATCTTCAGAGTAGTAGGAGTGTCTGTAGTACGGCGGGTCTCCGAGGGAATAAACCTTGGGAGAGGATGCGGAGAGTCGAGAGCCCACCCATTACAAGGGCAATGATATGGGCCACGCAATGGGTGTACCGGTGGAAGGGTGCAACAGCGGCTTACCTGACCGATGGCAAACAGGCAATCCCGCGAGTACGTCAGCATGGTGGACCCAGGATGGTATGATAGTCCTTACACAGAGTACCGTGACGTCCAGCGCGACCTTAACGCGGACGGGCGCAGACGGGCAGGACTCTGGCACGACTCCGGCCACGCGAGGACACGCCCGCTGCGCGATCCCGCTGCGCTAGGGGAGGAGCTTTAAGTAGGTGTTCCCAGGCTGCTCCTCCGCACTGAAGCGCTGGAGGGTAGAGACACCTCTATCCACACACCCCACTCCAAAATGGCGGCCAAAACGGACAGGTCACCCACCCCAGAGCCAAATCCGCCAAAACGGCAGTGCGGGGGCCAATTATGGTGCAAGTGAAGGGCGCTGTCTAAAAGCAGGTATACAAACAAATTAAACACAAAAGTTGTTAAAAATCACGAAGGTGAGAGCAAATGCGCGCAGAGCGCTCACGCAGCTACCTTGTCAGTTCCCATTCTGGTGGCTAAGATGGGGAGACAGGTTTAATGGTTTATTGTATCAGATGTTGATGACTGGCCTAGCATGACCAAGAAGCATGAGTCCCCTCTATCCAATTTTCTCAATAAGTTGTCAAGTATTGGAAGAGTTGCGGTTTACATGCTGCATTTTGGTCAGAACCCTTATTGGTAAGAATTCAGGTGGTTATTATTCGATCGGTGTGTCAGGAGTTGCATTGAAACAGCTTTTTCATTTTGTTTTCGTCAGGAAGGGCAGTTTGGATATTGGTGTGAGATTTCAGCAGTTTGGATATTGAGGGTATGGTTTCTTAAGAAGGGGCATTATTTGATCAGATTTCAGTGATGAGGAGAAAGGTGCTTTCTTCACATGATGAGTTGACCGTTTTGAGGATGAGTGGAGCAATGCCTTGAGCACATACTGCATTGAGCGGACTGGAATAGGGTCATCAACATGATGAAGATTTAGATTCTGAGATGATTCTGCGAGCATCGGAAGTAGTTTGTTGAAGGGTGACCATTGGGTGGTTGGATCTTGGTGGAATTGTAGCGATCTGCTCAGGTTGCGTTTCTTTGGTTTGTTGTGTTCATAGATTCGACATTTCCTGAAATAGATTTTCCTTGATACTTGACATAATACCCATTTGCAAACAAAGAATGATTATATACAAGTACCAAGGCATTTGAGGTGATCCGAACGGGATTCACAACCAGAGGTTTTATTGAACCGTGAAACTGGAATGGAGTAGAGACAAAATTGTAAACTAAACAGTTAATAAGATAGTCCTAGAACACATTGAAAGTTTTTTATGACTATGCATGAATGCCTTGAAAAATCTTTGTGGTGGTCCCCAATGAGAGCATTTTCTTCGTTGTGTATCCTTGATCTATCTTAAGCTATGAAGGCAAAAAGGATAGCACGCAACACTGGTCTGTGCAGGGTAAGCGTGATCTAAAGTTGCTTCAGAGAAAGTCTTTAACCAACCTGGGAATTGCCCAAGTCACTACCTCCGCACTAAATTGGCCAAGCCTCCAATGGTCTAATATTGGAAATCACCAAATGCCGTCCGAGTGTGCTACCAGGTTCCTAATTCTTTTTTAGTGAAGACATCAGCAACAGCAGGTCTTGTTTTATCGTCTCAGTCAAGTATTGCTTAAATATCAATTAGTAGGAGGCGTGATCTGGCATCGGCCAAGATGGCGGCATAGTTTTCCTGCTCCATCCTGGCCCTCGATAAAGCCTGTAATATTCTGCACTACTCCGATAGCTGGAGGGTTGAAACGGCCGTCCCTGCTACTCCGGCAGCATCCTGAAGCGGATGATGTGTATCTGACCCCTGACGGTGAGGCGACCGGTGTGCGGTGATGGACGGCCTGTCCTGCAAGCGGCGACGAGCTACGGAGATAAAAGGGGCGTAGTCCCGTACCTGCACGGCCTGTTCCCATAATGTGTGGCCCATGATCTCCAGCACTCGAGATCCGCTGCGTGGGGCCTGTGTTGGGTGCTGGACCTTGTGCCTGTGTGGTCACTCCTGGGGGCTGTGCAATTTGTGTATCGCCAGCGGAGTGCTCCCTACAGCCTGCCATCTGCTGAGGTGAGCCCGCCGGTGGTTCCAGTGTTGTTCTGGTATGGCCCGAAGACCAGACCCGGGTGTGAAGTGACCGGCAAGGGGGCTCTCACTGGCCCGTTTGAACAGTGTGCAGGAGCACCTATGGGCCCCCTCCCATTGGCCGGCCATTACGTGGGGCCAGCGACTGGGGAAAACGTTCTCGATTCGCACTCATAGATCTTTTCCTGGGATCTCCTTCTCTCTGGATCAGCTGTGTGGGGCCTACGGTCGGCGCTGGACTCTGTGCCTGGGGCGCGGCTTCTAGGGGCCGCGCCGATGGTGTGCTGTCGGCGGGCAGCTCCCAATGGCCTGCCATCTTGTGTGGTGAGGCAGCCGGCGAATACAGACCACACCGATGCAGCCTGAGGAGGTGAGGCCGGGCATAGAGTGGTAGGCGGGGCGGGGCATCCCTGGCCGGTCTGGTGGCTGGCGCAGGAGCACCTACGCGCGCCATATTTCGGCGGTAACATGGGACCAGAGACTGGGGCAGACTAGCGCAGTCGGCAGAGGGTGTAGAGCGGCTACAGTAGGGACTCAGTAGTCTAAGTGGACGGCAAGTGCGATATCCTCTTGTGGTGGAGCTCCTTAGGGCGTGACGAGTGGCAATTTCCCCTGCATGACCATCTGCCAAGGTCCATTTGAGAAATGGATTGACCTGCGGTCAAGGTGGGGCAGGAATGAGTGAAGTCGGGGGAATTTATCTACGACTGCCCTGAGACGTTTCTACTGTGCTTTCTACTTCGTGGGACCCACATGCACTGTAGGCAGGATGATCGGACACTCCTTGTGGCACAAGAAAGGGGGATATATCGCAATCAAAGTGCACGCCTGCAGTGTTTTGAGGTCAGCAGCAAGCCACGGTGGTGGTACAAAGTGGGCCTGCAAGGTGGTGAAGTGACTCTGTGACCCCAAACAGTGTGAATCCAATCATGACGTAACCAAAAGGGGCCCCTGCTGCTGTGCAGTCTAATAAACTGGATAAGGACGCTGTGCCGCATCAGTTGGCGGCCGAGGTGGGGGCGCTTGGGGACAAGCTGAACGGAGAAGAGCAATCCCTGGGATCAATTATGTCAGCGATCCAATCCTTGGGTATGACCTTGGAGACGAAGACCGATAAGGTTACAATCGAGATGAACCTGATGAGGGCGGACATGCGAAAAATCTCAAAGGGTCACAGGGACTGAGGAGAACATAGAGGAGCTCCAATCTGACGCGCAAGCTGGAGGAACGCGTGCAAAAATTGGCACACCACCATAAGGTGATGGCCTTGAGGTTGGACGATCAGGAAGGGAGGGCCCGTCCGAATAACATCAGGGTGGTGGGTGTGCCAGAAGGGGCAGAGGGCCCCAGTTTGGACCTCTTCATTGAAGACCTTATCCTGAACCACCTTTAGCCTAAGGGGCGGTCCACCATTTTTACTGTTGAGAGAGCGCATAGAGCTCTGATCCCCAAGCCAAAACTCGGGGGGGGGGCCCTCCTTGGACGATCATTGTGCATATCCTGAACTTCAGGGACCGGGACGCAATTTTGCAGGTGGCTAGAGAGAGGCGATCGCCTCTACGAGAACTCGACAGTACGGTTTTTCCTGGATTTCACTCTGAAAGTGCAGCAGGAGAGGCACACATACGACGGGGTGAAACGTGCCCTGAGAGAGAAGATAAAATACATGATGCTTTTCCCAGCCAAGCTCAAGGTCCTAGACAACAAATCCTTGTTTTTCACCTCGCTGGTAGAGGTCCAACAATGGCTGGATGGGGTACTAAACCCCCCCCCCCCCCCCCCCGAACACACAGGCGGCATGAAGAAGTGGACTGGCGCGGAAGTCGCTACCACCTTGTTGAATCTCTGATTCAACACCGAGAGGGAGAAAGATCAGAATCTAGACCCAGGAGCTCCCGTTCCGGAAGCCCCACGAGTGAAGCAATGTACCTGGGAAAGTAAGGGACCTGGTTCTCCTCTACAAACTGCTGCATGATCTTTGAGGGGACAAGGTACAGACTCTACTTGATGGCTACGGTGTGGAGCTCGGGGGTCAATGAAGTTCTGGACACTGCTGGATGGGACAATGTTACGTATGCTCCAGCTTTACTATATGTTGTGGGGTGGAATTGTGGGTCCGGGAGAGGCGCTAACGGGTGGTGGTGCCCTACACTAGTTATGTGTTCGATAGGACAACAGGTGCTCTTCTATTGGGGATGTGGGTAGTTCTAGACCTACAAGGCAGGGTTGCAGGGTGGGGAGGGGGGCATTGTTAAGGGTTTTAGTGTTCTTTGTTATCCATGGGTTGGTTCTTGCTTCAGTACAAGCGCTTCAACAATTGTGGCATGAGATGTTTTCACAGGTTGGGCACTGCCGCACGCAAGGGGTGGGTCGCTACTCACCAGGAGGGTGCGTATGTCAAAGGCTAGCAACATGGCCACACGACTGACTAGAACGCCTACTGTGAATGGCCGGGGAGACAAAATTAAACATCCTATGGTTCTACAATATTTGCACAGACGTTGTGTTATTTCAAGAGACGCACTTCAATGGTAACCACTACTTAGCCGTTAATAGATATGGCTACACACTACAGGCACACGCTGGTTTCACGTCTGGGTCCAGGGGCACGGCCATACTCATTAAAAATGCGATACCGCTGGTGATACAGCGCACGTGGTGTGACCACCTGGGACGTTATGTGGCCTTGTCAGGAACTTGGGAAGGACAGGTTGTAAATATATGCTCTGTGTATATTCCTCCGCAACTACATGAGATTACATTCCTGGACCTTAGTAAAATTATACTGGAATTCCCTCCGGGAATTTTGCTTTTGGTGGGGTGACATGAATGATACGTTGACGCTGGAAATGGATAGGGAAGTCCCCCCCCCCCTCCCCCCCCCCTCTGGTACTGGGGCCCCGTCCACTGTACACATTCACGGATGCGCTGGGACTGGTAGATCTATGGAGATGCCACATCTCCGGGTCAAGACATTACACTCGTATCTCGACGGCACCTGGCAGTGGTGCACGTTTGGAATACATTTTTACGCACACTCCCTCGGCGGGTCTCTTTCAGGGAGCGTGCCATAAGGCGCGAGGGATATCGGATCACTCACCGGTTGTGGTGCAGTTGCACGGACCAGATCACGACTGGTCCTTTCCTCTGAGACTGGATCCCTTTATGTTTAGAGATCAGGAATTTCGAGAGTGTTTTGAGGAGCGCAAGGAACAATACTTTGCTGAAAATGCCAGTTATGTGAGCTCCGCACGTATTCTCTGGGAAGCATACAAGGTGGTGGCGAGGGGCTTTGTACAGGCGGCACGCGGTGTGCAATGCAAAGAAAAATGAGTCCAGTGCGAGGAGCTCGAGCAGAAGATACTTGCTCTGGAGCGAACATTAAGCGCGGACACTGGGGGTGCTGATGGGCTCAAACATTATGCTTAAACTCAAGGAAAAATCCCTTCGGAACTTAGCGGATAACGCGACTCGGGCTGACGCGATCGCCACACAAAGAAGAGTGTATGATTTGGGCGATAAAGCCAACAAACTGATCGCATTGCTGGAAAGGAGGGACAGGAGTCTCAGCTGGGTTTCCGAGATTCGGTCCGTAGAAGGAACACCGGGTGGTACAGGGGTGGCCCTGACAGAATTCTTTGTCAAGTATTATGAGAACATTTACCAGTCCGAATCCACATGGGGAAGAATTGGATTGTACTGAATTCCCACGTGACGTTTCTCTACCTACTCTGGGGTCAGAGGACAGGGAAGCGTTAGATTCTGACTTTCATCTGGAAGTGGTAGAAAACGCCATTCAAGACTTGCAATCAGGGAAAGTGGTGGGCTCGAATAGGCTCCCCACAGAGCTGTTTAAATGTGTGGCGGGCAAGCTAGCCCCCTACATGTTTGACATGTTTAGGGAGGCATTCGATGTGAGCCAACTCCCCGAGGACACGAGAATGGCGACTATAGTAGCACTGCTCAAGAAGGGCAAACCGCATGACCTGCAGCTCCTACAGACCTATCTCCCTTTTGAACTTTGAGGCCAAGGTTCTAGCCAATATTATTGCAAACCGTCTGGGCCCTGTCATACAATCCCTGATCCACCCAGATCAATCTGGCTTTATGCCACATAGGAGCACTAGGCTCAGTCTGAGACGCTTATATGGTGTCATGCACATGACTCAAATGCAGCCAGATGTCCCGGCCGCTCTCCTCTCATTGGACGCGAGAATTGCATTCAACAGCATCGAAAGGTCCTACCTTTTTGCTGTGCGTGAAAAGGTGGGCATTTTCGCAGTTGCAAAAGTGGATCCGGTTGCTATACACTGCTGCGATGACACGCGTTAGGGTTAACAGGGTCATCTCCAGAGCCTTTGCGTTACACAGGGGGACGCGTCAGGGGTGCCCACTGTCCCCGATGTTGCTGGTGCTGGAACCACTAGCGGCGTTGATCAGAAAAGACCCAGTAGTAAGGGGCATAGATATGAGGAGGGGGGGCTGGGGAGTGCGCATATCCTTATATGAGGACAATATCCTCCTCTACTAAGGCTTGGACGGCTATGGAGATCTCCGCCTCTCCGTAGCTGAGGTGACCGAGGCCCCACCCACCTGAAGAAACTCTACAGTGGCGAGAGGAATGGCGATCGCGGCAGGAACGCCGATCTGAATTTCCTCGGAGGCGGTGCCTTCACAGCTCTGCAGTGGACGAGAGCGACAAGGCGGCATCAGCAGAGACCGTGAGCAGATGGAATTGGCGGAAAATAGCAAATGAGGATGGAAGGCTGCGGGACGCCGCATAGAAGCAATTAAAGGCTTAAAACCTTTAACTAAGAGCTGAGGCGGCGGAAAGGCTGAGGAGTGCATGGCTGAGGACGGGGAATAGTGAGCTGCCTTGACTGTAAAGAGCCCCGGATGTGGCAAGCACTCGGTCCCATAACATTTTTTTTATTTTTTTTTAGCTGTGCCTCGTGAAACTTTGTTAATTAAGGCACAAATCCGAGCATCTAATACCGGGGGTCCGCAGCCGAACAACAGCAGCTGGAGCACTAGGAGACGGCTGCCCCTGTTAAGTCTTTCCTGTTTTTTTTTTTTGAGGAGCTGGCTGTGACAGGAGTGTGGAGACGGAAGGGTGCGAACAGGATACGGCTGTTGGTGCCGCTTTGAGACAAGCTAGCGGAGGTGGAGTGTGGAGAATCTGCTGACAGGCTGCAAGCTCGGGCTCCAAGTTTTGGACAGTATGAAGGGAGGAGAAATCTATAGTCGGATATTAAAATGGGAAGACACCAAAAGCAAGCGAATACGGTAGCCAGGGTAGAGGTGGCGAATGGAATGAAAGCAAAAAAGTGCCTAATACAAGCTAAGGGGACGTCCTCCATAGTAAAAACCTCTGTTACTACAAACCAGTCCGAATTAAGCTCTAGCTCAGAGAGCTCCACAGAAGAACACGTGGAGTTGCAATCAGAGACTCACCTTGTTCAAGAACTACTGCCACCGCAAGGGGGGGGATCCCCTCCCCCACAACCAATACTCTCCTTGAGGTCTCTAAGGGACTGACCAAGGGATTGACTGGGAGTGCCACGCCAGGACGTCATATATCAGAACCAAAGAATTGTAAGGATTTCCCTCTGTTGACTAAAAAGAGCATTCAGCCCCCTGCGACTCAGGGTCCATCGCTAATCAGTTCAGTCTCTCCAGCAACTCCTCAGGATGATATAACTTTTAATCTCTTTGAAGGGTTGCATATCTCTCCACCCCCTGAGGCCACGCACCTGGCCGCGACATCCTCCGTGACATCCTCTGTGACTTCCTCTGCGATACCCTCTGCTTTAGTAGATCCAGTGGAAGGAAATCCTGCACTCTGCCCCTTAAGATTATCCCCACAGCCGCGCAGCAGCCTTTCTCCGAACTAGTCTCAATCGTGGAAAACATCTCAAGACAGCAGCTGCTAGGGAATGGGCAGATTTCTCAAGATTTTTCGGGTGTTGTTGCAGAGAAGGGCTGGCGACCATCAAGACACAGGATGGAGAATTTGCTTGAGAAGTCAGGGGTCCCTTCCTCTGGGGCCAGCTCGCAACAGATGGAAGTGAAAGAGCTGCTGAACCTAATATTGGAAGAAATCAGGGAGATATAAAAATCCCAGGCACAGGAGACTGCCACTCTACATTTAAGGCTGCAAAAAATTGAGGCATCTATCGTTGGATTTCCAGCAAAGCTCGAAGATGCAGAATCGAGGATCGCTCACCTAGACGATCAGATGAGCTGTACAATCTGGAAAGTTAATGAAGTGACGGCAGATAAGATCGCTCTCGAGTCAAAATTGGAAGACCTTGAAAATCACTCGCGTCGTTCTAATCTTCGTTTACTAGGAGTGCCAGAGGGGAGCGAAGGGTCGAATACCCTCTGCTGGGTTGAAGCTTTTATTAAACAAAAAGTGCTCTCGGACCACGCTGGGGATCTAACATTAACCAGGGCCCATCGGGTTCCGGCCCACCTCTTTCCAAATTCTAAGTACCCTCGCACAATTCTAGTCAACTTTTCCGATTATAGGATTAAAGAAAATGTTCTGACGAAAGCAATCCAGCTGAGACCATTTGCTATCGATGAGGGCACAAAATGTCCGATTTTCTTTTTAGACATGTCAGCCGGGGCGGCACGAAGACGTAAAGAATTTGTGAAGCTACTATTGCTATTTAAAGCACAGGGGGCACAGGCATCCATCGCACAGCAGTAGAAACAAAGGGTGGTGGTTAAAGAGATCACTGCTATAAGATGAATTTACTTTAAATTTGTGTCCACTGTGGAGAATTTCTTGGTTTGTGTATGTGGGGCTGGTCACTGAGGGAGCAGGGTCAGGGCACCCAATCAATAGAGAGGGTAAAATGTGGGTTGCGGGGCCAGAGAGGACCACATTTTGGGGGGGGGGGGGGGGGAGTAAAAGCAGCAGTAAAATGATCAGTAGCTGGGACATTTTTGGAAATATTATCAGGGTTGTGAGTTTTCGTTCTTGTTGGTATGTTTTATAGATACACGGTTAAAAAATGGCAAGTAAGTGCTGTATTCTTTCTCTCAACGTAAATGGGATATTAAACAAACAAAAATATGGAGCTTTAGTTGGATGGTTAGCTTCCTTTTCACCCCAGGTATTATTCCTGCAGGAAACGCACTTAAAAACCAATTCCCCAAGGCTATTCTTTCCTAGGTGGTATTTGCATGCATTTTTTGCTTCGGCAGGATTGGCCAAAAGAGGAGTAGCTATATATTTCTGCTGGGGTCTTCTCCGGGAAGATGGATCTGGGTCGAGGCCAAATTAAATGGAACTATATTACATTTTAAGTATTATGGTCCCTTTGTAGATGATATCACAGCCCTACTCAAAATTAGTGAGATACTTAGGGGGGTACCAGGGAAAATAATTTTGGGTGGTGATTTTAACTTTATTCAAGATTTAAAGAAAGATACTTCGCATAAATTTAAAAAAGAGCTAAAACCCAAAATGTGATAGAAGTACTAAGACAGGAACATATTTTGATAGACCCTTGGCGTGATGCCAATCCATCCAAACTGGAATTTTCCTGTTACTCAAATCAATTCCACACGGCATCCCAAATTGATTTCTTCTTAATATCCCAATCCCTGGGCTATACAACCACTGAAATAGATATAAACCCATTCTCTGACCTCCCCCTTATTAAACTTGAAATGGAAATTGAGGTATGCAGCAGGCTAAGACCCAGGTGGCAGATGGATCGTCTCCCTCCTGCAGGCCCTCAATGGGTGGCTGACACAAAGGAGTGGATTGCCGAATTCTTTAAGAAATATGAGAATACAGCAGAAATCTTTTCAGTTTGGGGTGGGTTTAAGGCAGCGCTCCGTGGCCAAATGCTTGCTCTTTCCACCTCCCAAGTTAAACATAGGAGGGAGAACATTTTCAAACTTCAGCAGGCAGTAGTAGATGCAACGAAATTAAGATGTACACAGCCCGCTGGGATGGGGGATGCCAGAGCTCAGCTAGACAGGGCCAAGTATGAATTGAAGGAGTTTTTTATAATAGAAGAGATTGCCAGCTCCAGAACATATCTACAGCGAGTGTATGAGGAGAGTCAAATGGTCAGCAAGATGCTTGCCGGAACTACCAAAACTAAACTGGAAGCAGCCATGATCTCTGAAATCATTGACCCCCAAGACAAGAACCTCTTTAACTGACAAAGAAGATATAGCTCAAGTTTTCTTAGAGCACTACTCGCAGTTATACACTACCAGATATGAAGCTGGAGCAAATCAAATTATTAACTACTTTGAGGAGGTTGATCTCCCTACTCTCGCAGGGCCAATGGTGGAACAGCTCCAGCTGGATATAATTCTGAAGAAGAAATTATAAACGTGATAGTCTATTGCAGGAGCTAAAGCCTGCGGAGCCGATGGGCTCCCAATTGAATTTTTTAAAACCTTTCTTAAAGAGTTGACCCCCTTCTTGGTGAAACTGTTTATTAATATCAAACAGGGAGGCTGTGTTCCCCCAAGCTTTAAGGAATTCATATTAGTTGGCTTTGTTAAAAAGGGGATAAACGGTAAGGATGTCAAGTCTTACAGGCCAATTAGTTTTCTTAATGCGGATTTTAAAATATTGATGAAAATCTGGGCACAACGCTTTATCCCCATTGCTCGGGCACTAATTCATTGTGATCAAACTGGGTTCGTTGCAGGAAGGTCGATGTCCACTAATACCGGGTTTTTAATTCAAGCTCTCGATTATGCGACCAACAATAAAATACCCACTCTTATTACTATGGTCGACGCTGAAAAAGCGTTTGACTTGGTCAACTGGGACGCACTTTTTTTTGGTTTAGGGAAATTTGGCATCCCGGTCCAAGTGTCAAATATGCTGAGAAACATCTATCAAGGTGCCCAAGCCCGGGTTATACTTAATGGAGGCTCAATAGGGGTAGTGGAAATAAACCGTGGAACTAGACAAGGTTGTCCGATGTCGCCTCTACTTTTTACTTTTTTCATTGAACCCCTGGCTATGAGAATCCGCAGAAACCCCCTGATTTAGAGCCCCATTTGACGGGATGGCCAAGCTAAAACTTTTCGCGGATGATATAATTATAGACCTATGCCCGGATAAGCAGATTTGTGAAGAAGTTCTTTTAGAATTTAGTAAGTTTGAACAAATAGGAGGCTACAAAATGAACCAAAATAAAACAGATTTTAATGCTTAATACGGATTGTAACTTCTTACCTACGAATTTAAGAATCCAGGCATTGAAAGAAGAACCGATTAGATATCTGGGTATCTATGTTTCTAACCATATAGAACAAATATTTAGTTTGAATTACCTAGCCATGTGAAATAAAATGAAAACCCTACTGGATAAGTGGACCCTTTTACCTTTGACTTTGAATGGCCGTGTAGCACTTTTAAAAATTTCAATTCTTCCCCTATTAAAAATGTATTTTTATTAATGTACCCTTAAAAATTAATTTTAAGTATTTTAAAGAAATTGATTCAATGTTTAGGGAATTCGTGTGGAATAAAAAAGCCTCTAGGGTTAAATTGCCCATATTACAACTGGAAATAAACCAAGGGGGTTTAGCCTTACCAAATATTCAAACCTACTACGAGGCAGCTATGTTAGACTTTACATCACGTTTAGTGGAGCCTAATGATCGGATAGACATTTATTTTTTTGAAAGAATAATTTGTGAGTCCGGCACACATATTTCAATCTTCTTAAAAACATCCAAACTACCTAAAAAGTCCTGTTATAAGACAACTCGTGACTAATCTGATTGACTCCAGTTCTTTTTTAAACAAGCGGACTCTTCAGGGTTTATTTTTCTGAAGTTGGAGGAATGTAGGGTTTTCGGTCTGCAAATTCATTCCAGTTGCCTTAAGAGATGGAAGGATAGGGGCTTTGAGGACCTGGGCCATTTTTTAATTGCTAAGACAGTGATTTCTTGGGATGAGGTTCTAAGCAGATTTGGTAATCGAATAAAGCCTGGGTTCCTGGAATACTTGCAGATCGTACACTTTATCAAAAAATACAATCTTCTGCCAAGCGGTGTGCCAATAAACCAGGTCAATGCCCTATATAAAGCTAAATTAAAGGGAGTAGGAAACTGGTATTCTTTGTTGATAAAACGTAAGGCACTCCTCCCCCCCCCCCCCCTTGTTGAGGAATTCTTGGCAAAAATAACTCTGGAGACTAATTGTTCCTTCTCTCACCAGGAATGGCAGTCTATAGCCATGGAAGGAAGTAAGGCCCTGAGAGCAGCCAATTTTAAAAGAATGGCCTTTCTGTCACAGTGGCTGGCTTACTACCCCCAAAAACGTTAAATAAGCGCCATGCGGAAGTGTACATTAAATGCTTTCGATGCCAGTCCCACGGTGAGGGAGATTGGCTTCATATATTTTTTACATGCCCGAAGCATGAAGTTTTTTGGAGCAACATATTCTCAGCAATAAGCCAGGCCATTAAAAAGATCGACCCCAAGACAGAAGTGGCTCTCTTCGGGTTCTTTAAAGCAAGATCAGATTTGACCAAAGCCGAAGAGGTGTGCATCACAATTCGCTCCACAGCAGTACGTTCTTTAATTCTCCAAAATTAGAGATCGTAAGAGGTTCCATCTTTTCCTAAATGGATAAATAAAATGCAAAGGATAAGGAGATTTGAAGAAGCATATGCTAAACGGGTTGGGGCAACAAAAAAGTTTACACCGGTTTTGAAATTTTTTGAGAATTGGGATATATTGACAGAAGTCTAGCACCTTAGCACATTGCACTTTAGGCTTTATAGTTAAAAAGTTTGATTGTTGTTGTCAATGGGATATATCGACAAAAATCTAGCACTTTGCACTTTTAGCCCTTATATTCATGGGGAAGTATGATTCCACTGTAATAATGCCAATTTTTGCAGTTAGGTTTTTAACAGCTATCAATGGATTTCTGTTTTAATTGTTTATTTAAAGGCACGTAATGATCATGAGAAGTGTGTTTTCTACTGTAAATGTGAAGATGCAGTACTATTCTATCTGATGGTAACTAGGCACAAGCCACTTTAGGGTCTTATAGCAACGGGAAGGTGCAATCGTTTCCTGATCTTTTTCAAATACGAGTTATGATTGGCTGGAGGCTCTTATCGTGTTTGGGGGAAAAAAACAATATAAGGTTGGATTTCCCCCAATTTTTGCACTTTAATGTAAATAGTGTTTGTAATGATGTGTTTTAAGAGGAGTCTGCACTTTGAGCACTTTAATAAAGTGGGGGAAATTCCTTGTACTGGTTGAAGGCCAGACTATTAAGTCGTTTTTAAATGAATATATGGCTTTGCTGGCTTTGTGTGTGTGTTTTTTTTTTTTTTGTATAGTATATCGATTAATTAGGGTATGTTTATCCATGTTTTATGGGTTTCAGTTGACAAATCTACAGAATGTGTATCTGTGTAAAGTGTGGATCTGTTTTCTTTTATTCCTGATGACCAATCTTATTATAATGCTGTTTTGTGCTCTGCTCTACAAAAATAAAAAAAACATATCCTTCTCTACACGCACAGGCCCCGATAAACATTCCATAGGCTCATTCATATAATACGGTCTTTTGTTTCCTACTCTGGGTATCGCATCTACTGGGACAAGTCCTTGGTTTTTTCACTGGCCGGGCACCCTCCAGTCCTGACTTCGGCATGCTCGGAGATGGTACTGCAGGATAAGTTTAAGTACTTGGGCATCTGGATAACCAAGTCTGTAGAGGAGTTCACGCAACTGAATCTTCATGTGCAATTTACTAGATTACGAGAGGATGCGGAGCACTGGAGGGGGCTCCCGATTTCCCTTATGGGCAGGGCAGTCCTCTTTAAGATGATGGCCCTCCTGCGTTTACTCTACGCTGCCCAGAACACTCCCTATCGCATCCAGGAAACGATCTTTCAAGCAATTGAGTCCGAGCTACGCAAGCTGCTGAGGGGGGTGCAGTCCAAGAATTGCGCAAAAATAGCTACAGATTGGGTAGTACGAAGGGGGGCTGGCAATTCCAGACATCAGTAAATACTACAGGGCTGCTCACCTCATCAATGTCTATGGATGGGTTTTTTCCCCACTTGAGGAACCTGCCTATAGGGTGGACAGATTGGCATTGGGTGATCGTAGCTATCTGGGGGAACTGTACTGCAGGGTTAGGGGCTCAGTACATCTGCCACCACACACAAAGACGGTCATTGACATTTGGCATAAAGCAACTAAAATGACGGAGTGGGAGCTGAAACTCACTGAATAGACTCCACTATGGGAGGGAGAATTTCTGAAAGAAGTACAACGGTTACAGGGTTTCCGAAAGTGGCGCCTGATTGGCATCGACGTGCTTGGGGACGTCTGGAAAGGGGGCAAAACGGTGTCAATTAATATCCTGCGGGAGGGCTTTCAAATGGGGGAGGTGAATTCCTTAGATACCGACAGCTGCGCTCGGCACTCCATTGCCATTTGACAGAAGGCACGGCAATTCCAGAATATTCCCCCATAGAGGATAGACTCCTCTTAGATCCCATGATTGATAAAGCGGTGTCACTTACAAAAAACAACTCCCCAGATTGCTTGGGTTCCCTGAGGGAGGCCTGGGAATTGGATGTGGGACTTTTGGAGGATGATGATTGGGTCGGAGGCCCTTCTGAGCCCCAGAGGGATAGCCATCACAGCGCGCTTTAGGCTTGTTCAACTCCGCATCCTTCACAGGTTTTATGCCTCGAGAATGGTGCAGGTCCGTATTAATGGTGTGGCACCGAGTTATGTGCCAGGGGATGTGGTGAGAAGGGGTCATTCTTCCATATATTGTGGTCCTGTCCCAAGATTCAGAAGTATTGGAGGGGCTTAACCCCCATAATGGAGGCTGTAGTGGGTGAGCAGGTCCCAATGGAGTCCAGATGGCACATCCTCGGCGTCACGGGAGAGATCACATGGCCACAGTGGGCCAAGCTGTGGCTAGCCTTAGCCGTGGGTGGCTAAGAGGAACATAGCACGTGCATGGGGGCGTCGTAGCCCCAGTCTGTAGCAGCGTGGCTGCGTGAAATGGACTGGTGTTATAATACGGAGAAGGTGGTCTATCAAAGACGTGGATGCCCTATCAAGTGGGAGAAAATATGGGGGGCCTGGACATTGTATAGAGGTGTGTGATTGGGTCCTTGGGGTGTGTTGTATAGGCTATCCTGTGAGAGCTAAGAAACCAATTCAATCTGGCTATATGCAGAAATAAGTAAAATATTCCTGCGTGCTGCAATGTCTGGTAATTGCTGTTTTCTCAACATAAATTGTATATGTATATTGGGATTTGCTTGTATCTGAAGCTTGTTCTTTGGTTTGATAAAAAGATTTTTTTTAAATTATATATTCATTACTGTAATGGACAATACAAACAAGCGGCTATACTCACTTAGAGACTGAAGAATAGTGCATGCTGACATGGCGGACATGGTAACAACCTTGTTTAATGATTTTGTCCGTCAACACTTGCCGTGACCTTCTGAACCAATGGGAAGGTGCACATTCTCAATTTAAACGGGGACATTGTGACTTACACACGTAAAGGCATTGATAAAGGCGTGTTTGCCGAAACCAGTCTGCCTGCAGATTAAAAATAAAACAAATTGAAGTATTTGAAGTCCGAGGAGTGTGTTGTAAAATTCCAGAGGGAAATTGGTGAATACTATTTACTCATGACTTGCCACTGTCACGACAACGGCACCCGCCCGTGAGATGTTCGGGAAGTGAGTGGCATTTGGTGGAGTATGTTTGTATAACTTTCCAGAACCGCCACCACTCACAAGCGAAGTGATGTCTTCAACACTGAGTTGGCTTTTACTACAAAAAAGGAGGATTCCAGTTACAAAACGGGAACCTGTGGATTCACCCATTTGTGGAGTGTTACACGACAGGGCGCGGAATCGACTTCAATCAGCCCCCGCATGGCAAGTGGATTAAAGCATGTTATAACATTTAAACTGCTTGTTTGTCTCTACTAAGGGTCTTCTTCATTACTGTAATGGACAATACAAACAAGCGGCTATACTCACTTAGAGACTGAAGAATAGTGCATGCTGACATGGCGGACATGGTAACAACCTTGTTTAATGATTTTGTCCGTCAACTTGCCATGACCTTCTGAACCAATGGGAAGGTGCACATTCTCAATTTAAACGGGGACATTGTGACTCACACACGTAAAGGCATTGATAAAGGCGTGTTTGCCGAAACTGGTCTGCCTGCGAATTAAAAATAAAACGAATTGAAGTACTTGAAGTCCGAGGAGTGCGTTGTAAAATTCCCGAGGGAAATTGGTGAATACTATTAATTCGTGACTTGCCACTGCCACGACAACGGCACCTGCCCGTGAGCTGTTCGGGAAGTGAGTGGTATTTGGAGGAGTATGTATGTATATATGTGTGTGTATGTGTGTGTGTGTGTGTGTGTGTGTATGTGTGTGTGTGTATATATATATATATTCACTGAAAAAACCATAGGTTTCACACATGTTATAGTTAGCGGAAATTTTACTGATAAAAAACCAGTGAAATTCCCCCGTTATAGTTAGTGCAGGCAACTATAACTCACGCGACCGCAATCCTCTGCTGATGCTAATACTGTATTTAGACACTTATTTTCCCATGTCTTCTTCCATACATTTTTAGCTATACATATATTACAAATATTTTTTTTTCATAAAGACACATATGTCATCAGCAGAAGATTGCGGTCGCGTGAGTTATAGTTGCCTGCACTAACTATAACGGGGGAATTTCACTGGTTTTTTATCAGTAAAATTTCCGCTAACTATAACATGTGTGAAACCTATGGTTTTTTCAGTGAATTTGCAAGGTTTTTTAAATGCTAATTCCTAACTATAACGTGTGTGAAACCTATGGTTTTTTTCAGTGAATTTGTACAGTTTTTTAAATGCTAAGTTACTTTACGCCATTCGTGGCGTGCGCGCCCACTTAACACAGTTCGTTCCGTGCGCGCACGGTGCGCTTCGCGCACCGTGCGCGCACAGTAAGCACGCGGTGCGCTTCGCGCACCCCGCGCCCACTTTACGCAGTTAGTGCCGTGCACGCACGGTGGGCACGCGGTGCGCACCGCGTGCCCACGTTACGCTAGATGGGCCATGTACGCACGATGCGCTTCGCGCACCGTGCGCACATGGAGGACATATGATGCACTTCGTTTTGAAAGGTAATATTTTAATTTTTCGTAATTTTTATAAGCCATGCACAAATGGTGCCCTTCGGGCACCATTTGCACACGGGGTGGAGAGAGTGTGGATAATTTTTTCTTTTATTATTTTTTTTTTAAATATTATAGTTTATCACACCTCTTATAAGCCATGCACAATTGGTGGCCTTCGGTCACCAATTGCACACGGGGAGGGGAGAGTGTGGATAGTTTTTTTTTTTTTTTTAATTTTTTTTTTTTTTTTTTTTTTTTTGAAACCGTTTATTGCAGTTCGTAAAAGTTACAGGTATGGGCCTACAACCATCCGGCCGGCCGCTAGAATGACCAAAACATATTGCACACATACAGTAAAAGTCTCTAGGCAGTGTAAAGCAGTGAAACAGGAGTAATCAATGGTGCAGGCCACACAGCTCCAAGCCCTTATTTTTAATTTTTAACCGTACGCGTACGGTAAGCGTAATCGGAGAAATTAGCGAAAAAATAAAAATTACATTTTTGGCCTTGGGGGATCTTTGGGGACTCCCTCAACATGGCTATGTGTGTGGGAGCTGTCTAAACAGCCCCTTTACATGTTTTTGGGCTTTATTTTAAAACCTAACTCTCAGTGCGAGAGAGAAAATGGTGGCCGCCGCTTCCTGGTTTCGGCCGATTCGAATGTTTACTAAGATCTAAGAGCCAATCAGAATCGCGCTCGCGCACGCCACCGTACGCGTACGGTAAGCGTACCGTAAGCGCACCGTAAGCTGGCTCAGATATATATATTGATTTAAAGGCTATTTTCTCAGAATCTACTGAACAGATTTACACCAAACCTACAAAAGGCACTTCCTTGACCTGAGGACTACCTCTCTGCCAAATTTCTAGTAATTCTGTTCAGCCGTTCGGGCTGTAGCCCTGTCTAAAGGTCCTATGGAAAAATGCATGGGAAAAACGCGTTTTGGGACCCCCCTTTTATCTCAGCCCCCGCTTGACGAATCCCCCCGAGACTTTCAGGGTAGGAGCGGAGCGTAGCGCCCCACCTATTTTGCGAGGATTCGTCGACCGGCGCCAAAGTTATTCAAAATAGAATGTTGCGGATTTCCTAGGGAAACGTGGTCCTAACTATAACTACCTACTGGCGACCGCCAGTAGGTAATATCTATATATATATATCTCAATTAGTAAAGTACACCAACTAATAGGTTTGATTTTAATTCTTCGGTACATTGCATCTTCCTAAAATGTACCTTCCATCATTGTGCAGACGCACCGTAGCAGGTTAAAAGTACAGTCGGGTGCTTTCCCTAAAAAGTATAGAATTGCTTCTCTGTTTTATGTCAGTGGGGTTCTACTGTTATGAGCTGCACTCATCCCTAGGACAAGTCAGGTGATGGGTCTCTTGTTGCCTTGTGAAAATAACTTTTGTTGGTAAAGTCTGACGGGAGTGCACCTTCTTAAAACTGACTTCAGAAAGAACTGCTCCAGTGTCATTGTCAGATGCTTCTATATGATCAAAAAACTCATTTATTTGATTGCTTCTGAGAAGAAATGTGGGACAGAGGGTATATTTATTTCCTTGTATGGACACTGACAATTTTCAGTCAACAAAAAAAAAGTGTTTGGTGTTATGGAGGAGTGAGTTTGGTGAGCGAGGCTGGTGAAGATGCAAACTAGGTCAATACACCTGTGGTAAACAATTAACAAGCATTGGCATAGCCAATAGGTCTCGCCTTTGGGACCTTTATAAGTGTTCAGCAATGCAACAGTTGCATAACTAAATACTTATAAGGTCCCAAAAGCGAGACCTATTGGCTATGCCAAGCGGCCGTGAGGCCGCGAAAGTAAAAGTAATCGCGGTAAAGCGCGCCCGCGCACATGCACTGTAGCTCTAGGCTGGCCTGGTAGCACTTTTTGGAGCCCTCTCAATAAGTCTAACCAGACCAGCGCATGCGCTGGGTCAGGCGAGACCTAAAAAGCACCCTTTACCCTGCAGTTCAAAGGTAAAAAAAAAATATCCATCATTCAGACTTAAGCTTTAATCCTCCAGAAATTGATAACTATATTAACAGTAAAATAAAAAAAAAACATTATTTATTTTTGAATTTTTGTAACGCTTGCATCCCCAAGCTTCTAATGCTCTCAATCAGACTCAGGATGAATGTGCATTGGTGTCAAGAAGGGTAATTCATGTTTCCATTTCCTAGCGATATTTAAGGCAATGTACTGCTAGCAAGATGATTGTGCAAACTAAGGGCTCCCTGCTGAGTTCTGTTGTGACCTGCACATTACAGGTTCGAATATTGGTAAGACCAATTTAACCTTTCATCCTTCCGAGGTACATTCACTGATCATGAATAAACTAGAAATCATACAGTGGCATACTAGTTATTACAACACTAGGCATGGTAATTTTGCCTTTTTAAGCCCTGTAGGGAAACCTAATGATTAAGATCACTTGTAGGTATTCTATCTACGTGAAGTACATTCCTTCGAATACTTTGGCACCTACTCTGCGATGCACATCAAGAATACTGTTTTCAGTATTTATTTTTTACTACAGTGGTATCTACTATAGCTATACAAAGCTCTGAGAAATATTATATTAGCAATGGGATTTTTGGTCGGCTAGGGCATGTGCCAAAGTCGGGCAGAAACCAGCACTCTAGTCAGGGTAAGGGAGTTACACTCCTAAAATAACCCCTGCTCACCCCCTTGGTAGCTTGGCACGAGCAGTCGGGCTTATCTTAGAGGCAGTGTGTAAAGCATTTGCACATAACCAACAATAATACAGTGTAAGCACTACAAAATGACACCACACCAGTTTAGAAAAACATCCAATATTTTTATATACTTAAGACCAGACCAAAAACGATAAAAATCCACAATATAGTACTAAAAAATCTTCTGTTGTTGTTATTATTATTATTTGAAGGTTTTATATAGCGCGAACTAGACCCTTGCGGGTATCAGAGCGATTTACAAGTCAGATGTAGGAAATAAGAATAGACATAGAATACAGTTCTAGGTGATTAAGATTTACGGTACTCAAAATAGATATATAAAACTAGCGATTTAAAATACGGAGCTCAATAAAACAGACTAGTAATTAAAATACAGTAATAAGTCAGTAAATTCACGTGAGTTTAGCCATGAGAATCACTTTCACTTCTTTTTTGAAGGAGGTGGTGGAAGGATTCAGTCTTATTTCTGTGGGCAAAGCATTCCAGATCCTGGTAGCCATTCCAGAGAAGGATTGGTTGTAGGTATTTTTATTGGCAAATCGTTGTGGTTTCAGTAGAAGAGTCTTGGCACTCCTGGAGGCTCTATTGCCAGCAGAGAGCACCAGTTTCTGAGCTAGGTAGTTCGGAGAATTGTGGTGTAAGGCCTTGTGGTCATGCATGGGATTTTCGGATGAATTCTAGCTTCAAACGGTGGCCAGTTGAGGGCTCTAAGGTCTGGAGAGATGTGAGAGGTCCTCTTTGAGCCAGTGACAGTTATCAAAATATGCTTGAAAAACTGTTCCTTGATGTCGATAGCTCCGTCCGTGGCTATTGCGGTGTCGTGAACAAACCAATCCAAACCGTTCTGGCTGACCGCAGCGTTGCGGGCCAGCTGTGGTGTCGTTGCGCTTCCGACCGCAGGCCTCTGTTCCGGAGGTCGGTTCTGGAGTCGTCGGGCCCTTGAAGTCACATGCGTTGCAGATCGAACTCCTCTCTGATGAAGGCAGGAGCGCTGGCGTCAGTAGGTGTCGAGTGCTGCGGTGCGAAGTGCAGCAGTGCGGTGTGCAGTGCCCTCAGGTCGCGGTGCGAGCAGTGGCTCGGTGGCGGCATCCGATGGCGTTGTTGGTGAGACCAGGGTCGCGGTGCAAATTGAATGCGGTGCTCATTGCGGTGCTGGCAGGTCGCAGTGCAAGCAGCAGCGTCGTCAATGGCGTCGGTAGGCCAAGGCTGCGGTACGGGGTGAGGGCGGTGCATCGTGTAACTTTACGAGCGGTGCCCTCGAACCCCGGTGCAAGCAGCTGCGTAGATTTCGGCGTGGAGCGGCGGCGTCAGGGATACCAAGGCTTTGTCGTGAAGCGAGGCGGTGCTTAGTGCGGTGCCCACAGGTCACGGTGCGAGCAGCGGCTCAGTGGCGGTGTCAGCAGGCGTCTTCGGTGAGACCAGGGTCGTGGTGCGGTGTTACGGCGGTGCCCTTTGCGGTGCTTTCAGGACACTGAGTCAGCAGCGGCGTCATAGACGGCGTCGGGTTGCTTTTTCCTCTGTTGCAGCACAAAACACACAGTCCCTAGTGCTGATGGCAGAAGAGCTTGAAGTCTATGCTGTTCCTGAGACTTCTTGAACAGGGGGCAAGCTCTACCTCAAGCCCTTGGAGAAACTCACAAAAGTAGATTGCAGAAAGTTCAGTCCAGTCCTTTCACTGCCCAAGACAGAAGCAGCCACTGCAGGCCAACACAGCAAAGCACACAGCAAAATGGTAGTTCCTCCTCACAGCTTCTCCGGCTCTTCTTCTTGGCAGTCTTCTTGATCCAAAAGAGTTCTAAAGTTCAGGGGTCTGGGCCCCAATATTTATATCCCACAATCCTTTGATCACTTAAGTAGAGAGTGTCCGTGCCCAGCCAGAACCAGTTCTGCCTTATCTGGTGTGACTTCCTGGCAAAAGATGGAGACTGACTGGTCCGAGCTAGACCAGGCCCTTTGAGGAGCGAGGAAATCAAACTTGCTGTCTGTAAACAGACCTCTAAATCTTGTTCTTATCTTGTCACATTTACTGGGCATTAAAAGACCAAGCTCAATTGTCAAGTTGTGCCTTTCGAGGAAGCTTGGTGTTTACTTTACTTTCTCTGACTTCAGAGTGAGATCGTTTCTAAGAAAAAAAGAATGCAGATTACTCTCCCCATGGCGCCCGCTCTGCCCCTCCTATGCTCCAGTTTACGAGGCTATGACATAACCCTTAAATAGCACATCATGTAACATGCAGATGACAGATTTATATTTTATGTATATAGGTAAGTAGGGTACTACTTTTAACTCAGAGATCCTTTTACTTGCAGTTCATAAATTGTAATCCTTCAGATATAGCACCGTGAGCTATCAAGAACATGGGACTCCTATACCTTGTAACCCTCACTGTTTTATGCAGCAAACATCTTGTACATTTGATTTACATACATGATTTATTGTCAATGTATAATATGTATGTTATGTAAATGTTATGGAAGATTTTTCCTTGCTCACCTGTTGGTGAAGACGTAAGAATTTACTCTATTTAGATCCTTCACATCTCTCCCCACTGAAGTGTACCCATATCAACTGCGGTTGATTCGTTAGAGTAATTTAAGTGACTAAGTGTTATGTAAAGCACTCTGATGCCCTGCACTGAGTTGAGTAGTGTTATAAAATAAATAAAATTGTGGTATTTACATGTTTTTTTGTGCAAATGCCGGGCAGACCAACACATCTGACATTGTTACAGTGAATGCATATCTCTTATTTACAGGGACTGAAGAAAGTCAAAAGCATGCCTCTTTGGAACACCTGTGAAGTGATAAGCTGTGAGCCTTTCTTTTCCCTCTTCTATATTTGCATTTAAGTGTGAGCCACCAGACTGAACCCAGCCAGCATCATGTTGGAACAAACGGAGACCTGATGTCCCCTTAACTTTGGTCTATATCTTTGGCCCAGCTGGATGTGAAAATAAATAATAACAAAGTCCCCTCTCCACCTGCATGTTGCTTTTTAGAGTGAAAGCGTACAACAATGCAGGGGCTGCTAAATGTGTCCTGGTGTCTGAAAGTTATACCCGGACACATTCAGCATAAGCAGATGGGCAAAGTCGTTCTTCACAACATCACTGCTCTAAGCACCTCAAATCACCTTTTTCTTCCCTATCCTTTGAATATGCACTTCCAGGAGCTTACTTTATTTTCAAACAAAGTGCAGTGACCTCAGAAAAATAAGAACTCATGGAAACTTTAAACGTACGCTAATGTTTCCGTTTACATTTTAAAGAAACAAAAAGAACCGGATTACTTTCCGTGCACTAAAAAATACCACAAACTGTGTACACCAGAATATAGGGCTCGACCCGAGCTTAATGTTAATACGAAATATGCCCTTTCATGGCTATTGTTTACTAACCGTAAAAGAACCTTACCCCCCTACCTAGTTGGTGGCATGCCTCCTCATCGGATTCCCACCTGGGGTGACGAGTGCATCCTAGGTGTGCTGCGACACCTAAGTACAGCAGAGTATGGTTATTTATATTTAAAAAAAAACGCTCCGCTGTAATCAGGCTTTACCTAATACTTCTAACATAAAGAGTGCTAAACCTCTGAATTTGTACAGAAAATTTCAGACCCTCCTGAAAAGGTAGGATTTCCATCAATTACCAAGATGGTCAGTGTCCTCATTTAGATATCCTTCCGTCATCCATTCATCCCTCTTAATCATAGAGGAGAACCATGCGGATATCGGTTTCGATCAGGTCAGAAGGAAAAAACCAGAGAGACCAGTTCTCAAAATCTCTAAACCATGCAATGGTAAACTAAGGTGCAGTGCGTGAGTGTGAAGTTAAAAAAGGAATTAAAAGAGGAAATACACATTTTATTAAAATTGTCTCTTGTAATCCTTATTAAAAAAGAGTGCAGAAACAGCTACTGAATATATGCTGCCTCACAATGCGGTCGACATGTTTCAGCCCAGTTAACTAATTGTTATGGGCTTTCTTCAGGACCTTGGTATATTTCAATTGCTACTGCATTATCAATTAAGTGAAATTGTGATAAATTTCAATTTATATACAGCCTTACGACTTGTGTTCCTCTGTACAAACGGGATACTGTTGAAACCTATAATACAAAAACAAAAATTTACAAAACAGCACTCAAAATGGAACAGTGGATCATATTCTCAAACAACATTACGTGATTATATTGGCCTTGGGCTCTTGAATATAACCCTGACACACAAACTTGTATGTGTAAAAAAACCTTTCGCTCACCTGTTTTGTACGAGGATACGGCCTCACCTTGCCCTGCAACAGCTCAGGTCTAAGAGGCCCGCTCTGGACAAAAAAGAAGGTAGAGTACAACTATCAAACTGTCCTTCTTGTTAGATCTAAAAAGATTCCAATTATATATGAATATAGCCCTTACATTATCCATTAGTGCGACTAAAGTCAACAAAATAGCCACTGATGTTTATATTGATATCAAAAAGCGAGAAAGAAAGCCTTGTTTTTTCTTTTGTTAGATAACCAGATATCAATATAGGTTATTTATCAACAAAAGGTTAGTTGTCAATGGTAGTGTCCCTTTATCTTTAGGATATCTGAACCCTGTTTTGCCATATGCACATTGTAATTGATACTGGACTTCCTCAACATTCATGTATAGAAAAAAAGGGTTTATTATAAAAAAAAAAAAAAAAGGGAGAGGTTTGTTCTGAGAAAAGGGAGGCTCAAAAAATATTGTTAGCTATTGTACGTCATGTCTCCATCTTTATTTCTCTTTTAACCCCTTCGGTGCTCATGACGGAATGGTTCCGTCATGACCCACGGTTGAGCTGTGCTCATGACGGAACCATTCCGTCATGACCACGCCCGCGCAAGATTCCGCCAGCACAGCGGCGGAATCTGCGCAGCATCGAAGGGGTTAAAAGAAGAAAGAAAAGAAATGGGAACATCTCTTAGTTCTTTTATGTGCAAAAGTCTCAGGAATAACACGAATAAGAAGCGAGTCACCATAGACTGTGCACATATTACTCTAAGGAACGTGTAGTTCCAACCGTGTTCAATGCTACTCGTAAATGCGCGGTGTATCGCAAATGACACTCATGAGGTTTCAAGGACCCTTACTGCGACGCGCAGTTTACATAGCCAGAGAACGAAGAAAGAATAGAAAATACGAGGTAAAAAGACCTTGGGCCTTACCTGTCCATCGGTCCCTCAGGCTCGGACTGAACTGGATGGCGGAGGTAACGGATAGGTGGCAGGGCCCTCTTTTATGTCGTATAGGAACCTCAGCTGAGATTAATTGATCTATTGCGACTCACGCAGATGACATCTACGTAAACTACAATTTAACGTCGGGAGATCTGGGAATTGTAGTTCTATTGATCTCCATAATTCGATAGCCTTGTATGCCGTCATAGGAAAATGTTTTTATACATAATGATGTGCTAGAACCTATACATATTTATGATTCGTAACAGTAGATGATCAAAAATGAACACCTTTTCGATGGGATGATTTTGTACGGACTAGTCGCATATATAACTAAAAACTACCGAGTGACATCTTAGAATCAGGAAATGGCAGTTTCATGAGTGCTAATAATCTTAATAATGAAGATAGGTTCAAAAGTGGCACCTGACAGGACTAGTCCTTAGCATTACTTTAATAGACCATTGGATCTATTGTTTGATACGTAAATTTAAGGGGAAGTGAACCGGTTTAGTCTATAAAATATCCCCAGGGCCCTCACCACATTTTCTGGTTTATCTTTGAGTAATACTTAACATGTCGGAGGTGCACTAATTTTGTGTCTTATGGCATCAGCAATGTGAAATATTGACTTTACAAATCGAACTATAAACATATAAAAGGCCTGTGGCTATAAATATTGCTGCAGTGGTGGAAACCATCAGGCATGACTTGTATTCCACTGTAGTAGGAGGAGCACTATGGGAATCGTAGTATTCACTACGTCACGTGGCTATAAATTCCTTAACACCCGCGGCTCGTGAAGTCATCATTTACCTATGATTAAGGTATCTTTGTGGAATCGCGTCAGGTGTTTACTTGCATACAGCCTGCAACATTTTGAATAAATGCTGTTTGTAGTCCGAACTTGACCATGGCACTCTTGTTTGTGGATATATATATCCCCATGTTTCTTTTCAGAGTGTTGTGCCACTGCATAAAAAGTGCCCTTGTTCTTTATTGCCCTCAGGTGTAGCAGTATCCTTTTGTGGAGAGGCAGGGTGATGATCCCTATATACGTCTTAGAGCAGGGGGCATTCTAGCATGTACACCACAAAACTCGTTTTGCTTGTGATTCTTAACTTAAACATTTTTTCTGCACTCTGTGCCATATGATGTTCTGTTCTGACTGACCCTGTCTACAGGTCTTGCCGTGCATACACCTCACAAAGCCTTCCTTAGGCTTCAACCATATGTCTGTTCTCTGCAGTAGCTTCACATCACTTTTATCTAAATGGTCCATCATTAAAACTGGTCTTCTATAATTTATCATTGGACCTCTCTTCAGTTTATCCCTTGTAACTGAGCCACTTTTCCAGATGCGAGTGTTTAAGTGCTGATCTAACTAGCAAGTGTTTGTTATAGGTTGTAATAAATTTGTGTTGTCTGTCCTCGGTCACTTTCAGTTCCATTGAATACTGCTTCTTCCCTCTTAATATTTCTGGCCCTCGTTGTACCTCATTAATGATTTCTTGCATGTATGCTTTGTTTGAATCAGGCACCTATTTCGTCCTCCGTTCTCTCACAGTCTCTGTGCTGCATAATCTTCTTGCTCTGTAAAACTCTCTAAAAGGTACCTTTCTAATAAGAGTGGGGTCGGAAGCTCTGAGCATGAAGGATACTGTTTCCCACTGTCGTCTTTTTATAAAGCGGCGTAGTGCACTTTTGCTCCCGTACCTATACCAATACATACAGAAATTCCATCTCACTGTTGATTATTTTGGGGGTAAAACTCAAATTAAAATCATTCATATTGATCTCTGGGATCCCTTCCAGTTGACAGATCGTCAATACCTCGCACCCAGAGGTTGATATGGCTATACCTTTTTCCCAGTTGTAGATCCCTGACCTTCTGCTCCTCCCACCAGCCCATATGCAAATTAGCATAGCTGGGGGCGAAGCAAGTGCCCGTCGCTGCTGTTCTGCCGGTCTTCTTCATTGTTAAACACAAATATGCTTAATTAAGCAGAATTCAATCCATACATAATAGCATTTGACTGTGTTCGTAAAACGTAATAGTTCTCATTCTCAAAAAATGCTCTATGGCTTTCAACCCATCGGAGTGTTTTATGCCGGTATACAGCAATGTAACGTCTAAAGTTATTAACATCATATAATTTTCCCAACGTATATCAAAGATTCTGTGAAGAAAATTTGACGTGTCTTTTATGTTTGATGGTAGACTGGACACTATGGGACTGAGGAAAGAATCAACATGTCTTGACACCTTTTCAAATAGGCTGCCCTGCACTGCAATTATGGGGCACTGTGACACAAAAACACAGACAACACAAGTTAATGCTTTCATGATAAATGCAAACTGGAGCACTGGACCCCATTTCCTGATGTACGCTCCACCCTGTAACACCCTGCCTCAGCTAATACACATATTTTACCTTATTGGGTATCACAAAAACAATGCTGGCCACGTTATAGCACTTTTTTTTTATTTTTTAAACTTTCCGCCGTACTGCACAGCAACCACATAGCAGTACAACATGGCTTAAAACATGAAATCCAAATAGTCGAGAGATTTAAAATGTCTTCTTTGCCATGTCGTGCGGTGTATGTATATGTGTGTGTGTATGTATATGTATATGTGTGTGTGTATGTGTGTGTGTGTGTGTGTATATATATGTGTGTATATATATATATATATATATATATATATATTTATATTCTTCAATTGTCTCCATACCTCTGCTGCCAAAGTGCCAGCATATGAGACGTGGCAAGGAAACAGCAGCACAGGTATCCACAAATCCTTTTTTTATTTTATATCACCAAGGGGTTTGGACATGAGACCAACACGTTTCAGCCATAGCCTTCAACTGGGTCATGAATTTATATATAATGTAGTGCTAGCAGCCTTAATTATATCATCGCACTTAAAAATTAAAATCGGTATGCTAAATTACCAAGAGTATTATTAACTTTATTGTCTTGTTGTCTAGTTTAACTACCAAGGTAAATTGTTTAATTCAAAGCCTGATGCAATATTCACCAGTCTATTTTCCTAAAAACAGTGCATTAAATTTGATAACGTGATCTTGCAAAGGTGGACTCAGAAGCAGGTATAACTGGGGCAGAATCGGACAGGGACATGTCATCCGAAGCCAGAGATGTCACTGGATTTGCCTGGCTCCGCATAGCTTACAGAGGCCCCAGCCTGATTTGAAATATTTAGCTTGAATTAGATTGAATATGAATTGTTATATCTCTAGTAGTGCACTAAATCAATTGAGCATTGAAAAGCCCTATGCACATACAATAAAACTAAAACCATCAAAAGAAGTGGAAACAAACGACCCTATCTGTCGCGCATAGGCACAGGCTACCACATTTCATGGAGTACGTTTATGTGACTGGCGGATGAACAAGAAGTCCCTGTGAGTAAAAGTTGCTGATTTCATTATTTGTTGAACTTAATGTAAAACGGCATCTGTTGATTGTCTTTAAGTTTTACAAAAGTAATTGAACATTGAGTTCTAGATTGAAGGAAGTGGATTTTAGAGTGCAGATGAGAATGTTTAGAGGGAGTGAGAGTGGCTGTGGGTGAGTGTGTGGATGAGGTGATCACAGTGTGTAATCTGAATACGGGGTCCGAGGACTAAACACTGGGTGACGCGGAGTGAGTTCGCATTGACTAAGGCACATGTGGAGATGTAAACGAGGATACTTGTGAGTTAGCCATTGTGATTCACCCTCGAAGACTTCACATAGGGCTGTGTAATGATTTCATACACAGTCGTTTCTGTGTTGTGTATATCATGATTAAAAATATATATAAAAATCATATCCATTTCTGAAATTGGCTTCTTAGAATTTGGTCTGTATTCTACAGCCATGAATTTATAGTTTTTTTTTTTGTCTTGTGTAAAGAAATGTGATTTGTAGCCCATTTCTGAAGCAGTTTCTGTGTATGATTTGTCTTGAAGCAGCACCTACAGCAGCCTTACTTTAGTAACATCTTTTTATTGCACCACTTGTTTGACTTATTGGAGATATCGCATGACCGACCGCTGAAGAAAAGATGACATGTTCACTACAAGTAGTACACAGCTTCAAAGATTGTTATACCTTGTTGTACGTTTGCATGGAGTATCAAGAAGAAGTGTCGGAGCCTCCCTTTTAAATCCTCTCTCCCATGTTTATGGGGAAGGTATGTTAGCAGACTCAGCCCAATGAATAATAAATGGGGTCTAAATCCCCCCCCCCCCCCCCCCTCCCCAAGTCCTAGAGTACCCTGATGCTTCCCTTTGTGTATGGAATCACTTGAATGATAAATTCTTAGTTGGGTATTTCCTTATGTCTTTTGTCTGGACATTTACCAGCGGTCTATCCCTTTTATCCTGGAATCTTTTATGGTTAGGGACCACCTCGAGCATCATGATTTAAATGTCCTATACCTTTTGTAATTCCATTACATAGTTTAATAAACCCTGGATTAGAAGAATCAGGTGACGATCCATTCTGCTCTAAGATAGATCTGGGAGTGTCGCTTACGAGCCTTGTTGTAGAGTTTATTAGAGAGGACATTGTGTCTCAGTCAGCCGACACCACAGAAAGATCATGAATAATATGTTAGTGTCCTTCCAGCCAGCGTATTTAAATTTTTTTAGCATGTTAAGGCAAAGACTCAAGACTGACGTGACACATGTTAGTCTGACCGTTACAAGTTAGTTTGACCGTCCTACACCTCCGTTAGCTTTTCGACCCACTATTTGAAGCTGCAGTCTTGCTTAGTTTACCCTTTCTCCCATGGTCAAAACACACAACTGAGAGCCTCCATTACTTCTTGACATGATAAGACTTCTTGTTTGCAGCAGAAAGTTTTATTCGTGGGTATATACCTTGGCCTATACCCCATCCCATCTTTGTAGATAAGAACATGGAGCTCAGTCTGTTTTAAGCTTTTCTCAGCAATGTTGAAACTCACTTGCTATGACCACTGTACAACTAATATCTGCTGTTATTTTTTAAATGATGGTAGACCTACTTTGTTTCCATTTGTTAAAATAATCGGGGCTAAATAAACATATTTGAATATTTAAAAGTATCTCTTCTTTGATGTCTTTTGTGATACGCTTTCATTCTATGTAGTTTCATAGTCTTTCGGCTGTCCCATCTTCCGTTTAGTGGGATTTGTCTGCACATTTTTGTCTATAAATGTTTGCAATCAGCCAGTCACAATGACTAGCATTGCTTGTCTGTTGGGCTGCAGTCTAGGGTCTTGAACCTTTAGAGGTAGGCACATGTTGGATTGTTTATCTTGGCCTCTACAATGTTGATACACCTTATGACATGCACAAAATGTGTTTTTATTGTTGTCCTGGATTTCCTAATTCACCTTAAAGCTTCTGCACACAAACTTTTCCAGGGTGAGGCAAGAGGATTGGTAAAGGTTGAATTGACCAAGTTTAGAATGTCTTAGGATCACAGTGAAGCAGCATTTGTAGAAACCGAGTTGGAGAACATCACCGGTTGAGCTTTATTCCCGAGAGCAATATTCTTCATAAAATATAGTCATGTAGAGCATAAGAGGATTTAAGGCAGGTGACAGCAGGGGACTGAGCAGTGGACAGGAGTTGGGCTGATGCAGAGTTGGGAGTCGAGGTGCAAGTGGCCAAGTCCTGACAGTACTGAGGGCATGTGTTAGAAATTGAGTTTCTGGTTAGCAGAGGTATACAACCTGTCCAAGCAGGAACAACAGTCGTAGCCGAGGTAAGTCACAAACCCACCCTAAATTAAACTGTGCTCACTACTTCGGTAGCTTGGGACAGATCAGTCAGGCTTAACTTAAGAGGCAATGTCTAAAGTATGTGTGCAACACTTCAAACCGCAAAACAGTGAAAACACCACACAAAAAAATCCCACACCAGGTTATGGAAATGGATCTTAATTTAATGAACAAAACAAGACTAAAATGACAAAAATCCAAAAAGTAGACACATAATTATGAATTTTTATGGAATAAACTGCAATATAGTCCCTAAAAGTTAAAGCCCCAATGGGGGATATCTGGTCGCACTAGACCAGGTCAAATCCAAAAGTTCAGTCTGACTGCGATGGAGCGCTGGTCGAGCACAGTCCCAGATTAGTCCTGTTGAAGTTTTAGTTTCTCAAGAATTGTGCCAAGAATCCCTTTTGCAGAGACAAAGTTTGCCAGGAGCAAGGAGAGTATCGCTGATGATGGTCCGTGGGGCGCGAAGTGCTCGCCAAGTGGCGTGGACAGACAAGTTGGAGCCTTGTGAGCCGCAATACATCTTGTATGCAGTGACTAACCTGCGGCTGCTTGCGCTGGATTTCTGGGTGAGCACACAAATCCCAGCTATCACCCCCCAAACTTGTGATCAGAGACAGACAGGAGGCACCAAATGGCTAAGGCAAGAAAATGCCATCTTTCTGAAAGTGGCATTTTCAGAACTGTTATTTAAAATCAAACTAAACCATAAGTTAAGATTTTAAAGTAGGAGTCCAGAGACATCAAACATGAACACTTGTATCTTCCCATTTGGAAATTATGCTTATAAGATGTAATAAGGTAATCCTAATATCTTATGGGAGGTATAGGCCTTGCAGTAGTGAATAAAAAAAAATTGAGTTTTTCACTACCATGACATGTAAAACTTAAAAGTAAATGTCCACCTTTTTAAATACATTGTACCCTGCCATCTGGGCTGTCGAGGGGCTACCCTAGGGGGGACTTATATGTATTAAAAGGAAGGTGTGAGCCTGGCAAGAGGTTCATCTTGCTCTGCAATAGCAGGCCTGAGGCCTGAGACCTGTTTAAAGGGCTACTTACGTGGGTGGCACAATCCCTGCTGCAGGCCCACTAGTAGCAAATAATATACAAGCCCTGGGCACATGTAGTGCACTTTACTAGGGACTTATAAGTACATTAAATGTGCCAATTGGGTATAAGCCAATTCCACTACCTTTTTAAGGAGCGAGCTCAAGCACTTTAGCACTGTTTAGCAGTGGTAAACTGCACAGAATCCTAAAGCCAAAAAAATTGAATTCAGCAAAAGGTGGCGGGGGAAGGCAAAATGTCTGGGGGTGAACTTGCAGAAAGGGCCATTTCCAATAGCATGCTATTGGAGAGGTAGGTCAATCAAACAACTTTTTGTATGGGGTTTACACCAGGGGTTGGGAGTATGGTTGCCGAGTACAACCAGTCCCTGCGTTGCACTGATCAGCCCTTGGCAGTGGTGTTGCCACAAAGGACTGCTGCTCTTTTATTTTTTAAACCTTGGAAGGGTCACACTCAACACAAATTTTTATGGGGACCGCACAAACTGCAGATAAAACTGATGGGGCCACTTACAGTGAGAAAGAATGCATGCTGACACATTATAAAATTAGTATTTGTGTGTGTAGTTATGGTACAGCTGCACTTTTCATGGAAAAAACACTTTTTGATTTGCCCATACCGATTTCTGTTAACCCAGACAGCTAAGATTGGGAAATTTGCATAATTACAGGGCTAAAACTGTTTAATGGATTAATAAAAGACTGCATGAAATTAGAACTTTACACAACACATACTTTTCTGCAACTTTGCTGTACAGTGCTGTAATTTTTTTTTCTGCAGCCCCTGCTTGTCTTCACTTTACCTTTACTCTGTAAAGTCCACATCTCTTCTCTACTTCCTCTCTCCACACTCCATGTCTGTCTTCACTATCGCATCTCCACACACACTGGCTCACCTATTGATATATTGTGAGGTTAGTGGGCAGAGGCAAAGAGTGAGTATGGTTTACCCAAGATCAAATAGTTTGTTGAAGGAGGACTCTCAATACTAGTTGTTCCAAAGACTAAAGCTTTACCATCATATTACATTTTGGTAAGTAGACTATGAGACTAGGCACTTCACTGCCTCTCCTCCACAGGTAATATTCAGTCCAGTTAATTGTTTTAACGAAAAACTAGCAAGTTTTAGATTGATTCTAAATACTCCCACAACTAACACCGTTTGGCAAATTGTGTGATCTTCATAAATCGCTATTTGAAATTATTCCTCTGCTCTTTTTGTGGCATCAATCAATCAATCAATGGACAGGTCTTGGATAGCGCGGCTTCTCACCCCGAGGGGTCTCCAGGCGCTGGTGGTCTGTCTGAGCCTCGGTCAAAGAGCCAGGTCTTGAGCTGCTTCTTGAAGTCCTTCAGATAAGGGGCGGTTACAAAGTGGAGGGGGAGGTCCTTCTAGGACCTGGCAGCGAGGTAGGTGAAGGAGCATTATCCACATCGACGTCTGCGAATGTGGGGTGTGAGGGCCAAAGCGAGGATGGAGGATCGGAGATTCCTAGTTGGTGATGTAGACGGGTCCGGACTTGTGGAGGGCTTTGTAGGTGTAAATTTGGAGCTTGAAGAGGCATCTTTTTTGGATGGGCAGCCAGTGGGGAGCTCTGAGGTGGGAGCTGATACTGATTCTTCTGGGGAGGTGGCGGATGAGTCGTGCCGCCGAGTTCTGGATGGTTTGGAGGTGGTTCAGGAGTTTTTGGGTGGTTTCGGCATAGAGTACGTTGCCATAGTTGAGTCGGCTGGCGATAAGGGCCTGGGTGACTGTCTTCCTGGAAGAGATGGGGATCCATCAGAAGATCTTGTGGAGCATGCTGAGGGTGAGGAAGCAGGAAGAAGAGACGGCGTTAATCTGTTGCTTCATAATCGGGTGACAGTCCAGGATGATTCTGAGGTCGCAAGCTTATTTATTTATTATTTATTTATGAAGCTTGTAAAGCGCACGGCTACCCCCAGAGGGGGTGTCCCGGCGCTGTAGACTGCAGACTTTGAAAGAGAAGCAATTTTAAGGGATGGTGAACAGCCAGGTTTTCAATTTATTACGAAAAAGAGATTCTGAAGGAATAAACCTAAGATCTAGTGGTAGGCTGTTCCAGAGTTTAGCCGTCATTACGGTGAAAGCTCTACCGCCCATTCTGGTGCGGCGAAAGCGAGGAACAGTAAGGAGACGTTGGTTGTTCGACCGCAGGGATCTGACCGATTGGGATAGCACAAGTCTCTTTCTCCAGTAACCCGGCCTGACCCATTAAGGGCCCGAAAAGCAAGAGTCAGCATCTTGAGCTGAATGCTACGGGAGATGGGGAGCCAGTGTAACTTCTTACGGTAGGATGCAACCGACTGACGGTAGGGGATATTACCTATCAGTCTCGCCGCCGCATTCTGAACGATCTGAAGACGTTCAATTTGGTACAAGGGGGCACCGGCATAGAGACTGTTGGCATAATCCAGATGTGACGTAATCAGGGCGTGGATGACAGTTCTACGTGCATCCAAAGGAAGGTACGGAAAGATCTTTCTAATCATACACAGTTTCCCGAAGCAGGCTGCCGTGACCTTATTAATTTGAGCTTTACAGGAAAGAGCGTTGTCGAATTGAAAGCCCAGATTACGAGCTGTTTGGACAGGAGTGGGAGGGGGGTTAAGCACAGTCGGCCACCACAGAGTGGCAGGTAGAGTAGTTTTCTGATTTAAAAAATAAGACCTCCGTCTTATCGGTGTTGGGCCTGAGATGATTAGAAGTCATCCAGGAGCATATATTGCCAAGACAATGGCGAAAACTGGCGAAACTGGAGTCAGAGTGATCTCTAAAGGAAAACATAAGCTGAGTATCATCAGCATAAGAGATCACTCTGACCCCCCAGGACTCCACCACCTCGGCCAAAGGGGCGAGGTACACGTTGAAAAACAGAGGGCTCAGCGCAGAGCCCTGAGGCACACCACAGAGGAGGGGTTTACCCTCTGATTCGAACGGTTTGAGAAGAACCTTCTCAGTTCGTCCTGTAAGAAAGGAGGCAATCCAAGATAGAGCGGCGCCACCCAATCCAATCTGCCTCAGACGATCCAATAGAATTTCGTGGGACACCGTATCCAAAGCGGCGGATAGGTCGAGGAGGACCAACATGGCCTCCTCGCCCCTATCCACACACTCCCGGATCGTCTGAGACCTCTAATAGAACAGTCTCAGTACTACAACAAGCTTGACTGGTGGGGGTGGGTGAGGGCCACCATGTGTCATCCCATGGGGAGGGCTTCTTTCCGAAGATGACTATCAGAGTTGAGGTTGAGGCAGTTGGTCTTCATCAAGGTGGAGATGTTTCTCATGGTGTGTTGGCCCTTGTGCAGCTGGTGTCTTCTGTGGAGGATTGGACGAGATGGGTGTCATCAGTGTAGGAGATGATCTTGAGTTCGTGGGTGTGGGCGATGTCTGCCAGAGGTGTCATGTAGGTGTTGAAGAGGGTGGAGCTGAGGGAGGATCCTTTGGGTACGCCGCTAAAGATGTCTTTGGGTGCAGAGGAGAAGGGTGGTAAGTAGATTCTCTGTGTTCAGCCGGAGAGGAAGGAAGAGATCCATTTGAGTTTGTTTCCCTGGATGCCGATGTAGTGGAGTCTGGTGATCAGAGTGTGGTGGGAGATGGTGTCAGAGGCTGAAGAAAGGTTGAGAAGGATGAAGACTGCTGTTACACCTTGGTCGAGAAGGCGTCTGATGTTGTCAGTTGCTGCAGGGTGGTCTCGGTGCTGTGGTTTGTTTTGAAGCAAAATTGTTAAGGGTCAAGCAGATTATTGGTCTCAAGGTAGTCTGTGAGCTGGCGGTTGATGCTTTTAAGACTTTGGCAGGGAAGGAGTGAGTTTGGGTTGTAGTTTTTGAGTTTGTGGGTTTGGCAGAGGGTTTCTTTAGGAGGGGCTTAACCTCTGCATGCTGCCAGATGTTTGGTATGGTGGCTGTGGTGATGGAAGTGTTGAGGAGTTCGGTGAGGGGTTGTTCAATGATTTCTCTTCCTAGTTTGTAGATGTGGTGCAGGCAAAGGTGTGCGGGAGATCCAGAGTGTATGGAGTTCATGATAGAGATAGTGTGTGTGAGGGGCAGGCAAGGGTGCTGAAGTGGTTGAGGCCGGTGGGTTGGGGGTCAGAGTTGCAGTAGATGTCGGCGATTGTTCGGTGAAAGTAGTCTGCCAGGTCATTGCAGAGGGCTAGGGAGGGGCGGATCGTGTTCTCCGTGATGGAAGGGCAGGAGAATTTGCGGACTATGCTGAACAGTTCCTTGGTTCGCTTGGCGCTTGCTTCTATGCTGTTGAGGGCTTCTTTCTTGGTCTCTCTGAGATGGTGGTAGTAGTTGTTGGGGCGGATCTGTAGGAGTAAAGGTTGGTGGAGGTCTTGTTGGCTCGGCAGTGTCTCTTTAATTTCTTGCACTGTTGATTGAGGGTCAGTAGCTCCGGGGTGAACCAGCTGGTCTGTTTGGGGAGTCTGTTGTTGATGGTGTTCTTCAGGGGGGCTATGGTGTCGGCAGCTGAGGAAGTTCTGGATGTTGTTTTCGACTGAGTCCCAAGGGGCGGGTCTTGTTACTTTAGGGCAGTGGGTGGTTCAGGAGTCTAGTCAAAGGACTTTGTGGACCGTCGATAGTGAACTAGACGATGATGTGGTCCGTCCAGGTCAGGTCAGTTCAGTGGTTTGGGAGAATTTGGTTCTCTCAAAGGTGGAGAAGATGGGGTCCAGGGTGTGACCGGCTCTGTTTGTGGGGGTGGTGACCAGTTAAGAAAAACCGATGATGCTCTTATTTTTGAGCAGTGTGGTGGATTTGGAGTCGTCGGGGTCTCCTAGGTGGAAGATCAGTGGTTGGAGTCAATGGCCAGAGGGGGTTACGAAGACCGAAATGGCAGTGCAGAAGCTGGGGCTTGCCAGGAGGTCTGTAGGCGAGGGTTCCTCTGATGGTGGTGTTGGAGTCTGGTTTGATCTGGAAGTGTTCCATGATAGGTGTCATGTCGTCGTCAGCAGTGCAGTTGAGGGAGTCCATGTGGACGATGGTTATGCCCTCGCCGAGTCGGTCAGGGCGGTCACGGTGGGTTATCTTGTGTATGGGGGTTGCTGGGATGGCGATGTCAGGTTCTGAGGCAGGGGCGAGCCAGGTTTCTGTCATGAACATGGCGTCTGGTGAGGCTGGTTATGGTGTCTCAAAGTGATCTGAGGTTGAGTAATGTGCAGTAGAGTTGAGGCATGTGGTTGGATGTATGATGGGTGGTGGTCTTGTGGGTATTCTCATTACAGGAGAAGCAGCTGTGGTAGCAGGTGAAGAGTCCTCTTGCGGAGCATGGTGAGGCGATGTGGCAGTTGGTGGCACGGGTTTGTTTCCGAGGTTGCGGATCTCGTTGGAGGAGTATCGAAGGCGGGCTGTAGGTCCAGGGGTCCAGGCGCTAGGCGCGTTCTAGATGTGGACAGGCTTGCCTTTGGCATGCCGGTTGCGTACCCGCTGCACGTGTCTGCTGTGTGGCTCCAGCTGCCATTAAGTAGCTCAAGGTGGGCGGGTCAGTCCGGACAGCAGGAGGAAAGAAGGAACCAGAACGAGCCGGTTAGCCGCTGAGGAGAGTGGCCGACTGGGGGGGGGGGGGTGGGGGCAGAGAATAAAATAAAACTGGTGAGAAGGGAAAAGAGGAAAAGGAAAAGAAAAAGAAAATCAGGGCAAAGCGGGATAAAAAAACGCAGTGGTCAGCGTGGGACCAAGGCAGCAGGAGGCCTGCAGGAGGTTCGAATGTAAGTGAGGTAGGAGAACTGGGAGCGGTACCTCGGTACCATTGCAGCGGCGGGGGAGTGGGGACCTCAACCAGGGGAGGTAAAGGGCAGCTTGGCAGTAATTAGAAGCAATGTAAAAGCTGCTAAATGTGTACTTAAAAAATATTACTAACATCCTAGTACCTGAGGTAGAGACCACAGTGTACAGTCTCCGACATATTACCCAAGTGCATTATGGTGGTGAATGTATAGCCTTTAGGGCAGATAGCAGTATGCTGCAGTCAAGGGTTTTCTATTTCGTGCTCCAGGTTCCCTCTCCCCTGCTCCAGGTTCCCTCTCCCCTGCTCCAGGTTCCCTCTCCCCTGTTCCAGTTTCCCTCTCCCCTGTTCCAGTTTCCCTCTCCCCTGCTCCAGTCCCCTCCCCCTGCTCCAGTCCACCCCCCTCTCGGGTGCTCCAACCCCGCCCCCCACCCCTCCTCGGGTGCTCCAGCCCCGCCCCCCCTCTCCTGTGCTGCTCCAGCCCCGCCCCCCTCTCCTGTGCTGCTCCAGCCCCGCCCCCCTCTCCTGTGCTGCTCCCGTCCCCCCTCTCCTGTGCTGCTCCCGTCCCCCCCTCTCCTGTGCTGCTCCCGTCCCCCCCTCTCCGGTGCTGCTCCAGTCCCCCCTACCTCTCCCGTGCTGCAGTCCTCTCTCCCACCACCACGGGTTCCACTCTTAAAGCTCATAAAGGATTGACATATCCTCCCTACAGATTGCTTTCCCTGCCAGGCCCTTCGAGGCCAGAAGGGCAATATGGGAGAGCCCGAAGGACTGGTGTGTTAACGTGTGTGTGTGAGGTGGGGGCTGTGTTTTTGGCTGATTGTGGGCCTCTTTATGATCTGCTGGACCATTTGTTACTGTCGAAATGCCACAGCCTCGCTCACCGTACAAAACACCTATACAGCGTGTTAATTAATACAAGTTCAAAACTGCCCGAATTTACAAATTTGGGCCACTTTTTTAGTTATCTGATTTGCTGATGGGGGGGGGGGGGGTCCACTTTTATTTTGGGGCTTGGTTTATTTTACGTTCCAGTACGACCCTTCCTTTCTTCCCTCAATCCATCTTTCTGCCATTCTTTTCTTTCCTTACTGTCTTCCCTCAGTCCTCCTGTCTTTTCTTTTCCCCCTCTTACTTTACTACCAACGTTGTCCTTTCTGTATTTTTCCCCATCCATCTGTATTTGCCATCCATATTTCGTTCTATCCTTTTTTTTTTTTTTTTTTTTTTTTTTTTTTTACATCTACTCCTCCTTTTTTTTACACATTCATCCTTCCTCCCGCTCTGGCTGCTAACGTAGGGGTTTTATGACGCCCCTGCCCTTGGAAGCTAGAAGTGTCATCTCTTGCTACTCCTGTGATGAGGGTAAGAACTGGCAGGACAAGTGGGCCCCACCACCTTCACCTGATGGCACTAGTCACACTCTAGGAAGATTTTGAATTTACAAAAATAATTACAGCCGTTTTGTGAATCCCCCTTCGTACACACCTGATCCAAAGGTGAGATCAGACTTCCTTGAACCCCAGCTGATGGGAGAGGTGAGGCACGGGTTCTTGCCTGGGGCGGTAGGGCTCCGAGCCCCACCTTTGCATTTGTTTCAGATATTGTTTTTGCCAACCAAGCAGACGCTGTTTTCGCAGCGGTTGCATGAAGCATGTCAGAAGACTGATGAGTAAAAGTGCAAATAGCCGCCCCACCTTGTGCCAATAGAGACGTAAACATCATGTGAGAATGGTAGCTGAACGTATGACACCCCCACACAGTTCTGTGTTGACCTATTGCTGATCCCTTTGTTGTCGCAAACAGTCACCTGGTTACACACAATGTGTTGGCTGTCTGCGGTTCAAAAACACCTTGATGCCAGTAATGTTGCGAAAGATCAAGCCCCTTGCAACTGTCTAAAGGTGAATTAAAGTGCTGTTGTGCAAGAGTGCTGTGCAGTGAAATCAGCAAAGGCTGGCTTCCATACTTGCCATGATACTTGTTCTGTATTTTCTTGCATTGTTTTATTGATATACATTTAACATATGTTTAATCTCTCCTGCAAGACTGTATGCTAGTAATAGGTCCTTTTTAAAAATACTTTTTCATGCCACACTTCAGCAGTTTCCAAGCACTTTAAAAGCTAGTGTTGCTCGTGCTCAGTTTAATGGTAATGATGTTGAGAGGGGACAAAAGGGAGGGCTTGGGTCTTCAAATGGCTGGAGGGATGCTTTAGCTATTGATGGCTTCTACTTGTGACTTCGAAGCTGAGGTCTTCATCCCACGGTACTCCTGGTTTCGTACTCTGGGTATGATGGGTGCGCCCTCACCAAAGAACGCACGGCGTTCCAGTGTTTTCAAGGAGGTGTGTTGGACCTGGGATCTGGAATATTGTTTTAGATCCATTTAGTTTGAGGCGGCTGCCCACCATTCATCCTACATTGATTTTGAGGCCACAGCTCACAGCTTTGAATTAGTTGGGCAGACCAGTGACTGTTGGGTACATCTGGGTGTCTCCTGCATAGTCGTGGAAGTGCTGTGGTAGTGGCACAGCTGGTCAAAGGGCAGCTTATGCGACTCTGCATTGTGGAAGATGCGCTCTCCCAGCCTCACTCACTGTGCACATTCTTCTGGGAAGGACTTGCACCATCTGGCCGCCTAGTTTGAGATCTTGGCTAAACTTTGTAGTCTGTGGGGGAGGATGTCGAGTCTACGGGGTCGATTGGGTCTGCAAGGTTTGACTGTGTCACCAGGCTGAGTGACCCCACATCTGCTAGTTGAAGTCGGCTGTGCCACACGCTTACCAGTGCAGTTGCTGTTTTGTGTTTGAACTACGACGAGTGCCAAGGATGTCCTATGGGTCAGTGATTCTTGAATTTGGAGGCGACTGCTCTTTTGAGGTCCATGCAATCCTGCGATAAGGTTGTGGTTATTGCAGCCTGCGGGTTCTAGATTGGGTTTTTGGTGAAGGTGTCATGAAGGAGCGCTTTAAAGTTACAAGCACTTCGCAGTCTCTGAGGCACATGTTAATAAATGTGGCCAATTGGTGTCTGCATGGGCTGCCTCTGTGGCAGGAGGACAGAGGCAGCCTGAGTCTGCCAAGTGCCAGCTTTAGAAAAGGAAAAGCTTGTCATCGGGTGTCACATGCATGAAGTAGAACTGGTTGGCATTGTCTGACCTGGATGTGAGGGCGGTAGCTTCTACTGTTGGCAAACCTGACTTTTTCGCACATTCCCAGTGAAGAATGTTAGCAGGGTGTTGCACAGCTCCTTTGCTAGGACTATGGTTGTTGCACAACACCTTGTGTTACGATAATGGGAACTGCACAGCTCCTGTGTTAGGATTATGGATGAGGCGGTGCACTGAGGACCAATTAATGTTTTCAGTAAAGAGCCCACATGTTCCTTTTATTTGTTGGAGAACTCGTTTTTCTTGATGATGAAGATGGCTTGGCCTTACTGCGTGCATTCCTTCTTAGAAATAGTAGTGAATCAGGTTTTATTTTGTAGCAGACACACTCTAGTTTGCAAAATTCTGTTTTGAGTTGTCGGACTTCTGTAGTGGTGTTCAGATGTCCTCCCTTTCAGGGCACAGATGATTGAGTCGACTGAGGTTCGAAAGAAATTACACAGGTTCTTTCAATATGGTCTCAAAGGTGCTTGGGAGGAGTTTTATTTATTTATTTATTTTTGGGCGGGTCTGCCTGATAGTTATTTTGATAGAGTATTGCATGGAGGAAGGTGATGCTGGATGAAAGGGTCAGACCACGGTGATGGTTGCGACTTGAAATTCATGTTCAAGACTAGTGTCCTGGCAGTGGTCTCCACTGTGATGTTGATGTGGAGGGAGTTTCAAGTTGTAGGCTCTCGCACATTTCCAATAAATCTTTTAAATACCATCATCTCCTTAAACCAGAAATGAAGGTCTCCTTCTTTGAGGATGCGGCAGCAGGTGTGGAGCGGATCCATCATGCAGGTAGAGGAGCACTCCTCAAAGTTACTGGCTGGGGCTGGTGAGTGGTAGCAAATGATGTGATTAAGATTAAAGTTGTTGGTTGGGGTGACCCCATTGTCCACTGGTTCCCAACTTTAGCTTTTTGATAGTTTGAGGGAGGATATGGAGAGTAATTGTTGGGACGGGAAGTCTCCTGCAGTGCTTCCCCTGCCTTATGCTGATCTCCAGGCAAGCCACTCAAAAGCTACTGTATGGTTTCTAGATCCCTACCTCAGTGAGCATGACAATCAAACATGTCCACTGAGGGTCTCCCTGTTTACATGGATTGAGACCCTAGAGCTTGGCTCTGAGGTCGAGGGGGCATGCCTAGTGCACCCCTATTTTTCAGAGAGTGGCGACTGCCCTCTCTATGAAGGCTGTGGTAGACTGACAGTGGTGAAAGCAATAAATCTATAGTCAGGAGGGGTGAGTCCCTAGGCACCCTCCTGACCAAGTCTGTGCAGTCTGCTATGCCTGTGGTCCTGTTGCCTTTGTCTACCTAACATGTGTTTGAGAGCCCGTGGGTGTACTGGGGAAGAATGGTGAGCTGAGCCAGTGTGAGGAATGTGAGCTGTTCTGCTGGGCATCACAGCTCCCCCTTGCCCCTCCCCATTTCCTTGGAAAGGCCTGGTGGGCTGGGGTAGATGCTCAGCTCTTATCTGGGTTTAGCTGCACTAACTCTGCTAAGAGGACCCTCCCCCACTGGTCAGTGCCTCCTGGGCTGGAGTTAATTAAAATTCCTCTTTAGGGATGCACAGGCTGGTACCAGAAAAACATGGAGGGAAATTGTGCATGCTTTAGCCATGCATTGAACATGCCTTGAAGGGTTTGTGATTGGAGGTGTATTCAGGATGCAAAAGTAGCAGACCCTCTGATTGGATGAGCCTATCAATCAGAGGTGATAAAAGTCTGGCCTGAATGGTCAGCTGTTGTTCAAGACTGGTCTATGACTGAGGAGGCGGCCACACCAGGTCCGTCTGAAGATAGCCAGGCGCAACCCGCAGTGTGAAGGCAGGAGATAAGACACTGTTCACTGCTTCTGGAACTAAGGCAGTTTTCTCTATGACGGATGGAGTCTGCTGCCAAGAGTTCAATGAGAATCCAGGACATCAGCAACATTGGAGACCAGCTGTTTCTGTGAGACTTGTGGAGCATGCGCTTTTGAATTGCTGACAGCTGCCCAAGGTGTGGAAAGGAAGCTTACAGTACATCAAGGGAGTTGGTGTCGAAAGGAAGCTTGCGGCACATCAAGGGAGCCAGAGAGGGGGAAGCTTGATTCTAGTCCTTGACGGTGAGGTCAAATCCCCTCTAACCTCCTCCCCTGCGCTGTGGGAGCCTGTACAAGCAGTAGCTGGGAATAGAGGCCAGTGAAACAGGCCCCCACCTTTCTTTTTGTGATCTCTGGGGGTATCAGGGTGAACTGGCACTCTGTCCAGCCACTACCGTCCTACAGCTAGCCAATGGCTACTGGACTAGTGGGACTCCAGTAAACTGTACCAAGACATCAGGCACATGTGGTCAGATCCCTGACACCACTAGAGCGGTGTCCTCACTCACGACGGGAGGGCACTTCTGTTGCTTTGGGTGGGGGCTATGGGGCTGATCAAGAACATTTGACTTCACATCATCTGCTGAAACTATATCCTTTCAATCCAAAGATTGGTATCCAGGCTCTAGTGAGTGAGAGCAGGCCTGTGTAACACGGTCTGTAATATGCAATGCTTATTGTGTGTTTTCATGTTAACTGTGTTTTTATAGTGCTTGGCGTCTAGGCGCTACAATACTGTTTGGGGTCAGAACTCTGTCCCAGAGGGTTGTAGAGGCATCTGGTTTTCACTGTTTATCCTAGTTTTATGTGTAGCATAATTATCTTGTGTGTATTAAAGTACTTTTCTTTTTTTAAAGTAAAGCACTGACTGGACATTGAGTTTATCAGCTGGTGGTACGGTGTGTACTGTATTCTGAATGTCTCACCCCACCTCACCTCCTTGAGTAAGCCTTGGACTGCTCTGTCTCGCTACCCATAGAGAGTCAAGTGCTGGAGAGGAGTACTTGGTTTTCCAGTTTTGGGTCCACTAGTACTGCGGCCCCAGGACACCAGTGGGGAACACTCTAGTTGATGCGATTGGAGCGCAGTTACCCCTGAGTGCCCTGGTGCCCAGGAAGCCGGGTCTAACAGTAATTCTCTGTGTAATGTGGCTCCTCCTCTCAGTGACCTGTGGTTCGGTTGGTGTGGGGGAGGGAGTAAGTTGAGGGTCCAAGGTGCTCTGTAGTAGATTTGTAGAATGAGGTTTCTGTAACAAGGAGGATGTAAGGAGATAATGTATGACTGTAGTGCATGCGTGGTGACGTGATATTAGTTACTCAGTGTTTCATAGTGTGCATAAATTGTGTGTGTGTGTGTGTGTGTATATGTATATATGTGTGTGTGTGTGTGTGTGTGTGTGTTTATATAGGTATATATCCTCACAAAAAATGTCTCCAAGTGACAGGAGCCCTCATCCTTGCAGGGCACCTTTGAGCCGCCCTGCAGGGATGGGGGCTCCCGTCACTTGGAGACATTTTTTGTGAGTATTTTACGTGGGGAGCATGTCCCTCTTCTCTTCGCGAGACATTAAAGGATTTCCAAATGATTCACTCACGGAGGAGAGAAAGGTAGAGGAGGAGTACTCTCTCTTCTGACTCTGGCTGGTTTGGACATTTTAAAGGAACACTGTTCATCAAAGGCAGCTGAGGAGAGCAAGCTGCAACTTATTTACAAAACGTGACTCAATTTTTTAACCCACGCACTGATATGCACTTATGCTTTTGAAGTCTGTGGGGTTCAAACACTCTTAAGCACGTATTTTTAAATCCTAGGTCTTCGTGAACACTGATGGTGCATTGTGGTAATAGCAGGATTACTCCTGGTCACGTGTTTACAACTATTTAGCATGGACTCTTTGGCACTACTGACTTGCTCTCCTGTGACCAAGGCTGGAGTCGCAGTCGAAACGCATAAGGGGAATGAGCTGCCTGTTCCATTTGGAAATAAAAATGCCAACAAGTCATTGGCGGTGGCGGTGGTGGTGGCGGTGGTGGTGGGGGCCGCGGTGGTGGTGGTTCCTCCTCCTCCCATGGCGACCTCAGCCCTGATACCGAGGACTGATGCCCCTGGGGAAGGCGTGGAGTAGTAAGGATCATGTGGGCCAAATGAACCCACCGCTGCCATGGTGCTAGTAACACCAGGGGGATAGAAATATCCTAAATACATTACGTTTGGGTCTGGTGATTTGCTGTGATGCGGGCACTACTTGATAGTTCAAGTGATTGGCAGTTTACACAGGCATTACAAAAATATATATGTTGAAAGATGCATGGAATTTTCATCTTGATTTCCACATGTGATGTGTTGGTTCCTCTGCAACCCTCCACTCATTTTTCCACATTGAAAAAAGTGCATCTTGGCAGCATGCTTGCTGTGTTCATCCTAGCTGATACCAGTATGAAAGGCCATCTTGTCTGATGGGTAAACCTCACTGTGTTGCTGTTTTCCCCACTAATGTCTGGTGCACATCATCAAAGCAGAGGAAGAATTGAGTCTGAAATAAACTTAATTGTGCTGCTTTTATCCTTACTGTTGTTGCAGTTAAAACACAACTGTTTTTATTGTAACTTTGTTGTTGGTCGGTGGAGCTGGTTGTTTTACTTGTGCACCTCTCGAGTTAAGAGAAATCTAAATTCGAGTATGTTCACCCCACCGTCTCTCCTCCCCAGATCCAACTGTGGCAGATTCGTGACTTTCCATAGTCTATACTTGGATCTCTGTAAGGCTGCCCGGGGGGGGGGGTCGCGCAGCGGCCCGCCCCTTGGAGGGCGGCCGCCTTAGTGCCACAGGAAGGCACAGGGGTGGGAGGTCGAGTCCCTGGGCTAGTCCGGGGGAGACCCCAACAGATAGCTGTTTCCGGCGAGGGCGGGCAGGAGACAGGGGTACTTATACTGTCTCCGCCCCCTCCTCGTCCTCTTGTCCGCTCGTTCGCCTTTTACACAGCAACGGTCGCTGGCTGCTCGTCGCTGTGTCCCGGGATTCACGCCGCATCGGTCATCGTTGCTGTCCCCTTAACGGTGAGTCTTGTTGCCTCCACTCCACCCCGGCCCCGTCCCTGGGCAGTACCAGGCGACGGGGCCCTGTGGCTTGGATGACCACGGGCGGAAGGGGCACAAGATCAAAGCGGGGGCCTAATTTGTATGTAGTGCGGCGCTGATTGGGTCGGCGACGAGCAGTGTAGTTAAGCGCCTGGGGGGAGCGGGAGCATTATTCTCCTCGGTTCTCCGTCGGAAGGTCCAGCGTGTAGGGCACATTGGTGCCGAGAGTCACTGTGGTAATGGGTAAGGCCTGGTACTCTTACTCGTCAGGTTACAGGTTCCATGTCCCTTGATTCTGCTCGATTATCTTTCTTTCGCCTGCAATCCCGTTTTAAGCAGTAAACCCCACTCCCCTCACCCCCGGGCCCGCCCGCGCATCGGGCTAGGCTCCGTAAGGTTTGCATTGCGCGGCATGCTGTGTCATTTGGTAGAGCATGACCCACTTAACTACAGTGTAGTCGAGCGACTGCGGGCGCGTGTTGGGGGAGCGGGAGCAGTAATATCCTCGTTTCTCTTACTCTCAAGGTTACAGGTGTAATGTCGGGGATTTTCATCTAGATTTCTTTGCCGGCGATCCCGGGTAATTAGTATACCCTCCTCCACCAGCCCGCGTATCGAGCTAGGCTCCGGAAGGGTTGGCACTGCCACGGCATGCGGTTTGACACTGGACGATTCGAGCGTGCGGGCGGGGCCACAAGCTGTTCACTCACCCTCCAAACCCCCCCCCCGCGGGCTCCGAAGTGTGCCTTCCTTGGTATTGACCCGTCGGCTGCGCCACCGCCAAGTGTGAGTGAGGGACGGCAGCCCTTCGAGGCACAGTGCGAACGGGGTCCGTCGGCCACGCGGCTGCGGCCAGCCGGGGGGGGCGGGGGGGGTTGAGCCCCGCGGCCTCAACCTGGGTGTCGGACCTGGTGCCTCACTTAATGAATGGCAGTAAATGCGCAACGGGTGTCAAAAGTACAACGCTCCGAGTTCGCGCTCGCTCATTTAAAAAAAAAAAAATATATATATATATATATATATATATATATATATATATATATATATATATATATATATATATATATATATATATATATATATATATATATATACACATATACATACATACATACATATACACATACATATACACATATACATACATACATACATACATACATACATACATACACACATACATACACACATACACACACACACACATACACACACACACACACACACACACCGGGTCGCTGGTTCATACCCGGTTCGCGTGTATTTAATCGAGCTTTGATGTCGTGCCACATCTTGTGTCCTGGGCAAATCACTTAATCTTCCCGTGCCTGTATGGGTTTAAACACAGGGTCAGAAGAGTCCCAATAACCTTCGGGGCGAGTACATGTTATATGAATAGGCACAAATAATCGAACAACCTGCCCCGGGGGCTTCTAGGGGCTTGGGTAATGAAAATGCGATGCTAATGGAGGCGCTCGCACTGCGCCCCTTTGTACGGTGAATACGATGCCCAGGTAATGTGCTCCCATACCGTGGGACAATTTTGTGTCCGATCGGTATTACGGCACTGGCGCGACATAGTAGCGAAAGGTCGGTTGGCTGCACTAGAGGTCTGAGACCAAGAGCTATGCTCGACAGAACTCTTCTTGTTTACGGACGCGATGCAATGCTCGCAATGTCCGATGATCGCGTACCGGTTGGTTGGCTGCACAACAGGGTTGGGACCAAGAGCTATGCTCAATGGCAAGTCTTGGGCCTGAGTACCGCAAACGCTGACAGAGTGACATACGTTGGTTCACTCAAAACCCTTCTTGATTACGGACGCGGTGCAAGGCTCGCAATGTCCGTTGAATGCGTTCGGCGCTCTAACACCTCCGCTAATTGGCGCGTTATATTAGGTAACAGGTTGGCTGGCTGCCTATCGGGGCTATGCGCGAGGCATGAAAGCGATGGGCACAAGAAACTGCCGCCAATTTCTGCAAGTCGGGTGAGTCACGTGGACCCATGGCTTGAAACCTGACCCACATGTAGGCATTGTCCACCTCGAGTCTATTTGGTACGGCGCACTCATGCGGCCCTATAATACGTTGGCATGCAGGAAGGGGTAGGGAAACGCCCCGCAAGGGGGGGCGCTATGTTAAGGAGACAATGGGGGGCCACAATGGCTGTTGCAGGGGAAGGGTGGTGGGGATAGAAGGGGAAGAAGCGCCACGGGGCGGCCGAAGTATCTAGATCTATCCCTGGCATCTCCAGCCTTTGCCATGCTTATCTTGGACTTGAAACAGAGAGCTAGGCTGGCACCACGATGAAGGAAGAGATATTCCTTCATCTGGGTGGAGGACCCCGCTTAAGCTGTCAGACGTCTGCCTTGTCTAATCCCATGACATGGGTCTATCTCACTTTGTTAGCGGCTCGCTCGCGCAGCTAGCAGTATACTAATAGGCGTCCTTCTGACCACCCCCCCTACCGGAACGTGCTTCACGTGCCCCCCCCAGAGCATCAGCCCAAAAGGTTAAATGGGCCTCTACCAGGAACTAGGCCGCAGTCCGTAGGATTTGACCCTAGCTCCGGTGTACAACAAAACAAACAAAAAAAAAACAAAAAAAAAAAAAACCCCACTTCTATGTGCTGTGCGCCTGTTATTCCTTTGGTCTCTCGGTGACCACTTCACGCACGCAATGCCAGGGGCAGGCTGGGGGCGGGAGATTGCATAGCGCGCGCTTCACCCGATTCGGGGATATTAGCGCTTTTTGCATTGCAACAGTTGCCTCACATGCTGGGACGTACGCATAGGAATATGCCTAGGAACGCAGTATGGCGTCGTCGTTGAACGCTGCGTCTTTTCAGCTCAGTTAAGCGCGGGCGGGGCTCCCAAACTGCCATGGTGCAATTTCTGACATGTATGTCTCATTGGCTTTAATATACTGGCGATAAGTGTCACTAACACTTGGGTAACTATCACTCTTGGCAAATAAAGTCACACATACCAAAATTCACCTTCGGCAGTATTGTTCAATGTTTTGACCCCTCTCTGGTGCCATCCATATTCGAACTAGATCATCGATGGGTGTATTAAAAGTCAGGGTATCATGCAGCGCGTCGGGATTTGGGGCTCGGTCACGTGCGTGTGGTCAGCCCAGAGGGCCTAATTTTCGCATACTGGTCAGACAGCTGTGGGTTGTCCTCTGAGCAGCGGTCTGCTGGCAATGTCTGCGAATGTGTTAGACATGGTGAGGGAGGCCAGGTTCGGGAACTGAACCCTGGATATGGTTTTGAGCCTTATTGCATCAACTTCTTGTTACGGGTATACATTCTACCTTGGGTACTGTTGCTACACGGGTATCTGAGTTACAGCGCCTTCATTAGAGCACTATTAGTAGGCGTTGTGCAGTTGATAGGCGGGACACATCACTGTTATTGGGAAAGGTTGGTCGGTTGTTTCCTTCCCTTCAAAAGAGTGTGGGACATATGGTCCAATTTCCGTGACGGTATAAGTTAATTCAATGTAGAGTAGAATTATAGAGCAGGGATGAGCGTGCAGATGGAATTTTGGTATGTTATTGGGTTACCTGCATGATAGCGTCATTCAAATTACAGCCATGGATCGTGAGGTTGCTAGTTTAGATGCCATCAGTAGGTTTGATGAAAGGGAAGCCTGTCCAGTAAATAAAATGTTAGAAGTGGGTATGTCAGCACTGGAGGGTAAATGTGTTACTTTGCCTGGGCTCACCAGTAATGACTACGGCTCTCACATCCTCATCGGGATGGGCACGGGGCCCGTATGTATCCCATGTGCAGTTTGATGCAAATAATATTTACATTGGAAAGGGCCTGGGAGTGTAAAACTTTAGTAAGTTTGGCTAGTAGTGTTGGTGTCCCGGCCTTACCAGGCATGAGCGGCGGCATTTTCAAGAGGATATGCCTGTTAGCCATAATGATGACTCATTTATCCCATGCAATGAAGAGGCACGGTCAAGCCAGTACTGATGATGGGAGATGGGAGGTTGATTGATAGAATTCCTGCGGCAGCGGGGGACCTGGCCTGGTTTTGGGGGGGCTTGGTTGCAATTCCTTGTTTCTTGGCAAATGGGACCTAGTGGACTTGGAACACCTAGTAAATGCGCGGTGTGTTGGTGGCTGGTTGGTATGCCATAGCCAGCGCCTGAGCATGCGGGGTAGCCCTGCAGACCAGTTTCACTGTGGAAAACACTTGTAGCTGCGCATGGCTCCCTCGTTATGTCGGGGTCTTTTATATTAGCCGGGCTCTCCTGGGACGCTTCACCAATATGGTCGGGAGCAGGGGGAGCTGTCACTTTGCACCCAGCACCTAGGCTAAGCTAAGAGTTACGCCTAGTGTTGAGTGAGTGTTAATGTAACCTGGTCGTTCATTGGGGCTCCTTAGGGTAGGAGGACCTAGCGGCAAGGAACAGCTAGGGTGGTTCACGTGTGCTCCAGCAATCGGGAGAAAGTTGCATCGCGGGCCCTGGCTCACACGGCAGTGGGCAAAGATCACACATCACAGGTGCCGAGGCCGGTTCTGATGCCTGGCATTGGGTTCCCAGGTTACTTCTGAAATGGCTAGGCCTTCAGATGCTTTAGGATGTCCGTTGTTTTTTACTGGATTGTTAAACGGTTGGTTATTTTCTGGGTCATCCGCGGGTGTAGAGCGTTCGGCTCTTGTTGTCTTTCATCGGGTTGGTTGATGCAGGATGGTGGTTTTTGGGCACAGCCACGTGGTGGTTCTTTCTGTGTCAGACTGAGGTTAGCCTTCGTTTAATCTCCCTGCTGGTCGCACATGGTTATAAGACGGGGGGCAACTAGCCCTGTGCTGATTGAGTTGTTACTACTGTATTAGTTTAAACACATCAGGTACGTGTAGTACTGTTATTTGCACACAAACAGTGGGTACTATAGGACGCATGTCCTCCTTTAAACACATCTCCAGTCAGGACTGCCCCTCCCCCCCCCCCCACCCCCCAATTCTTGAGCAATAGGGGTCCAAATACTGTGGGGCTGGCAGGTTTGGACAGAGGTTGGTGGCGAGCTCCCACATCATTCGGTAGGAGGATTTCATAGAGTCTTGGGGCAGGTCACAGGCCGCTTCCTCTCGCTGTGTTTGTTCTTCTAGATGTGGTCGCGTCAAATGACGGAGAGCAATAATCGCATGGTATATCTGGCCATGAAGGAACGCCAGGAAAGATTGTAGCGTAGGCAGATAGTGGTACTTATCGGGGACTGGATGTTGGTCTCAATGGCATGCCGCCATGCAAGGGGACCATGTACCTAGGTCACGTACATCAGGCAGTGACAGGTGAACGGGGACCATGTGTACTAGTATATACAGGAGTGGCCCCACCACGGTCGGTCAGATGGGAAGCTGTCATCTTGATTCTCACTGGATACCCTCACTCCATCACGCCTATCGCAAGCTGATGATGCCTGTTGACGCGGTTAGACCTGCTATTAGTTAGTACACTCACTGTGCCTTGGCTCGGTTTGTCTCGCATCAGGGCCAGTTTGGGGCTACTGGCGAGTTGTTTGCTCTACGGCTGAAGCGGGCGCTTCTAGAACAGGGCAAGATTGATCAGGCCAGGCAGCATGACAAAGGTCTTTTCGGCACGGGCAAAATGGTGCAGGCTGCGAAGTAGTGCCATTACAGAACATGGATTTGTCAACATTCAGCTAGGAAATGATTAGCAGCAGGAAGGTATTGAAGCATGGTGAGCAATTGGTTTTGGGTTCGTGCTCAACAGGAGCAAGGGTATTGCATTCTGTTCCATCAGGGTACGGGGACCGTCTATAGCACCAGATACTGTAATGCTGCCATTTTCGCCCTGGGCTGGGGTGTCAATGTCATCCAACTTTGCAGCCAGACTCTGAGCAGGCAAAGGCACACTTGCGGTGGTGCAACGGGCCCTCAGAGTAGAGTTAGATGTGTCATCATACCCCGCTATGACGCAGTGATGAAACATAGGTTGTGGCGACACACGCCAGGCACTTGAGGGCAGCTGGGGCGGGGGTGTGCCAGTGCCAAGAGGGTGCGGGTTGCCTGGGTAGGGCTGCTGGCTTGGAGGGAGCACTACTCGGATCGCCACAAGGGCACGTTTTGTTTCATAGAAGGCCATATTGTTACTTATGGCATGGTACCAGTTGCTTTAGTTATGCGCATGTTTCTTGGCAGTGTCAGAAACATACAGGACGCAATGCTGGTGGTTAGCCTGTTGGCTGTTCAGAGGTATTTTAGCTCAGCCATGGCCAAGCATGGGTTATAGGCCGGTGGTCTGCCCTGGGATTCGTGTTAACAGGCAGGTGAAGCAGCAGAACTTGGAGGGGCTTGGGTTTGACCTCGGGATACTAGGGCAGAGCCTGGTCGCTCACTTAGTAGCCCGCCCGTGAGTTCGACGAAACAGGTACCTTTGATGCGAGCATCGGTACCGGGTAACTTCTCCCGCCCTCCAGCACTGGCTGGCAGCTATGCAGGTTGTGGATTGGCCTTCCAACAGGGGCTTATGGTCCATAGGATTAAGGGAATCACCGGGGTAACACTCTGATAGCCACAATTTAGCAGGAGACTAATTGGCTTTCCCAGTATCCAAAATAGAGAAGAATTTTACACGTTGGTTCTCCTCTGTGGGCACCCTGTCCTGTCTCTCCCTGGTATACTAGCAGAATCTTGGGAGGGCAAGGGTTTACAGTTGGTGGTGACTGATGGAATATGATGGGCGTACTCCAGCTGAGTTGAAGAGGAAGTAAGGGCGCTTGCAACGCTTACCTCCTCCCGCATTGGCACTGTCAGGCAGGAGTGTCTTGTCAAAGGGATTGTTCTTTAGCCAGGCAAAGGCAACTTTGGACCATCGCCTATTCAAGGTTTAAGGTCATTTCAGTCAATTCCACGGGGGATTTTAGAATGGTTGGGGGAACCTGTCCTGATGGTACATGCTGGCCGTCGGCCCGGTTGGGCGGAGACTTGTTTTGGCTGGACCTGGGAGAAGTCCTAGTTTAGGCATGGATCTTTTCCTACTGGACCTAGGGGAAGCGTTGGCTGCAGCTGGTTGTAGGGAAATAGGTCTACCTTGGTGGGGGGCCCTGGTAGTGACGGTGGCCACTCCCAAGGCTGTGGAGGAGTTACAGGGCGATCCAGGGTCTGCACTTACCAAGGGGTACAGCATGCAGCAGCACCATGGGGTGCTAAGCCAGGATACCCAGGGATGTTTAGCGGGTCCCCTGGAAGAACGACGGCGCCCCGTTAACCGAAAGGCGGTTGTGGGTCTGAGCAACCGGGGGCTGCCATTTATGCTCCGCCCACCCATCACGGGGGGGCGTGTGAAGCATGTGGACTGGTGGTCCACGGATGGGAGGGGTGGACCCTCCCAATATTTGGTATACACCAGTTGGCGTTGCCATGGTGACTCTAGGCTTATCAGACGGGCAGGCGGCATAGGGCTGGCCTGCCCTGGGATCGCCCGTAAGATAACCCACCTTGTTTGCATATTGGTTATGCTAATAAACCTGCAGCAATATTTCTCCACTTACATTACAGTGTCGTGTGTTTTTATTTATGCACTTATGTCTTATGTGCTTTGTGATAACTGTTGCCGATATTGGCACTATGTAAGGCTGCCCGGGGGGGGGTCGCGCAGCGGCCCGCCCCTTGGAGGGCGGCCGCCTTAGTGCCACAGGAAGGCACAGGGGTGGGAGGTCGAGTCCCTGGGCTAGTCCGGGGGAGACCCCAACAGATAGCTGTTTCCGGCGAGGGCGGGCAGGAGACAGGGGTACTTATACTGTCTCCGCCCCCTCCTCGTCCTCTTGTCCGCTCGTTCGCCTTGCCCGCCCCTCCGCTTACCCGGCGTCCGGAGGGACAAAAGGGGGGGGGCAGGTTTTTTCTAACAATGTTACTTTGTGTTGCAGGAGGAGTTACAGGGCGATCCAGGGTCTGCACTTACCAAGGGGTACAGCATGCAGCAGCACCATGGGGTGCTAAGCCAGGATACCCAGGGATGTTTAGCGGGTCCCCTGGAAGAACGACGGCGCCCCGTTAACCGAAAGGCGGTTGTGGGTCTGAGCGATGGTCCAAAGTTGCCTTTGCCTGGCTAAAGAACAATCCCTTTGATAAGACACTCCTGCCTGGCAGTGCCAATGCGGGAGGAGGTAAGCGTTGCAAGCGCCCTTACTTCCTCTTCCACTCAGCTGGAGTACGCCCATCATATTCCATCAGTCACCACCAACTGTAAACCCTTGCCCTCCCAAGATTCTGCTAGTATACCAGGGAGAGACAGGACAGGGTGCCCACAGAGGAGAACCAACGTGTAAAATTCTTCTCTATTTTGGATACTGGGAAAGCCAATTAGTCTCCTGCTAAATTGTGGCTATCAGAGTGTTACCCCGGTGATTCCCTTAATCATATGGACCATAAGCCCCTGTTGGAAGGCCAATCCACAACCTGCATAGCTGCCAGCCAGTGCTGGAGGGCGGGAGAAGTTACCCGGTACCGATGCTCGCATCAAAGGTACCTGTTTCGTCGAACTCACGGGCGGGCTACTAAGTGAGCGACCAGGCTCCGCCCTAGTATCCCGAGGTCAAACCCAAGCCCCTCCAAGTTCTGCTGCTTCACCTGCCTGTTAACACGCATCCCAGGGCAGACCACCGGCCTATAACCCATGCTTGGCCATGGCTGAGCTAAAATACCTCTGAACAGCCAACAGGCTATCCACCAGCATTGCGTCCTGTATGTTTCTGACACTGCCAAGAAACATGCGCATAACTAAAGCAACTGGTACCATGCCATAAGTAACAATATGGCCTTCTATGAAACAAAACGTGCCCTTGTGGCGATCCGAGTAGTGCTCCCTCCAAGCCAGCAGCCCTACCCAGGCAACCCGCACCCTCTTGGCACTGGCACACCCCCGCCCCAGCTGCCCTCGAGTGCCTGGCGTGTGTCGCCACAACCTATGTTTCATCACTGCGTCATAGCGGGGTATGATGACACATCTAACTCTACTCTGAGGGCCCGTTGCACCACCGCAAGTGTGCCTTTGCCTGCTCAGAGTCTGGCTGCAAAGTTGGATGACATTGACACCCCAGCCCAGGGCGAAAATGGCAGCATTACAGTATCTGGTGCTATAGACGGTCCCCGTACCCTGATGGAACAGAATGCAATACCCTTGCTCCTGTTGAGCACGAACCCAAAACCAATTGCTCACCATGCTTCAATACCTTCCTGCTGCTAATCATTTCCTAGCTGAATGTTGACAAATCCATGTTCTGTAATGGCACTACTTCGCAGCCTGCACCATTTTGCCCGTGCCGAAAAGACCTTTGTCATGCTGCCTGGCCTGATCAATCTTGCCCTGTTCTAGAAGCGCCCGCTTCAGCCGTAGAGCAAACAACTCGCCAGTAGCCCCAAACTGGCCCTGATGCGAGACAAACCGAGCCAAGGCACAGTGAGTGTACTAACTAATAGCAGGTCTAACCGCGTCAACAGGCATCATCAGCTTGCGATAGGCGTGATGGAGTGAGGGTATCCAGTGAGAATCAAGATGACAGCTTCCCATGTGACCGACCGTGGTGGGACCACTCCTGTATATACTAGTACACATGGTCCCCGTTCACCTGTCACTGCCTGATGTACGTGACCTAGGTACATGGTCCCCTTGCATGGCGGCATGCCATTGAGACCAACATCCAGTCCCCGATAAGTACCACTATCTGCCTACGCTACAATCTTTCCTGGCGTTCCTTCATGGCCAGATATACCATGCGATTATTGCTCTCCGTCATTTGACGCGACCACATCTAGAAGAACAAACACAGCGAGAGGAAGCGGCCTGTGACCTGCCCCAAGACTCTATGAAATCCTCCTACCGAATGATGTGGGAGCACGCCACCAACCTCTGTCCAAACCTGCCAGCCCCACAGTATTTGGACCCCTATTGCTCAAGAATTGGGGGGTGGGGGGGGGGAGGGGCAGTCCTGACTGGAGATGTGTTTAAAGGAGGACATGCGTCCTATAGTACCCACTGTTTGTGTGCAAATAACAGTACTACACGTACCTGATGTGTTTAAACTAATACAGTAGTAACAACTCAATCAGCACAGGGCTAGTTGCCCCCCGTCTTATAACCATGTGCGACCAGCAGGGAGATTAAACGAAGGCTAACCTCAGTCTGACACAGAAAGACCCACCACGTGGCTGTGCCCAAAAACCACCATCCTGCATCAACCAACCCGATGAAAGACAACAAGAGCCGAACGCTCTACACCCGCGGATGACCCAGAAAATAACCAACCGTTTAACAATCCAGTAAAAAACAACGGACATCCTAAAGCATCTGAAGGCCTAGCCATTTCAGAAGTAACCTGGGAACCCAATGCCAGGCATCAGAACCGGCCTCGGCACCTGTGATGTGTGATCTTTGCCCACTGCCGTGTGAGCCAGGGCCCGCGATGCAACTTTCTCCCGATTGCTGGAGCACACGTGAACCACCCTAGCTGTTCCTTGCCGCTAGGTCCTCCTACCCTAAGGAGCCCCAATGAACGACCAGGTTACATTAACACTCACTCAACACTAGGCGTAACTCTTAGCTTAGCCTAGGTGCTGGGTGCAAAGTGACAGCTCCCCCTGCTCCCGACCATATTGGTGAAGCGTCCCAGGAGAGCCCGGCTAATATAAAAGACCCCGACATAACGAGGGAGCCATGCGCAGCTACAAGTGTTTTCCACAGTGAAACTGGTCTGCAGGGCTACCCCGCATGCTCAGGCGCTGGCTATGGCATACCAACCAGCCACCAACACACCGCGCATTTACTAGGTGTTCCAAGTCCACTAGGTCCCATTTGCCAAGAAACAAGGAATTGCAACCAAGCCCCCCCAAAACCAGGCCAGGTCCCCCGTTGCCGCAGGAATTCTATCAATCAACCTCCCATCTCCCATCATCAGTACTGGCTTGACTGTGCCTCTTCATTGCATGGGATAAATGAGTCATCATTATGGCTAACAGGCATATCCTCTTGAAAATGCCGCCGCTCATGCCTGGTAAGGCCGGGACACCAACACTACTAGCCAAACTTACTAAAGTTTAACACTCCCAGGCCCTTTCCAATGTAAATATTATTTGCATCAAACTGCACATGGGATACATACGGGCCCCGTGCCCATCCCGATGAGGATGTGAGAGCCGTAGTCATTACTGGTGAGCCCAGGCAAAGTAACACATTTACCCTCCAGTGCTGACAAGGGGGAGCTGTCACTTTGCACCCAGCACCTAGGCTAAGCTAAGAGTTACGCCTAGTGTTGAGTGAGTGTTAATGTAACCTGGTCGTTCATTGGGGCTCCTTAGGGTAGGAGGACCTAGCGGCAAGGAACAGCTAGGGTGGTTCACGTGTGCTCCAGCAATCGGGAGAAAGTTGCATCGCGGGCCCTGGCTCACACGGCAGTGGGCAAAGATCACACATCACAGGTGCCGAGGCCGGTTCTGATGCCTGGCATTGGGTTCCCAGGTTACTTCTGAAATGGCTAGGCCTTCAGATGCTTTAGGATGTCCGTTGTTTTTTACTGGATTGTTAAACGGTTGGTTATTTTCTGGGTCATCCGCGGGTGTAGAGCGTTCGGCTCTTGTTGTCTTTCATCGGGTTGGTTGATGCAGGATGGTGGTTTTTGGGCACAGCCACGTGGTGGTTCTTTCTGTGTCAGACTGAGGTTAGCCTTCGTTTAATCTCCCTGCTGGTCGCACATGGTTATAAGACGGGGGGCAACTAGCCCTGTGCTGATTGAGTTGTTACTACTGTATTAGTTTAAACACATCAGGTACGTGTAGTACTGTTATTTGCACACAAACAGTGGGTACTATAGGACACATGTCCTCCTTTAAACACATCTCCAGTCAGGACTGCCCCTCCCCCCCCCCCCCCCCACCCCCCAATTCTTGAGCAATAGGGGTCCAAATACTGTGGGGCTGGCAGGTTTGGACAGAGGTTGGTGGCGAGCTCCCACATCATTCGGTAGGAGGATTTCATAGAGTCTTGGGGCAGGTCACAGGCCGCTTCCTCTCGCTGTGTTTGTTCTTCTAGATGTGGTCGCGTCAAATGACGGAGAGCAATAATCGCATGGTATATCTGGCCATGAAGGAACGCCAGGAAAGATTGTAGCGTAGGCAGATAGTGGTACTTATCGGGGACTGGATGTTGGTCTCAATGGCATGCCGCCATGCAAGGGGACCATGTACCTAGGTCACGTACATCAGGCAGTGACAGGTGAACGGGGACCATGTGTACTAGTATATACAGGAGTGGTCCCACCACGGTCGGTCAGATGGGAAGCTGTCATCTTGATTCTCACTGGATACCCTCACTCCATCACGCCTATCGCAAGCTGATGATGCCTGTTGACGCGGTTAGACCTGCTATTAGTTAGTACACTCACTGTGCCTTGGCTCGGTTTGTCTCGCATCAGGGCCAGTTTGGGGCTACTGGCGAGTTGTTTGCTCTACGGCTGAAGCGGGCGCTTCTAGAACAGGGCAAGATTGATCAGGCCAGGCAGCATGACAAAGGTCTTTTCGGCACGGGCAAAATGGTGCAGGCTGCGAAGTAGTGCCATTACAGAACATGGATTTGTCAACATTCAGCTAGGAAATGATTAGCAGCAGGAAGGTATTGAAGCATGGTGAGCAATTGGTTTTGGGTTCGTGCTCAACAGGAGCAAGGGTATTGCATTCTGTTCCATCAGGGTACGGGGACCGTCTATAGCACCAGATACTGTAATGCTGCCATTTTCGCCCTGGGCTGGGGTGTCAATGTCATCCAACTTTGCAGCCAGACTCTGAGCAGGCAAAGGCACACTTGCGGTGGTGCAACGGGCCCTCAGAGTAGAGTTAGATGTGTCATCATACCCCGCTATGACGCAGTGATGAAACATAGGTTGTGGCGACACACGCCAGGCACTTGAGGGCAGCTGGGGCGGGGGTGTGCCAGTGCCAAGAGGGTGCGGGTTGCCTGGGTAGGGCTGCTGGCTTGGAGGGAGCACTACTCGGATCGCCACAAGGGCACGTTTTGTTTCATAGAAGGCCATATTGTTACTTATGGCATGGTACCAGTTGCTTTAGTTATGCGCATGTTTCTTGGCAGTGTCAGAAACATACAGGACGCAATGCTGGTGGTTAGCCTGTTGGCTGTTCAGAGGTATTTTAGCTCAGCCATGGCCAAGCATGGGTTATAGGCCGGTGGTCTGCCCTGGGATTCGTGTTAACAGGCAGGTGAAGCAGCAGAACTTGGAGGGGCTTGGGTTTGACCTCGGGATACTAGGGCGGAGCCTGGTCGCTCACTTAGTAGCCCGCCCGTGAGTTCGACGAAACAGGTACCTTTGATGCGAGCATCGGTACCGGGTAACTTCTCCCGCCCTCCAGCACTGGCTGGCAGCTATGCAGGTTGTGGATTGGCCTTCCAACAGGGGCTTATGGTCCATAGGATTAAGGGAATCACCGGGGTAACACTCTGATAGCCACAATTTAGCAGGAGACTAATTGGCTTTCCCAGTATCCAAAATAGAGAAGAATTTTACACGTTGGTTCTCCTCTGTGGGCACCCTGTCCTGTCTCTCCCTGGTATACTAGCAGAATCTTGGGAGGGCAAGGGTTTACAGTTGGTGGTGACTGATGGAATATGATGGGCGTACTCCAGCTGAGTGGAAGAGGAAGTAAGGGCGCTTGCAACGCTTACCTCCTCCCGCATTGGCACTGTCAGGCAGGAGTGTCTTGTCAAAGGGATTGTTCTTTAGCCAGGCAAAGGCAACTTTGGACCATCGCCTATTCAAGGTTTAAGGTCATTTCAGTCAATTCCACGGGGGATTTTAGAATGGTTGGGGGAACCTGTCCTGATGGTACATGCTGGCCGTCGGCCCGGTTGGGCGGAGACTTGTTTTGGCTGGACCTGGGAGAAGTCCTAGTTTAGGCATGGATCTTTTCCTACTGGACCTAGGGGAAGCGTTGGCTGCAGCTGGTTGTAGGGAAATAGGTCTACCTTGGTGGGGGGCCCTGGTAGTGACGGTGGCCACTCCCAAGGCTGTGGAGGAGTTACAGGGCGATCCAGGGTCTGCACTTACCAAGGGGTACAGCATGCAGCAGCACCATGGGGTGCTAAGCCAGGATACCCAGGGATGTTTAGCGGGTCCCCTGGAAGAACGACGGCGCCCCGTTAACCGAAAGGCGGTTGTGGGTCTGAGCAACCGGGGGCTGCCATTTATGCTCCGCCCACCCATCACGGGGGGGCGTGTGAAGCATGTGGACTGGTGGTCCACGGATGGGAGGGGTGGACCCTCCCAATATTTGGTATACACCAGTTGGCGTTGCCATGGTGACTCTAGGCTTATCAGACGGGCAGGCGGCATAGGGCTGGCCTGCCCTGGGATCGCCCGTAAGATAACCCACCTTGTTTGCATATTGGTTATGCTAATAAACCTGCAGCAATATTTCTCCACTTACATTACAGTGTCGTGTGTTTTTATTTATGCACTTATGTCTTATGTGCTTTGTGATAACTGTTGCCGATATTGGCACTATGTAAGGCTGCCCGGGGGGGGGGTCGCGCAGCGGCCCGCCCCTTGGAGGGCGGCCGCCTTAGTGCCACAGGAAGGCACAGGGGTGGGAGGTCGAGTCCCTGGGCTAGTCCGGGGGAGACCCCAACAGATAGCTGTTTCCGGCGAGGGCGGGCAGGAGACAGGGGTACTTATACTGTCTCCGCCCCCTCCTCGTCCTCTTGTCCGCTCGTTCGCCTTGCCCGCCCCTCCGCTTACCCGGCGTCCGGAGGGACAAAAGGGGGGGGGCAGGTTTTTTCTAACAATGTTACTTTGTGTTGCAGGAGGAGTTACAGGGCGATCCAGGGTCTGCACTTACCAAGGGGTACAGCATGCAGCAGCACCATGGGGTGCTAAGCCAGGATACCCAGGGATGTTTAGCGGGTCCCCTGGAAGAACGACGGCGCCCCGTTAACCGAAAGGCGGTTGTGGGTCTGAGCAACCGGGGGCTGCCATTTATGCTCCGCCCACCCATCACGGGGGGGCGTGTGAAGCATGTGGACTGGTGGTCCACGGATGGGAGGGGTGGACCCTCCCAATATTTGGTATACACCAGTTGGCGTTGCCATGGTGACTCTAGGCTTATCAGACGGGCAGGCGGCATAGGGCTGGCCTGCCCTGGGATCGCCCGTAAGATAACCCACCTTGTTTGCATATTGGTTATGCTAATAAACCTGCAGCAATATTTCTCCACTTACATTACAGTGTCGTGTGTTTTTATTTATGCACTTATGTCTTATGTGCTTTGTGATAACTGTTGCCGATATTGGCACTATGTTCGTTTCACTCTCCTGTTGAGGCCAGACATTGGACGTGTCCCTTTGTTTGCATCTGTTTCTTATTGCCTTTCTCTTGTTGTCTGCACAGCTTGTGGCTCCCTTCAGTTTACAAGGCCTTGCAGCTGAGTGACAGCCAGAGAAAGTGGTTGCTAAGGTTTTTTAATCTCCAGCAATTGTAAGTTCGGAACTGAGGGGGGTGGGGGGGGAGGGCTGCATCTTCAGCCAGCGGGTCTTGGGCCTCGCACATTTCACGAGTGGACTTCACGTGTGTCTAGTTCTCGCTTCTGTCTGTGTTGTCGTCATTCCTGCTGGTTCTGTGGGACTTGTTCTTGTTAAGCTATTAAGATTCTTATTATACATCAATTGCTTTCATGTGGAGCCGATGATGGGGTTAAGAGAGGCGCAGGATTTTTGTTGCCCCTTCAGGAAAGAGGGCCACACAACTGTTTGTAGAGGCCGGACACACCGTCTGCTGGTTGCTCTCGGGGCATAGCATTCCCTCTGCCTACAGTCGTCCGTGTTCCCCTGTGCCTACAGCCCTCCCTGCATCCGGCAGCCAGAATCCGTGGCCTCGTTTTCTACTCCATCTCCCCCTCTCCTTCCCAGCATGCACTTGGATTGACCCAGTGCTCAGTACTCGCTGCCTTCCTTCCTCGCTCATACCTTCGTATTCGGTGTTCTAGTCCGTGTTGAAATGTTGCTCTGCATTCTCAGTGCTACTGGTGTGTCTAGTTACTCCATTCTCAGAGCGCGTGTTGCTAACCAGCCCTCACTTCAGATGGATCTACAAGGAAACAATGCATCTGTCAAGCCAACACCGGAAGTAGCCATCATGTCAATTCTTGGCTCTGTTGTTAGCCTTGGGACAAGCGCCTCAGAGAGAAGACCTGTGTCTATGACCCTCGCTCCGCTTTGTGACCAGCACGCATCTTCCCCGGGTACTCTCCGTTACACAGGCCCTCCAGTACCGAAGTCGACAGGCGAAGGGCGGGGCCTGTTGGAAAAGAGCTGGCCCTCCGTCGCCCGCCTTCGGGGATGTTTGCTTCGAGAGTGTTGCCAGTGACACCAGGGCATGTCTGGTGTGAGACAGAATGTCCTGGAACACTGCTACGAGAAAGACAATGTGACTGGCTGAGACACACTGTTGCATAATCCTTCTAGAAGGATGAAAACAATGCGGGTTTGTGCAAGGTACACTTAAACTGCCGGTAATGCGCATATTGACCGACTTCATAGATGCAGCCGGTGCACCTGTGTGTGTGCTGTGCAAACCTCCTAGGAACGCGCGAGACCCGGACACGGCGCAGGCAGCATCTGTTCTGGGTCCCACAAACTTTCTAAGAAAGCCATTTCTCTGAATGTAACGCTCCGTGTTTGTCTTCCTTTTAACAACATTAATAATGCATTTTCCAACTTTTTTTTATGTGTAGGATCTATACAACAAGGCAAAGCGAATCCAGCATTGGCAAAGCTAATGGGACTCTCCTATGTTAGATATTGACTTTATCAATGTTTTTAGCCATGTTGTACATCAGCGCAGCTATACTTCTGTAATGAAATCTGCTAATCTATATTTACCTATGTATTCTTTACCTTCATGGTTTTTTGGTAGTCCATATTCTGGTTGCAAAATGTCGGTATTGGGTAGTTTTTCTGCCTGATATTCTGATATGCTATAAGAGAAGTAGCGTATACTTTAGATCTTACGGATGAAATGCAGATCGTTTAAACTAGTCCCAAAATCCTCAGACTAATACAAATTGAAGGGGAAGGTAGTGTAACCCGGTTGATGACCTTAGCTGGGTTAGATGAGGGCGCAAGTTCTCTAGTTAGCTATCTTGAAATGGAGCCTAATTCGTTCATGTTATCGCGAAGCCATTTGAATTCAGGACAAAAAAAGCTTGCCATAATCGCCCCCTACTTGGGCAGATGATTGCTGTGAATCCTACTTCATTTTAGACTCCTGCACGATAAACCTTTGAATCGTAAAGGTAGAATCGTGCATGATAATGTCATGGCCATGACACTTAATGGTAGAATCCTGCACGATCCTACTATGCATCTATCCTGCACGATAATACCATGCATCTTAGTCAATGGTAGAATCCTGCACTGTAATACCATGCATCTTGGTCAATGGTAGAATCCTTCACTATAATACCATGAACCTTTGTCAATGGTAGAATCCTGCACGATAATACCATGCATCTTAGTCAATGGTATAATCCTGCACAATAATACCATGCGTCTTAGTCCATGGTAGAATCCTGTACGATAATACCATGCGTCTTAGTCAATGGTAGAATCCTGCACGATAATACCATGCATCTTAGTCAATGGTAGAATCCTGCATGATAATACCATGCATCTTAGTCAATGGTAGAATCCTGCACAATAGTACCATGCACCTTAGTCAATGGTAGAATCCTTCACTATAATACCATGAACCTTTGTAAATGGTAGAATTGAGCACAATAGTACCATGCACCTTAGTCAATGGTGGAGTCCTTCACTATAATAACGATGCATCTTGGTCAATGGTAGAATCATTCACTATAATACCATGAACCTTTGTAAATGGTAGAATTGAGCACGATGATACCATGCACCTTAGTCAATGGTAGAATCCTCCACTATAATACCGATGCATCTTGGTCAATGGTAGAATCCTTCACTATAATAACGATGCATCTTGGTCAATTGTAGAATCCTTCACTATAATAACCATGCATCTTGGTCAATGGTAGAATCCTTCACTATAATACCATGAACCTTTGTCAATGGTGGAGTCCTTCACTATAATAACGATGCATCTTGGTCAATGGTAGAATCATTCACTATAATACCATGAACCTTTGTCAATGGTAGAATTGAGCACGATGATACCATGCACCTTAGTCAATGGTAGAATCCTCCACTATAATACCGATGCATCTTGGTCAATGGTAGAATCCTTCACTATAATAACCATGCATCTTGGTCAATGGTAGAATCCTGCACGATAATACCATGCATCTTGGTCAATGGTAGAATCCTACACAATAATACAATGCACCTTACTGAAAGGCAGAGTTCTACACTGTAGGACTTGAATCTTACTTAATGACAGAATCCTGTACAGTAATGCAATGATTGTTTGGAAGCACATTTCGTAAATCGTCCTTGTTGCGGAGTCCTGTGGTTAGAAGCTCGGGTCGAAGAAGACTATTTCTTCCACCTTCTGAAAACCTGCTTCATGTGCGCTCCGATACCACTGCCAAAGGCTAACGAGTTTCCTTGACATGATCTATCCTGCTCTTACTTTTCTAGTGAAAGATGAGGCTTTTCTTTCATCGGGAGGTGACACTGATTCCTACTAACTTGTATTGTCAGTTTCTTCTGTAACTCCTATAACTTTTCAATTTTTTGAAAAGGAGGTTATTGTCTTTAAAATATGTTTTAGATTTAAAATGTAAAATAATTTGTTTTATAAAATAGCTCTTTGTGGTTTAAAAATGTATGCTTTGTCGCCTTCCTGCAAATAACATGTGAAACGTATTTGTAGTTTGAAAGCCAACATGGACACCGTTTTATAGTTCTACAGAATATTCCCTCAAAAGACTTTGACGTTTCAGTTATTTTTCTTACAATGTAGAATCCCTCCCGCTCCACTGATGGCAAAAGTTAGACTTTGCTTGAGGTTTTTTTCAACTCCTACTGAACCCTGTAAAGTGCAAATGGTTGTAAAAGGCTTTGTGTCTGTTTTTAAATATTCACTAGGTTGGTTGTAGGTTAGTATTGTCCGTAAATATTGTATCGTAAATGTTGTTTTCAAAAATATACCCCCGTTGGGTGCTGAGGAGTGTTTTATTTATTTTTTAAATTCTCATTTACTCCAATGGGGTGATTTTATGTGAACAATATTATATTGCAGGACAAAATATTTGTCGGCCACTATTCTGCCGGTGATCTTCCCACCAGGTTGTACCCTTTTGGGTTTTAGCACCATTTACTACCGAGAACACCAACTTTTCTACCTGTGGATGTTCTTAAGGTTGTGTAATCTGCGCATGGAAAGTTCTTGAAATGGAACCATATGGGGAATGTATGTGTGGCGTTAGTTTTATGTGAAGGCAAGTTATGCTAGTGCTTAGGGAAAAGTTAAACAAGTGGGCCCTCGGTTTCAATAACACTGATGTGGGCTGAGGATTCTTCTGTAAGTGGACATCCCGCCTAGAGAAGGAGCCAGGGCGTACCATGGGCAGTTGATTTTTTGGAATTGGCATATCATGTTCTGTGTTCTCTGTGATCCTCTGCTTCTCCTTTAGTGTTGGTTTCTCAACATTGAATTGAAGTATTACCAGAGAAGATCCTGCCAATTTCATCACCTGTTATGAGCCCGAGGGGCGACCGGCTTCCTTTCTTTGATTTCCTGTTTGTCATCGCAGTTTTGCTGCTGTTCTCTTTATTTCTGCTCGATTTCCTTCCCCTTTTAGAGTACTTATAGTAATGGCATGTTTCATCGCCCTCTGTTAACAGTTGCTTCTTCTGTTAAATTAACACCCCCTCTTTCCTCCTTAAGTTTAAAATTTCTGAACCTGGTTTGAATCAAACCTTGAACCCTGGTTTGTCTCTGGTCTGCATTCCTGAATCAGGCAATGAACATCCTTTGAGCCATCCGCGGTACTCTAACAGTACTGTAAAAGTTCTGACACTTTGACCCTCCATTGTGTGCTAGCCCCCCAGATGTTTTACTAGGACTGTTTTGTGATTGGTGTATTCAAGTTACCTAGACGTCCCTAGTATATGGTACCACGTTGTATCCATGGCCTGCAAGTTAAATGTCACGTGTGGACTGCAGCCCCCATTGTGCCATCCAATGCAGTGAGAATGTAATCCTGACTGCAGGCTTGCCGCTGGCAGCCTGGCGGGCAGATCTTAACTGCAAACTCGGCCTGTCAAAATAACCCCTTTTTACAGGCCTGGTACTGCCTCTTAAATATTTATAAGCCCCTCGCAAACCAGCCTTATTGCCCGTAAAGGATGCCCTGGCCCTTTACCACCTCCCACTTGTTAACACCTAATATGCATGTTGGATCGTTAAAGGATCCCTCCGCTCCTAGAAGCTCTTACAAGAGCATTAGTTGAGGTTTATAAATATTTTTTTACATAAATGACATGTCCTTCCAGTGCCCATGCCCTCAAAGCTATTTTCACTGTAGCAGGTTTGACTGTTCCATAGGTAAACACAGGAATGAAATATAAAATACCAGTCCTATGTGTTGGAATGAGACTAGCTTGAAAAATACTTAAACTAATATTTTAATAGTTGTAAAAAATCCAATTCAATAGCGAAGGAGGATTTGTTCTAAATATTCTAAATATTATGGGAAAGTATCACTTAAAGTTACCTTTGACCCGCCTGAGGTCCATGGAAAAAGAATCAGCATTTGTTTGCCCACTTTGGCCAGCCATCAATTAGCATTTACATAGGCATGAAAGAGGTGTGAATTGCACCCAGTAGCAAAACAGTAGACTTACCTGGAAGGGCAGAGTTTACCCATCTGCACCTGACAATTTGAAAGAGATGAGGTGGTGGGGCTTAGAAGATACTTGTTATTAAATTATTAACTCGTGCTTGAATGTCACATCCTGCTTGACAGGTCTGCTGTGGGGATACTTGGGACTCCCTTCAAAGAGGTCTACCCTGTCACAGGCAACATGTTAGTTGACGGCTGGGCAGGGCCCTTCTGTCGTCTTCACAGGCCCCAATCTCAGTGGGCCTCTTTAGACAATTCACCTTGTTTGACATGCCTGCTAGGTGTTTATATAACATTTGGGGTGCACTTGAAACTAGAGAAACAGAACTTCAAAATAATTTAGTGTCTTTAGTAGTTCACCCTGACCAGGATTCTGATTATCACTTGATGTGGGCACTTTCCCCCTCAACTAATAACCCAATTTCTTACAGTGCTTGTCTCGGAGTCCAGCACTCTCCATGTTTTAGTCTTGCCTTTCAGACAGTTTTTAGGTGTCTGTTTACCAAAGACCTCTTAGAACCCACCCATTACTAACTGTTGGTTGCTTTTATTGTAACTCTCACTTCTTACTCAGTGATGTGCCTTGCTCTTCTTGTGTTGTATCCATCCCTTCAGCATAGGCTAGTTATAGTCCTTTTGACTGGAAAACTTTTTCCTTAAACTTCTCACACATAGGGAATTTATTATTTCTCCTTCTTTCAACACTCCATGAGAGTGCACGTGTGTTCTAATTCTGTCCACCGTATGCTGGTCTGTTATCTACTGCATGTTGTGTGTTGTTCCCTTATCCCTCCTCCCTACCTCGCCTATTGCTTTGCTCACTGCTCCTGGGATTGTATGTTTAATTTTTTTTATGACATCCGTCTTGTTCAGCCTCACGTGCCTCCATTTCATCCCTCTCCAATCTCTGCTGATCCCCCCCCCCCCCACCAGCTCCATTGTTGGTCCCTGTACCTCTTGTAGTCCTTTACTCCCAAAAAAACAAACAAAAATTAAGTAAATATGTACTTGGCAGCTGTCATTTGCTGTAGAGTACAGTGCAAAAAGGGCTTTAGTACAACATTTTTTTTTTAATTCACCTATCCAGCCACCATGTTGTACCAATCAAAAAAAAGGCACATTATTCCCATGTGTGTGCCTACCGATTGACGTGCCCACGTCGTCACTTTTTTAGTTTTAATTTTGCTTTTGTAACACAGCATCAGGAAAGAGCATTATGCTTTTTGCCGATGCTGCACAGTTGCAGGAAAAAGCGTTTTAAAAGCCAATGGGTCAAAAAGCGGAAGACCTATTGGCTTTGCCAATGCTGTTGTGGAATGTTTCCTACTTCACACAAACTTTTATTGGACAGCCTTCTGGAAGAGTTCCATGTCTAGCGCAAGATTGAAAAGCATGTTAAAACCAAATATAGTGCATTTTATTTTTGTTTTTTTACCTTTTGGATTATGTGGGAATTAAATGTTCCATCAGACATTCAAATCTCTACTTGACAACTGTTCTTGATTCTGCACTAGGCTTTATCCTAGAGGGAACCTCATTACCAATTTCCTACATTTATTGGTGGGAATTGAGTTATTTCTCACGAAATGGGGAATAACATGCCACCTGAGTCCAATTCCATATGTTTCCCCCCCTCCTACGTACAGTGGCAGGGTAATTTACTTGGAGACAAACCAAAAACAAAAAAAAATCTTGGCGATTGGTTTCCATATGGCCTTAATTAATTGGTGCCTCCTGATAAAGCAATACCCAGATGGCATTGAGGGGGCACTACAATATCTATCACTATGATTTAGGCTGCTTCCTCCTCCTTTTAACTCACGAGGCCTAGCCCCATCCATGGTACCACCTTTTCTTTGGGTGGCAGCTGGAGCCCAAGGACACTCGCTGTTCCAAAGAGCACCTTTCTTCTGCCAGCACCACGTCACAGCTGGCATGTGGGCCCGTTAAATCCCTTCTCCTCTCTTCATCCCCTTCCTTTTCACTCCCTGGCGTACCTCTTGCAGGGATAGACATGCACAGACCAGTTTGGCATGGACAGGCGGCACATCCTTTCTTCTATACTTGCCCTGCCCTGCCTCACAGCACCATTCTGCTCTCACTGCAAATGGCCTTCAGGACAGGTCAGGACTTGGTCTTGGTCACCCTGCTGAGCCTAAGACACCAGAGAAGGCTACATCAGTGCCATCTGGTGTGCAGGCATGACATTGTGCCACAGAGGGAGGGGGCCCTCAAACAGACAGTCATATGGTGTGCCAGGTCTCCACAAAACCATCATGGACAAGGCTCTCCCAGGCATGGGTATGTTGCCAAGGTCCAGGCCAGTGAGTCGGTTAATTGACCCAACCCATCTGTCTTGGGTAAGTCGTGGTGGTTTGGGTGTGCTCCATCCTCTATTAAGGGCCTCCCCTTTAGGCCATACAGCTGGTATGAAGTCAGTCCTGAGCAGGCAGAGGGTTTTTTTGTTGGCAGCTAAATATGTGTTGCCTTCCTGCATGGACCTAACTGGAGGGATGTAGAGCTTTCCAGAATGGAGGGAGGTCACCTGTTGCCTGCAAATGCTGCTGAAGAAATTAAAGTTTGTAACCCATCAGATCTCCCATCTCAGGGTGGAAATGATAGAAAACTAGGGAGTGAGGACTCATGTCCGGGGGACTGGCCATCCACCTACCGGTCACGATAATGATGTTTGATCTAGGCATGGTTTACCGATGCTGGAAAAGTATTCAATGACCCCCATCCGCAGGAAGAACCCTCCCTGTGCATCAAGATTATTGCATTTTTTTTCTCCAGAAAAATGTTGGTTTTGGAAAAGCAACAAAAAAAAATGCCACATTCATTTCTGAAGAAAGTGCTCATAACATGTTGGATGAAGCACTTTCATCAGAAATGTACCAGTAATGAACTACTAATGAGCTGTTTAACTCAAAGCAGGACTTCAACCCCCCTGATGACCACCGGTAGGGGTCTGAATTACCCCCTTAGTGCTCTGAGTAAAGGTATAGTGCGTTAGGAGACTGCTCATGTCTCTCGTTTGGTGGCGAATGAGCGTCCGCTATCTACTACACTTTGACCACTCTCAAAGACTGAAAGCTATGAAGGACCCTTTCTCAACTACCAAAGAAGAAGGTGACTCATCCCTTTAGCCACAGTTCCGCCCTGCACAGAATAGTAAATGTGAACTGTGTCCAGTGTATCCTTAAAGTCCCAGTTCGGAGGAAAACTCACGAAGGGGAAAGTTCTTTTTAGCAATCTTATCGTTTTCGATCGAAGATGAGGATAAATACTGGAGAAATCGGCAAGACATCCAAGTCAACCTAAATGTTAGGAAGGAGAAAACATTCAAATAAGAGTCCCAGCTGTAGGATCCATGAGATGAAAGTGCTGGTAAATCCATGAGATGGAAGTGCTGGCAGCCAAACATCCAGGTCAAAAATAGTAGCGGGGAGGGCAAAAAATACAACCCCAAAAAAATGAATGTGTTGTAACAAATCTTCCTCTTGTGATTCCCTCCTTTGTATGTGATTCAAAGAGAAAGCGACCTCACATAAAATACTACCTCATTTTAGATTGGGAACTTCAAATAACATTCTATGAGTAGACCACCATCTTGAAAGGGCTGGTTTTGAGCTTGGTTGGCATCTTCATAAAGTCATGGTGTTTGTTTAGTAAATAAGGACAAGGCACGTGTTTGACATCCTTTGTTCCATGGTGTCTACCAGTGTCTCACCACTGTCCTTTAAACCTGGTGGTCCAGGCAGCTTGTGGAACATCTTCCCGTTGCCAATGAGTGCAGCAAACCCAGAGTGGGTGTGGTGGCACGAATGTCCAGCCGGACACTGAATGCAGCATTTGGGATGCTCTGGACGGCAGGGTGAGCATTGCTTTTTCTCGCTTTGAATGTGCACACTCTTTGATAAACTCATGACACTACTCTTGGTGTAACAACCACAAGGCTACCGTGCCAAGTGCCGAGTCGCTCTGAGTGAAACAGGCTACCCAAGCTCCTAGCGTTTTCCACTTGTGCAACTCTCAGCAGCCTAGGCCAGGTCACAAGAAAGGATTTGTTAAGCGACCCTTTACTTTTACCTATTCTCAGGAGTTGATGTGCCGCAATAAATCAACAATGCTGTTCAAAATCCAATTCCATTTCCTCAAGTCGAACTTACAAGGAACCAAAACGTGTTTGCTTTTGTTGACCTGAGCCAAGGACCATTAATACACGTTAAACAGAAGAGATGAAAGGAAGTGTCCTGTGTGCGTAAACATGTATGTTTCTTAAGACAGATATGTATGAAACTGTTACTTAAAAGGTATGTCCCTACTCACCTACATATTCCCGCATGCATGTGAGAAGTATGCAGGGATGCTCTGTATCATAAGCCATAGGCTGGCTATGGAGTTTTAGGAGTGCCAGCTTGTGGATCCGCGAGGAATTTGTGAGAAAGGCTTCTGTTTCTCATGAGTATCTGCAGTCCGACTGCTCAGGCATCTGCGGTTGGTGGAGGGCACCACACACTGCAGTGTTTTGATGACCGTGTGCTCCAGAGTATTTGTACTTGAAGTACAGCTCTGGGATCACCTAGGACTTTGCTGTCTCTTTGTGATTTAGCAGATGTTTTTCAGTTGTTGGGTTACAGTGATGTGTTGCAACTGGTTTAGGACACTATCTAGGGCCAGGTGTCCATGAAGCAGGTCTGTTGCCAGGGAGTGCAGTGGCGCAGTCTTGGTCCATGTTCTTTGCTGGTTGCTCGACTTGATATGGGACTCGGCGGACTGGTACGTAGCGAGGGTGTTGGTCTGGGGAAGTTGCATGTTTCAGATGAAGGATGCTGGTCTAGCTTACTTTGATTCATTGTGTTGTAGAAGGTTATTTCGAAACTTACGAGACTCCAAAGATGTGTTTTTCAGGTTGTCTGGCCTGACAACTTCCACTTAGATATTTAACATGTTGTTTGGTGTCTCGATCCTATTGGTCGATCGGGTTTTCTTGGCCCACTGAAGCATTTACAAGAGGCCTCTAAGGCCATTTTTGCATCCTCTTCCTTGGATGTGCCTCCTTCCTGTGCACTGTTGCAATTAGGTTGAGCTACTCTTGCTTTAAAGAAGTGTAATTGAATTTAAAAAAATGTTTTTAGTTCTTTACCTGAAAGATTGTAATGGCGTTTAGAATTACGGAGATGTCTTTACTCGAGGCAGCCAATGGTTGGTCTGGGCTGACCCAAACCCCTTCAGGGGGACTGGTCTCATAGAAGTGTGGTAGTTTAAGCTGCCTGGGTGATTTTATTGTGTCCTTTTTTGAGTGCGAGAATAAAGAGAACTTTTAACATCTGTTCACTCTTCGGTTTCTGTTTTAAACTGCAGTCTTTTAGCGAATAATGTATTGTCAATTGTCAGTCACCTCACTAATGTTTCATGGATAGTGGTTTGTCCATTGAACCCACATTATTCTGTCCAAGCAATTTATAACACAAATTATTTCGTTTTTGATGCAACTATTGCTGTGTAATGCCAGCGGTTTACTGGATGTTCTCAAGTTCTACGGGCCCATCCTTCAAAGGCTTCCTTACTTTTGGAGGGCGCCTCCTGTAGTAATAAGAGGGGAGCGCCCGGTCCTCCACGTTTTCGCCCTTCGCAAGCAGGTGTCGAAGGTCCTTGGCAGAGGACACTGCTCTGGATGACCGGGCTTTTTGGCTGCGTCCCATCTTATTAAGCGCTGACATGCTGCGCAGTGGTGTGAGCCTTGCAAGCTGGTAATACCAGATCAGCATTTCTTATTTGCTGCTTTATGAGCGCCGGACCAGGTCAGGATAAAACGAATCTACATTATCATGTCTCCTCAACTGACTGACCGGCTCTTGCGGTTGACCTCTCGATGTCCGGTAGGTTTTGCTGATCATGGTCTTTATAATCCGTCACTAAGGAGATGGAGACAGCCAAGTGCATGCAATGCGCCTGTGGACACAAGACCTGGTCAGAAAGGTACAGAGTCCTCATTCTTGTGGTCGGGTGCACATCCCACAGGTCAGCACTTGACTACCGACCTTATTGAGAGCTAACCTCTGGCCTGTGTCTGGCCCATGACTTCTTTGCCTGGACCAGTCCGCACATCTGGCTCCGCTGGGGAAAGAGAATCACACTTTCTTTATCTCTACCTGACAGGAAGAGTAAGGTTCATCATGCTTTCTCATCTTGGTCCTCATCCATGAATGATGTCTAAGCAAGTGCCACCTAAGACGAAGAGGCAGAGGGATTCTGACAGACGTCACACCCAAGGTTGCTGTCCATATACTGACCTACCACAACATCTAGACATACTAAGGAAGATTTACATGTGTTGTAGTGTGTTTATGCGACAGGGGATGATCATAGGCTACATGCATCTATCTAGGTGAGCTTCTTTTGTGGTCTGGATGGTACAGCATGCCAAGATGGCGTACTGAGCGAAAAGTACACCAAATTTGGTCTTTAGAATCTTCACCTAAAGAGGAACCTGTTCAGGTGCTTCATGAAGACGTTGTGGTCATCAGTCGGTCGGATCTCATTGAAAGTGCGGTCCATACTTCAGTCGTAGACAGGATGAGTGCTGAAGGTCTAACCTCTTGCAGTTTTCAGGACCATGGTGAGCATGTGGGTGGCATATTTTATCTGCCCACCTATCGAGGGAAGCGCAACCTCCTTTATTCCACACTAGCTTTAACAGGATGGCAGGACAGTTGGCGCGGGGCTAATGTTGAGATTTATAACCTAGCATCTTCCATGGAGCGAGGGACCGTGGTCAATTCTCATTCCTCCTGCGTATTGTCTCACCAGTGTAAAGTAAATTTGCTCCGTTCATTTACTGGTCTCTGAGCTGGTGTTTCATGGACAGCCACTGAAAAGGGCTTGTGTTCCAGTGGGAAGTGAATTGAGGCGGACCACTCTTGCCATGTTCCGCTGTGTACCATCAGCCGATCACTACTGTTCTGGCCTCCGTTTTATATATTTTCTACTGGTGTAATCTTTGAAAACAGCTACTCCGTTCAGACAAAACTGTTGTTCATGCCCGCATGATCTTATATTGTGACTGAAACGGAACCCTGTATTGAGTAAGTATTCCGGCTATTAGCGCACACCCCTTTTATGTCGCTCAATACAGGTAAATAAATGTGCCCTCTTTCTCAGCCTTCTTTGTGTGCCGGGCAGTGAACCCTGAATGCAAGCAAAGGACCCTAGTGACTGCCTGCATTCTCTGCGTTGTAACAGGCCGAGCCTGTCTCAGCATGCTATACAGGATGTTCCTATGTGCTAGTCTTAATTCGACGAAGGTTGAAAGGCAGAGTAGGCCCTGCCATGATTCAGGTCTTTGATTTGAGCTCTGTAGCCAGCACTCTCCCCACGGACATCCCTCGCCGCTATCTGCCCTGATGGATGCGCTATACTCGGTGCTGCCCTTATCGACTCGGAGGGCAGTGCTTTGTGTCACTGTGAGCGGCGGATTTTGGGACCCAGAGGGAAGCAGACCTACTTTGCAATAATTTAAAAATTAAACAAAAGACCGAAGAAAAGCCTCACAGTAGTATCGAAAGTGAAACGGTGATGAAAACAGAAATCTATTAAACAAATGGTACAAACGCTCCGATATATAGACATACATTGTGGCTTCTAAACCATATATATTTTGTGTCTCCGCTCAGAGGATGGGGGTGGGGTACTGGTCAACACCTTGCCCATAGACGCTGAACTTGACCAACTAAGTACAAATATGTGGTATCCGGAATAACTTTGGAAGCTGTTGCTGTGTGCCAAAATAAAATCACACACAGTACTAAAGCCCAGCTGGGCACCGAAGGCATATAGATGGATACATCACGTAGAGATGACTCGGGCTCTTATGGAATAACAGAAGCAGGTTCTAACATTACGAAAGAGACCGGATTTGGCAGGGGGCTTCTTTTGTGAACTCCTGCTGGGATTACTGTAATGGGGTCAGCATGAGAGTGTGAATGCAGCTTGCTGTAGTGACTTGGGGCTCAGAATCTAGTGATCTGTTTGACCCTTGGTTGGAATTGTGACCTCTGCGATACCAGGTCTCCATTGGCTGCGCATGCAAGCTTGGGCCCAGTTGAAATGCTGGAGCCTGGTGTACGCGCATCTTAACAGGTGACTCACTTGGCGCGAACAGCTTCCCTGGAAATCTGTTCAGCCGTCCCTTACTGTACCGAGTGAGTGTAGCGAGTGAACCCCGCCGTCTCCAGGAGGATCCTGAGGGGCAAATTCTATATCTATCCACAAGAAAACTGTGTGAATAACCAACGACCCCCTCTCTCATCCACCGATGAAACCTGTGAATATCCCATAGTGAAAGAGCACGCACTATATTCCTTCAAATATTCCGGGCAGAAACTTAGAGCAGGGCCGTAACTTTGTACTGTTTAAATGTCGTTATCTTATCTCTTTCCTTTTCCTTGAACGAACAGTGCCGTAGTGAAACGTGAGAGCCCTCAAGGCGCTTCCCGTGCCTTCGTAAATCAAGCAGTATTTCGTGTTTCTGTCCAGCACTACTTCGGTGCCGTCTCTGCACGGCCAGGCCTGAACTCTCCTCTCCAGAGCAGGACGCATCCCCCAGTGACACCTCATCACCCGTGATTTGTAGCAGCGCCCGGCCTGGTTCACGGGAGCTTTACGCCCTCCGCTTCTCACGGGTCGCTTGAGGTAAGCTGCGGCCTCTGAGGAGGCAGTTTTACTTCCCTCGCAGCCTCTCTTAAAACAATTACGGCTGCCTCTAAAAGTGTCAGGCCTGAAACTGCGGCAGCGATGGTTCATGAAAGCCCATGAAAGGCTGGCCGGCTCTTGGCGGGAGTGCAGGAATCGACTGAGCAGTGTGCAGTGTGGGAAGCCAAGAGTGGCACTCAAAGGGCTGTGTACCCTGGTAAGTGATTGCTGCCCGGTTGCTGCTGCCTGGCGTCTGTCCACTGCCGTTCACTGTTCCTTTACGTCAGCAGTCTGTTTGTGCTAAAGAACACATTGTTACTCCTCGAATGATTGCAAAGTGCATTATATTATTGAAGACTTGTCTTTTTAGGGCTTTAGAACAGCAGCGGCAGACCCCACCCTTCTTACATGCTTCTTTAAGACACTCTGTCTTGGCAAATGCTTTGTGTCTAGAACCTTCGAACCTCATTGTACAGGAACTCTCCAGAGTCTTCTTAAGTTTCCGAAAGGATACGTTCTTTGATGCAACATTTTTCGTTATGTGCCCTGGGCGCCTCCATGTTGAGAGGCAGGACATCTGCAAGGCTTAGAGGCACGATGGGCGGGATATCCTGTGTGATCACTTCCTGTATGATGTAACGCCGAACGCAAGTTCCACATCACAGGATATAGAGTAAAACTCTCCCTCTGGCGAATTTGATTGATGTGTGTGTGTGTGTGTGTGTGTATGTGTGTGTGTGTGTGTATATATATATATATATATATATATATAGATACACACACACAGATTTGGGGGAGGAGGTCATGGACATTGGAAAGAGTTTTCACTGCAGAGCATTTTCATAATTGTAGTAAAACTTGGCTTCAAGAGCCCATATTTGGACCATGATGGGAGCTCATCTCCATCTCTTGGCTGTTATTCTGTGGGCCAGAAGCTGCCTCTATCTCGTTTAGTGCATGGTCTTACCTGGAGTCAGATCTCTGCTAGGCATGGCGCATGGTGGTGGGCTGCCGGGTGCGTCCACCAGGTGTGTACATCCACAAGCCTTGAATACAAGGAGATATCCAAACTGTGTGGGGCATACGGGGACTTGCCCCATCATTTCCAATAAACAGTGCACAGATGTCCCACATGACCATGAGGATTGCTCCATACATCCCTTCCAAATCCCATGGTCCTAATGTTATCTGCACTTTAGCTTGTTTTTAGTCCTAAGAGTCCTTTTCCCATATTTTGCACCTGTATATGTGTCCTGTTTAAAACGTCTTTGGTTTTGCTTTGCCTCTTTAAAGACCATACCAAAGCCAAATGTTAAAGTATCTCAGATCCGAGTTACTGCTGTTGCTTGTCTGGGAAAGCGCCCAGCAATGTTCAAGGCCGCCTTGTATTATGCAGCAGTCGACGCTGCTGCAAAAATAGCACACCTAAACAGATTCTAAATCGTCAAGAGACTGTTTATACTTGCTGGAATGCTCTCAGCGCCTCATGTTCTGACTTTTATGTCTCCTCGCGCCTTCTCTCTTGCCACCCTCTCCTCTCATCCGCCTCGCCTCCTTTTAGTCCTTTCACCTTCTCTTGAGATCTGCTCGAGTTTTCAAGAACTCTTCCCTTTCTTCTCGAGTGGTATCACCATGCTGGGAGACCAGGGCCGGACTGGGAGCCAAAACTGGCCCTGGCAAACAGCTCAGCCGCCCCCCCTGGGAGCGGCCGAGCTGTTTGCCAGGGCAAGTTTCAGCCGATTTTGTTACAGGGGGCGATTTTGCAGCTACGCTGCAAAAACGGCCCTGTAACAAAAACAGCCCCCAGGGTACCAAAATCGCCCCCCACCCTAGCGGCCCACCGGGTAAATGCCCGGTGCCCGCTACGGCCAGTCCGGCCCTGTGGGAGACGACAGCTGATGCACAGTGCGATGCTTCATGCCTGCACCCCAGCTTCCACCAAGATCACCCCCCCTCCCCGCATGGCTTGGACCGTGAGATGCTGCATGCACTTCCAGATGCTGTGTGCTGCGCAAAGCCATCTGGAAAATAGGCCAGCTGTGGGCATGATCCATGTTATCGAAGTACACATCTGGCTCCGTGGTGGGCCAGAAACACCGCAGAGAACCCTCTGCACATCAAATGAAGATTGTCCAATACAGTGAAATGTGACACTGACGCTAACCCACCATCGTACAAGGGCCAGGTCCATGCCAGATTTCTAGAGTAAAGGCAGGGCTTAAGTGGGCCGGGTCCTGCCGGTGCTCCGCACCGCCAGTTCTGAAAAGCAGGTGCTGAAACGGGTCCCTATCGGGCTCTCCATTTTTGTCCATTTCCATTTTTTTTTTTTTTTTTTATTTTTTTTTATTATTGAATCATCAATCTTAACAACTGTGATAATACATATTTCAAGACTTGAATTGATCATATAACACAAAGAAAGGTAAATGAAGGAGAGAAAAAACAAAAACGCAGATGAAAGTGAAAAATACCGAAGCATGGCACATATCTAGAGACAAATAGAAATTCAACCCAGTCTTAATGATGAAATCAGTATACCAATCTTTCAATCTGTCTGATATCGTTTATCGTTCCATCCTTGATTGCCATTCAGCTATTGGTGCCCAGATTTGATTTCCCAATTTTTTTAATTTCCTTCCCCTTTTATCATAAAGTGCTTTTTCTAAAGTATATATAGCCAGGATGCGCGATAACCACTGATGAAACGTAGGTGGATTTGGATCTTTCCATAGAGATGCTATACACAGTCGACTTACAGTCATAGCCAAAAATAAAAATTCATAACATGCTACGTCAGTGCCGTCTTTAACCACCCCTAATACCATGACTTCATCTGTTAATCTGATAGAGATCCCAAGTGCCCTATCCATGAATTGTTCAATCAGTTGTTTATACAGATCTAGCTTAGGGCATGCAGCAAACATATGGATAGTATCTGCCTGCGTACTCTGACATCTAGGACAGGTTATACCACTTGTTCCGCCCCAGCAAGCTATTCTATAAGGGGTATGATATAGTTCAAAAAAGGTCTTGTAATATTGAGTTTGCAAGTTTGCGACTCTTAGAATTGTGTTAGCAAGTTTTAACGATTTTTCAGGTTCAGTCTTTTCTAAATTTAATTTTCTTCTCCATTTCTCATAAGTGTTTACTTGATCATCCTTTTTATACAGACAGATTACTTTATATAACTGAGTTATTGTGCAGCTCCCTTCGCTTCTGATCAGCTCCATTATTTCTTCTTTCTTAAAATGCATATTACCTGCTTGTTTTTTTGATAATACTGATCTAATCTGCAAGTATTTGAAGAAGTCTTTACTCTCTATTTTATGTTCTCGTTGTATTTTTTCAAAAACCATAATGCCCGTACTATCGATGAGATCTCCGATAACTTTGACCCCTAGATTATCCCAGCGTTTCATTACTGGGTCGTGGAACACTCCTGGCATAGCCGGATTCTTATAAAGAGGGGTATAAAAATTCATTCTTCCCATAACTATCTTTTTCCGGACCATCGACCATACTGACCAAGCTCCCCCCAGAGTCTTAAACCTGGTTTTTTTATAATAGTTTGGGTCATAGCACAATAACGATCCTTTAGATCCCTCCAGTATCAATTCGTAGATATCTGGGATATCACCATTATCTCTCCACCTGTCTTTTATACTCCCTCCCAATAATCCCTTTATGTACTGCAGAGCTGCAGCAAGATAATAAGCCTTGAAGTCCGGGGTTGCTAACCCTCCCCTTTCTCTTGATAGGGAGAGAAATGTAATAGCCCTGCGTGTTTTGCCTTTTGCCCATATAAATCGATTAGCAATCCCATCGAGTTCTTTAAACCATGCATTGCCAAATTTTAAAGGGATAGTGCGAAATAGATACAATACTTTAGGCAGAAAATTCATTTTTATTACGTTGGATCGGCCTATCGTTGTTAAATGTAAATTATTTATTTTGTCTAAACTTTCCTTAGCTTTCTTTATCACAGGGCCTAGATTTTCTTCCACTATCTTAGTTATTTCTGCTGTTATGGTGATTCCAAGGTACGTTGCACCCTTTGTTACTCTACTGTCAGTTGACACAGCATATTCGTTTACCACTATCTGGGTCTTCCCTGCGTTTAATTTATACCCCGATAAGGACCCGAAAGACCTTGCTTCCCTCTCTATTTCTCCTAATGCTGTTGTAGGATCAGATGTAGTGATGGCAAGATCATCCGCATACCCCAATATTTTAGTAACATATCCATTTAAAATTATCGGAGGAATACTTCTATTTAGCTCTATTCTTCTTATAAATGGATCTATATAAAAGGCAAAAAGTAGTGGAGAGCAGGGGCAGCCTTGTCTCGTCCCTCGTTTGATCTTTATTAAATCGCTCTCTACCCCCATTACTCTCAGCCTGATAGTGGGTTTTTTATATAGAACTTTCAATGCCTCAATGCAGCCACTTCCCAATTTTGCTTTATAAAGTACTGTCCAAAGGAAATCCCACGAGACCCTATCAAACGCTTTCTCAGCATCTAGTAGTATCAAGGCCATAGGGTCCCGTGAGACTGCCGTACCATCGAACAAAGTGCAGACTCTCCTTATATGATCTGCCGTTCCTCTTCCGGGTATAAATCCATGTTGTCGAGGGGAGACAATCTTGCCGACAATCATACTCAGCCTATTAGCTAAAATCTTAGAATATATTTTAGAGTCACTATTCAAGAGGCTTATTGGCCTATACGACCCAGGGTCTTCAGAGGGTTTATTCTTCTTAAGAAAAACTACCATAGTTGCCTCCCCCCAAGTACTAGGTGGTGTTGCCCCCCCCTGTACAGCGGCCATTAGCTTGAGGATATCTGACTGTAAAATATGAAGAAATTTTTTATAAAACTCCATTGGAATTGAATCCGGTCCGACTGCTTTTCCGGCGGGGAGTTCTTTGACCGCTGTCTGTATTTCTTCTACAGTAAAGCCTAATTCTAAATCATTTTTATCCTCTATTGACAGTCCCTCGACTAGGGCTGAATCTAAGTAGCGCACTATCTCTGCATCGTCAGGTTTGAGATCATTGGAGTATATCGCTTGATAAAAATCGTGCATGACTGTACAAATCTCTTTAGGCGTTGTAGCGATAGCACCTGTGCTAGATATCAATTTTTTGATATCTCCTTTCGTGATTGCTTGACGAGTTCTGATCGCTAAGAGTTTTCCAATTTGCTCGCTAAACTCGTATTGAACTTGTCTCCAGGCCAGATATTTCCCAGTGGCTCTTGTTGCAAATATTTCCCCAACTGTAGATTTAGCTATCGATAATCTCTGTTCTATCTCTGACAGATCTGATTTTTTTACGCTAATTGCCTTTGTTAGTTCTTCTTCTAGGGCGGCAACGGCTCTGATCTTTCCATGGATCTCTTCCCTATTCACTCTGTTCCGTCTAACAGAGTAGCTAGTGGTCTCTCCCCTGATGCCCGCTTTCATAGTGTCCCATACCACCGCTAATGAAGCGGAGCCTCTGTTTATCTCTAGAAACTCCCTGAGCCAATCTTCCATATGTTTAATATAATTACTATCTAATAGCAATGCTCTCTCGAAAGTCCAGCTTCTTCTTTCCTTTTGGACATTAGGCCATGCTGTATCTAGAGTTAGAGGATTATGATCTGACATCACCCTTGGCAGTCTAGATATTGTAGTGATAGTGATTAGCGAGGGTGATATTAGAAAATAATCCAGTCGTGCCGCCCTCTTATGTGGTATTGAATAATAGGTGCTGCCACCCCCCGGAGGATTATCCTGCTCCCACCTGTCGATCAATCCGTTGTCTCGCATTAATTGGATCAGAGCTCTGTGGCTTTTTCTTTTCCTTCCAATAAATTTATCAGGTTCGTTTGGCCATAGGCCGCCTAGCCCATTTAGATTCAGATCCCCACACAGAATGATTGGCAAGGGCCAGCTGGTTAATTGGGCATTGATATTGTTTATCATCTCTGGATCATCTTCTGTTGATGCGTATACGGAACATAGCGTGAAGTTATGCCCCTGTGTTTGACACTCAGCTAGAGCCCACCGTCCATATTTATCTGCCTGCTGCCTAGTTGATGTGATCATATTTGCCCGAATTAATATAGCCACTCCCCGAGTTCTAACTCCTTGTTTTGTACATGTTAATAATTGAAATCCCAATTGTCCCATTAGATGTTTCTGGGACCACTCTATGTGTGTTTCTTGCAGGCATAAAATATCTGTGTGTACATATTTTAAATACTCTTTCAAATCTCTGCGTTTTTTTGCATTATTTAACCCACATATATTTATGGTAACTATCCGCATAATTTTTGGTTTATTCTCCTATTTCTCCCCCTCTTGGATATGCAATATTGTATAAACTTGATAGTTGATGATGATTCTTTTTTTTCCTTCCTCAGTCCCCCTCTGTCCTCCCTAGTCCCTCTAACCCCCTCCCTCAAAGATCCCCCCCCCCTATTGAAGCAAGTGGACTTGTTGTCCCTATGATGAAGTCTGGCCCTCGGCCTCCCTATCCCATTTTTTTTCCCCCCCTCCCCCGCACACTATCTCCTTACCACTCTCTCCAATGCTTCTCACCCCTACCCCTTGTGTCAGCCTCATTTTATGCCTACTCCTAGATATAATATGCTATAGAAAAAAAATAGATTACATAATGAATGCTTATCTTTCCTTTAAACCCTCCATTAATCACTTTAAATCTTCTTAGATTTTTACTTTTACACATATACATTCATAGGGCTGATGCCAAAAATAACTTAGTCTTTTATATTTAGCCTAGAGCTTCAAGACCAGATGCCACACCGAGTTGCCTATATCATACCACTCTGGTTATATTATCATTCCCATTTGCCCAAGCCCAATATCGTGAAAAAAAATCAAAAGATAGCTCTATCTTTATATTTTAAGCCTCTTCACTGGGAAGGAGTGGTTGCAGATTCAGGGTTTTTTTTAAAGAGTCAATATAAGACTTTGCTTGTATTTCAGAAGTGAAGGTTCTGGAGCTGTTGTTGTACACTATTTTCAATTTTGCAGGGTTCATGAGGTAGGCTTGCAGCCCCATCTGCTGACAGGGTGTGATCAACTCCCTCAGCCTCCAACGCCTTTCCACTGTGTTATGGCAATAATCCGGCGTGGTGAAAAAGGACTGTGATTCATACATACGCTTCGCATTAGGTCGGGCTTTAGAATAGACCTCTTCCCTTAGTAGAAAGTTGCCAAAATATATCAAAATCGCTCTTGGTCTATGAGTGTCATCTTGAGCTCTCGATGGACCCTTCTTTCTGTTGGCTATCGGGAAACGGTGTACCCTTTATAATTCATTCTCCCAATTCCAGTGGCTTAGTTCTGGGAATGCTCCCTTCATTAGCTTTAACACATAAGCCTTGATGTTATCTCCTTCAACTCCTTCTTCAATGCCTATAATTCTTAGATTGTTTCGCCGCTGTCGATTTTCTAAATCTTCTAGCTTCCATTGAGCGTCTGTATGCTGTTTCTCGAACCCATTGATCTTATCTGAATTTTTTACTTGGTTATCCTCTACTAAACTGATACGCTCCTCAAGTTGTGCGACTCTTGCATTTGTATCTGTACATATTTTTGCTACTTTTTTTATAGCACCCTGCAGATTTTTAGTCACCACTCTGCTTTTTTTCCCCCTTCGGTCTTAATGTCTTCTTGGACTTGTTTTATAGATTGTAATATCAGCTGTAATGTGGGAGTTTCTAAAGTTACTCCTCCTTGAGGTGGCAGCTCAGGATAGACTACACGGGTAGTCGAGTAATCCCATTTTAATGCATTATCTCCATTGCTTGCTCGCCTCTGCCCAGGGGTAGCCTTCTCTTTTGAATGCGTGTCTCTTTGCCTTTTTGATAACCTTTTCCTTCTGATGGCTGTTCCCTTCCCCTTTGGAGATTCTCCCTCCTGACGTGAACAGGAGTCGGAGGCCTCGCTGATATTTGTGTCCTCATCTGTATCCCTTTCGAGATCCGAGGGGGTTCCTAATGAACCGTCCGTCACTGAGAAGAAGTTGTCCACAATATCCTGTGTGTCCTCTGGGCCACTGGGGCTGCTACTAGCTATAGCTTCTTGTACCAGTGTATTCGTTAATTTTAGGGTTGAGCTAGGTGTTCCTGTCATTATGCTCTCACCAGTATCGCCATCCGAAACCTGGCCGTCTTGTGAGATCATCAGTTGATCTATGCCTCTATCTGGCGACTCACTGGATGTAGTTAGTAGCGCTGGGGCGCTTTCATGACTATTTCCTGTGTCGTTTGTTTGACCCAGCTTCTCACTCGTGTCCATTATTTCCCCCCATTGTGTTTCAGTAGCTAGCCGAGCAGTACGGGGTAGTGCACATTCAGAATGTTTATCGCTGTTCTCCCTAGGCTCTTTGCTCCTTGCATCTCCAATTATCTTTATCTTTTCTTTGGGGTTAGTTACGGTTGCGGGGGGAAAAAAACCCATAATGGTTTTTACACCCCCAGTGTTCACCTGTGCCAGTCTCTTCCCTGCTCTGGTACAACTCGGACCGGGGGCTTCCTCAATATTCTGATCACTACTGCCCCCCCCTCTCTCACCTGGAGTGGAAGCAGGATTATTGACTTTCCCCGTAGTTTTCGCATCAGGTTTCAATCGAGCTGGCAATGAGGACTTTACTGCCACAACCGATATCTCTGTCGCTTGTTGCTCTGTCTCTGTTGTTTTTCCCTTTCCTGTCTTTGCATGCTTAGGGGCCATCTTCATCAAGAGATACCTCCAGGAGTCTGACCAGCGTATCTCGCCCTCTGTGGTTGTCCCGGCTTTGATTCCTGATCTCCTTCTCGGAGCTCTGTGAAGCGGACTGCGGGATCGAGCTCTCTGAGCTCCGCGGTTCAATCTGCTTTTGCTTCCGGCTCGGTCCGCATCGTCCGCATCGTCCGCAGCGTCCGAAGCTTTACCGCGGGTTCGCTGATGCAACCGCCGATGCCGCCGAGTCTGTAGCTCCTCCACGAACCTCACCGCTTCAAATTTAAGGGCTGCTGCCAGGCTCTTGACCGCACTCCAGACATCCAAGCCAGCTCCCAGGGCCAAATCCATTCAAGGTACTTCGGGGTTGGGGGTTGGGTCGGGCTCGGGTGTCCAGGGGCTATTTCGGACGTTATGTGGATGGGATAGGGAGTGATCTCAAGGCGCTGCTAGCCAGACGCCATCTTGCTTCATGCCAAGATCGTCACCTGTTGTCTCCATTTCCATTTTTGGGGAAAAAAACATCTTAACTGTGCAGCAGGTACCACTCTTCGCTTACTTGGATGTAACAACAAATGGACTGGTTATAGTTATTCCACAATCCTCATTTTAGAACTGAAGCATTTTTAGTTGTATATACAACGAAGCCATAGTTATGCTTATGCTGCTAACTGCCATTGACGAAACTAATAGTCCTGGCTTGTTGTAGGTGTAATGTTACTTGTTGTATTCTATATCTGGATGCGGTGACAGAAGCAGCAAAATACCAGTCGGGCCACACTATGTGAGGCACAGATTTTTAGCTCAAACATTTCTAAGCTACGCCCTTTATTACATTGGCCACGCCCCTTTGAGAGACTCCCCAGTTTTTTCATCCCACTTAAAGTCCTGGATAAAGGAGTCTAAATCGAATACCTTTAATAGTCAAACTCTGGATTCCACTGACGCAACGGTCTTCACAACTGCCAAAAACTGAAGAGACTGAATACACACTTATCCCAGTTTTTTTCCCTTATCTGAGGCGCCATTGGTGCCTTTGTCCAAGTGATGCACATTCTGACGTGCCCATACCTGGAGCACAGCATCATTTCACAGCGATGCCTTCAATGAAGGTGCTCCTGGCACCTGGGGAAAGGGCTGGGAGATGCGAAGGATGTTGAAAGCAATCACGTGGAACGTCAATGGTGACGGCCATAGGTTGAGACAGATACTAGACAATTATAGGCTGAATATATACACCACAGCAAATACGTAAACATCCAAGTTTTAAATGGGCAAACGTCAGTCAAAAGGTGTAACGTAGCACTGTGCGAGCCATCTAATAGCCATTTGACGATTTGCATTGGTGGTTTTATGATATGGTGAGCTCGAGGTCGAGCGGGTGGCTACCTTGGCGCAAGACCCTGCTAAAAACCAAGTATGAGGGAGAATGTCAAAATTATCGTGAAGAGAAGGGAAAACATTTATGCTAGAGGGATGGCCGGGGGACATATATCTGAGGTAATCACTTGTCTTGATCAACAGCTTGCAGCACTCCCAACTCAGTTGTCTATTATTGTGGGAGGCGATGTTAATACGACATTTGAGCCACTTGGACCTGAGGACCAATTTCTTGCTGCTGAGGGGGACAGTAAATGGGGCGTCCCTCAGTTGGATCTTCCCGCAGTCAAAAGATGGTCAGCAGTAGCTATCCAACTTAAAGCTCTATGTTTAGAGAGAGGGCTTAGAGCAGCCAACGGGCGTACGTCGTCTGATCGCCTGGGAGTAAGAACATTTGACAATGGCAGGTCTTCTAGCCGCATAGATTATTTCCTGGTGGATATTAGAGAATGGCATAGGCTGATTGATATGATTATAATATCCAGGGTGGAAAGTGATCATAACCCTCTTTGCATGGAATTCAAAGCTCCTAATGGGTTTAGAGAACCTAAATTAGGGGGGGAGAAAACTACTCTGGACATTGTAGCATCGAATAACATGCGCCACGTTAAATGGGGCAGATTTATTGAGAACCTAGAGAAACTGGAGGATCTTAAAGTGGTGATTGATGAAGTGGCTAATTTAAACATTCAATCTGCCAATCAAAATTTTCCCCAAGTCATGCTTGAGGCTCATATTCTTTTCTTTATTAAACTTCAAGGGTCCTTTATGAAGACCATAAAGATAGAAAAGACAGAAACGGCCAATAAAATAAAAACATTTGAGGCGGGATGGTACAATAAAGCTTGTAAAGTAGCCCGCCAGAACCTTGGTGCTGAACTTAGATCTAGAAACATTGAAGGTGTGAGAAAAGCTAGAAAGATATAAAGATATACAGGCATACACAGAGTGGCCAAGAAACAGTGGGATGAAGAACAGTGGCGTGATCTGAAACTTGCTTGTGTAGCTAAAGATCAAAAGCAATTTTGGGCTATAGTCAAGTGGGATAGAGGAGGGACTGCCCAATCGCCCCAAAATAATGTGGCTAAACATCAGTGGGTTGATTTTTTTTTTTTAGACCCCAATATGCTTCCAACCCAACTGAAGGAGAGTGTTCACTTCCCCCCACCATTTTTTTATCAAAAACAGATATTCTCGATCAAAGACGTTAATTTAGCACTAGATTGCGTGACTGGGGGTAGAGCCCCAGGAATGGATGGGATCCCAGACGATCTGTTTTTAAGTGATAGATCATCTTGGTGTCAGTATTTTCAATGGTTAGCTAATTCTGTGGCTATGGGTGCACCTATTCCCACCTCATGGAAAGGTGCCGAAATAATTCCGGTTTTTAAAAAGGGTGACCAATCACTACCTAGCAACTATAGACCTATCAGTCTTATAGACTCAGCCCAAAAACTTGTAGGTCGATTAGTGCAAAATAAACTGCAATCATGGGTAGAAGAAAATGACATTTTTATCCCCGTATCAAGCTGGCTTTCGACCCTGCACCAGCTCTGTTGACCAGGTCTTCTATTTCTTAGCACTATATTGGAGGAACGTGACCTTGTCCAATGGGACCTTTGATTTAGTTCCCCGTTCTAAACTTTGGAGGGTTCTCGCTGAAGCAGGGATGGCGTCGGAACTGTTAACGTTACTTGTCCGCCTGCATGAGAACAACTACGCAAGAATCAGGTGGGGGGCTCAGGGTGAGGTGACCGACCCATTTCCTGTCGAGCGTGGTGTCCGACAGGGGTGTGTCTTGGCACCTACGCTGTTTTCTCTATACATTAACGGCATTGTAGATCACCTTAGCTGCTCCCCTACGGATGCCCCGGTACTAGCAGGGGCTCGCGTGCCAGTCCTCATGTTTGCGGACGATACGCTGATAGTTTCGCGGACACCGAGTGGGCTCCAGAAGGCATTAAACGCGTTTGGAGTTTTTTGTCAAACGCGTGGACTTGAGATAAACACCTCCAAAACCAAGTTCATGTCCCTGAATCAGCGGAAAACATTCAGAGGTGTAATTAATTTTAATGGTACCCCATTGGAACAGGTTGAGGCATTTACGTACCTAGGAATATCTCTCCAGCGCAACATGAGCTGGAAAAGTCATATTGATATGGCTACTTTAAAATTTCACCAGCTGGCGGGTGCAATTGTCTCTAAACATAAATCTTCCTTAACTAAGCCCATTACTCCTGCCTTAGAAATTTATAATATGAAAGTCATAAGTGCTTCTTTGTACGGCTCGGAACTGTGGGGTTTCGCTAACTTGAAACAACTAGGACTGGCAGAAAACAAGTTTTTACGTTGCTTAGCTGGGGTTCCACAGAGTACCCCAACCGTTCCGCTCGCATATGACTTGGGCAGGAAAAAAATAGAGGATCTAGTACGTTTACGTCCCCTTCTTTATTGGCGACGGATTATGACTACTCCCGAACTAGCCCATTATGCCATTGCCCTGAAGGATATCATCAGGGCTGATCGCTTTCATTCTATTCTATGGCTTAAGGAAATCAGGGGCTTGTTAACAAAACTGGAATTAGATTACCTATGGGATGATCCAAATGGCCCAAGTATTCCATCTAAGTCAACCCTTAAAAAAATGTACTGGGATATGACCTTGATGCCTGTGCCTAGATCTGGCCAAAACGCTAAGTTAACGGGTCGTTTTCTTGATATCAAATCAATACCATTTTGTGAGGCTTACTGGGACATTATAGAAAGGGTCCCTGATAGAAAACTGTACTTTCAGTTCAGAATTGGGACCCTTCCTGTAAAAGCATTCACCCATAAATGGTCTTCTACTCAGGACAACAAGTGTCACCGTTGTAAAGATCTGACCGAGGACATTGGCCATCTGCTGTTTGCTTGTCCCCTGTACACTAACCCACGCCGTAGGTGGCTAAAACCAGTGTGTATAAATTTGGGGACACGCAGGTACAAGGAGGCCTTAAGAATACTCTAATCAGATTGCACACCCTGTATGGCAACTGCTGTCGCAAAATTTTTAGGGTGGGCTTGGATCATACGCTCCCGCACCTTAAAGCCTTCAGAAGTTGGCCAATGAACTTTTGACATCAAAGGATGTATGATTAACTTTTAAAATTAAGTTTTCTTTCTGAATTGTTTTTATCTATTGTTGTTGAAATCCTTTTTTAATCCCTGTAATCGACAGCATCATGATTTAATGAGTTTTTTAAAAATATATATAATGAATGTTATCTTGTAGTATTTATAGTATATGTTAGGATGTTTACTTGCTTTTATGACATGCTGTTGAATAAAGCTTTGAAATCAAAGGGTTACTAGAGCAGAGACCTCACTGAGAAAATGTGAACAGTGGACTCTAAAGTACTTTTGTGATGGAAGTAAAATGGCTGAACTGCAGCAGCAATAGATTCCCGGGGGTAAGTAATCCTTTTTGTAAATAATCTTACTTATTACCAGCAGGAATCGGGCAGAGTCTGCACGCCGCTACCATGTGCTTTTGAAAACAGTGGAATCTGGAATGATTTGCAACACATAATGTTCAAGATTGTAAAGAAAATCGATATTTAGTTACACATTTACATACTCGTGGAGAATTGCAAAGTACAACAGCCCTCGTCACCAAGTGGAAGTTTCATGCAAAAGTTCAAAGAAGGAGTTGATTGAACATCTCATTTTAACAAACGCCCAAGGCCCTTTTTCTGTTATTAATCTATTGGGTTTTAACTTTTCAGCCCCCTTGATGGGACCGTCACCAGGACGGATGTAAACTAGGACTCCATGTTCAAAGAGTCTATAAAAATGTATGTAAGGACTTGCTTCAAAGGCAAGCACCTGAGACGCATTGCAAGTAGAAGATATTACCTTTTCCAAGAAACCAAAAGTCTTTGGTGCATAGTCACCGCCCCCTCTTAATCTGTGTGATCCGACTCTCACCATATCTAGAGGAGAGGAACGTTAACTTATCTTAATATTGATAGGTGTATGTCTCCTTAATTGAATATATTTTAGTTTTTTCGTTTACTATTGAAAAATAAGACTCCATCTTGTAAAAGTAGCATTTTGTGGCGTCAGCTGCATCTTAGCAGCCACGCTCCCAGTCACAACGGCTTGTCTAATTCCTCTATATATGTGCTGTTTACATTAATCGTGCCATTGCTACACAGGGGAGGTACAATGTGGCAAGGTCCAGGGAGGAGTCCTGTAGCTTCCAGAGACATGCAGACCTGAGCGGTAGGGCTATAAACGTGCAAATGGTAACTTTAGCGCACACTTGTGGCTGACTGCGAGTTGTGACTGTGCTTGTTTTTTGCCCAGACAGTAACAGCCATCTTTTAGCAAACCGTGACTGACCTCTCCGAATGTTAACTATTTATTAGCACTACACACAAAGTAGGTGCAAAAATATTTGGGCAAGTTACTCCCCATTTTTTTTTTTTTTAAGTCCAAGCCTACCAGACAGAGCAGTTGTCTGCTTTGCTAAAGACCTCTTGGGGACATTCAGAATTCTGACCTAGGAATATGTTCCGCCGTTGCTTACCAATAGCATTGTAGTTTGTAACTCATTTTCGTGCTTTCTATTTGCTGGCTTTATTAGCTTTAGTCTGTCTAACTTGAGTTAGTCTCTCCCATTTCCCAAACCTTGTTTACTATATTCTTCCACAAACTCACTTTCTGCAAACAGGCCTTTAAATCTTGTTCTTATCTGGTCACATTTGCTGTGCATTTAAAGCCATAGGTCAAAAGTCAAACTCTCTCTTCCAAGGGAGCTTGGTGTTTACTTTTCTTTCTCTAACTTCAAAGTGAGAGAATGTATGTGACAATACTGCTGACATTCACCTAAGAGGAGAGAGTGTAGGATGTTTTTTTTTTCTAGAACACAGCAAAACAAAAATGAAATGTGCTGATGTTTCAGAATAGATCAGAATTGGTACAAATGGAAAACATCAATACACTGAGTGATGCCATTTCCACACATTGTTTGACTGTAGTAAAACTGTATTTCGGTTTACAAATGTAGTGGTCATTTCAATTAATGTGTTGTCTGTAATGACAGTGTTACCACACCATCTATACACCACACTAGGCCAGACTACTGTATTCCTCTACGACATGCCACTCCACTCTACGACATGCCACTCCACTCTACGACATGCCACTCCACTCTACGACATGCCACTCCACTCTACGACATGCCACTCCACTCTACGACATGCCACTCCACTCTACGACATGCCACTCCACTCTACGACATGCCACTCCACTCTACGACATGCCACTCCACTCTACGACATGCCACTCCACTCTACGACATGCCACTCCACGACATGCCACTCCACGACATGCCACTCTACGACATGCCACTCCACTCTACGACATGCCACTCCACTCTACGACATGCCACTCCACTCTACGACATGCCACTCCACGACATGCCACTCCACTCTACGACATGCCACTCCACTCTACGACATGCCACTCCACTCTAAGACACCCTATGACACGCTACTCTAATCCACGCTACTTTAATATACATCACTCACTTCACAACACACCACTCTGCGCACACCCCTCCGCTCATCCCACTCCAATGTACCCCAATCTACCCCACCCCAAACTACCCCACTCCAGTTGATCCCAGTCCACTCCTTTACGATCCAGTCTACTTCACTCCAGTCTACTTCACTCTACCCCACTACACTCAATCCAACCCAATCAACCGCACTCCATTCCATCCTAGTCCACTCTGCCCAACTACACTCCAATCTACCCCACCCTACTAAATCTAACCTAATAAACTGTACCTCACTCCAACCCAATCTACTGCACCACATAATTCAAATCCACCCCATACTGCTTCAATCTACTCCAGTCTATCCCACTCCAACCCAATACACTCCAATCTACCCCAATCCCGCCCACTGCACTCCATCCTACCAAACTGCACTCCAAACTACCCCACTCTTCCCCAGTACAATGTACCTCACTCCACTGCAGTCTATCCAACTCCTCTCCACTCTGATGCACCCCACCCCACTCCACCACACTGCAATCTACCCCACTCCAAATAGCACACTCTACCCCACTCCAATCTACCAAAGTCTACCCCACTGCACTCCAATCTATCAAACTCCAATCTACCCCACTCCAATCCACTCTGCCACACTACACTTCACCCAAATTTACTACCACACTCCACTCAAATCTACCCCTACCCAATCTACCCCATCCCAGTCTGCCCTGCCCCAATCTACCCTCATCTACTCCACTCCAATCTACCCTACTACACCCCACCCCAAACTACCTCACTACAAATTATCCCACACCAATCTACCCCACTTATTTCCTATCTACCCTACTCTAATCCACTCTAATCTACCCCAATCTACTCCACTCCTATCTACCCCACTTCACTCTCCCCAATCTCTCACTTCACTCTAATCTCGGCTACACTCTAATCTATCCATCTCACTCCACCCCACTATACCACACTCCATTTCTCGCTACCAATCTACCCCAAACTACTCCACTCCAATCTTCTCCACTCTACATACACGATCCAAATCTACCCCACACCACTTTACACAACACCACTCTAATCTACCCCACTCCAAACTACCCCACTCCAAACTACTCCTTTCCAATCTACCTCACTCCTATTTATCTCAGTCCAGTCTATCTCACTGCAATCAACCCCACTGCACTCTACACCACTTCACCAATCTACTTTACCATAATCCGCCCCACTCTACCCCACCTTAATTCACTCCACTCCACTCCAAATTACCCCACTCCATACCACTCCAATTTCCCACACTCTACTCAAATCTACCCCCTCGCCACCCCAATCCACCCTGCTCTAATCTACCGCTCCCGAATGTACCCCTATCTACTCCACTCCATCCCTCCCACTCTACTCCAATCTACCACACTCTAATAAAATCTACTCAAGTCTACCCTACTCTAATTCACCCAATCGACCCCACCCCACTCCACCCTAATTTACCCTACTCCACTTGTCCCCACTCTTATCTCCCTCCTCTCTTGACTCCACTCCAATCTATCCAACTTCTCTTTACCCCAATCTACTCAAATCCAATTCACCCACTCCATTCTACCCCAATCTACCACACTGTTCTACTCTACTCTATCCAGCCCACTCCAATCTACCACATGGCACTCAAATCTACTCTACTCCACTCCAGTCCAATCTAGCCCACTCCACCTCACTTCATCCCACTCCAGTCTACTCTACCCCAACCAAACTACGCTATTACAGTCTACCCCATCCATTCTGCCCTAGTTTGCCCCAATCTACCCCTCACCACTCTACCCCACCCCACTTTACCTCACTCCACTCCACCCCAATCTATACCACCCCACTTTATCCCACCAACTTTTAGTGATGCTGAACAGCAGCCACACTGATGTACATAATGGTTTAAACACGTTGTCGAAGCCCATACCGCTCTCATAAGTAAGACCTATCGGCTTTGCCAATGCTTGTTTTAAATCGGCGTGTTCATCAGGTGTGTAAAATACACCGTATGTCTGCAGCAACTGTTTGCCCAGGGTGTGTTTTTGCTTAAGAACTGTAGTTTAAATCCACTCATTAGCAGTCCTAGGGTCACCCCTTGAGCCTGGTTAAGTGCGCTTTAATCCCTCGGGTACATCTTGTTCCTCCACCCATCCGGTCTCTTACTACTAAATGCGCAGATCCATAACCCCCAGTGTTCAGAAAAACACAGGTCATTTTAGTTTTCATTTAACAGGAAACTCAAAAACCTAGTTAAATGTCCCGGGCGCCCAAGAATACGGAGGTGTACTTAGAAGCTTCTTTACATGGTGCCTTTTTTTTTATTTGTCTCTGTTGATAACAATTTGAATCCATGCCTGTCTAAGTAATTGATGAATAGCCCCTTTGTGAAATGAGTAGATGCGCAGCGACAGTGTAGAACTGTTGCTGCACTCTTAGCCTTCTGCGGCAGAGGGTGAACTGTAGGTCGATGCGTTATGTCCTCTATTCTCTTTCGCCTGATAGTGCAGCTTGAAGTGCGTGTTTTTCTTACGCTGAACTGCAGGTCTATGCGTTATGTCCTCTATTGTCTATAGCCTGATAGTGCAGCTTGAAGTGCGTGTTTTTCTTACGCTGAACTGTAGGCCGACGCGTTATGTCTCCTCTATTCTCTTTCGCCTGATAGTGCAGCTTGAAGTGCGTGTTTTTCTTACGCTGAACTGCAGGTCGATGCGTTATGTCCTCTATTCTCTTTCGCCTGATAGTGCAGCTTGAAGTGCGTGTTTTTCTTACGCTGAACTGTAGGCCGACGCGTTATGTCTCCTCTATTCTCTTTCGCCTGATAGTGCAGCTTGAAGTGCGTGTTTTTCTTACGCTGAACTGCAGGTCGATGCGTTATGTCCTCTATTCTCTTTCGCCTGATAGTGCAGCTTGAAGTGCGTGTTTTTCTTACGCTGAACTGCAGGTCTATGCGTTATGTCCTCTATTCTCTTTCGCCTGATAGTGCAGCTTGAAGTGCATGTTTTTCTTACGCTGAACTGTAGGCCGATGCGTTATGTCTCCTCTCTTCTCTCTCGCCTGATAGTGCAGCTTGAAGTGCGTGTTTTTCTTACCTGAACTGCAGGTCGATGCGTTATGTCCTCTATTCTCTTTCGCCTGATAGTGCAGCTTGAAGTGCGTGTTTTTCTTACGCTGAACTGTAGGCCGATGCGTTATGTCTCCTCTCTTCTCCCTCGCCTGATAGTGCGCTTGAAGTGCGTGTTTTTCTAACGTTGATTTATCTTCTCGCCCAAGAGCTTGGCGCTTATGTTCGCGGAGGCTGGAATATTCCGAGCCGCTTGATTAGGTTTACGGCGTGTTAGTCTGGTCTAATGTAGCTTGCTTTTCCGTGATGGACGCTAAATTAACAGCATTCGCTCAAGTGCCCCCTGGAGGGGCATTAAATATCTTGAGAGGGGACTCTGACTTGGAGTTTACATGCGAACAGCTTTGAGTTCGCTATGGTTTGTTCCGGAGAGACATTGAATGCTTTAAGTGGGCAGGCACTTCTTTAACTTGGGAAGGAAAGCACTTGCTCTTCGCAGCACCCTTGGAATGCATTTAATGAGAGAGTACCCACACTTTTCTGGAGCAAACGGTCACTCTTTATAATGAGTACCCGCACTTCTAATTTTCAATTTTTTGTACTAGGTACTCTGAACTTATTTTAGTCTTCAGACTTGACCCTGGGCAGGACAGAGGGAGAGAGCGTCAGAATATGGAGTTAGATGAAGGAAGAAAAAGCTATGAAAATAGTGGAAAAGGGCGAAAGGAGGGGTAAAGTGCAAAGAGGACTCTGTCCTTTCTCCTTGTTCTAGTTGCTTAGGAGTATTTACATTTGAGATGTTTTGGTGCCATTTCACAAAGGCATGCCTTTTATGTACTCCAAATTGCCTTTGTGAATGGGCCCTTTATGCACAGGCCAGCAGCTCCGATTACTCCATCACTGGTTTTAACTTCCACATCTTCAACTATTCCGATTTCAGACGTGTTCCTGTTCGCTAAATAGTCAAGAAAACCTTCCCATCAGCAGGAAGCCCGTGGCCGGAGTCTTTCTCATGAGACAACACTGAGGCCTTTGCAAGAGCTGATCACTGAGCGAAAAACGCAGCAATACCTACAAAGAAAACGTGGCTAGTTGTATGTTCAGTGTCCTTTAACCTAAATTTACAAAAACATGCACTTTTTGTAGGAAAGTAGCATGGAATGAAATGAACTCCTTATTTCCTTGATGCAACACAATCTAAAAATGACTTTGGTGGACGCTTTCAGCTCCTCTCTGTGCATCACCATGTAGTTAAGTGGCCTATCGTGTCTGATAGCTGATGAGATATTCCTCCCCCCCCCCCCCCCTCTTTAATACTGTCATGTTGCATGGGAGGGGCGGCTGAGTGCATCTGGGGTTACTTGTGTTCGGAGAAGTGGTGGTGGGCAGATTAGGTTAAGCTGACCCCTTTGCGGCAGGGCTGAGGCTGATTCGCACATTGATAGATGGTGGTCTGTAGAGGTAGAACCGTGCTATACCCGGATCGTGACCTTACTTCATCTTAAGAACTCAAGCTACACCTCATTTGTCGGACCAAATAAGGCTTCAGCATCCCTGGACTTGCTTGTGTTCCCTTTTAGAGAGTGTATAGCCTCACTGTCTTGGCCAGACTGGTCTTTTCATGGTGGGACCCAGACTGATTAGCATATGTAAGATTGTCGCCTTTAATCGCATAGACCAGCAAAACACAATGGGAATGGAATGCACCCATGATAATTAACCAACTAATTCATGCACCTCCAAGCATTACTTGTTTTGTGCAGTCGGGAGGCGAGCTATTCCACTTTGAAGCGGCTACAGCATCACACACTTTACGACATGTCCTCACTTACGGAGTAACATGGTCATTCATCTCAAGTTCTCAAAATGTGGATAGACTGCACTTATGCTCGTATTGAGAAAATGCCTATGGGTCTGCAGTTGCTCTGCTAGTGTGGGATGTGCAAAGTACTCTGGGTGGTCTTTGCGCAGTATATGAAATGGTTTTATCTCGTATATTGTGGTCAATGCAGACACTTTTTTTTTGTTGTTGTATGATAAAACCACGAATGCCTAAACAACTTGATCAGACACGACTGCATCTTTACTACGCATGCTTGTATAACAAATTTTGTTGTAAAGGCATGGTTGCTAAAGGGATACAACCCAGTGCCCCTCCACATCCTGTGCCCTAACACCCAATACCCCAGTCCTGCAATCCACCCTTGTCCCAGCCAATAAAACTACAGGGGGATCGAGTGTGGGGGCACAGTGTGAGGAGGCCCTCACCCTGGCCCTAACACTCTGCCCCTGCCTAAAAACCCCAATCCCAGCCCGCTGACCTGAGCACTAAAATTGCCACTCCCCCTGAAAATTGCCACTCCCCGCTGCCATGAACCCTAAAACCCGGCCCAAGCCTTTAAAACTGCCCTGACCAACCCCTTCCCCCCCCGCCCTGAGCCCTAAAATTGCTCCCTAGCCTGAGACCTAAAACTGCCCTCCCGCCCTGAGCGCTAACACCCCACTTACCAGGCCGTGTCCCGGAGCTTTCTCTCCCTATCCTTCCTTTTACTTTCTCCGCCCATCCACTCATCTAGCCCGCTGGGTGCCGTAACCACACATATGCGTGGTTAAGGCATCTGCGTGGTTTAAGCAACCATTGTTCCGCTTGGCTCAGCCCACATTGTGAAGGCGGTTTACCAAATACACTTCCACATACAAAAAAAAGGAATGTGTATATGTTTTATTGAGCCACTATCTTTTCCCATGCAACAATGTAAAAATGCAATTATTTGGCCTACTATGTGTTCTATTGCGGAAATGAAAGCTTGCCTATGTCTCTAGCTCCACCTCGGCCTTCCTCTCCTCCAGTCATCTGTCATTGGAGCAGTATTTGGTGTTTTCATAGCCACTGGAATTATGCCGTAGTGGAGGACCAAAGTATGTTGCATGGTGACTGAAAGTAAATCCTGCCCATTTGCTAACCTCCATTATGGAGTAACCGTCAGACATTTTGTATACCTATGTACTACATTAGTATTACATAAGTGTACAAAAGTTATGCTAGAGTTATCTTGCCTCTGAAATACTCTGTCTTCTTTCCATGCTTGGCACTACGCGTATTGTAATTGCGTTTATATAGCGCTTACTCCCCCGTGACGAGGTGTCCAATCGCTTTTTCGGCAAGTAGCACACTACTCCTGAACCCATAAAGGAATAGTGGTGAATTAGTTTGGTGAAATATGAAAGTAATTTGAGTGGTGGACATGTTAGTCAGTTATTTGGATTCAGAAGGATAGCGGAGGGATGGAAGAGGAAAATGTTTTGCATTTATATAGCGCCTGCTACCCTTGATTAAGTGTTGAAGCTCTTTTTTTGGCGAGTAGCACACTACTCTGGAACCCATAAATGATTAGTGGTGAATTAGTATAGTGAAATAGGGAATTAATTTGAGAGGTGGGCATGTTATTCTGTTATTTGGATTGAAAAGTATAGTGGAGGGATAGAAGAGGGAAGGATTTAGACTTTTACTACTCACTCTCAACTACTCTCTCTACTACTCACTCTACTACTCACTCTACTACTCTCTACCACTCACTCTCTACTACTCTCTCTCTCTACTACTCTCTCTACTACTCACTCTACTACTCTCTACTACTCACTTTCTACTACTCTCTACTACTCACTCTCTACTACTCACTTTCTACTACTCTACTACTCTCTACTACTCACTCTCTACTACTCACTCTCTACTACTCACTCTCTACTACTCACCCTCTACTACTCTCTCTCTACTACTCTACTACTCTCTCTCTACTACTCTCTCTACTACACGCTCTCTACTACACGCTCTCTACTACACGCTCTCTACTACACGCTCTCTACTACACGCTCTCTACTACACGCTCTCTACTACACGCTCTCTACTACACGCTCTCTACTACACGCTCTACTACACGCTCTACTACTCACTCTACTACTCACTCTACTACTCACTCTACTACTCACTCTACTACTCACTCTACTACTCACACTCTACTACTCACTCTCTACTACTCACTCTACTACTCCACTACTCTCTACTAATCACTCTCTACTACTCCACTACTTACTACTCCACTACTCTCTACTACTCTCTACTACTCACTCTCTCTACTACTCTCTACTACTCACTCTCTCTACTACTCTCTCTCTACTACTCTCTCTCTACTACTCTCTCTCTACTACTCTCTCTCTACTACTCTCTCTCTACTACTCTCTCTACTACTCTCTCTACTACTCTCTCTCTACTACTCTCTCTCTACTACTCTCTCTCTACTACTCTCTCTCTACTACTCTCTCTCTACTACTCTCTCTCTACTACTCTCTCTCTACTACTCTCTCTCTACTACTCTCTCTCTACTACTCATTCTCTACTACTCATTCTCTACTACTCAGTCTCTACTACTCATTCTCTACTACTCTCTCTCTGCTACTCAGTCTCCACTACTCACTCTCTACTACTCTCTACTTCTCACTTGCTACTACTCTCTTCTACTCTCTCTCTACTACTCACTACTACTCTCTCCTACTCACTCTCTACTACTCTCTCTACTCTCTATTACTCATCCTCTACTCTCTACCTCTCTACCTTTCTCTACCTCTCTCTCTACTACTCTCTACCTCTACCTCTACCTCTCTACCTCTACCTCTCTACCTCTCCACCTCTACCTCTACACCTCTACCTCTACACCTCTACCTCTACGTCTCTACCTCTACCTCTCTACACGCACACATATGCACATATATGCATTTATATATATGTATGTGTATATATATGTATATACATACATATATAAACATATATATAATCTGCATATCTATATAAATACAAATATAAATGCATGAATACATATACAGATATGCATGTTATTTATATGACATTTTGAAAAACACTAATAAAAGCAAAGCTAAAAAGCCACCTAATTACAAACAGAATTGCTTTAACTTAAACGAGGGCGAGACCTATTGCATTTTCAATGCTTGTTTACTTTGGTTCCATCAAGAAGGCATTCAGATGTGACACATTTGCCATAAATTCTGAATGGTAGCACTCTAGTTTCTCATTAGATCACTGTAGTAAAGCTACTGCTCACCAGGGAAGTCTGTTGCTGGTATTCAAAGTGCATGTTTCAGTCTGCATGTCAGAACTTTTTAATGAAATAAAAGAGGATTTGAGAAGTCAAAATGTGCCCTAAGTTTTCTTTCTGCAGCACTAGTCATAATTTCTATGGCAAAATGAACCCCCTCATTTTGTTCCTTTGCAAATTAAATGTTTTAAATGTTACCACTTTATTTCAATCAAGATGGCTGCAGGTGTTCCATACCTTTGTCATAAGTAAGACTGTTAGCGCTCTAGTTGTTCTTTAACCCCTTCAGTGCCCATGACGAGCTGGACTCGTCATGGGCTGCGGTGGCGCTGTGCCCATGACGAGTCCAGCTCGTCATGAACTCCGCCCGCTAATGGAAGGCGCGGCACTGGGCGGGGAAAGGGGCGGGCATGCAAGGGGTTAAAACACTCTGGGATTTCTGTCATTGGGCTATACTTGGGCTACATCTCGGTGAAATTTGTGCTACATTTGGGCTCTTTTGTCTCTGGTGGCCATCTTGGGAGACTTGTTATGAAGTTTCCTAATTTCCTCATTTACTGCAGTCTCCTCAGTAGGCATACTGTCAGTTTTTTACTTTGATTCAATGAAGAAGGCATTCAGATGTGTCACACATTTGCCATAAATTCAGAATGTTAGCACTCTAGTTGCCCATTAGATCACTGTAGTAAAGCTACTGCTCACCAGGGAAGTCTGCTGCTGGTATTGAAAGTGCATGTTTCAGTCTGCATGTCAGAATTCTTTAATGAAATAGAAGAGGATTTGAGAAGTCACTCAAAATGTGCCCTAATTTTTCTTTCTGCAGCACTAATCATACATTCTATGGCAAAATGAACCCTCTCATTTTGTTCCTTTTTAAATTAAATGTTTTAAATGTTACCACTTTATTCCAATCAAGATGGCTTCAGGTGTGCCATACCTTTGTCATAAGTAAGACTGTTAGCGCTCTAGTTGTTCTTTGAAACACTCTGGGAAGCTGCAGTAGAACACAAAGGAATCAACTGACAGTCTCTGCCCTTGTTGGATGTACATGTTTTACTGAGAATGTCAGACTTCATTCTCACATGACTGAGAAAGATAATGTGAATTTACAGAAAATATGCTCTCAGTTTAGCTTATAGATCACCTTCCAAACCTCTGTGGGAAAAGCATGTGAAAATAGTTTTCTCTCAAACATGATTCATGATATCCCAGCAGAAGTCTTTTTCACATGGTAAAATCACCTTAGAACATACTACAATTCCTAAAATGAGTATGGTACCATCAACAAATGATTTATAATGTAACTAACGTCTTAAAACCTTCTATTAACTGCAATGCTTTTTAATGAGGTGCTATCATGTATATTGGTCCCAAGATGGCTGCCAACACTTCTTGGATGAAGTGCTGACAGCCAATCAGATCTCACAATGAGATGTGTGGTTAGGCTCCGCCCAGATGTGTATATGATTTTACTTTTGATTTTCTCAGGAACTACTGAACGGATTTACACCATATATGCAAAAGGCACATGCCTGACCTGAGGACTACCTCTTTGCCAAATTTCAAGTAATTCTGTTCAGCCGTACTGGCTGTAGCTGTGTCTAAAGGTCCTATGGAAAAATGCATGGGGAAAACGCGTTTTGGGACCCGCCTTTTTTCTCGGCCCCAGCTTGACGAATCACCCCGAGACTTTCAGGGTAGGAGCTAAACGGAGCGCCCCATTAGTTTTGAAAATTTCGCGAGGATTCGTCAACCGGCGCCAAAGTTATTCAAAATAGAATTTTGAGATTTCCTATGGAAACTAGGTTGTAACTATAACTATCTACTGGCGACCGCCAGTAGATAATAAATATATATATATAGAGGGAAACATTGCGGCCACGCACCCAGGCAACTGAAAAAGTAGGGCAACCAAACGAAGAAGGGAGCGTAGGCAAGCAAAGCGAAAACGTCAGAAGGCGTGGGAGGGGCAGGGCACGACGGTAGGGGACCTACTGCCGGCAAACCTATGCACTGATCCTTCATCCTCTGAGCATTCCAATACCATTGTAAATCTGGCAGGTATTGATCTCTCGGCTGCAGAACGACAACTTCTATCATTGGGACTTTCCTATTGCCCCGAATCTAATTTTAACTATACCCAAACCCGCGCAGATATTTATAAGTTCATTCGTAAGCTGAAATTACAGAAATACCATCATCAGCGAGGGAACCAAGAAAGACCAGAGCAATCGGGGGGCCCGGTCATGGTATCAGAAATGCATGGGCTGAGAGGCTCCGATTATGAACTTTTTGAGGCTACGCGGAGTTTGGAAAGAGGTGACAACATCGTGAATGGACAAGCTCAATGTGAAAATATGACAACTAATATGCAAACGTCACAGATCCCAGGGACGGATATAAAACCTTGGACTCCGTTCCGCCCCAAGTCTAAATTTGTACCTGTCATGGCGAGAGATTCAATAGACGTTTTCAACGAACAGATAGTGGCGCAAATCAAAAGGCTCAACATTGCAACCAATGAAATAAGCAAAAAGAAGTTTTCCAACCATGAGAGAAAATATTGGCAACTCATCAAAAAATTAAAAGAAAATCAGGAGATCATCATACGCAACTCAGACAAAGGAGGCAATTTGGTGCTGTGGCCACTGAAGGAGTATCTTGAAGAGGCACACAGCCAATTAAATAACATAGAATGCTATAGAAAAGTAGCACCGACCAAATTCAAAATTACACAAGAGACGCTCTTTTCCCAGCTTGTGGCATGGAGAAGCACGGGTTTACTGAGTTGGGATGAATTTAAATATCTTAAAAAGGAAAATGCTACCATCCCCGTTATCTATTTTATACCAAAATTACATAAAGATATGAAGAAACCCCCGGGACGTCCTATTATTTCTGCGTGTGATGGCCTTTTGGAAAATTTGTCAAGATACATAGATTTTTTTCTGCAGGACTTTGTGAAAAGTTTGAATTCATTTGTACAGGACACAAGTGACTTTTTAAGGAAAGTGCAACATATTAGGTGGAAACCTTCTTATTTAATGATTGCACTAGATGTGTCTTCACTTTATACCTGTATCAGAAACAATGATGGTATCAAAGCTATAGAATTTTTCTTGATGAATAGACCAATTGAATTCTTTCTGCACAATAAGATGTTGGTAAAAATGCTTCTATTTTGCCTTGAAAATAATCTGTTCTTATTCAATGGTATTATGTACCAACAAATACAGGGAGTGGCCATGGGGGCCAGCTTCTCTCCCAGCTATGCCTGTTTGTTTATGGGCTGGTGGGAGGAGCTGATCCTCATGCAACAACATGAACAAGTATTTAATGAGAAAGTAATCTCCTGGCTCCGCTATATTGATGACCTTTTTATAGTGTGGGAGGGTGATGTTGATAGCGCCACCGATTTCATTTCATTGTTGAATGATAACACACTCAACTTAAAATTCACTTCACACATCAGCAAGGAAAAGGTCACATTTCTTGACGTGGAAATCAAGATAATCAACAATAAGATCTCCACTACCCTCTATAGGAAACCCACAGCGGGCAATACATTATTACACGCCTCGAGTGCCCATCCTCCACACCTAATTAAGAGCATCCTCTACGGGGAGATGCTCAGGATCAGACGCATATGTAGTGAGGATAAAGAATGTACAATCAAACGAGGCGAAAGCCGGGCGAGATTCCTAAATAGAGGCTACAATACAGAGATCATAGAGTCTGCCATTATTAAATCTAGATCATTGGCAAGACAGGATCTGTTAAAAAAGAAAGAGACTTTATTGGACTCGAAAAAAGAGCAGGAACCTATTCGCTTGATTTTAGGATTTTCACGACAGGAGAAACAGATCAGGAATATTGTAAGAAAAAGTTGGCCTATTGTGAAGGATGACCCTGTAATTGGAGAACTATTATCAAGTAGTCCCTCAGTTGCCTTTAGAAAGACTAATAGTATGGGCATGGCTTTAGTCAGAAGTAATTTGGAAACAGGCAACAAAGGCTCCTGGTTAACAATGAGAAAGGGATTCTTTAAATGTGCATCTTGCAAAGCTTGTAAATATGCAACTAATACCAAGAACTATGTTCCAGCATTTGGTTTTAAATCGTGTGATATTCAACATTATCTCACATGTAAGACCGAATTTGCTGTCTATGTGCTCACCTGTAAATGTAACTTGAGATACGTAGGGAGCACGAAATTACCGGTGCATAAAAGAATCCTGCAACACCTGAGAGCGATAAATAACAATGATGAAAGTTACCCGGTCGCAAGACACTTTAAAAGCACTCACAACAGTGATCCAAAATTCTTGCAGTATTTTGTTATTGATACGGTTACCCCACAAAAAAGAGGAGGGGATAGGGAATCCAAGCTAAGGAAATTAGAAACAACATACATTTTACGGCTGGATTCTAAATACCCGATGGGGCTCAATAACAGTGAAGACCTTTATACGTTTTTGTGAAAGTTTGAAAAATGCTCACAATAGGATGTAAGCTGAAATAAGAAAGTGTAATGGAGGGGAAATGTCTATTTTAATCTCACGCTGTGAATGACAGTCCACAGGGACGAATTGATTATATGTATATGGTGGTGCCTCTTTGTTTCACTTCGGTCCTCCTTGGATGGTTAGGTGGGAGTCTTCATCACCATAGTTTGTTTTTGAACATGAATATTTTAGGTAATATTTTAGGATGATGTATATGGTTATTTATTGAATACAAAATCAGTTTTTAGGAATGTTTTTAGAAATCATATAGAAAGCATATTATATGCTTCTATTAAGTGTTTCATGGTTTCTGTCGGATCTCCTAGAAATAGTTCAATTCAATCATCAGTACGTATCATCCAAAACCTTTAATGTATTTTATATTTATTGATACAACTTTGCTTTCTGTTTAGATCTGGTTTTTTGGATCAGTATTATGCCAGAATCAGGTCAGAATAGAAAATGGTAATCTCCTAAGGTCATTAGCTAGTTTTCCTTGAATGAATTTAGTCGTTAATTAATAAATTATATTGCACTTTAAATTGTTGAGGTGAGGGCACTGTCACATTTTGTTTAATAATTTGTAATGGACATATAGTGAAGCAAATTTCAAGCATTTATGCAATTATCAAGTTATGATAATACCTATGAGTTATTTCATATTATGTGAAAAATACTATCAAGACAACACATTGACATTATGTGGTTATTAGGTTTGGCGGGGTATATACCTGTAAAACGTTGAAGGAAATGTATGTTTTCTATGTCCATTAATTGTTGCACCAGCACTTGCACTTTAAAAAGAGCGGTCATCAGCCAAAGTGTTGTCATGTGATCAAGGGCGGGATCGCCCGAAACGCGTAATGGCGGAGAATGGCTATTAAATAAACTGCACGAATAAGATTGGGTCTGCGCTCGTTTGTTTTCCAACGAAGGGAAGAGTGAGGCGAGTGGAGGTGATATATATATATATATATATATATAGATCCTCCATACGTACATGGAAGGTATATAGATTCATAAAGTAAGTAAATATATGTAGATTGAAGATACATTAAATAAACTCTGGCTTTCTAGTGTTGTACTTAAAATTATTTGTGTGTATATATAATATGTGTATATATATATATGTGTAATTAAACAGTGAAGCAATTGTAGATAGTTATGTAAAGATAGTTATTCATGCAGTCACTTATATACATGTTAAAAACATAGAATAATGTAACTATCATTAATATGTACATTTGTTTTGCAGAAGGAATGAATGAATATATGTGTGTATGTATATGTGTGTGTGTGTGTGTATATATATCTATGTATGCATGTATAACATGTATGCATTTTAACAATTGGAGGATTCTCAAGCTTGCTCAGTGTCTGAGGCCCCTGCCTTTTCTTTTTCTTTTCAAGGTCCCCTTTTGTTCTTCTCAGGAGAATAGAAACCTGGGCACCTTGGTGAGTAGAAGCTCTGTCTCCAAGTAGCAGTATCACTTTAATTTTACCTATTTTTATTCAATAAACATGTTTTAGACTTCAAGTGGACTCGGAGAGATTATTCCTTCACCAGCTTTCGGGACATTTTAATGCACATGGATGATACAAAGGTGATCCCGGTGCTCCAGTAGCTACAAATTCTGCAGAATACTATTAAAATGTTAGTCAACAGTTCATGAATTTGATTCGCAGAAATGCATTAGAATGTCATTTTATATTTGTCCTTCCTGCCTCCAGACTAAAATTCTCTGTACTCCAGCACCTCTTTGTAACAAGAAGCCACCGCCCTGCATAATTGTTTAGACAGTACATTTCTTTTACTTAAGTGTCACAATAAGAAGTAATTGAAGACCTTAGACAAACCGAGTGGTTCTAATGTTTCTTAACCCCTAGAGCTCTCGTAAAGTAAATACACCTTTGACAACACAATCATTTGGGGAACAATAATACGATTAGGGCAGAATTTACTACCTCAGTACCACAGTTAACAGGTGAAGCAGACCCACGCACTCACAAACTGTTTGGAACTATGTTTCATTCGTGTGCAAAGTTTTTTAAATACATTTTTATCCTTTGAGCAAAAACACAGTTTATTGTTGTTGTCGCCAAATTACTCCGCTGGTGAGGAATTATGTGTCAAGCTTGGCAAACCTAGAACTATGCAGAAAATGTTGCTGAATTGTGGAATTACAGTGACTCGGGGTATTGTGAAGCTGCTTCTACTTCCTGATTAGGAAAAAAAAAGTTTTTATATTATGTTGTTGCAGATGTTAAGGTCTCCAACATGCCGCTAGAGCGGTGTCTGGGAATCCACAAATATGCCAGATAAAAGTTCATTTTTAATTAATGAAAAGGAATTTTCGACATGTGAAATGCTGCCATTAGCTTTTCTTCCTATTTAAACAATCTTTCCAATCTTAGCAACAGTTCTGATGAGGAATAGTTGTGTTTGTCAAAGGCTGAACCTCAGAGTTTTCATTGGCGACCTCCCAAGTATAAGATGGTTGCGCTGGAGAGTTTCCTAAGTTTCACAATGGCAAGCTGGCCAGGAGGACCCATAAAAGATTATATGAAGAGCTGAAGAACTAAGCCTCTGACAAATCACTTTTGCTTCTGCATTTTCCAGTGCCAATTTGGTGGTGGTGGGTGCGGGCGGGAAGGGTGGAGAGCCAGACTAGATTACGCATCACTGAAACCAGACAACGACCAGCCACACTAATTGTAAACAGATTCCCTCTTACCACTGACTTTCTATTCTACAGTCTCTCTTTCGCCAGCTATTATCGGAGCATTCGCGTGCTCCATCTCGGAATAATGAAATACGTTTGAAAGACGAGGATGTAGGAGCACAGAGGAGGGGCGAAGATGCATCTTTTTTTGTTATAACTCTAGTGTCGAGATCCAATTTTATTATTTTAAATTTCTGTTTTTAAATGTAGGATATTAGGAATGAAATTTTGTTTTGGGCTCTTAAATAGAGTACGCATAGGTTTTTGGGGAATACGATAAAAGAACATCTGCAGTATTCTCCTCTGTTTCCATGCTGCCTTCAACAGGCTCCATCTAAATGAGTTACTTCTGCAGGGACAAGAAGTTGGGGCACATTTTTTTTCTTTTAACACATAGAACTTTAAAATCACCAGATTCATTAAGGATGAACACGCCACCACCCAACGGCACTGCCATAAAAAGACATAAATATGGGATGGGTGACAAGAGTATTGTCTTGCTTCCCTTTCTACTACGTTGAAAAGTGATGAAGCAGATTTCTCTTTGGGCCTGATTCACACACACATGGGTAAAGTTACACAGCTAGGCGTACCCGTGTTTTTGTAGCAAATTTATGACTTTGAGTGATTCACAATCCATTCCAGTATTGCTTCTGGTGACCTGCGAAGGCTACGGATTCCTATACTCTCCTGTGGATTCCTCACGCTCGGTTTCAATTTATCATCTTTCTCCCTGGCACAACCCCTTCGGAAATGTTTGGCATTTTCCCCTGGTCATTCCCACCCTGAAAATGGATCACCTCTTTCCTTTTGCATGTATTACATATCTTTGTGTAGTTTACCTCCTGAAACCAGTCAACGTTTTCGTAAATACTCACAAACCTTACAAACGTGTGAATATGTTGCTGTAAGAGCACCTTTTGCACGTGTCCCCATCCTGAAGGACCCACAAACCTGCCTCCGTGAGGAGATTGACAGGTTACATTCTGTGAATTAGTAAAGCAGACTTGCACTTCGAAAGAAAGGTATTTGTCTACCGAAGTGGAACAGAGGTACCCCAATACCTTTCAGAATCCGGCCCTTAAAGACTACTTTGCTTGCTTACAATGGGACCCATTTTGCCTTCAGATTACCTTTCTGACCAGATTCTCTAAATATGACCAGGAACAGATCTCTGTTATTAAGCCTGCTCCTTCTGACTGTTGTCTAACAAACTCCTCAAAAATATCTCCTCAACCATTTTGGGTGCTGCCACATGGAAGAGTATTTTCTGTGACCGTCAAAATGGAACAGTTTCTTATGACCTCCAGGATGGAGCAGTCCTCTTGTGATGTCCAAGGAGGGGCCTTCCTGTGACCTCCAGGATGTAGCAGTCCTCTTGTGATGTCCAAGGAGGGGCCTTCCTGTGACCTTCAGGATGGAGCAGTCCTCTTGTGATGTCCAAGGAGGGGCCTTCCTGTGACCTTCAGGATGGAGCAGTCCTCTTGTGATGTGCAAGGAGGGGCCTTCCTGTGACCTTCAGGATGGAGCAGTCCTCTTGTGATGTGCAAGAAGGGGCCTTCCTGTGACCTTCAGGATGGAGCAGTTCTCTTGTGATGTCCAAGGAGGGGCCTTCCTGTGACCTTCAGGATGGAGCAATCTTCTTTTTATCTTTAGGATAGAAACTTCTTTCGACCGTTTTAGAAAGTTGTTATAGACTGCGGTGTAAGGAATATCTTATTTTTGTTTTGAGTCTTAAATGGAGTTGCACTTTTGAAACTTCAATGTTTTATATTGCATTTCCAACCCTGTGCAATTACATGTGAGAAATAGGACACTAAATGTTACTTCCCTTGCATATAAGCGGTCTCATTTTACCTACCGGATACACCGGGGAGATCTATATCTGATCCACCACGACCAAGCCTAGTCTGACAAACGGTTTCTAACTAGACAGCTCCTCAAAACAACCTTTGATAGTGGCTGCCTCGTCTGTATGGAATAGTCTTTTTGTGACCGTCTTGATGAAACAGTCCTGTGACCGTCAAAACAGAACTGTTTTTTGTAGGACCTTCAGGAGGGAACAGTTTTCGTCTGATATTCAAGATGGAACAGTCTGCTTGTGACCTCCCGGATTGAACAATGTTCTTGGTAGTTTTTATCTGTATTGCCTATTGTGATTAAATAGACACGTAACTTGGGCAACACTTCCCTTTTTGCATGGCTTCAAACCAGATCATTTTCTTAAAAATGACATGTCTGATCCCCTCTGATGTACTCTGCATGCTAAATGATATGGACGGGAAAGTGGGCGTTACTTCTTGTGCTAATAGATTTTATGTTTTTTTGTGACATGGTGGCCACACTGGATGCTTCTCGATGCTTTAAAATAGTTGATGGAATTCATAGACTAGATGCTTGGAAGGGTGATTTCTTTCATGGAAAATGACCACCATTGTATGAATTTACCTTCTGGATAGGTCTTGCATAATGCCTAAAAATGCTATGGATCACCAATGGCTGTCCTTGTGCGCATGCTTTTTAATGTGCATGAAGTCTCTGTGGAGTCTGCTATGTGAAGGTTTCCAACTTCTGCCTCTAGTCTGAAGGGAAAGTTAACATTTGATCATTGGTGTGTATTGGATGTGTTTGATGTATTGCAGTGATCCGCTGCTCCGCAAGGCATAGTTCATGCTATAAAAGATACGAATGTTTATTCATGAAACTGAGAAATAAAATCTATAACGAAAGGGTTCTATTATGAATGAAAGAAAGACATTGCAGGTGGCAAAATAAAGATGACATTAATAATTCTTACATTGGAAAATTAAATGGGGTTACTGGCGAATGTCCCCCCACCCAAAACCTTGCATTAATAGAGGAAGTGGGTTGGTAGTGTACAGTTAAGGCTCCCAGATTATGGTATTTTTGTTGTTGACATTTACGTTTGTATCCATATTAAGGTTGGCTAATGCTATCTGTACAAATCCATATTTATTTTGGGATTTGTGAAACATGAAGTTGAATGAAGTTGAATGTAGTCTATTTCCACATTTATGTAATCGATAAATATGTTCATGCTTGAACGAATGATACGTTTTATCATCTGTGGGTGTTCATACCATTAAATGAATGCAAGTATATGAAAACATGAACATATTATCAAGGTTGTGTATAACTTCTGTTGTTGAAGCCTCTATACTAAAATGTCTTTCTTTTTTTTAACCCCATACCGGTCGATCTGCCCGGCTATTTGTCAAGCAGTCATGAGTGACAGAACGAATCCAATTTCTGTTTTTATCCACATTTAAAAGAAGTGCAGACAGGAAAACAATTTTTTTTGTCTTCATTTATCTGTAAAAATCAGTGAAATCGGGGAGCTTTATTCACACTTTAGCCTCACAACCGCTGTTCTGGCGACTGAGTAAATTACTCCGTTGCCTTGACGAAGGTGCTGTCAGCCAAATTTTGAAATGTCTGCTGGCCTAGCAGATATTTCAAGCATTGACAGGAACCACGATGATGGAGGTTCCTACCAATGTGTTGTAACTGCCATACGACTCCATTAAACATGATGGAACAAGATATCAAAGATTTTTTTTTCTCCCGAAAAGAAAATCTTAAAGCAGGATTTTGGTTTTTGGGGGAGGGGGGGGTTTGGGGGCGGTGGTAAAACTCCCCACCCCTGCCATAGAACTTTCTGCCCATGGCGAAGGGGGCATTGAAGTTTTCCGTGCCTCTTACCGCAAGCTTTTCCCTGGCGATGAATGGCATTGTAAATTGGCTATATGTCTGCCCATCTAAATTATTTGGAAACATATAGCTAAATCTTCTGATGCCTCTTACTCTGTCGATCCGTTGGAGGCATTTGACTACTGCAGAGACAAAGTAGTCTCCACCATCGTCCAACTGTGGTCTGCCCAAATTTAAATTGTTCGGACATACCATAGTCTTGGCGCGAAAGGAACTCCATCGCTGCTGAGGTCGAGTTCCCTGTCCACCAAGATATAAATCGGGCCTTTAGCTCAAACGTCACGCAATGTCGTTCTTGGAAAACCTTGCAGCGGGATGGGAGTTTACCCTGCATGCTCCTCTTTCGACAATAAATCTAAAGTGTTTATCTTTACAATTTCTACTCGTCCAGCCCACTAATGTATGGAAAGTCGTCCTTTGTTCATTTCTTTCCATTGGAGATTGCCAAATGAACCTTTCTTTTAATTATTTCCATGCCCCTCCATTTGACATTGCCTGGTTTATTTGTTGATGTTGCTAAAATAAGTGTTGAATCTTGGGTCAGTAGGGTCCTTCAGACACATCAGCAGGATTAGGAGGAAAAACACCCCTCTGCAAATTATATTTCTGCTAGATGTCCCATTTTGTGATAGTTTTAAGTATATGCTAAGCAATATGGGAACTACGGCAGACAAGGAATTTTGGCATGCATCCTTACTGATTTGAGCTCACACTTCTCGCCCACTAAAAACTACTTGTGTTCGTCTCATAATTGAGCGTGGTGAAAAACTGGCGCAGATAACATTGGCGTCCATTGCTGCTCGGCCACCACAACCAGAACGACCTGCAGTGGTCCGGAATGAGATGCAGGGGTTTCATTTGTGCAGTCTGCATTAGGTGTGCTTAAAGTAATGTTCATGACTAAGCTAGGGGAGGTAGCTACTGCTTGTCATTTGCTCATTCAAATCTGATTTGCGATGTCCTTAAGAGGTGGTGCAAACTAGAGCATGGATATAGTAACTAGCACTTACACTTGTAAAAGGAGGTCGGTCGAGTATGGCTAGCTGGTAACTTTTTGGTCGGGTTGAGAAATCGACACTTTTTAACTGACGTGAAATCTCCTGTATGTTTGAGATCCGCTTCCTCCCGCTAGGGAACTTACCGACGTGCAATGCTTCTGGCGTCATCCCTCTGAAAATGTTCTTCACATTATTTTCAGAACTTCTTTTCTACTTCCGCTGTCATGTGGTCACGTGGACATGGCTATTGACAACAAACAGATTATACCGTCTCTATATTAGTGTAACCTCAAGTCATGAAATTTAAATGGGAATGTCCCCCACCCCCTCCCCAAGTTTAAAAGCTTTCTTTATAGTTACTAATGACAGGCAATAAAAGACTTTTTGCCAAAAAATAAAAAGCAGTATAAATGATCTGTAATATCACGCAAGTGAAACCTGACCAGATTACCGTGCAATATATCGATACAAGAACATGTACACATTCAACAGGGAGCTGACGCCCCCCCCCCCGGCTATTGCACACACTCCCCCTTTTTGTGGCTGGTGTGAGTGAACTTGAGGATTGCTAGGGCTTTTTCATCTTATTGCGTGTGTGTGTGTTTGTGATCTTGTTTTTGTGGCTGGTTGGCAATACTTTTTGAGAAGCAGGTAGTTTTCTTTTTTATTCCCTGCCATCTTGGGTGAGGGATTGAGTCTCCCTAGTGGGCATACTAGACTGTGGGTTGTGCCATGTCTTAAAGCCTATGTGAAGGTTGGTGTGCTACCACTGCGCTTGCTATGCAGCAACTAAGACACGTGTGTCTGTTCCCATCTGCGCATGAACTGACGGCCATGCTGCCTTTTTTTCATTGCTAGGCCTGTTCTGGCACCTACACCCACTAAGAGTGTTCTTCCCCACATTATTCCCATCAGAGAAACCCCAAACTTCACTAACAATAGATAATTTACTTCATTAAGTGCCATTGTACAAAGTCCATTCTTACTGTTCTTTGCCAAAGGTTATGCATGTCTAAATTACCAGCTCAAAGCTATGCACTGCAGTGTTTACTCCGCTCACAAACCTTGCCTTAAGATAGTTGGTCTCTGTGAGTTTTGCGATCTTGCCTTTTGTTGTCTCATTGACTTCGGCGAAATTACTATTTTTATTACCTAAAAGGCAGACTTCTTCCTAGGACTTACACTGTCACATCAGATAAACCAGAGGGAGACATAGCGATTCTCTGCTCATTTTAAAGAAACTGACTTCTTAGAACTCCTTTTCCTGTGATTAACTAGCCTGAGAATTTAAAATGTTCCATGAAAGTAAACGTCTTACTTTATCACCTCTCCTCAAACAAAGGCTAGTGATGGTTCCCTCCTCTTGGAGGATATTGACAATTTTCTTTTTAAATAACATACATATCCCAATTACTGGGAATTTCAACTTTTGGCCAGAACAAAAGCAGGATCCTGCCGTCAACATCCTTAAAGATTTGGAAATTTACAATCCTAACATAATAAATAAATCGGTCACACACAAATTAGGATGCCGCCATGATGCCATTTTGGCCTCCCCTTCCATTATCTGGAGAGATGATCTACCTATTTCCTTAGCTTGCTCAGACGACTTGGAATTCCCCCTCATTCTGACAGTATCCAAACCAAATAAAAAAAGTTTTAAAGAAGATCTTATTAACCAAATTTGCAGGCGATCTCTGAATGCCTCAGAAGCCTTGACCATTGCTATTTCCTTTTTTTCAGTGATCCTAGTCAAGATGTCGAAGAAGCTCTTGAGGACTTTAATCATGTGACAAGTTTTCTTTTATACTCCCCCCCCCCCCCCCCCCCCCCAACACAAACCTTCAAAATCGGCCATTAACCTTCCTTTAAAACACAATCTATGGTTTAATCCTAGTTTAGCAGCATTTAAATTGGAGATTCAAAGAGCTGAAAGACATTGGAGATTGAGATGTGTTCAAAACACTAGCCATTCCTATCTATTCTCTCTTTCTGTGTACAAAAAACAGATTAGTGTAGCTGAAATTGATTATTATTATTCTATGCAGGTACCAAATTTCCCTAATAAGGAAAATAAATCATTTTGCAATCAACTCAGACTTGTTCACCCCAAGAACTGAAATCATGAGATCTTGCGTAGTCTCAAAGTGTGCAGAAGTGAACAGTTCCTTTCTGCTCCCTTATGTCCTAACCCTGACATATTCCAGCAAAGTCCTCCCTCCCTGTGGAGGGCTTCTAAGTCTTTAACAATTATCAAAGACGTAATTACTGATGAATTAACAGACTTTATCACCAACAGTAAGAACTTGTTGCTGATTCTAAAATATGTTAATGAATAGTACCTTAATCTTTGACCAGAATTCATGGACTAGGTGATACGCAATCTCGGGATCCTTCATGATACAAATCTTTTCGCAGAAACCCAGCTCTCTAAAACCACCAGCTTCTGGCAGCTCAAATGTTTAAATATATTCTATCATAGATAGATTCAGATATTCATATCGCAGTTATTATGAGATGTATTCAGTTGTTTTTATTTTGGTAATGCTCCCATAAATGTATTGCATAAACTGCGTCAGTGGCTCCAGGAGGCCTAGAATGCTACTGCCTGACTTCTGACCCGAGTGAGGCATTGAAATCACACCTCCCAGATACTTAGACCTTTACATTGGCTACCGATCACAAATGGAATCATTTTCAAAGCCTTAGGTATTGCTTGTCGCATAATTTATTTTTCCACCCCACTTTAACAGCAAAATCCTCTAATCGGACATTCTGTAGTCAAATACCATGACATTCCGGGATAGAGCTTTCTCGGTCACTGCACTGCCGGCTGAAACAGACCTCTGATCTCTACATCATAGCTACCGTCCATTATAAATGTGAGACCATTTTTTAACTTCTGCACTAATTCATTCGTTTTTTGCATTGCATTTTTGTCTGACAGTGTATCTTTTATTTGCATTTATATATTTTCTTCCTGCTTTACCTGTTTCGATGTACCAATAAAATGGTAGTAATGTTTCTCTGACATATAAAATGTAACCTAACATCAGAAGGCAAGCATTTAAAAAAAATAGTTTAACATAAGAGGAAAATAAGAAGTCAAAAGTAAGTAAGAAGAGGAAAAAGAGGAAATGGTATGATAATTAAAAATGAAACCAAGTCTAAATCTTGTTGGCTAAAATATATAATCTTTATTCCTAACAAAACAAATTTAACCCAGAAGTGTGAGTATAATTGATAGGTAAAATAATTACAGAGATGTATAACAATTAGTTAGGATATTGTTAAGAACAGTTGTTAATGTTGAGCAAAGAGACTCTCTATCTGTACCTAAGGGAATGGGAGTTACCTGTAGTCTATCAAGTCTTTAATAACGCACTTACTGTACCACCATCCTTTAACAAGATATTGGGCATTTTTTTCCAATGTAATGTAATCTGTTGAAATGCAAAAGCACGCATAAGATCAATTCATTTACTTTTCAGGGAAAAATGTTCCAAACATTGGATAAACTACCCACAAAATTAACAAATATGTTGAAGTTAAATGGTAGAAAGGTTGTATTTGTTCAGTGGTTAACAGAAGTTCGTCTTTGTGCTGGAGCACTGTTTACGTTCATATACTAGTAATATGGTCAAGCTTTAATAGCTTGGGTTATCGTGCACTCTTTAAGTCTTGAATAAACCGCGCATGCACTGTGATACTTGTTGTTTACAATTCAGTGGGCTTACGACCCTCCCACAGCATGCCACGTGCATGCGTTCTTCCTGGTCTTTGTTCTTCCTCATCTTTTTGCAATGCTCTTTTTATTTATTTATAAGCGTTTTGGTATAATTCCTGGTCGTGCAATGGGTTTTCCCATTTTTTACCAGGCATACAGCTTCTTATTTATGCTGCTTTCTCCCTATATTTGGTCTCTATTGTCACTTTAGTTAGTTACACTGTACTATTCTAAGCAACTGTACTCTACTCCCCTCCACTCTCAACTCCACTCTGCTTTACTCTATTCTACTCTATGCCACATCACTCTATGCCACTCCACTCCATCCCACAACACACTACTCTCCTCCACTCCGCACAAGGCGACTCGACAGCTATTTACATCACACCACTCTACTCTATGCCACTCTGCTTCCTACTGTCCCTCTACGCCACTGTACTATAAGTCACTCTACTATACACCACTGTACTCTACTTTGAGCCGCTCCACTCTGTCACTCAACTGTAAGCCACTCCATTAGCATTTAGCCATGCTGAACAGCACCAACGCTGCTGTACAACATGCCAAAAGACATTGGCAAAGCTAATAACTCATATAGGTATGAGCTATTGGGTTTGCCCGTGATTCTTTGATACATGCTGTAGCAACATCTTACAATGCAGAAATCACTTTTGACACACTGTGGGGGGCTATGCTTATACAAACAGTAGTTTTTTGGATGGACTCTAATGTACTTTCTCATTTTAGTTACAGCTTTCACTTGGACGCAAGTGATCTTAACTCTGACTGGCCAGTTTCTTTCAGGAAAGAATAGCTGATCAGATCTTGCTAATAATGACGACTGGAAGTGGGTGGCCCAGAGAGTCTAATTCAAGAATATGAGATTGGGCCAATATTTGAAAACCTTCTTTTCCATTGCGGGTTCCTGTAGACAAGGCCCTTTAATCGACTCTGCTGAATTAGATCCTTCTGGAATGTAGTCTTGTACATCTGGAAGAGGCGGTAGGAAGAGTTAAAACACACAATCCAACCTGGCAGCCTTAGGAAGCGGCACAAGTCTGACTTGTTTCTGTTAAACTCCCATACAGAAACAGAATCGAGAAGCGCTGCTCGCAGACCACGTAGGGCCTGATGCATCAATCTTTTTCTCTGATCTGCTTGGTAGAGGTAGGCAGTTTTGCACAGGGTCTTGTGGCTCAATGGACTAATGCGTCCACTGTAGGGGCCTGTGTTCGACCTCATGGTCACATTTTCAAATCCCGGTCTGTTCATTCAGCCTTTTATCCTCCTGAGGTCGATGAAATGAGTACCATTGAGTTGGGTAACCAACATCTGTTATTCAGTGAATGTGGGCTTTACAAATACATGGTATGTTTTCTGGATTCACAATGCTGTGAGTGATTATGCCATCTAGTTGTTGGGTCCGTAATTTTCTTTCTTTTTTTATATTTCGGCGTTTTCGACCACCATTTGTTGATAGGTCTGTCCCTTGTGTGACATCAGAGTGCAACCCGGATGTTCCTATGCATAGTCGAATCTGCGTCTCACACAAAGGAAGTTGCTGTGAAGACAATGTGGAAACGTCCTCTGCCTGCATGGCCTACCCTGTATACCCATGTTTATGCACATAATCAGCCTTGGCAGCTATAATATGATTCCAGGTGTTAAATTAATGATAAAACTGTGAGATTCAAGTCATTTGCCTAGGTGGGGGCCATATAATGGATCGTCTGTAGAAATTTGGCCTCTGAACCATGGTGGCTGACTGTGGACCTCATCCACTCCTCCCTACATGCGACTCCTGGAAGCAGCATCACACTCAGACTACTTCCTTATGCAAAAAAAGGCCAGGCAGCACAGCACTTGCTCCACGAACCTAGCCTGAAGTCTGTGTGCAGGAAAAGTGCCCTTGCATCTCTGCGAGGTGCGATCTTTAATCGTTTCAGAGGTTCGATTGCACTTTTCAGAACTACTTGCTCACAGTGGCGGCTGGTGGAATTTGAAACTGGTGAGGCGTATGCAGAACGAATTAATGTGAGCGAACACAGCGAGCGAGCCCGACGGCAATAAGGGGGATTCGGGGGGTTCTCCCCGCCGTGAAGAAATATTTTACAAATTGGCATCTTTTTGGTGCTATTTTCAGCACTATTTCTGTGATAAATGGACTAAAAATTCAGTTCTCCTAGGCATTAATAAAAGAAAACTCATACATTATTTCAGAGAATTTTAGGGCCGCCAAGCAAGTCTGACTTCTGAAGAGGGCTACGGTACGAAGCAAGACTGCTTTGGCTCTACCCTTTCTAATAGAAAACACTAGTTAGCGATGTGAATAAGTTCAATGGACAAACCTGAGGTCTAGGGAGAGTCCCTTGAGGCAGAGAGAGCTGACTGGTGCCAAGCTCACCAGGGGAGGGTTCACTTTCACCTGGGGAAGCCATGGCTTTGTCTGCTGACCTAGAGTGGGCTTCTGCGTGGGGAGGGGCTGCCACCAGCACCATATATCACCAGCACGGGGGCACCCCTTGTTGGAAAAGTTGCAAATGCCGCCTGAGCTCTGAAGGGGAGGTCGTGCAGCTTGTAGCATGCAATGCCAAACGGTATTACTGGAACTCATAGTAAATAGAGGTTGTGATTTCAAAAACATGACATTCATGTTCATGGAGGCTTGCCTGTGAATTCAGCAAGCCTTTCAATGTGAATTCTGCAAGCTTTCGAATTTTTGGAGCACGCACGCGTTTGTACAATTAGTGGTTTACCAAACGTGCTCAAATGAGTTGATATGGGGTTGTGAAGTGCGATGCTGTTACATTAAGGGAAATCAGATTTGTTTTTCTTAACGCGCTCCTCGTTATATATAACATAGCCCGAGGCATGTAGCTTTAACCTATTAGGCACATCTTTTTTGATTGATCAGCAATCTCTACTTTTAACCTGTGCAGTTGTTGGGGCTTGGTAGAGAACCTGATATGCAGAGTATATTGTTACCTGTCTGCGACGGGTTTTAAAGAGAGGTAAAACAAGACACACTTGTGTATTTTTTGTATTGAAACGGTCTAATGTTTTGGCAACCTGCTTTTTGTGTAAACGTTGATTTGTCTTTAAATTGCATTCTAAAAAAAGCATGTTTGTGTAGTAGCGCAACAACCGGTAATTCACTAACCATTCAGCCTGTATACCCCCCCCACTGCATTCTATGAGTGGCAGTATGAGAAAGCGTTAGCACGCTTTGCAGGGGAGCCTCGAGGCGGCATATTTTACACAACATATTGGAAATAGGCGCCAAGTGTTGCACGAAGACTAAACCAGAGGTCTAAAATCTCGTGCAGGATTCAGGAAGATAATTTTTGTTTTGCACCAAGAATAAGAACATTTTCCGCATCTCACACTGGGACCATTAAGAGAAAACGAGATTATTAGCGCTTGTACGCGTTGTACGAGCGCAAATCAGGAGAGGCTGCCTCTTTCACAGTGATCAGGAAAGAGGGTACATCTTGCACAAGGACTGGGAAAGAGAGCCTACATCTTGCATGCCAGCCGGAAAAGGGGACTACGCCTTGCACGAACATCAGTAAAGAGAGGAGTGGTTATTCACAAGGGCCGGAAAGGAAAGACGACCCCTCGCACAAGGAGCTGGAAAGACGGGCCACCTCTTGCATAACAAGCAAGAGGAAGGGGCGCATTGACGGGAAGCACTTGGCTCTAGCCCTCTCCGCAGAAATAACCCATCCGCCCCAAGTCCACCCATAGCCGCCCCACACAGTCATCTCATCTTTTCACTTTTAAACTCACCCTGCACTATTCTGGAAGCAACCCGTGCACGCAGCGGCCCTTTAATCACCCCCCCCTTGTGCAACCCCTACCTCTCTGCACCTGAACAGCAAGAGGTGCGACCCCTCTGCAGGTAACATCCATTCACAATCACACAATCTCTGTCCCTTATCAAGCCTCCAGCCACCCCTCTCCTAAAGGTGCCTCTGCCGCAGCTGTCATTTCCTCCATCCCACCCCCCTCCCCCATTGCACCCTTTCCCAAAAGCAAGCGCCGCCTCTTTGTGAGACCCGCAAGCAGCACATTTTCTGCATTGAGCATTAAGCTGCCCCTCCCCCTCTGCAGTGAATTCAAGCCCCCTTAGTCTGCACTGCCCCCTCTCTCTTGCGCAACATAGTGCAGCAACTTTGAGATGGTGGGAGTTGCAAAGGTTACGGACATACACCTAAGTGCGGGATACATGAATCAAAGAATTCTACAACAATTCAAAAGGGTCTGTCACCTTGTAAACCTCGAGTGAGGTGACCCCAGCTGTGAGCTTCATGCTTGAGCAGCATTTCAGGCAAGAAAGTGCTACTCCTTTTTGGACTCCAGAGGAAGATTGTGACCATCATTCATTAGCAACACAACACCAACATTATCAATCGGCACGACTGCTTTTCTTGCCTAAAGAAGCATTTATAAATGCCTAGAAGAAAGTGAGCTGCAGGTGAAATAATGTCTCATTCATTTGTTTAGTGCCACCAAATTATGTCCTGCCAACAGTTTCTTACGTAATTGCTAAAGCGCAATGGGAAAGTGGCAGCCATTTATGCTCAATGATGTAGCTGTTCCAATAAAATCTCCTAATAAGATGTTTAGTGAGGTGTTGTTAAATCGAATAGCAAACAGATAATATAGTGGTAATGGCTTCGAAGAGAGGGAATAACATGCCGAACAGTTAAGATGTGTCCTATAATCAACGTGGACCACGAATGCGGCTCAAATTAACTTCACAATTTAAAATACAGGTTCGACAAAACAACCTTCTCATAATCAACATTTTGCAATAGTTGTTCAGCCACCATTCTTAAAATAAGACTTCAGTTGCAGCTCGCAGTACTCGCAGGAGGGGGGGGGGGGGGCGCAGGCCTGGGGGAGTTTTAAAATAAAAAACGTACCTGACCGGGTCTGCCATCCGCGTCGCCTCTGCTCCGGGTCCTGTTGGTTGGCGCCTACAAACAGCAGCGTCACTGCTGGCAAACCCTCTCAGCAAATCCTGGCGCTGCTGCAGCAGCACCAGGATTGGCTTAGCAGGGCTGCTCGCCGTCCGCCTGCCCATTAGGAGACCGAGGTTTGAGCCTTTGTTTAACCCTCGGTCTCCTAATGCGCAGCCGCAGCCTGAGCAGACACTAGTGCGCATGACTTGGCTGGTCAGAAAAATTTGCCGACCTTCACCAGTCATGCGCACTTGTGCTGCTGCCTGCCCCTGGTCTGACAATGCATGCTTGTCAGTCAATAGGACGCCAGACCGCCCACCCCCTTCAGACTCTGAAGGGGGTGGGCGGTCCGATGTCATGCTGACTGACATGATTGTCAGTTCTCCCTCGCGTCTCTGAATTTAAGTAAACTGACAGTTTACTTAAGTTCAGAGATGCAGAGGGAGCTGCGGGCGTGGGCGGATTGTGGGGCAACGACCCAGCGCCCTAATGGACGCACCGCCCCTGCTTCCTCAGCTGCCACATTGCATGTTTTAATGGTTTATTAATGCATATGACATCATATCACACTTAGCTTGAACTGTGGAATGCAACAGGGTGTTTGCAGCATTACCTTTTTACTGATGCACTGTTCAGCTAATAAGTGGAATCAGATCCTAATGATCCCTTAGCATTTCTCTCATTAAACCATCCTCTGATAGGAGGAAAAGGTTATCTGAGCTAAATTACTCTGCAGGCAAATTCACTTCCTTTGCCCATGATTCTTAAGAAAAGTTTAGCTCTTAATGCCCTTTATTTCACTTTCTTTCATTGGATAGTCCGGACTAGATGATTTCAACCTCGCCAAAATAGTTGGAGTAAATCTCAAGTAGAGTAGAATTAATTTACACTTGCAAATCATTTCAAAGGTTTCGTGATTTTTAAACCTGTAAATCTCTTTAGAATTTCCTCTGTACTGTAGTTAGTCATGCAAAATTACATCAGCTGGCATTTGTTCACTTCGAAACGACCGCTATCTTTGAGAAACTTCAATAAGGAATTATGGAAGCATTGGAAAACTGCATTGCCACCTGCCATTGTAAATAAACTTTACCTCACGTACTTTGATGGTATACTACTAATGTAAGTTGCAAAATACATGCATGTGGCACTACCGGGAATCTCGTCCAGATGTCAGTATGGTGTTAGGACGAAAAAGTCCTCCACAGGGGAAGAGATGAGCACTCCTGCCCGGAGTGCCCCAACTATACTGATGTCTGAATGCCTAATGATGATTTTTGATGTCATAGGCAAACACGGATCATGCGTGTGCCATGGCATGGGCCTGTCACATGGATTGGTGTCTTGTGGGATTGGGAGGTGCTCTACAAGCGCATCCCTCATAGTGGTGGAAGACTACTACCTTCACCAGGAGTTAAGCAGCACAAGCACGGTGGTGGCAGTATACCGTTTAGTGATGAGTAGGAGTGGAGAGGCCATTTTTAACCTGTCACCTGAGTGAGGCCTACGGGTTAATTCATTCACAGTTTTGCTGCTGTGTGCTTAACTTACCCCTTGGTCTACATCGGATAGATGTGCTGTACTGTGCATGAGTGGTGTATCTGTGTTGGGTGTATGTGTGCCTGGGAAGTATACAATATAGGGATAGTGCCGTACTGCGCAGTTCGTGCATGTACTTGGGTGTATGTGTGCCTGTGAATGGTACAAACCATGGCAGATTATTGGTTCCATTTTGGGAAAGCCAGGGCTGCACAGTGAACATGGAGAGGAGTTAGAGGAATCCCCCCAAGACAGATGTGTGTATTGCTGTATTGCTGCATTCCTGTATGCTAGTTGTGACACACTAGGGAAGGGGTGAGCCAGTCTTACCCCATACACTTCAAAGGATGCTATTTGATTTAGAGAGAGATCACAAGAAATGGGTCTGGGCACATCTCAGGAAGGAGATGGGGCTAATAAGAGAATCATAAAGAGTAGGGCTGGGGCCCTGGGCTAATCTTTTGATAAACCTATCACTGTGGCTGACATTCAGGTGTGAACTTTAGTCACTCCCATGGCCTGTGTGGTGGGGCTTTGGAGTCGCTCACGCTGTGACAGACTGCTTTCAAGAGGAAGAGAGGGCACTTCAAAAGAAAGCAGACACCCAACATAAACTTTAAAGACTGAGACCCTAAATCCCCTTTGGTGTCTTGAAATAGACTATATATAACAAGGAGAACTTGAGACCCTAAAAAATTATCAACTGTCAAGCAGCCAGTTGGGCTGTGCTAGGAGGAGAAGCTCTGCAAGACTTCTTCCTGTGGCCAGGACTGGGGGCCAAGGCCTGCTGGTCTCCCTGGTGGGCGACGGGACATCACCCAAGACTATCTGCCCTGGAGCACCGGAGCCTGGAGCACCAGCGCCTGCCTGCTTTCCAAGACAAGTGTGCTTTGTGAGGAAGAGGAGCACTTTGAAGGGAGAGAAATCCAGTAGGTGAGAGGAAACTGCTGCTGTATTGCCTGTGCGCAGCACAAAGTAAGGTATCCCTGTATGCAAGAGGAGGGCTCCATGAAGTGAGCCATGGATATAGCTGTGCCGTTCGGGCTGAAGCCCATGTGCAGTGAGGGAGTGGCGATCCTGTATTCCAGGAGGCGCTGCAGCGGAGTGAATGGTAATCATTGCTGTACCAATTGAGCCATAGCCCGTGTTTACAGTGCGGAAGCAGCTGCCCTGTATGCCAGGAGGGGCCGATGTGGAAGGATTGCTGTGCGGAGTTTTCCGTAGCCCTTGTGTCGTGAAGAGCCGGGACGCTGTATGCCAGGAGGGGGTCACTGCGCAGGCATCTGCTTTGCTGAGCTGGTCGTTGCTTGTGTAAAATAGAGATAGGGTGATTTCCGTATGTCAGAGGGGATCACCAGAATTTGCAAGAAATGTGACCTGACCCAGAACATTGCCAGAAGAGTGAGGCTACTGTGAGAACCCCTATGCAGCAACCCCAGGAAGAGGGTTCAGTATTAGGAACTTAGCCTTACCCTGCAAGCAGGAATCGCGAGGAACCTCTGTTTGTTGCGGGGTGTGCAACTGCTTGTGAGGAACTCTGGGATCATTAATTGCAGTCTGCTTAGGCCACTTGAAGTGAAGTCCACCTGAATCAGCCTCTGCCACTCAAAAGAGGGGGTGTGCTCAGGAACTCCGAATGCTCAGATCCTGCATATGTGGGTAAGACTGAATTTGGGCCTGTCGGTCCCAGGGTAACTTGCTTGCTAGATAGTACTATAGTAATGGGGAATAACCACTATTGCTAGAACGAGGAGGGAGTTGGACACCTGGAACTGCCAATGAAACATAAGAGCCCTGAACTCAGAGGGGCTGTATAGTTGCTTGTGAATGTCGTATTTTCCTTTCCGGATAAAATAAGTATTTTATTTTACACAAAGTGATTATTTGGCTGGACAATAAGTTTATTGCTGCCTGTTAGACCCGGCTTCCTGGGCACCAGGGCACTTAGGTTACTGCAATCTAATCGCAGACTTTTTTTAACCTCTGATAGGCTGATCCAATCAGAGGGTCTGTTACTTTTGAATCCTGATTACACCTCCAATCACAAACCATTCATGGTGTGTTCACTGCATGACCAAAGCATGCACAGGGTCACCTACTGTTTTCCCTTGTACCAGCCCAAGCTATTCCCTAAAGAGGAATTGTAATTCAAGCCAGACCAGGAGGCACTGACCAGGAGGAAGGGTCCTTTTAGCAGAGAGAGTGCAGCTAAACCCAGATAAGCACGGAGTGTCTACCCCAGCCCACCAGGCCTCTCCAAGGAATTGGGAGGGGCACGAGGGAGCTGGGATGTCCAGCAGAACAGCTTGCATTACACACAATGGCTCAAATCACCATCCCTCCCCATTGCACCCACGGGCTCTCAAACACACATCAGGTAGACAAAGGCAACAGGACCCCAGGCAAAGGGGAGACTGCACAAACTTGATCAGGAGAGTGGCTTGTGACTCACCCCTCCTGATTACAGATTTATTGCTGCCACCAATGTCAGTCTACCACAGCTTGGATAGAGAGGGCAGTAGCCACTCTCTGAAAAATAGGGGTGCACTAGGCATGTCCCCTCTACCTGAGAGCCAGGTTCCGGGGTCTCAATCCATGTAAACAGAGGACATGTATGATTGTCATGCTCTCTGAGGTAGGGATCTAGAAACCATACAGTATCTTTTTTAAGTGACTTGCCTGGAGATCAGCATAAGGCATGGAAGGCACTCTCTCCGGAGACTTGCAGAAGACTTCCCGTCCCAACACTGCTACTACATGTGCTTTGAGTTGTGAGCCTGTGTCCACCCATTCTGTATACACTTCCCCTTGCGGGAGCCTTTGACTGCTCGGACCATGTTATTCATGAGAGTGCAGTGCTGAAGGGGTACTTGGCCTAGGTGCGCAGAACCCATAGTAGGTCGGGCCCCGGGACATCCGGAGTAGAAGACCTCAACACCCACGAGTGGGCTCAGTTGCTCCTGAGCCCCACAGGTTGTCGAGCTATTCTGTCCTTAGCATGAGGGGCATGGTGGAGCGTGAGTGGGACCGTACAGAAATCCACCAAAGACCAGCATGCAGGCTGGAGCTGTGGAACAAGCTGGCAAGAGAGGGTTGTTTGATGGTAGGGTCTGATACGAGCTTCACTTACCAACCATGCCAGGGTCACATGACAAGACAACAGTGGTGCCTTCAGTTCCACCATAGACTGCTACTTTGTGCTGTGTGACAGTGACTCACCTTGCGGTCACCGCTTCTGTTTGCAGACAGAACTCCTTAGTGACTCGTGGTATCCCCTTCACATGTATATAAGTATAGAGTATGCCGGATTTAATAACAATTTACCATCAAGTTGTTGAATTCCATTGCGCCACACAACTTGTAACTCAATTTATGATAATATCCATGAAGTGTTACCAGAATCCTACAAAAGCAAAATATCGTTCTGTCTTCTAAGCAGAACATGTATTTACCGCCGCAAGTTTCTGGATGAATATTTTTTTTTAAGTATTGGTAACTTCAAAAAAGGAAAATCACGCACTAGCTTTGCGTTCTATGGGCCTCCGCATTCGCTGGCTTTGCACATTAAAATAATATTGCAAGTTTTACCGCCGCTCTCGTTAACTTGATGGAAGAGGAAGTCATACAATTCTATGGCTAAAACGTGAGTGTTTGTGCGTGTTTTTGAACCCTTAATGACTTCCACTGCAGCTAAATATGTAGGTCAGTGGTTAGTAAAGACTAGAGAGCGTCTCCGAGCCTTTTTTTCCTCACATAAAGTTTACGTGGACACGAGTGTTGAGGATGAAATGATCTTGGGGGAGATGTCGGACTTCTAGCGAAGTCCTTTGTTTGTGTTGGTGCTTGTCACCGGTCCTGCTCCGAATGTTCGGAGCGTTATATAAATGACGTCAGCGCGGCACCGTGACACAGGCTCTGTTCGCCGTGGCGGTTGCACGCACTGTCCTGCTGTTTCCGTGGGCCTTGTGTATTTACCAGTATATCGCAACAAATGGTAGATTTCCTCGACCAGTTAGGAATCGTGCAAGAGAAAACACCACTCTACAGCCCAAAAAGTAATGGACAAGTGGAGAGGATGAATAGGTTCATTAAGGAAGGCATCCAACTGGCGATTGCATCGAACCTGAATGTGAAGAAATACATTCGTGCAAAAATAGATACGTACAACACTACTCCAAATGAAACCACCCGATACACGCCCTTCTTTCTGATGAGAGGGAGAGAGTGTACGTGCAAGATCACGCCGAAGTACAACAAGTGGTTTGAAGGGACTGAAAGTGTGGAGGAAATAAATGACGAAGTGACAAATGTCAGACAGAAGATAGTCTCTAAGCAAGAAAAATCTAAGGCATATACAGATGCAACGAATAAAACAAAGGAAAAAGAAATTGTAAAAGGTGACTGGGTGATTGTAAGGAAACCCTACAAGGTCATAAAAGGAGAGTCAGTGTTCAGTGATCCAATTCTTGTGCAGCAGGCATCCAAGGGAGCTGTTTGTTTAGAAAGTGCAGGATGGCGAAGCAAGGATGACGTAGTAAAACTAAAAAAAGGACAAGAGAAAATCATCATGAAAGGAAGAAGCCAGCAAGATGCTGAGGATAGCGTTTTGAGTTGGGAAGAGTGCGCTTCGGCTAGGCCCAGCATGAGCGGATCGGAGGAATGGTGGAATAGAAGCTACGAGGAACCTAGAAGTAGTGGCGAGATTGGAGGAGACAAACCCGACAAGGATTCTGCTCACGGCAATGTGCAATCTAGAAAGAGTACAGAACATGAAAGGGTCACAAACCAAGGAGACGTGAGCAAGACTGTGAATAGTGAATCCACAGGACTAGTGGAAGGTCTAAGAACTATGAGCCAAGAAAGATCAAGAAGGGTAATCAAACTACCCAAGAAATACGAGGAATATGAGATGTACTAATGTTTGTTATATTATTGGGAAAGGGAGATGTTGAGGATGAAATGATCTTGGGGGAGATGTCGGACTTCTAGCGAAGTCCTTTGTTTGTGTTGGTGCTTGTCACCGGTCCTGCTCCGAATGTTCGGAGCGTTATATAAATGACGTCAGCGCGGCACCGTGACACAGGCTCTGTTCGCCGTGGCGGTTGCACGCACTGTCCTGCTGTTTCCGTGGGCCTTGTGTATTTACCAGTAATAAATCCCTTAAAAAGCATTTTGGAGCAGGTACGTTTTATACTTTCACAACAACGAGGATTGCCCGTTCTACCCCTCCTCTTGTTAAATCACGTTTATAGCTGACACTGAAAGTGTGCTGCAGCGCTGGCTCCACCGACGGCAGCTGGGTTTCTCCGGCGCTCTCCCTGTTACGTCACGAAGAGCCGTTTGTGGTGACGTCATCTCCAAGTCGACGCTTGACACCAAGTAGGATTAGGAAAGGAAAACACACAGCGTAGGCTTTGCGGAGTTCAGCAGCAGAGGTGAACGCAACTCCAGGTCTTGACATGCGGCCCTTGAGCCAAAGGTGTGATGTTTAAATACAGCTGTAAATGTGAACATAAATGTGAACATTAAGTCTAGACTCTGAGGCTAAGCCTTGGTTTATCCGCACTCCCCTAACAGGCTTAGAGTGCCCTTGCCTTGCCTTGCTTGTATTCGGGACGCCCCTCGGCATGGGCAACTACCCATGGGCTCGCTTCTGCTCCCTAAGGGCCCCCGCACCTGCTCACTAAGTGACCCCGCACCTGCTCACTAAGTGACCCCGCACCCGAGCACCACCTTTCAAAAGGCTCAAGTGTTGCAAGGCCCGGGGTGGCGCAGTGGTGCAGCGCTGCTAGGCCTAAGGGGTCTCACAGCCATCGGCTCATGGTGCTTTAGAAATCTAATCGTGGTATGTTGATGAAAGCGGCTGGTAGATGGGTACTTGAAGTGTTCCGTCAGGTGTTAAGTGATTGATACCTGCGTTAATGAAAAGCAGGGTGTGCTGCATGCATTGCAACAAAAGAAAAATAATGTCCCATCGCCATTGGACATTACTTTTAAGGATGGGAGACCGTGTCATCAAAGCATTTTACCGTAATACATCAGAGGTGCAGCTCAGTGGCCAGGGCGGCTGACTTTGGAGCACTGGGGCTTACGGTTCGATCACCGGTGGCAGCTCAGCCCAGCACCATGTGACTCTGGGCAATAGCTCACTTAATCTCCCCAACGTTCCCCAGCGCCTTGACATCTTAAGGGGTGATATGTTCGTGCTTTACAAATATGGATTTTGGTATATCACTGCATTGAGATGTATTTAGTAAAAGTGAGAGTTTTTTAAAAATGAACTAAAAAAACATTCCTGCACCTGCCATGATGATAATGGTGCTAGTGAACTAACAGCATAGCCTCTGAAATATATGGCAGGAAAGGACCAAATTAGGCGGCAGGGTTTATTAGATTTATGGAGCAAGAAAAGGCAAATAATGTACCATAATGTGACACATTTTATGATAGTATTACCTCATTATTTTGTCATTTTAACCTGATTCTGCCTGAGACCCAACAAAAACCCTAGAATTGGCCCTGGTTTTTCTGGCTTTTTCTGGCGTTTTGGAGCAAACGCACATAACATTGATTGCCTGTCTTAACCGTCTCCAAATAAGTTAATGTTTTAATAAAAATAGTACCAATTCATGGGCACAAAAAACGATAAATACTGATAAATATGTTTCTATTTTAGCCCGACTAGCGCAGTGTAGCGTTGTTGTGTTGATGGATCATTCATACCTTAGAGTGTCAGGGTCCCTCACACTCTAGCTTCATCCCACCTCACACAGGGTAATAGATGGTTCTGTGTCACCAGGGAACGCTTTTCCATTACTAAAATTTGCTTTTACATATCATTATCAGGTGTGTTGGTCCAATTGGCTCAATTAAAATGAAACCAGACTACAGCACCCAGAATGCACTGAAATGTAAAAGCAGAGCCCAGGAATGGAAAAGTGAGGTCCCATATTTATGCTAAAAATGTCTCTATAATTCAGGGTCTTAAGATAGAGCTCATGCGGGCTGTTCAGGCTAAGGTATGAGATCCATGAGGCGAAGGGGCGCCTTGCTACATTTTACAAGCGGGGGCCATAGTTTTGCAAGGTGCAACTGCTCAACTTTTCTTTATGTGCCAAGGTTCAAGTTACCGCTTTGGTTGCTTAACTCTACATGTTTGCCTAGTTTGCTGTGCCCATCATTAGCTATGATGATCTACTATGGCCCTTTTAAACCATTCCATTTGTGACATCATCAAAGTCAGAATATGAGCTTGAACCAAGCGCATTACAGCACAATTCTGACAGTCAAAGCTATTACAACATTTCTGTGCATTATTTTTGTTTACCTGTGTGCCACTTTTACAGGACAATCGCTGATTGTGTCAATCAATCAATCAATCAATCAATCAGTGACACTTATAAAGCGCGCTACGTACCCGTAGGGTCTCAAGGCGCTGGGGAGGGGGGGTGCCGCTACTGCTCGAACAGCCAGGTCTTCAGCTTCTTCCTGAAGGAGAGGTGGTCTTGGGTCAGGCGCAGGTCGGACGGGAGGGAGTTCCAGGTCTTGGCGGCCAGGTAGGAGAAGGACCTTCCTCCTGTAGTCGCTCTTCGGATGCGGGGGACGGCGGCGAGGGCGTGGTTGGCTGATCGGAGGTGGCGTTTGGGAGCGTAGAAGTTGACTCGGCTGTTGAGGTAGCTCGGGCCTTGGTCGTGTAGGGCTTTGTGTGCGTGGGTGAGGAGGCGGAAGGTGATTCTCTTGTTGATGGGGAGCCAGTGAAGGTCTCTCAGATGACCGGAGATGTGGCTGGATCGTGGGATGTCGAGGATGAGTCTGGCTGAGGCGTTTTGGATCCGCTGGAGTCTCTTCTGGAGCTTGGCGGTGGTCCCGGCGTAGAGGGCGTTGCCGTAGTCCAGTCGGCTGGTGACGAGGGCCTGGGTGACGGTCTTCCTGGTCTCTGAGGGGATCCACCAAAAGATCTTTCGTAGCATGCGTAGGATGTTGAAGCACGCCGAGGAGACGCTGTTGACTTGCCTGGTCATGGAGAGGGAGGAGTCCAGGATGAAGCCCAGGTTTCGTGCATGGTCTGTCGGTTTGGGCGCGGTGCCCAGGGCGGGAGGCCACCAGGAGTCGTCCCAGGCGGAGGGTGAAGAGCCCAGGATGAGGACCTCCGTCTTGTCCGAGTTCAGTTTCAGGCGGCTGGTCGTCATCCACTCGGCTACCTCTTTCATCCCTTCGTGCAGGTTGGCTCTGGCGGCGGCGGGGTTGTTGGTCAGGGAGAGGATCAGCTGGGTGTCGTCGGCGTAGGAGATGATGCTGAGGTGGTGTTTGCGTACGATGGCCGCGAGGGGGCTCATGTAGACGTTGAAGAGGGTGGGGCTCAGTGATGATCCTTGGGGGACGCCGCAGATGACTTCGGAGGCCTCTGACTTGTGCGGTGGTAGGCGGACTCGCTGTGTTCTTCCGTCGAGGAAGGAGATGATCCATTCCAGTGCCTTGTCCTGGATACCGATGTTGCTGAGGCGCCGTGTTAGGGTGCGGTGGCAGACCGTGTCGAATGCCGCGGAGAGGTCTAGGAGGATGAGGGCCGCTGTTTCTCCCTTGTCCATCAGGGCTCGGATGTCATCGGTGGCGGCGATGAGGGCGGTCTCGGTGCTGTGTTTGGCTCGGAAGCCGGACTGTGAGGGGTCGAGGGATCCGTTCGTCTCGAGGAAGGCGGCCATCTGCTTGTTGACGGTCTTCTCGATGACTTTGGCTGGAAACGGTAGAAGCGAGATGGGGCGGTAATTCTTGAGGTCGGTGGGGTCCGCTGTTGGTTTTTTGAGTAGAGCGCTGAGTTCGGCGTGTTTCCAGCTTTCGGGGAAGATGGCGGTGTCGAAGGATGTGTTGATGATGTCTCGCAGGTGGGGTGCGATGGCAGCGTCGGCCTTGTTGAAGACGTGGTGAGGGCAGGGGTCGGTTGGTGATCCGGAGTGGATGGAGTTCATCGTGCGGATGGTGTCTTCTGTGCTGATCGGGGTCCAGGCGTGGAGGGTGGTGGTGGGGGGGGGTGGCAGGTCGGTCGTGGTGTGCGTTGGTTGGTTGTTGAAACTGCTGTGTATGTCCGTGATCTTGTTGTGGAAGTATGAGGCGAGGGAGTTGCAGAGGTCTTGTGATGGGGTGATGTCGTTGTTTCCTGCTCTGGGGTTGGAAAGCTCTTTCACGATGTTGAAGAGTTCCTTGCTGTTGTGTGCGTTGTTGTCCAACCGGTCCTTGAATGCTGTTCTCTTGGCGGCGCGGATCAGCTGGTGGTGTTTCCGGGTGGCCAGTTTGTAGGAGGTCCTGTTGTCCGGTGACGGGTCCTTTTTCCAGGCTTTCTCGAGGGCTCGGCAGTTCTTCTTGGAGCTCTTGAGTTCGTCGGTGAACCATGGGGCCTTCTTGCTGGTGGGTCTGCTGGGCGGGGTCCTCAGCGGGGCGAGCTCGTCCGCGCAGGTGGTGATCCACTTCGTGAGGTTGTCGGCGGCCTGGCTGGGGTTCGCTGAGCTGGCAGGAGGGTGTTGGCTCAGGGAGGTGGCGAGCTGGTCTGCTGTGATCTTGTTCCAGCTTCTGCGGGCGGTGTGTTGCTGGTGTTGGTGGGTCGTCGTTCTCTTGAAGGTGAAGTGGACGCAGCTGTGGTCCGTCCATTGAAGCTCTGTGGCGTGGCTGAAGTCTATGTCTGTGCTGGATGAGAAGACGGCGTCGAGTGTGTGTCCGGCGAGGTGGGTGGGGGTGGACACCAGTTGCTTGAGTCCCAGGTTGGCGAGGTTGTCGAGCAGGGTGCTGGTGTTGTGGTCGTTGTTGTTCTCCAGGTGGAAGTTCAGGTCCCCCAGGAGGATGTAGTCGGCGGAGGGGAGGGCATGCGGGCTGACGAAGTCGGCGATGTCCTCGCTGAATTGCGTGCGTGGTCCAGGGGGTCGGTAGATCAGGGTGCCTCTGAGGGTGGTGTTCGGGTTGGTGTGGATCTGGAAGTGCAGGTGTTCGGCGCTGGTCAGGGTGTTGTCGGTGCTGGTCGTGAGACGGATGGTGTTCCTGTGGATGATGGCGATGCCTCCTCCCATCTGGTTGGCGTTGCGGTCCCTCCGGATGATCTTGTAGCCCTCTGGGATGGCGATGGCGATGTCGGGAGCTGAAGAGGCGTTCATCCAGGTCTCCGTGAGGAAGGCAACGTCAGGGGCTGTGGCGTCTAGGAGGTTCCAGAGTTCGATGGCGTGTCTGTGGACGGAGCGGGTGTTGAGCAGGATGCACTTGAGGTGGTAGCTGCTGGAGTTCGACTTTGCGGGTGCTGGTGCGGGGCTGGTCCGGATGCAGGAGAACTTGCAGGCGTGGCAGCTGAAAGGTCCGTGGGTGTGTCGTGGTGTGGCTTGATGGCATTCTGGGAGTCGGCCGGTGTTGAGTCCGATGAGGGTGGCGGCGGAGTACGTCAGGCGGGTCGGTCGGGCTCCTCGGGGGCCAGGGGTCCTGGCGCTGGTCGCGGTCCGGTCGCGGACGGGCGCAGACGGGCTTACCTTTGGCGCGCCTTCGGCGCACAATCGGCGCGCCCGCTGCGCGTGACCGCTGCGCGTTCGCACGGTCGCCATTTAAGGCGAAGTGCGCGGGTGGGCGGGGCAGCTGGGAGGCGGGAGCGGGGAGGGATACAGAAGAAAAAGGGGCGGGGACAAGCGGCGGTGGCGGGAAGGGAGGGCGGGGGGTGGCGCGGTAGGCGGGCAACAAGGAAGGAGAGCGCACACTTTAAAATACAAACAGGCAAAAATAAATGACAAAAAACGGGCAAAACAGAGAAAACACAGATCGGCAAGACAAGCACAAATGCTTGATAAAACCAGGAAAAAGCGGCAACAGCACTCGCAGCGGCGGCAGCCGGCAAACGAGGCTCAACGAGGCAGCAGGGCAGGCAAGGGGCACACGCAGCAGCTGGTGGCCGTGCGGCGCGGGGGTGTCCCACAAGTGGGTCACACTCACCTGCGTCGCACGGTCGCCATTTAAGGCCAAGTGCGCGGGTGGGCGGGGCAGCTGGGAGGCGGGAGCGGGGAGGGATACAGAAGAAAAAGGGGCGGGGACAAGCGGCGGTGGCGGGAAGGGAGGGCGGGGGGTGGCGCGGTAGGCGGGCAACAAGGAAGGAGAGCGCACACTTTAAAATACAAACAGGCAAAAATAAATGACAAAAAACGGGCAAAACAGAGAAAACACAGATCGGCAAGACAAGCACAAATGCTTGATAAAACCAGGAAAAAGCGGCAACAGCACTCGCAGCGGCGGCAGCCGGCAAACGAGGCTCAACGAGGCAGCAGGGCAGGCAAGGGGCACACGCAGCAGCTGGTGGCCGTGCGGCGCGGGGGTGTCCCACAAGTGGGTCACACTCACCTGCGTCGCACGGTCGCCATTTAAGGCCAAGTGCGCGGGTGGGCGGGGCAGCTGGGAGGCGGGAGCGGGGAGGGATACAGAAGAAAAAGGGGCGGGGACAAGCGGCGGTGGCGGGAAGGGAGGGCGGGGGGTGGCGCGGTAGGCGGGCAACAAGGAAGGAGAGCGCACACTTTAAAATACAAACAGGCAAAAATAAATGACAAAAAACGGGCAAAACAGAGAAAACACAGATCGGCAAGACAAGCACAAATGCTTGATAAAACCAGGAAAAAGCGGCAACAGCACTCGCAGCGGCGGCAGCCGGCAAACGAGGCTCAACGAGGCAGCAGGGCAGGCAAGGGGCACACGCAGCAGCTGGTGGCCGTGCGGCGCGGGGGTGTCCCACAAGTGGGTCACACTCACCTGCGTCGCACGGTCGCCATTTAAGGCCAAGTGCGCGGGTGGGCGGGGCAGCTGGGAGGCGGGAGCGGGGAGGGATACAGAAGAAAAAGGGGCGGGGACAAGCGGCGGTGGCGGGAAGGGAGGGCGGGGGGTGGCGCGGTAGGCGGGCAACAAGGAAGGAGAGCGCACACTTTAAAATACAAACAGGCAAAAATAAATGACAAAAAACGGGCAAAACAGAGAAAACACAGATCGGCAAGACAAGCACAAATGCTTGATAAAACCAGGAAAAAGCGGCAACAGCACTCGCAGCGGCGGCAGCCGGCAAACGAGGCTCAACGAGGCAGCAGGGCAGGCAAGGGGCACACGCAGCAGCTGGTGGCCGTGCGGCGCGGGGGTGTCCCACAAGTGGGTCACACTCACCTGCGTCGCACGGTCGCCATTTAAGGCCAAGTGCGCGGGTGGGCGGGGCAGCTGGGAGGCGGGAGCGGGGAGGGATACAGAAGAAAAAGGGGCGGGGACAAGCGGCGGTGGCGGGAAGGGAGGGCGGGGGGTGGCGCGGTAGGCGGGCAACAAGGAAGGAGAGCGCACACTTTAAAATACAAACAGGCAAAAATAAATGACAAAAAACGGGCAAAACAGAGAAAACACAGATCGGCAAGACAAGCACAAATGCTTGATAAAACCAGGAAAAAGCGGCAACAGCACTCGCAGCGGCGGCAGCCGGCAAACGAGGCTCAACGAGGCAGCAGGGCAGGCAAGGGGCACACGCAGCAGCTGGTGGCCGTGCGGCGCGGGGGTGTCCCACATTGTGTAGCTTCCTAATATGCAAATTTAAGTTGTGAGAAGACCCTTAATCCCTTAATTTGGCTTTTGATGGTACCGTTTTAGGTCTTTTGCAAAATGTTAAGCTTATTATTGCTTGTTCCCCTTTTTTTCTTATTTTTTTTTTATATATATACATCTGCTTGGACCTCCTCCTCTGGAACGCACCACATTCTCCGTCATGGCACGAGCTTATTATGATCATCAAGTTGTGTCTCCTGTACCATCGCTGAAGGATAGGCAGGCTAGCGCGACTCGTTGATCACAACATTTATACTGCGGCTGTCAAGTCTCTGGGCAACTTTTATTTTCCTTAATTCCTATTCGGACCAGATTAACTGGTGCCAGACAAACCGGAGAAACGCGTTCAAGGTGTAAAACGTTCAACGGTGGCACCGTTGAAAGCGGCAGAACAAAAACCACGAAATAGAAACTCGAAGCCGAAGAACCAAAAATGGTCAAAAAATGAAATGGTTCGTTTCTTGGCTCTGCTTCGCAGCTGCATACATTTTTTTTCTCCAGGATTTCTTCTCATCTTTTTCAAAACCTGTTCTGTTTACAAAATGTGCTCAGTTTTAAAAATAATAAAAGGAAAGGTGTTCAACGTTTATTCTCACTCCTTCCAAAACCTCAGTTCTCGGCGGCTGGGTTCATGCTTGCAGCTCTAATGGTATGGCAGCAAGCAGCACAGGAAAGCCGGTTTTCGTTCACTGTTGTAACAAGCTTTGAAAAATGCATTCGACAGGGAATTTTAGGATATATAGACCATCTTTATGATTTTGAGCTTAAAGATGAGTTTTGTGTATATTTTTTGTAAGACTAAAACATGCTTGGATATAGATGACTGAAAGATGACGCTAGTCGAAGTGGGACGTTTGTCTTTTGCTGTAGAAGAACAATAGTTAAGGTCATACACATTGTTTTTCTGATAATGTGCTTTGGATTTAGGAGAGCGAGTAGAGGATGCAGCTACTGCGGCTCGTGAGCATTGGTCTCTTGGAAGAGGGCCTAAGAGTACTGGCATTGCCGGACACCGAGTTTTGCGGTGGGGTCAGGACGGTCCTAGAGAGTGGACCCCCTTGTGGTCAGCAGCTGTTGTTTATCAGAGGCTGTAGGAATTGCGAGTGGTGCAGGGCACCCAAAGAATGCCCTGTATTTGTGATTCAGTGAGTGTAGAGTTGGCATGCAGATAAACCCAGTATGGCCGGTAGGATTGCTAACTATTGTTAGAGCGGCAAGTGAAGCAGGGATAGCCACCCAGTCCTTGAGTTTATCTTACATGATGAGGTAAGGCTATTCATCTTGCATGTATGTACTGCTATTCCCAAGTGTCTGAGGCGGCAAAAATGCATTTCTGAAAATCAACGCAGTACCACATGATTGTTTTCCAGCTTACAAAGCATCAAATGTGTGGGCAGTTGGCATACATCCATGGATCTCATCAGATTGCCTGTTGAGCACATTTTGCCACCACCTCCCCTTGACACACCTGCCCTGTGAATGTCCTGCTCTTATTAGTCCCTACCAACCCTGCCACACCATCTTCCTTGTCGCAACCTCCTCTGATTCTTTTGAAGGGTTGGTAATGCTGTGGTAGATCCGCTGGTCATCCAAGGTACTTATTACTCCCTTACTACTCCGTAACTCATTATACCGTCATTTCAGCTGCCGTCCTGCAACTGGTTTGTGCTGCCAAGGCCTTCAAGCCAATACCTGGGCTCAGCTCGAGAGCACCCTCTTAAAACAGAGATCTTTCCTCAGATCAAGCACTACTGCCCATAAAAAGAAGTCTTAAACAAGCTGAACCGACACAATGTTGGAGATACACTATTAGATGGGTTAGATATGTTTTGGATAATTTTTTTCGGGCAGTTTTGCTAGCTCCCAAGCCACTTGAAAAACAAAATAGAGAACTTAGAGTTTTTTAGATGAGTTACTGGTCATAGGGTCCCCTTCAAACAGCGCCAAGTTTGAGGGCGTGCCTCACCGTTTGAAATCCATTAAACTAGGACATTTCAGCACTCTCCCCTTAAAAGCTTTGTTATTACCCTATACAATCTGTGTTGTCCTATTAAACTTAGTTAAGCTATTTAAAAAATGCTGGCCCTAACATTTTAAGCATTGTTATCAGTAGTACTAGTACTGAACCACTAAAAGCAAACTATTGATCACAGAGACCGGTGCTATATAGCATTTAAAGCAATGACGTATGCAAATAATTATTAGCATTGCATCATTAGAAGCATTAAAAGAACTGATGTCCAAGATAAGAGTCTTTACTGCTTCATTATAAACATTGAAATGCACTAATAACCGGTGCCTACGCTGTCCCACTAAACACGGTGATGTTGGCCTAAGACGTGTCTTCGTGTTTCTTTACATGCGTTAAAGTTAACAGCCGATGTCACAAATACAAACAATGGGAAACACAGAAAACTTTAAAGTTTTTCTGTCTTTGTACAATTGTTTGCTGACCCCAGGCACTAGCCATAACCGCAGGTTGTCAATAGATGACGTTCTAAGGCATGCATCAGACGTCATAGTAAAAATGATATGGAATACTGAAGTGTCTCATCATATGTGCAATTTTACAAATGATAAAAGCTGTATTTGAAAGGAAAGTTGACGCCGTCCTTTAAACAGCACTGATGTCACAAAGTCACTACATTCACATTAAACTTATTATCATCTTAAAAACAAATCAATTTATTTGTAAGCACGTGTATCTATGTGGTGTGGGTACACACAGGAAGAAGTGATTCACGCTCCAGCCCAATACATATCAAATGTTATGCTGAGATGATGCTTCTTGTTTGTATGTTGTTGTTTGTATGTTGTCAGCATGTTGAGTTGATTTCACTTCCCTTCTAATACAACACCTGGACATATATTTTCAAATGTTAGCGTGATGAATTACGTTGAATAGCTAAAGCCCTATCTAACCAAACCTAAAAAGATCGCCTATTATCATAATCACTCTAACATTAAACGGTGATCTGCTCGGAATGTAAACCAGATACCAAGATAAAAATACAATTATGCTCAGTAGACGTGGCTTAAGACCAGCGCATGCGCTGCCTGTTGCGAGACGCGTTGTTACCTTACAATGGGTTTAGAGCCCGTCCTTGCACTTACTTGCTTCTTATTTGTCAGTATGTGTGGGCTTTCCTTCCTGTTCCGTTTGTCCCTAGTCTGGAGCAGAGACCCATTACTTGTGTCCTTCTACTGCTCCCTTTTCACGCGCTGTTTTCTTTTTGTTTAAGCACTCCACCAGAGTACATGTGTTTTCCAGCTTCCCCCCATGTACTTCTCTCCTCCACCGCGCTCACTCATATTGCTCTTTTGCTGCCCGAGTTCTTCTCCCCTGCCCTCTCTTTGGCTCCCTTGTATGCTTATTCCTCACATTGCTTTTTAACCAGTGTGCTTCGCCCTCACCTGTGCACCCCCACAGTTGCTCTTTCTCCGTTTTTGTTTCTAACTCACTACTGCTTTGTACCGTCCCCACCACCCATGCCCTCCGTCTTACTTATCACCACTCACACATAGTTTGTTCATCCACTGCCCTCCTGTTGCTTTCTCCCAGCAATGCTACTTTTTCTTCCTTTTTGTTTACTGATCCAACTCCGATTAGAGAATAAAGTGCTTGTCATTTTGTAGGCGTGCGCTTGCTTGGTGTGCGCTCATACAAAAAGGCGAGACCTATTGGCTTTTCCATTGCTTCCTTACACATGATGCCTGAGGTAAGGATTCTCCGTGCATATGAAAGGGCTTCTCTTTTGTTGGACTTTTTGCTTTAGTGTCTGACTATGACTAGGCTCCTAGTTATTAGGTCTGGTTGCAATCCACTCTCCCTGTCTGGGGACAGCATTGTACCAAATCCTCAAAAAATGCAAAGAGGCACTGATAAAGAACTTGGATCAGTCCCCTCCAGCCATTGCTTTGACTTTCATATGTTTTTATTGGTTACATTTGCTTGGTTGGTCTGTCAAATAAGGCAATGGTATTTCAAAGATGGTTACATTGTCCCATTTCTATTCATAATGGGTTTTGTTGATTGGGCATCAAGTAATCTTGTGGTTAGACTGCAGATGTGACATGTATTTTGGAATTGAGACTCTGTATGTGTTCCTTGTTTACTTTGTTGACACGGCGACACATTAATTGCTCAGTAATGGCTTTTTTTGTTTAGGAAGTGCTAGCTGTTTGGATGCCTTACTTCAATCGCAAGAGGGAAGTAGAAGCGTTCAAGCGGATCCACTCTGCTTACACTTTGTATATCATATATAATCAGTAAGGAAGTAGCTACATTAGCCCAGGGCAAATTATTTGCACCGTCCTGCTTCCAAAAGAAAACCCTTTAGTTTAAGCCGCAGGAAGTGCAGATAAGCCTCATCGCCGAGTCGGTGATGCGGTGAGTGCAAGGTAAGTGGTTTTCTTATTTTTATTTTATTCTCCCTCATCATCCTATGTTAATTCCCCGCCCCACGGCTCTACCCTGCACCATTTGTGGCTGTTTAGTTTGTTATAAAGACCCTCACCCACCGGGCTTTAATTCACTCGCATGCTCCAGCATCCAGTCCTCGCTGTAGGTACTGGTAATGTATCTGGGTGGGCACTACCTAATTTTCGTGAACGAGCCCTTTGTTTGGGATTTTTTGTATCCAGGGGTTGGGGATCTAACTATTAATTTTGTCTTGGGGTATCCACAGTTGCAAGTATTGCTCCTTTTTTCCCAGGGATCCGTGACGAGATTAAAAACAGGGTGTTGATGCTAAAGAGTTTCGTTATGTACTCCACATCAAGAGACTGGCCTACATGTTTCAGCCGCCTTGTGCCCAGCTCGGGTTACTTGGCTTTCATCAGGGCCAAGATCCCTCACAAAAGATTTTTAATTTGATTCCATTATGGCGTATGCTGGCACCTATTTGGTGAGTAGTTCTTTCACTCCAACACTCTTAACAACATGCCACACACTCACAAATGCCCCCTAAGGTTCTTCCCCAGTCTGGTGTTTGGTGGGGCGGGGAAGGGCGAATAAGCCAGTGTAGGAAATTGGGTTATTGGTTGAGAGGGGTGAAACTCAAGCAGCAACTCCGATACCGGTTAGGGTGAAGTCCCAATCAACCCCAAATTACCTTGTGCTTAACCCTCTGGTAGCTTGGCACAAAAGCACGCAGGCTTAACTTAGAGGCAATGTGTAAAGTATTTATAAAGCATTTCAAACAGTACTAAAGTGATTTAAAATCACGTAAGAATTTAGAAAAATAGAGTAAAATTTAATAAATTATTCCACCCCAAAACAACCAAAATGTAATCATCACAACCGGAGATATGCAATTCAACTATTCAAGGTAAGATAGCGCCTAAAACCACAAAGCACCACTTCTTGTCTGGGAGACTGTGAGAAAGTCAAGTTCAGTCCGGCTGCAGTGGAGCACGGGCTGGCACAGGTACCAGGTTAGTCCCACTGAAAATATTACCTACAGAAGTCCAGCGCAAAGAATTGTAGTCTCCTCCACCATGAATAGGAGGAGCAGGGAGAGTGTTGTGGATGGTCATCGCTGTAGTGCGAAGACCAGGCCGGGCATTGTGGACTGTTGTTGCTGTAGTGCGAAGATCCTGTTGAGCATCGTGGACGGTTGTTCCTGGAGATTCTCAGTAGCAGTCACTGTGGGGCATTGATGCTGTAGCGTGAAGTGCAGATCCTGCTTATCTGGTCGACACTGGTGGTCGTTGCAGTGTGAAAAGTCTGATTCACCAGAACTTCTTGTTGGCGGGCAGCAAGATCTTGATGCAAACTGGCCTGTTTGTTGGCACGAAAAACCCAAAATGTCAGGATTCTTCCTTTTCTTCAAGCAGGAGTTTAACTGATTCCACACCAAAGGTCCAGGACCTGAAGGGCACCTCTCGGAAATCAGAAACTCTCAGCAATGAAGGCCAGCAGGGCTCAGGCAAGCCCAGTTGCTGGTTCAATCGGGTCTAGTGCAGCTGGGCAGTTGCAGGGAAACCTCTGGAGTTTTTTGTGTCCCAGTAGCTCAGACTAGGCGGTCAATCAGCTGACACTTGGCGTCACTTCAGCCTGGGATGAAGTGTGCGGTCTAGTCTAGCTTCTCAGCAAGCATGGCACAACTCAAGCAGCAGGGCAACTGGGCATCATCCTTCTGGAGTTTCCACAGGTCCAGGAGTGTCCTGAATAGTTGGGTCATTATTTATACTTGGTGACAGCTTTGAAATAGTATAAGGTTCTTGTGATTTCCACCCCCAAAGGTGTTCGGAATTTCCTACCTCCCTGCCCTGGTTCCAGCTTGCCTAGGGACACTAAGGCCTAGTATCAAACATCACAAAGGTTCTGGCTCAGCACCCTCACAAATGGTTTAAATGTGGTAGGTGACATCTCCACCCCTTCTCCCCCGCCCCCATCAAGTCCGAGATAGCCCATCCTTCCAGCACCTATTCCCTATTTGTCTCCCTGTCTGGGAACAATTCTCAAAGACCACCTGCCAGCTACACCAAGTCATGTGACCCAGGCTGCAGGCACCAAATTATTAGTACAAAAAATTGCCAACTTTTTAAAAGTACCATTTTCAGAAATGTAACTTAAAATCATTAACCAGGGTTTTTTAATTGCAATTCTTTAGACGCCAAACGTGAGATTCCTACCTGTTTGCAATTGAAAGTTAACACTTATTAAATGTAATAAGATAACACCAGTTTATCCTATGGAAGAGGTGGGCCTTGCTGTAGTGAGAAACGGATTTAAGAGTTTTTCACTACCAGGAAGTGTAAAAGTTAAAAAAAAAACATGTCCAACAATTTAAATACACTGCACCCTGCCCTATGGGCTGTTTAGGGCTTACCCTAGGGGTGGCCTATATATATTAAAAAGGAAGCTTTAGCACTGGCTAAATATGTATTTTGCCATGTCAAAATGGCTGGCCTGAGACCTGTTTAGATGGTTACTTAAGTGGGTGGCACAAGGACTGCTGCTGGCCTGCTTGTAGCATTTAGTTTATAGGTATTGGGTACATGTAATATCACTTAACTAGGGTGTTACAAACACATTAAATGGAGCAATTGGGTGTAAGCCAATTTTACTCTGTGTAAGGGAGAAAGTGCATGTAATGTGGCACTGGTGAGCAATGGTAAAGTGCACAGAGTTCTAAAGCCAACAGAAATGGGTTCTGAAAACGGCTGGAGAAGGGAACAGGTTTGGGGGTGACCCTGCAGAGACAGCCAAGTCCAACAATGTGTTTTATGGCTTGCTGGTTCATTTTCTCATCCAGGTATTTCAGCACACTGTTTTCTGTTGCTTTGTAATTGAAGTTGCAGGGTTTTAAAATTGGATATACTCATCTCAGTAGTACACATTTTCCTGACATAGTAGAACTGAAGTTATGAGTTAGACCTATCCCATTACAAGTGTGTGGACTTCGGGATCCATACGGAGCCCACGTTTAACCTACTAAGTTATATTGCCATAACCTTGATACAAAAGCTACACAGAGCTAGTTGTGCTAACTTATGCCCCTAGTTGGTTAAATGCTACCTTACCTCTTGAATCACTAGGACACCCACCTATTTCAGTTTTTTGGCTGCGACCACAGTCAGGGCTGCTGTGGGAATAAGTTTTTTTCTTTGACTCATTTCACTCCTGGTTTTGTTCAGAGGACAGGAAAAAGGCAGATGAGAAGCGGGAAGCTCTGCTTTTAGGCTCTGTTTGCACCCAGGATTATGGGGGCACTCTGTAGCTAATTCCCCAGCCATGAACGGCACACATTCTTCCGTGGACACCACATTTTCAGCTGTAAAAAGTACATACATGGATTTTCACTCGGTGTTTATGACCAGTGTCTGTTCACACCAGAGAAGGCCTGGTGGGAGGATTAACCATTCCTTCAAATATTTAGTTAAATGGTGCATGAAGAGAACACTTGGTGATCTATGTTGGAGACAAAAAGGTGAAAGGGCTCTGCAGGTGCAAATTTGCTCGTTTCTCCAGCCAGCATGAGAACCATTTGGATTTGTAGACTAAACACGTCAGTGTTAGCTGTTCAGATCTCTGTTGTGTTTCTGTCAGCACTGCCAATTAAAGGGACTCTCCTTGTATTTTTATACGGTCTTGTATATTTACAGCTGGGTGGATCTAAATCTTCTGTTTAGGAGTGCATTGTACATGCTCATAAAATAGAGGCGTAGAGTCTATAGAGCCACTGTTGAATCCAAACCAGAAAAAATCCTAAATTAGATAAAAATACAGCAATAGCTGCTCTTGAACCTGTATATGTACACCGTCTCAGGCCCACGTTTTCATCTCAAGCGAGGGAGAGTGCCACTATGCTTCGGGCCGAGCGCTATCCCCTTGCTTCCATCATGAGTTGCCATTTACACTACAATTTTGCAATCTTAATTTCATTAGACACTTGTCTTGTGATGAAAATATTACTGCAAAGTGAATGACCCAGGCTAGGGATAGCACCACTTATCCAATGAGATGCGATGACCTAGAACCCTCAGCCGCACACATGTACAGAATTTCTTTGCCTCACTCTGTGCTAAAAATTGTGTCAAAATATTTTTGCAGCATATACACCTCTTTATTTTTATCAACACTTTATACATTCTTCTGCGCTCAATAATTACTACAGTGAACGTTTCCGTAGGAAATTGAGTTACTGGTTGAGGGGGTGAAACTCCATTCAAGCAGCAACCACAGTTCTCGTCTGAGTGAAACACCAGCAAACCCCAAATTAACCCTTCGCTTAACCCTCTGGTAGCTTGGTGCAGAAGCAGTCAGGCTTACCTTGGAGGCAATTTAGAAAGTACTTATGCAGCAGAACAACAGTAATAAAGTGAAAACTCAACACAAGAAAAATCCCACACCAATTTAGAAAAATGGAGTAAAATGTACTAAATTATTTGACACCAATATGAAGAGATGCCATTTTTAAAGATTTGAGCAGAAAGTGCTTAAAAGCACAAAGCGCCATCTGTGGTTATCTGGTTGCACCGTACCAGGACAAAGCCACCACTTCAGGGCGACTGCGATGGAGCTGCCGGTTTGCAATGCGAGGTCCTGCTTTGAGGATGCGTTGCGCAGTGGCTGCTCCAAGGAGCTGCCAAGTCCTATCAGGGATGTGTCACGCAGTGGTGGTTCCGCTGTGAGGCGATGTTCGCACTTCGTCTGTCATGCTTGGACCACAGCTGTGCTGACAGCACCTCGAGGTCCACTTCGAAAAGGTCCATGACTGGAGTGGCTCCGCTTGGGGACCAAGACTCCAAACAGGCAGAACACTGGCCTTTGTGCTGATTACTCCCACTCCCTACGATCTACAAGGGCCTGCATTACGTGTTAGCATGCAGCGCGTTAGCTATAACAACCTGTAAAGTTCTGCATGTCTACGCGTCCCAGGACATGCAAACTGCATTGGCGCATTATGAAATGCAATGATGTACCTTGGTGCCCACACACATTTATTGTTGGTGAAGGCATAGTTTTTAATCCTATCTTCGCAGGAGCAGACGTGCTGTAATGCTGTTTCCAGAGTATGAAACCCCTTCAAAAGCACCATTATGCACGGTGCATCCTTCCTTATGATCTCAAGGGCTTTACTACTCGTGGTTCTCAGAGTATTATCTTTTATTCTTTGCTTGCCCGGTGGATGTGTTTTGTGAAGTGTCCCCATTTCCCATTGGTTTTGGCCAGATATTTCTTAAAAACAGAAGATGACGGTAATGTGCTTTGCCTATTTGTCTAGCCATATATTATTTTGGCCAGTGTTCTGTCCTGCGTTCTCTTTGATGTTTAGTGGGCGTTAAATAATAGAGCACATCTCCGTTCCGTGGTCTCCCCTTTGGCAAACCTTTGCAAGAGATGCAGCCCTGCATCCTCTGCCAAGGATGTTCTTACAGTGCATGGGAGATCCTTTAGTGCAGCGGCGGCATTCTTCTTGTACCTAGAACAGATATTTATAGACTGCAAGGACATTGCCATTGGCAGATCAGGTTCTCCTCGGCTTCTGTTTCATGACTCTGTGTTTGAGAGATGTGTACCTGCACTTTCATATCCAGACTCTCGGAGAAGTTGCATGCATGGGCCAAATCACAAGGGGGATGCTGACAAAAGGCAGAAAGTAGCCGTGCCAGGAGCTGCTTAAATCTACACAATTAAAAGGCAAGGACTTTGATTTTAATCTGGCTGCAAAAGTAACTTCTTTACAATAGTTTGTTAATTTTTTTGAAATGCCTGTTTGTTTTTTAATGCCACCACATTGTATTGAGTCTGTACCACACTTTGTCAAGACAGTTCTAGGCGGCTATGTCATGTGGTCCTGTTCTATAAATGAGATTGGCGGCGGAGCCTTAGAAATTCATTGATGTAGGAAGCTTCAGAGGACCACCTCCAGGATCTCCCATAGTGTTGTTGGTCCGACTACCTACTGCCATGATTAAGACCATTTCTGTGATGGTTAGATTTGTGGCGGCGTGATGATAGGGCCAGGAAATGTAGACCTTTTAAGGCAGAGGTCTTCAAATTGGGGGGCGGGCCCCCCTAGGAGGGCCTCAAGTGATCCCAGACTGGGCGTTAGGCTCTGGCGAGAAGAAACATTATGCTTTGTTTTCAGCCGAAAAAAATGAGCGGCAATCAGCACATCTGTAATGGGCCATCATTAACATCCTTTGTCATTTAATTCCTGGCTCGGAGGAGGTGTCAAAAGGGAAGATACTCCAAATTTTCTCCGAACCCCCACTACCATTTCGAAAAATCACACTAGTAAGTAAAATTACACATTAGTAAGGCCTGCCTCACCAGAGTTGTATGTTTGGAAATCATGTATTTGTTTGCATTTCTAAAACCATGACGGAACGTAGCTGCAATGTTTAAATAAGTCTAGACATATTTAAATATTGCCAGTTCAATAGAATATTTGTGAACATTTTTGAGGGGGGGCCGGCGATTTTTATTTTTTGTCCTACACCGGGAAGGGGGGGCGGAATTAAAATGTTTGAAGACTACTGTTTTAAGACCTTTGGGCACTTCCAGGAAGTCTCAAACAACTTTGCAGTGACCTTGCTGTAGACTTGTTCTGTGGGGCTAAAACTGGTGCTGATAGAAGCGTATCACATTAGAATAGAGTATGACTTTATGAAGTTCCTCTCCGCCACCCCTGTTCATCTACCCAACCGGTTCGCCTCAGTGATGCACTATCTGGTCTTTGTGGTGTGTAGCTATTTTAAATTCCATGACCCAGATTCCTATATATTTACCTGGAAATTAGTTCAAAAGTTGGAAAGTTTTGGGGAAGCTATTTTTTCTTTTCAGTCTTTGTTTGGATTGTTAAACTTTTATTTCTCTGTGGATTCTCATGTGTCCTTTCAATGTTTGATGAAGCAAATAATACTCCTGCTAGCTAGCAGGGCGCGCATGTAATTGTGCATGGACGCTGAGCTGAAAGGAACCTCAACGAGGCACACTGCGGATCTAGAATGGAACTGCAGAACAAAACCATGGCAATATACATTTTACAATAATCTACTGGACATGGAATCCATGGTACTCTTTTGAACCCTTCAACATTTTGGACATGTTTATTATGGCATGATCAAGGAAATACACATTATATAAAATCTTTTGAAAATGGAATCCATTAAATTTTATTGAACCACTCCTCATTCCTCAAATCGGTTATTGTGACATTAATGAGCCTTGAAGAAGTCTCACATAGAGACGAAACGCGTTGGGGTATGGTCTTGTGAAATTTAAAATTTAATAAAGGACAACTCTGAAAAGAAATTGACATCTGGAATTTGAACATCTTTTGTGTTCTCTCCACTTTGGACATTATTTTGTTACTATATCAAAGTGCTGAACCCCTTTGCTTTCAGCTTAGTAAAGCAGAAGCATTTGCTTGGTTGAATGAATATATGCATACCAAATTTAAACAGTGTGTATTTAAGACACAATTATGTGTATTTTTCTAACTCTAAAAGCTGATGCTTTAAAAATGGTTGGATTCCCAAAATATATTTAAAGCTGATAGTTGAGTGTTAAATCAAAAGGTGTTGTGCCAAAATTACCACGGTTGTGCCAGGACCAGCATTATACCAAAGATATGTACCACCATGCCACGAATGCCAAGAATTGCCACCATTATGACATCTGATACTGTACAAGAGGTAAACGCACATCACATGCACCAGCAATTAAGATTTTTCTTTCTTCCCATGTGACGTCTCCTGGCCCTGTCACCTGTGCTTCACTCACTTCAGGCTCTTTCCCTCAGATCCGGGTCACTGCTGTTCGAAGCATGGCAGGGCCTGCATCACAGTAACCGTGTGATTTACAAGGCAGGAACTGTAACGCAGCCAATACCTCTTCGCCTTAAGCTGCATCAGACCTCCCAACTTCTACGAAATGTTGTTGTGTTAGGAGGGGGCGGGCTTTAAGCCCAGAGCTACCTGAGATGCAGTTCTGCTCACCCCTTTCTGCTTGCTGAGGATGCCGCCGATGTGCCGGGGTGTTTTCACGACCCTTAATGGACATAGGCTGCTTAGAGCCCCCAGAGACGAGCTGGGAACACTCGTGGGGTTCCAGCGCATCGTCCCCGACACTGTGTGATATCCACTCTTCACTGGGCGACAGAGGGAAGGGAGCCGGTATCCTGGTACGTGCGGTGTGGTACTGAGCGAGTTTGTAAGGTTGTTGCATGGTGAGTTGGATGCCTTGTAGTCCCTGCGCCATCCGTTCCACTGTTAATGTGACCGAGGGCCTTGGAGTATTGACCTGAGGGCACTGCCTTGCAGCGCTGTACTCGAGCTGGGGGTACCCTTCCGGACCCAGCTCTTCATCAGAGCATTAGGGCAGCCGCCCTCTGATTTGCACAAACTGTGCACACTTGGGACCAGTCGATCATAGTCCGCCAGCGCTTTTCAGCTTAGTTTGTTTTTTCTTTCCCGGTTCAAGAATCTGGGTCTGTGCGCATTCTTGCAATGAAGGGTAAAAGTTATGGCGGGGCACCGTCCAAACTCCAATGGAAGCAAGCTGCCCCGAGTACCTTGCAGCATCTGTCCATCAAAGCACCGGTCTGAGTACCTGCGCTTTATTCGAAGGGAGAGTGCCTGGACTTCTCAGCGGGGGTGCCGCACTTGTAATGAGAGAGTACTGGCAGGTCTCGGTGGCAAACTCGTAGCAGCACTTTGGTGTTTCCACTTCAGGCCCTACTTTAGACCATGGCCACCTGTTACCTGAACATACCCCATGTGCCCCCACTGTCAACAGCAGATCTTGAAATTGGTACAACTTTGTATAGATGATTTTTGGTGTTCATCCCAACTGCTACACTTACTATAAAAGGTTCTATGATGGCACAACGCAGCGAAATACTTCGCATTACTTTACAACACATTTTGTACCTCACATTTTTGTAGAACGCATGCTTTTGCATTGCATGTCTTTACCACGCTATACATATATATAATGTGAACAAGGCAGGTATGCCGAAACGCGTCATAGCGAAAATTTCGAAATAAATACGAGGAAGGAATAGCAATGCTACCTCTGTTTCGGTGTCTGATCTTTATGAAGATGTCAGAAATGGTGTGTATATGTGTGTGTGTATATATATATATATATATATATATATATATATATATATATATTCTCCCTTTTCCTTTCTCCCGCTCTCTCTCTCTCTCGCGCTCTCTCTCCCAACTTACCTTCAATGCATGATAAAGGCATGTGTTGTAAATGCATGTACGTGGTAAAGACACAGCATGGTAAAAACCTTGTTGTAAAGGCTGTTTCCCATATAAAAACCTCACAACTGGCATATAATCAGCCAAACGCATAGGCTACTACCTTTTCCGCCTTATCCAATACTCTGTAAAATGGGCAAATAGAGGCACGTGGGCTTGATATAAAACATCAAAATAAATGGATCCAGGCTTTGCCCCACCTCTTCTGTTTAAAGGGGCACTGTTTTCCCAGTGCTGTTAATTCCATACCTTTCTGAGCAAGCATTGGCAATGCCAGTAGGTCTGGTTTAAAAGGAATGTTGTATGGTAATGTGAAGCATTGCAGTTAAATAACATGGAATGTATATGTATCTATGTTGGAAGCAAAGAACTGTAGAATAATATTGGTGTATGTTAAAAGAACAGGTGACCGTTGCATGGTCAAGCCAGACCTAAACACCCATGAAAGTTAATGAATGCCCTCCTCCCATCTCTACTACTGCCAGAGGAAAACACCATTAATTATCTTGTTATCCCAAGACACTTTAATAGCATGACCATCTCATGTGTGCCTTCTGAAAGTTCAAGCTCGGGCAGCTATGATGGCAGCTGTGTGGAGGGCAGGCAGAACTTTTGTGGAAGCACACAACTTCTGCCCAATCAAAACATGTACTCTCGGCTCCCCACTTGTGGGCGTTGCCAAAGGCTCTCTCCTGGTGATTCTCACATAAGCCAGGCCATAAAAAGCAGACAGGAACAGGGGGCATTTAAAAGTCACCGGCTGTGCAAGCCATCGAGCTACGCTGTACTAGTTAAAGGGACCAGCTAGTCAACGATACAGTAAATTTTGCAAACCAAACAACCATTGTTTCATACCCCCCCCCCCCCCCCCATTCCCCCCCTCCCCGTTTCAGTGGATGTTCCCTGTTGGAGGATATTTTCACACCTTCTTACATCACCTTTACTTGCTACATTGGACTTCCATCAAAGCCTGGCCACACTCTGCTATCAGACCTTTTTTATTCCAGTCTAATCCAGCGATATGATTCATGGCAAGTTTACAAAAACAGTCGCCTCTGCATTGCAAAAGAGGCTTGTTGAAATCCGCCTCGTGCGGTTACGGCTCTTGCATCGGTGCAGAAGGAAAATAAAGCGTAGCTTTTATTCGGCCCAGAGGATTCTTACAACATTATCTGTATTTCCGTTAATTTGAGGGATTTCTAGTAAATGGTCTTAAAAATAGTCCCGGGCAAAGTGCCAAAGAACACATGAGCAGGAGAAAGAGCTTTGCACACACTCAACCGTTTGCTTTCACTTCTTGTTAAATGCAGGTTTTATTAACTGGTCAGAGACTGAACGCGGATCACCTTGTGTAGGCGGCGAGTCTCCTGGCCCTGCTGATGAGTTAAAGGAGGGAGGTATGTGGTTGCTGGAGGGCTTGTGGAACCGCGGAACCAAAGTACCAAAAGTCAGTGGGCTTGTGGAACCAGAGCACCAAAAATCAGTGGGCTTGTGGAACCAGAGCACCAAAAATCAGTGGGCTCGTGGAACCAGAGCACCAAAAATCAGTGGGCTCGTGGAACCAGAGCACCAAAAATCAGTGGGCTCGTGGAACCAGAGCACCAAAAATCAGTGGGCTCGTGGAACCAGAGCACCAAAAATCAGTGGGCTCGTGGAACCAGAGCACCAAAAATCAGTGGGCTCGTGGAACCAGAGCACCAAAAATCAGTGGGCTCGTGGAACCAGATCACCAAAAATCAGTGGGCGTGCGGAACCAGAGCACCAAAAATCAGTGGGCTCCTGGGTCCGCAAAACCACCACTACCATAAATCAGTTAGTAGCTGGCTGTAGAAGATGAGCGAAGGGGAAAGATGAAATGAAATGTTTTTCTTATGGCATAGTGCTCTTCTCAGAGCAGAGTAAGTGAATATGCCCTTTTATTCCATGCTCTACCTACCTGACACTTTGTTATTTAATGAAGTCCTGTGTTGGATAGCTTGCGGTCCAGTGAATTAAGGTATACTGATGTGGCCTTAAGGCTGATGGACAACTTTCAAATGATCTGATCCAGTTAATTTAGTATGTGATGTGCCCAGAAATGTTTTTTTTTTTATGGTGCCGATAAGCCTGCTTTTATTGCGAATTCTGACTAAGTCATGCTTGACCAAGGTCACACAATGCAATCATGGAACATCTAAGAATCTGTCAATTGAGCCACAAAACCACATGTCCTTATTCTTTGCTCATGCCTAGAACAACCTCTTACCTTACTTAAAATATGGCCTAATAATTTGACTGTGGTAATCTTTTCTCCCATAGAATACACCCCGATCCCCGGGGGCATCCCTTAAGATTGAGTTAGGTGTACCATGTACAGTTGAGATATTTTCAGTAGTCGTGGCAGAACTGACAGATTTCCAGTAGATGATGGACTTGACAGACTGTCTCTATCATCACGTTTAAAGATTTGACGTAGCCTTAGTAAAGTTTACTCATTTTAGTATTAGTTGTACTATTTTTTTCATACTGATTTAAATCCTTGTTTGATTGCACTATCTGCTTTGGCATCATTTAGCTTATTTTTCCCAGTTTTCGCTTTGGATAGGACAGTGGCTGCGAAATGTTACGCCAGAAGCAAGGGCGTGAGGGAGATGATCCGGTTCAGTGTTTACTGTTTTTAGCACAGCATCATGAACATGAAGGGGTTGAGACGGAGTTCTTCTCCTTACCTCATTACAAGAAAACTGTGCAAAAGCAGTGCTCTAGGCTGGATGGCTATTGGCCATGCTTTGTACTGTGGGACTGTTTTGTAGGGCCCTCTGCCTGTTTTCTGGAAGACATTGGAAAAGTTGCTTACAGTGTTGTGGTCAGTTGACTTGTGGAACCTTGAACTGTGACCTTTCTCTGATGGCCAGCTAATGCAGAGGCGCAGTATATTCTGGAAGGTAAGTTATCCTTTTCACAGATCATGCAACCGGCTCGCACTTTTGTCGCATTACTGGGACATTAGCAAGTATCTGGGAAGGGGATGCTTGGTGACACCAGCATTCCACTGGGTACCTGCCATGGTGTGCCACAAGGGATTCGCCTGGGAATGACTGGGAGCACTTGAAGAGCAATTGGAAAATCATACAGAACATTTATGCGAGGGCTGCCGATGGGGAAGGGGGGTTACCCAGGTCAGTGGTTTGGGTTTAGACAGTCTGCAAACTTGAGGAATCTGGCAGAGGCAGGGTTGGAATTTTCTAGAACCACGAAGAAACTGGGACAGCAGTTTGGAAAGAAAACCAATATTGTGTTGGAGCATACTAGAGCTCACCACACACCTCACCCCTTACTCCTAACCCTGTGGTGGCAATGAAAATACAGATGTTTGCATTGCAGGGCTGAGTATTGATTATGGTAGGTTACAGGTGTATGGATGGAATAACAAAGGATTCAGCTGATGTTGGACTTATACAAAGCTCTGGGTGGCAGAAGCTGTAGACATTGATCAGAGGATAGATAACGGCAAAGATCTTGGGGTTAACTGTGATCAAATCATTGATTCTAAGAGTGGAGAAAGACAAACCTGCAAAGTCAAAGTAGACAAAGATGCGAACCTGAAGGGTCCACTGGCGAATGCCATCGCGGTGTGTATGACGTGTTGGGGGAAACTTAGTATTCAGAGTATGAGCAGAGTAACGAAGAAGATGCTCTATGCGTAGAGGCAGCGGATGGACGCAACCATTGGGGAGTTCTAGGTGAGGATGGATGAATTTTGTCTTTTATTTTTTATTTTTTAAATAAACACTGTAAATTGATATTTATTTTTTAATACTGCTGTAACATTAAGGTATGACCCAACATCACACTTTGGGTGAGCGGATATTCAACATTTGCCGTGGAAGCAGTGAAGCAGCAAGCGTGATATTGTTTATCTGAAGGTCGGTTCTATTCATTCAGTTTCATAGTAAGTCGCGTCGAGATTACAGAACGGGTCAGCCGCAGTTCCCAAACCTTATCTTTTCGGGGCCATCCCCCATCAAGGTAAAATAGTTTTAAAAACATTTTTTTTAATTCGAGCCCCTTTTGAAAAAGAGGTGCCGAGCAAGAGTTCCATATGGGACACCTGCCTCCTCCATAATTCCCGTCAGTGCCTGCCCGCGGATAAATCAGTACAGTGCTGATAAAGTGCACATTATTCCCTCCCAATATGTTTGGTGGTGAGGAGCAATCCAAGTGATATCAAATCTCTAGTAATCCAGAACTCGAAACACTCTGGAGGAGTTTTTACCCATTGTGCAGGGGAGTGCTAGAAAGAAGTATATTTCCATGTGTAAGTATTTGAGATGGATCAGCCATAGCCTGGCTGATGATGCCAGCTTCCACAGCCGCCATCTTTTCCTACGGCCAGTCTGTCTTCCAGTGGGCCTAAATGTATCGAGACAGTTCTGTCTGGGACATTACACGCGTGGGTTTGGTATATTTGTGGGGTTATCTTCTCTCCCATTGGTCTGTTTGTCTGGTTGGCGTCTAGTGGACTGTATTCTTGCAGTTCAGCGAGCTCTTTTGTGTATAGCGCACGTCCCTGTGGGAGATACCAAAAGAATTTGGATTTAGGCATATCGAATTGCTGGGTCAGTTGTAGGGTGGACTGCATGTTGGTACACTTCAGTTCATTGCCTACTATGCATATTACAATAGCGGTCCATAGTAGTTTGGGAGAGTGCTAAAACAGTCTGCATGAGGCAACCCACTACTTGAGGCTTAAAGGTTTTGTTGTTGTTTCAGGGCGGGTATGGGGCAAATTGAAGAGGGGGGATGACCTGCTGGTTGTCCAGGCCTTGTAGGTCAGCCCCTAGATTGCACACGGTTTTGTACTGTTTCACGTGGGTATGGGGCTGGTTAGAAGAAGAGCTAATCTGCTGGAGGTCCAGGACTTCCAGCCATTCCTCAGGGATGCCTTCTGTTTTATGTTGTTTCGGGTTGTGTGGCACTCGTTATGAGGGGTATCCTGCAGGTGGTCCAGGCCTTCCAACCGTCCCTCAGGGAGGCCTTCTGTTTTATGTTTCGGGTTGTGTGGCACTGGTTAAGAGGGGTATCTTGCAGGTGGTCCAGGCCTTCCAGCCGTACCTCAGTATTGCCTTCTATTTTATGTTTCAGGGTGGGGTGTTGCTGATTAAAAGGGCTGTCTTGCAGGTGGTCCAGGCCTTCCAACTGTTCCTCAGGGAGGCCTTCTGTTTTATGTTTCAGGTTGGTGTGGTGCTGGTTCAGAGGGGTTTCTTTCAGGTGGTCCATGCCTTCCAGCCCTTCCTCCGTATTGCCTTCTGTGTTATGTTATGGACAGTTTAGAAGGAGGTCTGCCCAAGTGGTGGTTCAGGCCTTTTTTGGCACTTTCCCTGTGTTGTCGTGGATATATATTTTGTAGGGGTGTGACTGGCTTGGGTCATCTGTGCCCCAATTAGGGACAGTGCATTAAGCGGCTTCCTGGTGGCTAGTTCTGTAAATGTGATTCGTCTGTTTCATGATGCTCAGATTCTATTCTACTTTTCTATGTATATAATTATTGGCTTCCTGTGCCTTCCCCGGAACAGAAATGTCAATAGGAACACGTGGGAAATCCCAATGTAATGATGTGTATCAAGTTCTGTTTTAATCTGACTGTACAGGAGAATTTCTAACGACGCCTCGTGTGAAGCGTCTTGTCCACTCAAGCGACGCCTACTTGGAATACAACGTTGTCCGCTCTCTGTTTGTCTCACTAACTTTATCTGGCTTAGTGCACGACAAGGCCTTGCATGAGTGAGCGTACTCAATCAGTGCGTGATTCCGCCTCACCGACCTGTGGAAGGACCTGTACCTCTCTTCTGCCCCTGGTCGCCTCGTCCCACCTCCTGTGCGTGCTCGAGGCACACGTCTCTCCTCTGTCACTATGCAAAGCTGAACACATGCTGTTTACAACAGGCGGGTGAAGTGTGCATTTCCCGCCCCTCCCAGTCCACACCCAGCACTGTTTGTCTCCTTGAACCTGCGGGTGCCCGAGCCACACAGGGCTGCCAGAGCCGAGCTAATCCACCAGGTAAGCGTCTTCCTCGTCTTCCTGAAAGGACGTGATGTAAATAAAACGGAAATAAGGCAATGTTTGCAGGTAGAATGTTTGCAGAGCTCTTGGGTTTATAACAAAGCTTAAGTGACACTTTATATATTTCTAAGGTTAGTCCTGAGAGGCGTCCAAGTCTGTACTTGTTGTAGCGTAAACATTTGCCTTTGACGTCGGGTATAGTGAGGACGTTCACTGCTGCAGCCTGTCTGCGGCTGTCGAGCCGTGCTCGTCCATTCCATCACTTCTGTGTGCAGGGTTTCTGAAAACGGACTTTTAGCAGTGCTAACCCTTGTGTTACCAGCTTTGTGTTAATCGTCGTCGCTCCCTTCTTCTCAACTCTTGGTGTTTAGTACGGTATTGTATTGTACTGTAATTGCATTTATATAGCGCTTACTACGCCTGACGAGGCGTACTGGTATATTGTCACTTTATCACATTCAGCATTCGTCATCTGTTGTGTGTAATGACCTTAATTAACTATGTTCTTAAGATTTGTTTTGAACTTGGTAGCTTATGAGATTAATTTTTGACTCCATTGTGTTGCTGCCCTAAAGTTGGTATTTGGTGTGTTTTCGGTCTGTAGTTAGTCAAGGTCTTCTGTTTAAAAAAAGATATATACATATGTGTAATATACATGGTTACTTGGAAGGGCGTTCAGTAATACCTCTCCGTCCGTTGGTTTGCTGTAGTGTAATTCGTGTTTTGCTTCTGCGCACCACAAAGTCAGCCCACTTCAGCCAGTGGCTTACCTTACTGAGTTACCACATCCAGCCTTCACACAGTGTGCAGATATGCACAATACGTATTCCCCTTTATTGCCAGGGAGTACTGGTGCAATGTGTATTTTTACATAAAATATATAGGTCTGCCTTAATGCAAAAACATTAACGAACCAAAGAAGCATTAGCAAAGTCAAGGGCAGCGGCCAACGTCGGACCTATGTGCTTCACCTCATCTTGTTTTTTAGTGTTTATAGTCTTTATATTGTTAAACCTTATAAGAAGTAGCCGTGCACATAACCTGGTCGATTTGGGCTCTTTTTTGAGAATTGTGGCTCTCTGATTGTTTACAGGGACCCCCAATGAATGATGTCAGAATATGTTCCATCGAGTGAATGAGATCTTGCTCTGTCTCATGCAATGAATGATGTCACTCAGTGAATGTGATTACAGTGTTTCTTGTCCAATGAGTGAGGTCTCAATAGAGCTCATCCGTTGAATGACGCTATACTTTGTCTCGGGTAGAGATCTCAAATGTATGAGGCTGCAATAGGTCTCACCCAGTGACTGATATCATGACATATTCACCATAGGTTTCATCCTGTGAATGATGTAATCGGTGTTGTCCATTGAATGATGTCACAGTAGGACTCATCCTGTGTATAATGTCGCAATAGCTTTCAGATTCTGACCAGACCGAATCAATCAAACGGGCACTCTTGAAATATTCATTGACCGTGGTGCAGGATTGTGTAAAAGGAAGGACATTTTAAAATTGCACGAGGTTTGATGTTTTATTTTTCACATTCTATACATTGAGTGTATGCTCATTGATGAAAGAAATTTATACCTCGACTCATTAGTTGGTCTTATGCTTCAAAATATATTTTTTAAAACTTCTTAAATCTAAGCATTTACACAATAGCACAGGTAAAATTTACCAGTGAAGTAAGAGGTTAATCTGAGTAAAAGGCTACATAGTTAAAAGAAGCTAAGCACTTTAATAAATCTTACCATATTATTTAACATTATAAATGACTCTCCAAGATATTTGTAATTTTTTGGGGACTCTGACTCAATATACTTTTCCACTACCTGTTGAAATATGTCATTGATATTGCTGCTAGTGAATGTAGCACTTTTCATTTTTGCCGGTTTACTAAGTGCCTTTTATTTTAATTTAATTAATCCTTTATTAAAAGTTATTTACATGCCAGCAAAGGCAGGAAGGGAATAGTGTGAGCCTGATTACTGAAGTTATTACGTGAAGGTGGAATGATGGGTTTTACATTTTTGAGTTGGAAGATGATGGTATAGCTGAAAAATAGGTGTCCAGTGGTGTGGTATCCCAGATTGGAGAGGTAAGGAGGGGGAAGAAATCGAACAGGCAGTACCATAGGCGGAGAAGACGTGGTTGCAGGGTCAGTGGACGGAGTTAGAAGAGTTGGGAGGGGTAGAGATTGCGAGGTAGGGACTGGGAGCATAAAGATGGATAGAAAATGAAAAGAAATTTCACGAGGATACAGAGCCTGTGGAGTTGATGGAGAAGGAGAGATTATGAAAGGAAGAAAGATTATAGATAAAGTAGGCAGTGGAGATCAAAATAACTGGAAGAGGAGTGGTAGAGAAAGCAGGACATCCAAAAAGATAATCAGAGTGTGAGCGAGATGGAAACATGTGATGTCGTTTAGTGCATTCATGGGTTGTGGGAGCGAACTGTAATGACAATTAAGCGTTTGATGGTCTTAGAAGCAAACCAGGCAGGAAATGTGAGCAAAGTGAATAATGAATTTGAACACTACAGGTGTGAGCGGATGACATGTGAGAATTGCAAGTGGGGGGAAAGAGGTAGAAGACGGCACGGAAGAATGAGCAGAAAGAAGACCAAATGCATTTCTCTGTTTTGCAGAGGTTATGAAGAAAAAGCAAAAAGAATGCCACTGAGACAAGAAGATGGACAGGCAGGGGTATTTGTGCAGGTAAAAATTGGCTGGGAAGTAGTATGCAAGTCATCGAGAAAGAGATAATAGTGAAACCAGAGAAGTTCAGGCCACCAGACGAGAACATGTGAAAGGAGTAAAGTTGACATGTGAGAACCGACCCCTCAGGGAGAGATCTGGTGGGAAGGGAAGATGAGAAAGAAGATTGGAAAGAAGCAGCTGGAGAGAGAGTCCAGTGGGATCGGAAAGGATAGTGAATCAGAAACCAATTGAAGTAAAAGCATAGATATTACAAATGAGTCTTTAGAGCTGTTTGACCGAACCACAGACCCCCCCCCCCTTTAGACCCGAACGGGTGAGTAGTCACACTTTACAAGAAACTTGATTAATTAAAAAACTTCTAAGGAAGGCGAGTGCTGAAGGAGTTCTAGAAGAGGACTTTGTTTAGAGAAATACTGTCCTTTTTTAGGTACAAGTTTGAAACTGGGAAATAAATTGCTCTTTGTTTTTCAAGTCCCATCACTCGATGGGGGGAGGGGGACCCAGTGTTAATGCATTTAACTAGGACAACACATTTTAAATCAGATACTGTTTCAGACAGAGTCATTGGTGAGCGCTGGTCATTTGGAAAGCAGCAAATCGGTCCTATCCACATACTGTGCATTTTTCCGTAATCTAGTGGTTGAATCCAGAAATGTTCTTTTGCAAAATGTTCCAGCTGCGAGTCGAGAGCATGCTGTCTCCTGATTGGTTTGTCCGCTTCCTCCAGATTATATTTTTATTTTTTAACAATATAAATGCCCTGAATACAAACCACTAGACGTTATTTTGTACTTGAGTGTTTTTATGCATTTCACTGTTGACAATGGCCTTCTCTTGCGAGCCATCTCCTGCATATTTGGAATGTTTAAAGGCCGACTCTCCGCAAGGTCACTGCTGCGCTGGCACTTTCCGCCCACACATCCGAGATATGCCCGGGAAGGGCTTCCTCTGCAGCTCTGGTTACTGTAAGGCCCGCCGTGGGAGCCCTTGCAGGTGTCACGTGCTGCTGTATCTGTCTGGCTGCGCGTGGCAAATGCCACTGTCAGCATCTCGGAGAGAGTCCCTGCCTCGAGAAACTCCTGCTCTGAGCAATTAACTTTTCAACTACGCACCGGGAGTATATAAGGGGTGTTCAATATGCACATCATCTGTGCTGTAATTGCATTAATATGGCGCTCACTACCCCATACGAGACTTTTCTGAGAGTAGCACGCTACTCCGGAACCCAAGTGGTGAATTAGTTTAGGAGGGAAATAGGAAATTAATTTCAGCGGTGGACATGCGAGTCTGTTCCTTGGATTGAATGAAACACCAGTGTGGCTCTTCCACTTAGCTCTTGTTAAGTCTTTCCAGGCCAGGTGCCATCTCGTGAATTAGTTGCTGCTGCAGCGCGCTCAGTGGCAAGAAGTGTGGACACTGTTTGATGGTGTGTTTTTGCACAGATCGTTTCTTCTTGTAACAAGCTGGGCAGCGGTGCTGCTGCCAGGGCGATGTCTGGAGCTGCACATCCTAGAAAACTATTACACAGGACGTTTACGGAGAATCTTGTTAATTAGATGTCTGGTGGAATAAATTAATACCCATCTGTAAGAAGGGGCCAGGGACCCCAATGCAGGCAAGAAAACGAGCCCTGTCCCCTGGTTAGGTAGTAAAAGCAGCTCTCATTGGGTTCTCTCAGACCTCTGGGCCGTGGTGCCACTGCACCTACTGCGCTGTTGAAAGGCATGTGCTGTGCATATTTGTGCCACTGGGCCCAGTGCGAGCTGCTTTTATCCGACTATGTCGGGCGCCTTTACTTTGCATGGCTCACGGCCCAGTGGGGGCGAGATCCAAGCTTGGAGTCGCAAACCGGGAGAATTCATTACATAATGTTCGCTCCAATGCAGTAGGATTCCTTCATGTCTGCTGGTGTAGACAATGGACATTGGCACCAGGGTGTGCTGGTCATGGAAACAGATACCTGCCAAAGTTTATGATGCCTTCCGTTGCATGAACTCCAATAATACGTTGCTGTTTCAGATATATTACGTATGTTTTCAGGCCTTTTCATGTATTAAGTGAATTAACAATGGTTCGCTGCCTTTGCCACCCGGAGGATATTCCTGTCAACTGACCACTTGTCATGAAGGCGCATTTGAGCCAGCACTGTTTTTTCGGTCATCCATTTTTAAGTTGTATTTTAAGTACATAATTGTGTTAGAAAGAAATATTTCCCCAGGTATAGCTTTTCCACCAAATATAATCTTTTTTTTAATGCAGGCCAGAATGTAAAATCTCACTGGCTGATCTGTAATTCGCAAGTGAGGCTTTTTTTTTACCGAAATACACTTGGAAAACATTTTAGTTTCACTTGTTTTAATGCATAGTTTTCTGTTAACTTCTGGTTTCATTGGAAAAGTGAACCTTCAAGCCCCAGTATATTTTGGGGCTGTTGGGAGTAAAACCAGAACTGTTTGAAGGTCCTCTTCATGACATGGGCAGCCTGGCAGCAATGCGGCCAAGACCAGAGGATTTGAAGAATGATGTTGTTTCAGACACGGGTTATTGCAGACGTGTGGGTGAGAGTGAGTAAAAGATCAATGATCTTTTCACCCATACAAGTAGTTTAATAGGTCTGTGGAAAATGTCTGTTGTTGGTATGTTGTCGTTTTATTACTGTATGACTAGAAAGGAAATGTGAAAGAGAATGAGATGGTGTTTCTTTTGTGCAAAGTTTTCAAGTCTGTGATCTCTTATGAGTTTGTTTAAATTAAGTCTAACAACTGGTCCTCTTCTGTTTGCAACGCGAAATGTAAGACCTAATCAAAATCCTCACCCTCAATAGGACTTTCAGCCAATCAGAATGCTCCTTTTGCGGTGCATAGTCACTTTTGTAGGGCTGCAAAGGAACCATTCTGTGCTGCCGACCTCCTGACCCCTATGTGTGCTGTGATTGGGCCACCGTCTTCCCCCATCCTACGAGGAAGCACTGGGGAAAAAGAGGGAGACCCGTTTCCATGGCAAACTCGATTTGTGTACGTTCAAAACAATTCTTTGGCTGGTGGGCTTACCTTTCAGCAGAAGCAATGGGAGGAGACCAGACTGCCTTGTCTAAACCAGCTGCTTTTGAGAAAAATAGCAGAGGAAGCTATTTCAGATGACAAGTAGGTCCTGCAGCGTTCCCTATAAATGGAAAGGAATTGCTGCTAACCGTCTTGTTGCCATTCCATGAAGGACAAAAATGGCTATTATTTACCCCCTTATCCCGTTATGCACCATCACCTGCGTCTCGGGCCCATAACTGCAGGAAGGGTTATTAACAGGTGTTATTGACTGCCGGTGCAGGAATTAATTCATGGGTTAAGGAGTGACAATCTTCTTTAGTTCACATAAAAGTGCTTCAAGTTACCACATAAAACTCCGCCAAACTCTGGGCTATATCTACTGAGAAATGGCTTCCAGTTGCTCAGCATTGTGGGTTTCATGCCTTTTCCATTATTCAGTCCCATTGCTACCTTATTGTGATTTTTGGCCACTCCTACATCTCCCATACTGGGATCTCTTGCAGTGCGTGATGTGGACAACAGTTTTGGATTTCCGGGCGAACGACCCTTTAACATGGTCGCTGTTGGGCGCTACGAGGGATGTTGACCTGCAGACCCATCCAGATTCTCACCTCCTTACATCCATAAGAAGAGGACCCATCTTTCGTCTGTTAGCGTTGTAGTAGTGTTAAGGGTTCTGTTATTAGTATAAGGGGAAATAGTTCGTCTGGTTGTGTACCCTGTGTTAGCAATGGTTATAGGTCCATGATTATATTTCTTCAATGCAGTCTGTTTTTTTTCTCCTTTTTTCATAGGCGCCGTTTCCTGACAATTAGCACGGCACGATCTACTTGCCTTGCATAGTGACCCTGGTACTGTTCAAAATATATTTTTCGGATCTCATCTTTGTCAAAAATAGATTTTTAATCTCTGGTGATCATAGATCACCTTGTCTGAGATATGAAAAACTTTGCACTAAACTGTTCTAGGTTTGTCCTTCCTTGCGTCTTCTCCATCTCTCTAACTGCAGCTAGAACTCGTCCCTAAAGCGTTTTTGCTCAGTTCCGCTCGTTTTGTCATTCTCTCCTCTTTTCTGCTCTACCTCTTAGTTATTCAATGTTTTAAGAGGATAAAATAGAGTATGAAAGATCTAATGTTACTAAATGCTGTACAAACCACTAGCCTCCGCTGTATTAAAACACTGCATGCATTAGTTACATCCAGATGTACACTGCATTTTTGCAGTCGCAAATGCCCGATTCGCAAAATGCTTTTTCAAATGTGCAAAATGAGATTCTGTAACTTGTTACAGGATCACAATTTGCATTTGTGAATCGGCATTTGGAAGGGCCTTGCTTTAGTCGTCACTTTTAAATGCCAAATCAGTGTGAATTACTGTTTTGCTACTGAATTCCAGTAGCAAAACAGTACTGCTTTTATCACCAGTTTGAAAGTGATGGTAGCCCATTCACAAAGGATGTTACAAAATATTTCCCATGGACCAATGCCTACTCTTGAAAGATGAAACTTCAAAGTTTATTATTTGAAGGAAGGAAGGAATGAAGAAAGGAAGGACTTATATGTATGTATATATATCAAAATACATTTTTCTCTGTTTCTAGCAAAAATACATATATATAATCCCAATTGCAGACATGGACTACTGACCCCAACAAGCCACCATCCCTGTGTTGGCTGCAATTTCTAATGGGTTACAAATTGTGACCTACCTCATTAAAATTCATGAGGTAGGTTGATTTTGCAGCTTACTAGGAATCACTATTTGGGAATAAAAGTGCTTCTTACCTTAGGAATGCCAGTTTCCTAATTGCGACTTGGGGCTATTTGGATATCGGTGTTCCTAATGTTGTACATGTGGCTCTTATAGTGGCACATCGTAACCAGCTGAAATGAGTGGGAGTTGCCTTCGACTCAAAAAATCCTCTTGTAACGGTCTCAAATATGTGTTTAGCTCATACTACTGTCAGCAAAACCAACTATTTAGCTTATGAGTTCTTGAGTTTTTCTTTCTTCTCGCGAGAGGTGGGGAAGGGCTTCTACTCTGAAATTTTTTCCCGTCTCCTCCTTTGAAAGGGGAAGGCGTATTCAGTTTCAAACATGACTCCCTCATCTTGCTGTATCTCCGCTTGCCAAAATAAAAAAAATTCCACTCCAGGGGCCCAGAAATGGCAATCAGAATGGTACCTAGACATAAACCCTGGAGCTGAATCTCCTTCTCTCTACAATAACTTTGCTGATGTCATACCTGACTCTGCTTCACCCACAAATCTATATACGCGAAGCTCACAGACCACATCAGCGACGTTAGACAAAACTTCGCTGAAGTCCTCGCTTTTCAATCTCACAACCCAAGTCCAAGGCTCTCAAACATGCTATAGCTCTAAAGGGGCAAGCAGCTTTACTGTTAACCCAGAGGGTCACAGGCATTCGGCTGCAATCCCTTTGCCTAAGCTGATTCTGCTGTGTGCCCACTCCTCCAATCAGGGTGCCTCTTGGTTGCAACCCTCACCTGTTCTGATCCAGATGTGTGCCCACTCCAAACTTGGTACCTCTTAGCGTAATTTAGTTCCCCTAATTCTACAGTAGAAGTCTTTTAATTACTATCTACATCTTGATGTCTAAGCATTAGACTCTTAGTTGCAATATTGCACAGTTTCTGCATGCCCCTTCCTTTAAAAGGATCCGATGATCTCGGTTCTTAGCATGACTGCAGCACTCGGATCCTTGCTCCGTAACCTACATAGACCTGGCTACTCCTGTAGCACGGTCTGTGAAACGTGCACTCATTCTCATATTTTCTCTACCTCGCTCTGTCTCACATTAGCGCACTCTCTCTAGTTTGCTCCTCAGGTTACAGTTATGTGTTCATTAACTCTCTATGGTTGTAAGAGTGGCCTGATGTAGTGGTATTACTTTTTTCTGTGACCGGAGCCAGGCAGTGCACGCGTTAAAGCCTTATGGCTAGGTTTGCACTGTAGAAATACCATTTACATACGTACATAGACCAGAGGAGCCCTCTTCAAGGGTATCAAAGGCCAGCCAGATCTCTGCTCGTCAAGTAACTCAGCATCAGCATTTAATTAAGAACTCAAGTGTTCATCTATGGTCCTAATATAAATTAAAACATTGAAATTGTGAGCTCGGCTGAAGACAATGAAGTGGCTCCGGGCCAGTAGTGACTGGTACAGACCCCCTCCTTCAAGATGCAAAGGCTAGTCTTTGTTTCTTCCTCTTTATGTCTACCCTAAGAGAATTGACTGCTCTAACAGCATTATAGCTCTTATTGCTCAGGCAGTACCGGTTGTTAAAGGACTTCAACCTGGTAGGCTCTGGTCTGCGGCTTCAGCCTAGAACTCTGGTTTGGGGATATTAACAACCATCATTGTGATGTATAGCAGGTTATAATCCTTATTTATTAGGCAACCCTGACAAAAGAAGAACCCATCCTCCTAATATGAAAAGCCCTATGTCTAAATACACCGATGAAGACTGGGTTAAAATATTTTGGGAAAACACCAGGCCACTGAATTATTGCAAATCAGTTAGTTCCACATCTTTACAGAACATTTCCTTTAAGGAAGGGCCCCATCCACCATCATCAGGCATGTTTTAGTTAGCATAAATATCAAGAAACAACTCTTTTGGTAGCTTGTTAGATCTGAAAAACACTAGTTGAGACAGGAGTTTAGTGATCCTCTTTTATGTGGTTTGTCTCCCAGACCAGAGTTCCACTTTCCTTTATATTGAGGATGTAGTAGGCGGTGAGGTAGGCAGGGTTGAATACCACAATACAGGAACTGCCCCAGAAGAACATGCAACACCCCTCTGAGTCTTTGTGCAGGAGGCAGAGCATCCAGTGGGTAGGTTGTAAGCGTTGGTTCACTTTAAAGACTCTGCAACGGCAAAATCTACAGAATTTTATTCAGCATATGCGTTTCATTCTAAAACGATGCCCACTTAGAAAAAAAAATCTCATGGAACAATTTTGCGCAAGTGCTCATGATAATCCCTGATTTTCCCAGTTGCCTTTGTATGCCTGAAAGTGCCTCATATCTATTTTTGTTGTCTTTATAGATCTCATCATCTCACACAACCTGTTACATTTTTAGGTCGAGGACTGTCCGGTCTGCCGAAGGCAGAACCGGAAGTCGGAGATTTAATGTTTCTGAGTGTGGCTCCTTAGCCCGCCTCTCTTTTTGCCTCTCCTCCATTGGCTGGCTTCCTAAACGGAGGCCAGCCATTGGAGGAGAGAGCCGTCCCTCCAAATTGGCTCCGTCTTTTTCAGATTCGGGGGCGTGTTCCTTGCTGTTCTTTCCACTTTTTAGCCACGCCCTTTTAGAACAGCAGGAACACGCCCCCGAATCCGAAAAAGTTTCGAAGCTTCCATCCGCCATTTTGCTATAGTCTGGCCGTGAGGATCCATCTGTCCGGCGGCATGTTGTTGTGCTGGTGGCGGCGCTGCCGGGGCAGGCTCCAGTTTGACGAGCAGGGATCCGCACCGTGCTTTGGACTTGTGCCACCGGATCGGGTTTGTGTAAATCCGGGAGGGAGCTCCTGAGTTCCGAGTTTGCTTTCCGCGGTCACAAGATTACACAGTTGGCGGGAGGGAAGCGCTGTTCTTTCCGTGCGGCGCAGGGCCTGTGTGCTCGTCGCCGGAGCAGGATGCGGTGTACCTGGCGCAGCCCTTTGGCCCTCCACCTCTCCCGGTTACTCATTAATGGGGCAGTGTGATGTAACTTCAGGCAGCGCGCAGATCCTGGCCCATCAGCATTCCACGTCCCTCCGATCCCAGCGCAGCCTGCACGCCGCCGACGTTCTGAAGCGACCAGGCACTCCTGAGCTGCAATCGGACAGCCTCGTATTAGAGGAGCGCTACGGGTACCTTCCGGCGTGAAGCTGACTCCAATCTTAAAGGAAGCATTCCTTTACGGGACTGTGACACTTTAATCGGAAAAGCTCCATGCTGCTAAACTCCCCCTTTTGCAAGAACGGAGCACTTCCCTGAGAAGTCCAGGTAACAGATACACTCCTGCTGGAACAGCTGCATAAATCATGTGCTCTGTCCCGGAAGCAGCATTCGCAATCCTGCAGGAACAACGTTCATTAAGGATTTAGTTAATATCAAAGGGCGAGCATCATCTTCCTGCGGAAGGGCAGGACTAGATACACTTGTCTGCAGGAGGAAAAGCCGCCCCCTGCATGTGCCGAACTCCCTTTGCAGGTTAAATAACAAGATGAGCAAGATGAGCAAATAGGCCAAGGCGCTATCCTGTACGCTGCAAGCACCCTGTTCACTCCTTCAGCAGCAGAAGACAGCCAGACCGTGCTTTGCAGGAGCAGCACGTGCTGTTTGCGTAGGTCACATCACATCCCTTCAGTCTGTGTAGTAGTCATATGTCCTCAGGCACAGAAAGGCTATTTTAGGAATAGACGCCGCCCTGATGTAGCCAGTGCTTTAAATGGGCAGCTACTGTCCGGTACTGAATACCTGCGCTTCTTAGCACTGCTGCAGTACATTTAATGAGAGAATATCGACAACCCTCGTTTACTAGAAGAAATCACCCGTTTAGGTAAAGCACAGTATCTTACAGGAAGAACCTTCTGGCAGGCATCTGACGCTCTTGCAGGACGCACTACACCTCATTTGAAGAGTTTATATAAACGTATTAAACATAAATGAGGTGATGCGTCTGTAATGCCTGTGAAAATAAATGTGGCCCAATAAAATATGGTTTTTGTAAAACTGCATCTCCGGAGTCTTGGAATGAGGGGGCATGATAATTCTCTAGAACTGAACGCTGCTGCTTCAAATTGACCTTTGTAGTGCGATTGTTCTTTGAGTTAGCTTAAATAACTATCTTTATAACTAGAGCACATGAAAGGGCAGCATGGTAAAACCATATTTGTGTAATGGTGGCAAGCTTGGCCAACTAGGCCTATGACAGACAATTTACTTGGTGCACCCAGTAAAACCTTTAATTAATTTATAATTTTTACCTTTAAACAGACCCAGCAGATGCGCATGAATTAAACACTCAGACACATCCCCATGAAATCCGTAGAACTACTGTGCGATGCTGAAACTCTGTAATCCCAATAAAAACAGTTTGACAAAAAAATTCCTTAAAACTTATGAAAAGCGAAACTTGAGAGATACATTTTGGAGATTTCGTGCAGTCTGTTGGGGCCGGCAGGGGCTTCGAGTGGTGGGGGTCGCTATGGCTGTCTATGTTCTTCATTGAAATGCCCATAGAGAGTTTTGCCAAAAGGTTGGCGGCACCGAATGCCCCTCATTTCAGCATTACAACAAACAAATGATGGACGGAATGCTGACAATGCATACATTCTCCCCCAGTCAAGAGATCTGGGTTAAATCCATCGTTCTTTTGCCCACTACACCACCCCAGTTTAGACATGGCCATATGCAAATCAGTCTTGACCCTGTGCCTCATGGGAACAGTCCAGCCCGAACTGCCAAGCCATGTCTTCCCTGGACCGGAATCAAGCATCCTAGGACCGGTTTCTGGCTATCAGCCGTCATCAGCCAGGATAGCTTGACTCCAGTGGCGTAGTGAGCACGGGTCCCACGTCTGGGAATACCCATCCCACTTAGGGCGAAAAGCGTTACAACAAACAAATGATGGACGGAATGCTGACAATGCATACATTCTCCCCCAGTCAAGAGATCTGGGTTAAATCCATCGTTCTTTTGCCCACTACACCACCCCAGTTTAGACATGGCCATATGCAAATCAGTCTTGACCCTGTGCCTCATGGGAACAGTCCAGCCCGAACTGCCAAGCCATGTCTTCCCTGGACCGGAATCAAGCATCCTAGGACCGGTTTCTGGCTATCAGCCGTCATCAGCCAGGATAGCTTGACTCCAGTGGCGTAGTGAGCACGGGTCCCACGTCTGGGAATACCCATCCCACTTAGGGCGAAAAGCGTTACAACAAACAAATGATGGACGGAATGCTGACAATGCATACATTCTCCCCCAGTCAAGAGATCTGGGTTAAATCCATCGTTCTACCAACCGGTCCTAGGATGCATGATTCCGGTCCAGGGAAGACATGGCTTGGCAGTTCGGGCTGGACTGTTCCCATGAGGCACAGGGTCAAGACTGATTTGCATATGGCCATGTCTAAACTGGGGTGGCGTAGTGTGCAAAAGAACGATGGATTTAACCCAGATCTCTTGACTGGGGAGAATGTCTGCATTGTCAGCATTCCGTCTATCATTTGTTTGTTGTAACGCTTTTCGCCCTAAGTGGGATGGGTATTCCCAGACGTGGGACCCGTGCTCACTACGCCACTGGAGTCAAGCTATCCTGGCTGATGACGGCTGATAGCCAGAAACCGGTCCTAGGATGCATGATTCCGGTCCAGGGAAGACATGGCTTGGCAGTTCGGGCTGGACTGTTCCCATGAGGCACAGGGTCAAGACTGATTTGCATATGGCCATGTCTAAACTGGGGTGGCGTAGTGTGCAAAAGAACGATGGATTTAACCCAGATCTCTTGACTGGGGAGAATGTCTGCATTGTCAGCATTCCGTCTATCATTTGTTTGTTGTAACGCTTTTCGCCCTAAGTGGGATGGGTATTCCCAGACGTGGGACCCGTGCTCACTACGCCACTGGAGTCAAGCTATCCTGGCTGATGACGGCTGATAGCCAGAAACCGGTCCTAGGATGCATGATTCCGGTCCAGGGAAGACATGGCTTGGCAGTTCGGGCTGGACTGTTCCCATGAGGCACAGGGTCAAGACTGATTTGCATATGGCCATGTTTGAACTGGGGTGGCGTAGTGGGCAAAAGAACGATGGATTTAACCCAGATCTCTTGACTGGGGAGAATGTCTGCATTGTCAGCATTCCGTCTATCATTTGTTTGTTGTAACCTCATTTCAGCATGACAACAGAGGCTGTGTCCCGTGGAGACATCTCGAATCTCAGTATATAGTACACCACTGAAGTCACAAATGATTCCTGCTGTACATGTCGATTCGCTCATATTGGAAAATACACTTCCATCACAAAGCCATATGAAGCGCAAGCTGTGCAATATAGATTTTTTCTGCCAACAGCATGACATGACATGAGATGTCAGCTTCTAGTTGTTTAAATTGGGACTGCAGCCTTACAAAAAAGATGAACTGCTTCAAGGCCTATGCATTTTACAGTAGCTTTTGTATTGTGATGATACCGGCGACGTAGTCAGGAAGCTTCCTGCAGGCCCGATAATTGGCATTTGTTGTGCATGGTTTTAAGAATGTGGATTTTTTGTGTGGATAATGGTGGAAGAGCTTAAATATTGTACTCAAGGCTTGGAGGCTGCCCCGTTCATGTTGTAGCAGACCTGTAACAGATACTTCCTATCTTTGGGCGGTTGTGTGAGAAGTTATCTTGAAGCTTCTTTGGGTTGGTTTGATGTGGGTTCATTATCTGACCTAAGTGGAAAGCACCACTCTGCTTACATCTCACTACCTCACAACATCCCTCTCCCTCACTACATCACAGTTTCACTACCTCACTCTCTCTCACTACATAACTCTCTACCTCACTACTCCACTCTATCTCACTACCTCACTATCTCACAACTTCTTTCTCTCAAAACATCACTACCTCACTCTCTCTAGCTCACAACCTCACAACTTCACTCTCTCTCACTCACTACCTCAATCACTCCCTATCTCACTACCTCACTCTTTCTATCTCACTAACTCACTTTCACTCTCTCTTTCACCACCTCTCTCTCTATCTCACTACATCACAACATCACTCTATGCTTATATATCACTACCTCACAACATCCCTCTCCCTCACTACCTCACTCTTTCACTACCTCACTCTCTCTATCTCACTACCTCACTCTCTATCTACCTCACTCTCTCACTACCTCACTCTCTCTCACTACCTCACTCTCTCTCACTACCTCACTCTCTCTCACTACCTCACTCTCTATTTCAATACCTCACTCTCTCTATTTCAATACCTCACTCTCTATTTCAATACCTCACTCTCTATTTCAATACCTCACTCTCTCTCTGCTAATGCAATAGGTATCACATATGCAAAAAAAAGCTAATGCCAATAGAAATGACTGCCATTTATTTAGGGATACAAAAATGATAAAAAAATAATGAGCAATACCAATAGCTCTACCTATAATCTTGCCGAGACCATTGCATTGTAAATGCTTGTTTTTTGTGAGATGCTGACAGTGGCCCTTTAATTGTAAGTTTGTGATATATTATGAATGTCCTGTATCAGGATTTATGTAATACACAATGCAGCCACCCAGGGTGCTTTAACTCGGTATCTGTCAGTGCAGTTATTCAGGATTCACAGGTTACCAGGGAACGCAGCTAGTTTGGAACAGAAATTCCAACACTTTGAGAACTCTGAACACAAACTGTTGGCATGAAGACAGACCCACATCGGCAGAGAGCATACTCCAGCGCTAGTTTATGCCAAGTTCTTGTGCAATCGAAACAAATCGGGCTTTATCAAGGCGCCTTCCAAACAGTGATAGTGTATTTACTGTAGCGCAGCTATGCAAACGCTGCTGCCTTGGCGGCATTGTCCCAAAGTGTTGACATTTCTGTGTTGATAATAGACTGATACCGTTGCTCTTGAAAACAATAAAGTAACCCAACAAGTTGTTATGCCTGCGTTCTCCTCTAGAATGTTACTCCCATGTGTAGTATCTGAATGTCTCTCTGGAAGTATCACACCTTCACCACCGGTACGCTCTAGTCCGAGAGTCTCACCAGACTCTAAATGCTGAAGTATCTCTAAATTCGGCACTATCCAAGGAAGACCATTAGTTTCAGTTGTAGCTCGTCCGCTTTGTATTGATTTTAGAAATGGTTCGCTCTTCGAATAGTCTGCTTTTTTGGCCAAGGTGATTTCCGTGCCATGAATGAATCAAGGAACACTATGCCAAATGCCTTACTGTTTTACAAAATGCACAGCATTAATACACCCCCAGTGTAGCACAAATCTGTGAAAATATTCCTTATAACACACACATCTTGACCGGGCGCCAAAATAAACCGCATCAATCCAACCTTTATCCGTTGAACGTTTCCTGACTTCGGTTAGGACCTTTTAACTTTTGTTTGGATTTTGCATTTATTTTAAATGAGTCAATTAACTTTTCAATTAATTTATCGACCCACCCACAATAGTCTTCTCCAATCCGAAATATTTTTCTAGAAGTAGTATTTTCTGTCTAGATAAAAATAACCTAAAAGTACTAGGTGACTTTAACTCTTGGCTAAAAGCTTCAAAAAGATGATCGCTTTTCGACTTATGAACTTATGCGATCCATTTGTCTGGTCACTTACTTAAACCTATTTTCTCTAATTGGGACTCACTTGAAGTCCAAAACCCTCTGCCTTCAAGTTGGGCTGCTCATTTTACAAACCCATTGTGCTTTCCAGAGAGACCCTTAGTAATTTAAATATGTAGTACTAGCTCGATTTAGGGTGCAAATGGAAAGCCTTCTGCCTGCATTCCATTGGAAAAAATTCCTTTGGGAATTTCGATCTATTTGATTGTAAATATTTAAATCTTAATTCGAAGCACAATTGTCTTAATAGTTGTATTATTCCGTCTCTTGATGGCTTATTACCTCTTAAATTCATCCGGAGATACGAAAATAAATCAATCTTTCTTTGATGATCTTTAGAAACGTAAACATGTATTAAGTAATGTAGAAAGACATTGGCGTCATTCCTGTGATCCTCTAGTAAAAGTACATCAGAAGAAAAAATAGTCTGGCCATAAAAACTTTACTTTACCAGTCACCTATCTACAGCATCAAATTAATCTAAAGAATCAAAATTGCAAATGAATTTCAAGACCTCCTGGCATCTAGATCTGATATTATCCTATCTTTTGATCTTTGGGAGCATTTGTCAAGCTATAATATATACTCAAAATTACTAATACCAGAAGGGACAGTGAAAATGAAGACATTACCCACCCAGTTGGCTAGATAGACTTGCACAATGCATTAAATAATTGCCTTGAGGAGAGAAAATGATACAAGAAAGGAACTTCACTACATTAATTATATAAAGTCGCTCTTCGGGTTCATCATCTGATCCCTGCCCTGCCCAAAATTTGCAACAATATCTGCCCAATGTGGCTAAAGTACTGGCCTAGTTCCCATAGGCTGGAAGGAAGCAATAGTTTGTCTACTCGTGAAAAGAAATCTTCAGTAGACCATTTGGAACATGGAAACTATAATCCGATTAAATTTCTGCCTTTCCTATCTAACCTGCTTGAGAAAACTGTGATGGTTCAAATAAAGGAGCACGTGGAGTCAAATCTACTTCACAACCATTAAGCCAACTTTCTCCTAGGCCCAGGTACGATACTGGTGTTTGTATCGGTATTACACATCCTCAGAAAAAGGATGGATGCTTGAGGTCCAGGGACCTTGGTGCTCTGGCTCTTTCATCTGCACTTGATACTGAAGTCTCTCTAGATTGGTAGACCTATAGATAGGACTGTTGCAAGCATATCCAAAATGCTTTCTAACCAGTAGAACACAAACAGTATTTCTCCCTCCATTTTCTACTAAAAACAATCACATTGAAGTACTTCAGGAGTCTATTCTATTCCCACCCCTTTTTTTTTTTAGATCTACATGCGTCCTGCATCATGTCACACAGTTCTTCTACAGTATGGGAGCTGAATTGTTCATGTATGCGTTTGTCATTCAACTTATTTTTAGAGCGTCGTCGGACCAAAACTCCCACATACTCTATTTAATCTATCTAAAAGCCTTACTGCTAGTAAATGGGGGATGTCCTCTAACTATTTGAAGTTAATTCCAAGTAAGGCAGAGCATCTGCTTCCATTTATAAATAGCAACATGAAGGACCTCTTTTGGCCCCACTGCATGGCACACCTTCTCTCCCTGCAAAATATGTGCAAAATCTCCGTATTCACCTTAAATCAGGGCTAGGAAAATGTTTTCCCTTTAAAAAAAAAAAAAATTAAAAAAAATCCCAAATCAAGACTACCTATTGTTACTTCCATCATATAAACAAGCATAGATTATGGCAAAATTGTTGTCCTTGGAGCCTGTAGGAAACAGGTAGTCCATCTTCAATTAGTTTAAAATGCAGCGGGCATCTTATGTGTGGACTAAAACTACATGATTCAATAACAATGGCTAGGAAGCATCTAAATTGGCTCCCAGTTTATTTATTTGTAATGTATAAGGCAAGGTGTATTGTGCATAATGGTGTTGATCTTCAAAAGCCTATTTGGCAAGGAAAGTTTGATTGGTGTCACACAATGAAATCCTGGATCATATCAACAATTCCTCCTTCCAAGTACTTACAATTTGAAGCTGGAGATATATATGGACAGAGCTTTTTCCGTGGTACATTCAAAATCTGGAATTCACCTCCAAAACATCTTATCAAACACTTTCACGATCTTATGTTTAGAAAAGCTTAAAAAACCTTTCTGTTTAATCAATAAGCATATCTCTGATGCTATCTTATCAAATTATGTGTCTACAGAGAATCGGGGGTGGTGGTGTCCTCAAGAACAAATGAGGAAATGTGCCCCTTCTAGATTAAACTACTTGCTTTGCTTTTCTAAATGTAATCAGTTAACTAAGCCTTCTTTAGACAAGTAAAAGACCCCATGAAGGTTTAATAACTAATTAAAGTTCATTAATGATGGCAAACTATGATTAGTCTCAAAATCAGTCAGGTTGCGTAATAAATAAAATATAGCGAGTTAGCATGGGCTAACAAAATTGGCGACGCCAGTTACCAGAACTAGATGGTGGTGGTATTTAAGCTAATGATGCCGCATCAGACATAGTCTCAAGTAGAATGTGCAGATTATCCTAAGAGTAGAGAATGCAATAAATCAGAATGAGCCTGCCTTCTAAGAATCAGGAAAGCAACACTGGCTCACCTCCAAAATGGGCCCGTCTTTTATGTGGAACTATACAGTCAAAATCCTAGAATCTGCATATGGAGAGCACAATGTGACAAAGGCTCAGTGAATCACAGTATAGAATACAATGCAATACTGGAGAAATACTTACGAAGGGTTTCAGTTTTACGGTATGCAGTAGCGCCCACTGATGTGTACGTATGAGTCTAAACGTGAAAATATAACGGTGCAAATAGGACGAGGGGAAAACAAACCCTAAACCCCCCAAGTAGACCAAGGTCTAAAAACAGTTAAACATAGGATGCCTATGCACACGTCAGCAAATGAATTGTATAAATGCAAATAGTAGTGGAGAGAACAAAACTTCAAAAAACACTTAGTGAGTCCAAAAGTGTGTATTTCTTGGTTTAATATGGTTCCGTTGCCCATCCAACACGTGTTTCGTCTGGGTGTGAACCCACGACTTCTTCAGGGCTACAAAAACATACAAGGATACAATGTAGATATAGTTGCAGTCTCAATATACAATGGTTGTTTACAACGTAAGGAACACCGGACACCGCGACTGAGTATGTACATTTAAGACCCATGAGATAAAAGATCTGTTCCATGAAACAAAGAGAGAAAACGGCTCCTACATAGGATAGTAAAGCCTAAAACGTGATACCATAAAACCGGTGCATGACATAATAGTGCAGAAAAGACACATCATGAAGAGTAATACAGCGAAGATCCTATACATGCATATACAATGTAAAATACACATCAGGTTAGGATGAATCAATACATTAGTGGAGTTAAGGTCATGAAGGGCCGTTGAATATTTAAGGAAATCAGTATTCAAAGCACACTGGTAGAAGAAAACGTCGGACCCAGTAAAAATCTACTTGTTAATAAACAGTCTACACGCAGGTGAGGATCCAGTAGGATCTCCTCGGTAGACCGTAACTGAGAAGGAGAATGAGGGAAAGAACAGAAAAGTCAGTAGGAATAGAGTAAAGTGCACCTCAATCCGATCGTGGCAAGGGGTGATCAAGCAAAAAAGCCAAATTAATCTTACCTAATAGGTGAACAGGGAAAATGTAACTGATCTAAAATTGCAAGAAAGAATGTGGACCTAATTAGTAACAAAAACAGCATCTACATGTGTCAGGGTAAAAAATTACCATGCGAAAGTGACCAGCTCACCTCTCCGCCGGTTATACTTCTGTCCCGGCTGCGCGGGAAAAAGTGAGTAATGGATACTCAGTAAATATAAAAACGGGTAAGTACCCCTTCAGAGTGAGGACCTGCGAGAAAAGTAACAAGACAGTTCAGCACTGTGAGAAATACTCCACAGTGTCAGACCACTCATACATACTTAAGAGCAACATAGGGGAACTGAGGTTAATAAGTTCTATGGAATAATACAGAAAATAGGCCCTTGTAATGTGGACATAGATAATGTACCCCGAAAATGGAGAAACTAATATGCTAAGTAAGTCGTTACTGTAACACGTCAGTCTACTAACAACAAATATGAGCCCAAAAACGCTAAACCATCCTATTAAATGGCGTCAGTGAAACAAACATCATTCTCAAAATTCACGATCCCCACCTAAGTCAGGCGTAACAACGTTATACCCAAGTTACCATTTCTTAATAAAAATGCCATGACAATTTCCCTGAAGGTGACGAATAAAATCATGTCAACGGCCATTCTTACCTTTACGACGAGTACGCCACAAAGTCAGTGGGATTCCAGTTCGTTAGTGAACTGGAATTTGCAAAAGCTGACGTTATATGGTCGGAAAAACTGAAATAAATTAATTATTAATTGAAATATGACAGAGGCCAGAAATGGCTATGGTCAAAGTCATTTAAGTTTATGATGCAGTATGATACAAATGACTTGTTTTTGGAACTGTATGAAATTGTTTTCAAACGTTTGTATCCCAGTTGAAATTTAAGTGATGATAAACGTCTTGAAATGAAATCACACAGTAAATACAACCTAATAGAATAAAAAAAGAATGCTAAAATTAATTGCAAGTTTGTGAATTGATCGATACACAACGGAAAAACAAAACACTTCTCGCATTGAAAAACTGGTTTGAAGGCATAGTCTCAAGAAACTTGGGTGGAAATAGGCCGCAGATTGAAACATTGCTTTTAGGTCTTTAAGGCTATAACTAAAAGCTTTTTTCCCCCTGAACTTTGACTACTTTGTAGAGTTGATCAGTTGTCAGTGCTCTTGACTGCTTTTTAATTGGATATAAGTTAAATAATTCTAGAAAAAATAATCCAAATTGACTTTGAAAGTTTGACAGCTCATTGCCCTTGCCAAGTCATGACTAAAATGTGTTTAGATACCTAAATATTTGTGTCAAGGCCATTCCAAAACACTAAAAAGAATTATAGGTATGTATCATTAGACTGCAAGAGCTCACCAAAATCATTTGCTTTTGGTGAGAATCTTCTCAAAAGATAAAAACTTTAGAGCAGTTTTTAAAGATGAGTACTGAGCAAATACGCTGGTACCTAGATGTAGGTAACCTTCTTGCCAGGGAAAATGCACACCGTCAAAGAAAGCAATGCACTTTATGCTACCTAACTCTGTACAGACTTATTGCACATTTCACCCAAGTCTCTGTACATGGATATTCACAGCATCACAGTCTATTGCTTGCCATCGCTCCTACAATGCGGCAATAAACATAGACCATTTCCTAAATCAGATTCTGAGAAGAAGGGAGACCAGGAAGACGAGTAGAATATACCATAAATTTCAAACATATTGTGCCATGCTTTAAAAACATAGTTGTTGAGTCACCTTTTGCGTGCTGTGGCCCCAGATTGTTGCCTTGACTGTTTTTGCGGACTGTTTAGCTATGTGCTCTTTACCCCTGTTAACCAGTGGTAAAGTGCCTGTCCTTCCCCTTTCCGCATTAAGACATTGATATAGCCCTAATCTGCATAATCTGAGACACATCTAGCTGCAGATTACTTACCTTTGAATTTCTCAGACGTCAGACTGGATCTAGAAGATTTTTCTTTGAGCAATACCCCTACCCGCCGGTAGGTGCAATCGTTCGGCTCTGTGTGATGTTCGCGTCATCTTCTAAGCTGTTGTGACTTACGCGTCACCTATATAGATGGGTGTCACCTCAGCATGCTGACGTTCATTCTCATCTTTCCAAAGCAGACTACGGCGGACCGCCTCCATTCGCTGGGGTTCACTATCAACGTGCCAAAGTCACACCTGACTCCCTCTCAGATGCTCCCTTTCATCTGAGCTGTTCTGGACACAGTGCAGTTTCAAGCCTATCCTCCCGAACAGCGAGTCCAGGATATTCAGGCTATGATACAGATGTTTTAGCCTCTATCCTGGATTTTGATGAAAATGCATCTGAGGCTGCTCGGCCACATGGCCACCTGCATCCTGCTTGTGACACATGCCAGATGGTATATGCGGGCTCTGCAGTGAGACTTGAAGTTTCCTTACCCGACCATCTTCCCTGATAAGTTGGTGCTTCGCACTAGGGCTTCTTTCTTACCGAATGTGGTAACACATTCCACATGGGCCAGTCTGTCACCCTGCCCACTTTCTACGCTACTCCGCACCCCTCTGAGGATGCGGAGCAACTCCACTGTTTGGATCCCAAAAGGTGGTAATTCTACCGTGACCGCACTAAAGAGTTCCAGGTGGACGACCAACTCTTCGTGGGGTACTTTGGATCAAAGAAAAGTTGTGCAGTGCAGGAGAGGACTATCTCGCAATGGGTCATTCCCTGCATCAAAATTTACTTTGCTCTGCTAAAAAAGCAGCTTCCTGAAGGCTTAAGGGCTCATTCCATCAGAGCTAAGCCTGCTACCATGGCACTGCAATGTTGAGTTCCAGCCCTCGACATTTGCCAGGCAGCAACGTGCGCATCCCTGCACACATTTACTAAGCACTGCTGCCTGGAAAGTCAAGTCCACAGGGATGGCCTTTTTGGTTGCTCTTTCCTGCAGGATTTCCTGGTCTAACTTATCCGCAGCCCCTCCGCTGGAGGACGGTATTACATTGGTATCTCTTCAAAGGTAAGGAATCTGCGGCTAGATATCTCCATCAGATGGACAAGTTACTTACCTTCGGTAGCACCTTATCTGTTAGAGACATGGTCTAGCCACAGATTACTTATGACCTGCCCATCCTCCCCACACTGTGGATAGGTTTGTAGAGTCAGGGCTGTTCCCTTTCAGGGCCCTAGTTGTTCAAAACACACCAATAGGTGACGCCTATTGAGGTGACACAGGCGTCATAACGGCTGAGATGATGCAGACGACGTCAAGCAAAGCTGACTAACGCCACCTACTGACACACAGGGGTATTGCTCAAAGAAAAATCTTCTGAATCCAATCTGACGCCTGGGAAATTTAAAGGTAAGGAATCTACGGCTAGACCCTGTATCTATGATAAGGCGTTACAGAAGGTAAGTAACTTTTCCTTTAACCTACATACTAGTCCCTTGTATATGGTACCCAAAGTTACTCAGGGCCTGTAAGTTGCATGCTATCAGCGGGCAGCAAAGGAAAATCATCACGCATATAACATTATATCCACACGTGGTGCTTCGACGAATAAGCTAAACAGCGGAAGCCTGATTGCCCCTACAGTACAGCGTGACCAGGATTCAAATGTGGGAGGCCTTAAACCTTTCTCTTCTCCCCCTCCTCTTTTCTCTCTGCTCCCTCTCTTTAGTTTCCTGAACTGTGGGCAATAGGCTAACGACCTGGCATCAGGCAGATCCCGGCTTTTCAAACGAAAATGTTTCTCCTTTCAATACTATTTTGCTGCAACAACAAAATGAGCTATATCCTGGCTGCCCCATGCCTGTCAGGTTTTACCTTTAAATATGTATTTGTTGCACTGCACCTTATTGCGGGTATCAAGTTGAGCATGAAGAAACTCTTTCATAATCTGACAACGCCGCCTCTTCCTCATTTACATTTACATTTAAACAAGAACAAAAGAACACTTTTAAGACCTACCAAATTTTACTCACTCAATAACTGCTCGAGGCCATCACCAGACATGTATGCGTGGCAAGGCATTTCATGGGGTGTATTATTGGTTTTAAATGATGTGTATTAATGGCTTTACTGATTGTATTAGTGCACTGCAATGGTTTTTAGTAACTATGCAAATAAAAATAAACTGAATTGAAACTGCAAACAGCGGGCAGCAGTACACATTTTGCCACCTACTTCAGTGACCAAGGAAACATGACTGTAGTGTACCCTGTGTAGCACAGTGGGTTAGGTTGAAACTGCAAATTTGATCTGGCAAAATAACCCCTTTTGATGGGTCTAACCCATCCCTTTAAATGTGAATATGTCACCGCCAAGTAGGACTTATTGCCCATGAGGTAGGTGCATGGTATTTAAAAGTGGGACAAGTAAATGTTTACTGTTAAACATGTCCTTAGAGTGCCAAGGCCCAAAAAGCTTTTTTCACTGGAGCACGGTTGGCTGTTCCATAGGAAAGCATTGGGATTTAAATTGAATATTGAGATCTCTACTTAAACAGCTACAGAGTTCATTCTTGGACTTTTAAAAATATTTATTACAAACTCATTTCATTGCTAATATAATTGCAAAGTCTGATTTTTAATAAAGCTTATAGAACAGGTAATTTTGCACTGTGGTCTGTTAAGTGTCTAAAACCTCTAGATGCCCATTTGCATGATCAATACAAGCACGAGCTTCCAACTGTCACCTAGGAACTGAATAGCCCATTGAGGTGTGAACTTGCTCCCAGAGCTCAGACAAATGCCTTGGCTGTGGGGTGGCATTCTGGTTCTTTGGCAGGCTGACCCTCTGGACCATGCCCAGGATATTAATAAGCTTCAAAGAGGCTTAACCTGTCACAGGCTGATGGTGCTGATACCAGGTCCCGTCCCCTTCATTTTACCTCCTAGCCAGTTAGGCAGCATACCCTATGGGAGAGGAGCTACCCTCAGGACCGGTTTTGAGTGACCAAAGAAGAGGTGGTTGCTTGTTTCTCTGGCTGCACCTCTGGTGCTGGCACTAAAGCACCACACAGGGTTCTGCCATGCTGGCTTGGCTAGATAGGGACATTGTGGGATTGGTTGCTGTAGGGCACACAGGAAGAGTTGCAAAAGTGTGTAGATTATTCCAGGGAATGTTTTCTCCATTGTTTAGGTAGTGACCTGGAGTTGCTAGATTTACAGGCTGGTGCCATGCATAAATATGGCACCCACAGTACCCTTCTCAGACCCTGATGGACCTGAGAAGAAGACTGGACTTGCTACCTGTGACCTGAGAAGGGTCCTAAAGTCTGGGCCTGCTCTCTGTCTACCTACGACAAAGAGGTGAACTCAAAGGTCATAAGGCTGAATTCTTGTTTGGGCAACAGGGACACAAGCTTCAAGAAGCCCTTTTTCAGCATTTCCAGCTGGTCATTTCCAATTGTACTTGCCCTGGAACCTGATGCTGGCCTCTGCTGGAGTGAGTCTTGATCCCCAAATGCTGTCCACAAAGTCCTAAACTCTTGGCTGTTGTCAAAGTGTACTTCAGTTCAATCCGTAAACCTAAGACTTATAAACTTTTTGCCCTGAAAATGGTTGGGGGACCCAGAACAACCTGCCAAGCGGATCCGACAAAGGTCCGTTGCTGTTGGACCCAACATCCACTTAGCCGCTGCTACGTTCTTCTCTGCAGCAGCAAATCTGATTCAGTGGGGCCTTGTGGAGAAGGTACCCAGCCTTGTGGAGCTCTTTTTGGCTACAGCCCGCAGCCTTGCCGTAAGAATACAAGCTCTAAAAAAAAAAAGTGACTAATTCTGAAGATGGAACTATTCATTGGGCGAAAGCATGAAAAGTATCTCACTAGCAAGGGAACTTTTCTGGGCGAGGAAGTCTAATTCCTCCCACTCAGAGCTTTCCAACCTAATGTCATCCACTTTGAGGCCTTGTCAAGTGGCTATCAGATAATTTAGACCCTTCTTTGGCTACAGGCTTCTGCCTTGCCCCTCTGAAGATTTTTTACTTTCATTCTAGAGACTAAGTCCGGAGGTCAAACTTTTCACCGGGATGAACCTGGTCCTTGTATCTGATCTGCGCTCCATCGAGGTCGGTCTTAAACCATACCTTTGGCCTGTCAAATGCAACCAGATGATTGTAGTTGGAGCGTAACACTTTCTTGGCACTATTTTGAACCTCAACGTTTAAAAAATCATAACTCTGGTTCCCCTTATTGTTTTTTTGTTTTTTATATCCTTTTATTTATTAAAATGTACTTTGATTTTCTTAAATTGGTTTGGGATTTGTTGTGTTTTGACCTTATCGTTGTTTGAGTACCGCTTAAATACTTTTCACATTGCCTCTAAGTTTAGCCTGTCTGCTCTATACCATAGCTTCCAAGGGGGTTGAGTGCAGGTAAATTAGTGTCTCTGAGGGTTCACCCAGACCAGGATTGTAATTCTTATTTGAAGTGTGTTCTCCCTCCATTCGCCCCACTCCCTCCAGCTAACATCCCAATTTCTTCCAATAGCGATGTGTGAAAATGGCTGGGAAATATCAAAGGAAGGTATTTAGCATAAAGAGAAGCAAAGAAGGGGGAAGGATCCATAACGGTTCAAAGTTTCACTGGTAACTAACATTCTACATTTTATTTTCAAGAGGTTCGTTTTTTTTTTTTAACGATTAACTTTAAATAAAGATGATGTTTATTTTTGAGTCGTTAGTCTTAGTATAAAAATATTTTTTTGGTGGTATGCAGGGTAGAACCTTTAGTAGGGAAGCACATTAAACAAATGTCTTATTTAAGTCATTCAAGAAAGCACAGGACAACAGATGTAGCATAATGTATACCCACCCAGTTGCAAACATGCCTTTCTTATATGTGGTCCAACGGTTGTAATAAATATGGAGTAGGTAATTGGCAAATCGGACCTGGCTGTCTACCATTTACTGGCAACATTTGTATGGGGACACATTTTCGGACCTCCTTTGATAAATTACTCCTTGTTGGGACTGAATGTCCTCTGTATGTCTCGGGACAGCAATGATGCCCTGTCCTCCATTTTCAGTGCTAAACTCGGCAATGAAGACAGCCCTTTGAGGATTCTCCCTTTTTCACTGACTTGGGAACCTAAAGCTGTGTTTTGAAGTCATGGGGGTGCTCCACTTTCCCTAGTATACTGTGGGTGGTGGCTTCATGCCATCAGCCCTTTATAGTTGCTCTAATGTTTCTGCTAGTGAACTCCCAGCTTCTCCACTCTTACTACCACAGTTAGCATCTCTGAAAAAATACTGCCGGTTCTCTGGTGCAATACAAATTCTACCTGAGCCTGTTAAAATGTGTCCAGGAGAGGTTTCTGTTTTCCATGATCCCTACAGGTGCTGGTAATGAGGTATCGAAGAGATCTCCAGAATTCAAAGTTGGAGAGCTGATTGGCCAGATCTGGCCCATAAGTGGTGGGCATTTTGACCTGAAGAGGGTTTTAGGATTTATCTGCATCGAATATGGTGCTGCATAGTAGTGTAGCTCAGAAGATGGAAATCCAGAGGTAGCACTCTGCATTTTGACTGCCTTTCTTCTAAACTGTCATTCATATGGAATGCAAAGGATTGAATTACCCCGTTTGCTTTTAATCTGGGAATTTGATCACTTGTGTGGATTTTAATTAGTCTTTGAATATAGACTTGTACAGCACAACTAATTATGCGTGGAGGTCTTAACATCTTCCAGAATGTGATTACTCTTCATACTCCCCTGTTCAGAGAACTTAGTCCTGTACTGCGTTTATATTTTTATCTGATTAGTTAATAAGAGTGGTGTTGAATTCAGAAATGTAAGTTATTGTGAACTTAGTTCTTAGCTTGGGGAAGTTAAGGGAGCCCGTAAGACGTCCTTGATCGGCACCTTTTGAAAGACATTAGGTTTGTTTCCAAGTTGTAATAGCATATTAAAATATACTTCAAACAAAGGAAACTTAGTCACCCCATTGGTTAACAGAATAGGTTGACTTAGAAGTGACCATTAGTGGGGGAGGTTGTTAGCTAATCTGAAAAACCAGGGAACAAAGACTAGAGAGTCTGTATAGAAAAGGTTAATCCTCAGGAAGATAAATTTAGGAAAGCTTGTTCATGTTCGGTTGAAGATGAATGGACTAGTAAGAGTAACTTTACATGATACAGATAAATAAAGAGCAAAAGCCAAACATTTTATGGTGTGTCAAGCTCACTGGGAGAGCTTCAGTTGTACTGTGAGATATTTGGGCTCACAGCTAGAAAACATTGTGGAGCGCAACAACTGTTTCACTGGAGGTACTCCATATCAAGAGTAATGCTTCTGCTCAAATAATTTTTTTATTTAAAGATTTCTATAAATTGTTGCATTCAGAGATCATCTTAGGAGGATATGGAAGGATTTTTTTCCCAATATTAAGCACTGTAAACTTCTTTAGGTAACTTGTGGAAAGTTGAATATATATCTAAAATGTCACATTGGAGTACATTGTCTTTGAGGTTGAGTAACACACCCAAATTGGATGGCCACCAGCAACGCTGTGAAGAAGTACAGCAGTCGAGGCAGGATCAGCATTTTCGCAAACCCAACCCTCCCTACTGGAGGGAAAAAGGTTGGGATATTCAGAACGGCAATAAGGAGTGAATGGAGCTCAGAGCCTTGCCCAAGTTACTCGCTAGAAAGACCGTCTCCGCATGGTACACCTGCACCCTCAGGTTCTTAAACAAGTCATATTGCCAGGTTAGCCTGGCAGTTCGTCGGGCGGGCAGTACCCACCTTAAGGGGAACCAGTAGGACTTGGGCCAATGGACCTGAAGGTCCGAGAACCCACTAATAGCAGAGGCAGTGTCGCTGCTGCGTCCCCGAGGTACACCAGGGCATCATCGGTGTTAGACCTGCCAGTCCTTTGGCTGTTCCCTCCTCATTTTTTTCCCTTTACCCTCTAATTTTTCCTGTCTACTAGTTACTTTTTGGTGTTGACGTAGAGGCCCTGGGTGCCCATTTTCACTGATTGAGAGTGAGGCGCAAGGTGCTCCTCTAAAATGGAGGGTGGATGAGGTCCCCTCTACAAAATGGTGGCCTAAACTGTCACCTCAGAACCTGGGCCATAGGCTGTCATGAGGGATTCCAGAACCTTCTGGGTCACTCTGGCTAGTCAGGGCCCAGGCTATATATAGGGGTGAGGGGCGGCGGCCATTTTGGGTAGTCGGTGTGAGGTGAGGTGGTCAGAAGCCAGGCACCTGAGTGGGGAGGTGGGTGCGCTAGAGGGGGGGAATTGACCGTACTTAGGGCCTGCTTTTCCCCCCCCTGGTTGACACTACCCTCTATCTTGTGACCTGACCCTACCGTTAGCCTCTGACCTTGGGGAACAAGCAACCTGAAGGGCTATTTGCCTAGTCAGGACCTCTGAAGGGAATGGGGTAGGGAGTCACCATCACTGGCCCAAAGCCCCTATCACCCTGCTGCTGCCCGGAGCCCTGAGATAGCCCAGATCTTGAAACTGACCGCTGTTCTGGGCGAGGTAGAAATGTGACCAGCGCCGCAGTCCCAGGAAAACTGGCTGTACAGGTGGATTGCCCCTGAGCTGCAGATCACCCCCTTAACTTGGGCCACCCCCGCTGAAGATTCCATAAGAGGACACTTACCGCTGCGGCCCAGGGTCCCGAGGATCACCCCTCTTGTTGCCAGGGGCTTGTGAGGAGGACCGCTGTTCTTGCGGTTTGAGGCGCGGCCCTCTGTGAGGGAAGAGCGTCGCTGAGGTTTCCTGTGGGCCGCGCTAGGCCTGAGGTGTTGGTGCTCAGATCACGTGACGGGGGCGGACTGCGAGACGCCGCCCCCGCTGCTACGCGACTTGCTGGCCGGGTGGTGCCCTTGCAGGTCGCGCTGCCTTAGGCGACTGCGGGCGCAAACTCGGGACGAGAGAAAGAGCGGACCCTACACTTCAACCCTCTCTCCTGTTGAACTGCAGCGGAGCAGAAAGGCCCTCGGCCCGGACATCGCCGGGAGGCCAAGGAACTTGCGCAAGGGCCTATAACTGGCCGAAGAATAAGGTAACCCCCAGGGGAGGGCGGGAAGACTTAAGTGAGACCAAGAGCCGTCCCTCTCCTGGGGGAGGGAGGGGGAAAAAGAACACCCCTCTTCAAATCTTTTGGGCAGGTCCTGGAAAGGAAAGAGTTTGGTGGGAGGTAGGAGCGAACTGGCCAACCCTGTTTCAGTCTGCAAAATCCACTGAGTGGAATACGAAGCCCTCAGCCAGGCTCTGAAAATAAGTCACATTAAGTCTGCAAATGCAGCGTTGGAACCCCTGACCTTTGGATCGGATAAAAGGCCTTGTAGTTCTCGAATATATTGGCAGAGCCACCTCAATGCTAAGTGCGGCCTTGTACTTGTTGACTATATTCGCAGTGAAATGTCCATGCTATGTACAGCATAATATTTATTGACCCTATTTAAAGTAGTGCCAACGCTAAGTGCGGCCTTGTACTTGTTGACTATATTTGCAGTGCATTGTCCATGCTATGTGCGGCATATTATTTATTGACCCTTTTCAAAGTAATGTCAGTGCCATGTGCGGCTGCGTAGTTCTTGACTTAATTTAAAACGCAAAGTCATTGTTATGTGCGGCACTAAATCGATTGACTCTATTTAAAGTGCTAAACAATTGTTGTGGGTGATGCAATGATTAATGACTTCATTTACGACGTTAGTGAACTTGCTATACTGACAATCTAATACCGATGAAACATTTTGACCCTAAGGAGTTATAAGCCAAATTGATTAATTTGATCTGAAAGAAAAAAAGAAGAAACAAGAAATAAGTAAAGATAAAGCTTTCTTACCTTTTCTATCTTCTTGGTGTAGCTTTTTAGTGGTGGTGCGCTGGAGTGTGAAATGAGTGTGATGCAAGCACAACATGTTAACGAGTATAGGCCTTCCCACTTGAGCCAAGCTACCCCCGGATCTTAGGTCCAACAAGTTGGTGTTCAGCGGTGGGATTCTGAATCTGTGCTTGCATCCACTTATTAGCAGTTTGGCGCGTGCCACACCCTACACCTGATTGTTTTTACTGGAGTTTTCTCCAAGTTTTCTCCCTGATTGGAGGTTTTCAAAATTGTCCTGTCCTGTGGTGTACTTCCTCTTAAGGAAAGGTCTCCTATTGTAAAGTTCTGTTCTGCAGAGTTGGGTCCCACCTGGTAGGATGGAGTTTGAGTTGGGTAGGCTGGAAGAATATACGGTAACTCAACTAAAAGAATTCTGCCAGGGGAGGGAGGTATTTTTCAAGCAGGGGGCAAAGAAAATAGAACTCCAAACTAGCTTGAGAGCCTGGGTTATGGCCCACCCTAGCGGGAAACGGGAGGAGGGACCCGGACCGGACATCACAGAAGAAACATAATTACTTTTCCCCCCTGGGAGCGGCAACAAGGACGCAAGACCTAGTGCCCCTTCAAGAGCGGGTAGTAGCGCCTCGGGGGGGAGCCTGTCATCAGCTGACTTAGATGACAGGAGGGAGGAGAGGCAGTTCAAAATGGGTCTAGCCCGCTTGGAGAAAGAGAGGGAGGAGAGGAGGTTTCTCCATGAGCTCCATTTAAAAGAATTGGAACTCAAAACCCTACAGTTTGGAACCCCCAGCAGTCCCGTTGGTGGCAGCGTACCTAGAGAGATCCCCAGGGAGCCCAGACCCTACCTGCCAAAAGATGTAGTCGCCAGCTACGGTGTCGGGGATGACATTGTTAAATGGTTGGCTGCCTATGAGGTCTCCTTACGAGCCCATGGGGTCCCCTAAGCTCAGTGGGGGGGTGGTCTATACAGGTATATGCCTCCGGTGGGGAGGGATGCCCTGTTAGCTTTGGAACAGCAAGATCAGACCAATTACCCCATCATGAAGGTCGCCCTAGTTAGGAAGTTTGGGTTGACCCCTGAGAAATTCAGGCAGAGGTTTCGGGGCAGTCAAAAGTTGGCCACCCAGAATTGGGTAGACTTCCTGGACTACGCCAAGAAGGCCTTGGAGGGCTGGGTACAGGGCAGTGAGGTAAAGGACTACGAGGGATTGTATAATCTGATTTTAAAGGAGCACCTCCTCGAGAAAAGTTTTCCGGAGCTGCGTCAACACCTGGTGGACAGCAAGCTAACTAATCCTAGGAAGCTTGCAGAGGAGGCGGATATCTGGGCAAGTACCCGGGTATCCTCAAAAGGGACTGGAGGGAATTTCCAAGGGGCTGGACAGGGCGCCCCCCAGAAGAAAGAGGGGGGAGACAAAAAGGAGTTCTCTAATGGCTCCCAAAAGAGTTCACAAGGAAAGGGAGTAGGATTCCCTCGTAAGGTTGGCCCCCACAAACCCCCTTATCCTGACCGTGGTCAGCAGCCTAGGGTTGTCCGTTGTTATGAGTGTGGCGAGATTGGGCACTATAAGGGGGATGCCAAGTGTCCCAAGAGACCACACCCTCCCATTGGAAGAAAGACCCCTGGGGTGGCGAGTGTAGTGCTCGGGGAGGAGTTGCCCCTAGATAAGGACGGTGAATGGGCAGGGCTAACCTTAGTGTCCCTAGGGGATTGTGAGATGGTTCCTAAGACCCAGGTGCCCTCAAATACTACTAAGTATAGGCAATGGGTCACCATCAATGCCCAGAGGATGGAGGCTCTGAGGGACACAGGAGCCAGCATGACTATGGTAAGGAGTCAGCTGGTGTCCCCAGAGCAGGTGATTCCCAGCGTAGTCCACCCGGTTGTGATGGCTGACAACCGAGAGGGTCACTATCCGGTGGCCCAGATTCCCTTTGAGTGGGGAGGGGTTGCGGGTCCTCTACGGGTTGCGGTAAGCCCTGCCATGCCGGTCAACTGTCTGTTGGGAAATGACCTTGAACACACGGCATGGAAGGAGGTCGAGTTCAAGGCTCACATGTAGATGTTGGGGACCCCCGAGTGGACTTGTGCTAACACACGGTCCGGGACTGCTCGAAGAGGGGGTTCACAGAGGTTGGAGCCTGGGACAAAGGCCCAAACAGCTGCCAAAAAGGGTAAGCGGGGTCAGGGGAAGCCTGCCCCGACATCTGCACCTCAGAAGATGGAGGGGACAACTGAAGTGGTCCCGGAGTCCACAGAGGGGGGTGTGACTTCCCTGGAGGGCTTACCTACCCCTGCAGACTTGCAGGTGGAGGGAGGACCCACTAGGGAGGAGTTTTGTTGGGCCCAAAAGGAGTGCCCTACCCTTGAGGGTTTACGGCGACAGGCCGAAGCCCAGGCAGCGGGTAATGATTCGGGGAACTTCCACATATACTGGGAAGATGGTCTCCTTTATAGCGAACCCAAGGCTCCGGTGCATGGATCATCCCGGGCCATGGTAGTTCCCCAACGTTACCGAGCCTTCCTTTTGGGATTGGCTCACGAAATACCTTTGGCAGGACACTTGGGACAGGACAAGACCTTTGCTCGACTTGTCCCTCATTTCTACTGGCCTCAGAGGAGGATTACGTCCGACACTTTCTGTAGGACGTGTGTAACCTGCCAAGCTAGTGGGAAAACAGGGGTGAAGCTGAAGGCTCCCCTGGAACCACTGCCTGTCGTTGGCACCCCCTTTGAAAGGGTGGGCATCGACATTGTTGGGCCATTGGATCCACCGTCTGCCTGTCACAGGTTTATCCTCGTTCTGGTGGATCATGCCACCCGGTACCCAGAGGCTATCCCTCTGAGGACCATTACTGCACCTGCGGTGGCACGGGCTCTTATGGGAATTTTCACCCGGATGGGATTCCCCAAGGAAGTTGTGTCGGACAGAGGTACCAACTTCATGTCGGCATATATGCGGGCTATATGGAAAGAGTGTGGAGTCACTTACCGGTTCTCCACCCCTTATCACCCCCAGACCAATGGTCTGGTGGAAAGGTTTAACAAAACCTTAAAGGGCATGATCAGGAGTCTGCCCGAGAGCCTGCGGAGGAAATGGGACGTCCTCCTACCTTGTTTGCTGTTTTCTTACAGGGAGGTACCACAGAAGGGAGTGGGCTTCAGCCCCTTCGAGCTGTTGTACGGACACCCTGTGCGTGGACCCCTCAGCCTGGTGAAGGATGGATGGGAAAAGATTCCCAGAAAACTTCCCCCGGATATGGTGAGCTACATGCTGGCCTTTCGTAGCCAAATGGCTAGGTTGTGGAAGCAAGCTTCTGAAAACCTAGAAGCCAGCCAGACGGTCATGAAGGAATGGTATGACCGTAATGCTCACCCGGTGGAGCTGGAGCCTGGCCAGAAGGTGTGGGTGATGGAGCCTGGAGAGCTTAGCGCCCTCCAGGATCGCTGGTCAGGCCCCTTTGAGGTAATCGAGAAGAAGGGCAAGTTCACCTATGTAGTGGATCCTAAGAACCCCAGGCAGCCCCATCGGGTGCTCCATGTCAACCGCCTCAAGCCTCACCAAGAGAGACCCGAGGTTACTTTGATGATGGTGACTGATGGGTCAGAGGAAGAGGAAAGTGAACCTCTTCCTGATCTTTTTGCGTCCCAAGAGAAGGATGGGTCGGTGGAGGGAGTGATCCTCTCACCATCCCTAACTCCCGAACAGCGGAAAGACTGCCACCAAGTTTTGGAGCAGTTTGCTTCCTTGTTCTCCCTTATCCCGGGAAGGACTCATCTGTGTACCCATGATGTGGACACAGGGGACAGCCCACCTGTGAAGTCCAAGTCCTACCGCTTATCGGATAAGGTGAAGGCTAGCATCCATGGAGAAGTCGCCAAGATGCTAGAGCTGGGAGTGATTGAACCTTCAAGCAGTCCCTGGTCCAGTCCGGTGGTACTGGTACCCAAAGCTGCCCCGCCGGGCACTACCCCGGAACTCCGGTTCTGTGTGGATTACAGGGCACTGAATTCTGTGACCAAGACCGATGCTCATCCTATCCCGAGGGCGGATGAGCTCATTGACCGGTTGGGAGCTGCCCAATATCTCAGTACCTTTGACCTTGCATCCGGGTACTGGCAGATCTCCCTGACAGACGGAGCAAAGGAAAGGTCAGCTTTCTCCACACCTGAGGGTCACTACCAGTTCTGTGTGATGCCCTTTGGGCTCAAGAACGCCCCTGCCACTTTTCAGCGGCTGGTGAACCAGGTCCTCTCCGGTATGGAGGCCTTTTCGGTGGCGTACCTGGATGACCTCGCTGTCTTCAGCAGCAGCTGGGAGGACCACTTGTGTCACCTTCAGGCGGTCCTTCAGGCCTTGCAACAGGCGGGTCTGACGATCAAGGCCAGTAAGTGCCAGATCGGGCAGGGGTCGTTAGTGTACCTCGGTCACTTGGTGGGTCGGGGCAAGGTGCAACCCCTCCAGGCCAAGATTGAAACCATCATGGCCTGGGAACCCCCCAAGACTCAGACGGAGGTCCGAGCCTTTCTGGGCCTCACTGGCTACTACCGACACTTCGTCAAGGGATACAGTACTATCATGGCTCCCTTGACTGAGCTCACTTCTAAAAAGCACCCTCGACGGGTAATCTGGACCGAGGGGTGTCAACAAGCCTTTGACACCTTGAAAAAGGCAATGTGTGCGGCACCGGTCCTCAGGTCCCCCGACTTCTCCAAAGAATTCATCGTCCAAACGGATGCGTCGGAGCATGGCATTGGGGCGGTACTGTCACAACTTAATGAAGAGGGTCTGGACCAACCTGTGGTTTTCCTATCCAGGAGACTACTCCCCAGGGAACAGAGGTGGAGTGCGATTGAGAGGGAGGCTTTTGCGGTGGTGTGGGCCCTGAAGAAGCTGCGGCCATACCTGTTTGGCTCGCACTTCCTAGTTCAGACCGACCACCGGCCCCTCAGATGGCTGATGCAAATGAGGGGCGAGAACCCTAAGTTGTTGAGGTGGTCTATCTCCCTACAGGGAATGGACTTTAGGGTGGAACATCGCCCAGGAGTGGACCACGCCAATGCTGATGGTCTCTCTAGGTATTTCCGCCTTAGTGAGGAGAAATCCCAAGGGATTGGGTAGCTTTCCCCACTTTCAGCTGGGGGGGACGCGTGTTAGACCTGCCAGTCCTTTGGCTGTTCCCTCCTCATTTTTTTCCCTTTACCCTCTAATTTTTCCTGTCTACTAGTTACTTTTTGGTGTTGACGTAGAGGCCCTGGGTGCCCATTTTCACTGATTGAGAGTGAGGCGCAAGGTGCTCCTCTAAAATGGAGGGTGGATGAGGTCCCCTCTAGAAAATGGTGGCCTAAACTGTCACCTCAGAACCTGGGCCATAGGCTGTCATGAGGGATTCCAGAACCTTCTGGGTCACTCTGGCTAGTCAGGGCCCAGGCTATATATAGGGGTGAGGGGTGGCGGCCATTTTGGGTAGTCGGTGTGAGGTGAGGTGGTCAGAAGCCAGGAACCTGAGTGGGGAGGTGGGTGCGCTAGAGGGGGGGAATTGACCGTACTTAGGGCCTGCTTTTTCCCCCCCTGGTTGACACTGCCCTCTATCTTGTGACCTGACCCTACCGTTAGCCTCTGACCTTGGGGAACAAGCCAACCTGAAGGGCTATTTGCCTAGTCAGGACCTCTGAAGGGAATGGGGTAGGGAGTCACCATCACTGGCCCAAAGCCCCTATCTCCCTGCTGCTGCCCGGAGCCCTGGGATACCCCAGATCTTGAAACTGACCGCTGTTCTGGGCGAGGTAGAAATGTGACCAGCGCAGCAGTCCCAGGAAAACTGGCTGTACAGGTGGATTGCCCCTGAGCTGCAGATCACCCCCTTAACTTGGGCCACCCCCCCCGCTGAAGATTCCATAAGAGGACACTTACCGCTGTGGCCCAGGGTCCCGAGGATCACCCCTCTTGTCGCCATGGGCTTGTGAGGAGGACCGCTGTTCTTGCGGTTTGAGGCGCGGCCCTCTGTGAGGGAAGTGCGTTGCTGAGGTTTCCTGTGGGCCGCGCTAGGCCTGAGGTGTTGGTGCTCAGATCACATGACGGGGGCGGACTGCGAGACGCGGCCCCCGCCACTACGCGACTTGCTGGCCGGGTGGTGCCCTCGCAGGTCGCGCTGCCTTAGGCGACTGCGGGCGCAAACTCGGGACGAGAGAAAGAGCGGACCCTACACTTCAACCCTCTCTCCTGTTGAACTGCAGCGGAGCAGAAAGGCCCTCGGCCCGGACATCGCCGGTAGGCCAAGGAACTTGCGCAAGGGCCTATAACTGGCCGAAGAATAAGGTAACCCCCAGGGGAGGGCGGGAAGACTTAAGTGAGACCAAGAGCCGTCCCTCTCCTGGGGGAGGGAGGGGGAAAAAGAACACCCCTCTTCAAATCTTTTGGGCAGGTCCTGGAAAGGAAAGAGTTTGGTGGGAGGTAGGAGCGAACTGGCCAACCCTGTTTCAGTCTGCAAAATCCACTGAGTGGAATACGATGCCCTCAGCCAGGCTCTGAAAATAAGTCACATTAAGTCCGCAAATGCAGCGTTGGAACCCCTGACCTTTGGATCGGATAAAAGGCCTTGTAGTTCTCTAATATATTGGCAGAGCCACCTCAATGCTAAGTGCGGCCTTGTACTTGTTGACTATATTCGCAGTGAAATGTCCATGCTATGTACAGCATAATATTTATTGACCCTATTTAAAGTAGTGCCAACGCTAAGTGCGGCCTTGTACTTGTTGACTATAATCGCAGTGAAATGTCCATGCTATGTACAGCATAATATTTATTGACCCTATTTAAAGTAGTGCCAGCGCTAAGTGCGGCCTTGTACTTGTTGACTATATTTGCAGTGCATTGTCCATGCTATGTGCGGCATATTATTTATTGACCCTTTTCAAAGTAATGTCAGTGCCATGTGCGGCTGCGTAGTTCTTGACTTAATTTAAAACGCAAAGTCATTGTTATGTGCGGCACTAAATCGATTGACTCTATTTAAAGTGCTAAGCAATTGTTGTTGGTGATGCAATGATTAATGACTTCATTTACGACGTTAGTGAACTTGCTATACTGACAATCTAATACCGATGAAACGTTTTGACCCTAAGGAGTTATAAGCCAAATTGATTAATTTGATCTGAAAGAAAAAAAGAAGAAATAAGGAAAGATAAAGCTTTCCTACCTTTTCTATCTTCTTGGTGTAGCGTCATTTTTAGTGGTGGTGCGCTGGAGTGTGAAATGAGTGTGATGCAAGCACAACATGTTAACGAGTATAGGCCTTCCCACTTGAGCCAAGCTACCCCCGGATCTTAGGTCCAACAATCGGCATATAGGGAGATCACTTGCTAGCAACCCAGCGCTCAAATCCACCTCGTGGCCACTATCGTACGGAGCAAGCACGCCAGGGGCTCCATGGCCAATGCGAATGGGGACAGCGGGCAGCACTGCCAGGTGCCCCTGCTGATGGCTAATTGGTCTGATATGGTCCCATCTATCTTGACCTTGGCCGATGGGTGATATATGAAGGGTCCAGATCCAGCCAAGAAACCCAGGGCCCACCCCAATTTTTACTAGGACTGCCAGGAAAAAGGGCCACCCCAGCGTATTGAAAGGCTTCTCGATGTCGAGCGACACAGCCAAGGAGTCCAACTGAAGACCGGAGGCATCTCCCATTAGCCCACTCAAGTGCCTGATGTTTTTGAATGTGCTCCTGTCAGGAATTAAGAGGTGTGGCGCTGCGGCCAGGGCGACTGACTCCGGAATCTGGGGATCATGGTTCGATCCCCGGCGCCGGCGGCAGATTAGCCCAGCACCATGTGACTCTGTGCAATAGCTTGCTTAATCTTCCAGACGGCCCCCAGCGCCTAGAGACCCTTACGGGTGATTGTTCGCACTTTATAAATGTGGATTATTATTATTCTGGTCCAAGTGGACCAGAGCCCCCATTAATGGCAGCATTCGATTTGCGAGGAGCTTCCCCATAATGTTACAGTCCAGGTTTAGGATGGAGAGAGAGCTATATGATTTCACGTGTGTTGGCTCACAACCAGGTTTAGGCATCATTACATTTGGGGCTTCCGTTAGGGATTCCGGAAGCGTTTCAGACTGGTGCAGTGTTGTATACCTGCAGCTGTTTGGGACACAGGTGGGCGCTATAGACTGAATAAAATTCCACCAGCAGCACATCCATACCTGGTATCTTGTTGCGTTCCATCTGTAGTATACCCACCGGATTTCCTCTGTCTGAAACGGACCTTCTAACTCGCTGAGCTGCAACAGGTTAATGATGGGCAGTGGAATACCACTGAGTTATGCCAGCAGGTGGTCGGCGGCCTGTTTGGGGGGTCGGTGACCATAGTGTGGTATAATATTAGGTGAAGGCTGTATTGATATCTACCTGGGATGTGGCCACAGTCCTGTCAAGGCAGAGTTATCACCGCCATAGGGCGGTGTGGTCCTGACTCGAGCAACAGCCATGCCTGCACCCTCCCAGCAGGATTGCCTTTACTATGCTGCCTGGTTATGTAGGCCCTGTAGTATAGCAACCCTTAACGGGGCAAAACTTCCACATGTCTACTGCGCAGTGCACCCAGCTCTGACGCTCCGTCCGGTTTTGAGGGCAAGGCAGTTTCCAGCTGTTGCATGTCCGTTTCAGTGTGTGATGTCCATTTGCAAGGACTATCACACCCCCTATGAAGTGGCTATCCATTCCCCCTATTCACCACTTTAAAGGCCTCCCATTGTAAGCAGGACGGGGGCGACCCCTCGTTGACCACAAACTCTGCAATTTGGGCACCAGCCATGTTCCGGAAAGGCGCATCTTGCAGAAACCTCCACATAGGGATTTTAGCCCTGCTCCCACCCCAGTGTAACGTTCACTTGAGAGCATTGTGGTATGAGACAATGTGGGCCAGGTAGTTCATATCAATGACCTTTGCCACCAGCTCACAAGTACAGAGAAATAAATCCAATCACGTGTGCAACTGGTGCACTGGGGAGTAGAAGGAATACTCCCTACCTGACTGACTCAGCGTCTGCCAAATTTCCTGGACCTGTAGATCCTGCACCCAGTTCTGAAAGCTAGCTGAAATTGCTGCACAAGCAGCTTCATGGAGTGGGATGTCAAGCAGTCCATTACTGTATTCAAGATGCAATTGAAGTTGCCCCCCCATACACAAGTCATCAGTGGATCATACAACAGCAATGGGTTTGTTGGTTCCAGGAAGTCGGGTAGGTCTGTGTTAGGTGCGTAGAAGGACATTTCTGACACTTGAGGATGATCTACCACCCCTTCGGGACTACCCTGCTGGCAGTTACCTGCAGGGGAATCCTTGGGGCCAGCCATACAAGTGTGCCCCTGGCGTTGGCAGAGTAACAGGTGCCATATAAATAACCCCCCCATCAACCCCCACCCTTAGTGCAGCTTTGCCAATTCCACCGCGGCCATATCTCCTGAAGGCACGTGTATACTGCATACCTCTTCCAGGGGTGGCCATGCCCTGAATGTTCCATGTCAAGAGGTTATAGCTAGGTGTCTGTGTGGTCATATTGTCAGGCATGAGAGCCCTGTAGACTGCCCTGGTGGATTATCCCTGAGGAACTGCCCAGGATCGCACCGTCGCCCCACCAGGTATAGATGCAGTAGTCTCTGACTCAGTGTGGCAGTGAGAGGCCATGCCCCATGTATGACCTGCCATCCCCAGGACCTTGAAAACGACAGATTGTGTGGAAGAAAACCTCTGCATAATGCGCTATGAAAAAAGCAAACTCTAAAACTCATACCACTTAAATTCCCACACAGACATGTCGCTGTACACATCCCATGCCATACAACAAACACATGAAATGGGGAAACCTTGTGAAAAAAGGCAGTCCTGTGTCCTTCGAGGTTTAAGGGGTGTTTCTGCCTCGGTTCAGTAGCTAAGACCGTGGGAAACCAGAGAGGCCACCCACCCACCTCCCCTTGACAGCATCAACAGTAGGGTGTTACAGACCCTGGGCGAGGAGAACATGTACAACTGAAAAGTACCACAGAGCCATTGTCAAAGGATATCATCAGCCAACCTGGAAGTGAGGGTCAGCCCGTTCCTCTGCGGCTATCTGATATATGCGTCCCAGTGTCCGATTTCAAGCCAAAGCACAGAGATTGTACAGCACAGCGAAAGGGTTGCGAGTATGTTGGAGCACCTCCGCAACCACCTGTGCTTGCTCCTCTGCCACTTGTTATATTGTGGGAGCGATGTCTTTGACGGGTGCACCCCCACACAGCCCGATTATCCACCTGGAGCGGAACGCCCTTCTGTTGTAGCCACACCCAAGCCTCCTACAGGTTTTGGAAGAAGTGAGCTACTTCGCCATCCACCACACACACCCGGGAAGAGCAAAGCATATTTAATGCCCATTGTGTGCAGTTGGTGCTTCACCGCTTGTAGGAATTACGTGTTCGGCCTCCGCCGTATAGTCAGGGAAAGCCGCGATGACCGTGCCTTCGTAGTGCCACAGGTCCTTGGTTCAAAGGAGCTGTAGAATGGAATCTTTTCCTGTAGTTTAGCAGTCTGGTGATCACTGGACGAGGGCCCGATCCCGGCAGCAGAGGGCTACCTGGGAAGAATTTGCGGAGGTGGCCCTCCTGCACTGTCTGCCAACCGGCCCTCTAGAAACCGCTCCATGGTGGACCCCTCGTATCATTCATGAAAATCTAGGAGGCCAACCCTGTGTGTATTCAGCCCAGGATTACAACTGCAACACCTCAGTACACAAAAGATGAAGCTGCGATTGCATCTCCTGGAATATTGGCAGTATCAACGTTGGTGTTGATCCTGTCTCATCCACTCGCCCTACCAATCAGCCTGGAGGAGGTTCACCTTCATGTTAACTGCATACATTTTGTACTCGAGAGAGGCTCATTTATCTAGGACTGCTTGTGTGGATTTGGGGGTCTTTTGGGGGACCACCCAAAGGTGCAGGGTCACCCTATAGTCCACGGGTCCGAAATACAAACTGAGACCGACACTGGAGAACGGAGAGGAAGGATATTTATTACAATCTCATGAGAGAGAAAGCATCATCAACAGACACCCATAGCTGTCCGAGGAGGCAGTCTGCCAAGCACTTTGGTTCCACGTCTTATATACCCTTCATCCTCACCCCCACGTGTACAGTAAAGAAAGAACACCATGATTATGCAAAAGGGGGGATGTGTACAGTAAACGAAGAACACCATAATTATACAAAGGGAGACGTGTACAGTAAAACAATGAACACCATAATTCTAGGTCAATCTGATAAGTCCGCAGATGGTAGTTGTTGGGCCCCTGCAGGGCATAGTGCACAAGGTGAAGATGATAAGCATCTGGGAAACTCCCTGTCCGACTGGTTGAGCATGTGTTGGTCAGTTTGTGGTCAGGCCAGAGCACGAACAGGGTGTGTTTGTCCTTGCAGGAATGAGGCAAGTCAAGAGTAAAGCCCCAGAGCGAGCGTACGTGATACAGAGAGAAGGTTAGTAATGAAGGGTGAAGCGCAAAATGGCAGAGCGAATGGCAAGATAACAGACATATTTTTCAAGATTAAGAATACATTTCCCACAGTCCCTCCTGTTGACAGGAGCGACGCTGAAAGTCTTGAGGCATTGTTCCAATCGGTAAGTGTGGCTAGTGTGACTAATTGGAAGACTGTCTTATCTTCTGTTGTACTTTTACTCTTTTTAAAAGTTTCCTGAGGAATAATGCAGAGCCTCAATGGTCATACCTGTAAACAGAACAAGCATTGGCATAGCCAATAGGTCTCGCCTTTGGGACCTTATACGTGTTTAGCCATGCAACAGTTGCATAATTAAATACTTATAAGGTCCCAAAAGCGAGACCTATTGACTATGCCAAGCGGAAGTGAAAGTGATCGCGATTACGATCAAACATCAAAGCCGCGAAAGTGAAAGCAATCGCGGTAAAGTGCGGCACATGTAGCTCTAGGCTGGCCTCGTAGCACTTTTTGGAGCCCTCTCAATAAGTCTTGCCAGACCAGCGCATGCGCTGGATCAGGCGAGACCTAAAAAGTAACCGTTGGTGCCTGTCTTCAAGTAATTTCAGAGGTTACTAGCACTTCTATTACTTAGGCACTTTCAATATGAAGAAAACAAAAGTGATGAAGAAGGTAAAGATGTCTGTTGTCACAACTTGTAGAGTGAGGGGTTGGGGCGTTGATGTTTCCAGACGTTCCTTAGGTGATGTATCCTATGGGCCCGCTTACATACTCTTCCTTTCTCTGCTGTGTGGAGCACGTGCAACCCTTCAGGATGAGCTTGGGATACCATTCTCACTTGGTAGTTTCTGTGTAGCTCCTAGCCCCTTGCGCAACCCCTCAATCACATGTGAGATGAACGCCAGTCCATTGTCGGAACCAAAAAAACAGGTACTTTAAAGCGCAGTATGAATTCTTTCAGTAGGCATTTGGCAATCGGTTGTACATTGCAGTTCTTGGATCGGTATGCCTCAGTCTGTGTGCTGAACATGCACACAATAACCAACACGTACTTGTAGTTTGAGTAGGGGGCATGCTGAGGAAGTCCATTTAAAGTGGGGAAGAGAAGTGGCCTGGGGCAGTTGGAAGTACCCTTTCCAATTTAAACTTTGTACCAACATTTGGGAAAACAGTCTGATCATTCCATCACGTTCTACAAGTGATGAACCATGAAAAAGTTGGGCCATGGGGGCAAGCATTTTCGGTGGTAAACCTATCTTTCCGTTTGGGCCTATCCATATTCCTTTTCTGTTTGCATACATCCTCCCCTGTGCCCGTCTTCCTTTTCTTCCACCCGGCCCTTTCAATAATATACTTGGGGTCATAGCACATATCATCATCTTTTATCTTTATATCATGATATCATGTGTAATAGAAGCAACCTGAATCATTGTGTACTCACAACCATGATACATAGTCCTCGGAGGAGGTGAGTGCAGCACATTTTACAATTTAAACTTTGGTAGCAATAGGCCTTGCAATAGTTGTGCTATTAATGGTGCATGCCTTATTCGTTGGCTTAAAAAGAAATCCATTATCTCCAAAAGCAAAAGAAGGATTAAAACATTGTACTATAGCTTGTCCCAACAGCAAATACAGTTGAAAATCTGTCATAGTAACACCGCTGGGAATCAAAATACTCGTAGTTGTCAAACTGTGGCAATCCTTTATACCTTGTAATCCAATTGCAAACACCTTTAAAGAGTGCACCTGTATACCGAAAGACATATTAAAACTATACTCCCTGTATCCCAAAACAGTATAATATGAAGCAGTTATTCGATGCATACTGTCCTTCTGTATTTACATATACTCATATTCTCATTACTAAACTTCAATACATAAATGTATTCCTACTATATATTATCCATCCTATGTAGTCCCTGGTGAACACAGTGCATTTAGAATGCATTATAGCACATTCCACCTTACAATGTAATTTGTTACAACAATATTCTCTTCAACTCTCAAGAATCTAGAAATAAAAACATTAATATACATACACATTATTTCTTTTAAATAGATGTATAAAATAGTACTTTGAACAGGGATGCCAGAAAATCCCACAGATGTATTAAATTTACCTGAGAGGGGAGACCTAGGAAAGGGCTTATGAACTAGAGAGGTACAAGTAGCACCGGTATGTACCAGGAACTCATGTCCCTCCCCCTGGTGGTACAGTAACATAGGGGCCAGCTTTATTAACTGGTATCATGAACCTTCTTCTGGTCTTCCTAGACTGCCCAATGGAGGGTATTCAAAGGTATTATAATCAAATGTCAGTAGTCTTCATTGTAGAAGCTTCTGTCTGTTTGTATGCTTATAGTGCGGATATCTTTGCCACCATATTTTGATTCTTAGATTCTCTCATAGAATCCAAGGCCAAGCAAATACGCCTTGGCAAAAGCGGTTTGTCAATACATAGAGCTTGGTGCTTTCAATAAAAAGTCAAAATCTAATACATAGCCTTCATCTAATCTGTCCTCATCCTAGCTAAATCTACCTCCCTCTGTTCGACTTCATCTTAATCTGTTCTGCTCTTTCATCAAAATCTGCCCTCTCCTCTTCTGCATCTGTTCTCTACTGTGCTTCCTTCATTTCTACATTGAAGTCTTAGTCTGAGAAGTGTGATTGCACCACTTCTGCTTGTACTCCTTGTGAATTAATTGCCCCTTCCTCTCGCCACCGTTGTTTGACCCTGTAAATTAGGGCATTCATCCTTTTAATGACCCTTCCTGTAAGCAGTAGGCACACTCATTTTGGCCTAATCCTCCACTACGTTGCTGCACCGGATCCAGTGAAGGTCGACCAGCCCCTGTTCGATTGTCCTCCTCCTCTTCTGCATGTTTCCCATTAATTTCTGTCTCCCCTACAAAAACCTGTTGCAATAACACTCTATCAGGATTTTCTTTGGTCAATTTTAAATAACTTTAATAATAAGAATACGTCTGAGAACAACCCTGTGCAACATATTCTGTAAAAGACAATGCTCATTGTACTTTTTCATGTTAACTGTTTTTATAGTGCTTAGCATCTAGGCACTATAATACTGTCTGGGGTCAGAACTCTGGCCCAGAGGGTTGTAGAGACATCTGGTTATCACTGTTTGTCCTAATTTTATGTGTAATAGAATACTCTTGGGTGTAATAAAGTGCTTTTCTTTTATAAAAAGTAAAGCACTGACTGGACATTGAGTTAATCAGCTGGCAGTACAGTGTGCGCTGTATTCTGAATGTCTAACCGCACCTCACCTCTTTGAGTAAGCCTTGAACTGCCCTGTCTTGCTATCCTAAGAGTCAAAACGAGTAGGGAACACTCCAGTTGATTTAATTGGAGCATAGTGACCCCTGAGTGCCCTGGTCCCCAGAAAGCTTGTTCGAACAGGCTGTGAACCTGGGGCAGAATGCACCTTCACTGAAACAAAGGGCCCAATTGAATGGGCTAGCATTTGCACATATCCCTGTTAGAGCACGATGTTTTGCGCATCCTGGGCAAGGGGTGCGGTGCGTCAGGCTGTTGACTAGCTGGACCTTGTAGTGGTTGACTTGCTAATAGCATTGTCATCTGGGCAGGAATAGTAATAATTTAAAACTCTCCTATCACAAATATTTTAGTAAAACAAAGCATACTGTAGGAGTCCACTGTCATTACAGATAGCATATTCTCCATTGAAATGGCCACTAAAGGTTTCCCACTAACGTGTAGTTTTATTGATAAAGATACACAGTGCACAAACAATGTTTGGAAATCGGCATTCAGCAAGAATACCTAAAAGTTGCACATCACCAAGCAAACCATTCTAATTTGTTCTGATCCTATAAAAATGTGTATATATATGAAAACAAATTAGTGACCCGCCCTTGGTCACGGATCGGCACCATCGTCAGTATTCTGGAGGTCCGTGTGTCTTTGGATTTATTAGCCGCACGGAAGAGGTGATTTCAACGCGGATGTGTCTGCGAGGGAGTCCCACCCCCAGAGCCCTGCGGGCTTGTTCGCTGTGTAGATTGCTGCAGCTGAGCAGGACAGGAGATACCCACCAGAGGATTATTAAGACCCCTTATGATTGTGGAACGAGAAAAGTTGACGGCGCCCATGTGGGTTTTCATTGACACTACAAGTCCCAGAATTCAGTGGCTTTGATTTTCCTACTGATTGAAGAAATAAAAGAGGGATTATACTATTGATGTCATCGCCATCATTCTTGTTCGTGGCCCAGGAAGAAGGGCTTAACCAGCCTGAAACGCGTTGGCCGATAAAGGAGGCTATTTAGAGGAGTGATCCTGGGTGTGCCATCCTCCTTAGGGGAAATCTTTGAAAAAAAAATATATATATATATATATATATATATATATATATATATATATATATATATATATATATATATATATATATATATATATATATATATATATATATATATATATATATATATATATATATATATATATATATATATATATATATATATATATATATATATATTTTCAAACGAAAACTCTTGCACATTCCCAGCAAGAGAATCAAGCCCTCCATACGAGAGTAGTTTCAAACTTCTTTATTCAAGCAGGTAAACCAGCAGCATGTCAGTATGCATAACGCGTTTCAATCCCAAATGGATCTTAATCATATGGAAGTTCAAGCGGCAGGTGTTTGGGAAGCAAGAGTTTTCGTTTGAATTTAAAGGCGGTGACGTCGCCATCAAGCCCCGACCCGATGTGCTGGGCGTCTTTGTCGTCAAAGGTTATGTGGAGCATATATATATATATATATATATATAACTGCTGTGTTGGAGAAAAAGAAAGAAACCTGGCATCTTACAACATTTCATTTCACATGTTTTGCACAGTGCAATCGTAACACAGTTCACTTTACAAAATCCTTTAATTTCAGTCACAGAAAACAAACTGACTTTTGACTCCTGTTTCTGAAAGCTGAGCAAATGTTGCAAGATAACAATATTTAAAGCATTGTTATTTCTTATTCAGTTTGCTGATTAAGCAGAACACCCGTTGTCACCTCGCAATGGTTATCCCTAAAATAGCTTGTCCATATTAAATCTTGCTCGACGTTGTGAGTGGACTTTTTTCTTTTTTTTTTTTTCTTTTCAAACCCTGCTAAAGTGGTGCGTGTTGTTCCCATTTTCAAAAGCTTTCCCATTTATCTACCTTCCCTTTCCTTAAAAAAACGTAAATACTGTATTTTTGTTTAAATCAAATGAGCCGTCCAGCAGCCGCTCAAATCTTCATTGTCCTTGGTATATTTTTTCTACCAAAAAAAAACTATTCCAAAGATTCACTCCAAATTTCACCTACATCCTCCAATTTGAGGTGGGGAGTGGAACAATTTGTCCAAATACGGACTTCCAAAACAATATAGCAATGAGAAATGCATTTCCTTAGTTTACTCATTGTCCCCTAAAATTGGAGACCCTCAATAAATGAGAAAACTAATAATCCCAGTCTCCAGTCTCCCAAAATTACAAGTGTCTCCGATTCAATCAATTGCACAAGCATGCATTTAGAGCAACCTCACCAAGTGAATGTGGGGGCGTCCGTCTCTCTGCACTTTGGACAAACGTGTCAATCTGCAATCAACCCGGTTCGGGACCAGAGAGAGATGGGGGTGGAGCTGTAGGGTTGGGACGCAAGTCTGGACTGGGAGGTTGTTGTCCGTTCGCGTCAGGGAGGTTGTTGTCCATCAGCGGCAAGTAGAGGGGGATATGGTGGTGGCGGGGAGGTAGGAGTAATTCGTCCTCATGGGGGTCTGACTGTGCTGTGGGGGTATATCGCATAGGATACTGGCCAGAGGCATTTAGCCGGTGTTCTCTATCTACACAGGCAATATTTGAAGCCACCTTTTCTTGTTGTAATTCCGCCAATTTTTGTTTCTCTGATTTCCATACTGCCTTCTGGGATCGAGCCTGAGCTCTCCTCCCCCTTTCTATAATTTCCTTCTTCCATAACCCCAAGGAATCCAACATGGATTGTCTAGATCTGCGCCTATGCAATTGAGCTTCTACTGCCTCTATTTTCTAAGGGTCAAAAAGAGCCATATTTTGGCCAGGTATTATCCCTATCCTTTGACGTGTATTTGTTCCATAATGTGCTGTACATTATGGGAGAAATACCGTATTTTATGTACATTTCTTTATTCAGGGTACCCTCCGGAGGGGCTGGTTGACTTTCTTCTAAAACATCGGACTGAGATATACAACAGCATATCCCTACAAATTTACTACACACAGGCATGTTTACAATATAAAAAAACATCTCTACAAGTTTCTAGGCCGGACTAAAAGTCCACATTACTCGTTTACCTTCACTGTTTGCAAAGAGTGAACAAAAGCCAGATAACCAAACAAACAAAAGGTATAGCCAACCGGCGATCCTACCAGAATCCTTTGTCTCGTTCACCAGGTGGTCTCTTTACTGCAAAGCTCGTCCAAGTCTATTGGGGGCCCCAGTCAGGACCGGCGCCACTTGTGGGGGTCTCCTCAGATGCAGTGATGTCAGGTGGTGGCTACGAAGACAAGAGTCTCTTTGCGTAGGTATACCCCACCACCGTCCATTCAAACTTCATTGGGACCCCTCGACCGGAAAGCCGCGTCACTGATGGGCCCCATGTTTGGGCGTCAATTGTGGATTTGGGGGTCTTTTGGGGGACCACCCAAAGGTGCAGGGTCACCCTATAGTCCACGGGTCCGCAATACAAACTGAGACCGACACTGGAGAACGGAGAGAAAGGGTATTTATTACAATCTCATTAGAGAGAAAGCATTTACAACAGACACCCATAGCTGTCCGAGGAGGCAGTCTGCCAAACCCTTTGGTTCCACGTCTTATATACCCTTCATCCCCACCCTCGCGTGTACAGTAAAGAAAGAACACCATGATTTTACAAAAGGGGGGATGTGTACAGTAAACTACGAACGCCATAATTATACAAAGGGATATGTGTACAGTAAAACCATGAACACTATAATTATAGGTCAATCTGATAAGTTAGCAGATGGTCCCTGTTGGGCCCCTGCAGGGCATAGGTGAAAAGCATGTTTAAAGGATGTTTATACAACAGATAGAGATCAATCTGATAAGTCTGCAGATGGTAGTTGTTGGGCCCCTGCAGGGCATAGTGCACAGGGTGAAGATGATAAGCATCTGGGAAACTCCCTATAAAACTGGTTGAGCATGTGTTGGTCAGTTTGTGGTCAGGCCAGAGCACGAACAGGGTGTGTATGTACTTGCAGGAATGAGGCAAGTCAAGAGTGAAGCCCCAAAGCGTTCGTGATACCGAGAGAAGTTCAGTAATGAAGGGTGAAGTGCAAAATGGCAGAGCGAATGGCAAGATAACAGACATATTTTCTATAGAGTACAAAATGGCTGAGCGAGTGTCAAGATAAAGAATACATTTTCCACACTTGCAAGATCTTCTCGAATTGTCCAGAATGACAGAGTGGTTTCAAGTGAGCTCAAGGGGATGCTGGCAGAGGGTGTATGTGGGACCAGAGGTCCATAATGTCCCTATGCGCAGGGGCAGCAACTTGCTATGTTTGTTCTTCACTATTTTTGCTGGCAGGGTAGACAACAATCCAGGCCTAAAGCGTTGCCTCCACTCCCAGGCGTGCAGGAGTATAGTGGATGGTAGATTCCAGGGCCACCCACAGGCGCTGGTGAAGATGTTCGGGTGCACGAGCAAAGCCATCCTCCCATGGGCTCCTCAGAGGTGCCACTAGGGAGCACTCTTCCAGGAGTGCCCCACTAGAGCAGGCTCCACAGGGTTCTGTCAACTCTGGCTGTGCTAAAATGCCCAGGTCTGGGCCTGCATCTCAGTAATTGCTGGGGATCCTACGCGAAGCCCTTAGGGGTTCAAGGCTTCAATGTAGTGGGGGAGGCGGATGAGGAGAGGTAGGGAGGTCAGTCGACCTGTTTCCAACAAGGAGCTCCCTCGCTCTCCCTGTAGTTCGAATGAGGAGAGTGATATATGCAGGAGGGCCGCGGATTCAATGCTGCATGATTAAGGCTGGTTGTCAGGACCAGGACTCAGTCTCTCCAAGATTGACCTCTGTCACAGTCACTTTCTGTGTCGGCTGCGCTTTCCATCTCCTGGTTGGGGGGGCCCTCTCTGATTGCCAGGCACCCCTTGGTCAGCGTTTCCATTTGAGGCGCCACCCACGTATCAAGCCACTCTGGTAGTTGACGGCAGCAACATGGCCCATCTGGGGCCAGATCCGTACTGCTGAACCTTCCCCTAGCCCAGCTGTCCATGGCAAGACCCCGGGTGCTGCAAAAACAATTCCTCGGTTATCAAAAAATGTCTAGTTTATGTTGTTACTATTTTAGGGCCACTTGGGCCCCATATACATGGTGTACCAAAAGTCTGTTACAAATGTTTAAATGACATCCTGCATATTTTTGCTATATTTATTGTTATAATACAAAAACGGATTTTGTAACATTTGAACATTAAAGAAAAATTGTATTGAAATAGAATGAAGATACAGATGATATTGTTAATGTTAATTGTTACTTTACGACTCGTGGTGGCCGGCTACACTGGGAGCAGCACAGACACCCAGCGACCATGCACGCAACCTAGGATTCATCCTCGACTCCTCCCTCTCCATGTCTAAACAGGTCAACGCCGTCTCCTTCTCCTGCTACAATACCCTCTGCATGCTCCGCAGGATCTACAAGTGGATCCCGACCGAAACAAGAACGGTGACACAGGCCCTCGTCAGCAGCAGACTGGACTACGGCAACGCACTCTACGCAGGAATCCCAGCCAAACACCTACGACGACTACAACGCATCCAAAACGCCTCCGCCTGACTGATCGCCAACGTCCCCCGACGCAGCCACATCACCCCCCACCTGGGAAACCTACACTGGCTCCCCGTCGACAAGAGTATCCCCTTCAAGTTCCTCACCCACGCACACAAAGCACTCCACAACGCTGGACCAGCCTACCTGAACAGCAGACTCAACTTCTACACCCCGACCCGCCAGCTCCGCTCTGCCAGCCTCGCCCTCGCCGATGTCCCCCGCATCCAACTAACAACCTCCAGCGGCAGATCCTTCTCCTACCTCGCCGCCAAGACCTGGAACACCCTCCCTACCCACCTACGACAGACCCAAGACCTGCTCGCCTTCAGAAGACTTCAAGACCTGTCTCTTCGAGCAGTAGCGGCTCCCCCTCCCCTAAGCACCTTGAGACCCTCACTGGTGAGAAGCGCGCTATACAAGTACTCTGATTGATTAACTCTGATAGTCAACAGTTGATTTTAAAGGTTACAATTTGATTAGTCATCTAAAACAGGTCCGCCTGATTGCATTGTCCATCACAAACACAAAGACTAGTACATGGAAGAGACAATTTACAAGCATGGGTACAAGAGGTTTACATTCACACTTAACAAGTTCCTTGCAGTATTTTGAAGCATCAGGTAAAAGTGACCACAGAGGTTCATATCCAGAGTTTTCCCTCTGTCATGCCCACTTGGCTGGATCAGATGTATCAGGATACACATTCCACTACTGAGACCACACATAACCTGTTTGGAAAATAGCTCTCTTGCTGTGCCGTAAAAGAGCCTTACTTGGTGGCATATTTTCTAAAGAGCGATTAAGTTTGATCACCATCATTCTTCGACACTAGTTACCAGAATCTGTTTTAATGTTCTTATTGTATAATCTTATTACAAATCACTGAGGCTGACTGAAACTGTTGTTTGACATACCTGGTGGGCAATGGGAGAGCTCAATAAATGTTTATGTGACAACCTAAGTGTTGCCACGTTTGCCAAGAAGTTTTCTTGCCACGACCTGCAAATACAGATAGCGTCACAACCTGTAAATGCCAAAAATAAAATGTCATCAGAAACACTTTTGCCAAGTTTATTAGCGTACTCATGGGTAGACAGTTGCCTTTGATGTTTCCCTAAACCAAAATCAATCCACAAATTTGGAAGATTTAAGCTGCTCAATGCATACAGACCTATAACTGCTGCATCGGAATCAACTAATATATATATATATATTTCTTGACACTTTCACTAGCATGTGTTGTATGTAATAGTATTCTGGTATCAGCTTCTTCTTGATAACATGGTCCGAGTTCAGATGCATTCCTATTTTTGGGAAATATTCACCATGTTATCCTTTGTCATTGCTACAGTTTTACCCTCTGGTATCTCAAGACTCAAGGAGTTAGAAGCCAAGAATTGGAACAAATCTTTCATTTTGTAAAAAAGTTGCCCAGTTTTTTTTATATATAGCCTTTATACAATAGCGGGACCAAAACCTCTCCTATTTCTTTGTTCCCTTTTCAGAGACCCCTCTATGTAACAGTCAAATACTATGTCTACTCGTTTCGATTTATTAAGTATGTTCATTACATAAGGCTGGAATGTGCTGTAGTCTTTAAAATTGCGTACGTTGTTGGGTTTTAAGAAATGGATTAATGCCGATCCAGCCGAAATAACACAACTTGCAGTGTCTGGAATGTTATTCAAGTTATCTACAACACCATTAAGCTTTTCCAAACAAGAGATGTCAGACTTCATCCCTTTTCTTAGCAATCCTCCCTCAGAAGGTGATGGGGGATAATCAAGATTCTCATGGGCAAATACATTATTTAAATCTCCTTCTGTCTTTGCAAGCAATATAAAGTCGTGTGAAAGGTGAGCAGTCACTTTTTACATAGAACCTTTGTGGTTCACTGATTTTGAGACTGCCTTATGAAATGAATAGAGCTTGTTTCTAGGAATATGTTAAATAGATTTTTCGCGGCATACCAGGTGTTCTTGAACAAAGATTCCATATTGAGTTCTCGCCTCAGCAATGCACACAGATTTATTTGCATTATCACTTGTGATTAGGTTGGATGCAATATTCATAAGAGTTTTGCCAATACCACAGGTATAAGGATTTCTCTTATCATGCAAAAACACTTGAGTAAGTTCCTTAACATCATTTAAAAATGGAGTGTTGCAAGAGACGTTGTCTTCATGGTAAACAGTTATTTTTGTTTTCACTGAATCCCATTCATTCATCGAATTGTACAAGTGAGTTTGCAATTAGAGGTCCAGACACCATTCATTTCATCAATGCACTAGGATTATCAAGAATACCAACTGTCCCGCCGTCTTATTTTATATCCTTGTTACACTGCTCTTGCTTCTGATCATGAGATATGCAGAAATAAGGTCTACCACTTCTAAAAGCACAAAATATCAGTTTGAAAATTCTTCGTAAACATTTGGAATTCTTGTTTTCCTCTCGATGAGCGTTTTAATGAACTCTGGCATCCACCTGGCATAGGGGGTGTGGTCCATAGCAAACATTCAAGGACAGATCATTTGTAGGGTTACAGTAAACGTCTAAAAATTTGCTGATCGAATGGTAACAAGAAATTGGAATAGCAGTCATTAGAATTGACGAGTAAGATACCAATATTTGAAATGCACAGACTCTGCAACTCTTCATGTAATCCATTCTTTTATGGAAATTAGCCCATCAGTAGATGCATCATAAGCCGCCTTCAAAAGTATATACATTGATGCAACACTAACTTTGCGTATGTAGTGGGATCGTCTTACATGAGACCCTTTTAGACATTGTCCAACTTTGACCTTACTGGTAACATTGGGTTCAACCTAAATATCAGCTCAGCCACTACCATCGAGCCAATCTCCTAAATCTGCAATGACTGACATTTCAATGTGTAATGCTCCCATCATGACTACCATTTTTTCTTCCCCCATAAATTTCTGGAAGTAGCGACTGTCATTGTTTAATTAACTGTTGCATAGACTGGTTGATCAAATGTCACCACAGGAGTCTGATTAGCATTAATTGTGGCCAGTGTATATCAAAGCAGTGACGTACCATAGAAGGATAATTTATTGACTCATTTAATAAAGATAGCAATACACTATGACTTTTTGTGACAGAACCACTTCTATTGGAGTGGAAAGCGGCCCAACTTGTGTGGTTTATATTGGTTAGATTATGGCGATCAAGAGTTTGAATCCTCTGCAGCCATTGGTCTGAAATACGTTCATTGTGAATAGGAGGAGGCTGGAAGACATTGATATTGCTTACAGGTACATTTGGCTGTTTTTTTGTCGTTGTACATGGTAACGGCGAATACCTCTCTGGTAGGGATGAAATACATTTCTTGATCCACTAATTTTCTTATGTTTTTAAGAAGGATGATATACCCTGTGCATCTGATTTTCTCTGTGTCATTGATATGCTGTTACGTGGAATGACTAAGTGGATGAAGATGACGAGGGATTGTGATTGTCTATTGCAGCACAAGTGAAAGTGGAGAGTTGAAGGCCTGTTGGACACACAACCCTGTCATTGCAAAATTGCTTGCATTGTTAGTTATTGTTGCTGACAGTTCTCGAACATGCTCATATGACACACACATGCCTCATGTGTGCAGTTTAACTAATTCCAGTGTTCAAGTTTTAGCATGGACCATTAATCCAATATAAAGAGGTAGCAGAGTTTCATTATCTTTTTGTGGTGGACGATTCCTTTAGGATTTGCCTTCTTACACTTAATAGTATGATACTGAACAAGCTGTGAGACTGACAAAGCTGCACTCCTCATCATTTACTGTGCTGTCATTTGAAATGTTGTAACCTTCCATAATCATTCATATTAGATGTAGCATAGCAGTCCCTACAGACTTTTCTTGGCAGTTTTGCTCAAACTATCCACTAAATGCATTTACTTCAATTTTAAACATTTATTTTCGAAATAATGGCTTCATTGGCCAGGCAAACACCATCCTGAAGTGCATTTTGTTTACAGATACTGAATATATTTTGTCCTTAATCGTTTTTGCATATTAGAAGAATATCTCTACCTTTTGGTTCATCTGTAAGTTCTGGGATGAATGCAAGAATCTTTTCTTTTAATCGTGTGCTGTGTACATATGTGTCTGAATTTTCTACACCTAATTGTGTCATACGACGAATTACAAGTGATTTTATGTTAGATAAAGTAAATACTGGTGATCCTTCAGAATTTTTAAGAGCATCTTCGAGATTTAAAATTTCACCTAATACCATGATATAGATTAATGTCCCTTTGTTGTCTTCGCTTTTTTCTTTGTTTTGTATTTGCCGAAGCCGGTTATAAAAACTAACGACACTTTTTGTGGTCTTTTGCTTCGGTCAAAACCACATCACCACCACTTAGGTTGGTGAGTACTTTTGAGTCACTTAATGCAACTGCGCATCTCAAACTTGTTTACTCAGTTCAAGTGTATGCACATTTATAAGCTATGCCTCTGACTCTTTGTCAAATAAGAAATACGTATCTTTCAATTCACCAACTATAATGGAAGCACGCGTACACCTTTTAAGTACTCTCTTGAAAGCTGTATTGAACTAGTTTCGTTTTTTTTAATAACTTTGCAAGTTTGTGTTTGTCAAATTTATTACTACACATTTTATGGAATTTTTTCCACAGTTTTCATTTAACAGTTCAACGAAATCATGATTTTTTTTAACAATTTTGTCTTGATTGATGGAAGACCTTTTTATTTCGTCAAAAGCTAGCAGATCGTCAAGCAAACTTTTGTACCCAATTACGTTATCAGAATGTTTACTATTAGCTGGGCACACTAAAACACCTGGTAAATCTTTTTGACACAATACACGCAGATCCCAATCAATCTCAGTTCCAACATTTTGTGTACTAGATATAAACTCTTCATTAATTTACAAATTCACATCTTTGTTTGGTAGACATTTTTCTCCTTGACAGCAGATAATCTTTTCACAATTTCAGAAACCTGCAACAAAAAAAAAAGTTAGTTTACATGGGCAGTGCAGCTTACTTTTTTTTATTTACATCATAAGGTATTTACTTACTGGATCCATTAAACAATTCTCATACTTTTTCAGGGGTCAACTAAAATGCAGTATTTGTACCACTATTGGCATTCCGACCAGAAAAACGTGTGAAATGATGCGATGGATGCCTAATATTAGATCACAATTGGTATACAAATAATAGCGGTGGCCATTTTCTTTTAAGACGTTATACGGGCAAAGTAGCCATACATTTTTTGGGTTTATATCATCACTTATTTCTTTACCTTATTATTAAGCCCTGTGCAAATTTTCATGTTGATATCACATTTTGCACGATTCTAACGCCAAGCTACCTCACTACTGCCAGAATCTGTTGCTGCCGCACATCCGCCACACTTGGGCCAGCCAGCTTATGCAAGCAGTCTTCTTCTCAGCATGGATGGCTCCACTGGGTTCTGCAGCCTGGTCCTTGTAAGTCTCTTCACCACCACAAACCTCACCCGGCTAACCCCCTATTCTCCTGACCGCCCCCGCTTGCCAGGGTGTTTTTGCTCATGGGTGGAGCGGGCATGACCTGGATGAGGCAGAATATTTTCCTGGGCCCCGCGAGGATCTCAGCTGCCGGCGACTGTTCCAGCCGCCAACCTGGACATGCCCCTCATTTAAGAAAGTTTCTTAATGCTTAAATGGTCATGAACTCACAATTTTGGTGAGTTGAAATGTTTAGCGTTTTACCTGACTGGTGGCAGAGTTGGAAAAGTCGTTTGGGAGTTGTTCTTTTGAGCTATTATCTATACACAAATGTTTATTGGTAGATAAAGTCCCACCCACAGTAGAACAAACATTGGAAGTTTGGAAACTGTGCCTATAAGAGCATGATGCTGATTGTTTTACTTATTTAGATGTGGCTTTGTTGGGGGAATACAATCCTTTTGGTTTAACTGTGTTTATTAGGCAGAGTCACTGTATAAAACCTCATCCATCCCCTCTGGGCCAGCAGTTAAACAGGTACTAAATAAATCATACCGTGCCAATAATTAGGAATAAGCATATCTCCACTTAGTATACATCCATAACAAACTCGGTGACTACCGGAGTACATAAGTTAAGCAAAATAAGTTACTGAAAATCTTCAACTGCTCATGATTCAACCCTGGATCTCACTCAGGTCTGCATTGCCCAGAAATTCAGTCGCACCCGTCGCCTTCATACCTATATCGGCCATGTCACTGTTCCCCATGTCCTGAAATGCCTGTGTGGACTCGCATGAGAAATTACATTCTTGTTCCTCCTGTGATCCACTCACAGCCATGAATGGAATCCCATTGAAGAAATAAGACCCTTTGCCTCCAAGTCCCGCTTGATGCTTCCCATGGCCCTCATTTTCACCAAGGTAGGTGACTGCAGATCCGGAAAAAGTAGTCGTCATTGCTCCACTATTTTAATTTCTTTGTGCTTGAAGGCCCATAAAGATGCGATCTCTCCAACGCACCATGTTCACCAGTAGCACGGTGCCACCAGGGCCTAGAGTCTGTTTTATCAATTTTAGTGTAAGCCGAGAGACCCTTTTCACCATTGTAGATACCTTTGCAGGTGAGATTTGCAACAGTGCGGCAAACACAGATAGTATACAATGTCTCCAAGGACACATCCAAGGAAAAACCAAATCACAGGCGAGTGTTGTTCCTTTAGATGGTCTAGCGTTTTCAGTCTCTCTTCCAGTTTTATCATCGCAGCCACAGGATTATCCCTGAAGGACTAGGATTCCCCAGCTCCATTTCAGTCTTGTGACTCACCAGAACTTTGGTCCTGTACTTCATCGCATCTAGCTTGTCTTTGCTCTCGGCATTCTACCCATTAAGGTTTCCAAATCCTCCTCAGTACTCCCCACAGTTGTGGCCACCATCCGTTTTCTCATCCAGGTCGGTGTGCAAGGCCAGAACTTGAGCTCATGAGTGAGTGCTTGTTCTACAGATCGCTGCAGTCCTTGAATATCCCCCATTGCGTCTTCCTCAACAGGCTTCAGTGCTTCCTTTTTAAGAGTAAAGAAATCATCATTCCCATACTTCACTGCCTTGACGCTCCGATAATCAGCAGAACACTGAGGCAGCCAGGATAAGGCAAAAAGACGGTCCATTTCTCAGTGAGTTGATCAAACTGGAACTATCCTCCTATGATGTTCAGGTGGTGGATGTCCACAAACCTCAGGTGAACAATCACCATCTGGCTTGTCCTCCACCTGTTTTTTTCCCCCACACTGAATCCCATCAAGTACAGGCGTTTCGGCCGACTGCTGAGTACCCCTCCATGCCTTCTGTTGGTTCCAAAGTGTCTCCACTGCTAAAGCTTCTCTAGTTGCACCTTGCGGAGATTGCTAGCATTGGTGAACTCCAGCACTGCCCAACCATGCATGCCACTTATATCACACCCAGATCCCATTGTGAACCTCTGTGGGGGCCACGCCAATCCCACAACTCTGCTGTCAGACCCATAGGGGCAGCAACCCATGACCCTGAGTCGCCCACCCTGGCCGAAGAATGAAGGCCTGCACAGGTCTCTGTTTTCTCCTTCAGGTTGATAAAAAATCAAAACTCCTTGGAAATTCATGTCTCAAACAATGCTTGAAGTGCCAGTTTCTGATCTGACTGAAAGTTTCTTCATTTTTCATATGTAGGACCATTTCAAGCACTTGCATCATAGTTTAGATTTTGTAGTTCATTCACTAGGGACATTTAGAAGAGCAGAAATTGGCTAAACCCGTTGTATTGCAAGGTTATGATTTCAAAGAATATTAAACTGGCTTCACCAGTGTTTCTAAGGCAACAGTGGGTGCAGTGCCCCCCCCCCCCCCGCTTTACTTATTGCGAGCAACAGAGAACACCACCTTGTACTTGATTTTCTGTGGCACTTCTAATTGTTTCACACAAGCACAGCCAGTGTAGAGTTTCTCACTGGGTTTGTAGGGTCAAAAGAGCACTTCTTTGTACATAAATACACAATACCTAATGTACTGTGTCCATGATCCTGATGTCTATTAAACATCTGTATATTCTTGTTTCCGACACGCAAGTTTTCTAATGTCAATTGGGGGATCTTTTGCATTAAGAGAATTACCTTCCTCAGGAGGATATCCTACAAGATATGAGACTGCTGCTTACATTCCAGGGGGCAGGGGTACATAGGCTGCTGTATCGACAGCAACCGTACAAAGATGAACAATTCCTAAGTGGCCGGACTCCAGTTGTGACTGCCCCACCAGCTATTCAGCCACAGCCTCTATAAGAACTGTTAGCGGAAGATGACATGTACAGCCCCTTGCACTGCGATGAAGGCGGATCCGCTTCAAGCAATAGAGCGGTGGCCCGTGGCGGTGGGGGATGGGGGGTGGTATTCCAAGCTTTGGGAGCGAGGAACGAGAAAGTGAAACTGGTGGCTCAGCAGATGCGGGAGAAGTGTGAAACGAAGAGGCTGCCTGGGAGGTTTCTTGTCGGGGTTGGAAATTGATGCCGCTGCCGAGGTAAGCGGGCCCTAGATTGTGCAGAGCTTTGTACAGGTGCGTGAGGAGCCTGAAGATTGCACATTTGTCGAGGGAGTCTGTGAAGTGCATGGTGACTAGTGCATGCGGTGGGAGCCTGAGCAGGAGTGAGAGTCTGGCTACTGCGTTTTGTATGACCTGAAGTCTTCTGCTCAGCCGAGTGGTGGCAGGCATAGTGTCGCGGTCTTCCAGTTGGCTGGCGATTAGGACCTGGGTTACAGTTCTTCTTGCGCTGCTCGGGGGTGGCAGAAGTAATCCAAGAATGCAGTGCATTGTTCTCTTGGAGTCTCATTTGTTTTTGAAAACAGACTGAGTGTTGCCTCCTGGATGATGATTGGAGACAATACGAGAAGGGCACTGAAGCTTCAGGTGGACACTTCTCAATCTCACTCCAGTTCCCTCTTCATCTAGAAGACCATTTCAAAGTGAGCTGTTCGCTTCTGTTTCTCTTTGCGCGTGACATTACAGGACTTGAAGTTTGTGCAGTTAGAAGTAAAAATGTACTTTTAAGGAAGAAGAGCAACATGAGGTGCACCTGCAAAAAGTTATTCTGTTTAGTTGGAGTTCGATCCCTGATCTCGTGTTTGGTTGGATAGTCGCGCTTTCCGGGGGCGGGTGCTGTGCAGCAGTGGGAATGAATCCCTCGCAGAGACTGTTATTATACAGCTACAGAGGTATCTTGCTGTCCAGTTGAAGTGTCTTCAGACCTGCCTTTCTCGGTTGCCATCTCACTCTGAGGAGCAGTTTCGACTACAGCTGAATGCAGATGAGGCATTTCATGAATGGTATTTTACAATGATGATCAAAAATGGACAAACTACAAGGCCCATAATTCCAAGCACAAAGAGAAACATGAACTGCACCCACAATGTATTAGCTGGTTTGTTGCATGTGATCCCCACGTTGGTGTTTGAGCAATGCCCGCATTTCTATCACCCAATTATGCATAATTGTGACATTGCATAGGTTTAAAATATAACGCACAAGAAGGTTAAACGATTTGCTCTGAAACGCACAGGATTAGAAACAAGGCCCCCAGATTCATAAGGCCAGCAATTTAGCCACGGACCATCTCCTTTTAGGTAAATATATGTGTAGATTGTTATAGTCACAAGTTGTCCTTATTTCTTTAAGGACAACTCGTCAGTTCCGCGCACCTGCCCTCGTGCGCTATTGTTATTTGATACGCCATTCATTCTGGAGTTCTCGTGCTTCTACCAGTTTGACAGTTGCAGCGAGAACATCAGGATGAGCGGTTGTGGGTTTTTCTTTCCCCATGTCTTAAATCTAATAAAGGTCTTCAAAGCTAACCTTCGTTCAAGGACCATCATTTTCAAGATAGAATCTTCCTTTTTACATAGATCTAGTTGAAGATGAACAGAAAATATTTTAATAAGACCCTGGTTATCACCCTCCATCGTGGTAAATGCTGTCCATGTGTACTGGTCCATTTCTCTGGTGGAAGCTGCTGTCCCTGTACATTCCAGCTGGATTGTGACGTCATCAGTGGCTCATACATGACTTCAGAGGGGGAGATTTATAAATGCTGATATAGGTGTAGAGTGCGAGTCCAGCTGAAGTTCATCTCCAAGAAGGACCAGTAAGGAGAAGAGAACGATGGCAGGGGCGGAGTTTAGAGGGGAGAGGTGGGGCCTGAAGACACTGCCCTTTGACGCGCCTTGAAGCCCTTGGATTGACTCGGTGCGCCACAGCAACGAATGTATGAAGAGATGGCCTGGATCGGTAAGGATGGCAGGTGAGGAATCTTTTCTCCAATTATATGCCACCTCTCTTTATCAATAACTCACAGAAGGTGGGTGCCACCGCTAATATGCTGCCACCCTTAGCAGCAACAAAGATCACGACGTTCTTGTTGGTAATGGTTGTTGATCAATACAATGAAAATGTGTGATCCTTTTTCACATTTTACCATAGAATGCCATTAAATTATGCAAAGGAAGGTCATAGCTTTGAGTAATATTCAAGGCTCTGTTAGTAACAGTGTTTAATAAAAATAAATGATACCTTTTTAATGTTTTTTTTTTTTGGGGGGATCTGTTACACTATAATGTACATACTTAATTGCCTGGAGCTTCTGCTGCCATAGTTACGATAAGAGATACGGGCCTGGCACTGCTAAGGGGGTTGTCTTTGTTGGTCGATATATGTAACTATGATGCCATAGGCACGGGTTTGAAAATCACCAACTCTCATGGAGTGTTAGGTGGACTCCTTTGGCTGTTTGTGCGTCTCAAAGGAGGCGAGAACCCGTTGCAAACAGAAGAGGACACTCACAAGAGTACATTTCTGAAAAGAGGTCTGTCATGCGGCCCCACAGTTCCTATGAAATGATGTCTGCCCGTTAGGGATCAGCACTGCGGCCCACCTGGGTACTGTGGAGTAATCACGGCAGCCCGGTGTGATGAGGAAAGGGTTCCCTACAAGGACATAAGGACAGCACTGGCACATAGCCCTCTGTCTCCAAGGAAGTCAGTGCTCCAACTCCACGTCTCCATTCGAGTACCTCTCTATATGTACTAGCTCTACATACTACACTCTTATGATTACATCACAGCTTGTACTAGCAAGGAACTAAGCGTCAAATTATATAGATAACATGTACGTACTGATATATATTGCAGATTAGTGTAAATAATATATATTTGTGAGTGTGATTTGTGTGAAGTGTTTATACAACACTGGGCCTTTGTTTGCAGCAATGTGGCTTTCTCCATTTCTGCAACCCGGCATTATTTTGCAATGAATATGCAACATCCCAGCCAGAATATATGGAGTTTAGTTTCTTTGAGATGCCCATAGGCCGATCAATTGCAAATTAGTTTCTTTTTCTTGAGTTAGCTCTGATATCTCTTAGGTTGTTTTTTTTATGTAATTTTCTGGTCAAACTCGCGGTTTCTCTGATTTTGTTGCATGTAGTGTGTCATTGGTCCACCATTTCTAAACTATCATTTTTATAAAAACGTTTTTAAATTGCAAAAATGTGGTCCAGAATAATTTGGAACAGATGGTTTCTCTACAAGCCAAAGCATTGGGGTTGAATTAAGGTTCTGCAAAATCAGGGCCACGGGCACCGTTCTAGGACCTTATAACAGTTGCAAACACAACAAGATGATGGACGGAGCGCTGAAACTTTTCAACCACTCACCCCCAGTCAAGAGATACTCAGCCATATGCAAATCAGTTTTGACCCTGCGCCTCATGGGAGCCGTCCAACCCGAACTGCCAGTCCAGGTCCACTCCGTCCATCATATTGTTGTGTTTGCTACCTTATAACAGTTGTAAGGGGGAGGTGAGATTGAGCGTGGTGCATGACATTAATGACCTGGAATGTTAAATTCGGAGAACTGGACATTTTTTGAGGTCCTGGTGCAATTGAGCCCATCCGTAGATGGGTCCTTTGTGCTCCTGGCCCAGGGCCACGGAGTATTTCTGCCCCAAATGCAAACCCCAAGTTGACCCAAAGTAAATTCAGCGAAGGAGTTCTATTTTTAGGAGACTCGCTTATAGTTAGACTTCACCCTGTTTCACAAGCTTTGGTTGACTGCTTTAATGTCAGCTATTTTAGTTGCATGAATAGAAAGCTACACATTTCTATTTTTTATAGAACTGCTGGGTCATGGCTGTGGAAGCCGGAGAATACCAGGGCACTCTATGCAGGCATGTTACGCAAATCATCCATGCTCGTTACAAATTACCTAAAATCTGCACACCGTGGACTTAAAAAGGGCTATGGGCCATATATATTACTGTCCAGATTGTATCACTGTGTTAGCACAGTGTCTGCAATGCGACTGTACCGGTTCCGTGTCCTGTGCTGGCACAGCTCAGACTCTGCTCAAAAGGATGCACAGAAGTCCTGCCTGGTCATCATTCATGAGTCGGGTTTCCTTTTGTGAATCCTTGTAACCAGATGCTTGTGCTTTCAAGGGGCATCAGACCTCCATCTCTGTAATCTCATTCACTCAGTGCTGTAACTGAACCCCTGGTCCTCAGTGGGACAGGAGTGGCAAGGATAGCAAAGCCGTGCTTTGCAAAAAGAACATCGAATGAACCATGCAGGAGTCCATGGAACTACTGCCTACGCCCCCCCCCCGCCCCCTCGCCAATGCGTGCCAACCGCTGTCATTCATACAGTTGAAGCTGCCACTCAGAGACAGATTTCACATTGCAAATGGTTTCTGGCTGGCAAGGGCCGTCGGTGCCTTTCAATGCTCTTTAGACGACAGCAAGCAGCTGTAAACCCTTATAAGCCTACAGTTTTCTGAAATCTATCTTTCTCTAATTTCACTTACACATAGGTAGAAATGACATTCTCACAGCCTAAAGCTAGTAAATAAAATAAATTCCTTAGTCATAGGAGATTGGTATTAAATACGGTGCCATGGTGAATTTGTAAATTGTCAGGTTTCCTGTCTTTAAAGTAAGCATTCTGTGCCGATGGCTTTAATCTTTTCCCTTCAGTTAATCCCAGGTAATTGCAGATTTTCCCGCCTCTCCTAGAAAATGCGACTAAGTAATGCTTATGGAAGCCTTCTATGACGAAAGGTTTTCCTGTCCCATCCTGTTAACCTCTCTTTTTTTGGTATGGTTTCCCCTGACTTTTTGCTTTCGGACCTCCTTCTTTTGACTGTGTGCTGAACTAAGATTTTGCTGGCTTTAGGACTCTGTGCACTTTTTCACTGCTGACCAGTGCTAAAGTGTATGTGCTGTGTCTAAAATGTAATGGCATTTGGTTTCTCCATGATTTGCATATTTGATTTACTGATAAGTCCTTCGCACAGTGCACTACTTGTGCCCAGGGCATGTAAATCTAATGCTACTAGTGGGCTTGCATCACTGATTTTACCACCCACATGTGTAGCCCTTAAACATGTCTCAGGCCTGCCACAGCAGAGTCTGTGTGTGCAGTTTAAACTGCCATCTCGACCTAACAATTTACCTACTGGTTAGGCCCAAACCTTCCTTTTTATTACACATAGGTCACCCCTCGAGTAAGCCCTGGACAGCTTATGAGCAGGATGCAGGGTACTTAAAAGGTAGAACATTTTTTTTACCAGTCCTGGTAGTGAAATACTATTAAATCCGTTTCACTACCGCAAGGCTTATCTCTTTCATAGGTTAATAGTGGAGATACCTTGTAACATTTTACAAGTGTAACTTTCCATTCATGAAAAGATAGAAAATTGGACTTTGGTGTCTCTGGACGGTTAATTTAAAAACACATCTTTTAGTGAAGTTGTTTTTTAAATTGCATGTATGACAAGGCCTCTTTTAGAAAGTTGACATTTTCTTACTTTAACCATTCTGTGCCTTCTGCCTGTCTCTGGAATACATTTCTGGGTTGGGTGCCAGCTGAACGTTATGCATTCCCTCTAGACTGTCACTCAGAAAGGGAACTGAGGTGTGCCACTCACATCCAGATGTCTCATCACCAGGCTGATGGGTCTTCATGAGTGAGAGTGTGGAGCTGACACTTGTACCTGAATAGGGCTATGCCTGTTCCAAACATAAGAGTTACATACCTCCCTTGTAGTGAGTGTGGAGCAATGGCAGGAACTGGCGGGGTCGTGTGCACTACAAAGATCTGCAGTCTCCTTACTTCAAAAACTACAATTGATATAAGTACTGGGCCTCTGACACCATATATTCAGAACACTTCTGGAACTGCGGGCAATCTACAAAGAAGAAGAGCTGTTGCGCTGCCAGGAGGGACTGCCACTTTGCTCCTTGCATTGCTGTTTGCCTGCTGCTTCTTGCCTGGGACTGAGAGGACTGGACTTGACACTACATTCTGCATGTCTAATGGTTACTCCAGGGGCTTGCCTCTTTTTTCTGAAGTCTGGGGGACATCAAAGACTTCACCTGCATCTTGCTACCTGCACTTTGGCTCCTCTGCTGTGAGTCCTGCTCTGCCTAGTGATGCCAAATCCAGCCCTGGGCCCTTGGAAGTGAGTGTTTGGTGCTGCAGCCCAAGAAACCATTTCAGCGACACCAATGCGTCGATCGGGACTGGTGCCTTTCTCTGCCGTTTTGACACATCGCTGCTGCCTGCCCCAAAGCTGTGGACACCACTCACATAGTGCGAGATGCAGTGACCGTGACTAACAACGCAGCCCTGACTTTGCTGACGCAGGTACTCCATCACTGCTGCAGCCCGGGCCCAGGACACCGCATTGCCGATGTCTGCAACGCTCTGTCTCCGGACACAAACCCAGCAAGTCAACATCAACACATCGGCCTGATGCACATCGCAGTTGACATCGAAGCATCAGTGACGTTGCCAAACTTGGGAAATTATGCATCGCCATCTACAGCGATGCATCCCCTCCTTTGCACAACGCACCGTCTGCAATCTCTGATGCATCCAAGGTACTCGGGTATCCAGTCCACGCTCCATCACAGTCGGACTGAACTTTGGGTGGCCCGGAAGAGCAACCAGCCCCAGTTGGAGCTATTGATTTCGAAGCCCTGCATTTTGACTTAATCTTGCAAAATTCATTACTTGACTTTTCTATGTTGGATTTTTATTGTTTTGATCTTGTTACTCAGATAAATATTGGCTATTTTTCTAAAGTGGTCTGGAGTACTTTCTGGTGTTTTCACTGTGTTACTGTAGGTGTGTGCACAAATACACATCGCCTCTTTAGTTTAGCCTTACTGCTCTGTGCCAAGCTACCAAATTGTGAGCACAGGTAAACTTTTAGTATATACTACGCTTATACTGATGAGGATTTTGGTTCCTACAAGATGCATAACGCTGCCAACCAGAAACCCAATTTCTAATACGTCCCAATCTCATCTGCCTGCTGAAAGATGCCTGACCTCCATCTGCCTGGAAAAGAGAAGCTAGGACTTATGGGGAGAAGCCGGCTTGAGAGCAATTGTGCCTAGAAGGGATAGGATTTTTATTTGATCCTATGGTGATCAACTGGGTTTGCTTTGGAAAGAGGCGAGCGAAAGAGGTAGGGAGTGAGTGCGGGACAAGACTAACTTCTGCAATCGATCACTGGCAAACAGAGATTTGTGGCATTGACTTGGCAGCTAGTAGGCTTTGAGAAAAAAAAATACTTAGTCATGATGTATATTCTGAAGAAGAATGTGCAGTGACTCTAGCTTGATTTCTTTAGGGAAATTTGCCCATCACAGTTAAGTTCATTCGATAAGGACGGCTCCACCGCTCACAAGGGAGGTAGATGAACTAGACTGAGAAGAGAAAAGGTGAACTATTGGTAAGAATCTCCCTTTACCTGGTAAAGGATTGAGAAGGGCAGACTCCTCCTTTACCTTGCATTTGCTTGCCTCAAAAAAGCTTCTCTGAGGCTGGAGAAGCTGGCTTCCTGCCCTCCTGCAAGGAGCTGACCCAGTAGCTGACTGGGAGAAGTGTGCCCGCTTCGGGCATCTTCCCCTGGGACTAGGGATGCGTGGAAGATCCATGGAACCAAGGCTGCTGCCCCCACCTGGACGAAAGGAGCAATAGCAGTGGAGACTGAGCCTTTTGATTGAAGTCCTAATTAGATGATGCAAAAATATTTTTACCACTTGAAACTGTGATCTGGTGTCCATGAGGCATATTCTTAATGTTTTTGGAGTTTTGAAGTGCCAGGAAAGAATGTGGGGTGTCCTACATCTGGAAATTGCAGACCGCCATCTGGAGAACCAGTCTTTAAGACATTTTCTACCATCAGCTACTTTTTATAGATTAACATTTGCTGTTGCGAGTGAGTAATTTTTTTTTGAAGGACATAAACACTTCTACAAGCTGTTATCTTAGTCACGTTATCTAGGGAAGCAATAATTTATTACAGATAAAAACTAACGCACTGCTTCCACCTAGCAGCCGTTTCTGAGCCCCCTCCCACCAAAAAAAAGAAAACGCATTAGTATTTTAATGTTTAACTTCCAATGAGTGCTTTTGAATTTAAAAAAAAAAAAAGAAAAACATCCGTCCGTTTTCCGTAACTTCAGATACATACAACAGATTTTGTATCAAATAACATTGGTTTCGTGATTTTATCGTGTGTATTTCTTAACTGTGATGTTTTGGTGCTGGCCTCCTGCTCCAAGTGCAATTTTCTCGGAGGATCCCGAACACAATCTGTTTTGTTAACAATATCAAGATTGTTTTGTCTACGTAGGAACTCGCCTACAGCAAATTATTTTACAGTGCACAATATTTATTTGAGCAGATTCATGCCACCCCGGTTTCTCTCGGACCGGCTGCTCAGTCCAAAAGAATGCATATTTATAAAGAAGGTATTTAAAATTTGGAACTGGCTTAATTTGAGCATGTGCATAGTCTCCCAGCAGACATGGCTTATGCACCATCTGGGGGCCTGCTTGTAATGATTTGACCCTGTCCTGGTAGCCCTCCCAAGTGCCTTAAGGCTGCTGGCATAGTATAACTGTCCCTAAGGGTGTCACCGCTGGCTCACCTCATTTCCTCCGATAAAGGGCGAAAAGGCTCTCAAGGAAGCAGGGTTAGTCACTCAAGAAACGAGCATTCATGCAGCTAAACTTCTTTGGAGATTGAATTCTTTATTACTTATGTAATTCGACCATTATAGCTTGTAATTTAATCAGTAGCTGAGAGACTTCTAGCTGTAGATTCCTAACCTTCGAGTTATCTCCAGGTGTCCGACTGGATCCGGAAAATGCGTGGGAGCAGTACCCCTGTGCGCCAGTAGGTGACGTCGATCAGCCCCGCATGGCATTGTTGGTGCAGTCCGCTCCGGAAGTGACCGGCACACAGGGATACTGCTCATGAGAATTCTAGATCCAGTCTGACGCCTGGGGATAATTCAAGGGAAGGGATCTGCAGCTAGATAAGAGTCTCTACCAGATAAGGCAGGCGTTACTGAAGGTAAGTAACTTGTCCATATGAAGTAAATGTATGAAGTAAGAAAGATGTACTTGGAGGTTAAGCAAAATATTTGAATTTGTTAAAATACGAGGGAATAAGGAAAAGTTTTGAGAGATTTGTATTTTTGTAGAATAGTTTCTAGATTTGCAAAATCAGCAGACTTTTGTGATTTCCAAGAGTGATGTACGTGTGGAAATTGTGCAGTTCTGTGAGTTTGTAAAATATGTAATTTTTTATTTTAAGAAAGAAGCCTAGATCACGGAACAGGTCCATAGCTGTATGTGGGCCCTGGTGTTCCATGGAGTGCTGCTAGTACGTGGAGACGCATGCCCCCATTATTATACCATCGAAAGACCAACTGTTACTGCTTCTGTTACTCATCGGTAATTGCATTACTCCTTGTCCTACTCTTGCTTATCTCCATAACGTAATGGGGCCCCGGTGCCTTGTAGACACACCCCCTACAATATTAAAAGGCCCGCCCCCTCCACAACTCCTCTATGTACCACGCCGCCGTAGATGCAGTTGCCCTAACAACCGGGAGGGAGGGCCGTAATGAAGATGAGCGAGAGTAGGATATGACGTAAGGCTGTTACAGGTATGTAATAGAAGCATTACCTCCTCATCCCTCTCACGTATCTCCATTACGTAATGAGACATACCAAGCGAAAAAAGACCAGGACAATTGTGCAAGTATCTGGTTAGAAATACCTGTACAAAGATGCACGTTCATGGGCAACGAACAGTGAAGACAGCCCAGCTCCAACACAGTGGACAGAATTTTGGAGCCAAAACCTGACCCCAAACACACAAACCAATGGAGACAGACAAGACAGGGAGTTGAGCTTCCCAGCCGGCGAGCAGACATTACTGCCACCAGAAAACAAAAACCTGCGAAGTCAGAAGGAGTAACTCCTCCAATGACCGGGACACACATGGGGGGGGAACTAGAGAGCCCGCAAAACCAGATGTAAACCCCCAAATGTACACACCAGCTCAGGGAGTGGATTTAGATGGCTAAAAAAGGATTTCACGATTTTAAAAATCTCCTTGGATTTATTACCAGCTTCGGCAATCTTCTTTTCAAAGAAGACTTTTTCGGTTAAATGTACCTTTGAGAAATAGTCTTTCCGTGCTAGCTTATAGGTCATTTTATCGTCTAAGCTGTAGTCAAGCCTCCCATTTCTTTCAAGATGTTTACATAGTTTTTGCTAGATCTGAGGACCTCAGTGAATAAAGGTGCTCTTAGTTTAGTCCTATGACATGCTGAAATAGGGGCTAGCGGATCAATAAACACATGGTGTCCCCTGCAGGTGCAGAAATCCTCTCGGGGACATCCATCGCTCCCCTCAGACCCTGCTGCGCTCGTCTGGAAGAAATAATGCCATAGTGCTGCAACACAGGGTAGGCCAGACTCACCTTATCATGAACATCATACTATTACGACATCCACAGGTGTCCAGCAGGCCGGGGATGCCACTAGAAAAAGCAGCTCCTGGCCTGCATGCACAGCAATGCATGTGTTGAGCCAGAATACAAATAAAAGGCAAAGATCGTTCGGAAAACAAAAGAGCAGAACCAGTGCTTAATTTGAGCTGGTGGTTTCCGGTGCTCAGAACCTGCACTTAATTGGCAGCACTGACACTTATGACAGTTTGTCACATGGTGGGCTTTTTGATTTAGAGTGAGCACAACAGTGGTTTACTAATTCAATATACAGTAAAAATGACTATTACCTGCCGCTCATACAATAGCTTTGGGGGCCTGGAATAGTCTGAATTGTGTGTGATGGTTAGTAGCTGGTCTAGTACTGTCATTTGCAGTGCTAGCAGGGGCAATGGGTGTTGTAGGCTGCAGTGGCCACCTGATGAGGGCCCTGGCACTTAATGTATCTACCAGTTACACCACTCAGAGCTGGGTGGTGTCCCTCCTAAAGCACAACCACTTGTAGGCGACGACGTCGCAAATCCAAAGTAAACCAAAAGTTTGTAGAAATTTGAAAATAAGTGTTTTATTGTTAACAGTTCATCATGGAATAATCTTCATTGTAATCATAAGATTGTCCAAAGATTTAAAGTATCAAAGATTCAGATTATTTGGAGCAGCTGAAGAATGAACCCCAATGCATTTCAGGTATATAATTACCCTTCATCAGGAGGAGAGATCCTCGATGTGAATAAGGACAACGTTCCGCGTGCTCCCGTTAGTTTGTGAAGGTTTGCAAATTAAGCACTAAGCAGAACTAAAGACATGTAAACTTCCTCCATGTTGAAATGAAGAACGCCAAGTAGCTGGCCACCTGGCAACCCAGCCACGCACACCCCGGCTGGAGGAAGGTACAGCAAACTCTCGCCCGAGTGAACTTCTCAGCAAACAGACCATGCGATGGAGACAAGCGACAGGGACGAGGAGGTAATGTTCGCTACAAAACAAAGACGTGTTGTGAAGAGACTCGAAACCAGGCCAGCATACAAAAGGACTTTAACTGTCTACAAAAGTAGCATAAGCATTAAAATAGCAGTTAAAAGCACCAACTATGGAAAGAATATAACATGTCAAATAATAAGAGCAGTTTCGTATATCTCAAACCTTGTTCAAAGCGTTGTTTTCTGGTGACTGAAGAAGCATTAGATCCTGTTCCAACATAGTTTCTGGGCATTAGCATAAAAAAAAGAGAGCCATTCTGTAATGTTGTGCATGTAGTGACCACAATGTGCGGACTACTTTACAGCAGGAGATCACCTTTTGCAGGAGACAAAGCAATGGAGGAAGAATACAGTACTTCGCCTTACATCTCAGTCTGTGACAGCTCTTAATAATACTACAGGTTGTATGACACAACCACATTTTCCTTTCCCACGCGTTCCTCAACAATGCGGGCAGAACGACGAATGCTTCTGAACCACGCATCCCATTTACAAAGCAATTTGTTACAACGGCTTGCCTTTGGGGGGCGCTGGACTTTAGAATAGTATAATTTACTATTCCTACTCCAGTCCCAGCAAGAGTAGTGAAAGCGTTGGACTTGAAAGTCAAACGACGCTTTACCTAATGCATGTCGTGCATTGTAAATGGAATGCGTGGTTCAGGCGCATTCGTTGTTACGTCTGCGTTGTAAAGTCAATGCGTTGTTCGGCGGTCGTGGTATTTGTTGTTTGCCATCACTACACGTGCTATGTTGTCCAGTCGCTTGGCCTCCAGGTGTGTAAGTGTAAAAAGACTAAACCTTATTCGAGGTAACACCTGATCCTAAGTTACCAACAGAGCACATTTTCAGCCCGTCTCGGGGAATCCTCTTTAATGTTCCATGTGCTGGCGTGCTGTGGCCGAAAGTAGTCTTGAATCTGGCACATATTTGTAGGTGACGTTTGGCAGACACCAAGGAAACATTCATCGGTCTTAAATCAGAAAAAAAATTGTGTTGTGATCAAAAGATAAATGTATCCCTGTGCGGAGCCTTAACCAGTCTGCCTCCAAAAATGTAAAATAAATGTTTACTGTCTAATTGTAAGTGCAACTTTAGTGACAATCCCCAGACCAACCTTCATAAATGTTTGTTAAAGGCACAGTACTCATCTAAGTAGAGATGTTGGTGTTGTAGAACTCCACTGACTTGACAATATCCCCAGTGATTTTAGTTGATGAACACTCAGATTAAATCAAGTGAATTCTACATTTGTCAAGATCACTTCATGCTAATCTCTCCCAATAGCCAGCACTATTTTTGCACGACTGCCCTCCCCTATGCTTGGTGTATTGCAATCTATGTTTGCGTAAGTTTGCTTTGCGTAGTGCACTGCGTGTGCCCTTACTGGATCGCTTAACTTGTGCTCCTGGCTCAGCGGAGCCCTGAGGCTGCAATTGCTCTTGGTTGTCGGCCACGGAGACCTTTCCTAGTGTCTGAAATGAAATGTCGCTGTGTGAAGGGTTCTTGTTGTTGCCAACAATTCTACATGCTCCACCTTGGATAGTGTACATTTGAAAATCTCTGTTTTTGAAAGGAATGTTTAAAGTGAGGGGTCATGCTGTAGTATCCTTGAATGTACCATCCGTCTCTGAAATCTGCTGCCACCTATGTTCCTGGGGGACAGGGGTCTCCGTCTTAGATTCCTGCTGTTATAAAACGCTGTGATATCGCCAGCATATTTGTATATGTATATGACTTCGTCTTAGAGGCTTTAAGCCAGCCCTCTTCGTCCACATGTCGATCCTCATTCACACTTCTTGTGCCCGCTGCAGCAATGGTTCCGCCCATTTCAGCCATTGTGTAACTCGTTTGTCTGTGAGTGGTGCATTCTGCTGTTGGACAGAGCACATCCTCGCACAAAGTAGTTCCCTCCACGCCCGAGCATACTATTGCAATCTGTGCTGTTTGAGACTAAAAATATAAAGCATGTTTTTAATGTATTGGCAAAAGTGCACCGGCTCCCCTAACAATATTTTACAAAACAAGCATTGGCAAAGCCAAACAGCTGGCTGCCAATTCCAGACCTTTGTCTGCGTCAAAGCTTGTCTTCTTCCAGTCATCTTTACTTAAACTACCAACTTTGTATTATTATTTGGGCTAAAAGACCGTCTCTGTTTCTTTCTGTCTTCTGTCCTTGCAGGGACTCATCAAAGGCGTCCATGCGTTAGTGTTCATTCAGCGTCCATGTGGGGCTAATGATAGTCGCCTAGTACCGATTGAACTCTGCAGTTACCTCGCAATAATGCACGGCTCAACGGTCTCTTATCTACCAAACAACTGTCATACCGCTGCCCCAACTTCCTGCCCTTATAGAGCTCACCCCGTAACTTGCAGGTGGTGAGTGTGGGATATCACCCGTGCTGCTCAAAGGATGGAAGTGTTGTGTATATTGAAGCCACCTGCAATTCCGTGGCCAGCCCCTTGTGTGAGCTTGCACCAACAGCAGGCGCAGCATCTCTGCTTGCGGACTCAAACACAAAGCATGTGAAAATATCAATTTCTAAATATTTCTGACGAGAGGCAACTACCTCGAAACACGTGTCCAGGGATGGCTAACGCGACACTCACTTTCACCTAAAACTTTGGCACAGGCGTATTCGCCGTCGCTACTTTATGGACCACAATTCCTTGGGGTAACACGTTGGTAGGATGAGCAGAGTGCGGCCAATCAGATTTTTTGTATTAAGGCTCCCCTGAGCCGGTTGGGCTGACGAGCCCTGGACCAGCACCTGCGCGCCATGAGTGGTACTTTACCTGAGAATACTTTTTTGGCAGTCTACGCGGCAACCCCACACACATACCTACTCCCTGCTGATGAGAGGCAACTACCTCGAAACACGTGTCCAGGGATGGCTAACGCGACACTCGCTTTCACCTAAAACTTTGGCACAGGCGTATTCGCCGTCGCTACTTCATGGACCACAATTCCTTGGGGTAACACGTTGGTAGGATGAGCAGAGTGCGGCCAATCAGATTTTTTGTATTAAGGCTCCCTTGAGCCGGTTGGGCTGACGAGCCCTGGACCAGCACCTGCGCGCCATGAGTGGTACTTTACCTGAGAATACTTTTTTGGCAGTCTACGCGGCAACCCCACACACATACCTCCCTGCTGATGAGAGGCAACTACCTCGAAACACGTGTCCAGGGATGGCTAACGCGACACTCGCTTTCACCTAAAACTTTGGCACAGGCGTATTCGCCGTCGCTACTTCATGGACCACAATTCCTTGGGGTAACACGCTGGTAGGAGGAGCAGAGTGCGGCCAATCGGATTTTTTCAACTTTGTATTATTATTTGGGCTAAAAGACCGTCTCTGTTTCTTTCTGTCTTCTGTCCTTGCAGGGACTCATCAAAGGCGTCCATGCGTTAGTGTTCATTCAGCGTCCATGTGGGGCTAATGATAGTCGCCTAGTACCGATTGAACTCTGCAGTTACCTCGCAATAATGCACGGCTCAACGGTCCTTATCTACCAAACAACTGTCATACCGCTGCCCCAGCTTCCTGCCCTTATAGAGCTCACCCCGTAACTTGCAGGTGGTGAGTGTGGGATATCACCCGTGCTGCTCAAAGGATGGAAGTGTTGTGTATATTGAAGCCACCTGCCGTTCCGTGGCCAGCCCCTTGTGTGAGCTTGCACCAACAGCAGGCGCAGCATCCCTGCTTGCGGACTCAAACACAAAGCATGTGAAAATATCAATTTCTAAATATTCAAAAAGTGGATGAACGACACCAATTAATAATCCTGCCTTCAAATATTGGTTGTGGTATTCCTAGGCCTCTCCTCCGATTTTCACGGGGAGCACAGAAAGACGGCAACTTTTAGGAGCTAGAGACAGCTGGGATGGGATTTCTTGGATGAATGGTTAGAACGCCGGCATCCTCTGAGTGGCGCGTGGAGAGCCCCGGTGCCGGAATGACGACATAACTCAGTAGTTGTGGTGAGGGGGTGACTAGGCCCCTCCTACGACATGTCGCCTGGACCACACTTCAGGATACGCAGCTTATGCAGAGATTGATTCGACAGACATTTCACACACAGGCTTCGGTGTGAAATGAAGGCACACGCCTCTTGCGTCAGATCTCGCGATCATTCTGTATTCCTGACTCTCTCTCGTGCGTAATGCTGACTCACGTGCCTCAGAAAGGACGGCAGACACCACCAGCTCCTCGGTACTGGGCAATGAGCTGGCGCAGGGCGCCGCGCCGGCTCGGACGTCTCCGAAGCGCTTTCGATGACCTTTAATGCATTCACTGATTCACGTACTGTAGGTGCGGTAACTCACGCAACCACCACGCACGGGATGGGAATGGAAAATGTTTTTTGCAAGAGGCGTAAAAGCTTCAACGTGTCTGTTTTGGTGCGTAACGGATATGACTTCATGTCCATAATTGAATTTCGCGATAACACGTTTTCCACCCAAACAGACCGCGCTAATGGCGTCTGCAGCCATTGCGCCTGGAGTGTTTCTCTTCTAGCTCTCAGCCAGCCTTCAACTGAGAAGCTTTTATTAGATTGGTAAAATTACATTTTACAGAAATAATTACATTTCAGTTATGGCGTTGCCTCTCCCGCCCTCTCTCCTGCCTCCTTTTTACACATCTCTTTCACACGAGACAGACTCTGAAAAGCCCCGTGATTGACTGTTGGTTGCTGCTTGTTTTCTCGTTGCGATAACGTTTGTAGTCGGTGGCGGGAGTGTGATGAAGATATAATTAAAATCTCATGCATTCTACTTGTCGAGTTTGTTTCTCAGTTGGAAATGAATTAATTTTTATTATGAAAAGCAAACCTCTCTAGCCCTTGGTCAAAGTGTCATTGTTTGAATGGTCTTGTGTTTGTAAAACAAACCAGTCCTGGGTGGATTGCTTGATTAATCTCAGCCACTGGTAGTTACTCAGGTTGCAATCTCAGTGCATCGTTTTGTTGCCCACCGTGCCACTTCAGAGAGGAGCAGGCATATGAGAACACCCTGGGCTCTGTGCTAATGGGAACAGTCCAAGCGAAGTGCCTGGCCTGGCCTGGCCCGGCCCGGCCCCCCTCTGAGCGAGAACACAAGCAATCCTAAGCGGGTTTCGGCCTAGTTAGGCCTTACCCATTAGGTGTTGCTTAAGTTCTGTGGCACAGTGAGCATGAGATCCATGTACTGGGCACGCCCTTTGCACCTAATGCCACGCACCCAGGAAAACAGCATGCTGGGCAGAACACTTGAATTAATCTCAATCACTGGTAATTTACTCAGGGCTGCATACTAGTCCATATTCTTGCCCACCGTGCCATAGAATCGGCTGTATGCAAATCCGCCTGGGTCCTGCTTCAATAGGAACGATCCAGCCCGAACCATCAAACCACGTCTCCTCTGAATGGTAGCGCTAGCAAACAGACTGGGCGTGGCCTAGGTAGGCCTCTTTAGTGAGGTATTGCTTGAGACCTGTGGAACAGTGAGCACGGAACCAGTGTGTAGGCACACTCTTTACACTGGAGAAAGTACAAGAATGATGGGTGGAGTTCCTGAGTTAGTCCTAGCAGCTGTTAATAACTTTGAGTCGCATCCAAGTCCATCTTTCCTTGCCCACCATGCGACCTCTCACAGGAATCAGCCATATGCAAATTAGCATTGGTTGTGCTCCAATAGGAACCATCCCGTCCGAACTGCCAGGGCAGGTGCCATCTGAACTGGCACACAAGCAACCTCTGACTGGTTTCAGCTTAAATGGGCCTCGCCATATAGCTGGAGTCCTGTGGCACATCGAACACTGTACCCACGACTGGCCATAAACTTTGCACTTAGAGCGTTGTACTCAGGAAAAAAATGATGGGTGTAATGCTTAAATTAATCTCCGCTATTGGCAATTAATCAGGGCAGCATACCAGTCCATCAATATTTTGTCCACCATGCCACCTCAAACCGAATCAGTGGTAATCAAAACATCCTTGGTCCTTCTGCAGTAGGCACTGCCCAGTCCCAACTGCCAGGCCAGGTCCCCTCACAAAGAGAACACAATCCACCCATGATCTGTTTTGGCCTATTGAGTTACCGTAAGTGAAGTACAGTTTGAGTCCTGTTGCACCGATGAGAATTAACGAGGCCGGAACTGTTCAGGGCTGCGTGCGTTCCCTTCTGGAGTGGGCCTCTCCTGGCAGTTTGGGATGGACAGTTCCAATGAGGAGCAGGGTGAATTCTTATTTGTATAAGATAGCCTCTGTTTAGGATGCACAGTGGGCTTAAAATGATAGTGAAATCCTACCAAGAGCATTTGCTAGTAATTTGCAAGCAGCCCTCTCGTCGCCTTTTGTGTGTTTGAAGTAACTCCCTACGTGACCAAGGGTTTGCCCAAACTTGAGTCCTTTGCTCACTGTGCAATGGGACCTGAGCCATAACACACTGGCTAGGTCTAAAAGGTGGAAACCAGTCTGGGGTTGCTAGTGTGTTCGCCTGGAGCGAGCTGTGCATGGCAGGTCAGAGTGGACATTTCCCGCAGGGGCGGTTCTAATGTACTTAAGGTCAGGCCTCTGTCTAGCGAGGTACTGTGGGCAAAAGCGATGGGTTGGAGAGGTACGTCTAGCGACTACCAGTGGTTTCGACTATTTGTAAGCATTCGTCCCACCGCCTGTTGTTTGTCTCTCTTCAGTGTGGCGGGCAGGATTTATAGTGGTAAATTGGCTGCTACTCCCAGAATGCCTAGTTATTCTGCCAAATAGGTATTTCTTTTGGATTGCACAATATTTGTAGCACTTTTCAGTTGCACATTTTATAGTTGCCCTGTAAATAAAAATCCTCCATTGTTAATTAAGGATACCCCATTCCTTCACCCTGATGCACATTTCCTGAACTGTGCTATAAAGTGACTTTATGACGCATTTCTAGAAGTCATAATAAGTTCGTTGCTTTGCAGGAGTGAAAGATACGAGAAATGCAATAAATCAATATGTTAACAAACAAAAGGCAGCCAGTACTTCGTGTGCCTTCTGTGATGAGATTTGAAGTACTGGAGCGAGACTTTCAGATGATAAATGGTATTGCCATGTTATGCGTCCGCGCACTTTTCAGGAGTGTCTGGGTGGTTTTTCTGATCTATATCTAGCGCGTGTGTGCATGTGTATATATATATGAATGTGTGTGTGTGCGTGTATATATGTGTGTGTGTGTGTGTATATATATATATATATATATATATCTCTTCATCTCTGCGCAAAAATGGATTACTTCAGATATTTGAGTGTAGGCCCTTTCTTGATAGAGAGATGAAGTCTTTGAATTTTTAGGGGCGTGTTGTGGCATCGCCTCTAAAACCTGCACCACTGGCGTTTTGGCTGCACTCCAGAATACCACAAAACCCAGTGTATATGTATAATGTGTGTATATGTATATATGTATATATATATATGTGTGTATATGTGTATATATATATATATATATATATATATATGTGTAAATGTGTGTATATATGTATATATATGTGTGTGTATATATATGTGTGTGTATATGTGTATGTGTGTATATGTATATATCATGCATCAAGTACGTGGTCCTCCTCCACGACCGGTTGTACGATGGCACAAACTCCTCAAACACTGTCACTCGTGAGTTGTAAACTTATTTCTTTATTTTTCTGATCCGTCACCAATCAATGTGTTCCCAAAGGGTAACAACAATTCTTTAAAGTGCAATAAAAACAGCAAGCTGCATCAATCTCTCTCACCTCATGTTAGTGGTGGGTTGGCGTATAATTCTGCTTCCTATGGAGTGTGCCTGCCTTCCAATTAATGGAGGATTATTTTTTTCTTTCTAAAGAACATTGAAACCTCAGATATGATTATTTTATTTTTCTCACTGGAGCATTGTATATAGAAAGCAATGGTTTGTTTTGTTTTTGCACTATAGCACACTTTTTAATTTTTTTTTGTTCTTAACATGTGAGCCAGACCTTTTGGCGTAGCCAGTCCCTGTCTGACTTACAAGGGAAACTAACATATTTTTCGGCTCAACCCCTACAGTGCTACCAGAATTAATCAAGTGTACATAGACACATCATAGTTATTAAAAATAAAAATTCGCATACTTGACAGTGGCCTCGGCTTTTCCAGCATGTAATAACTCAGTGACCTGCAGGTGACATTGTGCTAACCATTGGTATAAATACATCTACACTTCTTTTAAGACCCCCCCTCCCCACCCTTTAACCCTCCCCCAGCCTGTTTTGTGTTAGCAGCTTCAAAGTACTGGATAGGAAACGGTCAATTCCACGAAATTTCCAATCCTTAAGTAAGGTAGGCAATTGATATGATAGAATTATGATTGATGTCAAAACTGAAAAATGTATCTTTAATTCAGACAGCTGCAATACATGTTGTCATCTTTGTGCTTGAGTTAAACTTAGGTGTGGGTGTGTTAGTGGGTCGTCCCAGGATGAGTTGATTGGATTTTCCAAGCTTGATCCTGCAGAGTACGGGTCTTTGCCTAGAATTGCCTAATACGTAAATTGTGGGTCGGCTCCTGGGTCAGAGAGGGGACCCCCTTTTGTTCTGGCTCCCCTCAAGTCACTAGGAGGGAGAACATACATCAGAAGAGAAGAAAATCCCTATACAGAGCTTCCAACCCAATACCTCTGCATCCCAGAATTCACGAGGAGTAGCCTTTCAGATTCTTGATGCCTAAAACCAGCTCCTGAGGGCGAGTTTAGTGTGGTTACTTTGTTGTAGAAGCTGTGCTGGGTTATTTTAGGGTCGGTTAGTAATTGTATATTGTTAGAAGGCGGTTCTGACACTATGGGCAGCCCGGATTTTTCGCTTTTTGAGCACCTAATTGTTGAGCTTTTACTCTGGGGGAGCCTCATAAGTTGGGACTCACCCACAGTGAACTCAGGACGTAAGAGACTGCATGGGGATTTTACTGGTGTTCCCCTGGCTTGACCAGGCCACTGCGCAGCAGCTGGAGTAAGGGACACCGGGCTGGTTACATGGAGACACGTGTACATGCGTGTGCACACGTGTACGGGCTGCGCAGGGGAGATTCCTGGCGTGCGAAGTCCAGGAGCAGCTACAAAGGGAATGGTGTGGCAGGACTTATGCAGTATTGGGTGGTGACATGGAATAGGCTTTATACACTGAAAAGAAACATGCCAGGCAAAGTCAGTGTGTTTTACTGTGTTTTCACTTCATTATTCCCCTATAGGGATGTGGGGCCCATGGCTAGATTAACTTCTGTTAGGCCTACAGATTCCAGACACGCACTTAAGTCCAATGTAGCGAATGTGAAAATAAGTATTCTGCAGAGTCCAAAGTCATATTTGTACTGCTTTTGGGTCATCCAGAACTCTCATATTTCTCTGAACCAGCCATGACCAGACCCAGGCTGAGGGCTGACCTCAGCTGGATGGATAGATAACCTTTCTTCCACAAGCGAGGGCCTCCTCTCCATGAAGAGATGATGGGTGGGGCTACAGACTCATCCATCACTAGGTGCCAGGCACCAGGCTGCACCAAGGAGGGAAGGAGTTGGGTTTCAGAGGCCATGTGGCCAGAGACACTGGCCAACGCCATTTTTAACACAGAGGCTGGACAAGGAGGGAGCAGGGGCAGGAAAGTGATGTGTCGCTGTTTGATAGGACCAACAGGGACTTCCTGCCAGCCCCCTACTCAACTTTTAAAAAGTGCTTGCACAGGAAGAGAAGCTCTCTCTGGGGTGTGGTCTGCTGAGGCTGAAGGTTCTGGAGCCTGGCGCAATGGGCAGTTGGAAGGAGAAACCGCCTGACTGCCCCCAGGACCCTAACAGCACCAGAAGAAGAGCCCAGGACCGGTGCGCAGGAGCAGTGGCCTCTGCGCAGGGAGAAGAGAGGCCAGGGAGGAGAGCCAGGCGAAAGGCTGGCGCATGGAGCCAGTGAAGACAGCACCCTGCTGAATCAGAGACCCCGAGGGCGGAGGAGAGTGTTCCCAGTGGCTGGGGCTGATAGAGGAGCATGAAGCGCCCCATAATGCCTAGCCAGGCATTTGGAAATCTGCCGTTTTGGTGCTTTGTGGCCCCCAGAGGAGGGGGGTCACCCTCACTTGTGAAAAGGTGCTGGGGAGCTGCTAGAGAATCGCAGTCTCTTTCCCCCCCCCCCCCCCCCCTCCCCCCCAGCACAAAGTAATCTGCCGTTTTGGTGCCTGGTGGCCCCCAGAGGAGGGGGTCACCCTTGTGTGAAAAGGGGTGCAGGGGGGCTGCAGGAGCACCGCAGCCTCCCCCAGCATAAAGAAGAACAGTCCACCCATAAGTTTCACGGGGCACCTGGAAGAATAACCCCTCAAGGGCTCAGCCAGCCTTTAACCCCTTCTAGGCTGGAACTTATGTTCTACAGCTGAGGGTGTACTATGAAGTGCATCATGGAGTGAAGGGCTGAGTTGGGGATGTCTGGAGAAGGGCATCCCCTGGAGGTGAAGTGGTGTAATTGCACCGAAATGCATTTACTATTGGTTATTTCTTTTTAGGTGGACTGAAAGTCACATGTGTAAAGTGAAGTACCTGTGTAAAGTGATGTTAAGCTAAATGGAGTTATGTTGCTGGACCTTCCTGCTAGGGGGTCTGGCTGTATTTACGTAATCCTATGCTTTTACCTTTGATTCCTTTTAAAGTGAAGAGGCGCACTGCAGGAGAAGTGTAGTTGCCAGGAGTACTTCTTTTGAAGGGACTGTAAGTCACATGTGTAAGGAGATGTCATAAGCCAAGTGGGGTTATGTTGCCAGACAGTCCTGCTAGGGTGTCTGGCTGTATATGCGCAATCCTGTGATTTCATCTGTGATGCCTTTAGGGGCTGTAATTGCAATGTATTCAAATGATCAACCAAGGTGATGAGTACTGTCATTCTAAAGTGTGCGTAAACATGGATTCTTGCTGCTGCGCATTGGTGAAGACCCCAGACTGCTAGCCCTTAAGATATAGAGGTGCATACTTTATGGTCAGTAGGAGATGCTCAGTCAGGGTCATGTGTCACCAAGGCAGGTTTACCCCTTTTTAATGCTTGTTGAGGTAATGGGGTGGGTCGCCACTGGGATGGTGCCAGTGCGCAGGGCCCTCGCTCCAGGTCATGTTCAACTATCTGCATTGGGGGCAAGTTGATGTGCATACATGGGAATGGTTGTACTAGACCCCACCCCCCTTTGCGGGAGGAGTGGAGATGTTATGCAATGTCACAAAGTAATTCCAACAGCTTATGTTTATTTGTAAATTGGTGCATATTATTGAGTAGTGTGTGTGTGTGTTTAATAAATGTACTCTTACTTTTATAAAGCAAAGTACAGACTGGACAATCAATTATTGAGTGTTATTTTTGTGCACCTGCAAATGGCGATTACTAGCCCACACCACCTCCCTTGAGTAAGCCTCAGACTGCTCTGCAACGCTACCCTCTGAGAGTCAGGCGCTACAATTGGGTGTTTGGTTCCCAGTGAAGGACAAATGTAGTCATGTTATTTGTGCAGGCCTCACAGATGCTGCCTCGTTTTCCAACATATATGTTTCTACTTATTTATGTAGTATTTGTGTAGCATGAACCTACCCAAAAGGCACAAGAGCCCTTTACATGGCCAAAGGCAAAGATTCAGTCACTGAATGATTTGAAGGGTAGCAAGACTCTGTGACTAGAATACATAGGACATATTCTAAAAGGTAAGTTGCACCTTTTTAGTAAGTTTACGCTTTGTAATACTTTTACTACTTATGGTAATCACAGATTCGGAGTGTAAAATTATTACAAAAGTGGAAGTTGCATGTCATCACCCACATAATAATGCGGTGGACTTACTTTTGTGTAGGTGGGGGTGGTATCCCTCCCTAAACTCCCCACAGATCCTCCCTAAATCCCTCTTGTTCCTACCTAATCCCACCCATGTTAGTAGCAAGTTTGCCCCTTTTCCCACTCCCTCCCCTGTCTCTCCCTTATGTACCACTATAATTTATACTTACCTGTGCAGAGGCTCCGCAGTCGGGGCAGAAATTTACGCATATATAAGTATAGGCAAAACGTATATTTTGTTGTACGTTTTGTAGTACTTCCAAATGTACTACAGAGTGCACTTTGAGAATAAGGCCATGGTGTTTTTTTAAAGAGATGTCATAAGTGGTTTAGAGGGAGATTGGGGCGATAATCATTGATGCGAGGATATCATTCCAGATAAGGATGCAAAAGTGGAGAAGGGAACAGCCCGTTTGCACTCCTTCTGTACTAGTTCTGTATCTTCAGCACTCATGTTTGTTAAAGCAATAATGCTTCTTTCTCTTTTGTACCAGTTTCCCTGTTGCTTTCCAGGGCTAACTCCCCATGCACCACTGAGGTGTTGTCAAGTCAAGTCTTGAGGAAGTTTCTTCAAAGATGGGTCAAAAGCCAGTCGGGCAGAGGAGGGAATCTTCTTCATCACATTTTGGGTCCTTGGGTACTGCATTCTGTACCTAACTCTAGCCACGGCTTTATCCTTGCATCAACTTTAACTCTATTCAGGCTTCCCCTCTACATACTTACTGTTACATCATAATTCTCTCCCAGCATTCCAGACATCAGTTCAGAGATACAGGGAATGGTGATGTACAGGATACTACACATGCCTCAGTGCGTTGTCGGTTGCCTGCCTGCCTCCTGGCGAGCCCCAAGCGCTCTGCTCATCCTCTCTGCCCAGCCTCGGTCTTCCATTCTGTATCACAGCATCTTATCTCTAGCCAGCCTGCACCTCTCTTGTCCTGACCCAGCATGCCCTTCTCTCACCAGTCCTTCCTCCACTTCTCATTCATGCATGCAATATCCTAGTACCACTAGGCGATGATAAGGGTGTAGTGCAGGTTATAGGAGTGGCAAGGCTAATGCAGCGTTAGCACCCAAGTTACAACCAGGCTCATCCCATCCAGCCTATGTTAGTTCAGGTTATGGAAGAATTAAAGTAATGCTCAGAATTTCTATAATGCAGCAACGTGAACCAACGTGAAACAAACTGCTTGTCTCATTGAGATATCTGTCTATATCTAGTTAGATGTATGTATCCCTGAAGAAAACATCTTTTCAAACGTTTGTCTAGCACAACAAGCTGTTGTAGATTTATCAGACTTGGTAAATGATCTTCAATCCGAGTAGGGTTTCTATCATTGGTGACGAATGCAGTTCTGCCTGATCGGATGGCACAGTTTTCCAGAATACTTCTGCGTCATAGAAGTAATAACATCAATGGGTTTGTGTTAGCTATTTGCGTTATTAGGTGAGTTCTCCATGCGGAGGTCTCTGTGGCACATACCAAGGGTGTGTCAATTCCATATACTGAACCACTTTGTGCTGTTGTTTCTGTTCTGGACTTGTTCATTTTTGGGACATCCTGCCACATAATCCCGCTGATTTGCAGAGGGTTTGGCGTTACCCATTAAAGTCTTTTTGGCTTCATGTGGCAATGCTTTGTTGCTCCCTCCGTCGTCATAGCCGTGGCTTCCAGTGCCACCTGAGGGTACTTGCTTTTTTAAAGCACAACTGTTTTATTTTAAGAAATAGCTGCCAAACTGCCCTCTTAAAATGTTGGGTGAGTAGTGTTTGCTTGTCCCCTCTTCGTGCATCCGTATATCCGTATCTTCAGTTGCCCTAAACCGCAGCCGCCTCCAATCCATTGCTTCTGCTTTACTTTCCATATGTGTCCTCTCAGCCCCTTCTCCCCCCTCCGCACCATTTCCCTGTGTCTTCCTTTTTGCTGCGGTTCGCCCCTACGCTTTAATCGTGATAGCGGTCCATAAAGACATGAGAGGTGTACTGTGGGGTCAGAATGGCAATAAGTGCATTGGGTGTTTGCAAGACGTTATCAGCGCTGTCAGACTCAAAATTGTTCCATTTTAACTTATCATCTTCACTGATGTAAAAGTGAAGCAAGCCAGTCATGAGAAGTGGCAGAGACCCCTGCCACGGCTCTCACCTGATGGATCCAAAGAATATGACCTGCTGTGTCGGACGCGCCAGAGAAGCCCAACAGGACTACCTAACCAATACGCCCATTTTAAAGAAAAATATGTAACACAAACTTAGTTGTCTCATGCCTTGGTTGAGAAGCAGATTGCTTGGGGGGTTAGGATATGAAGGTGGCTAGAAGCTGACAAATGACCATCGTTTTCTGTACAGTAGAGTAGCCAATGGAAGGGCAGCTATCTATTGCCTCAATAACTTTTTGGCACCAGGTGGTCCAGGTTGGGTTTCTTCATACACTGCTTGTTTTAGATGGGACTGCTCCTACACTCGATGATGCATCAATGAAAGGGGGTAGGAATGAGCGGGTGTGTGAAAAGCAGTCAGGAGCTGGGTCGAGGGCTAGAGCATTGCCCTTCGGAATCCTCCAGAGAGAGCATAAACATCTGAGGGGGGGATGAACGGAATGCAGATGAGGTGGAAGTGACCTAACTCGTGCATTGTACAGTTGTACATCATGTTCTCCTGGTGTAAGGGGAGGATGAGTGTGTAGCGTTGGATCTGGGGAATGCACTTTGCTTGCAAGGTTAATTTAGAGTACAGGTAACGTGGTGTGCTCTAACGCTTGGTCACATACCACCCTGCAGCTGATGCTTGTTTACCTGACTTCAGTTTCTCTGTGGTGTATGAAATCATTGCCATTTTACAGACCCCGTAAGACTCCACGAAAGGCCTACTGCCTTCGTACTGTTGTCTCCAAAAGGACAAAACAGAGCAATCTATTCTCTTTCTTGCAACTCCTAAGGCAGTGCTGCTGATTCACAAGGATGAAGGATTCAAAATTGGCCTTCCTTCCCCCAAAAAATGATCACCACTAGGGACAGTGTTTCAGCCTTAATGGTCATTGTTATGAACGCCAGACGAAAAGCTGTGGGTATTCCCTCTCTCTGAGACAGCTCACAGAGTTAAGACGGCAAGGGTATGAGAGACTGAACGCACATGCTGTCCACCTGCCAAAGGGCTCTGCTGGTTTCCAGGATTGTCCACAATTCTTGATCTGATTATCTTTCTTATGGCCTGCCTTTATTCCCCACCCAGACTGTCAAAACCACTTCTGTTGTTTATTTTGCAGTTTTATATAGTGCAAACTCGACCCGAAAGTATTGGAGCGCTTTACATGAGCACCAGTTACGTTGCACAAGGATGCATTCATTTTTTGGTAGACGTGGGGAGATTAAGTGATTTGCCCAGAATCACAGGATGTTGAGCCAATGCAGAGACTCGGACCTGGGTCCCCAGTTCCAAAGTCGGCAACGCCCATGCCTCATGGGTTGGGAATTCTAACTCATGCAATCAACCTCGTGCACAGTGTGGTGCTTCCGATACACGGGGAGATACTCTTCTTCCTACTGAGCTGAAAAGTAATCATCTCAAACATTCCACCACACTCATGAAAGGTGGCAGTAAGAGGTCTGTGCTGCAGGGCTGCCCCCACTTATGGTAGGGAGAGGAATTGAATTGTCCCCCACATACACACTTCCCTGCCATTGGGCGTCCCCAGACTCCTCCATGCCCCCTCTACCATTCACAGATTCTGATGGTTTGTCTACTTTTACATCTTCAGGAACATCCATAAAGCACTGTTAGTTCTCCTTTCGCTGTAATCCACACTCACCTATGTTATGGCAGCTTTGGAAGCGTTTTAAGAAGACTGCGTTGAGGGACCATTCCAAAACAGTGCGTTTGTATCCTTTTAGTGCATTCCGATGTCAGCCCAACAGCTAGGACCTTCTTATTTAATCTGCACAAATCCGTCCATCGAGTCGCTCCATCAGAGCGAGAAACCACTTGAGCCACAAACACCACAATATGTTTTGTGCGTGTGCTGCTCAGGGCAGAATTTACTATTATAAATCGTATTGCCCGGACACGTCTACCTGGCATCTTCCCAAGAAACTATGATCTTCCAATAAAGAACAGGGCTTGGGGAGGGCACAGAGGAGTAGCATCAGTTTTGTCAGATTCCAGCTCTATCTCAAAGAAGGCTTTTATCATTGGGAAATATATATTTAAGCTGATGACAAAATCATATGACCTAGAAAGAATGCATGCCACCATCATGCACAGACCCCCTTGTCAGCAACATTGCCATTCCAGACAAGCTCTGCAGTAACCTAAAACAAGTTAAAGACGGAAGTGAGGGCCTCCCTCCGGACCCTTACTGGAACACACTGAGAGGTGTCGAACAAACACTATAATCCCAGGACAAGATCTCTGACCCCCTGGACGTAGCTCACAGCAAAGGTTCAGTGACGGGTGTCCTTGATAGTGTGCGGCTCCCAGCCCATCCAAGAAATTTGGTCCCAGATGGTTCACAGATCATTTCCATGTAACGGAAGATCAGGGAGGAGTGCTGGAGTGAAAATTGAAGACCCTACTGAGCTTATGGTTCGCAGCGGTGGATCTAAAACAGCGCCGTGCTAGAGCTACAAAGTCCACTTCTAGTCTAACTCGCTGCTGCAGAATATTCAACATTGATCTTTTCAAGATTTACAACTGGTGACTACTCAATAAGTACAGTGTGCCACATCTCCCTGTCCCAATCTGCGCAACAGTCTACACAATTCACCCTAACGTTCAATGATTCTGTACTCCCAACAGTTTTGATCCATTCACAGAAGAAGCGTGCTTTGCACCTTTCCTCAAGCCCATCAGGCACGTTATGTCACATAGATCGACTCGCCTTTAAAGACATTATTGCCTAAAAAGGAAATCTGCAGTGCAAGGGTACTAAACCTCATACTGCTCACACTGGCGTCCTTCATCACCAGTGAAAACATCTGTCAACCAGTGTTGTCTATCCAAAGCTGAAACATGCAGTTGTCACCCCTCTGCTAAAAATAATACATGCCTTGAGATCTTGGCCTCCTACGTGATAGTGTAGCCATTTAATTGCATTGGAAAATCACTGGAAACCTTAATGAACAAGTGCTTACAGCGAGGACTGGCTGGTCTTCCAAACTCGTTGTGGCATTACACTTGAAATATAGGTAAATGCTTCATCCCTAGACATCCAAGCAACCTTTTATATGTAAACTGTTTCTAGGCTATGCATTTAACATCCCCTGATGTGCAGTGGTCTGAGCCCAGCACAGTAATCTAAATGTGGCCATGAAGCCATTGTCACTCACAGCTACCCACATGTGTGATGCTCCTTAGGCACTGAAGTTCTACTTATCTATCTGAATTGAGGTACCCACTTATCTGTATGAGGCTGCAAGGGACTAAGGGTAGACTTTAGCACCACAAACCCCAATATTCTTCCATCCCGAGTTGACTTTCTTGGCCCTAGGTGGGTAAACTGTGAGGGCTTTTTCTAGACCTCAAGCTTGGTACAGGTTTGGGCTGTGGTAACATCCTAATGTCTTATGCTGGTCCTAACTTGCTTCAACTCTTCTTCAAAACGGTATTTATCTTACATTTACCTTGAGACAGCGTTCAATAATGACCTTGTGTCCCCCCCACAGATGAGTCTTCTTTCACATTGAATCCAGAAATCTTGGTGATCTTTGTTATCATAAAATCCCTGCTTGACGCTATTCAATGTGTCTCCCAATAAAAACAAAACCCCAGCAGCCCTTGCTGCATAGATTTATTGTGGCCTACCACCATCAATATGTCTACCCTGCTGGCAGACGAGCATTAGCCGAGCCTGGGGTAGGTTGCACGCTGTCCTCGGAGATCTTGCACTAAGGTATATTACATACCCTCATGCACTGGGAATGGCACAGCACTAGGTGACACATGTACCTCTGACAGTTCTTTTGAGTAGTTTAGTTGTTTGACATTTCACGGTCCTGATGATTTGCCTCGATCCTTTGTGACATTATGGGCGAGAAACATGTTGACCACCACTTGTGCTTAGAGCTAATGTGGATCATTATATCCACTCTGGCCTACATTTGTTTTTAATATAACCAAGGGTTCCACACATTAAATATTGACTTAATTACCCTTCAAGATTTTTTTTACCCCACCACTCTACTCACTCACTACACCCTCACATTACACCTCGTACTTCACTACAGCAGCTTAAGAGAACTCCGTCAAAGATCCCCCCTGCGGGACCCGTTGGGCATTGCAGTGCCAGCCCAACGAGGAGCTACCCGATGATGAAGCAGGACCCCCTTGGGGTGTGTGAGGGCTCTTGCTCCTGATGGATCATATCCCCTGACTGGAACCCTCAGGCTCTTCCGACCTTCCCTCACTATAGGAACTGCACACCTCGATGCATACCTACCCTGCTGTTCCACCACTGGTTGCCGATCCAAAAACGTTTTCAAGTAGGACTCCATGCATTTAAATCCTTATATTGCTGCACCAAAGGCTAGCTCTTCCAGGTTTTTCAGCCTTTTCTGTTACCTGTATTGAAAGGCCTCTATCCTTTAACTACCTCTCCACTTATGAAGGTGGATAGTTATAATTTGGAGGAAGATCTCTGCGTATCCTCTGCATGTGCAAGGGTTGACCCGCTGGAGCATTCTTCCACAGCACATAAGGTTTGAAACAGACTTCTGAGATTCCGCAAACAAGAACAGACACTCTTTTCCATGCCACCTACAGACTCCTAGCTGTCCTGATCTCTGCGATAAATGGACCTTTGACATAACTAGCCGGTTACCCCCAAACCTCCGCAGACCATCAGGCAGCAGCTATGCAGCAAGCACAAAGTGCTGGCATTTACATGGACTTGCTGACCCTGTCAGTTTGTTCGTGTCGCAAGGGTGCCAATTTAGCGGACGGCCATAATGTCACTTGCCTTATACCTATCCCTTCCTGTTTGCTGCTGTAGGGCTCAAAAGGAACTGGTAAGAAATCAGGGCTCTTGCATACTGTTTTTACTTTTCTTGACATTTCTTACGTGATCCCCATTGCGTGTGTTAACAAAGGTGCCACAGGACATTAGGAAAGAGCAGGACAAGAGAATTAGCTGCAAACTCTTGAATTATTTAGCAACACCCGTTCGCGACTGCCTTCCCCTGCTAGACTCTTCGCTCATACTTTTCACTCTCGACCTCACAAAGTTGCCTGAGGCAGCTGCAGAGGAATATTTAGTCGTTTGCAAAAACAATAAATATGTACATCCATGACTCTTGGGTTGGGCTATGCCCCAGCGGTTTCAGTGTGCCTTGTTTGTATGGCAAGCCGGCTAGATTGTTTGATGTGTACTTTGTTCTTGTGTTATGCATGTTTTGTTTTCCTAAAGAAGTACAGTGTCTTATGACCGAAGTGGCTGCTGATGCAGTTTCCGGGATCCAATGCTGTCGTCTTAGTACACTACCTCTCACCCTTTAAAGACCTGAGGGACAGGCAGCCAAGGGAACTTGGGCCCAAATTGGACTCAAATGGTGCCCTCCTTTGCACAGGGAAATGGTCATCCAATGTACAGTGCGGTTAGTGCAGATTAAAATGCTTCCTAGAGCCTGTCATTGCAGATCCAGCCTGTTCGTGATAGTGCAGAGCACTCAAACTGCTTGTGTTCACTGTCTTCTTGAGGACAGGACTTTGTATCACACCATCTGAGGGTGTTTTGCACTTTTCTCATTTTGGTAATTCGTGTGAATGAAAGCTTTAGCACATTTATAAGGTGCCCACCACCTTTTGCATGGTCACTTGGCACTTATCACGCAAACTGTCTAAAAGAAGTAGGTTTTAGAGCTACCTTAAAGCTTAAAAGTGTGACCTGTCCCGAAGTTGGAGGAGAGCAAGTTCCAGACGATCGGGCCGACCACAGAAAAGGCTCTGCCCCACTAGTTTTCATTTTGGCTCCTGGGACTGCCAGGAGGGTTTGTTCCTCCCTTCCCAGGTTGTAAGATGGTGATTAGTGATGGATGTGTTGGCCAAGCGAGACAGGACTTTGGTAGTAGGAGCACTTGCACCGTTTTTTCAGAACTCTGTCCGGAGGTCGAGAACAAACCTGACTCTTTGTTGGCTATCTTGGGTGCACATGATGACCTTGATCGCTCCAAATTCATGATAGCCCTGTACACATTGGGCTAGAGGATGGCTAGATGGGATGGATCCTGCAAAGGGGAAGCCATCATGTCCCCTTTCTGGAGAGGTGGCGACTAGGACTGTGGTGATATCAGTCTTGAATGTCAGCTTGGTGAGATGCTTAGTCTATGATGGTCGACGTGGTGGTATACCTAGTCCATGCAGGTTTGCGTACTGGGGTGCCAGATTGAATGGGGGAGTTGATGTGGGTGATTGGGGTTTGCACTGCTTGATTGCAGATAAGGAAATAATCTTCCCTTTCATTGCAGCTTTCACCATTTTTGAAGATGTATGTATGTGTATCTATCTATATCTATATATACATTAGCAAGTATTGAAGGCGTAAGCTGAAGTGCGTTTATATGCAATTTAATAAAAATGCATTTGATCCCGAAAGAGTGCTCCGTAGCTTAACTTTGGGACAATTTGTGCATGTAGCGTGGGTCCACCCCCACGATACGGCTGCATCCGTCCTTAGTGCAGCAAATTGCTTGGTGGAACCTGTGAAAGGGATCTTTAAAGGCACCTCCATTGACTTTGCTCAGCAGTTATTGAACTTCTGGATGAACAGCCATTTGACCGACTCTTGCGGATGGAGCCTTATGGACTCTGAAATACAGCTGTGATGAGGGGCACAGCCATCATTGGAACAATACAGCCTTGGGTATATGTGGCATGCAGTGGATTGAGGGCTGCGTGATATGGGCCATATATTGAAGAATTGGATCACAAGCACCGCAGCTTTATGCACCCATTCAAGGTTGAGTTTATTAACCATCTAAGACTGTAATGGCGACGGTTAACACAACGCTGGATGTTACCATCTGCATTTATAGAGCACAAAACTATCATGTGTTGGCCGTCAGAGACATTGTATCAAAAGTGAGATGGCTGCAGTCCCATTTCACTTGCCACATTTAATTATCCAATGGGAGTGAAGGAACTCAACTTTAAAAGTCACATATGCTGGGCTGTTTTTGTATTAGCAAGTACTGAAGAAAGCGCTCCCGAAACACGTTTGCTTGCAGTTTAATGAAATGCATTTGACCCAGAGAGAGTGCTCCATAACTTCCAGGGAGGGAGGGAGGGAGGGACGGACGGACGGAGGGAGGGATATATATATATATTAGTTATAGTTAGGACTGTGTTTCCATAGGAAATCTCAAAATTCTATTTTGAATTACTTTGGCGCCGGTTGACGAATCTTTGCGAAATTTTCAAAACGAATGGGGCGCTCAGCTCCTACCCTGAAAATCTCAGGGGGGATTCGTCAAGCGGGGGCCGAGAAAAAAGGGGGTCCCAAAACGCGTTTTCCCCATGCATTTTCCCATAGGACCTTTAGTCGAAGGTACAGCCCGAACGGCTGAACAGAATTACTTGAAATTTGGCAGAGAGGTAGTCCTCAGGTCAGGGATGTGCCTTTTGCATATATGGAGTCAATCTGTTTAGTAGTTCCTGAGAAAATTGCAGTTAAAATACATATCTATAGCGCGCACCGTGTTTTCAGTGCGAGAGTGGAAAAGGAAGGTGGCGAACGTGAAAAGGGGGCAGGGTAGAGAGTTCCTGACCCCCTAGCCTTTGTCAGGGGGTCCCTGAAGGACCCCGAAGGCAGAAAAAAACACTGAATTTTATTATTTTTTTTAAATAGCGGGGGTGCGCGCACGGTGAAAAACCATTAAAAAAAAAAATTTAAAACGTCGTTTATTGAAAAATAAATATATAAAAAAAATAATAATACATACATAACTTAGCATTTAAAAAACCGTACAAATTCACTGAAAAAACCTTAGGTTTCACACACGTTATAGTTGGGTGGATATTTCACTCGTAAAAAACCAATGAAATTCCACCGTTATAGTTAGTTCAGATAACTATAACTCGCGCGACCGCCACTCTATCACAAGGATGATGTCATCAGTGATGTCAAGAGTGATGCCACTAACCATGTCATGAGTGATGTAATATGTGACGTCATGAGCAGAGGATTGCGGGCGCGCGAGTTATAGTTATCTGAACTAACTATAACGGTGGAATTTCATTGGTTTTTTACGAGTGAAATATCCACCTAACTATAACCTGTGTGAAACCTATGGTTTTTTAAGTGAATATATATATGTGTGTGAATATATGATTTAGTTTTCCTCATGGTCTCCTCATTGTTTGTCACTTGAAAACTCAATATAGTGATTGTTAAATTGAGTGGTGGCAGAGTTAAGCTTTAGAGCCTCTCTTGACTACAGTGGCCAAAGATTTTCACATCTAGCGGACACAGGAGCCAACTCTTCTAGAATAGAATCTTCTATTTGTGCTCACTAGAAATAGCCTAGACCGGCTTCTGAAGTCACGCTTGAGCCCACTAAAGATTATATAGCTGGTTGCAAAAGATAAACGAGGATGTCGGAAGACAAGTTTTATTCATTTTATTTAGCACGGTTATTTAGTGTGTAGATGTTGTAAAAGCATCAGAGAGCTTTACAAAGAACGCTGTGTAGACTGCACAGGAGGAAATAATTAATATGCCTAATATGGAGTCCATCGAAACAGAATAACACGATACAGTATATAATTACAATACATTAATAAAATGGCAACTATTCTTAGTCCTAGCCTGGTACCCTCATGAACCTTTCGTGTCGTAGGTAATAGCAAGCATGACTTGTGTGTACTGAAGCCTGCTTTTGTTGTTCTTCAATAAGCTGCATGTGCTGATGACATTACACTACAACTAAGTGTTCTGCCATACAGATCCATGTTGGTGCCCAAGAGGCAAGGGATGAATTGGGTAGGGACTCTGGGAGAGGCAAAGTGGAAAGGAGTGGCCCTGGAAGGGCCTTAGAATGGGTGGGGTTTTGCACAAAGTATACAGTGATTGAGAGAGGATGAATAAGAGAGGAGAAACTCAAACGTAGATCTTTTGTGATTGTTGACAATGTATTCTTAATCTCCGCTTGATGGTGACTTAAGAGATCCTGTGGTATTTCCTCTCTGTGCCAAGAATAAGGGTAGGCGGAACTCGTGGAGTTTCACTCCACGGAGTTGCCTCCAAACTCTGCAAGATTCCATGGGGTTTTGCTTAATTTTGACACATCGTGCTGATTTTGAGCACTGGGAGCTTGTTCACTATGCAAAATCAGTGGAAACTGCACCCTGCGGCGCTCCAGAGGGTGCTGCTTCTTTGCTGCGGCTTGAGTAGATTTTTCTGCTTGAGCGGCAGCTTTCTTAATGTGAGCCATAGCGACCTGCAGCGACAGCCCGCGTTGAGAAATCTCTCCACGACGTTCTAGCAATCGAAAATCGCACTAGGGGGGAACACAAATTCTTGCCCGCCAACTTAACGTTGCCAAACAGAGTGTGAGAAAAAACTGCCAGTTTTGCCAGAATTACACGCTCCAAACGAAGTGGGTAAAACTCCGCCGACAGAGCAAAATTTCTCCCCCCCCCCCCCCCCCCCCCCCCCTTCATATTGACCTCTGCCAGTGTGAATCTTTTTAGCGGCCTGTTTGTTTCTGGAAAATCATTCCATACTGCTATTTGATTGAAGAATTTTTACTGAAGTCTTTCCAGCCATATAGGCCAGGTTGCATGGGTCTCATATTTCATTGGTAACATTTTTCTGTTCTTTTGTCCTGTTCTGATCTTTCCCCGTCTGATGTCTGAGCACCCAGTCTTTTAACTCTTTGCACAAAGTATGTGGTGGTTCTTTGCAAAGTTCATCTGCTCTTGAGTTTAATCTCCCTCCTCCCATACAGCCTTTTTAACTATCTCTTTTTGTGTCCCTTATTTCAAATATCTTCTCCAATTGTGCCTACCCCATCAAACCCTTGGACCTTAAAGAATCCTGGCACATACCTGTCAACTTGAAGAACAATCTCACTGTGAGAGGTCGGGCCTTGAAGGGGGCGGGTCTCCTTCCGAGAGGCACTTTTGAAGCCCACCCCCCAAAAAAAGCTTGCTGCTGCCGATGTCCTGGGGTATTATCAAACCCCTTAATGGATTTCAGTAGTTCAAAGCCTTTAAGGTTTTCAGTGGTTTTCAGCTCATATTCCCTGCCACCATGTGATATCGGCTCCTCACCGGGTGGCCGTGTGGTGGGAGCCGATATCGTGTGTCAAACTGTGGCAATGTGTGAGTTGGCAGGTATGCTGGCATCACGTCTCCACTGTGTTGACACCGGCTGGCATGATACATTTCCTGCATTATTGATGCAACCACATGTTTGATTGTTGTCTGAAGTCGAGAATTTATTCATTTGGCACATCTTGCCTTGACTTGATTTTTTTATTAACTCTCCGCGAGTAAGCCTACGTAGAAGTGCTTGAACAAACTAAAATAGTTGCACCAGAACCAAGCAACACAGAGAGGGGCTTATTGGGCCCAAACACCACTTTAAGAAAATCCCTGTTACACAGGGTACGAGATGAGTTTTGCCTGAGTGCTAGGTATGTTTTAAAGGAAGCTCCTGTAACACTATAGGCACACTTTAGTAGCATGTGAGTAAGTCTAAGAGATGCTCTTGGGGAGGGGCTGGTGATGAGAAGGAGGACCAGGATGAGCATTAGAAAAAACAGTAGTGTTAAAAGTTTTTTAAAAAGTCCAAACAATGTTAATAAAAATAGTAATAATGAATTTTGTGAGAAATGACTCAGCAGGTTTAGGGAGCGTTGTGGGCAAGCTTTTTTTAGTCGTGCTTTGAAGCTCCCTAAACCTGTTTGTAGATTTAACAAAGGTAAGTTAAAGACTCAAAGTATTCTTTGTCAACTTTTAGTAGCTACACTTGAGCACAAGGTTCACACCTAGTGTTTGTTAGGGGCAGAAGGATCGCCAACTCTTAAAAGCATCAGCACTTCAATCAGTCAATCGAATAATCTTTATTAGATCATTTCCCAGATGATCATAAAAGACATACATGATTTAAAACACACATGGATTAATATAAAAACAGTTAAATATATATATAGTTTTGTTAAATGCAGCAATAAAAACAGAATGCACACCAGGCACAAAAGCCATAAAAAAGAACTGTTCCAAAAACGTGAGATAATGTAATGTAATATAATCGCAAAAGCCAGGACATAAAATATAAGTAGAATTGATTGATTCATTAATTCATTGTTTAGAATGACATTGCCTTTATAATGTATAAAATGCCCCTCAAAAAAAAAGCAAACAAAATAACCGGTATCTTGGTCATTTATCTGCTGTAAGAATAGCAAAGCAGCATTGCATGTAATAAATATGTGCCTGCGCAACAGAGGCATCAGCACTTAAATAGCTAAGAATGTTAAAGGCAAACCAGGTTTATAAACATGCAAATGTGTTGTGTAGTTTCCTCAAAACTATTCAAAGCAAAGTAGGTACCCATTCTATTCTAATAGAGTGGGAACTACTGTCTATGGAACTCAGTACAGGTATGCGGAAAATAATAAAATATCAGTTTCTATGGGAGTTTTCAGCATGTCCTGGGCCAGAATAAGGGCAACCTACAAATGCCTTGTGACTTGTAGTGTTATGTGAGTTGACAAAGCTGCCTTCAGACTTGGTCTCTTTTCTGGAGTTCGAAGCGGTGAGCTAGGCCCCATGGCTTAACCCAAGGACTGTTCCATAAGTTCTGGTCCCCTTGGTGAAGAATTGGCACAAGGTTCAGGCAGCAGAAGCTAGCTATTGACCGGCTGTATCAGTAGATGATATTAAAAGATGCTCCTAACCTGGCTATTGCAGTATTTGGTTTTGTGAATCTTCTTGGTCTACCAGGCTCCCAAGCAACCTGGAACTTTGGACAAGACGGCAGACAAGGCCTGTCATTATTTTTTCCAAGTCCACATCAAAAACATCCACCAGGTACATAGACAAAGGCCCACTGCATCACTTTCTTTGTATTTTGGATACCTTCTTCAGTTTTGAAGTGTAAGCGATACTTTCGTTGTTTCCTAAATACTTCCAGAAACCCAAATTCCTCTTCCGGAGAGCCAAATTCTCTTCATCAGAGGGGAGCCTTCAACCAACAGTGGCTGGTTTTGAGAAGAGCAAGAAGCCTCTTCCTTTCCCTGCCACCGTCGGTGAACCTCCAAGCAGATACGTGTGTGAGCCGCATTTGTTAAACCAATATCTGCAGAGTAGACCATAGTGGAGACTTGGTTGATATTTTTAGGTCCTATCACCTTATTCGTGCAGATAGAATGCTCTAGCTGGTGCTCCTCTGATCTGCTGATCGACTCTGACTCAGTAGTGTCTCCTCCATGTCCAGAGGGAAAAGAGTAATTTTCCACCTCCTGGGTAGCGCGTCAAGCATTGGGATGATCAGTCTCAGTGACCCATAACCTTCCGTCCTCCTGTCCACAGCCGTGGATCTAACCTCTCTTCAATGTCTTAAAAAAAAATTGACAGGCTACCTAGCTGTAGGTTCAAGAGAGAAGTGCCAAGATTAAGAATTGGGGTAAACCCATGTTATGCGGATAACGGAGTAAAAAGATCTATGATAGACAGTAAGGGAAAATGCACTTTAGGAACAACATGATATCCTACATATATCACTGGATTGCCAGAAGGTTTTAGAGTTATGAAGAAAGTTTTTATGTCCAATTTTTAAAATGTATGATATTAAAATCAGTGCGCAAGCAGTAAACCTTCTAACAGAAATTATTAATTTAGACATGTAGCTTGTGCCATGGGGAAGTTCATACAAAAAGTTAGTTTCTCAAATGTGATTAGAATTGAGTTGCCTATTTTATAGTTCTATGTGGCCAGGGGCTGTGAAAATGTTAAAAGGAATGTGGAGTGTAATTTATGAATTTTTATGAGGTTAAATAATGAACTGTTTTTAGAAGTTTTTAATATAACTTTTAAAACGTTTTTGAGGACCACTGGTCTAAATAAATTTGTATTGAATATTGAAATATTACCATCTGCACAGTATACAATTTGCACATGCAACTGAACCTATTGGGTCGTATTTGTGACAGTTATGAGTTAGAGTTGGATGTTATCTTTAGTCTCATTTTAACAAACTGTATGTTTATCTTTTATACTTTTATGGTCGTAAAAGACCGAAAGAAAGTTTTTTTTTTTGTTTTTTCTCCTGTCTGTCTATCTTAAAAAGAAAAAAGATACAGGCCAGCCTAAGAAGATGGTGTAACTTCTGAACCCATGGATCCTAAAGGCATCCCTTGGCGAGCAGCTGCTATCCTCATCTCGGCCTATCCCCAGCAAAGGTCCAGCCCCTATTGAGACATCCCACCCTGCCTGGTCGGTACCTTTGTGATGAAACTGCACTTGCTCGTGCAGCAAATATACTTCCATGATTGCTCAAGTACCAAGAAGGTCGCCATGTTGATATGTTCTGCTTGGTTTTTCTTTTTTATTTATCAACCCTCAGAGGTGGGGTTGTTTCTGAAAGTAGACAGAGTATTTAACCTTTACATAACATAACATAACACGTGTATTTGTAAAGCGCACGTTCACCACTACGGGTATCTTGGCGCTGAATAACAGATGTTTATTGTTACCCAACTCAATGGTACTCCAGGGACATTTTGTTTCCTTCCTGGGACTGCCACAACTAGGCATGCTTTTGGGTTTTTGCATGTTACCCTTGATCTAGTCTTTATCTTAATTTTTTATCGGTTTTGCCAACGTGAATACGGTTACAAGGGCATGAGATGGCCTAAATTGTATGTATTTGATCATAAATTCCTTCCTTTCAGTTGTTTGGTTACATACAGTGTAAAAATAGGATCCGGATTTATGGTGTCCTGTCACAGGGGGTAAACCCTGCATATTATGTAGATTGTTGGGGCTGGTCTTCCGGTTGATTTCTTTTTCTCTTCCCAGTTGATCTTGTAAATTTTGTGGTTAGTGAAATACAAACACTGGCTTCAGTAAGGAACTTTCTAATGCTTCTAGTGTGTGCCTGTAGCTATATATAGTTTATATGTTTTATGTTAGATGCTCTCCGAAGGTGGTGGCACATCTTGTTCAGTTGCCAGTGTATAGTTTTGGTTCAGTGAGTGCTTCCCAGGGGTTTATCTGAGACTGCTTTTTTTTGTTCTAGGAAAAAAGTCTCTGGAGTATCCTTGTGTTTTAGTCTGTCACTTAGTTTTCAGCGTACTTATGTTTTTCTTTTTGGGCGATTACTTTTGAAATTTAAAATTGTATTCTTATTGGTTTGTTTATTAAACAGTCCAATATAGATTTGTCCTCCTTCCTTGTCAAGAAAATTGATGTTTTTCATTCCTGTAGTAGATTGTGAATTGAGTGTTCAGTTGGCCACTGTTGATCCAGTGATAGTTATTCAATGTTTCTGCCTCCACCCCCTCTCCCATCAATAACACATTTTCTGTCTGGTTTACAAAAGGGCTGTCATTGCATATCCATTTATTTTCAAATTCTGCTATGATAAAATTTGTTTTTTCTGCAACAAAGCAGCATCCCACGTTTTTTATCCTTTTGTTTGGCAGTAAAACTTTTCTTTGAAGGTTAAAATATTTGTTGTGGGTTTTTGGCCAATTTAAGGATGAAGTGCAAAGATACACTGTGTGGTATTTCCCATTGTTCTCAGTAAAGCCCCATTATCTGTAGGGCTAATTCTTGATGTGTGTTGTTGTAAAGTACCGGTCTATCCATGGTAACAAGGATGTCTGGAAATATGGAAGCATATAGATTTCCTTTTCAGTTAACCATTGTACTTTGCCCAAAAATAGATTTTACCATTCCCTGCATGGCTGAGGGATACAAACATTAGTTACAACTTCCGAAAGATGTCAGAAGATCCCCCATAAATGAGTACAGTATGCAAGTAACAATTGCTATACGCTCGTACCAACTAAAACTACCATCATCCCAACGGGATGTCCTGACATCATGCGGGTTACGTCCCACCCTTATCTGGACAGTCTGCAGTATGCCATAAGGAACCTCAGAACCCACTCGAAGTAGTTCTACATGATGCACCTGCACGCTACAGATACAGTGGTTAATGCTGGATCTGAGACCTAAGGACTGATGGTTCAGAGGTAAGTTCACACTCACACAGCCAGCGGAGAAACAATCATTAGCACAATACTCAGGTGAACATAAGCTTGGGCACTTCACTTAACCTTTCTTCAAACTTCAACTGTTCATTCCACCTGCATGGCAACTGTATTCAGCCTACGATTGATTCCCACTAGCAGTATTTTTCCTACAAATGCTTGTGCATACAAGACTGTAGTGTAGGACAATGCACGCTAACTGAAGTGTCCTCCACACCAGCACTTCATGTTGAAGCACTTTCCCTCTCTTTTACACTAAGTTGCAAGGCGCAACCTTCAAAAGAAGTAGGACGCTTAGCAGCACTGTCATTTAAACATATGTGAACCCATCGTCTCCGTGGAAATAGTTACTTTCCACTCATAGAACCTTGGAACCCTTACTGATGAAGACCCAACCAAGATGTCTCCTTGGACAAGAAGAGCGCATATACCAATAGAGCTAAGGGGACCATCAGTTCTCCCCCCTTACCCCTCCCCCCTCCCCCCCCCCCCAAATAATTTTGCATAGCACTGAAAGCCAGCTACCAAATACATTATCTGTGAACCTACTGCTTCCTCTCGAGAATATCCCCTGATTGAACTGGACTGAAATCACTTTTTATAATTTTGATTGACCAACTAGTGGACAGTAAAGGCTTTTACGAGGTGCTATCAAACTACCCTTCGGTTCCACTTTCTTCACACTGCCTTGGAGCTTTACTCAAGAGCAATCTGCCTTTTCCCTGCACCTGGGAAGCGCGATTTATCGATACACTGTCTTAACTCTTAAAGCACTGTGGTTTTAATGGTCTTTTTTTACTTTTTAATTGAAACAAATGTGGATTTTGGCCCTAAGGACACAAATGTGAAATGTGCCACACACAAAAGGCATGAAACCCAGTGTTTTGAACGTTTATTTCCATTTGACGGTATATATGACAACACTCTTGATTATTTCAAGGATGATCGCGATAAAATGGTGGGATCTTCGAAAAAGAAAATCTGTGTTGATGGCATTGAGAGGTTAATCAATTGTTAGTTTCGATCTCTGCATAGTTGGCGTGCTAAGAGCTTCTTCGTGAGAAAAGCAAAGGTAGGGCTGATGTCTGGAACAGACACTATCACAGACTGGATGCATGTTCATCATGTTACAAAACCTAGAGTGGAATTTAAATTAAATATATGTTCTTTAAAGGGCACCTACATATGTGTTGCTTATTTGAGGCTGACCTTCATTGCACAGTGACTAGAAATGATGGATGGCCCTTAAAGTTTGGCGGATAAGATATCTCTTCCACCTTATTAAAAGTCCCATGGGCTGTAAAGCACTTATAAAATGGCGGACTGGATATCTGCAACGTTTGAGACCGATTTACGTTGTCCACCATACTGGAAAAATATGGGCTATGCACACATTGTCCTCTTTCGCCCACATTGGATATTTATTTCTATACCACAGTAATGCACATCCTCAAAATAGTTGTTCTAGGTATTGATCAATGCATAGAGGTTGGAGGGCAAACCTGCATCATCTGGGTATATTGATGCTCATGCAGATGTAGAGTTAGCGGCTGCATCTGCTTCGGACTTGGCATTGACATACAGAACATGAGGGGGAGGGGCAGAAAGACCGCACCTTGCACTTTAATAATTTTTTTATTTTTTTTTATTGTCCTTGAATTTCTTTTAAATGAAGCATCTCTCAACTTCACATTACCTAGCGATGCATGGACTATAGAGTGGGTAGTTTAAAGGGCTTCTTACTCAGTGAGACTGCTAAAGTGCACTGCACTCATCACTGGTTAAGCCTCACCTGAGTTTGTTTTTAATGGATTTATGTTATACAATTAGAAAATTCAGGTTTATTTAATATTTCATATGTGCTCATTTTTGAATCACTAGAATATCCTGTGATGAACAAAAATAAAAAAATAAAGCCAGCGCAATTATTTGGACTAGCTTAGTGGAGTGAGGGGATTTAAATAGGAGAGAGCCATTTTTTGAGGAGTTGTGATTATGACTTTTAATCTTTACGGTGATGGGGGAAGCACCCACTATGTTTACAGATTAGGTCCAATGATGACTAGAGGCAGAGCTGTGTGGGATGGGGATTCACTTCTTGACATGCACATCTCCAGCGTCGCCACTTGGATATCAAGGAACAGTGGTGGCAAGATCGACCTCTTACATGCCACTCCTAACATGGGGAGGTAAGATGACCTTGAGGCATCCTTTTCTTATGAGCTGGTTTATCTTCGATTGAAAGGCGGGGAACCACCCCAACGTTCACATTCTGAATAATATTTGGAGACTGAATTAAAACAAGTGCCCCATCTTTAATTTTAGAAAAGCTATCCAGTATTGCCACCGAAACAACATCCGCTGATTAAAAATCCTGTTTTTAGATCACTCTTCTTATGTTTAATTTACTTTATTTAGACAGAATTCATTAGTTTGCCCTTTTGAATTAATTACTAGATTCTCCCATCAAAACCATACCGACTGGATTTTTAATGGGAATAGAGGCCACTACAAATTCCCGCCCTTTGACCGTGAATGTATTAATCAGTGTGCTCTGCCTCCTTCTCCCAGACAGTGCCCTTCTATAGCTCCTACTGTCCATCCGCTTCTGCCCCCTCATTCATGGTAAGATCCAATGTTTATTGTCACACTTGTAATCATTTCCTTACCTTAAAGCTAAACAAATTGATTTATAAACCGCAGTGTGTTATGCACTGTGTCTATTAGAGCATTCTTGTACGTGTTGTGATCTCATTGGACTAAGTTGTGCCTAGTGTCATAAGTAGGGGCATGCATCCATTCTTTGAACTACAGCAATTGTGTGACAGCCATGGTTGGAAGGGATTATTTCCGCTTGTTAGATGATGTTGAAGGAAGTTGTACTTAATAATAAAACAAACGGACATTTCTATGTCTAAATTTACACCTCCAAGAGAAGTAATAAACTTGTTCAAGGAATTTTGACTGCAGGATGCAGACAGAAGTGTAGATGCGTTTAGAATACAACTGCCTCAAGGCGCACCAGAAAATGAAAACTGCAATGGGTAACCCAATAAACCCTTGGCGGCTTGGGTGCTATAAAGTGAACAGGGAAGTGTGCGAACAAGGGATTTGTTTCTGAGATTAATTTTCGTTATTCAAGTTATTTCATTTGTAGCAAACTTTCGTTATGTTTGCAAAAATATATTTTCAATTTCCTTTGTCAATAGAGCAACTCTTTTAGTTTTAGGTTTCCTTTACATATGAAAACGTCAGCTTTAATCAGGAGAATATATACAACAAATGTACTGCAGAAAATAAGTGTGATTGTCAGACAATCACACTTATTTTCTGCAGTACATTTGTATAGGCAATACTTGTTTGTGATATTCTCTTATTTTGCCTGATCTTTCTTTCAGAAAAAAGTGTACACAGTTGTCACTGAAGTCTAATGAATAACTGTTTTAACATAGGACTCCCTGTTACATTATGAGCTTGACATATCCCTTGAATTTCCAATACGATAACATTTATTTTTCTACTACTCACCAGTGTTTAGAAATATTATTATTTGATTAATTTGTTGTATATATTCTCCTGATTAAAGCTGACGTTTTCATATGTAAAGGAAACCTCAAACTATAAGAGTTGCTCTATTGACAAAGGAAATTGAAAATATAATTTTGCAAACATATAATGAAAGTTTGCTAGAAATGAAATAATTGAATAACGAAAATTAATCTCACAAACAAATCCCTTGTTGGCACACTTACCTGTTCACTTCAAGGCGCACCAGCCTGGCGCACACATTCTTGATGAACTAGGGGTAGTATTAGCCACACATAAGATTTCAGAATGTTGTGAGCTACAGTTTGATCATTTCAGTGGGTGCCATGTGCACACCAATGATTAGGTGGCTCGGTTCCAAACGTAAATATTGGCATGCTACAGCTTTTAACCAACTAATGATGGATATTCTTATTTTATATGCTTTTCTACCATTCAAAATATCCTCTTATGTAATAGTTATCAATATTAAACAACACTTGCATAAACTTTTGCTGATTTAATTTTAGTTTGTAAATTACCCTATATTAGCATGCTTGGGTGACTGATGAGGGAATTGCCAGGATTCCCCATTTGTTGGGAACAGCTTCTAAATCCCCGGAAACGTAATTCTCAAGACCACAGTGCTACTTTGCCGTGCGGGATTGTGGATGCGGTCTTCAAGGTTTAATCAAGGGCTTTCATGTTGCAAACTCCCACAATTAAACTGAAGCATTTACTTGGAAAAGTATAACCGCATGTGCTTTGTCCATGCAACACAGTTGTTTTTAAAAGTGGACAAACAAACAATTATAGATGTTAAGAGGTGTTTTGATCATCTTAAGAAACTCTCTGTTGGGAATTCTATTTTTTATTAATATGAAAACTGAGAGAGAACACTGATCAAAGTTTTGAAGCTACTTAAACTGTGCTGTTCCAAGAATGACAGGATTGTGGTTAAATAAACATTATAATAAGAGGTTACAGAAACTGTTGTGCAGAGTGACAAGCATGTGGTTAAATAAGCATGGCTTTAGGAAATCACAGTACTGGAAGCAACCATCTACCAGCAAAACCGGTAATTATATGCCATAAAAACAGTCGAGAAAGGAAAATCGGGTTGCAGTGTGAAGAAGATATCATTAACTTTTCATCTGAAAGCTGGGGGGGAGGGGTGGTTTTGTAGAGAGGATTGATCTTAAAAAAACAGTTGTGTACAAAATACTGACAATGCTGATTCTTCGGAGGAAAATAATGAACTTTATTGACTACATAGAGTATACCTAGTTGAATTCATTATACCATCTACATTACTGGCCCCGATGCTATTTGCAAGTAAAGTAAATATGCCACTTAGGATGTGCATAAAGCTGAGCAAAATGCCAAAGTACGTGTGGACAGACACCCGTTTACAATTTTTAACATATTGTAGTCCACCCTGTATGATACTGCTGTATTCACAGTGCTTTACTAATCATTATCTTACAACCCTCAAACTATTCTACATCAGTGTTGTTTTGATGTTCATCATGCATAAAGTGTCCTTTGGCTCTCAGGGACAGCAGTTAAATTTCCGTATTTTGACCACATTATAGAAGGCCATACATTGTATTTTCAAAAGCATCAGTGGTGGCAAATACTTTAACACTAATGTTGTGGTATTTTAGAGGTCACATCAATGTGATTAGCAAGAAATAGTGTGTCATTTTTGGCTTTCTGACACTGTGTATGTGTTACATTTTACAAAATGTTGCAGAAGTATCTAGTTGCAACACCCAGCACACCAAATCTAGAAACAGATTTGACTTAAAGACTTTGTGAATTTTCGGCACCAGTGTGCATCCCTTTCCTGACAAAACCAACATTTATTGGACGTTTTAAAGGTATGTGTTAAATATGAGTAGAAGAACCACCACAAGGAACACATAGCTCAGATTTATGGATACATGACCAAGACCCTAATGTGTCCTACCTTAACAGTGATGGAATTTTTGAATGATATTTTCATAAGGGCGGGTCTAGTGTTTCCAGTGCGGCTTTGCAATACACATTTAAGAATATATGTGCAGCACTCTTATTAGCATAGACTTGTGGACTTCATTAATATGATTACAAAGGGCCACATTCATTTCGATTGTTCAGTTGTCAAAGTATTAAAGAAAATGGTAAAGGGATAAGCACAAACCTTACCGATATCATAAATGTGTACGTCATTATTATTTTTTTATTACAAATGTGAATTGGAATCACTCAGCAGTCCCTAGTTAACCAAGGAGGAGGGTAAGAAATGTATTTACAGCTAGAAGTAAACATGGAAAGGATACAGACATAAGGAATGCATTGCCTTTGCGTAATTTGAGTTCTCTCGTAGTGCTTTATGGTTGAACATTATATTTAATGTGTTTTTTATTGGAGGTTTGTCATTTATCTTCTAAAAGCTTCCAATGTTGGCAGATAAGACGGGTGGGTTTTGAACCTTAGAACTTTTCACGCTGCATTAATGTGAACAGCAGTTGCAGCAGTGAACCCGGAGGTGATTAGAGGCTGGGCTAGATTTTGTAGGTGACGTTTTAATTAACACCAGCAGGGAGCATGATTTTGCTCTTGCTAGCAACATAGTTTGCTCCTTCACCGAGGCAGTCGGCCTACTGAAAGTTGCCTCTCTCCTGGCAGTTTTTAGGTCTCGGCTGCACAGCGCTTGCGCTGTTGCTTCAAGACATGTTTTATATACTTTGTGGGCTGAGCCCACCCTTAAGCTTCCCGTTTGCTGGCTCCATCGTCCCTGTCCTATTTTTTTCTTCCCCATTTGTCCATGGCATGCATTTGTCATGCCTCTTTCTAGGTTTAGCTGTCCCTGAGAGCAGGGACCAAGTACTATATCAATCCATTGGTCACCACGTCCGCATCTGTTAAGAAATACTTTTTTTCTTTTCTGAAAAGCAGTTCAGACGATCGATCCTGTTTTCACCTGCTGCCAGCTCCGCTCCGTTTGTATAAACAGGCCTGTAAATATTAACTAGTCACTTTTGCCCAGCATTCAAAGACTGACATATGATAGATGCTGCTTTCCAGGGGCTCCTGTTTACTTAATAACAAGGTGTTGCTTGTACTTTGGGCATGTGGTTTGATTAAGGTGGGGGCTAGGGAGGGGTAATGTTTCTAAATGTAAATTGCAACCCACGGTGGGAGAGTCACCCCTTGGAGTGGGAGAAGACTGGTTAAATATTTTATATCCTAACTGGACCTCACCTAGCAGATGATTGCAACCCCCACCCCCCTCCCCACCAGGCAGTCCTGCAAACACGACTTTATTCTATCCAAAAGTAAGCGCGATGAAAACTCACTTATTTTAGCAACTTCGTTTTAATTGCTTTTCATAAGCAACACACGCTGTAAAAAAAAAATAATAATAATTAAAAAAAATCTATTTGAAGGAGGTCTGGACTGAAACTACCCCCGCCTGCTTATTAATACGGTATTTTCAGATTAAACCAAGTATATATTTTGAACTAATTGATTCTTTGGTATTAATATGTATCAGTGTATTTTCTATTCATTGCTGTATGTGATAGACTGGTTTGTGGGAAATGTATTGCGCTCTGGCACCACCTAGTGGCCAACTTGTTTACAGTCAAATACGTATGGTTTCCTAATGTGGCCCTTCCTGGTCAACGGCTGTTAGCAAATTAGTAGTGCTTGAAAGGTTTGATTGTGGGGGTGGAGAGGCAAAGTGCAGTGGAAACGAGCATAGTATTAGATATTTACATGTTCTTGTGTAGCTCCTCAAACGCTTCCAGTTTATGTGCAAGTATTATATATGCGTAAATGGAATAGAAACGCCTGAAACACACGTTTTTAAAGTTTTATCCATTCGCAAAGTTTACAAATTGCAGCTCATCTTGGAATATACCACACCAATGATGGTTGTACAGTACATTAGTACGGCAATTCAGTGTGGTTTTTTTGTGTGCTCCCCCTCCCCCCCCCCCCCCCCCCCTCCCCCCTCCTGTGTTGCAGGTACTGCATGCTTTTGTTTTGTCTAGGTTTTTTTGTGTTTGACGAGAGGGAGAGAGGAATGGGTTAAATATTGTAGTGGGAGACATGGCTTGAGCCAACTGGTTGCAGGCATGGGGGATCTTGGGGTGATCGTCAGGGCTGCTTTGGTTCCACTAGCGACTCACATCACAACCTTGCACAACTCCTGTAGTATTGTGTTGGAGCAGTCTAGACTGCATGCAGGTCTCCAATCGGACCGGCGCCTTGTGTGGCTACATCTGGTGGGGGAGGGTGTTCGGTGCACAGAAGAGGGCCAATCATTGGCTCTGCCTGTGGTAAGTAGCATGAACTAGAGCATTATCCTGTCAAAGATCCCACTTCATGAGGGCGCGTCTGTCAGCGCTGATGCATTTTCAGTCAACAAACAAACCTGCATTTTTTGTACCCCCACATCAAAAAAAGTTAACTTAAAACTAGCCGCATTAACTTTACAGCTGGTATGCTAGGTTTCGATGTCCATGTATGACTTGCTGCTCCAGTCCAGGATTTTTCTTTGCATTCTTGAAACTCGTAGTCCTAGGGTGCTGAGGTCTGACCCACACCGAGGCCAAATTTGGCCTTCAGACTGTCGGAGAAAGAGGGGCTGCCCAAATAGTGCAGCTTTGAACCAAGACGCTCTGATGCTAAATCTTGGCGTATACTTGCATATTGGACAAATGGCGTGGGTTTAACTTTACTTTTTTAATTGAAAGCATACCTTGGTCACACCCATAAGCAGAACAGTATTCTCGATTCAGTTGCTCATAATATGAAATGAGGCTGGGTGTACCAGGCAGCAGCTGTTCGTGTTAACCTTCCCTCAAAACAAAAATAAAAAACTGACCATCATAGGAGGGAAAGGTAGACTTTGGGCAGTAGTTCTTGACATTGTGGAGCACAGTACATAAACTAGCACATTGTTTGTCGTGGTGCAGAATTACAGGTTCAAAGTAAATGATCAGTAAAAGCCAGATGTTCTGATAGCTTAGTGGGTTGAGTGCCTGCAGCAGGCATGTGTGTGCAACATGGAAGTCACTAGTATGAACTCCACTAAGGCAGATGGTACCTTCTGTTCTTGAGAAGTGAACAAAAAGTATCATGATTTTATTAGGTTATTTTGGCCACACTGGTTAAAGGAAATTGCCACATTTCATATTGTTTTGCTCTCTATCAAATGGTAAATTTAATTTTGGATGCCGTGTTCATATATGACCGTGCATACACAAAGGAGTAATGGCGCATCAGCTGCGGGTGCTTGGGTGCTGCCTCTGCCAGGGGAACACTTACCATCTGGCCATGCAATGCTGAAGCACATTAACAAAGTCAATAGTGCTCCCATTGCTGAGACCGGTCGCCTTTGGCAATGCTTGTTTATTTCTGATCTAGCCCTGTTTTAAGGACGATTATTGCTTGATGATGAAGAAATGGACGTGGTAACGGGCAGTATTTGCTAGTTAGGTTCTATCTGGGAGCTTGCACGAAAGAGGCGCTACTTAAGAATCAAAATAAATCAAATCAGGTGTTTAAGTGCGCCTACTCACGTGCAACGATCTCAAGGCGCTGGGGGGGGGGGGGGTTAGCAGGTTCCAGTCCATCAAGGAGAGGGTCTGTCAAGGAGCCAAGTTTTTAGGTTTCTTGCGAAGATGGGGAGTGATGTTATCTGTCTGAGGTGGAGCGGAAGGTCGTTCCAGGCTCTGGCCACGAGGAAGGAGAAGGAGTGGCCTCCCGATCTGGTCTTTCTGGTGCGGGGGACCACGGCGTAGGACAGCTGGGCTGATCGTGGGGTCCTTTGGGGAGCGTGGAATTTGAGTCTGTTTTTCAGGTATGCTGGTCCGGTGTCGTGGAGGGCCTTGTGAGCGTGGGTGAGCATCTTGAAGGTGACTCTAGCTTCGATGGGAAGCCAGTGGAGTGTGCGCAGGGGCTGGGAGATATGGCAGTGTCTGGGAGATGTGGCAGTGTCTTGGCAGATTGAGGACCAGTCTTGCGGCGGGGTTCTGGATGTTTTGTAGCTTGCGGTGAGGTTTTTGTTTATTCCGGCATAGAGTGCGTTGCCGTAGTAGAGCCTGCTGGTGACCAGGGCGTTGGTGACTGTCTTTCTGTGTTCGAGGGGGATCCATTTGAAGGTCTTGCGTAGGAGGCGGAGTGTGTGGAAGCAGGAGGACGAGACTGAGTTGATCTGGCGGTCCATTTTGAGCTCTGAGTCCAGGATGATTCCCAGGTTGGGTGCGTGGTCCGTGGGGGTGGGCGGGCTTCCGAGGGCGGGGGGCCACCAGGTCTCGTTCCAGGCGTCTGGGTTTGGGCCATGAGGAGTACTTCCGTTTTGTTGGTATTTAGTTGTAGGCAGCTGTTTTTCATACAGCTGTCTAATTTGAAAGCAAGCATTGTAGATGTTTGTGTCTGAAGTGTGTTACATTGATTGTGCATGATTATTGATGTCTCATCACGAATGTTCCAGAGTGGAGTGAAGAGGGTAGTCGTAGGGCCGCTTGTTAACCAAGGGATGGAATGAAGAAGTCCTCTTGGGGGGCGTGTTGTACAATCACTCAGAAAGAAGCGTCTGTGAACTTTTATGGTTGATGAACTTTTTAAAGCATCCTGCATCTTTAAGAGGGTCTCAGCGGATGGTATTGAAACGTTTCAAGAAGCAAACTTGTTAATGCAGTGTACGAAGACACTCCTGACCGCCCACGCGCGCCTGAGACAGGTACATTTGCAGCCTCCATTCTGCACCTCAATGTTCTCTGCGCGGCTGATGCAGCCATCGAGCATTGCGTCTGCACTTCTGAACTGTGGCTTTTAATATTTAAATACCCTGTAATGATCACCCGGGCGGCGGGAGGGGCAGAGGCGGGCTCCGAGGGGCTCCGAGCGCGGGTTTGCCAGACTTGGGGTGGGCATGCACCACAGTCAGCAGCTCCCCCCCCCCCCCCCCCCCCCCCCTTCCACCGGAGGAGTTAAGCGCCGTCCCCGCCAGCTCTGCAGACTGTTTGGAATAGTTTAAATGCCTCGACACTCGGAGCGGCAGCGGAGACAGTTTACGGCGTAATTCATATGTAAAACTGCGCCATACATTACATTTGCGGCGCCTTGGCAGTTGCCGTGGCACCGCGCAGCGTTTCATCGGCGCGCAGCCCTGCGCCGCTGCCATCTTCTGTGCACTGCGGTGACTCATCACAGCCCGTCCTGGACCGGCGCTCGCAGCATTCCTCTGGCACCCGGGCACCGCGCACTTTTTTCTCCCTTTCCAAGCCTGGCTTTTGAAAACTGGCATTTGCTCGGGCTCCCGAATGAAAGGGCTCTATTCATCGCGCCGAGCGGGCTGAATGTTAATCTGGAGCCGGCCCCTTCATTGAGATGCGCAGCGCTGCACCGGGGCTCTGACTTGAAGGAAAGCTTCGGCGGCACCAGCACACACAAGCACAGGGTTTTTTTTTTTTTTTTTTTTTTGCAACTGTTCTCTGGTTTCTTTTTTTGTGGTCCTCTGCATTTCAGCCCGGATGCTGAGCTGGAGTCTGGCGCGGAAGCGTCCTGTTCTGAACCTGCTCTGCTCTGGTAAGGTAAGTGGGGAGGGGTCTTCGAAGTTATGTAGGGGACCCTCTTTTCGGAAACTCTGCAGAGATTATCCCATTGGCCACACAGAGCTGAATGCATAGCAGGGATCCGGCGTTGCTGGTCCGGCTGCCGGACATGCAGCAAACGATGCGTTGTTTAGCAGGTTGTTTGACCCAAATCCGAGAGATTCACTATGTTTCCGCGGCCCAGACAAATAGTTTAGTCCACACATGCCAACTTCTGCGCCCTTTATCACTCCCTCTCTCTTCCACTGGCCGGACGGTTCATTGCTTTTGCTTTTCAACTTTCTGGAATGTACTTATTTCAGGAAGCATCCCTGTGGGCACGGACTGGTTTCCATGCCACGATGCGCCCGTACTTTAGACCCTTCTAAATAGCCTTCTGTGCTATTCGAAACTCCCTGCAGGGTCACTGGTACCCTTGATGGCTCCAAATATGTTTGGTTACACACATGGGTACCATTGCTGCCTGTAAGATGTTTGATTTAAAGGCATGGGTATCCATGGGTACCGTTGCTGCCTGTAACATGTTGATGTAAAGAGATGGGTACCCTTGCTGCCTGTAACATGTTGGGGTAAAGAGATGGGTACCCTTGCTGCCTGTAACATGTTGGGGTAAAGAGATGGGTACCCTTGCTGCCTGTAACATGTTGGGGTAAAGAGATGGGTACCCTTGCTGCCTGTAACATGTTGGGGTAAAGAGATGGGTACCCTTGCTGCCTGTAACATGTTGATGTAAAGAGATGGGTACCCTTGCTGCCTGTAACATGTTGGTGTAAAGAGATGGGTACCCTTGCTGCCTGTAACATGTTGGTGTAAAGAGATGGGTACCCTTGCTGCCTGTAACATGTTGGGGTAAAGAGATGGGTACCCTTGCTGCCTGTTAACATGTTGGTGTAAAGAGATGGGTACCCTTGCTGCCTGTAACATGTTGGGGTAAAGAGATGGGTACCCTTGCTGCCTGTAACATGTTGGTGTAAAGAGATGGGTACCCTTGCTGCCTGTTAACATGTTGGTGTAAAGAGATGGGTACCCTTGCTGCCTGTAACATGTTGGTGTAAAGAGATGGGTACCCTTGCTGCCTGTTAACATGTTGGTGTAAAGAGATGGGTACCCTTGCTGCCTGTAACATGTTGATGTAAAGAGATGGGTACCCTTGCTGCCTGTTAACATGTTGGTGTAAAGAGATGGGTACCCTTGCTGCCTGTAACATGTTGATGTAAAGAGATGGGTACCCTTGCTGCCTGTTAACATGTTTGATTTAAAGTCCCGGGTACCCATGCTGTCTGTAAACATGTTGGTTGAAATACCTGGGTACCCTTGCAGTTTGCAGCGTGTTTGATTTAAATACCCTAGCACCCATGCTGCATCTAAACATGTTTTATTTGAGTTTCTTGTCGCTTTTCTCTTAAGGCAGCGATGTTTTGTGGGGATGCTCCGTACTTGGATGGCGGAGGGGGAGGGGCTGGTATTGCTTAATTTTCACCAGACAGTCTGCGTGGACCAGCAGCAGTGGCTGGTCTTGGCTGCTAACCCCCTACGTGTTCAAAGGTTTGATGCACTGAAAGCCCCTAAGGACAGAAGAGATCGATGTTCACCTGAGAGAGGCACGACTGTTCTCAGCAGCAGCATTGCCTGACATCAACCCAGACACCGAGGGGGAGGAGGAGGGGGCGCTGTCTGACTTGGCGAGCTAGCCTTGCACTTTGTCAACTCAGCCTTTCTGGTCGAGACGGGGGCTCCAGGGGTCTTACCAGCCTTGTCTGCACAGCTATGGTATGGTCTCTGCTTCAGACGGTGTGCATTAATACACGTAGCATCGGTCTGTGCTACCGTGTGCCAGACGGGGTGTGTGCTTGCACTGCAGCAAGGCTCGTGGTATATACAACGCAGACACCACGCGCACCCCCGAAGCTGTGTGTAACTTTGAAAGCCAAGTGCCCCCGCCGTGCCACCCTCTGACCTCTCGCCTCTGCTGCCACCTGCCAGCCTCTCGTTTGGTACCCACCGAGTCTCGTCTGAAGAATCGGAGGTCTCACCCACCCACCTGCCTGTTGTCCCCCATTCTCGGCAGTGGAATATTCTAATGCATACACGGTGAGCATTAGTCTGCACCTTCAGTCTGAGGCCGCCAGAGGCGAGGCATTACCCGAGGTGACCCCAGCATGACGGAACCAATGCGGCCAGGGGGGTGTTTAAAGCAGATCTGTAGAGATAAAGATTTTTAGTAAAACAACAAAACAGAGACACATTGTATGTATGTGTGTATATATATATAGATGGATACAGATGTGTATATATAGTCATATTTCCTTTTGTGTGTATAAATGCATCGGAGAGACCCCTTTTTCTCGGATGTTATTACTTTGAAGCTGGCATTGGGCCGTGTGTGTATGTATATACGTATATGTATATATATGTGTGTGTATATATATATATATATATATATATATATATATATATATATATATATATATATATATATATAACTTCAGATATTGGGAAGTTCAGATGCTGGTGGATGGCAGCATCTGTATCCTCATTTCAGAAGTTGAACAACATTACATCACAGGACTCACTCACTACAGCTTTTTTTTTTTAGAATTCAGGGGACTCCTTGTAATTTAAAAGTATGTGTGTTAAATTGATAATGAATTACTTGTATCAAGCCTGGTTGTAGAGGATTCAGATCGGGCAGTTAGGTAAATTGGCATACAGCGTGATAGCACTGTTTGCCCAGGATCACACCATCTCGTCAAGCGAGTCAAATGGGGTTAAAACTATGATGTCCTGGCTTTAAGTGCAGCTGTCTAGCCCTTGAGCCACATCTCTCTTGCGCTAGTGTGTTGTAGGCTTTTTAAACCAGCTCATCTTATTTACTGCTCATTTCTGATCTTTATCTTGTACTTGACTGTTTGCTGTCTCCTTTTCCAGATGTCTCCTTCTCCGAATTCAGCTGCACTGAAGGCCTAGAGGAGCTCCAGTCATGTCCCAGATGTTGCACATAGAGATTCCCAATTTTGGGAACACGGTTTTGGGCTGTCTGAACGAGCAGCGGATCCAGGGGCTTTATTGTGACGTCTCCATCGTGGTCAAAGGGCAAGCGTTCAAGGCTCACCGGGCGGTCCTGGCGGCCAGTAGCTTGTACTTCCGGGACTTGTTTAGTGGCAACAGCAAGAGTGCGTTTGAGCTGCCCGCGACTGTGCCCCCGGCATGCTTCCAGCAGATCCTCTCATTTTGTTACACTGGAAAGCTCACCATGGCTGCCAGCGAGCAGCTGGTGGTGATGTACACGGCTGGTTTCCTGCAGATCCAGCACATTGTGGAACGAGGCACAGACTTGATGTTCAAAGTAAGCTCCCCGCATTGCGACTCGCAGACCACAATGATCGAAGATGGCAGCTCAGAGCCGCAAAGCCCATGCAACCAGTTGCAGCCCGCGTCTGTGCCCTATGCCACCTCCCCAACGCTGCCCATCCCACTTCTGACCAGGATAAAACACGAGAACCTCGAATTGCAGCCAGCTGGCCTTCCAACGAAGCGGCCTCTAGAACCTTCCGCAAGGGACACCGCAGGAGGGAACATTGGGGCCACTGCCCCCCTCAAGCTATCGCGGTTCTCCTACTACGGAATGCCAAGCTTAGCGACTCTGATCCCAAACATACAACAGGTGCAGTATTCCCAGGGGGAGCGCACCAGCCCAGGAGCAAGCAGCATTCCCACTACTGATAGTCCCACTTCGTACCACAACGAAGAGGACGAGGAGGACGATGAGGCGTATGACACCATGGTCGAAGAGCAGTACGGTCAGATGTACATCAAGTCAACCGGTGGATACTCAGGTAATGCACATCCCCAATTCTTCATTGGTATTGTGGTTTCTTACAAGTGAAGGACATGAAACATATGACACAGAATGGAATACGCATAAGATAACTCAATATGTGAGGAATGTGTGTGACCAGTGGTCGATCAATTTTACAGAGTTTTCAAGAGAAAAGGCAGGCATTGCTGTGTTTTGTTGGTCTAGTGTCCAGCGTAGGCTCAGGGAGGCCTGTATCCACATCAGATTATCAGCAAAAGTGCAGACTATATAATTCATGTCCTGAAAATATGGCACAAAGCCAAAGGAATGAATCTAACAGAGAAAAAGATCTAAACATTAGGTTTGAAAAACCAATACTTTCAAAAGTGAAAAGTTTGGAAAAGAAACCAGCTGTTACCCCCCAACTCTTCCCCCTCCCCCCCCCAAAAAAGGAAAATGTTACAGAATATTTACTCCTAGGACTGCCTTGTGTGTGTATTTGTGTCCTATAGTGGTGTATCCAGTACGACCTTACAGTGTGACTTGTGTACACACCTCTTTGGCATCACTCACACATCTTAAGGGAAGTGCCCCTCCAGTGTTTGTGTAACATCTGTGCAAACACTAGTTAAATGTGTGACACTGGAGTGAGCAGACACCCAGGCAGCGAAGGGTCTAATTCCACTTAGCAAAGGTCAAGGCTAGGGTTAGTGAGAGGTTTAGCATTATATTATAGGTAAGTGATAGACCTGCCTTCAATGTAAGGGTGTACATTGGGCCCATGGTAAACTTTAGGGCAAAGGTTATAGATAATAGGCTTAAGGTGAGGTCCCGGTCTAGGAATTAGGGTTATTGTTAGGGGGACAGAAAAGGTGTAAATTAGAATTGGGGTACAGAGTGGGTAGGTCATGATGACCCTTTGCAGTTTGGGGTCAAGTCTAGGGTCCATGACAGAATAGTGTAAGCGATGAGGTTAAAATACCTTACAGCGTGTTGTGGGGTCAAGTCAAAGACATTTGACAGCCTAGGGTAAGTGATGGGGGTTACAGTACCTTACAATTTTCAAAAAAGTATTTTATCTCTGAGAAATAGAATTAGTCTTCAACCTTTGACTTGAAGTTCATTACAGTTTGAGCCATACATTTGTCACTGTCATAAACATGTTTTTTTCTTCTAAATTTAATGTTTAATCATTCAAACTAAATGTGTAACATTGTCAGAGTGTATGTGATTTATGTGGGTATAGTTTCATACTTTGAGAGCTCTATGAAAATGTTGGAGGGTGCTGGGGGCCGTCACATAGCAGTGTTGGGATGAGTGTTGGATGGCGTTGAGGCATCACATTGGAAGTAAGTCTCCAGACCAGCCTGAAAGCAGCTCTGAGTTCTAAAAGTTAAAATGAAAAAGAAAGCCAGAGTGGGTGGCACGGTAAGGGAAAAGGCTGAGAAACAAACAATATTCAGATGTATTTAATATGTTGCTGGTGGTGTGGGAGCGGGTGGGGTGGGGCGGGTTGGAGTGAGAAAAAAGGACCATGCACTTTGAATAAAGGGAGCGGGCAAGAGTTTGGTAGCGGAGGGCAGGAGATGCGAAAGTTGAGTAGCGGATTGGCATGCCAGTCTAACAGAGAAGATATGCTGAGCCAATGATGGGGAAAGATGAGAGATTAATCAAGAAGGAGCAGTAAATAAAGTAGGATGTGATCTGGAGGCATGGAAGGAGATGGAATGAAGTCTGGAAGCTAAAATAGAGACCAGAATAGAAGTAGGTAGAGTGGGAGATGGAAGGTCAGTGCTGGTCGGGCAAAGGAAGCAGCTTAGATCGGTTTAGGACAGATGTGCAGATTTTCTTTTCTTTCCTTTCTACATTTAACCCCCAAATGGACTTCTTTTTCGTAGTGTAAAGTTGCTGTATGGATTTAAAAATACTGCTGATAGCTGTGGCCTTCCTGCAAGTCGTGCAGACGGCGTTCACACCTCGCTCTCTGGCTCGTTCCTTGTAATTGTACTTTTGTCTTGTGCATATTTAATTATTTAGTTTTGTTGTAAAAAATTGGAAGCCTTGTTTATTGTATTTATCTAGCAAGGTCCCGTACTTTGTTGGAATTTTCTGAAAAATGAATTTGTGCCCTTTGGTTTTTCCGGTTTCCAAAGCACAACCCTATGTTCTCAGTTTTATTATACATTCTCAGCCCAAATGTTTGTGTTGAGTAGACCTAGTGTACAGAATGGTATAAAGGTAACACACATGCCCCTCACACCCGAAACAGGCCACGTGGCTAGTTTGGAAACATCACAGGGTGCAGAGTAGAGGGTGTGTATGTGCTACGGTCAGGGAGATAGCGGAGTGGTTTAAAAGTACATTGCTGAGATGTTTGGCCTGCAGGTCACAAATTTGACTCTTTGCAGGGATTACTCAGCCTTGCATCCTGCTGAGGTCGATAAGGAATATAAAGTTAAGTCGGAGAAATATTTGTTGTTTAGTGGGCTGCCAAATGGCTAAATCTATAGTGGAAAGCACTGTATTAAAAAAAAAAAAGTAATTAAGCTGCACGTGACCAGCAAATGATAAAACGCAGGCAGCCACGTTCAGCCCTTGGTAGGCAGTGAGAGCTCCGCACGATGCGCGTTCCCATAGACCAGGTGCATTGCGTTGGTTGCAAAGGAGCCTGTCATTACCCCTGAGGGTCTACCAGTGTGGTGGTGGGCGAGTGGCAGAGAACCAATGGAGAGGCAAAAGGTATACTTGAACCATGCTTCTTAAATTCTTCTGACCGTTTCAATGGATCGGCGAACATCCTGTCCTTCCCCTGCACCCATTGACCAACCAGAGCAGCCAGTTAGGTTTCTTGAGACCAGCGGCATATGGCCGCCCACAGCGTCAAGGGCTTCATGGCTGGCCCTCTGCTGAATTAAGGCTGGTTCCCACCAACTCTCGAGAGTTTTCTCACTATGCACAGTTCGAGGGAATTTGTAAAGCTTTCTATTTATTTATTTATTTATTTATTTATTGTATTTTGATAGTCTTGTATAGCGCAAACATGATGCTTGCGAGTATCGCAGCGCTTTACAAATGCTCATGGAGCAGAGACCTATAGAACTAATAATGTTTTAATCAAGAACAGTACAGGAAAAGGCAGTTCCCCAGGTGAGGACGGTGTCACCTAAATGTTAAAAAAAAAAGATAGATGAAAAAAAGACAATAGCAACAAGTGAGCAGTAGTCATGAGTGACGTTGAAGAATCATGATCTACGCTGAGAGAGGAGTTCCTAGGGTCTGGGGCAGAAATGTGTTCATAAATAGTTGTTCGACTTCTTTCTTGAAAGATGCAATTGAAAGATTCAGTCTGATTTCAGGGCGGAGGGAGTTCCGAATTCTCGGGGTGATGCCAGAACAGGCTCTGTTGTAAGTTTTGTTTTTGAAGAATCTCTGTGGTGTCAGCAGTAAGGTGCTGGTGCTTCTAGAGGATTCGGGGACACCTGAAAGTTCAAGTGTCTGAGCGGGGTAGCTTGGGGTGTTGAAGTGCAGAGCTTTGTGGGTCATGCATGCAATGTTCAGTTGAATTCTGCCAGATAATTATCAGCACTACGGATCGCCAGGAGCAGAGAAAAACTATTCCAGAGAGACCAAGAGGCAAGTTTCCTGCAGTTTGCCATACTTGAGATGGGAACGGAGAGGACTTTCATATTGTACCTCCTCTGTGAATGCCTCCAGAATGTACCCCGTCCCGCCTCCATATTGCACGTCCTCTCTGTGAATGCCTCCAGAATGTACCCCGTCCCGCCTCTATATTGTACCTAGTCTGTGAATGCCTCCAGAATGTACCCCGTCCCGCCTCCATATTGCACGTCCTCTCTGTGAATGCCTCCAGAATGTACCCCGTCCCGCCTCCATATTGTACCTCTGTGAATGCCTCCAGAATGTACCCCGTCCCGCCTCCATATTGCACATCCTCTCTGTGAATGCCTCCAGAATGTACCCCGTCCCGCCTCTATATTGTACCTCGTCTGTGAATGCCTCCAGAATGTACCCCGTCCCGCCTCCATATTGCACGTCCTCTCTGTAAATGCCTCCAGAATGTACCCCGTCCCGCCTCCATATTGCACGTCCTCTCTGTGAATGCCTCCAGAATGTACCCCGTCCCGCCTCCATATTGCATGTCCTCTCTGTGAATGCCTCCAGAATGTACCCCGTCCCGCCGCCATATTGTACCTCCTCTCTGTGAATGCCTCCAGAATGTACCCCGTCCCGCCTCCATATTACACGTCCTCGTCTGTGAATGCCTCCAGAATGTACCCCGTCCCGCCTCCATATTGCACGTCCTCTCTGTAAATGCCTCCAGAATGTACCCCGTCCCGCCTCCATATTGCACGTCCTCTCTGTGAATGCCTCCAGAATGTACCCCGTCCCGCCTCGATATTACACGTCCTCTCTGTGAATGCCTCCAGAATGTACCCCGTCCCGCCTCCATATTGCACGTCCTCTCTGTTGATGCCCCAAGAATGTAGCCTTGTCCCCGTGCTCAAATATTGTACGTCGTCTTCTCTTCATTCATGTCCTGAGACTGTACCCTTGATCCCTCCTGCTTCCTTGTTGCACGCCTCTCTCTATGACGTCGCACCCTTTCGTCAGTCATGCAGGTTGCGTGCTCTTCATGCCTGTGGCAGGGATCCTTTCCCTGCATGCCCTGACTGCACTATTCCTTTGTATTCATGCCTCCATGTTTAGATCCTGGATTCTCACCTTATAACATGTAGTGACTTATTAAAATGGCTGACTGATTGAAAATTAATTTAGTGACTTTTGTAGGGTGTGACTGCATGTCATGTATTGTACTTCCCTTTTCTTAATGACTGACAAATTCATATTTGTCCATCAAATATTACTCATCAATCACACGTAGGAAATAAATCCTGTTAATTCCAATTGATCAACAATATGGAAATTGACCCAAACACAAAAATGTATATACTGTGAAAAATATAGAACAGGTTTGATTGTGTATTCTGTAATGCCCTGTAATAGAGTATTATTAGTGCCTCCTAGCAGGTCAGTGAACTGAAGAACAGGCATTGGAAACCTTTGTAGTTTTAATGCACATCATGGGAAAATGCGATTCTTACTGGTGTAAAGAAGTTGCTTTTGATTTTGAATTACTGTAACCTGAAGATGTAGTTTAAACACACTAAGATGATAAAAAAAAATACAAATTAAAAACTGAAAGAAAAAAATTATTGGCAAACTAAATTTAGCCTACCAAACCAGGCACTGAATGAAGTGCACTTCATTTTAGGTGTCTATGCACATGCGATCAGGATAAAACGACTCCCTCACAATGTAAGGGAGCCAGTGACTAAATTGGCGGATCAATGCTGAAAGATAGCCCGGTGGTGAGCAGACGCAAAATGTGAATGACAGTTGAAAAGACCAATGGATGACAAGCGTTGACCAACTGTGTGTAGTTTTTGCTTGTGTTTTTTAAACTTTTATGACATGAGTCCGGAGCGACAGCTAGTGTTGGCTCTAGACCAGATTTAGCGATGTGTTTGATATGGTGCTTGCTGCCACGGCATGGCTCTTCCGTGCACCCTGAACCAATGGTGCTGTTTATCTAGCATAGTGCCACTGTTTATATCGCCCTCGGGAGGATGAAAGGCGGTCCACACCCATGTCTGCAGCAGCACTTCATTAGGGGAATTATTTTACTTTCTTACAAATTGTATGGCATTTGGTTGTTTTTCATATCACTAGAACACCTCATATGTTTAATGGAACCCTATAGACTTTTGATCTGTAAATAATGCTAGCTTTACCCCCTTATTGGTCTCAGACAAAGATGATGGTTTATAAGAAGGGAAAGGGACCTTAATATGTGATGTGAATGTATCGATACCAACACCCACATGCTCCTGCCCCTCTCTCCTCCTTCCTGCGGTTCATTCCCCTTGTATTGCCAGTGCCTTGGTTTAGCGCATTATTGGAGACGGAAAATAGGCCATATCCGCCCTGCACTGGAACCAACAAATTGACTTCCCAGGAATTTGATTGGCTGTCCTGTTTTCGACAGTCGGTGAATAAGCCAGTTTATAGTTCACTACTACGCATGCCCCCAAAATCTTTTCCGTTAGTCCGCATTTTGCAGGTAATACAATTATTCCCTTCAAAAGTCTGACATATGTCACAGTGCCTAGAGATTGGAAGAAGATCTACCTGTTTGCATGGCAGTTTTAGACATAAATTCAAAAGCATGGAAAATACATTTTGGAATATATATTTCAAGCAGGTCATGATCATAAGTGTCTCGATTTGAAAATCTCTTCCCTTATTTTTATTTGCTTCTTCTCCATGCAGCTCATTTATTTTCATGCATATATTGTGATACTGCTGGGACTTGGAGATTCTACTTACCGCGGGAAGTGTAAAACTTCAAGTCCCAGCAGGCTTAGTATTGAGTTGAAAATCAAAACTGGCCAAAAGTCGCCCGTGTTGGATGGCAGAGTTGAAAGATGTTACATACAAAAAAAACTGTTTATTTTAGTGATCTGTCACAAATGACCCTTAAATGTTTTAGCCTTTGCTATATATAGGAGAATTTATTTCATTTGGGATTCTGATTGACTTTAATAGGGTTCTACTTAAAATAAACTGGCTTCTTCCAAGATGGATATTTAGTTTTTAATTTTAGCACAGATCATGCCTGTGGGTTCCACCTGCTAGTCCCTAAATTAAAAAGAAAAGATTAGCTTTTGATGTAGTTATTTTAATTCAGCAGCCCTTACAGTAGTTAAGTTTGCCGGTTCGCCCCATCTGAGCACCATACCATGTGTCCAGCCCTTGAATGTTCTGCAACAAATGAGCCCAAAGCTGTTCTTAGGAGCCCGCTGCAGGGTCGAAGTTTGATGATGATAAATCCGTGCCTTTGCCCAGAAATTGATGATGAAAATCAGTGCCTATCGCCAGAAATTGGTGTACTATCTATTCAAGCTCCCCACCCGTCAATGCCCCACTGCCTCTGGGCTGCATGTTTAATTACATTCTTATATTTTTCATCTTACTGTTTGGCAAAATACGAGCACAGCTCACAAAAACACTTTCCGCAAAAAATTGTGGTCGATGACTAGTAACCTGTTCGTTCCGCGAATATTGGAGGGCATTTTATGCCTTTCCTTGTCAGGGGCATAGAAATACATGCATGTTGGGGGCGATAGGATGCTTCGTACACCGATGCCATTCACCTACAGCTACCCGCACAAATTGAGCACTGTACGCTCTGATGGCAAAGCTTTGAAAAAGCAAACCTAAGAATGGAAGCATGCGGTCCAGCTGATGCGGAGTCGTCTGGCAATACTAGCTATCTCAAGCATGGGACTTTGCGCATGGACTTTAGGCCCGAAACAAACATTTCCATGGTCAAAGCCTATGAAAGCGCAGTGGGACAATGGATAGTCCAGGTCACCTGACAAGATAAATGTAACTTTTATTTGCTAAGTTGCTGAGGAGATTGGATTTCCAAGCTCTGTAAATTTACTTAGTACTAAAAAGGATTATACCTTTCCTAAAATTGTTCCTTCATTTGTAGAAGTTCAGTGGGTAACAGTTTTGGGTAAATGGGAAGGAGTCTGCATTCCAGATAAAGTTTAGTGCACCCGTACCCTGGGAGACTACTGATTTTTCACAATTGAGAGTTGACCAGTACAGGATTATTACTGCAGGGATTATATTATTGGCCCGCCGCACAGGTCTGCAGAACAGGCTATCGTCATACAGCAATCGCCACATGGCCATTTCCCATGATGCAGACCTGCACTTTCAATCACATTGCATGTGAGACCGTTGAGCCCTGTAATTGGATGCCTGAGTGTTGGGATGTGTGACCATTGAATCCTGCCATTGGCTGGTTGACTCTTGGGATGTTGGAGGATCAGTTTGAGGAATGCAGTGTTTAGTCCTAGTCCAGCTACTTCCCCCAAACAGTGCAAACTACATATGAGTAATGGGTTGCTAGTCCACCACATTTGCGGATGTTGCTGTCATATATCGGGGTCTGTATCACGCCAGCTCCTGCAAGATGTCGCCGCATCACTCCAAACCTTTAGAGTGACCGACAGAATGTGTTGTGAAGCTGCAGCCCAATGCCTGTACGGTTACATGAGTAACATGTGCTTTTCATAAGTGTGCAGATGCACACAACAAAACTAGATGAGCAAACTCTGTGGTAGAGCGTAACGTTGGAGTGACTCTAAATAAATGCATGTGCCCTTCCTTTATTGTAGGCAGTTCCTAATATGGGAGGGTTTGGTTAGATTTGGGAAAAAGTAGCCTGGTGCACCTTCATGTGTCTAGGAATGTACAGCCTATTGACCCTACTGGCAGCATTTTCTTATGCTTGTGTATTGTTGGATGTGCATGAATTATGTCTACATTTGTTTCCGTCATCGATATTAGTTTTCATAGGAAGGAAATGTCTGCTTGCTTTCCCATGCCCAGGTGATGTCTCTTGCCCCTGACTCGAAGGCTCAGTACATGCCGGAGGCCTGTTGGAGTACCCTTGTGTCGCTTAGTGTGTTATTCACATGTCATTCCGTCCCTTGTATGATGACATCTGTGGCTGTGCCTAAGGTTTAGTCACACTTTACCATCAAGGGGTGATCTTTTTGTTTGACTGCTCACATGCCCTGTGCTTCTGGGGGCTGCCGACTCCGGTTAGTGGAATGTTTAGTAGCACTGATCTGAACCCTGGCTCCAGGGGCAGCCTCCTGTGTTGAGGCCTGTGGCCAGATGTAAAAGGCAAGTAGTCTTCGGTGCCAATCCTCAGAGACCCTTAGAATGAGCTTGGGCCTGTACCTTACTGCATCGGTTTGTCACATGCTCGTTCGATAAGTCCGGTTTTATGCAAGGTTGGTTGGTTGACGTCAGTGTGGCCCAGCTTTCATATACCCTAAATGTGGCTTAGGTTAAGATAGGTTTCTCTATCGCAGTGAAGTATAAAAGTATTTACAGACTATGTCTAAGATTTTTTCCCCAAAAGGCACTGCATACTTTCTATCATGATCCAATAATCTACAACGTGGAATATTTATAACCTGCAGCGAATTAAACCCTCGATCCCAGAGTTGGGGTAGAGGCGCGTGCAACAAAGTGAAGCGAGGCCATACCAGGCATCAACAGAGGTGGCCCGTTTCAAACTATGCAATCTTGTATTTGTGGGAAAAGAACAGACCTTCATGTGCTCACCTCGTCCGCGATCTCCTGAAATTGAATTCTGCATGCTCGACTGAAAGAAGCGAGTTGCCAACTCTGATTCCATTCAGTGCAGTATTTCATCCTGGCTTAAGGGTATACAGTACTCTATTCTAGGTTACAAAATCAACAATGAGCGAGTCTTGTAACTTGTGTGTTAATTTTCGGAGCTTTGATGGAAGCAAGAAGAATCGCTGTGGGTTGTGTAAGCACCTGAAGTATCCCCATCAGTAGGGTCCGGTGCATGGATGCATGATCAATAGGTTCAGCTACAATCATCATCTAGGAGTTCTACTGACTCTCCAGCCGTAAAATTGTGTCGCTCACTTAGTTTCTGTGTTCAAGTGGTGATTAAATTTTCAGTAGTGTGTGTCCTGTATCCAATCTAAACATTCCAGATTGCGTTTGACGTTTTGTTGCGAGATACTAGTAGAACTCAAATTCCAAAATGTACTCCATCACCAGGTTTTTGATTCCAAGCTAGATTTCTTGTTGCAAAAGTACTGTTCGGAGCACTAATTCAAACTTTCGAATTTACACCTCTAATCTTACACCAGCCTTCTCTTCTGCATACATATTAAGGGCTTGCAGGTCACAAAAGGTGTTTTGTGCAGGTTTATAGTAACCTCAGGTGCACCAGATCAGACCGTTATTCAGCCTAACAATAGGCTTTATTTGCAACATTGGTATTCCCAACTATGGTACTAGTTGCTGTACGATAAAATTGTAGGGGTGGGCGGAATTTGCATAGTCGCAAAGCTCCGCAAAATGATAAATCTCCGCGAGCACGCAGAAATTCTGCGAACACGCGGAATTGCTTGTTTACGATGCTTTTTTCCTGTTCGCGAACTCGGTTTGCGTGCTCGGGGGGGGGGAAATATCTCGCGAACACACATTTTGAGAACGCAAACAGGCAAAAAATTCCGCAAAGCCGCGGAACGCAGAATTTTGGGCAATTCCGTGTTCTCCGCGTAACGCGAAATTAAATAAATCTCGCGAGCGGAACGGAATTTACTGCTCAGGCCTACAAAATTGGTGTGGTTGTGCATGTTAATTTTTTTTTTTATGTGTTTGTTGCAGTTGGGGGTGCTTGACAAATAGACGAGCTGTGAAGAGAGGAAACTGAGGGTCGTGGAGGATAAATCAAGTTACACCTGAAGGGATTCCCTGCAGTTACACCCCATTGGTGGATCTCGGGCACAAAGCGTGTATTTTTTTAAGCCTTAGAGCCGGTGAATCTAAAGGGCTATCTGTGGGGTTACACAATAGAGCCATGTTGTGACACTACAATCTGTAGTTCATCCGCACTTTTTACTGAGGCAAAGTTGGCAACCGTTTGTGCAAATGGGGTGGAGAGCTGCAGTGTGTTTGAGCTGCCCGTTCCTTCATCTTTTACGCGCAGTTGAGTTTTCTCAGTCACTTATTGAGTCACAGGTTGTGGTTTTCTTTCATTGGTGCCAGGGGCTCAGTCTCATTTTAGTTTGCCTGTGCACAGTTTCAGAAACAGGCCTGCTTATTTGATTATCCCTTTTGCTTCTGATTGCACCTTGTATTTACGATGCAGTGAGGAATCCAAGAACAATAATTTCAGATTGAGTTGTCGTAATATGTTTTGACCAGAACGGCGATTTACATCTGAGTGTATAGAACTCTCTAATGCTCGCATCTGATGTACTCTGCATAGATGTATTCTTTAAAACTTCTTCCTTTTATTGGCAGCATCATGAGACCCCATGCTTCCCAACATCGCCATCTACGTAGTAGAGTTGGCGCCACTGGAATAAAGCTTACTTTTTTTTGCTGGTGAAGAAGCTGTTTGCAATATTGCATATAATGGCGCGTATTTTTGTAAACAATTCTGTCTTTTAAAATCCTCGTAGGTGTGTTGCTGAGGGGTGGTCTGTTGGTACTGGGTAGTTCTTGAAATAATGCAAGGAACGTATTATGCTGAAAGCAGGGTGCTGCTAAAACCTCGAACCTTAAAAGATTCGCCAAAATACCCTTCTGCTTCTTTTAGCGTGGTCTTCAGCTGTATAAACATGTACAGTTGGTTTTAACGAGCCTCTTCTGCCTGAATTGGCGCTGTAACTACTCATCTTTGTTTTTTAATTTTATTTCTAAATGTGGTTCCCAACCACAGGAGGTCACTAGGAATGTGCAAAACAAAGAGGAAATAATACAAAAGAAAATGATTGTAAGAAAAAATTATATTAGAGTGCGGACTACTCTTTTTTGAGGTATTAAGCTGTTCTCTTAACTTGGAAAAAGTCAATTAAACCCCAAAAAGGATCATTATAAAAACGTCAAAACGTGTGATTTTAAGGCGCAACAAAATATTGAAAGATTCAGTGATAAATATGCAGCATTTTTAAGAAAGATAAAAGTAGGCCTTAAACTTTCTGCTAATGTGAAAAAGTATACCTAACGGTGCTGTCCACCTTGAAAAAGGAGCAGGACGTACAGGTTTTAAACAAATGTGCTTCATAGAGAAGATACATAAAAGTGCATCTTAGAAATGAAGTTAATAAAAGTAAAAAGATACTTAAATGACCATAGAAATAAAAGGAGACCTTAATTCCATTTGACTAATGTAGTAAAGTGCAACTAAATGTTTGAGGTTGAGAATGTGCCCAGCTGTACCTTTTGTTATGTTATGTTCTAGGGGTATTTGTTAAGTGCACGGCTACTCCATAGAAAAATGTGCTCCAGAAGTTGCCATATTTCGAGGCTTCAGGCTTTTTTTTTTTTTTTTTTTTTAAATAAGCGAAGATTACGAGTGTCTTTATTTATAGAAGAGAGGAATCGCATTTTAGGTTTCGTCTATGTATGCATTGTCCGCGAAAGCTGCTAAGAAAGAAAAGCTTAAAAACGGGCATAGAGCCCATCCATTACTTACCAATAGTTACCATGAGTTGGGTTCCATGTGACTCATTTCCTTTCTTCTTACTGCTCATGCCCCTACTTCCTGCCGGCTGCACACCTCCTCCTGCAATCCTCTTGGGGCTTCTTCCTGGGGCATTCATCCTGTTGTGGAGCATGGACCTATCACAGCTTCCTGTTTGCAGCCAGTGTCTCTCCACTGGGCGTACGCTGCTCTGCGTAATTTAAAAAAAACGGATTGCCATATACTCTATCAGAGTGCATGGCAGTGTACCGTCTCCCCACACACATCCTCCTCCCGCTGCCCTTTGTTGCTTCTCCCTCCCCTGCAGCACTTGTTTCGCTTCCCCCTGCCCTCTACTCACGCTATTTGTTTTCCCCATTCCCCGCCCTGCTCTCTCGTGTTGCTTGACCTACCCATCCTGTGCTGTTTTTACTCGTATTGCATAGCAACTTGGGCTGCTGTGCAACATGGCTTAAAGGGGAAAAAAAGCAAAATGACTTGGTCAGTGATGGCTGCGCCATAACTTTTATTTTTTCCGCTTTAAGCCATGTTGCACAACCGCTCACGCTGCTCTGCAACATGTCTAAAAAAACATTGGCAAAGTTGTTGGATCTCGCAGGGGCAAACCCTGTTGGATTTGCCAATGCTTGTTGACTATTCAGCCTACAAACTTGCACTATTTGAAGGTAGGAGGTCATTCAGGTCCTCTACTGCGATCAGCTGATGTTGGGCAAGATTCTTTTTGTGAGGTCCTTGGTCGGTACCTATAGTACATTCCATCTCGTGAGGATGATGCGATCAGATACCGAGAAAGCTGGTGGTTTAACCAGCAGCAGTTTGCAGAATGGGATTAAACAGGGAAAGGGCAGCAAATAAAATGTTTCTTTTATCCACACAGGAAAGAGCAAGGACTTGCATCAGGTTTCTGAAATAAATGGATGTAGAAAATGTTTTTTATTGCAGGGTTTGCTCATTTTGTGAGTATGTTTTTAAAAAATTTTAATATGGGACTCAACAGTGAACCCAGGACTTAATTGGGTGCTCAAGTGGCACATGGGTTGCACAATTAGTGAGCATAGTGAAGGAGGCCAACATTGGTTGTTAGTTGAGGCAACTAGGATTGTTTTTTTCTCTCAAGTTTTATTTGAGAAGATGAAGGAAAATCCATTTGTGGATGACACAAAGTCTGGTCCTCATGTATTTCATGATTACACAAATGGCCCACTAGAGCTAAAGTTAGTCGTGCTTGATGGAATAGTGAATCGAGATACTGAATCTGGTGGCGGATGCATGAAGATGGAAATGAACATGATTCCTAGGATGGAATCCGGATCAAGCAGAAGATTGTTTTGTCTCTATGCAGGAACTTGTCTTACTTTTCTACACTGTTCATATTTGAATGGTAGAAATGGTGAGCTTTGTTTATAAGCCCTGTGCTTCCTTGAATAAATGCACCGCACTTCATTCACTATTTGTTGATATTCCCCATTCTGATATTAATGTAGGCTTTCCTCGATTCACAGACCCTCATTCCGAAACATTCTATTTTGTGATGACTGTGTTTCATCTTTCAGCTCCTCAAATCCTGGGGAAGGGAGTTTTGTCTTTACGGTGTGACTATCATTCACAGTTTGAACTGAGGGGTCTCTGATATATTCTTCTCATTCCAAAACCAGATATCAATGATAAATGGAAATACTGTATTCTGTGTTATAAGAAAGGGGACAAGGGTCCAGTTTTCAGTTTGCACTATGGCCTCAAACAGGAAGCAAGCTTTTTATGTACGGTCATTAAAGCTGTGTACAAAGAGATGCGCACTGTGAACTCCCAATGCTGTGTATATAGAGATACCCACTGTGTACAAGCTATTGGGATGTGCCACATGGTCCTATCATTCCAAATACTGCACAAAGGTTTGGCATCCCATCCTCCCAAACGTAGGGCTGTGTGTTAGTCCACTATACAGGCTCTTAAAAAGAATCTATACTCTGGGTAAGAATGGGTTTTAAGCCCAGTTCTTAGGCTCGTGTTTAACATTAGTTGCCTGGCAACTACCTGGTGTCTCTCCTTCTGTGGGCTTACACTTGACGAACACCACTGTGCCTCCTTTAGAACTTCTCGAAAAAAGTGTATTCCACCACAGAGCTGGAAAACACGCTTTTATTTCAAATATTATGCAAATGTGTAGAAATTGTCACACCCAGCCCTCTTTGGTTACTATAGTCCTCTTTCAGTTTTTTCCAACAAGATTTAATTTGCAGGGTGTGTATGTATGTGTGCGTGTGTGTGTATATATGTAATTTTTTTTACTGAGCGAAAGGTGTGCTCTCCTGCACAGTATTTGTAAATGAGAATGTTCCTTGTCATTATTTACTTAGGAGCTTTATTTAGTATTACAAATTGTCTTAGAGCTGCTACAAGGCACAAACTTCGATGGCACTGTGAGTCAAGGTGGATGCAAGTAAGCTCTTGCATAGTTAAACATTTTCAAATGCTGCTCCGAGTAGGATTTTAGCCGAGTGAATTGTTGGTAATATTAGTAATGTAGCGCACAGTCTGCTATTGCCAGAGCACTGCATGTCTGAAATTCAATTTTTTATTGCAAAGGAGGTGGATTCTTCCTTTGAGTCTGGATTCATGGAGATTCACGGTTGTGACCATGTCCCCCAAGAAACTGATCAATGTTTTATGCTTTTGAATGTACATTGCTGGATCTGGTAGACTAACAGAGATCTAGCAGGGGTATAGCGGGATGCCATCCTTTGCAGATAGTCAGTCCATTGTTTCAGTAGACCTTGTGCACAATCCATTGTTTCATCAACTTACCGACTCCTCTGGGCTGGTCTCAAATACTTACGATCCTGTAGGCCAGACTTAACCTGTATGCCTGATTTTGGAGTCTCGACAACTTGTCGTGAGCTGTATCAGCAGCCATGTGTATGTCACATTACCTTATTCGAGTGGGCATTGCCTCTTTTCAGCTCCTTCCTGTGAAAGGTTTGTAAGAGTCAGAACAGTCTTTGAAACGTGGAAAGTTGCAGGTTGACCCAGGAGACCAAAGGATTGATTTTAGGAGCAAGTGAGCAGTCTGTGTAGAAATGATGCTCAGATGTCTGCATTCTTTGTTTGCAGTTATGATCCCAGTTTAAGGGGGGGCATCATGAGGTGACCTCCTACCCCAATTATGAGAATCTCAAATTTGACTGTTCATACAATGGAAACTGTATGTTCGCTATCGATGAACCTGGTATCTATTGAAGAACCCGTTGAAGGCATCTGATGTTTGCTAGGCCCTGTTGGCAATTCCTAAGTGAAAGTCTAAAAATGTATGTTCTCATTGTCCCGTAGTATCTGTTTTGCAATTAAACTTGCCAGGACTCTCCCATTAGAAGCAGACCACCAGTACTTCGAATTGCTGGTACTGGAATATATCTGCCCATTTAAAGCATTTAGTGAGGTTTATAATGAATGCATTCTCTCTGCCTCTGCGGTAAGGCGGTGTCGGTGCCTTCACATGATATGACCAGCATACTCTGTCAATTTCTGCAATAGTGTAGGAAACCAATGTGACAGTCTTCAAAACATTTTGATTTGTAGTCTTATCATTTTTACTCCTGATTGAGAAGACACTTGTTGTTCAAATATTATGAAACCTTTGTTGGCAGTTTAGTTGTTGTGGGGTGAAACTGACCAACCAAGATCTTTACACCATGGCAGGAGCCCCTATATCAGATGTCAGGGATGCTGGATAAAAATATTTGTTGTTGCACCCAGTAATGCGGTTTTGTAGTCTGTTTATGGGTGTCTAATTCTGCGTAATAGATTGAATTTGCACATTGAACTTTTTTGTACACACATGAATCTTTCATATTGCAGCCTATCACTTCCTGCAAAGGTCATTGCCACTGTGCATCGATTATCCCTCTGGTAGAGTATCCTCCTTTTACAATCGGGGAAAACTAAAAACCAGATTGAATCAATTGGGTCTCAAGAACTGCAATTCACCAGCATTTATTGTTTGCGCAGCTTCTACCTCGATGTGTAAGGCCTCAGTCTTCCCATAAGTTGGAAGCCCAGTTCACCTGTCCCATTTAGTTTGGCGCAATGGTTCATCTGTCTTCAGTTCCCTTCATAAGTCTTCAATATTCTGTCTCAAATTGCAACAAATAATGCTTCCAGGGTCGTCCGGCCAAGCAGTGTAAAACTTTTTCCTGCATGAATTCTTTGTCCTTCTGTTCAATTCATGTCTCATATTTCGGGTTAAAGCTTGTTACTAGAGTGTCGGGATACATCACTGTACTATTACTTCTCCGGTTTGTGTGAGCGAGACCTGGACAGGTAAGAAATCACGTAGCATGCCCAATAAAGGTGGCATTATGACATCCAGGATTAAAATGTATCCATTTTTTCCACACACTTTGAACCAGTAATGGGCAGTATCATGTTTCGAGGGATGGTGTCCCCAATAGTGTTTCTTGTTCTGCAGCTTAGATGTGGGGCTCATCCCAGTTTTTGGAACATTTTCAGTTGATATTCTAACCTTGTTACCCCATCCCATTCTATGATGCAGAGCGACATTTGGCTAAAGTCTGGCACCATAAGAAAAAAACATGAATCCTCGTTTCGCTCAGTTGTACAGAAAATTCTAGAAAATCTAGGTGTCTGGCAATGTGTAAGTTAATTGTCATACTATGTGCTCCTGAAAATTAGGTCACTGTGTCAGTTTCCATCAGTGTTTTTGTGAAATGGTAAAGAATTTTTTTTTTTTTAAAGAAATGCCCAGCAGTCAGTACCCTTTAAGTTGACTTATGGTTTTTGACTCATTTATCCTTCCGGCAGACCCAGGCTCGGTGTAGCTGTAGAGTTGTAGCTTCTTTTCTGTTCACCCCACAGGCACTGATGTTTAATTATATGTCCGCTGATGCTGTAGTTAGGAACTGTTCTGCAGAGGCAGTTTCTTTCCTGCTTTGAGTCCTATTTGCTTGGAAAATGCACGGTCCATAAAGATAGTATCCCCTGCTTCCTTTACTGTAAATTTGTACTGTGATCACACGCCTCACCTAAGTTGTCAAAGTTTGTTTAGTTTGTTTTAGTAAGCCAGCGTCCTGTCCTAGGGGTCACCTCTGATATCAGGATAAATTCACTTAATTTCATATCAAGGGTCAATTCAATTTATTGTACCCGATTTTTCATAATCCTGTTCATTTGAGTGCTAATGAGTTCCTCGGACATAAAATTGGCACTGCTATAGAACTTTTATGCTATATTTAGGACATAGCGTGCCACACTTTGGGCACATGATGGTGTGCCTTGGCATACAATGACTATTTTGTGCATTTGATGGCATATTGCTGTCATGCAAGGCTGCTTTTTGGTCCTCTAACATCACATATGTAGTATATTATGGCACTTCCTGGGTAAGCAAATGTCACATTTAAGCATGTGATGGCACTTCTGACCGCAGGAAAGGATATTTCAAACTGAGTACATGTTTTTAAGTCGCCCCTCCCAGCAGCCCTTTGAGATCTGTGTTCCACGCATTGTATGAATGAAGAGTCTGTCTGGAGGACGTCACACGGATTCATTTAATTTCCTCCTTTAGAAACGTTACCATGTGTGATGCTATCCGTGATTTCCAAGAAGATGTAATATGCAATTATTCTGTAATGTTATTGGTGATGTCATTGATGATTTCGTCTGTGATATCATGTGTAGTCATGAGTATTTAATAATTTTATTATATCGGTTAAGTCACCTGGAAAACGTTTCTAGAAATGAGTGGATTTTAAAATATTGAAGTCTTATTTGACAAGTATTTAACAGTACCTTTCTTATTTAATCCCTCTTCTTTCTGTAAATTCCCTCTTTCTTTCCTTGTGTGTGTGCCTTTTATGTTATTACATGGCCTAGTATGAATAAGGGAAAGTCCATAAAATAAGCCACCGTAATGTTTTACTACTTTACAGATTTGTATTACAACATTGAATACCTAAAACTAAAGCATTAAAAAAATCTATAATCAATTCTCCTTGGATGAGTTCATTTTATAAACGTTCAATGAGCAGCAGTTTTCATTTAGTAAGGCTTCATCAGTTGCTTTTTCTGAGGAGGCCGTTGCTGATTGGCTATTAGGTGTAGATGTGTTTCAAGAGATTTGATTACGTATATCAGTACCTCAGACTCGAGATAAACCTATACATTCAAGTCATTCTTGGTACAGGACACGCACACTTTGACCAAAGACCCATTTGATTCTGATTGGCATCGAGCTGCCGAGATTATTTGCTCCTGTTGCTATGTTGGGTTTGGGACCCTTGCAAGAGGGGGGTGGCCATGGAATCTCGGCAAGGTTTCAGTTTTGAAATGTTTTTAAAACGTTTTACTCTGGTCCATCTCTGTAACAGCGAGAGTAATCTTCCATGCAGTGTTTAATTTGAGCCGGTGATTTCCAGTGTTCAGCACTGGCACTTAATTGTCAACACCTGCACTTAATTGTCAACACCTGCACTCAATTGTCAACACCTGCACTTATTACAGTCCACCACATGGTCGTGCTGTTTGTCTAATTTAGAGGCATGCACTGTTGTTTACTATTCAATATACTTTAACAGTGATGAATACTTGCTGCCCAAGCCATAGCTTTGGCGACCTGGAATGGTCTGTGTTGTAGCACCTGTACGAATGTTGTGGGTAGTAGTTGGTTTGGTTCTGGCATTGGCAGCGCTGACAAGGGCAACGGATGGTGCTAGCGACAGTGGCCTCCTGACAATGGCCCTGGAACTTAGTATTTTACAAATTGAGCACTACTACTAGGTAAAATAGAAATGCCTTCCAAAGTGGGCAAGGGAGTTGTGGATTTATTAGCATTTTCTATACACAACTTCTTCCCATAGTCCGCTTTCGATAGTGAAATAATATGAAGACTTGTATTGCAAGTGGGCGCTCATTCGGCTTCCTGTGGATATAGTAATCACCACAGACCCAAAATGTCTCTGCTCATCGGTCAAGAAATTCCAGTTAAGTGGAGGACCCGTGACAGACTCCGGTAAATACCAGAGCATCATCATACAGGTGATAGTCTGTACTTTTTGAAAATACTGCCTGTAATGTTTCAGTGGTGTAGGGAATGTGACATCACATGCCGTTTGACCCCACTGCCAGGTTGTTCGTTAAAATCTCAATACTACCACCCAGTAGTAAAAATGACTGGCAACTGACATGAACACGTAGCTACTGAAGCTAGCAAAATCTGAAGATATATGTTCTTTTAAAAGATTAGTAGTCCGATTGAAATTACAGGTGGTATAAAGTATTCCATAGTGGTAAAGAGTGGTTGTATTTTAAGGTAGAAGCTGATAGTCCTAAGGAATGCCCATGTAACATGTTGCACCAATGTGAAATTTATTTTAGTGGTTTTACATTTTTTGACTAGTTTTAAAGTTAAAATATAGTACAGAGGAGCAAAGCTCCTTAGCGTGCAGTGTTACGCTACTGTCAAAATTCAGACAGTACTTCACGTGTTTCTTTAATAGTCTGAAAGGTAATACAGAAAAACATTGTGAGAAAATCAAATAAAATTGCAGCTAAAGTTTTCACTTACTAATTGAATATCTCCCAATTATCCTCCGTCTACTTTATCCGTTTAAGAAATGAAATTCAGATTGAATAGTATAATGATGAAAAGATAGCTGAAATTTAGTGGGCATTTTAAGTCTCTCTTTGCTGGTAGTCCTTCGTTCCTGTGCGGTCGAGGTCCCATCCGAAATCTTTGTGAAGTCTGAGCCATTGTTTGTGTGGAGTTTCAGCCTCTGCATTGCCCCAGTAATTTAATTTATTTAAGCAGTCCGCCTTGCAGTGAGTATTTTCTTACTTTCTGCCTGTTTAAAAGAGTAAAACCAGGCAAAACTCTCTCTTATGGTCTTGAGACCTGTGGAGGCCTTCTTTTTACTCACTGTTGCCTGTTATATTGCTTCCTTTTTCGCTCATGTGGAGTCTGCTTGTTGATTACTTTGTTGACAGACTTGATGTTGTTCCTTCTGTCCCCAGAAGCTCATGCGAGCCTACTTGTTTACCTTTTTTGACATTCTCTGCTTATATACTCACGTGTGGTCAATGTGGAAGAAGCTCCCGACTGTATTCCTTTGTAAATCTGGGTCTGTCTAAAAGCGCATCAGGCAGATGTTCTGGATTCAGAAGCCCATCTAGTCCATTAGGTTTCATTGATAGGTAGTTTAACTTCAAGATTTCAGATTGGTCTGTAAAATACGCAATGCCTACAATCGATCTCCGCAATGACACCGTATTTTTGATCTTCTGCAGTGCAATGAGCGCTCCATCTACTCTGTCCTACGCTGGTGATCAGCATCTGGGGGAAAGGTGGGGCTCTTCCCTCTGGTTAAACATGTTTAGTATCCCAGGGACAGGTGAAGTCTCCTATCCACTACTTAATATCCTGCGATTAAACATGCAGGGGCCTTTGCTGAACCACCATTTTACCTGGAGTCCAGTAACGTCTCTTCCAGCCTTCGCTTTGCCGTCCCACGGGTTTGCCAATTTACGTGGTGCTTGAGTGCTGTATCTCTCACATTTACCTCCTGGTGTGATCTGTCCTGGTTGGGACCGCCGCCATCACCAAAGAAAAATAGTCGCCCAGACAGCAAGAGGTATGCGTTGGATCGGCCATGTTTTCTGTGACTCTACTCACCTCCGCAATAGTTCCTGAATACATTGCTGCTAGTTCAAGCTCCGCATGGTCTGTTTGCTGTTCCTGGTGACAGTCGATTGTGTAGCCTCAAAGTATTTACAAACACTCTTACTTTGCAATTGAAACCTGAAATACCTCTCCCTCTGGTGCAACCTACAGTCGGACTCGCCTGGGCTGAGCGGGGGGGGAGGGGGAGTGGGGGGGGCTTCCCATTTAAGCAGAAGTCAAAACTCCCAATTAATACATACTTGGTAACTACAAACCCCAATTTTAATTTTGTATATAGTCTTGCTGAATTGAAGTGATTTTGGTGCAAGGTGGTCCTGCCTGAATGATATTGTAGTTCAGATGTAACACTTTGCAACGTATGCATTGGAACGTTTGAGTACTGTACCTTAAGAAAAACTATTAAGCTTTGTTGGAAACGCCCACTCCCACTCCGCAGGGTGGTGGTGGACTCCCCGAACACACTGTGGTAGCTTGGCTCGAGTGGTCAGGAAACAGGCGCAGTGCTAAGCATACAATATACCCATACAAGAACCATGCGTGCATCCGTTCCAAAAACGACTCTACACCGTAAAAATTATGAAAATATTCTTTCTTTATCTTTTTCTCTTAGTTGCTGATTGGGAAAAATAAATAGGTCAATCACAATATACAAGTTTCAATTAGTGCAGGTCAAATAAATATTGGCTGTTTGATGAAATAAATAGGGGTGATCATAAATAACAGGGCATAAATACAAGTGCAATATATACAGACAATTAAATACTTTGAGGCAATAAATACTGTACCAATAAATATTGTACACCAACAAGTCCTGTGGACCTATAAATATAGTGCAGCAATAAATAGGTAAAAACTCAATAAATACAGTATCCCCAATAAATAATTAAAAGTATACAGCAACCCTCATATAATCAGATGACACTTCAATTCTTAAGGGCTGATATGGCCCAGGCACAGCTTGTAGGGTTGTGGAAGGCTTGAGGGGGGCTACTCCCTGGCTGGGACAAGGCTGAGGCCTAATCTGAGGTAGATCCAAGGGGGGTATACCAGTGCCCTGGCTTTCTCTCTCCACACAACCTCTCTAGGTTAGTCCCAGTTCACCCCAGGCACAGTCAGGTGGGTTTCAGTACCTCCCTAGCCCCTTAGAGCAGTCTCTCAGGTCTCCACAGGGCCTTAGGCGCCCTCTACTCCACTTACTGCCCTTTTTCTGATGTTCCGACGCCGCTGGAATCGTGTCGACGCCGTGAGGCGGTTCCGGTCCGATGTCGGTGGCCTCGGTTCGATCTCGACCTCCGATTCGACGGCGTCGGGCAGTCTCTTCACGATGTCTACTTCGGGCGGCTCCGGTCCGATGGCGCTCTCGGCTCCGATGACGTCGGCCGGCCTGGCCTCGATGTCGACTTCCGGCGACTCCGGGGTGCGATCCTCACCCCCGACCTCCGGTGCTCCTCCTCACAGGCTCCGGGCGACTCCGGAGTGCGATCCTCACTCCCGACCTCCGGTGCTCCTCTACCTCGGTCTCCGACGACTCCGGAGGGCGGACTTCACTCCTCCGATGACGCCGCTCGCTCGACCTCGGTTCACTTCCTCCTCGACCTCTGGTATTCCTCACGACCTCTGTCGGCGCCCTCTCACGACCTCAGGCGGCTCCGGGTACGACGTCTGCTACTTCAGTCAGCGCCGCTTCTCCACCTCGGGCTCCAGGTCTTCAGGCTACTCGACGCCGGACTCCCGGGAAACCAGTTTCCAGGTCAGGATCTTGCTGCTTTCTGCTTCTAAGGCCTGTTCCTGCTGTTCAGGTCCTTAGGATGAGTTTTTCTGTCTTCTTCCCACACAGGGCTATAGGCTGGGATCCATCAGTAGGGACAAGTATCAAGGGTGGGTTTATGGACCCCACTCCAGGCACAAGTTTCCACCCCTGCTGCTTCACTCCTTCCTCCTTCACTGTTGTGCTGCTCTCTCTTCACCAGTCAGGTGCCAACTGCCAGCTCCAACTGCCAACTGCCTCTCTTATCCTCCCAACATTCTAAACCGCCTCCAACGGTCACAGGGTTCTGGAATCTCCTGGAATGTTCTGGAAGGTGCTGGTAGGTTCCAGTGGATGCTGGTGATGTCACAGGTGGCCACCATTTTGTGCTTCAGGCCCTCAGACAGAAGTTTCAGGGGTAGCTAAAATGGTTCCCTGAATCTGTAGCAACACGAAAAAGTCTGGTGGTTCCCAAAAAGGAAAAATTCACACAGGGTTTGAGGCAAAAGTGGGACAAAATAAATAATGATGAGGAGGGACCACCCAAAGGGCTGACAGGTCTAACAAGCTTAAAAACTTTTGAACTTTATTTCAGCCAGGTACTTCCTGTCTGTGTTGAAAGGTCTGGCATTTGTTCTTGGCCTGGCTGCTGTTTCTCCTTAGTGATGCGAACGAAAGACGCTCAGTTACTACTCTGAGTGACAACAATGAAAGCCATTGTGTAGGAAAGGAAGAGGGGACGTTCGCCTAATACTCATGCCCACAATGCTTTGCAGACATTTTACTCGAGGCGGAAGCTAGTGATGCTAAAGCAAATTCCACAGGGACGGATAAAGACGTGTTAAAATGGCTGTGTTTGTGGGAGAGTCAAAGTAAATACATCAGCAGCTTGAAATTTCAAAAGTTACAATTAGGGGGTTTTCTTACATTGCGTGATGTGTAATATTCCTTTAATGCTTCCGTTCTATCCAATAACACCCGGGATATAATGCACGTTGCTTATTTCTTCCGTACGATCCTGAAGATAAATGCACTAGTATTTCTGTAAAATGGTCTTCCCCATCCCACTCGCACACATCTGCGCCCCTCCTCCCCCTGGCCAACCATGACTCAGGTTGGCAGCTCCTGGTACTGCACAGTAATGAAACCGTTTAGATTCTGTCTCAATACCCTTGTACTTCCCTTGATGGAATTGTGTTGCTTTCATAGTTGCATTCTCCATCAGACCTTCATCTGCCATGGTCCCTTTGAGTGCTCAACCACAATTCACAGCAGAATAACCATCACGCCCCGTTCTGTTCGTGTTCAACATCAACGCCTGTCTCCAGGTGCCCCTAAGTAGAGATTCCGTGCTCAGATACCACTTTATGTATGGGTGAGTATTCTCATTTGTATTCACTTTTTTTTCCAAACAGATGTACTTGTTAATTTCCTGAATTGGTTTGCTCCAACGGGTGGGTGGGGGTCTTGTCACCCGGCCGTAGTGTCGCTTCTTGATGTTAATGGCCTTAAGAAGATAACGCTTATAGTGTACCTTTGCAGTTCCAGGCCTTTCTCAACCACCAGAAGTGCCCGTGCAGTGGCTACCCCAGTCCAGAATTATGGGAATATTCCTTTTTTTTTTTTTTTTTTTTTTTAACAATGTTCTTTCTTTGGAGATAGCCATGGCCTGAGAGCCAGGTCTCCTGCTTAGTTTCAGTCCAACAATCATTCCATCCTATTTTGTGTAGCTTTTGTAGACATCTGAGTTGCAAATGCGCACATGTAGCTCTTTGCAGTAGTTAGAACGCAAAGGGCATAAAGTTTAATCCTGGAATTTACGAGAGGGTTAAATTTGCATTTTGTCAAAGTTTGGAACTATTCTTCACCAGCAGCTTGCTGTTGCATGCAGCATCTTGTCATCACCTGCCCTTCACCCTCCTGCTATGAATACATATTGTACTGTATTGCAGCATTTTCATAGTGCTAACTACCCCTATGTGGTGTGCTGAAACGATTGCCTGCGTGAGTAGCATGCTACACCATGTGGGGGTGTGGTTTGAAGGATGTTTTTGTTTTGATCCTATGTGGTAAGCAGCCGCGGCCCGTGGAGGGAGTTCCGTGGGGCGCTAAGGCGGGGCGGGGGAGGGGCAGGGTGGGGGCTTCTAAAAACCGGAATATGGATAATTGCAGGTAAGTAAACAATGAAATAAATAAAACGAATTTCGTAGCGCCCGCTGCATCGCATTTTGTAAGTGTTTCCATGTCGTGCATGATGACCACTCCGGTGCGCTCATGTTATGGGAGGCAGCACGGAACAGCGTGTTGGATGATGAAGTGAACAGACAGGCAAGCAGTTTTATGGTTTTCAATATGGTGTTAGCTATGCAGGTCCATTTATGATGTTTCATATGATCTAGCCTGCTTAGCTGGCTACGGCACTGGATTGTCCGAATTGAAATTTTGTTTACAGTTGTGGTTTTGACCCGGCATGGTTGGAGGGAGAGCGAAGTGGAGAGATCTGTTGGGAATGGCATTTTTATTACTATCCCATAATCTGGGTGTCTATCGGAGGTGTATAGAAGCAGTCAGATTGTATAGATGTTTGGGGCCTGCAGTGACTGGACTATATTAAAGTTCTCCAGAATTGTCTAGTAACGTGTGACTGATCTCTTCAGTTATTCCATGCCTGTTTATTTGGAGGTTTGGTTTTTTGGCTGTACATTACTGGTGATTGACATTCCTCATAGCAGATATGTCTTGTGTGAATGTAATAGGTATAAGTTAGTTTGTTGCTGACCACTGTGTATTGTGATTTTGTCATAACTGCTAGATATGGATGTACATAGTTATAAAATGCATCAGCGAACCACAGGTCAGCACATCTTTGCTGCCCTGCATAATGAAAGCAGTTTTCTGCTTGAGTTATTTGTAATTCCTGAGTTGTAGGATCATGATTGTGCTTGAGGGTGTGTCTGTTGCCAGGGTGCAGGTGGTGCAGTTATCTGGGAAATAGCAAAGTCATCAACTGTCTTCAGAAGTGTATATTCTCCTGGGTGCTTCTAATTCTGGCTGATTGTGAGTTTCAGCGCTTGGGGGTTTGTACTGGAAAGCAGGGCCTCCTACGAATTTCCTATGGTTAGGTGGTATGATAAGTGATACAAGGCTGGAGCGCAGTGTCCTATTTGGTTTTTGTTGCTTGGATTGATCTTGTTGGTATAGTGGTCCTTTTCCTTGTAGTCTCTGTGGACAATGCAGAGTTCCTTGAACATTCTCTTCCAGCTATAGCTAGCCAGTGGAGCAATGGCAGGGCTGGGGTCATGCATTCTCTTTTGTGGATGTGGGGAGGAAGCCTTGCAGCAGCATTTTGAATTGGTTGTATTTTGCATATAATGAATGTGGGCCTGCATGGTATAGGATGTTGGCATAGTAAAGCTTGAAGATTATAAGCTTGAGGATGGCTTGCAGATTTTTGGTATGCAAGGTACAGGAAGATAGAACAGTGTTTTCATTGAGTAGAAAGCACGCTTTGTGACATTATCATAAGGTATCAAGGATAGCTCAGAAACCTAGGAGTAAAAATGGATTCAAACGTCTCTTGACGTCCAAGGGGCTTCAGGTTCCTTAGGCCTTATGGCGGTAGGCTGGTAGTTTCGCCATTGACCCAATACCCCCTTTGAGGTGTTGCTGTTTTTAGGCACCCAGGATTGCGGAATTCTGTTAGAATTTTATGGAGTTCCTTGGAAGGGCAGTCTGCTTCAGTAATGCATGTGGAGTTGTGTTGTCTTTTTTTAGGTTCTGGTGGCTCTTTTGTAGGCTCTGTTATAGTGCTATAGCATGCTTTTGTCTGTTTCATAGCCTGATTTCTTGTTTTGCTTTGTAGTATGTTGAATTATATTTTCGTTCATTGATATCATGGTTATGGTGGTAGACCAATTATCAAGTCAATAAGCATGATCAGTTAATTATTAAAAGATACGAAAAAAAGCAGTAGACCTGATTTATATCTGTTAATTTTTGTGAGTCTGTATCACGTGGTATCTAGGACTGCAGCGGTAGGACACTTCATGGCTTCTGCTTTATGGCGGTCGCTGCACGATGAAAGTTTAGTCCACTTTAGTGGCCTTGTTCCTTGCACACCACAGCGCCGTCTGCTAGCTGCTGCTGCTGTCCCCATCCGCTGCTGCTACCGCCACTGACCCGGAGGTCAGGAGTTTTAGGCCCTCCTCCAACTGCAGGCTCCTGCCTGCGCCTCATCCCAGGTGGTCCAGTGGTAGTGTCACCGCTGTGCTGCTTGACTGCCTGTCTGTCTCTTTTCTGCTGTTTCTGTCCCTCTGTCTGCTTTTCTCTTCCTATTTCCTCCTTCTGCCTTAATGTTCTTCCTTTTTCCTCCTTCTGCCTCTGCCTTTTGGCTCTTCCTTTTTTCCTCCTTCTGCCTCTGCCTTTTGGCTCTTCTTTTTTTCCTCCTTCTGCCTCTGCCTTTTGCTTTTCCTTTTTCCATTTCTCCCCTTTCTACCTTTCCCCTGCCGCTGTGACCCCCCGTGGCCCACCCTCCAGTGTCCCTTCTCACGTCTCCCGCCTCCCAGCTGTCCAGCCCCTCCCCCGCAGCACTACTTATTGGCGGCTGCTGCGTGTCGAAGGTGCGCCAAAGGCTAGCCCGTCTGTGCCCGTCCACGCCTGTACTGCGCCCAGTGACAGGGACCCTGCTTCATGGACATCCCACCACGACGACGCCAGCACCCTCCACGCCCTCAACCAGGGACGCCATGCAGCCTGCCATCTAGCATCACCGAAGACACTTGAACCCTTCACCTGCTGGAGCTGCACCCGCACCTTCAGCCATGCCAACACACCATCTACTTTCGCTGACCAATAGCGCAACCGTCTGGCTCAACTGCATCCTCCTCAATGTGCAGTCCCTTTACAAAACACGCCACAAATCTCGGACCTTCTCGACTCCACCTCTCCTGACATCGCTTTCCTCACGGAAACCTGGACCAGCCCCTGCTCTAGACCAGACATTGCCATCGCCATCCACGATGGCTACAAAATCCCTCACAAGTACCAACCCGACTGCCCAGGAGGAGGCATCCCCATTGTCCACAAAAGCACCTTGGAACACCTCCACTTCCAGATCCGGACCAACACCACCCTCTGTGGCACCCTCGTCTACAGGCCCCCCAGCCACCGACACCCCTTCACCAACTCCATCATAGACCACATCGCACCCCAAGCTCTCTCATCCACCGACTACAACCCATCCTACTCAGAGACCTCTACTTCCACATGGACAGCCCCGTGACCAGAACACCGCCTCCCTTCTGGAGAACCTCGACAACACCAGACTCAAGCAGCTAGTCACTGCACCGACCCACACAGCCGGAAACATGCTCGAGCCCGTCTTCTCCGCCAGCGGGAACATCGGCAACAGCTACACCAAAAAACTGTCCTGGACCGCCCATCACAACGTGCATCTGGCCTTTGCCACTCCCACTGTACACCACCATCATAACCCCCACCCCCCTTCCGTCACAGCAGGATCAAGGCCACTGAATAACTTCTCGTCCACTCCCTCAGCACAACCACTCTGCCAACGGACACCATCACCGCAGCACGCAACCTCCACCGTTGGATCTCCAACTGCACCGACTCCCTGGCACCCCTCAAAAGACCAGGCAAGGAACACTCCAAGGCCAGCTTGTTTACTTCCGCTCTCCACGAGTCCAGACACACCTACAGACTACTCGAGAAGACCTGGAAGAACAACAAAACCTGGAAATTCATGCAACTTTAAAATCCGCCATTAACGCACCACCTCCTCCTGAAAACCACAAAGAAAACGGCCCTCCAAGACAGAATCGACGCCAACGCACACAACAGCAAGGAATTCTTCGCCATCATAGAGGAGTTTGCCAGGCCCAACAGCGAGACCACGGACGTCCCTCCCCCCACCCCCTCCCCACAACCCCCCCAGACCTCTGCAACAAACGCTGCACCTTCTTCCACCACAAGATCAGGAAGATCTACGACAGCTTTGACTCCCTAGACCTGGCTACTACGCCGGCCACCATTGCACACAACCAAGCCGCACCCCTACAGACCATGCTCTGCTGGACCCCACTCACAACAGAGGACACACTCAAGATCATGAAGAGCAGCCACTCACGATCCCTGACGGATCCCTGCTTGTACCACAACTTTCACAGAGCAGCCAACGCCCCCCCAGCTTCACTGCACCATCGAAACCGCCACCTTCCCCAACGACTGGAAACACGCCGAGATCAACCCCCTGCTGAAGAAGCCATCCTCTGACGCAACAGACCTCAAGAACTTCAGACCCATATCCCTCCTCCCCTTGCCAGCCAAGGTCATCCAGAAAGCCATCAATGCTCAACTGTCAGAGTTCATCAAAGTGAACCACATCATGGACACCTCCCAATCCGGCTTCCAAAGCAACCGCAGCATGGAGACTCCACTCCTCGCCGCTACTGATGACATCCGCTCCCTCCTCGACCGGGGCGAGAACGCAGCCCTCATCTTACTAGATCTCTCGGCCGCCTTTCATACCGTCTCCCACTGTACCCTAGTCACGAGACTCCACAACGCCGGCATCCGCAACAAGGCTCTGGACTACATCCACTCCTTCCTCACCGGCCACACCCAGCGAGTCAGACTACCACCGTTCCTCTCAGAACCGACAGAGAACAGCAGTGGAGTGCCCCAGGGTTCGTCTCTGCGCCCCACCCTATTCAGCGTCTACATGGCCACCCTCGCAGTCATTGTCAGAAGTCACAGACTTAACATCGTCTCATACACCGACAACACCCAGCTGATCCTGATGAACCCACAACGCCCAGAACCAACTTCCACAGTGGAATGAAGGCCATTGATACCTGAATGAAAGACAGCTGCTTTAAGCTCAACTTGTTGCAAGACCGAAGTACTCATCCTGGTTCCCACCCCTTCAGCTTGGGACGACTCCTGGTGGCCAGCCGCACTGGGATCCTCCCCACCCCCGACAGACCACGCATGCAACCTCTGCATCATACTGGACTCACCACTCCCCATGAACCGCCAAATCAACGCAGCTTCCTCATCCTGCTTCGAAAGACATTCAGATGGATTCCCACAGAATCCAGAAGGATGGTCACCCACACACTGAACACAAGCTGATTAGACTACAGCAACGCACTCTAAATCGACTTCACCCAGAAACAGCTCAAGAAACAACAGAATGTCCAAAACGCCGCAGCCAGATTGGTACTAGACATCCTCCGCCGCAGCCACATCATACAACACCTCCGACAACTCTACTGGCTCCCAGTCAAAAAGTGAATCACTTTCAAACTCCTCACTTATGCCTGCAAAGCTCTACATGACAAAGGACCAGTATACCTGAACAACCGCTTCACTTTGCACATAACCGCCAGACAACACCGATCCTCCCAACTCGCCCTTGCCTCCATCCCCAGGATCCACAAGACAAGAACCGGAGGAAGATTGTTCTCCTTCATCACCGCCAAGACCTGGAACACCATGCCCCTCCACCTCAGGCTATTCGCGTCGCTGACCCAATTCAGGAAGGACCTCCAGACCTGGACCTTCGAATGGTATTCCACCCAGTCCTACCAGCAGCCCCCTCCCCCGGTGCCTTGAGACACTTAAGACGGGTAAGTAGCCACGCTATACAAATCCCCGATTGATTCCGAAGTAGCTATGCACTTAACAAGCTCCATTATCATTATCATATATTGTAAAAAGCACATGTTCAAGCCAATAGGCATTTAAGAATGGTTTGCTATCACTCTATACTAAAGCCTGCAGAGTTATTGTTCACATGGAATCTCCCAGATTACCATAAGGCAATGGTTTTGGTGTTTAGAAACTCCTCTTACAAGGCATGTGTATAGAAGACTTGCACTGTGATAATCCTTGTTAGACCCTCTTAGGAGAGATCATAGGTTCCAAATTATCGTTGGTAACGGCAAATATTTGTAATTCTATAAGGGTACGCATGAAGGTTGCCTTGTGGTAAAGCTGATGCTCAATAGGGGACGAGCCAACAATAAGGGCCTAAGCCTGATGATTGTTTAATCGGGAAAAGTTATTTCAGATGCCACTGGTGTGATCTGCGTATTATGAAAAATGATGACCGAGGCAGTAGGCCTGATTTATTTCGACACACTCCTGTTAGACAGTAGGCCTTCAAGGATTGTTTGCAATCTGTTAAAGCCTGCAGACACATATTTTGTTACTTCAAATCTCACAGATTCCTTCTCGATTTTGGTGGTAACTCCCTTTTTGACAAAGCCTAGGGGAAGAAGATTTGTAGTGTAGTAGTTCTTGCTAGAATCTCTTCAGAAGACCTGACCCGGATTAGATGTTTGCCAGGATCTTGTAACAAAAAAAAAATATATATATATATCTATATATATCTATATATATATATATATATATATATATATCTATATATATATATATAAGCATATACTTAAATAGAGAATCTTTTGATCAGCCCTCTTATGTCATTGGTCTGTATGAGTGTCACTTACACTCTGCTTCTATCCGTGGCACGTTACAGCTTGGGGAAACGGGTCAGCCTCTCTCTTACCCTGTGAGTGACAGCATTTTTCTTATCGCATGCACATTTGCCTGAAAATGAGGTGCTTCAGTACTAGGGCTGGTGGGCCAGTCTGTTCATTTTTCTTTATTTCTTTTTAGAAGTTCTTCTTCATTGAACTTCTTCCCCGCTCTATAGTTTAATTTTTAGAGCATACTCCAGCTGCCCTGATGGGCTGCTTTCTTGTCTCTTATTTCATCTTCTGCTAGTCACATTGTGTTCGACTACTGCCTCTAAAACAGGCAGCCAGGGGGAAGGAGCCTAGCACGCATCCAAGATGGTCGCGTGAGCACAGGGCTCCCCGGACCCTCGCTGCTCCTCGGAACTTATCCTGACTCTATCCTGACTTGGTTGACGGATTCTGGAAGATGAACGTTGGCTGAACCCTAAACTCTTTTCAGAAACCAAATCGGACCTGGGAGACCTGATCTATGGTGGTTTGAACTTTTGAGGCCCAACTGATGGCTGTGCCCGGTGCGAAGGTGAACTGTGGAGCCTGGGCATAGTTGAACAACAACGGCATCGGGGCTGTGCCGGCGGCCGTCTCATCACTTTCGGTTTCACTTTTGGATCTCTGAGTGGCTGGACAGTGGAGTTGCTTTGTGCGGCTGGGTTTTTACTCGGCCTTCGCTTCGTGCCTTTGCCTCCGCCTGAACCCAGTGTGCCCATTGACTTTGATCCTCTCGCACCGCCACATTGCGGTCCCTGGTACGGCTCGTGTCGGCTTCGCCCGTGCCACTTTGACGCTTGCTCGGTGGTCCCCTTCGGCGAGCGTGGTTCCACATGGGAGGCAGAGGGGATCCCGAGAGGCGTAAGACCAAGACATCCCTACGTGGGGGACCGGTCCAGACCAACAACATGGACCGCTACACTCAGGGTAAAGGGTCCCCTGGAACGGCCGGTGTTCTCCCGGATGGCGCTGGGGGTGTTCCGTCCGCCCCTCCGGATTTGTCCCTGCAGGACATCATGGGCGCCATTAATGGCATCAAGGAGACCATCGCTCAGCAGTACGAGGCCTTGGCCCGTAAAATCGACACGGTGGCCATTGATGTTACGCTAATTCGGGCGGATCTCTCTAAGACCAATGAGAGGGTCCAATCGCTGGATTTGCGGACGTCCACCCTTGGTACGGATGTGTCGGACCTGCAGACTGCTCTCGGCGACCTCAAGTCGACCAACGACCTGATGGCCCGGCGGCTGGAGGACTTCGAGGGACGGGCTCGACGCAATAACATCCGCGTCATAGGTGTTCCGGAGACCTCCGACAATCGCCCGGTGGATCTTATGGTTGAGGAACTCATCCTCAAACAGCTTGCCCCCGCTGGCCTGAGTAAGTTCTTTGCCGTGGAGCGGGCCCATCGAGTCCCAGGCGGTCGGCCGCGACCGGGAGCTCCCCCGAGGCCTATTGTCGCAAAACTTTTTCACTACAGAGACCGAGATGCGATTCTGCAGGCCTCACGGGTACATGGCCCGGTCCGATATGGGAACTCATCCGTTAACTTTTTCCCGGACTTCACCCAACTGGTCCAGAAACAGCGGATGGGTTTCCAGGGGGTGAAGCGCCGTCTCCGGGACCTGGGTCTTAAGTACTCGATGCTTTTTCCTGCTAAGCTCCGAGTGGAATACGAAGACCGGGCTACCTTTTTTGACTGTTCTGCGACTGTGAGTGACTGGCTGGATTCTCTGCCGGACCGGGGTGACCGGCCTGGGCCTTCTGGCGGTGCCGAGGGTGGCGGGCCTCCTTCGGAGTGGCTTTTGGTCCTTGACTTTGACATTTTGTTTTGTTCGGCTGGGTTCTACTTCTTTTGTACATTTTGTTTAATTATGATCTATGTTGGGGGCGGGCAGGGACGGGTCCCTTTCCTCCTCCGGGGTCTTTTCGTAGAATGGGGTTTGTAGGGCGACAGGCACACTGCAAGTTGGGGTGGTTTTCTGGACCGCAGGGGTGCAGGGTGGGGGGAGTTGAATTTGGGGGGGGGTTGGTGGGTGGGAGGGGTTGTTTGGATTTGTGTTTTTTGTTTTCAAGGCGAGGTATTGGCTCTGTTTCAGTTTCAGGTGTCGCGCTATTTGCTGGGGGACCTTTGATCTATTGGAGGGGATGGGGGGGGGACGGGTTGAGACTGATGTCTTGGAACGTCAACGGATTGGGGGATCATATCAAACTGGGTGTTGTGCTGCAGTATTTGCGTTGTTTGACTCCTGATGTGGTATTCTTACAGGAGACGCATCTGGTTGGTAATGTTTGTCATGCCATGAACAGGGGGGGATACCGACTCGTGGCCCATTCCGGTTTCACCACTGGCTCTAGAGGGGTGGGCATTCTCCTACGATCTTCACTTCCGCTAGAGATTACCAGGGTTGTCCTAGACGATAGAGGGCGCTATGTGGCTCTGATTGGGAGGTGGGACAGTCCCTTTCCTTGGTTTCGGTTTATGTTCCCCCGGGCCTCCAGAACTCCACTTTCTCAGACTTGGGTCGTATGCTGCTTGAGCTTCCTGACAGTCTTTTGCTTATGGGTGGGGATTTTAATTCGGTTGTTTCGGGTGATTTGGATCGCCACCCGCCCAGGGCCCTCCCTGCTGCCCAGGCGTGGCTCGGCGGACTCTTGGATACCTTCGGTCTGGTGGATTGTTGGAGGTTAATGCATCCGACACAGTGTCAGTACACATTTCACTCTGGGGCCCATGGGAGTCTCTCCAGATTGGATTATTTTCTTATGCCCGCGGCCCAGACTGCCCGGATTCGAGAGGTCAAGCACTTGGCCCGGGGTATCTCTGATCATTCCCCACTGTGGTTGCTTTTCGACACCGGGATGCGGTCCGCTGGGCGGATCGCCCCTATTAACCCTTGGTACTTGCGCGACCCCAAGATTCGTGATAGCCTTGTTAAGTCGATTGATCAGTATTTTCTCGAGAATGAGGGGTCGGTGTTGTCCTCAGTGTCCCTGTGGGAAGCCTTCAAAACAGTGCTCCGCGGGCATGCCCTATCCCAGATAGTGGAGGCCAAGAGGGTTAAGAATGAGGAGGTGGTGAAGCTGGAGACTGAAATATCTGGGCTGGAGGCGGCTTTGGAGACGGGTGTCACTCAGGATGGGCTTCATGCCCTCAGCTTGAAGCAGTTTGAATATAAGTCTCTTGTCACTGACGCTGCCAAGAGCATGTATAGGGAGCAACAGGGTAGGTTGTATGATGCCGGGGACAAGGCGGGTAAACTGATTGCTTGGTTGGATAAGAAGGAGAGAGTGAATCGTGTGGTCCCGGAGCTTCGGGTTTCGGATGGAGTGTGTGTGACTGACCCTGGTGAGATTGTGGAGTGTTTTGCTGACCACCTCCGGGCGGTGTACTCCCCGGTGTCTGATAGAGATGAGGATGACTCTCGTCTCTTGCTGCGGGATATTGCCTTGCCCGGCCTATCCGTCGAGGACCGTGAGCAGATGGATGCCTCCCTGTCTGTCGCCGAGATTGCTACCGCGATTCGTTCCCTTCGCTCGGGCAAGGCTATGGGCCCCAACGGACTGCCGATTGAACTGTATAAACTACGCCCGGATAAAATCGCGCCCTTCCTCCGTCGTATGTTTCTGGAGTCGCTCGAGCGGGGTTCCCTTCCCGACGACCAGCGTCTGGCTACTATAGTTGTTATTCCCAAGGACGGTAAGCCACGAGACCGCTGTGCCTCATATAGGCCTATCTCCCTACTAAATGCCGAACCGAAAATCCTTGCCAAGGTTCTCGCTAATCGCTTGCTGGGAGTTATCTGTGATTTGATACATCCGGATCAATGCGGCTTTATCCCTCATCGTAATACCGCTCTCAACTTGCGGCGTCTACATGGCATCCTCGCTAGGGCGGAGTACTTCTCTGAACCGGCCATATTGGTTGGCCTTTGATACCATCGAGTGGCCATTCCTTTGGGCCGTATTGGCGAAGTTTGGCTTTGGGGAGGGATTTATTGGTTGGGTGAAGCTCCTCTATGCTGGTCCAATGGCTCAGGTGGTTGTCAATGGGCGGGTTTCTCGGCCCTTCGTGCTCGGGAGGGGTACTAGGCAGGGGTGCCCGTTGTCCCCTCTGCTCTTTGCTCTCGCCTTGGAACCGCTCGCTGCCTGGCTCCGCTGGGAGCCCTCGATCAGAGGGATCCGGTGGGCCCCGGGCTTCGAGGATCGGGTCTCGTTGTACGCGGATGATATTCTTCTGTACCTCACCTCGCCGCGGAAGTCGCTCAATGTGCTTTTTGATGTCCTTACTTCCTTCGGGAGAAATTCGGGTTTGATAATTAACTGGTCCAAATCTTGCGTGTATCCTATCTCCGGTGGCCTTCCTCTCTTGCCGCCTCGGCTTCCGATCCAAACGTCTCAATCCGGCTTTAAATACTTGGGGGTATACGTTTCGTTGGATCCGGCGTTCCGCTATGAGCAGAATCTCCTGTCTCCCCTCCGGCGTTTGAGGGCGGACACGGCTCGGTGGTGTAAGTTGCCCTTGTCTCCACTTGGTCGCGCAGCACTGTTTAAAATGATGTCCCTTCCCAGATTTCTTTACGCTCTCCAGAACTCCTTCGATATCATTCCGGCGGCCTACTTTAGGGAAGTGGAGAGTTTGCAGAGGAAACTGGTTTGGGACGGTCGTGCGCGTATCGCTTTGGCAAAGCTGACTCTTCCCTGGTATGACGGGCGCATCGCGCTTCCTGACATTAGAAGGTACTATTGGGCCTCCCAGCTGTCTGCCATTAACCATGCTACGTACGCTCCTGGCTCGAACCCGGCATATGAGATGGATAAATTCCTGCTTCCCGGCGGTAACTATAACAGAGCGCTTTACTCTCGATCTGCCGGAAGGACCCTCACGGGCCCTACTAGGATTGCGGTACGTGTGTGGAAGGCGGCGAATGTAGCTGTGGGCTGGAGTGGGCGGTTAACGTGTGCTACTCCTCTATTCGCCTCTGAGCGCTTGGGAAGCCTCTGGACAACGAAAGGCTTTGAGCACTGGGATACGATCGGCATTAGCAGAGTGGGGGACCTATGGGTTAAAGGCGCGGTTAAATCCTTCGCGGCGCTTCAGAGCGAGTACGAGCTTAGTGAAAGGGAGTTCTTCCGCTATGCCCAGGTTCGGCACGCCCTACTCTCGGTCTTTGGGGAGGGGACCACGGTCCCTGTCTCTTCGCCTCTCGAGGACCGTATACTCGACGGACACGTCCCCGACAGTACTATCTCCCTGATTTATAAAAAACTAATAAATAATCGGGCTGATCTCTTGGTGCGTTTTCGGGAGGCATGGACGGGAGATGGGGTGGAGTTGGACGACGAGGACTGGCAGTCTGCGCTGTCATCCCCTAAGGAGGTTGCCATCCCGGCCCGTCTCCGTCTGGTCCAGCTTAAGATTCTCCATCGTGTCTATGTGACGGGTCCCCGTTTGGTCTCGATGGGGTTTTCTGATGACGGGCTCTGTAAGCGTGGCTGCGGGCTCAGTGCCACCTTTCTCCACATCCTCTGGGAGTGCCGCGAGGTGGCGGAATATTGGCGCCAGGTGCATGATGTTATGAAACGAGTCACTGGGGTCGCTCTGCTGCCGGAGGTGCGCCGATGTGTTCTGAATGTGTGGGAGCCCAATGACTATAATGCGGCTCAGGCTCGGTGGGCGGCCCTTGGGAACATGATCGCAAAGAGAGATATTGCGCAGCTTTGGGGTTCCCAACGGCCTCCCACCGTGTCCGTATGGAAGGAGAACATGGACTGGTGCATGTTCAGGGAGAAGACGGTGTATGTGGCTCGTGGTAAACCGGGGGCGTGGGGTAGAATCTGGGGTCAGTGGAATGTGTATCGAGGGACTATCTGTTCTCCCCCCCTGGTGGATACGTCTGAGGTTGCCTTGTCCCCCTGATCCTTGAGGGTTCCTTGCTTACTCTGTTCATCTGAGTATAGCTTTGGTTTTCCCGTGGCCCCCCCCTCCCTCTCAGACCCCCCTTTTATTGACCACCCTAGGGTGGTCCTATGTGGAGTTCCTCTGCTATGGTTAGACGCCCTTTCAATGTTTTTCGCCTTGCTTTTTGTTTTTCTTTACTTTGGTTGATAGTTATGTAAAAAGGGTGTATCCTGACTTCCTTTATGTGCAGCTTGATCTCCTGTCATTTAGCGGAGCCCCTGCGGGCCAGTCATTGTTTTTGAACTGCTCGATCATTTCTGCATACTAGCGGCCGGCCCAGGAGGTTGTAGGCCCGTGCTTGTACCCTTTTTCTCTGCACAATAAATTTTTTATAAAATTAAAAAAAAAAATAAAAAAAAAAACAGGCAGCCAACAATTGTATTTGTTATTGGACCATATGCCCACCATGCATATGTTGTTGAGGGGGTGTTGTATTGTGTTTGCATAAGTGGATGAATGCAAGAATGAGTCAGTACAAGAATGAGTTAGAGTACATATATGACGATTTATCAAGTTCCTTAATCCATCAGTGACTGAAAGGCACTTTCATGTATAATCCAGACCTATTACCATTGATGGTTTAGTTAAATTACTCTACTTTTGTTCCTAGTGCAAGCTTATGAGCTGTGAGGTCTGTGTCATTGAATTCCCTTGTACCTTAACTGCACAATACTTTTCAATGTTCCCAGAAACTTGTAAACATGCTCCTCGTGGGTAGCACAACTTTGTGTTTCTTCTCTTTACTATCTAAAGTCTTCAGGAGTCGCTTCCCTTTAAGCGGTGTATGCCATTGAAGCGAGCCCCCTCTCTCACTGCCCTCTTTCGTTCTCTCTCTCCAGTTGTCCAAGAGAAGCCAGACCCAGTTCCAGGATCCATGGAGAGTCGTTCCTGCGTGTTGATCCGGCGTGACCTGGTGGCATTGCCTGCAAGTCTCATCAGTCAGATCGGCTACCGCTGTCACCCCAAACTCTACTCTGAGGGGGACCCCGGGGAGAAGCTGGAGCTTGTTGCAGGTACCAGTAAGGGTTTACTCACAATGTTTTATTTACTGTTACGTTTTACTAACTATAATTGTACTAAATAATTAAAATGCAATCGTTTGTGGGTATTAGTATACACAGGCACACTGTTCATGTTAATTAGCACATCAGTAGCTCAAAGAGGCCTTGGGCAAAGTCCCAACCACTGAGGCCCCAACTAACACATACAGTCCACAAATTGTTACGGTCAAAAGCAAAACGTAAAGAAATGCTCTCAGACTTCAACCAAGCCAGTGTGGGCAAAGCTCACACCCTATCGCGTCCTAGTGTCACACCTAGCAGATATTAATGCATGGCGCAGGTTATAACTGGGTCAAAATGAAACTGAGTAAATGTACCTAAATATAAAACCAATTAAGGTGTTAATGTTCTCTTGGGCAAAGCCCAAAAAGTGTTTTTCTGTAATGTTTCACCCACTCCCTAGCAGTTCTATTTTCAGCCCCTACCACATAGACAAACCAATCCAAAAGGGAGGTGCCTTTCCAGAATCCAATATAAACATAGTTTAGTGAAATTTGATTGGAGCACACTACAATAGTGTGTCTGGTCTCCTAAGATGTGCTACTCAATATGATTGCAAGTACTGTATATGAGTAATTAAGAATAGAGATGAGATGAATCATGCATGAAGATGAGCAAAAAAAGAGCAGTATGGTGTGCACCACAAGAAAATCCCTGGAAAACAACTAATGTGGGGATAGCTAATGTTTCTCAAGACTTAGTAGTGGGAACAGTGGCAAACATAAAAAACAGCAGTCCATAGTGAAGATTCTACTGTAGGTCTCACTGCCATCATGTGCGCTTCACAACATTAAAAATGTTTCCACTCTTACAATGAACAATGTCAAGAATTATCTATACCATTTATTCATGGATGGAATCCAACTTTTCTGTGACAAAAATGTATAACACCACAATACAAATACCCAAAGTGCTGTCCTAAATTAGCATATAAAAAGTTTGTAATAGAGGATAAGATTACATCCTGACATAACAAACTGACTAGTGATGTCTTCATTGATGCTTTCTTCTTTGAAAATCGCAATTTATTGTGCAATGAATATTGACATTCACTTCCACCTTTCCTACTTAAACTACTGTATAAACGCGGACACACCCGTTCACATACCCTACTTAAACTACTGTATAAACGCGGACACACCCGTTCACATACCCTACTTAAACTACTGTATAAACGCGGACACACCCGTTCACATACCCTACTTAAACTACTGTATAAACGCGGACACACCCGTTCACATACCCTACTTAAACTACTGTATAAACGCGGACACACCCGTTCACATACCCTACTTAAACTACTGTATAAACGCGGACACACCCGTTCACATACCCTACTTAAACTACTGTATAAACGCGGACACACCCGTTCACATACCCTACTTAAACTACTGTATAAACGCGGACACACCCGTTCACATACCCACTCAGTGTCATTCACCTCTAACTTCTATTTTACAAACCTCCACATACCCATCAACCTACTCACTCCGTCTCATTCACATCTACTTTCCTCCTTACAAATTCTTACACACACTTCAGTGTACCCACTTAGTCTCATTCACCTGTACTTTACACATTACAAACTCTTACCCAGCAGTCTACCCACCCAGTGTCATTCACCTCTACTTTCCACCTTTCAAGGATAATGCCTTGGGCGGTGGCTAAGGTTTAGGTGATACCTTAACTGCGGAATTTACTGTCCCCTTCAGTCCACTGCTCTCACTCAGACCCAATATTAATCCATTTTTCTTCCTCTCGGTGTAACATGCTCCAAGGAATTGTGGTGGGTTTTCAGTCGGTTCCTCACCCAAGTGCAACAATATGCTCCTATTGTCCCCCCTCTAAAGTGAAAATATGTTCCACTCCAATTAAATCTATTCAGGTGCCAGCAAACAAAGATGCATTATAGAATTCCTTATTACCATGCTAAAGCATTGGGGAGTAGACATGTGTATGCTTCTCTTAATTAAATAGTCCCTTTTAACTAAGACAGGAACAAGATTAGTAAAATTAAGCCAAAAGCATGATTATTTACCGGCTAGCCCTGCTAGACCACAGTGTGGCCAACCCCTCCAGAGACGGCTTTTCTCGAATTCCGCAAGTAACATGGCATGGAGGGGCATTGTGCTCAGAGGCTGCCATAGATAGAGGATATCTATGACAGTGCAGGAAAAAAGGGAGGCGGGCATAAGATGTCATTAAGTCCTTCCCTCTCCCTCCTGGCATAACCTTGTCCTGTATGTCACAGCCTTTCCCCTTACCCTTGAATGTCTGAACTTATAGGTTTTCTTAGCAGTGTGATTCTAGTGGGCATAGTATTAAAGATGTCCATGACAGCCTGGTTTGGGGTTGGACTATATATCTGGGTGTCATGGGGACCTTTTCCATTGCCTACAACAGTAAAGTAATATGGATGTTTTTCTGGTGTCTTCTGGTCCCTTCTGCCAGGATTTATTTAAAACCAAATCACAGGTGATGTCACACTTAGCGGAGCTTCTACTCCATCTTTTTGTGTCACATTTTTGGTTAAATTCCCTGGCGGTGCCAGTGTCAAAATCAGAAAATATTTCTAATTTTGCAGCCCTTGAGCAATGTTTGATCCAGTGCTACTTTAAGAAGCATGATTCAACAGACCATGCTATTTAAAATGCCTTGCTTTTAATTACATGTTCGGGATTGAACACGGAACCATATGCATAATCTAATGTTTCATGTGTTTTTTTGGACCTTCGCTTTTGAAGGGATGTCCTCTTTTGAGCCCAGCTTTTTCTTTTACCATAGAAATTCCTATGCCAAGCCATAAAAAGTCAGAGGTATAACTAACGTTTGTAGCCAATCCTGTATTTCAAATTAATACCAGGCCCTCAATTTTCAGAAATGTTTAGTCTGTTTTTTATCGTACAATGCATTGCCGCTTTTTTGTGGCTTTATATCGCAAAACATTGATATTGATTGATAAAGTGTCTGTACCATGTGTTTGAATCTTCCAAACCTATGACTGGCTAGGACGAAGGATCTTTTACATTTTTCTTGCATGACAATTTGGGATCCTATTTTTCGATCTAGCTTGTGGATCCCAGCTCATTGCCCTCGCCTAATGCAGAGGATCAACCGCCCATTAAGATTGAGGTAAAGGCTTCCTCAGTCCTTGGATCCTTTAGTTGCTCGACTGCATACTGCTCCTTTCGTCTGTTTCTCCAAAGCCTGCATCAGCAGCAAAGAGATTTCAATATCATGGTAGTACTGGAAGGTGGGCCTAATGCTGTTTATGAAGCATGCAGTAAACACTATAGCAATTATTCTTATTATGCACTTACGCACTCTGACTGCACATCTTCAGCAGTGCCCGGCAAATATACCGTCTGTCTCTACGCGCTTCCCACCTTATGCTGCACTGCCTCTGAAATGTTCAACCTCAGCACTATGCAGTTATGTCTGAGCACCCACCGTAATGCGTATTTATAAATGTATTTTTTACGCATCCTTTGCCATGCCCTATGCACACTAAGCCATGGAAACCTGCACGTTCTCAAGTGCCATCTGTATCTTGGAAGCTCTCTGCACTCTTGTCTATACTCAGAGCCAGCATCCATGCTACGTACCCGCTCTGATCCTTCTCTGCAGAGAAAAGGAATCTGGATACATATTGCAGATTGGAGCTGTGCAAGGGAGAACCTATGAAGGGGGAAAAGCAATAGCCCGAAGCTTAGTTGAAAGCTCTACGCTGCTACTTCTGCCCAGTGTTTGTGGGCATATCATGATTACTGACTGCTTGACACACTGCACATTTCAAAGTAATGGACCGTTGCAAGGATTTGTGAGCAGTACACACCACGGATTTTCAGTTGTGTGGTGCAATGTCCTGTCTGTCAACCAAGGTAGATATTTAAATACTTTATTGCATGATTAATTCAAACCAAATTGAAAGTAGAAGTATCCTGCTGGGCTTCCTAAAGAGGTGCAGCAGGGAACCCAACTCACAAACAAGGAGGCCTGAGCTCCAAGGCTGCTACTTATTTCAAGCCCTGCCTAGATCTGCATTAAACCTCAGCTCAGGGAAACAGTACCTCCTGCTTTTCAGGTTTCGCCTGCACAGAGTTTGCGCTGTGCTTGTGAAATCTATTGTATTCAAAATGTCTTAAAAAGGGCTTGCATCCATCCCCCTTGCTTTTCATTGGTCCCTGTGCTTGCCACTTACTTTTCCTCAATTTCTATTGGTTGCATCATACTGTGTCCTGTTGTTCCTTGTATTCCTCCTGTGCTTATCTTCGCATTGTCCCATAAACCGAAGTACTGTTTCCATCTGCTTTTGAGGCACTTTTTAAATGATTTGCCTTTTAATGTTTTGTAAACAAGTGCAGTGCTTGTTTACAAAATGCCCCTTGAGCGCTGTGCTTGTCTACCTAATCATTCTCCCCCTGGCTGCACGCATTTCAAGCCTGCTTGCCGGCTCAGTTTTGTTTGTTTTTGGTTGACCGTCTGCACACCATGGAGAGGCAAGCAAGGAGCAGTGACGTCATCTCCCCTGCAGAGCATTTGTGTTGTGCTGTGCTTGTATACTTTTGCCTACACACTGGCAGATCCAGACTTAAGTTTCAGTTGCCATGCCTGTGAGTGAATCTCATTAAAGAACACCAATACTTTCAGCCAATTAGCCCCTTGGAATTCTATGCAACTGAGTAGGATTTGTTGAGGTGATGACAATGGGCCTATCTTAGGCTGCCTTATAAATTACGAGCCCCGCCAGCTTGTAGATGACACACAGAATATGTTCAGTCATGGGATTGGTTGTCATAGGATCACCTGTTGAAAAGCAACAATGGACAAAGAATGCTGGGCTGAATCTATGGACTGCTCACGTAAGTAGCTGCTTGGTGCCCCCTTTAGACATGTTATTTTATTATGATCACTTATTGTTCTTCTCGGTCTAAATGCAGTTAAGATCACAATGCAGACAAATCAGTTATTCAAAAGGGGCACTATTACTGCAAGCCATTTAAAGCATTGCTCATTTATACGTTTGTCACCAAAACGTTTACACATGCGTCGGATGGGAAAAGCGAAACCACCAGTTCCCTCATTCTCACTGCTTTTGGCATTCACAGGCGTGTCTCAATCTCTGTCTCCCGCCAACATCTGGCTCCACACATTTACAGCGTTCTGTGCTTTAACATTTTGTAAATCTCGTCCTATTACCACACATTTCTTGTTGTTGTAGCTACGTTTTTAATCAAGGTCTTTTTTCAGTCCATTTATTTTTGTAGCTGTGCTGTTTCAGAACATAATTCCTTTTTATGGAACCGTTCCTGTGCTGTTTTTTCACTCTCTCCATGGTGTCAACCTTCCTGCACCTCCCAAGCATCCCCCCCCCCCCCCCCCAGTGGAAAAATCACTCCCCTCCTCGCCCCTCTTCACTTTTATATAGCGCAAACTAGACCCAAAGGCAACCTGGTGCAGCCCTGTCCAGACACTGTATACTGAAAATACATGTTTACATTTACAAACATGTTTGTCAATCTGCACAGGGAATCCCAGAAAGTTATTAGTTTTTTTAAAGGCGCTTGCATCACACAAGGTTTAATAATTAAACCTCTGGGTGAGTTGATCCTTGAACGCAAGCCATCAGCTGCTTTGTGGTTACATGTCAGCACTGTGACTTAACTTTTATTTTACACCTCTTGTCCCAGAGTTGTCTCAATGGGCAGTAAAAGGAGACACCAAAAGAACAAACAGAGGCACCTTTTTTTTTTTTAGCTTTCATGTATCCAGGGACGCTTTCAAGGGCTGGCCAGCAAGGTTCAAGGGTGGTTCTTTTGTGCCAATGGGAGTGTAGAGGCTGGAAATGAGTCTGTCCCATATACTGCTCTTGGGCTATGAAGGCCTGTGGATTTGGTGGAGGCAGGCAGTCATGTAAGGATGACAATACATAATGCTTGCATTTTAGTCAAATGTACTTCTCTTGCAGTTTTATATAACGTGAATTCCACCCGAAGGTATTGGAGTGCTTTACATGAGCACCAGTTACATTATATAAAGACACATTCATTTTTTTGTGTAGGTGTGATTAAGAGGTTTGGCCAGAATCACAGGATATCAAGCCAACAGAGACCGAAACTTGGTTCCACAGCCCCAAAGTTGGCCACTCTGTCCATTACACTACATCCTCTCCCCAATTGTATAATGTGCTTTCCGACGCAGTGTCTAGAGCACAGAATTCCCTCCTAACGGAAGCTTACCTAGCAGCTATCCTCTTAATTTGAGGAAAAACGTAAAGATATTCATGTAAAATGCCTTTAAGCAATGAGTTCTCCCATTTGTAATTTTATTAGGTACATCAACATTTTTTTTTTTTAAAGAAGTACTTTTACTCCTTCATTGATTTAATACCAACCACTACTCCGTCCTGTTGCTTAACCCTCCCAACCTCCCCGATGTTTTTTTAAATGTTCGACACCCACCCCGTGGTTTCACCCAACCCTCATTCGCTCCTCCTACTCTTCGATGTCTTTCCTTCCCCCTCCCTCATGTTGTTTGACCCCTCCCTTGTATTTCACATGTTGCACAGCAGCGTGGGCTGCTATGCAACAGGACTTAAAGTAAAAAATGTAAAAAGTGCAATGATGCAATCGATGCTGGCCACATCATAGTTCTTGTTTTTTTTTTTTTTTTTTTTTACTTTGTCATGTTACTCAGCAGCTCATGCTGCTGTGCGACATGTAATAAAAGCATTATCAAAGCTAATAGATTTCACATAGGCGAACCTATTGGCTCTGCCAATGCTTGTTCTTCTATACTGGCCAGCCATTTGGCTAGTAAATCATCAGTGTCTTGTCTGTGACCCCTCAGATCTTTATGGAATGTTAAACTCTACTTTTAATCACGCCTTGGATGAGATCAGGATGAAATGTTCACAAAAAAGCATCACCAACAATTTAAATGGTTTACACCTGACCTCAAAATTGAACAAATAAACCTTTCTTACCTGCAGCTGGTCGGCAATATCTTGATCAGCTCTCTGTGTACAATAGACTAATGAAATATATGAATAAAAGATATTCCATCAAACTGTTCTTTGATGACCTTTTTTCCCTTTGTCAGTTTCCTTGTGCTTTAAATCCTCACTCGATGTAGTCCATAATCGCTCGTCCTGCTTTTTAACAGAAGTTGTTAAGGTAAGGGTTGAAATGTAGGCAGGAGACTGGATTCTCCTAATGATTAGCAAACTGCGCATCCGTAAATTGTCTTTATCCATCCACTTTGCACCAACCATTGTTCTCTACTGGTGCTCCACAAGACGGTCCCTGGCCATGTTACTGAAAATTTCATAATATCTAATTATCCTCTTTAACCTTAATTTGTTTAACACATTGTTGATGACAGGCAAGGTGCCCACAGATGCAAAATCTATAGTGTGGTTTTATTTCTTTAAAAATGTTCTTTGGACCCTACAGACCATTGTCCTACCTTGCGGAATCCCTGGGACAAGCAGTACCAGTCCAGCTATAACCTTTTCCAGGACAACATACACTTGACCCCTTTTAAAGATGCTTCTTCTGGCCTTGTATAAGTACAGTGTGTGTGGAACTCTTCGACCTGGACATCCTGAGCTTGGAAAGGGATGGTGCAGGGGGAAACGCACTGATGTTTGCAGTTGCTTTCCACCAGGGATTTTCAAAGATGTTTTTGACTCTCCAAGTTTAATGAAGCGCGAAGTTAGCAAAGTTTTAAAAAGGGCGTCTTTGGTGGATACTTGCGAGAGGTGGAATTCATTTCTGGTGCCGCTCAGTGCCATGAGCTGAACTGAGAAGACCTCTGCTACTCAGTAATTGCTTACTCTGATTCCCTTCTTCCATAAGTCCCGGCTTTCTAGGGATGGAACTTCTAGAGGGTGGTAACCGAGGTGAGGTTGCTAAGCAGTGGTGTTTAACTGCTGTCACTTAAGACTAAGGTAAGGCCAGAACACTAGCAGGAATACTAACCCTGCTGTGATCCAGTCCCTTTAGCCGCATACCAGCACAGTGGAAATGGAAAAAAAGACAGGGACGTGCTATTTTAACCTTATGATGTACCAAAGTTGGTCCAGGAGGAATGGGCTCATTCCAGATTTCCAGTATATTGGCATAACACACAATGTCTAAAAAATTGCTTAGAGGTTATCCTAAAGTTCTGGCATAGATCCAGCCCTCCTGAACCTCCCTTGGACAGCCCTGCATTTAAACCCGACTGGTCCTTCGAAAAAGCATAGATAGAAAATTGTGATCCATACTATATAGCTAGAATTGGGAATTGAGATACATTCTCAGAAAGACAAAAACAGCCTACCTTCGGATTCTAAATGATCCTTATGTTAAAAACAAAAATATAAGAGATATATGCGAAAGCAGAGGACGGCGAGCAAAAGCTGGGAATAAACGTGGCCAGACATAAAACAAACATGATTGATATTATATACCTGCCACCAGTAACCTTGTTTATCCAAATGGCCAGGAGTTAAAGTGGTTTAGTGACCATGTTTTAAAACACCGAGGATAATGTGTCCTTATTACCTCTTTACACTCTAAATTCACCTTTTTTGCTTTGATAAATTTTGTATTTGAAGAGCTGTGTGTGTGAGCCCATTTGCTAGCCCTGGTAACTACTTATTGTTGGCGGCGGCTCTGAGACAACATAAATAATCCACCTTCCCTCTCTTCTGTGCCACCGACACTGGCAGGACGATGGCTATTCAGCGGCTGGCTTCGCTGCTGATGCTCAAAGTCGTTTTCATTTCAGCAGATGTTTCTGCCAATAAACCCTTTGAGTTGATTCCCCTTTTCCCAGGAACATATGCCAGTGTATTTAAAAAACCAATAACCCTTGTGTGCTGGGGAAAACACATAGATCCTTCCAAAATAACCAGCACATGGCCTTCTGCTATTGAGGAAAGAGTGTAGATGACGTAAAGGTGTCCAGTGTCGTCCCCTCAGCCCTTTCCTCTCACATGTTCTTTTCTTCTGTCTTTTTAGCTCACAGTTTGAGCTCCATGATGAGAAAAGGATTGGGCGTTGATACAAATTTTACCCCTGTTGCTCCAGGTCACTCTGGGTGTGTAATATGATGTTGTGAAGTCTTTTTTTTAGATTTTGTTTGTGAGGAATTAATTTTGACCGCAAGAGAGCAGATTTCACTTAGTGTATCAGAATCTTTGACCTGCAACATCTATTCCATGAACTGCTACAGTTATTGATTTATGCTGTTTTCTCTGCTTCTGTTGGTCTTGGAGATGCTCTGTTACTTTGGCTCCCATGTCCTTGGTGCAAAAATAAGTGATACAATCATTGACCCGGTGGGTAGATAAAGTTCAACAGCATTGTTCAAAAGAGCAATATTTTGATTCTTCCCAAAGGCTAGTTTTATCTCTGAAGGAACAATATTGAGTAGCTTAGACCTGGAACAAAGAATAGGTAGTCATGTCATACGCAAAACATTTTTAGATAGGTTAGCCAGGGAAAAACGTAACTTCTACATTACATGGTGTATTTGTTTCTCTGGGCACAGTCTAAAATCTACTCTGGATTCCAGTCCTATAGCAAGTCTAGGTTTTTTAAAAATCATTTTTGTATGCGTTTTCTATTAGCTGGCTTGTTTTGAGGTACTCCGTTATTGATTCTTTAGCTCGACGTTTCCCCTACATGGTGTTGGTGTGTTCTATTTCAGGCAGTTTTTCTGGACTGCTGTGAACTGATTGTCTGTTCCCATCTATACTTGAGTACCTTTTTATTATTCCCTAGTGAAAATTGTTTTTATATTGTTATGCATATCAATAATATATAGGACTTGGAGAGGACAATAGCAGACTGCTACCAGTAAGTACACTCCTGGCTAGATTGAGCAACGTTCTGTTCCGAGTCCTTTCATTAGTTGCTCACCTTCATTAGACTATATCTTGGTGACCAGACTTTGTAAATAATGTAAAATTGAATTGGTGACACCCAAGTTTTCCACAACTCGCAGCTACATGAAAATAAACTGGCTGGGTTTAAATTCTGCAAAAGGAAATTTTAGACGACCAGGCCCCATGCCTGTGTAAGGAAGCAAGTCTGTACATATAGTTCCTTCCTTGTGAGTATAGTTGAACTCAACCTACATTGCTTTCACTTTGCTTTGGACTTTGTTAGACACACAACCATATGGATGTTTACAGTATACAATTACAACTTTGTCCTCAAAGTAATATGGGGCAACCGTGGCTAGAGCCATTATTTGAGCAATAATAGATTTTTTGATTCCCCGCTGGGCCATGAACATATAATATCCAGTCTTGCAGATCCCTGCTGTCAGACTCTGATCTCTCCACAAGAACTTTCTTCTGCTAAAGGCCATCATTAGCTTCCCGCATGCAGTTTGAAGCCATGGCATTTGATGCACACATCTGTGTTTGGCTAGTTACCATACTGCATAAAGCAAATATTTGTCCTGCAAGTACCTGTCAGAAGCCTGTGATCAGGTGGGGATGATGGAAAAGCATGGGATTGGTGGAATTTGTTTCCAAATGACCTGTGAAATTGTGCAGAGCTGCTTCTATTCAGCAAAGTCGCCTTTTTTAAGTCTAGCCTAGACAGCGTATGCACGGTTTCTTCCAGACATAATGCATATACTTTGTGGGCTTACAGCCTGCTTGCTGCTTTTCATTTGTTTGGTTCAGTGTCCTACAAAAATCCTCTGTTGGAAACCGGGCAACCGGGTTAGCAGTCACCAGGTTCCCAGCACAGTGGTAGCTTGGCTCGAGCGGTTGGGGGTCAGGCACCGTGTTAAGCGTACGTCACACCCTCACAATAACCATGCGTTCATCCGTTCCAAAAACGACACTACACCGTAAAAATTATGGAAGACAAGATGAAAATATATATGTCTTTATCTTATTTTCTCTTAGTTGCAGGTTTCACATCATAAATACAATACACTAGGATTTTCTTTCAAAAGAGCAGGTCAAATAAACAATGCTACTTTGGAATTTCAACAAATAGGTTCAGGTCATCATTAGACAAAGAATAAATAGTTGGGCAATAAATATAGACTGCAAATAAATACAGACTGCAAATAAATACAGTCAGGCAATAAATACAGTGCAAGAATAAATTAGTGGAAGACAATAAATAAAGCACCTTCAATAAATAAAGTAAAGCAATCAATGACAGTTACAGATCAGATCACTTTCATGAGGTAACTTGGTCTTACTTTGCCCATATACAGCTTGTGGTCATTTGGGTGGCATGGGGGTGTCCCACCTAGATTGGTCAAGGCTGGGGCCTAAGCTGAGGCAGAACCAGGGTAACCTAAAGATCTGGCCCTCCAAACTACACAGCCCCTCACAGATGTCACTGCACCAGTCTTAGTTCACCCCTGGCACTCCCAGGCTGGTTCTAACACCCCTCTAGCCCCTAGAATGGTCTTTTAGGGCTCCACGGGGCCTCAGACGCCCCCTCTACCACTTACTGCCCTTTTCACGATGATCGGCTCCGCTCGGCACCGTGTCGACGCCATGAGGCGGCTCCGGATCGATGTCGCTGGGCGGCCTCGACTCGATGTCGCTGGGCGGCCTCGACTCGATGTCGCTGGGCGGCCTCGACTCGATGTCGCTGGGCGGCCTCGACTCGATGTCGCTGGGCGGCCTCGACTCGATGTCGCTGGGCGGCCTCGACTCGATGTCGCTGGGCGGCCTCGACTCTATATCGCCTTCCGGCGTCGCAGGGACACGGTCTCCCCGCTTCCGGGTGTCTCCGGAGTGCGATCTCCACTCCCGACCTCCGGCGCGCTTCACCTCGGTTTCCGGCGACTCCGGTGGGCGGACTTCACTCCCCCGTCGACGCCTCTCCACGACCTCCGTCGGCGCCCTCACCTCGACCTCGGGTGAATCTCCACTCGACCTCTGGCGGCTCCGGGTACGACGTCTGCTTTCTGTCAGCGCCGCTTCTCTACCTCAGGCCCCAGGTCTCCAGGCTTCTCGACGTCAGGACTCCAGGAGGACACCATTGAACAGGTCAGGAACTTGCTGTTCTTCCTCTTTAAGGCCTGTTTCAAATGTTCAGTTCCTAAAGATGGTTCTTCTGGTCTTGGTCCCACACAGGGCTTTAGGCTGGGCTTGGTCAGTAGGGACTAGCATCAAGGGTGAGTTTCTGGACCCCACTCCAAGCACTGGTTTCCACCCCTGCTGCCTTACTCCGACCTCCTTCTATATCTGTCCTCTCTCTTCTCCAGTCAGTTGCCAACTGCCACTCTGAGATGGCCTCCCAACATTCTAAACTGCCTCCCACTGTCACAGGGTTCTAGAATGTTACAGAAGGTTCTAGAAACCTCCAGTGGGTTCTGGTGATGTCACAGGTGACAATGGGTGGCCACCATTTTGTGGCTCAGGCCCTCAGACAGAAGTTCCAGGGGTAGGGAAAATGGCTCCCTGACCCTGCATCAACACTAAAAAGTCTGGTGGTTCCCAAAAAGGAAAAATTATAACAGGGTTTGAGGCAAAAGTGGGACAAAATAAATAATGATGAGGAGGGACCACCCAAAGGACTGACAGGTCTAACATCCTCGCTTCCAAGTGGTTATTTGTTCCTATTTGTACCTCCTTTTTGTTGTTTGTTCCCTTCCATTGAGCAGGCCTTCATTACTTGTAGCCTTCCACCTGTCCCATTTTAGTTACTGGCTCAGGTACTTTTTTTTAATTTCTAATAGATCACTTCCCAAGCGTTCATGCTTTTCTCTAGATCAGCGCGGCATGTCTTTCTTCATTTTTAAGCATGGCGGCAGGTTTGGGAGGCCGCGTGCCTTTTTTCTGTACTGCATGGTGCAGCTCGCTCACCTATTAGACGCACCTCCGGTATAAGCTCACTACCTGGTCCCTGACTTCAACGGTCTGTGGTGGCTGCTGTTAAGCAACCTTTTGCATTTCTCTGTCAGTCAGCAGCTCCAAGCACTCGGTGGACAATTTGCAATGAGATTTTGTTCAGCATGGGAATAAGCTCATCCAATTTCACTGGGGTATTTGTTTGGGTGTTCTATGTCTCTCGTAGACATTATGTACTCGCAACTATGTTTTTATTGGCATTTTATTTCGTTATATTTTTCCCAACGCCTGGAGCGTTTTTAACCCTTGTCCTGAACTTTTTTTTGTTATACATTATAAAGCTGTAAATTAATGTCTATTTATATAAAAATACATGTGTATGTTCACTGTATATTCTCACATAGGAATTACGTAACTAACGTGTTGGATGCGTCATCCGTATCTGCGGCATGGAGGACTGTTCTGTTGATTGGCCTTTTTTTCCTAAAAGAAATTGCGTTTTGATCACCTGTACATGTTACAGCTTATCCTCAGTGGTTGCCTTCTTCAGTAGTGATAGATGATTGTCTGCCAAGATTTGCAGGGCAGGTGGGCTCACCCTCATACAGCCTCCTTTTTTTTTTTTTGCAGGAGACATCTGTCCAGGTTGCCGTCTTCTTTTTCCTTGGGTACGGTGGGAGGGATCGAAAGAAGCACCATGTCCATATTCGATGAGTTTGTTTTCATTCAGCTGCCACTCAAACACCCATTTCCATTCCTAAAAAAAAATACGTTCATGCTTTTTTTCTTATTAGTTACTGATCAACTCAGATAGTGAACTAAAATGAAAGAAAGGTTTTGCAGGTATATGCATGCATCAAGTGTCATAACCACCTTTATTTTTTAAAGTCTTGCGCCATTCTGCACAGCACCCGGGATGCTGTGCCACATACCTAAACAGTTTGGTCCCAAATGCAAGACCTATTGGCTATGCCGATGCTTGTTTTTTAACAGGTGTCATGGTCTGCACAGTAGTGTGTAGTTCCATAGTTGTTTGTGTTCAACCCTTTATAAATTCTCATGATGGTGATTCTGCACACAGTTGCAGGTGTTCAGATGAAACACATTTCCTACATTGACTTTTCTCTTACTTTCTTTACTGGTATTCTTCAATTCCAGTGCACTGAAGCGGTAGGCACTTTGTCGCTCTTGCGCTGTCACACATGCAGTGTTGCATACATTTTTTAATTTACTCCATCTTTATTTACAGATTGTATCCACTTGGGAGTCTGGAAATGTATCTACATTTGATTATGTAATGTTATTCAGAAGACTCAGACGGCTCTTCTGGCGGCATATGGTGTAGATTGACATTTTGGGAGCCACATATCCTTGAGAAAGCACTTATGACTTCATTCTTGCTGTCACAGGCTTGAGGTTTAGATGGGACAGGTTTCAGCAGTTTTCACATAAATCTAAACACTTTTTTTGATTATTTCCAATTTAAGCTGGGGGGACCGAATATTTGAAACATGAATGATTGATGAGAAGCGGGGTTAGGCTGGCCTATAGGGTGAACAGGCAGTTCCAGAATGGCTGGGCTGACAGGTCAGTGTGTAGACCAGTTTGTCTGTTTTGGGGTCTTTTTGTGGTCTGGTGAGACGGGTTTTACTGTTGATTTCTCTGATATTACCACAAGCATTGCCTTCAGAAAACACAAATGCTGTCAGTCTCCTACAGCTTCCAAAACACACATACGGTTAAAAACTGCCCAGATTTGCAAACACTGACTCCTTTATTTGGCTATCTGACTTGCTTATTGGGGCTACTTTTATTTTTGAGCCATTCTTACCCTTAAGCTTGTATTAACTGCATGTGCCATTTCTTGCCTCAGTAACAAATACCAGGGTTTACCATCAGTACTGTTACTGTTGCGAAATCTCGAAATCCCCTGCGTTTTTGTCAAATGTGATTCTCCCCAGCCCCCACTTCCCACGCAATCTTCTGTATGTTAAACATGATCGCCCCCCCCACTACGAAGAATGGTATCACTGCTTTCTTTGCTCAGTTGTATAGCCACTAAGTATTAAGAACTCCCTGTGCTGTCGTTCTTCTGATGACGTATATACACGTCGCTGCTATTGTTCTTATGTAAAGGATATTAGGCTTTCTTTTCAAAGTCCACTTTTGAGGATTTGAGAAGTTAGCCCTGGATACTCCTGGCCATACACACTGACTCCATGTCTGACATATGCGGGTATTTCATTTATCAGGAAGCAAGGGAACAAGATAAACCACTTTTAGAAAAAAAAACTACAAGAGGACAGAAGTATTTTGTATTAAAAAATTCATAAATACATAAGACTTGGGTCTGCTAATGAGAAGATGGAGGAACAACAGCTAGAGTTGGTGGGGACTGTGGGCTTGAGATACAGAATTTTCACGTTGAGTCTTTTCTTAATCATCTCGGTTTCTTGGGAGAGTAACAAATGGCTTTCTTTAGGCACCGTCAACCAATTTAGTCAGTCAGTCTGCTGATCTGGTGGCTAACTAGAGTTGGTATACTGAAGTTGAGCTGCAAAGATATTGTAAGAAAGCAAGATACCAGAAGCACGGGAAAAGTATAAAAATGAAAAAATATGAACGTTTTGTCTGTGTGTGTGTGTGTGTGTGTGTGTGTGTGTGTATGAAATGTACATTGAAAAAAATAAGTCCAGTGACAGCAGATTTAAATCATTTTTCTCTTCCTTCTAGTTTGTAGTGTGGGTTCTTTGTGGTATACAAGTATCCCTGCAAAATATGAGAGTAATGATGTTGCCACTTTTCTCCCAATCTCATTCCGTCTTCCTTCTGCCCCATCCAGAGTCCAGCCTTCCTCCCATTTTTGTAGTCCCTGCAGCCACCCCAAAGCCCCCACCCACTGCACTCCGAGCCCGCCCACTGTACTGCCAATCTTTACCCGATTCAGATAATTCACCCAATCCTCCTTCATTTAACTAAAGCACTTCCATTCTGCCACAGAACTTCTTTACTTGAATAGGACATCAATAAAATATATTTTTGATGTGATTTCATACGGTGAAGGAGTTTCAGTGAGTTCTCAGGAGGCATCTTTCGACGGTGTATCACCTTTAATCAGACCAATTGGCTGAAGCACTTCGTGAAGCCTTCCTGGAACACTCCTCTTTATACCAATCACAAAGGCTCAATCCCCCGATCTTCTCTTTTTATGCTGATATTGAATTTGATCAATTGCTCTTTAAAGGGAGCAGTAACACTTTTAGTCCCACAAATGCTGGTAAAATGTTAATGTTTCCTTTCATTGAATAGTACCCTACACACCGAGCATCTCCTGTCAAGTTTGTGTAGAAAGTGCTGATCCCATAGTAATGTGCTCTTTAGAATGCAATGCAGCCTGTGCAACATACACAAAGTGCCCCTCAACAGAGTAAACTAGTGTTTATTTTTAGTGTACTCATGGAGTGATCCTCACATTAGTACTGTGGCACGGGGGTGGGTGGCAGGACCTTTTTAGAAGTGGAGATCTGTCTACCGTCTGCAGAGAGTAGTCTGTTTGCATCTCATGCTCTCTTGAACCCTGCTGGTAGCTCCTAGGGAGAGTACACAGAGGAAGTGCGGTTGGCACGCAATAGCCATGTGGTACATATGAAGATTGAACCACAAATTCCTTTCAGTCTAGGAGTATGCCATGTGACCTTGAATGTCCAATGGCGAGTTTCATTTTGGTGCTGAAATTCAGAGCACTAGTCCAGGTGAATCTGCACCGGCACTACTGTACACGGGTTGGCAAGGTGCTATGACTAATCTGCCTGCGTTGTACAGCAACATACGGTATGTGCTTCTTGTAAGAAGAATCATCTCAAAATTGTTTCTCAGTTCAGTTAACAGTTATCATCTCCACCAGGGATACTTCCGTATGTTGGAGTATCTAAAATGGCCATGGAACGGTCTTCAGCCATCTTGTGTGAAATTATGGAAAGTCAGAACTGCGTCTTCCTGTGTTTTAGTTGGTGCCTAATTTCACAGTAATATGACCCTGTGGTTCTTCTAAATAAATATTAAGTTATACTGTTTCTTTATGCATTCAATAAAAATCATAGACCTGGCTGGTTTAATGGGAGTCGCCATAGAGAGGCCTCTGATCTGTTGGCTAACACAAAGTTTTTGCTAGTAATTGGGTTCCAGCGCCTGCCAAAGCCTTGGAAAACACACTGTGATCTTGGATAAATAGCGGTTTTCTTCATCTTTGTTTTCCCATGTAGGGTCTGTAATGGAGAGTATAATGGAGAGGCGGAGCCTAGGCAAGTAACCTGTGATGGAAGAAACAAATTCACAACTCCGTCTTGTCCATGAGGCTCTGCATGTCTGCGTACCTTTAACAGCTAAGGCTCCTATTCTCCCAAGCAGGGTCCTAGAGCCCTCTTCTCCCTGCAAGATGCCAGCGGTTGTGGCAGTCCCTGCTTATCCCTCTGGAACATGAAAGTTTTACCTCTTCAGCTTGAGGGAGACTGGAGAACCAGACCGTAAAGATCTGTCGACAATCCTGTTCCAGTGATCTAGTCTAGATGCTGCTTCCATTCCTCCAATCGTCTTGCTTCAGTACTTTTCCAGTTAGCTCCACAAGTGCTTTCAAGCATCCAAAAGGCAGAACAGCACTATAAAGACACAATCCATAAGTTGATCTGACTAGAATTAGGAAATACATTTAGATAAACATGGTTAATAGGGAGAAATTGGTTTGGTTGACCTCTGCGTGCTGTAAAATCCTTGCCTGAATGAGCCAATAGTGTTTTTCATACACACACACATTTTGTATGTACCATGTTCTCTTCAAGAGATTTGGGTTTTCTTTTACAGAGCAGTGATTTATAGGTGTGCTATGGTCGGTCAGAAACAGACCTTGCTTATTGCGAAGAGCGGAGGCATTGAGTGGCATTCCATTGCGTTTACTTCATTTCATATGTCGCTTATAACAACATTCCTTGTGTAACTGTCAGACGAGTGCTGTATTGAGTGGCTTTTGTTGATGACCACAAATGTGTGACTCAGTAGTTCGCAATAAGGCTGCTAGTAAATGATTTCACTGCATAAGCCACAAACCCTGGCTCCCATCTCTTGATTAGCAAATTTGTGCTTGGAAGAATCATGCCTTTTCCTACATCAAGGTGAGTTGTAGTCTCCTCTTAAAATCAATGAAGCATTTGATTTTGGTGTGGCAGAAGTCACATTTCAATGAATGCAGCCCCTGTTAAAGAGATTTTATACCCATACTTTCACCTGGCTAGCTAAAAAACTCAGTGGTATGGTTACGACTGAGCTTCGTCTCCAGGTGCACTATCATCTCAAAAGTGGCTACCAGTGAGTTTATGCTTGATTTAAATTGGCTTTTCCCTTTGTAAATGCCTGTGTTCCTGACCACTGGCCACTTAACCCCTTCGCTGCCAGGCCTTTTCCCCTCCTGTGCCACGCCCTTTTTTGGCTATTTGGGGTAGTGCGCGCTTAGACCCCTGTAACTTTTTGACCACATAAGGTATCCACGCCAAATTTGCGTCCTTTTCTTCCAACATCATGGGGATTCTAAAGGTACTCAGGGTTTGTGGATTCTCCCAGAGGGGTCACAGAAATTAGCCAAAATACAGCAAACTTTTGTGTTTTTTCGGAAAAATTGGAAAAACGGGCTGCAAATGAAAGCATCTGGGTTTTTCCCTGCAAATGTTATCAAAAAAGGGTTTGTGGGGTTGGAATCACCATTTTCCCAGCTTTTCGGGGATACCAGACTTTTGTCAGAAACCCTACATTTTTAGGTCTCGCCTGCGAACGCAGCGCGAAGCGCTGCTCGCAAGCGAGATCTATTGTTGCTGACTTGCCTCGGAAGTGGGACAGGAGATGGGCACGCGCATGGTCTCAGCGGATTTGAGTTGGTGTACGCGCTTCCAGCCACGCGGCGTGCACATCTCCTGTCCCCCACCCTCGCAAGCCAGCATGCAGTTTCACTTTCGTCCTCACCATGTGCACGCTCACGGGTCTCTTTCAGTCAGCCGATGTGCACCCGCAGCGTCTCTTCTCTGGCGATCTCAGCACTTTTGCGCGCTCCCCCACACTTTCAATTTCGCAAGTCCTCTCTGCTGCTGTTTCCCTTTATTTCCGTCTCCCCCCCCTCTCTCTCTCGCCGGCTCTGTTTCTCCCTCTCGCTGTATTTTCCTATTTGTAATAAACTCTTTTTAATGATCTCTTTTAGCTCCTTCTCTTCCAGTCTTTCTCTGCCTCGCCGTAGCTGTCTCTCCTCTCTCCACATCCTGCCCTCCTCTGTCCCTCTCCCCCTCCCCCCCCCCCCCAGGTCTCGTATTCCCTCTGTCTGCCGTCAAACGCCCTCCGCAGGGTGCCGAGCGCCTGGAGGCGGGAGTTAAGTTTCACACACCGAGAAGGGAAGGAGATGCGGCGGCTGCCAGCGCTCCGCACACCCGGCATGTGAGTACCAATTCAGTCCTTATCCGGTCCGTGCCCCGTCCTGGCCCCCTCAGCGCCCCTATGCTGCCCGCGCGGATCCCGAGGCACCTTTTGGGGGTCTCATAGGGAGGTGAGGGCAGCCTCGGCCCTCTGGTGGGGACGGATCGCCTCCCTACCCCTCAACTACAGCGAGGATCTAGGGCAGACACCGACCCAGAGCCGCGTCCTTCCAGCCCCCCCCCCCCCCCACCAGGTACCCTCCTGTTGTCAGCCCTGGGTGCCCTGACCCTCCCTGCCAAGGCTGCACACTTTTTTTTTTTGCAGTTTTATTTAGCACGAACTCGACCCGAAAGTATCAGAGCTTTAAATGAGCACAGGCTGTCTTACAGAGGGACTCATTCATGTTTAGGCGCGGTCGAGTGATTTGCCCAGGACACACAGGATGTTTGAGCCTCGCGCCAGACTCGAGCCCGGTTCCCCAGCTACAGAGTCGGCCGTTCAGCCACACTTGAACCCTTTGGGGGACCCAGTGTGCGACTGACCTGACGGCTCTGCTGTCTGAATGACTGACAGTCTCAACCTCTGTTTGTGTAACTGAGGGCTCGGATTGATCTGTGACTGATACTTCTGACCCCTGTGATTAGTTCTGTGTGTGTGTGAGGGGGAGACAGCTTTGGGACTGACAGTAATAACCCCTCCGTGACTGACAACTCTGGCCACTGTGTGTCTGTCTGTCTGCTCTATCCTCTTTCTGACAGATTGGTCTGACTGTACAATTGACAGTTCAGACCTGTATATGACCGACTGCTGGGACCTCTCTGGAAACAACTGACCTTTTGTGACTGACAGCTCTGGCCTGTATACGACTGGCAGCTCTGACCTCTCTGTGACTAACTGACCTTTTTGTGGCTAACAGCTCTGGCCTGTATACAACTGTCTGTACTGGCCTGGATTCGACTGTCTGCTCCGGCCTGGATTCGACTGTCTGCTCCGGCCTGGATTCGACTGTCTGCTCTGGCCTGGATTCGACTGTCTGCTCTGGCCTGGATTCGACTGTCTGCTCTGGCCTGGATTCGACTGTCTGCTCTGGCCTGGATTCGACTGTCTGCTCTGGCCTGGATTCGACTGACTGACTGCACTGCCAGCGCTCACCCGTATACAACTGACAGTTGTGATCTGTGAGAATGACTGACCTTTTTGTCTGACTCCCCTTACCTCTGGGCCAATCACTGACCTCTTAGTGACTGACTGCTCTCACCTGCATATGATGACAGCTCTGACTGTGAATGACTGACTGACTTCTTTGTGACTAACGGCTCCGACCTGTATATGACTGACCTCTGTGTTACTGATTTCTGTGCGACTGACACCTCTGCTGGATGGGTGGCAGGTGTACTACCCCGACTTGTGTCAGAGAATGAGTGTGTGTGATGGACAGACTGCCTGGTCTCTGTGGGGCGGACAGGCCACACAGGCAGGGAAGCCATGCCATGGAAGCTGAGACCACCTTTCCTGGGTCTACCTGCACGTGCGCTCCAGGGTCAGGATACAGTTTGTTGTCGCTGGTACTCACACACAGTGTAGAAAATTCACAAGCATCTTTATTCAGTCCAGCCAACAAAAAAATCAAAATCTACTAGAACTAGTGAGCATTTGTTTGAAATCTCACATGGTGAACTTCCAAACGCTTATTTTGTTTCAATATTTGTAATAAAAAGGGGATTAGCATCAAAAGACTGCTTGCAGGTGCCTCTACTACTCCATCACCAAGAAACGGTAAATTGCAAAATAGAACAAGCATTAAAAATGCAACAGGTCTCGCCTTTTATTAAGTTAAAGCCATTTGCATTGCTATACAATACCATTAGAAAAGCAAATGGCTTTAACTTGTTTTAAAATGCGCTCCAAGCGCGGCGCAGCGCGCTTTAAATGTACAACATGCAATTTATCTGAAAGCTTCCATGTCAATTGCAAGCAAAACAAAGCCGTGGCTGGTAACACGCTATCCTTTAAACTGCAATTGATTTAATTACAAGTGAGCGAATGACGCACGAAGGGAAAAAGACGCGTGCAAATACTGAAACGCAGCATACTCACTTTATAGTGCACCATACCACCCCCTGAGCTGCCAGATGCCACTTCGGCTACTACCGCTTTCGCCACCGCGCTCGTATGTTCAGTGTTTGTTGCCGCTCATCGCCTCAGCTACCGCTTTGCCAGCGTTCGCGCATGCGTAAGCCACTGACTCACTCACACCTGTGGCTCTAAAGAGAAGGCGGAGGAGTAAATTGACAAACTAGACCACATACTACTAAATAGCCAAACAGGTGTGATGGCCATATTGGATGTAGCTTTACTTGCTCCGTGATTAGCTACCCAAGTGACCTTGCGGACGTGTCCCTTTTATAGGAGTTTGTCAACTAATGCTCCATCTTGGCCACTGAGCTCCCATAAAAGCAACTGGAGAGAATTGTTATTAAGAGAAAACGAGTGGACTAAGAGGATCCAGGTATCAATTGTGCAAGTAGACATGGCTGGTAACATGCTACCCTTTAGACTGCGATTAATTTAATTATATCACTTTATAGTGCGCCATACCACCCCATGAGCTGCCAGCCCCCACAACACTTTTCACCCTGGACTCTACGTTTAAATAGCCGCAAGTGTTTCCAGGCAAGGCGGCAGCTACATGTAATTAAATAACTGCTCTGGTGGCTCCTTTTATACCATCATCTCGGACTCTGCATGTTTTTCCTTTGCCAAGCGATCAGCGGAGCTCCTTTCAAGGAGGGCGGGGGGCTTCAACTTCATTTAATCGCCCCGTCCTGTACCCCAAAATCAATTCCAGCCAGAGTATCGTAAGATTGCAGCAGCCATGTCGAGCTGTATGTGTAAAGGGCGGCAGCTACATGCTACAAGTAAGTGACTTAGTAATTAAATAGGAGCATTTCTTTTCAGCATGAATTTAAATGTTTTCCATCTTGGTTGGTACTTTTGTGAGCTCCGTGATTATGTACAAAATGGTATGTCTGAGCTGCTTTGTATGTGTTTTGAGGAATGCCATCTTTTACCTTCTGCAGTGTTTATGTTCACGAGGACTTCTAAGAAACATTGGCATCTCTGCAACTACATGTCCAAATGTAGCTCCGGGGGCTTTGTATATAATTTCTTTTTTTTTGTGCCGTTTTTTACAGCGCGAAATCGACCCCAAAATACTGGGGTGCTTTACATGAGGGATAGTTACATTACACAAGGGCACATTCATTTTTGGTAGGCACGTGGAGATTAAGTGATTTGCCCAGAATCACAGAAGCATTTGCAATGTAATGAGTCTCGTATTACTGAAAGTTTGAGCTATTGGTGTTGCTAATAATAGTTCCATTATTGTTAGCAACGACAATAGCTCAAACTTTTAGTAATGCGAGACTTATTGCATTGCAAATGCTTGTTTACACAGTTTGGGCATTTTTCTGGGACATAGCCTAATTTTGCTATTTTTTGTGCTTTTGACCTCCTTCCAGTTAATGGCAGAAATGGGTACAAAAGCAATAATGGATCCTGGAAAGCTTTACATTTTCGAGAAGAAGACAACATTCTGAATTCAGCAAGGGGTCATTTGTGTAGATCCATCAAGGCTTTTTTATAGAAACTAACAGTTAAATATAGGATAAATTAAAAATTAGTTGAAAAAAAAGCCTTTAGTGTCAACGTTTTCACCTGTAACTTCTTCTAATTATGACAGTTCTTTGAAAGCAATATACCATTACATCCGCTGGACATTACTGGTTGTGGGGATATATAGGACTTGTAGGTTCACCAAGAACCCGACGAACCCAGAGCCAAAAACTGAGCAGCAACTTGCAATGGTTTTTTATTATGTACCGGAAATGGGCAACCCACCCATCCCAGTCTCAAAGGTCAGAAACCTAGGAGTGTTGTTTGACAACAAACTAGGTTTCACTAATCATGCCAATGCAGTAGTCTCCTCTTCCTTTTTTACGCTACGGAAAGTGAAAAAGTTACTACCTTACCTTCCCCTGTCTGCAGGGAAAACCCTGATGTCCTCCTTGGTGCTATCCAAGGTGGACTACTGTAATGGGCTTCTGCTGAATGCTCAGGAGCAGGTCTTCAAAAAGTTACAAATGGTGCAGAACGCCGCTGCACGAATCTTGACCAAAACTCCCAAGTTCGCGCCTATTTCATCCGTCGTCTACCAACTGCACTGGCTCCCAGTAAAAAAAAGAACAAAATTCAAGGCTTTGTGTATTATATACAAGGCACTGAATAGCCAAGGACCCGACTTTTTTAGGGAATCACTGCAGCTGTATGTTCCCAAGAGAGCGTTAAGATCTGCCTCATCCGCATCCCTATGCATTCAACTAGTGAGAACAGTCACTTGGGGAGACAGACGTTTCTTGGTAGTTGCCTCGAGGCTCTGGAACTCCTTGCCCCATCACATAAAAAACAGCTCTTCACTGCTGCTCTTCAGAAAGCAAGTGAAGACTTGGTTATTCACTCAATAATGCACAGGAAGTGCCTCTCTGTCTGCCCAGCGCCGAGACACCATTCGTGGTATTTGTTCGCGCTCTAAAAGTTTAGGAAAAAAATAAATAAATAAATACCGGGTATATAGTAATTATTCTGTAAAAATGTGTACATGGAAAAATCGGTATGAAAGACACCTATATATTTCTGAAATGGGAACAAAATATAGAGTTTAGAAACAGTAGATATTTGCACATTTCTGAAATTGGGGATACTCATACTAGCATGAGAATTATCAGTCATTTTTTAGAATGACTTCTTTTTTACTCAATATCTTTCATTTGGAAGGCAGAAATGCATCAAAAGTCAATAGATAATAACAGTTCCTTTACAAAACTGAATTACCCTAAGTCTCCCGATAAAAATGGTACCTCACTTGTGTGGGTAGGCATAGTGCCCGCGACAGGAAACGGCGCAAAACGCAACGTGGTCACAACTCAATATCGCAGTGAAAATGTACCCTTTTTTGGCAAAATGTCTAGCTGTAGTTTTTGAACCCTAGCTCTGCGGGCACCTTGGGAAACCTAGCAAACCTATACATTTTTGAAAACTAGATACCCAGGGGAATCCAGGATGGGGTGACTTGACTGCCTCCCACCAGGGTCTGTTACCCAGAATCCCTTGCAAACCTAAAAAATTGACAAAAAAAACACATTTTCCACACATTTCTGTGGTGGAAAGTTTCGGAATCTGCGTGGATCCACCAATTTCCACCCACCCCGCGTTCCCCAAAGTCTTACGAGAAAAACGGTACCTCACTTGTGTGGGTCGGCCTAGTGCCCGCGACAGGTAACGGCGCAAAACGCAACGTGGTCACACCTGAATTTCGCAGTGAAAAAGGACCCTTTTTTGGCCAAATGTCTAGCTGTAGTTTTTGAACCCTAGCTCTGCGGGCACCTTGGGAAACCTAGCAAACCTATACATTTTTGAAAACTAGACACCCAGGGGAATCCAGGATGGGGTGACTTGACTGCCTCCCACCAGGGTCTGTTACCCAGAATCCCTTGCAAACCTAAAAAATTGACAAAAAAAACACATTTTCCACACATTTCTGTGGTGGAAAGTTCCGGAATCTGCGTGGATCCACAAATTTCCACCCACCCCGCGTTCCCCAAAGTCTTATGAGAAAAACGGTACCTCACTTGTGTGGGTCGGCCTAGTGCCCGCGACAGGAAACGGCGCAAAACGCAACGTGGTCGCACCTCAATTTCGCAGTGAAAAATGACCCTTTTTTGGCAAAATGTCTAGCTGTAGTTTTTGAACCCTAGCTCTGCGGGCACCTTGGGAAACCTAGCAAACCTATACATTTTTGAAAACTAGACACCCGGGGGATTCCAGGGAGGTATGGCTTGCGTGGATCCCCCAAAGTTTCTTTACCCAGAATGCCCTGCAAACCTCAAATTTAGCTGAAAAAAATCCCATTTTTCACACAATTTTGTGTGGGAAAGTTGAGGCATCACCAGGCTGACAAAAATTTCCTACCACCCAGCGTTCCCCCAGGTCTCCCGATAAAAACGGTGCCTCACTCGTGTGGGAGGCCCAAGTACCAGCGACAGGCAAGGGCCCACAACGTATTGAGGCGACATGAAAATTGCATACCACAAAACGACATGGTTTTGCAAGGGGGGTCACCTGGGTTTTTGGCCCGGTGCTCAGCGGCCACCTAGGGGAACCTACCAAACCCACACATTTCTGAAAACTAGATATCCGGGGGATTCCAGGGAGGTATGGTTTGCGTGGATCCCTCAACGTTTCCTTACCCAGAATGCCCTGCAAACCTCAAATTTAGCTGAAAACATCACTTTTTTCACACATTTTTGTGTGGGAAAGTTGAGGCATCACCGGGCTGACACAAATTTCCTACCACCCAGTGTTCCCCCGGGTCTCCCGATAAAAACGGTGCCTCACTCGTGTGGGAGGCCCAAGTACCCGCCGATCGTCATTGCAGTGAAAGGGGGGGGGGGCCTCGGGTGCTGGGGAAGCTCTTCCCCAGCTCCCGAGGCCATTTTGCACGAAGGAATCCCTCTGGTGCCCGCACCAGAGGGATTCCCTAGGGTATGCCTGATGATGAGCTGGACTCGTCATGGGCACAGCGCGACTGTGCTCCATGACGAGTCCAGCTCGTCATGGGCATACAAGGGGTTAATATCCAAAGTCGAGCCCCGTCTCCCATAACAATTATTCTGATCTGAGATAGCCACCTTCGAGGAGTTCCAGGACTTTTAAGTTTCCCACCCGAAAGGCATTCAAGATTTCAGCTCCATTTGAGAGCAGTCTTGTAAAACGTATCCAGAGGGGAGTTGGCCTTACAAGTGAATGGTCGGTCTATCGGGTTGCCGGACTAATTTACTTTGTGTGCTTTGACAGTGACAAACTTATCAATGCTAGTTTTTGTGAAAAGGGATACAGTAATGTGCATTACTGAGCTGGGAGGATAGGCAGGAAGGGTGCACAGTTTAGATGCAGGTCACTAAAGGTTTTCCACAAAATAGCTCTTGTGTTTTCAGATGTAAAGTGTGCTCAGCATGAAAATTAATAACATTTAAATTTGTAGATCTTGTCTAGGTCTGCCATATTTTGCTTGGTGGCCCTGGGCAGGAACAATCCGCGATGGGAGCCCAGTCCTGAACACGAGGCTCACCGCACTCTTGTAGCAGACAGGCTGGCATCTGATGGATCTCCAGCTGCAGGGCCTACTGTGGCTCTGCCGCAGGAAAACCCAGCAATGCCCCCATCTCTAAGTGAGGTGGGAAACCATGACTTGGCAGGGAGGAAAATCCACCGATTTGTGTCAGAGCTCCTGCACTGCCAAAACATTAAATGAGGCCCTAAGAAATTCCTGCAGGTCCTACAACAGTAGAAAAATGTCCAGAATAAATGGACTGAGGTAACTTTTCCTCTTCCCACTTTGTATACTCCGACGTCTAAGAAATGCCTGTCAGATCTTAGAACAGAGAGGTCCATCCAGTTGCCCATCCTGATCTTCATTTGTCACAAAGAGACTACATGGATCCATCTTCTCTACACTATCCTGTATGTAGTTTCATAGCCTCAGTCACATGCTTCACATAAATCATTTACCTACCAATTGTGTTGTATGTTCTAGGCATTACTTGTCTTTTCTCATAGCTCCGTTGCCCCATTGTTTTGACATCTATGCACCATGTGTAGTTGTTGGTGTGCAGATTGCATAACCCTGGGAATACTCAAAAACCGGTGTCTGTTCTGGAAACATTTCTATTTGTGAGGGGACTGGAGGTAGTAGTGGTATTCTAAGGCTAGAGACTTCAGTGATGAACATTGAAGTTGTGTTTATTGGGCACCTTACCATCCCTCCCCCTCACCAATCTCCATGAATGCTCTTATCCCCTAGCAAGTTCTTGCTTCATTCTCCTAATTGTGGGTTTCCCAAGAAAACAAAATGACAGATTCATACTAGGACCACGGTACCCTCATGTTGCAAAACATCAACGCTACATAGTTGGCCTACAGTAACCTCTTTGCTCCCCACAAAAGTCTACAGCATTCACATAAAGTTAGCTTCACCATACAACAATTTGAAGCGCACAATATTGTATTATAGTCATGTACCTGGCTAACAAAACTTTTAAAAACAGCTGGTCAAGCTGTGCAAAGGACACCCAAACCGTGTATCCCCAGGAAGAGTGGTAGGTCATTTCAATTCACACACGCTATACACAGCAAAGATCTGGCTTGAACTTATTTTACTTTCACATTAACCAACACAAACAATAACTTAACTCCATTCTTACCAAATCTCTACCAACCAAGCACAGCCAAACATAACCAACAAAACCCATCCCCGAACTGTAGAAAAAGGGTGCCTGGATTAGGAAAGCACTACAGTAGATGTTAGAGCATGTCATACAAATGCTCCCACCAACCGGCCTCATGAAAATCGTGCCTGGACCCTTCCGGCTCCAGTTTGTGCTTCCAATCTTATAACGTGGCCCATACCTATGACTCGCTACGAGAGCACAAAGGTGCAATGAGTCAATTTGCAACCAGACTTTAATCCTCGACCTCTGCTTCAGTGACAGTACAACCAGATGCTGGAAGCCTTATTAGGATCAGACTCTGTGGTCCAGTGTATGCAAAATATTTCTCTCAACATGGACAATAACGAGTAGGTGGACAACCTGTTCCTCACTCACTATACCATATTAATGATGGGCTATACTTTGATTTACAAAGTACCAGTGGGCTTAATTCGTCCAGAGACTGAGCTAGACTTGCCTCTTTAGCTGTAGGGGCAGCAAAGGGCAACAGAGGTGCTAGACTTGGAGTTCCCTACTGTTTAAACTAAGGAAAAGCAGTTAACTGAGATCTTTAAACTAGGTCCAGTTTCTTCTTGGCCACTATTGCAGTTAAATGGGACTCTTACAGACCTCCTTCAAGTCACTTAGTCCAAGTCATGCTCAGGCCCTCTGGTCAGTCAAGCTGTTGCTAGGTGGCATAGGCCAGCCCCTGGACATCCTCATTTTCTGTCAAGGTATTTTATGCCTGAAAGGCTGGTGGTACAGGTGTTGATGAGTAAAGTCACCCCTAATGACATTCTCTTCGGCCAGTTTGGCCTTGAGATCCGTGAACGTGGTGTGCTTAACAGTCATATGCACCCACGTTTTATGGTATACCCAGTGTAGCCTTGTTGGCCATTCCACAAGACATCAGTGCCTCGCAGGCTCAAATGATACATGATGTCCAGAACTCAGCGAAATATGTCTTACATGCTGATTTGTGCACCATGGACTGTGTGGGCAGGGTTATTGGCACCAGTGTAGACCTTCGAAGGCCACAATTGGATGCGGTCAACTGGATTGTCAGAGAATGTACATTATGGACATTGTTGGACCTGTCAGCCCTAGGGTGGTCTCCCCATCTATTTTTGATCGTGCCTCATTTTTTCCACCCTCATTTTTGATGTTGGACTTAGGTCTCCGGGCGCCTTTTCATTGCCAATCAGTGTTAAGGTGCAGATGCTCCCTTCTCCCAAGATGGCTGCCACAGACCCCTGCTACTGCAGAGTGGTCTTTCATAGTAGCACCCTAGCTGCCAGGAGCTGGCTGGAACCCCACAACAATGTTGCGACACCAGCCCGCCTTTTTTGTCCCATAGGTAGAATGGGGAAGCTCCTGGAATGTACTGGAACCTTCTAGAAGGGAGGTGTGGTTTTACTTTTGCCGCCTTGGCTAGAGGTCACCTGACCTAGGGCTACTTAAGTGAGGGGAGGAACTTTTTCTAGCCAGTTGGCCAGTGGGGTAAAGCAGAGCTGGAGAATCCACGCAAGAGTGTAGGCGGTAGGGCCTAGCCAGGGACTTATGCCTCTGAGAGTGACAGGATTCAGGTGCTGCCTCTTAAGTGAGTGAGGGATCCTGTGAAACCCACTGATCTTGCCCAGCAGTAGGACCCAGGGAACCTCTGCCCAGCCTGACTAGGAAGGACCTAGTCGCCAACTCATTCCCTACCCCCAGGAACAGAACCCCCAAGGGCGCCAGAGACATCTGCGCCATTAAGACTTTATAGAACAACTGAATACTGAAACTGAATGCTGAGACTGCGTGTCCAGACTGAACCTTGAAACTACATGCCTAGCTGATTGTGGAATCGCTGAGGATCAACCAGGTCTTAGCGCTGTGACCCCTGCGCTCCCTGACCTGGGATCCCCGGCAGCGTGCTCCGTTGAGCGCGGAGCTCCCAAGCTTAATTTGAGCCCCCCCCCCTGTCGTGTGGAGGCTGAAGCACGCTCACCGCTGCAGCCCGGAGGCCGAAAGAGTGCCCCTCATCGTCGCGAGGCCCGAGGAGAAGCCCGGGGCCCCGTCGCGGCCGTCGCAGCGGCTGAGAGAGGTGCATGAGGCCGTGGCCTGCCCCGTCGTGGAAGGAGCAACTGCGGAGGCCGGAGCTGGGTTAGACGCCGCAAGACGTCGTGATCAAGGTAAGCCGGGAGGCTTGGGAAAGACCCCGGTGCACCCCCTATCGACCGGGAGCAGCACCGCACCCTGAGACCCGGGTTCCCCCTCCGTGGGAGTCCACCGTTAACCCAGAACTGTGACCCCTCCGAGGGATTGCCCCTTTTCTACAAGACTGTCAAGGAGCGTTGTGCCCCACGAACTGCACCGGAGTGCGAAAGGCTCGCGCCGTAAGAATTGTTGTGCTCTGTGAACTGCTCCGTTCTGAAGTATTCATTGCAATTGATTACGAGTAGCGCTATGTTCTAAATGCTCGGTTCTGAAGTATTCATTGATATTGATTACGAGTAGTGCTATGTTCTAAATGCTCCGGTCTGAAGTATTCATCGCTATTGATTACGAGAAGCGCTATGTTCTAGATGCCCAGTGCTGAAGTATTCACTGCTTACTGATTACGAGTCGTGTTGTGTTCTAATGCCCTGCGCTGAAGTAGTCACTGCTTACTGATTACGAGTCGCGTTGTGTTCTAATGCCCTGCGCTGAAGTAGTCACTGCTCACTGATTACGAGTAGCGCTATGTTCTAATGCTCTGCTCTGAAGTATTCACTGCGTGCTGGTTACGAGTGGCGCTATGTTCTAATGCTCTGCTCCGAAGTATGCACTGCGTGCTGGGTACGAGTGGCGCTATGTTCTAATGCTCTACTCTGAAGGATTCCCTAAATAGAGGTTATGAGGAGCGTATGATCGTAGGCTCTCCCCAGAAGTCCAAGGCTCAGTTCTTACGAGTGGCGTTACAATCCCCAAACTCTACCACGGGGAGTAAGAGATACAAGGGTGGCCTAGAGACTGCAGGAAACATACGGGTGAATAACATACTGGTGAATATCATACTGGTGAATATGGTGCTGGCGGATTAAACGCTGACATAAGTGAATTGCCATTGTCATCTCATGAACTGCATGTACATCTCATGAACTGCATGTACATCTCATGAACTGCATGTACATCTCATGAACTGCATGTATATCTTATGAGTTGCATTGTTATCTCATGAACTGCATTTATCTCCAACTGCTTGGATAAACTTGAGTTATTTGCATCTACAGTGTGGCGTCCCTTATTGTGTGCGTTCCTGGCTTCAGTGGAGGTGCGTGTTGTATGGTCGCTTTACACACAAGCCTTTGGGTGCCCAGCCGCTCGTGTCGCGTTACCCCCTTAGGGCCTGGATACCCCAGGTCTTACAGACATGCTCTTGGATGCTTGGCTCTAGATTGTCTGGCGAGAAGGTTGATCTGTGCATGAACAAGTTAAGAACAGTGAAGCTCTGGCATGATTGTTTGGTCTCCCACTAAACAAGCCAGTTGTTAAAAATTAGGCTTCTAGTTGGTTAGGGTTTGCACCTAAGCAGGCAGAACCCACAACTCTAGTCGGGGCAAGTAAGTTACACACCAAAGATATCCTGTGCTCACCCCCGGTAGCTTGGGACAGAGCAGTCTGGCTTATCCCCAAAGGCAATGTGTAAAGGGTTTGCGCAGCACACTCACACCAGTAACACAATGAACTCACCACAAAAGAGAATCCACACAGGACTATATAAAAATAGAACATCTATTGTACATAAATCATAGACCAAAACTACATAAATCAGACCTTATCTGCATCTTATTAAATCCTGTGATGGTACTCATAGTGTCAGAGCAAAGATCAAAACAACATACAATAGTAAACATCAGGGCATGAAATGCAGCAGCTAGGTTAGAGCAAGAAAACATATGAATCGCTCAAAACATATGAATCGCTCTAAGTACATAATTCACCAACTATGGTCATCACACATAAGTAACACCTGGTTTACAAAATACCATCATAAATAAATAGGCCCAGTCCACCAACACCTCTATTGTATATTAGGCGGTAATGTGAGCACCAAACGTAGGTTACAGGAACACCTGCACACCTACTACAGTGAATATGGTAATTTCAGGGAACCTGCAATGCACTGAAACACCTGTATGCCTACCATTGTTAATACGCTATTTTTTAAAAACTCTCTGTAATAAGTTCCTGACCGGGAAGCCTCCGCTGAGGACTCTCCCCGTAATGTCACCAACACAGAACCACTGCCCCAAGGTATGTGCTAACGTTGGGAACACATCTTCGGGTGCCGCGGGGAGACCTCGCTGGGTCCCCCACACCAAGCAGGGAAAGGCAGCTTCGCGCGATCGCGAAGTGCAGCTGCTAAACAAGCTCAGCTTTCCGCAATACTGAAAAAGGAGGCTTAGCCGCCCATGCTACAGTGTGGGGTGACTGTGCCTCCAGCTTAGCCCCTGAGTACCTCTTCTTGCCTGCTGACTCATTGGGGAACAGATGGGAAATGGTGGGCTTCCTTCACTTCATTGAGGTGGCCTCAGCAGTCTGAGGGTTACCAAAGGATCCCGGAGTCGGCGTGCTAGCTTCTGGTCGGGGAATACCTTCTCTCCAGTATGTGGTCTGGATGAGGCCCTGGTGGGTCTTCTCTGGTTGCAGCAGCACGGGGATCTTTGCAGCACTCTGAGCCCATGGCACTCTGGCAGCGCTGCACTGTTAAAATCAGGTTGTTGACCTTGTTGGCAGGAGGTCCTTTTCTGAGTGGAATCCAACTAGATTCCACAGTAACAGTGAGGGGGCAAGCCAACCCTTCCCTGAGCAGCACTGGGGTCACGAGCAGGTCGCTGGCAGCAGGCCAGCACAAAGAAGTGATTTGCGAGGTGGCATTCTTTCCAGCAGCCTAGCAGGCAGGCTGGCCAACACTACAAGCACACCGTCCTGATGGCGGTCCCTCCTGGCAGCACAGTAGTTCCTGGTAATGTGCAGCAAGTAGAGCCAGCAACGTCTGGGTACAAGTCCCACGCAGGGTCTAAAAGCATGGAGTCTGAGCCCCTGTATTCAAAATGCCCTTAATGTGAAGGTAACCTCAAAAGAACCTTAGTTCACAACACCCCCTTTCAACCCCAGCCCTAGCTCTAGACATCAGTAGGGGGTAAACAAGCCCTCTGTGTGAGGGCAGGACACAGCCTATACAAATGCAAGTGTGCCCCTCCTCCTCTCCCAGGCCAGGAAGGCCATTCAGTATGCAGATGTAACCCTGTTACACCCCACCCTCCATGTGTGATGGTGGTCTGGAAAGTATGCAAAAAGCCTGGCTGTCACTCTTCCCTAGATGTGGATTGGAGTCGGGCTGCAAAGCACACAGTCAAGCACATAGAAATGCCCTCTTACAAAAAGTGGCATTTCTACAGTAGTAATGAAAAATAACACCTACACCAACAAGCAGGATTCATCACCACTATTCCAAACATGGCAACATTACTCCTTCTCTTTTCAGTTCAGAAATGACCACTTACAGACATATAAGGGAATTCCTAATGCTAATCTATGAGAGGAGCAGCAGTCACAGTGGTGACAAACGAAATAGGGTGTTTGTTACTACAAGGACATGCCACACAATAAAGGCACATGTCCTACCTTTTACCAACACAACATCCTGGCCATAGGGATACCTAGTTCCTACCCTAGGGGTGGCCTTTATGTAGTAAAAGGGGAAAGTAAAAGGGGAGTGTCAGGCTTGGCAAGTAGTTTTAAATACCAAGTCAATGTGGCAGTAATCTGAGCATGCAGGTCCTGCAGTGGCCGGTATGAGACAGGTTTGAAAGGCTACTTCTATGGGTGGCGCAAGCAGAGCTGCAATCCCACTAGTACCATTTAATATACAGGCCCTGAGTGTCTGCGATACCATTGTACAGGGGACTTGCAGGTAAATAAAATATGCTAAAGAGGTGTAAGCCAATCATACCAAGTTTAAAGGAGAGAGCACATGCACTTTAACACTGAATAGCAGTGGTTAAGTGCCCAGAGTCCTAAAGCCAACGAAAACAGCTCTGTAAAATTACAGGAGGAAAGCAAAATGTTTAGGAACAAGCCTGCAAAAAGGGCCAGCTCCAACATCCGTAACGCTGGCATAGATCTTGGGGGTAGCTCTCCTCTCTCTCGGTTACTCCTCTGCTTAACTTGTCATTGCAGGTTAATGCTCAGTTGGTAGGAGGCAGGTCAGAGCATTTCCTTCCCCATTGGAGAACTATCACGTCAGACAGCTGGATCTTACAGATAATTCAAATGGGCTATGCCCTGCCTTTAATTTCCTCCCTGGTTCATTTTACACCTACATCAGACTGTCTCTCATGCCACAATCATGCTGCAGGAAGTTCAACCTTCTGCTGGCCAATTGTGCAATGAAGCGGGTGCTAGCTTGTGAGATAAAAGGGTGCTATTCATGCTGCTTCCTTGTACCAAAGAAAAACGGAGGTCTCAGTCCTATGTTGGACCTCCAGCCACTGAAGACCTTTCTGCAGAAAGAAAAATTCAGGATGCTGTATCTTCCAGTTTCTGCTCTGGACCCCATAGATTGTGATGCGTCCCTGGACTTGAGTCGTGTTTTTACATATACTCATCCTGCAGACTGACTGGCATTATCTGTAGTTCACAGTGGGGTCAGGACACTTCTACTTTTTCTTTGTTGCCCATCGGCCATTATTCGTCCCCTTGGGTGGTTAATAAAAGTAATAGTAGTCATCGTTGCTCACTTTGGCGGTTTGGGGATACATTTGCTCCTGTACTATAATGACTGGCTGCTCATGGTGGGCTTGCTGTACTCATTCATAGACCACCTCCCGACAACTATGTATTCCTGACCTCTTTAAGGATTTTTACCAACTAGCCGTAGTCCCACCAGTGTCCCATGCAGAGGATTTCTTTTTTGGGGCTGTCCTGGATCTGGTGTAGTCCAAAGCCTTTCCACCACCTCTTTCAGTCCAGGCATTTAAGGATATGATCCTGATGTTTTGGGCTTAATCCTGGTTCTGAAGTGAGGACTGCACGTACGCTTCTTGGGGTCCTTGCCTCGTGCACCTTCCTAGTCCTGAGGGAAACAGCCTTCACAACGGCCATTACAGTGCATTACCTTTACCACGCATTAGTCTTTACAATGCATGTCCCTACCAATAAAAATTTGACCACGCATATACCTTTACCACACGTCTATATATATTAGTGCAAGGCTATGTTTAGAGTGGGTAGGGGTATTTGGGTGGCAAGGGTATTTTTAGGGTTTAGCGTGAGTAAGGGTACTTGGGTGACAATGGTATTTTTAGGGTGGGTAGGGGTATGTGGGAGGCAAGGGTATTTTTAGGGTGGGTAAGGTTGTGGGTAGGGGTGTATATATATGGTTTGGGGCTCGTATGTAGGTGTCACTGCTAGCAATTGCAACGACGAACCTCCAGTTCAAATTCACACTGGAATTATGAGCCACTTCAATCAAAATGTATTTGGCGGAAAAACAAAGTATAATGTGTTTCGACCACACTGAGGTCTTGACCACATGACCTGTGAAGTGGTTGATTATAAAAAGGCTTGAAAGTTACCTGCAAAATACATACATTTGCTTTGTAAAGGCATGCATGGTAAAGGTATATGCATGGTAACATTTTTCATGGTAAAGAGATGCGTTGTAAAGACAAACGCGTGGTCAAGACTGCATTATTTCATGTGTGGTTCTGTCGTGCATCCTTTCCTGAAAACCGGATAGAAATGTGCATGCCTTGCTAAGGAACATCCGGTTTTAGTGGGCCCAGCACCAGGGCTGCCTCTCCAACTCTATCCATAGCTAGCAAGAAACGGTTCAGGATTTTCTGTAGTGACAGACAGATGTCAGTCTTACCTGCAGCAGACCTCTGTCCCGCCCTCATCTAGATTTCACAGTTGACAGGAGCCACTGCAGGGGTGGAGGGTCATCTCACACAAGTGGGGTATAATGTTTATTGGAAGAAGTGTACCTCACAGAATTATGGGGAAAATGTGTGCTTTTAACCAAAGCTTGGGGTCTACAGGGCATTCTGGGTAAAAAGCTATAGTGAGATCTATGCAAGCTACACCACCCTGGACTACCTGGATATCTGTGGTGGCGGAGTCCGAATAGTGCAGCCATTCAGCATATCAAAAATGTTAATTAACTCCACTCACTCTGCCAGTCCATGTGTCAAAACTGCACGCAAATGAATCCAAATGTCCTCATGCATGCCATGGGGATTGGGATGCTCTGTGGCCCGGGTGGGCAGAAAGAATGTAGGGATAGGTGATTGGTCCAGTACCAATGCAGCCTCCCCACATCCTTTATTTTTTCCCTAAAAACATATCCCTGTTGTCTAGTGGGCTTTCTGATCCCTTGAGCACAGTATTGTGGTAAACGTCTCATTCTGCCCCAAGTGAGGGCAGAAAGACTGTTGGGACCATCCTAGGACGGGCCACCCTCATCCATTCTTTTCATCTTTTACCTTGGTGTCTAGTGGACTTGATGCTCCCCCATGCAAGATAGTTTGGGGTTAAACTTCCACTGTCCGCCCCCTTGAGGGAGTAAAGATGGTTGTGTCTGGTGGGAGGTAGGAGTACAGACCCTTCGGTTGCTTCCCCCCTCCCACCTCCCCCCCCCAGACAGCAAATAAAGACGCTCCCCAATAAACTAGTGGCCTTTCTACCTCGAGCCCTTCATGGTGGATAGATTGTGTGTAAACAACACTTCTCTCCCTCCATGGGGCATACTGAGGGAGGGGGGCATTCTCCACCCTCAAAACTGTAAATAAAACATTCTCTGGTGTTCTCGTGGGCTTCCTGCCCCTCACCGTCACTCCGGGAGGCAGAAAGACTGTTGCCTTCTCTGGTGCTGTCCCTGCTTCTGTTCATGTAGTGGAACCAGAAACCTTCACTAATTGAAAGCAAGGAACACACAAAGTGTTTCTTGCACTTAGAGAAATCAATTTGCCCCCCTCCCTCTTTCATTATATAGAATTAGAACATTTTGTTTAACTATTCATCAGCTGTCCTTTGCCAGAGTACATCCTGAAATGGCTCTTCGCTGCTTGGAGGCAGAGAAAAATTGGTGTGACTGGAAGTTCAGCAGCACCGATCAATTTTACAGCACCTGTTTAAATCACCAGGTCTTTTCCGGCTCTCTCCGGGAGCTCCCCGATGAAGTGTAATGGGGGTATTTTGACAAAGATGCCAGGAAATTGAGTCATATGTTTGGATCGCACTCAAGACGCCAGATCTAATTATAATAGATGCAAGTTCATGAAAAATGCTCTGCGTTTATTAACAAGAAAATGTTGCTGTATTATTAATTCATCACCAAATGCACAAAGCTATACATTTTACCAGGACCTTCGCTCCTTCTGGAGCGTACTGCTAGGGTGTGTATGTGTATATGTATATATATATATATATATATATATATATATATATATATATATATATTTATTTCTGCCCCCGGTTAGCTATTTTATTATTATTTTGTACTGACCACATCTGGGCTGTTTTGAGAAACCTCACTCATGTAAAGACTTGGTTGCACGAAAATGAATTGAGGAAGTGACGTCACTGGCCTATTGCCCTCTGATGACGTTATTGGAAATACTATCATACGGCCTTTGATCCCTTAAAGCTTGGGGCTTGAACATGTAGAGAACCAGCAATTAACAGTAGGCATGAATATCCAGCTCCTAACACTAGCAAAAAGTTCATAACTACTTTTAAAGAGGTGAACAAAGAGGAGTTAACCTCAGGAAGTACACACTGACCTCTAGTGGCAGCAAATGTCATCACTCTGATGCTTCTCCTGCATTACATGGCCCTTGTATCAGGTCAAGATTCCTTTCAGTGTACTTAGACCTTGGACCAGAAATCAGGGTGCAGGGTCACAGCCACTGAATGCTAACATTGTTATTTTCTGTTCCAGGTTCGGCCGTTTACATCACTCGAGGGCAGCTCATGAACTGCCATCTTTGTGCCGGCGTTAAACATAAGGTTCTCCTGCGGCGGCTTCTGGCCACCTTCTTTGATCGGTAGGTATTCCTAGTATGCTGGGTGAAAATCTGCTTTACAAGCCGTCATGGAAAGGAATGTAGATTCTCCAAGTTAGGTGAAGAGAGAATCTGGATTTCATTAAGGACACGGAGGCTAGCATTATGCATTACTTGTTATTTCCCTGCTCCTTGCAGCACTTCAAAGTAATACATCACAAAACTTCCAAAAGTTCCAGAACATAGAATGTTCATAACACATATAAACCCTAACACAGCAGCCATCTTCCTCTTTTATTCTGCACTTGACTTCAAACTCGTTAACTTCTTATCTTCTCAGACCTAACAAACCAACTCCATACCCAACTTCTACTGGTTATCTGAAATAACAAAAAAAAAAAAATCATGTTTTCGGATTCCAAAATGAAAAGATACCATTTCCTAACACAATTAAATGTAAAGCCTTTTTTTTTTTTTTAATTACATTCTATGTTCTGGAACTTTTGCAAGTTTTGTTTTGTTCTGTCATGAAATTCATGAAATATTCCAATACTTGGGGTCTGCCTCCTTGCCCAGGAGCATTATTTCTCCAGCTCAGCAAGTAGTGTGTGTATATATCTCTCTCTCTCTCTAGATCTCTCTCTCTCTCTCTAGATCTCTCTCTCTCTCTCTAGATCTCTCTCTCTCTCTCTCTCTCTAGATCTCTCTCTCTCTCTCTCTCTCTCTCTCTCTCTCTCTCTCTCTCTCTCTCTCTAGATCTCTCTCTCTCTCTCTCTCTCTCTCTCTCTAGATCTCTCTCTCTCTAGATCTCTCTCTCTCTCTCTCTCTCTCTCTCTCTCTCTCTAGATCTCTCTCTATATATATATATATATATATATATATATATATATATATATATATATATTTATATATATATATTCAACAAACAAAACTTCCTCTCAAGTAGGAAAGTCGACGCCATGTCTTTGTGCTCCAATAATGTCCTTTATTAGGTCAGCTTAAAACGTTGGACGCAAGCTTGTTCACCAACATTACACATAAAGTTTGCCACCATTTTTAAGTGCTTCGTGCATGCGTAGTGCAAAACGAACTACCAGTTCATAGAGAGTGACAACAGACTCGTAGTTCCTCGTATAACAAAAACTATTCGTGAACTCAAAAAAAATATATAAATATGTAAACATTTTTTATGTTAATACACTGGATATGTCATTGTCACTGAATACAAACAATTCTGTAAAGAAATTATTTTCAATAAGAACGTATCATACAGAGTTAGTGGAACAGAATAGGCTAGTATAGGCGCTATTCCTCAACGCACGTGCTGCCCTAGTGGGCCTGATCTCCAAGTCCGGAATTGCTTTAATCATTACAAGAGAGATACTGTCAACTTATATTTATACTCAATTGAGCCCCAGTGGGCCATGACCTAATTTTTGAGTTCCAAATTCCTTCAATGCAAGCTACTATTGTAACCAAGTCTGTTGAATTATAGTGTGTGCAAGTGCTAATAAAAACCACAAAACGTAAAGAAAATACAATTACAAACAAAACAGAATTTAAAAGTGTATACTGCATGGAGAGGGAGTGGAACTCCCTGTTATTTTACAGATGTGTGTGGAAATCTTCTTCTATATTAAGCCCTTCGGGGATTTTAGTATTGAGCCTGATGATATAGTTAGATTCTAGTCTCCTCAATTTTTTGACCCGATCCCCTCCTCTCTCACTCAATGGGACTGTATCAATTACAAAGTACTCAAGTCCTATGGTACTTCTGTTGTGGAATTGATCATATCTCCGTTCTTTATGGCCCTTAGATGTTGTAAGACACGCTTGTGTACAGGAAGTATTGTACTACCGACATATCGTAACCCACACGGGCAGCGGAGTACGTACACAGCGAATTCCAATTTACAGGAATAATGACCCTTGATTTTGATTATGTTTGGTGTTAGGCCTCCCACAAAGCTAAAGGTGTTCTTGCCATGGGCACATGCCTTACACTTGGCACATTTGATAAAGCCTTCTTTTCTGCTAAGCCAACTCTGAGTGGTTTTTGCTTTTGTCATTGGAAGCATATTGCTCACCAAAGATTGCTTGAGTGACTTGGCCTTTCTAAAAGTTATCAATGGCCTACGTCCCACAGATTTTTTAAGGATGGGGTCGTTTGCAATAATATGCCAGTGTTTTTGCAGGATTTTTCTTAGATTGCCCTCTTGTGTATTGAAGCTAGTGATCAATCTACAACTGCTTTCACTCTCACTATCTGGTATCACCCGTTTATTGTGGTGATTAAACAGAATCTCTTCTCTCGATTTTTTCCGGGCCTTCCAAATTGCTGTATCTACCCATTCTTTGGGATAACCTCTGGCTGCAAAACGAGCTTTCAAAACCTGAGTTCTGTGTTAAGATCATCATTGTTACTGCAGTTCCTCATGGCTCTAAGGCATTCGCCATAAGGAATACTCCTCACTAAGTTGTTAGGATGAAAGCTCGTCGCATGTAATAGAGTATTTCCATCCGTGGCCTTGCGGTAGAGTTTCGTTTCAAGCTTATCACCTGCAGTGTAGATAGTCACATCCAAAAAATTGACACTAGATGTGCTAAGTTCATAGGTCAGTTTTAAATTGAGGTCATTATTTTGTAACCTATTAACAAAGTCACGTGCACTTTCCTATGTGCCTTTCCATACAACAAAAAGGTCATCAATATACCGACTCCACAACACTACATTGTCCTACCATTCTTTGGAGAACTGAACTTGGACCACCTGCTCCTCCCACCAGCCCATATGCAAATTCGCATAGCTGGGGGCGAAGCAGGTGCCCATCGCAGTCCCGCACACTTGGTGAAACAGTTCACCATTGAATAAAAAATAGTTATTATCAAGGCAAGTTTTGGTCATAGATAGTAGCATCTGGGTGTGATGCCATAACTGTAATGGCCTACCACCCAGATAATGTTTAACTGCATTAAGCCCATCGGCATGTCTAATACTCGTATACAGAGTGGTTGCATCAATAGTCATCAGAACGAAATCCAACTCCCAAGGTATATCATAGATCTTCCGAAGAAAATCACCCGTGTCTTGTATAAAAGACGGGAGTTTTTTAACCAAGGGATTAATGAAAGAATCTACATATTTCGAAGTGTTCTCCAGTGCACTGGAGATGGCCGAAATAATAGGCCGGCCCGGGGGATATTCAAGGCTCTTATGTACTTTCGGTATTAAGTAAAAAACCGGTGTCACTGGATTATTGATCTTCAAAAACAGCATTTCATCCTTACTGATTAGACCATGTTTGTACCAATCCAATAACGCACTGTTATACTTCTCATGACTTGCAGTCATTACCTCTTTGTTGACTCGTACATAGTTAGATTTGTTATTTAGCTGTTTGTATGCCTCTAAGGTATTGCTCCTTACCCGACAACACCACGTTCCCCCCTTTGTCAGCATCACGAACAATACATGTATCATTATTCGATAATTTTTTGACTAGCGTATAGTAATCTTTATCACGCTGGGTATATGCTTGATTCTTAAGTTTTAATGTACTGCACAGCTTTTTCACATCATTTACCACTAGTTCATTGAACACATCTACAGAGTCTTTACTAGTCAAAGGCGTAAATTTAGAATTCAACTTGAACTTCGTTGGAGCCCTCTGTTCTATATTCAAACTCTCATTCCCAGCTAGATGTAGTGCTTGTTGTAGAGTGTTGGGCATTTCATGGCTAGCTTGAGTATCTTGTCTCGAATCCTCATTTAGATCCGCCATTACTAACATCAAGTTCATGTCATCTACAGCCAAATTACCGGATTCATTGGTCATTAAGTTATCACTTGCCCCTATTGGTCGTTTGGGGGCAACTGCAATTTTTTTTTTTAACTTAAGTGATCTGGTAAATTTGAAAATATCGACTCTGGTTTGCACATAGTCAATGTTCGCTTTAGGACAATAAGATAAGCCCAATCTGAGAATATCCTGCTCTTTGTCCGATAGTGTCATATCTGTGAGGTTGATGACAGTCGAAGCATTGTTACATTCTACTTGTTGAATTTCGTTACCTTTTTGCCGCTGCTGTTGGCATTGCTTTGCCCCCTTGCGCTGCCGCTGCCTCTTCCTCTTGGAGGCCTGGTGTTTGCTGGAGGGCGAGGCCGTAGATTGAATCGTCTCTCCTCGCGTAAAAAATCAAACTCATCAGGAACCAACACTCCAGTACTCGGACCTTCCTCCAGATCGGTGTCCAATTCGGAGCTTTGTAGACTGCTTAGGTCAGATTGCTGATCATGTGATCACGGTCTTATTGAAAATAATTTCTTTACAGAATTGTTTTTATTCAGTGACAATGACATATCCAGTGTATTAACATGAAAAATGTTTACATATTTATATGTTTTTTTTGAGTTCACGAATAGTTTTTGTTATACGAGGAACTACGAGTCTGTTGTCACTCTCTATGAACTGGTAGTTCGTTTTGAACTACGCATGCACGAAGCACTTAAAAATGGTGGCAAACTTTATGTGTAATGTTGGTGAACAAGCTTGCGGGACAAGCGAAATGCGTCCAACGTTTTAAGCTGACCTAATAGAGGACATTATTGGAGCACAAAGACATGGCGTCGACTTTCCTACTTGAGAGGAAGTTTTGTTGAATGTTACCGGACCGTGCTTGGGAGGTCCGTTCGTCGACGCGCCCCCTGGTTTGGAGGCGGTAGGCACACCTGAGCAAACGGAGGAGCTATATATATATATAATATATATATCTCTTCATTTCCAATCCGGTGACGATAATCCGCCGAACAAAACAGGACACAGACCCAAAGTCTAAGTGCTGAGATTAAATGTTTACTCCTTCTTCGCCATGACGCGTTTCAGCTCGTCAAAGCCTTGTTCACATGACATGTCGGAGCCAATCCATGAAAAGTTATTTAAAGTGCAAATACAATTACGTAGCCACATCACATGATTCGAGAGCCATGGACATAGAAACAGTAAAACTGCCAAAATTGAACCTCAAAACCAACTTACGGCTAATATGTAAATGAACTACACATTTTAATGTCAAACCTTCTGTTGCGCATGAATACTTGTAAAATACATATCTATAAACAGACAGGTATAACCGGCTTTTGGAAAGTAAATTGCGGTTAATTACTCTCATTATATATAAAATGCCAAATACAAATAACATACATATGCATATTCAGAAAATACTGTTGAATCTAAATAAGTATGCAAGGCATTATATAAAATTGAGTACAAAGTTGGAATTTGCAGAGATTACGCCAGAGGCTTAGAGAATGGATGGGCTTACGTGTGAAATGTAAAGTGCCTAAAACAATAAAGGGAGACAAAAATAATAATAATGAAGAGAAATTACTCATGATGTGCAAAAGTGTACGAATCTAATAAGTCAGATTATGTTATGCAAAACTCAAGGTTAAAATAACTGAGTTAGCCCTTAGATAAATTGGCAAAGTGGATAAGGTGCGTAAAGTGCAAAGTGCAAGGAAGGGGAGATGCAAAGATGTGTCAACGGACTGATAAAGTGAAAATCACGGATAATCCGTTGGCATAAATGACAAAAGTTGGAATATAAGGGAGGACAAAGCTGGGTCACCTCCAAATTTATATATTAATCTAGGACACAGTTATAGCAGCAACATGCACAAATTACCTCAAGTGACAATTTAAAAGCATGAAAATTTGCAGACATAATAGAAGTAGATAGTGCCTGGTGTAAACAAAAGACGATGTCTCTTGGAGAAACTGAGTTTGAAGGATAAGGCGATGGGAAGTGCAAATGTTTAGCAAGAGATAAAATATGTATAAAATATGTATAAATATGTGCAAAACAGCAATTGTAAACAATCTTCTATTTGACAATAAATATATATATCTTGATAATAAATAGTCATAAATATGAATAAATAAATACATAAAATCTTTTCATCCCTGATCTGCCTCTCTTAAAACAGTTCCTGAACCAGTTTTAACCATATATAAATAAAGTGCAAATATACAAAAATTTACTGCATCTGAATCGTAGCACCATAGTAAATAATCAGGTCAAACACTAAGAGAGTATTATATCTACAAAATGGGTAGTATAAAATACCCTTATCATAATTAAAGACATGTATATAGATCTTCAGTAGCATTTAAGCTCTCTCTCTATATATATATATATATATATATATTACCTACTGGCGGTCGCCAGTAGGTAGTTATAGTTAGGACCACGTTTCCATAGGAAATCCGCAACATTCTATTTTGAATAACTTTGGCGCCGGTCGACGAATCCTCGCGAATTTTTCAAAATAGGTGGGGCGCTACGCTCCGCTCCTACCCTGAAAGTCTCGGGGGGATTCGTCAAGCGGGGGCTGAGATAAAAGGGGGGTCCCAAAACGCGTTTTTCCCATGCATTTTTCCATAGGACCTTTAGACAGGGCTACAGCCCGAACGGCTGAACAGAATTACTAGAAATTTGGCAGAGAGGTAGTCCTCAGGTCAAGGAAGTGCCTTTTGTAGGTTTGGTGTAAATCTGTTCAGTAGATTCTGAGAAAATAGCCTTTAAATCAATATATATATCTGAGCCAGCTTACGGTGCTCTTACGGTACGCTTACCGTACGCGTACGGTGGCGTGCGCGAGCGCGATTCTGATTGGCTCTTAGATCTAAGTAAACATTCGAATCGGCCGAAACCAGGAAGCGGCGGCCGCCATTTTCTCTCTCGCACGGAGAGTGATTTTTAAAATATAAAGCCCAAAAACATGTAAAGGGGCTGTTTAGACAGCTCCCACACGCATAGCCATGTTGAGGGAGTCCCCAAAGATCCCCCAAGGCCAAAAACGGAATTTTTATTTTTTCGGTAATTTCGCCGATTACGCTTACCGTACGCATACGGTAAAAAATTTAAAAAAAAATAATAATTATCCACACAATCTCCACCCCGTGTGCAATTGGTGCCCGAAGGGCACCAATTGTGCATGGCTTATTACACCTGAGATAAACTAAAATATTAAAAAAAAAAATAATAAAAAAAAAAAATTATCCACACTCTCTCCACCCCGTGTGCAAAAGGTGCCCGAAGGGCACCATTTGTGCATGGCTTATAAAATATACAAAAAATTAAAATATTACCTTTCAAAACGAAGTGCATCATATGTCCTCCATGTGCACACGGTGCGCGAAGCGCATCGTGCGTACATGGCCCATCTAGCGTAACGTGGGCACGCGGTGCGCGTAGCGCACCGCGTGCCCACCGTGCGTGCACGGCACTAACAGCGTAAAGTGGGCGCGCGGTGCGCGAAGCGCACCGCGTGCTCACTGTGCGCGCACGGTGCGCGAAGCGCACCGTGCGCGCACGGAACGAACTGCGTTAAGTGGGCGCGCACGCCACGAATGGCGTAAAGTAACTTAGCATTTAAAAAAACGTACAAATTCACTGAAAAAACCATAGGCTTCACACACGTTATAGTTAGGAATTAGCATTTAAAAAACCTTGCAAATTCACTGAAAAAACCATAGGTTTCACACATGTTATAGTTAGCGGAAATTTTACTGATAAAAAACCAATGAAATTCCCCCGTTATAGTTAGTGCAGGCAACTATAACTCACGCGACCGCAATCTTCTGCTGATGACATATGTGTCTTTATGAAAAAAAAATATTTGTAATATATGTATAGCTAAAAATGTATGGAAGAAGACATGGGCAAATAAGTGTCTAAATACAGTATTAGCATCAGCAGAGGATTGCGGTCGCGTGAGTTATAGTTGCCTGCACTAACTATAACGGGGGAATTTCATTGGTTTTTTATCAGTAAAATTTCCGCTAACTATAACATGTGTGAAACCTATGGTTTTTTCAGTGAATTTGCAAGGTTTTTTAAATGCTAATTCCTAACTATAACGTGTGTGAAACCTATGGTTTTTTCAGTGAATATATATATATACATCTCTCTCTCTCTCATATATATATATATATATATATATATATATATATATATATATATATATCTCTAGCTCCCTCTAGCTCCCTCTAGCTCCCTCTAGCTCCCTCTAGCTCCCTCTAGCTCCCTCTAGCTCCCTCTAGCTCCCTCTAGCTCCCTCTAGCTCCCTCTAGCTCCCTCTATCTCCCTCTCTATCTCTCTCTTTCTCTCTATCTCTCTCTTTATCTCTCTCTCTCTCCCTCTCTCCCTCTCTCTATATATACACATACATATGTGTGTATATATATATATTTGTATATATAATTTATATATTTCATCCAAATTGGCTCCCAATACAGCGCGCTCACTTGAAAGGTGCAGGCGTTCAAGACGGAACCATGTCCTGCCAGTATTAATCTCCAAAGAGTTATGCGCCGCACTCCAGGAGTCATTTGCAAAATCGACTTTGAGTGGTCATCTGTTGCATATATATCTGTGTGTGAGTGCGTGTCTCGCGTGTGTCTCGCAGCCAAATGCACTTGAGAATTGAACTGGATCGTCCAGGCCCTGGCTCCCTCTCCCAACTGAGATCCAATTCATAACTTTATATATCCTCTCCACCACTGTCTTTACTAGGAATCTGAAATAAAAGTAGGAACCTGCGAGTTCCGCACCACAGAGAGGAAACATTGGCAAAACTCGTATCATAAAGCAACGGTTGCTCCCCAGACTATGGAATGGACTCTCCATTGTATCTACAAGTCAGTAAAGCAGTCTCTCTGAGTTGTTGTGGCTCTGTCCGTCTCTGTCCTACACTCATTGTGTGCACATTGACCCCCTCAATGCAGTCTTCTGGATTGCCTTTCAGACCAACTGTGACTGTCTTTAACAATCCTCGGTCTTGCACTGATCCTCAATGTTGCTGATTCCACATGTTACTCATTTACATACTTGTTTCCTTTTGCATTCATGTAAACTCTTGTATTTCTGAAATGTAGTCCATTATAAACCTCTGCCCTGCTTCTCCAAGCCACAATTATTACACAAAACAAGCATTGGCAAAATCAACACGTCTGGCTTATAAGTAATTCCATCCATAGTCACTCATCCATACATTCATTCACCTAGTCACTCATTGTCTATGTACTCCGTCGCTCAGCCTTGCACTTCTGTATCTAGGGGGTCGTCCTCTGATTTACTCATCCTTGCATTCATCCACTCACCCACCCATCCTCTATCACACACCCACCAGTCAGTGAAGAGACACTTTCAGATACCAAGAACATTGGCTTTGCTGCTTATGTGGGTATGCTTCCTACAGTGTGTGACGACTAGACTTTGAGGAGTGTAATAGTACTTGCGTTAGTGGTAAACTTCTAGTCTGTGAGAGTGTTGTCAGTGACTTGACAACTCCTACTGTGTGAGAGGCGCAAGAGTGCTGTGGGTAGTGTGTTATGCTAGTCTGTGTAGCATATGCGACTGCTACTGTGTGCTGGCAGTAGTTAGACTGCTCCCTGTGAGGGTTGCAACTGCTGTCAATGCATGACTACTAGTCTGATGGAAGTGAGAGTGCTTATGGGAATGTGAGACTGCTTCTTTGACTGGTGTGGGAGTGTTGTTAGTCATGTGAGACCCTTACACAGTGCTTCAGGTAGAGTGTGGCTGGTATGTGATAGTCCTGCTGGTAATGCCTGACTGCTAGTCTGTGATGGGTGTGAGGTTGGCGTCAGTATTTAGGGTCTTTTCTTCCATCCTGCTTTAATTGAGGCGATGGCTGAAGACCCCTGATGTACTTATTTAACAATGGGCCCTTCTTACTCTTGAAACAACTACTGGGGAGAAGGGGCATTAATGACCCAGGCTGTTGATTTATTAAGAGAATCCGTCCATGCCCGGCGACAGCTGGCAGGCTGCCGACACCCATTGAGCAAGGTCCATTTATCCCCTCCAGCACATCATATGTTCACCTGGTTGTGTGGACTGGTATCAAGAAGCACCAGCCAGCAGTCTGTCACTCATCTGGCCCCCAAGACCCTTGGTGCTCAGACACGTTCACTCTCTGCTCCTTAATTCAACCTCCAGCCTAACATGAACAGATCTGCTCCAGTTTCTTGCACCTTCTCTCAATGGCTGCAGCCTGTCCCAGTGTATGAACACAGACGACAGTCGACACAGACGACAGTCCAGCTCTCCTGCTCCCAGGTAGTATTCATTAACACCGAAGTGTCCTTCATGCTCAGGGTGCTCGTGCAATACACTAAGCTTGACATTAGCAGCTGTTTGGCCATCAATTGCAATCGCTAATTTTTTTTTGCGTTTAATAGCATATATTTGCACACGCATTAAAGTGCATATGTGTGTTTGCTTGAGAGGAGTATATATGACACATCTGTGTAGGTAATGTGGAACTCAACATAGCTCACTCATATTTATAACAGTTGCCACAACGCTTCAGTGGATCAGCACCTGTGAATATTTGCTGGTCTGTCAGTCCGCAGAGTAGTCAAATCTCTCCAGTGCTCATTAAGTACAGATACACAAGGAATGAGGCCCCCTGACTTTGCTAGGGCTTGGGAGGACTTGCTGCCGGCCCTCAAGGGCGTAGAGGAGGGAAATCCCAGGCTCCATATAGGGAGTCAAAGCTCCAGCAATGAGGTAGAATGAATAGCGCACTACACAACTGAAAAACAGAAGGGAAATGCACACAACTGTTTGGCTTTACACCGCTACCTTACCCACCCACGAATGCTTATATACAAAGGTGTTTGTCTTTTGGGATTACTAGCCCTGCTGTGCTCCAGGGACCAAAAATGGGGATGGTGCGGGCAACATAGAACCAGCGAGAAAGGGTGGGATGCGGGCATCCCCCCCACCCCCTTTATAAAGACTGGGACAATTGTAACGGGATAGAATTGAGATACTCCAGCTTCCTTCCCCAGGGGCTTCAGAGATTAAAACGTGCAGGGGCGTAAGGTGACCCTCTTGTATGCCTACTGTAATAGTGTATTTTTAAGATGTAAATACCAATGTATTTGATTGTTAATGAAACCTCAATAAAATGTATTTTAAAAATAAATAGAACTTGTACGTGGGGAAAAATGTCTTCCCTCCTTTTAAAGACCTGGACGATTTCAGTGAATTTCAAGAAGAGTGCCAGAGATGTCGGGCGCAGGGGTTTGTCCTAGAATCCGTAATGTGTGGCTGCTGTTACTTACCAAATATTTACCAGGTAAAGAGTGAATAGATCTGTGGCAAGTCATTCAACTCACTTGGACACTAACATGTTCCTTCACTGTACAGCCACAAAATATGGAATTCCCCCCAACTAATTCTCCCTGACTTAAAACAAAGACTAAACTTGTTGCTGTCCTCTTGATGTACTCCCTCTGCTCTCATTTCAAGTAGATTTCTTAATAGCTTGAGTCCCAGTCGCCTGCACTAGATGTTTGTTAGATTTCAAAAGGGGTTTTAGTCCATTTCTGTGTCTCTTTATATTCCTAGTCTCTGACTTTATGCCAAAAAACGTGATATCTCCTCCTATTCTTCCTTTGTCTCTACATTTGCTTCTCCTCTTGTATTTAGATGCCGCCTTTTAAGCCCAGACCTGTCTGTGATGCCCTTTTATTGTTATTGTGTTGGAATCTCCTGATATTGTGTTGAAATCTCCTGATATTGTGTTGGAATCTCCTGATATTGTGTTGGAATCTCCTGATATTGTGTTGGAATCTCCTGATATTGTGTTGGAATCTCCTGATATTGTGTTGGAATCTCTTAATTTGTGCTGAAACCCTTGAACCTGCTTCTTACGAAACGAGTGTCACCTTCTAGCTTCACCTTGTACCGCCCCTTAAAATACACTATATACTCCTCTTTTTTTTACCTACTTTTTTATTGTATGTTTCTCTGCTTACAGCGCTCTAAGGGTTTTTGGACTGGTCAATGCTAAATACAATTATCAAATTATTAAATACATATTTAAGCCCCCACTCTTTTTAGATATTTCAATATAAAAGGGCTGGGGCAAATTGGTGACATTATTAAAATGTTCTGCCCACCCCTCATCCCCTCCACCTACCAGACAATAGCTTACTTGTCTTAGAAACAGAATTGTTCACACAAAAATGATACACATGTAGAGCAGATAGATTTGACAAGAAGCGCAGAGTCTGTGAATGTGTGTCATTTGTCTTTAGTGAAGCCTAATTGTTAAGTGAGATTTTTTGTCTTTCGCAGGAACACGCTTGCAAACAGCTGTGGGACTGGAATCCGATCGTCCACCAGTGACCCCAGTCGCAAACCACTGGATAGCCGGGTACTCAATGCAGTGAAGTGTAAGAATCACTTGTATACAACAGTTCAACGCCTTGCGTACTGCCTCAGTTGTTTGTTGTAATTGTTGACTACTCGCACTTCAGTTTAATGATTCCTTAATGGGTGGAATGCTGATACCTGCTTGGCATGTTACACAGCCAGGAAGTGCCAATTTAGGGTTGCATCATGTAGTGTACTTCTAGTTAACCTGTTTATTTCATCTAGTTTACATGAATGCATTAACTAGCATCATCTCAAACTGTGAGCTGGTGGGGGCAGATCATCCATGTAACTGCTAGAGTGAGATATTTGGGGTAGTTGTCCCTTCAGATTGGAAAGGAATGTTAATCACCACAGTAAATTGTTAAAAAAAGGAATCGAGTACTCTTAGATCAGACTCTGACTAGATCTATTAAAGGGTAGGGGAATCCAAAATACTGCCTCCTTCCAGCAGCTCCCAATATAAATACATTTGCCATTTTTTTTAAGCTCTTGAGGGAAGGCTGGATAACTACATTTGGCACTAGAGAAGATTGTTTTGTTTTTGTGATCTCCCTATGCCCGAGTTTAGAAGCTATTGCTTCCAAATAGATGTCAGGACATAGTTAGGAATTTTGGCGGAGGTAGTGCTATTGGATTCACCCTTTGGGCTTTTGGTCAAGTTTGATTCCTGGTTCTTCAAAAGATGAAACTGAAGTTAATACTAAACAAAAGTGACAGGACGTTAGTTGACATGTGGGATACCCAACGATTACGCTAGGTACAGTTTTATGGGTAATCAAAAAGTCCCTGTACTGCAGATGAAGAGAGGCTGTATTAGTCACTAGGCTTTGTAGACCCCACTGGACACATGCGGAACAAATTCCACCAGAAAATTAGGCATCATCTGTGCAACCCGATGACAAAAGTGTCCTATTAACAAATGATCTATGCGAAGTTGGATCACTTCCCTATTAGTTTTAGGACCAATTTATGATTGAAAGTGTACTGCCCAGATTGCTGGTCACGCCCAGCATGGTGATAACATTTCTATGGACATCAGAGAGGGCGGTTTTAAGAATGGAGCCTGAGACTCAGACCAACACTTTGGCAGCTCAGTGGTCTGTAGCAGCATATGTGGCATGCCGCCGGATAGCTGTACGCTGGAAGGAAGACAAACGTTCCACACTGCCTGCTGGCTACAGGAAATGTGCTGGTTGACAGGCAAAGAACCAGCCATTAATAAGGAGAGTTTGAGTCATTTTAAAATAGATATCTGGTCTACTAGAGGAAAAGTGCTTGATGGCACAGAAATGACCTCCTAATTAACTTTTCACCGTCACTCCTTTAATTATCCCTCTACTCTCTCTTCTTCATCCCTTGTCCTCTTGCTTGTACTTTAGTGTATGGGCACTTCTGATGGATATTTCTACCTGGAGATTCCTCACCTTAGAATTTTCTCCAGGCAACAGTTTGGATCGGAAAACTTTTTCCAGCAATGCTCGCATGCACCACTGGGTCACACCATGCAGCTTTACACTGGCTCCATACCGTACAGACGTAAACACCGCACCTGCATGCTAATGTCAGTTCCTTGCTTTCTTCATTTTCTATTGTGGATTTGGAGCTCCACTCCCAAATTCGTCAGCCTCTGACGACTTCAACAGTGACTATAGAAAGCAGATGTTGGTCATGGACCTGCATCAATCATTGAATTTATATATATCAATCATTGGATTTATAGAGCGCGCTACTTACCCGTGAGGGTCTCAAGGCGCTGGGGGGGAGGGGGTGCTGCTACTGCTCGAAGAGCCAGGTCTTGAGGATTTTTCTGAAGGTAAGCAGGTCTTGGGACTGCCGTAGGTGGGTGGGGAGGGTGTTCCAGGTCTTGGCGGCGAGGAAGGAGAAGGATCTGCCACCGGCGGTCGTTCGTTGGGTGCGGGGGACAGGGGCGAGGCTGGCTGAGCGGAGCTGGCGGGTGGGGGTGTAGAAGCGGAGTTTGTTGTTGAGGTAGGTTGGTCCTGTGTTGTGGAGGGCCTTGTGTGCGTGGGTGAGTAGCTTGAAGGTGATCCTCGTTTTGACGAGGAGCCAGTGTAGGTTTCTCAGGTGGGGGGTGATGTGGCTGCGGCGCGGGATGTTGAGGATCAGTCTGGCGGAGGCGTTTTGGATGCGTTGTAGTCGTCGCAGGAGTTTGGCCGGGATCCCTGCGTAGAGTGCATTGCCGTAGTCTAGTCTGCTGCTGACGAGGGCCTGGGTCACAGTTCTCCTTGTTTCGGTGGGGATCCACTTGTAGATCCTGCGGAGCATGCGGAGGGTGTTGTAGCAGGAGGAGGAGACTGAGTTGACCAGCTTTGACATGGAGAGGGAGGAGTCGAGGGTGAATCCCAGGTTGCGTGCGTGGTCCGTGGGCGTCGGTGCTGTTCCTAGTGTGGTGGGCCACCAGGAGTCGTCCCAGGCAGAGGGGGTGGGCCCGAGGATGAGGACCTCCGTCTTGTCCGAGTTCATGAAGTTGCATGAAGTGTCCTGGTGTTTGTGCTCAGGACACAACTCTAAGACATGCGATAAGTGTGTCTCTTATGCACTCAAAGACGATCTGGGATCAAGAAGTGAAGCTGTACGTCACAGAACAGAAGAAGTTGAAGCACTCCCATAAGTCCTGCTCCAGGGTGTGGACTTGTTCTCGCTCCGCAACCTTACAGTCGGAGTCACCAGGTAAGTCTAAATCAAAGCATAAAAAAGCGAAGTGAGACTCCACTCCATCCCACCACTCTGTATCCAAGGAAAGGGCTTCACATTGTCAGTCCATCTCCTTTGGGGTCATCAGTTGTGGAGACAATTCTCCAACTAATCCCATATACCCAAAATTCCCCAGGTTATTGATACCGCAGCTGATTAAGGCCTTCTAAGACGCCATGCTGCAGATTTTCAGTACACTTCTGGCTCCCGCCGGCACAAACCTTTGGGCCCCAAGAAATCACTGGGCCTCCAGTTGGTTACTTGCCAGAGGGTCTGTCCCTAACAGTGCCTGAACCCTTCGAACCTGTTCCAGGTTCTGCATCATTTCTATTACATACATCTACTCTGCCTACAGGACCTGTGCCATGGCCATTCCTTTGTGACGCCGGTACCATAGCCACTGGAACTCGTAAACAATATGATGCAGATTTTGATGTCGGACACCAAACCTTCTTCAGCCCGATTTCAACCTGTGTTCAACTACAAAATTACTATAGTGCAGCCGGTTGTCATACAGTCTGACTGTACAAATGCCTCTACTAGGGCAGAAGCACTAGCCGAGGCTATTTTTGGCTCTGATTGTGAGCAAAGCACACTACCAGAAGGGGAGGATGATTGTGGGGAGGAGGATGTTGGTCTCCCTCCTTACTTTGACGCTGACCATTTTCACATGGACTTAAGAGGCCAGTGGTCCCAATACCTTCCCTGATACAGGGTTTGACTTGCCACGTGGACTACCTACGGAAGAGTTGCAATAGTGGTCCAATGGGATTCTGAAGTCCCCTCAATTGCAGCTCCTTATATTCTGGACGAATTTGCCAAATGTGACACTAAGCTAGTCTCATTCGCCATGCAGAAGATAAAATCCGGCTCGCCCACTGATCCTGTACCTCCAAAATTCTTTTCCATTATTGCACCGGCTTTATTGGACAGTGTAACCGGCCTATTCAACAAGTCACTCTCGGATGCAGTTTTCCCTATGACATGGAAGGCAGCCCGAGTGAGACCAATTTTGAAGAAACCTACGGCCGATCCTAAACTTCTTCTAAATTATCGTCCAGTTTCTCTGCTCCCCTATCTGGGGAAAATGTTGGAATCCCTTATCAACCAACAGCTTGAGATCCACGGACTTCTAGACCCTTCACAGCCCGGTTTTAGGGCTGCACACAGTACTGAGACAGCCCTGGTCGAGGTTACCGATAACATCAGATGGGCATTGGATAAACATCAGTCAGTCATCCTCATCCTCCTCGACCTGTCGGCTGCATTTGACACCATCTCCCACAGCATCTTAGAACAACGGCTTTGGGAGATTGGTGTCGGACGTAATGCCCTAAAATGGTTCAAAAGCTATTTATCAGACCGTATAACAACTGTTCAGATGGGCAACAGCATTTCATGCACAAGACCTGTTAAGATGGGAGTGCCACAAGGCTTTATTTTGAGCCCTACACTCTTTAATCTGTACATGACTCCACTGATCAGAAAATATGGATTTGATGTCATATCGTATGCTGATGACACGCAAATCCTGATCACACTGAGTCCAGATCCTATCGAAACTAAGTCACGTTTTAAAAACTGCATGTCTCACATTGATAGGTGGATGAGATGTACCCACCTTCAATTGAACGGTACTAAGTCAGAGATTATGCTCTTTGGTAAAGCGCCTGAAAATTCGACACCCGATTGGTGGCCATCTGATCTGGGCACTTGCCCAACTCCCAAGGAGATGGTTTGCAATCTTGGCTTTTACATGGACAATCAATTGTCCATGAAATGCCAAATAAATCATATTACCAGCACCTGTTTTGGTATAATGCGCACTCTGCGGAAGGTTTTCAAATGGATTCCCATTGAGGCAAGAAAACCATTAATTCAGGGATTAATCATAAATAGAATGGATTATGGTAACGCCCTTCTGCTCTCAATAAATGAAAACCTTCTAAATAAGCTTCAGATTTTACAAAATACTGAATCTTCCGTACAGATCGTCCTCTGCCCCCTGTCTAAAAGTCTTACACTGGCTTCCTGTGAAAAAGCAAATTCTTTTAAAAATCCTTTGCTTAACACACAAATATCTGTATGGAAAAGGCCCGCGATACTGGACAAAAAAGCTACATTGGTATAAGCCTCAGAGGATGCTTAGATCCAGCACTGACTCATTGCTCACTCCCTTCAGAATATATACAGCGAGACAAGGAGGCAGATCTTTCTCTTATCTTGCGCCGGCATCCTGGAATAAAATGTCTATATACCTACGCACCATTCCTGTCCACAGCTGTTTTCGTAAGAACTTGAAGTCATGGTTGTTTGACCAGTAAGTCAGCATTCCTTCTTTATCAGAGCCGTCTGCAAGCGCCATGAGACTCTTTGAGTGATGTGCTGCACAATACAAATGTCCCTGACTTGACTTCAGTCGAGGCCAAGACTAACATTCTTACTGAAACTTTGCGGCCTGGGTCTGCCCCATCTCAGCCCTTGCTTACCTTTAACAAGGCCATTTCTGATACCGTGATGGGCATTTGGTGAAAGCCCTGTTCTGGCCCACCAGTGAATACACAGATGGGCAGGCATCCTCAGACTGGGGCCTAGCAATCCTGATTTTCTCACTAAACATCCTACCTTAGGGCTCCTGGTGGTTCATACTTCAACCAGCAATCGGAATCCCAATTTATTACACAAGACTCCTCAGAAGAGAGAGTCCAAAAGGACTGAGGCATTTGATAAATCAATGTTCTCTTTGGCTAGCCTGGCATTGCATTTGGCCAAAGTGGTACTGATTGGCAGCAGTATTGTGGTCCACCACCATGCGTAGATGCATTCTACAGGAGCTTCTGGAGAAGTACAAGCCTGTCTCATGGAAATGTCCTTTGATTAGTCATAGCTTTTTGCCGTGAAAGCAGATTCTGCCTGGAGTTTAAGGACAGTAGAGCCGGGGCGCGCTCCTTGGGTCTTTCGACCCCTGCCAGTTTGTGTGTCAGTATAGAAAATTCAGAAGGTACTCCAGGGGTCTGGTGTATAGCAGTGCCAGCTATCCCAAACATTACTGCAGCCACACCTGTCCTTTCAAGTCTGGGGACCAGGGTCTGGCAGGCAACATACAGGCCAGCAGGGGCACCAGTCCTCTCAGTCCCCTTCCTCTTCCCCTGCATCAGCAGCCACAGAGGTGTTTTGTTTACCCTTAGAGGAGCACACCCATCTTGTTGGAGCAGGATTCAGTTTTTCCTCCCTGGGCGGTGATCCATCACGTCGAACGTATGGGTCGTTCAGCATGGCTCTGTCCTTCCCTTTCTTTTAGCTGTTTCAAATCTTTCTTCCACATTCAAAGTACTTTCGGAGAAGTACCTCTCAATTCTGTTATTAGAGGTGTGAGTGTTGCTTACTAAAGGGTTCTGGAACGAGAAAGAGGAAAGGGTTGTTTCTCTTGAGGGCAGAAACCTCTGGCCTATTTTGGACCTTTGACCTTTGGATGCCTTCTGCAGAAGGAAACATTCAAAATACTTCCACTTGCTCAGATCTTGGCTGCTGTGGACATGGAGGACTGGGTGGTGTGCTTGGAAAGGCAGGATGCGTATTTTCATACACCTGTCTTGCACTCCCACGGTTGTTAAAGGTAGAGGCAGCCAGGATAATTTTCAGTTTGCATTGCTCCCCTTTGGTCTCACCAGCATCGCTCAGGTCATGGCACTCTTTGAGAGGTTGGAATACCATTTTTCCCCTACCTTAGTGACTGGCTGTTGATGGCGCACTTTCCGCAGGCAGTTGTAGCCCACCTCCCAGGCAACGGTGAACTAAGTCTTTGGGGTTTGTGATCAATGAGCCGAAGTTGCATGTGATTCCTTCACAGAGGCTGTCATTCATTGGAGCTATCCTGAGCAATGTAGATTCAAGGCATTCCCTTCACCACAAGAAGTCCTGGACTTCTAGGTTATGATTCCCATGTTTCAGCCTCTGTTCTGGATCACTGTGAGAGCAGCTCAGAGGCTTCTTGGCTTCTTAGCCTCCCACATCTTGCCGGTAGACTGCCAGAGGCACGTTCAGGCTCTGCAATAGATTCTGAAGTTCCAGTGGGCCCAGCACTGAGGAAATCTATCATATGTCATCTAGATTTTGGAAGAAATGGCTCTCCATCTGCTGAGGTGGCTGCTCTAAAGCACTTGGTCCAGCAGCAGGCCTCGCTTCCTACCCCATCCAGAGCTGGTAGTGATGACGTATGTATCACAGCTGCATTGGGGAGCTGGAAATCAGGGTACTCTGTCTCCAACCGAAGCCTGGATAAATCTGTTGGAGTTCCAGGTCATTCTTTTGGTACTGAAGGCCTTGCTGCCATTCGCCATGGGGAGGCTGGTGCAGGATCTAATGGACAGCACCACCTCCATATGGTATTGCACCAAGCGGGGTCCTGTGCCTGAAGACTCCGAGTATCTACAGTTGATTTGAGCGTCAGAGTACTTTCCTAAATTGTGAACCACCTGGCGGGATCCTTGACCGCCAGAACGGATGAGCTAAGCAGGTGGCATCAGGCAGATCACAAATTGCGTCTAGTTCCCAAGGTGCTACAGGACATCTTCTTACCACCGGGAGAACCCTGGCTTGAGCTTTGCACCACTGTCAAGAATGTGCGATGTCAAAGCATTTGTATGTTAGATATTTCACGAAGATGCTCGCTATGAGAGGCATTCCTTTTGGATCTGAACAAGTGACTCCTGTACACCAAACCTCCCCTGCCATTCATTCACTGAATTTCGCAAAAGATCAGGACCTGTTGCGCCCAAGTCATCCTAGTGGCTTCAGACAGGGCAAGGAAGGTGTGGTACCTGAAAGCGCTGAACTTGAGCATGAATCTTCCAATCAAACTTCCTCTCTAAAAATCTTTTGTCACAGCCGCAAGACTTGGTCCTTCACCCTAACCATCACAGTCTAATCTCCATGTGTTAGAAAAACACTCCCACACCGGAAGGGTGGTGGTGTTCTCCCAGACATACACTGTGGTAGCTTGGCTCGAGTGGTCAGGGATCAGGCACCGTGCTAAGCATACGTCATACCCACAAAATAACCATGCGTGCATCCGTTCCAAAAACGACACTACACCTTAAAAATTATACTGAAAATATATCTCTATCTTCTTTTCTCTTAGTTGCTGATTAAATAAATAATAATACAATCACAGTACACAAGGCTTTTCCTGTGGAAGGGTAAGTCAAATAAATAATACTTCAACGATTCAATAAATAAGGTAGATCATAAATAAAGACGGCATAAATATAAGTGCATTACATATAGGGCAATTAAATATTATGAGGCAATAAATACTGTGCGACAATAAATACTGTGAGGCAATAAATAGGATGAATACAATAAATACAGTGCTCTCAATAAATAATAAAAGCCAACAGTGACACTTGAAAATCAGTTCACATTCCTGAGGTACTATGGGATGATTTGGCCCAATCCCAGCTTGTAGAGTTTTGGATGACCTGAGGGGTGTACTACTTGGCTTGGACAAGGCTGAGGCCCAAACTGAGGTAGATCAAGGGGGAATCTAGAGATCTGGCTCTCCCACACTACACAACCCCTCTGTATTAGTCTCAGCACACCTCTGGCACTATCAAGCTGGTTCCAGCACCTCTCTAGCCTCTAGGATGGTCTCTTAGGGCTTCACATGGCCTTAGGCGCCCTCTATTCCACTTACTGCCCTGTTTATGAAGTTCCGACGCCGCTGGAGTCGTGTCGACGCCGTGAGGCGGTTCCGGTTCGATGTCGGTGGCCTCGGCTCGATGACAGTTCTTGTCGACGCCGGGAGGCGGTTCCGGTTCGATGTCGGCGGCCTCGGTTCGATGACGTCGGGCGGTCTTGGCTCGATGTCGACTTCGGGCGGCTCCGGTTCGATGACGTCGGGCGGCCTTGGCTCGATGTCGACTTCCAGCGGCTCCGGAGTGCGATCTCCACTCCCGACCTCCGGTGCTCCTTTCCTCAGGTTCCGGCGACTCCGGAGTGCGACCTCCACTCCCGACCTCCGGCACGATTCTCTTCAGGTTCCGGCGACTCCGGAGTGCAATCTCCACTCCCGACCTCCGGCACACTTCACCTCGGTCTCCGGCGACTCCGGAGGGCGGACTTCACTCCCCCGTCGATGCTGCACACTCGACCTCAGGTGACTTCCTCCTCGACCTCTGGTACTCTCCACGACCTCCGTCGGCGCCCTCTCTCGACCTCTGGCGGCTCCGGGTACGACGTCTGCTTTCCAGTCAGCGCCGCTTCTCCACCTCGGGCTCCAGGTCTCCAGGCTTCTCGACGTCGGGCTTCAAGAAGTTACCAGTAACCAGGTCAGGAACTTGCTGTTCTTTACTTTTAAGGCCTGTTCCTGCTGTCCAGGTCCTTAAGATGGTTTCTCTTGCTTTCTCCCACACAGGGCTCCAGGCTGGGCTCAGTCAGTAGGGACTAGTATCAAGGGTGGGTTTATGGACCCCACTCCAGGCACAAGTTTCCACCCCTGCTGCCTCACTCCTTCCTCCTTCAGTTCTGTGCTCCTCTCTCTTCACCAGTCAGGTGCCAACTGCCCACTCCAACTGTCAACTCTGACTTAGCTTCCCAACATTCTAAACCGCCTCCAACTGTCACAGGGTTCCAGAATGTTGCAGAAGGTTCTAGTAGGTTCCAGTGATGTCACAGGTGACAATGGGTGGCCACCATTTTGTGTTTCAGGCCCTCAGACAGAAGTTCCAGGGGTAGATAAAATGGCTCCCTGAATCTGCATCAATACTAAAAAGTCTGGTGGTTCCCAAAAAGGAAAAATACTAACAGGGTTTGAGGCAAAAGTGGGACAAAATAAATAATGATGAGGAGGGACCACCCAAAGGGCTGACAGGTCTAACACCATGCATGTCAATAGAGCGTTGGCTACTTCCTGAAGTGGTGTAGACAACTTTCCTGGCCACAAAGGCCATTTATGTTGGTTTCTGGGACACATTTGTGGCCTAATATGGTAATCCCCTCAGCATGGAGAAGATAACAGCTACCCTAGAAAATAAGCAAGGTTCATTCGACAAAATGTGGAGTCCATGATTAAAATTCCTGTCAAGAGTTTAGGGAACTTGCATGTCATGTGTACTTGAGAGTTCTAAGACTCATTTGCCTGTCAGATGGAGCCTTGAACCTGAGAGGGGCTCATTGGTCAGCGACACCTCTTTCAACTCATAAAGGCTAGAAAGCATGGCTACATATGATGGTATGAACAGAACACCCCCATCATTCTTCTCTCTTCATAACTGAACTCTGGAGGAGGATCGCTCCTAACCCCCAGACCTATCCTACTTCCCTCTTTATCAAACATGTTTCCCCCCTCTTCTCCTCACCCCTACTTCCATACTTCCTTAGTTTTGCCACTCATTCCCACTGGCCTTTGGTAGTAAGTGAGTATGAGTTAAATTGCTTATTTCAACAAACCAATTTGAACCATAAAAAGTCCCAAGTTATGATTCTGCACACTGGTACCAACAAGCGTATGAGAGCCTTGAAAGAGATGAGCAAGAAAGGGACGTCCACGCGCAGGGATGACTATTCTATGTTGATCCATCCCATCACTTCTGGGGCCGTGTGGAGCCACAGGGCACTACCTAGCAGTGTGCAGAAAATTGCTGGAAAACGTTTCCGAATCCCGTCTGGCTCGTAGGGAGTATTAGGGGGTGATGAGTCTGCTGTTAGATTGAGAATCCACCAGAAAGGGCGTTACCGAAAGTAAGTAACTTGTTCATCTATATTTTTTCTATTCACACTTGCTAAATTGTACACACCTTACTAAAAGAGGTTGGAAGAGAATGGCCGCATAGAAGGGATGTAAACACAAATGAAGCTGCCCCTAGTTGAGATTGCTACAGGTCTCTAGATATACGTGTTAAGTGGGGCATCTCACAAAAGTGGTGTAGACCACTTTCCTGGCCACAAAGGCCATTTATGTTGGTTTCTGGGACACATTTGTGGCCTAATATGGTATCTGCAAGCTTGACTCTTGTGCAGGTCAGTCTGTCAGATGTGCTTTTATTTTTGTCTTTGGCCTACCAAGGCTTTGCAGTGCACACTATAAACTATTATTAGTTGGCCCTTTTGGCCTGTCTTCATTTTCCGGACCAACTATCCTTCTTTAAGTCACCTATTGTGATAAAGTTTATAAAGGTTTTGATTCACATTTCCTCCTAAACCATTTGATACCCTAGTTGGACCTTAATTTGGTCTTGATGTTTCTCATGTGCACATCATATGAGCCGATGCATAACTGCTTGCGGTCTCTCTTGCCTTAGAACACCATCTTTCTTATGATTACTTCAGCGTGTCATATGAGTGGGCTTCAGGCACAGTTGGTCCAACCTCCCTGTACCACATTTTTTCCACATAAATTAGTGTTGGGAACTCAAGCGGCCTTCTTGCCTAAAGTTGTGACTCCTTTCTACAATGGCAAATCTTATCACCCTGACAACATTCTTTGCCCCCCTCTCGCCACAAAAAAGGAGGAGAGGCTTCATCAGTTGAACCCCAGAAAGCCTTTCCCCTTTTACAATAATCATAATAAGGAACTCCCTCTGGACGATCAGCTTTTTGTATGGTGCAGCGAAACCAAGAATGGGAAGACTGTCCAGAAGGGGCCCCTGTTGAGGTGGATTGTCCACTGCCTCATGATATACTACTCACTGGTCAAAAAGCAGTCTCCAGAAAGTTTTAGGGTCCATTCCACCAGGGCCCAGGCTGCTGCCACTTTGTTGGCACGCAGAGTGCCTGTCCGTGCATCTGCCAGCATGCAAAGTCTGCGTCAGTTCTCATCTTCATGAGTCGGCACTGCCTTGACAGCCACATCCATTTCACCCTTTCAGTCCTGCAAGACTTTTAGCTTAGCCAAATCCACAGACCTCTACCTTGGGGAGGTGCTCCTTTGGTATCTATTCTAATGTGAGGATTCTGTAGTTTGAAGTATCCATTAGAAGAACAAGTTACTTACCTTCTGTAATTCTCTTTCTGGTGGTTACTCTATCTAACCACAAATTCCTTGCTGTTCTCTAACCTCCCGCTCTGTGGAGTAGCCTCCTTTTAACATCTAAAAAGTCCCACGCAAATACCCAAACTGTCCCATGACACTCTTACAGAGGTAAAGCTGTCTATCACGCTTGCCCTTGCAAAGCCAGGCAAGTCATTACAGCAAATTGTGGTACAGATATGATCCCAGACCGCACAGCGGGACTACATAGACTTTGGGATCCCCTCAGCATGGAGAAGATAACAGCTACCCTAGAAAATAAGCAAGGTTCATTCGACAAAACGTGGAGTCAATGATTAAAATTCCTCTCTCAAGAATTTAGGGAACTTGCATGTCCTGTGTACTTGAGAGTTCTAAGACTCATTTGACTGTCAGATGGAGCCTTGAACCTGAGAGGGGCTCATTGGTCAGCGACACCTCTTTCAACTCATAAAGGCTAGAAAGCATGGCTATATATGATGGTATGAACAGAACACCCCCATCATTCTTCTCTCTTCATAACTGAACTCTGGAGGAGGATCGCTCCTAACCCCCAGACCTATCCTACTTCCCTCTTTATCAAACATGTTTCCCCCTCTTCTCCTCACCCCTACTTCCTGTCCCTCCTTAGTTTTGCCACTCATTCCCACTGGCCTTTGGTAGTAAGTGAGTATGAGTTAAATTGCTTATTTCAACAAACCAATTTGAACCATAAAAAGTCCCAAGTTATGATTCTGCACACTGGTACCAACAAGCGTATGAGAGCCTTGAAAGAGATGAGCAAGAAAGGGACGTCCACGCGCAGGGATGACTATTCTATGTTGATCCATCCCATCACTTCTGGGGCCGTGTGGAGCCACAGGGCACTACCTAGCAGTGTGCAGAAAATTGCTGGAAAAAGTTTCTGAATCCCGTCTGGCTTGTAGGGAGTATTAGGGGGTGATGAGTCTGCTGTTAGATTGAGAATCCACCAGAAAGGGCGTTACCGAAAGTAAGTAACTTGTTCATCTATATTTTTTCTATTCACACTTGTTAAATTGTACACACCTTACTAAAAGAGGTTGGAAGAGAATGGCAGCATAGAAGGGATGTAAACACAAATGGAGCTGCCCCTAGTTGAGATTGCTACAGGACTCTAGATATACGTGTAAAGTGGGGGCATCTCACAAAAAGTGTAGGACTGGACTCTCACACCACCTGGTGTCATGCTTCATCATAGACCGTCCTCGCCCTCTAAAAACTCGGTTTGATAGAGGGCGGGCATACATCTGACGATAGGGATGCACTTCTAAACTAAGTGGGGGCCTGTGAGTAGTGAAAGTGATCTAAAAACCATTAAAGTTGTCATAAATACTAGTTGTTAATTAATTGGGCAACTGTTTGGTATTAAAAGAAGTGAGTGGTGACTGGGGAACTAATTATCCCTTCACCGTGATGGTTGTGGTCAACATGTTTCTGCTCAATGTCCCAAACTGGTACGTAGCATTTATCAGGACCATGTATCTATGGGGCTCCATCTTTATATTTAAATATAAATAAAGATCAACCACTGTATGGGGTATGTATTCTCACTATCCCCACTGGTATAGTACTCAAAAATTCACCTGTAGAGAAACAGAAAACAAACACAGACATGATATGTGGGTTTCTGCTGGTTGTAATGCAAGTTATCATACATCACCACACTGTTAATCGCGCGTGGTGGTTTCTAGGTGCAGAACACGTGTCATTCATACGTGTTTACACTTCTTCGTGAATCGCGAGAGAATGTCTTGCATGACTTACCCTAGAAGGGATGACACAATTAACAGCGCGCTGTGCTGGTTGAAGAAGCCGTATCAGTCTCTCCAGGACCTAGAAATGTACCCATTGAGATTTTTAATCCCGTAAGCCTTTCAGGGATTGGACCTGGTGATAAAAATGACTACATTGATCTTCAACAATAGTCGAATGGATGACAGGAAGACTTCAAAAGTACATTTGGGGAGATGGATTTCTTCTGACCACGGAGTCATATGTTTGTGTTATGCGTGCGGTAGCAGCGTTTGTAGTGTGCCCTGTGCAAAATAATCCGGATACATGTTACTGTGAGTCTTCCCTACCCATCCACTGCCCCATTGTGGTGGCTGTCATCCGGTCTCAGCTGGACCTCTGACATCACTTTGTCATGCTGAGATGCTTTTATTACTATACAAATGCTCGTCGTAAACCGCTTTTTCACTTTACAGAGGTGGACCCTGCCTGTGTAAAATAAATAATAAAAATAAGATAACTATAACTCGCGCGACCGCCACTCTATCACAAGGATGATGTCATCAGTGATGTCATGAGTGATGCCACTGACCATGTCATGAGTGATGGAATATGTGACGTCATGAGCAGTGGATTGCGGGCGCGCGAGTTATAGTTATCTGAACTAACTATAACGGGGGAATTTCATTGGTTTTTTACGAGTGAAATGTCCACCTAACTATAACCTGTGTGAAACCTATGGTTTTATATACACACAGATTTTAAATCAAGTAAGTTGGCATTTGTAACTGTGTAGTTTAGATATCTCTATGTAATGGACTGGTTTGGGAACAATAAGTCATTTTCTAAAAACGTTTCTCTTTTTGCAGTATATTGTCAAAATTTTGCACCAAGCTTTAAGGAGAGTGAGATGAATGTGATTGCGGCAGACATGTGTACCAACGCCCGCCGAGTCCGTAAGCGTTGGCTTCCGAAGATCAAATCCATGTTACCAGATGGGGTGGAGATGTACCGCACAGTCATGGGCTCCACTGCCACCGGCATCCCGTTGGAGTCTGGCTTCTTGCCCACGCCTGCTCAGGTCTTTGAGCAGCGCATCTATGCAGAAAGAAGGAATGATTCCGGAACTATAGTGCCGATGAGAACTAATTCGGCAAATGTGGATCTGAGCAATGGCTCAAACCAGTCTTTTGAGCAGAGCGAGGAGGCGGAAGGCGCTGGCTCTGTTATACAAGAGGCACCCAGTACAGACCCACCGGCGTCGGATCCCCAAAGCACTCCGCCACCTTTCGAACAAGAGTCTGGCCCTGCTAGCAGACCAGAAACACCAGCGAGGAGACAAGATGGTGCTTATGGAGGGACTTTATAAAGGAGGTGGAGGAGAAACCCATGTTTGTCACCTAAAAGGGATCTGTAATACTGAAGCTGCTTGCATGCATTACTAATACAATAATGTGATCAAGCCACTTACCTACTGAACTGCTACCGTTGCCTGACAACAATGTGATTTTTATTCTGCTTGTATTTAAAATTTATGAAGGAAATGATTGCATTCATTATATTGTAAATGATTAGGTCACCTAAGACCTATTTAAAAAAGTAAATGGGCTTCTTTTTGATATACTTAAGTTAGTCTATAAGATGAAGGCTACTTCACCTCCACCGTCACTGCAAACACCACCACCACACCACGCGCAGTAGCTAAAAAAGCTATGGTTTAATAGCCGCTTTATATACAATAAGTTTAATTGTTGCTTACAAAGAAAGAGACTTTCTTTAGTTTGAGCAAGAATGTCATTATTGAACAAAGGACCGCTCTTCTTTTTATTTCACCTTTGCAGCGGAACAGGTTTAATTGTTTAACCCACATGGCACTGGGAACAAAAATAACTTTATTAGGAAAGTCCTGTTCTCTGCTGTTTCCTTCAGGAAGAAATCAACTGATGGGATGAATTTGTTTTTCTGTAGCACAAAGTGAGTCCTTTCCTGGGGTGGTTTAGTGCTTGTTCAAAGTGGCCTGAGATGGTGTCCATAAAATGGATGGGGAAGTGATGTATTGCCAAAGATGCCTTGAATGTCAGAGACATTTTCCCCCTGCTCGGCATTGGTCCAGGTGGTTTGATGCATCAGGCAGTGTATTTTGTGAGTGTCTCTCGAGGGCAGACCTCAACAGTTAAGTGGTGGCTGGTTGGTGAGCAACTAATGCTAGAACTAACCTTCAAAGTCTTTGTACAATGAAACCAAGCGTGTGGTGTGACAACAAGCAAGAAGCCGTAGAAAGATCCACTTAGGAAATGTCAGTCTACTGTACAAAAGCCTTCTCAACCTCAAGACAGCAAGTCTTTCCTAGGATAATGCATTCTGTATGATCTGTGCATGAAATGTTTGTGCACCACACACTGCTTGTCAATCATGCGCTTTACCAATGCTTAGTATTCACCTTGTGGCACTTGGAGAGAAGTATGAATGAGAAAGTAAGGTTACCGTGGAGACCTGCGTTGTGTTCTGCTGCTTTGTTCCTTAAGAGATTGCATTGTGCTTGATAGCAGAAAGAAGCCAGTCATTGGTGGTCACCATGGAGGCAGGGGTGACCGCTTATGCGTTATATTAGGTTGTGTGAATTGAAACCACTTCTGGATAGTATTCCATTCAGAAGAAAAAGTACTGGGCAAAAGTATTGCCTTACTAGCTTGAGAATTTTTTTTCTATTCCTAGAAACAAATGCAAGGTAGAACTAAGTAGATGGTGCTAGCTAGAATTCCTTAAAAAGTGCCTTTGCTCAGAGCTTTACCGTAGAAAAGAACGCAGAGAGAATCTATACAAAATATTTGCACCTTGTGAGATTTGTTCTTTTTGTGTTGGAACGTTCAAGTTGTATTGCCCTGAGCAAAACACAGTGAGTAATTGAATCTCGTCCATGCTCTGTAGGGACCAAAATGCTGGACTTAACATAGTCCGAGTTGAAAGTATTCCCGAAATGGAATGGATGCAAGTCTAATATGACAAGGCATGAATTCTAGAGTTTGCTGGGATGTATTGGCCCAATACAGTGCTGGCTGGCAGCTGTTTAGATTTAAAGAGCCAATTCACATAGCTTGTTTCCTATAACAATTCAGGGGTCAACCACACCCAAGTCCAGAGTAACTCATACCTATGATTGAACAACTCTTTGTGACGAAGACCCAGAAAAAACTCAAAAACCGAGCAATCTTCTGTCTTTTACGTACTCTCGAAATGTATTGGTAGGTAAGGGCAGAACAAAATGTGTTTGGCGGAAACTAAAAATCTAGAGGCCTTATAAAAGTGGTGTGGTAATAACTTTGTGCGTAAATTAGTGTGATAACATCTGCTAGGACCCTAAAGCCTTTTTTGATCACATCTTTTGTTAACTATTTGGGATATGGCTTTGTAAAGCACTTTATCAGATCTCATTGGACCAATCTGCTTTAATGGTGAAGAGAATACGATTTCTGAAGTAAGAAAGAAAACAAATTGATAAGTTGTCACATGTCATCCTTCAGAAGTGGCGGGCTGTGGAATGGATGGCATGGCATTTTTGTTTAAATTATTTGATATGGCTAATGACAGATCGTAGAAGAAGACAGTCCCTTTGCACGGTGATCATAGATTATATTTTTTATACATTACATGACTTCCTAGGTATGGTTTCCCTCTCCCCTTTTTTCTTACTTTTATTTGTTGGACTAGGAAGGTAAGGTTTGTAGGTGAACTTTAAAATGTGAATGGTATGAGGGCTTTTCCTTATCAGTTAGATGAGGTAGAGCAATTTGCACTAATGTTTCCTATGTTTAGAGGCATAATGATGACCTGTTTAATAATGTACCTGAACGACAATTATGCACATTTGCATAGGGGGGCAGTGTGCTCCCCAAAATGCCGAATGTAAGGTGAAACAAGAAGCAGTCTGTTGATTGTATGAGGCTTTCCTGAGTGCCTTAGAACTTTTTGATCATTTTCCAGTGAGAACAGATTACGAAAAATAGAATTTTCGTTGTTTACAACAATATTTAATTCAAATATTTGATCTGCTGTACTATGTGAATGAAGGAGGGACTGCATTCATTCGAGGTCTGGCAGCAAAGTATTGTGTGTATTAGTTTCTATGTGACTGCACCTTATGCTCATGCTTGATGTCAGCAATATGTATGTTCGAAGAAGCACCTTTTGAAAGTCTAAGAAGAAATTGAGCTTGAAAATGACATGATTATTAGAGGAGGGCGATGAAGCCTTCTCTTTTCCTTGTAACTGAACCACAAAACGTATACGTTAATGCGCAGTACTCCTAGTTGCACTGGAGCCGCGTTTCTTTGGTAAGGGCAGCGTGGTCTTTTCTGTACTCTCCCAATTTATAGTACTGTGCTTGGACTGATTATTAAATTGAAGGATATGGCAAACACAGTTCAACTTTGATATTTGGAACTGGTAGAAGTATATTTTAATTCTATCAAAATGTTACTTAGACCCCTTTCATCCACAAGATATTTTTTTTTTGGGGGGGGGGGGGGGGCGCACACAGACCAAATAACAGTTGTAGCTCTGGCATCATCATGTAATGCCTCTATCCCCTTTTGAAATTCACAAAAACACGAAAAATATAAACAATTGAATCGATCGGAAGGGTGAACCAAATGTTTTGTTCTTTGTCTGCTGTTGAACTTAGAAGAAATTGATGCTAAAAGTTTCTGAAATCTTTCATCTCCTCTCAATCCAGCCAAAGATCTGGCATAGGTTGTTAAATGTGGCTATGTAGCAAGACATATCACGTGTCAAGAAAATATATCAAAAGAAATCTGAAGAATACCATGAACACCAAACTGTTCTGCAGGGTTACAGATATCTTGATTACTAGGGCAGTGTGGAAAGTAGTAGTCTTTCTTTATTGAAAACCCAAATGTTGAAATGTGGAAAGATAGATGATACCTGTAAAGGCATCTCAGATTGTGATCAAAGAGAAATTAAGAGTGAAAGGAAAAGTGTGATTTCTGTTTTTATTAACAAGCCACATATCTCTGCTTCTTTCATGATGTTAGCTAGATTAACATAATCACAGTGACCAGAATTGCAATGTCACCTCATGTGAGGGCGCATCTTCGCTACCTGGAGGAACCACGTTATTCCAAGAGAGGCGATAATATGTAGTATAGCACTGTATGTAGTACAGTGGTTGACCTGGTTGCCCACAGATTTCAGATCTGCAAAGAGATGTGACCGTGCTCGCCTTCAGAATCCCTCCCTTCACAAAGATGCACTTTATGAGCCAACCAGGTCAGGAGGAGTGTCCCCTATTGTGAGCTACCGGCTTGTGAACAAACTTTATAATACTCTGCAGGTAAAATCAAAGAGAGATCTCAAGTCTCCGGGTGTTTTTGAAGTATAGCACTCTGCCACGCCCGCGCTTCTTCACAGGTTCTCAGATATTGAGATTGCCACTGGTGTCTTGGTAAAAGAAGGTGGGGTATTTCATTAGTTTAAATTTCACTCATTTCAATGAAAATCCTTTATATTACCCAGCACATCTTACTTCCTGTGCTATATTTGTTTTTATATGAATGCATTATATCCTGGGTAATGAGACGCTCTCTGTTTACTTGAAACTTACTTTTCATGAAGGCAAAATGGCTGCCTTGAGCGAAAAAGTTCTAATGTATGTATTTGTACACATTGTACATATACTCTTCCCTCTCTTAGTCATATTCATGGCACTGAGGGTGCCCTAATAAGTGGTCAATTTAAAACCTCTTACTATGCATATTTTAGTAAGGAAAATAAATGATTTGACAGGTAAGAAATGTGCCACGGTGTCTATCTTCATTCGCCCAGGCTTTAAATTAGAGCTATCCAACAATGGTTCAGTCTGACTGGATCCATGACAGATTTTAAAGATAGCCACAAGTGATTAATTAACATACAGTTAACATAAATGCGAATGATTTACATAGGGCAATGGTTGTCTGAAAAAAGAGGCATGGATGTAGCACTTTTGCCCCAAAATTATACACCTCCGGTTTTGATTTGCTCCTGGAAATAAACACTACATTAACACCAGATTTGTATCCAAATTAATTATATGATAGGATATTACAGTGTGCTTTAGATAAGGACCGGCAACCTGCAACACCCGTTAATAATGTCTCTTTCCTTTGTGTTCTCTGAATTGTAAAGACTGTTTCCTCCCCTCTTCTGCCTACAGTATTAGCCATGAAAACCTTCTTGTCCCTGCCAGAACTATATGTTTTTAGGGAGGTGGCAAGTCAAGTTCCTTCATATTCTTCAATATATTTTCAGCTCAAATTCATTCTCGCTTGCCCACTGTTCAATGGTTGGAGGTACAGTCTGCTGAGACAAGAATTTTGCTTGGTGAAATAAGTTTTGGTTCAAAAGTGATAGCTTGTTAAAGTGTGGTTATAGGACAGACCTAGATTTTAATGGGATAAAACACTAAAATGGATTCTGAGAACTATGCTTCCTTGTGCTTTTACAACTGTTACTGAGCCTCATGTCTGATCATTTAGCCTTGTTGTGGTTGTAATAGATGGAGATTTCAGAATGCACTATCAGAAAACTTTGCAAAGTATCGCATTGTTGCACCTTTTTGGGACAGATAATTGTTAGTGTATCTCCTGTCTGATGCCCACTATGTGTGCCCTATTGTTCTGCTTATTTACCAATGGCAAACACCCACCAGTACCATTGCCAAGTAGAAGGTGAAAAATGGCATGCTGCTTTAATGCCGCCCACCATGCTGCCTGGCAATTTGCTTGGACCACTGCTCCGACGGCACGTGGACCCTTCTCTGTTCAGTATTCTCTCTCACATAACATCCAAGAAATGACAGTATGGTGAGTTCAAACTAGGATAAAAAACTTTTTCAGAGAGTCTTCTACACACTGTGGACCGTAGTACCAGGTGTTACTGAGGGTTTTTTTAGTTTAAGGCCTTAGATTTTAAGCGACAGCCCAAGAAGGGCCAGAATGTTCATGGTGATATAAAGTCACATGGTGAGCCGAACTATGAACGACCGGCAGCAGACCGGCCCTTCAGGCTGTTTATCATGGTATCGAAAACTTGCAAATTGAGTTTTCTTAGAGAGAGCTTGAACACACCTCATTCATTGTGTAGCAGATAATTGATGAAACACACACTCATTTTATGTTAGATAGCTTTACTATAAGTGAAGAAGGGCCATTGACCCACTACCAATCATAAAGTGAGGCTCTGCTTTGTGCTTCCTGTGACTGTAAACTTGAAACTTATCACCATTTTTCCGCTTCAAAATTTACTTGAAAGTATTTCTGGGCTCCCATTGGAGCTTTTGTTCAAATGTTATTTGCCGAGGTCAACGGAGAGGTGGATCACCCTACAAACTATATTCCAAAAACAGTAAAATGGTTCCCTTCTTAAAAAGAAGGAAAGAATAAAGTCTAAAGCACTCTAAAATGGGAAAATAAAGTGTTTAGATCAATCTCTTCCATTTAAAGCATTTTGCACATGATGGTGATTTTTATGTAACGAAAAAAAGCCAAAATACGCAATACTATTTTTAGCAGACTAAAAAGAGACGCAAGTATAAATATTTTTGACTTGAACATTTGGATGGCACTTGATTCAAATAGAGCATTAATCCTTTGGATTCAATGTTTGAAAATGAGAGACTTTAAGAAGTACAAGGTTGTTTTAACCAGTCTGTTTAGAGTGTGAAGTAGTACTGTAACTCACGACTGTTAACCTTTTTTGTGTGCTGTCGCGCAGACCGGGCAGCACCACGGAGCTATGTTTCCAACACGAAAGATGCTCGCTTTTTTTGTGTTCCCATTGTGCATCATCCACTGATATTTATGTGCTGTTACTATGTATAGTTAAGACTTATTTTGTAGCCATGGCTGTCACAATATATCAGCAACTAAAAAAATCCCAACCATTGAGAGCTCCTAGTTTTTTTTTTCATATCATTAAAAACATTCAAGATGTGATCAGTCATTGTAAGATGCTTTGTAAAATTCACATTTACAAAATAAAGTAAATTCAAACTAAACCCTATTGCGCACTTGTTTTTGACGTTTGCGATAATTTACATATTCATACATCCGATTAGTAATCGCCAACTGTTTTAGCAAGGGATGTTTAGTGAAAATGCCTTAAGCACACTAGCTGCTGAGTACATTCGGATTAGCTAATTGCTTTCAATTTTTGAGAATGTATATGTACATAAATGTTTTGCGCTTCCGCTTTCTCAACAAAACCTATAAAGAAACAAACTAGTGTGACCTTACTCAATCAGTCAAGGTGTTTGTTAAGCGCGACTACTCACCCATAAGGGTCTCAAGGTGCTGGTGGGAGGGGGGAGGGTGGGGGAAGGGGGGATTCACAGGTTCCAGTCCATCAACGAGGGGGTCAGTCGAAGAACCAGGTTTTGAGGTTTTTTGCGAAGATGGGGAGCGATGTCTGTCTGAGGTGGAGCGGAAGGTCGTTCCAGGCTCTGGCCGCGAGGAAGGAGAAGGAGCGACCTCCAGATCTGGTCTTTCTGGTGCGGGGGACTGCGGCGTAGGAGAGCTAGGCTGATCGTAGGGTCCTTTGGGGTGTGTGGAATTTGAGTCGGCTGTTCAGGTATGCTGGTCCGGTGTCGTGGAGGGCCTTGTGAGCATGTGCGGGAGCCAGTGAAGTGTGCGCAAGAGCTGGGAGATTTGGCAGTGTCTTGGCAGGTTGAGCACCAGTCTTGTGGTGGCGTTTTGGATGTTCTGTAGCTTGCGGGTGAGGTTTTTGGTTATTCCGGCGTAGAGTGCGTTGCTGAGGTCTAGTCTGCTGGTGACCAGGGCGTGAGTGATGGTCTTTCTGTGTTCGAGGGGGATCCATTTGAAGGTCTTACTTAGGAGGCGAAGGGTGTGGAAGCAGGAGGACAAGACCAAGTTCATCTGGCGGTCCATTTTGAGCTCTGAATCCAGGATGATTCCTAGGTTGCGTGCGTGGTCCATGGGGGTGGGCGGGCTTCCGAGTGCGGGTGGCCACCAGGTGTCATTCCAAGCATCAGGGTTTGGACCCATGAGGAGTACTTCCATTTTGTTGGTGTTTAGTTGTAGACAGCTGTTTTTCATCCATTTGGCGACTGCTTCCATGCCTTCTCGAAAGTTGTCTGGCGGTGTTGGGTTCGTTAGATAGGTAGAGGATGAGTTGGGTGTCATCTGCGTATGACACGATGTTGAGTCCGTAGGTTCTGACGATGGGGGCGAGTGGAGCCACGTAGATGTTGAAGAGCGTGGGGCTGAGGGAGGACTCCTGGGGGGACTCCGCAGGTGGTTGGTGTGGGGTCCAAGAGGGTGGGGGGGGGGGGGGAGTCTGACCCGCAGCGTTCTGCCGGAGAGGAATGAGCGGATCCAGTCAAGGGCCTTGTCTTGGATCCCTGCGTCGTGGAATCTGAGTATTAGGGTGCGGTGAGAGACTGTGGCCAACACTGCTGAGAGGTCGAGGAGGATGAGGGCTGCTGTTTCTCCTTTGTCCAGTAGGGTGCGGATGTCGTCTGTTGCGGCGAGGAGGGCGGTTTCAGTACTGTTTTTTTTCTGAAGCTGGATTGGGAGGAGTCGAGGATGTTGTGCTCTTCGATTAATGTGGCGAGTTGGCTGTTGATGGCTTTCTCGATGACGTTCGCTGGGAACGGGAGCACGGAGATGGCTCTGTAGTTTTTGAGGTTTGTGGGGTCCGCCGAGGGTTTCTTCATGAGGGGGTTGATCTCTGCGTGTTTCCAGTCAGCGGGGGAACGAGGCGGTTGATAGTGTGGCAGAGCATGGGTGCAATGGTGTCGGCGGCTCTGTTGAAAATGTGGTGAGGCAGGGGTCCGTGGGGGCCCCGGAGTGGATTGACTTCATAGTCTTCAGTGTGTCTTCGGTGGTGAGGGCTGCCCAGTTGTAGACCGCTGGCTTCAGGGTGTCGGGGTGGTTGGTGAGGGTTCAGTGTGTTGGTTGTCTTTGTCGAAGTTGTAGATGCTCTTGATTTTGTGGTGGAAAAAGGTGCTGAGTTTATGGCAGAGGTCTTGTGAGGGAGGGACGTTGGTGGACTCACTGGTGGCTTGGGCGAACTCCTTGATGATTTTGAATTCTTTGCTGTTGTGTGCATGAGTGGTGATTCTGTCTTAAATTGCTTTTTTCTCGTTTTTCTGATGAGTTGGTAGTGGGCGTTGGTGGAGGCTCTGAAGTTGTTGTGGGCTTCTGTGCATTTGGTGTTCTTCCAGGCCTTTTCGAGGCGGCGGCAAGTGCGTCTGGACTCTCGAAGTTTGGTGGTAAACCATCTAGCTTTCTTGGCGTGTGTGTTGTTTTTCTTCAGTAGGGGCTTATGGTGTTGACGCTGTCGGAGATCTATCCATGCAGGTTTCGGGCTGCGGTGTTTGGGTCGTCGGTTTCCGCGATGGTAGGGGTGGAGTTGCTGAGTGATGAGGTTAGCTGGTCGTCGGTGATTCTTGTCCAGTTTCTTCGTGGGAGCAGGTGCTGGTGTCTGTAGATGGTGGGTGTTCTGAAGGTGAAGTGGACGCATCGATGGTCAGTCCATGGGAGTTGTGTGGCGTGGCTGAAGGTGATGGAGTTTCCTGTTTTGAAGAGGAGGTCGAGGGTGTGTCCTGCTGAGTGGGTGGGTTCGGTCACTATCTGGCGGAGTCCAATGTTGTGGAAGTTGTCCAGGAGAGATGTCGTGCTGGGGTCCAGTTGGTTGTCGAGGTGGAAGTTGAGGTTTCCCAGTAGGGTGGTGTTGGTGGACGCCATGGCATGCGGGGAGATGATGTCCGTGATGGAGTTGGCGAAAAGTCCACAGGGTCCAGGGGGTCGGTAGATGATGGTTCCTTGGAGGGTGGAGGTGAGGCTGGCCATTATCTTGAAGTGAAGGTGTTCCATCAGGTCTGTGGGCTTGTCGGGGAGTGTGCTCAGGCGGAGGGTGGATTTGTGGACGATGGCGATTCCTCCTCCCCGGCAGGTGAGGCGGTCCTTCCTGGAGATCTTGTATCCTTGGGGAATGGCGATGTCCGGTCCCGAGGTGGTGATGGTGCAGGTTTCGGTGAAGAATGCTACGTCCGGGGTGGTGCTGTCGAGGAGGTCCCAGATTCCGGTGGCGTGTTTGTGGAGGGATCGGACGTTGGGGAGGATGCATTGCAGGGTCTTCGGTTCGGTTGTGTTCTTGCGGGCGGGTTGCGCTGGGTCCGCGGTCTTGGCGGTGCTGCAGGTGTGCCGGCAGTGGTGACAGCTGAAGGGTCCATGGGTGTCAGCTGGTGATGCTAGCTTGCAGTTGTTGTTGCGGCCTGGGTTAAGTGTGTGGAGTGCCGTTGGGTTGTAGCGTTGGCGGTGCGGAGGTCCCGGGTTCCTGTCGCTGGTTGGGGACGGGCGCAGACTGGCTTGCCTTTGGCACGACTGCTTCGTGCGTCCGCTGCACAGCCGCGCAGCGTGGCCGCACAGCGGGCGCCATTAAGCATGGGTTGGGGAGGGCTGGATTGGGCTGGTCGCGCTGGGGGGGAGAGGCCGCGGGGGCAGCAGCGGTGGGCAAAACGGGCGGAAAAAAGGCAAAGGAAAAAAGAGGGAAAAGTGCAAATAAGGCAGCAAAAGTGCAAGCAGAGTGGAGGAAAGACACAGAGGACACAGAGGAGAATGAAAGGGGGAGATTGAGATGAGGGTAAAACACGATGAAAAACGTAGGAAAGACACAGAAGGAGAGTGAAGGGGCAGCTTGAAATGAGGGAAAAAACGAGTAATAAAGAAGGAAAGACAGAAGGAGAGTGAAAGGGGGAGATAGAAATGAGGGAACAAACTAGTGAAAAAGGAGAGAAAAAGCGGAGCGAGAGAAAGGAGACAGAAGTCCACTGGACCACCAGGGATGAGGCACAGGTAAAACCTGCGGGTGGAGGAGTGCCTCGAACACCAACAATCAAGAGTGCAGGTGCTCGGGGGAAGGCCTCTGGTGGAGCTGCGAGGGAGGGAGAGCAATTTCACTGACAATGAGTCGGTGGTCTTGCGCAAACGCATTTGACATGCATGCACATCTCTTTAAAATGCAGTGTATTCAGTGTCCTTAATTATTCGTGTTTGCAGTTGTTTTGGGTGGTGTTTTAGTGGTTTTGCTAGTGTGTTATTGCTTCTGATCTATTGGTTCTCTTACATCTAAGAGCCTGCGTCCAACATACCTAATTACATTTTAATATGCCCCATTGGTTGATATTCAACTTGTTAATGATGTCACGGTCTCCCAGATATCTTTGTTATGCACCGGACAAGGGTTTAGAAACCGAGTAGGAAAATTCAGCTTTGTTTTAAATGTGGACCTCCGCACAGTGAGAGGCTGATAACCAACTGTCGTTGCATGTGCTTTTTCTGTTAACCGTTTTGGTTAACTTAATTAGCATTCATTCGAATTATCCAATAGCAAGGTTTCCCACCCATATGATTTGATTTGGATTTATACAGCGCATAGCTGCCCCAGCAACGGGGCGTCCCCAGCAACGGGGCGTCCCAGCGCTACCCAAGATACAAGTGACTCGGAGCCGTCCAGATAGAGATAAAAAATTAAGCCGGGAAAAGCCAGGTCTTTAAGGCTTTACGAAACGCCAGATGATTCCAGAGCCCGCTGATGGAAACTGGAAGAGAGTTCCATAGTTGAGCTGCCAAAACTTTAAAAGAGCGACCACCCTCTCTCGCTTTATGAACTTGGGGGATACACGCGAGTCCTAGATTAGATGAACGTAGGGAGCGACTAGGGACGTACGGTACCAGCAAAGCTGCTAGAAAAGGAGGTGCTTTTTGGGTCATGATTTTATTAGCAACACGCAGTGTCTTAAACTCGATCCTTTTATCTACGGGTAACCAATGAAGTTTGGTTAGAAACTTAGACACTGAGCAAAACTTTGGAAGTGCCAGCAAGGTGCGAACTGCCGCATTTAGAATTCTCTGAAGGCGCTTAATACAAGATGTGTTGGCACTTAAATAGAAGGAGTTGCCATAATCTAGCCTAGACAAGATCGTGGTCTGTAGGATGGTCTGGTGGATTTTAGGGTCTAAGTACCCTAATAAGGGTTTTAACCCCCTCAGGAGTCCAAAACAAGTCCTTGCAACTAGTTTAGATTGAGTGTCAAAGGACAGGCCTCTATCGGTCCATAAAACCTAAGTTCTTAACCGCCTCTTTAGGCAGTGGTGAAGGTTTTAATTTATCTGGCCACCATTGCTCTGACCACATGTCACTATCTTTCCCAAGCAAAAGTATCTCTGACTTGCTTGCATTAAGCTGCAGGCAGTTTGTAGTCAACCAGTCGGCATGTCTTCCTTAAATTTGATGAGGTTATTTCTACACTCCTTGGAAAAAGCAATAACCAATTTGGTGTCGTCGGCATAAGACCCCAACGACAGCCCTCTTTTTGCTATCACCGCCAGGGGTTGTACGTAAATATTAAAGAGCATAGTGCTCAATATTGAACCCTGAGGTACCCCGTGACTGATTACATACTCCTGGGAGTGGTAAGGTGGTACCATGATCTAGAAGGACCTACTTTCCAGAAAAGAACGAAACCAGGCTAAGGCCTCACCTCCGACCCCAATCCCCTGCAACCGCCGAATCAGTAACTCATGAGAGACGGTGTCGAAGGCGGCACTTAAGTCAAGAAGAATTAACCTCTTCAATGCCCATGACGAGCTGGTCTCGTCATGGGCCGCGGTTGCGCTGTGCCCATGACGAGACCAGCTCGTCATAAACCCCGCCCGCTAATGAAACGGCCGGCACAGGGCGGGGAAAGGGGCGGGCACTGAAGGGGTTAAGGCCGCGGAGTTACCGTCATCCTAGCTGCTGCGAATTTCTTCGATCACTGCCAGCAGAGCGGACTCAGTACTATGGCGAGATCTGAGATTTTGAGAGGAGTCCAAGATTTCATTTTGCTCTACAAACTCAGTGAGAATATGGTTTACATGACATTCCGTAGCTTTTGCCAGAAATGGCAGCTGAGAGATGGGGCGGTAGTTGCCTGGCTCTGAGGGTTCTAAAGATGGTTTCTTTAAGAGTGGTATTACCTTAGCATGCTTTCAAGATGGAGGAATGGAAGCAAATGACAAAGATAAATTGATCAGTTCTCTCGCCACTGGAATTGGCAGATTTGGGCTGGTCTTAAGGGATCAGCTGGGGAGCCTGATTTTATTCTCAAAAAGAGCGGTTCAGCCTCAGCAAGAGATAAGTGGGGAAAGGAGCACAGTGTTTTTTTTGTGGTAGGGTCACTATCCTCGAACCCGTCTACCAAATTGGTGCTAATAGTGGCTGCAGGAAAGCCATTATAAATGTTCTCTACCTTACTTACAAAATACTTAGCCAATTCATCACACTGAGCATTAGAAGTGATAGAGAGTCAGCTTTCGAGTTTGAGCATTTCTTAGTCTTAAGAAGTGAAAAGATCATTTTAGAGGGATAAATACTGTTCACTATTTTACCAGCAATGTATTTTGCTCTAGCTTTCTGGTCCAACTTGTGGTAAGTTTTAATTGATTGTCGATATTTTATTTTTGCTTCTGAGTCATAGGCACGCCTCCACACTCGTTCAAGTTTTTTGCAGTTTTATTTTGCTATGATCAAAGAATCATTAAACCATGGATTGGAATGTCCTCTTTCTTTATTAGGGCTAAGTTTGGCCGGGATACAGCTGTCAAGACCTTGGATCAGCTAATCCTGGAAAAGCATATCGGCTGATTCTATGTCCGATGGCAGCTGAGGTTTGTGACTAAGCAATTACTCCGTAAGATGGTTAGCATCTAGCTTATACCACGGTCGTTTCAATGTTGACCGAGAATGATGCTGAACGGGCTTACCTAGCCTGCAAAAGGAAAAAGGAACAAGGAAATGTTGGTCCACACCATGGCAATCGGGACGCGACATTTATGGAGCCTAGGTTTGAGAATATAGGATCCAACAAGTGCCCTGCTATAGGAGTAGTATCAGAGACACATTGGGTCAGCTGACAGGCCTCTAAATCAGCTATAAAACTCAAGATGCCTGTATTACCATTGTCTTCAAGATGTAAGTTAAGGTCTCCTAGAATGGTGAAATCTGCTGCTTTACTAGCAAGAGGGATGATCTTATTCATCAATTCTTCCCTGAAGACTTTAGATGGCCCTGGTGGACGATAAATGAGCAATCCTGAGACTAAGATCATTGTTTAAGGTGATTTTAAATAGCTCACTTTCACACTCAGGAATGTCCTCTTTCTTAAAACTGCACAGATAGGACTCCTTATGTATTAAAGCGATGCCACCACCTCTATTAACATGTCTGTTAAGTTGTTTCATAGTAAACCCATTGGGAAGTGCCAGCCAGGGTTCTGGAATGGAATCCTGCGTCAATCATGTTTCGGTAAGAAACAATGCGTCAGGGGATCTTTCAGTTAATAAATCGAAAATGTCAGCATATGTGTAACCTAACCCCAGTCCTTAGGCTGAAAAATGACCATGACACACCGCGTGCCAGGCCTGAGGATTGAAATATCAAATGAACCGGTTTTAGTATTAAGAAAATAAAACTCAACATTTTGTGTCAGTTTATAGCAGCAAGGCTGAGCTGATTAATCTTCAGATTTAAAACATGTAATCTGTGCCAATTTACATGTTTAAAAGGAAGGCCCTCATCAGGGCCATGATCAGCCATTAATGTACAAGGCTGCACTGTCTTAAAAGCATGTTTTCTACTAATCTTGGCAGGAAATGACTAGAAGCACAATTTGAAAAACATTTTATGAATAAGGAAAACTAAAATGATTGTGTAACCTTCTATTTGTTTTACATATATCACACATTACTTTTGTTACAAACATGATTTCTTAAGAACCTCTTTCTCAAATCAGTATAAACTGGTTTGCCCAAATATGCTGCTTGACTAGCTTCCCATTGATAACTTTTATCTTACCTTCTCCAGCATGGGGAAAAATGCTATTGGACACCAGATCAGATGGCTCCCACCAATAGTAACCTTCCTGGACCTCCAACCCCCCTGATAGTCTCACAAGGACGAAAAACAGGTTTGTGGCTTACCCAGGAGCGTCTCATGCTGTAAACTAAGATATCTCCGAGCTGGGAAGACAAGGGAGGATGGTCTAAGGAACAGAGTCCGCTGCAATGTCTTGGAGAAAATCAGCAAACCTAGTGGTAAATGGACTTATGGCTGTGCATTTTCAGGCTTGAAACTCTGGACTGGTGCCCAAAGAGCTCTCATTGATGAGTGGGGACTTTAGGAGCATCAGGAAAGAATGTGTGTTACAAATTGGACATTGGTGTCCAATCAATACATTTAGGCTCCATCATGCATAATCAACTGGGTGCTCAGCCATAGGACAGATTGAGAAAGACCTCTCTCCGCCACACCCTGGCATTCCAGCTTCCTACACACATTCACACATCCAAAACCCGCCATGTTGTCTAAGGTGACCAGGGTAATCTAAGGAAAGTGCCACACTTAATTGGTCACTCTCCAAATGCACTGCTGGGACCTGTGTCTCCTCCTGTGTCATGTAATTGGCGATTAGACAGACCAGAGCTTTACAGCCCGCATGACTGCTTGTATGAGGTGCCTTCTACTGGCCTCAGACCCTTTTAGACATTTCAGGCATTACACCCCTCTGCCCAGTGTGTGCCAGCACCTATCACCCACACACTGTCAATGAAAGGAAGTTTTGGCATTCCAAGAGCTCTTAGGAAGAAAATTAAATGTATTCCTATTGAAAGTCATAGAATAGTTATACAAGGGCTAGTTCTGTCGCGCTTGGATTATGACAACTCACTTTATTTTGGCAGCTCTGCGTATGTCACCAGAAAGCTGCAGGTTACACAGAACGCTGCAGCTAGAACTTTGCTGAACATTCCCAAATCACAATCGGCTTGCCCGGCTCTGGCCAGTCTTCATTGGTTGCCAGTAAGGAAGAGAACTGAACTTAAAACTCTTTGTGTTGTAGACAAAGTTCAGCATGCCCAGAGACCACATATTCGGAGGCAATTTATTGTTCCCCATAATAAACCATGTGACTTAAGGTCAAATAGTCGATTTCTTCTGGCTATTCTCAGAATAAAAAAGTCCAGAAGCGGAGAGGGATCCTTTGCTTATCAGCCACCTAATCTTTGGAATTCCCTTCCAATTAGTCTCAGAGCCAATAGTAATCTGCTCCGTTTTAGATAGCAACTAAAAATTCCTCTGTTTACCTGAGCAGTATGTCATCCCTTACGTTTCCTATTAGCACTGGAAAGCCCGTTGGGTAGCCATGCGCTCTATAAGATTTCGTAAATAAACAAATGCAACTTTAGAGTCTGCGCAACCAATACTTCTAAATGTATGGAAGGATCATCAAGTAAAAGTACTGCAAATAATCTCACTGCTACCCTGCCTGCCTAGCCAGTGAAGACAGAGCCCCTACCTCCAGTCTCATATGGCAATGTGGGGGGGGGGGAGGAGACCTGGAAATGTCAGTGCAGGGAGACTAGCACCGTGGAGCATCGTCCAGACGCAAGGAGAGCGGAAAGTAGAAGAGGCTGCAGAGCCCAGTCACAGTGAAGAAAGAAAAATGGGAGGATGACAAGAAAAGGTCTGTGGATAAACTAGCACCTACTAGCTGATGGATCCCACCACCAGCTCCCAGGTCTCGCATTTCCACCCAGTAAAAGGTAACAAAGCTCATGCCCAGTAAGGGGGTGAGAAGGGCCAGCTTCTGCCTCCCAGTTAAAGGCTGAAGACCTGCCACCTCTGTCTGTTGTGGCAAAGGAGCTCCACTCCATGGAAAACCCAAAACGTCACCAAACTCTACAACCTGAAAAAACAGAAAAATTAATAAAGGTGCCGATGAATATCCAGCACTCACCACCCACAGCACGGTAGCCCAGAAACACGGCAGAAGGGCCTACCTCTCAGTACTTGGACAGACTCAGAGCCCCATAACACTAAAGAAAGTTGCACATGTAGTTTGCAGATACTAATTACTTCACAGTTAGCCAAGGCAGAGACGCACTGCAGTAACTTCCCAAAACAGCCGGAACACCCACATATATGCAAAAGCAAAATGCCTGTGTATCAATTCTTATACAAACCTAGCACTTTCCAAGACCACCAGGCACACCTGAGAGTACAAAGCGAAAGTCCAGAAGCAGCCAACAGCAGTTCCTACAAGTGGACTAAGTGTTGGTGACAAGAAGTACTGGTCCAAGAGCAGCCAAAAAGAAAACAGAAGAACATGTTATCTGATAGACATCTAGCCGCAAATTCCTTAACTTAGACTATCCCCAGGGATCAGACTGGATCTGGAAAACTTTCTGCAGCAGTACCTCTGCGCGCCTGGGGGCGGCGCCAACACGGCTCCGCCCTGACATCGTCCACAGACATGACATCAGTGGAGCCATATATACCCAACCCGGCGCGCTGACGTTAGTTTTCTTCTTTTCCGTGTCCCAACGCGGTTCCTGGAAATCCAGCGGTTCCTTGGCCTGTTGTGTTTCGGCCTTCTCGATGCCTCGGCGTCACGGAACAGTGTGCGATGCCTTCAGGCTTTAAGACGTGTGAGACCTGTGCGCGCCAGATGTCTGTCACAAACCCGCATACCATCTGTATGTGGTGCCTGGGAGTGCACCACGACTCCAAAGAGTGCGACGCCTGTCAACAAATGAAACCCTAGTCCTTGAGGGAGCGTATGAAATTGCTGGCCGCACGGCTGTCCGGCCAGGTACCTTCGCGTCAACGTTCTCCCTCTCAGGATCGGGCCCATTCTCGAGGTCGTTCCTGTGGATGTCGTTCTGAGGCGTGTAAGCACAAGCGTAAGTCGTGGAGATCTTCCGCCCATACGTTTGACGCTGGGGCCTGTTCCTCTCGCTCCTTGCCAGACACGGGTGTCCGACAGTCGTCTCCTACATACCCTCCCTTTCCAGGAGTTGGAGCGACGAGGACACAAATGGAGGCTTATTCAAAGGCCCTCCAATCTGTCTTTGGGTCACCCCCCTCTCCCTGGTGCACCTTCAAGTCCCAAAGAGGTGGAAGACCCTCATGTCGAATTCTCGCCGTCGGATTCGTCCTCTTCGCCGGCTGTGTGCGTCGACTCTGGTTCAGAAGTCGACAGCGCCAACGGGACACGGCCCAGAGGGCCATCCCAGTCGGCAGTCTAGCCCACCCGACCGGTCACCACATAGCCCTACGCGGCTTCCTGCGCTGACGTTGGAGGCGTCGTCTGGCTTGACGTCCTGTCGGCGTCGCTCCTCTCCACCTATTGCGGTGGGATCGCCGTCGGGCAGCACCCCGGGCGAGTCCCCTCTGGTGGTCGTCTATGTCGGTTCGTCTCCCACTCGACGTCGGTCGACACCGGTACCGATGTCATTGCCTCCGCCTTTGTATGAGGATAATCCTCTGGACTCCTCGGACGTTGCTGCGACTCCCATGCGGTGTCGGTCGACGCCGGCGCCTATGCCTCCTCATTTGCAAGAGGTTGACGTCCTATTGGACTCCCCGGGTCATAGGTCGTTTCTGTGCCCCATGGTGCAGGTACCTTGTGTTGCGTGGCCTTCAGACCTACCTCAGGCTCCTCCACTTCTACTGTCTAGTGGTCTGGTTAGTCTCCAACCCTCTCCTACTGACGGTTTGATGTCGCCTCCCAGAATGGCGACTGAGGCTAGTGCTGCCTACGCACAAGCTATTCACAGGGCGGCAGCCTTTCTTCGCTTAAAGCCCCCGGTAGTTTCATTGCCTTCTGATCTTTTACTGGATCTTCTCCACATGGAGCCTATTTAGGTGGAGCCTTTGCTAGCCCTTGGGGATTCTTTATTTGACATCCTGCTTGGCACATGGGCGAGGCCCTCCACTGGTGACCCTGTTGATCGGGCCATTGCTCGCAGACACAGTCCTGCCTCGGGTGATCCACGCTGCCTGTCCCTAAACCCTAGGGCTCAGGGCCTGGTTGTTCAGGCGGCTTTTGACTTGCAGTCTTCCTCTGCTTTGCCATTGTTACCTCCCACCAGGGAGTCTCGGTGGTTGGACGCATGTGGTCGCCAGCTTTTTGCCTCTGCGAGCATCCGCGCATTGAATACGTCTTGCGTTTTCACGCGTGCTTCTTTTTCCCTTTGGGACTTGGTCAAGACCCTTCTGCCTTCTCTTCCTGAAGGACAATGACCAGAATGACCGTCTTCTTCATGATGACAGGGGAATGGCGCAGTTTTCCCTAAGCCACTGACTCTGTGTAGAGCTCTTGCTCGGTCTGTTGCTTTGCGCTGTCATGCATGGCTGCGCGACAGTCGTTTCCCAGACAATGTTCGGGATGCTCTTAGAGATCTACCATTCAATGGCATGGAACTTTTCGACAGCCACGCAGATTCAGCGGTGTCACGCCTCATGTCAGGACTACCGTAACTATCAACCTTCTGCCATTATAGTAGCTTATCTTCTGCATAGGTGATGTTGCCTTGTTGTTTTGGTTTTCAAAGATGTTCCGGCTTCTATGAACATAGTACCCCGATAATGTAGGCGGTTGTTCCACCATTTCAGTATGTCTTCAGTACGGCTGGTTCTGTCTTCATTTCAGCCCTCTGAATGTGTACTTTGCCCAAGAGGGCTCCCCTAACAGGGGTTAAAATATTTACCCTATGTGGGATACTTGCGGGCTATTCGGTGGTTACCTTAGCCTTGGTATACTCCTATGGACTCTTCCTCACAGGCATCCTTCTCTGGGTCGGGCTGTCCATCTTCTCTGCTGTTCAGCGATCCTAACATTAGTATCACTCTGTTGCACTTTTGGTTACAGTAGGCTCCAGTTGCCTGTAGTATATCTATGCCTCAGTATGGGTCCCTTACCAAGAGGCCTATGCTTCGCCTGCCTTAACAAGGTCCCCTTTTTTCAGCATCCTAGAGCTCCTCTTGTCCGTGATGGCTGCTTTCTTTTGCTGACCACTGCCTCTTGGGGCCCTTGTTCTGTGCAGTTCAGGAACAGTTCTTTCACGGATGACGCCCTGTCATCGTTTTGCGCCGAGAAAAAGCCAGACACACAATTGATGGACAAAATGCAGAACAAATCAAACCATACTCCCCCATCAAGAGATCTGGGTTAAATCCATCATTCTTTCGCTCACCATGTCACCCCAGTTTAGATCTGGCCATATGCAAATTAGTCTTGACCCTGTGCCTCATGAGAACAACCCAGCCCGAACTGCCAAGCAAGGTTCTCCCTGGACCGGAAACAAGCATCCGAGGAGCGGTTTCAGGGTTTCACCCCTCTTCAGCCAGGATAGCTTGATTCCAGTGGCACAGTGAGCCCGGGACCCACGTCTGGGCACACCTGGCGCACTTAGGGCGAGAAAGCAAAAGACACACAATTGATGGATACAATGCAGAACAAATCAAAACATTCACCTACAGTCCATATTCCCTGTTGCTTCCACATAGGTGTTTTCCAAACTTCGGCATTGGGGTCCTGCTGTAACACTCTCAAGGGGAGTGTTCTCTTCAGGATACTCATTTCTTAGGCCTCTGAGCCATTAGGTTGGTCCTCACTATTTTGACTATCGTGTCTGGCTCCATATCCTCATCTGTCTAGCAGGAGACCGTGTCTCCTCCCGGGCAGGTGACTGATGTCGCTTGCAACACTGGACATGGTCCTGTCCACTTCTTCACGTAATCTAGTTTTTAATCAGGTGAAACGTTGTTTTACACGTATATTTTCTTAATCTATATCTGCTCTGTGCACTTCACACAGCAGAGTCGTGCAGGCGACGTTCCTTCCTGTGGTGTCCGTGGTCTTCGCCCTGGTCTACTTCTCCTAAGAGCTCTTCTGTGGGTGTCCAGCTTGCCAGATACCCCCCTTTTTTACCAGTTGCCTACCTGCTGATGCATCCTTCATCTATGGGCTGCTCACGCTACCCTACAGGAGTTTATTTTCTATACTTCGTGTGGTTCTTCCATCCACACGGAATGCTATGTGTGTGTTCCGGTCTTCCACATGACTATCATTCTTACTGTAGTCCTGTTTTGGGTACTTATGATTGTTGCCGTCCGCCCTCTCACATGTCTTGTGAAGGAGCGACTGAGTGCTGGAGTGTTTTGTGTTTCTGGTACTACCGGCCCTTCCTGACCAGGGGTCGGCATCCTACCAATGCTGCCCCACGTATCTAGGCTGGTGCATGTTCGACAGTGTTTTTTTTTTTTATCCACTGTTGTGCGTACTGGATCAGTTTGCGCCGCCTCTGTCATACCAGTTAGTCATTTCTCTGGGTTTTACTTCAGTCCACACATCAGATCCTGCGGATCCATCAGACCCTTGGCTCGGTCCTCTTCTTTACGAAGCCTTGAACTCTCACTTCCGCACCATTTCTAGCTTTATGCTTTCTTTCTCTCAACCCGGTATACATACAGGGGTTTTCGAGCTGTTCTTTAATGGCTTGTGGTGCCTTTGCCTCCCATTGTTTTCCACTCTTTTCAGAGCTTCATGGGCGGGTGTGACTGCGCTGGCTTGCAGTCCCCACTGTGTTTCGTCACCTTGCTGACGGCTAAGTTCTCTTGGGAACTTGGTGGGGTTCAGTCGCAGACCCGCCTCCTCTATGGGTATGGCTTTGGTATCTATTCTAAGTTAAGGAATCTGCGGCTAGATGTCTTTATCAGATGGACGAGTTACTTACCTTCGGTAACAATGTATCTGGTAGAGACACAGTCCAGCCGCAGATTCCTTAACGCCCGCCCGTCCTCTCTGTTCTGCGAGGACCTTTTCAGGTTGGGCTTCCTGCATTCGCCTCCCTCCAGGTGGCTTGGTCTTTGTGGGGTGACATTTTCACTTCACTCCTACATGGAATGCTTCATTCTGTTTTGCTTACGCTACTCCGCCCATTCTCTTAATTGGGCGGTATGCTCATGTGTCATGTGCCTTTGCGATCCCTACGAGCTCTGTTGTCCAGTGTGGGATCTACTCATGTTTCCCAGCCCCCCGCTATCCCCTTCTCAATCGCCTTGGGGTCTCTTACCTCCCTGCAGTCCATTGGTTTCAAGTCTATTGGCTCTGCCTCTGTCTATGGGTCTATTACTGGGGATGCCACGTCCCTTTCTGGTGCCGTCCTGTGGTAGATTGTCCTTGCTCATGTGTTCCGGACTTGTCCTTCAAGATTATGTATTGTGGTTGCAGACTTTGTCGTCTGCCATGATGTTTTTTCACATCATCTTCTACCTCCAGGGGAGATTTAGCCTTCGCTTTTGCGGGGTTGCTTCTCCGAGTGGTGCTCTGCTCTTTCCCTTCACTACTTTTCAATATACAGTGCCTGGCACTGTCCTTTTATGGTGCTATTTTTCACCATTCGACTTCTGCCTTTTCATCTTTTTCCCACACTGTTCCCATAATCTCACAGTTTTTAGTGTGGCGCGGAAAAGTTTCTCCGACAAACTGACGTCAGCGCGCCGGGAGGGGCATGTATGGCTCCGCTGACGTCCCGTCCGTGGATGACGTCAGAGTGGAGCCGTGCGGCGCCACCCCCCCGGCACGCAGAAGTACTGCTGCAGAAAGTTTTCCGGATACAGTCTAACACCTGGGGATATTCTAAGTTAAAGAATTTGCAGCTAGACTGTGTCTCTACCAGATACGTCGTTACCGAAGTTAAGTAACTCATCCATTAGGACCCTCACCTAGCCTAAGGAATCCTGTCGAAAGGTATTGAAGGTATTGAACCGCCAAGACTGGAAGGCAGTCGTCAAGATCACCAAGAAAGGACAACCAAGCACGGCTCACACAGTCCGCTCATTGTCAGGTCCTCACTGAATGCAGTGGAAAGGCAGGCTGGTCAGCACACTAGCAGGTAACCCAACACCACTTACTGTGGGACAAATGGACTGAAGGGAGCTAGCCTTGATAGAGGCACTCGAGGTACGAGGAAGAGCACAAATGCATGCGAGAGCTGACGGCTCCTCCAGGTAACGTATTTTCATGCATACTAATGTACAACAAATAAAGGTGAATTACTCATGCACTGGTGCTGCTTGTCATTCTTTGGTGGCAACACAACAACTTGTGATGTAGGTAACCTCCACTGCCCTCGCGTAGAGACATCCCAAAACTTTGGAGATAACGGAGTATCCTAGCGGGATGCCGGTGCTTAAACTTCTGTGTGACACCGCACGCATGTGACTGGTTTAGTGACTAGTAAATCCGGGTACGGCTCATAAAATCCAAGTGCATAAAGCACAGCACAGGGGGTCTCCCACTCATTCGTTAAAGCTTCTGCTCTTGTCCCAAAGCTATCACGGGGTGCATTGCAGCGATATCACTGCGCTCTGCTGAATCACCACCCAGGCAACACCAAAGTGACTCTATCTCTCCCTCTTACTGGGAGAGCAACACTAATGTGGGCAGCAAAAGTGAAAGCATTGTGCACTGCCACCAAAGGCACAAGAAGAGTGAAGGGTAGGCAGTGGAAGATGTCAGTAGAGCATCAGTAACTCGATCATGTGTACCATGTCTTAAAAATAAAGACAAATAAGGCGACAATGAGCCCTGAAGAATGCATGGAGCAGTCATTTTGGAGACCGGCTTTTCTCAATTACCTCAATAAGTCTGCCATCTCAAGGCCAGACAAGTCCACCCGAACAGTGGCCATTTTGGGGTCAGGCAGACTTGATTAGAGAAATAGGTGCTGCCTTCGACTACAGACTGCAAATACACTAATATGAGCGCAATAAAGTCCACAAAAATGTGGTAAAGAGCAACTTTCAAACAGAGGAACCAAGCTGAAGCTCAGAAGGAGAGTTTGAATATGGGAAGAGTGACAGAAAGAACATGATTTATTGCTGCACAACAAATCTTTGATGAAACACCACCTGGGGTATGGTTGACCGATAAGGTTAAAACATTGATAGGTGAGCAAGAAAAGAAACACTGTGCACAGAGAAAAGATGCAAAAATGCTATTGCTGTGGACAAGAGTACCCGCATAAGAGCACTTCCCCACTTAAGGGACAAGAATGCTGCCCTCAGCATAATAAGATGGGCAAAGTACCACAAAAGCAGGACAACACTAACCCTCGACAGCACCAGATTTACCATTTTGCAAGAGCAGTCCGAGATGAGCAGCAACTCATCTCAATCTCACGCGACATCGTGCACAATATCCTCATCCTGCCAACCACAGAAAAGCTCAAACTCTTCATACACCAGAGGAAGTGCTGGATACATGTTCATGGTGTCTGATGAAAAGACTGCAAAGAGAAAGTATCTTCAGCTGGACCTCATAATGGGAAGACATGCTGTCCACTTTTCTAATAGACCGTGGAGCATCATCAAACTACACCTGTGTTGATCAACAGGAAAAGATGTCGCCCCAGCAAAACCTGAAAGATGCTGATGTTTGTCTGTCTGGATGGGCCAAGAACCTGTAACATGCCTAGACTGGTTCAATACCCACTCAGGAAAACTCAGTGGAAACAGGCATGTATGTAATGAATTGTCATTAGCTTATCCACCGCTGAAAGACTCAAGGTAGGCGCCATCCTGTATACAATGGTCAAAGACCCACCTTCAACAACACCCAATGCTATTCACTGGGTTGGGGAAAATCACAGGCTTTGAAGTACACCTTCACATAAGCCAGAACGTGCAAACCATAGCTCAGCACCACCTGAAGATGCGGTTTCATTTACAGAAAGCGGCGGAAAGTGAACTAACAGCTATAAGCAGGGAACACCATAGATGAATCTAGAGGACTCCCCTCTGATGGTAGCACTCATATGAAACCAGGGTTGGAAGGCTTGTTTGTGTGTGGATATGTGGCTTCTGAACACAACCAACGAGCGAGGGCAATGCCTCAGGGCACGCAAAAATGACATGATTGCAATGCTGAACAGACAAGATATTCTCCTTCCTCGATCTCAATCAAGAATAGCCTCATCAGCTGTTTCATACATACGAGACTCATCCCAATGTTCACCACACACCTTTGGCTATTTAATTAAAAGTGACTGAACTTCTGAGTGTCGTCAACAGTGGAGGTATTCCAAGAAGGTATCAGGTAGGCTCAGACCCATTGTCCATGCGCTGAGCTGGAGTGAGGACATCAAGTGTGAATTTCACAAGAATCAAGGTTTTAGAACATATTAGAGTCTAAGGCATGCGCCTTGATTGAAACCAGATCAAAGCCTTGATTGAGACCCCAGCACCAAAGAAGGTCCCTGATGTCCTATCAAAACTGGAAATAGATAGTTATGGTGCAAGATATATCAAGGACCTCGTCTCCAGAAGCAACAGTCTCTGGGAGCGGACTAAGCAAATACACCTGTTTCAGTGGACACAAAAGTGTGAACAGGCGATCCAAAAATTCAAGCAGAAAAATAAGCACTGCTACCAACATGACCTTCTATGATCCCAACTAGGACACTGAGATCACCATAGAGTGCAGTTCCATCGGGAGAAAAGTAGAAGACGCTAAATGTCATCATCTAGACACACCTACTTCAACTGGATTAGCCATGTAGGAACGGAGTGCATTCCAGCACCCCACTGGAAGGGGAGGAGCTACCTTTGAGATCCTGTTTCATCCTACCGCAGGTCTGGAGACTTGTCATTGCCACACTAAGAAAGATGGTCATTGATCTTGTCCAGGAAAAACATCAATAACTAATGGCAATCAAGAGAGCCTTACAAGATCTAGTCTGCTTTCCAAAGCTATATCCAATGGTGGGAAAAGGTTTTGGCATCCATGTCTTGCTGTCAGTCAAGGAAAACTGCCTGTCGCTCTTCAAATGACTCTGCCAATACATACTTACTGTCATGGATGATTATGACTCCCACTTACGATACCACTATCGTTGATAAATGCAACATCAGTAGCTCCAGCCCTTGATGAAATGTTGGCAGTGTATGAAATTCCTGAAGTTCTGAAGACGGACAATGGCCCTCTGCTAAACAGTCAGGTTTTGGCCAAATTCCAAATACACCTTAACTTAAAGCACAGAAGGGTAACTCCTGTGTGGACGCACACTAAGCGCATGGTAGAGCTATGCATGTCAACAAACGAGAGCATGCCGAAACACACTGGATAGCATCACCAGTCTATGACCAGGAACACTCCTGATCTTTGGTGAGGTTCGAGCTGGAGTACCAAGCTAGCATCACCTGACTCTCCACACGTCAAAACACCAAACAAGCTGAAGTGCTGTGCAGAAAAGACCGTCAATCCACGGAGAAGATGAAGCGGCATGCCAACTAGTCGAGACATGAATGGGTCGCAGACATAAAGTAAGGTGACTGGGTGCTGACAAATCAATCACAAGTGAAGAAGACAGTCTCGAGGTAAGACCCTAAACCTATGCAGGACACAGTTTGGTAAGGATCATGGTAATGAAAAGCACTCGAGACAGAAAACTATCTCGTAGAGCATCTCACTTCAAGGATTACCTCTCCCCGCTGTGTGATCCACAATTGGCTGAGAATACCTAGTGAGGAAGCTACTCCAGGCTGGGTTGCTCTCCAGAAGAAATAGAAACTGCTCTACTGTATAACTCATGGCCAAAAGTAAATATAAATTGCACCCCTGCCATGCAGTGTTGTCATGAATAATGTAATTTCCGATGTTAGCAGTGATGTTATCAATGATGTCATAGAACGTGTCAAGAGCGATGTAATATGAAAGGTAATAAGCAGTGAATGTCAAGGGCCCGAGTTAGAGTTAATTTAGTGCATGAGTTAGACTTTCTGGAGATACCTAAAACTGGTGAATTGTAGTGGTTTTGTTAATCTTAAATGGTATGTTTTAACTGACATTTCCACCTAACTATAACATCCCTGTAACCTTTGCTTTTTCAGTGAATTTCTAAGTTTAAAAAAATTATTTTGAGGCAAAGTAAGATATTATTACCATACCTAACTTTAAAACTACTTTAAACTTTTTTCCGGTACATTTCTATGTTTACAAAAAAAAAAAAAATTAAGATGTTTATTGCCATAAGTGGCATAGAGTTGGACAAGGGGTCTGGCCTATGGCCAGTCTCTGCGCCCAACCAACCCCCTTCGGGTGCCCTACCCCCACAGTGCACAGCCTTTTTCCATGTGCTTCAGGGGTTGATCGTGCATAGCTGACTATGTGCAACACTATAAAGGGTGTCATTTTAAGTAAGGTGAAACCATAATGGCTTTGTCTAAAAGTCACCGATAACAATCAAATGTATATTTCATAAATTCCCACATTGCCGTGGTTTAATAAAAGTGACTGGCATAAATTATTTTCAATAAAGATGTTAAAATGTCTTGGTCTTTCTTTTAACATTTTTCAAGGCCCAAAGGGCAACCATCGAACCACCAGAGGTCTCTGCATTGCAGTTGAAGAGCATACGGCTCCAGCTTGGAGTGGTTTAAAAATATGGTAAGACCTCCTGGGGGTCATGGAATTAATGCCAGTCAGCCCGTCAAAAAGAATGTTTATTTAGACCATTAGTCTTTAAAGAGTATAAAAACTTCGCAAATCCTTGACGTCCTACTGCATGTATGTACAATTAGACATCATAAAAACGTATATAGGCCATTTAAATGTTCTTGTAAAATTAATAAAAACCTAAACGTCATAAAATATTTGTAAATAAGATCTCATCATAACCATACTTGACAAACACTGACATATTCACATAAAGAAGTTAAAACCAGCTTAAAATTGGCAGACCTTCTAATAATCTAATAAGAGCCGCGTGACTGCCCACATGTGCTCTTATTAGATCCTAGGGCACAAGAAACATCCAGATAACACATGTCTGTTAAAAGTGCCCCTGCATGCGCATGATCAATGGTACCGTATTTCGAAAAAACGGTCTTAAGATTGTTTTCCGAAGAGATTGGACTTTTAAACAATCCAAGAGGATATGTAGATTATCGTATTATACACTCCAGCCACAGGTACGTAAACCAGATATATCTATCATTGCTATTTTTACCTTGTCACTGCTATAACGCGGATTAATACCGATTCTCAGCCAAGGCAGTGAATCCACATAGGGGACCCACTCCTCATTTTTGCCATGAGTTGAGCATAAATCGGGCTGAAGGCTTCCCCTTTAAGTACTGCCTATCGTATTCTCTGGCAATTTCCTTCATTAAGATGCAGAGTTCGCCCTTCTTAATTTCAATATGCAGATTCTGGGAGCCCATCCTAAGACACATTACCCTAAATATATCCTCCAGGATTTTCCTGATGCCCTTGGTCCACTTCAATTCATTAGGAGTAATCTCATTATAAAACCATAGAGATACCTTTTTCCCATCTCCAGCATTCAAATGTAGCCAGAATCTATCTACCTACCTCTGCACGTGCCAGATAACTCCATGACGTAGTATGTTTCCATTCTTTCTGCCTGGATGAGAGCCTCGGCACGGACAATATCCTTTTCTGACATTGCCCCTCCTCAGATTCCCAGTTCCTTTTGCCACTTAAGCTTAATAACTCTGCTCCATACTGGAATTTAGGGCAGGTCATAGTGGCATAGGTGGTTAAAACTGGCCTTAGGGACCTATCACCATAGTTCCGATTACATTTTTTTTATACCACTTACTGATGCAAGGGCTCTTGCTTTGATTCAAAATGATCATTCCACAGTAAACCATTTTCAAACCAAACCTATGTGTACTTATATTAACTGATTCTGATTTTGTGGATCATAAGTACCACCCAAAGTTTACAGATTTTTTTTTGCAAAAGCCTAATACCTTTGTCTTCCCCAAGTTTGGCACTAGCATTTCGTTGTTATGGTATTCGGTGAACACATCCAGCTTCCCTCCCTTGTAAGCCTATCTGCGTCCGATCCGTAATAATAAGGTTGTCCACATACAGGAGGCATTCTATATGTTTCATACCCAATTTGGGGCTCACGCCCTTTGCAACTGCTAAAGCTGATGGTAGGTCGGCTATAAACAAGGAGAAGAGTAAGGGCGCCAGGACACATCCCTTTCTCAACCCACTGTTGATTGGGATTTTCTGGGTCAAAGTCCCATCAGTATCCGTTATTACCTGTGCCCAATTGTGTGAACCCATCCACTTTATTGCCAAAAGTCTTTTGGGGATTTCCTATTTCGCCAGTGTCTCCTTTAAACAATTCTGATCCACCAAGTCAAAGGCAGCAAGGAAGTCTACGAAGTAGCAAAATAGGCTGCCCCTTTGCTCCATAGGCTTCTGCGTGAGGGACCATGAACTGAAGTAGTGATCTATCGTGGAGTGGCCTGCCCCCTTGTTCCAGGGGTACAATATGGTGTAATTCAGCCCATTCCTTAAGACTATCTAGGATTATTTTTGCAAACAGATTTTCACCCACATCCAGCAGCTTAATCGACCTGTAATTTTTTGGGCCCTTTATATCCCATGTTTTGTGCATCAGCCTAATGATAGTCCCTTTCCAGTTATCTGATAAGTGGCCTGTGGCTAAAATTCTTTGTAACATCTGATGGAAGAACTTTGTCCACAGTAGTCCCTGGTTTTGATTATAATGGCGGAGGTTTTCTGGACCCCGCCCCTCTAGTCCACACCAGTGTCGAAATGGTGTTTTTAATGTTGGCTGACGAGAACTGGGATCTAATATCCTCAACCACCCCATTTCATTCTATTGATCTTGTGCACTCGGGCTCCAACCCAGCCCCATATATTTATTTTAAATATTCAATCCATGATGCTTCTTCCAGCACACATTTCAATGCCCCCATCTCCGTGCCTGTGCCCAGCTGCACAAGCTTCCAAAACTTTTTCACATTTTTAGTTTGTATGTCTTCTAGCACAGTGGTTCCCAAACTTTTGACTCCTGAGGACCCCACTGAGTCACCACTAGAACTCGGGGACCCCCAAGCAATTTGTATGATTTAAATTTCAAACGTTAAAACAGTAATTCGAATAAAATAAACACGTGTGCACACAAAACAAATACTCGAAATACTAAGGATTTTAGGCGCATATTTACAAACCCTTACCACCATGTAAGCATCACTTTTTGTAACGTTCGCGTGTCGATAGGGGCTTCGCCTTATTTACAAGGCAGCGGTAAGCCACTTAATATGGCTTAATGCTGCCTTGTAAATAAGGCCCCCTTTCGCGCAATGCTTAGCGTTAAAGGGGTGGGTAGTGGGTTTTGCAGTGGGCATTCCACCGCAAAACCCATTGATTTTGATGCTGCCCCCTATTCACAGGGGCAGCGTAAATAGGAGGCAGCGCCAAAATTAACACCAGGGAAAACCAGCTCTTAAATTGGCGAAACGAGGAGGAATGCTTTATTTCTCCTCATTTTTGCTTTTTCCATGTGTGCTGCCTTGTGCAGCACACATGAAAAAAGCAAAACGCCTTGGATTGTTTATGTTCAGGAAGGTGACCCTTCCTGCACATAAACAATCATTAAAAAAATGGCATTTTGTAACTTCCATGTGTGCTGCATTAAGCAGCACACACACAAGTGACAAAACCCCATTTCAAGATTGTTTATGTGCAGGAAGGGGGGACCTTCCTTTACATAAACAATCTTCCCCTGCACACAGACACCCTTGCACTGTGTTGCAAGGGTGCCTGCGTTGGCGCTACACTGCTAAGTGTAGCACCAGCACAGGGCAAAATGTAGGGCTGCACCATATTCTTGTAAATATGGTGCAGCCCTGCGTTTCTGAAGTGGCGGTGCGTGTCGTTAAGCCACAGAGGCTAACGACACGCTCCACCACTTCTTTTGTAAATATCCCCCTTAGTATTTTATATTGAAAGAATTTGCAAACTAAAATTTTAATGGGAAGGTTGGTGTTGCATCTCTGTGACTAACTTTTAAATGGTTGGTTTTATTTCGCAGTACGAGGTTCCTACTCCTGCCAGGGCCAGACTGGAAACCCAAAGCTGCCCTGGCAAATGTTTTAAGACCAGTCCCCATACGGTGCACACCAAGTGCATTGAGTGTGCCTGACCACTACAAAGGGGGCTTTGGGAGGCTCTCCCCCCCCCCCCCCACCCACCCCCAAAGAAATGTAGGAAACAATGGTGCAGTCTACAACACGTTTATCATTTTACATCACACACATATAGAGACAATTAATCATAAGTGTAAATCAGTGTATAGAAAATGTTACATAGAGCAAAGGGGACTACAAGGTGTAGGATTCACATGTCATTTATACTGGTAGGCATTTTTAAAGAGTGCTTTGTCTGGAGAAGCACAAAAAACTCGGGATTCAGAACATAAGACAGTGGTTAGCATTGACTTTAACAATAAAAATGTATTTCCACCCTAATAAAGCTTTTTAGCAGCATCGGGATAATGATAGTCAGGGAAAAAACATACGTTACTAACTTGTAGCATGCAGTTTGCAAGCAGCTCTTTGATGACAGTTTATAGGTCACTGTGCTAGATTACGGTTGTCACTTATGTACTGCACAGTAACAAAATAATCTTTGTGACAAAAGCAGTAACCCACTCGCCTATGCACATAAAATACTATTATTTAAAATGCACAGTACACGTTCTTTGCAATAGGCATATTAACCCTCTGTGCTACATTAGGTAACTCAAAGCTGGCACAGGACAAAACTCTCATCTCTCTCCAGCAGGTACATTAATCACTGGTGTTATCTTGGCACTTTTATTGTTGCTGGAAAACTGCTAATTATACAAGTGCAGTGCTTTTTAAACTGCTGCCTGCGGACCCCCTGGGAAAGTGTCAGGGACCCCTGGGGGTCCCCGGACCACAGTTTGGGAAACACCGTTCTAGCAAATTATGCCAGCAGCTCTCCTTATATGCTCTTTTCTGATCTCTTACCACTTTTTATATTCTCTCTTGATGTTCTGGAGGCTGACATAGATCTCATGGTCAAACTTTGTTCTAAGGATTTTTACCCTTTTCCTGAGCTGGGCCTTTAACTTTTAACATACTCCGTCAATCCAATCATTTGCTTTCCTAGTGGCGGCCTTGGTCCATTTCTTCAACTTCCTGTTATCATTTAAATCTACTCTTAGGCAATGAACAGCCTGATTAATTGTGTTTTCATACCATTTTATACAATTTGCAGGGGCTTGTGACAGCTCTTGGCTCTGCTGGAAGTTAACTAATTTCACCAGACATTCATCCGAGATTCTGGTAGTGAAGCCCTAGGGGTAATCTATCTGTAGAGGTAGAACCGTTTCTCCAATCCCATTTACCCCCATGTTTATTTCCAGTTGCAGGGGATAATGGTCGCTTCACTCTACATGCAATACCTGGAAACCTCCGATTTTATCAAAGAACCAGGCATGCATATAGATATAATCAATTGGGCAAAGTGGCAACCCATTTTTAACGTCTGGCAAGCAGGCCGTTGGGTTCCCTGTGCTTATTAACACAAAATAAGCTCTTGGAGCCCAAGAATTTTCCTAATGTGATGTCACGCATAGCTAATGTACTAGCTGGGAAACTGACAGCATTGATATTGTAGGATGACAATGATAGAGCGTTATATGATTCTGAAATTTGTAGGGGTGCATTATATTCACCGTTGGTCAGCACCCGCATATTATTCGATATGTGTTAAGAAGTGCCATAGAAATGTATTGCTGAAATTGTTTAACATAGAGGTGATTAGAAATTTAATAATTCTTTTCGTGAAGAGTAACGCTGCAAATCATGGTGAATGTATTCAGTAAAATGCATAATGATTAGTTTTGTGCAATGCAATGTAGTAGGTTAAACGTGTGCCATGTTAAAGTTACAAGTGCAAGTTGCTTACTCACGTATATGAGAATAATTAAATAATGCTTAGAGTGTGATTTAGCAATGTGGGTAACAGTGTAAGGGCCTAATCGCATCTATGTAAAGAGAAAGGCCTGTTCATTTTCTTATGTTAGCTAAACGTTGTAGGCCGAAAATGATTTCCCTTGGTAAAGACTTTGGGTTGCAGGGAGATGTAAAATCTTGGAGACGTGAAATGTTTTTCGTTCCCATGTTTCTGTTGCAGGTGCAAGGACATTTAGCTAGTTAGTGAGACTAGGTCTTTGTTTTAGGAGTTAGGATGCTGCGAGAAGCCAACAGGGGAGTACACTGGAATGTGAGGATGATTCTTTCAGCGGAGAAGGTGCCTGGGACCCAAGGTTAAGCTAACCGTCGTTGGACGCCAGACAGAGTTGTAGGAAAAGTACTGGAAGAAGACCTGGCTGAAGAGGTGTGCTGAAGGGCGTGCCCTATGTTTTTGGGGTTTTGTATTGGGGACAGTGCCCCGTGGGTTGAGCAGTTGAGGTTTAGACGGGAAGCTAGAAAGAGCATCTTAGAACGAGCTCTGACAGAGTGAATGTACTTCTTAGGAAGTCTTTGCTCCTGACAACTTTTTATTTCTTTTGCCTGGGAAGGGAATTGTTAAGTAGGGATGTCACCTTAGAGATAGAGTAGGGATAGACTAACGTTTTTCTTTCGTCTTAGGCTAATGATTCCTAATTTGGATATTGGCTTAACCATTGCTTTCTTGATGATTTTGGAGTCAGTGATTTTTTTTGTTTTGAGTCAGATGAGAATCCTCCGTAGACTTGGTTTTGTATTAGTGCCCATTTACCTTCTACACCTAGTATTGAGGTGTCTGTATGTTCAGCTATTTTTGGTTGTAATAAAATCTTATAAATTTTAGATTCAGAATCAGTGGTCCTTTCCAAATGAAATCTAATTTTGGTGATTATGTTCTGATAATTGTATTTCCTCCCCTCTACACTATTTAGCAGATAAAAAGATCCTGGCGACCTATGAGGATTCTTGGAGATGACCAGGTAGGCAAGAATCCGGCCCCATCAGTTGGTAGCAGAGTAGGATGGTTATCTCTGATAGTGAGGGGAGATCTAGATCAGGATAAGAGATTCCAGAGGTCCATAGAAGTCAAGTGATGGTGACTCTTCGGATGGCGAGCAGTGGACGACGGCAGTTGATGGAGAGTAGCATGGAGAGTAGCAGTGCGGCGGAAAGCAGCAGTTCGTGGAGGAGTGAGTATGAATAGGGTGAGCTGTTTGTAGATTGCGGTGTTGATTTGTTGTGTGATGTCTTGCGGAGTTGGAGTGAGTGTTGAGTGATTGCGAGATCAGGCTGTGAGCGCGCGCAGCCCGGTGAAAGTCTTGGGCTCGACGAGTAGCTTAAGCGATTGTGGTGTAGAAGACACCCAAGGTAGATTTTGTTGACCACCAAAAGGGGATCGTGAGACGTCATCGATTGCCCGGACCGAGATAGGGGTAGCGAATGTGTGAGTGTGTGAGGAACCGACGCTGGTCGTGGGTTGTTGTACGTGGAATTGAGTATTTGTAACCTATCAGAGGTGATTGTCTGGTCGTTCGCGGACAGACAATTGCCAGCCGAGGTAGACAATTTCGAGAGACTGTGAACGGACAGTCAGAGAAGTAACTTGTTTGGGACAAACGGTTATTTCAGCGTATGAATGGGACGAATGCAAGGGTGAGACGTGAACTGTGAAGGAGGGGAACTGCTGCGTGCGGAGGAAGAGTGACGTCAGAAGGTGCCGCGCTGCGATAGGTCGGTTGGTGTGAGTCGCACGACTATTGGTGGGTTTGACATCAGGAAGTAAATGAAAACATTGTGTGCGATCGAAATTTGCTCATCATGAAATGTTTTTAAAGTTTTCAGAGAGTTATGTAGAGGTGACAAACATGTGGTTACTTGTGGGGGAGAGGAAGCCCCTCCCGAGGATACTCCGGCGCATTACATGGCAAGAAATGTGGGGTTGCATACCATAATTTGGCTTGAAAATTGACATAAAATGACCCAGGGTGAGGGTGAATTGGTTTTCCCACGATATGGCTCCTTCAGGTTCGAAGTGTTGTACCAGTTGAAATCTGTGATGGCAGCTTTACGACCTTTGCCGAGACCTACACAATTTGAGGCGTTGCATGCATGGATTAGAGCAGCTCACGACAGGAAAAGAGATCGAAGTCAGTCCCTATCAGGATTCCGCAGCAACCACAGCACCGAGACCGCCCTCATCGCCACCACAGACGACATCAGGATCCTGCTGGACAACGGCGAGACGGTGGCCCTCATCCTCTTGGACCTCTCTGCCGCCTTCGACACCGTCTGCCACCTCACACTACGCACACGCCTTCACGACGCAGGGATCCGTAACAAGGCCCTGGACTGGACCACCTCTTTCCTCTCCGGCAAAACGCAGAGAGTCCGCCTCCCCCCGTTTCGATCCAAGGCCTCCGAGATCAACTGTGGCGTCCCTCAAGGATCCTCCCTCAGCCCGACACTGTTAAACATCTACATGGCACCACTAGCACGCATCGCCCGACAGCACGACCTCCACATATTCTCCTACGCCGACGACACTCAGCTGATCCTCTCCCTCACCGCCAAATCCAACCTCCACCAGGGAATGAAGGCCATCACCGACTGAATGGAGGACAGCCGCCTCAAACTGAACACAGACAAAACGGAAATCCTCCTCCTCGGATCCAACCCCTCCGCATGGGACGACTCCTGGTGGCCCACATGACTGGGGTCCCCCCCGGCCCCCACCCCCACCGACCACGCACGCAACCTGGGAGTCACCCTCGACTCAAAACTCTCCATGACCAAACAAGTCAACGCAGTCTCCTCCACCTGTTTCAACACTCTCTGCATGCTCCGCAAGATCTACAAATGGATCCCGACCAACACGAGGAAAACAGTCACCCAGGCCCTTGTCAGCAGCAGACTCGACTACGGAAACGCCCTCTACGCCGGAGCCTCGTCCAAGCTCATCAGCAGCAGACTACAGAGAATCCATAATGCCTCCGCACGCCTGATCCTCGACGTCCCACGCCGCGACCCCATCACCCCCCACCTGAGGAACCTGCACTGGCTCCCTGTCGACAAAAGAATCCCCTTCAAACTACTGATCCACGCACACAAAGCACTCCACAAAACCGGCCCAGCCTATCTCAACAGTCGACTCTCCTTCTACGTACCCAACAGGAATCTCCGCTCCGCTGACCACGCCCTGGCCATGGTCCCACGCATCCGGAGAACCACTGCCGGAGGTAGGTCCTTCTCCCACAGCGCCGGAACACCCTTCCCATCTACCTGCGACAGACCGAAGACCTGCTGACCTGCAGGAGATAACTCAAGACCTGGCTTTTCGACCAATAGCAGCAGCAACCCCCTCCAGCGCCTTGAAACCCTCATGGGTATGTAGCGCGCTTTACAAATTGTGATTGATTGATTGATTGAAAGGGTGAAAAAGTCAATTAAGGCATTTCAGAATGCGAGGTGGGATGCAGAAGAGAAGAGGTGGAGAGTGCAAACAATAGAGGGACACAGATTGTATCCATTACTGGTAAAGACTGATGGCTCGATGGTAAAGAGTGCGGATGATGATGATGATGACAGCGATACGGATGACAGTTTACTAGAGAGGTTGTTGTCTGAGAGACCACCACCATACAATCCAGATTCCTGCAAAGGGAGGTCGGCTCAAGCAGGAGGCACTAGTGGAGTACGGACTCAGTTAGAAGTGAGAGTAGGAGGGAAAATCTCGACAGGTACTGAGGGCATGAAAAATCAGTCTGTAGCAAACACTGAGGTTGGGAGAGGTGTGAGGTTACCAGACGCTCTAAATGTACCGGTTACCATTGGACCCATCGTTTCTGTTAATGACCCAGATCAAGAGAAGGTTGGGAGTTCAGTACAGTCAGCTGTAGGAGCGAGGAGTGTGGTCGAGGGAAATGGATCAGTGAGTGGAATGGAGCAGACTCCAAAGCCTATAGAATGGAGTACGCCATTACCAGCTACAGCAGACTCCTGAAGGGGACAGGCAGAGGCGAGACCAGTGAGGCCGAGTCAAGATCAGATTTGAGGATGTGGGCACCACCAGTGAGAAATCAGAGTGAGAAGACGGTAGAAACTGAACGAGGCACGATAGTAAATCGTTCTGTTCCTATGAGCATGTCAGAAGACAGTAAGTCCCAGGAACGGGAATGTGATTATGATGAACGGGATGGAGCAGCTTGTCGAGAAATATTGAAGGGAGCTCTGAAAGGAAGAATGTTAGATGTTGTGAGGTTGAAAGCAGAAGTAGATGAGATAATAAATGGAAACCTGCCTCTTGAGAGAACATACATGTATGAACAAGATGAGTTACTTTTTGTGGCAAAAGATGTGACTCGCAAGGCAAGATCTGCACATGAGAAGTTGTCAGATTTAGCTAAGAAGTATGATGTGGACCTGTCTAAAACAAAATCATTGCAGGGAAGCCATAGATTGCAGTATAGCGATCAGGAATTGGAGGGAGAAGATGGTCATGAGATTGAGAACCCATATCAAGGATTTGATTATAGCAATGCGTGCATGGCTCATGCTTGATAAGTGGGAAGAAAGGTGGTCCAAGAAGAAGAGTTCTAGAAGAACGATAGGAGAGACGCCACCTCCAGGTGGAGGGATGACGGAGGTAGGGAATTTCCCTTTACGAGAGGTACAGAATGGAGGATACGTGCATGTGCCTTGGAGTAGGGGTGACTCTGCCGCATTTACGAATGACTTTCCCCGTCTAAGGATTGGTACAAGCAGGTCGATCGGTTTGTTAAGGTGTTGTGGGTCGACTTGAATACATTGTTTGACATTGTGGTTCTGAGTGACTTATGGTCGGCATGCAAAATCGCTGTAAATCGCTGTTGAGTGGCCAACTTCAGAGCCAGACAGGGATCCAATTTCAAATGGTCCGTCACCTATATTCATGAAGAAGTTTGAACAGGTGATCGCATGGTTGAAGTCGAAAATTTCACCGCAGGATATTGATTGGGTCAAGATCGATCGGACAGTGCAAGAGCCAAAGGAGATGGTGCATGAGTTTTATGAGAGACTTTTGCAGGCTTTTAAGCAGTACAGTGGACTGGATGTGTTAGATACAAAAGACATGGGACAGTTCGTTTCGAAGTTCGTGCTGGGATTGAGACTAGAGGTTAGTCTCATGATACAACAGCATTTGATTTGTTGGCAGAACAAGCCTGTGGATGAGATCTTACGGTATGCTAGGTACTGTAGTGATGAGATAGAATCAAAGCACAGGAAGTTGAAAGACAAATTGATGCTTGTGCAGATGCAAACAGCTCAGGGACAGCCTAACGGAGGAACGTTAGGAAGGAAGCAGGGAAACAACCAAGGAGGAAATCAGCATGTCCAAGGTCAGGGAAGACTAAAATCAGTTGATCCTAAGACAGGGATGGATGTGGCGACATTGAAGAAGACCACTGCGTGTCATCTTTGTCACCAGATTGGACACTGGAAACGCGAGTGTCCTTTGAACCTGATGAAGCAAACGCCGCAGGAAGGAGAGATAGTTCAGGTACCTGTATTTGAAATGGTTCCCACTGTGACTAGACCTAGGATGGTGAAAGGGGGGACTAATAGCCCGCAAGTGCAAGTCCCTCAACCACCTAGGGTTCAGAACGTGCAACAAGGAGTCCGAACTTACATGCAGATGCCCATGTTCGAGGGAAGTGAGGAGTTTGGTCTGGATCCGTTGGCATGATGGCGCCTGAGAGGGGAGGAAGACTGCACACTTGGAGCAGTCTTAGAGGTAGACCAGAGGGGACCATTTGTGGAAGCTAACATTGATGGTCACCCTACCACCTTTTTGGTTGACACTGGTGCTACCCGGTCTACTGTAAGATCAGCAGTAGTCCCCAACCTACCCCTCTCGGGACAATCGATCCAAGTTGTTGGTGTAGCGAATAAGAAACTGACTAGACCGAGCCAATTCCGGTGAGAATAGGAACCTTCAAAGATCGACACCAGTTAGTGGTGTGCGACTCAAGTCCAGTTTGCCTGTTGGGTAAATCCCTGTTGTGCAAGTTGAATTGCACCATCTATTGCACGCCGAAGGGAGTTGAAGTACAGACAAAGGATGATGATGCGACCTTTAAGGTTGCGAATCAGCGTGTGTGTATAGAAATGTACCCAGCGCTGACAGTGGAAGAGCTTCCACTTGATCTGAGGGATTCTGTGTCAATTTATGTGTGGGACCTGAGTGGAGAAGAGATCGGATTGGTCAAAGGCGTAGATTCAGTGAAAATACAGGTCAAGCCGAATGTAGAATTCCCTAGGACGCCCCAGTACAATTTGTCACCTTAGACAATTGCAGGGATCAAGACTGTAATTGAGTCTATGATCAAGCAGGGAATTCTGAAAGAGATCATGGGTAGCCCATGCAATTCACCTATCATGGGACTACAGAAACCGAGTGGGAAATTCAGGATTGTACAAGACTTGCGAAAAATCAATGAGATAGTTGTTCCATGTTGTCCGGTGGTACCGAATCCATCTGTAATCCTGTTTCAGATCCCATGTGAAGCTGAGTGCTTCACAGTGATTTGACTTGTGTCAAGCATTCTTCTCGATCCCACTACATGAGGAAAGCCAATTTCTTTTTGCTTTCCGGCTGGAGAACTGTGTGTTAACGTGGTGTCGTATCCCACAGGGGTACACAGAGAGTCCATCAATCTTTAATCAGATCTTGAAGAAGAATCTTGAAGGTCTTGTGTTGCCGCAGAACTCCGTTCTGGTGCAATACATTGATGATTTGCTCGTTGCGTCAGAGACCGAAAACGCTTGCAGGATCGTTACCATTGCCTTACTGAATCATTTGGCAGAGAATGGACACAAGGTGTCTCCGAGCAAATTGCAGTACTGTCTGAGCGAAGTGCAGTATTTGGGTCACCGAATTGAGAAAGGTGTCACCAGACCGTATTGAGGCTATTATGAATATGCCTGTGCCTACCACTCAGAGAGAGGTTAGAATGTTCTTGGGGATGGTTGGCTATTGTCGCCAATGGATTCCCAATTTCTCCTTTGAAGCGAAGCCCTTACAACGGCTGACGCGCAAGGATGTGAGTGATCCGGTACCATGGGACGAAGACTGCTTGAGGTCATTTTTGAGTTACAACAAACAAATGGTGGACGGAATGCTGACAATGCAGACATTCTCCCCCAGTCAAGAGATCTGGGTTAAATCCATCGTTCTTTTGCCCACTACACCACCCCAGTTTAGACATGGACATATGCAAATCAGTCTTGACCCTGTGCCTCATGGGAACAGTCCAGCCCGAACTGCCAAGCCATGTCTTCCCTGGACCGGAATCAAGCATCCTAGGACCGGTTTCTGGATATCAGCCGTCATCAGCCAGGATAGCTTGACTCCAGTGGCGTAGTGAGCACGGGTCCCACGTCTGGGAATACCCATCCCACTGGCAGAAGACGGCTGAAATGCCAGAAACCGGTCCTAGGAAGCTTGTTTCCGGTCCAGGGAAGGCATGGCTTGGCAGTTCGGGCTGGACTGTTCCCATGAGGCACAGGGTCAGACTGATTTGCATATGGCCATGTCTGAACTGGGGTGGCAGAGTGGGCTAAAGAACGGTGATGGATCAAACCCAGATCTGTTGACTGGGTGTGAGTGTTTGATTGGTTCGGATGCTCCGTCCATCACCACCCCCTTTTGTACTGCTTTGTTCGCCATAAGTTGGCAGGGTATGCTCAGACGTGAGTCCCTTGCTCACTTTGCCACTGGATTCAAGCAAGCCTGGCTGAAGACGGCTGAAATGCCAGAAACCGGTCCTAGGAAGCTTGTTTCCGGTCCAGGGAAGGCATGGCTTGGCAGTTCGGGCTGGACTGTTCCCATGAGGCACAGGGTCAGACTGATTTGCAAATGGCCATGTCTGAACTGGGGTGGCAGAGTGGGCTAAAGAACGGTGATGGATCAAACCCAGATCTGTTGACTGGGTGTGAGTGTTTGATTGGTTCGGATGCTCCGTCCATCACCACCCCCTTTTGTACTGCCTCATTTTTGAGGCTGAGAGAGGCCCTGTGTTGCGCTCCAGCTTTGGGGATGCCGGACTACAACAAGGCATTCACATTGTTCTGTTTTGAGAGAGAAGGTTGCGCATTGGCAGTCTTGACTCAGTCATGGAGGTGTCCGTAGACCAGTTGCCTACTTCTCAGCTACTTTAGATCCAGTAGCGTCTGCGTTGCCCGGATGTCTCCAATCCGTTGCCAGTATTGAAAGATGTGAGAGCATTGTAATGTGACATCACTCTGTTGAACTGTTGATGACGAGGACTAAAACACAGCACCTCAAAAACCACCGACTGACACGTTATGAGCAAGTTATACTTGCTGCAGAAAACGTGACGTTGAAGAGGTGTTCTGTTTTAAATCCCGTGACATTGATGCCTATGCCAAATGTAGATGACGAAGATTGTGAGGATCACAACTGTCTCGATGTGACTGAACTGTGCACCAAACCGAGTCCAGACATTGTTGATGACCTCCTTGACCCTGATGAAATTTTCTTTGTGGACGGTTCATGTCTGAGACAGTGCTGGTCGATTGAGAGCAGCATTTGCTGTGTGTATCATCACAGGGATGGTGGAAGCTGCTTGCTTAGAGAAAGTACACTCCACACAGGTAGCTGAAATCATTGCTTTGACCCGTGCCTGCTTGGCTGCTGATCAGATTCGGATAACGATTTATACCGATAGTCCGTACGGGTTTGGTGTCGTTCACGACTTCGGACAGTTATGGTCACAGAGAGGGTTCATGACATCTGGTTCGCCCATTAGAAATGGGGCATATGTGAGACAGTTGTTGGAAGCATTGCAATATCCGAAAGAGATTGCTGTCGTCAAATGTTCAGCTCATTCCAAAGGAAGCGTCTTTGTGTCAATGGGGAATTGCTACGCTGATGAAGTTGCCCGATTTTATGCAGAACAAGGATGCATATTTACTGGAGGGTATACTGGAGAAAGCCAAGAAAGAACCGATCTCAGCATGATGTTAGCCATGGCCGATACATGGGAGGAGCTAAAGCGACTGCAGGATGAGGTTACCGATCAGGAACGAGATAGCTGGATGCGAGCAGGATGTGAGAAGGGAGATGTGGATGTGTGGGTTTCGAGTGATGGATGAGCTGCGTTACCAGAATGTTTGTTGAGTCCAATGGCAAGACTGATTCATGGTGCAGTACATCTTGGCAGAGATACGATGGTGCGTGTGTTCAGACAGACATGATACAATCCGAAGTTTCGTGCAGTAGCTGAAGCTGTGTGTCAGAGGTGTGTTACCTGTCCGCAGATGAATGCGGGAAAGAGAACTGCTGTGACTTTGAGTCATATTGGGAGGTCAGGAGGGCCTTTCAATAGGATGCAGTTCGACTTTGAGATGCCGAAGTGCAATGGGTTGAGGTGCATCTTAGTTGTGGTATGTGTTTTTCCAAGATGGGTGGAGGCTTACCCAACACGCAGATGTGACACACTCACTGTAGCTAAGCTGTTGCTGAGAGAGCTTATCCCGAGGTTCGGTTTTCCGACCTCTTTGGAGTCAGATAGAGGGACACATTTCCATAGCGAAATCATGAAATTGCTTTGTGCTGCCTTGAATGTGGATCAGAGATTACATTGCAGTTACCGACCAGAGGCTTCTGGGATTGTGGAACAAATTAATGGGACTTTGGAAGCATGGATGGCAAAAGTGTGTTCTTCGACATCCTTGAAATGGCCTGATGCACTGCCCTTAGTTCTCATGAGCCTCCGTAGTGTTCCTGATAGGACTGGGTTGTCACCGTACGAAATATTGATGGGGAGGGCAATGCGTGTACCAGCGATACCTGCCACTGCTTTGATTAACATCACAGATGATTCTCGACTACTGTAAGGGACTGGCTGACGTAGTCCGTTCTGTGTCCCAGCAGGTGCAAGCAGCAACTGTTCCAGCCGCAAGCCACCTGTGCCACGACTTGTGCCCGGGAGATTGGGTGCTTGTGCGTAAACACACGAGGAAGAGTTGCCTGGATGTTCGTTGGCGTGGTCCGTACCAGGTAATACTGGTCACGAACACGGCAGTGAAGTGTGGGGGACTGCCGAACTGGGTGCATGCCTCCCATACCCGCAGAGGTCCAGCACCCTTGGAAGATACAGCCCCTCTCGTAAATGAAAATCCAGCTGAGGTGGCCGGGCCATCTGAGAGGGCAAGCCAAGCTGTGAGGGTTGCTGATGCAGTTTGTTGTGCACTAGATTGAGCAGAAAGGGGTTGGAAGTAAGTTGTGGGTTACACCAGCAGGCAAGTCGGTGCATTACTTCAGCTACCCTAATCTCAGCATCGGACCGGACAGTCACAAGGCCTGGTAGCAAGCCAAATGATATTCGGCTCGCAGCCTGGATAGCGGGATACTGTGGAGTCGCTCTCCTGCCTGATTGAACCACTAGCGCGAAGGGGACGCTGCGCTCAGCTGGGAGGCCATTACAGAGGACAGAATCGCCGGGACTGCGAGGACCAGGGTGCCTGTCGCCCAGTTTAACTTGCACACCTGCATCCTCTTCCTGGCCCCGCCTCCATCCACTACTTCACCTCTCGCGGCCCCCGCTCCGCGGGTGCCGCTCGCAGCCTTGATAGCGGGATACTGTGGAGTCGCTCTCCTGCCTGATTGAACCACTAGCGCGAAGGGGACGCTGCGCTCAGCTGGGAGGCCATTACAGAGGACAGAATCGCCGGGACTGCGAGGACCAGGGTGCCTGTCGCCCAGTTTAACTTGCACACCTGCATCCTCTTCCTGGCCCCGCCTCCATCCACTACTTCACCTCTCGCGGCCCCCGCTCCGCGGGTGCCGCTCGCAGCCTGGTTGTGCAAATCGAAGCCCCAAATTTGACTCAGACGGAGAAAGTGTTGCTGTGGGTGGAGTAGAGTAAAATTCTGCTGAAGGAGGAAGTGGTGCACAGGGTACTCGAAAGGAGAGCAGAAGTGCCGCAGAAGCAGAAAGAGTTTGGCCCGTGAGTCAGAGGCGGCTGAACTTGAGATTGGCACCTCAGAGAGACCTTGCCCCAGTTTCTGAGACATCTGAATCTGAGCAAAGTGACGAAGAGCAAGCTCAAATCAATCTGAGAAGGTCAAGGAGAGCAAGAGTGCTGTGTCAAAGGTACGCCTCACCAGAGTGGACATACGTTGTGACTGATGCCAGGCATACCGCGCACGGGGAGGCTGAGGTCCTTGACGCTGATCAGCAATTCGCCGAACCTGAAAATAGACGTGTTACGAGTTCCAGGGTTGGAAATCGAAGGAATACTGACTCTCAATATTCTGAATCCACCACTTCTGAGTAAGGTTTGTAAATTGATCTTGGAGACGCTGGTTTTTCCAACTTTTGGTATTGTACCACCGCATCAGGAGTTAGTGGTACTTCATCTTGAAATTCTGCAAGGTGTCTTAGAGATTTTGGGAGCTGATCTTGTTCTGGACTGAAGGTAAAACCTTTGTTGTACATAAAAGTTCAAAGAAGAAGATAACCTAGGCCCGAGTGGAAGAAGAATAAAGTTAGGGAATTTCCGTCGAAACGATGAAAGAGGGCTAGGGAAGTCTTTTTGTGGACTGTGTAAATAAGGAACTGAAAATTGCAAGGGGATTTCCAGCTTTGAAGCGTTGTTCGAACTGGTTGACAAGCAATACCCGGAGGAGAGAGAGACTCTTACTTGTTGCTGTCGAGCCAAGAACTTTGAGAATTTTGCAGCATGGCAGATTCTGGAAATACTCACCGTAGAGCTAAATTAGTGATAGGTACACTCTTAGGGGTAGTGATAGGCGCTATAGTTGCGATAGTTGTAGCCTCATATATTGTTTCACATGAGCAGGAGGGGAAGGTACAGGGGACCCCTACACCCACCACCTCTAGCCAGAAAGAGGTTACTATAGGAGCTCAAAGAGCTTTGTTACTTGAGTCGTAGATTCCACATAGATCTGTCTAGAAGTGACTTTAAGCTTAATGCTTATGCAAAGCTGTTGTATGAGTATGTGGATGCAATGGATGCGAAAGACTGCTATGTGTGTATGCAGCTACCTTCTTCTGTAGCTGAGGGTATTCGATACCATCACCTTCCACTAACTTACGGAATTTCTTGTCGTTTTTTGCTTAGTATCTTTTATGAGAGAAGACAATTTGAGTATTTCTTTTCCAATTACGATGCAGTACTTCCTGAAGTTCCAGCTTATAAGCATTTGAATAAATACGATTATTACAAGTCAAAAGACAGACTTCGGAAGTATTTCATACCGTCTTTGGAACTGGATACGGCTTATGCTCACCGACATAATTTGACATGTTCATTGTCAGACACAGAGAAGAAGTTCATAGGACAAGTAGAAGATAGATATAGAAAAACTAACACAGACACGAAATACAGGAGAGAGTCCAGTCGATTAGACCGATGAGGAGAGATTTCACAGATCCAGGGGGAGTTATGGACCCATAGCGTTAGATCAGGTGCAAAAGGGGAAGTTGTGTGTTAGACGTCCTCAGACCTATTATGAAAAGGTTTCGGTAAGACAAAGTACGTGTGACCATATCTTTACCATGGAGGACTCTGCTAAGAACTTTTTGCAAGGTCCAGTGCAAGTGATTCCAACTGTTTATTATGTGTGCGGAAGGAATGCTTATGTGAGATTGCCTGCGAATTGGTACGGTACATGTTACTTGGCTATTATTTACCCGAAAATCTATCATGCAGAAGATTTAAATCTTCTGGAGACTGGACATCATTCTAAAGTACGGAGAGCTGCAAGTGCAGGAGCAGTGATTAATGATATCTTTGGAGAGATGATACCAAGTTTGGGTGTGATTTTAAATGATGTGAAGATTAAAAGTTTGGAGACTGTGGTTGATGAGTTGTCGATGAATACTGCAAGGTCTTTGTTACTGGTGGATGGAGAGATGTTGTCGATAAGGACGATGGGTTTGCAGAATCGCCTTGCTTTAGATGTATTATTGGCAAAAGAGGGCGGAGTCTGCAAATTATTGAAAGTTCAGGAATGTTGCACGTATATTCCAGATAATAGCAAGGATCTGGAGAAATATATAGATAACATCAGTACGATTCATCAAGAGATTGGGGATTTGACTGAGGAAGGCGTGTGGGAAAAGTTTGGTAAAGGGTTTGGTCATGTGGGGAGTTGGTTTGCGAGCTTGGGAAAAGGATTCCTTGGATTTGTGCTCAAGCCTCTCATTATTGTTGTGGTTTGTGTGATCTGCTTGTGGGGTCTCATCAGAGCCTATAAGTGGTACAGAGGAAACAGAATTGAAAGAGCTCTCAGAGTGAGTGAGAGGCGAATGGCTAGACTGCAGGACAGTCAATACCAGAATGGAGAGGTTCCGACAGGGGAGGATGGCAACTAGTACTGTTTAGGTCGGTTCTTTCTCCAAGGGAAGTAATTGTGTGATGACATTTGTCATCAAAGGGGGGAACTGATAGAGCGTTATGTGTTTCTGAAATTTGTAGGGGTCCATCATATTCACCGTTAGTCAGCACCCGCATATTATTCGATGTGTGTTAAGAAGTGCCATAGAAATGTATTGCTGAAATTGTTTAACATAGAGGTGATTAGAAATTTAAGAATGCTTTTAGTGAAGAGTAACGCTGCAAATCATGGTACATGTATTCAGTAAAATGCATAAGGATTAGTTTTGTGCAATGCAATGTATTAGGTTAAACGTCTGCCATGCTAAAGTTACAAGTGCAAGTTGCTTACTCACGTATATGAGAATAATTAAATAATGCTTAGAGTGTGATTTAGCAATGTGGGTAACAGTGTAAGGGCCTAATCGCATATATCTAAAGAGAAAGGCCTGTTCATTTACTTATGTTAGCTAAACGTTGTAGGCCGAAAATGATTTCCCTTGGTAAAGACTTTGGGTTGCAGGGTGATGTAAAATCTTGGAGACGTGAAATGTTTTTCGTTCCCATGTTTCTGTTGCAGGTGCAAGGACATTTAGCTCATTAGTGAGACTAGGTCTTTGTTTTAGGAGTTAGGCTGCTGCGAGAAGCCAACAGGGGAGTACACTGGAATGTGAGGATGATACTTCCAGCGGAGAAGGTGCCTGGGACCCAAGGTCAAGCTAACCGTCGTTGGACGCCAGACAGAGTTGTAGGAAAAGTACTGGAAGAAGACCTGGCTGAAGAGGTGTGCCGAAGGGCGTGCCCTATGTTTTTGGAGTTTTGTATTAGGGACAGTGCCCCGTGGGTTGAGCAATTGAGGTTTAGACGGGAAGCTAGAAAGAGCATCTTAGAACGAGCTCTGACAGAGTGAATGTACTTCTTAGGAAGTCTTCGCTCCGGACACCTTTTTATTTCTTTTGCCTGGGAAGGGAATTGTTAAGTAGGGATGTCACCTTAGAGATAGAGTAGGGATAGACTAACGTTTTTCTTTCCTTCTTAGACTAATGATTCCTAATTTGGATATTGGCTTAACCATTGCTTTCTTGATGATTTTGGAGTCAGTGATTCTTTTTGTTTTGAGTCGGATGAGAATCCTCCGTAGACTTGTTTTTGTATTAGTGCCCATTTACCTTCTACACCTAGTATTGAGGTGTCTGTATGTTCAGCTATTTTTGGTTGTAATAAAATCTTATACATTTTAGATTCAGAGTCAGTGGTCCTTTCCAAATGAAATCTAATTTTGGTGATTATGTTCTGATAATTGTATTTCCTCCCCTCTACACTATTTAGCAGATAAAAAGATCCTGGCGACCTATGAGGATTCTTGGAGATGACCAGGTAGGCAAGAATCCGGCCCCATCAACAATATCTCCTCAAACAAGGGATCCGACTTTCCTGTGTCTAATTTATGGTTAAAATGTCCCAACAATATAATCAAGTCTTTATTTGTACATATTTATTCCACGTCCCCCTTGGATCTCCTAAGTTCAGACCCATTCTCTTCCGCACCCCCTCCCCCCTGTATATAAACATGATTTATTAGCATGCAGTCCTATCTCTTGTCTGATTTATAAAGATGCACTCTGCAGGCCACCATCCAATTCCATTTTGCTTCTATAGGTGATAACTTTTTTGCAATCTTGGTAGATGCAAAAATGAGTCACCCTCCAGATGGATGCCCCTGCTAGCTCTTCTTCGCTGTTCTATTTACCAGCACAAACCCATACATTTGTTGGTGTTTCATCACACACCCAGGTTTCCTGTAAACATACAATCTCATATTGATCCGTTACCTCTTTTAAGCTTTCTTAGCGTGACGTTTTTGAAAACTGGCTAATGTTCCACACTTTATCCTAGTTGATATTACTTAGCCACCCGTCCTCGCTATAAGCTGGTGAAGAAAGTACCACATATCTATTCTCACATTGACTGACTCCCCAAATTCCTTCTGAGCTGGAGTGTGGGACATTTATTTTGAGGTCTTCCTTCTTTATATACACTTGTTCAATCATCGTGACTTGCCTTGGTTCTAACCCTACATGATGCCTTAGAAAGGGTTTATTCGTGCAGCCAGCTTCTGATATTTCTGTTTCTAGTATGAAATGAATCCCTTCCTTTAGCACCTCGCTTTCTGCCTTTTCGAGCACTGTTTTAACCAAACCCGAGTGCAGTAATACCTTTGTTGCTTCGTTCCCTTTGTTATTGCTTGTAAACCCTACTTGTCTGAAGTCATTTGACCCTATAGCTTTTAGGCTGGGGCATTTTGAGAAGGAGTATTCTAACTGAGGGGGGTTAGCTTCTTACTCTCATTACTTTTTTACCTTTTTGTATGGGTTAGAGCTAAATCCACAGCTTACTTGCTTCTTGTCCCTTTGTTACTCCGGTTCTCTCGTTTGCGCCTCCCCTACTAGTACCCCTTTTTACTTTTTGTTGCATTACTGCCCCACCCTGATTCACCACATTTCCTCCACTAATCACCCCCTTTTTAACATTTCCATGTTCCTTCTTACTTGAAGTCTGGGGATTACTCCACTTTGGGAAATGGCCGTAACGGCAAGGGCAGAGCCACAGGGACGAGGGGCGAGGTAGGGGAGCAGAATTTTAGGGCTTAGGGCAGGGATGGGGATTCTGGGTAGTGGCGATCTTAACCACGCATACCCCTTTACCACAAAATTGTGTGGTAAAGGAATGCGTGGTTAAGACTCCTTCATGGTTCGGGCTGTATGGTAGAGGCATGCGTGGTTTAGCCATACGTGCCTCTGTCATACAACCCTTCACTTTACATTCCCTGAGTTTCCCCTTCCAAGCTCATCTTCTCTGTACACGTTATTAGATCCATTGCATGTGATTCTGTGGTTTCTTTTTTTGACCTTTAACTTTTTATTTTGGCCCTTTAGGTATACTGCCTATACATAGTTGGTCCGAGACCGCACTACTTCTTTATCAACATTGGGTGCTTGGATATATAAGCATTGGGAGCACCATCCACCTGGGACACAGCCCCTTCTGCCTCCCTACGGTCTTATTTTTATCAACAGGCCTTACTAAGGTCGGCATATGGTGCTTTATTTGTTTTCGTTCCCCCGCGATGATTCGTAATTTTGCTTTCTGTGATTTTAAAATATCATTGTTAATCACTGTCACCTCTAGTAACCCTTGCAAGGTTTTCTGAAGGATCAGCATTATAGTCAGCATTGAAGCTAATGGCGATGCTGAGCTTTCCAGATTTAGGACCGAATTTTGCACAAATCCACCTGTTTCTTCATTTACTGCTGCCATTAGCTACTCTTGTATGTAGTCAAGCCACCCCCTACTTTCTTTTGCAGTCCCTTTATCTTTCCCTTCACCCAACCCAATTTCTGCTCCCCCTGCTTGCGTCACCCCACTATCTAATAGGGAGAAAAGCCGGGGTGATGAGGACAACCTTGATTCTAATGTGAACTTGTACTCTTCAACGTATCAGGATTGTTTATGGATGGTAGACTGAAGTCCAAAAGCTATTATTCCCCATACCACTTGGTGTACTTCCTGTAGGGGCTAGAGCCTCAGGTTGACCTTTCCTTTTTTTTTTAAAAAGTTTGCCCACAAAGTCCTTAATTGATTTAGTAACTGACGACTCACCAATCTCACTCGGTGAGGGCTTTTATGGTGATCGTGCTTCTTTACACTTTGAGCAGAACCTCCTTCCTTCATCCTTTTGCACCATCTGATTCTCTTTGTGGGTCCTATTTTCTGCTGTAGTAGCTTCTCCCTTCTGTAGATGGCTGCTCAATCCTTGGCATGTTCTATCTCTCACTAGTGCCATACTTCTTCGTTTTATTCTAGAGATACTTTTTCCAGGGACGCTACTGCTCTCTTTTTTCGAGTTGTAGACCAAAACACCCACTCTTTAGCAGATGAGCCCCGCAAGTTTGCCACTCTTTAGATAAGGTCCCAAAACCCCCTCTAAATTGAGGTATATTAAACACTTTTAAAAATCCTTATTTGGGCAGAAGTCACTTATCTGTGCACTCCTGATACGCTCTGTCGCTAAAACGCTGAGTCCACCCTTTTCCACCTTGGTGCGCTTTCCTCACAGTACAGACTCGTTTAGCTGAGGCTTTCCATGCACCCCCCTTCAGTCGCCCACATAACCAGTGAAGTTTGATTGCGCCCGCTATGTCCCCCAGATGCTGCATGCTTGCACTGCTACGTGCCAAGCTCCTTACGGCTCCCAGTGGTGAGCAGGCACAGTTGCAGCACGTTAAGCCCCGGGGGCTCAGTGCAGCACAAACCTGTCACCGGAGTGCTGCCCCCACCACCCTCCGCTCAGAAGCTCCTTTTGGAGTTCATTATGCTTGTGGAGCGGGGGCCAGCTGTGTCTTTTTAAAATAATCACTTCTTTCATGTGCTAGCTACCCCCTGCCAGTAAACTCTTCTGTAGTGGGTGGGCACGAGAGCGGCCGAGTCCGCGTTCCCAGCGTGCGCATCAGGAGGTAGAGCAAGTAACAGTGAGTCTAGATTTAATGTCATGCATTTAATGACCCAGGTGACTTACAATTTTTTTTAATGTTGCTGGGGGCCTGCTGCACTCCCTGCAGCCCTCACAACATTGAAAAAAATGTTTGGTGGTGCCACTGCCTCTTCTAGTTATAGGTATACCACCAGCAAGAACATTCTTGAAAATCCCCTAAGGGCATAATGGGGCATTCCTTGCTAGGAACATTGAATAATGAATGGTGTCTCTTCCGCTCATTTATTATTCATATTCCCCCCATTTGTTTGAGGGTGCCCATTGCCTACCTGGGGCAACCACCACAGTTTTGTGTGAGGGGTCGTGGGGAAGCAGCAGGGGCTCTGGGGCCCTGCTAATTTCCCTGCCAGCACCCTTACTGCTTACTTAAGACAGTTTAAATTTTTTCTTTCTCTTTTAATATTGGGGGAAGGGGGGTGAATTCCATTTAAAAGAAAGGTGGGTGTGGTGTCCACCTACCCGAGCCAATACTCACCCCAGGGAACCCATCCCCTGGGCCCTAAGATAGGTGTCCCAGTGTCTACCCAGGGCACCCACAACACACAACTTTGGGGTCCAAGGGGAACCCCAGGGCCCCTTTGGCCCTTTCAGCTTCCACTGCATGCACCCATCCTGGGTGCTGCAAGAGCCAGTTTTGCTCCTGCCTGATGAGAGTAAGTCTTTTTCTTTACTCCTGCCATGCAGGAGCAATCTCTTTTTCCCTGCTCGCAAGAGTGCAGACAGGGAAAGAATGTGTGCTTCCACATGGCGGAGCATTTCTGCAGATCCTGCCGGGTGGGAGCACACATTTCTTTCCCTGCCTACACTCTTTCGAGCAGGGACACAGTGTCCCGGGGGTAGGCTGCCAGAGACACAAATGAGTCGGCCCTGGAGATGAGGTCCCTGGGGCCTTTAAAGGCTCGGAGAAAGAGGTCACACACCCACCCCCTTAAATTTATGTATTGGCTCTGGGGGCCGAACCTCAAGTTTCAAGAGGGGAGCCGTGCACCTCATCATCTTTAAATTTGTAGCAGCCCTGGGGAATGGGTCTCCTAGGAACTCATTGAGGCTCTGGGATGAGGCTGCATTCCCCCATCCCCAAACTCGCCCAGCCCCTGGCCCGCCCCAGGGATTTATTTTTTTAAATCACAGGAGGCTGTGCTTTTTAAAATAATGTTACCGCTGATTCGTGGATACACCACGAATTTGCGGAAACATTTAAAAAAAGAATTTTGGGCCCCAGGGAGCTCCCGGGGACTTGGTAACCCTAATTTCATGGGAGCAGGGTACCCCTTAATTTCACAAAAACTACTGAGCGGATTTACATCAAATTACAAAAAGCACTTTATCCATACTAAGAGCTAGCTTTCTGCCAAATTTGGTGTAATTTCGTTCAGCTTTTTGGGCTGTAGCTGTCACTAAATTTCCTATGGGGAAAATGTGTTTTAAGACCCCCTTTTTTTCTTGGTTTCCACTTGATGAATTATCCCGAAACTTTCCAGGAAGGTGCCGAGGTGCATGAGACTTTTATTTGTTTGGGAAAGTCTTGTGAAGATTTGTGAAAAGGAGCCAACATTATAAGCAAACCAAAAAATGCTTTTCCTATGGAAACACAATCCTAACTATAACTACCACATGGCAACCGCCACTAGGTCATGTATATGTATAAATATATATACTCATTGTATAATGTGATGCTTTAATATAGGTTGATAGTGTGTTAATAATTAGTGAATATTTACTTAACTGTAGAAGTAATTCACACGTTTCTTTTTCACATCTGTCATCATCGTGGGCCTGTTTATCCCATAATAATGCTAAGAAATCACTGCAGCTTTAGGAGTTTGGTATGTGGTCCATGGTATGGTCTACAAGAGTGGTGCAGTAACCTTGTGAGATTTGCAAGTCCCATGATACTTTGTATGTCCCTGTCGTCATTATGTCTCCAGGACAATAAAATGGGTGTGTGCCTCTCTCCTATGGTCTGTGTTCGTATGAATGAGTGCAGGACATTCGTGCCAGCTTTAAATGGAATTAAGGAGAACATTCCAGAATCAAGGCGGTGAAGAAGTGGATACTGAGAATGCGGAACTGCTTTAGGAATCATTGTCTCTAGCCCTATTAAAAGACTCTCTGGTAAGGTTTTGGGAAAATCCACTGAACATTTAGAGACCGAAGGAAATGTTTGTGCTTACGCGGCAATACCTTTTCTTGTAAAATATTCAGAAATTAAGACAGTTAAGCTACTTAATTGTTTTTGGTAGTGTTTTTATGAGAACTCGTGCATGACTTTTGGAAACACTGCTTAAAATACAGACCCAGTGAATAAATCTTGAATAAGTTTGTATTGCACAATGCTGAAAGTATTCATATTTGTGGTGCATTAAAATCCTTAATATGCACAACTGTTTTTAAGGAAAAACCCCAAGGAGGGGAAAATTATCCAACTTCGAACAGTGAAGATAGCTCCTCAGTGAAAATCTATTGCTGGTAAAGTAATCTGTTTTGCTAATTTGGATATTTGATGATTGCCTTTCTAGGAACCATCCTTCCAATGGTCTCGCATTGTTCCAGATCTCCTCCTCTGTCATATTCTCCTGAAAACCCTTACCTAGTCTAGCCACTCTGGGAGGAATTACAATACAGATTGAGTCCATCAATGATCACCATCTTAAATGTTGCAAGTTTCTCTCATATTTACCTTTCTTGTATTTTCCCTGTTCACCATTAATTTTATTTCTGCAGTAAAGCTCATTCATATAATCTGCACTAGAAATAAAGCCTTTTAAAATATGCTTAGTGCGGATTTCTGGTTTGTATCCTTCATTTGGCCCTAGTCAGTTCTAGAGCTCACTAACAAATATAATCCTGCAGTCTCTGAAAGGAATCCTCAGTGCCGGCTCCTCCGTTAAGGCGGAAGAGCTCCACCCCACTGCTTTGTGAACAGTGAATAATGAACAAATAAAATGATAATAAAACATATTTTATTTAACTGTTCTATGCCTGGTATTCCGATCCTGGGCGGGCTGGGCCATCCTGATTGATGCTGGGAGGCTGGTAGGAGGAGTGGTACGTACTGCTAGAAGTGCGCATGTCTGCTTGGCCGGCTGTCTTAGGCCGGCCAAACACACATGCGCACTTGGGTTTCTCCAACCCAGCTGTATTGCACAGCCGGGTGGGGAAACAGCACTGACTCCCTGTGCCTGAGCGAGCGTCAGACCAGCCCGCTCAGGCCAATCCTCATACTGCTCTAAGGCTGGGTATAGTAGGAGTGCGCCGTCTGGATTGGATGAGGAGTTTGTGATGTGTCCCAAGGACTGCTGGGAGCAGAGGAGCACCGATGCACGAGAAGGACTGCAGAATCGGGTAAGACTTTTATTTATTTTTAACCCCCACGTTCCCCCATGCCCCCTCCACCCACGCCCCCTCCACCCACACACCACTTTTTATTTGTATCGGCAGCCACTGTAAATCTTCATTATCCAATATGCATTATCTCCACTTTAGTCATGAAGACGAGTGGGCCACAGCCTGTCTGTCGTTCCTGCTCATGTTGGCACGGTGGTTCATATCTGTGCTTGTGAGGGGGCAGCGAAAGCCTATCTGGGCCGTATTTACAAAGGGACATATGGTGAAAGCGATTGATCATGCAGCATGTGACATGCATCAAAATATTTTCATGTACATTTCTACTTTATCATTGTATGAAACACATCGGATTCTGGAAAACCACCATCATGATTATTTTTTACCACAATAGTAGTGCTCACAACTTATCAGGTTGCCTTTGCTCATAGAATCTTTCCCGTTAGGCTTTTAAATGCCACAGTCCTCTGGGAAGATGCATGAGCCTGATTTATTTATTTTTTTAACGAGAAAATACTTTTAAATGACCTTGTAGATGTTTGTAAACTGGTGTCCAAGCAAGGACCTGATCAACCCTCCATGCAGGTCTTATTGGCAGCAGGCTCCAGGCATGAAAACCTTACTTCACCCCTGCCTGTCATGATATCTGTCAAGCCAATTCAAGGAAAAAACAGACTAGTTTAAAACACTCAAAGATATTAGTTTGCATTTATAATGTGGACGTTGCAGAATCCCTCCTAGAAATATTGTGGTAAATATTTCATTACCGGTACTATTTTTTATGCGGTAAAGTCTAGTAAGAATAACTCAGTAAATATAAGAGGCAGAATCCGTGGTATTAGAGGTTCTAAAAGGCTTTATTCCTTTACAAAGGAAATACAATTCGAATTGCAGGCTTCAAATTCCATCACCACGAAAGTTCAGGAAGGAAGGGCATACATTATTGACAGGTAATGGTATTTATATGGAAAGCATTACGTTTAAGACAGATGCAAGAGGCGTAACAGCTGATAATACAGATAAAATAGGCATACGTAACTAAAAAAAGGCGGACATATAGGCGTAATTTATAAAACGTCATTATACATGATGTCACAAGTGGGTGGATCCATAAGAGAATCCTGCAATGTCAGCAGAAATATTTGGCAGAGATGCGCGCGCAGCCGCATGACGTGTGGAAATATGGATTTTTCTGGTCAGTTATGTCCCCTATCTTGGACCCCAACGGTTCTATGTGCATGTCACAAGTACATGTATGTTCCCTCCAGTTCCAGTTATGAAGACGCAAATACATGTGCGTCCACCGTCAACATGTCCTCTGTCAGATCCGCCATGAATAGGCCGGATATTCCATTCCTAAGTACGAAAGGCCACCGGCTTTATATGGTTCACTTATGCCATTTTACAGTCCAGGCAAGTAGGCCCTGATTCTGTCATCAAACTCTTCTTGCTTTCTGCCTCTGAAAGCTCCAGTTCGAGCCTGCATCTGTGACCATGAACTTTGTCTCATTCTCTGCGCGGCTCACGAAGCCTGACATCAGCCTATTCTCTGCCAAGAACTGTATTTCACCTTCGAATTATCTGCTTCCCCCTCAGCCGATGCATTCCTGCCTAGTAGTTTAAGTAAACATTCTTCCAGTTACCAAGCAAAAGGCCCGGCTTCTCTGTCCTCATGCAAGTAATTCATAGTCCTGTTACCATGGAATATTTCTACCCCCTCGCATTTAGTGTAGACACTTAGACGCTTGTACACGCACACACAGTCAGTATAGAACAGATTCTGTCCGAGAGTCCTTCTTTTATGGATAACATAGTTCTTTAAACATAGGATGTTAGATATGATTTGGGACTAGGTTGACTTGACCCCCCAGACTTCTTGTCTCCACATGTAGAGCTAAATGTCAAGTCCCCTTCACCCCCTAGTTACACGTCAATTACACGTCATGCTGCTGCGCGCGCATCTATGCCAAGTATTATCTTATAGATCCACCTATAGGTGACATCATAACCAATTATGTTCCTTTTTACGCCTTATTACACCCATTTTTCGGTTACGCAGACAAATCGTCATTTTTCCTTATCAATTGTTACGCCTACTGTATTCGCTTCATTGTAATGTATGATCTATAAAAGTCATTTCATGTCAATAATGTATGTACTTCACTTCCTGAACCCCCGTGGTGATGGAACTTGGAGCAACCGATTATAATCGATTATTGGAATAAAGCCCATTCCGAACCTCTAATACCACGGATTCTGCCTCTCATTTTACTGAGCTATTTTATTATGTTTCTGTATCAAATTCAGTCCAGGTAAAGGAAAATTATTTACCACATGAATGGCGCCCGAATAGGGACACTTTCTCATCTCACGCGCCGGCGGTGAGTTGCAGGCCCGGTCTCCTGCCACAGCTGGACGGACAATAACGCGTACCAGCAGGATTTCCTGTATCTCCCTCCGGTCAAGCGGGGCGACTGAGGCTGCGATCAACACCCAGACGAGGCGGTGAGAAGTGCGAAGTATCCCGACCAGAGCCTAGCTGAGAGAGCAAGATCCGAGGTATACAGAGACCCACCAGTTCGAAGTCAAGCCCAGTGTCCGACGAGTCGAGTCGAGTCCAGTCCGGTTCAAGTTCAAGTTACCGAGGCCTTCCGTTTCCGAAGCTACCCGGTGAGTACCATTGCTGGGGAGGCATTTCTGACGTGCACATAGGTTGTGCCGGTCAAGACGGGTTTGGGTACACAAATCCGGTCTGCACTGTTTTAGCAGTGTATCTGTACTGTTTAGCAGTATATCAAGTATTCCGAAGTATCTAGTTATTGTCAAGAATTAAGCTTGGTGATTAGTTATGCAGACAATCATCATTGTTGTTTCAGTTAAAGGTTTAATGTTTAATGTTTAATGTGTTTTAAATACGTCCTGCATATTGTGGTATGAATGACTGTTCATTATCGTGTTTATTGTATTAAGTCTGTTCAAAATCAAGTATCAGGTCAGTTGGTCAAAATCAAGTATAAGGTCAGTTCTCAATATGCCGCTCTTTTCGAAATTAAGACAGATCACTACTAGAAAAGGGGTTCTCGAAGAAGCCGTTCCTATTCCTCCTAGGGACACTCCAGGGCACTTTATGTATCACAAACATGGCTTAGACGCTATATTATTTCTTGATTTATGGGTAGACTACACCAAGGGATTACCAGAAAGCCAGAGGTGGCCCACAGCGGGAACCTGGGATGCAGAGTGCATCATGAAAGTTGAGGAAGAGTTATGGAAAAGGAAGGTCAGACAGTCACAGAAAGACGCCGTTGAGTTATGGCGTAAAGAATCTCATAGACGCACAGAAAAAGCACGTAGACAGGAAGAAAAGAATAAAGAAAGTTCAAATAAAGTTCGAGAAAATCTATTAATTGAGGAAGGCATCCGAGTGAAATCAGAACAAGTAGACAGACAAAGAAACGCCCTTATGAATGGTATGTATCCCCTTCTGGCCGAAGGATTACCTAAGGCTACTCCAGAAATACCGAAAGACTTGCCACCCCCATTGTTCCCAATAAAGGTACATCCTAAGGGGCATCCTAGAACCGCAGAAGATGTTTTTCTTTCCTCATATTTAGATGACGCAGCTCCCGAGTATGCAAATTCCGCCCCACATAGACCGCATATCAGGGAGGTTCAACGCCAAGATCCAGTGCCCGTATCCCTACAGCAACAAATCGAGTCACAAGTTCCGGCAAGCACATCTGTTTCTGCATCCGCTCCTACAGCTACTTCTATAGCTGTGTCCACACCTGTAGTTGCTGTGTCACGTTCGACGAATCCTTTCACGCCCGACACCCCAGATGGGGCTACGGGAGGTGCTAGCAACATTTTTTCTACGCCACCCAGAATAAATAAACTTACTTTTCAAGAGTCAGCACATTCACGTACACCGAAACTCATAAGTGCCCGTACGCTGAAAGAACTTCTTATAGATTGCAGATATGACCCTGTGCCCGGTAAAGAGGACGAAATGACCCTGGCATCATTGCGTATCATACGAGCCGCAGTGTATTTAGGAAAGTTACCAGGAATGACTGCGCATCTAGATAAAATATATCATTTTGTCCAAACAGGGCGAGATCCAGAATGTATTAACAGAGCTATGGAATACCAGAAAGTAGAGATACAGGGGGAACTGTTACGTTTCCTCATAAACTGTGTGATCAGAAATCAAGACCGACCGGGGGTAGACCCGGAAGCAATGCAAATTCTTACAAGATGGAGTCAGAATATATCAGAAGGGAGACATGATAAACAGAATTGTATAATAGCCATGTGCCGAAAGATCCGTAAAGAAATAGAACGCCTACACGAAGAGAGATTAGAGGTAGACGAGTTCGAGCAAAGCGAGGAAGAAGGGTCAGGACTGCCCACAGGACAGTCGGACACCATAGCCTATGTAGGTAGAGGAAGATCTTGTAATAGTAATAGATGTCTTACTGACTCGATACGTCCGATATGTCCAGATAATAACAGGAATTTCCAAATACCTATAATTAATATAAGGTCAAACGAGCATTCGTTCCAAACCGCCGACAAACTACTCCAAGAACGAAGGGGTTATCATTTTCTCGATTCTATGGATGAACAAGATTTAGCCAGGGCAGCTGTCCATTGGGTGGACAGTGCCGGAAAATATAGTGATGATACAGTAGCACGCACATTTTTGAATCTCACCCCAGACGAACAGAGGTTAGCTGGGATTTATATGATTCAACAACTCATTATACTATATCGGAGTCAGCATTCGGACCCTGGTCCCTTACCTGACATATTGACCGAATTGCTTATTAATAAATGGAGAGGTTCAGGTACTAAATTAATTAAAGAAATTCTAGAATCAAGAAAGCAGTATATTCTTTTTGTATGTTCAGACCGTGTCTCATTGCCCATCAAGGAAAGAACCACGTATTACATGGATAGACAGAATCCCTTACGAGAAGTGCACCCAATAAAGGGCGAGGACAACGAGTTCAAACGCGTATTTGTATATACGCCCATATCAAAAATAGAATTGTTACAAATGAAAAAAGTGGTACCCAGTCATGACAAAAATCCAGCGGGTTTTCACCGAGAAATTAAGGACATGTTACTCATGGGAGAGTATACCTATCCCGACATTATGACAATATTAAAGGTATTAATGCCTGCTGGTATTTATGAGAAACTCAAGGAAAAAGAGTGGGAGGTAGGAGACCAAAAGATAGAATGGTCAGTGTTAGAAGCAGAAGAAAAGGCCCGAACTGCAGGAGCAGGACTTGGGGATAAAACTAAGGCATTACCAGGTTTATTAGTACAGGTACTGCCACGTTTATTAACTACGAAAAAGGAAGATTGGGGTACAATTTCAGCCTGTAAACAGAAGCAAGATGAAGACACTAGTGATTACTATGCCCGATTTGAAAAATGTTTTGGTATAAATAGTGGCATAAAAGCAAGTAGCGAATCATACCCACATCTGTTTGTAACAAAATTAGTAGAAAATGCCCTGCCCCCAGTAAAGAATAGAGTATCAAAATTCGAGAGTACCTGGCAAGGTAACACTCCATCACAAATGTTACAAATGTTACAGTACCATCACAATAGAATTAGAGAGGAACAAGAACATGAACACAGACGCATGAAAGACACGAAAATGAAAATGCTAGTTTCCCAGACAGTTCCAGCTGAAGGACATAAAAAGGGTATGACACATTCCGATTCAGCAGGACCTGTAAAAGGGACATGCAATTATTGTAAAAAGCCAGGTCATTACGTACACGATTGTCCAGTTTTAAAACATAATATCGCCATAGGTAAAACACAAGAAAGATCACGGCCACTTAGACAAGATCAGAATGAACAAGGAGCTCCGCAGCATGCCCAGGCCATGCCAGCCGCACAACAGCCAGTACAGTTTCTGCCAGCTGCACCACCGTTGCCTGTTGCTGCCACACAGACAACAACACGACAAATGTATCAGACCGCACAGTATGAATATCCTGAGTATCAGCGTTACGCATGAACTAGCCTAGAGAGGGAAGTTGACTTACCCCTTATTGAAATCCCAGTAGATCAAGAAGGACCTTATGTACATAGTGAATTATTAGGCCAAGATAGAAAATTTCTACTCGATACAGGGGCAAGTCGAACGACCATAAAACGTAGTGAAGTTCCAGGGGCACCCCTCTCAGGCTCACAGAATATTTCCCTTGGTTTTTCAGGAAAACCTATTGTTAATGAAGTGTCACAACCTCTGCCACTTACGATAGGACCTCTGACCCGAACTACAGATTTATTGCTTACTAAATCATGTCCAGAAAACTTGCTAGGAATAAAAACGTTGAAAGCTCTAGGAGCCATAATATGTTGTTCTCCGGAAGGAGTAAGGTTGTTTTTACGTGATTTTAAAGGTCACTATGTGTCTAGAGACATGGATCCCCGACTACAGACATTACCTACACATCTATGGGCACAAGGCCCTACTGATGTTGGACGCATGAATATTACACCATATCGAGTCACATTAAAGGCAGGAGTGGTGCTACCACGAATGCGACAATACAAGTTACCACCAGATGCTGTAGTGGCTTTACTGCAAATCATTGACGAGCTCATTGCCCAAGGAGTAGTTGTAGAAACCGACTCCAATGTATGTAATTCACCGATAATTCCGATTCTTAAACGAACAGATCCAAAGGCCCCGCCAGTCTATCGATTGGTTATTGATCTGCGCGAGTTAAACAAATGCATTGTGCCACAATTCCCTGTGGTCCCAGATATCTCGTCATTACTGACAGCCATTGATTCCGAAGCAACATTCTTTACTGTAATTGATCTCAAGAATGCTTTTTTCAGCGTCCCAATAGATCCGGAAAGCCAATATTTGTTCGGATTTAGTTTAAATGGACGTAGCTTTAAATTCTCACGCGCACCTCAAGGATTTACAGAAAGCCCCAGCATCTATAGCCAAGCACTGAAACGAGAACTAGATAGTATCCACATGCCAGTTAACACTGCTCTGCTCCAATACGTCGATGATCTGCTGATCACCGCCCGAAGCGAACCTGAATGTGAAAAAGCATCACTGACAGTTTTAAAATTTCTAGCCGAAAAGGGGCACAAGGTGTCCCCTTCTAAGCTGCAATTCTGTGTCCAGCGAGTTGTTTATCTTGGACACTCGCTGTCCAAGGAGGGAAGGCAGCTTACACCGGACCGCATTCAGTTAATAGCTAACATGCCAATGCCCAAGACACAAAAGGAAGTACGGGCTTTCATAGGCCTCACTTCATACTGTAGACAGTGGATCCCTCAGTATGCATTTCTAGCAAAACCACTCATTCAGTTGACAACACAGGAGGCAGCCACATCGACTGTTCTCCCTTGGACTCAGGAACATACACAAGCTTTTGAAAGCCTAAAGAAAGCTTTATGTCAAGCACCTGTTTTAGCAACGCCATGTTACAGAAAACAGTTTACACTCTTTGTTACAGAACGCGAAGGTACTGCCTTGTCAGTACTCACACAGGAACAAGCAGGAGCACACAAACCATGTGCTTATTTTTCTAGTACATTAGATCCCGTAGCTCAGGCTTTGCCTGCATGCCTGAAATCAGTAGCAGCGACAGCTTTAGCAATCAGACAAAGCGATGCCATAGTGTTAGGACATCCATTGACAGTTCAAGTACCACACGCAGTAGAGGTCCTTGTAAATAGAACGCAAACACAACACTTGACTATAGCGCGACTTACAGGGTATGAACTTACATTGTTTCAGCCACATATAGAAATCAGACGCTGTAACACATTGAATCCTGCCACACTTTTGCCAGTAACCGGAACAGACCCACTAGCTCATGACTGTATTGAAGTTATTACAATAACGACAAAACCCAGACAAGACTTAACCGATGTCCCATTGTCAGATCCAGACCTGACGTTGTATGTAGATGGTTCATGTATGAGAACAAGTACAGGAGAGTTAGTGGCCGCTTACGCAGTCACAACAGATACTGAAGTCATTGAAACTAATCGTATAAATACTTTGTCAGCTCAAGCCGCAGAGCTCATCGCTCTGACACAAGCCTGTATTCAAGCCACGAATAAAAAAGTCAACATATACACTGATTCACGTTATGCATTCGGAGTTGTACATGACTTCGGCGTGCTGTGGCGAGAGAGAGGTTATTTAACTTCCCACGGTGCCCACATTCAGCACGGACCCCTCATTCATGCTTTATTAGATGCAATACATCGACCCACTGCAATATCAATTATGAAATGTAAGGCCCATACGAAGGTTACTGATATCATTTCCCAAGGCAATGATCTAGCCGACAGAACAGCTAAACAGACTGCTCAAACTCAAACCCCCGACATGACAAAGACAATAGTCCCGATGCCGACACATTGTATGACAGTTAAAGATCCTACTCTTGACGTAATTGACATACAGACACATGCTACACAAGACGAAATAAAGAAATGGACTGAATTAGGAGGGATCCAAACGGACCAGGGATGGATGATGAAGGAAAAGTCTGTGTGGTTCCTTCCTGATTCAATGGTCCAAGTTATAATTAACACTACACATAGTCCAGCACATCTCGGAGAAAAAGCTATGCTAGACAGCATTCAACACATTTGGTTCAATAAACATTTACGAGCAGCAGCAAAGCAAAAAGTCCGTACCTGTATGATCTGTTGTCAGTTTAACCCAGGAAAAAGCGTTCCCGTAGAACAGGGTGGATTTCATCCTCCTGATCACCCTTTTGAAGTGCTCCAGATGGATTATATCCAGATGGAACGATGTCGAGGATTCAAATACGTTCTCTTAGTCGTCTGCGCTCTGTCCCGTTGGACGGAGGCATACCCGGTTTCAGATTACACTGCCCCGACTACTGCCAAACAGTTGGTTCGAGAATTCTTCCCACGATACGGTTTACCACGTGTTGTCTACTCAGATAACGGCCAGCCGTTCTCATCCGAATTAATGAAACATGTTTCACTTCTGTTAGGATATCAGTGGAAATTCCACTGTGTCCGACACCCCGAGGCAGCAGGTCTCGTAGAAAGACATAACCAGATACTGAAAATCAGATTGTCCAAAATATGCAGAGAGAAAGGTGTCGACTGGGTAGTAGCGTTACCAGTTGCACTTTTTTACATGAGAATGGTAGCACACTCTCGAACAGGGCTATCCCCGTATGAGGTGATCTTCGGCAGACCACCAAATATGTGGGGGACGCCTATACCACGCAAAATAACTGATATTGACTGTAATATGCTGACAGATTACTTGGCTTCCTTGATGTCTGCACTACAATCTTGTCGTTCACAGGTAGCTGCAGCATTTCCCGACAACACTGAGGTGAAACCCCATGACGTAGTTCCGGGTGATATCGTATTTGTGAGAAATTTCGACCGAAAGACTCAGCTGGAGCCCAGGTGGAAGACACCCAAGTTGGTTCTGCTAACCACAAGGACAGCCGTGAAGATCGAGGGCCGCAAGGACTGGATTCATTCAAGTCATATCAAGAAATTTCATGGACAATCCTCGGATATAGACATTGTGCCCTGCACTCCCTCACAGACTGATTCAAAACTTCCTTTGGTTGAAAAAACTGAAAACGAACTCTATAAAGTTAAATTGAGGCCTAGAACGTCAGGCGATTTGATTGTTTAAGTCCTCTCCTAGGTGAAGCGGTTGAATCTGTCTCTGACATGTATCCTCTAGACCTGAATCATGGACAGTCGCGAAAAATGATGAAACGACAGGCGTATTGTAAATCACTGCGTAGCCACTGTATAGTGACATTATTAATTTTGTTTTTCTTGAGTCTTTTAATAATTACTGCAAGCATATTGTTGCACATATATTACCCTATTTCTAGACATGTTTATAATGTTACTGCTGAACATTCTTTTAGTGACTTACCTCCGCATGAATTATCTTATAGACTTGCGCTGCGCAATAACACTTTCATTAGTATGTTACATCATTCCCATCAGACCAGTAATGCCACTAATTGTTGGGTGTGTGGTCGGCTCCCTCCCTATCAGAATTATGAAGGAGTCCTGCCATTCTTTCCACACCCATTTACACATAACGGCTCCTGTGGAGCATGGTTTAGTTTAATCAATTCCATAGACTCAGACACAGCTGTTTACCAAGGTCAGTGGGTATGGGGAAATCTGAACCTAGTTTTACTCAAGGTCTGCTACCCTGACAAGGAGGGTCGCCCCAAAAGAACAGGAACTAATCTAGAAAATGAAGTATATGGATTAGGTAATTTTACACCTAATCCCATGATTCTAAATGTCATATCCGAAGTTGAACTAGTCTTACCCACCATGTCAGTATTCCCAGCAAAAGGGGAATTATGTGTAAGAAAGGTTGGTTCCATACATATGGGCCATAGTAAATGCACTACTATAGTAAAATTCAGTGATCAAGGCAAATCTTCATTTAGAGCTTATCACCACTCCTACTTTATATGTGGTCAGACTGCATATATGCGTCTACCTCTAGATTGGGATGGTACCTGCTACATTGCATTCCTTTTGCCACCTGTTTTTCTAGCTCCTCCGGATTATTACAGAAATATTCATTTAGTACACAACAGAGAGCGGAGAGATCTCCCAATTGTCGATTACACTGAAACAGCATGGGAAAAATACACAGATTTCAATAAAGGCATCTTTCCCTATATAGGTACTGTTACTAATAGTAAACTGATACGTAGATTAACTAGAACCCTTGAAGCAGTAGTGAATGAAACTATTTCCGCCCTAGGCAATTTAACAGAAGAGCAGTCTGCTATGCGGATTGTTGTGCTTCAAAATCGTCTTGTCCTTGACGTCATCCTGGCTGATAGGGGCGGAGCTTGTAGGGTCATCGGATCAAGCTGCTGCGTATTCATACCAGAAAATTCGCCATCAGTATATAAAGCCATAACTCGCCTTCATAAGATTGTAAACCAGATACACCAGAACCCAGGCACTTGGACTTGGTCCAGTTGGTTTTGGAGTGTGATATCAGCCTGGGGATGGAGAGTTCTATCCTTCCTAGGTATTGGCCTTCTCATACTATTCAGTTGCTGTCTATGTCTACAATGTGGACCAGCGATCTGTGGTCTGTGTGCCACATCGTGTATTCCACCACCAAGATTTCATTCATCACGGAAGAAGAAAGAAGAACAAATGATGTTATATGAACAGATCAATGGATTAATGAAGATTGATATCTCTTAACGGGCAAGTAGGGGACAAGGAGGGAATGTGGAAATATGGATTTTTCTGGTCAGTTATGTCCCCTATCTTGGACCCCAACGGTTCTATGTGCATGTCACAAGTACATGTATGTTCCCTCCAGTTCCAGTTATGAAGACGCAAATACATGTGCGTCCACCGTCAACATGTCCTCTGTCAGATCCGCCATGAATAGGCCGGATATTCCATTCCTAAGTACGAAAGGCCACCGGCTTTATATGGTTCACTTATGCCATTTTACAGTCCAGGCAAGTAGGCCCTGATTCTGTCATCAAACTCTTCTTGCTTTCTGCCTCTGAAAGCTCCAGTTCGAGCCTGCATCTGTGACCATGAACTTTGTCTCATTCTCTGCGCGGCTCACGAAGCCTGACATCAGCCTATTCTCTGCCAAGAACTGTATTTCACCTTCGAATTATCTGCTTCCCCCTCAGCCGATGCATTCCTGCCTAGTAGTTTAAGTAAACATTCTTCCAGTTACCAAGCAAAAGGCCCGGCTTCTCTGTCCTCATGCAAGTAATTCATAGTCCTGTTACCATGGAATATTTCTACCCCCTCGCATTTAGTGTAGACACTTAGACGCTTGTACACGCACACACAGTCAGTATAGAACAGATTCTGTCCGAGAGTCCTTCTTTTATGGATAACATAGTTCTTTAAACATAGGATGTTAGATATGATTTGGGACTAGGTTGACTTGACCCCCCAGACTTCTTGTCTCCACATGTAGAGCTAAATGTCAAGTCCCCTTCACCCCCTAGTTACACGTCAATTACACGTCATGCTGCTGCGCGCGCATCTATGCCAAGTATTATCTTATAGATCCACCTATAGGTGACATCATAACCAATTATGTTCCTTTTTACGCCTTATTACACCCATTTTTCGGTTACGCAGACAAATCGTCATTTTTCCTTATCAATTGTTACGCCTACTGTATTCGCTTCATTGTAATGTATGATCTATAAAAGTCATTTCATGTCAATAATGTATGTACTTCACTTCCTGAACCCCCGTGGTGATGGAACTTGGAGCAACCGATTATAATCGATTATTGGAATAAAGCCCATTCCGAACCTCTAATACCACGGATTCTGCCTCTCATTTTACTGAGCTATTTTATTATGTTTCTGTATCAAATTCAGTCCAGGTAAAGGAAAATTATTTACCACAGACGTGTGATTGACGTGCAACTAGAGGGTGAAGGGGACTTGACATTTAGCTCTACATGTGGAGACAGAAGTCTGGGGGGTCATGTCAACCTAATCCCAAATCATATCTAATATCCTATGTTTAAAGAACTGTGTTATCCAAAAGGAAAGGTCTCTAGGATAGAATCTATTCTATATTGACTGTTAGTGCGTGTACGAGCGTCTAAGTGTCTACATGAAATGCGAGGGGGCAGGAATCTTCCATGGTAACAGGGGCTATGAATTTCTTGCATGAGGACAGTGAGGCCTGGCCCTTAGCACGGTAGCTGGAAGAATGTTTACCTAAACTACTAGACAGGAATGCATCGGATGAGGAGCGGAGCAGATAATCTTGAAGGTGAAATACAGTTTTTGGCAGGCAACAGGCTGGATCAGGCACCGTTAACCGCGCAGGGAGTAGGACAAAGTTCATGGATACAGATGCAGGCTCAGACTGGAGCTTTCAGAGGCAGAAGGCAGGAAAAGGCTTGATGACAGAATTCTGGGCCTACTCGCCTGAATCTGTAAAATGTGGAAAGTGAACCACATAAAGTCGGTGGCCTTTCATACTTAGGAATGGAATATCTGACCCATTCATGGCGGATCTGAAAGAGGACATGTTGACGGTGGACGCACATGTATTTGCGTCTTCAAAACTGGAACTGGAGGGAACATACATGTACTTATAGCATGCACATGGAGCCGTTGGGATCTACGATAGGGGACATAACTGATCACAAAATTCATATTTCCTCAATATACTGGGGAGAAAAAGTTCCAATTTACTTGTAGGAAACATCTATTTTAACAATTGTTCCTCCATAACTGAACCCCATTCTAGTAACCTATGCACTGGTGGGGGGGGGTGTTCTGGGGTGGAGAATGTGTATAAACCTATTGCCAAATCAAGCGTAGGAGTCCATGACACAGCAGGGAAGTGATAGAGCTATCAAACAATGGCTGAATTATGGCCTTAATGACATGCTCACTAGTGGTGTGGGTGTTTTACCACTGTGGAAAAGAAAACTCGATTAGTGTCATAAATTGGGTCGCTACCTCTTCAGAGTCCTCTGCCCTACACAGAGCATCATCAAAAATCAATTGTAATTTCTGTTGTAAATTATGAACTTCACTGACTGTTATACAGCCATCTCTTTCAGAGTTCTCTCTACGGTTTGTGGATGAGTGGCGATACTCATGTGAGTCTCTTGCCCCACTCATGATACAAAAATCCAGGCAAAGGACATTATTGATACAGGACAGAGGTGCAATCGCCAGCAACCACGTAACTCCATCAGCATAAGCTTGAAACTAGTTACCGGCAAGACTGTGTCATGATCTGCAGCCCACTCCAACCTTTGTATGTCAGGTGGGCAAAGAGACCTGCTCCTCCACACTTTTATGGATGCTCAAGTCTTCTATTGCAGAGAAGGTCAGCGGTACATGCAGACTGTGGGTGTCTCTTAGAGTGAGGCTTATCGGCCGCGATGCTTGCAGTGCATGCCCTGGGTGCAATGGGACTCTCATGAGGCTTGCGGTGGCAGTGGCCATCTTAAATTCCTAGCGCATACGTTCTTCATGTTCCACAGCATTCCTTGCTGGGAAATCCAGATACCTCGTTGCTGCAGCTGGAAAGTTGTTGCGAGGCGATTGGAGCTCGCCCATCTTGTGTCTAGTGTTAGACTACTGGATAGGCAGAAGTATTCTGGCTTCATGCTAGACTTTGATATGCAAGTGAGTCCTGGAGACATCCTTTCCAAGCATTACAATCTCTATAGAACTTACTTGTTCATTGCACTTTTGAGTCACATACAGTATTAAGCTAATCAACATGTTGCATTAAGAATCATTCATATCACTTAGCTTGATTTACAAATCACTGTAGCTCCTAATCTCATACAACTCCAACTAAAATTAGACCTTCTACAGAGATTGTTGCAAGATATCGGTGCTTCTGGAGTGCAGGTTGATGCCATCTGTAAGAACAGATGGTATCCAATGTCTTGTGCCATTCCTCTTTCCCCAGGTCTACTGCTGACCGACATAAGTATACTTTGCATGGTTGTCAGTGGAGTCAGGGAAGTGTGATTATTAGCATTGCTCCTGTTGGATCTGGATTCCCAGGTTGGTACAAACCTGACAGACTATTCATATTAGAGCATGAAAACTGTCATACCTAGTCCTCCCGTGACCTCCGAAGAGAAAAACAAAGCTCTCAAACTCTGGAACGCCTATGGTGCCTCTCCTTTGATGCTGAAGCATCCTATAGAGCTGCAACAAAGACCTATCAACTATTGGTCCACCCAGTTTGTGCTAGCGATCATGCCAGTAAATGGAAACCACTGGTAATTCCTCTTGAGATATTTACCACTGCTAAAGATCTTCAACACCCTCCAGCATGCAAAACATCCATCGAGCCTTTCTCAGAAGCTGTGCTTCAAACTCTCGACCTTATTCTGCAATAAAATGACTACCATCCAAGCATACTTAAACCCGAAGTCAGTCTCCGTTCACGGCTCGGAGTCATTGGCCACTGAGAGCCTAATGGGGACATTTCTCTTTCCACCTTTGAGCACCTCTGTTCTGAGGAGGCCCAGAATGCTCTTTGATCCAACAAATCAGGCTGTCCTTTTTCTGGGCCACACCCCCACATCATGGCACTTGCCTCTGACATTCTGTGTCCCATGTTAACTAACCTTTGCAATTTGTGTGTTAGCAGCATTTATGTTTTAGATTCTTGGCAAAATGCCTATTTTATAGCCCTACTAAAAAATCAAATTCGGACCCTACCATCTTCAATAACTAACACGCAATCTCCCTGCTTCCCCTACCTGATAAGATCTTCGAAAATACTGTAATTTCTCAGCCGCCTGACTACCTTGAAAACAATCTATTGTTGTACCATCACAATTGACTTTCCATCCGCTAGGTAGTATTGAGATAGCCTTGGTATGGGTGATGGACGGCCCCAGAATAGTGCTAAACAAGGGAAACTTAAAAATGATCTTAGGTGCCTGGGCTCTTTTCTTTCTGCCATAATTCAGTATGTTTCCATTCCTCCTTTCAAACCTTTTGCAGCCTCTGTGACCTGATGCCCTTTCCATCTTCTAAATCTTATGTTTTCTAATGTCTACATATTCCCTCTAGCTTTCCTCATACAATCCTTTGGCTATGAGGTTGTCTCTTACCCCAACACACCTAGATTATCATTTCTATGTCTAACAATTTGGATCTGATGCAGTCTAACTTTTGTTCTTGCACGAGTCTGGTTGCCTCTTGAATGAGAACCAACTGCCTCAAGCCCAACAGTGAAAAGATTGAGATTCACTTTGATCTCCACCTACCGCTACAATACGGTTAAAAACCTTGGCATCCTCTTTGATTTCAATATCTCTTTCGTGTAACAATTTTGCCAGGTTTCCAAGACCTGCTTTTGACACCTCTCAGTGCTTAGAAAATCCTTCCACTTTGATTTGAATTTTTATTTATAAAGCGCAGCGAATGCCATGGCGTCTTGGCGCTAACTGTGATACATAGGTAATTCGGGGCACCTGACGCTGGGTGTTTTAGTTTTTGGCAAATAGCCAAGTTTTTAATTCTTTCCTAAACCTCATCTGATTTGATTGGCAGCGCAAAGTAGATGGCATCTGGTTCCATTGTTTTGCCGCACAAAAAGACAGTGTGCGGCCCCCCATCTTACCTTGCGTATTTTTAGAACACAAACAAGGCCCTTCGTAGAGGATCCAAGAGTTCTTACTGGAAGATACCTAGTAAAAAGTTTCCGCACCTCCCCAGAAATGCCTCCATGGAGGGCCTTATGCACTAAGCAGAGAGCTTTAAAATTGGCTCTTTGATGGACAGTGCTCTAATGGCCTCTGAGGTGGGGCGACCCTTGGGAATATTCATGAGTAATCTAGCCGCCGCATTTTGCAGTGATTGTTGCTTCCTCTCCTGTGCTTTATCAATTCCCATAAAGAGAGCGTTGCAGTAATCCAATTTAGATAAGAACAGTGCAACTACAACTGTCTTTTGAAGTTCAGGTGCAATGAATGGGAATATTTTCCTCAATGTTTTTAGGAGGCAAAGGCAGGAGGAAGTTAGTTGGTTGACATGGGCGGATAGATTAATCTGTTCATCTAGGGCCACCCCTACATTTTTAACTCTAGTAACAGGGGTAGGACAAGCGCCCACCTCTGTGGGCCACCAGTTGGTGTTTCATAGCGGTGGTCCTTTACCGCATTCTAGGACCTCGGTTTTATCCGTGTTTATTTTCCAAAAATTTGAGCTCATCCAGCACATGATATCTTTCAAACATGCATGAAAGCCAATGGCTACTGTATCTGAAGATTTGGCGACTGAGATGGTGAGCTGTGAGTCATCGGCGTACATAATCAGTGAGAACCCATGTTTCCTGACTAAGTTGGCCAATGAGGACACACATATGTTGAAGAGGGTTGGTGACAAATCAGATCCTTGCGGAACACCACATGGGAGTTGGAAGGTTCCAGTGTATTCTCCCAATGTATATTTTGTTCTCTGGTTTCTAAGAAGGAGGAGAGGAGATTTAGTGCAGTGTCCTCCACCCCTATCTCTCTCAGCCGCTGCACCAACACCTTATGATTTACGGTGTCAAACGCCGCCGAGAGATCAAATAAGACCAGAATTGCTCTGCCACCTCCGTCCACTATCCTCCGAATCCCCTCGGTGGCCAGCACAAATGCTGTTTCTGTTGAATGACAAGGCCTAAAGCCATGTTGTGTGCGGTCTAACAGAAGGTCATCTTCTAGGTAGTGAATTACCTTCTCACTGTTCAACCGACAAAACCATAGGGCACTCTAATAACCTCTTTGTGACAATGGCATTTTTCTGGGTATGCCTGAAATATTTGCTTCTCGGGTACAAATTATTCAAAACTCTGCTACAAGGCTTATCCTCAATATCTTCTGCACATCATCTGTCCCTGCACCTCCCAATAATTTGCACTGTCTTCCCATCAGAAAGTGCTGTCAAATCAAAGCCTTGTATCATTCTTATAGAGCTGTTTACAGACCGTATCTATCTTGGAAAGAAATGTAGGATCTGTCTTCTACCAACATGCTGCACTTAGCCTCTTCCCAATTGATTGTGGTTCCTGCCATCAAAAAGACCCGGATCAGTGGCTGTCTTCTTTTACCTCTCTCCTCAGCTTTGGAACAGCTTACTGCTTGTACTTAAAAGCGCCCCTGACTCCAGCTAATCTTCTAAAACAAATAAAATAAACACCTGGCTGTTCTCTTGAATTCTGTTTTCCCTGAGTCTTGTTGATTTCTTCCTCCTCTAGTGCCTGGACACCCTTTGGGTTATTTGCCCCCTTCATCAATTCTTAACATAAAACCCTTCAAAACTACTCTGCAATTGAGTTTCCCCCAAAAGGACGCCTGGAATCTGTAGGTTTCTTCTCTGAATTTTTCCTCAAGTGATATCTACCCAGTATTTATTTTCTACATTTTCTACATCCCCGGAAACGTTTTGGAACTCCTTTTTTTGTGTCACATTATTTTGTTAAGGAACTTGTACCATAAGATGAAATTAAAGGCTCCTCTTTTCAAATTTTTTCCATATAATGATGATCATTATACGGACATGATGGTTGGTAATCAGAGGCCATTGTGTCACCAACATATCAACATACCCCTTTTTTAAGAACCTTGCTTTGGAACAGATTCAAATTCAATGTCACACTGTGATTCCAAGAACAGATGTTGACACTTGTGCCCATTTTTTTCTGCTTCAGAAGATTTTATGGTTCCATCTTAAATGCTAGCTCATTGAGTTAGAATTCTAGACAAAACTCTGTCTAATGTTGATAAAATCGAGAGCCACAGGAACAAACATCTTGCTAAGGAGCTGGGTTTTGGCAAAGGGAACACTTCGAATTGTCACTGTGGATTCCCTGAGTTGTTCTTAGACGATTGCTCATTTTAATTTCTTTGAAGAATGGAGTATCTAAATATGCATTGTTGCGTTTGTTATGTTAGTATGTTTAGCATATGATTGCAAAGCTTCCTGGTGCTGTTTAGACTGGACGGCTTGCTAATAGAAGGTGAGGATTGTAGATGCTTTCTGAATATCTAAGTTTTGTTCCCTGCACAAAAAGCGATAACGTGGTGCCATTGTGTCGCCACTTTTCATAAAAAGGTCCTTCACAGTAGTATTTGATGAGCTGACCAGAATCTCAAATCTGAATTGTGCCAGCCTTATTTAGGAACCCAGAACTGAGTTGGTTGACAGTGTTCCTGTATATACCCATCTCACATTGGTGAAGAAAACTCGAGGGGGCCCCCCACGCTCCAGACCCAGTCAGGTGCTCATAGAACAGGGCTCACCACCCATGCATGGTGCCGTTGGGGGCCTCCTGAAGCTCCCCCGCACTGCAGGCGCTATGGGGCTATTGTTACACCACTGCCTTTACATCATAATTCCCTATCAATTTGTGCAATAGGATGAGACCATTGCGGTCCGGTGACCAATATTCTCCGTGCATCACTTTAACCATACATATTTCTTCAGTCAACACTGTATTTCTTCACAAAGTGGTACTGCACCACTGAGATTGTTTATAAACAGTATCATATCAACTGCATTTATTATCACTTAACATCCTGTCTTGGTAATTATTTGGAGGCATCCGTTCATCAGACTATTGAATATGTTTTAAAGAAAATTATCATTTCAGAATCTATTTGCCTAGAATCGAGCAATTCATTTGGGAACTTCTATATTTGTCTTTTTTTCCACAGGCTTTCCCATAACATCTGATGAAGATTTGTCCTCACCATGCTACTAGTATTACGTTTTAATAGAAATTGTATACATTTTATGATCAATATCTGTTGCACTGTATGATGACATTTTCTAAAATGAATCAAAACCATTTCTTTTTTAAGTTCAAAAATAAGTTTATTGAAGAAATTTAAGATCAAGGTACATGATTTAGTCAGGCAATGGATAATCACAAAAAATTAAGTTAGAACTGCTGGAAAGCAACTACCAGCAAAAGGTCTATAGTCTTTGTATTGAAATTAGAGTCAACCTAAGCTGGAGATAAACTCCCTCGAAATAGATGTGTGTTAGAGAAAGGAATTCTGGAACCAAAGATTATGTTAATCTGAGACCAAACGCTCTTCCAGAATTTATGAACATGCGAGCATGTGAAAAGTGGAGGTGCAATACCCCTTTTACTTAAGGTTACCAGGCATAGCAGAAGTCTGTTATAAATAAAAAAGAGTGTTTGTGTGGTGCTTGCTGCTCTAGAGGATTTCCTGATTTTAGTCCATATCTTGTTCCATAAGGATAGAAACAAACACACCTCTACATCCTGCTCCCAGGAGAGCTCTACTTTAGTTTTTTTCTCTAATAGTATGAGAGATGCGTAGAAATGTATAAATAACAGAGGCTTTGGGATAGGTGAGATGAAGATCATGTAGTTCATTCACAGGAGAAGAAATGCTAGAGTTGAGGGTTAAAAGTTAAGCATACGCATTCTGGAGAGTTTGCTGTACGAGTTTGAATTTACACTGAAAGGAAGTGGGAAGACTGAAAAACTGGCTAGCTTGCGAAAAAGGCATGACCTCATCTTGTACAAAAAGCTGATGCACCCAAATGAAACCCTTTTGTCTCCAAGACTTCCAGTACAAAGGCTTTCCACGTATCAATACCATCTTGTAATTCCATAATGTTGAGCTAAGAAAAGAATCTAAATTTGTAGGGAGTGTCAAGGGGTGAGGTTCCAGATTTTTGCAAGTGTATTAAAGTATAGGGGTAGATATAGATTGAGGTCTGCGGGTAAAAGAGAAATACTCTTGAAATGAGTAATGGTAGAGAAAAGAATGTTCAAGTTTCACCCACAAAGGGCAATCTAAAAGAGACTCGGATAGCCATCTTGAAGATTGGCGGAGTAAAAACGAATTCTGGTAGGTTAGGAAATCAGGAAAGTTGGCACCACCCTCCGATTGTGGTCATGAAAACTTTAATATGGACATAGGAGATTTCTTGTTATTTCCAAAAAATGAAGATAACACAGAGTTTATCTTTTTATAAAATTTTGAAGGAATGGGAAGTGGATATTGTGTAGAGTACTATGGGGGTTATCATCATTTTTATAGTGTCCAGACAACCCCGCCAAGATACGTATAAGGGATGCCATTTAACAGTCAATGTGGAGATTCTTTGTATACATTTGCTTATGCATAAAGAGAGTGTTGTTGGTATGGAAGGGGTGAAGTAAAAGACTAAATATTTTATGTGATTAGGATTCCAAGCAAAGTAGGAAGCAACAAAATCCTCTTTGAAAGTAAACTTGGCTAAAGGCATTATTTCACATTTATCTTTGTTCAGTTTATACCCGGACACAGAGGTAAAGGATTCAACTTCTTGTAAAAAGGCAGGGATAGAGGATAGGGGCTGTGAAATGAATAATAGCACATCTTCAGCATATGCTGCTAACTTAATTATTTGTTCTTTGAAATCAAATCCATGTATATCTTGGTTTTGACCAATTCTGGACAAAAAAACGTTCTAAGGCTAAATTAAAATGGAGGGGAGATAATGGGCAGCCCTGACGAACACCCCTCCTAAATTAAAATATGGGGAGATGTTGCCATTTGCCCGAGGTTGTGAGTAAAGAATGGCAATTAACAAAATAATTTTTGGGCCAAAACCAAACCATTTGGGTGTTTGAAAAGATAGGGCCATTCAACTTGATCCAACGCTTTTTCCACGTCTAAGGCTATAGCTGCTATTGAATGAGATAAATGGGAGGATATGGATAGTATGTCAAAAAATATTCAAGTGTTATCTGTGATAAGACTGCCTTTAACAAATCCAGATTGTTGTGCACCTAATAATTGAGGTAAGTGGGATTCCAGACGCATGGCCAAGGCTTTAGAATTTTTTTTTTATAATCGATATTTACTAACGAAATAGGTCTATCATTTTTGCAATATCGTAGATCCTTCCCTTCTTTAGGAATAAGGCAAGTTAGGGCATCTGCAAAAGAACCAGAAGATCCACCAAAATGTAAAAAGAGTTTAACCCCTTCGGTGCTCATGACTGAACGGTTCCGTCATGAGCCACGGTTGAGCTGTGCTCATGACGGAACCGTTCCGTCATGACCACGCCCGCGCAAGATTCCGTCAGCACAGCGGCGGAATTTGCGCAGCATGGAAGGGGTTAAGAGGTCGAGCAGTTTGGGTAGAAGTAATTGTGCGAAAAGCAAAAACAACTCAACAGTGAAGCCGTCTGTTCCAGGAGCTTTATCTTTTCTGAGTGTCTGCAGGGCAGCTAAGAGTTCTTTTTGTGATAAGTCGTATTCTAAGGAGGTGAGATCAATTTGAGTATCAGAATGACAGAAAGAAACTGAGAATTATGGGCTTCTGAGGGAGAATTGTCTGATGTGTATAGTGTTTTGTAAAAGGTAAGGAATTCATTCAAAATATCAGCATCTTTACATTTCAACGTTTGTTGTTCATCTATAATTGACTCTGTTAAGCTTATTATGTTTGACTTTCAAATAGTTAGCTAATATTTTCTCAGCTTTGTTCTGACCAATATAAAGCTTTGCACCGGATTTTAACAAATAGGCTGAGGCGTTATCTGTTGACTCTTGATAAAATTGAAACTTAGCATTTATAAGTTCAGTTAAACATTCTTTTGATTTGGAATAAAAATAGGAAGGCTCCAATCGATTTACCTTAATTAGAGGTCTTTGGTTAGTCAAAGCCAATAATGAAGTCCCGAGCAGCTACCTTGAAAGCGTCCCAAATAACAGAAAAAGGTAAGGTATCTGTCTGATTAAACAGAAAATATTTGTTAAAAAAACCAAAAGCGGAAGTAAACTTTGGATCTAAGAGAAGAGCATTATTAAAATGCCACTTCCTGGGTATATTGGGTTTGTGCAAGATGTCTAAATGAATAGAAATTGGGGCATGATCAGATACCAGAATAGAGCCAATATCCGCATCTCTTAAGGATTGGGAGATGTTGTGGGATATAAAGAAATAATCTATTTGTGATTGAGTGTGATGAGTCGGAGAGTAGTAAGAATACTCTCTTGTGGTAGGGTTGCAGAGTCTCCAAGCATCGATAAGCTTGGACTGCTGAATAGTTTGAATAAAATGTTTGTGTGATTTGTGTAGAACAAAGGAGACCATCGAGTCGCGATCAATGAAGTCATCAACAACTTGGTTACAATCACCAGTGAGGATAAAATTATCCTCAATGCACTGTGGGATAGCTGAACAAGGTATTTCCAAAAAGAGGGACCCCGATGGTAGAAGCATAAACGTTGAATAAAGAAACCGGAGTATTCCTGCACAGCAATTTTGTATGCAACCATCTTCCCTCATCATCAGAACTCTAAGAGCAATTTAACAGAAAGCAATTTATGACAGTCAAAACCTCATTACGCGTACCATCTCCTGGTGAAAAGACCTCTCCCACCCATCCCCTCTTTACTGATTCTTTTGCCATAAGATGAGATTCCTGTATAAGAGCTATACCAGCCTCTAACTTAGCCAAGTGTGTTAAAACCTGTTGTCTTTTAATGGGAGTGTTCAAACCTCTGACGTTCCAAGAAACAATTTTCAGAGACATGGAGGTAACAGAAAAAAAGATAGAAGACACCAATCTAGGCAAGCCAACATGAAATTAAATACAAACCATGTAAGAATCCAACTATACAATGAATTTACCATACAGTGCATAAGAGATTAAAAAAATGAATAAATAAACAGATGCGAAACAAGAGGCATCTAGAGGAAAAAAAGAGATGAAGTATGAAACGGAGAGAGAGAGGAAGCAAAGAGGAGAGAAAATGAAAGGAAAGTTGGGAAGAGATAAGGGGTAAGAAGGGAGAAACGTACCTAGAACAATCATACAAGGGTGGGGGGAGGTGAAACCACAGGGAACAGATGACACACCCAGGTTCAACCGAACGGGCGGGAAAGGACCGCATCACATGAGACGAGGAGACAAGGCAAGCACAAACAAATATCAAGGAGTTGCAATGAAATTATGTGAAAACATCATAACAATTTTAAACTATTCAACTGTATAATAAAGAGTTAGCATGGTAATAAAGAAGAAGACAAGTTACAATAAGAATATGTTAACATTAAATAGTCAGGGAAGTCGAAGCTCCAGAAAAGTCCATGGATTCTGTTTTGCATGGGGTATTGAAGCTCTGCAGCTTGACTGGATCCTCGTATGTTTTGGTACTGTTCTTCAAGGTAACCTTAAAAAGGCAAGTGTGAAAGAGTTGATATCGGGCTCCAAAAGTGCATAATTCAGGTCTCCTAGGAAGGAACTCCTAACATCTATTCACATTAGCTTTGGCATAATCTTGAGAGAAAAATAAAGTATAACCTGAAGACACCATGCGCTGAATTGAATTTGCAGCACAGAGAATTTTTAACAAATCAGTATATTCGAGGAAGTATAGGATAGCACCTCTTGGTCTCTGTAAGCTTGACACACCAGCCAGCTGCCGACCTAGCCTGTGGACATGTTGGATATTGAGTGCATTTTCCTCTGGTAAATGTAGTAATTTAGGAAGAAAGGATTTTAAAATTCAGAGCCCTCCGTACCTTCCCGTCAACCATAAATGCAAAGATTATTTCTTCTATTTCAATTTTCAAGTTCGTCTACCTGTTTTTTGAACTGAAGAGACCTGCGATAGCAGTACGTTAACTTTAGCAATGGTGGCTACAAAAGAAGAGACGTTCTGCTCTATTACATTGAGTCGTTCATCCATTTTAGACCAGTTATCTGTGAGAAACTGCAATTTGTTGGTTGTATCCACCATAAAGGGGCGGAGAGCGTGTATCTCCTCCAACAAGAAGTCCAAGGATACAGGAGAGTAGGAGTTTGGTGGGGATGGAGGACCTTTCTTCAAACATTTTGTAGTTGCTTTCCCTGTTGCCTGAGGGGTAGGGCTCGGAGAGGAAGATCCTTTAGATAAGGATACCAGGGAGTCTTCCATTTTAGAGAACTCAGAAAAAATCTTAGAGTTTTTGATGAAAGACAATGCAGAATGTGATGCAGGTGGTACCAATTTTTTCAATCTTCTCATAGGATGAAGAAATGTATATATGGGTTGGGAGAGAAGGAGCCCACAATGAAATAAAATGTGTCTTATGCTGGTGAGCTCTGTATTTTCCACCGTATACAAATAGATTTATAAAAAATCCATCAATATGTTAGCAAGATATGATGCTGAAGTGACCTTTTCAGTAAAAATATCAGCACACGGGAGCAGCTGCCGCTTTCTTTTTTACACACTGCAGAACTTCCAGATATTATGAATAAACAGAATGGCGGCTGCTGATAACAATTCTCTGAGGTAAAAAGTATTTTCCTCCAAAGCGCTCTAGAATAACCTAAGGTCCATGCATCTGAGCTCTTAAAGCGCTAGAATCACAATGAGTGCTTCATATATAATGAAAGACAGAAACACGCATAGCATACCAAGGTCTTCAATGATCGCATTCACTGTCAGCGAAGCTTCACGTTAATCGCACAAAATGGCGGCTGCTTATCGTAGTTCCGAGGTGGGGGCCCGTAATAATCAAAAGCAGGTCCCAGAGCTGTAAAAAAAAAAAAGGCACCAGAAGGCTTTCTCCTTGTCAGGATGACATCCGCGGCCCACAACGCCTCACCAGGTCCCCGGCAATGGCATCCAGCTGCAGTCCATTCGCGCTGAGGAGCTTCACTCGGGTGCCACCTTCTTCCGTAGGCTCCAAGCCACACCCCTCAAATCAAAACAATGTATAATATTATATCTAAACTTATTTATAGTATAGCAATGAACATCTGAATTAACTCAACCCATTACAATATCTATGTAAAACTTAGTTAAACTAGGATATAATCATCGGACAGTCTTGAAAAGAAATGTAATTAATGATCACATATATTCATAAATGAAGTCAAATAATTTATAATTTACTGCATGGCATAAGAACACATAGTTTCCCAGTATACGTTTTAAAATATTTCCAAATATATAAGTGTCAGGTTTGTCTCTTTGGAATTTCGGTGACTCATTAATTGGGAAGTCCGTTTTGGTAGACCTTTGCGGGCAATGCTTGGTGTTAGCATTCAGTTTGACTTCTGTTTGGTAATGATTTCCACATCCACGCTCAATCTATCGGTTGATTTTTACTGTGATGATAGATCTCCAGACCATTCATAACTTTTGTGTTTTCAATCTAATTTGAGCTCTATTCAAGCATATTCACTCCATTTAACTCTTGTTATTTTTACTGATGGCATTATTTCAAAAAGACATGTTTTATTCGTTTTTGTATACATTTAGCTTATTTCAAAGAGCTGCACAGATGAGGGCAGATGGTTAGATAACAGATGTGAATGTTGACAAAAGCAAAGGTTGCGCACTAACTGACAAATTGTCTGGGCTTTCTGACACGCATTGGGCCAGCCAATACAATGGGCTTGCTAATTTCTCCTCATCAGGTCTTGCCAACTTCTTCAACTCTGATGTAGGAGCAGCAGTTAACATTAATAAACTTTAAGAGCATTCTGGATGCACCTCAGCCTGGTTTCTCCACATCCCAAGAGGGAGAATCTGAAACTGTGCAAAATTCTCAGCATCTTAGTGGCATAATCTTGGTGCGGATCCTTTCAGATCTGTGAGAAACCACAGACACAGTTGGCTGCAGAAAATATTTATCAGACATAATGAGTTGGGCTTTAAAACCAAACCCTGGAGTGGTTAGGAGCAATAATTTCAGGGAGAGGCCCAAGACAATTGTGACACTTTCCAAAGCTCTGTCCTGTTGCCACCTTTGTCCAATATGTACATACTTTGCTTACTAGACTGATTTGTGGCCCATCCTTTTGCAATCCTATCCCAAAGAATACATTTAGAAAATCAGTAAAACAAGCATACTTTAAGCCGATTGGATGTCCTGGAATGCCTTGGATGCGTGATTGTGAGTGGCTTTCCTGTGTTCAAAACATGATCTACATTTTTTTCAGACTGCCACGTTGTGGATTTTGGTGTTTGTTTATTTTTTTGAACAAACTCATCCTTGAAGGTGAACCTAAGAAAAATAATTCTCCTTTTTTTGCTTTCAAGTGGTTTTTATCCCCAACTCATATTCAAATATTGGAACTATTGGAAAGGAAAGTCTTGTTGTGTGGTTCAAGTTCGTACTCTGAAGATTTGTCACTGCTGGTTTGCCATCACTGTGTGACAGTGCATTTTAACCAGATTCTAAGTTCTGTTGGACAAACAACTTCATATGGAGAATGTGGTCCGCACGAAACTGTTGCAGTAGAACCAGGGGTGGCATCTTCCGGAGTGTCACCAATAGTGCTCTTCCAAAAGCTATGACTACAGTTTCTGACATCATGTCTGTGATTGGAACAGTTGTGAAAGGAGCTCATAAGATGAAGGGCTGGTTGACATCCTACACGTATAATAGGAAGAATCTGTGGAGCCATTGAGCCATCTATTGTAAATTCTAGTAGAAAGTAACACATAGTCTGGTAATCAGAGTTCAGGAACTTCTTAATGGGCACAATGGGTTTGACAGTGTAGCTGAATCTGTGCGTAATCTGTGCCAGTGCTTGGCATTGACACTTATTTCTTAACACCGACCCTTAGTTATGACAGCCCACCACCTAGAGACACTCTATGAGCAAAACACATCAGCAGAGTGTTTCACAATTTAGTAAACATTAAAAAACACAACACCATTGCACCCAGGCCATTCTCGTTGCATTGAAACTTTAGACTAGTCCAAGCTGTCACATTTGTAGAAGCGTGATGGTCAGTAGGAAGCACTGGTCCTGGCAGCTGCACGGGTAGGGGTAATGGCTGTGCCAAGCTGCTGTGGGTGCCTCTGTTTGAAATTAAGCACAGAGCTGAACAGATGGCTCAAATTCTAGCTTGGCTTGAGGTCTTCTGAAGTTGGGAAACAAACAGTTGGAGATGCCCATGCTCTCCCCATCTTACTTTGCCTGTATTTGCTGAAGGAAGGATACAAGAAAAATTGGGGGACTGTTACGGAGTGATGCTTTGGAATAATATACTGAAGTTGCACCAGATGGCTTAGGAAGAGGGTGTTGAGCAGTGGCGTCTCCTCGAGGGGGTGCTGCGGGGCAGTGAGACAGGGGGAGGGGCAGGATGGGGGTAGTAAACTCCGGCATACGGCCGAACCAATTTGAGTAAATAAATAAATACAACGAATTACATTGCGTGCTGCATCGCCGATTTGGCGTTGCAGCGTGCGCAATATAATTTTTTTTATTTATTTATTTAATCAAATCGGATCGGCCGTATGCCGGAGTTTACTTCCCCACATCCTGCCCCTCCCCCGCCCCGCCTCACCGCCCTGCAGCACTCCCTCGAGGAGCCGCCTCAGGTGTGATTGGAAATAGGGCAAAAAAAAAAAGAGTAGTGGTATCATATTGCTTGGTATAATCTACTACTTAAACATGAAAAGTCAGATACAATATTTCAAATGCAACCTAATAATTTCATGCAAAATATTCCAGACTCAGGCATTGCCTTACCTTGGGCCAGTAAGGAAAAAAGGGCATAGAATTAAGTGAAATAGGTAACGTTGGACCAGAAAGAAAGAACCGGCCTCCCTCCATGCACAAGGGGGCACCTTGGGTCCAACAATTGTACACCTCTGATACATCCCTGACACCAGTACCAGCCATTGCAGGGGGCGTTCCTTACATACCCCTTCCTTTTTGAGTAAAACAGGACTTCAATGAGCATATCACACACACACACACATCAAAAATATTGGAAGAATGCTGAGAAGACCAGTTTAAAGTGTATAGATTTACATGGCAGATTTGTACCCATCAAAGAACCTCGCACCAGATGTGTAGAGTGTACGGGATGGGGCAGAGGGCGGTGTGTTAAATGTTTGGTTTGTTACAATACCCATGAATAGGCATGTCTAATAGTCTTCATAAACTGCCAGGGACTAAAACCATCTAATGTCTGTCTGTTCACAGACACAAAAAATATAATGCGGCATTTCTCACTGCTTTTGAAGCTCGCCTGATGTCTCAGTGAGTGTCGTTGAATGTTGGCTTCATTTTCTGCAACGTCGGTAAATGCAATTTGTAGGTTCTTGCTAGAGGCAGCGTTAATATTTCTCTAGGCTCAAGTAATCAAAATAAATACATATATGCACACATAGAAGGGCTCTGGGTCAGCCAACCACATCCATTGGTGTATTCATCTGTCATTCACATTTGTCGCCACCCAAAACAGGATTCAGCATACAACACTGCACTTCAGTGGCTGGGCCGGGGGGCAATGCTTTACTTTGCTGTTCTGTTTTTTCTGTGTCATTCTTATTTGTTTTTGTAGATATCTGTTTGTGTTTAAATTATGTCTTCAAGTTATAAAGCCAATAATACCTTTAATTTACACCAATGAGAATCATATTTTCCTGTAATGCGTATAACAACGCAAATGGTTCTATCCAATCCTAAGTATGCCAACCTACTAAGAAGCACCTTTATAGTTAAAAAAATATATATATATGTAGAGGTTAATATCTATTTATGTTTTTTTCAAGAATGGCTGGCACGTTTAGGTGGCAGCAGGTTTATTTTTTTTCTGTTTTTGTGGCATTAGGGTAGATTTTGGTTTTGCCAGTGCTTGTTTTGTTTTTACTCATTCATATCTAAGATTTATGGGTGTGTGAAATCTGCGTAATTTGCTTTCATGAAAAATTTCAGGAAAATTATGCAAAAGTATGCAGTGAAACGCATTTTGTGCTAAAAAAAATAGTGCAAAAAAACAAATGTCCATGAACAACAGCTGCTTGTGCTCTCCTTGCTTGTGTTGTTCCCGCCCTCCTGTGCTATCATTTTCAGCAAACGCTGGTGTAATTACGCGACTGGCGTAATGGTGTATCTTTCAGGGATTTTACATAATAAACTTAATGCGTTATTACGTGAATTTTGCCTGGCCTAGTAGGAATGATGACAGATCCAGAGATCTGTGGCCATCACATGTCCCAAGTTGCCATACTATGAGGAATCAAAATAACACACTGTGGCAAGACTTCCTGTTCCACCTTAGCCTAATTCGCAATTTTCTCTGAATGGTTTTGCTAAGCAGAGGTGACGTCCAATAAGACTGTCTTGGGCATAATCTGGGTCCACCTTCTGCTTCAGAGAGACAGTGGGTGTATGCACCGTGGCATGAGCAGTGCTGCTTCTGTATTCAGATGATGCATTCTGGGTCTTCTCAAGGCAGCAGCAGGTTTATTATTGTCTTTCCTCATCAACACTCATCCAGTGGTGTTAGAAAGTACTTGGGAATGTGTGATGGGAACAAAAGCTCATAAGTGAGCAACTGCTTAGTGATGTGTGAGATGGATAAAGATAGTCGAAGGACCCACTGCTCCTCATGAAGTGAGCAGTAAAAATATCAATGTTCACCTCGATTTGTTGCCTGGTTATGCGGATCTGTCATGGAAACGTGATGACAGAAGCTAACTATAGAGAACATCTGGTGGGATGGAGAAAGGTCCCTCTGCGTGGTACTGCAGAGAGTGCCACCGTGCCCAGAGTTCACCTTAGCAGGAAAGTGCTTTTACCCCCATCTCAGTACACACGGTGAACATGCTTGTGTGCGGAGGCTTGCTACGCCGAGGGATGGGACCCAGGGTCAGACTTCGAGGACAGATGGACACGCCCTGTGCAGCCTCTTTGCATGGGTGCGACCACTGTCATCATGCTGGGCTGGAGAGAACCATCCGTGGTGCCAGCGTGCACGCCATTTTAACTGTTACCCACAAAGGAGAGGGCTTTCTAGCATCTCCCATCATTTTTCAGTCGTTTTGCAGTTCCTGTAGATATGTCCTTCGCTCATCTGTGTACCAGACGAATAGAGAGAGTGTTTGTATAAATGTTCACCACAAGTGTGTGTAGATAATGTGTGGTGCACGTGGCCTTGGCCACACTGGCTTGCATTTTGAATGTGGCCCAATCCAAGGGTCCATCCCACCTCCCTGCTCCAACTTTCGACAAAGACCATGACTGGACCGGTCTGCATGGAAATCACAAAGATGCAGCACTACCCAAAACGAACCCACTGGAATACGTTATGTTATGTTACCACAACTTGTATAGCGCAACAGCTGCCCCAGCGAAGGGGCGTCACGGCGCTGACAACAGAGCAACTGATATGTAAAGGGTCTGTCTCGGGTATAAAGTTAAACCTATGGGCACAAATACATTTGTGGGCTTCACCTTCTGTGGTTTAACACCTACGTTGGTGTCTTACCAGACGTTTCCTTAGAAAGTGAAAATCACCAAAAATATCATCTGAAGTGCAACATTACACACTAATACTGATTCTTAGAATTAGACTGTATGGATTATAAGAATATAAATAGATGTTTCTTCACAACTAAAAAATGTCTTTTGTTTAATGTTAAGTTTTCTCACGTTAAAAATAAATCATATAAACATTGTCAGATACATTTACATATACACATTTTTAAATCCAGTCAGAAACATGGTTGATTTTCAAATGCAGCGTCTTTTTGGATCCATAAAGAAAGGTTTTTGGTGTAGTTTCACCCTGGCCATGTTGGTGAAATCTTAAGGCGATAGGAGCTTATTCACAAACTGTATTTTGTAGTGCATTCAGTAGTTTTAGTAGTACTGCAGTGGTACTACTCACCAGAAAATGATATTAACCTGCATGAGGAGAACTCCGCCTTGCCTATCATTTCTGTGCAGACATCTCCGCACACTTAAGTCTGTGATTTAGTAGTAAATGTGGAAAGGACAGGGGCAGTATCTGGAAAATGGGGAATACTTACAACAAAAAGGGAGTGTAGAAAGTAAGAATAAGCAAGGGCTTTGGTATGGTTAAGGAGGGATTTGGGAATAGCTAAGAGGTTTAGGGAGGGGCATGTACTCCCCCACAAAAACTATTAGCCCACTCCTGTTTACAAACTGCAAATCTAAAACAATTACAGCTAAACAATCCCAAAACAGTAGTAAATGCACTCCAGCTCAGACCTAGAGTAATTCCAGATTCACACACAGCCAAACACTGGTACCAGAAACAGGGGAGAGACAAGAGGCGTCACAGAGGAGGGCTCATCCTCCTTACCTATGAAAATACAACAAACAAGGCCTCTATTCGAACTTGTGGACTAATAAGGTAGGTTACCCCTTACCATCTGTGGACCACCAGTCCACCCACTTACTCATGCCCCTTGAGGGGGCGGAGCATATCCAGGCAAGCCCCCAGTTGCTCAGGTTTACAACCGCCCGTAGGACTAACGGGACGCCGTCATTCTGCCAGGGTCTTGCCATAATGACTTCCTGGAGCTATTTGGTCTTTGTACCCTTGTTGTGCTCCTGAAGAGGGTACCCAGATGTACCATTCAGGCTCTCGATCGCCCTGTACCTCCGCCTGCAACACAACATAACAAGTTAACAGCCTTCCCCACCAACCCCCTTCAAGTAGACACGCCGGGTAAGCGGTAGGGAGGGAAACGGTGTGAAGGCTTGGCGCAAAGAGAGCGCCAGGTGGGCGGGAGAGGTAAATATACCTGGCTCCCCGCCTACTGGCGCACCGGAAATGACACGGAGCGTGCTGGACCCTGAGAGGGTCCCAAACACTAGGATGTAGTTGTGTGCCATCATGTGTCACTAAGGTGGCTACCCTCCTATGGGGGCCCCGTACGTGGACCCGCGGGCACCCACATAGTGCCAATATCAGCAACACACTCCCCCACAAATACAGCAATCTCCCAGTAAAATAAAACACACCAGTCACCTCGTTTGTGGAGAAACATTGCTGCAGGTTTATTTGCATAATGAAATATGCCAACATGGTGGGTCAACTTACGGGCGATCCAAGGGCAGGCACCGTGCCCCTTGCCACACTAAACATGGGGTAATCTCTGGCCACCATAATTTGCCTGCCCCCAATTGGTTGCTTAACTTACACATGGAGGATTTCATTGCTTGCAGCAGGGCCCTCTTACCCAGGAAAGTCAAACCATTGCCTCCCAAGTGTATGACCAGAATGTTAGGAGAGTCAAATCCCCCTAGTCAGTGCTGCAGCTTCTTCAGCAAGCTGTGCCAGTGCATGCCTGGAAACCCCAACCAAATTATCTCAGTGGAGGAAAACCCATGCTTCCATTTCCTGCTTTCCGCCCATCGTGCCACTCTCGAGATGTAAGAATGGGCAATCACCCAGACCTTTGATCCTGGCAAAATAAAGAAACGCAAGGTTGCAAAACACATTTATTGAAGCACTGCACACAATTCTATACAACTACTCAAGAATGCACATACTTTACACCAAATACACACGAAGTCAACAAAACATCTGGTGCAGCACAAGGTTGCCTTTGGTATACTCAAAATTCGCACTGCACCCAATACACTTATAACGTCCTCAGGCCACTCCCCTCGATGGCTTATGGACGGAATGTACCGTTTGAAACACTGGTATTCCCATCGTTCCACCTGCATGATGCGGTCTGCTGAAATGCTGAAGCCGCTAAGCCTATCCTGAAAGAGTGACTGCAAAAGTGCTTGCCAGGACCCGCAGTGCCTGACATTATTAAGCATGACTTCATTACCTGCTCCACCTGAAATTTAGTAGTGGCATGCTGTCAGCAAGGATCAGTAAATAACCCTCTCCTGAAGGGCGAAGGGCCAGGTAGGAAGCGACCACGGCCACAGGGCAATACCTGTTATCCCCCAGTTGGTGCAACCAGATCACCCTCCCTTGCCCAGCCTGGTCCGTTTGGGATCTTCTCACTAGGATTCTAAGGCATGCACCAGAGAGCACAGCGTCCTGTCACCTTAATGCTGCTCCCATTGCATCTGTCTCGGACCTAGCCACTAATTCGCTATTTCTCAGAGCCCCGAAAAATGCCAGGCTGAATGTTGCTGAGAAAAGGGCGGCTTCAAAAGCAGAAAAGGTTCCCCTGTGTGCAATGTCAATCATGTCCTGCAGTGTCTTGAAATCAATAGGGGACCTGGTATCCGGGTTCTCCCCTTGCCCAACCCTTTAGTGCCTCCCTGATAAGGAATAACTTGATAGGATCAGCCTGGCCCCTCAACTTAGCATAATGGCTTATTGCTGCCAGGTGGCCTGAGATCCAGGAGTGGCTCTTGCCCTTTTCCTTGGGCCACATGATAAAGGTTTGTACCCTGTGCTCCAAGGATATAAACCCTTCCTCCCAGGCCCCAACCACCATACAGAACATCACAACGCAAGCCTTGTAACGCTTCCTGGTCCTGGGAGCTAAGGAAAACTCGCCTAGTTCCCTCAGTCATTATTCCACTTGAGAGGGAACCAGAGGTCTGGCGGTAAAGGGGTCATCTCCTCTCTCGCTCTCAGCCATACCTCCTGGAAACAGCTCCACTGAAAAGGAGAGAGAGCATCAGCTGCTACATTCTGCACCCCCTGGATATGCATTCCACATTGTTGTATAAGCAAGCCCGCACCAGTTCCCTCAACAAGCACAGCATCAAGGGACAGTCGCAGTTTGTGTATAGACTGCACCACCGCCATGTTGTTTGACCAGAAAAGCACCATTTTTGCTGCCAGCACCTTAGGAAGAGATCAAAAGCGACCACTATTGGAAACAGTTCCAAAACAGTTACACCAATTCGGCTATCTATCAGCACACTACTCGCTCCCCAAAATTGCACAAAAGCCCTCCCTGCCCGCTGCATCCGTGAACAGGGATAGCTCAGGACTGCCTGCCCAGGGGGCTCTCCAAATGACTGATCCATTGAAATTGGCTAAGAACTCTACCCACTTGCTGAGGTCCTTCCTCATACCTTTGCACAACTTTACCATATGGTGCTTCTTGTTGACTTTGGCAGTGGCCCTGGCTAACCTCCTTTCAAAGACCCTGCCAGATGGTTTCACTCTTGCAGCAAAAAATCAATTTTTCCCAACAAGCTCTGGGTGAATCCCAGTGAGGCCTTATCCTGTACCAGGGCTGCCTGGATGTGCTGAGCTAACTCCTGAACCTTGTCTGCTGGCAGCCTAGACTCACCAGCAATGGTGTCCTATTCTATACCCAGGAATGTCAGGACCTGCGCCTGATCCTCAGTCTTTCCTGGTGCAAGTGGGTCCCCCAAGTGATTGGATAAGACAAGCTCTTAACGACTGAGCTAACCGTCCGGCAAGATGATCCCAGGACGCCAACCGGTGCTGGGACACCGTGCATCCCAGACCACATACTCCGCCCTGGTCTGAAAGGGGGGGCAAGAACCCGTTTTGGCATTCCACATGGGAAGGGAGACAACCATTTTAAGGCAATATCTTGGGACCCTCTCCAGGAGCTGCACCCCCGCCCCCCCCTCCGTGGACTCCACCCCAGGAAAAGGCTGGTGTAGGGCGACGATGCACATGTTAAGGAGAAAGGGAGCAAGGGGGAGGGGGCAAAGACTTACCTTGCACAGCTCCTGCCTCGCACATCTCCTGATCCAGACGGCATGAAGGCTTGGCGCAAAGAGAGCGCCAGGTGGGCGGGAGATGTAAATATACCTGGCTCCCTGCCCACTGGAAATGATGCGGGGTGCGCCGGACCTCGATGGGGTCCCAAACACTAGGATGTAGTCGTGTGTCATCATGTGGCACCAACGTGGCCACCTTCCTATGGGGGCCCCCTGCATGGACCGCGGGCACCCACATTGGCAGTGCATAGACTGGGACAAAATGCTGTATTTACATTGCTTGGCATTTAGACGGGGTGAGGTCAACCAGTCCTATGCATTGTGTTGTCTTATCACAGTATGGTTGTGTTGCACTACGAGGTACATGAAGATCAAAACCAAAAAATATTGCAATGATTTGCATGTTGATGTGGCTTAACGGCCAGCGCAGCTGACTTTGAAGCATGGGAGCCAGGTTCGAGCCTCACAGGAAGCTCAAGGAACCTGTCATTCTGGGCAAATTACTTAATCTCCCTGTTCCTATAAAAATATATAACTGAATATGACCGTCTGTAATGCCAGTGGTGCTCATGTAAAGATACCTTCGGGTCGAGTTCGCGCCATATAAAATTGGAAAAAGAATATTGTTCTTCTTCCTTGTGAGCTGTCAGTTTTATTTTAAGGTGTGGGGAGTGGAGCAGCCACGCTGCAGATCATTTTTAGCATGGTGAAGTATGTCTGGCACTTAATGCAAATGTGCTCTCTTTTCACTGTACAGAAAACACTCCTAGTCCCAGCAGCAGGAGCAGCTAATATCCATATGTTCACAGCTAGCAACACCGCCCTCTCACAAGGAGACACATATAAATACATAAGGAGAAGAAATGCAAGACAAGAAACAGGGCACGGGAGGGGCTGGAGAGGATATGAACATGTCAAGGTCATGCATGAAATGATGAACGGCATCAGGTGTGTCCATATCATCAGGGATGGTGTGTCCATATCATCAGGGATGCTATATCAAGTGTTGTTGCTTTATTTAATAACTGTATGCATTGTCGTTGAATAAAAATATAGCACTTACTACTATGTGGGGCAATGAAGCAAAGAAAAAAAAAGTTACAGAATCCAATCATGACCTTCAAAATAAAAGCATTGTGGAAATAACATCAAGAGAAAAACCCATCGTCTTGGCCAGCCAGTGTCTCGCACATCCATGGCCTAGCTGGATCCCAGATCTTACTCAACCTCCGTCTACGAACATCATTCTCTAACAAAGCCATTTCCAAAAAACAGATATTCATAAATTCCCACCACCTCTGAGGACATGGGGCTGAACTCAAGAGCATGCCACCACCAGTCTGGCCAAAGGAACTGAAAAAAAATAAAGACCTATCCCATTTTGTGGAATAGCCGGTGAATGCTCCAGCATTAAAAATGTTGGGTACCACACTACTGACAGATGCGAGATACTGTTGATTTTCCAGAAGACAAAAGGCAGGTATTCATGTAAGACAGGGCAAGTAACAAAAACAGGCTGGTATCGAGTTCAATAGCTGAGTGGCTTGTACTGTGAAGCAGTTCCTTCTATGGATTTCTTGCAGTAAGGCACTATGATGATCCATGAAGTGAGTTTGGAACACATAGCGTCCTCTTTTGTTTGTATTGCTTCAATTTGACTTGTAGTTATAGTGGCCCTTTACCTTGGGAGGCTCTGTGGACAATGCCGTTCTCGCTATAGGTAGATAATGGAACAATTACAGAATTGGAGTCATGCGTTCTCTTGGGTAGAGGTGGGGTAGAAGTCTTGCAGCCTCATTTTGGATTAGTTGCATTTGTGTATGATGAAACTGGGTGTGCCAACGTACAGCCGGGTGGCACAGCTAAACTTTGTGATTAGGAGTGTGAGGATAGCTTGTAACTCTTGATGGTATGAAAGGTATGGGAAGACGTGACAGTGTTTTCATTGTGTAGAAGGTGCTTTTTGTTACCACACAATGTTGCTTTTGTGATTATAGCTCTAGGACTCAGTTTGTTACATCTCTGTGAGCCATTCCTCATGCGACGGCAATTGTGGAGAATGCCAGTGTCACAGAATACAGATCTTGGCAGCTGTCAGGGCAGTGACAAGCAAACGATGAGCATGGCAGGTCAGTTTAGAAAGATCTAATAAGTAATGGAGGAGAATTAGGGGGTCCAGAAGTGGCGAGGGCAAATCCATAGATTCCCGGAGTGCAGAGCCCACTGCTGTCCAGAAGGGGTGTGTAACGGGTCTGAAGGATCGAGGTTGAGACTGTGTAGGGTTAAACGGGGCTTTAATTTTCTGTACACTCTTCTCTTATGAGTAGCCAGAGTCTTTGCCTTGGAGAGGGGATAATGCGTCTTATCCGCTTTTCCTTTCAGGGTGCTTTGGGACCTTCAATCTTCGGGCGTCCGGCTCTGGTCTTCCTCCCTGGTACTAGGCTCTCGGGCGAAGACAAATGAGGAAAAGAAAGGAGAAGGCTGTCACTGCCTTGTTCAAGCAATGATTCTTACAAGGGAAAGGGAGTGAGGGAACACCCGTTCTGTGCCGTACGTGTAAGGGATAGTGCTGGTGCTCAGAGACCGGGTAGCCGAAAGTAGCAGAGAAAGAGAGAGACGCCCTACGTGTCAGATTTCTCTCTCCTTCCAACCCACCCCGCATCTCGTTCCTGTACCTGACTGAGCCACGCTCCTCCGGGAATATGGCTGGGCGCAGCGTGGAACCGGTGGCCTCCTGGCTTGTCGATTGTCTCCTGTTTCTCCAGAGTCGGTCTCCGGGCTGGTCGTCCTTCGGTTGGTTTCTCCCGCGTCTCTCCGTCAGCGTCCTCCAGCTGCTCTCTTTTGCCTCTTCCGGGTTTTCCTCCTCCCTTATTCGGCCAGGCAGGATTACGTTCGTCAAGGGGGCGTCATCCTCATAGACGGAATCCCAGTTAAATGGACAGTGCTGCATGACCTATGAGTTAGCTACATGCGTGGTGCTTGGACTGGCCGTCCACTCATCCTGCTGCGGGTAGAGAAGGAGACCATTGTGGGCGGGCACAGTCCACCAGTCCTCTGTATGTTTGTTCCCCTCCCGGGCACGGGAGAAATCAAGAGAGGGTGAATGGCGGAACAAAAGCAATGCTGCTTTTGGGGACGCCTTGCTGCTTTTGGGGACGCCTTGCTGCTTTTGTTTCTGCCCGTTTGGAATCGCCTGCTGCCAGCCTACTTCTTGCGGAACCCGCTCCGCGGGTCCCGCTGCGTGAGGAGTGTTGACCGCAGCGCCTTGAAGGGGACACCGAGGGAAGTACTTGCACGGGGCTGCGAGCGAGTGCGTGAGCTCCTTGGGACTGCATTTCCCAGGAGCACCCGCCAGCCCTGATCAGCTACACCTGGGCCGCTCTCCCCGACCCCTCCTACCCTTCCACCGAGCCCTTATCATCTGCTCTCGCTGAGACGGCGAGTGGGACGCCTTGCTGCTTTTGTTTCTGCCCGTTTGGAATCGCCTGCTGCCAGCCTACTTCTTGCGGAACCCGCTCCGCGGGTCCCGCTGCGTGATTAGTGTTGACCGCAGCGCCTTGAAGGGGACACCGAGGGAAGTACTTGCACGGGGCTGCGAGCGAGTGCGTGAGCTCCTTGGGACTGCATTTCCCAGGAGCACCCGCCAGCCCTGATCAGCTACACCTGGGCCGCTCTCCCCGACCCCTCCTACCCTTCCACCGAGCCCTTATCATCTGCTCTCGCTGAGACGGCGAGTGGGACGCCTTGCTGCTTTTGTTTCTGCCAGTTTGGAATCGCCTGCTGCCAGCCTACTTCTTGCGGAACCCGCTCCGCGGGTCCCGCTGCGTGAGGAGTGTTGACCGCAGCGCCTTGAAGGGGACACCGAGGGAAGTACTTGCACGGGGCTGCGAGCGAGTGCGTGAGCTCCTTGGGACTGCATTTCCCAGGAGCACCCGCCAGCCCTGATCAGCTACACCTGGGCCGCTCTCCCCGACCCCTCCTACCCTTCCACCGAGCCCTTATCATCTGCTCTCGCTGAGACGGCGAGTGGGGCGCCTTGCTGCTTTTGTTTCTGCCCGTTTGGAATCGCCTGCTGCCAGCCTACTTCTTGCGGAACCCGCTCCGCGGGTCCCGCTGCGTGAGGAGTGTTGACCGCAGCGCCTTGAAGGGGACACCGAGGGAAGTACTTGCACGGGGCTGCGAGCGAGTGCGTGAGCTCCTTGGGACTGCATTTCCCAGGAGCACCCGCCAGCCCTGATCAGCTACACCTGGGCCGCTCTCCCCGACCCCTCCTACCCTTCCACCGAGCCCTTATCATCTGCTCTCGCTGAGACGGCGAGTGGGACGCCTTGCTGCTTTTGTTTCTGCCCGTTTGGAATCGCCTGCTGCCAGCCTACTTCTTGCGGAACCCGCTCCGCGGGTCCCGCTGCGTGAGGAGTGTTGACCGCAGCGCCTTGAAGGGGACACCGAGGGAAGTACTTGCACGGGGCTGCGAGCGAGTGCGTGAGCTCCTTGGGACTGCATTTCCCAGGAGCACCCGCCAGCCCTGATCAGCTACACCTGGGCCGCTCTCCCCGACCCCTCCTACCCTTCCACCGAGCCCTTATCATCTGCTCTCGCTGAGACGGCGAGTGGGACGCCTTGCTGCTTTTGTTTCTGCCCGTTTGGAATCGCCTGCTGCCAGCCTACTTCTTGCGGAACCCGCTCCGCGGGTCCCGCTGCGTGAGGAGTGTTGACCGCAGCGCCTTGAAGGGGACACCGAGGGAAGTACTTGCACGGGGCTGCGAGCGAGTGCGTGAGCTCCTTGGGACTGCATTTCCCAGGAGCACCCGCCAGCCCTGATCAGCTACACCTGGGCCGCTCTCCCCGACCCCTCCTACCCTTCCACCGAGCCCTTATCATCTGCTCTCGCTGAGACGGCGAGTGGGACGCCTTGCTGCTTTTGTTTCTGCCCGTTTGGAATCGCCTGCTGCCAGCCTACTTCTTGCGGAACCCGCTCCGCGGGTCCCGCTGCATGAGGAGTGTTGACCGCAGCGCCTTGAAGGGGACACCGAGGGAAGTACTTGCACGGGGCTGCGAGCGAGTGCGTGAGCTCCTTGGGACTGCATTTCCCAGGAGCACCCGCCTGCCCTGATCAGCTACACCTGGGCCGCTCTCCCCGACCCCTCCTACCCTTCCACCGAGCCCCTATCATCTGCTCTCGCTGAGACGGCGAGTGGGACGCCTTGCTGCTTTTGTTTCTGCCCGTTTGGAATCGCCTGCTGCCAGCCTACTTCTTGCGGAACCCGCTCCGCGGGTCCCGCTGCGTGAGGAGTGTTGACCGCAGCGCCTTGAAGGGGACACCGAGGGAAGTACTTGCACGGGGCTGCGAGCGAGTGCGTGAGCTCCTTGGGACTGCATTTCCCAGGAGCACCCGCCCCAGCCCTGATCAGCTACACCTGGGCCGCTCTCCCCGACCCCTCCTACCCTTCCACCGAGCCCTTATCATCTGCTCTCGCTGAGACGGCGAGTGGGACGCCTTGCTGCTTTTGTTTCTGCCCGTTTGGAATCGCCTGCTGCCAGCCTACTTCTTGCGGAACCCGCTCCGCGGGTCCCGCTGCATGAGGAGTGTTGACCGCAGCGCCTTGAAGGGGACACCGAGGGAAGTACTTGCACGGGGCTGCGAGCGAGTGCGTGAGCTCCTTGGGACTGCATTTCCCAGGAGCACCCGCCTGCCCTGATCAGCTACACCTGGGCCGCTCTCCCCGACCCCTCCTACCCTTCCACCGAGCCCTTATCATCTGCTCTCGCTGAGACGGCGAGTGGGACGCCTTGCTGCTTTTGTTTCTGCCCGTTTGGAATCGCCTGCTGCCAGCCTACTTCTTGCGGAACCCGCTCCGCGGGTCCCGCTGCGTGAGGAGTGTTGACCGCAGCGCCTTGAAGGGGACACCGAGGGAAGTACTTGCACGGGGCTGCGAGCGAGTGCGTGAGCTCCTTGGGACTGCATTTCCCAGGAGCACCCGCCAGCCCTGATCAGCTACACCTGGGCCGCTCTCCCCGACCCCTCCTACCCTTCCACCGAGCCCTTATCATCTGCTCTCGCTGAGACGGCGAGTGGGACGCCTTGCTGCTTTTGTTTCTGCCCGTTTGGACTCGCCTGCTGCCAGCCTACTTCTTGCGGAACCCGCTCCGCGGGTCCCGCTGCATGAGGAGTGTTGACCGCAGCGCCTTGAAGGGGACACCGAGGGAAGTACTTGCACGGGGCTGCCCTGATCAGCTACACCTGGGCCGCTCTCCCCGACCCCTCCTACCCCTTCCACCTATTGTGTTCATACTCCTTATTAAGCCACAAGTACTCCCGCAGCGCGGGAGAGCGCGCGGGAGAAGCCCGGGACAAGGGCGGGACCGTCTGTGGCCGTCCGGGGCCAAAGGAGGCCGGGCTGGGCCACCCCCCTTACCAGTGACATATAGTATCTCCTCCAGTAAGTGGCTTAGAAAAGTTGGATTTGTTTAGTGTTTAACATAGCAACGTCTACGTCAACAAACTCTGTAAATAGCCATCAAATAACTCCTCTTGTAGAGTCTGGTCCACTGGCAATTGGCCCCTTAGATAAATTTTTCTTTAATCGTTCACTGGTAATAGACAAGGAGTTGACCTTGGCAGAGAAGCGCGCAGAGCGTAGGCTGTCAATCGAAATACTTAAGAATTCAACGGATAAGTTTTCAAATCTAGCCTACCCCACCCTGGTAACTCCTCTGTCATCAGTGAACCTGCCAGTTGTAAACGACCATTTTGAGGTCCAGGCCCAAAAACCAAACAAGGATGTTGTGATAGAACTAAATAATCCTTGTGGCGGCAAAATCCTACCAGCACCGCTCACTGATTCTGGCGCCCAGGTTACATTGGCCCAACCCAAAATCGGGTCCAAACGGAAACGACCAGCATCTGTAAGAAAATGTAAAAGGGTGGTCAAACCCCCTCAAAAACTCAGGAAGTTACATAAACTCGTGAACACAGGAGAGGTAGCTACTAACGAAACTCAAAGCACAGAAAGTGTTACACCTACTAATCTTGTCTCCTTGAACAGCCAGGACGGAGATGACAATCCTTGTACCGACTCCACTGTACCATGTAAAGATAAGGAGCAATCACTTGTAATTGTTCTCCCTGAACTGGAAAAATTGTTTAGATCACTACTCACCCCCATTGAGGATAGAATTGCAAAGCTTGTAGATAGGCTAAACCATTTTGAACAGACTACCTTAGACAATTTTTATTCCACAAAATCACTGATTAAAGCGAATAGGGTGGAAGTAAGCACAAACTCTCAGGTCCTAAACAACCCTGTTATTCAGGATAAGGGAAGAAATCCCCGAAATAGCTCTCCTTTACCTCCCAGTCTGAGCAAACCTACAGTTAAAGCCATTATAAAATCCTCAGACAGAACAGAGAGAGCAAACGTTGGCCCTGATTTACCTCAGTCGACCATAATACACCCTACACAGCCCACAATCCCCCCGACACAAAATCCTCCAATCGCAACGAGTGCTGAGGCTACAGTGCGTCACCAAGCGGGAATAGTACCAACAAACGCAAACGTAACTAATAGCACGCAGAAAGCTCAGAATATTCCGGTGGGAGGGAATAGGGCTAACACAGGTTTGTTGGTAGGTAAAACTTCAGTACCGTCCCAAATAAATAACAATCAACAGGCGCTGAAGCCTGTCCCCCAAGTTCCCAAATCTATCCCACCGCCCGTGGCAAAACAACCCTACAGAAAACCACCAATTAATCTCACCCCAGACTCCTTTCCCTATGTAGCAGTTCTTATAAACGTCCCACCATTACCCCCAGGACAGAGAGAAACTTTCCAGATGCTCAAAAACAAGATCATGCACTGGCTAAAGGAAAACCGTCCTCTGCCTGGTGACATCGACGGGCTAATCATAGGGGTAAGGAGAATAGATTGGATGGGATATACATCGAAAACCTTGGGTGGGGATTGCATAGTGGTCAATTTCCAAGACCCAAGGGTGGCGGGATGGATAACAAGGCAGGGATGGGGAACAAATAAGGGAGTTATCGGAATTGTAGACCTTACCTTTTTTTACCCCCGACCGACTAGTGTAACGACTAGTTTACTCAATGAACCCCTTATTCCCCCTACTGTATCATGGCTAGTCAATCCCTTACCACCTCCTCCTGTAGGTCATAATCATACCACTTACACATATTACAACCCTCATGTAGGATGGCAGGAGCCGGGATGGGGATATTGACAAACCAGTACTGACAGTTTAGGAGGGAGCACTAACGAGCCAGAAGGGCAACGTGATGTTCATGGTAATACAACTGTTACAAACTCATTGGTCAATTACATTGAGACGGGGGGTTTGGTCGAAGGAGGTGGTTTTAGACTGGGAAACCCTAAATACAAATGCCAAGATAACATACCCAGCCAATACGACAGTGGATCCGACAGATGACCAAGAAAGGCAGACTAATTCTACTGAAAGCCCTATGTTAGCCCAAGTATTTCCTTTGACAAACACCCGAGATGGGCTAGATGCTAGCATTGGTACGCTTTTATCTTGGAATGTCGCTGGGCTGGCAAGTAAATTGGATTCCCAATCCTGGGTGGATTTTATAAGTGGGTATGACATCTGTTGCTTCCAAGAAACCTGGGCTTGTGATCCCCTTTTCTGTCTTGGTTATTTGAACTATTGTATACCAGCGTCAAAAGGGGGAAGAGGGCGGCCCAAGGGAGGCTTAACTGTTTGGGCTAGACAGGACCTGCAGGTCAACATCAAAATGTTGGACCTGGGAAATTGTGATTTGCAATTATTAAGAATCTCCGTAGCAAAGGGTCAACTAATAGATTTGTACAATGTCTACGTGAGAGGTAGCAACGTAACCAATTTACCCACCATTGAGCTGTTGTCTACTGCCATTGAGACCAAGTCCCAGGAAAGTGTAACGATAATTGTAGGGGACCTCAACAGGACTTTTGAACCTCTGGACTGTACAAATGACCTCTTGGAGAGCGAAGAGGACAATCTCTGGGGAGTACCACCTCTACGCCTAAAACCTGTAAGGAGATGGACAAAAGAGATCTTATCACTGAATGGAATTTGTATGGAACATGGCTTAAGAGCACTGAACGGGAGGACACCTGGGGACAAGGAGGGCAGCTACACTTTTGACAATGGCATCAACAGGAGCCGAATCGATTACATTTTGTGCAGTCTCCAACTGTGGAAAGGGGTTGTTGACATGACAGTTAGGCCCCGGGTTGAAAGTGACCACAACCCCCTCTGTGTGACTCATAGGTGGTGGAATACTGGTGCGGGTAACCCTCTAGTGATATACGATGAAACCCCTGTTATGAGTAATGATGAACGCAGGTTAAAATGGCCCAAGGTACTGGTAAACGAGGCCACTATGACTTACATCAATAATGCTGTTGATTGTGCAATTTCCGCGATGGAAACAGCGGTTCCAGTGGTTCCAGGGGATAGTGGAATCACCGAAATCCACAATAAGTTATTCTCCCTCCTGAGACCATGCTTCTTCATTAAAAAAAGGAAAGGGAAGAAATCTAAAGAAGTGGGAAGGTGGTTTGATAGTCATTGTAGATCAGCACGATTAGCCCTGGGACAAGCCATAAGGAATAGGGACCGCGCCGCTGTGACAAAGAATAGGGAACTGTACAAGATGGCCATCTATCGTGCAAAAAAGAATTGGGATGAAGGCCACTGGGCCGAACTAAAAGAGGCCTCAGATAGTAAAGACTCCAGGGCATTCTGGAAAATCATCAAGTGGGGTAGTGGAGCCGGTCCTGCGAAGCCAGACAACAATGTAGCAGAGGAAGCTTGGGTTGATTACTTCAGACCTCAGTACGCGGAAGTTAACCATCCTGTGGCAGCTGATAGTATAACACCGGTTTATGCAACCGACGATTTGTTCTCCCTTAGAGAAGTGGAAATTGCCATTGGTTCCGCGAAATGTGGGAGGGCGCCAGGTCCAGATGGCATTCCACCTGATATTTTCAAACACGATATGACCAGATGGGCGAGATATACCCTCCTTGTAGCGAATGCCCTAGCCAAGGGGGAAGTGGTCCCAGACCTCTGGAAAGGCGCAACCATTATCCCCATCCACAAGAAGGGAGATCGTTCACTGCCTGCAAACTATAGGCCCATAAGCTTAATAGCCACCATACAGAAAGTAGTCGGGAGAATGGTAACAAACCAGCTTATGGACTGGGTTGAAGACAACAACGCCCTTTCTCCATACCAAGCGGGATTCAGGCGAGCAACCAGTACAATCGATCAGGTCTTCCGCTTTACCATATTAAGGTGGAAGACCGTTGTACTGGGAAGGGGCTGCCTGTACATCGCGTTCGTCGACCTGCGGACGGCGTTCGACCTAGTCCCCCGGTTTAAGTTATGGTTGGTTTTGCAAAAGTTGGGGATCCCTGCTGATCTGCTAACAATAATTATGCGACTGCACGAATCCAACTTCGCTAGAGTCCAGTGGGGTGGAAGTGGAGAGACAACAGAGGATTTCCCAGTGGAAAGGGGTGTTCGACAGGGCTGTTCCATGGCCCCTTTACTTTTCTCATTATTTATTAACGGAATCGTTGAGAGGATGCTGGAGGCTAGTGTTGATGCCCCATCGTTAGCGGACACCAGGGTTCCGATCCTGATGTTCGCTGACGACACTCTTATCTTGTCTAAGACCCCCATGGGGCTGCAACGTGCATTAAACATTTTTGATGCTTTTTGCACTGAGCATGGGCTAGAGGTAAATGTGGGAAAAACAAAACTAATGGCTTTTTCCCCCGGACGCAGGAACTACCCCAAGGTAACCTTAAACAGCAGTAGGTTAGACATTGTCAAAGAATTTACGTACCTGGGTGTACAGATCGCAGAGGGCATTGGCTGGACGCATCATGTAGATAAAGTGGTCTTAAAGCACCAGCAGCTTTCTGGTGCTTTAAGGGGGGAACACCGCAAATCCAAAACAAAACCCATAAAACCCGCGTTAATAGTGTATGACGCGAAGGTTTTGGGTGCCACATTATATGGCGCGGAGCTATGGGCCTGGGATGGTTTAGCGGCTCTTCAGACTTCAGAGAACAAGTTTATGCGAGGGATTACAAGACTCCCACAGAGTACCCCCTTAACCCCACTGTTTTTGGAGTTAGGTAGACGCACCATTGTAGATAGAGCCCGATTGCGCCCAGTCCTTTACTGGAGACGTCTCTGGACGACTCCAGAAATAAGACAATATGCGGAGGGTTTTCAATGGATTATCAAGGAAGATACCTTCCATAAGATAAAATGGCTAAAACATCTGAAGTCCATGTTAGTAAACTTAGGGTTTTCAAATCTTTGGAATAACCCTGAGGGAGAGATCTTCCCTAGCAAAGAAGCCCTTAAAGAACAATACTGGGATTGGGTTGGCGTTAAGATGCTGAATGACACCAGGGCCGACTCTATGACTGGTCGCTTCCTGGAGATAAAATTTTTTCCTGCCCTGGAAAATTACTGGGACAACATCACGGTACCAATGGACAGGAAACTTGTATTTCAGCTAAGATCAGGATCTATCCCCCTCAAGAAACTGACATCTGGCTGGCACAGACCCACCAATAACTTATGTCCAGCATGCGAAAATGCCGAGGAGAGCATAGGCCATTTTCTTTTCGTATGCCACGCTTATGTGAATCCGAGGAGAAAATGGCTCTCGCCGGTATGCAAAAACTTGGGGACACGAGATAGCACAGTGGCTCTAAGAATCCTACGTACTACAACTCAGGATTCGATAGTCATAGGGGTAGCTAAATACCTGGGTTGGGCATGGGCAATTAGAAGACGGTCCCTGGGGGGAAGCAGGTAACAAGGTATTCCTCTCAACAATGATTAATGTAATACTATTTGTAAATATGGTTTTTATATGCAAATGTTGTATGAGCTGTACTCTATGTTTAATGAATTTTTAATCCGTAATAATGTATTATTGTATAACTGTGTTGATTTTATGTGCTTTTATGAGAATTGTCTCGAATAAAGCTTATACAAAAAAAAAAAAAGAACAATATCACAGTGTGAATGATTGCATCACCAGCAGGCAAAATGAGGGAGCAACCCTGCAACCTGAAGCCATGCTGGTGTCCAGTGCCAGTCCTAAAGAATCTTTAAAACCCTGAGCTTCATCCGTGCCTCCCGGACTCCCCATTCCAGGGCCTTTGACAAATCTATAGTCTTTGCAAAAGCACAACTTTCCACCGTCTTTGTGTACAAAAAGAATGGAAGTGAAGGGTCTGATTTCGAGTCCCAGATTAAGGCGGTGGCAAGGTTTTACCCAATGTACTCTCACAATGCTCATTTTCATTTTTTAGTTGGGACATAAACTGGTCTACATGTAATAGGGGCACCCGGCTGGAGGTCAATCGGTCAGTCAAAGTCACAATGGGGAGGGCGATTGCTGGCCTTCTTGAAAATGTAAAATGGTTAATGGGTTTATACTACTCCCATGTAACGGTGAGGCATGTCTATGGATCACTACCATAAATATATCTAAATGCCAGCCTTTTAAAATGCTAAAGGCTTTTAACACCTTCACATGTTCTTTCTAAAAGGAACACCATTCATCCAACTGTGATACTTCAAGGCATGTTATTTCTCCAATGTCTCCCCGTCACTTAGTAACAACATCTATGGTAGTGGTATTTAACTCCAATTCCACTTTCAGTAATACAGGATAATCTCAGTTGTATAACCACTACTTGCATACCTTACCTGTTTATAACGCAGGTACAGTGAACTTAAGGCTTGATCTTGTAATGTTCTACGTAAAGAGCTATATATAATGCCACTTAGACCTAGCAGCACTTAAAATAATCCATATTTATGTATATATATTATATATAAACATACCATACATATATACATTTAATTTGGTAATACAAATATCCCGAAAACTGCTCAAGGAATTTACACTTTGCCACAAAATGGCCCATTCCATTCAGTATTTGTAGCTGTGGCAGAGGGCAAAAATACCCATTGGATCTTAAACTGGTAAATACTACTTTTACTACAAGCCACAATACTATTTTATTTCTGTATTACAGAGGTGCAGCTGGGCATCTGTAGTTTTGGTTGACAACTCACAGTAGGAAGCACCAATGTCGTGCCCTAATAACTCCCAGTCGTGGCCAACATGACTCGTGGGTGGTGAGCGTTGGGTCGCGCGGGGAGGGGGGAGGTTTAATTTAAAAATAAAATAAAGGAAAAAAAAAGTTTAACTTGCCTTCGCCGGCCCGTTCCTGCGTCGTGTCTGCTCCTCTCCTGGAAGCAGGAAGCCTCCCTCCCTTCCGCTAAGCCAATCACAATGCTGCAATGGCAGCGTTGTGATCGGTCGGGACGCCGACCAGCCAGGCGTCTATGGGGAGGCCATTTTCTCCATGTACGTAGCCTACATGGAGGAAAGGCAGCGGGCACATGACTGGTTTGGTCGGCCCCTGATGGCTGGCCAATCGGTCAGCGCCCTTAACAGTGGGAAATCCACTCCTCCCCTGCCCTAGAGCAGGACCGCCCACCCGCCCGCCCCCAACCAAACCCTTCTGCTTTCTCGCAGTGCGAGAAGCAGAAACATAAAACGGTATTTCCAATACCATTTTATGTTTCTGATTCTCGCAATGCGAGAAAGCAGTTGGGCGACGCTACTCCGCCCACATGGAGGAGCCACCTCTGATAACTCGCCTCTACTCCGCCTTGATCAATTTTCACAAATTTGTAGGAAACAGCATTCTATAGGCAAACTTTCAGTGTGCCATATTTGGTACAGATTGCTGAAAAGGTGCAAAAGGGGCCAGATAAAATGCCACTCCGGGCTGCACCACAGAGGCAAACAGAGTGCAGGGGCAGCTGTGAGATACCGCACTACTCTGTGGCTGCAAAATATTGCGGACCATGAAAAAGCATGTAGATTATCATTTGACTTTCCCATCTTTCTTTTGCTTTTTTTTTTTTTAAACTCCCGCCACACTTGGGCAAGGCAGTGGTATGAACAAACATCACCCCCCCCTCCTTGATCAACAAGGCGGGGGATAAAAGGCTGGGAAGCCCACCACCCTGTCATTTAGCAATGAGGATGGTGGATTAAAAAATGTAGCCTTTATCTTCAAACCTTCCCTGTTTGCAAATTTTATGAAGATAGAAATAAAATATTATGCCCCTCTCGCCTGTGGCCGGGGGAAAAAAGAATAACGTAATGTAAGCCTCTCCCCCCCCCCCCCTTTATAACCTGCAAATAAGAATAATGCACGGTGCACGGGTCACTAAATGTGTTACCTTTTCAACAAAATTGGATTTTGTTGAAAAGGTACAGTTTTCACAATGAAATTGCAATTGTATTCAAAAAGGGCACAAACTCACTTTTTATTTTACTGGTGCACTGCCCAGCATTCGCCCATCACTTAGCAAAGCAGGATGGGAAAAATATACCCCCTCTATGATTTTGGTAAGATTGGTGACTAATTAACATCCCCACCCTTGTACAAGGTGGGGCCGGGGCGCCTTGGGCAAGGCAGGTGGGCGAAAAACCCATTCCCAACCCTTGGACAATTCAGGGAAGCTAATTACACCCTCATGTGTGTGTGCAGTGGCGAGGTGTTTAAAATAACAACCACTTGCCACTGGGCAAGGTGCTTCAAAATGTGGCAAATGCCCCCCTCCCTATTCTTTTGTACAGCAAGGTTTGACAAATAAACCACCCACGATTGGGCAAGATGGGGGGGACATATAGTGGGGACTGCACAACCGTCTGCCCTTGGTCAAGGTGGGGGTATATACAAACCTACCTACTTACTCTTGTGGCCAGGAGAGGAGGGGGGTGCAGAAAATGCCCCCCCCCCCCATCACTGCTCTTCAACAAGGAGTAGGTGGCAGAAAAGTCGCCACCCTTGAACAAGTAAGGTGGAAAAAATATCACTTCTGCCGCTGTGGATAGCCAGGGAGTATCTTGGGGGGGGGGGGGGGGGGGGAGGCGTAGTCCACTTAGACGAGGGCGGGCGGGAATGACGTGGTTATTTTGGAGAGTTTCACTGGCCTGTTTCCAAACTGCAAATGGAGTTGGGTGCTGCCAGCGCACATTTGGGGATACACCAGACCACTGTAGGAATTACGCCAGAGGTTGAATGTACACGTTGAAAACCGTGCTGCACAATAACGACGTCCTGTGTGACGGCCTGCATGACGGCCTGTGTGACGGCCTGCATGACGGCCTGCGTATCGGCCTGCATGTCACCCTGCATGTCACCCTGTGCAATGACAATTCCACTGACTGAAACTGCTGGCAGAAGTTTGAAAAGAGGGAAGGGGCCCTGCCCAACCCAGTGTGGATGCCGATGCTGCGGGCCATTATTTGAAACTGCTGAGTCAGCAGTATGTCATGATCCGCAGTGTTGTAATCTACTGGGGTTGAGGAGTATCTGGGCTGATTTGTAAATAAACTATAAGGGTGAGGCATCCAGGCAGCAGGAAAATGAACGCAACCATACTCAAGAATTTCCTGCTTGTACCCAGGGCATAGATATATCAACAGAGCTGCTTGTATTTAGCCTCTTTTAAATATGTATGCATTTCTTATCCTTGCAGGTGAAATGTAAATCTTTTCTGCCTTCGCCTATCTCCGAAATCAGCCACCTCATTTAAAGTCTCTTTGCGGATGGAAATACCGCGCATACATCCGCGAACAGACAATATTTACGGACTGGCTTTTTGCCATTCACAGTTTAACTGGGAACTAAAGCTGAAGTAGCCAGAAAAAAAGCATGGATTTCATCTTTCTCAAATGAGCACTTTGTGACAATTCATAAAGCAGAAAGATGGTCCAGAAATGTATGCACATAAATCACATCTCATGGGGACAACTGAGATTTAGATTTTGCTTATGAATCAGCGCGCAATACCGCCAGAAGGGGGCAGTACATTGCTTCAGTTGGAGAACGCCCTGGAATTCCATTTGGAGTTTCCCAAGGGCCAGAATTACTAATACCGGCTAGTATCTCCGCGTGGGATTTACCCATTACCATTACAAGTTAAACCCCTCCGAATAACCGGGCCAACACGGAGTACTTACTTTATGGTATTCTGCGTGGCATTCCCGATAGCAAGGGATTTAAAAAACACATTTACCACCTGCTGCGAGCGGGTGCTTCTGTGAGGAGTGGGAGGGAAGGTGGGGAAGGGCAGGCCCCGACTGGCTGTGGCGGGCACTGGGCAATCCCCCGGTGCGCCGCACGGGTGGGGGCCGGTTTTGGACCCCTGGGGGCCGTTTTTGTTACAGGGCCGCAGCATAGGTGCAAAAACGGCCCTGTAACAAAATCGGCCGAAAACCGTCCCTGGCAAAGAGCTCGGCGGCACCCAGGGGATGGGGTGGGCGGCCGAGCACTTTGCCAGGGCCGGTTGTTGTTCCCAGTCCGGCCCTGGGGGAGGGAATGAGAAGAATAGTTCAAAAGAGGTCACGAGGGACCAGGGGATGTGGCTCTAATCGTGTCCTGGTTGTCGCACCTGGGACAAGTGGGTAAAAGACCGCCTGAGTATTCTGCCATGGGTGACTCGTAATAAGGGACATTTAAAAAAAGTGCAAGGGATTTGACACGTTTCCTTTTTGGCTAAATTAATTGTAAAACAAACTATATTTACCCGGGCCAAATGTCTAAGGGAGTTCTGTATCTCTCCATTTGAGTTGCATCCAAAGGTTCTGAAAGGTTCACGGGCTTGTAAGTTCTTGCAATACGAGTGTCCCCTTCTGACCCTTGCAAAAGGTATTAATATAAACGCAGACTCTCTTTCCATCATTACAGTGCCTAGAAGATAGCATAACATACCATCAAGCTGCTATAAATTAGAAAGCGTAAGGAAGCCTACGGAATGACTTACAATTAGTAGAAAGTTTGCTTGCAAAACGGAACGATAAATAGATGTGTTCGACTATTGTCAAAATTGTGTTAATTTTGGTGGCAAACACACTGGGGTCATCAATCAATCAATCAATCAATCAATCAATCAATCACTGCATTTGTAAAGTGCGCTACATACCCGAGAGGGTCTCAAGGCGCTGGGGAGGGGGGGGGGGTGGTGCTACTGGTCGAAGAGCCAGGTCTTGAGGAGTCTTCTGAAGGCCAGCAGGTCCTGGGTCTGTCGTAGGATGGTGGGGAGAGTGTTCCAGGTCTTGGCGGCGAGGTAGGAGAAGGATCTGCCGCCGGCGGTGGTTTTTCAGATGCGAGGGACTGTGGCGAGGGCAAGGTTGGCTGAGTGGAGGCTTCGGGTTGGGGTGTGGAAGCTGAGTCGGTTGTTGAGGTAGGTGGGTCCGGTGTTGTGCAGTGCTTTGTGTGCGTGGATCAGGAGCTTGAAGGTGATCCTTTTGTTGACGGGGAGCCAGTGCAGGCCTCTCAGGTGGAGTGTGATGTGGCTGCGGCGGGGGACGTCGAGGATGAGTCGGGCCGAGGCGTTCTGGATGCGTTGGAGTCGTCTCAGGAGCTTGTTTGTAGTTCCTGAGTAGAGGGCGTTCCGTAGTCGAGTCTGTTGGTGATGAGGGCCTGGGTAACGGTTTTTCTCGTGTCGAGGGGGATCCATTTGAAGATCCTGCGGAGCATACGGAGGGTGTTGAAGCAGGACGCGGAGACGGCGTTGACTTGCCTGATCATGGAGAGAGTGGAGTCGAGGATGACCCCCAGGTTGCGTGCATGGTCCGTGGGTTCCGGGGCTGTGCCTAGTGACGTGGGCCACCAAGAGTCGTCCCAGGCTGATGGGGTGGGTCCGAGAATGAGGACCTCTGTCTTGTCTGAGTTCAGCTTCAGTCTGCGGTCCTTCATCCAGTCGGCTACGACCTTCTTTCCTCTGTGGAGGTTAGCTTTGGCAGTGTGGGGATCTTCGGTGAGGGATATGATCAGCTGGGTGTCGTCGGCGTAGGAGATGATGTTGAGGTTGTGTTGTTCTACAACGTGGGCGAGGGGGGCCATGTAGATATTGAACAGCGTCGGGCTGAGGGAGGATCCCTGTGGGACGCCGCAGATGATCTCTGTGGTTTTGGAGCGGAAGGGTGGGAGGCGGACGATCTGGGTTCTGCCGGAGAGGAACGATGTGGTCCAGGCCAGGGCCTTCTCTTGGATACCGGCGTCATGGAGGCGTGCTGATAGGGTGCGGTGGCAGACCATGTCAAAGGCTGCTGATAGGTCCAGGAGGATGAGGGCGGTTGTTTCTCCTTTGTCCATCAGGGTCCGGATGTCGTCAGTGGCGGCGATGCGGGCGGTCTCTGTGCTGTGGTTGCTGCGAAAACCGGATTGGGAAGGGTCCAGGATGTTGTTAACTTCGAGGTAGCGGGTCAGCTGTTTGTTGACAATCTTCTCGGTCACTTTTGCCGGGAAAGGGAGCAGGGAGATGGGCCAGAAGTTCTTGAGGTCCTTGGGGTCCGCCTTGGGCTTCTTCAGAAGGGCGTTGATCTCGGCGTGCTTCCAGCTTGTTGGGAAGGTTGCTGTCTCGAAGGAACAGTTGATTGTTTTCCGGAGGTGGGGCGCGATGGTTGCGCTGGCTTTGTTGAAGACGTGGTGAGGGCAGGGGTCCGATGGGGATCCGGAGTGGATGGAGTTCATGGTTTTGATGGTGTCTTCGTCGCTGACGCTGGACCAGACGGTCAGGCGACTGGTGCGAGTGGTAGTCGCAGGGGTGGTGGACTGGGTGGTGGGTGCGGGGGGGTCGGAGTTGAAGCTGTTGTGGATGTCTGTGATCTTGCGGTGGAAGAAGGTGGCCAGGGAGTCGCACAGGTCTTGAGATGGCGGGATGTCGTTGGTGTTGGAGCTGGGGTTGGAGAGTTCTTTCACGATGCTGAAGAGCTCTTTGGTGTTGTGTGTGTTGTTGTCTAGGCGGTCCTTGAAGGCGGTCTTCTTGGCGGTCCTGATGAGTTGGTGGTGTCTGTGGGTGGCGCTCTTGAGGGCTATGTGGTTGTCTGGTGTTCGGTCGTGGAGCCATTTCTTCTCCAGCTTCCGACAGGTGTGCTCGGAGATCCGGAGGTCCTCGGTGAACCAGGCGGCTTTCTTGTTGGTGTGGTTGGTTGTAGAGGTCTTGAGAGGGGCGAGGGTGTTGGTGCAGTCGTTGATCCACTGTGTGAGGTTGGTCGCGGTGGTGTCTGGGTCGGTGGGTGGTCTCAGGGCGAGGGCGGTAGTCAGTTGGTCCTCGGTGACCTTGCCCCAGCAGCGGCGTGGTAGCTGTTGGGTGCGGTGGTGTGTGGTGGGTTTTCTGAAGGTGAAGTGGACGCATCTGTGGTCGGTCCAGTGTGGTTCGGTGGTGTGGTTGAAGGAGACGTGGGGGCTTGCGGAGAAGATGGGGTCGGCCGTGTGTCCAGTGGCGTGAGTAGGTGTCATTACGAGCTGTTTGAGTCCGAGGTTGGCGAGGTTGTCGATCAGGGCGGTGGAGTTGGTGTCGTTGTTGTTCTCGAGGTGGAAGTTCAGGTCCCCGAGGAGGATGTAGTCAGTGGAAGCGAGGGCGTGGGTGCTGAGGAGGTCAGCGATGGTGTCACTGAACTGTGGGCGGGGTCCGGGAGGTCTGTAGATGAGAGTTCCTCTGAGGGTGGTGTTGGGGTCGATATGGATCTGGAAGTGCATGTGCTCGGCGGTGGTGAGGGTGTCATCGGTGTTCGTTGAGATTTTGATGGAGTCTTTGTGGATGATGGCGATTCCTCCTCCCACTCTGTTCGTGCGGTCTCTGCGGGAGATCTTGTAGCCCTGTGGGATGGCTATGGCTATGGCGATGTCTGGTGCTGAAGTGGCGTTCAGGCAGGTCTCCGTCAGGAAGGCGACGTCGGGGGCGGTGGAGTCTAGGAGGTCCCAGAGTTCGATGGCGTGCTTGCGAGCGGAGCGGGTGTTGAGGAGGATGCAGCGAAGGTGGTTGGGTTCTCTGGCTGGTGGTGTGGAGGGTTGGATGCTGGTGAATCTACAGTTCCGGCAGGTGAAAGGCCCCTGGGTGCATTTCGGGGTGGCCCGGTAGCAGGGGTGGTCTCGTCTGGTGTTGAGTGCGTGGAGGGTGCTTGTGTCGTAGTGCAGTCTGGCGTTGCGGGGGGTGCGGGGTCCAGGGGTTCTGGCGTTGGGTGAGGTCCAGGCACGGACGGGCGCAGACAGGCTTGCCTTAGGCGCGCCTGCGGCGCGCCAGCGGCGCGCCCGCTGCGCGGCTGTTTTGCGGGCTCCATATGAGGGCAGATGGAGGGAGGAGCAGCTGGGAGGTGGGAGCGGGGCGGCCAATGGGAGTGAAGGGGGCGGGGCCGCAGGGGCTCAGCGGCGGGGGAAAAGCCGGGGAAAAAATGGCGGGAAAAGACGGCGGGAGAAGGACAACAGAGCACAGGGGTACAGAAAGCAAAACACAGGGGCACAGAATGAAAAAACAAAGTGGCACAGAAAGCCAAGCGCAGGGGTACAGAATAAAAAAGGGAGCGAGCAGTCAGGCGGCAAAAGCGGCAACGGACGTTCAACCCACAGGGGGCTGCGTGGCGGATGGGGGGAGCGACCTGCCTGGTGACAGGGTCAAAGGTCGCTCTCTACCACCGCTTCGCGGCCTCCATATGAGGGCAGAGGGAGGGAGGAGCAGCTGGAAGGTGGGAGTGGGGCGGCCAATGGGAGTGAAGGGGGCGGGCCGCAGGGGCTCAGCGACGGGGGGAAACCCGGGGAAAAAACGGCAGGAAAAGACGGCGGGAGAGGGACAACAGAGCACAGGGGTACAGAAAGCAAAACACAGGGGCACAGAATGAAAAAGCAAAGTGGCACAGAAAGCCAAGCGCAGGGGTACAGAATAAAAAGGGAGCGAGCAGTCAGGAGGCAAAAGCGGCAACGGAGGTTCAACCCACAGGGGGCTGCGTGGCGGATGGGGGGAGCGACCTGCCTGGTGACAGGGTCAAAGGTCGCTCATCCTCCCTTCAAGGATTGCTTTCAAAATCTGTGAAGAGTGATACGTTTCTCTTGTGAGCTGAACATTTGAAATAACGTGTTTCCATTCATGAAAGGAGTTACAAATATAAAAACTGTTACAATAAAAGAAGGCATTAGTAAGGAGGGCCTGCTTGGCAAAACTGATTCTCCCAATTACTGATTATCAAAGATGGTAATTGATTAGCTATGAGCAAATAACATTTTAATACGCACAGTAATATGTTTAAAAGAAAGGCACGGATAAAATTATATTTATTTTTTGTAAGCTTTTTTACAATTGAAGATGAGCAATATTATTAGGTGCAGCTTGGTATATTAATGCATGAAACAACCTAAACCTGATACAGTGTCTGACCCGAAAGAAGTGTTTGTAAGCATTAAAAAATGGAAATAACAGGTCTGGCTTGGCGCTGCTAAACACCGGCCGATCTAAAGTTATATTTATTTATTAGTACCTTTGAGTACGTCAAACCCATCAGTGCAAGTGTGGCTGGCCCCTTTCGCCTGTTTTAGCTCAATTAAAACAATTTTAGGTCTGACATAGGGACAGACTCTTGTAATTAAAAAAAAAAGTAAATAAATATAAACATATACAGTACATACAAACTCACTGTCAGGTAACCAGGTAAACGAAAGGGCGCTCTACTGTATATCTGGGTCAAGTGTCACAACAATAAGAATCAATATCGGTGCTCTAAGGGGAAAAAGAGTTGGTTACCTCACAACCCCACCGCAACCTGCTAATGCAGATAACAAGTAAAACAAAATACTCTCCCCGAGCACACAAATCACAATAATATAATTCAATGTCGATATATTTGTTCTTCTTCTGTATGAATCAAATTCTCTTCAGTCGGTACAGCACTCTGGTCCGTACGTCCAAAATATTAAATGTAGTATATTCATCCAACAAAAACAAAATCCATAGCAGCCAACACGTGTTTCGTCTTGCTACATCAAGCAACTTGACTTCTTCAGGGCTGCAAAACCCAAAACCCAAATACACAATATTATGACCCCCTAGAGGGTGGATTATGTTTATTTAGTCAATTTGTAACTTTAGGTCTTATTGGATGTTTTTTGGCTTATTTTTTGCCTTTTCAGAATTATGAATAATGTTTGAGTGAGGACAAGGAGCTTTGCCCATTACGTATGGGGACTAAAAAGATTAACAGATACATCTTAGTCTAAGCATGTATAAGATATTATGAATGAAGATGTTGGTTTCGATGGGGTGTCGTTTGTTATGATTGGAGCTCAAATTGAAGGGTGATTACATTTTTGTTTAAATTTGACTTTACAGAGAGGGAGTTGTGTATTTTTTTAACGTTATGGATCAATTGAAGAGTTGATTATTTTGGGAACTATATATCAGGTGACTTCATGCTTTTAATTACATAATTGCGATTAATAAAACTAATAACTAATATTATACATTTTGAGGATCAAGATATTAACATAACATTTGCTCTTGGGTTATCACAACTTTTTAGTTTTTGGACACACATTGGGTTATGTTTTATGGAGTCTTTTTTCTTTGAAACACTGGGTGATGGTTGCTTTGAGGTGTCTTTGAATACACGGTTTTTGGTACTTTTCAATTTAAAGAAGGTATCATTTTATTAGTGTATATGATACAATAATAATCTTTGTTTACATATTGTGTATTTGGGTTTTGCAGCCCTGAAGAAGTCAAGTTGCTTGATGTAGCAAGACGAAACACGTGTTGGCTGCTATGGATTTTGTTTTTGTTGGATGAATACACTACATTTAATATTTTGGACGTATGGACCAGAGTGCTGTACCGACTGAAGAGAATTTGATTCATACAGAAAAAGAATAAATATATGGACATTGAATTATATTATTGTGATTTGTGTGCTCGGGGAGAGTATTTTGTTTTACTTAATATACAATACATAGATAGGCTTTCAGTAAGTTCTCAATGGGCTATTAATGTGTCATTCACATTTAGCATATACAATGGACTACTGGGCCAGTCAACTATTGCATTTAAAAGGATGACATTTAGCGTGATCATGTGTGCATTCTCCAAAAAGTTGTGCATTCCAGTGCCATCAATGGTGGGTCAAGAGCTACCACGGGTCACTTTATACATTTTTTCTTTGAAAGCATGTGACTGTCACCTTTACTTTTTTACATTTAATATTCTAATTACTATAGAATATTCTTCCCAAAAATTGTGCGCTTGCAAAAGGCAGACCTTTTGACTTTGTCAGCGATTGTTTTTGCTGTTATACCACACCAGGGATTTAACAGTCAAACTTAAATAAAGGAAGCGCTACAGCTAAGAAGCATTAAAGAGTGCGCATGCCTGAAACAAGAGGCCTCAATTCCATCTAGAAGTAAACTCAAATAGGGCGTTATATTTTGTATTTACAATGTGACCAATGGTCCCTTTATTCAGTTCCCACTTCATTTATTAATTTGGGAAACAGATGGTTAAAGGGCCATAAACTAAGTGCTATTTCACAATATTCTTTTTTTTTATCTCGCTCGGCGTGTTCTCCACCTGAAGAGTCTTTACAACTTCATTTATGACATTAGTCTTGTAAAGTAACACATCCCATCATTTTATGGACAAGTTCAGGAATACAGCTCCTGTCTGCATGTTCAAGCCTCAGGTCATGTCAGTGTTTAGTATGCACGGGTGCCTTGATGTCACACACACAGACACTGACATACACCACACACGTGCAGTCTGTATTTGTGCTTGCTCAGCCGTGAGTGAAGACATACACTCACCCACAGGATTTTGAGATGATGTGGTCTGTGGGTGGAGAGACCACACAGCAGTGAGGGCGCCCTCATGAAGAGTTTTTGGAAATTAACCACAATCACAGTATTGATCACAATCTGGCTCATGGGGCAAAAAGACAGCTTTCTTATGAGAACTACAAACCACCTATAAATCATGGACACCTGTGATGTTCACAACCTATGGTACAAAACCTTAGCCTTGTAATTCGTGTATGTTTACAGTAACCCCAGGATTAGGCAAAATATTTCGTTAGGGCTGGCTGCTAACACCTTTAGCTAATGCCATCAATTCTTTAAAAAAGTGCTAAAAGAAATACAGAAAGAAATTGGGTTTTAGGCCATCTCTGTTCAAACATTGTTTTTCACAGGATTTTCATGTTTTGTTACCTGGATGGGAGGTCCATGAGGGACTTGCAATTTCATGGATGGCTCTATTGTTCCATTTGAATGCCCATTAGGTTTTGGTGATGGGTATCACAAATCATTTTGTTAGACTGAAGACAGACATGAAATACAACTTGCAATTAATAGCCTGTGTATGCTTTTTGTTGCATTTCATTTACTGGCACGAAGGCTTGTTAGTTTCTTATTGGCTTTTTGTTTAGGAACTGTGTGCTCTTTGGATGCCTTAGCCTTTCATAAAGCCACAGAGCTGTTCATTGTTTTTTTTTCTGTCATGATATCATTCTGGATTTACAGTTTTTCTTGTTCCCAAAGTTAAGACATACATAAATATAGTTTTTTTAAACATCTAACAAAAAATATTAACCCTTTGTCAAAAGTGTCTACTGTGCAATAATTTGCAATGCATGACTTTTACGATCATCACTTACACACTGCAATGTTCATCTTCTAGCTGCTTTTCATAGCACTTTAGTTGTGGTTACAACTCAACTGTTCTAATACAGTCTGTTCAACAAAGGGGCCCTGCTACCTGCTTGCATATTGTTGTAGCCCACGATCTTAATTCATTAGGGAATTTTCTGTGAAGGAAAGCTGGTGGCAACATGCACAAAGCCTCCCAACGTTTACAAAAAGCCATACTTATTGGCTTTGGCAATGCTTGTTTTTAATACTCATCAAGTAATATCAAGCCTCAATGACATAAAAGCGCCTTTGATCATAATTCAGTGAGTACAGAGTTCACCTTTGATGCAGTCTCTTGGTAGTTCCAGGTCTGACTCGTATTTGTGATTACATATAATCTATAGGGTGTTTGATAAACCTACATAAAGTTTTCTCATGCTAGGAGGTGTGTGGTACACTCACATAGCACTTGCAAGAAAACCTACAAATATTGTTTTTGTTATGCTGGATATTTATTGTCAAGGACTGAGTCTCTCCCATGTGTTATCCCAATTTCAGGTTTCCTTTCCATAATATCTGTTTGGCTATATATTTTTTTTTAATGAATATCTAGGACTTATTTCTTCTCATTCCTCAATTGTAGGTTTATGTGTGGCCCTATAATTAAACCGATGCACTGTTCAAGATGGATTGCGCTTTAGGTCTAATAATATATAACTGGTGATTCCATGGACTAAACTGGGTCTGCAAGCATCAGACTGCTAAACATGAAGAACAGGACAGTACAAACTGTACACTGCAAGAAAATGCAATACAAAAATTGAGAAAACGTTTACATTCGTCTCAAAAAAGTACAGAGAGCATGAAAGAAAGAGAAATGCATGCCTATTGGTGTGGGGACTATGGTCAATATGACTGTTTCCGATTGGACAGAATGTCGTAGTGTTGGTCAACTACCCACCAACTGCCTGGCGCTTTAAGAGACTTTTAACCATGGAGGATGTATAAAGTGCACTGTAGTGTGATGTGTCATTTATGGTTCAGATGTGTATTTGAACACTTAAGAGTGTACTGCCTTTTTGATAAATACTCACCTTTAAATTATACAATCTGTTCTTCATTAAGATTTTTGATGACAGCAAATATTAGGTATATTAGGGTAAAAACCTTGTAATGGTATAACATTCATTCACATCACTTCCGTCAGTTTCATCATCGTATTGCATGTATTGCTCCTCTGATGTAGGATTTCCAAATGTAGTTGGTTTCTGATGCATATTTCTATATGACCTAGACAGAAGTATCACATGTGTGGGTGTCACATAATGTGGAGAGTTTACATTTTGTAGGGAGTAGCGACAGTCCCGCAAACATAAGCACTCTTCACTATAACGTAACTTTAACCTTTAATTTTTCGGTGAATTTCTGAGGTTTTTGTAATATAAAATAATATCTTATTACCCTACCTAACTATAATGTCGATTTAACATTTGTTTTTTTTTCCAATTGATTTGTAGGGTGTTTTACCACAAAGGGGCCGGTTACAATGTCGCTAGGAAACTCTTCCGAACTAATCGGTTTCGGAATAGTTTCTGACTGACTCGGGTTCTGCGAGTCTGACTGAGCGATTATGATGCTTCCGTACATCATTCGGTCGGACTCCATTGACTTCAATTGGATCCTCTGTTCTGAACGAGAACGCAAGGCTCCCATTGAAAAAAGGGGTTGTTGGGGAAAACCATGCACCCTGTGACAGGCACCATATGGTGCCTGCCACACAGTGAATGATGGTAAAGAGGGGTCCCATAGGTACCCCTCACGGGCCCCAACCCAAAGTCTCTGGGTGAAGGGGGGCCTGTTACAGATCCCCAAAGTCAGATCTCGACAGCCGTTTTGTGTCGGACATACCGATTTGGAACGGCTGTCTGAATCGGTCAATGTAATCGATCTTTCGGAAACTGTGTTCATAGAGCTGTATGATTCGGCTCCGAAAGACTCGGGCTGTCCAAATCCCATTCGGAACTGATTCGAACAGCCCGAACAGTTTTCTTTCACCGTAATCGGTTGTTCGGAAATATTTCCGAATCGGTCGGAAACATAGGTTCCGAATCGTATTTGCAGAATCCGAATCCCGTTCGGAGCCTATACGGACAGCATCGTAATCGGCCCCAAAGTATGATCTTACAACCATAACTATGACCTAACTATAACTCCACTGGCCTGTGGCCGAAAAGCCTTGCACCCAACTCCAACAAGGGGTACCCAAACTCCCACTCACCCCACATTGCATGGCCAGCCAAAGGGAGCACTTATCACAATATAAAAGGGTTGTCATTTTAAATAATGTAGGTCTACTGGCAGGAAACAAACTACTCTCTCTGTCCTGGGGATGGGATCCCTGGGACAGCAATTCTTTGGGCTCTGGAGGATGGGGTCCCTGGGCCAAAACTTGGCTTGGGGAGGTGGAATCATGCCTTCTCCCCATCATTATTATAAAAATTATAGATGCGTCGACCCCCAGGCCCTGGCCCAGCCTGGTGGTATTAAAAGCAAAATGTGTCGACCACATTTTTCTTTATTTTGACAGCCAGTACCCATGAGGTGCGTAACAAATTAAAAAAATATACATTTTTTTCAGACTGGGGAGGGTCCCTCTCCAACCCCTCCAAAAAGATAGTCAGGGTATCCCTTCTCCCCCTATGCCCTTTTTCAAAAACCTTTTCAGGACAGGGTAACAAGTCCTTGAGTCCCGTAATGGCTGCACAACATTTCTTTTCAAGTCGTGGTCAGTCAGAGCGCCCACTTTGAAAAAAGCACCATCAGCCAATAAGAAAGCTTGAGTTTTTGAATTTCAGCCCAATAGTCCAGATATGTATAAACTGTGAACCTTAATTTCTCAAAATCTATTAAACAAATTCTCATCAAATCACAAAAGGCATGCTTTTTGACTCCTACTTTGTTATTCATCAAATATGGGTGAATTGTAAAAATATCCTAGTCTACCATTGTGCACACTGACACCTTTGGTGTTATATAAACAGACAAAAAGTAGAATGTATGAAGAAGTAAGCATCTAGAGGGGACAAAGAGAAGTTTTAATGATTGTGCATGCCACAGCTCTCAATAACCAATGTACATTAGTTAAGACAGGAAGCTATAAGAAAGTTTTTGAGGCATGCACAGTAACGAGAGAGTGAATTTACCAAGGTTACAAGCTGAAACTGGCAGCATGAGACTACAAGTGTTTTCTGAGAGAGGGACGAGTGACTGTTATCAGTGCGTGTAGCAGAATTAGTGCAGCTGATAATCCAATGAATGGAAGCATCATTTGTCCCAAAGCTCCTCCCAATGTGTAGCAGTGTTGGATTACCAGCTGTCCTGTTATCACATCAGCTTGTGAAGCATGCCATTGCCCTCTAGGAATGGAAGGAGAGTTTGCATTTTAAAAACTGCACATTTTATTTTTATTGCAACAATGCTGTTAATTGGCTCAAAGACCTTGTTGTGGCACATCCAGAAAGAGCCATATGTAAGAGGTGTGTAAGCTCTCAAATTACATGGACACATTCCTATTTCATTGCATGTAGAGGGTTGAGGTGGAATGGATGTATGGTGTCACAGTGTTTTCTCTGCATCTAATTAAGATGAGTGTCGGGAAGCAAACTGACAGGAGACATCTAGGTGAGACACCAAACATCCCTCCATACACTAACCATTTATGTGCTGGCCCCTGTGCTGTCAGTGCTTGCAAGCACCGTGTGCAGAGTGGAGCGCTTGGAACAAGCCCAACCGGCTTCTACATGTAACTTGCCCGGGGACGGGCACGGGAAATACTTAATTATAGGCCGCGCTGCTACGCGGCGCGGACAGACTCAGCCCACACCAGATCACAGGACGGAGCCCGCGCCCTCGAGCGGGCGGCTCCTTTTATTTAACCCCGCAGGCCACGCCTGGCCTGCGGATGCGGTGTGACGTCTAGTTGCACCACTAGACCGTGGGATATTACATCCCTATCCAAATCGGTCAATGAAAACACAAAAATGCAAACTCAGATCATTCAAATAGTTTAAACAGTTCAAATCCCCAGAGGGGTGGTACTTGCGTGCTCCCCGTCGGCTGCCACCGAACACCTTCAGCAGGCAAAGTCCTTCAACCGCTGGCTGGGGCGAGGATTGGGCCTTAGGCTGTATCTTTGCGGAGAGTCTCGCAGTCGCGGACCCGTGGGAGGTCCACCCTCTGGTACCGATTTAGGTGCCGGTGTCACGGTGGCCTCGGTGGTTTCGGGTGTCGGTGCAGGTGTACTCCCGGTGGGCTCTTCCGGGAGTCTTTCCAGGTGGCATGGGGGCACCTCTTTGAACCAGGACACATTTCGGGACACTTCCTCTCCTCCCTTTTGGGCTGTCACCATGGTCCCTCGCTTCGCGATGACTGTCCAGGGCCCCGGTTCATAGTTGGTTTTGAACTTTCCTCCAGGATGGCGGTCCTTCAGCCGAACGGTGGCTCCTGTGCAGAGGGTCCTCGGCGTGGCACGGCGGCGAATGCTTGCCTGTTGGTTTCGCCGGGATCTTCTAGCTTGTACAGCCTCGGTCTCCATTGGGGGCGGTGACCACCCTGGGGGCGTAGGGAGTAAGTCTCTCCGTGGGCCTTGGAGCATCAGTGCCCACAGGCTCCTCTGGGTGGTGCAGTGTGGTGAGCTCCGGTATTCCCGCAGGAACTCGTGCAGTCGTAGTTCCGGGTCTGCTTGTTCTACCCCTGCTATGCGGAATACCTTGTTCAGCGTACGCATAAAGCGTTCTACATCGCCGTTGACCTGTGGCCACTGGGGGGTTATTCACCGGTGGTGTATTCCCCTCTGCCTTAGAAACGTGGCGAATTCCGCTCCTTGGAAGGGTGGCCCATTGTCACTCCGGATTTCCTGTGGGAATCCGAACATGGCGAATACTTTTTCTAAGACTGGCTCTATCTGGGCAAATGCCGTGGACGTCACTGGCTCTACTATGGGATATTTCGAGAAGGCGTCCACTAACACCAGCGTGTGTTTTCCTCCCGGTAAACTCCCAAAGTCTATGCTTACTTGTGACCACGGGATGGTACATGCATCTTCGATGATCACCGGTGCCGGCCTCTCTAGGTTTCGGGTCAATTGGCATAGGGGGCATCGCCTGACGTGCTCCTCCACCATGTTTTCCTGCTCCGGGAAGCAGACCTTCTCCTGCATTCTGGTCTTCATCTTTGTGATTCCTTGGTGTCCCCCGTGGGCTAGTTGCATCGCCTTGTGTCTCAGGGTCCGCGGGATTACCAGCCTGGGTCCTCGGAGTAGGATCCCGTCACTTGTAGCGCTGAGTTCATGCCTTATGTGCCACATCTTCGTGGAGTACTCCCGCTCGTCCGGGCTCCATGAGTTGGCTTGCCGCAGGTAGTTCGTCCACGACCCCTCCTGGACCGCTTTCAGAGTTCGGCTATACACGGCGTCTTCGGTAGCCGCATCCTTAATGTCTCCCAGCGTCATGTTTACCGGGCATGCTGCTGTGGATACAAGGTGTACATATTGTTCGATATCCGCATTGTCTTCCAGTGCATCGGTCGGGGCCGGGTGCCGGGACAGAAAGTCGGCAGGATTCTTTGCTCCTGGTCAATACACGACTTCCATTTCAAACGGCTGCAGCTGGACTGCCCATCTCTCAATGCGCTGTGGCGGGTGAGGCGCCGTCCCTTTGAAGAGTGGCACGAGTGGTTGGTGATCTGTGACCATTGTAAACGGTTGTCCTTTGAGGTACAAGTGGAAATGGTTGCAGGCCCATCTAATGGCCAGCGCTTCTCGCTCAATTTGTGCGTACCTGGCTTCGGTCGGGGTAAGTGACTGGCTGGCGAACGATAGCGCTGCCCGTCGCCCTGGTTCCTGTTCCTGGGCCAGCACCGCGCCAAGCCCGACGGGGCTGGCGTCCATAAGAACTTCTGTCTTCTTTGCTGGGTCAAAATAGGCGAGTGTGGCTTCTCCCAGAAGAGCATCTTTTATCCCTTGGAACGCTGCTTCCTCCTTTGGTCCCCATTGCCACTTGGCGGCCAACCTTGTGAGGGCTCTCAGGGGTTCTGCTCGTGTGGCGAGTCCAGGGATAAATTGTCCGCAGTGTGTTGCCATCCCCAGGAAGCTGCGTACTTCCGTTGGGGTTGTTGGCGCGGGTGCATCCTTAATGGACTGTGACTTACGGGGGTCCACCTGAATGCCTTCTTGGTTGAACACATAACCAAAGAACTCTAGTGACGGCTGGAAGAACTGGCATTTGTCCTTGTGTAGGGTCGCCCCGTGTTCTTTGAGGCATGTCAGGGTGTTGCGGAGATGCTGGTAATGCTCTGCGGCCGTCGCCGAATGGATGAGGATGTCATCACTTACGTTCAGCACACCGGGTACCCCGGACAACAATTCTCGTATCATGTTTTGGAACACCTCCGCCGCAGATGATATTCCAAAATTGAGCCTTTTGTACCGTCGTAGGCCTAGGTGGGTGCTGAAGGTGGTGATGTAGCGGCTTTCCTTGGACAGTGGGTGTTGGTGGTACCCTGCGTTTAAGTCAATTTTTGAGAACCACTTCGAACCAGTCACATCTGCGATGATATCATCCATAGTTGGCGTGATGTGGCGTTCTCTTCGTATGGCTTTATTTGGTAGTCGCATGTCGATACAGAGGCGTATCGCTCCCGGCTGTTTCGGCTTCTCTGCGATAACCATTGGTGAAACCCAGGGCGTCGGGCCGGATACTTTTTCAATGACGCCTTGTCTTTCCAAGTTCTCTAGCTCTTTCTCGACCAGCGGCCGCAGGTGGAAAGGGACTCTCCTATGTCGCAGCGCGACCGGGACGACGGTTTTGTCGATGTGCAGTTTGACTGGGCTGCACCTAATGTGTCCGAGGCCCTGGAATAGCTCTGAGAATTGATTAAGCAGCTCTTCTACCTGGTGGACTTGTACTCTCCTCGCAAAGGATATTAGCCCCAGGTCTTCTGCCGTGTTGCTGCTTAGCAGGGTGTCGGTTTCCCTGTCAATCACATGTATCGTCGTCGTGACCTCCCGATCGTCTGCCTTGACGGGGACTGTGATTTTCCCCTTCAACGGGAGGGGCGTGTCCGCTCCGTACGCGTAGATTTTGGTTTTGGACGGCTTTATCGGAGGACAAGGCTTTAGACGTCGGTATTGTTGGAGGCCCATTACGTTCACTGTGGCCCTCGTGTCGATGACTGCCTGCACTTCCGTTCCCGCCACGTGGACCGTGCACGTTGGTTGGGGTCTGCGGCGTAGCTTGAGTTCCCTCGCAAATGAGATTAGGTATGCTTCTCCCTCGTCCTCGTCTGACGACTCTCCGCTCGTCTCCTGATATCTCCTTCCTTTCACCTTCGATTCGTCTTGCGGCCGCTCCTCCGTCACCGATAGGTGTTGTACTGCCTTCGTCGGGGGCCTCCGGTTTCGGAAGTCTCGGCCTCTCGTGCGTCTTCGGCATACAGAGGCGAAATGGTTGGGAATTCCGCAATTGGCGCACATTTTCCCTTGCGTGGGGCAGTCATTTGCGGCATGTGGCTCATGCCCGCAGTATCCACATCTTGATTTGGTCTCTTCGGGCTTCTGACTTCTGATGGAGTCTCCTCTTGGCTTAGTTCGGAGGGTGTCTGCCTGTTCCACCTTGATGTTTTCGGCCCGTTCTGGGGGTTTTGTGAGCGCCTTGTCCATTTCATTTGCTCTGGCTGCTGACAGGTCATGTGTCCTTGCTAGTACTAGCATATCTTCGAGCGCGATTTTTGGTTGGCGCAGGATGAGCCCTATCAACGTCTTGTCTCGGCACCCTTGGATTAATTGGGCGCGTATTTCTTTGGGCTGGTCATCTTCCGTACACGTGCAGGCGAGCTCGCGAAGCCTGGCATAGAATACGTCCATTGATTCCCCTTCTCTCTGTCGAGCCTGGCGCAGCTTAAACCGCTCGAAATCGGGGTTCAATTGGGGGTCGAAATGGGCGTCGAGGGCGGCCACCGCCGCGTTGTAATCCGCGGCTACACCCGTGTTGGGTAGGTGTTTGAATAGTTAAAATATCTCGTCTCCCGCGTAGTGCAGGAGTAGGGACCTCTTCACTGCGCCGTCCGTCTTCCTGGTTGCGATGAAGTAGTTGTTGAGTCGCTCTATCCAGATCTTCCACCGGGGAGAGGCTGTTGCAGGGTCTTCGAGCTCACTGAAAGGGGGCAGGACTCCCGACGCCGCATGTTGGAACGGAACGTGGACTGGCACGGCCGCTTGACCTTGTGCAGCCCCTGGGCCTGGCGCTGCTCCCCCGTCGTTATCCCCCATTGTTTCCTTGAGGCAGGTGGCTTATCTCACTTTGCTTGTGGTCCTGGGCTTGTACTACCAGTAGGGGCGGCTTAAAATATGTGGCCTCCTCCCTGTTGCGTGTCCCTCCGCCTTTCTCTGGCTTGCTGCAGCTTGGCGGTATTGAACCCCTGGTGGGGTGTGCTGTAGGCCTGCTTTGTCCTTTTCCCTGCACTCTCCTTTGGAGCCCAAGGGTGGTGGTTTGTCTTGTGCTTGTTATTGTCTGTGGCCACGTGCCTCTAGCAGCCTCCCTTTTGGCACAGGCTATTGTATTGCCTTGTGCTTGTTTCTTTTTGGGGCCCCTTGTGCAGTTGCACTCACCGCCTCATTGCCGCCGGCACTGCCTGACCGGGTGACTCCTCCGGGGCCTGGTGCACGTGCGCGCTGCTTTCGGCGCTCCGTCTCTTTCCCGTTTTTTTTTTTTTCCTCTTCCTCTCCGCGATGCATCGCGGGCCCTTAGCTGTTGGGGCGCGGGGTTTCAGAGAACCCGCCTCGTCGCCAGTGTAACTTGCCCAGGGACGGGCACGGGAAATACTTAATTATAGGCCGCGCTGCTACGTGGCGCGGACAGACTAAGCCCACACCAAATCACAGGACGGAGCCCGTGCCCTCGAGCGGGCGGCTCCTTTTATTTAACCCCGCAGGCCACGCCTGGCCTGCGGATGAGGTGTGACGTATAGTTGCACCACTAGACCGTGGGATATTACATCACGCACAGAGGCTGGTGAGAAGTTACTGCAAGCACGTGACCGGCGGCCATTTTGGGCATACCCAAGCTATAAAAGGCCACACCCAACTCACGCGGTGCTTCTTATCCGGAAGTCTTCGAAGGAGCAGGAGCTCCATGCCAAAATCCTTCTGGCCAAACATGGTGCTTGATAGAAATGCTTCACTGCATCGCTCACCTGTTTTGTTTGCAGACGCTGACTTCTCGGAGGATCCAGTTGAATAACCTATAGAAAAAAAAAGAAACAATAAGAACTTTTCCCACTTGTAGAAGGTAAGGTGCAGGCGTCTATTTGCATGCTCACTTGTTACCAAGATAGTCAGCTTACCCTGATTGCTCTCCGAAGGGGTCCAGGAGTCTCGTGGAAAGAAAAAACATGGTTAAGGATTAAAAGTCAAGTGTGTCAGTGAGGAAACCAGTGGCATAAGGGAGTCCCAACATCCCCGCGGTGCGGGGGAGGAGGGCAAGCTCTTGGGGCTCTCTGAGCACAGTACCCTAACCTGAGAGCTCCTGATTAAGTTCGAAAGGAGGCCCCTCCATGTACCTTGCAGGGGATGCCCTCAAGTTTCATGACGCCACTGGAGGAAACTGAGAATACTACAGGTTAGCTGTGTTACAAAAGTAATGTGCTTTGCACAGGGACGTGCTCAGTACTGTGTAATGTCATTCAGCATGTAAGCTGTCCAGGAACTGCTTAAGGTGTGGCATAACACTGCAAGGATTGTACTTAAAACTCCCTTGAAGAGAAGCAGGTTTCTGAGACGCTGTGAGACATGGGGAACCACCTAATTTGACATCTGGGAGATTTAGTGGCAGTTCTGAATTGTTTTGTGAATTCTTTCAGAACAAACTGAGTGCACAAACCAACAGCCCACAGAAGTTAATGCGGTCAAAGGAGGATTGCAAGGTGGGTAAATAAATGGGAATAGTTGCTAAAAAATAATTGGTTGTGGGACACCCACCACAAGGGTTCAGGTATTTTTTATTCTGAATTACAGAATTTCAGCAGCAACTCCCAGTGGAGATGATACCTCATCCTATATCCTGGAACATCAGTTCTCGGTGCTCTTTGTTCTTCTTTCTTCTGGTTTTCTTACCCACTTGTCCATACATTCCTAGTACCGGCTTGACATGTTGTTACACGAGGCTGGTCTAAGGAGGTGCAAGAAAGGGCAACTAAGCATCTCAGTGGATAACAAGCATTAAAAATGCAATAGGTCTCGCCTTTTATTAAGTTAAAGCCATTTGCTTTACTACACAATACCATTAGCAAAGCAAATGGCTTTAACTTAATCAAAGGCAAGACCTATTTCAATGCTTGTTTTTCCAAGCATTGGCCGCACAACTCCCGCTTCTCCCCCTCCCCCACCACATATCGCATCTCGCGGCCGCATCAATAAGATGTGGCCTAACGGCTAGAGCATACGACCTCGAAGCTTGGTAACCAGGTTCGAGTCTCTGCGGCTCAACCTCTTGTGATTCTGGGCAAATCACTTCATCTCCCGACGCCTAACAAAACATTGATGTGCCCGTCTGGAACAGCTGGTGCTCGTGTAAAGTGTCCTGATACCTCCGGGTTGAGTTCGAGCTATATAAACCCATAAGACAAAAAACACGGCTCTGCGGATCTCACACGCCCTCACACGTGCACTCACTGTCACGGGCCTCAGAGATGCTCTCGTGCTCGTAGGGGATGCACTCTCCCCCCTCCATAAGTGCCCCTCGCTCCCAGAAGATTCCCAGAAGAGTCGGGGTATAGCGCCCACCAAGCGCATCTCGGGTTTAAACAATCATCGTTATACAAATAGAACACAGTGACCAGTACGAGGTTGTTTGCTCTACCCCATGCCCCAGTGACACACTCAGGAGTGACACCCTCAGTAATGACACACCCAGTAATGACACACCCGGTAGTGATACATCCATGAGTGATAACCTCAGGAGAGACACACAGGACTGACAAACTTAAGAGTGACACACTCTGGAGTGTAATTACATGGGCCCCTGTCCCTGCAGGCTGGACTCATTAAGATGTGGCCTAACGGTTAGAGCGTACAACCTCGAAGCTGGGCAACCAGGTTCGAGTCTCTGCGGCTCAACCTCTTGTGATTCTGGGCAAATCACTTCATCTTCCCACGCCTAACAAAACATGGATGTGTCCATCTGGAAAGGCTGCTGCTCGTGTAAAGCACCATGATACCTCCGGGTCGAGTTCGAGCTATTTAAAACTGCAAGACAAAAAACACGGCTCTGCGGATCTTACACGCCCTCACACATGCACTCACTGTCACGTGCCTCAGAGGTACTCTTGTGCTCGTGGGGGATGCACTCTCTCCCCTCCATAAGTGCCTCTCTCTCCCAGAAGATACACGCATTTCCTGCTGGTTGGCGAAGAGTGAAACACAAGCTCTCACGTGACAAGGCTGGGGTATAGCGCCCACCAAGCGCCTCTCGGGTTTAAACAAGCATCAGCATACAAATAGAACATGGTGACCAGTACGGGGTTGTTTGCTCTCCCCCACGCCCCAATGACACACTCAGGAGTGACACCCTCAGTAATGACACACCCAGTAGTGATACATCCAGGAGTGATAACTTCAGGAGAGACACACAGGACTGACAAACTTAAGAGTGACACTGCCAGGATTGACACACTCTGGAGTGAAAGTCCATGGGCCCCTGTCCCTGCAGGCTGGACTCATTAAGATGTGGCCTAACAGTTAGAGCATATGACCTCGAAGCTGGGTTACCAGGTTCGAGTCTCTGCGGCTCAACCTCTTGTGATTCTGGGCCAATCACTTAATCTCCCCACACCTAACAAAACATGGCTGTGCCCGTCTGCAACAGCTGGAGCTCATGTATAGCACCATGATACCTCCAGGTTGAGTTCGAGCTATGTAAAATTGCAAGACAAAAAACACGGCTCTGCGGATCTCACACGCCCTCACACGTGCACTCACTGTCACGTGCCTCAGAGGTACTCTCGTGCTCATGGAGGATACACTCTCCCCCCTCCATAAGTGCCCCTTGCTCCCAGAAGATTCACGCACTTCCTGCTGGTTGGCAAAGAGTGAGACACAAGCTCTCACGTGACAATGTCGGGGTATAGCACCCACGGTTGTTAAAGTCACCAGAGGAGCCAGAGACACTTTTCTCTTTTAGAGCCGTCCCAGTTGGACTGGCTCGCCTGACTTCCTTTTGTGCTAAAAGGTTTCTTATCTTTATGGGGCAATGTGTTTGGCCCCATAAAGATAACAAACCTTTTACGCCAGCAGTACGTTGGGGCAGCCCGTCCAACTGGGACGGCTCTAAAAGAGAAAAATGAACGTCACTGGAAGTTCTTTTCTAATGGCTTGCCACCGTTTACCATAAACGTTGACGCCAGCCAATGGAAAAGAGGGGCGGGGCTTAAACCCCGCTCGTGAAAGCTACCCTAAATCATTAAATCTCGCCAGCGAGACTGCGCATGTCTGCGCAGTCTAGTATGCTCTCAGTAAAGTGAGACACCAATCCCAAACGTGATAGAAGGTCTAGTGATTTATTTCACACAACGCGTTTCGGCACGCAGCCTTGTTCACGTGTGAAAGGGAATGCTGACAGCAGTATACATATATTGTTACGGTCATGCAGCTGAAATCAAAATAGGACTAATACAACAGGACAAGTAAAAACGAACCGCAATCGGCGGCCATCTTAGACTGTGCAAGCGATAAACATTGTCTAGGTTAAGGCAATACTTAAAATATGCGCAAAGCAAGAATAAATGAAGTTGCACTAAGTCATGTCATACAGATGAAGTCAGAATAGGACTAATACAATATGAACCGCAATCGGCGGCCATCTTAGACTGTGCAAAGTCAGTGCCTGACAAGAGATACACATTCTCTAAGTTAAGGCAATACAAGAAATGCACAAAACAAAAGATAAATGAAGTTGCACTAAGTCATGTAAGATCCATAATGGATATACGGGTCTCTGCATCAAATCAAAACCATACTGCATATAAATATAAGTGGACCGTTAAGACAATATCAATGTCCAGGATGTGCAACACTTGCAAAGTATTAAAGCTCCTGATGTTACGAGCGCGTGTCTGACAGTGATCATGTTTACAGTATAGCTAGCATGATCACTGTCAGACACTGACTTTGCACAGTCTAAGATGGCCGCCGATTGCGGTTCATATTGTATTAGTCCTATTTTGACTTCATCTGTATGACATGACTTAGTGCAACTTCATTTATTCTAGCTTTGCGCATATTTTAAGTATTGCCTTAACCTAGACAATGTTTATCGCTTGCACAGTCTAAGATGGCCGCCGATTGCGGTTCGTTTTTACTTGTCCTGTTGTATTAGTCCTATTTTGATTTCAGCTGCATGACCGTAACAATATATGTATACTGCTGTCAGCATTCCCTTTCACACGTGAACAAGGCTGCGTGCCGAAACGCGTTGTGTGAAATAAATCACTAGACCTTCTATCACGTTTGGGATTGGTGTCTCACTTTACTGAGAGCATACTAGACTTTTGCTTTAATTGGATATTGAAACGCCGGCTGGCTCCGCCGGAGTGTATGCCAACCTTCAAGGGTCCCGGTAATCCAGAAGGAGCAACTTCGTTGTCTGGGATATTAATTGAGGATTACAATTTGGACCGGCAGCCACAGAGGATACAGTACCACAGTGTGGATTCTCAACGTGTGAGAGATCGTTCCACAGCTGATCCAGAGGTAAGCCTACCCGTCGCAGGTTCGTCCTGTCAGGTGAGGGACTGCAGTCTATTGACGCCGGAGGGCGTGTAACAGCAGTATACCACCTCGGGTAAACGACTAGCGGGGTGACTTTGCCGAATGGTTTTAGCGATTTGAATGTATCGTAGCACTGAGCACTGGGAGAGTCACGAATATACTGTAACTGGCTACTTATTACAGAGGACTTCCGTTATCATGACCAACTAAACAGTTACTATTCTATACCCGTAGCGCGTTAATTAACACTTCGGGTCCTCTCGTCTCTGCAGTAACTTTATGGCCGCAAAGGTAACTTCCGCATTTATAGGAAGGGTATCGTGAGACAGTCCCTTATTTTGAGAATCTCGGGTCTAGTGCGAGCAAGTATGGAGGAGGAGGCGGACAGAAGAGCAGCAGCACTCACGCTATTTAGCAGAAAAAATACATCGACTAACAGACAGGATATGACCAACACTAACGATACACCAACACTAGCTTTAGAAGAAAAAATAAAAAAATTGTAAAAAATTAAGAGAGCGGAAATATCCAAATGGTGGGAGGCCATATCCCTTCAGAACTATGTAGACCAAAACATGGCACCTAGAGGATTACGGATCTTTGTGACTCCCACCTATGAAGCCCCGAATCCCAAAATGTTGGAGGAATGGTCACAGCATTCAGCGTTGAGTTCGAAGGGAATGATGGAAATACTGATAAAATATGCATGGCAGGATAGAGATGATTTACTCAAACAGATCAAATCACTTATGGCAGAATTACAACAACTAATGGAAAGTAATGCCCTTAACAAAATCCTTGAATCCATGAAAGAACGTCTTGGCAGACACGAGGAAGAAATAAAAGCGAGGAAGGCCAGAAAGATGAATCGTGATTACGCTGACTACGAAAGAGGGAGAATTCTTACCTTCAGTAAGAAATACGATCATCTGTACAAAGTACAGGAAACATCCAAGGTACTCAACATACCGATAACCAGCAATTCCTGCAACCCCACGAATTCAACTAATGATAACACTCTGATAAGTGACACTGAATCTGACGTTTCAGGAGGAAACACATCGGGAGAAGAATGTAATTTAAAACAAGTCAATTTTTTAGACGAATTTCGGGTCCTGCAGAAGGATCGTCAAACAACACGGGAGAACCAACCACCGAGAACAAGAGGACGCGGACGAGGAAGAGGCAGGGGAAACGCAGGAACAGAAAAAAGAGACTCGCACAACGATGGCTCAACAGACAGAGGAAGGGGTATCATGGGAAACTGCAGAACCCGCTCAAACAGGAACTACTAATGGATATGACAACAGTAAATTTGACAGTAGTTAACCTCTCCAAAAGACCCATGAGTGACATTGAAAAGAGAGCTTTATGTCTTGGTTTGTCTTTCTGTCCCTCCTCTTCTTTTAAGTACACTGAAACAAGAATAGACCTATTCAAATATGTACGTAAATTGAAACTTAAAATGTGGCACATATTGAAGAGACAAAGCTTTAATAATATCAACAGAGACAATACAGTGTCCAACAATGATAATCTGATTATTGGGGACATTGATACTCTGATTACCATGACTGAATTAGCCTGTAATGATATTGATGAACAAACAGAGATTAATGTGACACAGGCACTTGATGATATGGAAATTAATACAGGTGCCATAGCCAAAACCCCTTTTAAAACCAAGTCTACATTTGTGCCCACTCTGCCACATGACAACATTGATACTTTTCAAGAATGTATCATCAAATCTCTGAAGGAACTCAGATTTAGTAAAAACAAAAAATACTCTATCAAGGCCAATAACTTATCTTGGGTGCAAAGACAGGTACTTAAATCCCTAGCCTCAGATACTGAAATAATTATACGCCCTGCAGACAAAGGTGGGAACGTAGTGATTATGGACAGAGAGGAATACATTCAGGAGGGGCTACGCCAACTTGAAGACACCAATTTCTATATAAATGTAAACTGGAACATCTATCACCTAAGTATAACCACCATCTGGGATAAACTGATCACTTTGAAAGACAAGGGGCTCTTAGAGTGGGAAGAGTTTTGTTACCTGAAAAAAGATCATCCCAGGGTACCCATTTTATACCTCTTACCCAAACTACATAAAAATAGTACCAAACCTCCTGGGTGCCCCATAGTGTCTTCCATTGGGTGTATCACTGAAAACATCTCAAAATACGTTGACCATTTCCTGAGGGAATTTGTGGTATCACTGCCCAGTTACCTAAGAGATACCAAAGACTTCTTAGGTAAAATTGATAATTTGACATGGCAATCCAGCTATCTTTTTATTGTTCTAGATGTACAATCACTCTACACCATAATTGACCATGTTCAAGGTCTCAATGCTTGTGAATTGTTTCTTAAACAGAGACCTTTAAAATATCGTGACCACAGTCTCATGATTTTGGAGATGATCAAATACTGTCTCCAAAATAATATTTTTTCATTCAACGGCGCCCTCTACAGGAAAGTGAACGGTACTGCAATGGGTTCTTGCTTTGCTCCCAGTTTTGCTAATCTCTTCATGGGATACTGGGAGCGTGAGAACCTTAGCAAGAGCTCATTGCAGGAACATCTCCCCAAAGTCATCGTGTGGCTCCGCTACATAGATGACTTGTTCATTGTCTGGGATGGCAGCAAAGAAGAAGCTGCCATCTTTATTGACAAACTCAATGCCAATGATTACAACATCATCTTGTCTGGTAGTATTGATGCTAAGAAGGCAGAGTTTTTGGACGTTAGCCTCAAAATAGAACATGGAAGGGTGGACACTACCCTGTTTCGCAAAGCCACTGCAGGCAACAGTGTCTTACACGCCCTCAGTAGCCAGCCAGAGGCACTCAAGTGGAGTATACCCTATGGTGAGCTACTGAGGGCCAAACGTAACTGTAATAGCCCTGAGTCTTACTTTGAGGAAAGAGATAACATCACTGCCAGGTTTCTTAATCGGGGTTACCCAAGTTGGGTCCTCAAGAAAGCAAGAGATCGGGCAGATAAAGTTGAACGCAATGATACTCTACGGGATACTACCGTGGAAGATGTGAAAAAAGGAGAGACGGGGACCCGTCTCATCCTTACTTACAACAATGATTCTCAAAAAATAAAACGTATAGTGTCCAGACACTGGAATATTCTGAAAGCGGACAACACACTAGGGGATCTTATCACTGATAGACCTACTATCACCTACAGAAGAGATAAGAATATACGAGACTGGGTTGTGAGAAATGACATCATGAACTATCCGACCACCACTGACCATGGCCTCGTGGGATTTTTCCCATGCGGCCATTGTAAAGCTTGCAAGTACAGTAAATACAAAATATCATTGGATTACAGAGGGGTGACCAAAAAGATTTTTCAATTCCTGACATGCAGTACTAATTTTGTAATTTATGCTATTGTATGTACATGTGATCTATGGTATATTGGCAGCACCACATGTGCAGCAAAGAAGAGGATATTAGAACATCAGAGAGCAATCACCAATAATGATCCCAAATATCCTGTTGCTCGTCACTTCTATGATCAACATTACTCAAATATAGCAGAAATGAGTTATCTGATTTTGGAACACATTCCAAAAAAACCACGTGGTGGGGATAGAGTACTGGCCCTAAGACAAAAAGAGTCTAGATACATCATAGAGTTTCAAACCAAGACCCCTGGAGGGCTCAACATGGATGAGGAAATGTCTATTCACCTTAAAACTGAATCATAGTCTCCTACTCAGAATAGATGTATGTTATGTATCTGTATTTGGGATGATTTGAACTATGCTAACCTTCTCAACACCTCTAACTCTTAGCTGCAGATATATATGATAATATGTTCAGCCTCCTATTCAGAATGTACTATTCAATTTTGTATTTCACGGTTTTAATCAAGTTTTTTATTTCTCTTTTTTGTATTCCTTACAGGAGAGAAGGAAGGGGCCCAACCACTTGACAGCACCTGCACGGGCATCCTACCCTTTTCCTCTGATTTTAGATGCACTCTCCATACGTTTCACGGTTTGCATTTTCGCTCAGCAGTTTTCTCAATAGCCTTATGTGTGACACCCTATTAGTATCTTCTTGACAGTGATTTAGTAATCGAATTATCTTTTTATGTACGTTAATAGCATTACTCTGCTACAGTAGTGTTACTAAACTGAGGATGCTTGTCTAAGCCCACTTGGGCACTGATTAGATTACCCCACGGTGCATTTGCCACTCACATGCCTGATTAGTGCTTTGTACTGACTTGTTGTATTTACACGCGCACTATGCTTTTAGCTTAATTGCACTGTAGACCTTGGTTATAACCACACTGACCTACTAGCTATACTGTAAACATGATCACTGTCAGACACGCGCTCGTAACATCAGGAGCTTTAATACTTTGCAAGTGTTGCACATCCTGGACATTGATATTGTCTTAACGGTCCACTTATATTTATATGCAGTATGGTTTTGATTTGATGCAGAGACCCGTATATCCATTATGGATCTTACATGACTTAGTGCAACTTCATTTATCTTTTGTTTTGCGCATTTCTTATATTGCCTTAACTTAGAGAATGTGTATCTCTTGTCAGGCACTGACTTTGCACAGTCTAAGATGGCCGCCGATTGCGGTTCATATTGTATTAGTCCTATTCTGACTTCATCTGTATGACATGACTTAGTGCAACTTCATTTATTCTTGCTTTGCGCATATTTTAAGTATTGCCTTAACCTAGACAATGTTTATCGCTTGCACAGTCTAAGATGGCCGCCGATTGCGGTTCGTTTTTACTTGTCCTGTTGTATTAGTCCTATTTTGATTTCAGCTGCATGACCGTAACAATATATGTATACTGCTGTCAGCATTCCCTTTCACACGTGAACAAGGCTGCGTGCCGAAACGCGTTGTGTGAAATAAATCACTAGACCTTCTATCACGTTTGGGATTGGTGTCTCACTTTACTGAGAGCATACTAGACTTTTGCTTTAATTGGATATATATATATATATATATATATATATATATATATATATATATATATATATATATATATCAAACGCCAAGGTTGCCCAAAAGAGGAGGTCACACACCCTGAGATATCCGCACACTCTCCGCAGGCGGCAGCAGTGGTCGCAGGCTGCACGCATTTAGGCCATACGCGTTTCGAGCTCCCTCGAGCTCTTGATCACTGGCAGGAATGAGGCTGGAAACAGACATTGAAGAACAAACTTTATTGAAGTCGAGAGTCCCGCCCCAGTGGGCGCAATGGCTTGTGGTCCTGGTAGTCCAATTGTGCTGCCACCACGAACTCAGCAAATGTTCTCTTGCCAAGTGGCCTGTCGTTTCTGCCTCAAAATTTTTCAAATTCATTAAAATGCTTAACAGCACCGCTTGCATGCTGCCAAGTCTTCCTGCGGTTCAGGCTCCCAAGGTCCTAACGGCGCTTGTGATGCAAGCACCAAGGAACGCTACAGCGGCGTCGGGACCTTCTCGCGGCCGGACTAGCCGCTTAACATCAAACGCCAAGGTTGCCCAAAAGAGGAGGTCACACACCCTGAGATATCCGCACACTCTCCGCAGGCGGCAGCAGTGGTCGCAGGCTGCACGCATTTAGGCCATACGCGTTTCGAGCTCCCTCGAGCTCTTGATCACTGGCAGGAATGAGGCTGGAAACAGACATTGAAGAACAAACTTTATTGAAGTCGAGAGTCCCGCCCCAGTGGGCGCAATGGCTTGTGGTCCTGGTAGTCCAATTGTGCTGCCACCACGAACTCAGCAAATGTTCTCTTGCCAAGGGGCCTGTCGTTTCTGCCTCAAAATTTTTCAAATTCATTAAAATGCTTAACAGCACCGCTTGCATGCTGCCAAGTCTTCCTGCGGTTCAGGCTCCCAAGGTCCTAACGGCGCTTGTGATGCAAGCACCAAGGAACGCTACAGCGGCGTCGGGACCTTCTCGCGGCCGGACTAGCCGCTTAACATATATATATATTCAACAGAACTTCCTCACAAGTAGGAAAGCCGACGCCGTGTCTTGTGCTTCAATAATTCCTTTATTCGGTCAGCTAAAACGTTGAACGCGTTTCGCTTGTCCCGCAAGCTTGTTCACCAACATTTTACATAAAGTTTTGCCGCCATTTTAAGTGCTCAGTGCATACGTTGTGCGTAAAAAACTAAATCATAGACAGTAACAACAGACTCGTAGTTCCATGCAAATCGTAGTTACTACGGAGCTCGGAAAGTTAATTTGTAAATACAATTCATGTTGATGTAAACAATCTTGTCACATTAGAACAATTCCGCGATAATAGTTCTTGTATTTGCATAATACATTTCACATAGAAAGTAAGGCTCATCATTTGAATAGCTTTATATCAATAGAAACAAAAGCAAAAACACTATTGCCCTAGTGGGCCAACATTAAAACCGCAGAATTGTTATTCGTAAATAAATAAACTCAGTACGTGATCCTAGTGGATTAAGCCCAAGTGGGCATATACTGATATTACTAAGCTCCATTTCATTTTTTCAAGGCTATTGTTTAAACTAAGTCTGTTGAACTTTAATGTGTATATCCGTGAAACTACAAAACTCTACTTACAAAGATACATACTAAAAAATGATTTAAAAAAGTTTGCTAAACGGAAAGGGAAGGAAGTTTACTGTTATTTTTAATTTTATAGATGTGTATGAAAATCTTCTTCTATATTAAGGCCTTCAGGGATCTTAGTATTGAGCCTGATAATATAGTTAGATTCCAACCTCCTCAGTTTTTTGACTCGATCCCCACCTCTCTCACTCAGTGGGACTGCATCAATTACATAATACTCAAGTCCTTTGGTATTTCTGTCGTGGAATTGGTCAAAATGTCTTGCTACGGGGTAGGATTTATCCCCGTTTTTGATGGCCCTCAAGTGTTGTAAGATACGCTTGTGTACTTGTAGTATTGTGCTCCCAACGTAACGTAGGCCGCATGGGCAACGGAGGACATATACAGCAAAATCTGTTTTGCAGGTGTAGTGGCCCTTGATTTTATTTAAAACCGGTGATAGGCCTCCCACAAAGTTGGATGTGTTTTTGCCGTGGACACAGGCTTTGCATTTAGCACATTTTATAAAGCCCTCTTTTCTACTGAGCCAGTTTTTAGTAGTTCTCCCTTTCGTTGCAGGGAGCATATTGCTGACCAAAGACTGCTTGAGTGACTTGGCCTTCCTGAAAGTTATCAAAGGCCTACGTCCCACATGTTTTTTAAGCACAGGATCATTGGCAATGATGTGCCAATGTTTTTTCAAGATTTTTCTAAGACTGCCCTCTTGCATGTTGAAGTTAGTAATCAACCTGCATTTGCTGTCACTGTCATTATCTGGCATCTCATGTCTGTTTTGGTGACTAAACAGGATTTGTTCTCTCGTTTTCTTACGGGCCTTCCAGATTGCTGTATCTACCCATTTACTAGGGTAACCTCTAGCTGCAAACCTAGATTTCAAACATGATAATTCTGTGCTAAGGTCTTCCTCGCTACTGCAATTTCTCATGGCTCTTAAACACTCGCCATAGGGAATACTTCTTACTAGATTGTTTGGATGAAAGCTGGTCGCATGTAGTAGAGTGTTCCCATCTGTGGCCTTACGGTAAAGCTTTGTTTCCAACTTATCTCCTGCAATATAGACAGTTACATCTAAAAAATTGACACTTACTGTACTTAATTCAAACGTCAATTTTAAATTGAGATCATTCTCTTGTAACCTATTCACAAAGTCACGTGCACTGTTCTGGGAGCCCTTCCAAACGACAAACAGGTCGTCTATATACCGGCTCCAAAGAACTACATTTTCTTGCCCTTCCTTGGGGAACCGGACTTGGACCACCTGCTCCTCCCACCAGCCCATATGCAAATTCGCATAGCTGGGGGCGAAGCAGGTGCCCATCGCGGTCCCGCACACTTGATGAAACAATTCTCCATTGAACAGAAAATAATTATTGTCAAGACATGTTTTGGTCATCGACAATAACATCTGAGTATGATGCCAAAGCTGTAACGGCCTGCAACCCAGATAGTGTTTAACGGCATTCAGCCCATCAGAGTGTCTAATGCTCGTATACAGGGTTGTTGCATCGATAGTCATCAAAACGTAGTCACACTCCCAAGGTATGTCATAGATCTTCCGTAGGAAATCACCCGTATCTTGTATAAACGACGGGAGTTTACTGACCAAAGGATTAATGAAGGAATCAACATACTTCGAGGTGTTTTCCAGTGCACTGGAAATGGCTGAAATAATCGGCCTTCCTGGGGGGTTCTCAATGCTCTTATGTACTTTTGGTATTAAGTAAAAAACTGGTGTCACGGGATTATTGATCTTCAAAAACAACATTTCATCATTGCTAATCAGACCCTGTTTGTACCAGTCTAATAACATACTGTTGTATTTCTCGTGGCTAGCTATCATTACTTCCTTGCTAACCCGTACATAGTTGGACTTGTTATTCAGCTGTTTATAGGCTTCTTTGAGATATTGTTCTCTTCCCCACAACACCACATTACCCCCTTTATCCGCATTACGAACAATACAAGTGTCATTACTCGTCAATTTCTTAACTAGCGCATAGTAATCTTTATCACGCTGGGTGTATGCTTGGTTCTTACATTTTAATGTGCTGCACAGTTTCTTGACATCATTCACCACCAAATCATTAAACACATCTACAGAGTCCTTGTTGGTCAGAGGCGTAAACTTGGAATTCAGTTTAAACTTGGTTGGTGCCCTCTGTTCTATGTTCAAACTCTCACTCTCAGCCAGATGCAATGCTTTTTGTAGAGTATCAGGCACTTCTTGGCTAGCTTGAGCCTCTTGGCTCAAATCATCATGTAAGTCCGCCATTACTAGCATCAAATTCATGTCGCGTATCTTACAACACTTGAGGGCCATCAAAAACGGGGATAAATCCTACCCCGTAGCAAGACATTTTGACCAATTCCACGACAGAAATACCAAAGGACTTGAGTATTATGTAATTGATGCAGTCCCACTGAGTGAGAGAGGTGGGGATCGAGTCAAAAAACTGAGGAGGTTGGAATCTAACTATATTATCAGGCTCAATACTAAGATCCCTGAAGGCCTTAATATAGAAGAAGATTTTCATACACATCTATAAAATTAAAAATAACAGTAAACTTCCTTCCCTTTCCGTTTAGCAAACTTTTTTAAATCATTTTTTAGTATGTATCTTTGTAAGTAGAGTTTTGTAGTTTCACGGATATACACATTAAAGTTCAACAGACTTAGTTTAAACAATAGCCTTGAAAAAATGAAATGGAGCTTAGTAATATCAGTATATGCCCACTTGGGCTTAATCCACTAGGATCACGTACTGAGTTTATTTATTTACGAATAACAATTCTGCGGTTTTAATGTTGGCCCACTAGGGCAATAGTGTTTTTGCTTTTGTTTCTATTGATATAAAGCTATTCAAATGATGAGCCTTACTTTCTATGTGAAATGTATTATGCAAATACAAGAACTATTATCGCGGAATTGTTCTAATGTGACAAGATTGTTTACATCAACATGAATTGTATTTACAAATTAACTTTCCGAGCTCCGTAGTAACTACGATTTGCATGGAACTACGAGTCTGTTGTTACTGTCTATGATTTAGTTTTTTACGCACAACGTATGCACTGAGCACTTAAAATGGCGGCAAAACTTTATGTAAAATGTTGGTGAACAAGCTTGCGGGACAAGCGAAACGCGTTCAACGTTTTAGCTGACCGAATAAAGGAATTATTGAAGCACAAGACACGGCGTCGGCTTTCCTACTTGTGAGGAAGTTCTGTTGAATATTATCGGACCGTGCTTGGGAGGTCCGTTCGTCGACGCGCCCCCTGGTTTGGAGGCGGTAGGCATACCTGAGCAAACGGAGGAGCAATATATATATATATATATATATATCCAATTAAAGCAAAAGTCTAGCTATATATATATTCACTGAAAAAACCATAGGTTTCACACACGTTATAGTTAGGAATTAGCATTTAAAAAACCTTGCAAATTCACTGAAAAAACCATAGGTTTCACACATGTTATAGTTAGCGGAAATTTTACTGATAAAAAACCAATGAAATTCCCCCGTTATAGTTAGTGCAGGCAACTATAACTCACGCGACCGCAATCCTCTGCTGATGCTAATACTGTATTTAGACACTTATTTGCCCATGTCTTCTTCCATACATTTTTAGCTATACATATATTACAAATATTTTTTTTTCATAAAGACACATATGTCATCAGCAGAAGATTGTGGTAAGGGCAGCCTGTCAACGTATCCATACGCAATTAAGAATTCGAACCTTACCCTGAAAAGAACATCCCTGGCCAAAACCGAGGCAAACAATGCTAGGGCCACTCAGCCGCCTCCCTCACAATTTCCTGCTGGTTAATTACTCCAAAGACTGACAGCGCGCTCAAATACACGTCTTGTTGGAGGTAGGTCCAGGATGAAAGGTTGTGCGGAGTGAGGCTCAAATCCAAAGCGATTGTGGTATCTTCCCATGGGGCACATCTGGTTGGGCAGTGTGAAATTTTAAAGTACATACCTGTGAGGGTGCAACGTGCACTCAGCAGTAGAGTTCGCTGAGTGTCATCATACCCTGGTATACCGTCAGTGATAAACGTAAGATTAGGGGCTACACACGAACAGGCACTCTCTGTCTGGTGGGGCGGGAGTGTGCCAGTGCCAAGAGGGTGCGGGTTGCCTGGTTAGGGCTGATATGGATGGGAGGGAGCACTGATACGGACAACCACAAGAGCACTTTTTGCAGTCATAGATGGTTAAATTAATAATTTGTTGGCATGATACCAGTTGCTTCAGTTATGCACATTTTCTTGGCAGTTGTCAGCGAACTTTAAGAATGCAAGGTTGGTGGGTAGCCAGTTGCCATGCCTTTCAGATGTGTTTTAGCTCAGGCATGGCCAAGCATGGGTTAGATGCCTGAGGTCTGCCCTGGGATACATGTTCACAGGCATGTGGAGCGACAGAACTTAGAGGGGCTTGGGTCCGACCTCTGGTTACAGGTGCAGATCCTGGTAGGTTCACCTAGTATCCTGTCCTTGAGTTCGATGAAACAGGTACCATTGATTTGAGTACTGATAACGTGTAATTTCTCCCACCCTTCAGCCTTGGCGGGCAGCTATGCAGGTTGGGGACGTGTCTTCCAACTAGGGCGATATGGTCCATATGTTTGGGGGAAACACCTGGGTTAAACTCAATTGGGCTACAAAGTATTGGAAGAACACTTGGCATTCCCAGTATTCAAAACAGAGAGGTATTTATACTTTGGTTCCCCTCTGGTTCACTCCGCTCCCTGGTATACTAGCAGAAGTTTGGGGAGGGCTAGGCTGCATATAGGGTGGTGACTGATGGAATGCTCTGGACATACTCCGACTAGTGCTAGACTCTGATAACTGAAAGAGGAAGTAAGGCGGGCTTGTCAACTCTTAACTTCACCCGCATTGGCACTTCCTGGCAGGAGGGGCTTGTCAAAGGTATTGCAGGTATGTCTTAGGTCATATCAGTCAAAAAGCCATGGGGAGTTTAAAAAGGATGGGGGCACCTGACCAGAAGGGACATGCTGGCCTCTGGTCCTGTTTGGGCTAAGACTTGTTTTGGCTGGACCTGGGAGAGGCCCGGTAATTAGCATGTTGTAAGTAAAAAGGCCTACCTTGGTGTGGGGCCCTGGTTGTGACGGTGCCCCCCCCCCCAGAGCTGTGGAGGAGTTACAGGGCGATCCAGAGTCTGCAAGTTACCAAGGGGTACTTCATGCAGCAGCACAGTATGGTGCTAAGCCAAGGATACCCAGGGATGTTTTAGCGTTGTCCCCTGGAAGAGCTACGGCGCCCCGTTAGGCCTACGGCCGGTTGTGGATCTGAGCAACCGGGGGCTGCCTGGAACGCTCCGCTCACCTTTTGGGGGGCGTGAGTAAGGGAGTGGACTGGTGGTCCACTGATGGGAGAGGTGGCCCCTCCCAAGTATTGGAAAACACCGATTGGCGACGGCCACGGTGTAATTTGGCTCATCAGACGGGCAGGCGGCATAGGGGTTGGCCTGCCCTGGGATCGCCCGTAAGATAACCCACCATGTTGGCATATTTGTTATGCAAATAAACCTGCAGCAATTTTCTCCACTAACAAGGTGTCGTGTGGTTTATTGATGTATTGTGCTGCATGTAAACTGACTACTGTTGCCGATATTGGCACTAATCCATGTGAGCCTATATAACTCGAACCAGTGACAGCTCCAGCCATGGAGCAGCAAAATTAATCTGTGTCCGGACTACACCACTCCCGGTCCTAGCTGTTGGTGGCCCCCATTGGATAGAATTTGAGACCAATTTGTTCGCTGACAAAGTGAAAGTGTCTTAATGCAGATCTCAACAAAACTAGGAACATTCCTCGCGCAAGGGCTCATGGAAGTGTACTAAGATCTGTCTGCTCCTCCTGTAGATTTTTGTTAATCCCCCCCCCCCCCCCCCCCCCCCCCCAAATACAGCAATCTTGCGTGTTTTGGTCTCTTAAATGTGTTATTCGCAGATTCCAGTATAGTGGTGACCAGAGCGCCCTGTCATGGACTCCGATCAGGACACTTGTCTCTCCGGCTCGTCTCTATGGTCCTTTCTTGTCTGTTGACAGCAGAGCTTTGCTCGCATCTTCTGATCCTCTGCCTCAAACGCCGCCAGGAGAGAATAATTGGTTGCGACTCCAGAGCGCGCCTCCTTTATCCCAAATTATTCCGAACCAAAGAGAAGTGTTGGCATGGCAGGTTTCTGAGGACAATAATTATTCTGTTGTCTGCATTTTTTGTGCGCCTTCCTTTATCTGAAGAGCCTTAAAATTGCTGAGAAGCTGGAATTTGAGAGATGAGTAAAGCGTTGCCGGTTTGTTATTTTAACCCGTCGCGTGCTGGAGTAAGTGTTCGCATCTGGGGGTGTTATCTAAGCTTCCCCTTACCAACGTGCAAGTGAACTTCAGTTTACCCCGGAAGAAGTAAAACATTGCTGAATCAGCAAATGAGCCCACTCCAGACATCTGCGTTAAACGTCTATGTTTGCAGTTTTTCAGAAGTACTGACTCAGAATATCATTCTTATAAGTTGATAAAAGGCGTACCATTGGTAATAGGCAATCGTGGTATCTGGTTTTACTGGGCTTAGGTACCATGACACAATTATAAAAACACACGTTTGTGTTGCTATTTGTGTTAAATAATAATCATGTCTTCGTAAAGACACATCCATCTTTTTCTAAAAAGTAACATTGCGTTTTTAGGTTTGGCGTTAGCCATGGCCGTGTGATTATTCTGAAAGGATGTATAACTACTTAAAAGGGATTTCAGACAGCATTGGTTATTCACTGATCTGCTGTTGTGTCAGTTACATGTTCCTTTGTGCTCTTCAGCATGTGTCAGCCCTGTTCAGCCATTGCTGACTTCACTGCGAATAACGCTGTTCATCACGCCACAAGGTACACATCCGCACAAAATAGTTCCCTTCACTGCCATGGACGCTCTATGTAGCAAACCGTGCTTTGTGAGGTGCTAACAAGCGTTAAAAAAACATGTTTAGACCTGCAAGAGCCCGGCAGCTTCTCAAAAATATTTTTTTACAAACACCATGACAAAACAAGCTTTGGGGAAGGCAAAGACTGGCTGCCAACCCCAGACATATCGGCATTGCCAATACTTGTTCATTGTTGTTGTGTCCTGCTGGACACAGTCTAGTGTTTCTGCCAGCCACTTCCCCGAGGGCTGGCCCACACACACACCTCCTCACCCATCCAACACGGACGTCACCAGTCAGGTGACCCCGCGAATAAAAGGGCCCGAGTGCACGTGCTCGTGGCTAGTACACAGTACCCCATACGCTGTGTCTGTGTCGTCCTTTCTCTGACATGTGGGCCTAAGGCCCAGAACGTAACACTGGCGACGAGCGGGATTTGCCCGTGTGTGCAGCCGCCGTTTATGAAGATGGTGACAAGGGAGAATGTGTGTTGCCTGTATCTAGGGCACCCCCTGTGAGGAAATGCCCGACAGCCCGCGGGGCGTGAGAAGAGCCCTGGGGGCGGAAGAGCGAGCCCACCCCGCACTACAGAGGCTGCTGGTGAGCCATCCGGCGTGAAGTGCCTCTTCCCCCCCCCCTATCCGTGTGTGCAGGGAAGGAAGGCGAGTGAGGCCGGACTGCCTAGTTTGCCAGCCGCCGCTGCAGACAGCACCTCGAGGTGGTGGCAGGCCGCGGAAGATAGGGGGCTGAAGGTGAGCCCTGAATGCGGAAGGTGGTGGGCAGCCAAGAGGGCGGTTTCAGATGGCGGCGAGACACTGCCGATAGGCAGCTACAAACTCCCAGCGCAGCCCGGAGGATGAGAGGTGCTGCGGAGGAGCAGCAGAGCGGAAGCCCACCCCGCAGTGGAAGGGGACAGAACCCTGGCCATCTAAGAGGCCGTCAAGAAGACTGCAGTGCGGCACCCCCCCCCCTCACCCCCCCTTCGCACCAGTGAAGGTTGGTGCGGAGAATGCAGCGAGGGGAGAAGTGGCACGTCGGCATTGTAAGGGGAATGTGAGCGCAGTGAGGCAAGGCCCAGCACCTGCCGAGTGGAACAGACGTCTGCGGGCAAGGCTGGTGCCGCTGTGAGCTGATGCAGCAAGTGACGAAACGGCATGGGGCAATAAAACAACCCGTGAGCGGAGGCACCCTGCGGCGAGGAGCTAGCAGATGAGCCTCCAAGCGTCCTTCCTCCCCGCTGCCCTATAGTGCATTAAGTAACGGCCAGCGGGAGCAGGAAATTACGCTGGTCACTTCGCTCAATCCAGCCCTGAAACCAGTAGGCGTTTTGGTGGCTTTTCAAAAGAAAAAAAAACTGAAAGCGCTGACAAGAGTACATAAATAAATTCCGATGGCAGCCTGGCGTCCAAACCTTTAAACGGAAACGAGACTGACCTTTTTCAAGCCCGCATGTGAGAGGGAGCCTTCGTTTTGTTGTCTGGCGGCAATAGTTGCTAAAACGGTAAAGTGACCCACGGAATCAAGGGAGCCCTCGAGGTTGCGAGGAAATCCGGGCACTGGCATCACTACAGGAGGAGAATGCAACAGGAGCTACAAAACGCACGTTGACTCAACAACACAGAGTTAACCTAAAGAGAGACTGCAAAGAAAACAAATATATGAGCAGCACTGCCACCTAGTGACCATTCAGCAATACTGCACCCGCTAAAGAGGGGAAAGAAAAATACAGTACATGACCAGGACGCACTGCTGGGGCACACAGACACTGCAAAGGGAGAGGCAGCCCCCTGTTTTGTCTCTGATAAAAAAAAAAAAAAACACAGTGAAAGGGGAGGATGCCAGCCCTACCGAGAATATTTCCATTCCTGATACGACCCCGCTAAGAACTCCTGACCCACAGCTGTCCTAGACCAAAACAGCATGTAGTAGCCAAGCAGCAAAGTGCAAAGGCAACAAGCCCACGAAAAGGCGCAAGGAGAACTTACTCGGTGCACATGCCCTACAGTGGTCTTCTGACCCCACTGCAAGGAAAAGGTGCAAGAACACCAGGAGCCAGCAAGCAGCTCGATATCAAGGGCCACAGAAGGTATGCAAGACTGCACCAGAGAAGAGAGAGAGAAGCCCATGAAGACACGGCGCACAGGAGAGACCGCCATGACCAGGACGCACTGCTGGGGCACACAGACACTGCAAAGGGAGAGGCAGCCCCCTGTTTTGTCTCTGATAAAAAAAAAAAAAAACACAGTGAAAGGGGAGGATGCCAGCCCTACCGAGAATATTTCCATTCCTGATACGACCCCGCTAAGAACTCCTGACCCACAGCTGTCCTAGACCAAAACAGCATGTAGTAGCCAAGCAGCAAAGTGCAAAGGCAACAAGCCCACGAAAAGGCGCAAGGAGAACTTACTCGGTGCACATGCCCTACAGTGGTCTTCTGACCCCACTGCAAGGAAAAGGTGCAAGAACACCAGGAGCCAGCAAGCAGCTCGATATCAAGGGCCACAGAAGGTATGCAAGACTGCACCAGAGAAGAGAGAGAGAAGCCCATGAAGACACGGCGCACAGGAGAGACCGCCAGGCCGGTGGAGAGAAGAAGAGACCGCCAGGCCGGTGGAGAGTAGAGACCCCAGGCGGGTGGAGAGAAGAAGAGACCCCCAGGCCGGTGGAGTGAGTGAGAGACCCCCCAGGCTAGTGGAGCGAGAAGAAGAGCCCCAAGGCTGGTGGAGAGAAGAAGAGACCCCAGGCCGGTGGAGGGAAGAAGAGACCCCCCAGGCCGGTGGAGTGAGTGAGAGACCCCCCAGGCTAGTAGAGCGAGAAGAAGAGCCCCAAGGCTGGTGGAGAGAAGAAGAGACCCCAGGCTGGTGGAGAGAAGAAGAGACCCCTACCAGGAGAGAGAGAGACACCCTGATGCCAATACCAATGTCTTTCAGTCAGAGAATTACCTACCCTGGAAAGCTGAAAGTGTAGTGAGCCGAGAGGAGAAGTAACGCAACAGTAACAAGCTCTAGTGAGAAATGCGAACAGTTGCACGCCAACTCGCGGTGAATGGTCCCATCGCAGTAAAGAGAACCTGGCTGATATTTCTCAGAAAAGTGATAGATAAGTATATACACTAGTTGTGGCAAGTGACCACCACAGCAAGAAAAGCAAGTATGCAGCGCCACTGCTGCCAGAGCAGAGGCAAGGAAAAGAGGAGACGGAAGGGCGATTACCGGCCATCTGCAAAGCACCAAGGAAATTCCCAGAAGGGAGAGGGGCCCCGTGTGGCCCGAAAGCAGGAGGCAGAGAGATCGTAATCACCCCACCTGCACCAACGTCGCCCAGCAGTGGGCCAGAGATTAGTCAGGGAGTGCCCCTAATACTGGGTTAAGACTTTGGTGTGCAACAGTCTGTTGCCGGCATGAGGATAATCCAGCACTCCGAGTGGCGCGTCACCACTACTGACGCAAGAAAAGGGAGATAATTACCTCCCACAGCAACCCTAAATCACAGCCGGACTATACGGATCCCTCAAAGCACGCCTACTTCCACTACCATCCCTGAAATTGGCGGGCGCACCTGAGAAGACGCCCTATCCTACCTGACCGGACCGGTGAGAGATCGGTGGCGGGAGCAAATGTATAGCCCAGAGAACACAACGGAGTGAGCAGGAGGTCCCTGTGAGATTTTGTGGCCCTATCGCCACATTTCAGAGCAGGTGTAGAAGCGACTTGCATTGCGCGGCTACTGCAACACGATGCCACTGCAACACTATGCCATTGCAGCACGATGCCACTGCAACACGATGCCCTTGCAGCACGATGTCACTGCAACACGATGCCATTGCAGCATGATGCCACTGCAACACAATGCCATTGCAGCACGATGCCACTGCAACACGATGTCATTGCAGCAAGATGCCACTGCAGCAAGATGCCACTGCAGCAAGAAGCGACCTGCATTATGTGGTCTGTCGACACATTTTAGAGAAGATAAGGAGTGGCGAGATATAGGACAGTGAAAGTCCTATTCCAGGAAAACGGACGACAACAAGTGAGCAGTGGAAATCAACAAAAGGGGACTAGAACAAGTACTCGCACGATCACCTGAGTGCACCTTCTAAGATACGACAGCCACTGGGGTGGGGTGACATCATTCTTCATAGTGACCGTCATCCACCTGTCGCCGGCTGCTTAAAGGAAAGGGCATCCCTGTTCTACTTACGCAAATGCCAAATCAGAAGAGCTGCGCCAAGTGTCCGACGAGTATCATGACTGCCAAGATTCGCCAGTCATCCCTACTCACTGCCAGTTATCACCAGATGTGGTGCAAGTCGTCTCATGGCATCCCCTCCATATCTGTCATGTGCATCACTACCATCCTTGGAGCTTCAAGTACAACAACTGGAGTCCCACACCACTTGCCAGAACACTCGACGATCCGAAAATGCAGTGACCATCTGTTTAACCGGCGCATGTTCTGATCCTGGTAGCGAGAGCATGTTTCTGACCAAGACACATCCACCCCTGAAGTTTGCACGAGTGACGAGGCAGTGGCTCCAGAGTCAGAGCCCATATGCAGTCCCAGGGCAACTCATCCAAGGGGCCTCCCAGAGCGTGAGAGATGGACTTTACTGTGCCCCACCAATGGATTCCAGGAAGTAGCCAGGCCATCTAACCGAGAATTTCAACAGGTCACAGAATGCCAAGTCTGTCGTCGAAGGGTCAAGCGACGCAATCGTCCGGTGTGGCAGTGGACTCATCTATACGCTCCTGATGCACCCATGTTGAACAATAAGACACTAATCGCCTCACAGCAAGAGTACGCTCGACCGATAAACATCACGTAGGTGGACCATCCCTCAACTGAAGCAAAGCTGAAAGGTCCGGATATCATCAGCACCGTGTTCGTCCCCAGATATACCTGGTTAAAGTATGGACATGTGCCAAGACATCTGGGTGCTCCCAGCTGCACCTGTTCACCGCTGTCCTGCGAACTACATCTCTAAACTGTGAGGCTTTTTTCCATTTATGTTCGTTGTTTTTTTTCCTTCCCGTAGGTTGGACTTTTGTTTGTTGTTTTTCGTTTTATTAAAATTTGGGAGGAATGTTGTGTCCTGCTGGACACAGTCTAGTGTTTCTGCCAGCCACTTCCCCGAGGGCTGGCCCACACACACACCTCCTCACCCATCCAACACGGACGTCACCAGTCAGGTGACCCCGCGAATAAAAGGGCCCGAGTGCACGTGCTCGTGGCTAGTACACAGTACCCCATACGCTGTGTCTGTGTCGTCCTTTCTCTGACATGTGGGCCTAAGGCCCAGAACGTAACAATTGTCTTTCTAAGGTGCCAGTCTAAGTTGCTGACAAGTAAGAATTTTTGGATTTATAGTTGCCCATACCAGCCCTAAATGAAGTTTCAGAGGAGTACCTTAAATCTCAACGTAGCCTCATTCGGACAGCCCTATCTATCCATCAAAAGTGGTTGCTCCCTGTCTCTCTTGTTGGGACCCTGTTTCTCTTCTTGGGATGATGGTATAATTATACGACTTTCCAGCGGTGGTGGTCCAGATGAAAATCTAACTTGGTGAAAACTCGCAACTCTAAAATGACAAATAGAGCTATTACAGCACATCCACAAATAGTGTATAAAGGTCCAACTGAATAACAGATAGTGAGGAACCTACGTTATTCGAAGTTAAATAAACATTTATATACATCAAGAAGTCATCTATAAAGGTCCACAATTCAAAAAATGTAAGATGAAAGGTCCACGTGGTGTAGGTAGAAAATGTTCTTTTTATTTCATAGTTGAGCCAAAGTCCAAGAAAGAGTACAGCCAACACGTGTTTCGTCTGTACTTGTTGGGACTACAGACTTTCTCAAGGATATTGATTGCAAATAAGGGCGATGAGGTCCAATGTCAAGATATAGCAAAACGAGTATAAATGTAGTGATTGGTCCACGTCAAGTAAAAGGCTACAATCAGGGAAATCTTATAAAGTACAGAGAAAGCGTGGCCCCCGATGTGGTTGGTCAATATGTATTGCCGGAATAATTCAGCCACATCGTAAAAAAGTTAAAGAGCGTCCTCCAAATCACCGCGCATGATAACGCTCCCGAGTGAACTCTGTTTTTGTAAATTTCACAGGTGTTGTGACTTGCAGAGGCTGTAAAGCTTCACATCAGAAGGCAGCGCGAAGGAGAGTGTGGGACCCCACTGCTAGGAGGCAGGTGCCTGTCTGCTGTACAAGGCACCCACCAGGGTCGGGTTGGGACCTAATTAGGCCCAGGCACCAAACAAAAAATTGGCACACACTTATGCATAATTACTTTTCCTAAAATGTTGGGTATTTAGTATCAGGGGAGTTTTTTTCTCTCTCTTATATTTCCTTTTCTCCTCCCCTCTTTTGTCATTCTTCTCCACTTAAATTGCACGTCTCACTTTTTTCCTTTTGTTACTCCCCTGCCATGTGTATTCTCCATCCTTCCTAGTTGTCATTTTGTCCCAGGATGAATGTTCTTCAGAATAATGTGTAAAAACAATTGTTTTGACTTGTGAAAAAGCTTTTTTGTGCATTTTTTCGGTTGTTAGTTATTTTTAAATTTTCTCTAATTGGAAAACGGGATCCCCCTGCAGTTTTGAAGATGGCAAGGTGGCAGCAGACACCTGATGCCCATCTGCCTGTTGCTGGAGACAAAAGTAGAGGCTCTTCTTCAAAGGCCACCACTTGTAATCTGACCCCTTGCACAACCGGCTTTGACTATACCCTACGTAACAGTGCTAGCTGTGATCTTAAAAAAACTGCATTGCAACTCATTGAGGCTTCATTGTCACGCTCAGTTACTCAGGATGGGAGGAGACCCACCCCCTGCTGTGCTGGCTCCGTTTGGTCCATTGTCCTACTGTGCATGACAATGAGCCAATAAGGGTCTGTACTTGGTCATACTGAGCTCTGACCTCTGCTCTAGGCCTTCAGCAGCCTTTTGGGTTGTTTATAAGAGGCCAAGGTGGCCCAGCCAAATGTTGGAAGTTTATTTGCAGCTGAATACAAAACGGCCCACTGGGCAATGGCCGATTGCCCACCTTGCCAATCCGACCCTGGTATCACCCAGAGGCAAAGCAGTGAGTCTGGGCGCCCACTTCACTCTCTACCCTCCTCACCGCCACCCGAGCTGCCCTCCACCACCTTGGCTACACCTGCTGCCTTCTACCTACAGGTTGATTGCCCCTTTGTGGGTTGAACGGAAACTGGGCAGACCTGTTGCAGACGTTCTGTGGCTCTCCGGCTCCCTGCGTCCTGCTGTCGGATACCCTTCCCGGTGCATCTGGTTGCATCCGTGAAGAGCCGCCCATTTGATGCCTGTGGGAGCCTGGCACCTCTGCTGAGGTGTGCACTCAGAGGACTCTGTGGGAGAGCCGGGTCTTGATTGAAGACCTCTCCGAAACTTTAGGAGCTCCCCAAAGCGAGTCTGGATGGCTGATTTTGAATATACATCTGGAGAATGGCCTTGTGAATTAGGCACAGCGTTTATTTGCAATCTATTGATAATCTAGACAGTGGAGAGACTTCGGGGCGGGGAGTGATGGGGTCAAAGAGCAGGGACCATCTTGGACTCAGTAGTGGAGCTTCAAGGGGTCAAGGTAATACTACTGCCTTTAAATGCCAGAACTTTGTGGCACCACAATATAGGCACTTAAAATGGTCTCATTGTAGGGGACGGGGAGTGCTCCAAAGGTAACATTCATTTGGCTTGGTTTGTAGAAAATCCTTGCACCGTTTCTGCTTGGATCCCTTTGGAGCGTGGATATAGTCTTCTTAGACTATATCCACGTATGTATATATCCTATGTAAGTGCCATTTCAGGTGTCATGGCCGAATGCTACAACTGGAAGGACCAGGCCAATAGTACCGCCAGGGGCACCCCTCTGTCCCCCCTCCCCCAAAATGCATACCCAAATAACACACACACAGACTGTTGAGTTGGGTAAATTTGCTGCAGGTTTATTACATATTACAATATGTAATGGGTAGGTTATCTTACGGGCGATCCAAGGGCAGGCGACCAACTGGGCCGCCTGCCCGCCTGATGAGCCGGGCAGCGCGGGAGCAAACCCCGCCTTAGCTGCCATCCAGGTGATTCTTTTCTAGGATCACGTGCCGTTAGTAACTTCTACTCACGCCCCCCCTCTCGGGGCAGAGCGTAGCATAGCAAACCCCCGGTTGTTCAGGCCCACAACCGCCCGAAGGACTAGCGGGGCGCCGACACGGCTTCCGGGACCCTCCCATGAGGCTTCTCGGATTTGGCTCTGGCACCCACTATGGTGCCGCGCAGAGGTACCCTTTGTACCGGCCTGCTTCCAGATCGCCCTGTAACTCCGCCACAGCTCTGGAGGCGGCCACCGTCGCCGCCAGAGCCCCCCACCAAACCGCTATAGTCTTACCTGCAACCTCTCCTGTCTAGAGCTTTCTGCACTCCAAATAAAAGAGAACCGTCCCTACTGGTTATAGATGGCCCCATCTATATCCCAGAGCCCTAGACGCTATCCTGGGTCAGAAAGTGTCTGCTGAAACAAGAGGCACGTCAGGCCTGGGGAGTTGTGCCAAGAGCAATTCACCCCCATGCTTGAAAGTTCCACTGCTTCACTCGCCTCAGCCCCGAGCCAGCTCTGTGCGGGGTGGCCGCCGACCCCCAGGCCCGTTTATGTGTTGATCTCACCTAGCTGTCGTTCTCCAAGCCCTGAGTGCGCCTGAAAAACCTGCGTGCCCGACTATGGGACCGCAGCCCTGTTCTGGCGAGAGGGGTTCTATTCAACCTTAGAACAGTCCCCTTTGTTTGCTAAATCCTGACCCGGAGGTTCATAACTGAAGTGTGTGGCCGTGGGCAAGGAACTCTCATTCCCTTGCCATGCATCCCCTATTCCTTATGGGAATTATACCCGTTCAGCTCCTTTTGTGGTGAAACCCCCCAGGCATACTGGCTTAGCGAATCTGTCTGATTTAACCAGTGCGCATTGGTCCAAGCATTACGGATTGGCGAAGTCCTACTTTACCCATCCTAGAATGCTCCCAGATAAGAGGGTGTCAATGGGGGGGGTGGGTTCCCACCGTCAGCCCAAGGGATCCCCAGGGTGACAAATTACCTGCTCCGTTAAAGTTTAGTTTTAGTGACCCACTGGGCATGCCAAATGCTCTATTGACATAGTGTCCCATTGTGTTTGACGCACTGCTCCCCCATTATTGGGACGGCAGCACACTATGTTGGCTGACCGCAACCCCACCAAACGAGGTACAAGTATCAGTATCCTGCCAGCTCCAGTACACTACCAGTGGTTCTGCTGGGAGGTACCACAAACCGCAGTGGTCATCCGAACCTTAAGAAGCGCCCCATTCTCACCTGGGCGCCCCTCTAAATGATAGTTGTTTCACCCAGCTGTAAGGCTAGAGACACCCCCCTTAAACCTATTTACTGATTTTGCTACTCGGCACCCTTGCTGTTACTTGTCTATCAGCGTCTCCCAGCGCCTTTCTTTGGGTTGTAACTACCAGGGTGAGAATGCATTTATACTTCCCACTGGGGGCTGTTGGCCAGTGGCAATGCAGGCAGGCCCTGGGCATGAAAACTGATCTAGAGTACGTCTCTTACCCGGCCTATGTGTCCTATAACCCTTTTGCTCCAGTATCCCAACATGCCAAGAGTTAGCCCGTACTTGAGTGAGAGGACAGGGAGTGACATACTCGGCACTTGTTCTGAAATAGAGAAGCTAACCTCCTAGCCTGGCGAATGACAGCACCCCTGCTTAAAGGCTCCTGTGCTAGTGGGAACAAAACCTACGCCTATCCACTTCTGCCTAATTGGATACCTGTCCCCGGTGGTATCTGGAGCTGACTAACATGAAGGTGCTTCCTTACCTGCCTCCGCATAATCTGCGGTCATGTGACCGGCTGGTGGAGAGCTCTCTCTGAACCTACAGGAATTGAAACCCTGGAGCTGTAGCCATGAAAGCTTATTAACCGAAAACCCGTGGACTGGGGCAGCTCCGGGAGTTCGTACTCGCAAGGCCGGGTCCAGGAAACACCGGCGCCATTAGGGTATCGGGGTTGTTCGAATTGGTCCCTCACTACCTTCGTGAATGCCTTAACCTATGATGCCTGGGTCTGCATGCACCACCTTTTGGACTACCCCCTTCGTGGATGGCCCCTGGTTGTATGTAGTAACCCGCTGGTTATCGACACCGGTTGCTCACACAGGACGCTGTCATTTATCCGCTGGTGCTGACCAAGAGCTGGTTTCAGTTCGATCCTCTCCCTGTGGGAGCAAACGAACGTCGATGGTCACGATACCGACCCACTGCGCTTCACTTAACGACCCTGGTATGCCTACCTGCCCAGCTCCCCCATGTGCCGCTTAGGCCATGTGTTCCCCATTTACCATCACTAGCTGGTTTCACTGGTGAACAGAACCTCTTGTATGCTAAGAGGGGGGGTGCCTGTTATTTCTGTCCCAATAGTGAGCTGCTGCTGTGTAACCATGTTGCAAACGCGCCACGCCCATGTAGTGTTAGTACCTTCCCTTGAGTGAGCATGAAAGCGGGGGAGCTGGGCTTTATCAAACCTACGCTGCTCCAGCTGCTAATACTACCGCCTGTGCTGTAGTACGCAAGTGGCATTCCTCCTCTAACCTGAAAATGCCATGGAAAGCGCACCTGAGCCAGAGTAGCCGCTTTTGGTCCCCCATTGCGACTGGCCAGTGCAAAATTGCAGCGTGCGTTACGGTCCCTGACAAGAACCATAAAAGCCCTTGCCTTTTATCTGTAGCATTAGTCCACTGTGTGCTGGCACTGCCTGTTCTGTGGGCGGCTGTGTCACTGGATCTAGTATGCCCGCAGGGCTGGACTACGACTATTTGTTTATTTAAATTCTTTATAGAGTTTGTATATGGCGGGAGCTGCGACCCGAGACGTCGGGCCCGAGCACTTTACATGAGCACCAATTCCGTAACCCGGGGACCCTACATATTGTAAGGCACAGGCATGTTAAGTAATCTGCACAGGATTCCAGGCTGTTGGGCATCGTTGCAGAGACTGCAACAATGCCGTGCTGCCCTCGGTGGGCTGGAGCACAACAGCGCAATATGGCTGTCCCGCGGTGGGCTCCATGCCTACATGGAAGCATGTAAACAGATTCAACATAAACCTAGACCCTCCAGTGCTGCCGAGCATCGGGGCAGCCATGGAAAGTATAAATTGGGCAATGTGCAAGTGGCGGCAGCCGGGGAAGACGGAACCAGGGTGTAAGGTCCCAGTTTCCTGGAGCCGAACCGTTGTCCAATGCCCCATCAGTGATAGGCCCTGGAATACCTACGGTACGCTTCAATTCTGGACTGGCGGGCGGGCAAGAACTGTGTTAAGCCTTCGCCTGCCTGGGTCAACCAACCGCCAGTTGGCCCTGACTAACCTGGTGTAATGGCCTACGCCCCTTTTTAAATTAACATTTTCCCAACTAGTGCCAATGGTCATGGCTGGAGGCCGGGCCGCGACTGGGAGATGGGGGCTACCTCACTGTGAGGGCCTTGCTTTCGGAGAGGTTGGACACATGGCCTGCCGCCCGGGGGTGTTCTGAGCTTAAAACAGCTGGCCATTGGTCCCTAAGAATTGCCCCTAAGTTCTGTTGTTGTGCTGGCTCAATTCCGACCTAGCCTAAATCTTGAACCAATTGGTCAGAGACCCCCACGCATCAGATTCAGCGCTTTACAGTTGCCTGATATTCGCCGCATTGTTAGATGCCTCCCCACATATGCTACCAAAGGAGCACTGCATCCACGCAGTCCCTTCTATTGGCTTTGTCAATGCTTGTAGCTGCATACGATCCTGGCAGGACTTGTGGCTGTGGTGCGTTGTATATAGAAAGTGCATCCATTTGGAAAGGTGAAAGTGGCGCATATGCTTTAGTAAGCCTTGGGACTTCACCCTACTAAGCACATGCAGCAGGGCGCCTGTCCTGATTTCCACCTGCCCCACGTGGGCATGGGGAAGGGGGACATGACATGCAAAGCGCGGTCGATCTCGCCCTCCAGTGCCCCCGCAGTGATGTGCAAGTGGCCACACTGTGGGCATGGTGCTGGGGACTACCTCCCCGAATGCTGGGACCGCCAAAAGCGTCAAATAAGAGGAGACTCTCTTTCTGCGCTCAACCATGTCCTACCTCTGCTCTAGCAAACAACTCAATTGGCGACCGTTGATTGCGCCTGGGTCGCCAATCGCGCGGCACCGTAGCTGTCCCGGCTGGAAGCACCTGGCGTGCCGGCGCTTTGTCTTTCCAAGACAGGAAGCCTCGAAACCACAGGTGCACACAAGTTGCCCCATTGTCTCCCCCACCGCGCGACTCCTAGTAGCCCCGGACGCATGTTTATATAGCACGGGCACGAACCGAAGGTAGTGGCCCGCTTGCGAGGCTCTTGCAAGCCCTATTCGCCGCTCTCCCTCGTGTGTTGCGAAAGGAAATCCGCAGCATCTACCACCGCCAATACATGACGTTATGTTCACTTGACCCGCACTTACCAGAGCTACCCTTTCCCAGCAGTGGGAATACCAGAGTCAGCAGGGTTGTTGGTTCTCAACAGTTCGGTGGCCCAAGCCAATCCCTTGGTCCTGGCCAAGTCTAGAAAAGCGGCAATACGAGCGTCCTCCGAGGTGCCTGCCTGGGTCTCCTCGACTTGGGGCCCCGTTGTAAACAGCGAAGGGGATCCCTGACTATCCATCTTAATCGGGGCGTGCGCCTCTGGTCTGGAGGGAGAGAAAAGACATCATTTATTGCTATACTCCTCCCCTGGTGCAATCGCCGCCTTGCTCCCTGGACACGGGATGCAGCTCCGACCCCCCCCCCCTCCCAACTAGTCCGTACTTACACCTAATACGGGGGAGATGCAATGGACGTCCGGTTGTCGTTCGCTGGTCCCTCCGTTATCCTCGTCCAACTGTAATCCGTCGAGAACGCTGCTGTAACAACAAACTATTGTGAGACAAGGAACACACACGCCCATGCGGGGGGGGTACCTTTTCCCCCTGCAGTGTCTAGCCGCGGCACGCACGCAGCTGCTGCGGCGTTGAAGGGTCAATTCACGCAGGCTCGCGCACACCTACGCCCCACCTCCCCACTAACCGCTACTCGGCTGCAGAGGTCTAGACCTGCACCTGGAGGCGCGGGGCCCCGAAACTACTTAATTATTTTTTATTGCATATTTCTATAGCGTGAATTCGCCCGAGGGCATTAGGACGCCTTAAATAGCACCGTCTGTACCTTACACATTCAGGCACGGGGAGATAAGTGATTTGCCCAGAATCACAGGAGTGGACGCGACCGCGAGGCTCGCTACCTGCTTTCCCGCACCAGAGGCGGCCACGCAGCCGACGGACCACACCCCGTCAATGAGATTTTGTGATTTAAAAATGTATGCAAATTTTGTGGAGAGTGCGGGCATCGATCCCGCTACTCGGCTGCCCCAATACTACTCTTAATTGATTTTTGTTGCATATTATATATAGTGCGAGTTCGCCCGAGGGAATTGGAGCGCCTTAAATAGCACCGTATTTAAATTACACATTCAGGCACGGGGAGATTAAGTGATTTGCCCACGATCACAGGAAGTGGACGCGCCCACGAGGCTCGCAACCTGCTGTCCCGCACCAGAGGCGGCAGCGCAGCCGACGGACCACATCCTCGTCAAGGCGATTCCGTGATTTTAAAATTCATGCAAATTTTTATGGAGAGTGCGGGCATCGATCTCGCTACCTCTCGCGTGCTAGCAAGTGCTCTACCATTCGGAGCTACGTCCCCCGCGTCGAGGCCCGACCCGGACCCAACTCGAGGCACGGGGGGATTAAGTGATTTGCCCAGGATCACCGGATGATGACGCGACCACGAGGCTCGCAACCTGCTTTCCCTCACCAGAGGTGGCAGCGCAGCCGCCAGACCACAAACCCGTCCAGGAGCTTACGTGATTTTAAAATTTATGCCAATTTTTCCTGGACAGTGCGGGCATAGATCCCGCTACCTCTTGCGTGCTAAGCAGGTGCTCTACAATTCGGGCAACTTCCCCGGCGTCGGGGCCCCACCCGAGGCACGGGGAGATTAAGTGATTTGCCCCGGATCACAGGATGTGGACGCGGCCTCGAGGCTCGAAACCTGCTTTCCCGCACAGCCGACGGACCACATCCTCATCACGGACATTAAGTGCTTTAAGATTTATGCAAATTTCAGAATGGAGAGTGCGGGCATCGATCCCCTTGCCTCTCGCGTGCTAAGCAAGTGCTCTACTATTCGCGCTACTTCCCCTGCGTCGAAGCCACACCCGGACCCCACTCGAGGCACGGGGGGATTAAGTGATATGCCTAGGATCACAGGAAGAGGAAGCGACCTCGAGGCTCGAAACTTGCTGTCCCGCACCAGAGGCGGCAGCACAGCCGACGGCCCACATCTCCGTCAAGGAGATTCCGTAATTTAAAAATTTTTGGCAAATTTTAGGATGGAGAGTGCGGGCATCGGTCCCGCTACCTCTTGCGCGCTAAGCAAGTGCTCTACTAATCGGGCTACTTCCCCTGCGGTGCTGACCAGTGCCGCAAATCGGCAGCGCCGCCGGCGGACCGCCTCAACCACCCTCTTAAATCGCCACCCGCGCGTCGATCTTGCGCCCCCTCCGCCCGTGGCAAATCCGTGCCACAGGGCCCCGTCGACCTGGTACTTCCCAGGGACAGGGCCGGGGCGGAGTGGGTGCAGCAAGACTCACCGTTAGTAAAGAAGCACGACGACCAAGCGACGACCTGTGGCGACTGCGGCGTGCTGGGCGACAAAGAGGTCGCCAGGAGGGTGGGGGAAAGCTAAATTGCCTCCCCTTCCCCACAGGGGCCAGGAAGTGACGCGCTTGTGCGTCACATCTGGCCAGCACGAGGAGAGGGGGACACCGGCCGGCGTCCCCGCCCCCTCCCCTTGGGAGGGGGTGGGGAGGGGTGACCGGTGCCCCGGCGGCACTAGGGCGCCGACCGCTGTAGTGGCCCCCTGCGGGGGCCGCGGTCGATCCCTTTGGAGCGTGGATATAGTCTTCTTAGAGAGTCCTATGTAAGTGCCATTTCCGGTGTCCTGGCCGCATGCTACAACTGGAAGGACCAGGCCAATTGTATGAGGAGCACAGAAAAGGGAGCCCGCCCCTCTGCACCGAAATAGGTGTAAATGATAGGCTGCATTCTTCCTGAGTGTATGGCGCCTAATGTCACTAAAGGCTGCGGCATGGCGCTACGTGCATCTCTATTTGCGCAGTAAATGTCACCCCTGACGCCACTATGCGTCTTGGCATCCCCTCCTGTGCGCGTCTCTCTGCATCCCTTCCAACCCATTCCAATTCTTATTTATTCTAAACGAGCTCTTGTAATAATTTTCCTTTAAACAGCAGCTTTCTTGCAAACGTCAGTATTTTGCAAGCAATCAGGGAGCGTGCGACATCTCAAAATGATTGCTTATAAACACCATTTCTAAAATTAGGTCTTTGTTGTGCAGCTTTGTAGGGCTTTATGTATCACGTGCCTACAGAGTGCATGGAAAGATACATGAGTTATTAGGGTTGCAAAAGTTATTACTCTGTAATGTGGTGAGAAAACGGAGCCGTTCAAGGCATGCGATGTTTCACTGTAATGTAAAACTATTAAACAAACAGTGCAAATGGATTCTGCTGCATAGGGCTGATGTGGAAGACAATTGAAAAGGCCCAGCTGAAGTCCATGCAAACACTGTGCCAAAGGAGAGGCGTTGTGGGGGTGGGCAGTGGGGACGGTGGGGGCGCTGCCATCCCAGCAGGGGCTCAAGGGATGGTGTCGCAACATATGGGGTGCCGCTAAAGCTTCTCAAGTTTTTCAGCATCATAAGCAGAGGGTGTTTTCAATTTGCAAACTTGTTATAGTTTCTATCGCATTTTTTTAGACTTGGCCTAGAGATAACTTTTATGTTTTCTGAAGAATAATAACACAGGATCTATATGAATCCAGGGGCTATTGGTCAGTCCTCTTCATCCCCACTGGTCGGGTTTACTGTCATTCACAGTTTGCTTCTGCCCATCACAGGTGTAGCCTGGAGCAGTGGGTCAGCCCACTTCAGCCATGGGCTCTCAACACTGTGAGTGATGGCGTACGAACCAAAGCCCTTGTGCATCTCCACTTTAAAAGTAGTCCACTTCAGTACCAAGGCTGGTGGGTCAACAAGTGGGTTTCATTCCTGCTTTTCTGTAACATTTTTTATTGTATTTAGTTTTGCCAAGTCTCAGGTTTACTTGCTTTTTTGCAAACACATACATCTCATTTCTCTAAATTGGCATTTTTTCTTGCTTTTTCTTTTAAACTTTTAATGCATATTGCATATGTTACCAAAAAATATACGTTAATATCTCGTAGGCTTGCCAAAGCCAGGCCTAGTGTCTTTGCTAGTACTCGTTTACTGAGTAAACTGCCTATGAGACTGATAATTTGTGTGCCAAGGCATCAGACTCAGAATGCCTCTGCAGAAAAAACACACCCACTTGGCCACACCCTATTTAGTGAAAAGTGTTTCTCAGGGTTCACGAACAAGCACGTGGTGTGCGCTCCACACATGCGTTGTTAGGGCAATCTCCTTCAACCAAAGCAGTGTGCAAAGAAGGCCTTCAGAAAAAAGTAATATTTTTCTTTTATTATTTCTTAGTCGGACACTTGAATTCACATAGGTCATTCTTTACTATCTTCACATATCTCCCTGATATGTGGAGAAGTGTGGCTCAATGGTTAGAGCGGCAGACCCTGATGCAGAGGTCTGGCCCGGGACCAGGGTTCAATTCCCGCATTGGCGGGTCTAGGGCTCATAATTCCTCGGACCTGATTTCTCGCCTCGGTGCCTATTGTAATCATGGGTCCCACGCTGCAACTCTGGGCAATAGCTTGCTTAATCTCCACAACAGCCCCAACAGCACTGGGATGCCTGGCTTCACCCTGGGGATGCCCAGGAGTGGACATTTCACAGGGGAAAAACCAGGAAGGGTTCCCTAGCGGTATGAGTACAGCGCCGGAAAACCCCGAAATGGGGTAGCTGTGCACTATATAAGTACAAACACATTCACATACATATTGTTACTTCTCTCATACTTATAGTTACTTCCCTGATACTTTTAATTTGAGAAGTTTTATAAAGCACAGACAAGACCCAGCAGGGTATCAGAGCGCTGTACATCGAAGCAGGCTGGTTAAGCTGGTACAGGAGACATAATGTATAAATATGAGGATACAGCAGATGTACATTGCAGACAAAAATAGACATATAAGCCATTACCTAAGATGCATAATGCATAGTAGAAAAGGAAGGGCAGGGTTGTAAGGCCACTTCAGTTAGTTTGTATGGCTACAGGACTATCGTCGCATGTAGCTATTCAAGAGATGTGTGTTGAACAATTTCACTACAGCGTCCTCAACTACTAGTCCCTTCTGCAGAGAATGTCAGAAAGTTGTAATGTTCTTCACTCCCAATGCTGACAGCACACAGGATTGTGAGTACGTTGGTTTATTCTTCAGGGAGATCAAGAAGACAGCTTCATCAAACAAGCCTGGGCCACACCGTCTGTTGTGGAATCTGGAACACGGGGCGTATTCCAGATTCCAGGAGAACAGCAAGACACCACACATCCCCCTTCGTAAACAGGGTAAGAACAAAAAGGCAAAGCCAAAAGATACAAAAACTAAACTAAAGAAAATGCATAAAGAAAACCGTATAGCAAATACAAGAATAACATTTCGGTAATAACAAAATACAAAGAAGTTTCATTAATCCAAATGATAATCTTTACCCCAGACAGGACGATGACGTTGTCTTTGCACAAGATACTTATCTGGACCACCAGATTGTTGAGGAAAAAACTTCCACCAATTTGTTCCATTGCTAGCCAGCTTAGGAGATAACGTTACAGTGGAATCTGCAGTCTTATCAGCCGGCCACAACCACTGAGGAACTTTTACCACCTTGGACAAGCTCCAAACGTTCCCATCAGAAAGTTCTACAACTTGGCGACCCACTCTGACCACTTTCAAAGGAAGGGAAAACCGGGACTCACCAGACTTCACAATTCTACCTCTCTTCACATGTACCCAATCATTTATCTTCACAGGAGAAATCACATCTGTAGCATGCCGATCTTGATCAGACCCACATATGTCGTTTTCCCTCCTCAATAAATCTCTCATCCATGCTTTACTCGTGTTACACACACTCTTCCTTCCCCTCATTTTTTCAAAAGGAGATAAATCCCCGTTACATCTAGTAGTATTTCTGTAACTCCAAAGAACCTCTTCGATTGCCTGATCGCATTTTTTCCCATTGGAAATGGCTAGTTGCAACCCTTCCTTGAACACCTTGACCCATCTCTCCATGGAGCATATTATCAAGAACGGCGTCAAAATTATCGCCGCTTTAGCGGCAGGCGCTAAATCGGCGATACTGGGCTTGATAATTTGCCCTTGAGAATTCCAATAGAAGCCCATGTTCTGGTGTGAACCTGGGCTTCTATTGGAATTCTCAAGGGCATATTTTCAAGCCCAGTATCGCCGCTTTAGCGTCAGTTTCCTGCCGCTAAAGCGGCAATAATTTTAACACCGTTCTTGATAATATGCCCCCACAATTCCACTGCTCTGGGGATACTAAACAAATGAGCGTTTATGGACAAGGACTGTCAAGAAAAACTTTCATCTCAGTGGATGTTGATTGTACCCCATTGTCGGTATGAAGGGATTCAGGAAACCCCTCTCTTTCAAAAACATCATTAAAAAATTGAATCAAAACTTTCGATGTAACATGGGGAACCAATCTAATATCAGGCCACTGAGATAACTGATCAACAAGAACTATGGCATATACAGGATTTTGGCCCAAACTCATTGGAACGGCAATGTCAAGAGATACACATTGCCATACACGTGAGTATCTAGAAATAGGAAGGTGCTCATAAGAAACAATTTTCTGAGATTTATCGCTAATGGAACATTCGATACAACCTCTGACATTTCGTTTTATACATTTATCCATTGCTGGCCACCAAAATTCGCTCCTAATCCTTCTTTTCATACTGGTCATACCGGGTGCCCTTCATGTGCCATATCAAGAATGGTTTGTTGCAAATCTACAGGCACAACACGTTGCAAACCTCTCATTAAAACGTCATTATGTAAAGATAATTCATGGGCTACATGAAAGAAAGGAAGAAGACTTGTAATGTTCTTCACTCCCAATGATGACAGCACACAGGATTGTAAGTAAGTTGGTTTATTCTTCAGGGAGATCAAGAAGACAGCTTACACCACAAAAGTCCCATGCATAATTTTACTACATGGCACTTTACAATGTGGTTTTTACCATGCAAGCCTTTAACTGGTGTACTAACATATATCTATGCAACTTACACCTACTACAATTTATGATTTTACAATGTATGTTTCGTCATGCACATTATAAATAAACTTTACTTTTAAATAAAAAACTTTCCAGCCTCAATTTTTATCACCAAACCTAATACTCTACACCTGCCCAAATACCACATTTTAACCCGTTACATTCTTTGTTTTACCCCTTAACTCAATACACTACAACAGCCCACACAATGAAAGAGTTTCCTAACTATGGACCTATAGTGAAAAATGCACCACTTTCTTGCCAATAATGTATTCCCAGGTAGAGTTAAAATGGGTAGAAAATCCTTTTTGGTTTATCCTGTCATATAGCATCGCAACCCTAGTTACTTCCCTGATACTTATGGTTACTCCCCTGATACTTATGGTTTCTTTCCATTGCGTATTTCAGCAAGTAGGAATGTGTAATTGAGTAATCCAGCAGGATATACCTAGGTTTGTTTCCCAGCATGCATTTCGCCCTTTCGCTGATTTAGCCAGGACTTTCTCAACACAAAACTGACATGGGGGTCAACATAAACTTTTAGGAAGCGTAAGCGGACTAGACAGACATTGGACCCCTTCTCAGACTCTATGAAACTATAAATGGCCAGCAGCCTTTACCTTTAAGTGTTTATGTTGATTCAGTTTTGCCTTGAGGAATCCATGGGACATCAGCATTAGGGTGAAACACGTGCTGGCAAACAAGCATAGGCATATTTTGGGGGCACACAGCACTGGCAAGACTCTGTGGGGGAGTGCTTTCTGATGTGCGCCTTAGTATCAGCTGTTAGCAGGGGGAGATGGGAGTCCGAACTCAATTGGGGTGTCAGAATTTTAGGGAGTGTTGTAGAGTGAATTGGCAACCATGGACTGCCACTTCCAGCTGTGCTTGGATGGGGGTGGGGAGGAGAGAGCGTGTGAACAATCCCGCCAGGCAAGCTACCTAATGCTCACCTTCCATCCCTATATTACATTCAAAAATTCACCACTTGCTTCCCATTGTAGGAGCTTCTCAATTTAAAAAAAAAAAGGGAAATGCTGGCAGGCATGTCACCTGTGTACAGGAGACAGTTTGTATTCTAAAAAATAAATGAATTCCGCTATTATCCATGTGGCCTTTGCATGGACAGATATGCAGGGTTACTCATCCAAGATATAATGAACTGGGGGTACCCCTAATGGGCAGAGGTCTTTGGCCTCTCTTATGAAAGTCGATTACGACCACACAGTCATGTCTTTGAGCTCATGCTCACAGACTAAATGTTGGAAGGTAGAGAAACCAAGAATACCAAAATTTAAAAAATAGTAGTGCACTTAATTGTGTTTGTTCAGTTAGAACATTTCTCCTCACTAACGTCCAATAAGTCTTTTTAATCCTACCCCAGGAACTGCACAATAAATCAATCTGGTAGTTTTAAACTTTCACTTTCAGGTTACTCACTTATTCACATCAAAACAAACCCACTCCACTATAATCAGGCATTGAAGCACACCAAGGAGGCACCTGGCTCCCTGGGTGGGAACCCTGTGATGAAGCATGCCACCAACTAGGTTTGTGGGTGAGGGTTCTTTTATAAACCAAATGGTTTTTCTGTAAGGGAGACACTTTGGATAACCACAACCGTTAGTCTATTCAAGCTAAATTCGAGCTCGTTCTCGTTTGGTGAGCAAGCATCAGGGGAGACAAACAAGCATCTTCATTCTCTCCTCTCTCTTGTTGGATACATCTCTGAGGGATCACCACGTGCTGGGACCTGCGTAGAGTGATGGCTATCATAAAGTCACATATTGATTTAAGGTTGACACGTACTTGCTAGCCTTTCCTTATGGATGATTGAAGGAGTCATAGTAGTGCGTATGCGGTATATTGATCTCTAAATCACTCTGTTCCCATTCAATAAATCATGGCCAGGCTTTGGTGGCTGTATTCCAGGGAGGTCACTAGCCCAGATCATCATGTTGGCAGGAAGCCATTAAAGCAATGATTATCAGGGATATATTGTAGGTCCTGTCTCTGCTTGGGTCACTGCATTGTAAAAATGCTTTAAAGGTAAATTAAAGTTTGAGAATAGCTATTCAGGAATATGTTTGCATTACATTTTTATTCATTCCAGTTTACACAAGACAAAGGTTTACAAATTAGCACAATTATTAACAAGTCTTCAAAATCACCAAAGAAAGGTTTAAGAGAGTACAATCGTCTAGAATTTAGTAAATACACAAGATATGAAAAAACACCACCCATATATGTTGGCAGGATATGAAGCTCCAGCTTACTCGTGTCATGATTGTAGATCTGATCTAAGTCAGCACACCAGCAAAAAAAAAAAACTTGATTTAAAACACTGAATAGTTCACAATGCTTTTCACACCCAGTATTCTGGGGAAAACACCATCTATATATGGAGGTTAGACCTGGGAAAATGTAACTACGTCAGAGTAATCAGAGTAATATTGATAATTTTGTGTTACTCTTGTAACAGAAAATTGCACAAAATCATGAGCACCCCCCAAGCGTAATTTAGATTAATTTGAACACAGGGACAGAGTGCGAGCAGCTGCTTCTGTTGTGTTTTGTTGCATTAGTGCTATTTTATTAGCGGAAAATCCATCCTTTGATCCATTTTGAATGCAAGAGTGCATTCTGTGCCAAGAATATAGCGCTAAGTTCAGGTTTATGTTTCAATTGTAATTCTGCATTGTTAAACCTGTCATCCTTCGGGAGGTCTTCCCCCAAACGTTTAGCCTCACTTCCCCTGTTTTGCTGAAATTGTTGAAGTAGGTCTGCTAACCTGTGTTAAAGGGATTCTGCTCTCTCCTTTAAACATGGTAAAACTTACCTACAGCCATTGACACATTTAATTTACTTGTAAGTCCCTAGTTAAGTGGTACTACATGTACCCAGGGCCTGTCAATTAAATGTTACTAGTGGGCTTGCAGCACTTATTGTGCAACCCATCTAAATAGTATTTTAAAACATATCTGAGGCCTGCCATTGCAGCATGTGTGTGCAGTTTTAAGCTGCCATTTCGACCTGCCAAAATAAACCTTTAGCTAAGCCTACACCTTTGTTTTTAATACATATAACTCACCCAAGGCTAGGCCCTAAAAAGCCCAGAGACCAGGGTGCAGTGTATTAAAAAAGTTGGAGATGCACCTTTAATCTTTATATGTTCTGGTAGTGAAAAATATTTAAATTTGATTTCACTACTGCAAGGCCTTCCTCTTCCAAAGGATAACACCGGGGTACTTTATTATATATAATAAGTGGAACTTTCAGTTGGTAGCAGATAGGGAGGTCAAGTTTGGTGTCTAAAGAATTGTAATTTTAGCCCCTTTTTAATGGTAAAGTCCGACTTTAAGTCACAATTCTGAAAAGGCCACTTTCAGAAAGTTGGCATTTTTTTGCCCCTACCATTTGGTGCCTGCAGCCTGTATTGTGGATCACAAGACCTGGTCTAGCTGGCAGTTGTTTTTTGTGTATTACCATCGGACAGTCAGAAAAAGGAGGAATAAGTGTTGGCAGGATGGGCTGAATAGATAGGGGGAGGAGCAGACATGTACATCGTAAGGACTCACAAAGGGTGTCACATGGGTCTCTTGTGTCCCCAGACAAGCTGAGGCCAGGGCAAGGAGGCAGGACATTTCAACCACTTATTGGGGTGGAAACCTCTAGAAACATATCCTACTTTAAAGCTGGCATCAAGCATAAATATTGAACTCTTCAGTGCTCATCTAGATCTGTGGAAGACTCAGAAGAAGCAATATTGTTCTGCTCTGCTGCTCTGCCACTCTACTGCCCTGCTGCCTAAATGGAAGGACTGGACCTGAATCTTGAACCCAGGACCACCAGAGTGACTCCAAGGGCTGGTTGCCTGGCCACCTGATAAGAGCCTTAGGGACAGAAAAGGCTCCAACCACCTTGAACCCCACACCTGGACTTTGTCTACTGTGAGTCATGCCCACCAAGTGGTGCCACCCAGTCCTGGGCATGAAGGTGCTCTTTCAGCCCAGCTGTGTTCCACTGCTTCTAAGAACCACCACTGCATGATGCACGTCAACACATGACCACACATCGCATCCCCTCAGCCCATTGTAAGCAACGCTGTGTAGATGCATCCTCAATGCTGGATCCCACAATGCTCTATAACCAGGATTTGAGGTACTTTGTTCAGAGAGCTAGGCTTGGTCTCTGTATCCATCCCATGCTTCATCACAGTTGGCCTGAACTTGTGACTTTGTCCTTGTCCGGCACAACCAGGTAACCACATTTGGCATTTTATGTTTTAAGCACTAACATCACTTAAATCTTTAAAATTGCATTTCATCAGTTCTACTGATTATATTTTTGTCATGCTGGTGTGAAATAATTTATTAGAACTTACTTTGGTTGTCTAAATTGGTGTGGGGTTATTCTTGTGTTGTTTTCTCACTTTACTATTGTTTGGTACTGCATAATTATTTTACTCATTGTCTCTAAGTTAAGCTGACTGCTTTTGTGCCAAGCTTCCAGAAGGTTAAGCATAGGTTAATGTGGGGTTTGCTTGTGTTCCACCCTGACAAAAGTGTGGTGGCTACTTGAGTTTTTTTTTCCCTACAGTAACAATTTTGGAAGGTATGCCAAAATACAATTTTTTTGGTGTTCTCTATCTCTCCTATCAAAGGAGGCACCCTATTAATTCACTGATGTGGTGCAAGTGGTGGGTGATATTGGCTGGAGGACTAACACTGAGAAATGATGGTGGACTGAAGAACTAAACCGCTGGAAAACAAGACGCCAGAAACTATTACCCAAATATTAAGGAAAAGCTGGCATGGCTCCTGGCTCAGTGGACCTCTTCCACCTGGAGTAGCTGAACAAGGTGAGTGGCCCTACGAGTCCTCCAGGCCCATGGTATGAGACCCGCAATGTCTCTGATCAGTGTGAGGAAGTGGTCGTGTGTGGGGGAAGTTGTAGGGGTAATGGACCCTGTACCAAACAGTGGCTGTGGATGGTGGCAGGCCTGTCTGAAGGAGCTGTCATGTCTGCTGGCCCCTAGAGATGTCCTGGACAGTGGTTCCCTCTACCGTGAACTGACGAGCTGGGAGACGGCCCATCAAACATGACAGGGACACAGAGAATAGCTGCAAATAGAAGGGTTGCCCTACAAACACCTAGGCCCTTATTACGAGTTTGGCGGTCCATGGACCGCCATCCCGGCGGCGGTGGTCCAACGGCAGCAAAATCAGTGGTCCAACTGCCGTTTTTCGAGTTGGGCGGGTTGGATTTGCGAGGACCGCTGGTGAAACATCAACACACCGCCGACTGCCAGGACCATGGTCGTGAGTAGGCAGTCTCCATTGGGCAGTACAGAGGTGCAACATCGCCGTCCGTATTACAAGTTGGCTTTCTAACGAGCCGACGGTAGTGGTCGGACCACAGCCTAAAGGTCGGCTGAAAAAAAGGATTTGGGGTGCATACTCATCCCTTTCCTGTTCTTCCCAGCAGATGTTGATGTGGATCCCTTTCTCCAGGTCCCCCTACACAGGAGCATTTTCACCCCAATGAATATGACCCAGTCTGCGGCGAAATACAGGTAAGTGCTTTTTGCACCATATACCCATTACCGGGACTGCCCACATATGGGCCAGACTCCGGCAATGGGTAGGCGGTATTTTTCCATATGTATCATGCATATGTGTTCATTTGACAGATTTGCAGTGGAAATGTACACACAGGGATCGATATATATGGAAATACATTGCCCATCGCCACAAGACACTGCAGCCACACCGCTGCCCCTTTGGAAAACTTGTAATATGGCGATCAGATAATCATCAGCGCTGCAGTCGCAGATGTGGTCCCTCAGCAGTTGGACGGATAAACTCTTAGTAAGGCTTTTAGACAGGAATCAAAATCCACTGCTTAGTGGAAGGGAAAGTCAATGATGTTGAGGTAAATAGGAAAACCACTTAAGGCACTAGACAGCACGTGGCCCTCCAAAGTGTACCAGAGTTTGAATTGAAAGAGCACATGAAGAGGTGAACAAAAGGTGTCAGCAGCAAAAAAGGGGATGTATGACAGAACCATGCATTCCTTTACCATGCATGCCTTAACTCTGCTATTATTACACGGCATGCGCCTTTACCACGCATGCCTTTACCACCAAAATGTAAGTATTTTCTAAATATAAACCCTTTTATGTATATATAAAGGGTTTATAAAAACAAACTATATATATATATGTGTGTATATATATACACACATATATATATATTTGAATGGATATATGTATGTTTGTATGTATATATATATATATTCACTGAAAAAACCATAGGTTTCACACATGTTATAGTTAGCGGAAATTTTACCGATAAAAAACCAATGAAATTCCCCCGTTATAGTTAGTGCAGGCAACTATAACTCACGCGACCGCAATCCTCTGCTGATGCTAATACTGTATTTAGACACTTATTTGCCCATGTCTTCTTCCATACATTTTTAGCTATACATATATTACAAATATTTTTTTTTCATAAAGACACATATGTCATCAGCAGAAGATTGCGGTCGCGTGAGTTATAGTTGCCTGCACTAACTATAACGGGGGAATTTCATTGGTTTTTTATCAGTAAAATTTCCGCTAACTATAACATGTGTGAAACCTATGGTTTTTTCAGTGAATTTGCAAGGTTTTTTAAATGCTAATTCCTAACTATAACGTGTGTGAAACCTATGGTTTTTTCAGTGAATTTGTACGGTTTTTTAAATGCTAAGTTACTTTACGCCATTCGTGGCGTGCGCGCCCACTTAACGCAGTTCGTTCCGTGCGCGCAGAGTGCGTTTCGCGCACCGTGCGCGCACAGTGAGCACGCGGTGCGCTTCGCGCACCGTGCGGCCACTTTACGCAGTTCGTGCCGTGCACGCACGGTGGGCACGCGGTGCGCTACGCGTGCCCACGTTACGCTAGATGGGCCATGTACGCACGATGCGCTTCGCGCACCGTGCGCACATGGAGGACATATGATGCACTTCGTTTTGAAAGGTAATATTTTAATTTTTCGTATATTTTATAAGCCATGCACAAATGGTGCACTTCGGGCACCATTTGCACACGGGGTGGAGAGAGTGTGGATAATTTTTTTTTTTATTATTTTTTTTTTAAATATTTTAGTTTATCTTATCAATAATAAGCCATGCACAATTGGTGCCCTGAGGGCACCAATTGCACACGGGGTGGAGAGAGTGTGGATATATATTTTTTTTTTTTTAAATTTTTTACCGTACGCGTAATCGGCGAAATTACCGAAAAAATTAAAATTCCGTTTTTGGCCTTGGGGGATCTTTGGGGACTCCCTCAACATGGCTATGTGTGTGGGAGCTGTCTAAACAGCCCCTTTACATGTTTTTGGGCTTTATATTTTAGAAATCACTCTCAGTGCGAGAGAGAAAATGGCGGCCGCCGCTTCCTGGTTTCGGCCGATTCGAATGTTTACTAAGATCTAAGAGCCAATCAGAATCGCTCTCGCGCACGCCACCGTACGCGTACGGTAAGCGTACCGTAAGCGCACCGTAAGCTGGCTCAGATATATATATTGATTTAAAGGCTATTTTCTCAGAATCTACTGAACAGATTTACACCAAACCTACAAAAGGCACTTCCTTGACCTGAGGACTACCTCTCTGCCAAATTTCTAGTAATTCTGTTCAGCCGTTCAGGCTGTAGCCCTGTCTAAAGGTCCTATGGAAAAATGCATGGGAAAAACGCGTTTTGGGACCCCCCTTTTATCTCAGCCCCCGCTTGACGAATCCCCCCGAGACTTTCAAGGTAGGAGCGGAGCGTAGCGCCCCACCTATTTTGAAAAATTCGCGAGGATTCGTCGACCGGCGCCAAAGTTATTCAAAATAGAATGTTGCGGATTTCCTATGGAAACGTGGTCCTAACTATAACTACCTACTGGCGACCGCCAGTAGGTAATATATGTTTGTATGTCTATATATGTTTATATGTATATATGTATATTCGCTGAAAAAACAAAGGTTACAAGGACGTTATAGTTAAGCTGACATTTCACATGTACAAAATCAAATTTAGCAGTTCTAGTTAGATGAGCTAACTATGACTTACGACCCTGCAATGCACTGCTTATGACCTCACATATTACATCACTCCTGACATGGTCAATGACATAACTCATGACATCTTAAATGAAATCACTGATGACATCACTTCTGACATCACAGAACCAGTCACACTCCCAGTTACACCACATATAACATCTCATACGCCACTCCAACACAGTCACTGACATTCCTATTCACAGACCCTTACAAACAGTTACACACCTACTCATTGATCCATAGAGCCACTAACACATCAACTCACCCAAACAGCTGCCGATACAACCACTAACTTAAATATACAATCACTCACATTGGGTTTTAGTGACACAAGTTGTGTCCACATTTTTTTTAAATCACTCACGATATTTGTGCCGACACAGCAATATATATTCACTGAAAAAAACTAAGGTTTTAGGGACATTATAGTTAGGAAATAGAATTTAAAAAATCCTTAGAAATTCTCTTAACAAACTAAAGGTTACAGGGTTGTTATAGTCATTAAATAGAATTAATAAAATCTTAGAAATGTGCTGAAAAAATCGAAGATTACAGGGACGATATAGTTAGGCTCAGATTTCCCTCATACACAACCAGCGAAATTCAGCAGTTATAGGTAACTCAGCTAACTATAACTTAAATAACTATTACTTACACCCCCCGCAATGCACTGCTTATGAACTCGCTTATTACATCATTCATGACTTGGTCAGGGACATCACTGATGACATCTCCAACAACATCTCAAATGACATCACTGATTATATCATCCACAGAACACTCATACACCCACTCACATCCCCATGCAACCTCTTGTACACCCACTCAACCACTCACTACCCATTCACACACCTATACAACTACTGACACACTCACTCATTCATATAGCCACTCACACAACCACTCATTGACCCATATTGTAGTCACACAGCCACTCACAGACCCATACAGCCACTCACACACCCATTCACACATCCATAGTCACTCACCCAACAACTCACTCACCCATACAGCCACTCACACATCCATTCAGTCATCCACAAAACCACTTACCCATTCATACATCAATACAATCACTAATGTGCCCACACACTCATCTATATAGTGACTCACACAAATGCTTACTGTGCAAAACAACCACTCACACACCCATTCACTTACCCATACACCCAGTCAAACTGCCACTCCCTTACCCATACATCCACTTACACACCCAGTCACTCACCCATTCTTACAGACACTTAATCACCTCTACATCCACTCACAGACACACTCATTCACCCATAGAGTCACTCACACAGCCACCACAGCCACTCAGAGACCCACTCCCACACTGATACAGACAGTCACAGTGCCACTCAAATTAAATTACTTATATTAGAAACAGTATCACTCATTAGAATAGTAATTTAACTTATACAGTAGCTTAGTATATATCTTTAATTCTCAGAAACGTTTACAAACATTTACACTCACTGGATGATGTCAGCAGTGATGTAATTTGAGATGTCATCAATGAAGTCATCAGTAATGTCACTGACCATGTCATGAGTGATGTCGAATGTGAGATCATAAGCAGTGCATTGTGGGAGTGTAAGTTATAGTTAGCTCAGGCAACTATAATGGCTGAATTTTACTGGTTTTGTACGAGCAAAATTTGGGCCTAACTATAACATCCCTGTAACTTTTGTTTTTTTTTCAGTGAATGTATATATACATCTATTGCCTACTGGTGGTCGCCTGTCGGTAGTTATAGTTAGGACATAGGAAAAGTGTTTATTGTTTTGCCAATAACTTTGGCGCCGTTTGATGAATCTCCATGAATGTTTATAAACTAGTAGTTCAGCTGCTGTCTGGAAAGTCTCGGGTTGATCTGTCAAGAGGAGGCTGAGAAAAAAGGGGGTCCCAAAATATGTTTTCCCGATGTCATATCCCATAGGGATTTTGAGCACAGCTACAGACTGAACCACTGTACGGAATTACACCAAATTTGGCAGAAAGCTAGCTTTTGGTGCAGAAAGAGCCCTTATTGTAGTTTGATGTAACCATGTTCATTAGTTTTGGAGTTATTAAAGAAAAAATAAATATAGCTATCTAGGGACGAAAACTCTCTGTGGATGCGAGAGATATCATGCTGAGATCTGATAGTCTGCCAAACCTTTAAGCACGCAGCCATTTTGGGACTCCGACTCAGCTGAGTTCGAAAAAAAAAGTTTAAAAAAAGAGAAGTGGCAGGGTAGGAAACCGTCAGGGCCAAAAATGCATTGTGTTTTAAAAAATGTTCCCACAAAAAATGTGGAGGATCCCTAAATCTCGGGAAACATTTTCAAAAACAACAAGCGGGGTCTCCTACGCTTTTTTTTATAGTTGAGCCCCTAGGTGGACCAGGTCCTGGGGGCATATATATTTATTTATTTCAAGGAGGGGACGCAAGGAGCACCTCTCCCCGTAGCCACTATGGGCTCCAGGGATCACCATCTCCATGAGGCCAGGCCAACCTTAAATGAAGAGGAGGAGGGCTGCGCAAAAGTAATACAGGGGAGGGGGGCTGCAAGGACCCTCCTCCTGGGCCTATTACGGCTCCGGGGCACCACCTCCACCGGGCCAGTCCAAATTAGAAATATGGGGAGGGGGGCCATGCGACTTCCCTCCTGTGCGTATTATGGCCCCAAGGACCACCACCTCCCTAGGAAATGGGTGAATTGTCAATGGGGAGGGGAGCCACACAGCCCCCTCATGGGCCGTTTTTGCCCTGCGGACCACCACCTACCCAAGGCAGGCCCTGCAAAAACAAAGGCTGGGGCCCGCTGGAGCCATTAATGGCACTGTGGATCACAACCGCCCAGGGCCGGCTTCCTTTTTCCTGAGCTGCCCACCCTCCGGACATAGTTGTTTGCTGTCGCTTGGCGGGAGCTTTGACAGAGAAAACAGTAAGTCCACTCTCAGCCGGTGGGAAAAGGAAAACTGCTCCCTCTCACTGGGAGAGGACTTTTCATCTGTTTTCCAGGCAGGAAAAACAGATGAAAGAATTGCTACTGCATGCAGGAAGCTGCATGTTTTGCTGCTCCCTGCATGCGGGAACAATGCCGGCTCCCACTGGAGGAAGGGAGCCAGCAGAGACTACCAGGGCATTAAGGCTCCACCGCTGTCACCAACCCTGCACGCTTGATGCCCTGGGTGGGGCAAGGCACCAAGGAACAAGTGGCCGGGCCCCGAAGGATGGGGTCCCGGAGCCAAAATCAGCCTGGTGAGAGGGCCACATAGCCCCCCTTCCCTTAACAAATTAGCTGGGCACCAGGGTATTTGGGGGATGGGGTCCCCAAGACCAAAATCAGCCCAGGGAGGAGCCGCATACCCCCCTCTCCTCCTATTAATTGGCCAAGCCCCAGGGGATCGGGAAAGGGGCCTATGCAGCTCAGTTCTCCTTTCACTGATTGGCTGGGCCCTGGGAGATGGGGTCGGCGGGGCCAAAATCGGCCTGGGTGGGGGCCATGTTGCACCCCTCCTTTGTCACTAATTGGCTGGGTCCCATGAGTGGGGTCACTGGGTCTGAGATCAGCCCGGGGACAGGGGCCCCTTCCTCTTTTAGTGTAGAGCTGGGCCCCGTGGGATGGGATCCTTGGGGCTGAAATTCACCTGGGGAGAGGGGCCATGCAGATCCCCTCTCCTTTTAGTAATTGGTTTCCCGGGGTCCTCAGGTCTCTAATTGGCCCAGAGAACGGGGCTGAATGCTCACTCTCCCAAATTGTCTACAAATAGGGGTACATCCAAAGGGCCTGACACAGCTGAAGGCCGTGCTTGGTGCAGGGTTGGGTGTCTGTGGGGGGTTGGGCTCATGGCATGACTACAGGCCAGGCCCTGTGGCCAACCTCTGCTGCGCACGGCCAAAGGCTGTGCTTGGTGTGTGTAATAAAGTGCCTTTTTTACATGTTAGCCCTTGCTTTTTGTTTGATGCCTGTAAGTGTACTGGGTCCCTGCTAACTAGGTTTCCAGTGCAGGTTCCCATTACTGTACCTTGATTGGCACTACTTCAGCCACCGTTGTAAGTCCCTAGTAGCTGGAACACCTGGTACATAGGTCATGGGTGCTGAAGAGGGTCTACTGAGGCTGCAGCATGAATTGTGCCATCCCAGACACCCCTCACCAAGACCATGCAAACTTCCACTGCAGGGTACATGTCTTGGTGCAGAGAAATCGGAAGAGTACACATGGCACACAGCCCTGTGTGTCATGCCATCACACACTGCATGAGATATAGAAAAGGCACCACCACTGCAGGCCTTACAGCCCTAAGGTAGGGTGCACTATATACCATGTGTGTACATATTTGCATGAGCAGATATGACCCTGCACTATCTGAGCCATTCTTGGATATTGCAAGGGCACAGGGAGGCCATAAAGAGTACATGGGCTGGATTCTTGTCAGTACGAATTTCCTAGCTTCATGATTGTCTTCATTGTATCCTAAGATGTTTGGTACCAAACATCTTGTCTTAATAAATCCTCACTGATGCCAGTGTGGGATTTATTAATAAATGCACACAGGAGACCCTTTAGAAGGTCCCCATAAAACCTACCAAGCACTCGTGTGATTTCTGACTAGTCATAGCCAGTCTGCCACCACCAGACATGTTTCTGACCTCCTGAGGTGAGAGCCTGCACTCTCAGAGGCCAGAAACAAAGCCTGCTCTGGGAGGAAGTACTTCACACCTCCTCCAGGCCAGAATGGCCTTCCAGAGTGGGAAGCTTTAAAGACGTTGCCGCATTTGAAGTTGCGCCCAGGTTTCCCCAGATAGTGGGGGATGCCAATCCCCTGTCCTGCTCCTCATTTGGTGGGAGGACAGGCTGGAAAATTAGTTAGATGAGGAGGAGTGTCCACATTCAGCCAGAACCACCCCAAAGGTGTGACAGGCAATGTGAACCCCTCTCATAAAACTCCACCATCTTGAGACAGTGGAAAGACAACCTATGAAGGCCAGGGAAGCGCCGCTTTCCACAGTAAGTGGTCACTTAAAGTATGTAGGCACCCTAAAGGTAGGTAGCCCATTGGCTACTACCGGTCTCCCCGTAACGCCCCTAAAATCAGTATTTAGGTGGCATCCCTAGACCTTGAACCTAAATTCGATGGACAAGAAGAAGAAAAGGACAAAGAAGACTCTCTGCCAGAGAACTGAAGCCCTGCTGCAGAAGAAATTGGCGCCAAACCCTACCTGCTGCCTCTAGGACTCAACAATCGGAGTGTGCTGTGTCGTTCTGAACCTGTGAAGACTTCAAGTACATTGGAGATTCTCCAGACTTAGAGAAATCACCAAGAACCTCCCTTTGAGTGAAGGTATCACTCCCCTGCACACTGCAGGCACCGATATCGCTGAGTCTGGTTTGTCGACGTGCTGCTCCCTGATGAGTTCAATGGCGCACTCATGCCAAAAGAGGTACAACAGCTCTGGAGGTTCAGATCTGTCTCCCCACCAAAATTGGAGACACCAGGACCTACCAGAGCTGCACCATACCAATACCTGGGGTACCGAACCCCTACAGCAAACAGCAAGATGAAGAGTCGGTGCTGGACTCCAACTAATCCAGAAGCAAGCCCCCATCGGGGGATGTCAAGAACCGTGAGACCCACATCCTGACAGGCCCAGCCATCCCAAAATCGCCTCTCCAAGTTGCCTGATCCTGACTACGAGGGCTTCTTGACACACGGCTGACCTATCTGCTCTGCACCTGGCTGCACCGGTAGCAAAGAACGAGCCACGCTGTCATGGTCCTGTGACCCTAGCGACCTCCTCCGTCTAGTGGGACCGACTGGATGTACCTCTAATTCCACCTGTGCAGTGTCTTTCCTGGTGACACCCTTCTTCGTACCTGTTACCATCACCTTCAGCACCCTGGTCCTGGCTGAATCTAGGACTCTTCAAATCATCTGCTGCTGGAACTTTGAACCTGGTCCTGCTATCGATCTGAAATGAGAAGGTGAACTTTGTGAAAGCATTGCCTGAATTTATATGCATTTTTCTGCTTTTCCCCATTGATGTCAATAGCGCATAATTGCAAACAAAAGTGATATATTTTCCGAACTCTTAAAAATCGCAACTCCTAAATTACTTACTGTAGGTTGAAGTTCTAGGACTTAAAACATACATAAAAATCAATATTGTTTTTATAAATTGGTCTCGGATTTATTCTTGAATGTGTGTCTCATTTATGGCCTCTGTGAGTACAACAGATACTCAGCACTACCGTCTGATAAGCCTAAGTGCTCGCCCACACTACCACAAAAAGAGCACTTATATTATGTACTTTATCCTCTATATACCAGTAAGGGATCCACTGGACTCTCTGCACAGTGTACTTTGTTTTATTACACTATTTAGAGAGCCGGCTTCCTGCAGTGTGGGGTTGGGTACCTATGGGAGGTTGGGCGCAGGGCCTGGCCGAAGGCTGTGTGTGGCACAGTGTTGGGTGTCTATGGGGGGCTGGATGTCTATGGGGGGTTGGATTAATGTAAGGTAATTCAATGTTACATCACGTTAAAGAAACCATAGAAATTAGCTGAAAAAAAGATAAAGGTTACAGGAATGTTATAGTTAGGAAATATAATTAAAACAAATCTTAGGAGTTCACTAAAAAACCCAAAGGTTAGATCAGGTGCCTCCAACAAGTCAATTGCGAGTTACCAGTAGCTCACAGACTCCTTCAGAGTAGCTCACAGCCTTGAGTTCATTATAAATAATCATAGGGTCACATTTGCCTTATAAATTTAAGGGAGGTCTGTGTTTATTGTACATTATTATCTTCAGGCTGCAGATTGTCGTGTGTAATAATGAGCAGTGCTGGAGTCAAATGTGTGACTCAGGACACAGAGGAGAATAACTGAAGCCCTGAGGTATTTAAATCTTAAATAAAAGTCCTTGTCAACTCAATATTGGAGTGTGAGAACAAAATAATGTTTCTGTATGCTTTTCAATGGGATACATTTTAAATGAAAAGTTACCTTAATAATTAAGTTAACTCTTCATTTTGATTTTCTCCCATTTAAAAGAGTACCATTCACAAACAGCAAGCCTCTTGTTCCCAATGGCCAGTAGTAACTGTGCTATATTTAAAACTGACCAATACAGTCATTTTTTTAAACGGGAGAAATTTAAAGTCAAGATAAATATTTCTATGAAACATTAAGTCAATCTTTTTCTCCACTTCCAATTAAGCCAATGGCGTTTTAATATTTCATGGAGCTTGTTTCCTCAAATAAGGTTCCTTCCATTTGAACAAATGGCAGTATTTTCTGTTCTAAATATGGCACTGTATCTACAGGCCACTGGGTGCAAGATGCCTGCTGTATGTAAATGTGGCACTTGGAAATGACAGAAAATGTAAATGATGGGTTTTATGGAATCCATATAAATATAAAGTTAACTCTTCACTTTAATTTTCTCCCATTTCAAAGTGTCACATTTACACACAGCAGGCATCTTGCTTGCTTGCAGTGTCATATTTATTGAAAAACACAGCCATTTTTTTAAGAGGGAGAAATTTAAAGCACAGAAAAATGTTCAATATTATGAACATTTTTGCAGCACATCTTTCTGCACTTTAATTTTCTCCCATTTAAATAAATGGTCACATGTTTGTGTTATTCATGTAATGGTGCCACATATGGCAAAGGGTATGTCATGTGGGATAGGTACATACGACACAGACTCTCATTTACCCATACACATATATCTCATTCATACGCACGCATGTTCATACATCCCCAAAGACCACGCTCTCACTGACACACATGGCAGCCCTGTCTTAGTGCCCCCAGTCAAAGTATTTTGTTCAAACTATAGTATCTGACTCTATAGACATTATGATTAAAGTAATGAAGCTGGGCATGGGGGTGTCTGGTAACACTGCCTGAGTGGCTTTATGTTCAGTAGTTCCCAATGATTTTCACTGATCAGAAGTAGCTCTCACTAAAGAAAAGTTTGGAGACCACTGGTTTAGAGGGAAGTTATAATTAGGTTCAGACTTAACTGAACTATAACTCATGCCCTAAGGTGATGATCTGGAGCGCCCTCCCCATGCACTGCTACTTGTACACCACATATTTAATCAGTAATGAGTTCTTGTATGAAATCATTCATAATATAACTGCAACATTTGTAAAAAGATTAGTGATGTTAAAACTGTGCATGGCAGAGGCGCGAGTTGTAGTTAACTTGGGGCACAAGTTATAGTTTCTTGAGATCACTATAACTGTTGAATTTCTACGGTTTTGTGCATGTAAAATCTGAACCTAATTATAATGCCCCTCTAACCTCTGGGTTTTTTGTGAATTTGTAAGGTCTCGCTAATTCTATTTCCTAACTATATCATCCCTGTAACCTTTTTTTTCAGTGCTAAGGCATGTGTGGCAAAGACATGCATTTAAAAAAAGATATATTATATATATATATATATATATATATATATATATATATATATATATATTATCTATTATCTACTGGCGGTCGCCAGTAGATAGTTATAGTTATATATATATATATATATATATCTATCTTATCTACTGGCAGTCGCCAGTAGATAGTTATAGTTAGGACCGAGTTTCCATAGGAAATCTGAAAATTCTATTTTGAATAACTTTGGCGCCGGTTGACGAATCCTCGCGAAATTTTCAAAACTAATGGGGCTCTCCGCTCAGCTCCTACCCTGAAAGTCTCGGGGTGATTCGTCAAGCGGGGGCTGAGAAAAAGGGGGATCCCAAAACGCGTTTTCCCCATGCATTTTCCCATAGGACCTTTAGTCGAAGGTACAGCCCGAACGGCTGAACAGAATTACTTGAAATTTGGCAAAGAGGTAGTCCTCAGGTCAGGCATGTGCCTTTTGAATATATGGTGTCAATCTGTTCAGTAGTTCCTGAGAAAATTGCAGTTAAAAGTACATAAATATCTATAAGCGCGCACTGTGCGCGCACGGTGCGCGCACCATAACGTGCGCGAGCGTAATTCTGATTGGTGGTTACATGTCAGTCAACATTCGAATCGGTCAAAATCAGGAAGTGTCGGCCGCCATTTTGTGTGTTTTGTGTGTGACAGTGAAAAAGAAAGGTGGAGAACGTGAAAAGGGGGCAGGGTAGAGAGTTCCTGACCCCCTAGCCTTTGTCAGGGGGTCCCTGAAGGACCCCGAATGGTGAAAAAAACATTTTTTTTTTCAAAAAATCGCGGGGTGCGCGCACGGAGAAAAACCTTAAAAAAAAAAAAAACATGTTAAACGAGCCATTCCATATTACAGGATACAGTCAATCTATAACTATATACATAGGTAGCTTATTGTAAAATAAATATATAAAAAATATAATAAAACATACATAACTTAGCATTTAAAAAACCTTACAAATTCACTTAAAAAACCATAGGTTTCACACATGTTATAGTTAGGAATTACCATTTAAGAAACCTTGCAAATTCACTTAAAAAACCATAGGTTTCACACATGTTATAGTTAGCTGGACATTTCACTCATAAAAAACCATTGAAATTCCCCCGTTATAGTTAGTTCAGATAACTATAACTCGCGCGACCGCCACTCTATCACAAGGATGATGTCATCAGTGATGTCATGAGTGATGCCACTGACCATGTCATGAGTGATGTAATATGTGACGTCATGAGCAGTGGATTGTGGGCGCGCGAGTTATAGTTATCTGAACTAACTATAACGGGGGAATTTCAATGGTTTTTTACGAGTGAAATGTCCAGCTAACTATAACATGTGTGAAACCTATAGTTTTTTAAGTCAATATATATATATATATATTCACCACCAAGCTTACTAAATCTCGTAAGCACGAGCCACATCGATCTCAGTTGGAAAAATTAAGTATTTCTTTCGGGCACAAACAGACGCGTTTCGAGCTAAACAGCTCTTGGGCACATGACCATAGTTCAAAGTTCACAGATTTTATACAAGCCGTGTGTGACATGACACAAAACATAAAGAAAAGACTTGAGATTTTAGCCATCCTCAATGAAAAGTGAGTACATTTAATTTTTTTTTTTTAAATACATATATACATCATGTTGATTGATCATCATGGTGTTTAAATGTATACAGAAAACAATAAATAATAATCAATATCGAATGTGCATCATTATTGCGGTCAGTGGCAAAATAATACATGGTGCATATTTTCGGTGTAGTTAGCTCATAATGAAATGCAATGCTTTCAATATATATATTTCAGAGCCTGGTTACCAGTTAACAACGATGAAAAAGATAAATTGGGTATAGTACCCCTTGGACCATGATAGAGTGTCAGATAGTGATCTAGGGGACAAAAAGTAAAGGACGTGATCTTTGTGGTTTATATCCTCCTTAAACAATACATTCCATATATATACTTGCATGTGTGTGAAACACATTGTTATATATACATATATTTATATGTAATATTTTGTTTTAAATACACATATCTTTTTTACCGTTCACAATCCTCAAGTCTTAATCCCATTCCCACCCTAACCCCCTCAAAAATCCCTTCCCACCTAAAAACCCATACCCACCCTAAACACCAAAAATTCCCTTGCTAACTAACAGCCTATGATCACCCTAAACATTCCCTTGCCACCCAAAAACCCATACCCACCCTCAACCCTAAGAATTCCCTTGCCATCCAAAAACCCATGTCCACCCTAAGAATTCCCTTGCCACCAAAAAACTCATACCTACCGTAAACTCTAAACATGTCCTTGACACCAAAAACCTATACCCACCCTAAAGCCCAAAAATCCCTTACCACACATAAAAACGTATACACACACTAAAAATCCCTTTCTACCCCAAAAACCATACCTACCCTAAACCCTAAAGAACACTTTGCCACCAAGAAAAACATACTCACCCTAAATTCCCCCAAAATCCCTTACCACCCAAAAACCCATACCCAGCCTAAACCCTAAAAAATCCCTTGCCACCCAAAACCCATACTCACCCTAAACCTTCCCTTATCACCAAAAAAATGCATACAAATCCTCAACCCTAATAATTACCATCTAAAAAAAACACCCACCCTAAACCCTAACAATGGCCATCTCCTAATATGTGTGTATGTATTTATATGCACATATACATATCTTACACTTACCTTTATACTTACATTTTGCATTATAATGGCATGCATTGTAAAGACAGGTTGTGCTAAAAAGCTGTGTAGGAAAGACACATGCATTGTTAAGCTTTCATTGTAATTGCATTTGCAGTTCAAACCGTGTTGTAATTACTGTTTTCCCTATATATATATATATACAATCTTAACTGCGTTATAGTCACATTTTTGTTGTAATGACATCCACGGTAAAGGTATATCCGTGGTAAAAAAAGGAGTGCTATAGACATTCATGGTAAAGACATTCACATTGTAACGACTGTGTTGGAAAGGTAGTGTGTGGTAATGACCGGGTTGTTTCCCTTTGGGAAGTAATTAAAACAAAGAGCAGATGTGATGTAAAATAAAAAGACCGCCTGGTGGGCCACGAGCATAGTCTTATCGTGAGATGAAGACTGGAAGGGGCAACACATAAATAAAGATGGGGAAGCCTAAAGCATCAAAAGGTACCACACTAAGGGGTGACCCTCTGATAGACAATAGGAATGGAGAGGAAATCAGATATCCCTGGAAGAACATTAAGGATATGCTGGATGCCCGACCTGTCAAGTTCGAAAAAAATGTACAAGCCATCCTGAACAAGAGAAAAACTTTATAAAAGAAAATGGACTCAGTGGCACTTGATGTGGGGCTCCTGAGAGCTGACCAAAAACTGAATCCACCCTTTCCAAGACATGACCATCAGTCACGGACATGCGGAAATAGGTATCTCGACTTAAAAAGAGTGATTAACAACTGCAGCATAGAGGGAAAGGCGCAGAAGGATGCTCGCGAAGCAACAACATATACTTTGTGGAAATCCCTGAAAGGATGGAAGGGCCAAGCACTAAACTCTTTCCAGAAGATTGAAATCAGGGAAGTGTCAAGCTTCTTCTCAGGGGAGTAGGCACAGAGAGTTCCAGCCCAACCCCAAGCTCCAGGGTCCATTCCTAGGCCAATAGTGGTCTGCTTGATTAACTTAGAGACCATATCCTGCACGTGTCCAGGAGCTGGGGTCCCTGAGACACTGATGGCACCCAAGTGTGCATCTTTCCACACTACACACACAACATTAGAACAAGAACAGAGCAACTAATTCCTTAAAGTGAACGGAAATGTGCCAATGAGCCTAAAACATGCACTAAGATTTAAAGAAACTGAAGTAGAGGCTGAAAACATGACAACCTTTTTCACTGCCCCTCAGGAGTCTTGGATATGGTTGAAAACCCGTCTCAGGGGGTCACCTGGGAGGGAAGGCAACTAAAGAACAAGCAGTGAAGACTGCTGATGGAGAGGCCACAATAGCACCACCTCCAACAACCATTGAGCAAGACAACTCTGAAGAAGACGTTGAGACTGACCCTGAAGAGGATGAGGGTCTAGGTACCTGGGTCCTGCAACGGCTCCCGTGATGGCTTGTGACATAAAACAAACTTTGCAAAAATCACCGGAAGCTGAAGTAATGCACTACATGCTGCACTTCACCATAGAATGTATGGAGACAATAAAAAATTTGAGGGCATATTTACAAGCCCCTATTGCCACCGGAGCATCACTTTTTTTGATGCTCTGGTGGCGTATCGCCATTTTCAATATTTACAAGGTGGCTCCAAGCCACTTAGCGTGGCTTAACGCCACCTTGTAAATATGCTCCTTTCTGCCACAGTCCTCTGCAGCAAAGAGGTGTGCAGTGGGTGTCGCTGTGGGCATTCTTCCACAACACCCATTGCTTTTTGTCGCTGCCCTAGGTTTACCAGGGGGTGTAAATCTCTGGCAGTGCCAAAAACTAACGCCATGCAGGAGCAGGCGTTAGAAAGGCGCATGGGGAGAAATGCTTTATTTCTCCTTATTTTTGCTTTTTCTATGTGCTGCATTCAGAAGCACATATAGAAAGAGCAAAAGCCATTAATGATTGTTTATGTGTGCGTGCAGGAATTTTATATAGCGCAAATCACCAAGCGGTCTCTAAGCGCTTGCTTAGGGAACCCGTCCTGGTATTCCCCTGTGAGATAACCCGGCAGGGCATCCGCAAGGTGAAAGCCAGGCATCCCGCCGCGAGGGGCCCATGTGGAGATTAAGCAAGCTATTGCCCAGAGTCGCAGAGTGTGAACCCATGAATCAAGTATGCACTGGAGCGAGAATTATTGAGTCCATGGACATTTATGGACTCAAGACCCAGCCGAGCCGGGAATTGAACCCTGGTCCCGGGCTGACCTCTGCTTCCAGGTCTGCCTCCTCTAACCAGTGAGCCACACTTCCCTTCCTGCACATAAAGAATCATTCAATAATGGCGATTCTCTACTTCTATGTGTGCTGCAGAATGTAGCACACGTAGAAGTAACACATAGACATTAAGGATTGTTTATGTGAAGGAAGGGACACCTTAATCCACATAAACAATCATTCCCTGAAATGCGGGTAACCCATGCACTATAGTGCAAGGATAGTGCAAGGGTGCTGCGTTGGCGCAAGTGCTAGGGGAAACACAGCCGTATTGTAGTAAAATACAGCGGATACCTGTGCTTCGATAATGTCAGAGCGCGGGGCTGCCACATTTTGCACAGCTCCACGATTCTACATTTTCTAGTAAATATTCCCCTTGGTCTTTACACAATAGGCTTTAATTTATGTCCCAACTCGCTAATACTAATTTTATTGACAACTTAAAGCATGAAGTTGGCACTGCCAAAATATAAAGGTGTGACTTCATTGTTATATACACCCTCTGCAGCGGGAGCTCAACCAACTGAGCTACCTTGTCAGTAGAACATTGTGGTGCAGACTAGGCTTGATATTCTACTGAAGTTGCATATGCAAGCTGTTCTGGTGATTTTCCTGTCGTCATATGATGGACTTGTGTGCATCAGTAGCTCTCTTCTTCCCACCCAAGGCCCATGTAGCGCCATGCGTGCAGTTTTCGAGGCTCCCTGGGCTCAGCATGCAACCGGTCAGCTATCGTCACTGCAGTCGAACAGGGCAGAGCAGAAAGTACGCGCCGTGACAGCGTTCTGCAGGCTCTTGGCCCGAGTCTTGCTTACAAAGTGCTGTCAGGCGTCCAGAAGTCATTTTTCTTCCTCCTGCCCGGAACTTTTCATGCAGAGGAAGCATTTGAGCTCCGTAATGCCCTGATTAATCCGCCTGTGCCTGAAAGAACATATTGTCTCTGAAGGAGATTGATGCTGACTCACCCCCTATAAGCTAATAGGTGCAGCGACGGACAGCTCTAATGGCGGGCGGGCGGGATGGCGGGCTGCGGCCGCCCTAGGATGCGCCGGTGCTGGGGCCAAATTCAACCGGAGCATCCTGGGAGGGACGAAGACAAAACGCAGGCCCTGGCCTCTTCTCTGTATTGTACACGGGGCCACACACATTGTTCAAGCATTCTTTCCAGCGAAGTGTGAGTGAAACTATCTTAGTTATATTCTCTCACCCAATACCAGGTCAAACATTGAACGTGGAAGTTGGTGTTAAGGGAGAGAGAGTGGAGACTCTGGAACCCAAACCTTCTTCTCTGCAATGTACACGGGAGGGGGGAGGGGGGGGGGAGGCACACACATTGTTCAAGAATTCTTTCCATAGAAGTGTGAGTGAAAATATACTTACTACAATCTCTGATCCCCCTGCTAGCTCAAGGATTAGGATTTTGGGGGGTCAGTTGGCTGGTGTTAAGGGATGAAGAGGAGATCGTGCCCTGTGTCTCCTTCTCTACAATATACACAAGTCCACACACATTCTTGAAGCATTCTTTCCACGGAAGTGTGAGTGAAAATATGTTAGTTATACTCTCATTCCCAATACTAAGTCAAACATTGGATGTGGAGGGGGAGTGGGTGTTAAGAAGGTAAGGGTGGAGACTCTGGAACCCATGTCTCGTTTTCTACAATGTACACGGGGACCACACACATTGTTCAAGCATTCCTTCTATGGAAGTGTGAGTGAAAATATGTTAGTTACACTCTCTTACCCTATAATAGGTCAAACATTGAAAGTGGAGGGAAGTTGGTGTTAGAGGAGAGAGGGTGGAGACTCTGGCACCTATGCCTTCTTCTCTGCAATGTACACAAGTCCACACGCATTGTTGAAGCATTCTTTCCACGGAAGTGTGAGTGAAAATATCTTAGTTATACTCTCATTCCCAATACTAAGTCAAACATTGGATGTGGAGGGGGAGTGGGTGTTAAGAAGGTAAGGGTGGAGACTCTGAAACCCATGTCTCGTTTTCTACAATGTACACGGGGACCACACACATTGTTCAAGCATTCCTTCTATGGAAGTGTGAGTGAAAATATGTTAGTTACACTCTCTTACCCTATAATTGGTCAAACATTGAAAGTGGAGGGAAGTTGGTGTTAGAGGAGAGAGGGTGGAGACTCTGGCACCCATGCCTTCTTCTCTGCAATGTACACAAGGCCACTCACATTGTTCAAGCATTCTTTTCATGGTCGTAGAAGTGAAAATATACTAGCGACAATCTCTGAGCCCCCTGCAAGCTCAGAGGTTAGGATGTTGGGGGGCGGGTGAGCGGGTGTGAAGTGATGGAGAGGAGAATACGCCCATGTCTTGTTCTCTAAAATGTACACAGGGCCACAGACAGCACTGAGAATTCTTTCAATGGAAGTGTTGAACATGTGTTAGTTACACTCTCTAACCCACTACTAGGTCAAACATTGAATGTAGAGGGGGGCAGCAGGTGTTGAGGAGGTGAGGGCGGAGACTCCGGAACCCATGTCCTGTTCTATGTGATGTACACGGGTCCACACACAATGTAAAAACATTTGGTCCTTGGAAGTGTAAGTGCAGTATGTTAGGTACACTCTCGGATCCAATGTTAGGTTAAAGATTGGGTGTGAATAGGGGGGAAGTAACGATGTGATGTGATGTGATGTGATGTGATATTGTGGAACATTCTTTCCAGCGATGTGTAGGTGGAAACACAATCTTAGAATGGAGTAAGTTTCCTGCCGTGATCCATTATGTTGCCTGTAGTATCTGATTCAGCTGATTCAAGCATTGAATGTGGATCCAGGAGAGGCTAGAAGGGGGGTGGATGACGAAGGCTCTAGGACCCACCATCTGTGGTCCAACGCTGATTCAAAGATTGAGTGTGGAGCAGGGAGAGGGTAGAAAGGCTCTACTCCCCATAGTCTCTGATCCAATGCTGATTCAATGTGGATCCAGGAGAGGCTAGAAGGGGGTGGGTGGGGGAGGCTTTGTGGCCCTCAGTCTGCGATCCAACGCTGATTCAAAGATTGGGTGTGGAGCAGGGAGAGATTAGAAAGGGATGGTGGGCAACCGCTCTACTGCCCATAGTCTCTGATCTAGTGCTGATTTAAAGACAGGGTGCGGAGCCGGGAGAGGGTAGAAAGGGATGGTGGGTGATGGCTCTACTGAACATAGTTTCTGATCCAATGCTGAATCAAAGATTGGGTGTGGACCAGGGAGAGATTAGAAAGGGATGGTGGGCAACGCTCTACTGCTTATAGTCTCTGATCCAAAGCCGAATCAAAGATTGGGTGTGGAGCAGGGAGAGATTAAAAAGGGATGGTGGGTGACGGCTCTACTGCCCATAGTCTCTGATCCAATGCTGAATCAAAGATTGGGTGTGGAGCAGGGAGAGGTTAAAAAGGGATGGTCGGTGACGGCTCTACTGCCCATAGTCTCTGATCCAATGCTGAATCAAAGATTGGGTGTGGAGCAGGGAGAGAGTAAAAAGGGATGGTGGGTGACGGCTCTACTGCCCATAGTCTCTGATCCAATGCTGAATCAAAGATTGGGTGTGGAGCAGGGAGAGAGTAAAAAGGGATGGTGGGTGACGGCTCTACTGCCCATAGTCTCTGATCCAATGCTGAATCAAAGATTCGGTGTGGACCAGGGAGAGATTAGAAAGGGATGGTGGGAGATGCTCTACTGCCCATAGTCTCTAATCCAATGCTGAATCAAAGATTGGATGTGGACCAGGGAGAGATTAAAAAGGGATGGTGGGTGACGGCTCTACTGCCCATAGTCTCTGATCCAATGCGAATCAAAGATTGGGTGTGGAGCAGGGAGAGAGTAAAAAGGGATGGTGGGTGACGGCTCTACTGCCCATAGTCTCTGATCCAATGCTGAATCAAAGATTGGGTGTGGACCAGGGAGAGATTAGAAAGGGATTGTGGGCGATGCTCTCCTGCCCATAGTCTCTGATCCAATGCTGAATCAAAGATTGGGTGTGGAGCAGGGAGAGATTAAAAAGGGATGGTGGGTGACGGCTCTACTGCCCATAGTCTCTGATCCAATGCTGAATCAAAGATTGGGTGTGGAGCAGGGAGAGGGAGGGTAGAAGAGGTTGGAGGGAGAATGCTCTGCAGCCCATAGACTCTCATCCAATGCTCAAAGATTGTGGGTGGAAAGAGGAGAAGGTAGAAGGGGTGGTGGAGATGGCTCGGTTTCCCAAAGTCCCTGATTCAATGCTAATTCCAAAACTTGATGGGAATGGAGGCTGGAAGTAGTAAGATGGCCACACATTTCAGGGGTCATATAAGGCCATGCACATCAAGCAGATTTATTTTTGTTTATGGAGGTGGTACTCATAACATCCGAAGTCAGCATTAGGGAACAGTAGGTTAAGCAGAGTTGTCAATTGGAGATCACTACAAAACGGGCGAAGTGCTTTGCAACCTGTATGTGTTACACTAATCTTTCTATTGACACCCTATAGTAAGTTTACTTTTACCTTATGCTAGATTTAGTATAGAATTGTTTCACCTGCTATCAATCATTGATTAGAAATATACCAAAGACTTGTATATACATTATTACATGTGCTGTAAACAGAAAAATGAAGGGCCTGATTCTGAGTTTGGCTGTCTTGCGGTGTGGCAATGGCCACACTGGCGGGCCGAACGCTGTATTACGATTTGGGCTGTTGGACCACCATAGAACCGCTGCTATCGCTAGGGAACGCCATTCCCCAGTGGTCTTGCAGTGGTCAGAGGCTCCAATATGCTGGTGGTGCTGCTGCAGCACCGCAAAGCATGTTTGGAGTTTCCTCAGCAGTGCGCCCGCCATGAAAAGTGTGTCACTGAGGAAACTAGGAGGGTCCCAAGGGCCCCTTCTTGCCTCTGTGCCTGGGGATGCATGCAGGGGGGCACATGGTGTGCCCCCTGTATGCATGCCCCCCCAGTTCCTGCATGGCATGGACTTCACTGTCCATGCCATGCAGTAATGGGCTGTGGCACTCGCACGGCGGTACCTTTTAAGGCTTTCTTATGAGCCTTAGAAAGGCACCGCGCCACAGGACCACCCGACCTGTATTCTAGTCAGATTCTGGTGGGTGGTCACACTATGGTTTTGGTGGTGTGCCAGCTGAGCGTTAGCGTGGCGGCCCGCTGCCACACCACCAAACTCGTAAGCAGGCCTTAAATATCCAATTATCAGGGTCAAACATCGTGGGATGTCACTTCTTGTGCTTTCCTAATGTGGGAAGTGTTTGTTTACATTACTTTAGGACTTTGTGTCTGTCCATGAGTGTTGGTTTCCCTATCTTCCATTTGCACAGTACTCTAAGCATTTTTGGACTCTGACACTAGCATTTGTAGTTTTTAAGTGTAGTACCAAATACCTCAAAATAAAGCGTCTGCTAAACAATTAAGACCAAGTTCATGGAGACAATTGTAAACTCATGGACAAGAGGCATACATCATGTCATGGCAGAGGTTTAAATCTCACCTTACGATACATAAAATGTCCAGATGTATGTTTAAGTTCTCCGCAGGTTTTGTACAAAACAGTTTAAATTTTAGCTACCACTTTGATTCATGAAAACAAAATGGATTCCTGTGGGACCACAGCTACATTTGGCAGGCTCCTTCCATGCTCAAACTCTACATTCTGAGGTAGAGTAGACAAAACACGTTTCCCCCATTTCACACATGGAGGAGTGATGGCTCTTTGGCAGGGGACCAGCATACCAATTTTAAAAGACAGGGGAGGCCTGTTGGCAACTCTCCCTGAATGCTACAGGTAAAATGGTTGTCCTGCCACCATAACCTTGATGCTGCCCCACTGTCGGTTCTCAGCATCCCAGTGAGTTGATGGTAGTCATGCTCACCAAGGAGGGTGCACATCGTGTGCCCCTCTAGGCTACAAAGCCTAATTCTGGGTCACAATCAATGATCCAGGAAGCTGCCAGCGCACATGCGTGATCATCCTTTGTGTTGAGGAAAAAGTTAAAAACCTAAAGAACTAACTTTGAGTAAAGGAGACAGGGTCACATGGTCACTAGATCTACGCATTCCATCCCAACTGCTGGCATTTGATTGTGTAGCAGTTGGAGTAGCCCCAGTTGGTAGAAGTTCAATTGCTCACTAATATTAAAGATAGTATTAATTTATGTTATGTTATGTTATGTTATGCACTTTTGTATTGCGCACAGCTGCCCCAGCTAAGGGGCGTCCTGGCGCATGGCAGGCAATGTGCAACAGATAGCAGAAACACAACACAGATAAAAGATCTATTTAAAAAAGAAACGTTTTCAGAGCTTTGCGAAAGGCCAAGAGGTCAGTCAGTAGCCGCAAGTCCACTGGGAGGGAATTCCAGAGTTCAGCCGCCCTCACCCGAAAAGAGCGACCACCAGCCCGACACAACCTGTATCGGGGGACCACCGCAAGCGCTTGGCTACCCGATCTCAAAGCGCGGGAAGGAACATACCACGACAGGAGGTCAGCAAGAATTGGCGGACCTACTCCCCTCAAGATCTTAAACGCCAAGCACAACACCTTGAACTGGATGCGTGATTTAATGGGAAGCCAATGCAAGGATCTCGAGACACCTGAGACAGAGCTCCTTCGGGGTAAGCCTACAATGGCTCTAGCCGCGGCATTCTGCACTCGTTGAAGGCGGGTAGTCTCCGCCACGTTGGTCCCTACCAAAAGCGAGCTGGCATAGTCCAGGCGAGATAATACCGTGGCCTGGACTATCAGCTGCCTGGTACCACGGTCAAAGAACTTAAGAATGGGCCTCAGCGACCGCAAGATGCCAAAACAGCCGGCCGCGATTTTCTTCGAGTGGCCCACGTAACTGAGAGCGGGATCCATCCACACTCCCAGATTCCTAAGTTCAGTGACCGGGAGAGGGACCGGCCCCAGTTCAATGGGCCACCACTTGTCCCCCCACAGTTCCGCCTTCCTGCCAACGATCATGATCTCGGTTTTCTTCGCGTTGAGCTGGAGACAGTTGTTCTTCATCCAGCTTGCCACCGCCCTAAGTCCACTCTGAAACCTGGGGGCATCCCGATCCGCATCCCCGCTGATAGTCACCGCTAGCTGAGTATCGTCAGCATACGAGACCATAGTCATGTCCCATTGCTTGACGATCTCAGCCAGCGGTCTCACATACAGATTGAAAAGCGTGGGACTCAGCGAGGAGCCTTGCGGGACCCCCTGTCTCAGAGGAAGGAATTGGGACTGGTACGGTGGCAGCGCAACGCTAAAGAAACGATCGTTCAGGAAAGAGCGAAACCACTGGAGGGCAGAGCCACCCAGCCCGACCTCCTCCAGGCGATGCAACAGGATAGGATGGGACACGGTGTCGAACGCGGCGCTCAGATCTAATAAAACGAGCGCCGCTGTCTGCCCCGCATCCATCACTGTGCGTAGGTGTTCAGCCATGGAGAGAAGGGCAGACTCCGTGCTGTGACCAGCACGGAAGCCATTTTGGGTGGGATCCAAGATGTTAAACTGGATGAGGTGGGCCGAGAGAACTTTGTTGACATGGGCCTCCATTACTTTGGTAGGCCAGGGAAGCAAAGAGATAGGCCGATAGTTTTCAGGCTTGTCTGGGTCCAGTGAGGGCTTCTTTAGGATGGGGGAAACCATCGCCCGCTTCCAGCTACGGGGGACCGTGCCCGACTCCAACGAGATGTTGATCAGGGAGTGTACCACGGTCCGACCCACGAACGACTCATCTCTAAAGAGAGCCGAACTGAGAGGGTCGGCGGGGGACCCAGATTTCACCTGCTTTGCCAAGATGTGAAACCCTTCCAATGTCAACAGGGGAAGCGAGTGCAGGGCTGTGTCTCCACAGATGGAAATCGGAGACTCAACTGGGGGTCCTGTGGATGGAAAGGTCATATAGATGTTTTGGACCTTTTCCTGAAAGAACACCGCAAGAGCCTCACAATGAGCAGTAGAGCCCGTCGTCGGAGCATCGGGGCGCTTAGCTAGAAGATCCTTCATCAATTTGAAAATAGTTTTCGAGGGGTTAGAGCTGTTGCCGACTTCGGCAGTATAATACAATGCCCGAGCACGGCACACAGCCCGATGGTATACTTTGACGGAGGCGAGATAGATAGCTTTTTTCCCCGAATCGTACGCCTTCCGCCAAGCCCTCTCTGCGCGCCTGCAACTGCCCTTGAGCGCAGGTAGGGCGCCATCGTACCATGGGCTAGATTCTCTGGCACTGGTCTTACAGGCGGTGAGTGGAATGAGCGCATCTAGCGCTTTGGAGATCCACGCGCAGAACCCATCGTAACCTGAATCAACAGTTACAAACGGATCTAATGGCTCTGCAGCGAGGACACGGTGCAGATCTTCCAACCGTAATTTGCCCCAATGCCGCCTTACGATCAGCTTAGCAGGAGGGATGACAGTCCTACCTGATAAAGGGGTACTAATGGCGACCAAAGAGTGATCAGTCCAACCCAGGGGCGAGACGGCAGTGACAGAAGCATCTGTCAAATTAGTGAAGAAGGGATCTAGCGTGTGGCCACCGATGTGGGTGGGCTGCTGAACAAGCTGCAGCAACTGTAAGGCCTCCAAATCCGTGAGAATGCCACTGACCGCAGGTAGGTTGGGTCTATCGAGATGGAGATTAAGGTCCCCCAGAATCGAAAAATTGGGACACCCCACCACCAAGGAGCTGACCACATCCGGGAAAGCGGCGCGAAACGCCGCCTCGCTCCCTGGGGGACGATAGACCACCATCCCCGAGAGTGAGAAGTGAGGAGTAACCAGAATCTTAAACAACGCACTTTCACATCCCGCAATGGTCAGTGCGGTCCAGGAGCAAGTAAGACTAGAACGAATAGCCAGGGCAATTCCCCCTCCCCTAGAAGGTCGATTAAGGGTACGGACTGTATAGTCAGGGGGGAATGCCAGATTAATAATGGCTGCGTCCTCGTCTTTCAGCCATGTCTCGGTGATAGCCACGATGTCCGGGCTTTCATCCTGCAACAGGTCAAATACTGCCTGATAATGTGACACCAGAGACCTAGCATTAAAACTAAAAATGCGGAGAACATGCTCCGGGCAGGTATAGCAAACGGCTGCCACCGGACGTGTGGGGGCAATAGAAGTAGCTTGCCCCAAAAACCACTGACAGCCAGCACAATGATAGGGACCGTCCAATGGATGTAAGAGGGGTAAGCTACAGCCAGCAGTCCGGCGTCCCAGGTCACGCAGGGTGTCACAAGAGTATGTCAACATGGCTGGAAATAACCAACCGCACCTCGTACCAGCAGGGCCTGGCCAGAGTCCCGCGCGTCCTTAGCGCAGACGGGCAGGACTCTGGCACGACTCCGGCCAAGCGACGACTTTAAATAGGCGTCCCCTGGACTGAAGCGAGCGTCAGGACGCTCTAAGATGGCGCCCGCAAAAGCGCCAACAGCCCCAATCCAAAATGGCGGCCAAAGTTGAATAGATATGCCCCCTCGGGACCCAGACCCGCCAAAACGGTGGTGCATCAACTCTTTAAATGCAGGTAAGTGGAGACCCTTGCCCCCAGGCCAAGCAGCAAAGCACAAGAAAAATAAACGCTAATAAAAAGCACATTTAGTTAAAATACAGCGCTGAGGAGCGACGCGCTAAAAAGCTAGGCCAGAAGTAACAGCAGAGCCTGACCGCCGTCAGACCCCACGAGTCCGCCTTAAATAGGCGTCCCCTGGACTGAAGCGAGCGTCAGGACGCTCTAAGATGGCGCCCGCAAAAGCGCCAACAAAATATATTTTTATATTTTGTGTTTAGTTGTTTAGGAATTAAAGTATTTTAAAAAAAATTTTTTAAACATAATCGCACTGTCTGGATATTGATTTAGGAAGCGGCACTGTGTGCTTTGTGGAGTTCTGAGTTTCTAAGCTACGGTTCCTCTGTGATTAAGCCTTGGGTTGCTCTGCCTCTATTCTCTGTTGCCAAGTGCTATGGGATGTACCATCAATCAATCAGGGAATTGTGAAGAGCGCTACTCACTCATGAGGGTCTCAAGGTGCTGGGGGGAGGGGGAGCAGCTCCGGTCAGTCGAAGAGCCAGGTCTTGAGGGTCTTCCTGAAGGTGTGCAGAATGGGTGTGTGTCTGATGTTGATGGGGAGCTCATTCCAGGTCTTTGCTGTGACATAGGCGAAGGCTCTTCCACCTGTTCTGGCTCTGCGGAAGCGCAGGGTTTCGGCGCGGGCGAGGTTGGCGGTTCGGCAGGTTTCTCTTGGGTACGTGAAAAGCGAATCTTTCGTGGAGATATTGGGGACCAATGTTGTGGAAGCATTTGTAGGCGTGGGCTATGTTCCTTGTAGGCTGCGCGCCTGAGCCTCCTTCTCCCAGCACCCAGATTATCTCTCGGAGCGCACTCACCGCTCTCAGGGCCCAGAGACATAAAAGGGAGGATTGAAAACTCCCATTTTCTCTGATGGTGGCAGGCTGTGCACCAGGAGGCCCAGCAAATTCATCAAACAGAAAGGGGCTGCTTCTTGGATTTCAGATCAGAGTGTTTCAAAAAGCTACAGGAGGCCGTGTAGACAAGTGTATTCACACCCAATGAGAGGGTGAGTATATGGCATTATTGCCAGAGCTGCTGACTCTGGAACTAGGGAAACAGTTTCCAGTCTCGATGCTCAGGTAAAGTGCTCTAATATTTTCTGGTCGAGTTTGGTATACATAACTGCAAAAAAATGAAACTTACAGCTTAAAGAATTTTTCTTTGCAAATGAGGGTACCTTCAAATGCATGTTAACATGCTTTGCAGGATACAAAACATCTTTTGTGTTTGATTTAATGGCCTATAAAGTTGTTCTATCAATCATTAAAATCTAGGCCCCATATGGGGTACACATGATACCTCACTTGCCTTTTGGTTCACTAATAGCATTCTCTTTCTAAGGTAATGGGGGCAGGAATATTGCTTAGATCATGTTTAAAAAGTCTCACTTGTAATAAATACTTTGCACATAATCTGATGTATTAAGGTCAGGGCCATTGGAATTATGTGGCAGGAGAGCACCAAATTATGCTTCAGGGATGACTAAAGTATCACGATTGTATCCAGACCACCGGGGTTTACACCTTATGGTCCTGAAGAATGGCCGTTAAAATTACAACACATAGGCAGAAACATGATGACCACTTCTTAAGCGGACTCTGCTGAACAATCTACTCAGCTTGATGTCCCACTTTGTTTTACTGTGTCCGATTGGCCTTTAATAAAACTTTTTTCTGGATACAATCGTGATACTTTTAACTCTCACCTCTTCACTATTCACCACACACGAATAACCAGCTCCGCAGTAATTCTGGCGTTGCAGCACACCAGGGTGGCACTCGGCCTCTCCTGGTGGGGCCCAATGATGAAGCATGTCACCAACCAAGTTGGTGAGTGAGGGCTTTATAAAGAACCAAATTTGGTTTCTCCTGTCGTTCTCTACAAACTTTGTTTCAAGGCACACTCTTCTGTTGTTATGACTAGATTTACCCTGGGGGACTAAGAGTGTTTCCTGATCTATTTCCCTCCCTCTCTTGTTGTTTATAACACGCAGTGCACAAATCACCTTTATTGCTGCACATAGAGGAAAAAATTAGAGTGGACATTGAGCGTGGGTAAGTATCTTGAAGGTTACTCTTTTCTCGACGGGGAGCCAGTGGAGATCTCGCAGGTGTGGGGTGATGTGTTTGTGTCGGGGGACACTGAGGACAAGTCTGGCTGTGGTGTTCTGTATAGTCTGGAGCTTGCGGAGCAGAAATTTGTTGATCCCGGCAAAGAGGGCATTTCCGTAGTCCAGTCTGCTGGTTATGAGAGCATGTGTGACGGCCTTTCTTGATTTGGGGGGGATCCATTTGAAGGTCTTGCTAAGGACACAGAGGGTGTTGAAGCAGGTGGAGGTGACGACGTTGATCTGTCGGGTCATGGAGAGGGAGCTTAGTTTGGATCCAGTAGTAAGTAGGTACCAGGATAGCAGAGCTAAACTAAATCAGCTTTCACCTTTGGATCCCATGAACTCTTCATTGTACTTGGACCACCCCACCCCCAGAACCAATTACCAGATTTTCACATGATCTGCAATGGAGGTGCATTGGTACTGCACACTGCCCAACATGAGACCCGTCCTTCTACTGTCCATCTCCCCCAGAACCCTTTGCTGTGTACTGCAAGCGCCAAATGCTGAGTGGTCAATGCCTGCTGAATAAGCAGTAACAGCATGTGTTCTAGCAGCAACAGCTGGGCTGGTACACAGTATGGTCTACTGTGGATTCCATACTCTTGATATGACGGCCACTCCAAATGTAATGATGAGGCAGAGTGGGTGGTATGTGTTGAAGTAAGCAAGAACACATCTGAACCACCGTGTTGTGCTCCCTGCCTTAGCACAGTGGTGATTGTGTTATGTATTATTCTAACCGCTTCCAAGCTTCTCCAGAGCAGCGTACCCTTTATTCCGGAGATATGGCAGGTATCGATCACAAAAATATTTGGATACAAAAATATTTTTGTATAAACAAAGAGGTCCAGGGGTCAAAAGAACAGAAAGAAAAAATCAATAAAGTGGAAAATATGGAAAACTGTGTGGTATTGCACAAACTACCATCTGAACAAGAAAGTCCTCATAAAGAGGACATAATCCCATCACCCACCGAAGTGGCATGCTTCATCATATGGGATCTCCTCTTAACCACAACCTACTGCGGTTAAGGAGCTGCTACTCCCAGCAATTGTCAAAGGGAGGAGCTTGCGGATGTTTTTCACTATACAAAGAGGGCCGGATCTCCTAAAGATCGATGAAGATAGCCTGGGTTGAGTGAAAAATCAAAGTGCAGTGTGAGAAAGAAAGTGATATAAAATTGACTACAGGGAGAAAATATGATTTAATGGAGATCTCCCGGTGCCAACATTAAAACAACAGTAGAAGCGCGGTCTAAACGAAATTACGAGCGCGCATACAGTGGATCAAACAAAGGTCTACATGTTTCAGCCACTAAAGATCAAAAAAATGTGATCATGGCTTTCTTCAGGACCATAATAAACTACTGCAGCAAAATACAAGTGCCTAAATCACTAATGTGTGTAAATATCAAAAAAATTATATTAAATTGAAACGATACAACCAACTGTGTACCTGAGTGTTGACTCTATTGTATAGAGCACTACAGGAGAAGAAGATAAGTACCTGTAGAAAAATGACAGAAGACATAAGAAATGTGAGAATTGTTCTCAACCAGATAGTGTAAACCACACAGCTTTAAAACCAACATAACCAACTTAAGCCAGACAACTATTGGCTAATCTTACCCGTATTAAATCGGGACTACCGCCTGCCGCTCCTGGTCACAACTCAGGGCGTGAGGCAACGCTCTGTGAAAGATAAAATAAACTAATATAGTGGGGGTCACAAGTAGTGATAGCGATGAATAAAACGAGTATATTGCTGATTTTGTCAACACTACATGTCTCTGGTAATAATCCCTCAAAAGGATCGAAGTAGCCGCTCTAGAACTGAGATGTTCTGTGTATAGCGCTAACATACCCTGTAGACATAATAGTAACAAGTTGTTATTATCCCATGGAGGCCAGATAATCATTCATAACAGACTGGTTAGCCACCTTCTGGATTTATAAAATATCTAGTCTTAACGATCCCAAGGAGAGGTTAAAACTGCTTTAAGACTGTTAAATGAAAGAAACGCCTCTAGTTGTGATGTTAGAAAAAACCTCATTCTAACATGACGAATGAGCAAAACAGATCGTGTTGACCTTACAGAAAAACGAAAAACGAAGAGAATCTTGTTGCATATATGTATAGCGGTTGCTCCGAGTGGTAACCGGAGGGCAGGGGAACGCGGAATTAAATATTTTCAAGACGTCAACAAGCTTGTATGCGTGATCACGTCAATGCGCATAACTGCTAGCCAATGCCAAACAAGGCGTCGCTGAATGTAGTGGAAAGATGGGAAATGTAGTTATCAAGAGCAGCTACTGTAAATGAATAAATAAATGCAAATTGGCTCACTTAGGTAATGTAAATAACCGCATAAACGGGTAAAGAAACCTTTTGGAACTGGATAACTCGTATCCTAAACGGTCTAAATACCAAATCATATCAAACAAAAATGAAATAACATCTCACTATCAAGAGTAATAATCGGGTAATAAAAAACACATCCCTGGGGTTGATGAATGCGCAACTAAGAGGCAAACTCTGTCATACAATAGTCACCGCTCCTAAGGCGTACATAACCATGTGGTTGTGCGACAAAGTACCGGTTATTCATAAAAGTAGAATTCGATTTATGTACTGCACTTCAGTCATTTAATATATGTACACAACCTAGAAATGGAAACCAATGAGCTGTGTATACATATAAAAATGACTAGAACCGATCATACCAAAAGCCTCTCACTACTGATAAAAACCTGATGGCATTAGGCAGGAATGAATCAGAAATTAAACAGATCAGGACAGACCGATACTCTAGACAAGTAAAAGGCCAAAAATTGGCCCTCTAAACAATCTAAAGCTCTACATTATACTTCTCAAAGAAAAGAATGATCATCTATTAGCGAAGATGTAGAATACTGACTCATCTATTGTAATAAAGTCCACGGTATGGCATCATTCAGACCAAATTGATCTCTACGTAGCTTAAACACCCAACGTTGTTCTTTTTTTAATAGGAACTTGAACACATCAGTGACATGGGCAGGAATGTAGGGTTGTTCAAGTATAGTCCACAAGACCTGTTCAGTAGTATGGTTGAACTCCAGAAAATGATTGGTCAACCTAGTTGATGACTTCCTGCATCGAATGGTACTCTTATGTTCCATAATCCATTGTTTAATCTTTCTTGTGGTCATTCCCACATAGTATTTGAGACAGGGACACGTGATTAGGTATATAACCTTCTCACTGTTACAATTAGTGTGTCGAAGCTGTTTCCATGGTTTGGACAAACCGATATCAATCTCAGTGGTATGTCTCGTTTGTTGACACACAACACAACTGCCACAGGGATAATGTCCCTGCACAGGCGAGAGGTTCCACAAGGAATTGGATATGGGGGGTGTTTTGTTCCTGGGTCTCGTGTGGACTAAAGAGTCACGCAAGTTCGTACCTCTTTTGAAAGAAAACAAGGGAAAAGCTAGTTTATCATTCCCTACATTGAGAATACTCCAGTGTTTCCGTAGAATTTTCTGGATCTGATTAGAAGAGGTGCTGAAAAGATGGACATAGAGATTGGCCAGGCTGGGGGCGAAAAGACTGCCCATAGAAGTACCTGAAATCTGAAGATAAAACCGGTCTTCAAACTTAAAAAAGTTTTCCATCATTGCCAGCCTGGCACACTCCATGATGAATGAAACTGGCGAACTCAGCGGGTCAGTGTTGTTGTCCAATAGCGATCTGACCGCTTCTAGCGTATCAAACTGAGGAATACAGGTATATAGGGATTCTACATCGAAACTGACTAGATATTCAGTATCAATGTTAAAATCGATACCTGGGAGGATACTTAAAACATCCTTAGTATCCTGTAGATACGTCTGCATCATTTTGACCAAAGGTCTCAAGAAAAAATCAACGAAGGTGGACAAAGGCTCAAGTAAAGAACCTATACCCGAAATGATGGGTCTTCCTGGAGGGGGGCGGCGCTCTTTATGTACCTTAGGTAACGTATAGAAATATGGTGTCACTGGATGTGTAGTGATCAGATTATCGGCCTCATGACTAGAAATCCAACCTTCCAGTTTAGCTTCAGCCACTAGTTCTCCAATTTCTTTCTGCAGTCTGACCGTGGGGTCAGCACTCAACAATCTATAGAAACGTTCATCGTTGAGTTGTCTGAGACATTCTTCGCGGTAGTCTATGCTATTAAGGATTACAATCGCTCCCCCTTTATCCCCAAGGTTTGATAGTAATAGCCAAGTTCTTGGATAGAGAGTCAAGAGCCTTTTTTTCAACATTCGAAAGATTTTGGTAATGTTTATTGGAAAACATGTTCAATTTAGAAACTTCAAGAGAAACCGCTGATTCAAAAGCCAAAACATGTGCTGGTATTGAATTGGCTGGTGGCAAAAAAGTAGATTTAGTTCGTAATCCACTATCGACAGTATGGTCTACTGATGTAACATTATCTTTAGCTTTGTCCTTGAAGAAAAATTGTAGTCGGATTTTGCGGAAAAATCGGGCTAATTCACATTGTATCAAAAAAGGATCACCAGAATTTGTGGGTACAAAACCTAACCCCTTATTAAGGATCTTTTCCTTAAAAGAGGTCAGAACATATGTGCTTAGATTGACTATTAGTTGTTGCTGGGTCCTGCTGTCGGTGGACCTTTCGTCATTCGTCTTTCGAATGTTGAAAAAAAGGCTCTTGACTCTCTATCCAAGAACTCGGCTATTACTATCAAGCCTGCGGATAAAGGGGGAGCGATTGTAATCCTTAATACCATAGACTACCGCGAAGAATGTCTCAGACAACTCAATGATGAACGTTTCTATAGATTGTTGAGTGCTGACCCCACGGTCAGACTGCAGAAAGAAATTAGAAATCCAACCTTCCAGTTTAGCTTCAGCCACTAGTTCTCCAGTCATGAGGCTGATTATCTGAACACTACACATCCAGTGACACCATATTTCTAAACTTTACCTAAGGTACATAAAGAGCGCCGCCCCCCTCCAGGAAGAGCCATCATGTCGGGTATAGGTTCATTACTTGAGCCTTTGTCCACCTTTGTTTTTTTTTTTTTGTTTTTTTTTTTTTTGAAACCGTTTATTACAAATCTCAAGAATATACAATTATGGGCCCACAACCTTCCGGCCGGCCGCTAGAAATGGCAGAAACATATGGCATACGTTCATAAAACCCTTGGCATTCCAAGGGAGCATAAGCAGGAGTCATCAACATCATGGGCCACAGCCATAATACGTCACAGTGCGGTTTCATTTTATACAAACAACAAACAACACCCACAAGGCTACCCTGCAGTCGAAAATAGCAGCACGTGCTCCCCAATGGGGAACCCCAACTATTAGAGGAGTCCAAAGAGGGGAAGGGAAACAGAGCGAGGACTGGGGGAACCCTGTGCCCGGGGCTAGGGGAAGGGGTCAGCGAAGGGGACGGGGCTGGTGAGGCAGCAGGCAGCAATGGTGGCGCGCAAATACTCCCACGGTAGGCGTTCCAGGGGCCCCACACTTTCACCCATGTCGCAGGCTTACCCCTCGCCACATACACCACCTTTTCTCGAAACATGCACCAGTCCATGTGCTCTTTCCAGGCCGACACCGTCGGGGGGTTCTGGGATCCCCACAGTTGCGCAATGTCACGCTTAGCAATCATATATCCCAGAGTCACCCACCACGTTTGCGGAGCCGAGTAGTCAGTTGGTTCCCACACATTCAACAGGCATCTCCTCGCTTCCGGCAGCAGCGCAACACGCGTAACCACTCGCAGGACCTCGTGCACACCGCGCCAGAGTCGCTCCACCTTCGGGCACTCCCATAAAATATGCAGGAAGGTCGCCACGGCACCACAACCACGCTTACACAAACCATCCACAGTGTAGCCCATGCGCTGAAGCCTTGGCCCCGTCATGTAGACCCGGTGGAGTATTTTGAGCTGGACGAAGCGAAGGCGAGCCGGTATAGCCACCTCCTTCGGAGAGGCCACCGCGGAGATCCAGTCCTCATCATCCAATTCCAGACCGTCGGCAACCCAAGCCTCGCGAAGGCCAATCAGCAAGCCCGATCGATCATTAATCAGTTTTTTATAAATAAGGGAGATCGTACTATCTGGGACGTGGCCATCTAGCACTCTATCCTCCAGGGGGGAAGACTCCGGGATGGAGGCGACGTCTGGGAAGACGGAGCCCAGTGCATGACGGATCTGCAGGTATCGAAAGTATTCACTACCCTGCAACTGAAACTCCGTCTGCAGCATCTCGAATGTTTTAAATCCTCCCCTCGACCAGAGATCCCCCACTTTGCTGATGCCTATCATGTCCCATTTCGCGAAGCCCTTCGAGGTCCAGAGAGAGCCCAACTTCTCAGACGCATACAGCGGTGACGCCCGGGTCAAACGGTCCTTCCACCCCATAGCTGCATTAGCCGCATGCCATACTCTGACCATGACACGCGTAGGTCCCGTCAAGCGAGCGTCGGGCGCACCAGAGTAGAGCGCTCGATTGTAGTCGCCACCGGGCAGTAGCATCTTGTCCATCTCAAACGCCGGGTTCAAGGCGGGCCCATAGAGGCCATGGTTAATTGCAGCTAGCTGGGAGGCCCAGTAATACCGTTTAATGTCCGGGAGGGCAATCCCCCCGTCATACCATGGGAGCGTCAACTTCGCCAGGGCAATGCGCGGCCTCCCGTCCCAGAACAGGCGGCGCTGTAAACTCTCCACCTCACGGAAGTAGCGCGCCGGGACCGGGTCCATAGTGTTCTGGAGAGCGTATAAGAAACGTGGCAACGACATCATCTTAAACAACGCCGCTCGGCCGAGCGGCGAAAGCGGCAGGCGCCGCCAGCGCACGACGTCCTCCTTCAAGCGCTGGAGAGGGGGAAGCAGGTTCCGCTCGTAGCGAGCCTCTGGGTCCAGAGTAATGTAGACACCCAGGTATCGGAACCCCTGAGAGGCAATCTGAATCGGACAACCCCGCGGAAGGACAGGAGCCTCCCCAGAGAGCACATACATGCATGATTTAGCCCAGTTGATGACAAGGCCTGAGTTCCGGCCGAATGAACGTAAAACATCAACCAGGACTATGAGTGACTTACGTGGGGAGGCTAGGTACAAAAGGATGTCGTCAGCGTATAGGGACACACGGTCCTCATATTCGGGGGTCCAACGGAGTCCACGGATGGAGGGGTGCCACCGCAGCCACTCCGCCAGGGGCTCCAAGGCCAGCGCGAACAGGAGCGGCGACAAGGGGCAGCCCTGTCGCGTGCCCCGGCCCAGCTCGAATGGGGCCGAAACTCTTCCATTCACCACCACCTGCGCCAATGGGCCCGAATACAACAATTTGACCCAACTGATGAAGCCCGGGCCGAATCCAAACTTCGCCAGCATCGCCCAAATGTATGGCCACTCAAGCGTGTCAAACGCCATCGTGGCGTCTAAGGACGCCAAAATGGCCGGCTCCCGCACGAATGGGACACGTGCGAGCACCCCGTGCAAGCGCCGCAGATTGAGGGCTGTATTGCGATGGGGGATAAAGCCGGACTGGTCTTGGTGAACCAGGTCGCCCACCACGCCGACCAGCCGATTGGCCAGCACCTTGGCGAGAATTTTGGGCTCCGCATTCAAAAGCGAGATAGGCCGATAGGATGTGACCCGGTCCCGAGGCCTCCCCTCCTTGTGGATCACCACGATAGTAGCCAGACGCTGGTCCGGCGGGAGGGAGCCCAGCGAGTGGGCCGCCAGGAACATCACGCGGAGGTGGGGCGCCAATACATCTGGTCGCAACTTATATAACTCGATAGGGATGCCATTTGGGCCCATGGCCTTGCCAGAGGCAACCGAACGTATGGCAAGGGCAATTTCGTCGGATGTAGGAGCGGCATCCAGCGACACCCTGTCCACCTCCGAGAGGGAAGGCAGCGCGATATCCCTAAGCAGGGAATGGGAGTCTTCCTCCGAGCAAGGAGAGACCGAAGAATACACCTCGCGGAAATAATCCGCGAAACAGGAGACAATTTCTTCTGGCTCGGTGACACTCACACCATCCGTCCTCTCAATCAGCGGGACCACACGATTCACTCTCTCCTTTTTATCCAACCACGCTATCAGTTTGCCCGCCTTATCACCCACATCATACAGTCGCCCCTGCTGCTCCCTACTGAGGCCCCTGGCCGCCTCCGTAACGAGGGCCCTGTAGGCCGCCTGCTTAAGTTGTAGGACATGCAGTGCAGCATCCGTCACTCCGCCCTCTAAATCACCCTCCAATTCAGCAATTTCGGCCTCCACCCGGGTAACCTCCTCCCGCTCGCGCCTCCGGTCATGGGAAATGAGGGACAGGGCCTCCCCTCTGAGAACTGTCTTGAAGGCTTCCCACAAGGAGATAGCCGAAGGGACGGACCCCACATTCTCATCAAAGTATCGCTGCAGGGATTTAATCACAGCAGCGCGAATGGTGGGGTCGCGCAGGTACCAGGCATTGATGGGAACTACCCTGCCCTCACCCCTCGGAAGGACATCAAAATGGAACAGGAGCGGGGAGTGATCTGAAATACCTCGCGCCAGATGGCGCACCTCCTCCACACTCCCAGCATAGGCCGCCGGGACAAGGACATGATCAAGCCGTGAAAGGCTACCATGTGCCCCCGAGTGGAAAGTATACTGCTGCTGCGTGGGATGTTTTAGGCGCCAGCAGTCCACCAATCCCAGTGTGTCCAAGAGGCCAGATAGCCACGCCTGGGCCCGGGGGAGGTCCCTAGGGGGGTGACGATCCAGAGTCCCGGAAACCACCGCATTGAAGTCCCCCCCCCACCACTAGGAGTCCCCCCGGAAGGCCCAGGAGGAGGCGCCCCAGGTCTGCAAAAGTGGTCGCCTGCAACCCCGGTGGGACGTATACCGATACAAGAACCACCATTTTGCCTTCCATTCTCCCCACTAAAACAGCATAGCGCCCCCTATCATCATGGCGCACCTCATCAATTTCCAACGGGAGCGAGTTCTTCACCATAATGCCCACACCCCGTGAGCCCGACGTGAAGCCCGAATGGGCCATCAAACGATAGCCACGCCGATTCATGGCACAAAAAGAGTTTCCAATAAGGTGTGTCTCCTGCAGGAAGACTACATCGGGTGAGATTCGTTTCAAATACTGCAGGACCACACCTCGCTTGATCCTATCCCCCAGTCCATTAACGTTCCAAGACAACAAAGTCAACTCCCTACCCCCCATAACACACAGGAGCCATCAATCGTCCCCCGGAGAGCACCTTAAAAACAATACAGAAAAGGGTTTGCCTTGTGGTAAAAACGAACAACAACACCCCACCCCAACTCCCCCCCCCCCAACAGAACTCCCCCCTCCCTGCACCCCTGCATGAGCCCGAACAGCCCCCCCAAAGTGCAGTGTGCCTGTCGCCCCATAGATGGTGAAACTAACTAAACCCCCAGAGGAGGAGGGAGAACCCCCAAGAGACCCCACACGACCTCCACAGGAGGAGACTTACTCGAACAGTCAAAAATGACATCAATTTTGCCCCGAGCGAGGCATAATATTAGTCCCTCAGTCCTGATCCGGCGGGCCCTCTCCCCCCACTGCTCCCCCCCCACCCCCCGATCCCGATCCCCAGGCAAAGTATCTAACCAATCCCCGGCTGCTTCGGGACGATCAAAGAAGTGCGTACGGCCATCCAGCTCCACCCGCAGCTTAGCCGGGAAAAGCATAGCGTACTTGAGATTTAGGTCCCGTAGACGACGTTTAACTCCGAGAAAGCTTAGTCTCTGCTTTTGGACCGCTGGGGTGAAGTCAGGATAAAAGTTTATGTCCATATTGTCGAGTCTGACCGGCCCCTGTAGTCTGGAGGATTGCAGGATAGCGTCTCTGTCTCGGAAGTTGAAAATCCGGGCGATGAGAGGCCTCGGGGGAGCTCCGGCCTTGGGCCTTCCTCCGGGAACCCTGTGGGCCCGCTCCACCACGAAGAGTTTACTCAGTCCCCGGGGCTGGAGGTGGGTGAGAATCAAGTCCTCCACGAATAAATCCGCCGCCGCCTCCTCCCGTCCCTCAGGCACCCCGAGAATACGGACATTGTTCCTCCGGGCCCGACCCTCAGAATCCTCCAGGCGACGATCCAGCAGCGCGCTCGCCTGGCCAAGCCGGCGCACCTCCTTTTGGAGGGCTGCCACATCCGTCGTGAGGCCCGATGTGGTGTGGGCCAACGAATCAACCCGGTCATTAGTCTTGGATAAATCGGCCCTTACCAGGCCAACATCCACAAGAACCGAGTCGATTTTCTGCGCCAGTGTATCAAAGCGCTGGTCCACCGAGGCCTTCATCTCAGCGATGGCGCCCATCACGTCTCGCAGGGTCAGGTCCGCGGGCAGAGCAGGAGCATCAGTCGGGCCCTCAGGGGACCTACGCGGCACCTCGGGAGATCCCTTCCGGAGGGTGTAGCGGTCCATGCTGTTAGACTGGGGGACTGCGCCACGTCGGGTCGATTTCACCTTTGCCCGATCTCCATCTTGCTTTGTGGACATGGTTCCAGTCCCACGGCCGTGCCAGGCACATCGTGAAGGGCAGGCAAGCCGGTTCACGGGATCCAGGGGGGGGTCACCACAGGGCCACGGGGCAAGTCACAGCCGGCGGGCCGGCAGGGCACCCCAACGGGGCCACACTACCTCACAGTGCCCCGCGACCCAACCTCGCCGAAACCGCAAGGAGGGTGCAAAAGCGAAAGTGAAAGTGCGGGGTACGCGAGCCGCCGCGCCCAGCCCGCCGCTGTTGTTGACTTTGCCTCCGGATCACCCCACAACTCCAATCCGGGGCCCGGCGTGGAGAAGGCCGGAAATCTCACTCGGTGCTACCGCCGGAGTCCAAGGTCCAATTTGGAAGCGGAAAGCGGGTGCCACCTCAGCTCGGGCTCACCAACACAGTCCCCTCATCTAGGACAGGATATTGTCAGGATATATGTAGGAGGTCGCGGAGGTCCTCGGGAGCCTCGCACCTACGCGGCCATCTTGGTTGCGCGCTAGGCTCCTCCTTGTCCACCTTTGTTGATTTTTTCTTGAGACCTTTGGTCAAAATGATGCCGACGTATCTACAGGATACTAAGGATGTTTTAAATATCCTCCCAGGTATTGATTTTAACATTGATACTGACTATCTAGTCAGTTTCGATGTAGAATCCCTATATACCTGTATCCCTCAGTTTGATACGTTAGAAGCGATCAGATCGTTATTGGACAACAGCACTGACCCGCTGAGTTCGCCAGTTTCATTCATCATGGAGTGTGCCAGGCTGGCAATGATGGAAAACTTTTTTAAGTTTGAAGACCGGTTTTATCTTCAGATTTCAGGTACTTCTATATGCAGTCTTTTCGCCCCCAGCCTGGCCAATCTCTATGTCCATCTTTTTGAACAGAACTATGTGCTCACTGCAACTAATCCATTCCGGAGTTCCATTATTGTATGGAAACGTTACATCGATGACATTTTGGTCATATGGAGAGGTGATAACATCACCTTAAATGCTTTCCATGACTGGCTCAATGATCAAAACAACTTTCTGAATTTTACTTTGGAATTTAGTAAATTGGGCCTGCCATTCTTGGATCTCCAGATCTTTCCGTCTGGTGGCGGCTTGGAAAGTGAACTATACACTAAACCTATGTCAAGGAACTCGTTGCTCCAATATGAAAGTTTCCATCCTAAAGCGCTCAGGGCAGGCTTGCCCTTCGGTCAGTTCCTCAGACTGAGGAGAAACTGTTCCACTAATGAGGGCTTTACTAAACATGCTAATGGTCCATCACAGAACCTCCGTTCTAGAAATTACCCATCTAGACTTATAAGAAAATCATACAAACGAGCAGCTAATAACAACCGAGAAGCTCTGTTAGAAGCAACTGTATCTAAAGCTGCTCTCGAGAGATTGACTTTTGTAAACACCTTCAGCACCTCTTCTAATCAGATCCAGAAAATTGTACGGAAACACTGGCGCATTCTCAATGTAGGGAATGATAAACTAGCTTTTCCATTGTTTTCTTTCAAAAGAGGTACAAACTTGCGTGACTCTTTAGTCGACACGAGACCTAGGAACAAAACACCCCCCATATCCAATTCCTTGTGGAACCTCCCGCCTGTGCAGGGACATTATCCCTGTGGCAGTTGTGTTGTGTGTCCACAAACGAGACATACCACTGAGATTGATATCGGTTTGTCCAAACCATGGAAACAGCTTCAATACACTAATTGTAACAGTGAGAAGGTTATATACCTAATCACGTGTCCCTGTCTCAAATACTATGTGAGAATGACCACAAGAAAGATTAAACAATGAATTATGGAACATAAGAGTACCATTCGGTGCAGGAAGTCATCAACTAGGTTGACCAATCATTTTCTGGAGTTCAACCATACTACTGAACACGTCTTGTGGACTGTACTTGAACAACCCTACATTCCTGCCCATGTCACTGATGTGTTCAAGTTCCTATTAAAAAAAGAACGTTGGGTGTTTAAGCTACGTAGCGATCAATTTGGTCTGAATGATGCCATACCGTGGACTTTATTACAATAGATGAGTCAGTATTCTACATCTTCTCTAATAGATGATCATTCTTTTTCTTTGAGAAGTATAATGTAGAGCTTTAGATTGTTTAGAGGGACAATTTCTGGCCTTTTACTTGTCTAGAGTATCGGTCTGTCCTGATCTGTTACATTTCTGATTCATTCCTGCCTAATGCCATCAGGTTTTTATCAGTAGTGAGAGGCTTGATCGGTTCTAGTCATTTTTATATGTGTAAACAGCTCATTGGTTTCCATTTCTAGGTTGTGTACATATATTAAATGACTGATGTGCAGTACATAAAAACATAAATCGAATTTTACTTTTATGAATAACCGGTACTTTGTGGCACAACCACATGGTTATGTACGCCTTAGGAGCGGTGACTATTGTATGACAGAGATTGCCTCTTAGTTGCGCATTCATCAACCCCAGGGATGTGTTTTTTATGACCCGATTATTACTCTTAAAAGTAGGATGTTATTTCATTTTTGTTTGTTATGATTTGGTATTTAGACCGTTTAGGGTAAGAGTTATCAAGTTTCAAAAGGTTTCTTTACCCGTTGATGCGGTTATTTACATTACCTAAGTGAGCCAATTTGCATTTATTTATTCATTTACAGTAGCTGCTCTTGATAACTACATTTCCCATCTTTCCACTACATTCAGCGACGTCATTAGCCGCTGCCTTGTTTGGCATTTGCTAGCAGTTATGCGCATTGACATCATCACGCATACCAGTACAAGCTTGTTGACATCTTGAAATTATTTAATTCCGCCTTCCCCTGCCCTCCGGTTACCGCTCGGAGCAACCTGGAAGGAAGCCCGGGGTAACGACGGAGAGGTAGGGAGCTCCTTTACCGCTATACATATATGCAACAAGATTCTCTTAGTTTTTCGTTTTTCTGTAAGGTCAACACGATCTGTTTTGCTCATTCGTCATGTTAGAATGAGGTCTTTTCTAACATCACAACTAGAGGCGTTTCTTTCATTTAACAGTCTTAAAGCAGTTTTAACCTCTCCTTGGGATCGTTAAGACTAGATATTTTATAAATCCAGAAGGTGGCTAACCAGTCTGTTATGAATGATTATCTGGCCCCCATGGGATAATAACAACTAGTTACTATTATGTCTACTGGGTATGTTAGCGCTATACACATAACATCTCAGTTCTACAACGGCTACTTCGATCCTTTTGAGGGATTATTACCAGAGACATGTAGTGTTGACAAAATCAGCAATATACTTGTTTTATTCATCGCTATCACTACTTGTGACCCCCACTATATCAGTTTATTTTATCTTTCACAGAGCGTTGCCTCACGCCCTGAGATGTGACCAGGAGCGGCAGGCGGTAGTCTCGATTTAATACGGGTATGATTAGCCAATAGTTGTCTGGCTTAAGTTGGTTATGTTGGTTTTAAAGCTGTGTGGTTTACACTATCTGGTTGAGAACAATTCTCATATTTCTTATGTCTTCTGTCATTTTTCTACAGGTACTTATCATCTTGTCCTGTAGTGCTCTATACAATAGAGTCAACACTCAGGTACACAGTTGGTTGTATCGTTTCAATTTAATATAATTTTTTTGATATTTACACACATTAGTGATTTAGGCACTCGTATTTTGCTGCAGTAGTTTATTATGGTCCTGAAGAAAGCCATGATCACAATTTTTTGATCTTTATTGGCTGAAACATGTAGACCTTTGTTTGATCCACTGTATGCGTGCTCGTAATTTCGTTTAGACCGCGCTTCTACTGTTGTTTTAATGTTGGCACCGGGAGATCTCCATTAAATCATATTTTCTCCCTGTAGTCAATTTTATATCACTTTCTGTCTCACACTGCACTTTGATTTTTCACTCAACGCAGGCTATCTTCATCGATCTTTAGGAGATCCAGTCCTCTTTGTATAGTCAAAAACATCCGCAAGCTCCTCCCTTTGACAATTGCTGGGAGTAGCAGCTCCTTAACCGCACTAGGTTGCGGTTTAGAGGAGATCCCATATGATGAAGCATGCCACTTCGGTGGGTGATGGGATTATGTCCTCTTTATGAGGACTTTCTTGTTCAGATAGTAGTTTGTGCAATACCACACAGTTTTCCATATTTTCCACTTTAGTGATTTTTTCTTTGTTTATACATAATTAGTTGGGGGACTTGTCTAGGTTGGTCATGTGTTTCCCTCGGACCCTATTACTCACTCGTTTCATACTACAAAAATATATTTGCAAAAGTATAGAGAACACTCATTGTTGACTTTCTATTCACTAATCAGAAAACACTGTAACATCAAATTCAAAAATATCTATGTAAAGAATATTGAAAACCACATAGCATCACCAACAAAGGAACTATTTACTATGTCGGGCGGAGTTTCCTCTGCCCTATATCCTCTCGGTCAAGGCGATCCTGACAGACTAATTAGGATGCGACTGAACACTGGTTGCACTCCTATACTTTACAATGGGAGCATGCATCCGACCGGAATGCATGTTCCCATTGTAAAATTGTGAGGTGCAGTTCATCCCTGCACCCTGTGGCAGGCACCTCAAGGTGCCTGCTACAAGGTGCAGGGATCAACATGGGGGCACCATAGGTGCACCCTCGGCTTCTAACCGGCATTTATAGTTACCTGAGTTAACTATAACTTATGCCCCTGCAATGCACTGCTTATGACCTCAGATATTACGTCACTCATGACATGGTCAGTAACATCACTCGTGACATCACATATATATCAAATAAACATATATGAAACCTGAGGATTTCGAAATCAGATGTTAAGGGAAAAAAAGCCTGAAAAACACAGGTAAAGAAACTGCACTGAAAAAAAGCCTAAAAAACACAGGTACAGAAACTGCACTAATAAAAATCACGTTTGAAAAAAGAAATGTACAATAAATATTTTTAAAATGTAAAACAATAAAAAGAATAAAACAACCAATTTTAAAATATTACATAATTAACCAAATTATATTTAATATACATAAAACAAATTAAACCAATATGTATTTTCAAATTTTACAACAAAACTGAAAAAGAAGATTAAAGAAGACAAAACATGGAGCCTTCAAGAAATGCAACTACCAACAACTCCCAAGAAAGACAAGCGGTAAGTATATAATGGAATATGTAATAAATATATCATTAATAAATAGAAATTAGTAAATAATTCAATATATGACATTTACTTTCAACATTATTAGAATTCATGTAACATTGCAGAAATGAAAACTCCTTTCAAGTTACATGGGCGAGACTTGTAGTAAAGTAAAACCCTATAGGAAAGTGTGGCAGTGAGTGTGTGAGTTTATCCCTGATGTCATGTGAGATGTCATCAATGATGTCAACAATTAAGTCATTTAATATGTCATGAGTGGTGTAATACGTAAGGTCATAAACGTGGTGAGGATGCAAGTAATAGTTATCGCAGTAAACTATTGCTGGTGAGTTTCCATTTTTTCAGTTCTTAAACATTCGTTTTTATGTTATTTAAACACCTAACTATACTGTCACATGCATCCTTGTTTTTTTCCGTGAATATTAGTTTTTTTAAACTCAAACTAAAATGCTATTACCATACCTATCTATAACCTCACTTAAACCTTATAGATTTTTTTATTTTTTTTTATTTTTATTATTTTACCCCTTTTTCTCAGTATACACATTGTATTACATATTTTACCTTTGTACATTTTCCAGCCAATATTGAGAAAACGTCCATAATTTCACTTTATCTGATTTGAAATTTAAACAATATCGACTAACAAAGAACACAGATTAAAGAACAGGTAGCAAATAGACCTATAATGCATATTATGTTACAGTATCCTGTAATGCCATAGTCTCTTTCCACTTCGCTATTGGTTCCCAAATTTTTAACCCTAGCCTTCTACCCCTTTTCCCCTTGCGTGTATATATTGCTTTCTCAAGATTATAGCTAGCTAATAAATTTGCCAACCATCTTTGCATTCCCGGGGGGATCTTTTCTAACCATGCTCTTGCTATCGTCAACCTCAGAACTGCAGTAGCCATAAACATAAACTCCTTATATTCAGGTCCATCCTGGTTATCTCTCCCAAACAAAATCCTCAAAGGTGTCAATTTTATTCGTATGTCAAGTGTGTTAGCAAGAAAATCTTCCACATTTTTAATCAAACTATACAGCTGGGGGCAGGTAGCAAACATATGAATTATATCTGCGTCCCCTGCATTACATCGGGGGCAGGTGGTACCAGTGGAGCCTCCCCATTTAGCTATTCTAGCGGGGGTATGATACAATGAGAATAAAGTCTTGTAGTGCTGCGATTGTAGGGGTCCCGAACACAAAATATAACAACCCATATTCAAGGATTCTTGAAAACTTCCAGGCTCCCCCCCCAATTTTCGAACCCACTTATTACTAACTTTCTCCATATCATCCATCTTCCCTTTTACTAAGAATGCATAAAAAGATCTAATTGTACAGTCCCTTCCGATTTTTATTTTTTCCAATACTTCATTACTATTAAACCCCGCACTGCCACCCTGCTTACGACAAAGAAAACTCCTTAACTGTAAATATTTTAAAAAATCCTTTCTCTCAATACCATACTTGAAAGTGAGGTCTACAAACTGTACGATCCCTTCCTCGTCCATTAAGTCTCCAATCTGTACTATCCCTTTTTGAGACCATCTTGCCATTATTGGATCAGCAAATACTTCTGTAGGAAAGGATTTATTCTTATACAGCCTTGTATATCTATTGTATCTTCCGAGTCCCATTTTTTTTAAAAAGGCATTCCATATCCTATATGCTGCCACTACAGTCTTAAATCTGGTCCTTTTATGGTATCCAAACTCAACCCTGTTTAAGAAATTATTTTCTGCCTCTGCCCCCAGTACTATAGAATAGACTTCCGTAGACATGATCGTAACCCCTGTATCGAGCCCCCCGCCCCCAATTAACCCCTGCATATACTGTAGTGCTGCAGCCATTTGATATAACCTAAAATCAGGGGCCCCCCATCCCCCTCTTTCTCTTGGGAGAGTCATATACCTATAGGCCCGCCTGGTTTTCCCATGCGCCCAGATAAACCTATTTAGTACTCTCTCTAGCATATTAAACCATTTGGCTTCAAAGACCAGAGGGACAGAGCGAAAGAAATATAAAAATTTGGGCAAGATCAACATTTTGATTACGTTAATACATCCCAGTAGAGAAAGATGCAAGTTATTCATCCTCTCCAGATCTCTCTTCACCGTATCAATCAAGGGGGTCAAATTCATTTCTACAATTTTATCCAAATCCGCCACTAATGATACCCCTAAATACACTGCCGAGTTAACCACCCTATCATCATTACATATAGCGTAGGTGTTTTTTATAATCTGCGTTTTTAATCTATTTAAACTATAGCCCGATATCCGTCCAAACACATGGGCCTCTGCCTCGACCTCCTTTATAGCTAAAGTGGGGTTCGGCGTTAAAATAGCTATATCATCTGCATAGGCTAAAGTCTTTACCATGCAGCCATTTACCCTCATCGGTGGTATCCCCTGATTAGCTTCCAGTCGTCGCAGTAGTGGTTCGAGATATAACGCGAAAAGGAGGGGAGAGGAGGGACAACCCTGCCTAGTCCCCCTGGCGATTTTAACTGTATCTGACAGCCCTCCGTTTACTCTAATTCTCGCTATTGGGTTACTATAGAGTATCCGTATGGCTTTAACAAAAGGTTCCCCCATCCCGCACCACCTCATAACCTGCCAAAGGTAATCCCAGGAGACCCTGTTAAATGCCTTCTCAGCATCTAGAAAAAGTGCTGCAACAGGATCCCCTAGGATTCCTGCGGAGTCGAGCATTGTAACAACAGCCCTAACGTGCTGCGTTGTCCCTTTTCCAGGAATAAATCCGTGCTGTATGGGGGTTACCAACTGCTCAATAATCCCAGCCAGCCTCTTTGCTAGAATTTTAGAATATATTTTAATATCCGAATTCATTAGTGTGATTGGTCTATATGATCCTGGTGCTTCTGGTGGCTTCCCTTTTTTCAAGATTACAATTATGTCAGCCCCTCCCCATGATTCCGGACTGGATTCCCCTCGTTGAGCTCGTTGCATTATTAAAAACATATCTGCCACGAGCACTTTTTTAAATACTTGGTAAAATTCAAGCGGGATTTGGTCTGGTCCTGCTGCTTTACCAGCTGGTAAGCTACCAAGGGCCTCGTTGAATTCTTCCAACTGTAGGGGCCCATCTAATAGCTCCCTATCTTCATCGGACATTATCGGCGGAGAAATATCTCTCAGGTATTCTTCAACCTCTTGTAGTCTTGTTGGACCCTCTGGGGTATACAGATCTGCATAAAACTTTCTAAACACTTCCCTTACTAGATCAGAGTCCATAACCATATTTCCATATGCATACCTAATTTCTTTTATTCCCGCTGCAGCCACTCTCTGCCTGGTTCTGCTAGCCAGGACTCGACCCACCTTCTCACTAAGTTCGTACGTCCTTTCCTTCTTTGTCAAAAATTGATCCGCAGCTTGTCTAGCCAACCCTTCCACTGCTTCAGCTTTTAAGGCTATAATTTTAAGCAGATACTCTTCTAAAGGTAAGTTTTTTACTATGGCCCTACTTAAATTCCCTTCCTCTCTTAATAGTCTCTGCCCGACCTGCTCTCTCTTGTCTCTTTCTCTCTTTTGTCTTCCTAGAACAAAACTAATTGTTTCTCCCCATACTCCTGCCTTGAAAGTATCCCAGACCACTCCTGGAGCTGCTGTCCCCCTGTTAATATCCCAAAAGAATTTAATCCAAGCTGTCATGTGCTCCCTATATACAGGATCCTTTAGCAGGCCTCTCTCAAAAGTCCACTGTGAAGGTATTTTGGGTGTTTGATTAATTTTAACAGTGAGAATAACCGGACTATGATCTGAAATCACCCTAGGTAGCTTCTCCACTTGTGCTCCAGAGAGCAGACAGTTAGATATCAGAAAGTAGTCCAGCCTAACCATGATCTTATGTGGGGCGGAGAAGAAGGTGCTGCCATCTAAGTGGGGAGGTAGCTTCACCCAAGGATCAACCAAGGCATTATGTGTGACCATATCAGCTAATGCCCTAAATACTTTCTTCTTCCTACCCCGATATATCGCATCTGGAAGTGTAAATGAGCTCTCTGGATCATGGATGTTAAAATCTCCACAACATACTATGGGCTCAGGCCACTGAGCTAACTCAATATCAAGAAACTGAAATACGTCTGGATCGTCTTCCGTAGAACCATAGATTGAAACAAGAGTTAATTTCTGGCCCCTAAAACATACTTCTAAAATAACCCATCTACCCCATTGATCTTCCTTTTTCTTCCCTACAATCACATCCCTTTGCCTACCCAGAATAGCTACCCCTCTGGTCCTAGACCCCTGCTTAGTGCAAGCCAATACCTTAAACCCTAATTGCTCCAGAAGATATGTCCTCCCCGCTTCTATATGAGTCTCTTGAAGGCATATCAAGTCTAATCGCATAGGTTTCAGATATGCTGCTACTCTCATCCTCTTACTCGGCTCATTAAGACCACATATATTGATTGATGCTATCCTGCACGCCATATCATTGACATTCGTAGATCCAGCCAGAGATAACCTTTATTCGCCATCTTCAAATCAACTTGTGTACATCCAATATTTCCTACGTAGGTAGCAATGTGCCAAACCTTCTCATTTAACAAAAAACACAATTGTTGCTGTTTCTCCACCCCCTCCTTCTCCCCCCTGCGCTGCCCCCCGCCCCCTCCCTCTTACAGGCAAATAGGTCAACAGACCTATGTGTGCCCGCCTTTAGTTGCACTAGTCGCATCCCTCTCCCGCCAAGTACCTTACCTTATGCTGTGTTACCCTTTTTATCCCTTTTTATCTCTAACACTTTCATCTATACTCAGGTGGTACTTTTATGTATGCAGATACCCATATCTCCTATCCTCCCTTCTGCTTCCTCATTTCCTCCAAAAAAAGCTCGGCTTTGATCTCAGAGTTGAACATCCAAATTTTCCCCCTCACAACTACTTTAAGCCTAGCCGGGTACAGTAGATATGCTTCCAACCCCAGGGCTTGAAAGGGAGCAATCATCTGCCTTAACTTCCATCTCCTCTCTACGGTGAAATGGCAGAAGTCAGGCCTGGCAAAAAAAGTGTTGCCTTCAAAAGTCTTCCTACTATCTATTCTTGCCTTGCTCAGAATCTCCTCCCTAAGCAAGAAGTTCCCAACATAGACTAGTATTGCCCTCGGATGATTTTGCTGACCGCCCCTCCCTGCTCCTCCTGTGGCCTGAGCTTTCTTCATTGTGAAAGGGAACCTGTGTACCCTCTGTATTTCTGTTTCCCACTGCCACTGGGATTCTGGGAAAGCACCCTTCAAGAGATTTATCACAAATTGTCTGACATCCTGTCCCTCTGACCCCTCTGCCACACCCAGCAATCTAACATTGTTCCTCCTCTGTCTGTTTTCAAAATCCTCCATCTTCCAACGCATGTCCTCTGCCATTTTTTCTTGCTCTGTCTTGAATGAATGCCATCTCCCAACATCATCCTCAAGTTTGCCGGTACGCTCCTCAACCTCTGTTACGCGGTCCACAAGTTCATCGTATAGCTTATTAACCTTTTTCAAGCTACACTGGATTTTCTTTGATGCCTGTCTCGCTCTGCGGCTTTCAGCTCTTGCTTCGCTTTGCATCTGTTTGAGAGTAGTAAACAGGGTATGAAAGGGACCCCCCTGGGGAGGGGTACCGCCTGCTGCCGCAATCTCAGTAATATTGCCAGAGTTGTCCTCCTCCTGGTATACTTGCGAGGTTGCAGAATGATCCCACAGTAACCGTTTCTCTGAGTGCCTGGATGAGTTGGGTTCCTGCCTCCTTAATTTTGCATACCCTTTCTTAGTTGTGGATTCTTTCCCTGGAGTGCTAATATCTGACTCAGTACCATCCTGGTCATCCAGATCATCCTCCTCTGTGTTGGATTCCGATGAGGGTACTGACCCGGAATCTTCGTTTACTTGAAAAAAACTCCCCTTCTAGAGAGGTACAATCCCCTCCCTCCAGAGGGTTCTTGCCCGCGTTTGATTCCCCCATGACTTTCTGATTTACAAGGCTGTCCCTGCTGCCCCAGGTGCCGATCCCTTTCTTGGATGCGTTCAGCTCTTCTTCCACAAGCATTAAAGCCCCCAGCATGTCTGCAGTCGTGCCTCCCGGATTCCCTTTGCTAATAGCCAATCCCCCTCTGGGCTCCCCTCTACCACTGCCTTCAGACTCATTCTGTTGCTCACCTCCAGTATTCAATCCACCTACTTCCACCGGTATCTGAGGTTCAGCCGAGTTCTGTTTCGTTTTCGGCGCTTTCGATGCTGACTCAGCTCGTTGCCTAGCAACCAGACTCTCTGAGCCTTCCGCTACGTCCTCGAGGACGTCTCCCAAGGCCAAAGTGACAGCGTCAGTTTCGTAGAAGGGATCCAGTGGATCTAAAGGCTCTGAAGTCTCGGGGACCTTCGCAGACAACATCTCTGACATGGTAGGTTGCCGCATCCCCGTGTCCTGATTCCTGCTTTTGGTATCTGCGCTCGGCTTCCGTATATCTCCTCTCCTTACTTTCTTAGATTTCTCCATCAGAGATGGGGGGAGTACTTTCCTGATCGCGCCCGTGAGAATGTCTGTTTTGGAGCTACCAGCTGTCTTCGCTGCTGCTAGAGGGTCAGATATCTTGTCCCCCCTCTCGCTCCCTCTTTCTTGATTCGCGGCACGAGTGTGTACCTTAGGAGCCATGGGATGCCCGGCTAAGTACCTCGTAATCACTTTCTTGACGTAGATCCAAAGCTGCCCGATCCAAAGCGCTTGTCTCTTAACGTGCTGGGCTTTAGATAAACCTTTATGCCACCGTCGTGCACACTCCATCAGGGGTAGTCTTTTACGGATAACAGAGCATTTTGCTCAATGACTCATTGTCCAGCGCGGGAGAGAAAGGTTGCGTCCTCTCAGCACAACGTTACAGCGGCCATCTTGCCTCCTAAACCTTATAGTTTTGATGAATTTCTTAGGTTTCTTTTTCACTTAGGGTAAGATCTTATTATCCTACCTGACTATAAAATGTTACTTTAAGCTTTGTTTTTTTCATGTGAATATATATATATTGTCCCAAGCTGCTATATTTAGCGGTTCACCAGTCCCACGATGTCGGTGCCGGTTCCGCGGCTACAGCAACCGCATCACTTCAAGAAAAGCTTCAAACACCCTTCCACCGAAGGTAATAAAGCAGGAGAACGGCACACCAGGAGAATGCACAATATTTATTGTACACAGAAAGCAAGACGACGCGTTTCGGCGTTAAGCCTTTTTCGAGTGAGTGCTATCAGGCAAATTCCCTTAGAAATAGATACCAGTGTTTTCAAACCTAAAAACATAGAAAACATACTACAGTAACAGACGGAGCTTTGTTGATACATCCACCCGATCAATTGTGTGATTGCGTCTGGGTAATAAATTCAAATTAATTTCTCAAATACCCACTTTACCAAATGAAAAAAAATTGATTCATATGTACGCCACTAAATTGCACTTATGAAGTTGTATAAACAATATACATTATGCATTCGTCTGTGCCTCATTAAATTCAATAAAGTTATTTCATTTCAAAAACGCTCCGATTATATACATTTGTCATAGTTTAAAGGTAAGTAAAGGTGCCTTTGCTTCGGACTGTCAACTATAATAGTTGAATGTACATAATTGCATTTTAAATTACATTTTAAATCAGACAACTAGTGATTAACCGCAATGATCATTGGTAAAATACCATATGTACGGACATCACTGTATCAACATTGATTTTAATTCCATACCTTTCGATTACCTGCAATAAGTAACAAATCATTTAAGCTAGAAGCACCGCAGACGGCAATAATTATTGTCAAGACAGTTACTGAATTATGGGTAATGTACCCTTGTTCATCTTAATTCTAATCGCTCAAGCTTCAAAAACAATACAATCGGTAATGTACCCTATTTACTGCGAGCGCTGTGGGCAGCGATACCCATATTTTCTCGCTGTCCACAGTATTGCCATTACAATCTTCTTATCTACATACTGGTCCAATTTTACATCATAGGGGATTGCCACTACAAAATTACCGTGCCTAAAGTGTGGTATGTGTGATATCTTAAACTGTAAAAGTGCTAATAGTGCTAATCAATGGAACAAAATAGGCTAACTAATTGGCATGAAAATGACAATTCCCTATATTGAATACATACAATTATTTTTATAATTATGTAGGTTTCCATGGCTAAATCTGCATGGAAAACAGGGAAATGTAGCCTCTGCTGATCCAAAATAAAAACAGTGATACAGTGCGATTAATATTACTGTGAGGAACGAGATGCGGCTGCTGAATCATGCTCAACCTAAGTGAGTGGCCAATTCTTCCCCGCTGTTAAGGCCATTTGGGGTCTTTGTATTTAAATCAATGATGTATCTAGATTCCTTTATTCTAAGATTGCGCTCCCGATCTCCACCTCGGACATGGGGTAAGATTCGGTCAATACCAAAAAAGCGCAGTAATTTGTTGTCACTATTATGTTTTTGTAGGAAATGTCGGGCTACTGGATAATTTCCATCCAGATTGGTTATTGCTCGTAGGTGTTGGAAAATACGTGTCTTCAATGGTAGCTTTGTACTGCCAATGTAGTAATAACCACACGGGCATTCCAAAGCATAAATGGTGTAATCGCTATTACAATTAATGATTTTCGTAATTTTCATGGTTAGTCCAGTTTTTGTTTTATATGTTGTGCGATTTACACCATTTTTGCAAGCCTTGCATGATCCACACGTAGTGAACTCATTGGGAGGATTCAGCCAATTTAAACCTACTACTTCTTGGGGATAACTGTGAACCAGGGAATCTCTAAGAGATTTTGCTCTCCTGTATGTTATCTTGGGACTTAAGCCTACATGTGTGCCTATTATGGGGTCAGCTGTAAGTAAACCCCAATGGGCCTTCATGAGTTTTCTCAGATCGGTTGCACCTTTGCTAAAGGTGGTTATCATTCTCGGTATTTTATAATTTTTTCTTAAGGCAATTGGTTCTTGTTTTTGTGGGTCCTTGAAAAGGAGCTCCCTCTGTGTCATGCCTTTTAGTTTACTTTTGGCACTTTACAAAGTTTTCATACCATAACCTCTGGTTTTAAATCTTTTTATCATTGTTGTCTGCTCTGCAATGAAATTTTCTGTTGTACTGCAATTGCGGCGAGCCCGCAGCATCTCCCCATAGGGGATGCTGTTGATAAGAGGAACAGGATGGTTACTTGACCCATGTAAGATGGTTTTTCCTGCTGTCTTCTTTCTATGGAGACATGTCGTTATTTTACCATCCACAATCTGTGTACAGATATCCAAGAATTCACAATAGTTTTTACTTAGTTTATATGTGAATTTAAGATTAAGATCATTTGCTTCCAATTTCTGTATGAATTGAATGGCTTGTTGATCGGGACCATACCAAATTAGATTGTCAATGTATCTAACTCAAATGGGCATATGGTCAGTATATTGTTCATTTTCTTCGACCCAAACAATTTGCTCCTCCCACCAGCCTAGGGACAACTTCGCTAGGCTGGGGGCAAAGCAGGTGCCCATCGCTGTACCTGAGCATTGACGATAGATGTTTTTTTCAAATAGAAAAATATTTTCTTCCAGACAGTACAGCATCATGGTTTCCAACATAGCATTGTGTTCCCACATAGTAATATGTCTACTTTTAAGAAAATGCATGCAAGCTTCAACACCTTTTTTCTGCTCGATGCATGTATATTAAGAACATAAATCAAGCGCAATCATTGTGAAATTATGCTCCCATTGCACATCATAGGTTCTTTTCAGAAAGTCTGAACTATCTTTGCAGTACGATCTTAAATTTACCACATATTTGGAAAGGTAAAAATCCAAAAATATAGAAGTATTTTCCAATAGTCCTCCATTGGAGGAAACTATTGGATGCCCTGGTGGATTAGTGGCATTTTTGTGGATTTTGGGGAGGAGATACAAACAGGGAATACGTGGATTATCAGTCTTTAAAAACGTATATTCCTCTTTATCCAGAAGGCCACAATGATACCAATTCATCAGTAAATCATGATTTAGCCATGGAATCCTACGTAATTATAAAAAACAAATTATGTATTCAATATAGGGAATTGTCATTTTCATGCCAATTAGTTAGCCTATTATGTTCCATTGATTAGTACTATGAGCACTTTTACAGTTTAAGATATCACACATACCACACTTTAGGCATGGTAATTTTGTAGTGGCAATCCCCTATGATGTAAAATTGGACCAGTATGTAGATAAGAAGATTGTAATGGCAATACTGTGGACGGCGAGAAAATATGGGTATCGCTGCCCACAGCGCTCGCAGTAAATAGGTTACATTACCGATTGTATTGGTTTTGAAGCTTGAGCGATTAGAATTAAAATGAACAAGGGTACATTACCCATCATTCAGTAACTGTCTTGACAATAATTATTGCCGTCTGCGGTGCTTCCAGCTTAAATGATCTGTTACTTATTGCAGGTAATCGAAAGGTATGGAATTAAAATCAATGTTGATACAGTGATGTCCGTACATATGGGTGCCAATTCCGATCCGGTAAAAAAATTCCCCGTCCGACTCGTATCCGGATTTTTTTCCGTCTGAATCGTCAAAGTAGCGTACAAACTGCCAAGTACGATTCGAACGGAAAAAAGTCCATACGAATCGCATTGGGAAGATTTCCCCACACGTCCTCGGGTCGGGAAAAGTCACCGACACGTCCCCGGTCGAAAAACCCACCGTGCGGAAAAATAAAGTCCGACAGCGCAAGTACGATCCCTCCCGTCCTCCCCATTTCACAACCGTACGCAAAAAACACCATCCGAACCGAACTCCCATAGCAACCATGGAGACATGTGCCCGCATACGCGCCGAACACCCCACCACCCCCCCCCGCCCGCGCATGTACGCACCGAACCCCCACCCGTGTATGTACGCACCAAACCCCCCCCCAGCCGTGTATGTACGCACCAAACCCCCACCCGTGTATGTACGCACCCAACCACCACCCGTGTATGTACGCACCAAACCCCCCCAGCCGTGTATGTACGCACCGAACCCCCAGCCGTGTATGTACGCACCAAACCCCCACCCGTGTATGTACGCACCCAACCACCACCCGTGTATGTACGCACCAAACCCCCCAGCCGTGTATGTACGCACCAAACCCCCACCCGTGTATGTACGCACCAAACCCCCACCCGTGTATGTACGCACCGAACCCCCCCCCCAGCCGTGTATGTACGCACCGAACCCCCCCAGCCGTGTATGTACGCACCAAACCCCCACCCGTGTATGTACGCACCCAACCACCACCCGTGTATGTACGCCCCCGAACCCCCACCCGTGTATGTACGCACCGAACCCCCCCCCCCAGCCGTGTATGTACGCACCGAACCACCACCCGTGTATGTACGCACCCAACCACCACCCGTGTATGTACGCCCCCGAACCCCCCCCCAGCCGTGTATGTACGCACCGAACCACCACCCGTGTATGTACGCACCCAACCACCACCCGTGTATGTACGCCCCCGAACCCCCACCGTGTATGTACGCACCGAACCCCCCCCAGCCGTGTATGTACGCACCGAACCACCACCCGTGTATTTACGCACCCAACCACCACCCGTGTATGTACGCCCCCGAACCCCCCCCAGCCGTGTATGTACGCACCGAACCACCACCCGTGTATGTACGCACCAAACCCCCACCCGTGTATGTACGCCCGAACCCCCACCCGTGTATGTACACCCCGAACCCCCAGCCGTGTATGTACGCCCCGAACCCCCAGCCGTGTATGTACGCCCCGAACCCCCAGCCGTGTATGTACGCCCCGAACCCCCAGCCGTGTATGTACGCACCCAACCACCACCCGTGTATGTACGCCCCGAAACCCCACCCGTGTATGTACGCCCCGAACCCCCAGCCGTGTATGTACGCACCGAACCCCCACCCCACCCTGGTATGTACGCCCCGAACCCCCACCCGTGTATGTACGCACCAAACCCCCACCCGTGTATGTACGCACCAACCCCCCCCAGCCGTGTATGTACGCACCGAACCCCCCCCCCAGCCGTGTATGTACGCACCGAACCCCCCCCCCAGCCGTGTATGTACGCCCCGAACCCCCACCCGTGTATGTACGCCCCGAAACCCCACCCGTGTATGTACGCCCCGAACCCCCAGCCGTGTATGTACGCACCGAACCCCCACCCCACCCTGGTATGTACGCCCCGAACCCCCACCCGTGTATGTACGCACCAAACCCCCACCCGTGTATGTACGCACCAACCCCCCCCAGCCGTGTATGTACGCACCGAACCCCCCCCAGCCGTGTATGTACGCACCGAACCCCCCCCCAGCCGTGTATGTACGCACCGAACCCCCACCCGTGTATGTACGCCCCGAAACCCCACCCGTGTATGTACGCCCCGAACCCCCAGCCGTTTATGTACGCACCGAACCCCCACCCCACCCTGGTATGTACGCCCCGAACCCCCACCCGTGTATGTATGCACCAAACCCCCACCCGTGTATGTACGCACCAACCCCCCCAGCCGTGTATGTACGCACCGAACCCCCCCCAGCCGTGTATGTACGCACCGAACCCCCCCCCCAGCCGTGTATGTACGCACCGAACCCCCACCCCACCCTGGTATGTACGCCCCGAACCCCCACCCGTGTATGTACGCACCAAACCCCCACCCGTGTATGTACGCACCGAACCCCCCCCCAGCCGTGTATGTACGCACCGAACCCCCCCCAGCCGTGTATGTACGCACCGAACCCCCACCCGTGTATGTACGCACCAACCCCCCCCAGCCGTGTATGTACGCACCGAACCCCCCCCAGCCGTGTATGTACGCACCGAACCACCACCCGTGTATGTAGGGCCGTACCCACACCCCACCAGGGAATGTACGGACCGTACCCCCACCAGTGCATGTACGGACCGTACTGACGCCAAAAACACACGTACTGAACCAGGACAAACCATATTTACACAAGGAGAGTCAATTAGAGTTTCCCCACACCACCAAACATGCCCAACAACCCCACAAACATCACATACACTCACCTGCAACTGCCAAACTGCCAAACAGAGGCCCAAAACTCAATCACTCCTCATAACACACCCACACAAATTTCAAACACAGCCACACCCACAAATGGACCAATAAAAATGGACCACACACACAAACCATGAGCCTTTGCAACAGACCCACTGCTGCCAGAGCCCACAGACGACCCACACCACCATACTTGAACCTCACACTTGCATACCTTCACACAACCACCTACACAAACACCCCCTCATCACATTCACACACACACCTCCACTACCACACCCACAACCATCCACCCCCACACCCCCACAACCACCCACACCCCCACAACCATCCACACCCACACCCCACGCCATGTCCACCACCAAGAATCCAAAGTTCACGAAGGAGGAGCTGGAGATCCTTGTCGACGAAATCCTCAGAGTCGAGCCACAGCTCTTTGGGACATTGGTCAGACAGACCAGCATATCCGAAAAAACGGCCATGTGGCAGAGGATTGTCGATTCTGTGAATGCTGTTGGGACCACCAGAAGGACCAGGCACGAGTGCCAATCCAGGTGGTACGATCTGCGGAGGACGGTCAAGAGGAAGATGACTGACAATCACAACCAGGGGAACATCACTGGAGGAGGGCCGCCCCCCAGACCGGTACAATACCATCCCTGGGAGGAGAAGGTGATGTCCACGCTGGCGGTGGAGGGACTACACGGACTGCCTGGACTCCCAGACCCTGGTGAGTACACAAACAACTCACCTCACATGGGGGGGATGCCATACACAATCAATCATGCATGCCACCCCCCCCAAGCCACCACCGCACACAACAACACTCCACAAACACACACATGCCACTAGCGCCTCCATGCCCCATGCATCAATCAGGGCCATGCCAAGTCACAGGCCACACAAAACACCAACACAACACAGGATGTGGTCGATGCTGGGAGTGGGGGCATCAAAACTAACATTGAGCAACTCACAAGCACAAATCAATGCCCTCAGCCCATATGGCCCAGGGCACAGCCATACAAACTGTGTGTACCCACACAGTACTGTCTTGCCTGCAAATGGTGGCTGCCATGCAGGATGACATGGGTCTGAAGGCACAATTTGCACATGACAGCAGACAATGAAGATGCATCGCTCTGATAGAGTCTCAGCACACACCGCCACAGCAGCAGCCTACACTCAGACACACTGCCCAATGGGTGCCCGGAGAACAGGGACTAACTCACATGAACAAGCCAATGGCCATTCAAAGACCGGCTAACTGTGTGTGCCCAGGAAGCTGGCCTGAGGTGACAGAGAGTGACAAAGAGAGGGAGGGAGAGGGGGAATGAGAGGGAAGGAGACAGAGGGGGACACAGGGAGACAGACAGAGGGAGGGAGTAGGGTGACAGAGGGAGACCGACAGAGGGAGGGAGGAGGGGGACAGAGGGAGGGAGGAAGGGAGACACAGGGAGACTAAATCACCCTTGGGTGGTGTGGCCATGTCCACTCGTCAGCCGGTGGACTGTGTGCATGCAGACCAGGTCTGGCAGTGCCTCAAACCCCCCCTTCCGTAGATGAAGACCGGTCCATGTGTCAATCTGTGCACGAGTCCATCCGTGCTGCAGGCACAGACCTAACCACACACCCAGTATACCCACCCACTGTGTCGGTAAGAACCCTGTCACAAATGCTTCAGTCCCCTACCTGCAACATCAAATTGCCTTGGCAAAACACCATTTGGCCACGTACAGTGCAACACGTAAGGCGCCTCTGCATGGCTCGCTACGCCCGCACACCACACTGCTGACTGTGTACCCAAATAGATGCATCAACTAAGATTGTGTCTCACACATGCGTAAAGCCCTGACAGCTGTGGCCAAGGGACATACCCATGCACAAGTGCACTTTGAGAGGAATGCAAGACAGATCCAACTACCCAGAGGAAGAGTGCCAAATCAGAAATGCATGAAACATGGATGCCACATGTGACACTGTTAACATTGTCTCTCTCACACACAGGTCAACGTCGACGAACACCCCCCAACACTGGGGGGGAAGTCTCACAGGACCAGGCTCCGTGGGATGAGGACCCCACCGCCAGCTATGACTCTCACCACTCCGTGGATGACCCAGACCAACCTGGCCCCTCTGGTGTCCAACCACCTGCAGCACCTGCGTCAGGTACAACTGTGCCAACCACCACCCCCATTCCTGCCACATCCCAGGAGACGTCCAGGAGCCCTGCCCGCACACGACCACCCAGCCAGTCTGCCCAGGAGGGACACGGTCCTCCGGGCACCCAGGAGGAGGCAGGCGGCAACGCAGATGCCATCCCTCAGGGGTCCCGGAGACCCGATGCACCCACAACGGCAGGCCAGGTGCACGTGGGCAGGGGTGGCGGGAGTGGAGGACGGCGGAGGCGCGAACCTGACCAGGCAGCTCAGGACCCAGTAGTGTCCCAGGTCAGCAACATCCTGGATACATACCGGCGTGACACCAGGGGCATGGACCAGATTGCGTCCACCCTCAATGACATCAAGGGGACCCTCCAGGAGATGAAGACCCTGCAGTCCCAGCAACATGCCTGTCAACTGCAACACCAAGGAAGGATGGCGGATAGACAGGCTGAGCTCGTGGCGGTGCAAACCCAAATGACCGGTGTACTCCGTCGGATTGCCGACAACATGGGCAACCCTCCCTGTGGCACCAGGCGAAGGCCATTACCAGACACAGGGAGGGATCAGGAGGAGGAGGATTCATCCGACGGAGCGTCACAGACATCGTCACGGACTGCTTCCGAGGGTCCCCGCAGGAAGGTGGGTCGTCCACGAAAAAGACTGTGAGAGTCAGCAGAACATCACCATCTCCCAGGTCACCTGGCCTGGCACCTGGCCCTCTGGCCCAATAGCAGCACATGACATTCTCTGCCACATGGACTTGCTGGTCACTGTCTGACCTATGTTGACGAAGACTGTGGCATGGACTCTGACATTTTGCTACGGCAAGGATACCAACTCCCCCAGTGAACTTTGGATTCTACACTCCCGCTGTGCACCTCTTGTCATCCCCACAAACCCGTACCCCACCACAAATAAATTAATCACACTTACAAGATGATGCCGTGATTCTGCATTATTACAATACATGTGTGTGTCGTAAAGTCAAAGCATGCCTGATCTCAGAATTAACTCCAACCATCCAAACCGTGGGGTCGCAGTCTTGCCCAGGACACACATGGGTCCCAATGTATCATCTGATACAGACATGGAGTATCATACTCACCTGTGCTGGGCCCAACCAGCTGAGTGGTTCCCGCACAACTGTGGCTACAGACACATTCAGGGGAGCAACAGTCATGCGCAGAGGTCAGGGATCATGTGGAGTGACCTGGCTTGCCGCTCCCAGGTATTTCTAGACATGTGTCCCTACAATGTCCTGCATGCTTGCGTCAGGCGGATGTTGAGAATGGTGGCTAGCCCGAGGTTGGATGCATGGAGATGCCAGAATGGAGTTTTGGATCACAGTGCCACATGGTTGTGTTGGGGTTGTGGGCTGCATCATGAGTGTGGGCGTGGATCGAGAAGGTCATCCTGCAGCTGGCTGTGAAACATTCCCCCCATCCCGTTTGGACGTTGATGTGGCCTGGTTGCCCGATGCAGTAGCAGAGCTGTGCAGATGCACTCCGGATATGCACAAGTATCATGGGAGTCGTAAGGCACATGTCCGTATACAGCAGGGTAGGATTCGACACGGATGTTGTAGTTGCCCTGGGGGATGGTCTCTCTTGCCTTGAGGTGGATGGAACTGTGCATCTTGTGCATAATACAGTTCCCACTCCCTGACAAACCCCTAGCATCTTGTCACTCTACACATATACACATATGCACCACCTCTGAAAACTATGCCAGACATGCCGCACGCACAGTGGCAACAGGCCACCATTGACAGGGAAGAGGCACCTTGGAGACAGAGGGAATAATTTATTAGTCATGTGTGTTGGAATGACAATGATACTCTGTCAACACATACACAGGTCATGTGGATGAACATGTGGGAGCAACACTGGCACCCCCCATTGCAACACAGATGCTGGTATTCCATTGAACTGGCACACAAGTGACGGATAACAGCTAAACACCCCCTGCTGCCACGGAGAGGCCGCTATACACCATTGAGGCCCTGATGAGGCAATCACACACCATGTCAACCCGGTGCAACCTGTATGTTTCCGAGGTCAGTGTTACACACAATGATGGCCTCATCACAATCCCCAATCCCCTGCCACATGACAGTCACCAAGTCTGACCATGGCTCCAGGTGAAGCCTGCCCCATGTCATGTTCCCCATGTAGGATCCACATGTATGTAAATGGAACACACATGAACCGGAGAAGTGCACACAGACTACAAACAATTCACACACCCAAAACGCCGTGAGGCAACCCTTACCCTAAGGAGATTTCAAAACTTGCCCGTGCATGTGACGCAGAATGAGCACATGTTGCTGTGTTCATGAGGAGTAGCAGGAGCACAACAATGCCACCAGCAGACAGCATGCCCATGGACCTGTGGAAGAGAGACACACAAGGAGTCAGCCCAAAGGAGCACATCCGCAAGCATGTACTCAACACGTATCATGTTGTCAACATGACAGGTAACAATGATGACCCTCAGACAACATCCTTCCATTGCGCCATCACTCGAGTGACACTTCAATACACACCACTGACTGACTTGGCAGACATGCAGATGGACACACACATTGCAACACATGCCACACACGGCCCAATGCGTGCACACTCAGACACTGGAACTCACCACTAAGCAAAGAAGTTGCGTATGAGCCGACTCCGCATGTCCTCCACAGCCTCCTCCTCCTCCACATCACTTGCCCCGTCACCAAGGCCTTCATCCTCCACGGGTGGATGGTCCTGGTCATCTTGATCCAGTATGAGTGGAACAGCTTCCTCCACTGCCATGTTGTGCAGCATGCAGCAGACGATGATGATCTTGCACACCTTCACCGGGGCATATGGGAGTGCTCCGCCGGTCTGTGGAGGCACCGGAATCGGCTCTTCAGAAGTCCAAACGTCCTCTCAATGACTCTCCTGGTCCGCCCATGTGCGTTGTTGTAGCGGTGCTCGGCAGCCGTGCTGGGGTTGCGGACAGGCGTCATCAGCCATGGCATGTTGGGATAGCCAGCGTCCCCTACAAGGAAACATCATGGACAGAAGTGTGTCAGCACAGGCAGTGAGATTGGAAGATGACGCCAAACACTGAACTGCCAGAGTCTACCCACCAACAATACATGCTCGCTCGTTCCGCAGCTGCAGCATCATTTCAGGCAGCCTGCTACGCCTCATGATGAAGGCATCGTGTGCTGATCCTGGAAAGCGAACACAGACATGTGAAATCACCATGTTGGACAGACACACCACAAGGGCATTAATGGAGTGATAATGTTTGCGATTCCTATACACCACCTCCTGTGCCTGTGGTGGTACCAACGCAACATGTGTCCCATCTATGGACCCAATGACATGGGGCATCCCTCCCAGGGCATAGAACTCACGCTTGACATCTGTCAACTGCTCACGAATTGGGAATTTAATGTACTCATCCAGGTGAACCAACATGGCCTCTAAGAAATCATGCAGAACACGGCTGAACATCGTCTGGGACATGCCCCCGACATCAGCAATGGTATGTTGGAACGTACCCGTGGCAAGGAAATGTAGGGCTGCCATCACCTTCAACTTGGGTGTCAGTGCACTGGGATACCTGTGGCGCGGGAGGAGTTGTGCTTCCAGCCGGCCAGTCAACTCATCAATCAACCGTTGGCTGAATCTGTAGCGGCGTATACAGTCCCGTTCATGCAGGGCAGCCATGTCTGGCATACGTCGAGGGAGAGGCGGAGCCCTGCAGTGACATGGAAGGAACACCGAAGAGTGAGCACTGTACAACGACATTGTCAATGCACTGAGCACATGTTACACAGCCAATACACATATGCCACATTCTGAGTCAGGTCTGTGCCACATTTCCTGGACACGTACGCCAGTCAGGAGACACTCCTACCAAGGGACAGCCACTAACGGAGGGGGGCAAGATCACGATGACATGGCATGAGACTAGCTGTGGGCCAGTGTAAGTGAACATGCGCACGCATCACAGGATTCACAGACATCCACACATGTGCAGAAGTAGTATGCGTATGGTACAGACAGGTTGTTGGATGCAATATGCACTGGTCACATGTCATAGGAATAGGACAGGCCACACACATTGCCTTGGAGGAGTACATGTCGAGACAGAACATACATAGAGAGCATGTGGATATGTACTTGTGTTGATACTCCGTGTAGTTGCATACATACACACCTCATGGCAAATCACATATGTGGGCTGGTGTGCGGAACAGTGTGCCATGGCCATCTGCACACAGACACATGTTGGCAGCAGCAACTGCTGATGCATTGGACCACACACCTACAGCAAAATCATGGAAACACATGCCACACACATGACATGGTTGCAGCGTGCAACGCAGCCATACACATGTCATGTGTAATATTCCGTGTACCTGGCATCAGGGGACAGGTGCGGGTGTCCGTGACTGGGACATGCAAGTGACTCATGGCTCCACTAGTGTGTACGACATGCACACATGTCAAAGGAGTGCAGGGGATGTGTGGTACAATGCGCACCATCACACACGACATGTGTACACAGCTCATCGTACATGTGCTTTGCCCACACCTCAGGGGTAAAGTGCCACATCACATCCTGACACACCTGTGTCACACACATGTGGTATTGCACAGACAATGCATTGGTGTCCACCCTTGGCAATATCTGACCGCTCCATTCCTGTCTGTGTGCCGCCTGTCACCACTGACAGTTGTGAAACGCACCGTACATACGCTCGGAGTGCGTGTATAGGGTCCCTGGGCCAATATTGCCGCTGGCGTATGCGTACGCCACAGTAGTACGGACCGTACACGCGCTTGTACGGTCCGTACTACTGTGGCGTATGCATACGCCAGCGCCCATATTGTGATCCGGACCGTACAAGCGCTTGTACGGTTCGGATCACAATATGGGCGCTGGCGTATGCGTACGCCACAGTAGTACGGACCGTACACGCGCTTGTACGGTCCGGATCACAATATGGGCGCTGGCGTATGCGTACGCCACAGTAGTACGGACCGTACAAGCGCTTGTACGGTTCGGTTCACAATATGGGCGCTGGCGTATGCGTACGCCACAGTAGTACGGACCGTACACGCGCTTGTACGGTCCGGATCACAATATGGGCGCTGGCGTATGCGTACGCCACAGTAGTACGGACCGTACAAGCGCTTGTACGGTCCGGATCACAATATGGGCGCTGGCGTATGCGTACGCCACAGTAGTACGGACCGTACACGCGCTTGTACGGTCCGTACTACTGTGGCGTACGCATACGCCATCGCCCATATTGTGATCCGGACCGTACAAGCGCTTGTACGTTCCGTACTACTGTGGCGTACGCATACCCCAGCGCCCATATTGTGATCCGGACCGTACAAGCGCGTGTACGGTCCGTATCACTGCTTGGGGGGTGCCCTAGGGCGTGGAACGCACCGTACCTGTGTGTATATGTATGAAAACACATAGGGGACACATGAGGGACAAGTATAAGGGCCTAAATGCATGATGGTTGCCATGGAGACTGAGTTAGATTTTTGAATTTGAGCACCAGGTGCCCAGCAGAAGTCAGTTTGAAAGAATCTACATTGTTGCAATGTGGATGATGACTTGACATCATCATCAAAACTGAAACCATGCAAAGGCACACACTGGGGTAGGTTTAAAGGGATTGGATGAAACGTAGGATGCAAATGTGACTGACCAATCAATCTGTACTCCTGTACATGAACAGGCCAGCCAGGCATATATAAGGCAGCCAGGTCCCATGAGAGAGCACTTGCCTGCACATCCATTCATCCATGACCACTGCTGCTGATAGTGATTCCTCTGGCACCATGTCCAGGACTGTGGAGAGGTCACAGCCATTCACCCAGGAGGAGAACCTTGCCCTGATAGATGTGATCCTCCCACAGTTCCAGAGCCTGTATGGTCGACCAGGGGTTCAGGTGAGTGCAGACTCCACTAGCTTAGACTGTGCCCCTTTTGTGTGCCAGTGACTTCTGCCATTGTATCCATGTGTGACAGACATGCACTGTAGTTTGGAGTGGGTCCCAGGGTGTGGAAGGCCTCATGTCACCCATGCAGAGCATGCTGTGTTTCCTGTGTGCACTCCTCACTTGCATAGTGCCTACTGTGACAATGAATGCACGGTGCATGCCACATTCTGCATGCATACTCCTCCCGGGGATGTTGTTTCCACAGTCCTGATGTGATCCTGTGTTCCCCCCAGTGTGACAGGTGTCAGTACCCATGGATGTGTGTTTGTTCAGTGTACCTGTGCTGTGAGTGTCCAAAGGCGTTGTTCGTCCCCTGCACATTGGTGTGTGTGTAAGTCCCCTGTCATGTGGGTGAGTGCATATGGGGAGTGTTGCACACAAGCAGCATGAGGGATGGATGTAGCCTGGCCATCAAATGTGAGCAGGGAGCAGTGCTGTGTGCATGCCGTGCTGAGCCAGCCCCACACCTGTGATACCCCCGTCTACTGGCACATGGGCAGAGTGAGGTGTGTACCCCCAGTTGGCAATGCCATGTGATTGTCCTGTACCTGTGTGTGTCTGTGTACTCTGCTGAGGTAGCATCAGTGTGCTGGGGCAGGTGACTGCTGTGAGGTGCTGTACATAATCCTGTTGTAGCCTGTGAGGCACAGTGTGATCCCTGGTCAGTGAGTGTGTGGTACCCCTCATGCCACCCGTGTACTTTCAATGGCACGTAGTGCATTTGGCCTTCCACAGTGGATAATGTCCCTATGACAAAGGTGCAATTAGTTGCATGCATACCATGGCCTGTTCATAAAGAGGATTGTTCTATATGTGTGTCTCTGTGTCTCTGCTCATGTGGATTAATGTATTCTCACTTTTGCATCCTCACAGGTAGGCGCCATTGCCAAGGGGGAGATCTGGAGTGAAGCCGTCAGTGCCGTGAGGGGTACAGAGGGTCGGAGGCGGAGCCTGTCTCAGGTGAGGAAACGCTGGCAGGACATCCGGTGCTGGACGAGGAGGATTGCACGGGTCCTGCTGGGGGACTCACCTGTGAGCCGTAAGAACCGTGGGCGCCGTCGTCTGACCCACATCCAGAAGCGTGTGCTGGCGGTGGTCTTCCCCGATATGGACAGGCGCCTACAGGAGAAGCAGCAGCAGGAAGGGGGTAGGTACATGTGTGTCAGTTGTGTGTCCCCAGCCAATGTAAGTGTGCAGTTGCATGGATACACTGCCAGGGTTTGATTGTGCAGTGCGTCAACTTCTCAACAATTTAGCCCGGTGCTGTTCTCACTCCCTCCCTTCCCCTCCTTGCCATGTGTTCCCTGGTCTGTCTGTAGCCACTCTTGCACAAGGTTATTTAGGCAGGCAGTTCATGCAGGTGCCCTATGCCATCAGCATCATGTGTGGGGGTGATGTGCCACAGGTATGGGGACCTTGCGTGTGCCATGGCCAATTTCAGTCATTGTGGTGTCCATGTCACTTGGCACTGATTGTGAATCACGACATAGGGGTGTGTCTCCAAACTGTACAGCCTTCCAGCATGCATGTCCAATTGTGTGCCCTCTGACATGATGTGCCTGAGTGGGAGGCCTGCTAAGTGCAGGGACGGTTGCTTAATTTGCAGTCATGTCCATCCTGGACCATGGAGGAGTCTGGGCACTACTGTGCCCTGGGGCACCTCTTCCTAGGTATCATGTGCGTCATCCAACAATATGGCCATTCACTGTGTCTTCGCCATGGGTTGGGTAGGGTGGCATTGTACCCTGGGCTCAACTGTTAGGACCTACAGGTTGCTACATGTGTCCACTGTACAGGGGGACCCATTTTGCTTGTGCATACTCACAGTGGGCATTACCTGTGTGTGTTGTTGAGACAATCTGATGATGTTTGCCTGTCAATGATGTGTGGACATGCCCACCAGGGGCTGTGTGTGTACAGTCATTAATTAGTAGAGGCCATGTGTTTTCATCCCAGAGTAAGAGGTGTACATACTTTCTCCGTCTCAATGAGATTGTCTCAGGTGTGGGTGGTTTGTGCGTACAAGGCCTACATGTCAGGAGCTTCATCCTCCTTGCTGGGTTTAGCCTGTGTGTGATGTTTGACTGGACATACGCTCAAGGTGCAGTGACCCAGTCATGTTTGGCCTGGTTTCATGTATTGCCTTTGCAGCATGCGGCAAGAGTAAATGTATATCATTCATGCTCATCCCTTTTTGAAGACGCAGTGTGGTGCAGGTGCTGTGCACATTTGTCCCCAGAGGCTGGCTCCTCTGTAAAATTTCAGGTGCAGTGATTTGCTGTTGTGTCATGCTCTCCATTGTGTCTCAGTGGCATGGTGGGTCGAAAAACTGTGTGTTCCATGGCCTACATGTGTACATTGTTTAGTAGGTGTTACTCCTGTTGCTTTTCAGGCTATGCAATGTGACCTATGTATATTTGACTCATGTGACATATGTGTACAGGTGTCTGATTATCTCCTGTCTCTTCACCTTGCCCACAGCATCGCCGGGGGACACGGAAGGAGACACTAGCACGGACCGGGAGGAGGGATTGAGCACCAGTGCCAGCAGTGCTGTCCTGTCTGGCACATGGAGTGGCACGGAGGCCGAAGGGAGTGAGGCAGAGGACCTGTCGACTGCCAACACAGACTATGACGCAGACGGGTCCGAGGCTGAGCTCCCAGAGGTGGCGGAGTCTGCCCCCCCAGCTGATGGCAGCCCTCCACATCCCCCCGCCACCTCAGGTTCCATCACCGGCCTCCCACATGCTCGTGGCCCTTCCCTCCGTGCTCGGTCCCCACATGTCTCCTTCCTGCCAGGCACCGCACCCCCTGCCCCTGTCACCACTGCTGCGGTGAGTGCGGAGTCTGTGGACATCCTGAGGCAGTTGCAGGTTGGTCAGACTGCGATGCTAAATGTCCTCCATGCCCACACCCAGGTGCTGACCCAGATGGAGGCATACATGGAGGGCATGTCGGCTGCGCAGTCTGACCAACGGCAGTTGCTGAGGTCCATAGACTCCACACTGACTGCAGCACTGGATCTCCTGCAGCGCTGCGTACCCCCCCCTACCCCTGCCCCATCCACAATTCCCACTCCCGTGCCTGTCACACGCACATCCAGATGTCAGCGTGCACGCACCCCAACAGACACAGGCACCACACCACCAGGGAAGTCGAAGCGCACACCTCCTGTCACGCACACACAGGGTGAGGAAGGCACACCCACTGGGTCGGGGGGGAAACGTAGAACACGCAGCCACAGTGGGAGTCCGCATTCCACACAACCCACTCCCTCCAAATCCACTCCCCTTAGCTCTCCTGGCCAACAGTCGGTGACAGCATCATCCACTGCGAGTGTGCCCCCCAGCCCCAGGATGACACCACCCCGCAAGCGGTGGAGGCGGGACCCGGCCAGGGGAGTTGAGTCCCCCACCCTGTCCACACCCTCCCCCAGTGGCGCTGCGACCCATCCCTTTGCCCCCCCCCCTCCTTGGGGCCTGTGGTTGGATTGGGTGCGGGGGAGTCGCTGGGGGAACTTGCCGACGTGTGCAGCGCCATTCTGTCCTCCACCTTTGGCGCTGGCACCCCCCCTGTGGCAGAATCATCCCTCCCTGCACCCACAACACCTACCCTATCCCCTCCTGTCCCTGCGGTGCCTGTTTCCACCCTCCCCCCTGATGCCCCCTCTTCTGTGGATGAAATGGACTTGTGAACTGTGCAGGCAAGCTAGGGGACACACGTCCCGATGTGTACCCCCCCCCGGACTTAGCTGCTGGGCTGGCCCATGGCCCTTGTACATAGTGGACATTTTCTCAGAGATATTTTCCTGCTGAATAAAGCATTTTCTTTTGGTTTTGCACACTGATGCTTTCATGGACTTGCTGTTGGTGCTGGTGCTCCCTGAGTTGGGGTGGTGATAATGTGTTAGGGGTCTGTGAAATGTTGGAGTGTGCTGCTCATGGGGTGTACCCTGCCATCTGCGTGCCATCACAAAGGTCTCTGCCAATGGTATTTGGTCATGTTTGCTCTCACTGTATGGTGACATTGTCCCAAGGTGTGTTCCATCCTCTGTGGAGCAGGTCATTTTCCCTGCAGGGTGTCTCCCAAATGCTGTGCTGTGCTGTGTCTACATTTCCTGGATGTGTGAGGGTTGCCGTTCAATATAGCCATGCTGGCTCAGCGATGGCTCCGCCTGCATCTGGGGTATCACCCTTGTTGGTCACTGAACTTGTTGATGGGGTATCTTGTACTATGTCTGGGCACTGCTGGGAGGACTCTGCACCCACCCCTCCTGTGTCTGGGCAGTGCTGTGAGGACTCTGCACCCACCCCTCCTGTGTCTGGGCAGTGCTGGGAGGACTCTGCACCCACCCCTCCTGTGTCTGGGCAGTGCTGGGAGGACTCTGCACCCACCCCTCCTGTGTCTGGGCACTGCTGGGAGGACTCTGCACCCACCCCTCCTGTGTCTGGGCACTGCTGTGAGGACTCTGCACCCACCCCTCCTGTGTCTGGGCAGTGCTGGGAGGACTCTGCACCCACCCCTCCTGTGTCTGGGCACTGCTGGGAGGACTCTGCACCCACCCCTCCTGTGTCTGGGCAGTGCTGGGAGGACTCTGCACCCACCCCTCCTGTGTCTGGGCAGTGCTGGGAGGACTCTGCACCCACCCCTCCTGTGTCTGGGCACTGCTGGGAGGACTCTGCACCCACCCCTCCTGTGTCTGGGCACTGCTGTGAGGACTCTGCACCCACCCCTCATGTGTCTGGGCAGTGCTGTGAGGACTCTGCACCCACCCCTCCTGTGTCTGGGCACTGCTGGGAGGACTCTGCACCCACCCCTCCTGTGTCTGGGCAGTGCTGGGAGGACTCTGCACCCACCCCTCCTGTGTCTGGGCAGTGCTGGGAGGACTCTGCACCCACCCCTCCTGTGTCTGGGCACTGCTGGGAGGACTCTGCACCCACCCCTCCTGTGTCTGGGCACTGCTGGGAGGACTCTGCACCCACCCCTCCTGTGTCTGGGCACTGCTGTGAGGACTCTGCACCCACCCCTCCTGTGTCTGGGCAGTGCTGGGAGGACTCTGCACCCACCCCTCCTGTGTCTGGGCACTGCTGGGAGGACTCTGCACCCACCCCTCCTGTGTCTGGGCACTGCTGGGAGGACTCTGCACCCACCCCTCCTGTGTCTGGGCACTGCTGGGAGGACTCTGCACCCACCCCTCCTGTGTCTGGGCACTGCTGGGAGGACTCTGCACCCACCCCTCCTGTGTCTGGGCACTGCTGGGGGTGTTTGGCACACACCATTCTTATTGCAGGTTCGGTGCGTACATACACGGGTGGGGGTTCGGGGCGTACATACACGGGTGGGGGTTCGGGGCGTACATACCAGGGTGGGGTGGGGGTTCGGTGCGTACATACACGGCTGGGGGGTCGATGCGTACATACAGGGGTGGGGGTTCGGGGCGTACATATCAGGGTGGGGTGGGGGTTCAGTGCGTACATACACGGCTGGGGGTTCGGTGCATACATACACGGGTGGGGGTTCGGGGCGTACATACCAGGGTGGGGTGGGGGTTCGGGGCGTACATACACGGCTGGGGGTTCGGGGCGTACATACACGGGTGGGGGTTCGGGGCGTACATACCAGGGTGGGGTGGGGGTTCGGTGCGTACATACACGGCTGGGGGTTCGGTGCGTACATACACGGGTGGGGGTTCGGGGCGTACATACCAGGGTGGGGTGGGGGTTTGGTGCGTACATACACGGCTGGGGCTTCGGGGCGTACATACACGGCTGGGGGTTCGGGGCGTACATACACGGCTGGGGGTTCGGTGCGTACATACCAGGGTGGGGTTTCGGGGCGTACATACACGGGTGGGGGTTCGGGGCGTACATACCAGGGTGGGGTGGGGGTTCGGTGCGTACATACACGGCTGGGGGTTCGGTGCGTACATACACGGCTGGGGGTTCGGTGCGTACATACACAGGTGGGGGTTCGGGGCGTACATACACGGGTGGGGTTTCGGGGCGTACATACACGGGTGGGGGTTCGGGGCGTACATACACGGGTGGGGGTTCGGGGCGTACATACACGGGTGGGGGTTCGGGGCGTACATACCAGGGTGGGGTGGGGGTTCGGTGCGTACATACATGGCTGGGGGGTCGGTGCGTACATACACGGGTGGGGGTTCGGGGCGTACATACCAGGGTGGGGTGGGGGTTCGGTGCGTACATACACGGCTGGGGGTTCGGTGCGTACATACACGGGTGGTGCTTGGGTGCGTACATACACGGGTGGTGCTTGGGTGCGTACATACACGGGTGGGGGTACGGGCCGTACTTCCACGGGTGGGGGTACGGTCCGTACATACCCCTACCCACGCTCTGCGTGCCTGGGTACGGCCCGTACCCATGCATTTGGTGGGTGGGTACGGTGCGTCCCCCCATTGTTGCGGTGCCGTGGGGTCCGCACCGTACACAGGCCTTGGGGGCGTGGCTACGGGTCGTACCACGCGTACCCCTACATGACCCCAGCAATGCTGGTACGAGCCGTACCAAGGCATTTCTGACGTGGGTACGGGCCGTACCGCCATTGTTGGAGTGACGTAGGGGGACGCGTGGTACGTTCCGTACCCACGCTCTTGCGGCCTGGGTAGGGTACGTACGGGTTCGCGTGACCATCCACTTCCGTTGTGGCGGACGCTTGCGTTGCTGGCCTCGCCCACACCCCCTGGAAGTGACCAGGCCCTGATGGTCAGGTATGTCCAGGCCATGTGTGATTTGGTACCATGTGTTGGTGTTGTGTGTCCTGCCCCTGCCCCCCCCCTTTGCCCCTGGTTGTTGTGCTGACCTTCTGCGGCATCTGCGTCGGTTCCTGTACGCCAGGTGGACTGCTAGGAGGGCAGGGATGGCACGTAGGTTCGGGTCCATGTCTGTTCGTCGCGTCCAGCTGCTCCTTGCGTGTGTCGTCCTGATTTCCCGGCAGTTTTTGGCAGCCGGTAAATATTTTCCGTGCGGGATGACGTCGGTTCGAATCGTACTTCCTGGTTCGTGAAACGTAGGCTGGATGCGTACCGACGTCACGTCGGCGCCTTTCAGGATCGGAATTGTGTTTTGTTTCTGTTCGGTCGGTGTTTTGTTCGATTCGTACGGAAATGGTGTTTCCGTATGAATCGTACTTGCATTTTCGGATGGATTTCGCACCGGGTACGAGTCGGACGGAGAAAAGGCTCCGTCCGACGGTTCGTACCCGGTTTTTACCGGATCGGAATTGGCACCTTAGGTGCCAATTCCGATCCGGTAAAAAAATTCCCCGTCCGACTCGTATCCGGATTTTTTTCCGTCCGAATCGTCAAAGTAGCGTACAAACTGCCAAGTACGATTCGAACGGAAAAAAGTCCATACGAATCGCATTGGGAAGATTTCCCCACACGTCCTCGGGTCGGGAAAAGTCACCGACACGTCCCCGGTCGAAAAACCCACCGTGCGGAAAAATAAAGTCCGACAGCGCAAGTACGATCCCTCCCGTCCTCCCCATTTCACAACCGTATGCAAAAAACACCGTCCGAACCGAACTCCCATAGCAACCATGGAGACATGTGCCCGCATACGCGCCGAACACCCCACCACCCCCCCCGCCCGCGCATGTACGCACCGAACCCCCACCCGTGTATGTACGCACCAAACCCCCCCAGCCGTGTATGTACGCACCCAACCACCACCCGTGTATGTACGCACCAAACCCCCCCAGCCGTGTATGTACGCACCGAACCCCCAGCCGTGTATGTACGCACCAAACCCCCACCCGTGTATGTACGCACCCAACCACCACCCGTGTATGTACGCACCAAACCCCCCAGCCGTGTATGTACGCACCGAACCCCCACCCGTGTATGTACGCACCAAACCCCCACCCGTGTATGTACGCACCGAACCCCCCCCAGCCGTGTATGTACGCACCGAACCCCCCCCAGCCGTGTATGTACGCACCAAACCCCCACCCGTGTATGTACGCACCCAACCACCACCCGTGTATGTACGCCCCCGAACCCCCACCCGTGTATGTACGCACCGAACCCCCCCCCCCAGCCGTGTATGTACGCACCGAACCACCACCCGTGTATGTACGCACCCAACCACCACCCGTGTATGTACGCCCCCGAACCCCCCCCCAGCCGTGTATGTACGCACCGAACCACCACCCGTGTATGTACGTACCCAACCACCACCCATGTATGTACGCCCCCGAACCCCCACCCGTGTATGTACGCACCGAACCCCCCCCCCAGCCGTGTATGTACGCACCGAACCACCACCCGTGTATGTACGCACCCAACCACCACCCGTGTATGTACGCCCCCGAACCCCCCCCAGCCGTGTATGTACGCACCGAACAACCACCCGTGTATGTACGCACCAAACCCCCACCCGTGTATGTACGCCCCGAACCCCCACCCGTGTATGTACGCCCCGAACCCCCAGCCGTGCATGTACGCCCCGAACCCCCAGCCGTGTATGTACGCCCCGAACCCCCAGCCGTGTATGTACGCCCCGAACCCCCAGCCGTGTATGTACGCACCCAACCACCACCCGTGTATGTACGCCCCGAAACCCCACCCGTGTATGTACGCCCCGAACCCCCAGCCGTGTATGTACGCACCGAACCCCCACCCCACCCTGGTATGTACGCCCCGAACCCCCACCCGTGTATGTACGCACCAAACCCCCACCCGTGTATGTACGCACCAACCCCCCCCAGCCGTGTATGTACGCACCGAACCCCCCCCCCCAGCCATGTATGTACGCACCGAACCCCCCCCCAGCCGTGTATGTACGCCCCGAACCCCCACCAGTGTATGTACGCCCCGAAACCCCACCCGTGTATGTACGCCCCGAACCCCCAGCCGTGTATGTACGCACCGAACCCCCACCCCACCCTGGTATGTACGCCCCGAACCCCCACCCGTGTATGTACGCACCAAACCCGCACCCGTGTATGTACGCACCAACCCCCCCCAGCCGTGTATGTACGCACCGAACCCCCACCCGTGTATGTACGCCCCGAAACCCCACCCGTGTATGTACGCCCCGAACCCCCAGCCGTGTATGTACGCACCGAACCCCCACCCCACCCTGGTATGTACGCCCCGAACCCCCACCCGTGTATGTACGCACCAAACCCCCACCCGTGTATGTACGCACCAACCCCCCAGCCGTGTATGTACGCACCGAACCCCCCCCCCAGCCGTGTATGTACGCACCGAACCCCCCCCCCAGCCGTGTATGTACGCACCGAACCCCCACCCCACCCTGGTATGTACGCCCGAACCCCCACCCGTGTATGTACGCACCAAACCCCCACCCGTGTATGTACGCACCACCCCCCCCAGCCGTGTATGTACGCACCGAACCCCCCCCAGCCGTGTATGTACGCACCGAACCCCCCCCCAGCCGTGTATGTACGCACCGAACCCCCACCCGTGTATGTACGCACCAACCCACCCCCAGCCGTGTATGTACGCACCGAACCCCCCCCAGCCGTGTATGTACGCACCGAACCACCACCCGTGTATGTAGGGCCGTACCCACACCCCACCAGGGAATGTACGGACCGTACCCCCACCAGTGCATGTACGGACCGTACTGACGCCAAAAACACACGTACTGAACCAGGACAAACCATATTTACACAAGGAGAGTCAATTAGAGTTTCCCCACACCACCAAACATGCCCAACAACCCCACAAACATCACATACACTCACCTGCAACTGCCAAACTGCCAAACAGAGGCCCAAAACTCAATCACTCCTCATAACACACCCACACAAATTTCAAACACAGCCACACCCACAAATGGACCAATAAAAATGGACCACACACACAAACCATGAGCCTTTGCAACAGACCCACTGCTGCCAGAGCCCACAGACGACCACCATACTTGAACCTCACACTTGCATACCTTCACACAACCACCTACACAAACACCCCCTCATCACATTCACACACACACCTCCACTACCACACCCACAACCATCCACCCCCACACCCCCACAACCATCCACACCCACACCCCCACAACCATCCACACCCACACCCCACGCCATGTCCACCACGAAGAATCCAAAGTTCACGAAGGAGGAGCTGGAGATCCTTGTCGACGAAATCCTCAGAGTCGAGCCACAGCTCTTTGGGACATTGGTCAGACAGACCAGCATATCCGAAAAAACGGCCATGTGGCAGAGGATTGTCGATTCTGTGAATGCTGTTGGGACCACCAGAAGGACCAGGCACGAGTGCCAATCCAGGTGGTACGATCTGCGGAGGACGGTCAAGAGGAAGATGACTGACAATCACAACCAGGGGAACATCACTGGAGGAGGGCCGCCCCCCAGACCGGTACAATACCATCCCTGGGAGGAGAAGGTGATGTCCACGCTGGCGGTGGAGGGACTACACGGACTGCCTGGACTCCCAGACCCTGGTGAGTACACAAACAACTCACCTCACATGGGGGGGATGCCATACACAATCAATCATGCATGCCACCCCCCCCAAGCCACCACCGCACACAACAACACTCCACAAACACACACATGCCACTAGCGCCTCCATGCCCCATGCATCAATCAGGGCCATGCCAAGTCACAGGCCACACAAAACACCAACACAACACAGGATGTGGTCGATGCTGGGAGTGGGGGCATCAAAACTAACATTGAGCAACTCACAAGCACAAATCAATGCCCTCAGCCCATATGGCCCAGGGCACAGCCATACAAACTGTGTGTACCCACACAGTACTGTCTTGCCTGCAAATGGTGGCTGCCATGCAGGATGACATGGGTCTGAAGGCACAATTTGCACATGACAGCAGACAATGAAGATGCATCGCTCTGATAGAGTCTCAGCACACACCGCCACAGCAGCAGCCTACACTCAGACACACTGCCCAATGGGTGCCCGGAGAACAGGGACTAACTCACATGAACAAGCCAATGGCCATTCAAAGACCGGCTAACTGTGTGTGCCCAGGAAGCTGGCCTGAGGTGACAGAGAGTGACAAAGAGAGGGAGGGAGAGGGGGAATGAGAGGGAAGGAGACAGAGGGGGACACAGGGAGACAGACAGAGGGAGGGAGTAGGGTGACAGAGGGAGACCGACAGAGGGAGGGAGGAGGGTGACAGAGGGAGGGAGGAAGGGAGACACAGGGAGACTAAATCACCCTTGGGTGGTGTGGCCATGTCCACTCGTCAGCCGGTGGACTGTGTGCATGCAGACCAGGTCTGGCAGTGCCTCAAACCCCCCCTTCCGTAGATGAAGACCGGTCCATGTGTCAATCTGTGCACGAGTCCATCCGTGCTGCAGGCACAGACCTAACCACACACCCAGTATACCCACCCACTGTGTCGGTAAGAACCCTGTCACAAATGCTTCAGTCCCCTACCTGCAACATCAAATTGCCTTGGCAAAACACCATTTGGCCACGTACAGTGCAACACGTAAGGCGCCTCTGCATGGCTCGCTACGCCCGCACACCACACTGCTGACTGTGTACCCAAATAGATGCATCAACTAAGATTGTGTCTCACACATGCGTAAAGCCCTGACAGCTGTGGCCAAGGGACATACCCATGCACAAGTGCACTGTGAGAGGAATGCAAGACAGATCCAACTACCCAGAGGAAGAGTGCCAAATCAGAAATGCATGAAACATGGATGCCACATGTGACACTGTTAACATTGTCTCTCTCACACACAGGTCAACGTCGACGAACACCCCCCAACACTGGGGGGGAAGTCTCACAGGACAGGCTCCGCGGGATGAGGACCCCACCGCCAGCGATGACTCTCACCACTCCGTGGATGACCCAGACCAACCTGGCCCCTCTGGTGTCCAACCACCTGCAGCACCTGCGTCAGGTACAACTGTGCCAACCACCACCCCCATTCCTGCCACATCCCAGGAGACGTCCAGGAGCCCTGCCCGCACACGACCACCCAGCCAGTCTGCCCAGGAGGGACACGGTCCTCCGGGCACCCAGGAGGAGGCAGGCGGCAACGCAGATGCCATCCCTCAGGGGTCCCGGAGACCCGATGCACCCACAACGGCAGGCCAGGTGCACGTGGGCAGGGGTGGCGGGAGTGGAGGACGGCGGAGGCGCGAACCTGACCAGGCAGCTCAGGACCCGGTAGTGTCCCAGGTCAGCAACATCCTGGATACATACCGGCGTGACACCAGGGGCATGGACCAGATTGCGTCCACCCTCAATGACATCAAGGGGACCCTCCAGGAGATGAAGACCCTGCAGTCCCAGCAACATGCCTGTCAACTGCAACACCAAGGAAGGATGGAGGATAGACAGGCTGAGCTCGTGGCGGTGCAAACCCAAATGACCGGTGTACTCCGTCGGATTGCCGACAACATGGGCAACCCTCCCTGTGGCACCAGGCGAAGGCCATTACCAGACACAGGGAGGGATCAGGAGGAGGAGGATTCATCCGACGGAGCGTCACAGACATCGTCACGGACTGCTTCCGAGGGTCCCCGCAGGAAGGTGGGTCGTCCACGAAAAAGACTGTGAGAGTCAGCAGAACATCACCATCTCCCAGGTCACCTGGCCTGGCACCTGGCCCTCTGGCCCAATAGCAGCACATGACATTCTCTGCCACATGGACTTGCTGGTCACTGTCTGACCTATGTTGACGAAGACTGTGGCATGGACTCTGACATTTTGCTACGGCAAGGATACCAACTCCCCCAGTGAACTTTGGATTCTACACTCCCGCTGTGCACCTCTTGTCATCCCCACAAACCCGTACCCCACCACAAATAAATTAATCACACTTACAAGATGATGCCGTGATTCTGCATTATTACAATACATGTGTGTGTCGTAAAGTCAAAGCATGCCTGATCTCAGAATTAACTCCAACCATCCAAACCGTGGGGTCGCAGTCTTGCCCAGGACACACATGGGTCCCAATGTATCATCTGATACAGACATGGAGTACCATACTCACCTGTGCTGGGCCCAACCAGCTGAGTGGTTCCCGCACAACTGTGGCTACAGACACATTCAGGGGAGCAACAGTCATGCGCAGAGGTCAGGGATCATGTGGAGTGACCTGGCTTGCCGCTCCCAGGTATGTCTAGACATGTGTCCCTACAATGTCCTGCATGCTTGCGTCAGGCGGATGTTGAGAATGGTGGCTAGCCCGAGGTTGGATGCATGGAGATGCCAGAATGGAGTTTTGGATCACAGTGCCACATGGTTGTGTTGGGGTTGTGGGCTGCATCATGAGTGTGGGCGTGGATCGAGAAGGTCATCCTGCAGCTGGCTGTGAAACATTCCCCCCATCCCGTTTGGACGTTGATGTGGCCTGGTTGCCCGATGCAGTAGCAGAGCTGTGCAGATGCACTCCGGATATGCACAAGTATCATGGGAGTCGTAAGGCACATGTCCGTATACAGCAGGGTAGGATTCGACACGGATGTTGTAGTTGCCCTGGGGGATGGTCTCTCTTGCCTTGAGGTGGATGGAACTGTGCATCTTGTGTATAATACAGTTCCCACTCCCTGACAAACCCCTAGCATCTTGTCACTCTACACATATACACATATGCACCACCTCTGAAAACTATGCCAGACATGCCGCACGCACAGTGGCAACAGGCCACCATTGACAGGGAAGAGGCACCTTGGAGACAGAGGGAATAATTTATTAGTCATGTGTGTTGGAATGACAATGATACTCTGTCAACACATACACAGGTCATGTGGATGAACATGTGGGAGCAACACTGGCACCCCCCATTGCAACACAGATGCTGGTATTCCATTGAACTGGCACACAAGTGACGGATAACAGCTAAACACCCCCTGCTGCCACGGAGAGGCCGCTATACACCATTGAGGCCCTGATGGGGCAATCACACACCATGTCAACCCGGTGCAACCTGTATGTTTCCGAGGTCAGTGTTACACACAATGATGGCCTCATCACAATCCCCAATCCCCTGCCACATGACAGTCACCAAGTCTGACCATGGCTCCAGGTGAAGCCTGCCCCATGTCATGTTCCCCATGTAGGATCCACATGTATGTAAATGGAACACACATGAACCGGAGAAGTGCACACAGACTACAAACAATTCACACACCCAAAACGCCGTGAGGCAACCCTTACCCTAAGGAGATTTCAAAACTTGCCCGTGCATGTGACGCAGAATCAGCACATGTTGCTGTGTTCATGAGGAGTAGCAGGAGCACAACAATGCCACCAGCAGACAGCATGCCCATGGACCTGTGGAAGAGAGACACACAAGGAGTCAGCCCAAAGGAGCACATCCGCAAGCATGTACTCAACACGTATCATGTTGTCAACATGACAGGTGACAATGATGACCCTCAGACAACATCCTTCCATTGCGCCATCACTCGAGTGACACTTCAATACACACCACTGACTGACTTGGCAGACATGCAGATGGACACACACATTGCAACACATGCCACACACGGCCCAATGCGTGCACACTCAGACACTGGAACTCACCACTAAGCAAAGAAGTTGCGTATGAGCCGACTCCGCATGTCCTCCACAGCCTCCTCCTCCTCCACATCACTTGCCCCGTCACCAAGGCCTTCATCCTCCACGGGTGGATGGTCCTGGTCATCTTGATCCAGTATGAGTAGAACAGCTTCCTCCACTGCCATGTTGTGCAGCATGCAGCAGACGATGATGATCTTGCACACCTTCACCGGGGCATATGGGAGTGCTCCGCCGGTCTTGTGGAGGCACCGGAATCGGCTCTTCAGAAGTCCAAACGTCCTCTCAATGACTCTCCTGGTCCGCCCATGTGCGTTGTTGTAGCGGTGCTCGGCAGCCGTGCTGGGGTTGCGGACAGGCGTCATCAGCCATGGCATGTTGGGATAGCCAGCGTCCCCTACAAGGAAACATCATGGACAGAAGTGTGTCAGCACAGGCAGTGAGATTGGAAGATGACGCCAAACACTGAACTGCCAGAGTCTACCCACCAACAATACATGCTCGCTCGTTCCGCAGCTGCAGCATCATTTCAGGCAGCCTGCTACGCCTCATGATGAAGGCATCGTGTGCTGATCCTGGAAAGCGAACACAGACATGTGAAATCACCATGTTGGACAGACACACCACAAGGGCATTAATGGAGTGATAATGTTTGCGATTCCTATACACCACCTCCTGTGCCTGTGGTGGTACCAACGCAACATGTGTCCCATCTATGGACCCAATGACATGGGGCATCCCTCCCAGGGCATAGAACTCACGCTTGACATCTGTCAACTGCTCACGAATTGGGAATTTAATGTACTCATCCAGGTGAACCAACATGGCCTCTAAGAAATCATGCAGAACACGGCTGAACATCGTCTGGGACATGCCCCCGACATCAGCAATGGTATGTTGGAACGTACCCGTGGCAAGGAAATGTAGGGCTGCCATCACCTTCAACTTGGGTGTCAGTGCACTGGGATACCTGTGGCGCGGGAGGAGTTGTGCTTCCAGCCGGCCAGTCAACTCATCAATCAACCGTTGGCTGAATCTGTAGCGGCGTATACAGTCCCGTTCATGCAGGGCAGCCATGTCTGGCATACGTCGAGGGAGAGGCGGAGCCCTGCAGTGACATGGAAGGAACACCGAAGAGTGAGCACTGTACAACGACATTGTCAATGCACTGAGCACATGTTACACAGCCAATACACATATGCCACATTCTGAGTCAGGTCTGTGCCACATTTCCTGGACACGTACGCCAGTCAGGAGACACTCCTACCAAGGGACAGCCACTAACGGAGGGGGGCAAGATCACGATGACATGGCATGAGACTAGCTGTGGGCCAGTGTAAGTGAACATGCACACGCATCACAGGATTCACAGACATCCACACATGTGCAGAAGTAGTATGCGTATGGTACAGACAGGTTGTTGGATGCGATATGCACTGGTCACATGTCATAGGAATAGGACAGGCCACACACATTGCCTTGGAGGAGTACATGTCGAGACAGAACATACATAGAGAGCATGTGGATATGTACTTGTGTTGATACTCCGTGTAGTTGCATACATACACACCTCATGGCAAATCACATATGTGGGCTGGTGTGCGGAACAGTGTGCCATGGCCATCTGCACACAGACACATGTTGGCAGCAGCAACTGCTGATGCATTGGACCACACACCTACAGCAAAATCATGGAAACACATGCCACACACATGACATGGTTGCAGCGTGCAACGCAGCCATACACATGTCATGTGTAATATTCCGTGTACCTGGCATCAGGGGACAGGTGCGGGTGTCCGTGACTGGGACATGCAAGTGACTCATGGCTCCACTAGTGTGTACGACATGCACACATGTCAAAGGAGTGCAGGGGATGTGTGGTACAATGCGCACCATCACACACGACATGTGTACACAGCTCATCGTACATGTGCTTTGCCCACACCTCAGGGGTAAAGTGCCACATCACATCCTGACACACCTGTGTCACACACATGTGGTATTGCACAGACAATGCATTGGTGTCCACCCTTGGCAATATCTGACCGCTCCATTCCTGTCTGTGTGCCGCCTGTCACCACTGACAGTTGTGAAACGCACCGTACATACGCTCGGAGTGCGTGTATAGGGTCCCTGGGCCAATATTGCCGCTGGCGTATGCGTACGCCACAGTAGTACGGACCGTTCACGCGCTTGTACGGTCCGTACTACTGTGGCGTACGCATACGCCAGCGCCCATATTGTGATCCGGACCGTACAAGCGCTTGTACGGTTCGGATCACAATATGGGCGCTGGCGTATGCGTACGCCACAGTAGTACGGACCGTACACGCGCTTGTACGGTCCGGATCACAATATGGGCGCTGGCGTATGCGTACGCCACAGTAGTACGGACCGTACAAGCGCTTGTACGGTTCGGTTCACAATATGGGCGCTGGCGTATGCGTACGCCACAGTAGTACGGACCGTACACGCGCTTGTACGGTCCGGATCACAATATGGGCGCTGGCGTATGCGTACGCCACAGTAGTACGGACCGTACAAGCGCTTGTACGGTCCGGATCACAATATGGGCGCTGGCGTATGCGTACGCCACAGTAGTACGGACCGTACACGCGCTTGTACGGTCCGTACTACTGTGGCGTACGCATACGCCAGCGCCCATATTGTGATCCGGACCGTACAAGCGCTTGTACGTTCCGTACTACTGTGGCGTACGCATACGCCAGCGCCCATATTGTGATCCGGACCGTACAAGCGCGTGTACGGTCCGTATCACTGCTTGGGGGGTGCCCTAGGGCATGGAACGCACCGTACCTGTGTGTATATGTATGAAAACACATAGGGGACACATGAGGGACAAGTATAAGGGCCTAAATGCATGATGGTTGCCATGGAGACTGAGTTAGATTTTTGAATTTGAGCACCAGGTGCCCAGCAGAAGTCAGTTTGAAAGAATCTACATTGTTGCAATGTGGATGATGACTTGACATCATCATCAAAACTGAAACCATGCAAAGGCACACACTGGGGTAGGTTTAAAGGGATTGGATGAAACGTAGGATGCAAATGTGACTGACCAATCAATCTGTACTCCTGTACATGAACAGGCCAGCCAGGCATATATAAGGCAGCCAGGTCCCATGAGAGAGCACTTGCCTGCACATCCATTCATCCATGACCACTGCTGCTGATAGTGATTCCTCTGGCACCATGTCCAGGACTGTGGAGAGGTCACAGCCATTCACCCAGGAGGAGAACCTTGCCCTGATAGATGTGATCCTCCCACAGTTCCAGAGCCTGTATGGTCGACCAGGGGTTCAGGTGAGTGCAGACTCCACTAGCTTAGACTGTGCCCCTTTTGTGTGCCAGTGACTTCTGCCATTGTATCCATGTGTGACAGATATGCACTGTAGTTTGGAGTGGGTCCCAGGGTGTGGAAGGCCTCATGTCACCCATGCAGAGCATGCTGTGTTTCCTGTGTGCACTCCTCACTTGCATAGTGCCTACTGTGACAATGAATGCACGGTGCATGCCACATTCTGCATGCATACTCCTCCCGAAGATGTTGTTTCCACAGTCCTGATGTGATCCTGTGTTCCCCCCAGTGTGACAGGTGTCAGTACCCATGGATGTGTGTTTGTGCAGTGTACCTGTGCTGTGAGTGTCCAAAGGCGGTGTTCGTCCCCTGCACATTGGTGTGTGTGTAAGTCCCCTGTCATGTGGGTGAGTGCATATGGGGAGTGTTGCACACAAGCAGCATGAGGGATGGATGTAGCCTGGCCATCAAATGTGAGCAGGGAGCAGTGCTGTGTGCATGCCGTGCTGAGCCAGCCCCACACCTGTGATACCCCCGTCTACTGGCACATGGGCAGAGTGAGGTGTGTACCCCCAGTTGGCAATGCCATGTGATTGTCCTGTACCTGTGTGTGTCTGTGTACTCTGCTGAGGTAGCATCAGTGTGCTGGGGCAGGTGACTGCTGTGAGGTGCTGTACATAATCCTGTTGTAGCCTGTGAGGCACAGTGTGATCCCTGGTCAGTGAGTGTGTGGTACCCCTCATGCCACCCGTGTACTTTCAATGGCACGTAGTGCATTTGGCCTTCCACAGTGGATAATGTCCCTATGACAAAGGTGCAATTAGTTGCATGCATACCATGGCCTGTTCATAAAGAGGATTGTTCTATATGTGTGTCTCTGTGTCTCTGCTCATGTGGATTAATGTATTCTCACTTTTGCATCCTCACAGGTAGGCGCCATTGCCAAGGGGGAGATCTGGAGTGAAGCCGTCAGTGCCGTGAGGGGTACAGAGGGTCGGAGGCGGAGCCTGTCTCAGGTGAGGAAACGCTGGCAGGACATCCGGTGCTGGACGAGGAGGATTGCACGGGTCCTGCTGGGGGACTCACCTGTGAGCCGTAAGAACCGTGGGCGCCGTCGTCTGACCCACATCCAGAAGCGTGTGCTGGCGGTGGTCTTCCCCGATATGGACAGGCGCCTACAGGAGAAGCAGCAGCAGGAAGGGGGTAGGTACATGTGTGTCAGTTGTGTGTCCCCAGCCAATGTAAGTGTGCAGTTGCATGGATACACTGCCAGGGTTTGATTGTGCAGTGCGTCAACTTCTCAACAATTTAGCCCGGTGCTGTTCTCACTCCCTCCCTTCCCCTCCTTGCCATGTGTTCCCTGGTCTGTCTGTAGCCACTCTTGCACAAGGTTATTTAGGCAGGCAGTTCATGCAGGTGCCCTATGCCATCAGCATCATGTGTGGGGGTGATGTGCCACAGGTATGGGGACCTTGCGTGTGCCATGGCCAATTTCAGTCATTGTGGTGTCCATGTCACTTGGCACTGATTGTGAATCACGACATAGGGGTGTGTCTCCAAACTGTACAGCCTTCCAGCATGCATGTCCAATTGTGTGCCCTCTGACATGATGTGCCTGAGTGGGAGGCCTGCTAAGTGCAGGGACGGTTGCTTAATTTGCAGTCATGTCCATCCTGGACCATGGAGGAGTCTGGGCACTACTGTGCCCTGGGGCACCTCTTCCTAGGTATCATGTGCGTCATCCAACAATATGGCCATTCACTGTGTCTTCGCCATGGGTTGGGTAGGGTGGCATTGTACCCTGGGCTCAACTGTTAGGACCTACAGGTTGCTACATGTGTCCACTGTACAGGGGGACCCATTTTGCTTGTGCATACTCACAGTGGGCATTACCTGTGTGTGTTGTTGAGACAATCTGATGATGTTTGCCTGTCAATGATGTGTGGACATGCCCACCAGGGGCTGTGTGTACAGTCATTAATTAGTGGAGGCCATGTGTTTTCATCCCAGAGTAAGAGGTGTACATACTTTCTCCGTCTCAATGAGATTGTCTCAGGTGTGGGTGGTTTGTGCGTACAAGGCCTACATGTCAGGAGCTTCATCCTCCTTGCTGGGTTTAGCCTGTGTGTGATGTTTGACTGGACATACGCTCAAGGTGCAGTGACCCAGTCATGTTTGGCCTGGTTTCATGTATTGCCTTTGCAGCATGCGGCAAGAGTAAATGTATATCATTCATGCTCATCCCTTTTTGAAGACGCAGTGTGGTGCAGGTGCTGTGCACATTTGTCCCCAGAGGCTGGCTCCTCTGTAAAATTTCAGGTGCAGTGATTTGCTGTTGTGTCATGCTCTCCATTGTGTCTCAGTGGCATGGTGGGTCGAAAAACTGTGTGTTCCATGGCCTACATGTGTACATTGTTTAGTAGGTGTTACTCCTGTTGCTTTTCAGGCTATGCAATGTGACCTATGTATATTTGACTCATGTGACATATGTGTACAGGTGTCTGATTATCTCCTGTCTCTTCACCTTGCCCACAGCATCGCCGGGGGACACGGAAGGAGACACTAGCACGGACCGGGAGGAGGGATTGAGCACCAGTGCCAGCAGTGCTGTCCTGTCTGGCACATGGAGTGGCACGGAGGCCGAAGGGAGTGAGGCAGAGGACCTGTCGACTGCCAACACAGACTATGACGCAGACGGGTCCGAGGCTGAGCTCCCAGAGGTGGCGGAGTCTGCCCCCCCAGCTGATGGCAGCCCTCCACATCCCCCCGCCACCTCAGGTTCCATCACCGGCCTCCCACATGCTCGTGGCCCTTCCCTCCGTGCTCGGTCCCCACATGTCTCCTTCCTGCCAGGCACCGCACCCCCTGCCCCTGTCACCACTGCTGCGGTGAGTGCGGAGTCTGTGGACATCCTGAGGCAGTTGCAGGTTGGTCAGACTGCGATGCTAAATGTCCTCCATGCCCACACCCAGGTGCTGACCCAGATGGAGGCATACATGGAGGGCATGTCGGCTGCGCAGTCTGACCAACGGCAGTTGCTGAGGTCCATAGACTCCACACTGACTGCAGCACTGGATCTCCTGCAGTGCTGCGTACCCCCCCTACCCCTGCCCCATCCACAATTCCCACTCCCGTGCCTGTCACACGCACATCCAGACGTCAGCGTGCACGCACCCCAACAGACACAGGCACCACACCACCAGGGAAGTCGAAGCGCACACCTCCTGTCACGCACACACAGGGTGAGGAAGGCACACCCACTGGGTCGGGGGGGAAACGTAGAACACGCAGCCACAGTGGGAGTCCGCATTCCACACAACCCACTCCCTCCAAATCCACTCCCCTTAGCTCTCCTGGCCAACAGTCGGTGACAGCATCATCCACTGCGAGTGTGCCCCCCAGCCCCAGGATGACACCACCCCGCAAGCGGTGGAGGCGGGACCCGGCCAGGGGAGTTGAGTCCCCCACCCTGTCCACACCCTCCCCCAGTGGCGCTGCGACCCATCCCTTTGCCCCCCCCCTCCTTGGGGCCTGTGGTTGGATTGGGTGCGGGGGAGTCGCTGGGGGAACTTGCCGACGTGTGCAGCGCCATTCTGTCCTCCACCTTTGGCGCTGGCACCCCCCCTGTGGCAGAATCATCCCTCCCTGCACCCACAACACCTACCCTTTCCCCTCCTGTCCCTGCGGTGCCTGTTTCCACCCTCCCCCCTGATGCCCCCTCTTCTGTGGATGAAATGGACTTGTGAACTGTGCAGGCAAGCTAGGGGACACACGTCCCGATGTGTACCCCCCCCCGGACTTTGCTGCTGGGCTGGCCCATGGCCCTTGTACATAGTGGACATTTTCTCAGAGATATTTTCCTGCTGAATAAAGCATTTTCTTTTGGTTTTGCACACTGATGCTTTCATGGACTTGCTGTTGGTGCTGGTGCTCCCTGAGTTGGGGTGGTGATAATGTGTTAGGGGTCTGTGAAATGTTGGAGTGTGCTGCTCATGGGGTGTACCCTGCCATCTGCGTGCCATCACAAAGGTCTCTGCCAATGGTATTTGGTCATGTTTGCTCTCACTGTATGGTGACATTGTCCCAAGGTGTGTTCCATCCTCTGTGGAGCAGGCCATTTTCCCTGCAGGGTGTCTCCCAAATGCTGTGCTGTGCTGTGTCTACATTTCCTGGATGTGTGAGGGTTGCCGTTCAATATAGCCATGCTGGCTCAGCGATGGCTCCGCCTGCATCTGGGGTATCACCCTTGTTGGTCACTGAACTTGTTGATGGGGTATCTTGTACTATGTCTGGGCACTGCTGGGAGGACTCTGCACCCACCCCTCCTGTGTCTGGGCAGTGCTGTGAGGACTCTGCACCCACCCCTCCTGTGTCTGGGCAGTGCTAGGAGGACTCTGCACCCACCCCTCCTGTGTCTGGGCAGTGCTGGGAGGACTCTGCACCCACCCCTCCTGTGTCTGGGCACTGCTGGGAGGACTCTGCACCCACCCCTCCTGTGTCTGGGCACTGCTGTGAGGACTCTGCACCCACCCCTCCTGTGTCTGGGCAGTGCTGGGAGGACTCTGCACCCACCCCTCCTGTGTCTGGGCAGTGCTGGGAGGACTCTGCACCCACCCCTCCTGTGTCTGGGCAGTGCTGGGAGGACTCTGCACCCACCCCTCCTGTGTCTGGGCAGTGCTGGGAGGACTCTGCACCCACCCCTCCTGTGTCTGGGCACTGCTGTGAGGACTCTGCACCCACCCCTCCTGTGTCTGGGCACTGCTGGGAGGACTCTGCACCCACCCCTCCTGTGTCTGGGCAGTGCTGGGAGGACTCTGCACCCACCCCTCCTGTGTCTGGGCAGTGCTGGGAGGACTCTGCACCCACCCCTCCTGTGTCTGGGCAGTGCTGGGAGGACTCTGCACCCACCCCTCCTGTGTCTGGGCACTGCTGGGAGGACTCTGCACCCACCCCTCCTGTGTCTGGGCACTGCTGGGAGGACTCTGCACCCACCCCTCCTGTGTCTGGGCACTGCTGTGAGGACTCTGCACCCACCCCTCCTGTGTCTGGGCAGTGCTGGGAGGACTCTGCACCCACCCCTCCTGTGTCTGGGCACTGCTGGGAGGACTCTGCACCCACCCCTCCTGTGTCTGGGCACTGCTGGGAGGACTCTGCACCCACCCCTCCTGTGTCTGGGCACTGCTGTGAGGACTCTGCACCCACCCCTCCTGTGTCTGGGCACTGCTGAGAGGACTCTGCACCCACCCCTCCTGTGTCTGGGCACTGCTGGGAGGACTCTGCACCCACCCCTCCTGTGTCTGGGCAGTGCTGGGAGGACTCTGCACCCACCCCTCCTGTGTCTGGGCACTGCTGGGAGGACTCTGCACCCACCCCTCCTGTGTCTGGGCACTGCTGGGGGTGTTTGGCACACACCATTCTTATTGCAGGTTCGGTGCGTACATACACGGGTGGGGGTTCGGGGCGTACATACACGGGTGGGGGTTCGGGGCGTACATACCAGGGTGGGGTGGGGGTTCGGTGCGTACATACACGGCTGGGGGGTCGGTGCGTACATACAGGGGTGGGGGTTCGGGGCGTACATACCAGGGTGGGGTGGGGGTTCGGTGCGTACATACACGGCTGGGGGTTCGGTGCGTACATACACGGGTGGGGGTTCGGGGCGTACATACCAGGGTGGGGTGGGGGTTCGGGGCGTACATACACGGCTGGGGGTTCGGGGCGTACATACACGGGTGGGGGTTCGGGGCGTACATACCAGGGTGGGGTGGGGGTTCGGTGCGTACATACACGGCTGGGGGTTCGGTGCGTACATACACGGGTGGGGGTTCGGGGCGTACATACCAGGGTGGGGTGGGGGTTCGGTGCGTACATACACGGCTGGGGGTTCGGGGCGTACATACACGGCTGGGGGTTCGGGGCGTACATACACGGCTGGGGGTTCGGTGCGTACATACCAGGGTGGGGTTTCGGGGCGTACATACACGGGTGGGGGTTCGGGGCGTACATACCAGGGTGGGGTGGGGGTTCAGTGCGTACATACACGGCTGGGGGTTCGGTGCGTACATACACGGCTGGGGGTGCGGTGCGTACATACACAGGTGGGGGTTCGGGGCGTACATACACGGGTGGGGTTTCGGGGCGTACATACACGGGTGGGGGTTCGGGGCATACATACACGGGTGGGGGTTCGGGGCGTACATACACGGGTGGGGGTTCGGGGCGTACATACCAGGGTGGGGTGGGGGTTCGGTGCGTACATACACGGCTGGGGGGTCGGTGCGTACATACACGGGTGGGGGTTCGGGGCGTACATACCAGGGTGGGGTGGGGGTTCGGTGCGTACATACACGGCTGGGGGTTCGGTGCGTACATACACGGGTGGTGCTTGGGTGCGTACATACACGGGTGGTGCTTGGGTGTGTACATACACGGGTGGGTGTACGGGCCGTACTTCCACGGGTGGGGGTACGGTCCGTACATACCCCTACCCACGCTCTGCGTGCCTGGGTACGGCCCGTACCCATGCCTTTGGTGGGTGGGTACGGTGCGTCCCCCCATTGTTGCGGTGCCGTGGGGTCCGCACCGTACACAGGCCTTGGGGGCGTGGCTACGGGTCGTACCACGCGTACCCCTACATGACCCCAGCAATGCTGGTACGAGCCGTACCAAGGCATTTCTGACGTGGGTACGGGCCGTACCGCCATTGTTGGAGTGACGTAGGGGGACGCGTGGTACGTTCCGTACCCACGCTCTTGCGGCCTGGGTAGGGTACGTACGGGTTCACGTGACCATCCACTTCCGTTGTGGCGGACGCTTGCGTTGCTGGCCTCGCCCACACCCCCTGGAAGTGACCAGGCCCTGATGGTCAGGTATGTCCAGGCCATGTGTGATTTGGTACCATGTGTTGGTGTTGTGTGTCCTGCCCCTGCCCCCCCCTTTGCCCCTGGTTGTTGTGCTGACCTTCTGCGGCGTCTGCGTCGGTTCCTGTACGCCAGGTGGACTGCTAGGAGGGCAGGGATGGCACGTAGGTTCGGGTCCATGTCTGTTCGTCGCGTCCAGCTGCTCTTTGCGTGTGTCGTCCTGATTTCCCGGCAGTTTTTGGCAGCCGGTAAATATTTTCCGTGCGGGATGACGTCGGTTCGAATCGTACTTCCTGGTTCGTGAAACGTAGGCTGGATGCGTACCGACGTCACGTCGGCGCCTTTCAGGATCGGAATTGTGTTTTGTTTCTGTTCGGTCGGTGTTTTGTTCGATTCGTACGGAAATGGTGTTTCCGTATGAATCGTACTTGCATTTTCGGATGGATTTCGCACCGGGTACGAGTCGGACGGAGAAAAGGCTCCGTCCGACGGTTCGTACCCGGTTTTTACCGGATCGGAATTGGCACCATGGTATTTTACCAATGATCATTGCGGTTAATCACTAGTTGTCTGATTTAAAATGTAATTTTAAATGCAATCATGCACATTCAACTATTATAGTTGACAGTCCCAAGCAAAGGCACCTTTACTTACCTTTAAACTATGACCAATATATATAATCGGAGCGTTTTTTAAATGAAATAACTTTATTGAATTTAATGAGGCACAGACGAATGCATAATGTATATTGTTTATTCAACTTCATAAGTGCAATTTAGTGGCGTACATGTGAATCAATTTATTTCATGTGGCAAAGCTGGTATTTGAGAAATGAATTTGAATTTATTACCCAGACGCAATCACACAATTGATCGGGTGGATGTATCAACAAAGCTCCGTCTGTTATTGTAGTATGTTTTCTATGTTTTTTAGGTTTGAAAACACTGGTATCTATTTCTAAGGGAATTTGCCTGATAGCACTCACTCGAAAAAGGCTTAACGCCGAAACGCGTCATCTTGCTTTCTGTGCACAATAAATATTGTGCATTCTCCTGGTGTGCCGTTCTCCTGCTTTATTACCTTCGGTGGAAGGGTGTTTGAAGCTTGTATGTATATGTATGTATGTGTATATATATATATATATTGCAACAATCACTCCATCAGGAAATGACACGAACTCCTCTTAGGTGGCAAAACGAAATTTATTTTCGGTTCTCACTGCTCTTGGTCATGACGCGTTTCGGCCGTACCGTCGGCCTTGTTCACATAACAACGCCATAGCGGGAAAACTCCAATTTAAATGTTTTTTTCTCTTTCAAACCCAGTGTCACATGATTAATAAACATAGAAAATAGACTGCGACATTTTTGCACATACTTGATTTTGGAAAGCAGACTAGGTGGTATCTCTCCACACTAATTGCATATTACTACATAAAGTGGAAGGAATAACATATATATACACCTTTAAATACACATTTACGTATAAATAAATAAATAAATACATAAATACATTTTAGTATAAATACAATGTAGTTCACTATATGTTAAAATATATATATATGCGAAAACGTCGATCAGAAGAAAAACCAGAGGACACAGCGGGGTACTCAGTGGCAGACCTTTATTCACCGTGGCTTGCTGGCATAATGCATTTCGGCTACATGCCTTCCTCAGATGCCTTTTTCCACAGGGAATCACTTAGTCCCACCTTTATAATTCGTGCTGCGTTCCTATTGGCTGGAACGACGCATGCTCCGCTTCGCACCTGTTGTCCGATTTTGAGGACTTCGAATCCCAGCATGCACTTGTCAGGTAAGTGTCCTGGGCGGAGCTGCGTTGAAGAGATGCCAATTAAGGGAGGGAAGGGGCAAATACGTGCCAAGTTGATCCCCCAATTCATGTGCTGAAGGCTGCCTCGGGTCCCCAACGCCACCACCACCAGAGCGAGAATCAAACCGGGTCGTGACATGCAGGTGCAATGATCCTGCGTCTCCATCAATGACGGACTGCGGCTTGCAGCGGCCCCTGGCTCGGTCAAGTTCTGGGGCGGGCCCTTGAATATCCAATACCTTGGAGCATCTGCGAGTTTTGCCAATATTATCATGGGCCACTTGTATGGCGGGTCCTCTGTGAACGCGCTACTGGCCAGCACGTGAAGAAATGCGAAAACGTCGATCAGAAGAAAGACCAGAGGACACAGCGGGGTACTCAGTGGCAGACCTTTATTCACCGTGGCTTGCTGGCATAATGCATTTCGGCTACATGCCTTCCTCAGATGCCTTTTTCAACAGGGAATCACTTAGTCCCACCTTTATAATTCGTGCTGCGTTCCTATTGGCTGGAACGACGCATGCTCCGCTTCGCACCTGTTGTCCGATTTTGAGGACTTCGAATCCCAGCATGCACTTGTCAGGTAAGTGTCCTGGGCGGAGCTGCGTTGAAGATATGCCAATTAAGGGAGGGAAGGGGCAAATACGTGCCAAGTTGATCCCCCAATTCATGTGCTGAAGGCTGCCTCGGGTCCCCAACGCCACCACCACCAGAGCGAGAATCAAACCGGGTCGTGACATGCAGGTGCAATGATCCTGCGTCTCCATCAATGACGGACTGCGGCTTGCAGCGGCCCCTGGCTCGGTCAAGTTCTGGGGCGGGCCCTTGAATATCCAATACCTTGGAGCATCTGCGAGTTTTGCCAATATTATCATGGGCCACTTGTATGGTGGGTCCTCTGTGAACGCGCTACTGGCCAGCACGTGAAGAAATGCGAAATATATATATATATACGAAAAGCAAATGATAATTATTATCACCCGCAAATTCCCTTACCGAAAAAATAAATCATATACATTTTAATTATTTACAGAACATTCAAATATTGAAATGTTAAATGTAAAGCATATTTGTGAACATTTTATAATACAGATTATTACATTTTACATATTAACTAAAGACATGTAAGAAAATAATTATGCTGGAACTAAATAATTTATTTAAATTTTTTTAAAAATAAATTCCCAAACCACTGCACCATAAAACCAAGAACACCAAAAATAATAGAAATGTATGAAATAGAGCAAGATTCAATAGCATTAAATATTATAATATAAATACACCAACTAATTCCCACAATTTATGAAAAAAATCGAGTATATTCATAAATTAATTAATATAATTAAATATTTATTCAATTAACCCGTTGCATAATAATGACATAAATACTGTGAAACACCTTCCAACCCATGCACTTACAAAACCCGCAACCTAAAAGCAAAGCAAGCTATTAATTAAAGTACATCAGCTCATGCCAGCAAAAACATTGTAATTAGAAATTCTAATGAAAATCAATTTACCAATTAATTGTAAAATTTGATAGTTAATAATGATAAATTAATCAACCAAAATAAATAACTAGACAATAACAATATATTTCCCTAAAACACATATATTTTCAAAACACCACACCCCACCCACTCACCTAGAAATCCAACAGTACTAACAAAACATAATAAATAACAACATATAATAATAATATAAAAACATACCAAATACCATAATTAAAAAAACATCATAATATGATAGGCAAGTTAAAATATATATACTAACAAAAGAAAAAATATATTTACATCTAAAATAAAGTAAACAATATTTACATCACATGACACATGGAAATATTCTTAGCCGTGATATAACGTACAACGATATTGTTGATATCACAATATTATTTCCACAATATTATTGACCAATAATATTGTTTCATTAATTTTATGGTGTATCACCTCTTTCCCAGTGGGTAAAGACAGTGATGTTTGGACTCTATTCTGTGCCTTGTTGGTTTAGCTCGAGCATTAGTAAAGCACAGCTCAATACAGGCATGATAACATGTTCTTTGGAACCTTAGGGCTAACCAGCTGCTCCCATCAAGTCCATCAAGTCCACTGTAATGCAAACCGGTCTTGCTCATGAAGGGCATTCTGTTCCACACCATGTGTGCTATGTGTGCATGCAGGGAAGATGACGTGGCTTTGACGATAGAGTACTGGGACAGGTGTATGTCAGGAAGAGCAAATGTCAGAAACAGCTTAAGAGCTGTTCATCGGAAGCCAGAAGCAAATTCCTGAGAAGGAGAATGAGTGCCTGAGAAGACTAAGGAGTTGAGGGAGAAAGGTTGAAACTCTTTACACTGGTGAAACTGAGGCTTGGTGAGGTTAGTAAACATAACTTGTTGCCCTTATGATGTGCGGGTAAATGATGCATACAGGGGTTATTCGTCATGATGCTTGGACCGATGCTCATTTGTATACACATTAGAAAACATGCTCTTCCGAACTTCCTGGGTGTGTGGGTCGTTCATAGGAGAAGAGGTCAGCGGGACTCGGAGAGTGTGGGCACCGCTTAGTGCAAGACCAGGTGGGGCGTGCTAGAAAAAAAGTTACATGGGGTCGCCATCACCAGCTTTCGCCTATCCTCCAGCAAGAACCAGGAAGCACACAGCTTCCCAGAATCCCCTGACCAATCGCAACACTGCGTTACAGCAGTGTTGTGATTGGTCTGAGTGAAGTGGTTCGGCGCTCAGAGAGGGACTTGGAGGCTGTGCATGTTCTCCACCCAGGCTGCACAATACAGTCTGTGGAGAACATGCAAAGTGCGCATGACGGTTTGGCCGGCCCGAGACGGGCAGCCAAACCGTCATGCACACTTAAGGTGCAACCACCACTCCTCCTCCCTCGACATTAGGGGAGCCCGGCCCCGCCCAGTCCTAACAACCTGGCCGTCTGAAGTGCAACTGCAATTATAAAAACGTTCCGTTATTATCATTTTATTTTTCGTTTGTGCTGCTTTTTAAAGCAGTGTGGTGATGCTCCTCAGCCTTAGCGGAGGAGCCGACCCTACATTGTAGTTGTGCATGAGAGCCTTTCCTCCAATAAACAGTCTAAACTAAGATTCGGCAATGCTTTTTTAATGTATCACTCTAAACATATGCAGTGTAAAACATTGCAGGCCTTTGATGGTGACAGTCACTGGCATCTTGAATGTAAAGTAAAAAAAAACATATGTTCTGTATTGCTTGTTTCTTACCATATGTAGGATTTTGAAATTAGACATTAGGTTTCAGCTGTAGGTTTTGACCATCTGGAGTATTTAGTATTAACTCATTATAAATGAGTTGGAATTTTATATTAAATATTCCATTTTACAATCTTGCATCCGGAGAGTGTTATTGCCCTTTGCTCTGAGGATTAACACAGTTTGCCTTGCCACCCTCTCTTGAGGACGTAAACTTATGTTGAATTTTTGCATTGCAATAATGGGCCAATAATAATTATAATTAGCAGTTGTTTATGCAGTGCAGCATGTGGGTAAAAAGGCTATTAGTGCTCAACGTCTTGTGCTTACTTTGTAAAAACAGAAGCTCAAGGACTTATTCTTACTACTACTACCACTACTACTACTAATGATAATAATAATAATGAATATAATACTAATACTACTACTACTAATAATAATAACATCCTCCTATGCTGTCATAGTGTTAAGTGAAGTACCTCTACCCTTTTGCCAAGGTCCATGCTGGTGGCATGTTAGAGTTTTTGGGGTGCAGTAGCTGATCTCTATTTGTCTTCCTGTTTACATTAAGGGCCTGATTATGAGTTTGGAGGCACTTCTGTGAGTCTGCTGCTGCTGTGACCACAAGAGTATTGCCAAACTTGTGGTGCGCCCACCCACAGAATTACCCCTTCAATCCATGGTGGGCGGCCGGTGCTGCAGCAGTCTCACTGCGGCGGCTGTTTGAGGCTCATAGAAGAGCCTTAACAGCAGACCGCTGCTGTGACAGCGCCTGCAGCATGTTTTTGAACGGTGTGGCATGCACCACGTTGTGCATTCCATACCATGCAGGAACAGGGGTGAAATTTTAGGGGGGGCACAATATGTGCCCCCCCTATATGCCCCCCATTCCCAGAAGCGGCAGGGGCCCTGTTAGGGTCCTCTCGGTTGCCTCTTCATCACCCTTATCATGCACGGACTCTGCTGTGTTACTCCTGGGATGTGGTGCTATGTGTTGCCAGTTTCCTCTAGATTTGGTCGGAATGTGGAAAATCTCTGTTGGTTCCCTTACCTTGTTGAAAACCTCCAGCAAGACCAAGAAGTCCAGGGATGCAGACGCTGTGGGGCATATTTACAAGGAGCTAGAATCACCGCAGCATTATTTGTTTTGATAAAGCGGTGATGCAATCGGTACTACACACTGCAACATATTTAGAAACTGACGCATTGGGCTCAATACGTCAGTTTGTAGAGGCCTGCGTCACATTATATCTGTACCAGGTATAATTTCTGCAGGGTAGGTGTTCCCACGTTAAAAGCCATGTAGAACTGAAGCAATGAAATTTACAACTTTTCACTGCGTCACTCTACGACTTGATTGCATCAAAATCCCTACGCCTTCTCAAACCAGCCATAAGGATTGATGCAGGGCTTTTAACATGGGACAGTCTTACCACCAACAAATGCAATGCATCACTTTAGCGCCAAAAGATGTGTTGGAATTTCTGACGCATCTGTGAATCCTTGTGCCATGGAGCACTGTATTGTACATACAGTGCATCCATGGCGTTGTTAGGGCATTTGAGGCAGGCACAACAAAATCTGGTGAATCGATGCAGATGCATCAGTTCCTGTAAATATGCCCCAGAGTACCTAGAATTCCTCTCCTCCTCACAGGAAATTGGAAGAGAACTGCCCAAAAAACACCTATGTTCAAGTACATGTGAGCCGAATATTGACTCTGCCTAGTCAGTGCATTGACTCCATGTGCCTGTCCTTACCCGTTGCTTTTATTTCACCTCTATGGGACTTTCAGTTGCCTTTCTCTGCGCCTACTAGCCTCCAGCTGGAATGGTGTGAACACTGGCTCTTCATCAGTCCAAGGTACCTAGGTGTCGTACAAGCATGCCTGGGCCACACATGTGGGTCCCCTGACCTTTCCTTGCACTGTAGAGGTGCAGCACTCAGATGTACTTTGTGTTAACCAGACCAATCAAGGTCGCAGAGGTACCCGCTGACAAACCCTTTACCCTAGACAGGGAGCCCAGATTCTAAGTTGTTCTGGCTCCCAGGTCAGGAAATATACATATTTCATGGTACTGACCACGCCTACACAAAGAGTTGAGCAGATTGCCCTGTCTCATAACTCTTCCCTGTGAGTACTGAGATATTGGATTTCACTGTGTTAAAATCTTGTTATCCTATCATACAGGAAGAATAATTTATTTAGGGTTGTAGTAGATTTTTTGGTGTGTTCTATCGGGTAGCGACATCAAACAGCCCTTCTAGAACTGCTGTGCTCTGGTTTGCGATCAATTTGTCTGTTAATTCTTAGTGTGAGTTCTTAGTGCTGAAACTGTATTTCTTTTGTGTTATTTCAGTGCCAAGTTTGGTAGTGTGATTTTCTTTTTCTGGTTACTACTGTTGCTGTCCACCTATTTATATATTGTGAGGCATTATTACAGTCATGTTGGTTTACTTAAAATTATGACGGAAGATTCTATTTGATTGTAACTGTCGAAGCTGTATTGTAATGTATCTAGGCTCAACCTTCACACCGCCTCCTTTGAGCTAGACCGTGGCTTCTCAACTAAGTTTCCAAGAGAGGCAAGGAGGATTGTAAGATCTGCTGTCCAATGCCAACCAAATACCAGGTATTCTTGTTCATGGGGAACGCGTGCAGTCTTACCTTTGATATTGCTAGGTTGCCCATGTCACTACAAGGAGTGGAGAAAGACCCAGACAACACAACCAAAGCCACACACACATACACATACAGGAACAAACACACAGAAGTCGATAAGTACGCATGCACAGACTTACGCACCGAGGCACACCAACAAAGAGGGACATGTATTCACTAACAGAGAACACACACTGAAGAACACACACAAACACACAAACCAAGAGGAGCAGACATGTGAACATGGATACTTGCTCATAGAGTACACATACTCACACAAACATACAGACACACAGCTGCAAAACGTGCATTCTAACCCTGGGCGTAGTTCGCGAAGTAGCGCTACGCCTAGCTACGCAAAGTGCACTTCGCACTACACGAGCTACGCGTAGCACTTCGCGAACTGCGTAGTACCCTGTAGTTTTCAATGATTGCACAGTGCGGACAAGCTCCGGCACTGTGCAATCATTGAAAACGGCATCTTGCACAGTGCGAGCTGTAGTTTTCTGCCGCTTGAGTAGATTTTTACTCGAGCGGCAGCTTTCTCAATGCGGACTGGTAGTTTCTCATCGCGTGCGGTCGCGAGCGTACGCGACCACTCGCAATGAGAAACCTGACCTCCCCGCGTTGAGAATCTCGCCGGGAGGTTTATCTTCCACACTCGCGATTGGCAACTTGATGTTGCTGATCGCGAACAAGGAAAAAGTCTCGCCGGGATGTCATTTTGCTTGCTCGCGGTCGCCAACTTGACGTTGAGGACCGCGAGCAAGCAAAAAATCACTGCTGCACTACGCTACGCTATGCGTGTTTGCACTGTGCTACGTGCAATTCGCTTAGTGCGAAGTATCGCAAACTTCGCAAACTACGCGAGCATAGCGTAGTGCTTTGCCCAGGCTTAGTGCATACACAAACACATTTAAACAGACAAGCACACACTCACACACCCATATGCCTCCACAAACATGAACACAATAAGGAACATTTACTTGTATACACAGGGAAGCACCTGCCTAACCCGCACTCATTGTGAATGCTCCAAATACAGTATTTGGTCTTGGGGTGGAAGAAGGTCCCATACAGGGCTCGGCCAGCCACTGTTTGTGCTACTTCCAACCTACTCCGAGAAGTAAGGCAGACTGTCGCCAACCCTAAAGATACTCTGGGTGGTGACAAGGGCAAAAGCACATATCCGAGCTAAGCTCTCTCCGTCTGACTGCTAGACAGCACAAATGAAATCTGAGACGGGTGACAATGTAAACAAGCATTGCCAAAAACAATATATCTGTCATTAGTAAACTGGTACGATGGGCAGTTTTTTTTATTGCAGGCATATGTCACTAAAGAAAAATTAAAAAAGAAAAAAATGCCTAAACATGGTGCCCTGCCCATACACTTGCATTGAACATTTGAATTACTGTAACCTGAATACATAGATAGAACACACAAGATGACTAAAATGGACCAATAATAGAAATAAAAAAGCAATGGCAAAGTCATAGGGCCTTATTATGACTACAGCGGTCCATGGAACCACCGTAGCCATGGTGGCGGTGCAGGCATCGTCGGTCCGCCCACCCCATTACGTGCTGGGCGGATGCATCGCATGGGCACAACCGCATCCGTCAGGGATCAGAGATCCCTGGTGGTGTTACGGGGGTCTTGAGACCACAATATGCTTGCCAAGCATATTACCAGTTTACTTTCCACCATGGTTTTCATGGTGGTGAGCCCGGCATGAAAAGTATTGCGGAGAGGAAACAAAGGGGGCCCTACAGGGCACCCTGTTGCCTCTGCCCCAGGGGATGTATGCAGTGGGGCACATGGTCATCCCCTGTCTGAATGAACGCCAGTTCCTGCAGGGAATGGACTTCTGATATTCTGTATCACAAACTTTTTGTAGTGATAATATTTTTTTTTACAATATTTTTGTATCACGATATCTTAAACTCAATATTTTTTCTAACTACGTGTTACCATGCACACACCATTTCCCGCAGTGGCTGAGGGTTATTGGTGGCTCCCTCTGCCGCCTATGTGGCAAGGCGTCTGAAGACATGGAACATCTGCTGTGCTCCTGTGAGAAGCTGTTGGCGGAAAGGAAACGGTTATTGAAACACCACTTCAATCAGCGTGGAATACGCTCACGAAGACAGGCAGTTCTTGCCTGCTTTACACCTAGTGACCCGCAGCTGAATTGTAGCCTGGTGAAGTTTTTGAAGGAGGTAGAAATAAAAATGCAGAAAACTGACTTACCGGCATGTTTTTAGAGGTTCTTAAACTGCGCAGAATCCTATCTATAAAGCATCAATTATGGAAGGTGGAAGAAGAGTGTATACTGGAACTTGTCCCCTTGCCATAAATCATAGATGACATTTAGAATAATACGTTTATTATTTTAATTCTATCAACACATTACATTTTATGAATTTTTTTAAAGTAATTATAAATATAGTTTTATGTGAATGTAGTTTTACTTAAGTGATGAATAATGTATTGTGTACACATTAGTGTTTTATTTTTTTCTAAGGATGAACTGCAATGGTTTTAATTAACTATACTAATAAAAAATTACTTACTTGTCTAACTACTACTAAAACAAGGAGGGATATTCACTAAACGTTGACACAGCGCAGGGTAGTAAGCAGATTTGCTGCGCTGTGTTGCATGAATGGGATATCTACTAAGATATTAGGCACTACAGCTCTTTACCTGCACTGGTACACTTGGGGATCCCTACTGCCAACGCAAGCAACTGTGCACCATGGTGCAAGGGTGCCGACGATACAGGCAGGATTGTTTTGGTTTTCTGCAGGACACCTTCCTGCACAAAAACAATCATATGAGGCTATTTTCTCTTTCTATGCGTGATGCAGAATGCATGATGCATAGAAATAGGAAGTTGTGAGGAGAAATAACATAACGCCTCACTTAAACTTCAGTTTTTCTCCACTTAGCCTACACAGTCTAACGCTGTGCCAAACTGGGGTGAAACATGAATGTTAAATTTGAACACGTGGGTCCCAATCACATAGGTGTACATCTTAGGGGTAGTCAAGAATTGTCATATTTCTCTAGCTTAGCTCATAATCATATTCTAGGCATTTTGTCTCCCTAATGGGCCAAGTTAATGACTCTGCTCCCCAGCAGAGGAAATACAGGACTCATCACACACAGGGTGCAATTATTAGTGATTGACTCAGTTCCTGAAGAGGAAAGGGGTGTAGAGGAAAATCTGCATCTGGTAATTAGCTGTCACTCTACACCTGGACTGGGTCAGCCCAGGCTCACTGAACAAAGGAAGAAGCCACTTGGAGCCAAAACAAGAAGGGATCCCCTTTGAAGTTACGGAGGGAAGGTAGCTGGTGGTGATGCCAGCTAGGGGTTGATCTGAGGTCCTCAAAGGAGCTCTCCACTTAGAAAACGTGACATAGCCATATTGGATTGTCCCACAATGCTGTGCAGGAGGTTTGCATCAGGGTTGGAGAGAGGATGTGCCATCCTAGGATTGTCCAGGGGTGCCTGGAATCTAGAACTTTCCACCCACTCTTATAAATTACTGCACAAGGAAGGGTCAATGAAGAAGACCCTGGATGGTGGCAAAAGCAGATTGGGGGACAACTGGAAGGAGAAGCTGCCTGGCACCCTGCTAGGGACTTTGCCGACAGCTGACCCCCAGGTGTAAATGGGTCTCTTCAGGGCCAGGGGACCAGCTCACTCATGCTGTGGTGAAATCTGGACTCTGCTGCCACCGCAAGTGCCCTGCAATACAGCCAGGCAGTTCTGGGGCTTGGGAGCATCAGCAGGAGGGTGCTATGCTGACTGCTGGAAGGGGGACTACGCAGCAGAAAAGAAGAACCACAAGCTAGGATAGGAGAAAGCTAGCACAGAAAGGCACTTAAATCAGCTCCCTGCAAGGAGCATCCTTTTGATGCCAAGAAGCCTGATGACACTAGCTAGATCTTGCCACCAGGAGCAAAATGAGCCCATTATGAAGAGAATCGCCCCAACAGGGCATGAGTTATGTACTTTTGACTATTGTCCATGAGGCCCACTCCCAAGACTCCTCCTTGGCCTCAAGGGCCCCATCCCTGGGGCCTAAAGCAATCACGATGCCTCCGAGGACCTCCTTCTATCACGACCAAAGGCAAAACAGGCAGTCAAAAGAAAAAAACATTCCAGGGACCACATACCCATGGCAACCGTGCCTGCTGCCAGGTGAGTTGTCTGCACCGCGCCCATTTCTGGGGGTGGACCACACTGTCATACACCTGCCTTGCCTGTGCTCCTCACGGACAGGGGACACTGGATTGCTCCTGCCAAAGGAGGATCTGTTCGCTCCAGGTGGTAGCACAAGGTAAATGCAAGCTCCCATATAGCACAGGTGCTGGGGGCGAGGAGCAGGTGTGCCCTTGGGGGCCTTTGGGTCCACCTGCAGCCCCCATAATGAATGGTGGAATCTGGGTGCCTTGGTGAGGCCACAGTACCTTCTAGAAAAAAAACAAAAAAGGAAAACAGCGCATTGCCACTTACCTCCTCTGGGCTGCTCATTCCATACTCACTCCTCTGGCGAGGAGTCCCCCATTATGCCGCATGATGGGGCTTATTTGCATTTCTTTTCTTCCTTGTGGTGCCCAAAGAGGAGCAGGGGAACCAGCAGCATGAATATTAAGTGCTGTGAGGAAAGGCAGCCTTTACTTGCGATTTACAAATGTGCCCTAAGTTTCTTGGAAAACTGAAATTCTGACCCAGAAAAGACTGCACCATTTGCAAGCATTCCCAGAGCTGTGGCTTGGAGCTCTCCAGCTCTGGATTGCAGGGATCTCTAGTGGTGGGTTCTATGGCTACATTATGTGCGGACAAATTGACGTCGGAATGATGCCTCCTTCTATGGCGCCCTGTCCGACGGTAATTTCATCTGGTTTCTGCTTATTTTAAGCGCGTCTGGGAGGTCGCGCTATATCAGCCGCCATTTTGTTTCTCAGCGCGACGCGAACGTTTCTTCTCCCTTCAGAAGCGGCAATTTAATTCTGCAACATTAATCATTCCTGACTCGTTCTTACTTGAGTAATGCAGTCATTTCCACTAGCAGGGGTCTGTAAGGCGCTGAAACCCCGCTTCTTCTTATTTTCTTCACAGCACTGAGGTGTTATGATTTCTGCCGCCATTTTGCCCCCAGCTCTCAGTCTACAAAGGATTTTTTTTTTCTTTCTTCTCAACATAAGTATCTGGAATGCTAATTCTACTTTCACAGCACTATGAAGTCCTGCATTTACCTATTTTTTGATATACACAGTTTTTTTTTACTTTTGTCTGGGGTTCAGATAGTACGCTCTACCCTTTCATGCAGTTTATATGCTCCTCTTGTGATGAGGTATAGACTGCCTCCATGTTCTCCAAAGCTCCTAACAAGTTCTGAACTGTTTTTATTTTTACCTTCTCAACATTCTTTTTGAAGTAGCTACTTATTTAGCTATACAGATTATTACTTTGGTTCGCTTTGCTGCCTCCTTTAGTATCAATACTATATATGCCTTTTGGACCTTAGTGCTGCAGTTTGATGGGCAGAACAAAAGGTAACTTTTCTGTGCACCCGAAACCAAAGCATATTTTTATTAAAAACTCAAAAGTTTTCTCTGAGTTCTCCCGTTTGGAAAGTCTGGGGGATCACCGCACGGATTACTGTACCACAGACATGGAGCCCGCACAGTTACCAGCGGGAAAGTCCAATGTTAAGCGCTTGAAAAAAGACCCTCCTTCACCACCTAAATCGGTTCCTCCAGTCTCGATGGAGCTTCTACTCCAGGAAATAAGGGCCCTGAGACCCTTTGTAGAGGAAACAAATGCCAAATTACAAATCCTCTCTGATAACTGGATGCAGTTGGATACCAGACTTACGATAGTGGAACAGAATGCTTCCTCTTTTCAGGACACTGCTGAATGCGTTACCTCCTTACATTCTCAAGTTTCAACATTACAAAAACAAGTTGAGGACCTTGAGAATCGGAATAGGAGGAATAACCTGCGCATCTTTAATCTTGCAGAGGGAGTCGAAGGTACGGATCCGATTGCTTTCTTTAAATCCTTTCTCCCCAAGATTCTTCATCTGCCAGAAGGCTCTATACTGAATATACAACGTGCTCACAGGTTGGGTCGTATCCCCACTAATTCCGCATCTTCACAGAGACCGAGGGGTGTCATTTTGTATTTCTTGGTGTATACTGATTTACTAAAAGTTTTGACTGCTGCCAGGGCTATTCAAAAAATCTCCTGGCCTGGTGCTACCTTATTTTTTGCACAAGATTACTCAAAAGCTACTGCATCAAGGCGCAAAGCCTTTCTCGACATGAGACCAGCTCTTCGTTCTATGGGTGCCATATACGGACTCTTTCATCCGTGCCTTTTTAAAGTCACCTATAACAATAAGACTACTTCCTATGAGGATCCAGTGTGCTTGCAAAGCTTCATTAATGCGAACAAGACGGATCTTATGGATTCTTCTAGACCATCCTCATCACATGTTACCTGACTGACCTATGTCTCTAACTCAAGAGGTTTTTCCCTCACTGAATTCAGGATTTTTGTTGTTATCTATCTTTACTGGTTCTGCAGTCTAGTTTTGTCTTGGCACTACTACTTAATGTTATAAGACTATGGGCCATATGTAGGTAGCCTAATACCGGTCGGTAACGGCCGATTTTCGGTAAAAATCCCGTTACCGACCGGTATTCAGGCTTTTGGTATGTAGGGGGGACATTTCAGGATTCGGTAATTTACCGAATCGGTAAAATTACCGAATCGGTAATTTTACCGATTCGGTAAATACCGAATCCTGAAATGAGATGTAGGGGGAGTGTGTGGGTGTTGTGTGGATTCGTTATTTACCACCAACTAAAAGTTGGTGGTAAATGACAAATGTCTTAGAAAAAGCATTTTTTGGCCCTTAGAAGTGTGCAATGTGGCAGACATACATGCCCTTAGGGCATGTATGTGTGCCACATGTGCACACATGCAGGAATCAGGGGTGCAACAGGGTGTCACTGTGACACCCTGCCACCCTTGATTGTGCTCCCCCCATTACCGAATCGGTAAATACCGATTCTTAATTACCGACCAATTCCGAATCGGTAATTTTTACCGACTGATTACCTACATAGCATTTACCACTTCATAAATACCGAATCGGTAAAATTCGGTATTTATGAAGTGGTAAATGTTGGGCTATCTACATAAGGCCCTTGATCTTTCTCATGTTTTTGTCTTAACACATATGATAAGTTGTTCCTCACATCTTATTTCTCTTTTGCTTCCATAGTTGTGTCTATTTTGGGCGTGTGTCCACTCCGTTCTGGTCCAGTCCTCACTGGTCGTCTAGTCTGCTTCATGTGGTTCCACCTACCCCTACCTTCTTGTTCCCTTAGAGTAGGTATGTTCTCATTTTGCAACTTCTCCTTTTCTTTAAAGCGCCGGATGTCTGTTCTGTCTTCATTCTTGCCCTTACTCTCATATTAACAATTCTTTCTGTTTACACATTTCTGATTTCCTTTTCTTCAACACTCTCTTACTATTTGATTGTTAACTTTGTCTATTTGTTCAATGCTTTACCTCGACCCTGTTTCTGGCATCAATTATTTACTCCTTTTGCTATTTTGTGGCGTGTGTCCTACCTCTCTCATTACCTGTCTGCATTATCATACTTGATTGTTCTGCATCGGACTTTCGTAATGATTTCATGCACTATTCTCTAGCTGCACTTCTATGTCATTAAAATTAATTTCTTGGAACGTAAGGGGATTAAATTCTCCTATTAAGAGGCAATGGGTTTTATCTCATCTTGCCAAACTGAATGCTGACAATGCTTTTCTTCAAGAAACTCACCTTAAGGAGGATGAATCCTTGAAATTAAAAAAAGGGTGGGTAGGGGAAATTTTCTTTTCTCAAGGAGATGGTAAACGAAATGGAGTTCTGATATTATGTCGTAAGTCTATTCCAGTTACATTCATTTCACAAGATTCAGATGCGGGAGGCAGATGGTTAATTGTCAAACTGTTATTGAAGGGTGTTCCAGTTTCTTTTCTTAATGTCTATGCCCCCACTGGAGGAGACGCCTCTTTTTGGCCTAATTTAGCCAAACATATTTCTCATTGCATTGAGGATAATTTTATTTTAGCAGGTGACTGTAATCAAGTGATTGACCCTTTTTTAGACAGAAATTCCAAAGTGCCTTATGTTCTCAATAAGCCACACAAATCCTTTGTTCACACTATTACTCAACATAAACTTATAGACGCTTGGCGTCTATGCAATCCAGTCACTAGAGAATATACTTTTTATTCCCCAGTTCATAAGACTCAGTCAAGGATTGACCATATATTTGTTTCCCATAATATTTCACAATCTCTTTCGTATGCTGATATAGGCCCCATTCTTTTATCTGGCCATGCCCCTGTCTCAATTGGCTTGGATATACTACCCAAGACTAATACCCCCATAAGATGGCGATTTAATAATAATCTCCTTTTAGACCCAAAATTCACAGCCTCCTTTACCGCATTTTACGACGAATATTTTGCGATAAACCAAGATGAGTCCTTGTCTTTCTCCACTATTTGGGACGCTTTTAAAGCTTCTGCTAGAGACTTTATCATTGGTTATGTTGTAAAGAAGCGGAGAATTGCGCGTCAATTCACTAGTGATCTCCTCAGGGACATTAAGAAACTCGAGCACTCTTACTATGTCTCACAAACACAGGAAAATCTAACGACTCTCATAAAAGCTAAGCTCCAATTTAACAAAAGCTCAACTGACGACGCCTCTTTATATCTTCTAAAGTCTAGCGCAAAATTCTATGGTGGCAAGAACAAGGCTGGGAAAATATTAGCTAATTATTTAAAAGTCCGACAAAACAAATTAAATATTGATTCTGTTTATGACAATCAATCTGTTTTAAAATTAAGGACACTGAAATTTTAAATGAATTCTCTCTTTTTTATAAATCATTGTACTCTTCGGAAACGCAGCCATCTGATCACTCACTGTTACAGTTTTTCTCAACTATTCAATACCCTCAACGTGATTCACTGGATTTGTCGTCCCTAGAAGTTAAATTAACACAGCAAGAACTCTTAAAAGCTCTCCAAACCCTTAAGAAAGAGAAAGCACCTGACCCAGATGGTTTTACTGTTGAGTTTTATCTCCATTTTTCCACACTTCTTTTACCCAAATTATATACCCTTCTACAATTTTTTCACTCTAAAAGCAGTTCTATAGGTTCCTTCTCAGAAGCTCACATTTGCCTTATTCCTAAGGATGGTAAAGATCCCAAATATTGCAATAATTATAGGCCCATTTCCCTGGTGAACATTGATTACAAAATATTTTCTAAAGCATTAGCCATACGCTTGGATACCCTTTTACCCTTCTTGCTGGGGAAAGAACAGTCTGGTTTTGTTAAAGGGCGGGTTATAACAGATAATACACGCTTGTTTTTCAATGTCTTGACTAAGTCTTCTTATCTAAAACACTCGCTAGCAGCCATAGCTTTAGATGCAGAAAAAGCTTTTGACAGAGTTGAATGGAAATACCTGTTTTATACTCTTAGATGGTTTGGTTTTGGCCCGAATTTTATAAATTTAGTATCTCTTCTGTACTCCAACCCTTGTGCAGCAGTTTGTGCTAATGGCTTGATCTCTCCTTTTTTTAAACTAGGTAGAGGTGTACGCCAAGGATGCCCCCTCTCTCCTTTTTTGTTCAATTTGGCCTTAGAACCCTTCTTATCCAAACTACGTCAGAATCCTAACATACATGGCTTTCAAGCCTCAAATGCCCATATTAAACTCGCAGCCTATGCTGACGATATCCTTCTTTTCATGTCACAACCAGAGGTATCAATCCCTGCTTTCTTAGCAGAAACACAGTCATACTCCCTCATATCTGGTTACAAATTGAACAATGATAAATGCGAAATTCTACCCCTGACCAAATACACTTTTAAAAAGGAGTTCATTGCTTCTAAGTTCACATGGAGTTCTCATCATATTAAGTACTTAGGTTTACACTTTACTTCTTCAGTAACGGATACAATAACATTATGCATGCAAAAGTGTATTCAAAACCTCTCAGAGTTAACTGCTAAATGGCACCCCTTATACCTCTCCTGGTGGGGTCGTTTGGACACTATAAAGATGATGTTAACACCCATAGTTCTTTACACAATTTCTAATATTCCAATACGTGTTACTGTTAAGCTTTTCAAGAAAGTTAACTCTATCCTTTCCTCTTTTTTATGGAGTAATAAGAAACCTCGAATGTCTGTTTGTAAGTTATCACGCCCCAAGATAGAAGGTGGAGTCAATTATCCTGATTTTCAAGCCTACCAGAAGGCTTTCCTTTTGCGTCAAGCTTCCAGGTGGTTACTTGACCCTACGGACGACTGTCCTTTATGGACCTCTCTTGAACAACTCTTTTTATCTCCCTTTTCCTTTTGTGAATACCTTTCCTTCTCACGTAAGCCACAATCTCTTTCTACCCCTATAATAAAATATACCTCCAAATTCCTTGAGTTCACAACTCCCCCTACTCACCTCACTAAAGACTCTTTCCTTGCATCAACAATTTGGCACAATAGGCATTTAACTATCCGAGGTAAGCCTTTCTATTGGAAATCATGGAGACAAAAAGGACTCATATGGATTCACCAGCTATTTTCGGATTCGAGCTTCATGTCTTTTCACATACTGAGCCATTCTTTTGGTTTACCCTCCTCCTACATTCACAAATATAACTTGCTTAAGTTAACAATTACGGATGTACTCACTAAACTTCCCACTGCACATGACACTCTTGTCCTTCTAGGTTCCTCTTCACGACTCCACTCTTTATTAAAACATCACCTAAAGCCTCCATCATATATAAATATTTACAAGATTCAGCTATAGATAGACAAAAATCCAAAGTAGAGGAGAGTTGGGAACGGGACTTTCTGAATGAATGGCCATTATCCCTTTGGAAAAAACTATGGATTAAGATACGCAAGTCATCGAGGGCAGCTTCCACTACGCAAACACAGTTTTTTGTTTACAATCGGCTCCTACTATCACCGGCTACTTTAAATAAAAGATTCCCCAGTTTTCCAGATACGTGTTGGACGTGTTTGGAATCCAAGGCTGATCTATTTCACATGTTATTCTCTTGTCCACATGTTTGTACTTTTTGGCATCGAGAATGGTCTCAAATTAATTTGATTTTTGATACTAAGTTTTCTTTTTCTTTTACTCATGTTTTCTTGGGCAGTCTTTCTCCTGTCTGGGAGAACACTTCATTCAATGTCAAGGTTATCGATTTATTGTTAGCAATTGCTTTCCTGCAAATCACGACTAATTGGAAAGACTCTGCAAAAATCTCCTATAAAGCATCGTGGTATGTGGTCTGCCATAATCATAGATTGGATACCACTTTTGTTTACCCCCAACGTATGGCAACAAAACGTTTGGATTTGTGGTCACCAGTTACATTGTACATTGATGCTTGTGCCAAAAATGCTTCTACACTTAGGCCATCCCAACAGGAAGTTCTGAAACCACCTTGACTTCCCTGATATGTTCCTAATTTGCATGTATTTTACCAGCATTCATATTTTCTTTAGTTTGTTTGTTTTTTTTCTCTCTTATTGAAAGTCCGTTTCACATATCTTATTGCATCAGATTTGCGATGTATTGTTATTGTTTTAATACTTTGTATCATATACAGACTATTTTTATTTCTCTTTAATAAAGTTTTCTTGAACTTAAAGTACTTAATATCGGTTTTCTATTATTTAGTTGAGTTTTATTAGTTTTTGTTTTATAAGTTGTATTTATTTTAATTTTAAGAATGTTTAATTACTTTTTAGTGTGGCTTTGTTTTTTTAGTTGATAATATGTTCAAAGTGGTTTTTATTTAATGGCAATTTTGGCAGGTTGTTGGGTTTGTAGGGGAATAGGTTGGGAAATGTTTTAAAATATTTATTTTTAAATTATCTATTTTTATGGGTTTTAATGTGTTAATTTGTCATTTTTTAGTTATTAAATGTATATTGTTTTAAAACAGACTTTTATTTGTGAGATAATTGGCAGTGTTACTTATTTATTTGTTTTAAATAATTTGCATATGAATTTATTATGTTTAGGTGTATTTGTATAATTGGGGGCTCATTAGGATGTCGGTCGGAAAGCCTCCGACTAGCGGTCGGAGGCCTCCTGACCGACATCCCTGGTTTAAAGTCTGACTGACTAGTTACAATATAGGCGATCAGACAGACTAGTCTCAAGGATCCCGTCAACCAGTCGAAGGCCGCACTTAATCCCCTACGGACAGCGTTTCTGCCATCGGGATTATGATGTCGGTTTCTGACAAGCTTTTCATGTCGGGCTTTCTGACATGAAAAGCCTGTCAGTTAGCAACTTTGGGGGCCCCTAGCAGGGCCTCCTTTCCTCCGCAGCCTCCAGTTGTGGGCTGGAAGGGCACCTATGGTGCCTCCCTGTAAATCCCTGCACCATGTGGCAGGGATTTATACAAACTCCCATTTATCTATGGGAGCTTTTGCTGTGGGCGGAAACCGCCCCAGCACAAGCTCTCATAGATAAATGGGAATTGGCCGCTTCATAATATGGTGTGTGGAACCGCCGACTTATGGCCATTCGAAACGGTGTTGGACGGACTCAAGTCCGTCCAACATCGCAGTAGAGCCCTTGGTTTTACATTTTTATTATTATTTAAAATAATGTTGTTTTGTTTTTTCTGTTATTAAATTAATTGTTTTGCGGTTGTTGGGATTTTAGGGTAATGCGATGGGCAAATCTATTTTTTACATTTTCTTATTGATTTAGTTTTCTATATAATATTTGTATAATTTTGCATGTTACTTTCGGATTTTTGCTTTCTAATAATTTATATAACGTATATTAAAAATATGTTTTTATATGTTTGTGGAAATATATGTAATATGTATTTATTTTATATATATGTAATTTATTTTGTGTTAATTTAGTGGATGTATGACGTTACAACGCACACTTTTACAACGCATGCACTTACAACGCATTTTTTACAACGCATAATCCATTACAACGCACTACACTTACAACGCATGACACTACAACGCATTTTTAAAAACTACCATTACAACGCATACCATTACAACGCATAATATTTAATTGCATTTAAGGTAAGTATTAGATAGTATAGGGGTAAAAACTACTTTTCTAACTCCAGGGGGTGCAACAGTAGGGTAAGTGTTGGATAGTATAGGGGTAAAAATTACTATTCTAACTCCAGGGGGTGCAACAGTAGGGTAAGTGTTGGATAGTATAGGGGTAAAAATTACTATTCTAACTCCAGGGGGTGCAACAGTAGGGTAAGTGGTTGATAGTATAGGGGTAAAAATTACTATTCTAACTCCAGGGGGTGCAACAGTAGGGTAAGTGTTGGATAGTATAGGGGTAAAAATTACTATTCTAACTCCAGGGGGTGCAACAGTAGGGTAAGTGTTGGATAGTGTAGTGTAATATTATGCGTTGTAATGGTAGGCGTTGTAATGGTATGCGTTGTAAAGGTATTTTTTAAAAATGCGTTGTAGTGTCATGCGTTGTAAGTGTAGTGCGTTGTAATGGATTATGCGTTGTAAAAAATGCGTTGTAAGTGTAGTGCGTTGTAACAGTTGCGTTGTAAAGGTTGTTCCCCTAATTTAGTAGAGGGGAAATTAAGTCAGTTTAATATTTCCCTACTGTTGCTTACACTGGAGGCAGAATAGTATTTCTGACCCCTTCAGAATGAATCACAAACTCTATTGTTGGTGGGAGAAGTGAATTTGACACCTCCGAATCAATTTTTTATTTTTTTAAAAGCAATACATATTTTATTTTTATTTTTTAAAGTTAGTTTAATGTATATCATTATTTTTTGCAGTAATATTTTTTCAGTGAATTATTCTTTATTTTAATGTTATTGTATTCTTTTTGTAAACATAATTAATATGGTGTTTGTAATTATAATGATTTATTATTAGTATGTGTATGATTGTAGATAACATAATATTTTCATTTTTAAAAATGTTTATTAGTCTTTGCAATTATTTTACTGTATATATTCTTATTTTATGGCCATACATTTTTTTATTTTATAAGTATATATTTTAAATGTAATATTATTTTTAAAGTTAATAAAATACTGTATAATAGTTAACATTTGCTATACTTACCTATTTTTGAAAAATGTGGGGTCTTGTATTTTTTTCTTGTCTATGTTTGTTGTAAATATTTGTGTTCTTGATATTATTTGGAGATATTTTTCTCAAGGATATTTTTATCTGCTATATTTTATCTTACAAAATATGTTTGGCTTCACAGATGCGACACACTCTGCGATACACTCTGCTGGAATCATCAGATACTGTGGCTATCACGGGCATTTTTACAGCCCAAACTGCAAACCGATGGCTAATCAGTGACTAAGGGGACGAATAGGATGGCGGGCGGACACACCCTAGCGGTGCTGGGATCGACCGCCAGTGGTGCGGTGGTCCCGCACCGGCAATTAGGATGCCACCATCCCGCATACCTTGCATTGTGGCGGGCAGTGTTGGAAGCAGCACCCGCCACAATGCACTATATGTATGTCGCGCATTTGCATGCACAACGTGGCAGGCACCATGCGGTGCCTGTCACCTTGTGCATGCAAATGCAGGGGGTACCATAGGTACCCCCCATGTGCACCTCCCACCCCCAACACACTGGGGGCCCGCAACGGGCCCCCAAAGGAAAAACGCATGCCTTTCCATGGCGGAGTCTCTGCCATGGAAAGGCACTTCTCCGCCACCATATTGCTGTGCTTTTCCGCCCGGTAGGCAATCAGGCGGATTGCCTACCGGCAGAAAACTGGCGGACGGTCTTCCCGTCTGCCGTGGTCCCCCCCGCCATCGTAATGTGGCGGGGGGAAAGTCATGCGGGCGGTGACTTTTGGCAGGCGGATCGCCACCGCCATATGGGCGGTGGCGATCCTCCCGCTATACTAATCACCCCCTTAGTAACAACATTTGATGCAATGCTATAATTTCACTACATATTTTACAGCTACGAAAAAGAATGAAACAAGGGCTTTGACACACTCTTTGTTTTTATCCTTTCTTAAGTTATACTGTACTTACAAAATTTCAAGAATTGGCATAAATCAGGGAAATCTGTGCGTGTGAAACACACAAAAGGCGATGGGAGTAATGCTTGCAATTTGTCTAACCCGTGGCAATCACTCGGGGTACCATGCCAACCCATCGTTCTTTTGCTCACCATGCCACTTCTGTTTGGACCCAGCCATATGCAAATCTGCCATGACCCTGCTCCTCGTGGTAACAGTCCAGCCTGAACTGCTAGGCCAGGTCCTCACTGAACCGGAACATAAGCAACTTAGGGCCATTTTCGCCCTGGTAAGGGATCCTCAGTCAGGTACAGCTTGGTTTTAGTGACACAATGAGCACAGGCCCCATGTTTGGTCATACTCTTGCCACTTAGGGCGGTGCATAAAACACACAAGTGGTGATAGGAGGAATGCTTGCAATTTGTCTAACCACTGGCGATCACTCGGGGTGGCATCCCAAAGCAAATGTGCAACAGGTAATGGCCTCTAGCCGCCATTAAGGCACAGACGCCAAGTTAAAAAGTTCCCCGGCTTCACCATTCAGTCACACCTCCATCGTGGTGAGGGAGTTACAGGTTTTCACCGCCATTGGGTGCATATTGCTCAGGTGTGTGATGGCCGCTTGTACGAGCATAAATTCATGTTTGATATTCACAAAGCCTGAATTTAAAATCTGTAAAAATGTTTTAAGGCACACTGGCAACAGAGTGTAAAACTGCTCCCGAGAATGCCTTGGGAAGTTTGCAACCACCTTCAATCGAATGAGGTCCCTGTGAAAACTGCTGGAATGGAATGGCAGTATTGCAGGGTATGTACGCAATGTACATGTCACGTTACACATGCAGCTGTGCCTCAGGGTGTAAGTAACTTGAAATTCACCAAACTCATTACAGAACTACTCCTGCGACTTACAGCTCCCCTAGAAACATGCTGTGAGCATGTTCTGCAGCTGCCCGCGCGCCGCCTTTCACAGCAGAGTTTGGCACACTTCTCTGGGTGGCTGTGCCACCTGGGCAGCAAGGCTGTGAGTTATTCTTAGAGTCCTAATGTAAACACTCCTTTCTTGGCAGAGAGGAGCCCTGCTGTGTTTGTCAGGGTTACACACGGGTGGGCGGTAGCTCTTGGCGAAGTTCTGGCATACTGGAGAGACAGCAGTTTTAACATAAAGCAGGAGTTGGCACCGTTGCACCCACGATCTAGTTGTAACTGTACAAGACTCTGATGCCCGAGTCACGGAAAGATCAAGCGTTTAGAAGGCGCAGAGTTTCATATGGGCGCTGCAAGGATCTGTGACTTATTCCTGGTACCCCAAAGCCCAACATGGACAGCAGGGAAAATAATGACTTCGTAAGTTTCCTGGGTCCAATTCACAATGCTATTTACATGTGTAAATGTGGCTAAGTGAGTGAAAAACGACTTTTAGAATCCATAAAAGTTGGATTTGCACTTGTAGATGTATTTACTCACACAAACACGTTTGTGTGAGTACATCTACTCCCAGGTGTGGGAGATGAGTCGGATGAGGTGTTCCAGGTGTATGCCATGATAGCTTGTGCACTCACAAATCTTTGCATTGGTGAGTATTCACGAAGGATGAGTTCAGGTTTTCGAAAGTAACCAGGCACACCTTTGTGAATTACACAAAGCTACACTTGGACCAGGTTGTAAACCTGTGGGTGTATATTTACATTCATTTGCGACGTAGGCCACTGTCAGGCGCCTATGTATCGTCAACCGATCGCCCACATTGATGAAAAATCGCATGGGTATTGAAAATTTGAAGCTACATTTATTTCACTTTTTTACCTGGAATATGAATTTCATGACATATTGGTTGACACTATGCAGGTAAACACCGCCATGCATGTTTGTCTAACATTGTTGTATGCTCTGGAAGGATGCAATGATTTTCAGCACTTTAGCCAAAAGTGGATATTACCTGCGACAGCTGTCCCAGCGCACTGAAAAAATTGCATTTTGGGCTCTTTTTACTTCATTTGGCGGCACCACTGGTTAAAAGTTGAAGACTGTTGCCTTCCCTCCTCTGAGGTTGAAAGGGCCAGGTGACATGTACAAGTCAAGGCCTGATGGCAGTGCCACTGCCTAAAGCTCAGCACCACAAGGACAAAGACCATGACCGGTAGCAAATGGCACCATCCAGCCCATGACCCTATGGCCCACGGGCTGTAATGCAACACAAGGTAGCTCAAGAAAGGTAAGAAACCTGGGACCAGAACTATCCATGACACCACCTGCCAATGAAGTCACACGGCCTATCTCCATCACCATTACCAGCAAACATTTTCCCAGGGGCCACAAAGTTTGTTTTGTGATGTGACAAAGGGCCCATGGATGCTAGCACAGTGGCGGGCAAGAAGGGGGCATTTTTTGGGGGGGAAAGGGGAGGTTGTGCCAGGATGGTGGGTTTAAGGGAAGCAAAGCAAATGCATCTACTGGCCAAATTGCACAATGTGAAACCAGAAAAACTGGGATTAATCCTAGCTTCCCTACTTTGTCAAATTGTGTGATCCTAGACAATTGTTTTATTTCACTTTCCCTCCTTTTTATTTATTATCGCATATAAGAGAACCTCAAAATGCATAACTTCAGGATCTGCGCTGTACAAAATCTTCTCCTGTGCTTGATTTTATAAACTATAATTGTGTTCATGTATTATAGGCACCCAGGCAAACAAGGAGTGCACATAACAACTGACTTGCTTCTTAGTTTACTATCGGCATTGATTCAGGGAGGGGAGGAAACCTGAATGTTTCTAAGTTTATGTTTGAACGCTATTACTGACAATGGAAATACTTCTCACTGCACAGATATAATCCGATGTACTAAGGTGAAATGGTTCTGCATGTTAATGAAATACACTTTTGGAACTTTGAACAGACCTTTTCATATTTTTACACTTTTGCTGCATTATGTCTTTAAAAATGAAGGTGCCCCGAAAGTTAAGCAGTGCAGGACAGCCTAGCTGCTTCCTTCCTTTATAGACCAGGGAGGGTTTTAAGAAACAGGATAAGAAGGCGCTCAAGCAGGTAAATGAAGTAGAAAGAACAAAGAACAAATGCTTTACGGTGCAACAGGTCAGGGGGAAACCCAAAACCCCTGTGTAAGGTGTGGGCAAGAGCCCATGCCACAAAATTATGAACAAATCCTGTGCACACGTGACAATTCGGTTAATTGGATCACGGACAGAACAACAAAATTCAACAGAATGAAGAAATGTTGTTTTAATTCAAAAGATGAGTTTTCATCAGTACAAAAGGCGCCAGCCGACACGTGTTTCGTCAACAGTTAAAACACTGTGACTCTTCAGGGCACGATGAGCAATGTCATCCGGAGAAAACAAAGATATAAAGTGTGGATCAAGGAAAGGCGGTCAACCCATGGGTCCGAAGACCAGGAAAAAACCAACGGTCTGTAAATATCGATGCGACGATGTGGTTTGAAATAAGTTGTTGCCGAAGTGCGGGAGCCTGTATGTGTCGCTGTTAACTGGAAAGGAATCGCTGCCGAAGTGCTTACTTGACGACTCAGAATGGCCATGATAGAAAGGAGCACTGTGATGCAACCTACCCTGGCAGATCTCTGGGTCCCCCTCACTCGTGCTCCACACATAAGATTGACTGACCAAATATCAACATATTAAAGGGAACTGCTGAACTCATCAGAGATGTCAGCAGATCACAAACTATAAAATGTGCACCTAGCAATATACGTCCTCATCCATTACACCAAGTGTTGCATCACATAACACAGTAACTGCAGCTGGACAGATGCCACACATGTTCTCAAAAATGTTTATTAATCACAGATGGGTGCAAAAACTCTTGATAAAGGATCTTTAAAACGGGCTTTAACATTTGGATACATAGCCAGATCAAGACAATGATTACTGGTAATATCCCCTTCCAATGGCCTACATCCTGCAACCCCCCCCCCCCATCCCCCCGCCCCACGTGGTGAGGCGGATCCATGAAAGTAGCTAGTACTGGGCACACATCAGCATTTCCAGAGGCTGGTGGAGGCACGCCATGGCCATTGTTAAGTTCCAGCAGCTTGTAAGGTGCAACTCAGATGCATTCTACATGGTAACATTGAAATGAGAAAGAATACTTTCTTTTAATGAGGCATTTGAAGATGCATTTTAACAAACTAGGCACTCATTGAGTTAATGGATTTTGGAATGTTTTCTTTCTGGTCACAAGTGGTTCTTTGGTGACTTGTTGTGCATTTACAGAGCTTCTTGTGTAGTTTTCTCTGTGCGAACACGGGGAATCTTTTATGTACCAAGAGTGCTTAGCATATGTTCAGCCGTAATTCTTTGGGAAGTGATTGCTTCCTTTCTGGCTCTTATTTCTGGTGTCACACAATACTCAAGAGAAGTGCTTAATTTGTGCCGGTGGAGGACACTGGCATTCCCTTCTGCAGTACAAGGTCATATTTTTAATCATCAGACTTTGACTCAGACCAAACAAGATAAATGAAGAAAGAACGAAAGCGAGGGGAAGAGAAAACAGCGACAACGGGAGAAAGCAGGTATGATAAAGAACCTACAAGTCTAAGATAAAGAGACAGGAAGTATAAAGTGGAGAAACAAAGCAGCATAAGGTGGAATGAAGACTAGGCAATTGTGGTATGCAGAGCACCCACATTCGACCAGCTCCTAAAAAATACTTTGGGCCCCTGCATTTATTATTTTTTTTTTCACAAGTTAAGCTCTAATCCAAGAGTCTGCAAAGCACTCGAAGCAGTACTGTTACCCTCTCATTCTCCCTCTTGACTCTGTGGCTTAGGTTGTCTGCATGCCACTTCTCTTTTATTCATCTAATGCTGAGTAGGGTATATACAGGGCCATTGAAATTATGCAGCAGGAGAGTACTAAATTATGTGGCAGGGTTGACTGAATTATGTGTCAAGAAAATGCACATTTTGCCAGAAACTGAGGCACATTTTTTCATAATATTACTCAATTATTTTGCAATTTTTACACATGGTAATACTGTTAGGGCAAAGATTTCACATCACTACTACCAGTTGAACAACAGAGGTCATTCCTTCTCCTACCTCCCCACCAAGTCTTGGACCAACGACCTCCCCCTCCCCCTCCGAACCGCCCCCTCGCTGGAAGCTCAAGACATTACTTTTCGACCAAGGCTCACAGAACCCCATCGCCTGGAGACCCCCGGGGTGACAAGCTGCACTATACAAGACTGATTGATTGAATACTTAAATAAGCAACTGAAAGATGACCAGTTAACCTTTCCGAAGGGCCTTCCGCTTCAAGGAAACACCTGTGGGCCCGTTTTTAATACCTCTTGATCTTTTGAGGTAGAAATAATGGTTGTTGTTGTTAAAATCTGCAGACTGTGCAGCAGATGATGGATTATGAGCCAAAAGCGGCAGATCCATAATTATGCGGGAAAAGGGAGCAGTGGCAGAATCACATAATTCCAGAGGTCCTGGGTTGTGGTATGCCCTGCCAGGGGTCCTCACAATCTGCTGGCATGTGGGGGTGTAAGTCTGTGGGGCTCACATGCAGGCCATGGTGGAGGTCATAGATGCTGCTTCCTCATGGACCGGCCTCACCCAAAGAGATAATTCCTCACAGTGGGGTATCTGGGTGGGGAAAATTTGTGTTTGCCACCAGGCCTGGGCACCCGCCACACGGATAACAACTCAACTGATAGACTCGCGGCTGGGCCATCAAAAGCACATCACCATGACCATTGGGAATGGAATACTTAGGCCTCTGTCTCAGGTGATGCAGCAACACCAGTGTTGTTACCGCGTTGTAATTCCACACCCAGTATTACCGAAACTGCACTTGTCGGTGATTCCAGAGTGCTACATGACCTAAGCGCTGTACCTTTTGTTACGCTTGGTGGCTGGTAGGTAAAGGCAGTTTTTGTCATTCTGGAGCACTTGACAAAGGCTATCATAAAGTGGCAAGGCTGTGGAGTTCTGCTCTCTTCTGTCGGTCCATGTACTGTGCTGTAAAGTTTAGCATAAGCCATTCTCCCTGGACCCTCCCAGTTGAGTCTAATAGGCATTTAGAGTTTAATAAATGGCCTTGTGGCCAGTGCCATGTTCAGCATGGAGCTTAACGGGTGCGCCCATGCCCGCTTGCAATCTTCATAGCTCTGTTTGCGCTCCCCAACTTCGCTACGGACTGCAACCAGAGTGACCAACCCTTCTCCATTTTACAGGTTTGTCCGACAGCCATGGTTCCTATCCTGCTGTGGGACGGAGACACTGTGGGACACTCGTTCACTCTTTTTACTATTCCTACTCCAGACAGTGCAACTGTATGAAATGTGTTGGACTTCGGAGGGGTGAAATTTACTATCCCCACTCCACACAATACAACAGTAGGGAAAGTGCTAGATTTCGGAGGGGTAAAATGTATTATTCCCACTTCAATCCGTGCAACAGTGGGGAAAGCGTTGGACTTTGGAGGGGTAACATTTGCTATTCCCACTCCGGTCTGTGAAACATTAGGGAAAGTGGTGGATTTCCTAGGGGTGAAATGTATTGTTTCCACACCGGACAGCGAGCGCAACAGAAAGGAAAGTATTTGACTTTGGAGGGTTTACATATACTGTTCCCACTCCAGTATGTGCAACAGTAGGGAAAGCTTTAGATTGCAGAGATGTGAAATTTACTATTCCCACTCCAAACAGTGCAAAATTAGGGATAGTGTTGAGATGCAAAGAGATTAATTTTATTATTCCTACTGCAGTCTAAGCGAGAGTAGGGAAAATACTTCACTTCAAACACATTACATATATGAGTAACCTCATAAATGTAGAAACAACATTAAACTCAAAATAACAAAATAGTGTATAATATAGATATAAATGTTTTAAAAAAACTAAAAACAATGAATCAATTTAATAATTATTATTCAATAAAAATAAATTGATCAATTAATAAATAATTGGTATTCAGTTAATAACAAATTAACTTCCAAATGTGTACCCCTACACACTTGGTAGTCTGCACCTAAAATAAAACCAAAAATAACTATTGCATAAAATAAATTAAATAATTAATTAAAAACTAATAATTAATACTTAATTAATTATTACGTAACTTCCCACACTAGACCCATACAAACCTAGCATCCCACAACTAAAATAAAATGAAATAAATAAGCATTCCACAATTTACATATTTAAAATGCAATAAAAAAAATAATTTACAAATATTAATGAATAGTTAATTACTTATTAATTCATTAACTTCCCAATCTATAACCCTACAAACTTAGCACCTACATCTAAAATATAAGTAAAATAAATCAGTATTCCATATTTTACATTATTTAAAATCATTTAAATAATGAATTAACAATTAATAATAAATTGTTAATTAATAATTAATACCCCTACTAACCTAACAGCCCATATATAACATATAATGAAAATGAATCAGTAGTCCATTAATTGCATTATACATATCGATTAAATAATTTAATAAAATGTATTAAATAATTCTTATTTATGGATTACATCATTAACTTTCCACCCTATCCCCTTACAACCCCAATAACCCTCTATGACACTATAAATTACTGTTAATAATTAATAAAACATTCTAAATCACTTAAAATATAAACGATAGTAACACAAAAAATTAATTTTTCAACTAAACACATTAAAATATTTAAAAGACAATGAGGCCGATTACCGCCAGCCGTGCGGTGGCGGTCCCTCCGCCATCTGAATGCCTAGTTCCCCCTGCCACATTAGGATGGCGGGGGGAATCGTTCCGCAAGCGTGGCGGGTGCAAAGACCGCCCGCCATGCTTCCGCTACAGGCAATCGTTACGATTGCCTGGCAGAGCGGATAATACCGGGGAAATGGTGGCGGTGACTAGCAGGCACCGCCCACCAGATTACAATGCTGGTGTCAGCCAGCCTTTCCGCCATGGAAAAGCTGGCGGAGAGTGGATTTGGGGGCCCATTGTGGGCCCCTCTGTGTGGGGGGAGAATGTAGGTGCACTGAGTGCATTTCCCTGCACAAAGTGGCAGGCACCGCGTGGTGCCTGCCACGTAGTGCAGGGAAATGCACTTCATGTCAGTTTCACATTGCGAACGGTGCTGTAGCCAGCAGCACCGTCCGCAATGTGAAATACCCTGGATGTGCCTGCCACACTGGCGGGTGCATCATAATCGCAGTGGTGGGACCGCCGTATGCATGGCGGGCGGTTTCCGTCATTGTAATTGGCCCTAATAGTTGTAACCACTATATTAGTGAAAACTATATTAACTACATCAATATTATTTACAGCGATATTACTTACCTCCAAAAAATATATTCTTGTCAATGAAATTTCTGCATCATGATATTTGTGTGCCATGATATTTTCTGATATTTCTGTCTCCCGATATTTTTAAAATAATATTGTGTCCAAGCACCGAGTAAAACACTTCCCATGCAATTGCTTATGTTGAAGTGGGACTAGTTAGTCTGCCTGTACAAAGTTCAACACCCTACTGTTGGTCAGATTGCAGTGGGGGAAGTGAATTTGACCCCTCAAAGTCTAATTTCTTTTATGTGTATTTTTAAAAATATATATATATACATATTTATACATAAATTACATTTTTAAAGCTATTTTAATTTCAGTTATTTTTATTATATGTTTTGGAGTCATATTTTATTATTCTGTATAATCTGTATAATTTTCTTATATAGGTGTTTATAATGTTTACTATCTAATGTTTGTAATTATTATTAATTATAATTATTATTTTTATCCTATAATTTATGTTTATTTAATTACTTTATTTATTTACCCCATCAGTGCACATTTCCACCCCAGTGTGTCAGTCGGCCATTGACCGACGCAGGTGATGCTTTAAAAGGACTGTCTGGTACTTGCACCAGAGGGATTCTTTTTATTTTTTTAAATTCCAGTTCGGGCTGCTCTGGAACGGCTTCCTGGGCGGCCCGAGGCTATTATTCTTTCCTTTGGGTAATCACGTCTTTCCCATCCCCCTGTGCACTGATTGAGTTGGTGGAGTTATCATTGGGAAGGAGAGACTCTCCACTGCTCAGTGGATCCTTGATTGGGGATTGCTGCCGTCAATCAATCCCCACGTAGTGACCCAACCACCAGATACAAGAGATTTTTGGAAAGGGGAGCGGTTGTTTAGGCAAAGGCTTGTGCTCCCCCCAAAGTTTTAGTCATTCTACTACCCAAGGAGGAAGGTGGGGGTGATTTCCCAACATACCCCCCAGAGGGGCGAAAAACCCACTAGACACCAGGGATAATATTGTCAATTGAGAAAGGATGGGATGGGGGCTGCCCATCATGGGCATGGCCATGCCCCCAGCCCAAAAGGGTGAAACAGTCTTTTTGACCCATGGGGGGGCAGATTGGAGTTTCTCACTAGACACCACAGATAAAGAGAAAAAAAAATAAAACAAAGGACTAGGGGCTGTCCTCCACGTGAAGGTTATGCCCCAGCCCCAAAAAAACTTTGGTACAGGCTTTCTGCCCCCTTGAGGTGACAGATTAGGGGATTTGCCCCAGACTAGACCCCGCGAGTAGAGAAAGCCCACTATATACCAGGGTGTCAAAAAACAATTAAGGGGTAGGGGATGCCAACCATGGCATGGTCATGCCTCCACCTCATAAAAGGCCGTGCAATCTTTCTGCCATCCCTGAGGTGGCAGATTAGGGGATTTTTCCCAGTTGTGTCCTTAGATGGCAGAAAGTAATCTAGACACCAAAGAGTCAAAAAATAACTAAAACTAAGCCAAGCCATGAGGCTGCAATAGTCTTTCTGCACCCCCCCCCCCCCCCACCCGTGGGAGATTGGAGGTTTGCCCCAACCTGCCTCTACCAAGTGGGCAGAAAGCCCAATTGACACCATGGATAAGCAGAAAAAAGAAAACAAAAGGGTGGAGGCTGCCCTACATATACAGCACTATACCCCCACCCCAAAAAAGGTAACATATTATTTCTGCCCTCCCAGGCATATTAAGGGATTTGCCCCAGAAAACCCACTAGACACCAAAGAGTCCAAAAAATTAAAACTAAGGGGTGGGGCTGTCTACCATGGACATAGCTATGCCCCATACGCAAATGAGTGCAACAGTCTTTCTGCCCCCAGGGAGGTATATTAGAGGTTTGCTACAATCTGCCTCTGGGGTGGGGGGGCAGGAAGCCCACTAGACACCAAGGATAAATAGTAAAAAAACACTGGGCCATGACCTCACCCCAAACGAAGTCAGGACAGTCTTTTTGCCCCCCTGTGGTGGCATATTGGGGGTTTGCTTACAGTCTGCTCCACCGGGTGGAAGAAAGCCCACTGGTCACCAGGGATGTTGTCTTTTGGGAAAAAGAAGAAAGGGTTGCAGGTGTTCCACCTTGGCATTGGCCAAAGCCGCACCCCAAAAGGAACAAACCAATCCATTGCAAACTCTAAACTTACAAAATCATGAATTTTCCTTGCATTTTTGTGATGTAAACTACAGGCATATGCAGTGGTCTAAAAAATCACTACTACCCAGCAACCCCGCAGGGGGGCACCTATTCACCCTGGTTTGATCCATTGATGTTGCGGGCACTAGGCCCAGCCACACCAGTGGGGTAGCATTTTTATCAAGACGAGTGGGAGAAGGCTGGATGGTAGGGATATTTTGGATCCCGGCAGATTCTGGAAAGCTTATGTCGCAGAAATGCAAGGAAAATGGCGAGTTTAGGCAAAGGTTGAGGTTTGCATGACATTGTGGATAAGAACATGTCATGGGATCCACACAAAACTTACCACCCCGGAATCCCCTGGGTGTATAGTTTTCAGAAATGTCTGTGGTTGGTAGGTTTCCATGGGTGACTCCCGAGCCCGACAACAAATACCACAGTTACTCCTATAACTGATCTCTCCATGTAGCGTTTTTAGCGTCATTCTTATATTGGTCTCTTGGCCTGCCCAAGCAAGTGGGCTACCATTGCATTCTGGAATTTTCCTGCATAGAAATATGAGGAAAATGTGTGCTTTTATCCAAGGTTTGAGGTTTGCAGGGCACTGTTGGTAAGAAAGTAGCATAGAATCCATGTGAAGCACACCATCCTGAACTCCCACAGGTGTCTAGTTTTCAGATATGGCTGGGTTTAGTAGGTTTCCCAAAGATCTGGCTGAACTAGGGTCCACAATGCACAGCCACCCAAAATGAAATAAACTAATTTGTTGAAAAATTGATGTGTCTAAGTTGTATTTTGGGCCCTTTCAGGTCACAGACTCTAGGCCCACTCACACAAGTGAGGTACGACATGGGAGAATGCTGAGTGGTAGGAAGTCTGTGGCTCCCCACAGATTCCAGAAGTTTCCCTTCACAGAAACATGAGTATAATGTGTGTTTTTAGCCAAGGCTTGATGTTTGCAAGGGCTTCTGGGTAAGAAAACCTGGCGAGAGCCACACAAGTCATGCCACTCTGGACTCCCCCAGCTATTTAGTTTTCAGAAATGTGTAGGTTTGGTGAGATCATCAAGGTGCCGGCTGAACCAGGGTCTTATATCTGCAGCTAGCCAAGTTGATCAACAAAGCATGGATTCTGCTGAGTGAAATAGATCCAGGTTGCGTTCTGGAATGTATTATGTTGTGGGCACTAGGCCCAGCCACACAAGTGGGGTGCTGTTTATTGGGAGACGTGTAGGAACACAGAGGGGCCGATTCCGATCCGGGTCGGAGAGCCGGTCGTACGACGCGTACATGGGCTCTCATTGCCTGAATGGGTAAGTCGCGGACAAGTGCGCCCCCTACAGTTAGTACGCGTCAGTGCCATCCGCACGGAGCGGTTCGGACCCGGCAACGAGTCGGTCGGGGAATTTCATGTAGCTCGCATCGTACTTGCTCGCTCGTACAGCTGTACGAGTTGGACGGAAAACACGCGTATTGCGTTCGGTGCCCTTTTGACCCGGATCGGAATCGGCCCCAGAATAGTAGAATATTTTTACTACCTATTTGATTTCTCTGCATTTGTGGTTTCCAAATGTGAGTCAGTGTGAAGGAAAGAAGATATTTTGCAAAATGGCATCTGAACATTATGGTTATGTGGGTAAACCCATAATCAGAATTGTACAAGTGATCATTGCTCCTAAACTCAGTATCTTGTGTACATTTCAGAAATACTTAGGTTTACTTCATCCCCCCTATATATATTGCAGCAACCAGGAAGATCTGTCAGGTATATCGGTGCACTGCTTTTGTAAATTAGCCATTGTGACAAGAAGTTAGAGATAAAAAAATTATCACAAATAAATGATTTTTCCTACTTATTTCAATTTTGGTTTTACTTTAACAGTTAGGGGCTGATTACGATGTTGGTGGGACCACCACCGACAGGCCATCAATGGCGGTCTCACTGACATCCAGCAGAGTGGTCTGACCGCTGCATTATGATGCAGTCGGATTGTAGTTTCTACAATAGGGGCAGTGCCTGCTCCACTGTAGACTTTACAATGTCACTTTTCAACAGCTTTTCCATGGGGGTCTCTGACTGCCTTTTCCCAGCCGCAGCACAATCCTCAATGGCAAGATGCATTGTAATTTGGTGGGCGGGACAGCTGACTACCTGTCGGTCGTTCCCGTTCCCGCAACAATGGCGGTCGGACGCTCATCCGACCGCCATCGTATTCCGCCCCTTAGTTTATTTGGGAAAATCTGAAGGACCTACACCAATGACTCCTTGTTGAAATCTGAATTTTGTCTTTGTTTTAGAAATGTATACCCTTCCGGGATCATTCATGGGTTTCAGACCTGTTTCCGCCACAAACTGGAAGTTGGTTGATTGCACAAAAATTAAGAAAAATTGTCTGCCCCTTACAAAAATGCCAAAACTGTTACAAAATAATGTTTTTTTATTCAGCTCCGCTTTGTCCAGAAAGCTGGGAAAATGACAATTTTAGCACAGGAAATCTTTTATTGAGTCTTTCTTTTGCAGAACTTTTTTCTCTCTTTGCCCAAAAAACACAAAATGTAGCTATATTTTGGCAAATTTCTCAGGTCCTTTCAGTGGAACCCAAAAATCCTGGGTAACTTTAGAATCACCATGATGTTGGGAAAATGGACACAAATTTGACGCCGATACCTTATGTGAAAAAACATTATGGAGGCGTTAGCATGAAGAACCCTAAATAGCCAAAAAAGGGCTCAGCACTAAGGTTGAAACGCCTCACCAGTGAATGGGTTAAATATTATGTGTAATATTTTGCATTTGTTTATCTATATGTTTTTATTATATAAGTTTGTAAGTTATATAAAAAATATTTAATTTTTCTAATGTTATAATTTTTAAAGACTATATTTTTTAAAGGTAATATAATGGATAGTATTTAAAATTAATTTCCCTTAGCTATCTTATGACATTGTTTTGCTCTTCCATATTTTTGTAGTCTATATTTTTATTCTTCACATACAAGTATGTAAAGTTGATATTTGTGTCCTTGATATTATTTTGTCGATATATTGTATTGCTATATTTTTCCTGGTGATAGTCTGTCATGCAATCAAGGGAAGTTTGTGTCTATGAGAATGTGTAATTTATCAGACAATCGGTCGTTGCCAGAGGCACTGAGAATGTGTTAGTACATGAGACATGAAACCTATGTCAGATACTTTATCGGATACTGCGAGTGGCTGTTGGCAGCTGTGAGTGGCAATCATATTCTGTATTAGAGCAAAGTGGTCGGTGTCCAAGTCATTCTGTGTGAGGCAGTGAGTGGCTTCTAAGGGGGTGGGCGGCTGTCAGTGACAGTCAACGTCTCTGACAGTCTTTCAATAGTTGCTACTACTTTTTTGAATTAATCAGAGGTGGTTAATAAGTGGCTGTGAGAATAAATGAGGAAAAACTGATGTGTCTGAGAATCAGTGGATGACTGAGTATGTCATTAACTCCAAAGTGTAGTAAACGGCTCTGGTACACAGAAATGTTAGTCAAAGATTGTGAGAGGCAGTCAGTAGCTGCAAGAGCTGCAAGAGTGGTTAGTCAATAAAAGTCATTTCATACATCATGTAAGTGTCAATATTCATTCAGTTGCTGTCTGTGATATAGTAACTGCCTGTCAGTTCCTGTGATAGGCACGCGGTTGCAGTTAATGCATATGTGAGCAATTAGTGGCTGGGAGGGGACGTGATTGGGGGTTAATATCAAGGCAAGGGAGTTAGTGCTGTTATTTAGGCATTGTCACGTAGGGCCTAATAATGAGTTTGGCCGTCCGAGGAGCGCCAAGCTCACCGTGGCGCAGCGGTGGTGCTCCGGCCACCATTGCACCGGCGTCCGGTATCATGGAACCGCCGCAATGGTGTTGCAGCGGTCTTGAGGGCACAATAGGATTGGCAGTGCTGCTGCCGCATTGCCAACCATATTACAAGCTTTCTCTTCACCACGGTTTTCATGGTGGTGAGCCCGCCATGAAAACTGTGGTGGAGAGGAAACTAAGGGGCCTTACAGGACCCCCTGTTTCCTCAGAGCCATGTGGTGCATGCAGAGGGGCACATGTTCTGCCTCCCTGTGTGCATGCACCCCAGTTCCTATCACTGCACAGTACAGAGAGCAGTTGAGGATGGAGCAGTGTTTATGTACATTGCTGGACACTTGCTTGTGATTGCAGCTGCTTCTTATGAATTGTATTTGTTAAGCACTCTACCTCTACTTGGCTTTGGGGCCTCTTATGGCCCCATGCACAATCCATGACCCTGTCACGTCACAACCAAATTCAGAGGAGGCCCAACTATAGGCAGGTCATTTTGAAATAATCCTCTATTTTACCTGGTGCTGTTGGGGTTCACGTGATACTAATGTGATCGCACAATACAGGGCACAGTACAAGGAAGTGGTACTTTAAAAACAGCGCCTTTCATCTTTTACACAGACCCTGAGAGCACCAGTGGGCTGGGTAATAACTTAACAGTGTTCCGATCTCCTGGACATAAAACACTTTGGGTCTCATTACGATGTCGGTCGGAAAGCAATCCGACCAACTCCTTGTCGAAATCAGTTCCGACCGAATCGCGTCCGACCAACCGATTACGATGGTTCCTAACACCGTTCGGAAAGTCTCTCATTTACTTCAATGGGAGCCTGTGTTCCGACCAACAACACAGTCTCCCATTGAAAAAAGGGGTGGTTGCAGCAAACCTTGCACCCTGTCGCAGGCACCCTATGGTGCCTGCCCCACTGTGCATGATTTAAAGGGGGGTCCCCTGGGTACCCCCATGGGCCCAAACCGGAGGCCTCAGGGTAAAGGGGGTCCTTCTACGGGCCCCCAAAGACAGTTTCCGACAGCCGTTCCGTGTCAGACACAGATTCAGAAAGGCTGTCTGAATCCGACATCATAATATGTCGGTTGGAAACGCGTTTTGTAGAGATGTATGGTTCGGCTCCGAGCAACGCGGAGTCTTCGAATGACGGTTGGAACTGATTCGAAATGACCGAACAGTTACCTTTCCATCATAATCAGTCAGTCGGACATGTTTCCAAGTCAGTCTGAAACATAGGTTCCTACACGATTTAGGAGATTCTGATTGCCATTTGAAGTCTTTCCGACTTTCATCGTAATGAGGCCCTCAATTAGTACAATAAGGACCATGAAATAATAGTATATCAGGAAGCTGAGTTCGGTGGGTGTTTTAGTGAGGAAAGGTCTTGTTATGCTCATATCACTGTTCATGTTCATTCTTGCAGTCCAGTGTTTTTCATTGGAAATGCAGGACTACAAGTCTCAGAAAGCAAAGCAGTGTGTGTGCTGTGACGCAAGGACTTGCAGAAGCCCTTGCACTTGACATGGCACAGATTGAATTTAGCCCCCTCCTAGAATGGACTCCCCATTTTAACCATGAAATTGCAGGCAAAGGATGGGGGCATGCCCTTTAAAAATAATGAAACTGCATTAATAGTGCCCAGCATCTTAATTAAAGGCACTAACAGTTTAAACACTGTAAAATAAGTGGCTGGTCTGCGCACACAAGAGCAAGGACTGTGTTTTATAAGTTGAAGCTGAACTTCCGAGGCACTTCTTTTTCTCCAGTGTGGGACCCAAACTTGCTTCCACTTCCGGAATGTTCTAGTAATCCACAATTGCCATAAGAGTGGTCCGTTTTGATGTGTCTCAGATATTAATCCAGACCTTGGCCTCATCTGTCAAGTCAGGCAGCCTATGTGACGCACTTTACTTCTGAAATGCAAACAATTTGTTAAAAAATAAGCATTTTGTTTGTTGTTTAAGCAAGTAAAATGCTTACATTTCAATTGCAAAATGTAAGCAATTCCCTGATCCTATCAGGTGCTAGACTGGGGTTCCTTCAGGAACAGCAGAGCAAGCCAGGGGGTGCAGGAGGGCGAGTGGAACCACTCGCCACTCTATTAACTCCACCACTGGCATGCACAGATTCGGACCTCTTTAGCAGAATAAAAAAAACACTAGCTATCCAGAGTCCAAAAGAAAGCAACAGAGATAAGTAATCCCAGAATGATGGACTTGCTTCAGGCACCATCCTCAGTGGAACACACTGGAGCAGTGCATGTGTGCCTGTGCAGTGGAAGCAAAATTGAACTATCAGGCACATGCATCAATGTAGGCTTTTGCGATTCCTTAATTGCGATTATTAATGAATCGCAATTAAGGAATTGCAAAAGCCTATGCATGTAGGAATCGCTATAAAATTTGCGATGCCCAAACATTCCTTAATTGCGACTTGTAAATTGCGAGTCACAATCAAGGAATGCCTTCCCATTCATTCCTATGGGCCTACATGCCCATAGGAATGAATGGGAGATTGCATGCGCAATTTGTGAGTACCAATAGGTACTCGCAAATTGCGCATGCAATTATAAGGGTGCAAGGGTGTCAAAAGGACACCCTGTTGCACCCCTGAAACTGATCTGTGCACACATGTTGCACACACACATGCCCCAAGGGCATGTGTGTGTGTAACCTACAACTTTGAAAAATGCACTTTAGTGCATTTTTCAGAGTTTTTGCAAATTACCATCAAGTACAAATTGATGGTAATTTGCGCCCCCTATTAGCAAAATCGCAATTTGCGATTCCATCATGCATTGCATTTAAGGAATCACAATAATTTGCGATTCCTGAAATTGCGAAAGGCTGCAGGTTGATGCATCGCAGAAGCCCTTTTTGCGGGCGCAAACGGACGAATTGCACTGTTTGCACTCGCAAAAATGGTTGATGCATGTTCCTGTGTGCTCCTCCCACATGTGCAAGCCGTGGGTGGCTCACACCCCTGTGGTACATCCTCCCGCCTTTCACTTTCATGCACACTGTGTGTCCTCAAATGCACAGGCCACAGTCTGTCGGCATCATTTGTTATAATGTCTTCAACTGGCAGGTTTGAAGAGCAGTCTTGTCTGCGTGCAGGTGGGGTGCTGGGGTGCTACCCCACTGCTTCTCTTTCAGTCCATTTTATGTAATCTCCAGTGTGACATTTGGAGGGTGCGCACTAGTAATTGAGTCTAAACACTGATGGGTGGTGTTAGCTTAGGTTTTACTCGAAGTGCTCTCAGGGCCTGGTTACAGACGTTAGGCATTATGCATGTGGCCTCCTGCTTAGGTTTACCTTTCTCCCCAACTAAGCCCTCTGGTCACAGAGAGTCCCACCCCTGACTGACACACTCCCACACTAGACATCCATGGGCTCGTACCAGGGCTGAGGCAGGGGGACCCTAGGAGATACTCAAAAGGACAAGGGACAGACATCATGGCAGGACACATAGACATGATTTACACAGAGTATAGCATCTGATCATACTCATAGTACATGACATAAAGATCTGCCAATTTGCTGCTACTTCTGAATAAAACAAAAATATTCCTTTGGTTTGGGTTTCCTTTACACCTGCTCGTTATGCACCAGAGAACATGATAATCACTGATACATATACAAGTAAGGCACCTCAAGAGAATGTAAAACGGTAAATACAGCAATAGCAAAAAGCCCACAAAATCAAAAATGATATCAACTAACAACAAAAAACACAACAAAACAGGGAAATGTATACAGAAACATTGAGAATCATTATGACATTGTTTCTTGTAAATTTGGAGGGGCTTCACAAAAGTTTTTGAGATCCATTGGTGTAGATTATCTCTTTTAAATTTAGATACTCTCTTTAGGGATTTCTTTGATTTCCTAATTTATTGGACTTATTAAAGTAACCCTTTGCAAGGCAATGCATTTAAGTATTTATTTATTTACTGATGGTGTTTTAATCACTAACTGCATCATATAGGTAAGTAGTGATTGTAGCAGGTACAGAGGAAATTGTCAATTAGCCAGTATGGCCTCCTTTCGGTTTCCCTGCCTCAGTGGAGTTTGAATCACCGACAGCGTTATCTTCTGTAAAACACTTAGAGCATGTCAGATGCTGCTGGGAATTGCATTGGAGGGGCCACGATATCTCCATTCACGCAAATGTTGATTCTGTCATAAAACCATGGCGGTGATAGAGAGAAAAGGCAGACCTATTCACTAACTGGGAGGAAACAACCAATGCAAGAGGGTCATTACTTACATCTTTATTGAGGAAGGGGCCCTGTTTGGGGGTAGTCTTCAGAAATAATATTTGATGTCAGGTCTGCTATTTTAGCATCTTCTACCTGCTGCCACTGTTACACTCCGCCTCAACTCTCCCAACGAAGAGGCTCAATAATGTATTTGAGAGTCATCTGGGTTGAAACATGTCCACCAAAGAAACAGACAAATCCAACTTTAGACTCTCAGTCTTGGCTGTGGCAGTAGAGGCGGTACCTCCCATGACCAATTTAAATGACACCCATAATTTCTTAAAACACTTGGCTATATCGCATTTAGATGGTCTTTAATATTTGGCGGAAGAAAAGGATGGTCTTAAATATTTGGCGGAAGAGAAGGGCTTTCAGTTCCTTTCTGAACCTGAAAAGGTCTAGTGGTCAGTGGCGTAGGAAGAGGGTGCGGTGGGTACGGGCCGCCCCGGGTGTCATCAGTGAGAGGGGTGACAAAATGGCAAAAATATGTGTTTTAAACACATATTTTTGCCATTTTGTACAGCTGGGGGTGACACGAAATTTTCCGCACCAGGTACCACCTGACCTTGCTACGCCACTGCTAGTGGTGGCCACAGTGTTAAGTGCAGCTTGTCCAGGTCTCTGGAGTTTTCAAGGCCATGCCGCTGTTGTGCTACGGGTTATGCTAACCACAAAAAAGCAGCCAGAGTACATCACAAACATTGGATTACTTATATATTACACTTTGGAACTGACAGGAATGAGATTTGGTTTTGAGTAGAATAATTTTTAGCCCTAGTCTGTCTCGTTGAAAAGCTACATCTTGTAGGATTTCAGAAAGACATTTTAAAGGAATTCAGATTCCATTTTTTGATAAACAATCATTTCATGCTTAGACGTTCCAATCATGAGTAGTTTCAATTTTACTCAGAACCCACATCACTGACAAACATTTTGAAAATATGTTGGTCTACAGAGATTAATTTTTTTGCAAAGCAAAATGAGGGATATGGTTATTTTCTGATGATTTTTCTGATTATTTTCCCATAAATGTCTGAGGTTCATGGTGCCTCAACGTCTGATAAGGATCAATGCGTAGTTGATAGTTTAAGTAACACATTGCTGACCGGGTTTAAATTAATCTGCTTCTGAATCCATACTGTAGCCTGATGTTGATTTCGGTGGTGATAGAAAATCCTCCAAATTCTGCGGTTATGCTGAAATCAGGGGAAAATCCATCAGTGGAGTTACCCTCACCATAAGGATGTAGCTTTTTGTCCTTGTACACAACGGTGAGTGAGCCAAATAGGCAGCAATTCATGTAGATTTAACAACAAAGTCATCACAATATACACTTGAATGTTCCTAAGGTGGTTATGAAACTGTGCGGGACGATATCAACCTGGGATCACCTAGATCGCTTCAACGAGAACTTATTTCTCCTCCTGCTGCCCTGTCCTTTCCCATGATTCCTCACTTCATCCTCCTGGTCCATAATCTGCTCCAGTGCAGTCTGGTTGTCGATGTGGAGTGGGGCGATGGAGATATCCCTCACCGCTCTAAACTGCCCACAGTTGTTTAGATGCTCATTCTCCAGTCGGAAGAAGTTCCAGATGAATCGTCTACTTGTGAACAAAAGAGAAGAAGGAACCATTTACTAAACATGATACACAAGAAAAGTTAAAATATTGTTAAATTACAGAGAGCTCTCTGTGGATTCCTTCTAAAATGACCACTGTATATTTCAACACTGGGTATTGATATGTGTTCTCTGTCTTTAGTTAAAACTAATAACACCAGTTTAGCATCTATGGTAGAGTTATGTTTGGACCATCAAACCTATTTAAAAAGACGCTATCACCAAAACTGGATTATCTTCCCTTTAAATCAAGCCAGGAACATTGAGCATCACTAAGAAGTAAGTGGCCGTGTCAGGGGAAAAATTTACACTTCACCATGCACTATCTACTTTTTTTCTTGCAGCAAATGTATAGTTATTATTACCCCTGATAAACCTATGAAGTGACCAGATTTGCATTTGGTTCCTGGGAAAGCTTTCACATGCATTATTTAACCCCTTGGCTGCGGCAGGAATTCCGCCGCAGCGCTGGGGGGGGTTGGGGGCAGTGCGGTGGCGCTGTGCTCATGACGGTGCCACTCCGTCATGAGTCACGGTTGAGCTGTGCTCATGACGGAGTGGTTCCGTCATGACTCCACCCACTGCGCTAATCGCCCGCACAGGCGGGGAATTAGCGCTGCGTGGGCGGAGCGGCCGCCAACGGCCGCAGCATGACGGAACCACTCCGTCATGAGCACACGGCGCCCGTGGCTCATGACGGCGTGGTTCCGTCATGAGCACGGAACGGGTTAAAAGGGTGTTGCTTGGCCTACGAATTAGATGTTGGGCGAAGTATGAAAGGTTTGGAGATGTCCTCTATATATGATGTGGTGGCATTGCTGCACTTAAGCGTGAAGCATTGTGGAGAGTGTAATAATAAATGCAGTCGCATATATGGATACTTATTATGTTTGGATGGACTGTATTGACACACAGTGGTGTATGTCTTTCCTCCCTTGGGTCTCAAAAATAGACGAAAAGTATCTTGCTTTCAAGACACTCAGAAGAAAATAATCTACTGAATGTAGCTCAAACTGGGTTTCAACCTCAGGTGGGGACCGAAACTGCTCTGGTCTCCATCTGGAAAGAATTATAGTGGATTCTGGAAAGTGGACATTTGACAGGTCTAATGCTTTTAGACCTATTCGCAGCATTTGACATGGTCAACCATCCTTTCATGATTGACCGATAACAGAGACAGGTCTTTCAGGGTCTGTCCATGTTGGTTCTCTTCATTTTTGACAAGTCAAAGTTACTCATTAGCAATGATGACTTTCTGGTCCAAAGTAAATCAGGTGAAATTAACTTTATGTCCAAGGCTTCTCATTGTCGCTAACTTTGGTTAACATTCATGTTTGCCCTTTGATTCTCCTCATCGATTCCTTTGGCCTGTACCGCATGTCATATGCTAACAATACTCAGCTGTTTTGCTTCGACTGTTCTACTGAAGCCATTCAACAGTTTCTTAAGCCCTGCATGGTTGCTATCCAAGCACGAATGAGCTAAATTTTGTTAAAAATAAATGTGGACAAAATAGAAACTTTAACACGTGTTCCTTACTTCTTATGTTATGACAATTTTTGGACTGTAAACTCAGGGTCTCTTCCTAATATGAATAGTATGGTACAAAATGGAGGCCTTAAAATTGACAAAGACCCTGACCTTGACACAAATCAACATTGTAGTGCTCCAAATAAAACTCATCTGGAAAAGTGTCTGAGTCCTCTCGTCTGAGTTTTGGGCTACTGTAGCTGCGCCATGCATCCTTTCCAGGATAAACTACGTAAGTGCCTGCTATCTGAGCTTGCCTACATTTCATTTGTTGTTCAGTCTCAACTGATACAGATTGCACCATAAGGCTAGCTCTTTCAATACGCTATATGAGCACATTGCTGAATCCTGGTGTAAAACTGGACCGGCTTCCAGTTGAGTAAAGGGTATATTTCACAGCTCTATGTCTGGCCCATCAAGCAACAAGTGGCACTGGTGCCCTTGCTCTCAAGGCCCAAATTACCAAATATACTCTTGGGTGTGCAAGGATAATTGTTCTTCATTTCCAAAAAGCCAGACTTGGAGGAAAGCCTTTTTCAGTTCCAGCCTCTAAGGGTTGGAACCAGTTACCAAGTGCCATCCAGGTAATTATGGATGAATTGATTCAGGATGCCATTTATGTAAATCAGACGGCCCACAGTAACATGCTATAATGTTGAACCCAAAAGTGAGATAAGCATGAATCCTGGAGGCGTTATTAAATGACCAGAGAATACTATAAGGGGTTCACTCAGGAGCCACATACGCCCAGTCTCAGGTGGCACTATTATGGACCACAAACTACTATACAGAGTCCCCTCCAAAGTGACATAGACCAAGCCCCTGGAGGCACTATGAGGCAACTGGAGAATAACATATGAAGACCCCAAAGAGCAACAAAAGCCAAGGCACTGATGCTACTGTTTAACAACTAGTGAGCAAGCACTATCTGTAGTTCATCCAAGAGTGCCAAAGGACCAGCCTTTGAAGACACTGTTAAGCCACCAGAGAATATAGTATCAAATTCACATTGGGCAGCAGAGTAATAACCAATATTAGATCAGAGGCGTACCTTTGCGAGGGGCAGGAAGCACCTCATAACATTGACCATTATGTATACAGCAGTGTTAATTAAATGTTTACTAATGTCCATCCTGGAGTGATGCTGGCCAAACCCATTATTGGAAATGATCATCTTTTGTACAGTATTCTCCCAGATTTTTGCCTACTGTTTATGAACCTGTTTTTTGGTTGGTCATAGATAGACCTCTGTGCACTTTAACCCCGCTTTCTTTTACATACAGCTTATTGGCAAATTTAATTCACTGATAAGTCCTAATATATGCTACTACCTGTTCCCAGGGCTGATAAATTAAATGCTACTAGGGGGCTGCAGCTCTCATTATGCCGCCCACTTCTGTAGCCCTGTAAAACCTGTCTCCAGGCTTGTCACTGCAGGCTGAGTGTGCAGTTCTAAACTGCCATCTCAACCTGGCAAAATAAACCGTTTCCTAGGCTTACACCTTCCTTTTTAATAATGATAAGTCACCCCTAAGGTAGGTCTTAAAAGCCAATAGGCAGGATGTATGTTAATTAAAAGTAGGGCATGTATATTTAAAGTTTTACATGCCCTGGCAGTGAAAAACCTTCAAAGTTGTTTTTCACTGTGGCAAAGTAGGCTCTTCCATGGGTTAACACTGGTTTACACTATTACGGCTTATATGTGCTAAATTCAGTGTGGGTATAGCTAAAAAAATATGTGAAGGGCTCAATTTAATAGTAATTTAAAATCCCACTTAATAAGTCAAGTCAAAAAGCTTTATTTCGATAAAATTGTATCATAAAAGCATTGGTATACAGACATATAAAGTGCAATATATCGAAAAGAGGGGCATAGCTTCTTGACACCGGCGTACAAAATTTAACAATTTGGGGAACGTACGTTAAAAATCAATTTCAGATATATTCATTAAAAAATGGAGAATGTTACATTTCATGGTAGAAAAAACAATTTCACTAAAACATTTGCACAATAAAAACATGTAAAAAAAAAAAAAAAACTCATTATTGAAAGTGTAAACATTTGGCCCTAATATTCCAAGACCACCCAAGGAATTTTGCCACACCACAGACTAGCACTGGGCTGGTGTCGGAGCGTAATATTCTCAATGCGACCCGGTAGTTCGACGTGCCCAGCAATTGACATAGGGGTCCCAACCAACGACTTCTAGGTTTTTTGTAAGCTGGGCATTCGAACATGATGTGCGCCGTGTTTTCCACCAACCCACTGCAACTCAGACAAGTGGGCAGGGTTTGGTGGGGTGGCTTCCATTTGCTAGTGCGCTCGCGGGTTGGCAGTGTGTCGAGTCTAAATTGAATGTACAGCGATCTATCTCTAGGGTTCTGTACAAATTCCAAAAACGGCTCGAGACTGGCAGCCTGTTTATGTATATAGAAAGCTTCAGTCAGGCTGCCTAAGTTGGAACTACTTAATTCCTGTGTGTCTATCCATGTCCAGTAGGCTTTTTTCAGGGCCGCCTTACTCAGGGGTGCGCCTTGCTCCCAAACTTCTCTAAGGCCTAGCGATAGGAGAGACTTCTTAATACAGCATAGCCAAGTGATTTTATGAGACCCCGGTGAATTCATTACTTCTCTTACGCCCTCAGTGTATTTCACTAATTCTGGGGTACGCCATAATTGAGCCCAAAAGAGCAGTGGTCGTAATCTTGCCATGTCTTTTATTGTACGTCTACCCATATCACTAAAGAGGGGCTTGAGTGGGGTTCCCCTTGGGAGTGAGACCAACTCTCTCAAGAATTTGTTTTCAGACCTGGAGATGTCCTCAAAATTGTCGAAGCCCCAAAGTTCGGCACCGTACAGTGCCGAACCAACGGCTTTTCCCTGATAAATCACCAGCGCGGGAGCGATTGGTCTGCTATGCGAGATACGATGTTCTTTGATAATTGTTCCCGCCGCCCGTTTGTGATTTAGCAGCATTTTGTCAATAGGGGGTCTCCAGCTCAATCTATCGGAAATTCTTATACCTAGATAGTCAAATGTTTTGACAAGCTCCAAGGATGCACCATCAAGCTTGAGGATAGCTTTAGAAGGTTTTCGTGAATTAAACGAGAGGAGCTTGGTTTTTAAGGTATTAATGCTCAGACCTCTCAGGTTGCAAAACAAGTAAAATCTGTCCAGGAGCTTTTGCAGCCCTACCGGAGTTTTGGAGATTAACAAGGTGTCGTCGGCAAATAATAGTGTGGGGCCGGGGCGTCAGCAGGGATATCTTGTAGGAACTTCACCACCCCATTTACAAACAAAGAAAAAAGGGTGGGGGCCAATACGCAGCCCTGTCGGACTCCCCTGTTTACAGGGATCTTTTCAGTCTTCTGGGTCTGAGAGCCCCACCTCACCTGGGCATAATTGCCTTCGTGTAACCGAATCAGAAGGTCGAGGACAGGGGAGGGTAGGCCCATACCCCTCAAGACCTGCCATAGACGATCTCGGGGGACCAGATCGAAGGCAGTCTTCAGATCTATAAACGCCAGGTGGAGGCTGCCCTTGCCAATCAAAACGACCTTCCAGTATAAAAGGAGGAGTCTGGAGACTTGGTCGATTGTACTTACGTTTGGTCTAAATCCCGCTTGGTAGTGGGAGAGAATATTATTCTCATTAACCCACAGCAGGATTCTTTCTAGCAGGACCCTGCCAGCAACCTTCTGACCAGCGTCAATGTGGCTGATGGGTCGATAGTTGGCTGGGTCCTCCCTGGAACCTGTTTTGAATATTGAAATCACCTCGGCTCCTTTCCAAGAATCTGGGATAGGTGACCCCTTAAGAAGAGCATTAAAAAAGATAGCAAAAAACTTTGCCCAATGTTTGGGGTCCAATCTATACAAGTCGCCGGGGAGACCATCGGGTCCAGGGGCCTTTGCTGGTACTATTTTGTTAATGGCAATCTCTACTTCCATCTCTGCAAAAGGATCATATCCCTCGAGGGTGGGGATAGTCGTTGCAGTGTGTGCAACAAACCGGGGGTTTTGAGTGTCCTCCCCAGAGTAGAGTTTCACAAAGTGATCAAACCACTCCAGGCTCGTGATGTGGTTTGGAATTACATCAGAGTCACAACCTCTTGAGTATCTACAGAGGTTCCAGAAGGCATTTCCGTCTTTGGCCAGGCTTGCAGCTTTGAGGGCCAACCAACGGGATTCCTCCCAAACTTGCTTGGCTCCCAACACTGCCTTTCTATATTCTTTCCTGACAGTTTGTACTTGAAGGCACTCACGATTTTTGAAGGCAAGTATTAGATTGTTCTTTTTATGCCTGCACTCAGTGTTATACCAAGAGTCAGGAGCTTTATGCTTAATAGAATTTCTGGAAGAAGTAGGTACCCAAAAAAGTGACCCGATCATCTCAACTGAATCTATGTAAATATTCCCAGCCCTAAGGCACCCATCTGCGTCGTCACTTACTCCCTGAAGTTCCGCAGTTTTGTTTAATAAGATCTCCTTGATGGTCAGAAGTTTCTGGTCATCGGAGGAGATTTTAGACCATTTGAGATGTCTCTTAGAGTTTGATGGAATGACTTCCTTAGTGGACATGGTAGGCCTAGTGGAGAAGTGTGGCTCAATGATTAGAGCGGCAGACCCTGATGCAGAGGTCTAGCCCGGGACCAGGGTTCAATTCCCCGCCTCGGCGGGTCTTGGGCTCAAAATTCCACGGACCTGATAATTCTCGCCTCGGTGCCATTCTAATCATGGAGTCCCACTCTGTAACTCTGGGCAATAGCTTGCTTAATCTCCACAACGGCCCCCACAACGCTAAGGATGCCTGGCCTTCACCTTGGGGGTGCCCAGGAGTGGACGCCTCACAGGGAAAAGCCAGGATGGGTTCCACAGCGGTATTCGTACAAGCGCCGAGAGGCCTCCGGGTAGTCGTGCGCTATACAAGTATCCATACATTTACATTTACATTAGTGCCGGAACTTGGTGAGTCAAGACACCAAGGGTTCTTCATGGTCAGACACAAAGGGTTATGGTCACTGTCGACGGTAGGTGTTATAACCAAATCCACTGCAATTTGCCAAAGTCTGCGGTCAATCAAGATGTAATCGATTCGAGAGGAACTGGACACTCTGTTAAAAGTGGTAGCACCTTGGATGTCGGATGGCAATCGGCCATTAGCGGCTCTCAGGCCGTGTTCCAATGTTAGTGCATTCAATTGGATTGCCACTTGGGTCCACTTCTTGATTGGGGGTATTGATAGGGGTGGTATGCCCCACTGTGCATCCTCAACCTCTATCTCCGATAGGTCCTCGGTGGCCAAAGGTTCATACGTGCAGTTCAAGTCGCCTGCTACCAGAAAGAAAGAATCAGATCGACAAGAGGAAAGTGCATCTCCCAAGGTTATAATAGTCAGCGACTTACAGCCGCCAGGGGTACCTCGGATGTAGACATTGAAAAGCTCGATAGCGTGCCCACCTTTTGCCCCTCTCAGAGATAGATGAATCACGTCTGGTGATAGAAGAGAAAACTGGGAAGCCCTACAAGTGAGTGCGATGTTCACCCATATTATAAGTCCTCCAGAGGGACGCCCTCACCCAGTAGATATTGCTGGGACACAGTAACAAGTGTAGCCAGATTTGTACAATGGAACCAGGCTCCAGGTCTCTTGGAAAATACATATGTCATAAAGGTCGATGTGTTGGTTCCTGTCTGGGAGAGGAAGTTTGTCTCTCAGGCCGGCAATATTCCATGAAATTATTTTAAGTTTATTGCTTAATGGATGAGGCAATAGAGTAGGCAGGTCATGTGGTAGGGATTCGATCTTTATGTCGCCATGATTGAGGGGAATAACATTAGAGGGTGGGCAGTATGTCAATTCTGCAGCAGCACTAGAAGAGCCGCTGGTCGAAGTAAGCGATTTTTTGGGTGGGTTAATGGCAGATGTTAGTCAGTCAATATTATAGGAGGGAAGCGCCTGAATTGTATAGAGGATGAGTCTGGAGAGGATGATCCAAATTCGAGTGCTAGTAGACCCTCTGCCACTAGATAACTAGCCAGGGTGAGCTTGATGGTGTCTGTGTTATTGTCAGCCGAGCGTCGTCTGTGGGCCCTAATTATATCATCTCTTATTAGTGATCGACAGCCCCTAGTGTGGCGGATCCAATGAGTAACCTTATTTTTTAATGATTCCTCGTCCTCGCGCCCATTTGCCTTGGGGACGCGAACCATAAAAACTGTAGGGTTGTCATTAGCTTGAGGAGTTTGTGTTTTGTGCTGCGATTGGGATAAGGAAGAAGTAGAGGCTCTGTGAGATGGATTAGTCAGCCTGAAATTGTTATAAGAGGTGGGAGCCACTTGAGGCTTCGTTAAATTATTGCCAGGGGTGGCCCCAGCTCTAGACAATGGATTTAGATCGTTCCTGCTGCGGGGAAGTAGAGCAGCAGGGGAGATCATGTTGTTTTCAAAATTTGGGTGATTGATTTGGGTCGGCTTAGATGTTGGGTGGGGAAAGGAGTTATCAGTGTAGGTGTTCAAAGCAGGAGGATGTTTTTTGTTTGACGATAGACATCAACTCTAAAACTACTTTCCTCAGTTCAGTAATTTCCTATTTTAATAAATCGATGTTATGGACAATTTGCCCCACACCAATTACCCCCCCATCAAGAGTCTCACGATTTTCCCTTACTTTGTCCTTCGGGGTCCTATTTTGTTTATCTGGGCCTGTAGTTGGATTAATTGATGCAAACATATCAGGATTATCAGCCAGTGCCGCATAGCAGTTGTTGCAGACAATGACAATGGGGTAGAGGGGGACAGGATTCACAACATTAGTAGTGAGAACTGGAGAGTCTGGGATTGCTAGTGAATTGTTCATGTCACTCGGCCAATCATCAATCTCGACAGCTGTTTGGAGGGGGGGAGCTTTGCAAAACATTTGCAGAATAGTGATAGTGCCAACGTGACTTTTACTCATGGGCATATTGCTTGCGGGTAAGTGAGGAGTAGCATTTTCTAGGATGAGTTCACAGTCATTAGCCAGTGTTTCGATGCGATCCAGTGTAGTGGCGGGTGACGATTTTTTCAGAGTCCTCCTAGGCTTCTTCCTTTTGGCTACCCCGCCAGTGGAAATTATAGACCCTCCATTGGCATCGGGCAATTTTCTCTTGCCCATCACAGAAGTGACTGGTGGGGAAGGTGGAATGAAGGTAGGGAAGTGTCAGGTCAAGAACAATGTTACGGACACAGACCTAAAGCACAATGACAATGGTAGCCCCAACAAAAAGTCATTAAAGTACCTTTGGTCGCACGTGTAGGATCCTCTAGGCAGGGGCCGTGAGGGCGGTCAGTGATGAAAGGGACGAAAAGGGATTAGCCCGTCCCGGCCTCCTCCGGCCCCCGACGGCCAGCCCTGTGCCCGGGCTTCGCCCGGCACGACCCACACGCGATCCCGCGACGCGGAGCCTGTCGGTAATTTATGGCGCATCCGGGCGCGGGAACAGCGGTGCAGAACAGGCTGGGAGGTGTAGTCTCCACTCAGCGGCCGCTGGATAGACTGCAGCGGTGGCAGGAGGGAGGACGATGGAAACAGCAACATGTAGGTGGGTTCCGCCCGGGACAACACAGCACAGCACCCGCTCCACCGAACCTGTCGGTAATTTATGGCGCCTCCGGGCGCGGGAACAGCAGTGCAGAGCAGGCTGGGAGGTGTAGTCTCCACTCGGCGGCCGCTGGATAGACTTAATAATAAATATTACTATTTTAGAAAGTTGTTTTTTTCCTGCCTAAAACCTAAAGGCTTTCATGCTAGTGTCTAGCTGTCAGCTGACCCTTGACGGCTCTGCTGTGGTGAGATGTGTATTGCTCACAGACAGTGGAGAAAGGGCTCTTGGTGGGATAGCCTGAGGCTTGTGCGCTGCCTCTTCTGAGCTTCAAATGATGCCTACCCTGTTTCTGGCAGATGAAGCCTAAACTCGGGCCTCCTTCCCTTTTGTCTCTTTTTCCAGGCTGGCTCCAAACCCATTGGGGGGGGAGTAACTGACCAGAACTGGTTTAGGGGCTGGACAAAGGATTGCCCTCCACCCACAGGCTAGCACTGGGCATGAATGTGGACCCCATGGAACGTTCCTCAGAACACTCATGGACCTGTGAAAAATCAGAAGAAGGCTTGCACTGCTGTTTGAAAAACTCAAAGAAAGACTGGAGCTCCTTATCTTGAATCCAAGACCCTAGACGTGCCTCAAAGGGTCATTTGACAACCCTCTGGTTTGAGTGACAGGGAGATAAGAAGCTTCTAGAGGCTGCTCGCTCCCTGTACTTGCCCAGCTGACCAATTCTAAATGGACCTGCCCTTGACCCTGCTGCTGGCCTCTGTTGGAGTGCGCCCTAACCCTCTAGTGGTGCCACCAGATCTGGCCGGTATTAAAGTGTACTCCTCTGGTCCCCAAACTGCAAGAATAGTGATTGAGAAATGTTTTTCCCAATTACTAACTAGAAAACTGACAGACACTGAGGTTGCCGCTGAAGCCGCAGCTTTCGATATTGAACTGCTGGGCGGCCTCAACTTAAATGTTTCCCTGTTGCAGGAGATTTGACTTTCAGAGAAGATGCAATAAGTCCGAACATAGGGGACTTCACGAGGACTAATGCTGAGCAGCATCCGATCGATGTCAAGGTGTTCATGGGCACTGATGTCCCCTGCTTGGAGCTTTCCCACCTACATCAGTGACTGCCCTGGGACCCTGCTCTTCAGCAGACAGCTGTCATTAAACTCCACTTCAGATCAAGTTTGTAGCTTGCCCGCTGACGACTCACTGATGACCACTTTTCCTTCATAAAAGTATCTAAGTCAGAAGGTAAACTATGAGACAAACTTGGTCCCTGTATCCGATCAGCAATCTATTATGACCTGCCTTAGTTCTTGGGTTTGAACCGGTCTAGCGCAAGCAGATACCGGTGGTTGGCACTTTGTGCCTTTTGCACTATTTTTAATTCAAACTTTAAACACTCATATCTACTTATTGGGTTTTTGTTGTTTTTGTGTGATTTTACTTATTAAAGTATTCTCTATTTTGCTACATTGGTATGAGATTTCTCTTGTGTTGCATTTTCACTTTGCTACTGTTTGAGTGCTGCATAAATATTTAACATATTGTCTCTAAGTGAAGACTGACTGCTTTGTGCCAAGCCACCGGAGGGTAAGGCACAGATATACTTCATGACTTTAGTTGTTCACCTGGAGAAGGATTGTGATTATCATTTGAGTGGAATTCTCACCCCTTCAACTAATACTCCAGTTTCTTACACCCATATTGTAGACAGGCAGCAAAATACTATTCTGTGTAAGGAATGCATTTAGTTAACTTCTACAATGTAAATAGTGTTATGCATCTGGGCTTCATGTTCAAAGCCCTTTTTCAATCACAAACCCTGTGATTCGCAAAATCACATGGTTTTTACCACAAAGGGGAATTTCTTTATGTACAAAATCTTTTTTACACAATGGAAAATTATTTCCAATTATTAAAAAGACTTTAGCAATCCTTTCTGAATTGCAAATAGGAAGGGTTGTGAATGGGGCGACCTGGTCCTATTTCTGATTTGGAAAGGAATGCATCATTGGTTTACAACAGTAATCGCGATCATAAATCATTAGTAAGTAATCAACCCTCAAATCAGGGTGGTAACTGATTAACAAAGGGGAAAAAGTCCTGACTGGACTCCTTAGCCCCATGGGAATGATGTGGACAGCCTTGTGGGGAGTAGGTAGGGGCCCAGGGGCCACTGCCTTCTGAAACAGAAAACTTCTTATTTAAAAAGCAGCAGTGGTTCCTTTAAAGACCAAAGGTTCCTTTAAAAAATGTTTCTGTGTTGGAATGCAGTGGTGGTCTGCTGTCCACTGCAGGCCACCATTCCTATGACTGCAGTTTATTACTGGGGTGGAGGGGTGGACAGGGGTAGGTTGCAAATTGTGACCTGCTTAATGAAAATTAATTAGGAATGTCTTTCAACGACCCTCCCCCTGCAAATCGATATTTTGTGAACTCATCTACATAGCACATAGCTTGGTTGGCAAAATCCTATTCCATTTGCAAAAAGTTGGTGCTCGATTAGTCATCACTTTTGCAAATGGAATGATAGTACATCAGGCCTCTGTTTCTGCATGTAGAAAGTTTTACAGCCTCTCTGGGAATCAAGTCCTCAACAGACTGTCATCATGTGAGAGGGTCACATGTTACACCATTGAGAGAGAAATGAAAGGCCAGATGTACTACTTTCATACAGTGCAGCGCAGCAATGCAATTTGCTGTGTAATGTTGCGTATAAGGGAGACATCATAAATGTGCAATATTTACAAAGATATGGTGCATTTCTGCTATTTTCTTGAGCTGGTGCACTGTGTGCTGCCTAGTGCCAATGCGGGCACCTATGCACCATACAGCAAGGGTACCTGCTTTATAGACAGGATTGTTTTTGTGCAGAAACCAACATTTCCTGCATGAAAACAATCCTTAAAGGTATTTCCCTTTTTCTATGTGTAATGCAGAATGCATCACACATAGAAAAACTAAGTAATAAGGAAAAATAAATATATCTCTTCTCTTTACACCTGGATCTGGGAGGTGCACCATTTTGACGCATTCCAGGCTTACAACTCTTTGTAAATCTGTGAATGTGCCAAAATTAATGAGTGGATGCGTGGGAACGCCCATACTTCATCCATGGAATGCATCCTTGCTGCAAGGTCAAATAATAGTATTTTGTATTGTAAGAGCACCCTTGCAGTTCAAACCCTATGACTTACAGAACACAAACATGCTGACAATATTGTACAACGGCGTGTACCTTGGCACAAGGCAACCAAATATGCAGCAGAGTGAGGGCACCATATCTTAGTAAATATTGCTATGTTTTTCTTTCTCTCTTTGATGCAACACAACGAAGCAATTTTGATTGCTGAGCTAAACTTTAGTAAATTTGGCCCAGAACTTATGCTACCTCTATGCCAGTCATTGAGCGAACCTGCCACCGACTATATGTGGGAGATGACAGCTAGTCAAAGAATGTATCTTCTGTGGTGTAGCCAGAGCCACACTAGTGCACCCACATTGCCCCATATAATGATTTGCTTGATGGCTCTATGCTGGCTGGTATAACCTGTGGCTCTATCAAAACTTGTGGGTGCTTTATGCTTCCACAAAAAGTCAGGGAAGTCCGCAGCATACCCGGGCCGAGTGGTAGTTAAACTGCTGCTCTGTGGTGGTGCATCCACAAAAAATAAGTTATTTTAAATGGATTGCTATGCCTGAATGCTTGGTGCCATTTTTACCAGTGCTGTCCATTTGGAGTCAGAATTAATTTATTAGCCAGGAAACTATCCAACGACACAAGTGAGTCCCTAATTGGAGGATACTGACTGGAGCAGTTCTGACTCTTAGCGACAGGGGAAGATTTACTCAATTATAGTGCAATGTGCACACCTACTAAAATTGCTGTGTTGCATTGCACAAGAAAAAAAAGCAGCACAGAGCTATATGTACTAAACATGACCTGTGTCTGCTGTCATCCCCTTTGCTGCTGCACAGTCTGTCTAGCGCCACGCACAGTGCAGCACACATGCAACGTGCAGAATGGTGTTGAATGTTTGGAGAAATAAAATGATTTCTTCAACATTGCTGAAGCTTTAAAGAACCATTATTTGTGGTCTTGGACTGATTCACCCTTGTACTACACATGTGACTCCCCTCCTGACACAAGGCGGTAAAAGAAGCAATCTATACATACAACTTTGCTTTAGCACTGTTTGACAAATCTTCAAAAACTTTTCAAAAAAAGTCTCATCCGCCTCAGCAACTTCCTAGAAAGTTTTGCAGTGATCTGTAAGGGGTCTGAGAAAAATGGGACACCCAAAAAAGGTTTACACCATTCATTTTTCCATAAGAAAATTGAACAGCGATACCACAAAAACTACCGAACCGAATTGCACCAAATTTGGCAAAAAGCTAGGTCTTGATCCAGAAAGTGTGCATATTGTGAATTGGTATAAATATATTAAGTAGGTTTTAAGAAATTAGGGTTTAAAATGTATGCATATATCACGCCACAGAGGTTCCGCATCTGTCTCCTGCCTATTTTCTATGTACCCCCTGGGCTGGGCCAGGGCTGCCCAGGAGCAGCACATACCTATTTTTGGAGAGGGGGGAATGGGGTCCCTTTAACCGAGTCTCAAAGAGGCCCAGGGCAACCCACCTCCCGGTACATTATTATTGACAGGAGGGTGGACTGGACTCTTCCAAGGAAGGAACGCAACTTTGCTCTCACCTGGGTGGGAACAGTTACAAACGGTGCTCCCTCCTGGGTGGGAGCAAAGTTAGTGAGCTGGTTCACGCCAGAACCACTTCTGGTACACACTTTCTTGCTTATTTTCCTTAACAGATTGTTTCTACGCGGGTGAAATCTTGGGCTACACTGAACCTTTCGGTTTGGTTTATTTCGTTTTGGCTTTAACTGTAACAACACTCACTGCACTTGAATTTCAATATATCTTTTTCTGTATCAATTTTTCATACTATGATATATCTTGCTGTTTCTTCGGAGACCCAATCCTCGCGTATGTACGGTCCGTACATACGCGAGGATTTGGGTACGCCTGGGGTACGGTGCTGACATACGCGGGTTAGGGGGTATGCCTGGGGCACGGTCCATACATACGGGGGTGGGGTGTACGGTGCGTACATATGCAATGTTGGGGTACGCACCGTACATGATGACACGTACGATGTGGGTGATGGCGTGTGGCTCCCGTAAAAATATAGCCGTGCGGAGTGCTGTAGGTACGAATCGAACTTGCTGGTCTGTAAAATGCTGCCTGACTCTGTGCGGACGTCGCGTACGCGCTGTCCAGGGTCAGAATTGTATGTATTTATTAGCCGTACGGTGTTTTTTACGATTCGTACGGAAATGGTATTTCTGTACGAATCGTACTTGCTGGTTTGTAAGGTGGAATTCCCGGGTACGAGTCGTATGGAGAAAACGCTCCATACGACCATTCGTACCTGGGTTTTACAGGATCGGAATCGGCACCTTGATGTAAAATAAATCATTCGTTTCCATCTTTTTCCTCATGAAGCACATATGCAGACAATGTATATTGCTCTTATTCCAGCCTTGAAAAAGTCTTGTGATTAAGACGAAACACGTTTCGGCTGATGTTTGCTGGATTATACAAATAATAAATCAACAATGGAAACAATGAACATTTTGGACTCTTAAGAATTATTTCTGTTATGAGAAGAGAGAACATCAACTCTGGATCTCTGCTCTGAATTAGGCATATTGTCGACAACTATATTCACATTGTTATTATACCTAAGATTAAATTGTCCTTTGTTTTACTTCAAAGAGAGTGCTGCAAAAAGGTTCTAATGTGGTTATGTCTTTAGCACATTAGTTTTCTAATTTGCAATTAGCACCTTCAGGTAGTAGGGTGGCTGAACCTATATAGCACCTCGTTCAAATTTAGATATTCTCACACAGTACTGCTAAAAAATACTTGTGACATTGTTTTGATGTGTGGTAAAATTCCCTTTTGGGAACCACTACTACTACTTTTTTTGTGAAGTTACTGGCTGGGGAGCCGACAGGGTCCGCGGTGCCTTGGAAGTTCCCGTACAGTCCCCAACAATAGGTATCATGTGATTGCCCCGGCTGGGCACCGGGGACCCACCAAAAATGTAAAAAGGTTGCGTGCTGCCCCCAGATAAGCTGGCATGGGCCACTGGAGCCTAGACACTCCCCCACAGCCCCAATCAAATAAAGGCATGTAGGAGTCTTGGGTGAGCATGGCACAAGGGCACTTACCATACCACCCACTTTGGAAACAAAATGCCAGTTCCCACTGGCATCTGGTATGGGTGCTCTCTGAGGAGCTGGCCGGGGCTGTAGAGCTCTCCCCGCTGCCCAATACAAATTTGGTGATGTGGGTGCCCTGGGTGTGAACTGGGGCACCCACTTTGAAAACGAATAACTAATTCACATCTCACATCACTCAAGACATGTTCTATAACATCATTGAGAACATTCTACAACTTCTGAAATGGCATCATTGATGACAACACTGTGCATGGTGGGGGTATAAGTTATAGTTACTTTAGGGCATGAGTTATTGTTACTTGAGATAACTTTCCCTGGTGAATTTCAGTGGTTTTGTTAATTGAAAACTGTATGTTTTAACTGACATTTACACCTAACTATAACATGCCTTTAACCTTTGTTTTTATCAGTGAATTTCTAAGTTAAAAAAAAATAATTCTGTGAATATATACATACATACATATATATCATATATATGGGTTTGCTATATACCTAACTCCACATGTGTACCTTGACAAAACATTTATCTTCACATTATATGTATGTTGGATTAATAAGGTAAATCAATATTTACCTATATATACTTGCATTTTTTGTAGGTTGATATATCTGTCCTCAATATTCTGACATACCACAATGAGAGAGCCTTCCGCATAATTATATCTTTGTTGACTGCATACGAAGCTGTATCAAGCCTTGAAGCTTTCTAGTGTGGTTATTTCTAAAGCTATAACAATGTAACTGCAATATACAGCTATTTGGTGATGTTCACAGCTGGAGTGTTTGATGCTAAAACATACCAGGCACCTTTAAAAATAGGAATACTTGAGCAAAAATGTCACATTACGATTTCAGTGTTCAGCATCACAGGTTACATGGATAAATCTTCACACCAGAGGAGCTGGAGAGCAGACCTCAGTGCAGAATCTTGGCCGAGGGAGAGGCCCTAATTTGTAGAACCTTCAATATCTAATTACTAAACTTTCTTTATGGGAATTTTTTTTTGAGTAGTTCCACCAGATGCCATGATAGAAGAGTACAAAAGGGTGGAGAGTCCAAGTGACGGACACACAGCCTTAAGCGTTACTTGCACCTTGTTCGCATTCCCTCATCAGAGAGAGCCCAGGTTGGGTCATAAAAGAAGGACATGTCCTGTAAGTTGCAGTCTCTGGCTACTTAGCTTGTGGAGCAAGGGCTTCATTTAGAAGTGGGTGGTAAAGCAAGTCATCCAAATGTTGGTGGCTAACGTGTCCGACCACCTCTTGCATCCTCCGCGTCATATAGAGGTGAAAAGATATTTGGTGGGACAATGGCCAGTGTACATAGTGGATGAAGGGTTGTCCTGTTTATGGCTACTCTTCCTACACCATCTCATTCCCCCACCATGTGTAGGGAATTGATCCTTTTGCTAATTTTTTTGTCTCAGAAGCAGTTACTGCAGTGGTGACAAAAGGTACTTTAGTGACCAAAAAACTCCAACGCTGTGTTGAATTTTGGAAAAAGCACATGGATACCGCTGATCTGGTGGAGGGTGCTCTCGCCATATGGTCAGTCCTGCTCATCACAGTCTCTCTGACCCCATAAGTGTTACCCTTTTCATTTTGTGTACTGCTGCCTGACCCAAGCATATTTCCGTAATTTAATTGGAACAATCAACTGGGTTTGAGCAGCCAACATGTGCAGAATATCATTCAGGAGACTTCATTCCACCAGTTGGGATGGACCTGTTGTAGGAGTTGACTGACCCCATATGGATCATTTCCTAAAGTCATACCAAATTGACCAGCAATGAGGGGGCTACAGGGGTCGTGTATGTTTTCTATTGTGTTGCCGGATACAATGTAAGATGATTCTTAGTGAGCGGACAGAGGCTCTGCCAGGTTTTCTGTTGTGGGTGGATGGAAGTCTGGAAGTGATCAAGGCCTACCCTCAATTGTACTTGTGTAGAGATGTCCAAAGGGCGGGTCTGTCTTGGAACTCTATGTAAGAAAGTCCTTTGTTGTATGAGGAAACAATTGATCATAGACTATCCAATATGTTTGTTTTCTTAATAAATGCCTGTTTTTCACTATACCTTGGATGGAGACACTGCCAATAAGCTTTATTTTCATTTGGATTGATTTACACTCAGACTGATGTCATTGCCCCAAAGTGGGGTAAAACAGAAACTCGTTATGGATGTCTCATGTGAGGTCACTAAGGATGTCCCTTGTCAGGCCACTTGTAAGCTGTAAACTTGTAAGCTGCCAGCTTGTTGCCCCATGTAGGATTGCTCTTGGAGGAGGGCAATTAATGTTGTTACCTAAATGCCCAACCACATATTGAATTTCATGCGTGTCTAGAAATATTCTTTTGAAGAGCAAATTGTACCTGAAGACTTCCAGAGCTGTAAACGTGCAGGTTGTCGCTTCCACAGCCGCAGAGTGTCGGTCTTGAGACAAGAATATATTGATGACCCAAGAGATGCGCAGTAAGACATCACCCAATATGGCAAAGTAGTAATAGACCTGTGAGAAGAAAGAGGGATTGAGAAAGAGCAGGAACATACCATCAATGCACCTGGCCCTGCTGCATCAAAATCACAGTTTAGAGATTCATAAGGGTACTTGCCGCTGTGTGCTGAATGTACCGACGTCTGCTTCAAGCAAGATGCAGCCCTGTGCTGTGTCTGCGTGTACCAAGGTCTGTGCTGAACGGCTAGCTAAGCCCTTGAAGTCTCAGCATTTATAGGGGTATGAAGTGTTTGGTTTGAGCCATATGCTAGCAATGTTTGATGGCACCTGCAGCCCTCTGTAAGGAGTTGGGATGCTTTCTAACATCTCACAATGTTCGATTTGCAGGTGCACGCCTTTCTTGGACATTGCACGGCTAGGCGGAGTCAGCAATGCTTTCTAAAAGGCGGAAATGCTAGCTATCGGTTTAAAGGCTTGGTCCAGATGGCCTGCTAGGTCCTTGCACTATTTACTAGGAGTATGCAATGTTTAGGAGAGGTTGTAAAGCTGGCAAGACCTTACAAAGCTAAAACTGAACATGCAAGTCTTGGTAGAGCGCTAAGAGCTCGGAAGGTTGACTAGGAGCTTCAAAGGATTGCTATTGGCTCACAGGCTTGCTGAAAGCTTCAGAGCAGGCGAGGTGGAGGCAGTGCTCATGTAGGACTTAGGCTCATATTCAATAGAAGTCACGCGACACAGCGCAGAAAGGAACGTGCTGCGCGAAAGAGAGAGAGCAGAACAGCGCAATAGCTACAATGATGTGGTGCTGTACTGCTCTCTCCCTGCACTGATGCACTGTGCATAATACGGCCCTAGTGCAGGGCTCTCCCAGACCTAGGGCCATCGTAAGAGGGACATTGGAACTAGCAGGCTCTGAACGCCCCCCCCAAACCCCCTAATGGAGATGCTTGTAACATTAGTGGAAGTAGGGTCCACATCTTTGGGATGGCTGCTATAAATGTGTGTCTTCCTTTTCAAGGCTAATATGACTTTGAGGAAGCTGAGTGCAGGCAATGTTGAGTGCATAAGGTTCTATTTTGTCTCTAAGAAGTGTGGGCACATACCTGAAAGGCATTTTATGGTCAAGTCTCGCGGGAACTGAACTGAGCAAGTGTGACCCGCACTGAGTCTTCGATGGCAACGTTTCACGAATGCTATTAATATGCAAGAGCCCCTCTGTGCAGCTGCGGTCTCCAGGGGCTGTAGGGTTGGGCTCACACTCCATTATGGATGATTTTTTAACAAAGAAACTCCCTTCAGCAAGAGCAGTCACCATGGCAGACCTGCATGTTTCCTGGTGCGAGCCTCTGCCGAGCAGTGTGACCCCAAGCATTGCCTAGCAATCTCGGTACCTCCTATAAGGCACTGCAAGATCACAAGGTCCCAACAAAAAGATGAACATCCTACCAAGCCTTAAATATTTGTAGCATCCTTTGCAGGATCCTAGCACTTTCAGCTCTGGAAGACGTGGAACATCTAGCCAGTATTGCAGATCTGAGTGTACCAAGTGCTGCAAACTTCAAGGGAGAATCGCGCGCTCCCAGCACAAGATTTTCAGTTCCTGGTGTGCCTTGGAAATACTAACAAACCTTTCAGCTATTAATTCTCAAACGCTCATAGCGAGCAGTGCAATCGTCAAGACCTAGTTCACGCTCAAGGCGAGCACCCAAGCCCAGATTCACAAATGCTTTGCTATACTTTTCGAAAGCAAACCCAGCACAAAGTGTTCAGGTGCAATTTACAATCCAACGTAAATCGCAATTTGTCTGATTGATTGTAACCTAAAGTAACAGAAAGTTGCACAATTTGCTTGCGTTACTCTGCATCAAGGGGGCATTTCATGGTGGTTGCATGGGCATTCTCATGAAACCACTCATGGGTTTTGATGCAAATTATCTACAAAGAATTGAAGACAGGGATTTGTGCTAAAATCCTGTGCCTCCCCAAGGGGTAATGAAGAGAAATGTTTTCATTTCTCCTAGTTTTTCCCACTTTGCTTGTGTGTTATACTGTGCAGCACCCACACAAAATAGGAAAGACTCTGCAGCACCAAAGTGAGGTGCATTGAAAAGCTGTATCAAAATATTGCAATACAAGAGTACCTCGCCTGATTGAGCTGCCTGGATGCAGCTGTCACATTACTGGAAAGGGGTAGGATACTGCTGTGCTTCAATGGTACAGCAGGGGGTGCTGCAGTTCAGGGATGGAATATGTGCAGATCTGTTCGTCTGTCCCATTACAAGGATACCAACAATCTCTGCAGAGTAGACTTGAGCTGCAATGAAAAAACTGTGTGGATCCAAGTATTGGAACTGCAGAATGTGCTTTGTATGGAACTGAGGAATTAAGGCGCATTGGCTGAGAGGTGTGCAGTGTGTTAGCAGGGTGACAGAAATTAATTTTACGTTACATTGACCAATCTGTGTCTGACATGCAGGACTGTAGACACAGGGTTCCTCCAGGGCAGCTTTGAAGAGCATTGGGTGAACTGTCTGTCTGGTTCAGTACTAGAATAGCATGGGGTTCTGCAGGTCATGGTGAGGTGCATTGGGAGAGCCAGGTGTACCCAGTGCTAGAACTGCAGGGGTCTCCGCACATTGCTGATAAGATGCATTGCCAGAGTTGTGTGTGGTTCACTCATCTAGAACAGCAGTAGTGTTAATAGTCACAATCAAGATCTAAGGCACCTGGAGAGAGGTCTGTCTATCTGCCTGCCTGCCTGCCTGCCTGCCTGCCTGCCTGCCTGCCTGCCTGCCTGTCTGTCTGTCTGTCTGTCTGTCTGTCTGTCTGTCTGTCTGTCTGTCTGTCTGTCTGTCTGTCTGTCTGTCTGTCTGTCTGTCTGTCTGTCTGTCTGTCTGTCTGTCTGTCCGTCCGTCCGTCCGTCCGTCCGTCCGTCCGTCCGTCCGTCCGTCCGTCCGTCCGTCTATCTATCTATCTATCTATCTATCTATCTATCTATCTATCTATCTATCTATCTATCTATCTATCTATCTATCTATCTTATATAACAAGTCACTGATTACAAAGAAATGAGTGACTGCCATTTATACATGGATTACAGAACTATATATATATATAAATATATATATATATATCTCCAAAACTCCTCCCAAAGAAAGAGCAGAAGCCCGTAGGGGAACAGTAGAAACTTCCTTTATTCAATTGTTGGCGAATGCATTTCGGCCTGTTCCGGCCTTCATCAGCCTTCATCAGCGCCAGGATATTGCCGGAGGCTTTGGGCTGTGCGTTTTTAAATACCATCTTGCCCCACTACGATTGGTGAGAGTCCGCTCCACCCCTTTGATAATATGCTCACCATTCACAGTTCACACATTTCTTGTGGACCACGATTCCCAGGATGCATCTTGTGGCTCCCAGGTAAGTGATGCATGTGGTGTACTGCACAATGTCAGCGTTCTTGGGCGGAAGGCAGGATGATTCACATTGCGTAGAAAGTCCCATCCCCTGTGAATTAAAATTCAGGTTGTTTCACCGGGTCCCCAAGACCAGCTCAGCCTTTGTGCTCGATGTATATATATATATATATATATATATGGGCTTCCGTAATTCCTGTATAAATGGCAGTCACTAATTTCTTTGTAATCAGTCACTTGTTAAAGGGTTATTACAGTTGAGTTTTGATGTCACAGTGCCTGCTGCCAGAGCCAGTAGTTGAGGTGAAAAGCAGGTTAAGTCACGTAGCATAATTGAAGCAGTTGTTTAAAGCAACAAACAGAATGTTGCTTTTCTTTCTTCTGCTCTATTTTAATGGCTGATAATGACATGCAGAGAGAAAATATTTTTTTTGCACTCCTTAGAGAAATCTAGAATCTTTCTGCATGTTTCTACTACTGCTTTTTGTTTTTGAACTAACTGGTATTGAACTGCTTCTGATATCTGTATGAAACAAATATCTAACATATTTATGATGAGTTTAATTTTTCACTAGAGGTTTTATTTGTATTCTTGATGTTTGCAAACATGCTCACTCTTTCATATGAAAGAGCTACGCACCAAGGTTTTAAATGGTTTGAGAGAAAAGTGATGGTGTGACCATGTATTATATGGGAAACAACACACCCTGGCGTACATGAGAAGTATATTGCAAGTGACCTCAGGTTTCCCTAATCTTATAAAGGAAATCATCCTTCGGCCTCGTTCCTCTATAATGTTGTAGGACTCCTCAGTGACTTGCAATATCCTTATAATGTACGGCAGAGGGTACTTTATCCCTTATATATCACCCAGTGGCAGTTGTCACAGGGTAGTTATAGTTAGGATTGTGTTTCCAATAGGAAAATAATTCTTTGGTATTGTCATAACTTTAGCACCGTTTGACGAATCTCTATGATTTTTTTTTTAAATGTTCTTTCACCACAGCTTCTTCCTGGAAAGCTTAAGCGTGTTCTGCCAAGGAGGAGTTGAGAAAAAGGGGAGGGTCCTTGACCCAATTTTCCCATTCATTGTTGCATAGGACACAACTACAACCCAAACACCTGCACAGATTTATACTAAATTTTACAGAAAGCTATAGCTTATGTTATATATATATATATATATATATATATATATATATATATATATATATATATATATATATATATACCCTGTCCATCGAGGAGAGATATATATATCTCCTAGAGGGGCAGGGATATATAGCTTTGTAAAAGCCGCAAGGCGAAACGCGTCTGTCGGTGCAGGGGGTCTGCACAATAAAGCACTTGACTCAAATACGGCTCCTGTGTGTGCTTCCCACTTGGGCATGAGAAGGACATGACTTTTTGCTGAAATTGACTGCGGCTCACTACCACGGGAGTGAGCACCCTGGGTGAGAGGAGCAGCGGCGGTGGCTTCGCTGTTTCTTGATATATATATGAATGAAAATGAAAAAGACACAGAGGAGGCCCCTCCTTTCAGATTTATCTTCGAATACAACAGACAAGAAACAGCGATCAGAAACATCATTAAAAGAAATTGGCTACTCATTAGAGAGGACCCAGTGATTGGCCATTTTCTTCCCAAAAATCCGCTAATAACTTATAGTAGGGCATCCTCCATGAAAGACACCCTAGTAAGAAATGACCCATTCACACCATCAGGGGGTACTTGGCTCTCACAGAGGACAGGTTTCTTCCTTGTCGAACTTGCAAAGCGTGCCAACATGGAATGAAAAAATCCACTTACAACACTCCTTTTAGTGAACAAGAAAAGAAGATCAATAAGGCCATAACTTGCAAGTCTGATCATGTTGTTTATGTGCTGGAGTGTCCTTGTGCCCTGCGATATGTAGAAAGCACGATACTGTGGAAATTTATTTCGTAACTGAACATTATCTGCGCCATCTTGTCTCTCTCCAGCGCCGCATGCAGAAACACACGGCGGCCATTTTTAGACACCATGGCCCCTCTCCCCGCTCATTGCCGATCGCCAGCGCGTCCCTCTGGGCTGCGAACATCCCCCTGCGCGCCGGCCACCCCCGCTCTCTCATACATGGGCCATAAACCCTCTCCTTCTGCGTGACCCTGCCATGGAACCACATCCCGCGCCTGACCAACACCTCCTTTCATCCCATACATGGTCATACATCCTTTTGATAACCCCCTTCCTCTGCGCCCGATTGTCCGAACCGATCCCAGGCCATCACCTAGCCCTGCGGATGCAGTTTATTGCCCCTACTGTAAGGGAAACACCCCACATCAAAGGGACTACAGTAGATCAACACCCCACCCCCTGAGACCCGACCAGTCGCACACACCCCCAGGAATTGGCGGAATGTCCAGCTGTGTGATAGCCATCTCCTACTATGGGTGGGGTGGGGTGGGGACTTCTACTGTAGATATGTGTGCGAACAAGCTTGAAGTGGGGATTCCAAGGATGTCTTTCCATACATCAAAGTCTCAACAAGAATGTATCACATGTAATAAAGCAATAAACCTGTGTATAAGAGGCCAGGCCTCAGAGATGTGGTTAGAGCACCTCGAGACGATACCTTGCTGTCCGATCTGACGTGTTCTGCTCCGACGGAATAAAACTTTGTTTCCTGCCTTCCAGTCTCCGGCGCCTGCCTCTTTTGTTGGTTAATCATCGAATGGTATAAGAGGCGATTACCGCCGGGCAATACTTGAAAGGTTATCGACTGAAACTGCCGCTACCATTTAACAATTGGCGCCCAACGTGGGGCCCATCAGCGACACGTGGATCCAACGGGAGAGGTCCCAACGACAGAGTGAACGACTGCAACGATCGGGAAGAGCTCCTGCCCGATAGACCCTCGTCTGGCAGCCGATCATCCGAACTTCACTGGTTCCGAGCAGACCTCTCTCGAGTGATCTACGGTCCTGACTGGGAACCATCAGGAGTGCCGCGGCAAATATGGAGAGTAGAGGACGATCGGGCGCTGGAGACGGAAGACGAGAAACTGTCCATGCGGTCCGGGTAAGATCGTGTAACACGACAAATTGCGAAACGATTGATTGATTGATTGAAAATACTAGTATTGCTTATTTGATTGTTCTTTTTGAGATATTCACTGCCTACAAACGGGGAAGAGTAGAAATACTCTCTCTCCCTTTGCAGATAGTGAAGGGTAGGTAACGCAGACTTTTGTCCCCCTTTGTAATATGTCGTGCCTATTTTTCTCCCCATTGATTGATTGTCCGAACATTGGTTGTTCGATATTGGTTCTTTTGAGGTATTCTCTGCTTACAAATAACGTGGAATAGAGATATTCTGTCTAGTCTTTGCAAGCAGTGAAAAGATAGGTAGTGCAGACTTTTGTCCCCGTTGTAACCCGTCATGCCTATCTTCTCCCCACTGATTGGTAGTTGGTTCTGCCCGGACCGCTTATTAGAGATGAACCATCCGTGTCCACTGGAAGGCACCCCTAATAAGGACATGTTTACTAAATATGGACTAGTCGCTGTAGCTTATAGCAAACTATGGCATAAATATACAAAGAAGGACTCCGAAAGTCAGTGGCCACTGATGGGATCCTTTGATGACCATAAAATAGAAACGCTAGAAATAGCTCTACGTAGCAATAAAACAACGCCCACTATGCTCGACAGTATCGGCATGTGGCGCAAAGAAACAACGCAACAGAAAAAGAGAGAAGAAGTAAAGGCAGAACAAGAACTACGAAAGGCAGCTCACCTTGCCGCCAGAAAGTTAGAGGAAGAAATAAAGGAGAGAAAGGAAGCTAAACAAAACCAAGAATCTGAAACGTCAGGCCAGTGCCCTGTTAGGACCCCCTCTACGCTCTACCCTGAGTTGCCTTCCAAGCAACGGGCAAACGATGAATTGCTATTAGGTCCTCCGATCATCTATATGCCCCCTCCATACGCTCCCTCCCAACCTATATATACCACACTCCAACAAAGTAGTATGATTAAAATGCTTTAATAACTTGTAGGTATATGCAACACTCCAACAGGGTAAAACACGTTAAACCACTCTTTTAAACAACTATTTACATGGCAGCCTGCCGCAACACCCATCCCAAAGCATTCACCGTCCGCTTGACACAGTCCATGCCCCTCCTTCCTCGGAGAAGCAACACTGGGATGCTTTGGCCTGTCTTTTAGTCGACATTGGGCTATAAACACGCCCACAAAATCCATCGGCCTGTGAGGCGGCATCAGTGGCGGACTGTTGTGCGAGTAGGCCGGAGGCAACACGGTGCGCCGAGATCCGGACGGCACTGAGGTGGTGTCCAGCAAGTTGTTGCACTGGTCTGGCCATCCTACAAATGCAGCATAGAAAGACGGCGTGGGGTGCCCTGGGGGGGAGGCGACGCGAACGGGCCTCCCCCACCTCCCCAGGTGGAGGCTCCTCAGTTGCAGTAGGGCACCCCTTAGCGTTTCACTCGCCGGCCAGCTGCAGCAGGGTAGCTATTAACGTTTCACCTACCGGACGACCACCCAGGCGGAGGTTCCTTTCTGCACCAAGTTTCCACTAGCGCTCCACCCAAGAAGTGGGCCCCCGCAGTTGGCTGGTTGGGGGACCCACTCCGGTGGCTGTGGTGGAGAACTGCTGCTGCCACAGGACTCTCAAAATGGCGGCCGGCTCTTCGGATTCGGGCCTGGTCCACTAAGAAGGCTCTGGGCTACCTTGGAACTCGAAAGCTTGCCTGCTCGGGCAGGGACCCCACCCTTGAAGACGTCCTCTCAGCTTTGCAGATCCTACGGGAGTCATCGACCCTCGACTCCCGCGGACTTCCGGTGGGGGCAACCGTCACTATTGCTCGATCATTTCACATTAACTTGTCTTTGCCCCGGGCGGCAGCCACCTTGTCCCCATTTGGTGCCGTGAGAGAGACTGATTCAGGGCGTCGGCAGAGAGACACGCCTGCTGTCCCGCTCACCGAAAGGACCACGGCGTTGCTGCGAGATTGTGGTGCCCTCATGCTGACGCCAGCTTCTGTTTGAATTACCAGGAGACACTGTAGACTACCAACTCGAATCAGTTCCGGTGGAACCTCAGCATGACCCGGTAGGAAAAAGAAAAACTTTGCTTTCCCCACCTTCGAGTCACGGTTCATGCTGTCTGTTCTTTCCGTTGGCGTTATCCAGAACTTTTGAACTGCCGAAAGGGATTCTGGTCCGGCCGCTAGTTAGTGGAAACATTTAGACTGTACCCTGGACCCACCCGACCTCGCCCCAAAATGGCGCCGATGTAGGAGGGACCTACAACTCCTTATGGCGTTCCGGTTACTTGGCATTGATGTTAAGGGATATGTATACGGTCTTTTTGCACATGGCGGGAGGGGGGACGGGGAGGGTACTAACTGGGCATGCGAACAACCTTATTTGATGCTGGTCTTCTCATTATTGATTATTTTTATTTTTGCGTTAAGGTAGTGTTGCTCATGATACTCGACGCCTCTTGCACCGTGGCCGGCCTATACGGTTGTAGGCCCGTATTTGTATATTGACATTTTCACAATAAAGGGTTTTCGAAGGAATTATGGCATCAGCGTCATAACAATCGCCTAGGTTGGTAAGGTTTTGAATAACGGCTGTCATTCCCAAACAATGGAAGACAGATAATGCAGACCCTTTTCCTGAATTTTGGATCGGTGAAAATTTGTATCCATCACACCTGTCTTTTTCCAGAGTTGCTAGAAAATGGTTGACCGTAACTTAAGGTATCTGCCGAATGTAAGGTATGGTATTTTGTCCCATAATATACGACTAATTGAGAAACAAATGCACGAAGAGGGAACTCGAATTTAGGGACAAATAAAATAAAGCCTTTATGGTATGGTAGAAAGGAAGGATATAGTACGATGCGAAAAGGATAGTCAAGATCTGTGGTATCATACGTTCCTGCAGCTAGTCTGGTACGTGGTAAGTAGAACTTTTTCGTGTTTATGCGCGCTGATGTGCCTTGAATGCTGCCCCCCCCTTCTTTTCTTCTCTGTAGGTTACATCGGAGTTCCGACTGAAGAATGGAGTGGACATGGACCGCACCGTGCTCCATGTAGGGAAAGACAAGCGCTGTGAGATGGTGCGTGGAGTGCAGACCATCACTGAGAACGTGATAAACTGTATGGTATGACTGTGCGTACGTGCCCTGATTGTACGGTATGAATGTGTATGTATTGCATATGCCTGGGTCGCTGGAGAGAACGTCTTTGTATGACTGAAATGCTTGCCTATCGATCAAGGAGATGGGAAAATAAACCCGAATATGGTAACTCCTCGTTTGAAGAAACGACTCTCCCTCTCCCGGAGGCTAGTAAATTGGAGGGTGACTGAGGCCAGAAACTCGAAGGATCATTTCAGTACGACGAACCCGACTCCAACTGATGACCCAAATGTACCACCAGTGAGTCGATTTTTGTGCTGACTAACTAAGAGAAGTTAAGAATACCCCAGGTCGGGGTTCATCCAAAACCCCCCCTCAGCCCAGAAGTTAGGGATACTGGCATGTTTTAGATTCACCACTTCTTCTTCCATCCACTTAGAAAATAAGAGTTGTACCATTGAACGTCCGACCGATACTCCTCCTCTGCCTCAGTTTGGATCACCGCCTGCCCAGGGGTCGGAAGGCTCCACCGTGAGTATAAACATGACTGGACTAATGTCCGGCCGGAAAAAGAGGAGTAAGTATTTTTCAAAAATGAGGCCTCCAACAAAATTGCCCAGAAAGGGAGGGGAGTAAAAAGTCCGCCGACCCCCCCCCAAAATGAATCACGGAAAATACTGAAAATACGCAGCACGCATAGAAAAAGGATAGGAAAGGGAAGGTCCCCTTACCCAATATAGCTCTGTGTCTTCGTCTTAGGTTTCTGTGCTTGATGTATGTACTGTTACACCCTATCCAGTATTTGTGTGTGCGTGAACGTTGAATTTATGTTTTCCCCCATCTTTTTTATACGTAAAAGTGACCCGTGCTGCTCTATGTTGTGTGTACACCAAGTAACCTATTACCGTACACGTTTCTCTCTCTCTCTCTCGTTTTATGTCTTACGTGTACCAAATAGCCTACTTGATGCGCACGTCTCTCTCTCTCTCTCTCTCTCTCTCTCTCTCTCTCTCTCTCTCTCTCTCTCTTTCCCTCGCTGAAGGCTCCTTTGCCCTCTTTTTGAATAGATGACGACACTGTACCTCGTCAGTATATGTATAATTGGCCTAAACACGACAGTGTTCGAACAAATTGACAGAAGCGAAACGACCGTATTTTTGCCACACTACTACCTCTCCTTTCTGTAAAATGGAGAAAGAAAGGACAGGTAAGACGACTGATGTCTCCCAATCTGGCCCTTATAACGGGAACTATATGTCAGTGGTTTTTGTTGTTTTAGGGCTCTAACGACTCCACCTCCATCGCTCAGAACCGCCCCGCCCATTGCACAGAAATAGAGCGTCTAAGCACCCCGTCCTTCCAGAATAGTCCCAGTTCTGTACTAGCCGTCCCTGGATATTTTAAGCAATACACCTGATGACCTTGTTTTTAAAGATACATCGCCTAAGACTGATAAGGGTTAACTATTGTCTCAAAAAAAAAAAAAATGTTTAGCTTGTGTTCCTCCCCGAAACAGATATTTGTGAGCCCATGACAGTAGCACCTCGCACTTTTTCATAAACCTAGCAGTCTCTGGAGAAAAATATGAATCAACAGGGCTTGTGTTAGAACGACGAGTCTCTGCCGGAGAAGCCGGTTCGAATTTTGATAGACGAGGAAGTTGATAGATGTCAGACTTCTTGCCACGTTTATAAGGTACAGGAATCAACACCTAGCAGACCTGATGATGGAAATTTGCAGGAACACTCACAAACCTGCACCACAGCAATGATTAATGAGTTAGTAGCATACACCGACATAGGAGTTAATAGACATCCGCCATAGAGTGACCGATAAACGTTTCCCCGACTACTTGGGGTTGGGAGAGAGAATGAAGTGTGTAAACGTCTTCCCTGCCAGTTCTCTAAGATTCTGTTTCTTGTACTCATTCAAAGATAACATGCGGCCATTGGAGGAGAGGGGTCGGACGTGACGCACAGCCTGGCTGCGGATCATGGAACATCTATGGCGTCGACCAAGGGGGAGCCATGGAGCAAAAAGATGCGGGACGAGGCACCATTCTCAGCATGGAAAGCGATAGAAAGAAGGGCTATCCCGAAGCCCCCGCTCACTGATCAGCTCGTGCCTGAAGTCCCAGCCCGTCGAGCCCGATTGATGGGCTCAGTGCTAAAAGATTCTGCTCTCCTTGGTCCGCGTTTTGATCCGATCCCACTCCACCCCCTCTTCCCTCGGCCTCCCAAAAGCACGCCCCTATCCCCCCCCCTCTTTTTCGTATGGGATTTTGAACTTGACAGAAGAAGAACGAAATGTGGGTACCCCGCCTCAAGGTACCTATGATAAGATCAGTTAGGGAACAGGACAAAACAGGACTGTGATCCGAGAGCAAAGAATGGTCACACCCTGCAACGTGAAAACATGGATTTGAGCTGGACCTTAGCTCCACCGCCGGTGCTCAACAGTGCCAACGAAAGAAGAAGAACAATGAGAGCTTACCAGTGATGGCTCGCTATAATAGGACACTGGAAAGAAGAACTCCCTTCCCTGACTGTAACTCATGTTGAGTTGAATTCCTCTCCCAACCGCTTTCGTATTGACTATCTTCCAATCGAGTTTTCATGATATTACATCGGTCACTTCCAACTGTACACTGGTAGTTAAGAAACATTAACTTTGTATAATGACAATTGTATAACATCAGCCGTGCACATGACTATGCTGTCTAGCTTGATCCACACGAAGTCTAGGCCTTAAGTAATGCACGTGATATTCCTTGTTTTGCAAGAACATTTTTACGGTATCCTGTTTGTGTTCAAGCGAGCTTCCCTCCTCCTATCTCCGGGTCTGACATATGACGCAGCTGATGTAATTTTGTATGCACTACCTCCTCGCCTATCACATCAACTACATGAAATTATGTACAATTGTGCCAGATCATTCCTGTCTGTCCTAAAGACTCTGAACTTTGAAGCAGAACGAATGAAAGCCCTGTATGAAGTAGAAGTACGAGGTATTATGGGGATAGATCCGAACTAAACAAGCTGGCGAGATATGTTAAAAGGGAGGACTGTGGAAATTTAGTTCGTAACTGAACATTATCTGCGCCATCTTGTCTCTCTCCAGCTTTGCACGCAGAAACACACGGCGGCCATTTTTAGACACCATGGCCCCTCTCCCCGCTCATTGCCGCTCGCCAGCGCATCCCTCTGGCGCTGCGAACATCCCCCCGCGCGCCGGCCACCCCCGCTCTCTCATACATGGGCCATAAACCCTCTCCTTCTGCGTGACCCTGCCATGGAACCACATCCCGCGCCTGACCAACACCTCCTTTCATCCCATACATGGTCATACATCCTTTCGATAACCCCCTTCCTCTGCGCCCGATTGTCCGAACCGATCCCAGGCCATCACCTAGCCCTGCGGATGCAGTTTATTGCCCCTACTGTAAGGGAAACACCCCACATCAAAGGGATTACAGTAGATCAACACCCCACCCCCTGAGACCCGACCAGTCGCACACACCCCCAGGAATTGGCGGAATGTCCAGCTGTGTGATAGCCATCTCCTACTATGGGTGGGGTGGGGACTTCTACTGTAGATATGTGTGGGAACAAGCTTGAAGTGGGGATTCCAAGGATGTCTTTCCATACATCAAAGTCTCAACAAGAATGTATCACATGTAATAAAGCAATAAACCTGTGTATAAGAGGCCAGGCCTCAGAGATGTGGTTAGAGCACCTCGAGACGATACCTTACTGTCCGATCTGACGTGTTCTGCTCCGACGGAATAAAACTTTGTTTCCTGCCTTCCAGTCTCCGGCGCCTGCCTCTTTTGTTGGTTAATCATCGAATGGTATAAGAGGCGATTACCGCCGGGCAATACTTGAAAGGTTATCGACTGAAACTGCCGCTACCATTTAACAATACTACAGGGGCACAAAAGGATACTCCAGCACATCAGGGCAATTAAAAACAAAGACACAGCATACCCTGTGGCACGTCACTTCGACGAAGTACACAATGCCAATCCTAAAGATCTCAAATATGTTTTAGTGGACACTATCCCGCCCAATAAAAGAGGGGGGGGATGGAGAGAGGAAACTGAGGCAACTGGAAACACGTTACATACTAGACCTCGACACAAAGGTCCCTGGGGGCCTTAATGTAACTGAAGAACTCTACACCTGCCTCCGAAAAAGATAGTCAAAACTGAGTTGAACCTAGGAATCATCTAGAAACATATTTAATTGAAATGTAATTAAGTCAAACATACAATCACTGTGATTTCAATTGAAAGAAACCCAAGCAATCGCTGATTCCCTATTATATTTTTAAATAGTTTTTTACACAAAGTATTTTGCACATATATCTCACATAGATTTATACGGGGTGTTTTTTTAAGCAAATCTAAGGAGGTTGTCACACAAGATATTTGCACACAAATCGAATGCTGAGCAATTGTGTCTAAAAGAAGCAAGGTACTTAAAGAACATACATTTCATAAATTAATTGCAAAACTGACCACAAATAGTATTTCTGAGTACAAATCAATACATTAGGATGAATATTAGAAATACAGTTCCTGTCAGGATATACAGACAGGAAAACAACCAAATGGGAAAATACGGTACCCTTCTTGAAAAGCATCTATAGCCTTTTATTGAATATTTATAGAAATGCTATTTATAAATGTTTATATGGATATTCATTTATTTATTTATTTGTATATTTATTCAGGATTTATTGTGTGAATATTTATTAATATTTAATATTTATTAGTATTATATAAATAATTGTGTGGTCTAACAACATCAGGGTTGAGGCTAAACAGGTATTCAGACCTGGATGTTTCACAAACTCTGCGCATTACATATTTAAATGTAAATTGCTGGTTAATATCAAACTGTTATGATTATGTTCTAGCTTGCATTATTTGCACAATTTCTTTGCTCTGGCACTCGTCACTTTATTGTCCTAAACAAGGTTGTAAAAAAACGGTACAAAAAAAGAGAGTAAAGTTTAGAGAGAAAAAAGTAAGAAGAAGAAAAAAACTTGAGGAAATGATGCACAAAGGTATTTAAACCACTCATGTACTGTGTTTTGTGTCATGTGATCAAGGCCCTTCGGGGTTGAAACGCATCATGCTGGTGGTTGTTTGTTTGGTGAAATAAATTAAGCAATCTGCACCTACGCTGTGGTCCGTGCTCCTGTTTCCTGTTTTTTCGAATCGGGGAGAAAGTTCGGAGTTTCAAGGATATATATATATATATATATATATATATATAAATATATATATATATATCCAAAGTAAACAACGCTCCTTCCAGGAGCCAAAGACCCCTGGAGGTGGCACGGTGGCACGATGGCCGGCAGAGCAGCCGGTAATAGTTCAAATGACAAAAATACGTAAATGCGCTCTCAGGAACCACAGAGAGGGACGCTCAATACACCAGATTTATTCCATCATAAATCCTTAACGTGATGTGTTTTGACCATCAAGAGTTGGTTCCTGAGAGCGTGTTTACACATTTTTGTCATATATATATATAATGGCCGTCGCTTTTGGCAAATAAAATTGATATTGCACTTTATTTTGGTTCGTGTATCTACTTTGTGAGCGTCCGGAGGATTACCGAGGCTGGCAAACGCGGTAATCAGGATATATATATATATATATATATATATATATATTCACTGAAAAAACCATAGGTTTCAGGGGTGTTATAGTTAGCTGGACTTTTCACTTGTACAAAACCATTGAAATTCCCCTGTTATAGTTAGTTCAGCTAACTATAACTCGCGCGCCTGCAATGCACTGCTGATGACGTCACATATTACATCACTCATGACATGGTCAGTGACATCACTGATGACATCTCAAATGACATCACTGATGACATCATCCAGTGAATGTGTGTTTTTCTGAAAATTAAATATGTTTTATATATGTATATCTCAAGGTCGATGGAAGAATAAATGGGTATATAAGTGTCTAAATGGATGATTTGTTTTTGAAAAATTGATTGTGTAACTGACTGGTTAAGTGTATCATAGTGAATACATGGCTTAGTGAGTAATGTTTAAATATGTAAATATCTGTATCAGTCTCTCACTTTGTGTATAAGTGGCTGCATGGGTTGGTGAGTAGCTACATGGGTGTCTATATAGGTTATTAGTTGGTTTTTTGAGTATCAGTCTGAGTGTCTGCATGGTTCGGTGGGGGGTATTACGTAGTGCACAGGTGCATGAATGAGTGACTCACTCTTTGTATGTGTTGAAGACAGCATGTGTGCAGGACTGTATGGGTGGATGAGTGTGTGTATGGGTGAGTTAGTGAGTGAATGACTGTCTCAATAGTGTCTTTATGAGTAACTACATATGTTTTAAACTAGTATATGTGACTATTGGTGTATATAAGTGAGTATATGTGAGAGTGAGAGATTGAAAGAGTTCCTGTATGAATAAGTATGTGTTTCTATAAGTGATTGTTTAAAAGACTAAGTATGTGTAAGTTTCCGTAGAAGTAAGTGTGGTGGTGTGTGTATAACTGTATATGCAAATAAATGTATGTTTGATTCTTTATTAGCATGAGTGACTGTGTGTGAGTAACTCTATGGATGAGTGGCATTGTGTAACAGGATGTATAGGTGTATGAGTACATATGATGAGTGAATACATGTATGAGTGACTGTATAGGACTGTTGGTGAATGAGTGGATGTGTATGTGGACCTTAGCATTACTGAAGAGGTTGTTGTAACTGGTATTGGTATGTCCATTGTTTTGAAAAGTTTAGTCTCTATTTTTGAATGTGTGTATCAAAGGTTATATTAGGGTGAGAGGAGGTCTGCCACTCTATCACAAGGATGATGTCATCAGTGATTTAATTTAATTTAATTTAAAAAATACTTCTAGAGCGCAGCGTACACCTTGCGGTTTCTTGGCGCTAGGGGAATTGGCAACTGAGGGGGAAAGACCAGGGAGAGGTGAAGGGAATTTTGAGGAAGTTTAAGTGAGGAAAGCCTGGCTGAAGAGGAACGTTTTCAGATCTCTGCGAAAGGGGAGATACTGAGTGGCAGAGCGGAGGTGATCAGGGAGCGAGTTCCAAAAGGTGGGAGCCAGGGTGGAGAAATTGGCCCCGCCCCACTTTTTGCGAGAGAAACGAGGGATCTGAAGGAGGGACTTGGAAGAAGACCGGAGTTCTCTTAATGGTACATAAGACTTGATTAGTGAGGAGATGAAGGCGGGGGCAGTGCCCTGGCGGGCCTGGAAGACCATGCAGCCGATCTTAAATAGGGCCCGTTCCTTTATAGGGAGCCAGTGAAGCTCCCTCAGGAGAGGGGTGGAGTGGTGATACCGAGGAAGACCGTACACCAGCCGGGCTGCTTGGTTCTGGACAGTCTGGAGTCTACGCAAACTGTATGCGGGGATACCGTGGTACAGAGCGTTTGCGTAGTCCAGTTTCGATATCACGAGTGCGGCCATAATGGTCTTAAGTGCCTGGGGGGAAAAGAAGCGGGAGACAGTGCGGATAGTGCGAAGAGAGAGGAAGCAGGAGGACACCACAGAGCTGATTTGTGAACGGAGGGTGAGTTGGCTATTTATTTTGACACCAAGTGTTTTGACCGTAGTGGAGGGGGTCGGTGCAGTGCCGAGGGAGGGGGGCCAGAAGAGAGAGTTCCAGGGACTGGACGAACCACCAGTGAGAACCAGCTCGGTTTTATCCGGGTTCAGCTTGAGGTGGTTGTGGTTCATCCAGTCCCTGATGAATGTCATAGTTGACTGGAAATTAGAAACCGAGAGAGGAGATAGGGACAAATCAAAGATGAGCTGGAGGTCATCCGCGTAATTATAGACGGTGACCTCCAGCTGCTGTAGTGCAAAGATAAGAGGAAAGATATAAAGGTTGAAAAGTAAGGGGGAGAGAGAGGATCCCTGGGGGACACCACAAGTGACAGGGAGGGGAGTGGCCGTGAAGTCGCCTAGCCGGACCGCCTGAGTGCGTTCCCTCAGAAAGGAGGAGAGCCAGATCAAGGCTGATCCCCCGATGCCGGCCGCCTTGACACGGGTAAGTAAGATGGTGTCATCAGTGATGTCATTTGAGATGTCATCAGGGATGTCATGAGTGATGTCACTGACCATGTCATGAGTGATGTAATATGTGACGTCATCAGCAGTGCATTGCGGGCGCGCAAGTTATAGTTAGCTGAACTAACTATAACGGGGGAATTTCAATGGTTTTGTACAAGTGAAAAGTCCAGCTAACTATAACACCCCTGAAACCTATGTTTTTTTCAGTGAATTTCTGAGGTTTTTTAAATGCTAATTCCTAACTATAACGTGCCTGAAACCTATGTTTTTTTCTGTGAATTTCAAAGGTTTTTTAAATGCTAATTTCTGACTATGCCTACAGAGATAGGACATGTGAAGAAAGAAGAAAAAATGCACAGAAAGAAAAAAAAAAGTGCAGAAAGAAGCAACAGAAGTCCTCAAAGACGAAGAAAAGTGCAGGAAGAAGGATAACGTGCAGAAAGAACAAAAAGAAGAGCAGAAAGAAGCCTTGTTGCAAAATCATCCTGTACCCTCAACTTTTTCAGACGGATACTGGTGGTAACTGAGTCTGACTAACCAGTCCTAGAGCCAGTGCTATGTTAAAAGACACTTAGAATACAGTGAAAACATCTACATACACTAGGGAACATTAGTCTGTCTTTGTCCATCTTTTATGTCACAACGTAGACGTAAACTGAAAACTGAGTGGAACAGGCTGGGAATTCGAACGTGCAGACAAGCAATTATTGCAGCATTAATGCCAGAAAACACAGGTCTAAACATTGCTTTTACAATTTTCTTACGAAATGCTTACCGCTCTCTTAAGTAGTTACGGGCTGGTTCGCTTTTATGCCTTTTTAAGAGCTATTTCTTTTTATTTTATGATTTTTCAACTGCTGCATATACCTCTTTATTGAACTGTTGCTTTGCACAATTGGCTGTCACTTTACGGTCCATGGTTTGTACTCATGGTCCTTGTCAAAGACTTGTTTCTAAATGCACTTTAAATGTTAAACTGGATATTGCACTTTGCACATTAAGTCCTTTTCCATTGACAGATTGGCGAAGTTTTTTTACTGTATTTTGAAGTTTCTATTAACTACCGTTTTTATGCTAAGGTTCTGTTTTTAAAATGTTTTGCTGTGTAACTTTGAGGTGATCTTTTAAAGATATTTTTTATATCTAAATAAAGTATACCTACGGGGTACTAGGGAACATTATGCGTTGGGGTCACCCTGTGATTAGCATGACCTCCTCTGTAAGCCCCTAGTATATAATAGGGCAGGGGGATTAAAACTACCTCTTAAAACAGGCCACAGGGCGTTTTTGCACACGTTAACTCAGGTCCCGTCCCCTCCCTTCACCACTGTGTAAACACGCCCTGTGTCCGTTTTTAGTTGGGAGATTAAGTTCATTTGAATCCTGAGGGTCCCTAGGGTCCAACTAGCCCACTAGGTACCTCCAGTAAGTGCCACAGAGCTGCGTTGCAGAGAGGTGTAAAAAGTAGCACGGCCTGGACCACCTCTCTGCAATGCAGCTCAGTGGCGCTTACTGGAAGCACTTGGTGGGCTAGTTAGCCCCCAGGGGCCCTTAGTATTGAAGGAAAATTATATCCTCAATTTAAAACGTGCCATAGTGCGTGTTTGCACACGTCACCTCAGGCCCCGTCCCCTCCCTTCACCACTGTGTTAACGCGCCCTGTGGCTGTTCTAAGTTGAGAGATTAAGTCCCCTTGAATCCTAAGGGTCCCTAGGGTCAAACTAGACCACTAGGTACCTCCAGTAAGCGCCACAGAGCTGCGTTGCAGAGAGGTGTAAAAAGGGGCTTGGCCTCAGAACACCTGTCTGCGGCGCAGCTCCCTGGTGCATACTGGAGATGCCTGTTGGGCTAGTTGGCCCTCAGGGACCCTCAGTATTGAAGAGGAATTAATTTCCCAACTTACAACTCGCCAGGGGGCGCGTTTGCAGAGTGCTGCAAGGAGGGGGTGTGGCCTCCTGCACGATGCCAGTCTTTTATTTATTTTAATTTTTTAAGAAGGGGGGCTGTGTGGTTCCCCTTCTTATTCTAATTTATTGGCCCTGATGACCCCATCCCCCAGGGCCAGTCTCCTAATTATATTTTTTTGATCCCAATCCCCAGGGCCGGCCACTGTTTTTTATTATTTTTAAAATATGTATATATTTATAGACACACCTAGGACATGCTGGACAAACCGTACGTACCTATCACCATGACGATTTGCGTGATATTCATTAAAAGGCGACTATGCATACAATGAATCCACGTGGAATGTATTTACACCACTAGTGAAGCTCTGACATGTCTGATGCCCTACCGTGCCTAATCCCGGTAGACACCCTTGTTGTTTATTTATACAAACATAGGTAGCTATTGACGGGCACATTTAATACACATGCACACCAAGCCATTCAAAGGGGATTCGACAAAAATTTGACCAAAACTATGCAAGAAACCCCCCTCACGGTTAATAAAACACACATCCACTGCCGGATGTGTAATACTTTTTATTTTACTCTCTGGAAAGGGGACGAACATCACTTGAGAGTCACAGCGCGCTCCTGGCAGAGCCCAATGCTGTGTTACACCCACCATTGCCTGCTGAGTGCCACACACCTCTGTGTTGTATTCCACTAGCTAGTGCATATGCTATGACACTCTCTAGCCCATGTGCACTGTAACACCACCTCGTGAATATGTCATGCCACACTTGTCTTCGCACGGGTTATATTGCCCCATCTAACGTGCCTTCCTCGATGCCTATGTTATAACGCACAGTGGTATGCCATACATATTACAATCTGGGATCCATATCTATGTCACAGTGCATATGCAACGTTACACTCCCCAGCACATATTTTATATTACAGCTTTAGAGACTAGTTAGGCTACACAACACTGCCCTGTGCATATTACACTTCAAGGCGCATATCGCATAGCACGCGCTAGTGCCTGTGCTATCTCGCGCTCTCCAATGAATCTGTCATTGCGCACAATGTATTGCATATTATATTTCACGCCCGGTTCATCTTATATCACACTTTTTGGTGCATAGTTTATACCATACACTATATCTAGTTTTCATTTTCAATCGTGCTCTCAGGACTATGTTCTATATAACACTGTGTTCACCTACCCTTTTCATGAGCATTACATTTTGCGATAGGGGGTGGAGGGTCAGGGGGTGTTTCTGCCAAGTGAGCCCGGAGTCACAGTCACAAACGTCCTCTTCTTCCTGAATAAAAGTGAGATTATGCTGCATACTTGTTCATATTTTAAGTAGTTCGCACAGACACACGTTTTAAAAACAATAAAGTTCCTAATACCCGCCTTCTCTGAACAGTTAGCTTGCTGCCCCATCCCCCTCCTCCCTATCCTCTGTTGTGTGAATCCATGGACTAGCCTCCTCCCTCCTGCCATGCATGGTCTGATGTGCTGCCACTGCCCTCAATTTAGTATGATGTACCAGTCCACTCCTCCTGCCCTCCATTGCCCAATTCTATGCCCCATCATTGACCTCCTGCTTAAACTCTGTGCTTAGCTTGCTGCCCCTATTCTCCTTCCCCCTGCCCAACGATGTCTTTGTGTATGCCCCTGCTCCATCCTTTTTGCCCACCATGTGCCATGGACCTGCCACTCCTATCTACTCGGAGTGTTCTGTTGAGCTGCCACTCCCCTCCCACCTGCCTAGCATTGTCAGATGACTGTAACCTGTCCCTGCCACCTCCACCCTGCCTGTCCACATGCCATGCCCCTATCCTCTTCCTCCTGTCCTACATGGTCCATTGTACTGCCACACCCTTCTGCCCTCCCTGGTCTGTTGTGCTGCAACTGCTCCTCCTGCCTGCCCCGTGCGGTCTGTTGTGAGGCCCCTTCCCCTGAACTTTCTTGTCTGTGCACAGGACCTGACCCTCCCTTCTATCCTCCATCGTCCTTTGTGCATGCCCCTGCACCCTCCTTCTTGCCCATCATAGCCATTGTGCTACCACTAACCCTCCCACTTGCCATGCATGGTCTTCTGTGCTGCCATGGCCCCTCCCACCTTCCCTGTGTGGTCAGTTAGCTGCCCCTGAACCCCTCCCACCTTCCCTCCATGGTCTGTGTGTATGCCATCACATTCTCACTGTTGCTCTTCATGGTGTGTCTTGCTTCTAGTGCCCATCCTGCCTGACCTCCATGGCTATCTTGCTGCTCCTGCCCTGCCCCCTTGCCCCCAGCCCTCTGTTTACATGTGCAGACCCCTACTCCCTCCCTCCTGGCTTGTCTGTTCCATTGTAATGCCCCTGATCCATCCCTCCTGCCCTTTATGGTCTGTTATGCTGCAGCTTTCTCTCCTGTCTGTCCATTATGGTCCTGCCTCTTGCCCCTCTGTTCTCTGTTGTCCATGTGCATGGTCCTGTCCCCTCCCTCTTGCTTTCTATGGATTGTTGTGCTGCACTCCCGTCCCGCATGCCCAGTGTGGTGTATTGTGCTGCTGCAAACCCTGATGCCTGCCCTGCAGGGTCAGTTTGGTGCACCTCTCCATGTCCCTCCTGTCCTCTGTTATCCAAGTCCATGTCCCTACCCCATTTCCTTCCATGATCCAATGTACCATACTTGCGAACATTTTGAACTTGGTAAGAGGGAGATTTTGAAAAAAAACTGGGGTATTGATTTTCCCCTTTGAGTTACATTGAAAAAAAGGAGATTGTAGACAGGAGACAGATAAAATAAAGCCCATTTGAGCTTAAAAACATTGGACGTTTCCTGGCTGAATCGGGTCTGTTGGCATGTATGGTTGTACTACCATTGCCTCTTCCTTCTGCCCACAATGGTCTATTACATTGCCACAGCCTCTCTTGCAAGCCCTGTATTGTTGGTTTGTTGCCCCTGCCCCCCTTTCCACTGCCCTCCATAGTCTGTTGTGCTGCCACGGCCCTTCCTGCCTGCTCAGTGTGGTTAAATTGTTGCCTTTGCACCCTCCTACCTGCCTTCAATTTTCAGAGTCCGTGCCCCTGGCCTCTGCCTCTCAACAGTATCCTAATGAACAACTAGATTGCTAACATTCTATATTTATTACAAAAGTGTGGAACGCCTGACGTCGTCTTGATGTAATCAAAACTGTAATACCTAGAGCATTTCCTTTAGAAATTACATATATGAGAGGGTCTTATTGGCATCAAAATTATGGTTAGTGCTATAAAAGACTAAAATAAGGACATATTTTCTGAGTTTTCAAATAGCGAGAAAGCACTTTTAAATTATTTGTTACCTTTATGTTTTTTTATCCAGTTGACCACTTGATTAAATGTTGCACTTAGGGGAGAGGATGTGGTGTTACTTCCAGAACTGCAGACTTTGCAACTGGGGAACCAGGTTGGAGTTTCTGCTTCAGCTCGACATTCTGTGATTCTGGTCAAATCACTTAGTCTCCCTATGTCTACAACCAAAATGAATTTGTTCTTGTGTGATGTAACCAATGCTCATGTAAAGCACTCCAATACTTGACAAGTCTGCACTATATAACACTACAAAAACACAAAATAATAAGTGTTTTGCACACTTCTATCATTGGGCTATATTTGGGCTACATCTGGGTGATTTTGGGCTACATTTGGGCTCTTTTGTCTCCGGTGGCCATCTTGGGAGATTTATTTGTTATGAAGTTTCCTGATTTCCTCATGTACTGCAGTCTCCTCAGTAGGAAATGTTGAATATTAGCACTCTAGTTGCTCATTAGATCACTGTAGTAAAACTACTGTTCACCATGGAAGTCTGCTCCTGGTATTAAAAGTGCATGTTTCAGTCTGCATGTCAGAATTTTTTAATGAAATAGAAGAGGATTTGAGAAGTCACTCAAAATGTGCCCTCATTTTCTTTCTTCAGCATTAATCATAATTTCTATGGCAAAATGAACCCCCTCATTGTGTTCCTTTTTAAATTAAATGTTTTAAGTGTTACCAGTTTATTCCAATCAAGATGGCTTCAGGTGTGCCATACTTTTGTCATAATGAAGACAGTAAGCGCTCTAGTTGTTTTTAAGAACACTCTGGGACATTCTGTCATTGGGCTATACTTGGGCTACATCTGGGTGATATTTGGGCTACATTTGGGCTCTTTTGTCTCTGGTGGCCATCTTGGCATACTTATTTGTTATGAAGTATCCTAATTTCCTCATTTACTGCAGTCTCCTCAGTAGGAAATACTTTCAGTTTTTTACTTTGATTCCAAAGGCATTCAGATGTGTCACACATTTGCCATAAATTCAGAATGTTAGCACTCTTTTTGCTCATTAGATGACTGTAGTAAAGCTACTGCTCACCAGGGATAACTGCTGCTGGTATTGAAAGTGCATGTTTCAGTCTGCATGTCAGAATTTTTTAATGAAATAGAAGAGGATTTGAGAAGTCACTCAAAATGTGCCCTAATTTTTCTTTCTGCAGCACTAATCATACTTTTTATGGAAAAATGAACCCCCTCATTTTGTTCCTTTTTTAATTAAATGTTTTAAGAGTTACCACTTTAATCCAAGCAAGATGGCTTCAGGTGTGCCATACGTTTATCATCAGTAGGACTGTTAGCGCTCCAGTTGTTCTTTGGAACACTCTGGGAAGCTGCAGTAGAACACAAAGGAATCAACTGACAGTCTCTGCCCTTGTTGGATGTACATGTTTTACTGAGAATGTCAGACTTCATTCACACATGACTGAGAAAGATAATGTGAATTTACAGAAAATAAGCTCTCAGTTTAGCTTATAGATCACCTTCCAAACCTCTGTGGGAAAAGCATGAGAAAATATTTTTCTCTCAATCATGATATCCCAGCAGAAGGCTTTTTCACATGGTGAAATCACCTTAGAACATACCACAATTCCTAAAATGAGTATGGTACCATCAACAAATGATTTATAATGTAACTAAAGTCTTAAAACCTTCTATTAACTGCAATGCTTTTTAATGAGGTGCTATCATGTATATTGGTCCCAAGATGGCTGCCAACACTTCTTGGATGAAGTGCTGACAGCCAATCAGATCTCAGGATGAGATGTGTGGTTAGGCTCCGCCCATATATATATATGATTTTACTTTTAATTTTCTCAGAAACTACTGAACAGATTGACACCAGACCTGCAAAAGGCACATCCCTGACCTGAGGACTACCTCTCTGCCAAATTTCAAGTAATTCTGTTCAGCCGTTCTGGCTGTACCTTGGACTAAAGGTCCCTATGGAAAATTGCATGGGGAAAACGCGTTTTGGGACCCCCCTTTTTTCTCAGCCACCGCTTGACGAATCCCCCCGAGACTTTCAGGGTAGGAGCGGAGCGGAGCGCCCCACCTATTTTGAAAATTTCGCGAGGATTCGTCAACCGGTGCCAAAGTTATTCCAAATAGAATGTTGCGGATTTCCTATGGAAACACGGTCCTAACTATAACTATCTACTGGCGACCGCCAGTAGATAATATATATATATATATATATATATATATATATATATATATATATATATATTCCAAACGAAATCCCACAAAGCCTTCACAATGTGAGCAAAACAAGCCCTGTAGTTGGGAGTGAGATATAACAGACTTCTTTATTTCAGCAGGTGCCAGCAAGTGAGCATTACACCTTTCGACCGAACAACGGTCTTAATCATATGTCAAACATGAGGATTAGTTGCTCATGGGTTTAAATACACCAGAATAACATAACAGTGAGGAAGGACTAACATGCTCGTATTTGATTAGTATCTAATTCATCACAATGATTTGGCACATATCTTAAACCATGGGAGATCAGTTTTAATCTTTAACAAACCTATACTTTTGATAAATATGTCTTGAATGTACTGAAAATGAAATATTATGTTCAAGTAGGTCACTGATCACACAATTCCCCAGTTTATGGAACTACCAAGTCCATAATGCATTTGTAAAGATTCCTGAGCACTGCCATGTCCCTCCATTTTTTCACGTTTATAAATGTCTTTATCACCAAAGTTGCAAAAAATATAATACTGTTGTAGCCTCAAAAGGATTAAATTCCACGTCGGTCTAAGTAACACATATAATACGCATTTGGTAAAAGCATTCGTCCTCATGCTGTTAAAAAGTCATTATGCCGGTACCTGCGCACAATGTTAATCATATGCTCACTTCTCCATCGTCATTAGAGATAATGGGGTAACCCAGTAAGCCTCAGAACCTGAGTAAGTATGCTAAAGAAAACAATGGTTCTGTCGGAACAATGGTTCCCGACAGAACCATTGTTTTTCTTTAGCACTTCTCCATTGTGTCTGGGTTGAATAACCCTCCAAAAGTGCCTCAAATTGTTACATATATATGGAAAGAGAGAGAGAGAGACACACACCCACACACACAAACAAAGGAGCACTGAGGGAACGATAAAAGGTGGTGCATGATGTTATACAGCACACTGCAAATGGGTTAGGCGGGCCTCACCAGAGTTTATTGGCAGACCTGGCTGCTCCCCAGAGCACACAGGCATTAAAGCAGAGAGCTGCTCCACATTCTTCATTAATCATGTCTACTAATTAATCACATTACCTCTGCACTGTTGAAAATATTCATTACCCACCCAGACCAGACACAAGAAAATGTGATTAAAAGTTAGTGGAACTTATTGTAGCATCAATGTTTGGAGTGTGGTTGCAAACATGCATTATTTACAAAGCTTTGGTTAGGAGGGAGCATGAGCAAGGGGGTGAATCTACAGAATGAAGAACCCTCTTGTAGATTTGCGATGGATGTTCAGAGTTTCTATGCATGTGGAATCTATAATCCTGACTCTCTCAGGTAGTGTTTCTGGAGGTGAGATAAACTAGGCAATGTCTGCAGCAGCAGGATGGCACCTAGTGAATGACTGAGCAGGGGCTGCTGGGCAGCAGAGTGGTTTGCTTGAAACAACAAATTACAACTTCTTGGCAGGCAGGAGCCAGTGCACCTGGTTATTGAAGAGTGGAGAAACCAGAGAGAGTCACTGGTGGGGGAGATTGTAGTTAGGGTGAGACTGTGTTAAGTAATTGCTTCTTCAGATTTCATGCCTGAGGTGTATAGTTTTGAAGGGGTAGATTTATTTATGGTGAATTAGTAAAAGGAACATGTGAATTGCTATTGGGAGAGTTTGACATGTGCACCTGTTAGTTGGAAAAACTAGGCTAGAGGGGGGATAGAGAGGGAAACAGCTTTGAAATGGATTATCTGGGGGCCCGTAGTAGTATGAGAGGTTTGGGATGAGTCACAGAGGGAAGGTAGGTGTATAATTTGAATGAGGTTTAGGGTGAGTAGGAGACTAGAAGAATCAGCAGTTATAAAGGGTTTTTTGGACGTTTTCATCTGCAGAACGTGGAGAATATGTACATATATGGATACATACTCACACATAAAAGCTATACATACCTGGAGGTGATTACATGTTACACGTACAAAATAAATTTTGAAGTAGAAGAATTGTACTATAAAAAAGCCGAATCTAGATGCATGTATACATATTTAAGGCAAGCATTCACATTTTTGCTGTTGATAAATAAAGTTGTTTTTTATGTGTAACTTCTTCCTCCCAATATTTCAGTACTTAATAACCACTTACACTTAGATTTCCTATAACCATGTATACACATTGTGACAAATAAGTTTTATCATTGGAAAACAATCCTTAAGTATTTTTTTTTATCAACTTGAATGCTATCTATATATCGCCCTAGTTATAAATGTTAGGGATAAAAGTATAAATTATATATATATATATATATATATATATATATATATATATATATATATATATATATATATATATATATATATGTGTAAGCAGGTTTTGTCCAAAAAAACGAGGACGCGCACAACAACAGGTAGCTGGTACGAGAGCTCTTTATTGACGCGTGCAGCTTGCCAGTAGGTCCAGATAAGTTGCGATGCCTGACGCGTTTCGGGCCAACCTCGGCCCTTGTTCACAGGCTATGACAGAAACAAAGAAAGCTTCAGAATCTCCAACACCTCAGCATAAATTTCTCTTTTGGCGCCCTCGTTGAGCTCTCACAGGTGAGTCGTTTTTAAACACTGCATGCTGGGATGTGTAGTTCAAAAGCGTCCCTGGTTTCGTGTAGTTGCGAAGAATTCATTTCAGGGGAAATTCTTCGTGCAAAGCCCTCCAGTGGGCTTCCAGACAGAGCGGGCAAGCTGCTTCCCTGTTGTTGCTGCAGTGGGGTAGTGAAAAGTTCGGTGCCCCTGCAGCTCCATTTGAAAATACATGTGGCGGCAGCGTACCTCACGGCGGGACAGCCGTAATAATGTAAGCAGGTTTTGTCCAAAAAAACGAGGACGCGCACAACAACAGGTAGCTGGTACGAGAGCTCTTTATTGACGCGTGCAGCTTGCCAGTAGGTCCAGATAAGTTGCGATGCCTGACGCGTTTCGGGCCAACCTCGGCCCTTGTTCACAGGCTATGACAGAAACAAAGAAAGCTTCAGAATCTCCAACACCTCAGCATGAATTTCTCTTTTGGCGCCCTCGTTGAGCTCTCACAGGTGAGTCGTTTTTAAACACTGCATGCTGGGATGTGTAGTTCAAAAGCGTCCCTGGTTTCGTGTAGTTGCGAAGAATTCATTTCAGGGGAAATTCTTCGTGCAAAGCCCTCCAGTGGGCTTCCAGACAGAGCGGGCAAGCTGCTTCCCTGTTGTTGCTGCAGTGGGGTAGTGAAAAGTTCGGTGCCCCTGCAGCTCCATTTGAAAATACATGTGGCGGCAGCGTACCTCACGGCGGGACAGCCGTAATAATGTAAGCAGGTTTTGTCCAAAAAAACGAGGACGCGCACAACAACAGGTAGCTGGTACGAGAGCTCTTTATTGACGCGTGCAGCTTGCCAGTAGGTCCAGATAAGTTGCGATGCCTGACGCGTTTCGGGCCAACCTCGGCCCTTGTTCACAGGCTATGACAGAAACAAAGAAAGCTTCAGAATCTCCAACACCTCAGCATAAATTTCTCTTTTGGCGCCCTCGTTGAGCTCTCACAGGTGAGTCGTTTTTAAACACTGCATGCTGGGATGTGTAGTTCAAAAGCGTCCCTGGTTTCGTGTAGTTGCGAAGAATTCATTTCAGGGGAAATTCTTCGTGCAAAGCCCTCCAGTGGGCTTCCAGACAGAGCGGGCAAGCTGCTTCCCTGTTGTTGCTGCAGTGGGGTAGTGAAAAGTTCGGTGCCCCTGCAGCTCCATTTGAAAATACATGTGGCGGCAGCGTACCTCACGGCGGGACAGCCGTAATAATGTAAGCAGGTTTTGTCCAAAAAAACGAGGACGCGCACAACAACAGGTAGCTGGTACGAGAGCTCTTTATTGACGCGTGCAGCTTGCCAGTAGGTCCAGATAAGTTGCGATGCCTGACGCGTTTCGGGCCAACCTCGGCCCTTGTTCACAGGCTATGACAGAAACAAAGAAAGCTTCAGAATCTCCAACACCTCAGCATGAATTTCTCTTTTGGCGCCCTCGTTGAGCTCTCACAGGTGAGTCGTTTTTAAACACTGCATGCTGGGATGTGTAGTTCAAAAGCGTCCCTGGTTTCGTGTAGTTGCGAAGAATTCATTTCAGGGGAAATTCTTCGTGCAAAGCCCTCCAGTGGGCTTCCAGACAGAGCGGGCAAGCTGCTTCCCTGTTGTTGCTGCAGTGGGGTAGTGAAAAGTTCGGTGCCCCTGCAGCTCCATTTGAAAATACATGTGGCGGCAGCGTACCTCACGGCGGGACAGCCGTAATAATGTAAGCAGGTTTTGTCCAAAAAAACGAGGACGCGCACAACAACAGGTAGCTGGTACGAGAGCTCTTTATTGACGCGTGCAGCTTGCCAGTAGGTCCAGATAAGTTGCGATGCCTGACGCGTTTCGGGCCAACCTCGGCCCTTGTTCACAGGCTATGACAGAAACAAAGAAAGCTTCAGAATCTCCAACACCTCAGCATAAATTTCTCTTTTGGCGCCCTCGTTGAGCTCTCACAGGTGAGTCGTTTTTAAACACTGCATGCTGGGATGTGTAGTTCAAAAGCGTCCCTGGTTTCGTGTAGTTGCGAAGAATTCATTTCAGGGGAAATTCTTCGTGCAAAGCCCTCCAGTGGGCTTCCAGACAGAGCGGGCAAGCTGCTTCGCTGTTGTTGCTGCAGTGGGGTAGTGAAAAGTTCGGTGCCCCTGCAGCTCCATTTGAAAATACATGTGGCGGCAGCGTACCTCACGGCGGGACAGCCGTAATAATGTAAGCAGGTTTTGTCCAAAAAAACGAGGACGCGCACAACAACAGGTAGCTGGTACGAGAGCTCTTTACCCCACTGCAGCAACAACAGGGAAGCAGCTTGCCCGCTCTGTCTGGAAGCCCACTGGAGGGCTTTGCACGAAGAATTTCCCCTGAAATGAATTCTTCGCAACTACACGAAACCAAGGACGCTTTTGAACTACACATCCCAGCATGCAGTGTTTAAAAACGACTCACCTGTGAGAGCTCAACGAGGGCGCCAAAAGAGAAATTTATGCGGAGGTGTTGGAGATTCTGAAGCTTTCTTTGTTTCTGTCATAGCCTGTGAACAAGGGCCGAGGTTGGCCCGAAACGCGTCAGGCATCGCAACTTATCTGGACCTACCGGCAAGCTGCACGCGTCAATAAAGAGCTCTCGTACCAGCTACCTGTTGTTGTGCGCGTCCTCGTTTTTTTGGACAAAACCTGCTTACATTATTACGGCTGTCCCGCCGTGAGGTACGCTGCCGCCACATGTATTTTCAAATGGAGCTGCAGGGGCACCGAACTTTTCACTACCCCACTGCAGCAACAACAGGGAAGCAGCTTGCCCGCTCTGTCTGGAAGCCCACTGGAGGGCTTTGCACGAAGAATTTCCTCTGAAATGAATTCTTCGCAACTACACGAAACCAGGGACGCTTTTGAACTACACATCCCAGCATGCAGTGTTTAAAAACGACTCACCTGTGAGAGCTCAACGAGGGCGCCAAAAGAGAAATTTATGCTGAGGTGTTGGAGATTCTGAAGCTTTCTTTGTTTCTGTCATAGCCTGTGAACAAGGGCCGAGGTTGGCCCGAAACGCGTCAGGCATCGCAACTTATCTGGACCTACCGGCAAGCTGCACGCGTCAATAAAGAGCTCTCGTACCAGCTACCTGTTGTTGTGCGCGTCCTCGTTTTTTTGGACAAAACCTGCTTACATTATTACGGCTGTCCCGCCGTGAGGTACGCTGCCGCCACATGTATTTTCAAATGGAGCTGCAGGGGCACCGAACTTTTCACTACCCCACTGCAGCAACAACAGGGAAGCAGCTTGCCCGCTCTGTCTGGAAGCCCACTGGAGGGCTTTGCACGAAGAATTTCCCCTGAAATGAATTCTTCGCAACTACACGAAACCAGGGACGCTTTTGAACTACACATCCCAGCATGCAGTGTTTAAAAACGACTCACCTGTGAGAGCTCAACGAGGGCGCCAAAAGAGAAATTTATGCTGAGGTGTTGGAGATTCTGAAGCTTTCTTTGTTTCTGTCATAGCCTGTGAACAAGGGCCGAGGTTAGCCCGAAAAGCGTCAGGCATCGCAACTTATCTGGACCTACCGGCAAGCTGCACGCGTCAATAAAGAGCTCTCGTACCAGCTACCTGTTGTTGTGCGCGTCCTCGTTTTTTTGGACAAAACCTGCTTACATTATTACGGCTGTCCCGCCGTGAGGTACGCTGCCGCCACATGTATTTTTAAATGGAGCTGCAGGGGCACCGAACTTTTCACTACCCCACTGCAGCAACAACAGGGAAGCAGCTTGCCCGCTCTGTCTGGAAGCCCACTGGAGGGCTTTGCACGAAGAATTTCCCCTGAAATGAATTCTTCGCAACTACACGAAACCAGGGACGCTTTTGAACTACACATCCCAGCATGCAGTGTTTAAAAACGACTCACCTGTGAGAGCTCAACGAGGGCGCCAAAAGAGAAATTTATGCTGAGGTGTTGGAGATTCTGAAGCTTTCTTTGTTTCTGTCATAGCCTGTGAACAAGGGCCGAGGTTGGCCCGAAACGCGTCAGGCATCGCAACTTATCTGGACCTACCGGCAAGCTGCACGCGTCAATAAAGAGCTCTCGTACCAGCTACCTGTTGTTGTGCGCGTCCTCGTTTTTTTGGACAAAACCTGCTCACATTATTACGGCTGTCCCGCCGTGAGGTACGCTGCCGCCACATGTATTTTCAAATGGAGCTGCAGGGGCACCGAACTTTTCACTACCCCACTGCAGCAACAACAGGGAAGCAGCTTGCCCGCTCTGTCTGGAAGCCCACTGGAGGGCTTTGCACGAAGAATTTCCCCTGAAATGAATTCTTCGCAACTACACGAAACCAGGGACGCTTTTGAACTACACATCCCAGTATGCAGTGTTTAAAAACGACTCACCTGTGAGAGCTCAACGAGGGCGCCAAAAGAGAAATTTATGCTGAGGTGTTGGAGATTCTGAAGCTTTCTTTGTTTCTGTCATAGCCTGTGAACAAGGGCCGAGGTTGGCCCGAAACGCGTCAGGCATCGCAACTTATCTGGACCTACCGGCAAGCTGCACGCGTCAATAAAGAGCTCTCGTACCAGCTACCTGTTGTTGTGCGCGTCCTCGTTTTTTTGGACAAAACCTGCTTACATTATTACGGCTGTCCCGCCGTGAGGTACGCTGCCGCCACATGTATTTTCAAATGGAGCTGCAGGGGCACCGAACTTTTCACTACCCCACTGCAGCAACAACAGGGAAGCAGCTTGCCCGCTCTGTCTGGAAGCCCACTGGAGGGCTTTGCACGAAGAATTTCCCCTGAAATGAATTCTTCGCAACTACACGAAACCAGGGACGCTTTTGAACTACACATCCCAGCATGCAGTGTTTAAAAACGACTCACCTGTGAGAGCTCAACGAGGGCGCCAAAAGAGAAATTTATGCTGAGGTGTTGGAGATTCTGAAGCTTTCTTTGTTTCTGTCATAGCCTGTGAACAAGGGCCGAGGTTGGCCCGAAACGCGTCAGGCATCGCAACTTATCTGGACCTACCGGCAAGCTGCACGCGTCAATAAAGAGCTCTCGTACCAGCTACCTGTTGTTGTGCGCGTCCTCGTTTTTTTTGGACAAAACCTGCTTACATTATTACGGCTGTCCCGCCGTGAGGTACGCTGCCGCCACATGTATTTTCAAATGGAGCTGCAGGGGCACCGAACTTTTCACTACCCCACTGCAGCAACAACAGGGAAGCAGCTTGCCCGCTCTGTCTGGAAGCCCACTGGAGGGCTTTGCACGAAGAATTTCCCCTGAAATGAATTCTTCGCAACTACACGAAACCAGGGACGCTTTTGAACTACACATCCCAGCATGCAGTGTTTAAAAACGACTCACCTGTGAGAGCTCAACGAGGGCGCCAAAAGAGAAATTTATGCTGAGGTGTTGGAGATTCTGAAGCTTTCTTTGTTTCTGTCATAGCCTGTGAACAAGGGCCGAGGTTGGCCCGAAACGCGTCAGGCATCGCAACTTATCTGGACCTACCGGCAAGCTGCACGCGTCAATAAAGAGCTCTCGTACCAGCTACCTGTTGTTGTGCGCGTCCTCGTTTTTTTGGACAAAACCTGCTTACATTATTACGGCTGTCCCACCGTGAGGTACGCTGCCGCCACATGTATTTTCAAATGGAGCTGCAGGGGCACCGAACTTTTCACTACCCCACTGCAGCAACAACAGGGAAGCAGCTTGCCCGCTCTGTCTGGAAGCCCACTGGAGGGCTTTGCACGAAGAATTTCCCCTGAAATGAATTCTTCGCAACTACACGAAACCAGGGACGCTTTTGAACTACACATCCCAGCATGCAGTGTTTAAAAACGACTCACCTGTGAGAGCTCAACGAGGGCGCCAAAAGAGAAATTTATGCTGAGGTGTTGGAGATTCTGAAGCTTTCTTTGTTTCTGTCATAGCCTGTGAACAAGGGCCGAGGTTGGCCCGAAACGCGTCAGGCATCGCAACTTATCTGGACCTACCGGCAAGCTGCACGCGTCAATAAAGAGCTCTCGTACCAGCTACCTGTTGTTGTGCGCGTCCTCGTTTTTTTGGACAAAACCTGCTTACATATATATATATATATATACATACAGATATATATATATATATATTACCGACTGGCAGACGCCAGTAGGTAGTTATAGTTAGGACCTATTATCCATAGGAAATCCGCAACATTCTATTTGGAATAACTTTGGTGCCGGTTGACGAATCTTCGCGAAATTTTCAAAAGTCGTGGCCCGCTCCGGTCCGCTCCTATCCTGAAAGTCTCGGGGTGATTTGTCAGGCAGGGGCCGAGAAAAAAGGGGGGTCCCAAAACATGTTTTCCCCATGCAATTTTCCACAGGGACCGTTAGTCGCAGCTACAGCCCGAACTGCTGAACGAAATTACACCAAATTTGGCAGAAAGGTAGAACTTGGTTCATACTCGTGCCTTTTGCTTAAATGGTGTAAATCCGTTCATTTGTTGCTGAGAAAATCAAAAGTAAAATCATAGATATATCTATGGCCTCGGAGGATCCGTGCACCCTGCTGAGCACGAGCTGTATGCTAATTGGCTGTCAACACTCCAAACCAGGAAGTGTTGGCAGCCATCTTGTGCCTCGGTAGAACTGAGGCACAAGAAACCTAAAAAAAATTGTGCAGAACGCAAAAAGGGGGCAGGGTAGAAACACCCTGACCCCCTAGGCCTGCTCAGGGAGTCCCACAAGGACCCCCAGGGACCCCAATTTTTTTTTTAAATCTGTAAAATCCGCGCTAGGAGCACGGATCCTGTCGATAAAAAAAAAACGAAGCGCGGACTCCCGCGCTTCGTTGCTAATGGAGAAAGGTGTTCAGAGGCCACGCCCCTTTTTACACCTCTCTGGAACGCAGCTCTGTGGCGCTTACTGGAGGTACCTAGTGGGGTAGTTTGACCCTAGAGACCCTTAGGATTCAAGGGGACTTAATCTCTCAACTTATAACGGCCACAGGGCGGGTTTACACAGTGGTGAAGGGAGGGGACAGGGCCTGAGGTGACGTGTGCAAACACGCCCTGTGGCGCGTTTTAAGTTGGGGAAATAATTCCCCTCCAATCCTGAGGGCCCATGGGGGCCAACTAGTCCACCAGGTACTTCCAGTAAGCAGCACTGTGCTGCGTTGCAGAGAGGTGGTCCAGGCCGTGCCCATTTTCTCTGCAAGGCAGCTCTGTGGTGCTAACTGGAGATACCTGATGGGCTAGTTGTACTCAAGGGACACTCAGGATTCAAGGGGACTTTATCCCCCAAATTAAAACAGCCATAGGGCGCGTTTGCACACGTCAGCTCAGGCCCCCCCCTCCCTTCACCAGTGTGCAAACGCGCCCTGTGGCGCGTTTTAAGAGGTAGTTTTAATCCCCTGCCCTATTATATACTAGGGGCTTACAGAGGAGGTCATGCTAATAACAGGGGTGCCCCAACGCATAGTGTTCCCTAGTGTATGTAGGTGTTTTAACTGTATTCTAAGTGTCTTTTAGCATAGCGCTGGCTCTAGGACTCGTTAGTCAGAGTCAGTTACCACCAGTACCCATCTGAAAAAGTTGAGGGTACAGGATGATTTTGCATCAAAGACTCTTTCTCCTCTGTTTTTTCTTTCTGCACGTCTTCCTTCTTCCAGCACTTTTCTTTGTCTTTGAGGACTTCTGTAGCTTCTTTCTGCATTTCTTTTTCTTCTTTCTGTGTGTTTTTTCTTCTTTCTTCACATGTCCTATTTCTGTAGGCATAGTTAGAAATTAGCATTTAAAAAACCTTTGAAATTCACTTAAAAAACCATAGGTTTCAGGCACGTTATAGTTAGGAATTAGCATTTAAAATACCTTAGAAATTCACAGAAAAAAACATAGGTTTCAGGGGTGTTATAGTTAGCTGGACATTTCACACATACAAAACCATAGAAATTCCCCCGTTATAGTTAGTTCAGCTAACTATAACTTGCGCCGCCGCAATGCACTGCTGATGACGTCACATATTACATCACTCATGACATGGTCAGTGACATCTCAAATGACATCACTGATGACATCACTGCTGACATCATCCATGTGATAATTTGATGCATCTTCTCACACCCTCACATAACCTTTGATAGACCCACTCTAAATTACAGACTGCCATTCGCAAAACCATAGACTCTCCAACACCAATAACTACATACCCACTTACTGATTCTTAGGTGGACACACCCATCCACTCACTCACCCGTACAGTCACTCATACTTATGGTCACTCAGTACAGGACTATCATATGCACTCATACACCTATATAGACACTCACACACCGCCACTCATACACAGAGGTACTCACACACCTACTCAGTCATGCAAATAATTAATAACACTGCCATTTACTCACCTATACAGTTATACACACACCAGCTCAATTACTCATACAAATACTCGCACATTCTTACGCTCTTATACAATCAATGATACAAGCACACACTCATCCATACAGCCACTCTCACAATCACACACTCTCACTTATAGCCATTTATGTACTCCAACACACATATATACTGCCTTTCACATATGTAGCTACTCATACATGTACCACTGAAATATACATTCACTCACTAACACAACCATACACACACTCACCCACCCATACAGTCCATCACAGATGCACTCTTGAAACCATGCATCCAGTGAATCACCCAGTCACACATCTATGCACAGAGTCACACAAACCCCACCCACACAAACACTCAGGCACCCATATAGATACTCAGACAACCAATCTATAACCCATATAGACACTCATGTAGCTATTTGCAAACCAATGCAGCCACTTACACACCAACAGACAGATGGATACAGACATTCACACCGTTTACTCACTAAACCATGCATTCAGTAAGATACGTTTAATCACTCACTTATCGAGTCAGTCACGCACCAACAAAATCATCCATTCACACACTTATACACCCACTCATTCTTCAATATGCCTTTCCCTATATATAATAAACATATTTAAACTTTACCGAAACACACAGACACTGGATGATGTCATCGGTGATGTCATCAGTGATGTCATTAATGATGTCACTGGCCATGTCATGAGTGATGTAATATGTGACACCATCAGCAGTGCATTGCGGGGGCACGAGTTATAGTTAGCTGAACTAACTATAACGGGGGAATTTCTATGGTTTTGTACGAGTGAAATGTCCAGCTAACTATAACACCCCTGAAACCTATGTTTTTTTCTGTGAATTTCCAAGGTTTTTTAAATGCTAATTCCTAACTATAACGTGCCTGAAACCTATGGTTTTTTAAGTGAATATATATATATATATATATATATATATATATATATATATATATATATATATATATATATATATATATATATATATATATATATATAAATATAGTTACATGTAATATTTTCTTTCCACCAGTAATTATAATAAAAGGTATTATAAATATATAGATACACACCCAGCATTTCAATTATATGTATTAATGTAATATGATAATGTTTATATCTTGTGAAAGATATGTGTCATTATTATAAAATGACAAATCCAAATGCGTACAGCCAGATACCTATATGTTATGAATGCAATGACACGGTGTAGATGTTCAAACATAAAATAAAACAATATCATATTTTTTAACCCTAAGTAATATATACATTTGTACAGAGAACGCACATATGAAACCTGATAGTTAAATGTTTTTGTTATTTGAATTTTTTGTTGTTTCTAGAACACTATATAAGTGATAAATCTCACAGCGTCATCCAGGCACGGTGCAAGGATTTTCCACTCTTCAGGAAAAATGGTAGTTTGTTTCTAGAGTGCACCACATATACTGAAATAAAAATGAGTTCTCCAGGTCTTTTCTTGCTTAATGGAAGAGTTAGCCCTAGCAACAAGAAGCTGTCTGCCCTCGGATGGCTGCTTGCTAACCAACAAGAAGCTGTCTGCCAACCAACAAGGAGCTGTTTGCCAACCAACAAGGAGCTGGCTGCCCAGTGCCCTCCAGTGAATCTTTTCTCACCAGCCTCCTGGTACCTAGCAGCTGAAGTAGTTTGACTCAATGATCGACTGTACCCGGCATAGCATTTGTTTAGATTAGGGACCCAAACTTTGTATTTCAAACTGGTTGCAGTAGAGTAGAGATATCCACTTAACAATTTATTTAGGTCTGGTAAATTATAACACTCTCTAGTACATTTGTAAAATTATTCAGTACATCAGTATCGATGGACACAGCATTTAAGATGAGGAAGCAATGATTTGTATTTTGCGCTATGCAGCATTATACCAAAGCATTGAGGGACGATTAAGGAAGATGGGGGGGCTAATCCATCCGTGAGCTCCTCTCCACCCCGCATCTTCTTGCTCATCGCTACCACCCGTGCGGCAATTCTCGACAGGAGGCAGAGTGCTAAGTAAGGGATGGACGGTGTTTTTCTGCTGAATTACAGTCAGCGTGAACCGAAACCACGGTCTCTCTCTCTGCCGATGCTGTAGCTCTGCGGTCGGCTGATTTACATTTGTTTTCACTTTGCTGAGTGGTTCCAGCTCTATCAGCTCAGAACTGGCATTATCTCTAGTCAAGGGGGTCGGCTATGCTGCTCCAAGATCAGAGTGCACTAAGACAACCTAAGCAGAAACATAAAGATCAGGTCACAATTCACCAATTGTCTAAGCCTTCAATACAGCATTAGTCTACTAAGACAGTCAATCAGGTGGCCAAGAGTGGCCCACTCAGGAGTGGGTGACTTCAAAGTGAGAAGTAAAATCACTAATTTCTTGATTATCTGTAACACTCCCAGGTTCAGAGGTTAAAAAGCAGCATACTGGACAATACATGTTCTACCCCAAATCTCAGTTCTACCTCAGACATATCCTCTGGGACTTTGTTGGATGAGTCACCCTCGCTCATGGTCAAGGAGGGGCATATGGAGGAGATAGAGGGGTTTAGACAAGAACCATCATTAAGAACAATTATGCTAGCTCTACAGGCCCAATGAGCCAAGGCACAGGTCTACTACACTCAGGCAATGGCAGACCCCTGGCAGTATATGGTGCAACTACTTAGGAGGGCTTTTCCAGATTTGAGTGACTGGGATTGGGACGCACAAATACAACATGCTCATTGGCTTTCCCTCAATTGCAATGCCTCCATCACCAATGTGACACAACTCCGGCCTATGCTGATATATATTGGGAACTTCCTTGTGCGACAGGCTGTCTCTCTTACAGCCCGACCAACATTCCCAGTCTTAATTGACAAACTGTTAATTGTCGCACGCTCATATCTATGTAGATCCACAATTGACCGGAGATGGAAGCTACGTCAATTTAAAGACCTGTTGGAGGACGCGGGGGCACAAGCTTTCTGGCAGGAACCTTTTCGTCTCACAATTTTTAAGGATGGGCAGGCTCAGGTGTGCTTTTCTGAGCAAGATGCTGTGCAAGCTCTGGCTCGGCTAAGGGGGGCGAATAATAACACCTAATAACATAGGAAACAAAATAATTATATGCTTTTTACTGCTGGGTCGTAAAGGGGTTAAGTGATAGGCTGAAATAGTGTGCCTTTTCTTTTACTCTGCCTCAGCCTAGGCCTTATCTTTTTTCTTTCTTTTTCTTCTACTGTAAGTTTGGTGGATGGGTGGTGTTTAGGGATGCGGGGTGGATGGGTTGGGGCTCTCTTGTGCTGTTTCCAGCAATGGCTTCAGGGTGGGGTGATTCCTTCTTCAGAAAAAGGGAGGGATGGGTAGGGTTGTGGGTGCTGGTGAGCGTTGTGGGCGGTGGCACAAAGACGGAGTTTGCTGACGGCCTTTTACATGCAACCTGGCCCACATGTAGAGGGCGGGGGGAAAACAGATCACAGACGTGGGAACTTATCCAGGATGTACATTAAGTGTCTTAATGCTTATGCTAAGTTTATATTGGAATGCCAAAGTATGGGAGTTCAGGTTTTTTTTCATATTGTATAGATGGCTAAGATTCAATTAATGTGTTGGAATGTGTCAGGGATTAATGCTCGGTCTAAGCGACAAATGGTTCGGGAGTAGATTGGGCACTATAAACCTCATTTGGTGGCTCTGACCGAGACTCACTTGGCATATAAAGATAGGACTCTCCTTAAGCAACTGGGATATAATATAGTTGCCTGTACATCTCAAACTATATCAGTTTGTGGGGTGGCGGTGCTCTCCTCTAGAAAATTTCAGGGTCAGGTGTTAAAAACTGCAGCTGATTCTAGGGGGAGGTGGGTATTAGTACAACAGACTTGATATCACTTAAGTTTGTGCTGTGTGTTGTCTACAGACCAAACACCGACGATCCCGAAATATTTAACACACTATCATTGGAATTATTGGACTGGGCAGGAGAACTGATTACAATGGACAATTTTAACTGCGTAATGGTCTACAGTATTGACTCCACTAATTGCAGTGCTGTTCCTCGCAAGTCTAGATCTAGGGCTTCTCTCAATGACCTGACTAAGTTACATGGAGACTAAGGAGGTTGTGTTGCACTCAAATCTGACTCTTAGCTTGAATAGAGTAAAACATCCTTTAAAAAGTTTTTTAAGTCTTCGTGTGCACTCTGGGAAGGGGCACCATCCTGACCCCAAGCATATAAATTAATGTGATAACTAGAACCGAAGGTCTAGACACATTGTGCACTACTATATCCCAAATGGGGTTTACAGCTTATACATCAGTATGCATTATTAAACTAAATAAACAATAAGCTTAAATAACAATGGTAATCAGCAAACAATGCAGCGTACAGTTGGCCGGATAAAACAAATCTCTTTAATCAAGTCGATTTAGTTCCAAAGATGAGATCCTTGTACATTAATCACCCACATAAATGCTGATCATAATGTTCTTTTAAGACTGACAGTTTTTATTGGCTAGGGAATCCCAACTATTATAAAAGGGTATGTTTTAAGATATTAAAAGAGATTATCTGTATCTGGAGGGGGATTTGTAAGAAATATTCTTTAGCAAAGATACTCCCATATTGGACAATCCTGCTTTCCCCCCTATTTTCTGGGATGCAACCTATTGAGTATGGGCAGGCAGCGGCATTATCACAATGGGCCAATTATTTGATGTGAATCCTTTAGATCTTTTTCTGACTTGCAATATGCCTTCTATATCCCTCGTCATTCCTTTTTTAAATACCTTCAATTGAGGGACTATATGCGGAAAAGCTGCGAACATGCCAAAGTAATTGATAGCTCAGAGCTTTCTTCATACTATTTTAAGCCTAGTATCAAAGCTACTATTAGTATGATGTATCAGGCATTTTCGCAGCTCACTGTGGAAGACACCCAGATATTAGCATCAAAGTGGAGTAGGCTCCTCTCGTCTGAGGTTTCAGCTGCAGAGATTTAGATTGCTTTAGATTTGTTGGATCGCTCATTACATTCTGTTAATCATAAGCTACAACAGTGGTGTACGCTGTGTCTTCTATACTATACCCTAGATGTGATTAAAATGGGGAGCAACTGCCTCTACAGATAAAACAGATAGAACCAAATGCACTAAGTTCAGTCTTTTGGCTGCCCCTGTCTACAAAAATGAAGGTATTTTGTTTCAACTTGATGTTCCTCCCAGAAGTGCTTCACAATCAGATATGAGTAGTCTTTGTTTGTGATCGCTCTCAGGTGCTGTAATATTCTTAATTTCACCTTATTGACAGTACTGCCGACATAATATTTTTTACATGGGTATTGTAGGACATAGATTACAAAATCAGTATTACAGGTGATATGTTCTTTTATCTTTTCTGATCTCCCATTTTTTTATCTATAGTCCTTTTTGTTCAACCCATGTTCACAGGCCTTGCACTTGGCACATTTCCAAAAAACCTGGTTGGTTGAGCCAGCTTGTCTTGATACTTTTCTTGGGGGCGAAATGACTACTGGTCAAAACATCTGCTAAGGAGGCAGTTTTTCTGTACGTTATACTGGGTTGGTCCTGTAGAGTTACATTCAACGCTCGATCTAATTTCAGGATTTTCCAGTGCTTTTGTATTATCTTTCTGATTTCCTTATGTTGTTGATTATAATCAATGATTAGTCAAATGTTCCCTTCATCACTGTTCATTACTGCCTCCTTAGGAGCTAACAATTCATTTCTAGGTTTAGTCGATACCTGTTTTATGGTTTTCTTCAATCACTGCTGGTGGATATCCCCTCACGAAGAATCGATTTTTCATATCCATGATTTCTTTTCTGGAGTCATTTTCCTCAGAAAAGTTTCTATGACCTCTCAACACTTCTATGCCCAGGAAGGTAATGCAGTTTGTACTTGTTTTTTTTGTTTTTTTTTTTTCTTGTCCTCATGTGCCGCTTTCCACCCATTCTATCTGTGTAACGCCCAAGGGTGTAAGTTATCTTATATTCAAGGAGGTCTGCTAAACAGAGAGCTGGAGAAGCGACGATACGAGATCCTCACTCCAGCTTCCTACCGCAAAATTCTCCAAAAGATAAAAAGCAACTTAATCATAGGACTGGAAGTCTCCACCAACACAATATTTCAATATTGAAACCAAGCTTCCCCCAACCCATCACCCATAATGATCAAAAAATAACAGCCAAAAACTGTGTTTCTTTTTCAGGGGAACTACCAGGTCCAATTTACCAAAGTCTCTCATAGCTCTAATCCACATGAGATCTGTGGGGGAGTCAGACGAAACCCAAAGTTTACAAATTTCCCTTCGGGCCAACAGTATGGCATAAAACACCAATTTTGCTCTATCGTCCAAGCCCTTACCTTGTAGATCCAGTCTACCTGTAATAATATTCTCAGGGCTTACCTCAATCTTTTGCTTGAGCATAACTGCCAAACATTTACTTACAGCGTCCCAAAAGATCTTGATCGCCGGGCATGTTACAAACATGTGAATATCATCTTCATTTGGGCTATTGCATTTGGGGCATCTTACATTACCACCTTCTTTAAATTTTGCCAGCCGCTTTGGAGTCCAATATGCCCTGTGGAGAGTGAACAAGTGGTTTCTTCTTAAATTCGCAGGTTTAACCAATTTATATAGTATCAACATAGTTACTTGCCATTGGTCTTCTGTCGCGATCTTTGGCAAGCTCTCTCCCCATAGTTCCTCCGGCAGAAGAAAAGGGCCATCTTCCAGATCCATTATAGCCCAGTACCATGTTGCCACTTCTTTTTTAAAACAGACTTCCAATGCCAATTTTGCCTCAAAGTCATTATATCGACCTATAAGATGATTTTTCCCAGTGGCCCAACTTTGAATTTGAAGATATTTGAATTTAGAAAACTTGGGACCCCAGCTTGAGTCACATTCAGACCATGGCAGCAAACAACCGTCGACAAATAACTCCCCCCATTTCTGAGGGCCCTCTAATTTTAGAGTCATTGCCAGGGCATCGTTGGTTCAGCTTGGAGCTCCCGGGGTTTCCCAAATTGGTGCATTCACACTAAAGTATGGAATTTTTGTGGCCCTTCTGACGCGATACCAGACCGTAGCAAGGTCTCTCAGGACTTTCAATCTTACTTTCTTGAAAAATTTTGGGTCTGAAAACTTATACATAAAACCCGACGGCTTGACTCCCTCAATTCTTAACAAAATTAATAGTAGTTCCCCAATCGCTGAAATTCCTGGCGTTCTCAAAAGCATTCTATAGTTTTTGAGCAAAAAGGCCCAGGAATATATTTGAAAGTCCGGAGCTGCCAATCCCCCCTTAACATGTTTCCTCCTTATCTTTTTCCACGATAGCCTAGACCCCCTGGAAGACCAAATAAATGATCCGATCTCACTTTGCAACTTCATTAATCCCTTTTTTTCGAACATCTTAGGAAGCACTATCATCTTAATCAAATTTACTCGTCCAAAAATAGTGAGAGGGAGATGTCTCCAACCCTTCATTAAACTCAAAATATCCTTCACGTTTTTGGCCAGATTAGTTGTCGCAATTTGTGAGATATCCTGTGTAATCTGCACCCCCAGATATCTTATCTGTTTTTTCGGAGTTATAAGGTCTGTCTCAATGTTCCACGCCATAATTTCCGTTTTGTCAGCATTCAAACGGTACCCCGAGACTAATCCGAACTTATTTGTAATTATTTCTAACTTAGGTAAAGTTTGATTTAAGTCTGAGGTTAAGATGACAATATCATCGGCATAGAGTCCAATCTTCTTAACCCAACTTTGAAATCTAAAAGGGGGGATGTCATCAGTCTCCCTAATTCTGGATGCCAACGGTTCAATGTATAAATCAAACAAAAGTGGGGACAAAGGACACCCTTGCATTGTCCCTCTCATTACCTTAATACTTTTAGTTAAAGCTCCATTAACTAGTACCCTTGAAGTAGGGGATTGATAGAGGGACAATAAGGAAGAACTAAACTTTTTCCCCAATTTAAGATGCATGATTACCGCTTTAAGGAATAACCAATTCACGCGATCAAACGCCTTCGCGGCGTCCAAGGCAACAATCGCTAGAGGGAGTTTTCGGTCAATAGCAACATCAATGCTTGTTATAAGAGAGAAGGTTAGATCTTTGAGAAACCTGCCCTTAATGAACCCCTTTTGATCCTCGTGTACTATTCCTGGGATCACCTTCGCCAACCTATCTGCTAAAATCTTAGCATAAAGTTTATAGTCCGAAACCAATAGTGAAATTGGTCTGTATGAGTCCAAATACCTCGGTGACTTCCCAGGTTTGGGAATTACAATAATGTTGGCCTGATTCCAGGAGGCTGGGAGTTCTACATTACCTAAAAAGACCTTGTTAAATACCTTTAGTAATAGCTGTATCAAACTACCAGACAGCATCTTATACACCTCAACCGGGAGGCCATCTGGGCCTGGTGCTTTGCCCTTCTTAGCTGATCTAATAACCAAATCTGATTCCCCTTGTGTAATCTCTTGATCTAACATATTTTGTAAGTCATCAGACACAGGCTGTAAACAAATTAACCATTCATCTATCTCCTTCCTATCTGGAACCATATCCTCCCTATAGACCTCTACATAATAATTAAAGAAGGCGTCCACTATGTCCTTAGTTTCTGTAACCATAACACCTGATGACTCCACTTTCACTTCCTTAATTATGTTCCTTGTCCTATCTGTCCTGGCTTTCCAGGCAAGTAATTTACCTGACCCCTCCCCATGCTGAAAATTGGCTAATCTAGAAGCAAACCATTTCTCTTTTACCCGATTATTGACAACTAGAGTTAATTTTTCTTTCAAATCCAACAGTTTCTGAATATTCTCCTCTTGTTGTAAACTATCCCTGTAACTATTCACTATATCTGCCTCCTCTTGCCTAATTTCCTGTTCTAAACTTTCAACCTCAAAAAAGTATTTCCTTCTTTTGCTGGCGCCAATAGCGCCTAATCTCCCTCGCAAAAAAGCCTTAGTTGTTTCCCAAACAATGTCTAGTCTAGCTGTACCTAAATTTTGCTCGATAAAGGTTTCAAGTTCATATTGAAGTGACTGCATTGCCTCCTCATCGTATAAAACTGTACGGTCCAACCTCCATACTGACTCTAATTCACAAGCTCCAGTAGCAAGCTCTAAAATAACAGCCGAATGATCGGAAAGATGTATCCCGACATGCATGCTTTCTTTTACTTTACCCTGTAATCTCGCATCAATTAGAAAATAATCAATTCGCGACCTATGGCGATATTTTTTATTTAAGAAAGTAAATCCCAACTTCTGACCTGCCCTAAGTCGCCAAATATCACACAAACCAAATTGTTCCATCAAACCTTTTAAATTGGAAGCCATTTTGCTATTTACATGAGCTCTGCTACTCGCCGACCGATCTAATCTGGGGTTTAATACCGTATTAAAGTCTCCGGCGAAAACTATATAACCCGTAAGAGACAGCATCTCCTTAGCTAACTCTTCTAATGGAGTCACATCATCTTGGTTTGGACCGTAATACCCAATTACATTATATAATAAACCGGCAATCTTAATATTCACTATCAACCACCTACCCTTAGTGTCTGCTTTTTTCCTTCAATCTGACATATTAATCCCTTCCTAACCAACACTAGAATGCCCCTTGTTACAAATGTCTGTGGTGTGTAAAACATACAATCTAGCCACCGAAGTGCACCAATAAATTTTATACTTTCTGCCTCTGTTAAATGAGACTCTTGAAGGATAATAATGTTTGCCGAAGAGTCTTGCAGATATCTCCGAATCCTATCTCTCCTAGATTTAACCCTTAAGCCATTTACATTCCATGACATCCAATTAATTTGGTCTCTACCCATAATTAACCTCACCTCTGTTTGCTACCACCAACACCCAGATACTAAAGCTAAAGCAACTCATGAGAACTGTTTTAATAATTAGTGCCCTCCCTCCCCTTACCCCCACCCCCACCCCCAACCCTCCCACCCCCATACCCCCCAAACCCTGAACCCTGACCCGGGAAAACCCACCCTCTAACATTGGGCCCAACCTAGGCCTAACGAGTGCCAAAACGGTAAGCGTGCTGGATTTGTTATCTAGTTAATCATATCAAAAATCTGTATCTACATTCTTTTATAAACCTCCTGAATGGTCACTGGCTTGACATACTTCCAAAAAGTTATCAGCATCTTCCACTTCTCTAAATATATGCATCTTATTATTCCACATAACTTTCAAAAACGCCGGAAATTTTAACTGAACCGTGGCTCCCAATTTCCTAAAAGATTCAATCCTCTTACCCAACTCCCATTGTCTGTTTGCTGTTTCTGCTGAAAGATCTGACCTTATCTCAATTCTTGCCCGGTCAATATTCAAATGACCCTTCTTCAAAGCAGTCGCTAAGATTTTTTCTTTTAAACCATAAGTCAAGAAATTAATCAATATTTTCCTAGGTTTCGAACGATTGGGATTTAATCTAAAAGGATCACAATGCACCCTCTGTATATCCTGCAGTAACTCTTCTTCAGTCTCGCTCAACTGTAACTCCGTTTTTAATAGATGCACAATAAACCCCTTTAGATAAGCCTCTTCCTTCCCCTCAGGAAGCCTCAAAATTTTTAGATTATTTCTTCGCTGCATATTCTCCAATCTTTCCAGCCGCTCCTCATAGACTTTTTCTCTGACTTTAACCTGCGTTAACTCCTTACTATTCTCCTCCAGTTTATCATGCATAACCTTAACCTCGGTCTCAAGAGTGGCTGTGCGAAGATTCAATTCATCAAACTTAGCTTCCAATAGACCGACCGCCTCCCTAATCCCATCTTGCTTAGCCTTAGACTCCTCAAAACCCTTATGCATGTCTAAATCAAGCTTTTTTAACAGGGCGATAACAACTGTATCTGTATGGGCCTCCTCTGACATAATAATACTTGAAGAATTGTCCTGTAAATCAGGGGGAACAACCGTGGCGTCTGAATCCCCTAAACTAAAAGTATCTATTGGCTCCCGGGGCTCCTGATCTGTTCCCAACTCCGAGTTACCTGCCTCCATCTCCAAAGGATTGTATCTATTAGGAGAGAGGAAGTCAGACCAATCGTCTAAACTACCCTTAGACCCTGCTGAGTTTGAATTAGCTTTTGTTTTTTCTAAACCTGCCAAATCTACTAAACTCTGGCCTCTCGTAAGTATAAGAGTCCTGGGGACTGGTTTGAAATATGCGTTCAAAGAAGGGTTAAAAGCTGTCTTCTTGCCTAGTGCCCCCGATTTATGAGTTTGCCGGGTGTGCTTTTTTGTATTGCTGGAAAATTTGCTAATTAACTGTGATTGTAAATCACCACCATCCCCTCCCTTTGACTGAATTACGCTTCTAAGCGCATAGCGCTTATTAGTTTTTTGTACTGGTTTTAATTTTGATTTGCAAACAGTATCATCCTCCCCACCTTTTTGCTCGTTTTTGCCTGGTAGAGTGTCGGCTTGAAACTTCGTGGGGGAGGGGGGGTTTGCTGCTTGTTCGCTAGCTGCTCCCCTTCCTAGCGCTCCACCCGCGCAAAACTGCAGTTTGTACTTGTTGTTTGTGTAAAGGTCAAGTTCAAGTTGCTATTGAGATGTGTTATAAACTCTTCCAGTTCTCTGCCTTCACCCTCCAAAAGGACTAAGATGTTGTCGATGAATCGTGACCCTAAGACTACTTTCTCCAATGCTCCAAGTTACTTTCTGTCCAAACAATCTCAGTCTCCCAATACCTCATCAAAAGATTTGCGTAAGTTGGAGCAAAAGATGAGCCCACCGCGGTTCCCTGTTGTTTCCAATAATGACATCCATTGAACCTGAAGATGTTATAAGTCAGACAGAATTCCAACATTTCTATAAGTGGATTGGAATGTTCAAGATAACTAATTGGTCTGTCATGTAGGAAGTGTTTGACAGCTTTTATCCCATCCTCGTGTCTGATGGGTGTGTGCAAAAACACGACATCTATCGTAGCCATCATATATGAGGTCTTCCATGGTACGTGTTGAATTTTGTTCAGGAAATCCATGGAATCTCTGAGGTACGAGGGCAGTGCTGTCACAGAAGGTGCTAGAAAAAGGTCGCTATATTGCAAAGTATTTTCTAATAAAGAGTTCACAGAATTGACTATTGTGTGACTTGGTGGACTGATTAGGCTCTTGTGGATCTTCCGGAGAAAATAAATTGTGGGTATGATCGGATATAGAGTTTTAAGATATTTACATTCATCATCATCAATTAACTGTTGCTGATACCATGATTCCAATATTTTATGATATTCTGTTTTGATTTTCTCTGAAGGATCAGTTTTTATCTTTGTATAATTTGTCTATTCCTTCGTTGTCTGTCAGCTTACATTTGATATTTCTTCTCTTGTGGGACAATGCTGTGGCCCCTATCTGAAGGCTTAATCGCGATTTCAGTATCATCTCTGAGTTCTCTAAGAGCTAATCTCTCCTGAGTGTTGATATTGCTTCTGACCCTTTTTCCTTTTTTGGTTTTTGTCAGTTTATTCAAATCCTCAATTACCAGTTCTTGAAATAGGCCAAATTTGTTTCCTAGTGGTAGTTGAGGATTTGAATAAACTGACAAAAACCAAAAAAAGGAAAAAGGATCAGAAGCAATATCAACACTCAGGAGAGATTAGCTCTTAGAGAACTCAGAGATGATACTGAAAATGGGAGTTTTTTCTCACCTTATACTGTTTGCTATTTGGTGTATAATTCCGCCACCTAAGGAGCGCTTCCTTTGCAGGGCAGAAGGGATAATCTTACATTGCAAAAGTACTCTGAAAAATTACTCATTAAGCTCTTTATCTCATGTACACATTTTATACAAGAAAACAACTATTTTTGTTGCTTTTGATCTCTGTAGCAGGCTTTATTTAATAGTTTAGTCAGGTCTCGAAATGCAGCTAAATTCAAAGTGAAATGGATAACGCAGCAGGAAAAGAGTGCTCAGGTTAATTTCTGTCTTTTTTGCTGCGATCAGTTCTTGAGTGGTAAAGTGTACATTAGCACACAGAAATGCTAAAACCGGCATTCTTTGTAGGCATTAAGGAGAGGGGCAGCAAACAATAAGTCTGCAGTACATTTATCATCCTTCACCTCAAAATCAGGTTGAAAGACTCTATAGTGATTTTGAAGGATATCTTTCATTATTGGCTATGGCTTACTGAATATGCTGTAAACACTGCCAATGTGTCCTGCCGCATGCAGATGCTTGCCTTTTTTGACAGTGTAGTACTACTCACATACTACAAAATGGATTTATAAAAATCTACAGATGGAGGCCTCCAATTCCATATCTCCTATCTTTTCTGCACTGAGCTCTTTGCCAAGCTGGCAGAGATCTATGCACATATAAGTAGCCTTGCGGTGCTGGGACCGGCCGCCAGACGTGCGGCGTTCCCGCACGCTAATTAGGATGCGACCACCACCCTGGCGGTCGCATTCCGCATTTTTGACATTGCAGCGGGTGCTCCTGTAACCAGCACCCGCCGCAATGACAAAGTGCCATGGTGTGCATTTCCATGCACAAGGTGGCAGGCACCATGCTGTATGGCATAATTTGTCTTATGCCATACAATGTTGTGTGCATTCTACGTCTAATTTGCAGATGATGCCTAATGCATATGTCGATGCCTAATGTTCTCTGCTTACTGCGAGGATGCAAAGTTTCCTATTCTGCCAGTAGGTACTGGCTGCTACGCATTACTTGCTGATAGTCTTACATTTACGCTCTGTACCTTATGATGATTCTGGCAGTGGCCCGATTGGCCCTGCCTTGTAAATAGTCCCCCTGTGAATTGCTACCCGGTGCCGTCTGGCACAGTGGATATGTACCTATATTTGCATTTCCAATGTGTTTTTATAATACACAAGATATTTTTTTGTTCAACCTGGTGTGGAGTCTCTTTTTGTGGTGTGCCTAGTGTGTCGCTTGTGAGTGGCTGCGCGGATGCTTTACACAATGTTCCTGGTTTAGCCTACCCCCTCCGCATCACGCTACCACGTTTCTAACACTTCTCTACAATGTTACATATGGAGATGCTAAACCAAAATCACAAAGAACTGTGCAGTAGTGTGCAAGTGCAAAGTTGACTTTGTCCATCCTGTGCAGATCTTTCCAAATGTTGAAGTCTTCAGGTCTGCATGGGGTTATTTGCAAAAGTGGGTTGTACTAGCTTTGTGGCACATGCGTGCTATTCAGTGCTCCTTCTTCATTCCCCAATCACAGAAGTCCCAGGTTGGAGTTTCAGGGATCTGAGACAGAGGTTGACGAGATCGGGCAGCTGCCATTGTGTTTCCCCACTGCCCTCATATTGCAGCAGGAAACACAAACAGTGGCGGCTGTCAGGAGGGAAAAGTGGTGAGGCAACGCAGAGGATAAACAAATTAAAATTAAAACTTACTGGCTGCCTCACTGCCTGCCGCCTCGGTGCTCTTCTCCTGATCACAGGCTCCCAGACTCACCTGCGTCAATCCAGATGCCGCTAATACTGTTGCCCAAAATGAGAGCAGCTCTGGGATTGGGTGGAGCGGGCTGGTTTTGTGGTCCCAGAGGACTGGGAGCCTGTGCCTGCGGTTCTCCAGTAATAGCCTGGAGACATCTAAGTGCTATTGCTGGAGACATCTAAGTACGCATGATGGTTTGGCCGTCCTAAAACAGACGGCCAAACCATCATGCGCACTTGAATGCCCACCACTGCAAGTGCCCTCCATTCTTGCCTTGGCCCCGCCCCCAAGACTTGGCTCAGCTTAGGCTCAGGTCATGAAAAATAAAATATTTAAAACTGCTTTATTTTTATTTTATTTGACATGTTTTTATGCTGCTGAAGCAGTAGGGGGGACGCCCTCTGCCATTACGGAGGATCCACCGATGAAGACAAATCCCTGCAGCCATGATCTCTCCATCACTTGTGCAGGGACAGGGCATTTTTTAAATAACCTATCTCATGTAGACTTGAGTCCTTCGCACTCGTTCATGAAGTATAAAATGCCCTAATTTCACCAAACTACGCAGAGTGGGTTAAAAACTGTGTCACGACAAAGTGCCCTTTTCTTGACATGCTAGGCGACTGCCTAGTTTTGTCTTAATAAAGAGAAGGCCCTGCCCAGTGCTAAAAATCAATGGCACAACCCTTAAATGGACGTTCTGTTTATTTTAATACAGCCCTTTTACATCATTTCAAGGTGTAAAATGATTTTTTTGCACTGTTTGGCATCAAGAGGGAACTTCTTTAGGATAGGCAGGTTTCACTGACAGGACCTTGGGTCCCTTTACTGTGGTAGGCAAGCAAGAGACTAGCAAAACCAGGCCTAGAGCAAAATGGTGGAGCAAAATTGCAATGGCTGGTGACTCAATGGACTAATGTATCCACTCCTGGGGTTTGCGTATGACCCTATGTTCACAGTTTTAAATAGTGGCAGGTCCATTCAGTCTTTCATCCTTCCTGGGTTGATAATATGAGTACCGTTAGTTTGGGTACCAATAAACATCTAATATCGATGAACATCACCAAGAGAACACCTTGAGAATGAATATTGTACTCTACTGATATATATGCTATGGTAAGAGACAGCTGGAGAGAGTTCTCTCAGATACTCAAAGAGGCAGGCAGGAATTATTCAGGTCCGTGGGCAGGGGTGGTTGTATGATAGAGACACGCATGGCTAAACCACGCATGCCTCTGCAATGCAGCCTAAACCACGAATGCATCTTAACCACGCATTCCTTTACCACGCATGCTTTTACCATGTAATTTTGTGGTAAAGGCATGAATGGTAAAGGGGTATGTGTGGCTGAGGTTACGAGCCCCCTCCCCCTCCCCCTGCCCTAAGCTACAAACTCCCCCCACACCCTCCGACACCCTGAGGTCCAAATACCCCAACCCCCACGCTGTCCCTAACCCTTTACAAACACTACCTCTACCCACTCTCACACCACCTTGCGCTGTCCCTAAAACTACCCCAACCCCTTCCACTGCCCTTAGGCCTAAAACCTAAACACGTATTTTAAAAAACTACCCTGACCCCACCCCCCAGCCCTAAAAACTAGCCCACCCTCCCCATAGTCCTAAAATCTACCCCGACTACCCATTCCCTTCCCCCTGGGGTCTAAAACCCTGTCCCTTCACAACCAATATCCTGACCCCCTACCTCCCCCCTCGCAGACCCTAAAACTACCACAACCCCTTCAACTGCCTTTAGGCCTAATACCCTAACCCCTTCCCCAGCCCTGAAAATTACTCTCACGCTCCCCCAGCCCTGCAAACTACCCCAACACCCCCAGCCCTGAAAACTACCTCTGACTCCCCCAGCCCTGAAAACTACCTCCGAACCCCCATCCCTGAAAATTAGCCCAGAACCCCTAGCCCAGAAAACTACCCCCGAACACCACCAGACCAGAAAACTACCCCCGAACTCCACTGCCCAGAAAACCACCCCCAAACCTCTAGTCCAGAAAACTACCCTGACCCCCAGCCCAGAAAATTACCCAGACCCCCGAAAACTACCCCGACCCCCAGCCCAGAAAACTACCCGACCCCTGTAGCCCAGAAAACTACCCACGACCCCCCAGCCTAGAAAACGACCCCAACCCCCCAGCCCAGAAAACTGCCCCTGACCCCCCAGCTCAGAAAACTACCTACAGCCCAGAAAACTACCTAGCCCAGCCCTACTTACCTCACCGCGGCTATCTTCCTGGCAAGGTCTTCCTGCTTCCGTCCCTGCTGCCTTCAGCAGCCAGAAGCTAGACCACGCACTGCCTTAACCATGCATATGCGTGATTAAGGCATATACGTGGTTAAGGCAAGCGTGGTTGAGCTTGCGTGGTCGAAACACGTGTGGTTAAGACCGTGGTGTTCCGACAGCATCCCAGCAGGGGCATTTTCTCTTGAGTTCCAAGCAGATTCTTTCTTTGGAGAGTGTCAAACAGGGTATTTTTATAAGTAAATCAGTAAGCCATTGGTGACGAGGTCTCGCTAATCTTACTAAAATGATCTGGCTCCACACTGGCAGTTTTGTAGTGATGTGATACAGTTCCTGGCCTGCTTGTGTGCTTTGTGACAACAAAAGTATCATACAGTTGCATTGATCAAAAATCTTAAATGGTGAGTTTTCTCTTGCCTCCCACCTAAACCCTTGTCAGTCCGTTAGACCTAAAAGGAAATTTTCTCCTGTATCTGTTAGGTCACCTGGTTCCATTCTCTTAATGAAAAAGTGCTATTGGAAATTTTGAAAACTCAGATGTTTCACATGGCAGCCTCCAGGGGTCTCCCCGATGCCATCCTGAGCATTGTGTGACCAGTCATTTTGAAGGAGAATTTAGCAGAGGTTCACAAACGTGCAATTGGGGTGTGAGCACAGACAGAAAACAATATGCCTTTTAGAATGCAGCTCTGCTGGGCTGAGGCAGAATCATATGATAACTGATTCATAGCTACCAGTTAAAAGTAATTTAATTTCACCACTGGCCTTTTCTGCACACATTATCTCTACCTTTGGTGTGTACTCTGGACAAGCGCTGGGATGCCCAAGGGTAACCACGCGCTATACAAGATTCAATAATAATAATAATAATAATAACCTTCCTAATTTAATTTCTCAGGGCCCGATTCACAAAGGTAAACTTAGACCTGAAGTCTAAGTTTAGACTTCACGTCTAAAGTTAAACTTCAGGTCTAAGTTAGATTTCAGGCCTAAACTTAGACTTCAGGTCTAGGTTTACCTTTGGGAATTGGGCCCTAACTTTAGACCTGAAGTCTAACTTTAGACCTGAAAGCTTAGTTTAGAACTGAAGTCTAACTTTATACCTGAAGTCTAAGGTCCACGGTGACGGTCCGGGCACTGCCAGTCCAACCGCCCTATTAGGAGTTGGGCCATCGGACCGCCATCGGACCACTATTACCGCCAGGGATCCGCAATCCCTGGTGGTCTTGTGGCAGTCTGAGGTCTGCAATATGCTGGCGGTGCCACTGCAGCACTGCCAAGCATATTACCAGTTTCCTCACTGTGACAGTTTTTATGGCGGTGAGCCCGCCATGAAAACTGTGGAGGTGATGAGACTAAGGCGGCCTTACAGGGCCCCCTGATGCCTCTGGGCCATGGGGATTCATGCAGGGGGCACATGACATGCCCCCTATCTGCATGCATGCCCAATTCCTGCACAGCATGGACTTAACAGCCATGCCAACTTGCTTTGGCGTTTCTATTGCGATGCCTTTCTAAGGCTCGCCACCTGGGACCGCCAAAGCACTGCCCGCCAAACCAGGAGTTTTCTGGCGCGCTGGTTTTCTGGCGGGCAGTGTCAGTATGACTTTGGCGGTGTGGCAGCGGGGCGCTGGAGTGGCAGCGCGATGCTACACTGCCAAAGTTGCCATCAGGCCTGAAGTTTAGACCTGAAGTCTAAAATTAGGCTTCCGGTCAAAACGTAGACTTCAGGTCTAAGTTTACCTTTGGGAATCGGGCCCAAAGTATTTTCCTAGTATAGGTTACGGATTTAAAGTGTTGTTACATTGCTATACTGCATTAAACTAGAACACGTATGCAGCATGGGCTGATAGGAAAGGATGTCACAGTCTATGTTTTAGAGGTAGGCGCAGCATGTGTTCTCCACTCTTACTGTAGTGGCTGGGCCTGTTTGGAAATATGCAGTCCCTGCTGAGACTGAAACGCCAAAATGGCCATCACAATTGTTTCTGTACAATCACATAAGTATTTTTCCACACACCACTGTTGAGCCCAAGACAAAAATGCTATAGACTAAGACACGCCCACCCATAGAATCACACTGCAGTCTTTACTATTCAATGCAATGCATTTCGGGTTGAGGTTGAGGTTTGGTTTCATTGTGCTCTGCTGTGCTTAATTGTTGCATGTCAATTTATAAAGGGCTCAAATCCCACTTAGATAATCATGCACCCTGCATGCCCACTGGGCTGTCATTGTGAGTGAGTGAGGGACTAATTTATGTTGTGTGCAGTATTGAAAAAAGTGTCTCAAGGCCCTTATCGTGGGTGGTTGATGTCAGCTTGTTTAAGCTCCATGCCTAATAAATAATGTAAGGTGGAAAAGGGCCAGCAGACACAGAAAATGTCTCTACACATTAGGGATTGAAAAGCCAGCTCTTTAGTTTTCCTTTGAAACCTATTCAGGAGTCTTGGCACAGGCTGCTTAAGTAGCCACGACCTTCCAGTTTTGCACTCCGCTGTGAAAGGAAAGCACTGGACTCGTGTAATGGGAGCATCTTTAAAACAAGCCAAACCCATCGCTCAACCACCTTTTCCACCTGGGGTTCGAGTGACAGAGCAAGGTGCCCTTCCTCTGAAGTCACAATTCGTCAATGTGGACCCTGGTGGGTGGCCCTCCAGGTCAGTGGAGGCCCTGACTTCCACCCCCCAGCAGAGGACCGCCTTCCATATTATGGGATATCCACTTGCCTGGTGAGGATATCTGTGCCTCCAGTGAACGCTGGTGGAGGAGTTTGTTTGGACAAGCAGACAGTCCTGATGCAGAGGGGTTTTTCTCAAGGTGTGTCAGGGCCACTGTGTTTTCCCTGCCCAAGGCCGCCATGCAGCAGCCATGCCTTGCATTGTAGTTGCAGGTAGGGAACCCAATGACCTGGCAGCACGTGGTTGACGGGTGGGATATCTGCCGGTTATTACCAGATGCAGATTTAAATAACTGTCTATGTATTTCCAAACAGGAAGCTGCATCCATCTCAATCGGACACCTTGGGGTCTGATTCAATCACCGGTCCTTGATTTGCTCAGAACATTTTCTCCTGCTCCTCTGGAACCTCCCATGGTCACACACAGGCCTCCCCCACACAGCAGAAGGTGGGAGAGAACAGTTATCAATGGGCCACATAATGCCTCGTTTGACATCCTTGGGAGGCTGCAGTTTGAAGCATCCTCATGAAAGACACAAACAGTAACACAACTCCACGGGTGACTGAGTTTGATGCAATTTTTATGCTTGGGAGAGGTATTAAAAACTTCACTCCAGTCTTCCTTTATGCAATGTGGGGGAAAATACCTGTTTTGATGCTGATCAGTCCATGGTCAGATTCAAATACGGTATGTATGCACATATGCAGAATTACATAATTTCAGGAACAGATGACAATTTGCCCAAAAATCATTATTCACGTATAATAGAATGGGTGTTAGAAAGTTTAAGTGACTCGCTGTCTGATCTTGGGCACTCGATGCTGCTTTGGTTCTGTGATTTGCCAACTGGACATACATTTAGGATAGAACAAAGATAGATGTGCTATTTTCCTTCATATAGCAACACACTAAATGTAATTGTACATCAACAAACATCTCAGAGCTAACACAAGTGTCTCTTTGATATTATCAAGGTCACTTACTTTCCTTGGATAAACTGTCTCTTCCCTGAGGAAGCGGTTCTCGTGGCAGCTTCGGTCCAGCAGACCCCAGTCCATCCTCAGGTCCCAGGAGGTCGTGACTACCGTGCTCGCGCACGCAGCCCCGACCCACAGGTAGAAACACACTCTGGCCCCGCCGGAGGCATCTGCAAGAGATGACATCATCAACAAGCGACGCAAGCTCCCGCTGGCGTCTCTCGGAGCTCTTTTATTGCCAACAGGTCAGGAATGACAAATGGGGTGCGCTTCAAGAAGGAATATTGAGAGGTGCCATAAATCAGTCGTCAAGGAAGCGTCCCCACTCCCTGCCTCTGCTCCAGGAGCTCTCCCCGGCTTTCCTTATTTATGAACAGCATTTACAACAAACATTTTCTAATAGGCAGCAGAGCCAAGAGGCAATGGCGCGATAAGGTGATGTATGGCACTGTACATCATAAACTAAAATGAGCAATGCAAACTAGAAAAGTCCCCTTTCCTGTTCTGACGGCTCTTATTGGCACCAAAGCTCCAGTGTGCCAAAGTTTGACAAAATCCCTGCTGATGGCCAGATCTCCCAAAGGAAGAGATTGAGGATTGAAAAAGTGAAGGGCTTTGTTTGAGGACTGTATCTCTAATGATGCCCTGGACTAATTAAGGAAGATGTTGTGTGAGTTTTGAAAAATGATAGGCTGTTTCGACAACATCACTGACAATGGCCGGGTTTACAGGGAGATGGTGTCTAGAACCCGAACGAGGATCAGTTTTGTTTAACCTTGTGATGGATGATGCCCGTGTACCACAAGGGATAGGATGTCTGGGTACTTCAAAGTGATTGGTTTGGAGGACAATATCACCAATCATGCCAAATTCCTACTAAGGAGAGAATGTATAGGTGTAATACAGTGATGGGTTTTTATTGACAATATTACTGATGATGCCTGGGTACCACAAGGGAGAGGATGTTTGGTCCTTCACAGTGATGTGTTTTGTTAGACAATATCACCAATGATGCCAAATTCCTACAAGGGAGTGGATGTGTAGGTATTTCACAGTGATGCTTCTGACAATATTACTGATGATGCCAGGGCACCATAAGGGAGACGGTGTTTGGCTACTTCACAGTGATGGGTTTTGTTTGACAATATTGCTAATTATGCCTGGGCACCACAAGGTAGAGGATATCTGCAGAATACAGAGTGATGGGTTTTGTTTAACAATATCGCTGATGCTGCCTGGCAACCACATGGGAGAGCATTTCTGCATAGTTCACAGGAATGGTTTTTGTTTGACAATGTTGCTGATGATGCCTGGGTACCAGAGGGACTTTGCAGTGATTATTTTTGTTAGACAATATCACAGATGCTGTGCGTCTGCATCTGGTGCTAACGCTTTGGATTGTGCGGCCGCATCTGGTGCTAACGCTTTGGATCACACTAATTATGCTAACATATAAGGTGCCAATGAACCCTCTCTATTAACAATTCTTCAGTTTCTCCAGATCCAACGGTCAAAGGCACTGGACCACTACGAGCAGGTTAAGACGGACAATGTAGCTATGCATCAGGCTCTCTCGGAAGTCACCAGCAGGGTAGCTTCACTTATGTCTGAGGTGACGAAACTTCAGCAATGGATGGCGGGGGCAGAAGAAGTCCAATCCATAACTGTCAAAACAATCAAGGAGCAGGAGAGTCGAATGGCATCTGTTCAAAGCAAAATTGAAGATTTGGAAAATAGACAGAGGCTAAATAACGTATGGCTTTTTGGCATACCTGAGGGGAAAGAAGGCAGCGACCCCAGAGCTTTTGTGGTCAACTTACTTCATAAAGCATTTTTGGAGCTTTCAGACTGGGATATGGACTCTCAGATTCAGCGAGCTCATAGATTACCTTCAGTTATGAAGCAAGGGGCTCAGTCACAATTCTCCCACCCCCGCCCTTTCCTTATCTTCGTTGGTAACTTTCTGTTGAGACAAACTATCTATTTTAAAGCCTGCTCTGCAGCACCACTAACAGTATATTTAATGTCCATTTTTGTTCAATCAGACTTATGCAAAGCTACAATGGATCAACGCTGGAAGATGCGTCAGCTAATAGATCCACTAAAGGCAGTTGGGGCACAGGCATTTCTACAAGAACCAGCATGTCTTAAGGTTATTAAAGATGAATGGCTACAAGTGTTCCATTTGGAGTCGGAGGCTTCTAAAGCTCTGAGTCAGTAGTGTTAGGGTCATTGCTCCTCGGATAGGACTCCAAACTATTAATATAACTTTTTTTCGTTTATCATTTTATGAGAAAATATTTCGGACATTAACTTTTAAGGTCCTATATGGCAGAACAAATGGGACTTTTTAATATCTCTCCCGAGGTGGATGTGGGGGTGGAGGGATGCGGAGGTGTTCTCCCAGATGGCTGTAAATCCAGCTGACAGTGAAGGGGGTGGGTGATTACTTTTTCAGGCATTTGAGGGCGGGATCGTCCTTGAGAAGGTGCCGGGGGGGGGGGTCACGAGAGGTATGGGAGTCAGTCAGTCATAAGCTTTTATTCGATATGCAAGATATCTTGTAAGCACATTAAAAGATACAATTATTACAATAAACACAAAAAAAAACAAAAGCTACAAGAAGCCAGTATGAAATTCATAAAAAGATAAAAGGAGATAAAGTGCCCGTTAATAAATTAGCTAAAAAGGAATTAAACAGCTACTGACAATCTCTTACAACGAATAAGCCAAGACCACTTTAAAAATTTTGCAATTCCACACACTAAAGGGGGGGAAGTGTCCGTGGTTAGGATACGCAAGGCTTCTAGGTGGCTACGTGTGCCCATATTTTGGCAGAGGGGTTTCAACCAGGATCTCCTAGGCCTTGCATAATCCGGGCATACAAATAAGACATGCACAATGGTCTCTGCCTTGCTTGGGCAACACGCACAGTTTGGAGAAATACGGGCCGCTGGTGACCAGGTCGATACCACTGCACCTAGGGGGAGGGATCCAACTCTAAATTTAAAATAAAGGGCTCGGTCAAAGGGGAGAGTGATCAAGTCCAGATAGGGTTCAAAAGCCACAATGTCTTTAATTTGCAAAAAGGCGACAGTGGACTTGCAGTGGTTAGAGTTTGTAATTAGACGCTCCGCACACCAATTCCAATAAAGCGCCTTGACAACTTCTTTTGGAGGGGCTGAACGTGATGACCAACAGCCTCCTAGACCAATCTTCTCCAAAAGCTTTTTGGTTTCTCTTAGCCACTTTATCTTGGCCCAACCCCCCAAGCTCATTATTTCCCCCAGGGCATCAGCATAGGACTTTAGTTCTTCACCCCTCCAGATTCGTGTCCATAGCAAGAGCGGGCGAAGCTGGGCCTGGTCTTTAATGTTTTTACAGCCCATGTCCAACCGAACTGGTACAGATGGTGTGCTCAGGGGCACGGAGATAAGAGATTTCAATAGCTTGCTCTCCGCTGTCTCTAGGGCGTTCAAACGACAGTGGCCCCACAGTTCTGCCCCATACAAGGCTGATGACACTACTTTAGCCTTGTAGATATCAATTACTGGGGTAAGTGATCTCCTTGGAGAGGCCCTGAACTCCCTCATGAGGGCACCTCGCACTCTCCTGTGACTGAGGACCATTTTATCAATATGATTAGCCCAGGACATCCTATCCGTAATCCGAATACCGAGGTAATCGAATTCAGCTACTTTCTCTAGGGGGATCGAGTTGAGTGTGGGTGGACGGCCCAGTTTCTTAGGAGGATTTAGGACTAGATATTTTGTTTTGTCCACATTTATTGTTAATCCTCTAGCAGCACAGAACTCCTGAAATCGGGTTAGTAATTTCTGGAGGCCTTGGGGGGTCTTCGAAATCAGGAGCGTGTCGTCCGCAAAAAGCAGGGTGGGGATACGGACTCCTCCGAGACATGGGGCGTCGGCTGGTTCTTGTTGTAGATGTTTTACCACCCCGTTCACGTATAGTGAAAATAGGGTGGGTGCCAAGACACAGCCCTGTCTTACGCCCCTGGACACTGGAATCTTCTCAGTGAGTTCTCCGTTTTTACCCCATCGGACCTGAGCAAAGGTATGGGCGTGAAGGCTAATGAGAAGGGACAAGATGTAAGGGGGTAAACCCAACTCATAAAGTACCCTCCAAAGGTCTTCCCGGGGTACTAGGTCAAAGGCAGTCTTCAGGTCTATAAAGGCCAAATAAAGACTACCCTTGCCCAGTTCCACCACCTTCCACCCCAATAATACCAACCTAAATACCTGCTCTATTGTCCCCATTCCAACCCGAAAACCTGCCTGGAAGTCTGATAAGATTTTGTTCTCCTCCACCCAGTGGAGAATCCTTCCAAGGATAGCTTTACCAGCTATCTTTTGGGTGGAGTCAATCAGACTTATAGGTCGGTAGTTCCCCGGTGCTTCCCTGCACCCTTTTTTATAAATCGGGACCACCACCGCCCCTTTCCACGATTCTGGCACTGCCCCTCCCATCATGATATCATTAAGTAGAGCTGCTATGACCTGTGCCCATTCCGCTGGATATGCCCTCATAAGATCCCCCGGGAGGCCATCTGGGCCCGCTGCCTTGCGAGGGGCTACCCACCCTATAACCCCCTCAATCTCTAACGGAGTGAAGAGATCATAGGCATGAGGTTCAATTATTCGAGTGAGGTCTGTCCCCACATTACGATCCCCATCTGGAGGGAGGTATAGGGACCCAAAATGCTTTACCCAACTTTGAGGCGGGATATTACAGGGTCTCACAAGTGCATCGGGGTTTTTCCGTGCACTTATAAGATGCCAGAAAGCCCTTGAGTCCCTAATTTTACTGTCCTGGAGCAGGTCTTCCCAGTATTTGTCTTCCCACTCCCTCCTGGCAAGTTTAAGGGACTTATTGTAGGCCTTCCTTGCTTCCTGTATCGCAGTACGGGACTTGACTTTGATCGCCTCAACTAGCTTAGCCTTGTAAACCCTACATGTTTGGGTATACCAACCATCAACTGGTTTTTTAGAGTGTTTGTTACCCAACTTATTATGGTGTAATGTAAAGACGTTAGTTAAGGCTTCTACCAGAGAGACGAAGAGCCCACTCACTCTACCCACCCCTTCTAAGGAGATTCCAAGGTTTGATACCATGTGGTTTAGGTGAAATTGTATTTCTTCTACCTTTCCCTCTGACAAAACCAGTTTGGCCCATTTTATTCGTCTACCACAAGGGGAGACTTCAGAGTCATCCGGTGGTGCTACTACCCAATTTATATTATCCTTACTTGGGTGTCGCCACCACTGGACCATACTTAAAGAAAGCAAGTTGTGGTCACTTTCAGTCGAGGGTACCACCTGCATGTCCCTTACATAAGGCCATAGATATACGTCCACTAAAAGATAATCTAACCTAGAGGTATGCCCTGGCCTATTGTACGTGTGGGCGCCCCACCTATCCGAGGGTGTCCTCCCATTTGCTGCCCTTAGGTTGAATTCAAGGCTCAGGGAGTATAACTGGAGCGCCACTTCTGACCACCTTCTAATCGGTGGGATTTCCAGAGCCGGAATCCCCCACCTGGTATCCTCCTCTTCTTGGTCGAGGGAAACTTCCAAGCCCAAGGGCTCGAACGTGCAGTTCATATCACCGGCAACCAATGTACGAGACTTATATGAGGTATTGTTTAACAAAGTCTCGAGGAGAGATATTACAGGAGACTTTCTCCCGCCCATGGTTCCCCGGGCATAAACATTGTAAACATTTAAAACAACTCTTCCCCTTTGATCTATTAGGGTGATGTTTTGTATGTCAGGGGAACCTGTGGGGAACTCCATGATTCTACAATCTAGAGAAGCCGCGACCCAAATAAGGAGGCCACCCGCAGGACGCCCCCTCCCTGAATCCGAAACCTGCGCAGGGGAAGAATAGGAAGAAAAGCCTACCCTATGGACCGGCACACAACTCCATGTCTCTTGGAAAAGGCACAGGGAGTGCTCGTCGACCGAAGCAATAAAATCCGGTAGAGCCAGTTTTCTTGCGATCCCTGCGACGTTCCAGCTGAAAACCTTAAGGGCTAGGTCCGTCACAGCTGGAGTGTCGCAGGGCGCCGAAATGCCCCTGCCTGTAGGCCTCCTCGGAGGAAAATGAGGGGAGCGGGGGTCATACAAGGTGGGTATAGAGTCGCCTGTCCCACTTGTAGGATTTCTTTTGCTAAGTGATAATACTTCCGCTGAATCTGCTCTATACCCAATTTCCAGTCAAATAGGTCCTGCTGGCCACAAATGTTTCTCCCTAGCAACCCCTGAAACCCCAGCCCAATTCTGGCCAAGAGCAGGGGGACTTAAGCTTCCTCCAGTAGAATCAACAATTTGCCTGGGGTAAAAGTAGGAAAGATCTACCACTTTAACCCCCGGAACCCCCATACTTATAATAGGGGTGCAAATCGATGGTACCACTCTTGGATCTTGAAAATTTATGATTATACAGTCCCCCTCCTGGGTTTTTTTCCCCTGCCCTACCCAGTCCACTCTGCGGACACTTAGGATAATGCCATCCACACCCAGCGGGATTGGCTTGTTTGCCTTCAGCCAGTGGATACACTTATTCTTAAGTGATTGATGATTTTCCAACTGGCCGTCCTTTAGAGGGGGCACATTGACCATGACTGCAGCAAAAGGTTGACAGTCTGGTGGGAGGTTTACTGGGGGGATCCGTCGTACTGGGTTACTGGAGGCCAGTGAAGGGGTAGATATAGTGGTAGGATGGGCAACAGGCCTAGGGGCTTTCTCTAGGGCTAACCTGTTAGAATTGCTACATGCCCCGGGTTTTTGGGGAGCTTCCATTTTGCCACTAGCTTCCTGTGACTGCTTTTGTTGGAGAGACTTAGGCTTATTTTTATCAGGCTCTATGTGAGTTAGTGGACCCTTTTGCTGTGGTCCTGCTTTGGGACCGGGGGTAGATATGAGAGCTGGAATTAATGGACTATTAGAAGCACCCTTGTTAAGACATAATGGGTGCTTAGGGTCTCTCTGAGGTAGAGGCTCATTCCCATTTGCACCCAAGTCCTTAATTTCAGTCACTCTAATTATTTGTTTCACTATTGTTTTAAGTGAATGAAAGCCGTCAAGGGTTGATTGCTCAAGTTTATCTATCCTTTCCCCAAGGCCTTTAACTTGTGTTAGCAACGGATTCAAGAGGCTGTAGACCTTCTCAAAAATATTTTCAGCCGTTGCTAAGTCAAGAAGCTTTAAAGGCTTCACAGTATTTACATCTGGGTATAACTCCTCAGCAGGATTCAAAACGTCCCCGGTTATGTCAGATTCATTCACTATAGCCTTACCCCTTGTGGGTCTCATACCTACTCCAAAAGGCTTTCTTAAGCTTTGGTAAAGAGCGGCCTGTCTGACTGGGCAACCCTTTTTGCGTTTACGAGCCTTTTTGCTTAGGGGCCTATTCTCCTGTCTAATGATTGGAGTTTGGGAGTTTATGGGAGACCTAACTATCTCCCCTTCTGGTAGAGCTAAGGGCGAAGTGAGTGGTGTTGAGGGCTCCGGATCAACGATAACTTCACTTGGGGGATTAATGGATGCTGAAGTGGACTGCTTACCAAGGCCATCAGCCTCCACAGTAACCATGGGAAAAAGAGCAGCCAAATTTTCTAGCCTATCTATATTTTGTTCTATGCCAACCAACTGGGGGGGGTCTATGGGGACACTTGGCACACTAGGAGAAGAAGCGGCTTGCACCTGGGCACTGGACGGTATAAATGATGATGATTGAGCGTCGAACCCCAGGGATGAACGTCTTGAGGGGAGATAAACCTCAGATAAACGCCGCTCAGACATGGCAATCTCCTTTTCAATCACCGCCGCCACCCTGGTGATAAAACGATCCATAGTCCCTATAATGGGGCTTGCCGTAATGGGCCCCTTTGCGCCTTCGTTCCTTAACAACTTTCCAGAGCGAGTAGACATAGTAGTCCAGGTACAAAGCGGGGGTATGTACTCACAGTTACTGAAGAGGGATAGGACGTGGCCCAGCCCAGCCTCCTTCGGCCTCTGACGGCCACAGACGGCCCGCCCTTCGTCCGGCGCGTCCCACTCGCGTCCCGCGTAGCGGATGGCACCTCCTCCTTTATGGGACGTGGCAGGGCTAGGTCGGGTGGGCGGGGAGAGAGCACAGGTGTTAGCGAGCACGGGCTCCTGGGACACGGAGTCCCTCGTCGTGCCTCAAGCCCTCCTCGACTCCTTACAGCGCAACAGCGGTAACAGGCAGCCCCTCTTAGGTAACAGCAAGGGAAGACACCACCTCAGCAGCAGGTAAGCCTCCAAGCGATGCGGGACCCGCGCCAGCGGGTTCCGCGAGGTCTTAAATGCAGTCCAGGTCGGGTGGGCGGGGAGAGAGCACAGGTGTTAGCGAGCACGGGCTCCTGGGACACGGAGTCCCTCGTCGTGCCTCAAGCCCTCCTCGACTCCTTACAGCGCAACAGCGGTAACAGGCAGCCCCTCTTAGGTAACAGCAAGGGAAGACACCACCTCAGCAGCAGGTAAGCCTCCAAGCGATGCGGGTATGGGAGTCTTTTGTATTAACAATATTACACATCAAGGGGAGGGTGGGTTTGGGGTGGTTTTAAGAGTCAGAATGAGTGAACACAGAATGTAGAATATAATATAAATTTGGTGCTAGGGAGACAATTTAATACCAAAGATAGGGAAGGATCTGCTAACTTTATAGTAACACAATGTTTAGCTTGAAATGTACGTGTTGGAACGTCACTGCGTTTAACCAAGCTCACAAGCTGCAGTTAGTGCGGGAGGAACTTGTAGTTTATAAACCACACATATTGAGCATAACTAAAAACCACTTGGTGTACAAAGACCAGCAAGTTTTAAATCAATTGTGGTACGGCAGTATCATTTGTTCATCTCAAACAGTGTTCATATGTGGTGTGGCTATAATGAAGTAAATGTAAATCCAGTATTTGTAAAGCGCACAGCTACCCGTAGGCATCCCGGCGCTGGTGGCCGTCGGGAAGATTAAGCAAGCTATTGCCCAGAGTCACATGGTGCTGGGCTGACCTGCCGCCGGGGATCGAACCGTGATCCCCAGCGTCTGGTGTCAGTCGCCCTGGCCGCAGCGCCACACCTCTTCCCAAGTCTAAGAGCTTGGCAGTTAGATTTATCAGAACCTCCGGCAGAGAGCAGGGGAAGGTGGGTTTTAGTTCAGCTAGCAATTAATGGCCAGAAACAGACTATTTGTGTTGTTTATGGCCCCAATCTGGATGATCCAGGGGTATCTGATTTTTTAAGTATGGAATTGCTGGATTGGTTCGGAGATTTGATTGTAATGTATGATTTTAACTGTATTATGGAGTACAATATTGACTCTACTAACTGTCAAACAAATATTAGTATGGCTAGAACTTGGGCTTCAATCTTGGAACTTAAGCGGTAGTACGGGCTAGAGAGTGAATTGGGAACTCTATTCCCTCTATGGCCAGGTTACACCTATTATTCCTCTCCCCACAGGCAATATTCGCGAATCGATATGATATTGGCAAAAGAGCAGACGTTAGAAGGGGCGAATATTGAGATATGTCCTAAGATTACTTCTGGTCATAATGCTATCATACTGACTATGCAGATTCCGCAAGAAGGGATGGATAGCCGACAGCCATTCTCATTTCCTCACCATCTCCTCGCCAATATGGAGTATCATCAGTATTTTAAAAGCTTAATGGTAGAATTTATACGTATTAATAAAGGAACCTCTTCAGTTGCAACTGTATGGGATTGCATGAAGGCTTACATTGGGGGGGTAACACTCAGGTTAATAAGAAATCAAAATAAACGCAGGCAACTTGAACTGGTCCAATGCCGGCAGGATTGTCTGGATTTAGATTTGCATCATGCTTAGGCAATTCTCTCCAGCAACCCTCGGGAGCGGTCCATACATCTTAAGCTGAATGAGAGGCGGCAAATGCTTAACCAGGGGTAACCGAGAGGGTGGCTGCCAGCTATCAGAAGAATGAGACATTCCAGTATGAATATGGTGAAAAAGTGGGACACCTCCATGCACATCAGATATCTGGTAAAAAGGCTAGCTGTGCTATAAATCGTATTGTGGGGTATGATGGGGGTGATTATACTCGTTCTCAATTAATAGCTGAGCAATTTGCCTCCTTTCATCAAAGGGATTAATAATAAGCCGGATAGCACTGATCGGCAGAGCCTGGCAAACTACCTCCGGGATAGTAGGATCCCACGGCTTGATTCTCAGCAGAACTCTGTGCTACAAGGAGATATCGGGTTAGGGGGGGTTGAGGCAGCTATGTGTGCTTTACCATCTGGGAAGACTGCCGGAGAGGACACAATACCTCTTGAATTTCTTTTTAAGTGTTTATGGCTATTCTCGCCCCAGAATTCATTGAATTGATAAATTATATCTGCAGCAGAGGAGAAGCCCCAGTCTCATGGGGTTGAATAATATAGTGTTTTTTCTTAAAAAGGATAAGCCGTCAGAGGATAGTGGCTCTTATCGCCCGATGTCCTTGCTAAGGTTTACTCCAGAATCCTAGCTACACGCCTTTCACCATTCATGCACTATTTGGTCTCAGAACAACAGCACGGTTTTGTGCCCGGTAGGGATACTATGGCTCATATTCATACCGCTACTGCAGCTTTTGATGTTGCCAAAAAAACTAAATATCGGATCGACATGATAATGCTGGATGCGGAGAAGGCTTTTGACCGGGTCACCTGGGAATCAATGTCGATGATCATGGGTCCATTTGGGCTAGGTGATAGATTTATAGCACCTGTGCAGACGCTATATAAGAATTCGGGGGCTAAAGTCCTGACGGGTAGTAAGTCCTCTACCTTATTTTCAATATTTAGGGGTACGTGCCGGGAATGTCCACTCTCCACCTTGTTGTCCGCTCTCTATATAGAAACTTATTTAAGACATCTAACACTGAGCAGGGGCATGCAGCCAGTAAGATTAAACAGCAATGAGCTGAAAACAACTGGTACTGGGTTTCGCCATTAGGTACACGGTGCATAAGTTAGTGGACCCTAATTATTTTAAGAGGGTTAGATGTAAGGTAAGACATGTGGATCGGATCTGGCGCAAAATTCGTACTAAATATTCCATACCAGCTGTCCACTCTTTTACTCCATTGTGGAGCAATCCATCATTCTCAGACATATTTCATGACAGCATACGGCAAGCTTGGGGGAATCTGGGCTTACATAATTTGGGCCAGCAATATATACATATGGGCTACCGCAACATTATTCTTTCAAGTATCTGCAGGTGAGGGATTATCTCTTTCACAGGTGTGAGTACAATAATGATCAAGAAACGTCTGAAATTCTTGCATATCTGTATCAACCTCTAAGGGAGTCAGGCCAAGCCAATATAAGCATAATGTACCAGGAGTTTATGTCTTATGCCCAGGACAATAGTGTGCAAATGGCATTAAGGTGGAGTTAGCACCTTGCGACTGTAGTGACCGTTACCAAATACAGGATGCCTTCGCAACGCTACATCAGTCATCAATCTCTGTTAACCTTAAGCTGCAGCAATTCAGGACAGTTTGTATGCTCTATCATACCCCTGAGCGCATTTCTAAGTGGGCATCATCTAGAACCCCTGTGCGGTCATACTGCCCAAAGTGTCGCCGTCATGCGGCCGACATAGTCCATATGTTTGCTGAGTGTCCTGGCCTCAAAGAATTCTGGGATAGCCTATTTCAACTGATATCAGCACAACTGGGGCTTGAATTCTGCTTGAATAGCATGGAAATACTGATTGGCTATAGGCCTGGTGGGGATCTCAGTCTCAATTCTCTAATTTCAATTATAATAGTTAGTGCACACTTATGGATCGCCAGGGTATGTATTGATTCCACACTGCCCAGGATAACTGAATTCTGGGCTATGCTTCGTCAAACTTATGAATGTGAAACTGCAGTTTCCAAGGCCAGGAGACCCCGATCAATCAAAAAGGTGGAGAGAATTTGGGTCTCATTTGCACTGGATATAGACGGCTGTATTGAACCTTTAAATTCGTAATGTGAATTTAACTGATTTAACCTAGCTTTTGAATCTATCCCTCTTTAACTCTTTTTTTTCGATTTTTGTTTCTTTTTTTCTCTTCTGTACACATTTCTTCCTTCCTTCTCAATATTCGGTTTTCCTGTATCTTTTTCATCTTTTACTGTGTACATATATGATGATGTTCTATAAATAACTGGCAATAATGAAGAATTAATGTATTGGTCGCTATGACTTTTGGGGAAAACTTAAAAAAAAAAAAAAGACAATATCACGAATGCTGCCTGGGTGCCACAAAAGAGTGTCTGTCTAGGTACTGCACAGGGGTGGGTTTTACTGGACAGTAACACTACACAAGTGCCCAGGTCTCCTCATGATATAATGTCTAGATTTGTACTGTGACAGGTCTGATTTGACAATATCATTAAAGATGCGGTAATCCCACCATGAAGTAAATGTTTACATGTTGCACAGTGAAGGGTATTCGTCGACAGTGTGATTGATGATGCCCTGGTCCACTCGGAAGATAATGTCTGCGTACTTGAGGTTGATAGGATTTGTTTTGTCACGTATCATCAATGTAGCTATTGGAGAATTGACCAGTACAGCCCAGCAGAAACCAGACCAATTATCTGTTCTACGGCTTATTGGATCTTCATGCACTGGCATTTGGGCGATGCAGAGGTGACATGCTATGCTAAGATAGTCTGTGACAGGAGAGATAGTGATTGTGTCGTGGGATTTCATCCTGCCAAGATGAGTGAGAGGTCATGGGGTACAGACACAGGTTTTATAATCTCTTATCTTTCTCTGTAGTTTAGTGTAACACAAAGGTCCTAGGCAGGAGATGATGGCTTCTGTCACTTCTGTATCCTTGCAGATAAGGATGGTGCCTCAGGTTCCCTTCCATGGGTACACACGAGGTGACACAAGGAGTCTTTGTACACACCATAGAAGACAATCCTAGGGATAAGGGTGGTTTCCACTGGATATCACTGAGAAACTCATCCTGGGAGTCTGATAGTATTTTTCATAGACAATTATTCCCTATAAGTTCTACTCAGCTCTGCTGCGCAAGGCCTTCTTCTTATTCTGTGTCTCCAGTGACCAATTACTTCCTGAGCACCTGGACTTGCTTGGTTAACTACATGGTCAAACCATGATCAGTTACAATTCACTGTTGGTGAACTGTAGATAACACTGGCTCATCCAGGAACATGTTGCTTTGGTTTCCCAACCAGTGCATGTCATACCCCCTTCAGGTGGCACTCCACACTACGTGTGGATCTAGCTGGCGCTGACCTATAAATCAGCAAGGACACTTCCTGGTCAGTGTGACAGGTTCAGGTAAGATCCAGGGGCTTCCAATCTGCTTGCAGATCTCTGCCATGCATTAATTCAAAAAGAATTACACTCACAATGTGGCAGGTGCCATGCTCCCGAAAGTCTATTTACAAGGTCTCTTACTCAGCAGGTTAAAATGTAAGGAGGGCAACTATGGCTCTCCAGAATGCTGTGTGCAGCACATGGTCAGGGTACAAATCCACACTCACCCTGTCCTTTGTTATCTCCATGCTAGTGGTTCACACTCATACCAGTGAGGCAACAACTCCTCTTCAAGCTCCCTCCCAGAGGGGGGTCACCCCAATTATTCCTGATTTCAGTATAGTTCTCAGATGTTTCACACATCTACTCTGAGTGGTATTGCAAAAATAGTGAGTCAGCAACTAATTGTGCAAACAGGTGTCAGGTCACTCCCATGTATAAGTTCCTCTGCGGTTCAACAAAATATTGTGATTTCCCTACACTTCTCAACTGAGAAACACAGGGCATGAGCAATGGCTCGGCGGAGAAAGAAACCCTCTTTGGAATCTCACTTTCCTGCCAAGCCAGAGCCCAATAACTCACTCTGGGGATCAGTAGCCTTCAGTGCTCAGTCACCCCTTGCAAGTCAACCACTTACTGTCTACAGAAGGAACTGTGTGTTCAGCTTCTGTGACTCCTCTCTGCTCTGCTCATTCCTGTGCTCGACAAAGATGGGCTCCTGGACACTCAGATCTTCAGGGAATCTGGCCATTGGTGGCAGCAGAAGGCTGTCTGGCTGGTCCTCCAAGTCTTGGCAGTAGAAAGGCAGCAGAGCATGCAAAGGGGCAGCTCCGATTCTGCCTGAATTTCTTATGTACAGTAGGCATCTGAGAAGCAGTGGTAAGACAAGAGAGCTCTCAAAGGGAGAACTATTTCCAGGGCTCCTGGAATGCCTGACGTGAGCTTAGGCAACCTTCCAGATCCCTAACTCTTCTTCTCATTGGCTGCCCTTTCAGATAGCCAGTGAGAGGAGGAGGCGGGATCTGGCAGGTACATAGAGCAGTAATTTTGGGTGCATGCATCCTTGTATCTATGTCTTCCTCATGCCCGATCTGCCCTCTGAGCCTCAAGTTCTCCTCGACACTTGGTCTAATGTAGTGCTAGTGCTTGGTCTTCTCAGGGCTTACGAGTCAGGCCCCTCTTGCCCAAACCCTGGGGTATTACAGCACCACGTGCTGGGGAACTCGAGTCTGCAGTTCTGTCATTGCTGCTGCTCCCTCCTCCTATCACCTGCACCTGAAGCACCATCTCCTGCCCGTGATGCCACCAGGAAGGACCTGAGATGGGAGTAAAAGAATCTCTAGAAAAGGAATCACTGCCACCACCCACCAGACAAATTGGAGGGGGTGATGAAATGGAGTGAGAATGGTGACAGTGAACTTTTGACAGCGTGGTTGTCTGTGTGAGCCGGCACACCTGCGTATATGAGTGTGCTCTTGCAGTCATATTGGAGGCAGATCGTTAAACCCCACCTCTGTAGAAGTCCCCACTTCTACTTGAAGGTTCCATTGTTTGGTAGAGTCCCATGTACAAATAGCTAGCCAATCAGATGACACCTTGGCCCTCAAACATTCAAGAACTCATTACCTCATCAGCACTAACACCATCTGCCTTGGAAGAAATTCATTACAGCTTTCTATCAAGGCCTACAAACATAAGTCTTACCTTACTATCAATGCGTCTGCTTCTGTCCTTTATCTCTCAGATACACACCTAAACATGTCTAAAGGAAAGATGGATCTACAAACAAAAAAATAGGACAACATTCTTCTGGCAGTAGACATCTGCAAGCAATACCTCTGACAACTAAAGACCATCCTACATCAACCATCAACTAAGTTTCCACCTACCCGCAATACACCTGCACTCCGCCTCGCTTACCCTCGCACACACCATGCAGCCATTGCAGCCACTGCGGGGCCACTCCTTCTCCTACATTGCTGCCCCTCCACCTCCGAACAGCCCCCTCCCTGGCGGACTTCAGATGGAAACTCAAGACCTGGCTTTTCGACAGAGACACGGCACCCTCAGTACCTAGATACCCTTCGGGGTGACAGTGCTGCGCTATAGAAATACTGATTGATTGATTGATACCTGTCAAGCGCCAGTATGACTAGGTCGGAGTAGTTTCAGCATACAATCCCTTCAGTCCACCCAGGTTTACCTTTGTCACCAGAGCACAGGATGGCCAGTGCGACCATGATGAAAACTGTGGCGTATTTTGCAGCATTGGCCAAATGCGGGAATCGACTCCCACTGTCATGGTATCTTCTCATGCACTGGGCAAAGCGCAGCCAGGGTGGAATGCACTGGATCAAGCCGATCATCCCTGAAGAATGAGAGCCCACTCTTCCTGTACCTGTAAGCAAGATAAATCACTTGGGGTTATCATCCAGCATAAGACTTGCTGACCAGTGTACCACTGCCATGGGCATTGGACACACTAGATCGCACAAATTGCAAGAAGACTGCTCATTGACTCGAATGTGAAGCATAGCAGTCAGGTATTCTGGTGCCACCAGGAATGAGAAATAACCTTCCCGAACCCTTCCCTGTTGTCCATTTCATTGTGATCACACATTTGAGTGGTTTTAATCATCTACTTGTGTTCAGCCAGTGTACGAACCTTGTCATTTGTCATGTTGTGCTTAGAAAAGGTCTTAATAATGGTAAATCAGTGGTGTCTAACACTGGCCCGCAGCCAGGCCAGATTTTCAGGATATCCGTGCAGCATAAATGTACATACAATGAATACAAATGAGTGAGATTTACATAGTCAGTGGTTATCCTGCGAAGCTGGCATGGGGAATGCCCCACTGAGCCAACCGTAGCCCCCTTCCCATGCTTTTGTTAAATCACTGGAAAAAAAATCAGTAGACTGAGCATCTCTGTACTCCTTGCAGGTTCTTAGATTCTATTACCAACCATCCATAAGAAAGGGGTGTCATGAGTGTTGATGGGTGTGGAAAAGGTATATTACAAAATGTACAACATACTATGCCATTGGACCTGTGGTTGCTGTCCCAGCCCCTAAACCAGTGCTCTCTAGAGCCCTGTGGGAGCTGTGAGGCTAATTTGACACTTTTTGTTAGGGAAGCCACAAAGTGGACTCAACTGTAGAAGGCTGCCCTGTATGCTTGGGATGAGTGTCACATGAATAGCTGTGAGCTTCCATTCCACCCTGCCTCTCCACCTCAGGCAATCACCATCACTACCTCAATTCAGGAAGGACCTCAAGACCTGGCTCTTCGACTGAACCACAGTGCCAGCTAAGCTAAATATAACTCGCGCCCCCGCAATGAACTTCTTATGACCTCACATATTACATCACTCGTGACATGGTCAGTGACATCACTGATGACATAACTGATGACATTTCAAATGACATCACTAATGACATCATCCACAGAATCTCTGATACACCACTCACACCCCAACATAAACTTTCATACACTCAATCCAAATTCCACACTAGCATTCTCAAAACCATTGACACCCGTACCTGTACTTACACACCCACTCACTGATTCATAGGACTACACACACATCTACTCAGTCACCCATACAGCCACACATACACCAACTCACTCACTAATACAACCACTGGTATATTCACTCATACACACATACAGCCACTCACACACTGTCACTCATAACACCTACTCACTCACCTATAAAGTCAATCACACAGCCACTTATTCTTCTATACAGTTATACACACACCTACTCACTTATTCATACATATACTAACACATACTCACCTATACAGTCACTGACACAAGCACATACTCACCTATACAGCCACTCATAACCAACTCACTGACCAATACAGCCACTAATATATCCACTAATACACCCATACAGCCATATATTCACTGTAAGTCACCCATAGAGATACTCACACACCTAATCACTCACCCATAGAATCAATTACACAGCCACTTACTCACCTATACAGTTATACACACACCCACTCACTTATTCATACAGATACTAACACATACTCACTCACCCATACGGCCACACTCAGTCACACATACAGTCACTCATATATTCCCAACACTCACCTACACTCACTAATACTGCCTTTCACATATGCAGTTACTCACCCATATACCACTGACACATCCATTCACTCACTGACCTCACCCTTCCACAAGCAGTGCTCCAAGAGGCACATTTGCAGGGTGGTGGAGAAAGGGTGCGTGGCCTCCGACCACCTCTCAGCAATTTTACTGGGTGGGGCTTACTGGAGGTAACAGTAGGTCTTCTTGGCCCCTAAGGACCCTCAGCAGCCAAGGGGACTTCATCCCCCAACCAGGTGCGTGCCAGGAGGTGCGTTTGCAGGGTAGTGGAGAAACGGGGCGGGGCCTCAGGCAGGTTGGCGGTGCAGCTTTCTTACATTTATTTTTATTTTTTATGAAGTGGGGCACGTGGCCCCCCTTCTCTGGACATTTTGGGACCCCATCCTCCAGGGCCTGACCCATTTTGAATTTTATAATAAAATAAAATGGGAGGAGGGCCGCGCGGCCCCCATCTTGGGCTGATTTCAGCCCCAGGGACCTGATCCCCTGGGGCCTGGTCTTTATTTTTTATTTTTAATAGTCAAAGGGAGGGGGCCAAGTGGCTCCCCTCCCGGCCATTCTTGGCCCCAGGGACCGCATCTCCCGCAGCTTGCCCCCTTTTTAAAACTTTTCAATTTTTTTAAAAAGGAAGGGAACTACGCGATCTCCTACCGAGGCTGATTTTAGCCCTGGGGAACAAAGCACCCAGGACCAGGCCTCTTCGTTGGGGACCGCAGGGGAACCTGAAGGCCCCCGCGGTCCCGGCCGGCTCCCCACCTCCTGCGAGGCCCTCCATATTGTTTTAAATAGCCCTGGGGAGGTGGTGGTCCCTGGGACAGTGGGGGCCTCAAGGCCCCCCAACATAATTGAAATTAGCCCCTGGGAAGTGGCGGTCCCCGGGGATACGCAAATAATGAAAAGTGTGAGGTAGCGGTCCCCGGAGCTTTGATAAGCCATAGCACGGGGGCCCGTGTGCCCCCTCCTATATTTATTACATGTCCCGGGGACTGGCCCAAACGGGGTTTATTTAAAAGCAAACACGCAAATATTGCGATTTTGCAGCAATTGCTTTTTTTTTAAAATGCTTTTATGCCATGGCTTGGTCCAAGGAGGGCCCCAAGACCATGACTTGGTATCAGAGTATTCCTACCCTGCCCCCTTTTCTTTATTTTCACTTATTTGTTAGGGGATTCGGTGAAGCCCAGTCCCAAGATGGCTGCCAGCACTTCCTGGTAGAAGTGTTGGCAGCCAATCAGAGCAGTGCATTTCCCTGCACAAACTTGTCTTTTTTCGCGAAGGCTTTGCAACCAGAGATTTCACTGTAATTTTCAACTTAAATTTCTTAACAAATACTGAACGGATTTACACCAAATAAGCAAAAGGCACTTCCTTGAACCAACATCTACCTCCTTGCCAAATTTGGTGTAATTCTGTTCAGCAGTTTGGGCTGTAGCTGTGGCTAAAGGTTTCTATGGAAATTAACATTACAAATGCACTCTTATTTTGTGTCCCAATTTCTCGGTTCCCACTGCATGGATCACACCCAAACTTTCCATGATACACAGAACCTACCTGGACACTTTTTTTGGGAGAATTTCATGAAGGTTGGTCAAACAAAGCCAAAGTTATAGGCAAGTCAAAAAATACTTTCCCTATGAAACTAGGTCCTAACTATGACTACCTATATGTATAGTCAGTGGATTGACAGAGGAATGTCTCCTGCTCTTATTGAAACTTTAAACCATCTATTTTCAGCAGCAATTCACCCTGACAGGAAGTTTAATGGCATGTTCTCTTTGCATCAGAACTGACAGACCATAATCTACCATGTGGTGGTGTACCATTGCAGAAGGCACCATGTGCAAACACTGAAACACTGCAAGAGGCACCACACGCAGACACTGAAACACAGCACGAGGCACCACGTGCAGACACAAAACTTTGCACGAGGCTCCACGCACACACACAGACACACAGCATGAGGCACCACGCACAGACCCTAAACACTGCAGATACTGCACGAAGCACCACGCACAGACACGGATACACTGTACGAGACACCACGTGCAACGCAGACACTAAGGACTATATGAGGCACCACAGGCAACCCTGAACCACTGGAGTTCTGCTGCAAGCCTTCTGCTAAAATTCACTTGCTGTTGGACTGGGTACCTAGGTATGCAAATCACACTAGAAGTGTACATGCAGGGCCACCATCCCAGTCATCATCCTGGTGTTGTGAAACAGATGGCTATATTAAAAGAAGGGCCTGTTTTTTATGCACACTGTTATTACGTTGAAAGGCCTGACCAGGTAGAAGCCATATAAATAAAATCCGCCACCCCTTCTTGAACCATATCCTTAATGCTACTGAGTGATAGAGCGAAATGGCAGAGAAGTGTTCACAACAGCCCCTAGTAGGGCTTAATTCTTTGCTTCTTCCTTGCTTCTTTCTGTCACATTCTATTTCCTACTCATCCCCTTGCTTTTCTCCTTCTTTATTTGTTGACCATTCTAACTTTCTACCAATCTTTGCTGCAATTTTTATTTATACATTTCATTCTCTATTTCTTTATTTTGTTCTTTGTTTCCATTTTCTTTATAGGATTCCTTCCATATTTCCATTTTTTCCCTTTACTTATCTCTTAGCTTCTTTCCTTAGGTCTGCCTTTCTTTCTTCCATCTTTCTCACACCCATCTTTCCTTAATTATTTTTTGTTTTTATCTCTTTGCAGATTTTTCCTCTTTGTTTACGTTTTCTTTTGTTTTCTCTTCTTCTTTCTTTTCATCTCTTCCACTTCCTCTTTTTCTTTCTCTCACACTTTCTCTTCATTTGCTCCTCCCACTTTAGACTTATACTGTCTAACTTACATTATTTCTCCTGCATTCTCTTGCTCGGTTACTTAGTTTGGTCACTGTGTTTGGCTTGTTTGGAACACCTATGCCCGCAAGACTCAAACCTGTCATTCTCTGCTCTGGCATAGTTCATATGATCTTCCAATTTCCACTGAAAGACATGGAAATTGTTTCAATTTATGTGACAGAATGGCAGTAGGACAGAGGAAACCCCCTTTCTCTGCAGCTTCTAAGGAGGGTGACTTTTGTTTCCCACTTTGCTGATCATTTTACCAGGGGACCACTTGAAATATGGGGGCCCTGGGCAACTGCCTACTCCCATCTTTAAAATATTTATGCCGTCCAAATGTCCACCCCCCCTTCGGACATCAGCCGATCCTTTGCGATCCAGAATACTACGCAGAGCACATTGTGCTGCGTGGAGATATTATATTAAGTTAATTTATCTTGTAAAAGGCCGCGATTACCCCAAGATGTCTTGGCGCTAGCTCGTTACAGACCTACTATGTCAGCATCAGCAGAAACCCTTGATATAGGATAGTGATTCGTTTCTTTAAGAGGTGCTTGTTATTTTTTGTTAATGTATTTTATTTGTTTGTGATTTATGAAGAGCTGATCAGACCATTTAAGATGCCAGAGAATTGGTTGAGTACATGTGAACGGGTTTATCAAAAGTGTCTAAAAACTATGGGAGTATTGACAACAGACTGGGCTTAACTTGCACTGGGGTTTCCTAACACTAGGCACCATGAGTGACAGTAAGCCTGTATAAGATTGATTCGCAGAATGGGCCCGTTTGCGAACGGGACGAAGCCTTTTGGGATGTGTCTTCCCAAAATGTCTTCCCAAAAGGCATACGCAAAATAGGGAATCGCAATTTTTGCGATTACCTATTTTGCGAATGCATTAAGAGAATTGCAATTTGCGATTCTCTAAATGGAATGCAGGAAGCGCTTTTCAAATTGCAACCCTGCTTTAAGCAATCACAATGTACCACCAACTTCAAGTTGGTGGTAAATTGCAAAACCTTGGAAAAATGCAAATCTTTGCATTTTTCAAAGTGCCATGTGGTGCACATACATGCCATTTGGGCATGTATGTGCGCCACATGTGCACACATGCATATTTCAGGGCTGCAACTGGATGTTCTTTTGGCACCCTTGCACCCTTAAAAGTTGCATGCGCAATTTACGAGTACTTATTAGGCACTCGCAAATTGCTCATGCAATTCCCATTCATTCCTAGGCCCATAGAAATGAATGGGATGCCATTACTTATTTCCGACTCGCAATTTGCGAGTCGCAAATAAGGAATGCATAGGATTCGCAATTTTATTTGCGAATCCTACATACATTGCATTTTGTGAGTCCCTAATAGCGAATCAGTAAAATTTGCTATTAGGGACTCACAAAATACAATGTTAATACATCTGGCCCAATGTCTTGGGTGAATCCACACCTGGGAGGCCGTGGGAGAAAAGGGCAGAAGGGGGTAACGATATGCAGGTAAAGCGATGAGAAGGACTGACCAAAATAGGTGTCTGATGTCCTGGATGGGCAAAATCAACGTGGTCTCTAAACTGGGGCGAGGCAAGAGAGGGGTGCCCACTGTCACTCATGTTGTTTGCACTGGCTGTGGAGCCTCTGGCCTGCGCATTACGAATCGAGATGGCAGAAAAGGGTATCACGAGAGGGAACAGGACCCTGTGATGTCACTTTGCGTGGATTCAGAGTGTGAGGTCTCACAATGCTACAACTCTTAGGTGAGTTAAAAAAGTTATCTGGGTGAAAAACAAACTGGAATAAACCACAACTGTTCCCTATGGGTTTCGCTGCGTGCAGACCAGAGGACCATCTCCTCGATTTGGGAATGTAATGGCAACCTAAGTCCTTAACATACCTGGGGATATATATGGCACACACGATTGAGGTGATTTTAATACAGGCAAGATAGTGCAGGGCATGGATCACTCCCTCCCTTTTTGGCAGCGGCTGCCATTGTCATGGTCAAGGTAGCCCTCACTAAAATGGTCCTTCTGCCCACGTGTCTGTGTGCAGTTCAGGGGTCAATGTGCCTACTGCCCTAAATGATATTCCACAAAATCAGCAGTACACTCACTGGTCTGCTGTGGGGAGTAGCCTGTCCTAAAATGAAAGTGGCATCTTTTAAGTTACATATGAATTAAGGGGGCTGGGCCCTCCCAGATTTTGAACGCTATTACTTGGAAGGCCCAGGCCAGCTGCAGCATTTGCCATTGTGGCTAGAAGATGCACCCAGCTGGGAAATGTTAGACTTGGGGGTCTCTAGTTGGCACAGGTATGCACTTGTGACAAATAGGGACCCTCGCCTCTAGTCAGGGTAAGGGGGTACACTCCTAAAATAACCCCTGCTCACCCCCTTGGTAGCTTGGCACGAGCAGACAGGCTTATCTCAGAGCAGTGTGTAAAGCATTTGTGAACACATACAGTAACCAAGTGACAACACTACAAATGGACACCACACAGGTTTTATATTAAAATTAAGTATTCTTTATATAGATTTATCACAAGACCATTAAATGACAAAAACACACAATACTGTTACTTTAGATGGTAGAATTTTGCTTAGTTCTCTTAAGTTCTTAAATGCAACACTTTAAGTCAATGTACCTTTTAGATGTGACACGTAGGGCAACGAAAGTGTTGCAACGATGTTGATGCGATGAAGACTTTGGTGCAAAGAAATAAAGATGTGAAGATCTTCCAGATGCGGCACGATTCTCCGATGTTGCGAGAAGACTCGACTCGATGCTTCAGCTGCAGCGGCGACACACTTTACACGATGCGACGACAGCGGCCTTGGCAGCGACACTCTTCTCCAACGTTTGCGAGACGCTGCCGCTCGATGCGATGTTGCAGCGGTGACACCCCTATACGCGATGAGACGACAGCAGCTCCGACGGCGGCACGCTTCTCCATGGATGCGAGGCGCTTTTCTTGATGCGATGCAATGCGACAACTACGATGGCTGCGATGGCGGCACGCTTCTTCCTCGATGCGAGTCTCTTCTCTTGATGCAGTGCAATGCGTCAGCTACAATGGCTGCGATGCCGACACGCTTCTTCGGCGTTGCGAGACACTTCCTGGATGATGCGAGACGCTTCCGCTCGATGCGATGCTGCAGCGGCGACACACTTTACGAGATGCGACGACAACAGCTCCGACGGCGGCACGCTTCTCCTTCTTGAGTCGCGTTTCCAGCTCCTTGCGACACGCAGTCCCTCAGAAGGCCCAACAACAGCAGCAGGCACTTCCAAAGAACTCTGGGGAGCTGGGGGGTGAAGTCTGGTGTTCCTGAGACTTCAGCAGGAGGCAAGCTATTTTCCAAGCCCTTGGAGATCCTTCACAAGTTGAGCAAAAGTACATACAAAGTTCCTTTCTCCTCTCTTTGGCAGTAAGGCAACCACTGCAGGCCAATCCCCCAGTTTCAGGGATAGTTTCCTCCTCAGCTTCTTCTGGTTCCTTCCTCAGCAGAGGTTCTTCTTGTTTTATCAAAGTGATCTAATTTCTTGGGATCAGGGTCCCAATATTTATAAATTTCTCTACAAACCTAGGTCTTTAGAAGGAATCCTGGTCAAACACAAAGTGGTTCAGAACCCTATCAGTTAGGTTATTCTGTGCTCCCCATATTGTCAAATCTTGGGGTAGTCACCAACAGGTTCGCCACCTTTAATTTCAATTTACAATTTGAAAAAACTTTACTTAAAGCAGTCTCCCCAATGAACCTCGTGGTGTAAAAGCTTGTGTAAAGTACACCGAATGTTTCTCTAATCATTTGATTAGTGCAGGAAACGTGAAAAAATGTGAAAAGAGACGCGATGGCACCTCACGTGCGCAACACCAATTGAGCCTGCTGACTGGTACTCATCAGCTTTGCCCACTCTTCTCATCATTGGTAGCCATCACGCTCTAAAATAAAGATAAATGTAGAGTGTCCACACTTTAAACCCAAAAGAAACTGTTGCAGGTAAGTGGTGCGACTAAGTAGTGCAAATTAGAAAATGGAAAGAATGCACCCTCTATAGGTTCCAACTTTATTCTTCCTTAGGAGTGCACCTAATCCAAAGCTTAAAAAAGGTAGCTAATCATGCATACCATTATCATGTGCCAACATGTTTCATCGCCATGAGTATTTGTGGCGATTTCGTCAGGGCAACAATAGTCGCTAGGCACACGTCAAGGACACTTCTCAGAATTTCAACAGGGGACCTTATGGAGCCTTGATCTCTCGTACCAGCTTATACATGGGGGTCACCCAAAGGCTCCTTATGTGAGTCCTCGTGATGATTGAACATTCAGCCGTAATGTCAATCAACCAAAGCCTCACGGAGCTCCTTCAATCGACCGACTTTCTAAAAGTGGGATTTTCAAACACAGAATGTTAAAACCAACTTTACTAAAAGATGTATTTTATCATCCTGAGTTCAGGCATACTGTAGTGAAGATTGCTATCTATATACGTACAATGCTAAGTTAACACAACCGCGTTAGATGTTAGAAAGCTATCTTGCCGCTTTTGCTGCTTTGCACACGACACTGTAGTCACATGTTATTAAGTGAGAAATGCTTGCTCGACTTTGCTTCACATGAGAACTGTCTGTTGTTCACATCGCTAACAGTGAGCAGTGACCTTGGTCTGTACATTGTGTAAAGAAACAGTCTGGGTCGCTAGACGGTGCATGTTGTCGGGTTCAGGTTGATCGGCCCACTATTTAGTCATAACACGCACGCAGCTGCGAATACCTGAAAGTCGGGTGCTTTTAATATTGCAGTTGCATGTTTTTCATTACATTCGGAAGAAGAGCTTTACCAGGAGCAGAGTCTAGCTGATCCTGTGATGTGATCGCACTGAGCTGATCTTTACGGTATGGGTTTCCCCATTCAAGCCTAGAGACCTTCTATTAGTCTAATAATAATAATATTAGTTTGTTAGTGAAAGGAAGGTGGCTGATATCCACTGTCATTTTAGCATGATTACTCCTTTCATTTTCTATGGTATTGTAACTATGCTGATGGTTTTGATCTTAATCATTTGTCTGCTTATGTTAGCCAAAGTACTGCATCTTAGGACACGAGGTTTATAAAATAAACTCTTTAAACTTTACCGTGTCTCTGTTTACTCTGTTGTGGACTGATATGAGAATAATTACGAACAGGTATTTCTGATTCCCACCATTCCTGAGAATATCCTAAGTCGCTAGTTCTGGCTTGTCTATACATTGGGACCGCCGAGATAATACTCGGATAACGAATGGTACACTGATGCTGGTCGGATAAGGGGTTCTGGGTTCTGAGGTGAGTTTTTGGTACACCACAATTCACTGAGGTCCTGGTTTCCTGTACATAGTTCTGTGCATAAGCAGAATCCCTGCAACATGGCGCACCTAACGTTTGGTCTATTGATTTGAAACGCCTTAGTAGTGCTTATATTAGTCCACAACGCCCTCACTCTGGTTTCCGGTTGACGGGAGTGACGGTTTAACCTACCTGTGTTTCGACTAATAGGTTCCTTCAAGCTTGATCATTAAAAAGGTTATTTTTACTGAACCCCAGTGCTACTGTTGATATCGTTGATACTCTTTAGTGTGTCCTAATGGCGGTTGACATAGCCGCGCATAGCCGTGCACCCCTACGCCATCATTTGACGCAGTATGGGGTGCCGGATGATGGGCTGGATGTTATCTTTGTGGTGAGCGTTGATGCGGCTTACCCGTATGAGTTGTTTTACTCTTGGGTGACTTTTCCAGCGGTGGATGACGATGATACGTTTCACACCTATTCTGCCATACAGCTACCTGCGGTCTATACCCCGTATAGGACACAAGAAATTCCAATCTCTGCTTGGCAGCATACCATTTGGTTTAATGGCGCCCTTCCCCATGCGGTTGCACCGGCGAGAATGGGCCCGTTGTCCATCGCAGGGGCCACATGGCCGGTGCTAGCTGGATTTACGCCTCATCCCCGCTATCTCGTGGTGGCGGTGGCTGAGTTACGTGTGCTCCACACTGCCCTTATTACACAGCATAGGGCTTTAGTGCAGTACGTGTCACGCAATGTGCAGGTGGGGGCACCTGCTGTTGTGGGACAACCAACGGATCACCACGCAGTGGTTATTAGTCCTGTTATGGTTAATTCGGTAGTCGGCAAGCGCCCCCAAAATAAGGATGAATTTGCTTATTGGCTTGCTCAGAAATTTGTCCAACTGGAGGCGGTTTTTCCGCATACCACTCCTGTGGAAAAACACAGGATCCTCACCATTAGTTTGCTGAAAGACCTGGTCCCCGATATGGCCGATTGCACTAACTGGGGTAAGGTCTTTGCCGCAACCTATTCGAAGTGCTATGGCACTCCGTCTATGTCTGTGCTACCGTCCGTAATCAAGAAGGTTCAAGAGAATCACGGTGCGGAAGCTGCTATTGAATTGGGAATGAGGCTTGTCGACAGCTTCGATGTTGTATGCTCCATGGTAATGGGCAACCTCAAAGGAGATGCCATGCAGTTCCAAGTTGCAAATATGATGGACCCCGTGGATGACGCCGACAAGCCCAAGGAATTCGCTAAAATAATTGCGAAGGCATACAGGACCGTGGGTCGTAGTGCTTTGGGTGTAAAACCGACTGTAATCATTCCTGATCTAGTACAGCAAACTAAGGTGAGCTCGTCTACTAAAGACGAACGCCCCAATTTTCCTAAACAAAGTTGGAGAACAAAGAAACAGGGGAAGCAGCAACAGAAACAGGGGTCTCGTCCTGCCTCACCCGTACAGTCGTCAAACGAACGCACATATGATCAGCGCGATCAATCTCGTAATAAGTCACCTGATAGATTTCAGGTTTCTGAACAACGCTCTCCTCGTTCTTCACAGGAAACATCGGCTTCACAATCCGGTGGCGGAGACCGTGGGAAAGGAAGGGGTGCCCAAGGTCGTGAGCAACCCCGCCAGACTGACGGCAAAGGCAAGCAGGACGAGTCTGCGGGTCAACGACCCCCATTTCAGAACAAGAAAGTTGCTGCACTAACAGCGAGGTATGCCACAGATGGTGCGGACGCAGCTTCTGAACCTGACATGGGCACTAACGCTGCTCGACAGCACGGCGGAAGTTACAGTAGTGCGACAAGCACTGCGTCCATATCTGGTGGCGACAGCAACTGATACGTTCATAACTGTAGAAACTGCTGACACTAGAGTGGCTCCCCCTGACAGACTATATAATATAGGCCTTTTGATTGAAGGTGACATACAACGTATGATTAAGGGGATTTTTTGGCATAATCTGACCACTTCATATGATATTCTATTGGCGGAGGCAGATTGGCCCACGGCTTTCGTTTTAGATGCTCCTAGAGGGGAGGAGGTGATCCTCCCTTCCTTCGCGCACACAGTGCCGAAGGATCAAGCTAAAAAGTTAGCCGGGGAGTGGGCTCTGGTGCTAGCACCTGCGCTGTATCGTAATCAGGTAGGCTGGGATAAATTGTACCCCGGCCATGAAATTCCGTTGCCGGTCCACACCCCAGCCACAACCTCAATATCCCATGCGTCACGAAGCAAGACCTCCGTCGCTGCTATCCTTGAACAATTGGAATATCAAGGTTTGATTGAAACTTGTGTGTCACCAATGAATAATCCTTTATTCACTGTGACGAAGCCTGACGGGTCGTACCGCTTGGTTTTGGATTACTGGCATTTAAACTCTCATTGCCGGACATGCACAGTACAGAATACCCACAGTTCAGCTCTCGTTGATAGTCTCGTGAGAAAACTGTTTAAAACCACACTTGACATTTCCAATGGCTTTTACAGTCATAACCTGTCCACTCTTAGCAGTGAGTGGACAGCATTCACCTCGGGTGGCAAACAAAAACATTTCAAAAGATTACCAATGGGCTATGAGAACAGCCCTGGTGACTTCGCCGCTGCCGTGGTCTCTCTGCTAGAGAGCATAGACCCTGATGCGTACTCGTATGTGGATGATATATATCTCACAGATGACGAGTTGGGACCGCATCTCCGTCGCGTTGATCGCAATATTGTTTTGTTTGCAGACTTTGGTTACAAATTCAACTTTGCAAAGTCTCACATTGCGGAATATACAGTGTTGTTCTTGGGATACGAACTCAACAATAAAGGTCGAGGGTTGGCCCCGCACTTCCTAGAGAAATGTGCATGCCTACGTGCTCCCACGACACTGAAGAAATTACAATCCCTGCTGGGCTTTCTGAATTTCGGTCGAACGTACATTCCTGATTATGCCCAGCGTATCAAGCCGCTTTATACCTTGGTACAACCTACTTTTTCCAAATCATGTTGGCTGCCAGAGCATTCAGCTATATTGCAATCATTGCAAGCTGACCTTCTTGCCTCAAAATACTTACTGACGCGTGATAACCACACTAACCTGGTCATAAGAATTGTGCCAGGCGCAGTGGGTTTCACATACTTGATGTTCAATGAGGGCGACACCGTCCCCATTGCATACAAATCACACTTGTACACTTCAGCTGAACTGCGATTTTCCGCTGCCGAGAAAGTTCTGACAGCAGTACAGATGGCGATTCTGAAAGAACGAGCGCTATCGCAAGGTAAACGCATGTTGGTGGTAACACCATATCCTGCCCTTGAGGCGGTGACAAAAGCCAGTGTACCAAATTCGAAAGCTTTGCATCCCCGGTGGATATAATGGGCCACTTCCTTGACATCGCCAGACGTCACATATATCTTTGACGCGGCACTTCAGACTCAGGAGTTTTTGCAGTATGAATTCGTTCATCCAGCTCCTCTGTCTTTACGCCCGCTCGAGGATTACCATTGTGTCATTTACACTGACGGTTCGGCGCAACTGGCTATTGGATCGAAGCATGCCTATTCAGCGGCCTGCGCAATTGTCGTTGGTACTTTCGTGAATGGTGAATTCCAATCCGATGTAGTGCATACACAGTCGTTGGGCGATTGTACCGCACAGTTGGCGGAGCTTCGCGCTCTGGTGCTTGCACTGGAGTTTGCTGATCCACGGGTCACTACTCTTATAGTGAGTGACTGCTTTTATTGTGTTCAATCTTACAACGACAATCTCCATTTTTGGTCTCAGAATGACTACCATGATTCCAAAGGTAGCACGATAAATCATAAAACGCTTTGGGTTCGAGTGGCAGAACTTAAAGAAAATCTGCCTCTCGTGAATGTTATTCACATTCTTGGTCACCAACGAGTTAGTGCCCATGCTGTCGGCAACAGCCTGGCTGACGAGGCAGCTAAAACAGCAGTGACGACATACTTAGTAGCAGCAGTTACAAGATCCAAAAGTAAGATCGAGGATGACATCTTGGCAGCTATTGCTGCTACAGAGAAGGGAACAAAGTATCCAAGAGGTTTCCCTTCTCGTTACCAATATCGCTTAAGTCCTGATAACGTCCCGTTAGTGAGGATTAACGACGTTGGTGACAGATTGATTCCCAACGCGGACTGCAGACCATCTTTGATATTAGCAGCTCACGAGGACATGGCGTCCGCGCATGCTGGCGTCGCAGCTACTGTATCTGTGTTACAACAACTTTACTGGTGGTGCGGTTTATATAAACAAGCCCGTGCTTATGTTCTTAACTGTGACATTTGCCAACAGATCAAACCTTCATCTGCGGCGCGCCCACCACAGACTCAGTTGTACATAGCTAATAAACCACTAGGTTGTGTTTATTTAGATCATTGCAGTCCATTTACCTCTGATACTGCGTACAAATACATCTTGGTTGCAGTGGATTCGTGCACACGTTTTCTGTGGGTATGGCCACAAAGTAGTGCTGATGCCCGTACTGTCATCAAGGATTTGCGTGTCTTTGTTGGAAGTTTTGCATGTGGTACCTTTAATTCCGATCAGGGCCCTGCGTTCGCCTCTAAGGCGTACAAGGAAGCCATGAAAAGTTTGGGGGTCCAAGTCAAATTTTCATCTCCATACCGGCCTGAGGGTAATAGTGTAGTGGAGCGAATGAACCGTGACTTAAAGCAATCTTTGACAGCCAGGGCTTTAGGTACTGGCCGGAACTGGCTAGCCCACTTGTATGACGTGCAACGTGCACTTAATAATCTCCCTAGAAGGTCTCTGGGTGGGCGGACCCCATATATGATGCTCTTTGGTATACGAATGTTTGTCCCGGACCTTGATGGTCTAGACAAGGCGGCGTCGGCCGCACCCTTTGACGTAGATGATCACTGTGCTGTATTGCAGAATCTTCAAGAAGCCAGAGACAGTCTAGCGAAGGAACACGTACCCTCTACATCTGATGCTGAGCTTCAGATTCCGGTAGTTGGCTGACTACCTTGAGTTGGTGATCTGGTCCGTGAGAAGGTGGAGAACAAAAAGGAGTTCGGCCCCTCTTATCGTGTACCAGTTCCGGTGCTTGGAGTACAGGGTACACGTACAGTCATTTTACCTCCACTTCCTGGTCGAAAGGATAACAGGTACATCTCTATTGACAATGTCAAGCTACAGCGAGTGGCCGATTCTTCTTAGTATGACACCAGCGGTTTCTTGCCCTTCGATGATGAGAAATTCTGTTGTGGCCCCAGCTTCTAACACCTTGCCTGATGTTGCTGTCAAGATGCATACAGTCACTGGTCCTTTGTTGCCACCGACGGCTGGTGGTCTACCTGAAGATAATGAGTATGCTTATCCTGCGGATGTTCCATTGCCTGTTTTACAATCCACCGTAGTTGCCCAGTCACGCTTCTCCTTTGACACTAACTCAATGACTTCCATTGCCCTGTCCAAAGTTTTGATTTTTGTGGCTTGGTTCAAAAGACATTTTTTAATTCCCCCCTGGACTTACATTTGGCTGGTGCTCATATGTATTTTTTTGTTTATGTCCGTTGGCTTTGTGGTAGTGTTTTTTAAACTCATCAATGGACACTACCTGAGAGAAAGATCTACAATTCGACAAATTGATGGAACTTTGCCCCCCCACTCCTCATCACATATCATGAAAAGGGACCAGACTTTTGTGAACATTAGTGCCTGGCCTGTACGTGATGGGATGGCTTGGGATGCTGTGAAATTTCAGATTCATAGCCCCACTGAAGTAATTAATGTGCCAAATGTATTTCGTGTATCTATGGGTGATGTAGTCAAACAAAACATACGCTCAGATGATTGGGATGTACAAGCAATAGAAGCACTTTTTTCTGATTTGAAATATTATGCTGCATTTGATGCTGAAGATTTGTATTTAGACACTGTTAATTATGATGAGCAATTCTGCTATCAACATTATGGCACTCATTTTCTACACAAAGCAAATACGTTTAGAAATTTTGTAAATTATACACAATGGGAACACTGTCCCGCCCCTAGGCTGGGCAGCTCCTCCACTTTAGTGGACAAATTCACATATTTTTCGGATTTCAGTGTGTCTAATCCGGCCTCCTTTTATTTTAAGGTTGCGGCTGAGTCTGCTTCTAAAGTTAGACTGACACACACCAAATTGTTGTATTCCAAGTCCTTTATGGACAAGTTGGCAATTGGAGGATATGATCTGTGGAAAGCTACTATCGATCTTAAATCGGTTTGGGGTTCTAAACCGTGGCAGGTACAGGGAACAGAAGCTTTGCATCGTGCCTGCCTCATCCCGAACCACATGTTATTTTTAAATTCGTCAATTTTTCAGACCACTTGTTTTGGATTGGCTACTTCTAAAAAATTTAATTCTCCCTCCATTCCAGGTCTGGGTGCTTATCCCAATTGGGGTAATCATACGGATCTGCCCCTTGCTACGTTGCAGTCATACATTTCCAATACATCCTTCAATATTTCTGAATTGAATCCGGAAGGGTGGTTGGTGTGGCAAACGAGTTCAGATTCCTGTCAACATCGGTTTCTGGATTTGGTACCGGGGCATACACAGGTTCATGTTGACCCCCGATTTGAGTCCTCTCACACTGTAACTACCTACTCAGTAGGGAAGTTATGCCAATCTTGGCTGCAACATTCCACCTTAGCATCTGTTAAACTTCATTCATCCAAATTGAACGACAAAATAGATTTGAATGATTTTGTTAAGCGTCCTGCGGTTGGCAGGTCCAAAAGATGGGTATATGCTATTTACAACGAAGTTTGGAAGCTGTCACAGTTTGAAGCTGCATCCAGATTACGAGCTATTGACCAAGCCAACATGGAAACGTGTTGGCTGTAATTGATAATAGCATTAACACCCTGTCTTCCAGAATTTATACCTTAGATAATATTGTTTCATCTGTGGTGGACATTGTGCAGGATGACTTGTCTGTATTGTATCATGGTCAGAATCAATTGCGTCCCATTATGCAGTTTGCATGGACATTACAAACGTTAAAGGCTGGGAAAGTCCCTTGGGATTACATGAATATTTCATCTTTGTTCCTCCCTTTTAATTTAACTGCGAAACAACAGTTCATGTCCATGAAGGATGCGACATATTCGTTGCTGCACATTGAAAAGTTAGAACCTTTACCTTTCTCTGTTGCCGAATTAAACTCGGCTGTGTGGCTTATCCACGGGTTGATCACGTTACCATTCCCCCTGTTTAAGTTCAGTTTGTGTATGAAACATTATGCACTAGGCAGTTATGAAGAACTTGGTTCTGCCTTCCTGCACAAAGTTTGCTCACTTCCTTTCACGTATAGATGCGTGAGGGACGGAAAAGAGGTTTACTTAAAAGGTGAAGAGTGCACTTCCACTCCGGATCGCTCTGTAGTGTGTAGGCACATTCAATTGCATGGTGCATGTAATGTGCACGCTCCTAATTTAGCTTGCGTCTTGAAAGGGATCCCTGTGCCAGTTATAACACCGTCTTTTACGCTGCTTGCTAATGGTAGTTATTTGCTGTTAAATAATGAAGCTTGCTGTGGGATGTTGGTGGGAATTCCCTACAAAGTGACTGTATCACAGAGGGTAGTTTGCTGTAATAACGTCCTTTTCCCACCCGCGCATGGATGGCTCGATGTCTCCATCTGGCCTTCCATTCCAACCTTGAAAGCAGAGTTCAATAAGATGAGCAGAATAAGGGCTCTATTGTCTCAAAAAGAAGTCGCGTTGACTTCATCCCGAGAAACATTTGTCCTACACGTAGCAAACACGCGCACAGAGGTGCAAGCGCTTTTGAATACTGATCTCCCACTTCATTTTGGGGCCCTGATTCAGACTATCTTTAATGCCTCGTCAACAAGTGGCCTGGCTCATTTTTTTTAAATTGTGGGCTCCGGCCTCGTGACCTCCTTTCAAACAATTTTTGGTGTGATCCCGGCATTTTTTCATTCTATTTTTTCCAGCGTCTTCGGAGGTCTCCCTTTGCTTCTCGCCCTCATAGCTGGGGTGCTTTTGTTGATCTGCGTACTATGCTATGGCTGCACAAGTTGTGTCACACGACAGCAGGTCCCGGCTGTTCCATCTTCGTAACCGTATGCTTGAATACTATGGCACTTTACCACTGGCGACCTTAAGCATAGCCTATGGATTGTCCTTCCGGTTTCCCTACTTTACTTGTGTGCAGCCTGTCTTTCATTGCCTAGATTGTTCATTCCAATGGGCTCTGGATTTGTGCCTGTCGAACTCGGTGTCTCCTGCCCCGGATTATGATCGGCTAATGAGCCCCTTAGTGGCTCATGAGTTGGACTGTTCTGGAGTCAGGATTATGGCCTGTGGAGCAGCACATGGAGTCCTTGGGAATTGGGACATCGGAACGGCTGCAACTGAATTCTTAGCGAGAAGTTATCTTGAGGAGCACGCCAGTTGTCCTCGAATGGTGCTGGAGGCTCTGATTGTCGAGGAACATGTGTGTTCCTTCCCCTTGCTGAACTGGATGGCAGATAATTTTGCGAAACGTTCCAATGATTTCCTCTTGGAAGCTGTTGCAACTTATTGTACTTATACATTGATGGACTGACGTTTTTGCACCTTCATTTCGTCAAACGTCCTTCAATGCTGTTTTTTTTTAGTCCTTTAAATGGTTTTTTTTCAATCCTTTTTATTTTTTTTTCTCTTCGAACTTTTTCACTTACCTTATATGGACTTACAGTTCATGCCCTTGGTTCCGTTCTATCAGTCTTGAACTCTGCGTTTATGCAAGTGCGCCCCTAGTGGTTAGTGGTCCGATCAAGGGGGGGTGTAGTGAAGATTGCTATCTATATACGTACAATGCTAAGTTAGCACAACCGCGTTAGATGTTAGAAAGCCATCTTGCCGCTTTTGCTGCTTTTGCACACGACACTGTAGTCACATGTTATTAAGTGAGAACTACTTGCTCGACTTTGCTTCACATGAGAACTGTCTGTTGTTCACATCGCTAACAGTGAGCAGCGACCTTGGTCTGTACATTGTGTAAATAAACAGTCTGGGTCGCTAGATGGTGCATGTTGTTGGGTTCAGGTTGATCGGCCCACTATTTAGTCATAACACGCACGCAGCTGCGAATACCTGAAAGTCGGGTGCTTTTAATATTGCAGTTGCATGTTTTTCATTACATTCGGAAGAAGAGCTTTCCCAGGAGCAGAGTCTAGCTGATCCTGTGATGTGATCGCACTGAGCTGATCTTTACGGTATGGGGTTCCCCATTCAAGCTTAGAGAACTTCTATTAGTCTAATAATAATAATATTAGTTTGTTAGTGAAAGGAAGGTGGCTGATATCCACTGTCATTTTAGCATGATTACTCCTTTCATTCTCTATGGTATTGTAACTATGCTGATGGTTTTGATCTTAATCATTTGTCTGCTTATGTTAGCCAAAGTACTGCATCTTAGGAAACGAGGTTTATAAAATAAACTCTTTAAACTTTACCGTGTCTCTGTTTACTCTGTTGTGGACTGATATGAGAATAATTACGAACAGGTATTTCTGATTCCCACCATTCCTGAGAATATCCAAAATTGCTTGTTCTGGGTTGTCTATAGATTGGGACCGCCGAGATAATACTCGGATAACGAATGGGACACTGATGCTGGTCGGATAAGGGGTTCTGGTTTCTGAGGTGAGTTTTTGGTACACCACAATTCACTGAGGTCCTGGTTTCCTGTGCATAGTTCGGTGCATAAGCAGAATCCCTGCAACAATACTAAATTCGAATTTCTACCATGTTCACTGAGTCAGTTAGGATTATAAAATGTAATAACCAAACTGCCCATTCTGGCCTAAAGAGAACAGGTAGCCTTGCAATAGTGAAAAACGAAAATGGCTGTAATTCACTATTAGAACATGCCACACACACCAGGGCATGTCCTACCTTATCCTTACAATGCACACAGCCCTTGGGCCTACCATAGAGGTGTCTGATATGAAGAAAAGGGAAGGTTTAGGGACTGGCAAGTGGGGGCACTTGCCCAGTCAGCATGACAGTACCAGACTGCACGCAGGCTCTGCAATGGCAGACCTTAGACACATGTTTACAGGCTGCTTCTGTGGGTGGCACAACCAGTGCTGCAAGCCCACCATCAGCATTTGGATTTACAAGCCCTGGGCACTCCTGGTGCACTGTACTAGGGTCTGACAGGTAAACCAAACCAACCAATCATGGAATCACAAATTCATACATTAATTTACAATAGGGAGAGCATATGCACTTTAGCACTGGTCAGCAGTGGTAAAGTGCCCAGAGTCATAAAACAGCCAACAGGTCCGAAGAAATATAGGAGGAAGGCAAAAAGTTCAGGGATGACCCTGCAAAAAGGGCCAAGTCCAACAGGAAACAACACTGTTTGCAGGTCATTTTCCCAAATATGAATTCAACAATGCATTTTGGATACCAAAACAGACAGGCCCAGGAGTCCCATTGTTCATATGGTTGATGTTGCAAGTCTGGGAAATGGGGTGACGGGGTCCCCTTCTAGGCAGAGGCTGAATATAAGGTGAGAAGGGAGTGCTGTGCTGGATAATGGGAGGGTGTCACAAAGTGGGAGGCTGATCTGATGGAGAAGTGCTCATCAGCTTTGACGAAGTCAGACATAGGCTCCTGCGGGGTGTGGGACGGGGTCTGATGTTTGCTAAACTCTTGGCTGCTGCAAGGTATTCCTGGGAGGGATTCCTGGGACAGCCTCCGGAATCTATGACTAAGGTTAATGTGACCAATCTCGTCCAGGGAGGATGAAACATATCGACTATCTATAGAGCATTGCTGTAAGATCGAACAACTTGTCGCGAATGATAAGGGCCATTCACAGATGCTGAATGAACCAAAATATTGTCATATCAAATAATGCATGGTTCTGCTTGGCCTAATTTAAAATATTGCAGAGGGTTTATCGTTACGCCATAAATATCACGATAGCTGTAGCCTCCTAGGACAGGAAAGTGTCTTCGGACTCATTACATATGCTGTGGCTATGCCTTATAGTGGACAATTACTAGACTCACATGGTGTCTGCAGCAGTATTGGTGAGGCATCCCTTGACACGATGCATACTAAGGCCACACCCAAAGCATAAGAAGAGAAAGACTCGGTGCAAATGTGTAGCATTAATACCGATGTTAGCAAAGCCGATGACCCACTGGATACAGCCACAAGATCCCTCGTTAGAAATATGGAAGAAGGATGCGCCGGAGTGCAGTAAGGGAATGGATAATGTATATTGTATGCACCAAAATATTGCTGATGAAGCTGCAATTCTAACTGTATTGTATCCTGCTTCCATATATGAAATTGCAGCCATGACCTAATGGTTCATGTTAAAAATAAATGTGTTTAAAAAAGCGGAAAGAAAGGGGATGCGGAATGTGAGCAAATAGAAAAAAGCATTGCCAAAGGTAATTTTTGCATACTTTTTAAAATTTCAGTCTCCTAATGCTTATTACAGAAAACTGAGATGTACACATTGCAAATGAGGGAATGCACATTGTTGATTATGCCAGCTCGTATCTGTACCAGCGTGATCTGGATTTTAGAAGGGGTTGCATCTGCAGCTCTTTCTATAATATCAAAGTGTCATGGAAGTGCAACAAGTGGGCACAAACCTCCAATTTGTGCCCTAAGGCACTTTTTGTAATGCAGTCCTTGGTGTTTCATACCCGTATGCTTGGGTTCAACTCCTGATTCATAAACAGTTGGCAGCTTTGATGCCCACAGCCTCATGGCCTTCATGACGCTTTCAGCTTCAGATCAGGGGTGTCCAATGATGGTTCGACAAAGGTCGTCCCAGAGATCCATTTTCAGCCTCTGCACATGGAATACACGCACATGGAATACACACAATGGATTTATCTGGCACGGATCCGGCCTTGCGGACCATCATTTTACACCTCTGATTTAGATGGAGATACTCAGTAAAATGAATTTATTTTCAATCAAACAAAATAAAGACTCCTGCGATGAAATTCTGATGGGGCCAGATGTAGGACCTGCAAAATAGCACCTCGCAAATTGCAACTTATTTGAGACTCAAAATTTACGAGGCGCTATTTGGCATGTACAACAGTGCGTTTAACACTGTTTGCGATTCCCAATGGCGTCGCAAATTGCGAGGCTCATGAATATTAATGAGCCTCTCGCAATTTACGAGCCTATTGGGAATGACAGGCCCTCCCAGGGATGGTGGCCTGCTGGGCTCAGTAGACCACCATATCTGTGACTGCTTTAAAATAAAACGTTTTTTTTTTTTAATGCAGCCCGTTTTCCTTAAAGGAAAACGGGATGCATTTTTTTTATTTAAATGAAACGTTTACGTTTCATTTTTTAAGGGCAGGTAGAGGACCAGCGCCTGCCCTTAAAAAATATTTTTAGGGACAGTCACAAAGTGGAAGGGGTCCCCTGGGGACCCCTTCCCATTTGTGACTCCATTACCACCCTCTTGAAGAGGGTGGTATTTTGCAAGTGTTTTGCGACCGCAATTGTGGTCACAAAACATTCATACATTGCTTTGCGGACGCAATTAGTAAGGGAATGCCCCTTCCTAATAGCGACTCGCAATTCCTAATTAGCGATTTGGAAATAAATTGTGACTCGCTATTTAGGAATTGTACATGGTCCTGGGCCATTTTGCATGCACAAACAGGTCGCAAACCTGTTTGCACATGCAATTTAGGGTCATACATCTGGCCCATAGTCTCTAAATTTTAAGCTATGCATTTAGTCCCTGGAAAATATGTTGTCATCCTGCACTACATTTCTGTTTTTTCCCTCTGATCAATGCTACCGCACCTGGAGGCAGTGGGTATCAAATATCTTCTTTCTTTGCGACTTTATGTTTGCAGGAATCGCTTCTCCTGGTCTTTTGTCTGATTATTGTGTCTCTTTTAAATGTTGTGAATGAAGAAAATGGATATAGAGAGGATTTAGGTTTGAAGCAGAGAGGCACAGGAAGTCCGCCAGCTTGGCGGCTTTCGATGTCCGACAGTGGGTTCTCGATGTCAAGGAACGGGGTTACTGGATCTAATTCTTATCCCCTCCACCTGCGTCGGGCAGGGTGCAGACTCCGATCCCCAAGGATGTGTCTCGTTGTCAGGTTCTGTTGGACGGAGTTCAGTCTATGTTTATAAAGAAGGGTAATGTGCCTGTTCTCCAGTCAGAATGGGGTCAGGGGACTTATCCTGTCATCTTTCTTGTTCCGAAGGTCACGGGGGGCTTTTGGATTGTAATAAATCTCCGGCCTTTGAACAAGTGTGTCCATAAATCCATTCAAGATGGAGACCCTGCAGCGTGTGATTCTATTGATTCATGCTGGTTGGGTAATGGCTACCCTGGGTCTTCAGGATGCATACCTTCATGTGCCGGTGTCGCAGGAGTGTCAGCAGTTTCTGAGGTGTTGCCTGAAAGGTCAGCATTGGCCGTCTTGTGTCCTACTGTTTGACCTGAGGTCATCTCCCGAAGTTTTAACCAAAGTGGTATCCCCTCATGTGGCCCATCTTCACCTCCTGAGAGTGTCTGTGTTTCCCTACCAGGACAATTGACTTCTGCAGGCCCCTTCGTCCTTGGTAATGTCTCGGCATCTGACTTTGACCATTCATATGCTAGAAAGCCATGGGTTTCTCCTGAACTTTCTGAAGTGCCATCTTCTTCCTGCCACCCAGCGATCCTTCATTGGAGTGGACTTCGATTCTGTTCTGGGCAAGGTGTTCCTGCCTCCATTCAGGGTTCTGCGTCTGCAGTCGCTGCTGAGGAAGCTGTTGTCTTAGTCTTCAGTGCCCCTGCTTCAATGGCTGGAAGTTCAGGGTCACATGGCTGCAACAGTGTTTAAGGTTCCATGGGCCAGATTGCATCTTCGGCCTTTGCTGTGGAATCTTCACCACTGGCATTTTCCAGTTCAGGACTTCTCCATGCCAGTTCCTGGTGTGTCGGAAGATTGTGACTGCTCTGCAGTGGTGGATGGATTCTGCCAATCTCTCCAAGGGCATGTGGCTGCGCCCTCCTCCACCAAAGGTGTCGATGACAGATGCAAGTGCATCAGGTTGGGGTGCTACTCTGGGTCAGTGGACTGTTCAGGCTCGTTGGCAGGGCTCGGAGTTCTGCCGGGCCTTCAACTGGAAGGAACTGTCTGCTGTGGAGCGAGCTCTTCGGTTATTTCAGGGTAATCCACTGGGTTGAAATGTTCTGATACGGTCTGACAACACCGTGGCTGTGGCTTACATCAATCATCAGGGCAGTCCTTCCTTAAATCTGGTGGCCTGTGCGATTGCGAGTTGGGCGGAGCTTCATCTTCTAGCCAGTTCTGCGCAGCATATCCAGGGCTTGGACTATGTTGTGGCGGATGCACTGAGTCGCAGGTTTCCATCATCCCTGACTTTGTGTCTGTCTCCCAGGATATTCTGGTTAATCTGCCGGTGGTTCGGGACTCCTGTGATGGATTCATTCGCTTCCAGGGCCAATGCTCTGCTTCCCCGCTTTTGTTCCTGGACTCCGGAACGGGGGAGTTTGGGGAATGGAGGCCTTTTCTCTCCAGTGGCCCCCTTGATTAATGTATGCCTTTCCTCCTTTTCCTCTCATCCCTGCGTTTCTACTGAAAGTTCAGAGGGTGGGGGCACAGGTGGTTGCTGTATTACCTCACTGGCCCTGGAGGTCTTGGTTCCCGTTGTTACTGAGTCTGGTGGTGGGTGCTACTTGGATCTTGCCTCTCTGACCGTCTCCCCTGAGGTCTGCTACTCCTTCTCCCCTGGTCCCTCTCACTTTGGTGGTCTGGAGGTTGAATGGCTATATCTAGGGGGCCGTTATTACTGTGATGCAGACCTGCCGTAGGAGGTTCACTTTATCTTCTTATTCTAAGCATTGGGCTTCTTTCACCTCTTGGTGTTCTAAGCTTGGTTTGTCTTCTACCATTTGCCCTGTCGCTGATATTATGCAATTTGTTTTGGACGGGTTCTAAAAACATTATGCTTTGTCTACGCTGAAATGCCAGTAGGCTGCTATTCGGGTTTTTCGTGATCCGGTTTCCCTGCCCTCTTCGGATGGGTTGTTGGCTCGGTTGTTCCAGAGTTTCTCTCTGTCCTCTCCTGCTGTTCATTCTTGTGTGCCTCTGTGGGATCTTTCCTCGTTAAGCGTGCTCTGCAGTCCTCTCCTTTTGAGCCTTTGGGGTTAGTTGATCTCAAGTTCCTGTCCTTTAAGGTGGATTTTCTGGTGGCCATTACCTCGGCTCAGAGGTTGGGTGAGCTCACTGCATTGCATTGTTCCCCTCCCTTCTTGCGGTTTATGAACAACGCTTTTGTTCTCTGTTTAGATCCTAGTTTTCTGCCTAAAATAGATTCTAAATTTCATTCTTCACAGAAATTGATCCTGCCTTCTTTCTACCATTCTCCTTCTTCTCCTGCTGATCAGTTATTGCACACTCTTGATGTTAAGCGTGCTTTGACCGTGTATGTGGACCGGTTGGCAGCTTTTCGTTCTTCTGACTCCATGTTTGTTATGTTTGTGACGTTTGGGCAGGCTGGTCATGGAAAGGCTGCTTCCGGCCTTACACTGGGTCGTTGAATCAAGTCTGTCTTTTCTTTGGCTTATCAGGGCTCTGATTTGCCTTGTCCTTCTGGTACACAGGCCCGGTCTACGAGGGGTGTCTAGGCTTTGAGGGCAGCCTTTCATGGGGTGCCTCTGGATGAGATCTGTTGTGCTGGGACTTGGTCTTCTGACTCTACTTTTGTGAAGCATTACTGTTTGAATTGTGCCCTGGATGACCGTGTGAATTTTGGTTGTGGCGATTTACATTCTGTGGGGCCTGTTGCTCCCATTTGATTCTATTGTGTTATTAAACATTTCACTTTGGTGCACTTCACACCTGTGTGCAGTCTGCTTTGTTTCTGCTGGAGTGCCAAAGGCTTTCATGTGTTGGTTGCTTTGGTATGCCTCATTAGTTATGACTGGGTCTAGGACGAGGGACGTTAAGGTAATGCTCTGATTACTTACTGGAAATCCTCATTACTCTTAGTCCTACTCGTCCTCGACCAAGTCATACTTCCCACCCATCCTCCCGGTTCAGGCCTTTGTTGTAATTATAGCCCCTGGCAGGAGGGTCGGTGGAGCCTAAAAGTGTTTCCTGTTTTGTTTACTGTCAATGGAATATAGCTCATTAGTGATGACTGGGTCGAGGGCGAGTAGGACTAAGAGTAATGCGGATTATCAGTAAGCAATCAGAGCAATAGTGAATCCCGTGCCAGGGGCAGGAAAAATATTTATGTTCATTTCCAAACTCCTTTCTGACCCCTGTCACTCTAGAAATTGACTGAGATTTACTCCCACTGAGGACTGAAGTAACTGCCATTCCAGGATGGGAAGGAAAACAGATCACACTCAGATTTGCTAGGTGTGTGGGGGAAAGTTGTCTCTATCTGAACATGTTCTTCCATACAAAGAAAAAAAACCATGCAATTGTAAAAGGAGGCTCAATTCCCCCTACACGGAGTGCTTCGATATGGAGAACTCCACTCAGTGGGAGTAGGAGCCTTGTAAACAGTCTCATGTTGTTTCCAGAAGTACACCTGGACACTTGTGTCCGGGTCAGTCTTCCAGGCACACTTCTGGGAATGCGAATAGCACAAAAACGTAAAAATACGTATAGCGGAGATGTCATTTTTCGCTCTTACTTTACATTTTTGTTGACTGAGCTACTATATGGCTACCTGTTTGTCACTACAGGACGCGAGTTGCTCATGGCATTAGAAGCCTGTTCCTATGAAAGAAGCTGTAAAAAAGAGATTATCAGTGATTTGCAGCCAGGTAAAATTCCTTGCAGAATTGAAAGGAGAAAATGGCTAGCCTTCTGTAAGTTCACCTGAGATTACCTGCAGGTGGCTGGAAGAGTCCTTTCGGATTTCGCCAATTAACGTCATGGAAATAAAAGCAGGACAACATCCAGATGTCTACGAAGACAGCGGTGAGGCTGTTCAGCTGATCGGCCAGCCAGAAATCTGCAAAGCCCACCTTGTGGAAAGGTGCGGTGAAGACCTTGCACTGTAGGAAAAGAAGCAGTGGAGGTAAATATTGTCAATGAGATACAAGGTGAGCAGTATGAACAAGTCACCTGCAGTAGTACAAGCCAGAGATGGTCAATGTTGTGTCAGCTTCTCATCCTAATCTGAATATGGGATACTTGTTAGGTAACCAAACACTGAAGGACTTGCCATTTGGGAGGGGCTAATGGACTTGTGGAAGGAGTAAGATGAGCATAACAAAGGGCAATTCAATTCCAATGGGATCCTGTTATGTTCTTCCATTCATTCCATTGATTCAGACGCTCACTGTTACCTAAACCCTCACTATGACTTAAGGGCTAAATTCCATTAAACAGGGACCAGAATTACGAGTTGTGCGATAATTATCACACCCTCACAGTTTTCCCCTGCTAATTTCAGCCAGGACGAACTTGCCAATATTTCTTGGTGGAAAAGGTCTGGAAAAAGGTAAACCATGCGGGATTCGATGTGTTAAAAACAATTCAGCATATTCTGCTTCATTATTCTGCTGTAAACATGGAATTGGAGGTATTTACCACACATAGTTTTCTGTTATTCCCTGCACCTCAAGGTGCCTGCCACACGGTGCAGGGATTAACGTGCCCCCTCGGCCCCCAACCGGAGGCCGCAGGGAGAAGAGGGCCCTGCTAGGGGCCCCCAAAGTCACTTTCCAACAGGCTATCCATGTCGGAAAGCCCAACATGGAAAACCTGTTGGAAACAGAGCATCGTAATCCTGAGAGCGTAAACGCCGTCGTATAGGGATTTCGTGCCAGTTCCAACTGGCAAAGGGCTCCTTGAGTCAATCGGAAGCCAGACAGAATTACCGTCCAGTTTCAATTCCAACCACCTACATTGAAATTAGGCGGTTGGAATTGAATCTGTTGATGTCTTTTGGAAAGCCTCTGACCTGCGGTTGGATACTTTCCAACCAACATAAAAATTAGGCCCTGTGTGTGTGAGGGGCATGTGCAATAATTTATATTAATGACGTAATAATGAACTAATATAGATGAACTGGTGGCCCAACTATTATCCTCTGTTTGGTACTACTTTAGAGCTCTTGTATTACCTATGTGCAGGGTCACTCCCATCCGAGCATCCCTAGTGGTGTTTGTGTGTGTAGAGGAGGTGGCCGTATGTATTGAGGGCGACCCATAATAATAGAATAAATAATTGTCAGTTCAGAAGATGTACACCCCTATCATTGAAATAATGTAATCGTCTGTGGAAAGATGTTTTGATTGCCCTGCATTTCAGTAGTCATGATCTGAGCAGTATACTCACCATCAGGTTGATCAGCCACATCCTGGACTTGTAGTAGAAGGTCTTTGTTGGGTTGATGAGCATGAAAACCATAAACAGGTAAAAGGCAAGTGGGTTCAGCTGTAGGGGTATGGGCAGCCAATCCCCGTAGAGGCAGCTTAAGACGCTCACACACCAGGCCACGCCAAGGACTCCGGCCAGCTGCAGGAAGTAAGGAGACAGGTACAGTGAGAACATTTAGACATCCCATTCTGGCATTATTAAGACTTCATCTCTCCTCATAATAGGATGAAGGATCGGTCCCCTTGCTCTGCAACTGTCTAAAAATGAAGTCTGCTACTTTTACAATACATTGACACTTATTATTTTCATTTGCTTTATCTTCTCTCTCTTCTGTACTTTTCTTTTTTTCTTTCTTTCTTTCTTTCTTTCTTTCTTTCTTTCTTTCTTTCTTTCTTTCTTTCTTTCTTTCTTTCTTTCTTTCCTTTTCTTTCTTTCTTTCTCCCTTCCATTCACTTCTCTCTTCCTTTCTTTTGTTCTTTCTTTCTTACTTACCATCTTCTCCCTAATTTTCTTTCCGTCCCTTCTTCTCTCTCACATCTTCCCTCACCCTCTTCCTCTCTCTCTCTTCCTCTTCTTAACTACACATTTGCCCTGGTTCAATATTTGGACAAATCCATCCATCCATACTGCAGTGCACTAAGCAAAACAGTATGGTTTAACATTTTCAAGACGTGTCAAAGACACACCAAGATACTTTTGAAGTCATTGGCAGCTGTAAACAATCTTGGTGACAAATTATCATGGCCCAGTTTTCCTATCCTCCACGCAATGAGGTGCATTGGGAAAAACTGCACCTGGGCACTGCGCAAAGGTCAAAAATAGTGCAGAACTAGCTTCAGCAAGAGCTACCCATCTATGATGTCATCAGCAGTACTCGCACTACAAATTAATGTTAATCAAACATTTCTTGCAAAGTTTGTAAGTTGTGGCACCATGGCAGCATAGACATTTCGTAAAACTATGAAATTTCGAAATTGTAATTGTAGTTTCAGCTATCCTTAGAATTTAGAAATGCTTTTGTGACATGTCTAAGGGGACGATTACGATGTCGGTGGAAAGTTACCGGTCAACACCGTATTGGATTCAGGAACCGACCAACTCCAACACAGGCTCCTATGGGGAAATGGGGTGTGTGTTTAAAACCCTGCACCCTCTGGCAGGCACCCCACGGGCCAGCCACACAGTGCAAGGTTTTACAGGGGGGTCCCTTAGGTACCTCCTCGGCCCCCAACCGGATGCCGCAGGACAAAGGGGGCCCTGCTAGGTGCCCCCAAAGTCACTTTCCAACAGCCTTTTTGTGTCGGACAGACCGACTCGTAAAGGCTGTTGGAAATAGGCATCGTAATCGGTTGGCCGGAAACGCTGTCCGTAGAGCTGTACGATGCGGTTCCGGCCATCATGACTTCTCCGAGAGCCAGTCAGAATAGATTTGGAAGGACCGCGAGGTTTGCAATCAGACAGCGAACATCGTAATCGGTCGGGCAGATTGTAAACCAACCGAGTCGGTCGGAAGGGTTCCGACGCAGTCTAGGACATTCCGACTGTCAGGGGGAGACTTTCCGCCCCACATCGTAATGAGCCCCTAAGTTGTAAAAAGTAGTCATCAATTATAGACATATCTAGTTGTTATTTTACTTAGCAGTTCAACTGGCAGCCACTGGATTATTTTATCAACAGCATAAAATCTAAAACGAATCAGTTGCGTAATGTGCATAATATAGTGATATGTTGTCCACTAAAAGTTAACCTTGTGTGAAACAGGTGTAATTGTTTATGACTTGACTGAATCTAAATGAGAACCTTCAAGGGTTTTAATATTTGGAGAGTATGTGTGCCATGTACTATTGTTTACAGGAGTTGAATTTATTGGCAAATTGCATAGAGAGGGCTGTGTATTATGCAAGCTTAACATTTTATTGAAAAAGAGAATTGAAATAGACCATGATCAAACCTTGGCCACGCCCCCAAACATATGAATCCTTTACAACTCTGTCTAATATCATATACATCATGGATAAGAAATATTTTTAATCGATTGTGTTCAACAGCTTTCGAAATGAATGCATTCTACATGATTTTAAATCAGAATTGGTTAGTCCGCCGGGGACAAGTAAAGTTCAATAATATGGGCCCGATTCCCAAAAGTAAATTTAAATCTGAAGTCTAAGTTTAGACTTGAAGTCTAAGGGCCTGATTCCCAAAAGTAAACTTAGACCTGAAGTCTAAGCTTAGACCTGAAGTCTAAAGGCCTGATTCGCAAAGGTAAACTTAGACCTGAAGTCTAAGTTTAAACCTGAAGTCTAAGGGCCTGATTCACAAATGTAAACTTAGACCTGAAGTCTAAGGGCCCGATTCACAAAGGTAAACTTAGACCTGAAGTCTAAGGGCCCAATTCACAAAGGTTAGCTTAGACTTCAGTTCTAAGTTTAACTTTGTGAGTTGGGCCCTTAGTTTGAGGTCTAAACTCAGACTTCGAGTCTAAACTGTGGGCCTTATTTATAACATTTTGGCACAGGGAAGTGCCACAAGGCTTCTTGCTGCGCTGCCTTGCGTCAAAAGAAAAGAGCAGGAATGCATCGTATCTATGAGATACGGCACATTCCTGTCCCGTTACACTGCACTGGTGCACAAATGGCTGCCTAGCGCCAATGCAAGCCCCCTTGCCCCATGGTGCAAGGGAGTCTACATTGTAGGAATGATTGTTTTTGTGCAGGAAGGGACACCTTCCTGCACAAAAACAATCAATGGTGTTTTCCTCCTTCTATGTGTGCTGCAGAATGTAGCACACATAGAAAGAGGAAAAAGCAAGGAGAAATAAACATATGTTTTTCCTTGTTATGCCTCCCGTAGGCAGGAGTAGGCTTTTGAAGCATTCCCAGGTTTACAAGTCCTTGTAATTCTGGGAATACATCAAAATCCATGGGTGATGCCTGGGAACACCCACTGCAATGCCCAGGGAATGCCTCTTTGATTCAGAGTAAGGCAACGCAGTGACTTGCGCTGCTTTGCCTTACTCCATTTCTATGAGGCCATGAAAAGCCATGAAAAGTGCATTGTGTGGCCTCGTAAATACAGGTCTGCACTCTGCGCTGCATCAAAAAAAGTGACGCAGCGGCGGCGCAGGTTTCTTGTAAATATGCCCCTTCAGGTCTAAGTTTACCTTTGTGAATTGGGTTTTAGGTGTGTGAGGTTTTTTTTTTTTTTGCGAGCAGAGTCTTGCACATAGTCCAATTTTCAGCCTACATATTTTCCACATAGTTTCGTACATCCACATCATGGTATTATTCTTCTGCAAACTGACAATACTTTCTTGCATCTGCTTGCTGGTCCTGAAAAAAGACGTGGAGTTATTTCACAAGTTAATTTTCAAGCCACTTTCTTCACCTTTGAAAATGTATGAAAGTTGGCCTTCTTTGATTCCTCAATTTGAAAGGTGCACCAACACCCTAATAATATTGTGAGAAATGCACAAGCAGAAAACGTTGTAAACTACGTAAGGTAATCATAGACTCATTGTATTACCCAGAATTACCAGAACTTTGTGAGCACAACTCGTTGCAATTTCCTACACACCTTTTCAGTATATACTTTGGCACATTATTTTGAAATTTAGCAGGCTGTTTCCCCGAAATACTTCACAATATTTGTGGCTATTCAAAATGTTAGTTCACAACTATAAGTAAGTTACACATGTAATTTACTCTTACTCATTTAAGTAACTTTACTACTTTTGGCTGTTTACAAAATTTGTATGTATAGTTACTCAAAACTGTAGAAATATCCATCTCGAAGCTCTGAAAAATGGGGTGGAGCTACATTTACGGGTTACTACTGCAAAAATAAAACTGTAGTAAGCCCAGCATCACACATGGCTAACCACTTATACGGCAATACCCTCCAAGAGAAAGTACTGGCGATGTAAAATAAAACCCCATAGGAAATACTGTTAAATTAAATTAAACTATTTAAAATATAAATGAATATATTTTAATGCTAAACAATATAACAAATAAACATATTTATTATATATTATAAAATATTAAACACTTTTTTATATTTATAAATTGACGTAACATTAATTTTTAATGCAATCTAATTAAACTACAGTTAATTAATTCTATACATCACTGTTAGTAATTATGAATGCATAATAAAAGATTACATTTTTGTACCTTGTTTAGCCACTTATTTTTTAATTTAAACTTTGGAAATTTAAATGAATTAAAGATTTAAACCATAATTAAGTTACAAGTGCTGTAGCATTTTTCTTACGTTCTACATTTAAAATAAATATATAAAATTAATTTCTAATAACATTTAACAAAAAACATTTTTGCTAATTTATTACGAAGTTCACTAACATTTATAATGTTCCCTTTGATTTACCATAGGGAGATCTCCACCCTGAATGTGGAGTCTCCCTCTGGTAAAAGTATGAGGAAATGTAAAAAACTTTGTTAGGTTCCAAAATAATTTGTAAAAACATGTTAATGTTAAATATCAATGTACACTAATTTTATATATTTATTTCTGCAGCACTATTTACTTAACTTTGAAATAAAGCTTTAAATAACTTAAATATATTATGCAATAATATTTATTAAAAGCAGTGTGTACAGTTGAAAGTAGTTAAGTTATATTTTCATATAATTAATATATTTTAATATAATTAATGTTACATCAATGTTTACATTCAAAAACGTCCTTAGAATATTTTATAATGAAATAATAAATACGTTTTAAATGTATTTGTTTTGTAATCATTAAATTATATTTATTTGCATTTATATACTGAATTCAAATTATTTATTTTAATTTACCATTATTTCCTATGGGTGTTTATTTTAAGTCCCTGCCTCCATTATTTTCACTGGGAATGTATTGCAGTGCCATATATGGAGCTAGACATACTCCAACTCTGAGGTGGAAAAATGTACTACTGCTTTTGTTCCTTTTTGGCTGTAGTAACTTTAGAAGTGCAGTTTGTGAGTAGCAATAGGCTTACTCTTCTATGGGTGGGTACATGCCCATCCCTAACATCTTCCAACCTTCCTTAAACACCTCTCTATTCCTGCCTAATCCCCTCTCATTCAGAAGTAAGTATACCCCTTTTTTTCAGCCACTCCCTTGGTCCCTTCCATATTTACTATTAAGGGCCTGATTCTGATGCAGTTAGGAAATCTTTCTGATCGAGTTGGTATGGAAATGGTTTCCCACCGACTCGGATCGGTAGGGTCCGACCAACTGAGTATGATGCATCCGGATGATTCCAGATACGATTTGGTTGGACTCTCATTGACTTCTATGGGAGCCTATGTTCCTAACCGAATCGTAATCTGGCCCTCGGTCGGGAAGACACGTTCCCTATCCGAATTGGAAGGAGCAAATGCCGTTAGGAGGCCTTCCTAAGCGCATCGTAATCGGGCCCTAGGTGGGAATGCTTTCCTAACCGGATCAGAATCGGGCCCCAAGTAGTAGACTTACATGTGTAGGTTCTCCACATAGAAAAAATAGGAGAGGTGAAAGTGGAGACTTGCATTTGTAGGCTTGTGAATCACATTTTGTAGGACGTTTAGTAGTGCTATCTTAGTACTACTAAGCGTACTACAAAATGCAATTTGAGAATAGGCATAATTATGTGCACAGTAAGATATTTCATATCAGAATCTACGGAGAATAAATGTGAATCCATACTAAGCTGTTTGCCTCAAGAAATAGGTTAATAAACATTTACATTTTCCCTTGCCTTCTCTGGCACGTTGTCTAAAAAGTTTTTTTATACATGATATTGTGACATCACTATGCTGTGAATAATCTTGATAAATATATTAATGGACCAAGACAATGAAATCTAACTTTATATAGGAGCAGAAAAGGTAATGAATTGGGAATGGTAAGATATATTTTTCTTATATGAACCTTTTTACTTTTTGTATGTTATGTACATTGCAAACGCCTAGTGTAGATTAAATTAAATGAGTAATAATAAATGTACTTCAAACAAGTGCTGGAATGACAGATGGTTCCGGGGATCAAGTTCGAAGATCAGTATATGATTGACTCCCGCTTTCCTCCATCCATAGTTGTTGATCCCGAGCAAGAAGATTGACTCAATGATCAGGAACCCGCCTCTGTACAACCTGAGCAGTGGCCAGGCGATGTGATCCTTGGACTGGTGGAAGACTGTAAGCAGGAGGAGAAACCTTTGTGAGTGGACTTGAAGAGCGCAGATCAATCCAAGATGTCACACAGATCAGGATTATGGAAGAACCCAAAACACATAATCAAGAAACCCATTACCAAAATAAAATTAGCAAGAAAACCCAAACAACATTTTTGGGAGTGGTGGACAGGAGGTGACCTTCACAGGAAGGTGGGAGGGTGAGTGGTGGCTTCAGAAGAAATGACCCTCCAAATATAAGGAGCTAGGGCGATGAAAATAATAAAAATAATTGTGGGAATTGCTAGTGGGGTAGAGGTAATGGATTGATTGGTAATGGGTGTCTTCTTTCTTTATTTTCGCATAGATTAATACAGATTATGTTCACCCCAAATCCTGACAAGGACTAATGCTCTGAGCACATGGGTTTTACATTTACCCTCAAAGATGCGATGGTCAGAGACAAGCTACTTTCTAACAGTTCATGTACCTTGTAGCCCTCCTTTCAAGGCATTCCCTGCAGCGAGGTCAGTAAGGGAATGGAAAACAAAAGACCTTCTGCACCGGAAGTGTTCTCCCACAAGCTATGTTTTTGGGGGTAGTTTGGGGGCAGTTAGCAGTTTTTATATCAGAGCTCTGCTTCGTGTCAGGACAGACAGGGAGCTTTTAGGGTTGTAAAATTATCTTCCTGGCACTTTTCAAGGTATGCAAACGAAATGAACAACCTATGGTCCATTAACAAAAAGCAGAACAGTGAAGAAAAACAGAAAGAATCAAAGAAAACTCTCCTAGTAACATGCCATGTGCTACTGGGGCACTTACCTGTGAAGACAATCAGTACCATGAAAGCGGCGATCATACCACAGTATACACCAACGCGGAAGGTAGTCCAGACCGGCACCGACTGGGGTCAAAAAGAAAGAAGTGGAAGGAATGAACTCTCTCTCTTAGTCTGTGACACTGCACATTAGAGTCAAAATTCTCTAAGAGAAATGTCTGTTGTTGGATTCCTAAATCAGCATGCAAACTCTGGGGTACTGATAGCTCCCCTGAAGTGTTCTTCTGAGCTTCATGCAGAACTTTAAAAATGCCCTGGGACATTACTAACCTCTTTCAGATGTCTGTTCAAAAACTCAGACTTGGGTGCCTCCGTGTCTTCACAAGACATTCTTTGCACTCTACAGCTGTCTCTTGCTGCCCAAACTCTGCATCCTACCCAACTCTCCTGTCTGCTTCCAATCTACAACATCTTTAACAACAATCTGCAACATCTCCAGTCTCCTTCTGGGTAGTGGTTCCAGAGCAGTAAAATGGCAAGCACCTGGTCCAAGTTGATACCGTGGTGGTCGACACTTAGGGCCCGATTCCGATGCAGTTTGGAAAGCATTCCCACCTATGACCTGATTACGATGTGGTTAGGAAGGTCTCCTAACGACATTTGCTCCTTCCGAATCGGATCGGGAACGTGACTTACCGACCGAGGGACAGATTACGATGCGGTTAGGAACAAAGGCTCCCATAGAAGTCAATGGGAGTCCAACCAAATCGTATCTGGAAGCATCTGGATGCATTATACTCGGTCGTTCGGACTCTCCCCATCCGAGTCGGTCGGAAACCATTTCCAAACCGATTAGATCGGGAAGATTTCCTAACCGCATCAGAATCGGGCCCTAAGTAGATAAGCGTGGTAGTTGTAGAAGCAGCAGATCAGTACAGTTGTACTCAGGTAGTATACGTCCTGATCCCCTTCAGTATGTGAAGAGGTTTTCTATGGGTCCTCAATGGTTTATTTGATTCCTGGGCACCCATGAATTTGTCCCAACCAGGAGAGGTTCAGTATGGAGACCACTTTGTGGTGGGATCAGAAGCTTTATTTCCTTTTTGTTCTTTGCTTCTATTCTTGGAGTTCTCCCTTGCTCAGGAAACTTCGGGTGTATTTTTGCAAAGACTAAGACCAGGCAGAGTAATAGTACTAATCAAATCTCTTTCTAAGCACTTCTCTAAAATCTGTTTGCGTTTTTGCCTCCTCAACTATGACAGATTTGAGCCCCCTGCTCCCAGAAACCCACGTCCCACTGTTCTCCCAGGTTTCCCTGCCATTACTTATTTCAATCTTAAAATGTAAGAATACTTCGAATAATAGTTACAAATTCAAACCAGGGGATTAATCAGCTAAGCCTATCCCTAAATGGAATATACATTAAGGAAAGCAGAACACAAGTGATGCACTTCAGCAAGATGCCAGCTTCATTGACAAGGTAATTTACATCAAACCACAAGGGTAAAAACTGGGGCAAATGTTTTTACGTCCTCTTTTTCACTAATGCCTACCAGGAGTAAAAAGCAAATTGTATTTTGCGGAGAATATTCTCACAAGTGTGTGTTCTGGGGGAACATTGTTTGCAACGCGTTACAACGTGCGTCATTACAACCAATTTTTAACAACACAAAATCCATTACACCGCATGCCATTACAACGCATTCCCCAAAGTAATGCCCCATCGGAGTTAGAATAGTAATTTGCGTTGTAATGGATAATGTGTTGTGATTGCATGCGTTGTAATTGATTTCACATTGTAAAAAATTGGTTATAATGGCACGTGTTGTAATTGCATATGTTGTAACGTGTCCTATTTGTTCTGACAAATACTTTTGCAAGTGTATGTTCTGAGAAATTCTCTCACAAGTGTGTATTCTGAGAAATAGTCTTACAAGTGTGTATTCTGAGAAATACTCTTACAGGTGTGTGTTCTGAGAAATACTCTCACAAGTGTGTGTTCTGTGTCCCTTTAATTTGATGTACTTTCATGAGCACACACAACTTGAGTAATTTAAGTTTGCTTAAAGGTAGAAAAAAACAACTGTCTTCAAGCAGCAATTTTATTTGTATAAAAACGTAATTTTCTATAATGAAGATTTTTTTTCTCTGAACCATTATTTGATAAATATTTGCTTTATATATTCAGCTCCAAGTGATGTGACAGAAGCCTGATCAGTGAACTTTAGCGAGAGTTCGGACTAGTGCCCATATAAAGGTTGAGCTAATTCCTATTTAATGTCCAATTTCTGTACACCCATAAAGTTTTGGACTTAAATTGGTGGATTTGCTCAAGTCTTTAATATATAAAGAGGCTGGATCTTATTTGCCTCGATTCACAAAGGTTTTGGTGAAAATGATTATCACACATTGACACGAGTGGGAGTGTTTGTGAACCCCATATATGTTGGGCATTTTATCAGAATGTAGGGATAATCCAGTGAGGGTCAGTGTTGGACCTGCGATGGGCAAGCCCAGCACAAAGGGGGGTAGCTTGGCTCGAGTGACAAGGCGGTAGAAGGCTGTTGTGTTAAGGCGGCTATGACCAAATAATAACTCCCTGCACACCACATAAAAAGAAGGACACCACACCACTGTTATAGATAAATACGTTTCGTTTATGTAAAAGTTCTCTGGGTTGGAAGAAGTTCAATTAGTTAATCACATTCACCTTTCTTACATGGGTTTGATTAGCTGTGTACTGGTTGCGTAGGAATAAATGGTTGGACTCTAATAAATAAATATACTGGATAAATATCAGGATTCAATACATTTGGAATAAATATCAGCAATGACTGGAATAAATATCAGCAAAACATCACAGTTGCATAGCAAGTTAGATACCGATCGTTTCACATAAATATCTCAGGGTCATACTGGTATCGCTGCCACCAATTAATCACTTTCAGGGTAAACACATTTAGATTGCCATTTAATGCGGAATGCGTGCTCTTACAGTTTTTGAAGTGTTCACGGGTTCGGGTTCTCTGGGCACAAGATACTCGTGATAATCCTTTAGTTGCACTTAAGCATATTGCGCGTGTATCTGGAAGATAAAGACATACAATGACTACGGCAATTACACTCCGCGGCCAGCCGGTTTAATACTACTGCGGCCGCAGGAGACTGTGCGCTTCTGTCAACGCAGGCGGGGTCTCCGAAGGCGGCTTCAGTTCACGAGTCCTCAGACCGTTGAACGGGCTGCCGGAGGGGTCAAACTACCTGCGCGCACAGTTCAAAATTGGAGCCGCACCTCAGTCCCGGAACAATGCGGCAACTTCAGGGGAAGAGACGGTCCCACCTCACTTTAGCTGCGCCGGTAAGCGCTCCAGTCGGTATGGCCCTTCTCCCAAGGGCGAAGGGGGGTCCCAGGGGCTCCGCGATCCTCCCTCCGATCTCACTCACGGGGGGGGGCTCCCGCCCACAACAACAGTCCCCAAGTCACTCGGGCAGGGCAGAGACGGTACTCTTGCCCAAATGAAGGCCAGCCTTTCCCCGCCCCAGCGCAGCACCTCACCTTCTGTCCACGATCAGTGCTTCGACGGCGGTGGGTTCGGAGACGTCCGAACGCCCGCCAGGAGGCACTTAAGTTGAAGGGGCCCTGTCAAGGGTCGCAGTCGCGATCTCACCACTGGGGGAGGCGGGGAGGCTCTAACTATGGCCAAAGTCTCTGAGGGGCAATTGGGCACTCGCTGGCCAGGCGCTGAAGGCGAGAGGTCACTGCTCGCGCTTCTGACTGGAACGCCAGTCAGGGTCCACGCCAACAACCTCGGCTGTACTTCTGCCTGCGCTATCAGCTGCCTCAGGGGGGGGAACAGGGCAGGTGTCAATCTGGTGTCAAGTCCTCTTCTATGTTTCTTCTCTTCTCCACTTTTTCTCATCATGGCCGCCAGGGACTGGGCCTTTTATAGCCAGGGCCCTGGGGTGCCAGCACGAGCCAGAAGGTTCTAGAACCTTCCCTGGCTGTGTCAATGACATGGCCCTTCCAAGGTGTCTTTTTGGTCATTAGGAGCCACCATACTGGGCTTCCTAAGGCAGCCATTTTGTGTACTTGTAACTTCTGAGGGGATTCCTGTCAGGTTTGCAGGTTACACAAAGTGCGCCAAAACCTCCAAAGGGTCAGAGGTCAGAAGGACTCCAATGGGAGTCACTCTCATAGGGGACAATGGTGTCCACCATTTTAGGGTTGACAACCTCAGTGTGTAATGCCACCGGTTCCGTCAGGCGCCTTGTACATAGGTGCCAGGAACTTGGTGAGCAACTGAGCGTCAAGGAGCATCTAACCCCATGGGACAACACACAAAAAGGTCCTGGTAGACAAATAAAAAGCGACAAATTTTAGGAGGCACGGGGGAACAAAATAAATCATGGTGTGAGGGGACTCTCAGAAGCAGACAGGTCTAACACGCGTCCCCCCAGCTGAAAGTGGGGAGAGCTACCCAACCCCTTGGGAGTCCTCAACACTAAGGCGGAAATACCTGGAGAGACCGTCTGCATTGGCGTGGTCAGCTCCGGGCCGATGTTCCACCCGAAAGTCCATTCCCTGTAGGGAGATAGACCACCTCAACAGTTTTGGGTTTTCCCCCTTCATCTGCATGAGCCAACGAAGGGGTCGGTGGTCTGTCTGAACCAGGAAGTGCGAACCAAACAGGTATGGTCGCAGCTTCTTCAGTGCCCAGACCACCGCAAAGGCTTCCCGCTCAATGGTACTCCATCTCTGTTCCCGGGGAAGTAGTCTCCGTGACAGGAAGATCACGGGCTGATCCAGACCCTCTTCATTGAGTTGCGATAGCACCGCCCCAATGCCAATGTCGGATGCGTCTGTCTGGACAATGAATTCCTTCGAGAAGTCTGGAGCCTTCAAAACTGGAGCGTTGCACAATACCTGTTTCAGAGTTTCGAAGGCTCGTTGGCAAGCCTCGGTCCAGATGACTCTCCTGGGTTGCTTCTTGGCCGTGAGTTCAGTAAGGGGAGCCACGATAGTGCCATACCCCTTCACGAACCGTCTGTAGTAACCTGTGAGGCCCAGGAAGGCTCGGACCTCAGTCTGGGTCTTGGGGGGTTCCCAGGCCACGATTGCCTCAATCTTTGCCTGAAGGGGTTGCACCGTTCCCCGGCCCACCAAGTGACCTAAGTACACCACCGACCCCTGCCCAATCTGACACTTGCTGGCCTTGATCGTCAGACCAGCTTGTTCCAGGGCCTGGAGAACGTCTTGCAGGTGCTGCAAGTGATCCTCCCAACTGCTACTGAAGACAGCAATGTCGTCAAGGTAAGCAGCAGAGAAGGATTCCTTCCCAGTGAGGATCATGTTCACCAGCCGCTGGAAGGTTGCAGGAGCGTTCTTGAGCCCAAAGGGCATCACACAGAACTGGTAGTGTCCATCAGGTGTGGAGAAGGCTGACCTTTCCCTCGCTCCACCAGTCATAGGAATCTGCCAGTACCCTGCTGTGAGGTCAATGGTACTCAGATATTGGGCAGCTCCCAACCGGTCAATTAGTTCATCCGCCCGAGGGATCGGATGAGCATCGGTCTTCGTGACCGAATTAAGTCCTCGATAGTCCACGCAGAATCGCAATTCTGGCGTGGTGCCAGGTGGTGCAGCTTTAGGAACTAAAACCACCGGGCTAGACCAAGGGCTATTTGAAGGTTCAATAACTCCGAGCTCCAGCATCTTAGCTACTTCACTTCGGATGCTGGCCTTCACCTTGTCCGACAGCCGGTAAGACTTAGACTTCACAGGTGGGCTGTCGCCGGTGTCCACGTCATGAACACACAGATGGGTCTTACCCGGGACAAGGGAGAACAGAGGAGAGAATGACCCCAGGACCTGGCGGCATTCCTCCTGCTGCTCCGGAGTTAGGGATGGTGAGAGTTTCACTCCCTCCAATGACCCATCCTTTTCTTGAGACGCCAACAGGTCGGGGAGAGGCTCAGTGTCCTCTTCCTCCGATCCATCAGTCACCAGGATCAACATGACTTCGGGCCTCTCATAGTGGGGCTTGAGGCGATTGGCATGCAGCACCCGACGTGGATGCCGTGGGGTCTTGACGTCCACCAGGTAGGTAGACTTGCCCATCTTTTCCAATACCTCATATGGGCCTGTCCAACGGTCCTGAAGAGCGCTTAGCTCTCCCGGTTCCATCACCCACACCTTCTGTCCAGGCTCCAGCTCCACTGGGTGAGCGTTGTGGTCATACCACGCTTTCATCACTGCCTGGCTGGCTTCCAAGTTGTCAGAAGCTTGCTTCCACAACTTAGCCATTTGGCTCCGGAAGGCCAGCATATAGCTCACCACGTCCTGGGGAACTTTCCGGGGAGACTTTTCCCATGAGTCCCATACCAGGCTGAGAGGTCCACGTACAGGGTGCCCATACAGAAGCTCGAAGGGGCTAAAGCCCACTCCCTTCTGTGGCACTTCCCTGTAGGAAAAAAGTAAGCAGGGTAGGAGGACGTCCCATTTCCTCCGCAGGCTTTCGGGTAGACTTCTGATCATACCCTTCAACGTCTTGTTGAACCTTTCCACAAGGCCATTGGCCTGTGGGTGATAAGGAGTGGTGAACCGGTAGGTCACTCCACACTCCTTCCACATTGCCCGCATGTATGCTGACATGAAGTTGGTCCCCCTATCAGTCACAACTTCCTTGGGGAAACCCACTCGGGTAAAGATCCCCATCATGGCCTTTGCCACCACCGGTGCAGTGATGGTTCTCAGAGGAATTGCCTCTGGATACCTTGTGGCATGATCCACCAGTACCAGGATAAACCTGTGACCGGATGTTGTCGGTGGATCTAAGGGCCCAGCAATGTCGATGCCCACCCTTTCAAAGGGGGTGCCAACGACGGGAAGTGGTTCCAGGGGAGCCTTCAGCTTCGTCCCTGTTTTCCCACTGGCTTGGCATGACACACACGACCGACAATATGCGTCGGACGCCACCCTCATTCGAGGCCAATAAAAGTGGGGGACAAGCCTGGCAAAGGTCTTGTCCTGACCCAAGTGTCCTGCCAAGGGAATCTCATGAGCCAACTCTAACAGGAAGGCTCGGTAACACTGTGGGACTACCAGGGCCCGTGACAATCCGTGCACTGGCGCCCTGGGTTCACTGTAGAGGAGGCCATCCTCCCAGTAAATACAATAGTTCCCAGACTCGTTACCCGCTGCTTGGGCTTCAGCCTGTTGCCTCAGACCCTTGAGGGTGGGACATTCCCTTTGTCCCCTGCTCAGTTCCTCCCTGGACGGACCTCCCTCCACTCGCCAATCAGCGGGGATAGGTAAGTTCTCCAACGGAACCATGTCCTCCTCCGTGGACTCCGGGTCCACCTCCGTAGGTGGCCTATCCGTCTCACGGGGCACGGACATCGAGGCAGGCTCCTCCTGTCCTCGGCATGCTCCCTCATCAGCAGCTACGGGGTGGGCCATTGTTCCAGACTCCGACCCCTGCGACTTCTCCTCCCGAGCAGTCGCCGACCTGGTACTCACACAGGCCCAATCAGGTGTACCCAGCATCTCCGAATGAGTCCGGTATTCCACCTCCTTCCAAGCATTGTGCTCCATATCATTGCCCAGCAAACAATCGACTGGCACGGCGGGGCTTACGGCGACTCGAAGTGGACCTGCAACCCCTCCCCACTCAAAGGGAACCTCGGCCACAGGATAGTGGCCCATTCTGCCGTCAGCCAGTGCGGCTGGATGAAGTACGCCCGGAACCACCTGCTCCGAGGACACCAGATGACCTCTTACCATAGTCATACTGGCTCCTGTATCTCTCAGAGCTTCCCCTCTATGGCCATTGATGGTGACCCACTGCCCATACTTGGTAGTATTCGAGGGCACCTGGATCTTTGGAACCATCTCCCGATCACCCAGGGACACTAAGGTGACTCACGCCCACTCCCTTCCCTCACTTAAGGGCATCTCCTCCCCGAGCGCTACACTAGCGACTCCCGGGGCCTTTCCTCCAGCGGGAGGGGGTGGTCTCTTTGGGCATTTCGGGTCTCCTTTGTAATGTCCAATATCACCGCACTCAAAGCAATGGACAACCCTTGGCTGCTGACTCTGGCCAGGGTTAGGGTTCTTCTGCGGGTTAGCCTTAGAGTTGGAAAAGGTGTTTTTCCCCTTAAAGTAATTTTGGGGGCCTTTGGAGAACTCCTGTTTCTTGTTATCTCCCCCCTCTTTCCTTAGGGGAGCGCCCTGTCCGGACTTCTGAGAATCTCCTCCAGTCCCCTTCGTGGACACTCGGGTACTTGCCCAAATGTCCGCCTCCTCAGCAAGCTTACGGGGGCAAGTAAGTTTGCTGTCTACCAGGTGTTGCCTCAGCTCGGGAAGGCATTTCTCGAGTAGATGCTCCTTGAGGATTAAGTCATACAACCCTTGATAGTCCTCCACCTCACTACCTTGGACCCACCCTTCCAGGGCTTTCTTGGCAAAATCCAGGAAGTCAACCCAATTTTGTGAGCTCAGCTTGTGGCTACCCCTAAACCTTTGCCGGTATTTCTCCGGGGTCAACCCAAACTTCCTAATGAGCGCCACCTTCATGGCGGGGTAGTCTACCTGTTCCTCCCGGTCTAGGGCCAATAGGGCATCCCTTCCTGTCGGAGGCATGTACCGGTATAATCCACCATCCCAGTGCTTCTCATGGATCCCATGGGCTCTTAAGGAGACTGTAGTAAACTAGTTCTTCTCCCAACATGGCCACTACACCTTCCTCTATGTTTCCACTTACTAAGCCTCCCAGAATGCCTGTGTACATTCTATGTGGTACTTGGAGGTTCCACACTTGTCAGTTGGGGTCTGGTCAGCTGGCGAGGTGTGTTGCTCTGCTGTAACTTAATAAACCTAACTTATAACTACTATGAAGTGTCCTGATGTCTACCTGAACTTACTTACAACATTTTGGCGACGATCTTGGCTGACCAGACCAGACAAGCAGACCAAGAAGAACTGCGCAGCACGAGCAGCACCTCGCACCAAGAACCCAAGAAGGCGTTTCACCTAACTTCAGCAAGAAATAAGTAGTAAAGAAACCTGAAACGCCAGCATATTTCAAGAAACCAAGCAAAACTAAAAGATGATACGAAATCAGTCCATCTGCTTCCAGGAAATTAAGAAGGAAAAGTGCGTAACCGGAGTAACGCCAGAAGATGTGGAAAAACGAAATTTGATGTAGTAAGAAACTAGCTACTGCCAAGACAACTCAAACGAGTGGAATTCCAAGGTTCCTGTCACACTGCTACCGGTAACGGAAATTAAATGAGGAAATCGGCTTCAAGTATTACTAAAAATATATATCTACGAGGGAAAAGACTAATTTGGACGTTCTTGGCACAATGCTCCGTGAGGTGTTGACCGTTTGGTACCAAGAAACATCTCCGTTTGGTAGCTGGTGAGCATTCATGTACTTTCACTCCTTCTTTTGTGTCAATGTGCCTGCTCAGTCGATCTTACCGTTTGTTCAGTCGAGGGATCTTCATGTAGCGCTGTCTTTTTCGTACTGATGACGTGTTAGAACCTCCGTATGTATTAGCGGAGGAGCAGCACGCTCTATGTTCACGTAGTGCGTCCAGCGTAATAACAAAGGATAGCGTCTTGTGGAAACCTTTTCTTGTTGCCAAGATTGAGTGCGTCATCACGCAAAGTAAAACCTAACAACGCAATTTCAGGAAGCCATCTTGTGTTTTTTTCCTTGTGTACTTCGGTCCCTATGGTAACACTAGTTACGGGATCACTACGGTTTTTGCCGTTGCCTGGCGCGAAAACTCGTTTCACTCAAAGACTCGTTTCACTCAAGTGGGGCATTTAGAACTGTACTCAACACTTTACAATATAGGTGTAGGGGTTTGTTACTATGTTTGCCCGATTCATCGCAAGCGCTAACGACGATAGAACAGCCCCGGTGTCAAGCTTGCTGTGAGACTGGTTGTGATGTGAAACTGCACGTCAGTACTATTGTACTACATCGAGAGTGACACCTAGTGGATCTTGTGTGTTTAACGGGGAACCAGAAAAGCCTTTCAATAAGTCAAAGAGATCTTACGAAAAGTAAAACTGTCACCTATTTAAAAATAATAAAGAAGAGATATCTGCACCGACCATAACGTTATTTGATTCCTAGTACAAGCAACTCTTGGGTGGTTCGTTGACAAAACAGACAGTTCACAAAAATGTAAGCGTGAAGAGGCTGTATTTAGTGTTTAGAGTACTGAAGCATCCCATGATAAAAGAGCAAGATATGCAAGCTTTATGGGAGTGGAATAGTCTGAGTTGAAGAACACGCAACTTGATTCAATTAATGGACCCAGTTTGTAGTCGACTCCGGAAGATACCTGTTTAAGTTGAATCTCACTCGTTATAAATAAAATAAAACAATTGTTTGCAAGAGAGGTTGAAGTGCATGGACTACTGAAGCACTTAGGCAGTATAAAAGCACGTAGAACTCGGGAACATGGTGGAGAACCCGGAAGCAAGTTCAAGAGTCCAGATGCGGGTCAGAGCATCATGAACAGGGACAAGCGGCCCACAACTAGTACCTGTTTTACACAAAGAGCCCAGTGACAGGCAAAAAGAGTTCAATTAAGGGAAAGCGAGCCCATATGCGGGCTACTGGACCCAAACCAGGGACAAATGTCCTACAACTGGAAACTGGTCCTAACCATCACTGAGAAGCAATACGAGGACAATATTTCCAGAACCAAAAGGGGTCAAAGGCACAGAAATTAGTAGAAAACTCAGCTTCCAGAGCCAGCTGAGGACTAAGGACTAACTGGAAAAGGACAAAGGAGTGGACAAAGGCCGTCCCAGAACATGGTGTGGGAAAAAAAAAATCGTTCAAGAGGGGACAAAGGTCGTCCTAGGACAAGAAGTAGTAAACTCGTCCAAGAGGGGACAAAGGTGTCCCAGAACAAGAAGTGGACAAAACTTGTCCAAGAGGGGTCAAAGGTATCCCAGAACAAGAAAGGGACAATGGTCGTCTAAGAAGGGACAAAGGTCGTCCCACAACTATGAATGGACAATGGTTGTCCAAGAGTAGGCAAGGACTGGACAAAGGTCATCCAAGAGAGCACAAAGTCTATGACCGGTATGGCGATCAGAAGTGGGTCAGTGGACCCAGAACAGGGTCTTACGTTCCACATCTGGTTGCTGGTCAGGGAGCTCTCAACCTTGTCTGTGAACCAGGAGGGGACAAATTTTCCGAAACTTAAGGTTTCAAAAAAAAAAGAAAAAATCTAATTCTGAGGCGCTCGATCAGAGCAAAGGATCCAATAGTTAAGAAAGAGGTCAAGAACTGGTTAGAGGGATCCAGACCAGACGGGACTTCTAGTTAAAATTATATTTTCAAGTTAACCTTTATCTTCATTTTGGAGCGCAAAACAGGTTGAAGAAAGTGAACTGTCTCTTTATGTTTCTTTTGCTGGTCAAAGACGGATAGGAGGGAGTTGGACTGTCTTTTCCTGTTTTGGTCTGTCTAAGGGGAATAGGTGGTGGTGATACCTATTAGTTGTTTTGGGTGGTGTGTTTCACCTCACATCTCACTCTCAACACTCTTTGCCCTTTAACGCTCGTTTATCTTTTCTATCTTTATTTTAATTTCTATTATTGAGAAGGAGGATGGGTGTGTAATACATTTCTAGATAAAGGAGGAGGTTGTGTAGTAAACAAATGTTCTTCCCCAACATGGCCATTTGCGGTGATTTGTCTTTTCTTGATAAAGGAGGAAGATGTGTAGTAAACTAGTTCTTCTCCCAACATGGCCACTACACCTTCCTCTATGTTTCCACTTACTAAGCCTCCCAGAATGCCTGTGTACATTCTATGTGGTACTTGGAGGTTCCACACTTGTCAGTTGGGGTCTGGTCAGCTGACGAAGTGTGTTGCTCTGCTGTAACTTAATAAACCTAACTTATAACTACTATGAAGTGTCCTGATGTCTACCTGAACTTACTTACAACAGAGACCTCATAGGCTGCCAGCCACTTGGCTATGTCGTCCAAAGAGGAATAACTGGCGACTACGTCCTTTGGTAAATGGGGCCTGGGCTCCCTGGCAATTTCCTTGGACTCGACACCCCCCGGAGTATTGTTAATGGTCTTGAGGTCGAGTTCTCGTAACTTGAACTCATGTTCCATCCTCCTCCCTTCCATCTCCAGCTTGGCCAACTCCCACCTTAACTGTCTTTCCTCTCTCCTGTCGGCTAACTCGGTTTCTGATAACCCTCTTGATGACACACTACTGCCCTCCCTTGAGGCTACCTTGGGGCTGATAGACATCGCACCCACCCCCAGGGGACATTCTGTAATCATCTCCATGACAGTTTCCCTGTCTGATTCCTCCTCCTCTACCGTTCCCTCCGTGTGTGCTTCCACCCAGGCTCGCAGACTAGTACGGAGCTCCTCTCTCTTGGCTCCTCGCCTAACGAACACTCCCCTTTCCTGACAGAACTCCCTGAGCTGTGCCACAGTATAGGTCTCCAGCTCTGACATTTTGAATTCCATTTTTGTCAGTTGAAAGTGTGGACCACCACCCCGAAGTAGGTTATGAAGATAGGAACTTTCTCTGAGGATCACCTCCACCCACCTCCAGGAAAGAATTTTAAAAAAACAAAATCACAGAATTAGAAGGCCGCTGGGAGAATACTCCGGGTGTGTACCTGTGATGCACACTGAATTATTATGAGGTTCACAACAGCACGGCTCGTAATCCCAACCGCTGCCACCAATTTTATGTTGGACCTGCGATGGGCAAACCCAGCACAAAGGGGGGTAGCTTGGCTCGAGTGACAAGGCGGTAGAAGGCTGTTGTGTTAAGCAGGCTATGACCAAATAATAACTCCCTGCACACCACATAAAAAGAAGGACACCACACCACTGTTATAGATAAATAAGTTTCGTTTATGTAAAAGTTCTCTGGGTTGGAAGAAGTTCAATTAGTTAATCACATTCACCTTTCTTACATGGGTTTGATTAGCTGTGTACTGGTTGCGTAGGAATAAATGGTTGGACTCTAATAAATAAATATACTGGATAAATATCAGGATTCAATACATTTGGAATAAATATCAGCAATGACTGGAATAAATATCAGCAAAACATCACAGTTGCATAGCAAGTTAGATACCGATAGTTTCACATAAATATCTCAGGGTCATACTGGTATCGCTGCCACCAATTAATCACTTTCAGGGTAAACACATTTAGATTGCCATTTAATGCGGAATGCGCGCTCTTACAGTTTTTGAAGTGTTCACGGGTTCGGGCTCTCTGGGCACAAGATACTCGTGATAATCCTTTAGTTGCACTTAAGCATATTGCGCGTGTATCTGGAAGATAAAGACATACAATGACTACGGCAATTACACTCCGCGGCCAGCCGGTTTAATACTACTGCGGCCGGAGGAGTCTGTGCGCTTCTGTCAACGCAGGCGGGGTCTCCGAAGGCGGCTTCAGTTCACGAGTCCTCAGACCGTTGAACGGGCTGCCGGAGGGGTCAAACTACCTGCGCGCACAGTTCAAAATTGGAGCCGCACCTCAGTCCCGGAACAATGCGACAACTTCAGGGGAAGAGACGGTCCCACCTCACTTTAGCTGCGCCGGTAAGCGCTCCAGTCGGTATGGCCCTTCTCCCAAGGGCGAAGGGGGGTCCCAGGGTCTCCGCGATCCTCCCTCCGATCTCACTCACGGGGGGGGCTCCCGCCCACAACAACAGTCCCCAAGTCACTCGGGCAGGGCAGAGACGGTACTCTCGCCCAAATGAAGGCCAGCCTTTCCCCGCCCCAGCGCAGCACCTCACCTTCTGTCCACGATCAGCGCTTCGACGGCGGTGGGTTCGGAGACGTCCGAACGCCCGCCAGGAGGCACTTAAGTTGAAGGGGCCCTGTCAAGGGTCGCAGTCGCGATCTCACCACTGGGGGAGGCGGGGAGGCTCTAACTATGGCCAAAGTCTCTGAGGGGCAATTGGGCACTCGCTGGCCAGGTGCTGAAGGCGAGAGGTCACTGCTCGCGCTTCTGACTGGAACGCCAGTCAGGGTCCACGCCAACAACCTCGGCTGTACTTCTGCCTGCGCTATCAGCTGCCTCAGGGGGGGGGGACAGGGCAGGTGTCAATCTGGTGTCAAGTCCTCTTCTATGTTTCTTCTCTTCTCCACTTTTTCTCATCATGGCCGCCAGGGACTGGGCCTTTTATAGCCAGGGCCCTGGGGTGCCAGCACGAGCCAGAAGGTTCTAGAACCTTCCCTGGCTGTGTCAATGACATGGCCCTTCCAAGGTGTCTTTTTGGTCATTAGGAGCCACCATACTGGGCTTCCTAAGGCAGCCATTTTGTGTACTTGTAACTTCTGAGGGGATTCCTGTCAGGTTTGCAGGTTACACAAAGTGCGCCAAAACCTCCAAAGGGTCAGAGGTCAGAAGGACTCCAATGGGAGTCACTCTCATAGGGGACAATGGTGTCCACCATTTTAGGGTTGACAACCTCAGTGTGTAATGCCACCGGTTCCGTCAGGCGCCTTGTACATAGGTGCCAGGAACTTGGTGAGCAACTGAGCGTCAAGGAGCATCTAACCCCATGGGACAACACACAAAAAGGTCCTGGTAGACAAATAAAAAGCGACAAATTTTAGGAGGCACGGGGGAACAAAATAAATCATGGTGTGAGGGGACTCTCAGAAGCAGACAGGTCTAACAGTCAGCATCCATCTTTTAAATCCTAACTTTTGCCATTGAGAATATACTATTTTTGAGGTTGAGATACTGGGAGCCTGATTTTTGCCAAAAAATGTTGATCTGCACAGCACAATTTTATGACTTTGCACAGGTGCAGAATTACAAGGTTTGGGAATTCACAAAATGTTCTAGAAGTTCCCTTGGAAGCAGCACTAGTAATGGGGCCTGATTTAGAGTTTGACGGATGTGATACTCTGCCACAAATGTGATAGATATCCTATCTGCCGTTTTACAAGTACCATAGGATATAATGCATTTGTAATATGTTGGATGGGATGTCCATCACGATAAGGCAAGGTGGGCAAGATGAGAAGCTCCAGTGGGAAAGAACTGCTACCTTGTAACCTCTTCAGTTGAAGGAATTCTACTGCCGTAGTTTTTCTCACCATGTGCATCTTTGCACTTTTGTTGTTTCTCTCCCTTCCTGGTTTGGCTGTTTAGCTTCCATTATCCTGTCCTGCAATGCTCACTCGTGATCCTCAGGTCTGCTTCACTGAAGTCCCAACTGCTACTGTTTCTTCCTCATCTAAGTGTGATATTCTGGTACCTTTTGAGTCCATTATATGAGACCATCAGATAACATTAAACAATATATAGGCCAGTTGGGCCATGACTGTCTGTCCTCTAGCTCTGAGGGGGACAAACAGTGGGCTGATACATTGCTCCATGCCATAGACAACGCAGGTGATGGTTCTCCTTGGGGACAACACTCTCTTGCCACTGGTGCTTCCTCAATGTCTTCCTTATTTTTATCTTCAATTTTTGGGCTTCCTCCAATGCTCTGAGGGCAATGTGATAATACTCCTTCTTGGACTACTTGTTTAGCTTGAATCCTCTTTGCTTGCACATGCTCCTAAGCCATCCTAATGCTGTCCACGTACCAAGATCCACCTCCATGTTCTCAAAACTTAGGGTGCAAACATTGACGGCAAGAATGAATTTAGTAAAAAATCAAAAATGACTCAACTAAGACCAAATGCCAATTAAAAAACAGAATAATTCAATTATTGATGTCAATTTAAAATTCAACATTAATCACAGCATGGTACTGCAAATCCCAAGTCCTGGATCCAACCGCTGAACACTATCGTAAGAAATTGGATTATTATTTGGGGTGGATGAATACCCACTTAAAGGGATAATCAGAGCCCTTTTCAGGTTAAATCCTCAAAGTCATTATATAAAACTGTGAAAATTCAATAATGGGAAATGGAGATATGAATGTTTAAAGTTTTAAGTAGTTGTCAATGATAGTCCTTTGCCACTGTAGAGTAGGACCTAAGCGCAATTTGAAGCTGGTAGTAATGAATCGCGGGTTGGATACGCCAACCAGGTTCTTCCAGGTCAAAGATTTTCCCTCTAATTTAAGCACTTAATTCACACTCCAAAATAATAGTACATTTCTAAAGCCCACAAGGACCTCAGGGGAGGCACTTAAGGACTCACATGCTGTCAGGAAGAAGCCAACAGCAGGGTCCAGTCCAGGTCCACTTGCCATTGGTCAGCTAGGTAGTTACAGGAAAGGCCTCTTGCAGCTTCTTGTATCACAGTAGCTTGAAGAGGAGGTCAGCCTTATGACCCTCGGAGTCCACTTCTTTCTTCTGGGTGCAGGAGGGAGCATGTTGAGTCCTTCAGGGCTTCTCTCAGATCACAAGCAGCAGCTTCAGTCCTCTTCTGTCCTTCCTCAAGTCCAGAAGTGTTCTGACGTGGGTGCCTAGAGATGTCCGATTTATGCCTAGGACAAGCTAGGGCATGGAAATAACTCCTAGGCATGCCCTAACCAATCAAAAGTTCTCGAGGCCAACCCTACACACTTAGGGCATTTTCAAGATGGCGAAAGTCTTTTGCCACATTAAACTTGGGCTCTGATGCTGGAAGTGTGTATTGGGAGTGTGCTAAGTTAATACTAGTGTCCTTCCACATCTAAAATCAAATTCCAGTTTCAAGCAGTCACAGCACCCCCAATAAACTCAAAGCCATATGTCTGGTAGAACAAAAGCAGGGTTTCCAGCAACCAGACAATGGATATGCAGGAATTGCCTTGACATACTGTCTCCTTCCTTTCAAGCGTGCTGCAAGCGTTATATTTAAGACAGTCAGAATTTAACAGTCCAGCAGGATCTGACACTGTATTGTCAAAGAAGATGCCCATAGCGTTCACCCTGCATATTCTGTGAGGTTCAGTGGGTTCATCTCTACCTATTCAGGTCTGCCTATTGTTTGCCCCTGAAAGGCATTTAACACCTTTTCACACATATTCAAATGCTAATCACTGGCTGGGAGAAGGTGGAGAGCAAATGCAAATTAACTTCCAGGAAGTTCATGCAGGGAAAAGGTAACTCTGTATAAGCTATTTTTCCTTAATTTTTATTAACATCAGGCTTCACTATTGAATTGGATTTTAACTATTAAAAATTGCAGTATATTAAATGTTCTTGTTAGTCCCATTCCCAGATACAGTACTATGATTGTAATCTGTACTCTGTTTTTGTACATAGGACAGCTCGGCCTGCCGCAGTGTAAAATTGCTTTTGGTTGCTAGTCATTGTAAGAACATGTTAACATTAGATTTCTACATGTCCTACTTTTAAATACCACACAACCTGCCTTGTGGCCTACAAGGCCTAAATTGGGGTGAATTATTAATATTTAAAGGAAAATATTTTGACCTGTAAAAAGAGTTTATTTTGGCAGGTCAAACTGCAGTATTTACACTTCTTCCATCAGGCTACAATGGTAGGCCTGAAGCTATGTTTGCACTGCCACTGTAGTGGAAAGCACAATTAGTGCTGCAGTCCACTAGTGATATGTATACACCTAGGGCCAGATGTACAAAAAACTCGGTCTGCGATTTCCTAATTGCAAATTTTTGCGATTCGCAATTAGGAAATCGCAAGCACCCATGTGCAATTGTGTCTTAAACACATTTTGCAATTCCCAGTGGGTCTTAAAGAGACCTACCTTATTAATATTCATGTGGTAGGTCTTACTTTGTGACCCATTGGGAATGGCCTGCACTCACAGGGATGGTGGCCTGCTGGGGTCAGCAGACCACCATGTCTGTTATTGCTTTTTAAATGAAGCAATTGTTTTTGTAATGCAGCCCATTTTCCTGAAAGGAAAACAAGATGGATTTCTAAACCAAAAATGGAAAGCTACCTTTTCATTTTTAAGAGCAGGCAGTGGTCCATGGGACCACTGCCTGCTCTTAAAAAATGTTGGTGCCCACATTAACAAAGGGGAAGGAGTCCCTTGGGGACCCCTTTACATTTGCAACTGGGTTACCACCAACTTTAAGTTGGTGGTAACTGTGAATGTTTTGTGACTGCATTCCCATTTGCAAAACATTCCTACATACCATTGCGAGTCGCTATTAGGAAGCGACGCCCATAACACGCCCCATCCTAATAGCAACTTGCAAACCCTTTTTTGCGAGTTGGTTATAGGTTACTGACTCGCAAAATAGGGTTGGTACATGCCAAAAGTCATTTTGCTGGTCTGCAAGTGGTAAAAGGCTTCATACATCTGGACCTTAGAGTATGCAATTCTACCATGTTTAAAGGGGGAGCAGCAGGGGCGTAATAATAGGGCTCCGCATCCCCTGCGGGCAATGGGGCCCCAATACTTCAAGGGGCCCCAAACCTTCAGGGTGGCCACACAAGGCCAATATACATCTATGAGACATACTGATTATGGTTTTATCTTAATTTAGCTTTAACCTGCTGGTATTGGCCATTTTGAAACTATGCCAGAGTTCCCAGAATATGTATTTTCCATTTCCCGGTAAGCAAAAATTGCATTTCATCACGCGTTTCAATAGCAAAGCCATTTGGAATTCCCATTGTCTTTAGCTTCTCTACAGGTGATTCTGCAAAAACATTGAGGCTTTAAAATCACCCATATTCATGCGGGCACTCAGTCCCTTGTTCTGTTGTCCAAACATGCCTTTAGTCAGTAGGGCGGGCAGTACATGAATGATGTCTACACTGAATGAATGATGAATCCACTGGGATTTGTAGACCTCTGATGCTTGTTACAATTTCTGGTACCCAGCACATATGAAGATGCTAATTTGAAGCATTGTCCAACCTTGGTCCACAAGGACTGGGCAGTGCTGGCATGCGCCCAGCTCCTGTGGTCCTATGATGGACAATTGCAATTTGGCATTCTCTTTAAGCCCCTTATTCATTGGTAATCAGTGATGAGTCACACCATGCAGTATTCCTTGTGCGACTAAACTTGAAAAACAACCATTGGAGGCCAACCTTCTCAGTTCATTTTAAAGGAACCTACCTGGGCTGCTCCAAGCGGTGGGACCCTGAGTCTTTTCATGGCTTTCTGTCTGTCTCCTCCTTCCAGCTGAGTGGTGACTAGAGACTTCACACAGAGAGAAACAGAGTGTTAATGGTTTGCACTCATTTTATAACAAAGACATTTAAAGTGTTGCGTAAGACAGTATCTACGTTTCATGAATCTATGACAGCACACACTGAAAAAATAACCTGTTGTTTTTGTCTTTAAAGCCCAAGAATCAAGAATTGTTAGCACAATTTATATCTTCAAAACACACTGTATGAGGTTGGTTGTTTCTACAAACTTCTGATTTTAGCCCTAAAATGCAGCCTCAGTTGAGAATTAGATGGAAATGATGGGTTTGTTTATGTTTAAGATTGTGTGATATATATGTAGATGATGTTCATCGAGTTGCTACAGTAGATTGCCATGGCACTACCATCTGACAGAGTATGAAGACAGAAAAGGGCCATCGGGTAAAAAGGTAAGGATTGTCCATCAGTGGTAAAGTTTGTGTAATCACTTGTTTGTGAGGCACTTTGTGCTTGTGACAGGTAATGTCCCTGCACACAGGTAGCCGTGGAATACGAGAAAAAGAGGCCCTACACTGAAACCACTTTTGCCAATCCTCATCGCAGTAGCTTTTGGCCACAAGTAGCAGCTGTGGATGCAGGGCCTGGACTGCATTCAGACCATGCTCCCAACTTACAGTGCTCCATTGCGCATGTGCTTCAGCCAAGGGCAACAGGGATTGGCCACAGGGTATGGCCGGCTTGTGGCCAGGAACTTTCACCCTACCCACTGTCTAGCACTGTCTCTGTGAACGGGATGGTTGTAGGGCTTGGCTTGTGTCTAGGCTCTGTGCCCACACCAGAAGGTGGACACCTCCCTCCACTGCTCACAACTTGGGATTATCGTAATGCCTGACCTGTGCCTAGGCCCCAAATCCACACCCATTGGGCAATCAGTCCCTACTACATGTGGCCCTCTGAACCGGCTGTGCACGGTTCTGGACTTTGTTGAGCGAGTGATAAAAAGTTGTGTCTAGGAAGTACCGTTGGATGCATGTGTGTACTATAGTTATGGGACCAAGTTATTGCTCTATTGAAGGGATGTTATTATTTCTTTCTAATGTATTATGTTGGATATTGCTGTGTGAAATGTGCTGTTGTGTGCGTAGTGGCCCACAATTATGTGGCACATTTGTGCTGCACTGAGTTGTGTCTAGCTGAGTGGCGTTATAAAACCATCGGCCCCTCCCTTCTAAATATGGTAAGTGGGTCATCATCACCCCCTCAAATCATCCTTGGTCTCCATCTATCTCCTTTGTGAGGCCTTTCAGGATCGAGCTGTCCCTAAGGTTACACTACAAAACCAAACTACAGACATAGACCTTGTCAGCAGAACTATCTCTCAAATTAACAGATTTGACAGCCTGAGACCTTAACTGCTTCTGAAGATGCAAATATCTCCTGCATGACTGTTAAAACATCAGATAGCTCAGTGAGTTGTCCAGGATCACTCCCTGAAACATCACCAGGGCAGTTGAGATAACCCATCTCAATCCAAGCCCACGGATGTCTTTCAGCTCCCGAATTCTCAATGCTTCAATGAATGCTGAATCAGAGAGTTTTAATGCTGAGATTCCAATCTAGCTGTTTTGATTACTTCCATCAGGTTCAGTTGTGCATCATATCTGCTTCATGGATGCTGCATTAATACTCAGCCTCAAGCATAATCTTGCTCAGTGACTATGGAAAACTTTTTTTTCTTACCTCTCTTTTAAAACATTTGACAGACTCCAAGTACTCTCTGTGTACTGCGTGTTTTTCCCACCCGTACAACACTGGTGAAATTATGCATATCTGAATATGTGGTGAATGTCGCTAAATCCAATAGCAAACGGAGTAATTTAGGCCATCACTGAGAAAAGGTTGGACCATTTGCGGGAATACCATAGTTTTGCGACTGTGTTACTGCAACGAGTAATAGTGCATTACACAAAAACGTAGTTTTAAATGGGGACTAATGAAAGACTGGTGTTGTTTTTGCTTATTTTTCTTTATTTACAGGTGAAGCTTTAACATGGCTATTCCATGTAATGAAGTGATGTTGCAGAATTTCCTGATGTGAAAATTTCACTTTTTCTCTAATTACAAAAATTCAATGCTTGGAAATCCACTTACCACACATTTAACACAATGTTAAAACTGCCCTTTCAGACACATCAGACTATTGTTTTAGCTAAATAAATTATTATAAAGTATTCATATGTGGGGAAGCTTTAAGCCAAGACAACTTGTGTGAGCATACTCCAGAAACCACCCTTCCCTCCAGCTACGAAAGCTGGCACACCATCACAGCCTGGACCCCGGCCACTACCAAAGACCCCACCACGACCATGAAGGGCACCAACTCAAGAGACCCTACAGACCCCTGCCCTCTGCACATCTTCCACAGAGCTGCCACTGCCATAGCGCCCCAGCTCCGTAGCACCATCAACGCTACCTTCAAGCATGGCACCTTCACAGATGACTGGAAATGAGCAGATATCAAGCTCCTCTTCAAAAAACTCTCTGCAGACCCGACAGACCTAAAGAACTACCGACCCATCTCTCTCCTTCCCTTCGCAGCCAAAGTCACAGAGAAGATCGTCAACGCTCAGTTGACAAACTTCATCCAAGAGAACGCCATCCTCAACCCCTTCCAACCTGGATTCCGCAGCAACCACAGCACCGAGACCGCCCTCCTCACTGCCACAGACAATATCCGCACGCTCGTCGACCAAGGCCACACTGCAGCCCTCATCCTGCTCGACCCCTCTGTGGCCTTCGACACCGTCTCCCACCGCACCCTCGCAGCCTGACTCCACTACGCCAGAATCCAGGAAACCGCCCTCGACTGGCTCCGCTCCTTCTTCGCTGGCAGAACCCAAACGATCAGGCTCTTGCCTTCCCTCTCTGAACCCACAGAGATCAACTGTGGAGTACCACAAGGATCCTCGTTCAGTCCCACGTTCTTCAACATCTGCATGGCCCCTCTTGCTGCCATCATCAGACAGCATGGACTCAGCATTGTATCCTATGCCAACAACACCCAGCTCATCCTCTCCCTCACGAAGGACCCCAAAACCACCAGACTCCGCTTCCAAGATGGTGTGAAAGACGTCGCAGCTTGGATGAGCAGCAGCTGTCTGAAACTCAAGTCGAAGAAGACAGAAGTCCTAGTCCTCGGACCCTCCCCATCTGCATGGCAAAACTCCTGGTGGCTCTCCGCCCTTGGCACCCCTCCCAGCCCCACGGACCACGCCCGGAACCTCGGCATCATACTCAACTCCTCCCTCACCAGGACCCGACAGATGACTGTCGTCACCTCCACCTGCTTCAACACCCTCCGCATCCTCTGCAAGACCTTCAAGTGGATCACCCCGAAGCCAGAGAGACCATCACCCACACACTCATAATAAGTAGACTGGACTACCGAAATGCCCTCTACGCTGGAATCAACAAATCCCTGCTACACAAACTCCAGACCATCCAGAACACCACGGCCAGACTTGTCATCTGTATCCCATGACATGAGCACATCACCCAACACCTACAAGACCTCCACTGGCTCCCCTTCGAGAAGAGAGTAACCTTCAAACTACTCACCCACGCCTACAAATCCCTCCACAACCCCGGACCTACATACCTCAACGATAGAGTCTCCTTCCACGCACCCAAAAGGATCTTCCGCTCTGCTGACCTAACCCTGGCAGAAACCCCTCGCATCCACAGAACCAGAATGGGGTGAAGAGCCTTCTCCTACATCACAGCCAAAAGCTGGAACGAGTTCCCAGTCAACATCAGACTCTTCCCTACTCTGCACACATCAGGAAGAGCCTCAAAACCTGGCTCTTCAGCTGACCGGAGCTCCACCCCTCCAGTGCCTTGAGACCCTTACGGGTGAGTAGCGTGATTTAAACCCCCTGATTGATTGATTGATTGATTGATTGATTGATTGAAGAGTCTTCCTCCAGTGACAACTACACTGCCACTAATAGCTTGCTTTCTGCCACCACAGCATGCAGCATTTGACAATGGCTCAGCCCGCTTTGACCAGTGGCTCCCCTCACTGTGGGTGATAGTATTTTTCTTGTGCAGAATTTGCATACCTGCCATAAAGGTCATTCCCTATAGTGATATGTCTTAAAGTCCAATGGTCCTTTGAAAAAAAATAGATTGTTCACATTTATAAGCTTTCATTTCATTTTTTGTATTTTTTAAGGGATCATCAGCTCCCCACAAGCTGCTAGCAGGATGGTTACTATTGTTAAACGGGTGCCACATCTTGTAGTGACCCTGCATTACTGTCATATTTGAATTTTTGTTATTACTCTTTACATTACATGATGGCCGATGCATTGGTTTGAAATATGTAAATCATCTTGGAATAGTAAAAAAAATATTAAAGTTGGCAAAAATATTCCTAGACGGCCACTTGTACATGCTTACGGAAGGAAAGTAATATCTGAATTATTTTCCAATCTTTTCTCATTAGTTTCTTGTCTAAGATGGTCGACATATTTGAACCAAAGCATGGGCTGTCCAGGATATGAACATTTATAATAAAATATGTCAACACGCATTGGCAAAGCTGGTGGCTCAGTGGCTGAAAAGTCAGACCGATTGGCTTTGTCAATGCTTGTTTCTAACACAACCTAGCATTGATGAGGGCCTTAAAGTCGAATTTCATGGATGATGCACCTGTATCCTGATGGGCCAAAGCATGTTTGTGTCATCAGATTAACAGTGACGTTCATGGCTGTAACCTGTTTGGCACACCCCAGCATTTTCCCTAGCGCTGGTGCTAAATTTAGCTGCCTAGCACCCACGCAGGCACCCTTGCACCATAATGGCCAAATACACATGCACACTTAGGTTTCTACAACCCAACTGGGAAAACCCCACAGATTCCCTGACCTGAGCCAAGCATCTTCTCAGCCCGTTCAGGCCAATGCTGCACTATACAGCGTGAGGGGTTGGATGGAAGTCTGTGACACTGTCCCAGTGCCTGCTGGGACATGGAAGTTAACTGAGAAGTGACTCAAGGCTGGAGGAAGCCAGCAGTTTAAGGTAAGTGTTTTTATGTATTCCTTTTTATTTATTACCCCTCCTGCGCTCCCCCTCTACCCACCCTACCACCTATTAATTGTGTCAGCTGCCACTGCACCAAAATTTCAGTGGGAACGATATGCCTAGACATGGGTCCTGTGTTCGCTACGCCACTGGTTTTAAGCTAGCCTGGCTGATGCGGGGTGATGCCCCAAAAACCGGTCCCAGGATGCTTGTTTTCCAGGGCCAGGGAGGACCTGGCCTGGCAGTTCGAGCTGGACTGTTTACATGGGGAACATGGTCAAGGCTGATTTGTATATGGCTGGGTCCAAACTGCAATTGCGTGGCAAGCAAAATAACAATGGATTAAAACCAGATCTGTGTCTGGGGGCGAATGTTTGTCAATGCTTAAAATTCCGTCCATCATCTTTTTGTGTTGCATTTGGCAAAAAATCTGCCCGCCATTATCTGTCCCATGTTTTAAATGCAATCATAAGGGGCGTTTTGTAAGAGTTTGCAGAAACACACGCAAACCATTGGTATCTCATGTGGATGAAACCTAATTCACAGCATGTAATAAGGAGGTATGTGTTGCTGGTAATGAATTGGTTGAAGCTGATGAGGAGGTGATGGGAGAGTTGAAACTTGAATGCAGGAAACAGCCATTTTGCAATGTGAGGATAAATAGTGTCAATGTATGCCTAAATGTGGATTCAGGGTCACCTTTTACATTAATTGTCCATGATGTCTTCTCTAAGTTCAAACCATAACAATTTTAACCATCCAACATGAAAATGTGTTCTTATGCTGGGAAAAGGATTGAATTTAAGGGCCAATTTGATAGCCTGTTAAAATTTGAAGAAACAGCAGTTCGCAGGGTATTGTTTGTGGCAAAGGGGGGTTCATATCTATTGGGATGGCATGATCAAGGAGAATCAGACATAATTCTGGACCCCACTTATCCTAATTGTGTGAGGTCAAGGTCCAATTTGATGCCGATTTGTATGAGTGCGTCTTCTGCCAACGTTTGGGTTGAAAAGTTTCCCAAAGTATTTATCGAGCAATTGGGAAAATTGTCTCGATTCAAGCACAAATTCACATTGAGAATGGGTTCTGTCCCTGTAGATCACACGGTGTGCAGGGTACCGTTGTTATTGAGAAACGATCTGCACAAGGAACTAGATAAGCTGTGCAGTTTAGATGTAATCAAGCCCATTGAAAGCTCAGAATGGCTGGCCCCAATGGTCATAGCGTTTAAGAGTGACAATACTTTACGCCTGTGTGTTGATTTACGTGACCTCAACTGGAATATTTGGGTGGACGGAAACCCCAGCCCAACATAAGTGATATGTTGAGTACTTTGGAGGGTGGCGACAATATTTACCACCTTGTTTAGTTTTGTGCAAAGAACCTCGCTTGTGACTCCAGAAGATGTGTTCCATTTCAAACGCATGCCCTTCAGACTTGCATCTGCTTCACCCATCTTTCAAAGGCTTATGAAGGAGATATTCAAGGATTGTGAGGGGGTCCGATATTTTCAGGGCAACATTTTGATTTGTGCTCAAAATCTTCAACAGTTTAGGTATATTGTAGGGGAAAAGAGTGACTTTAACCCCTTCAGTGCCCATGACGAGATGGTCTCGTCATGGGCCGCGGTTACGCTGTGCCCATGACGAGACCATCTCGTCATGAACCCCGCCCGCTAATGAAACGCCCGGCACAGGGCGTGGAAAGGGCGGGGCACTGAAGAGGTTAAGGGAGGACAAGTGTAAATTAGAACAGCCGGGAGTAGACTATTTAGGTCATCAGATATCCAAAGAGGGCATCAGTCCCAAAATGAAGCTGCTTAAGGCCATGGAGGAATCACCTGTTCCCTGTAACAAAGACTAATTGAAATCCTTCTTGAGCTTAGCCAAGTGTTACTTGAAATTTGTGCGCCATTTCGCGAACAAAACCAGTCCTCTCAGGGATTTGTTGAAGAAAGGGGTATTGTTTGTGTGGATTGATGAGTGCCAAGTGGCGTTCAACAAGGTGCTGTCTGACATTGTATAGGCTGGTCCTTTGAAATTGTTTTACACAAGAGACAGTAGTATCATAGTTACTGATGCTAGCAACTTTAGGTTGGGTTCAGTACTCATGCAGAAAAGGAGTGATGGGACAGAGGATGTGGTAGCCTTCGCCTCCCGAGCACTTGGGGGGGCATGGGAGGCAGAACATATGTACTCATCCACTGAGAAGGAAGTTTTGACACTATGATGGGGAACTCACCATTTCCGCACATATGTATGGGTAGTTCCTTTCCTGTTAAGAATGGACCACAAACTGTTGAGTTGTTTAGCACAAAAAGGGGTGACAAGGCTACACCCAGGATTGCAAAATGGAAACATCACTTACAAGAATGTATTTATGATATTGAATATGATCCTGGCAAGATGAACATTACTGCTGACTTATTGTCCAGAATGTCTTTAGATACTTCAGTTGGGGATGTGGAAGTGGCAGGTGATGGAGATAACGAAGAGGTGTGCTTGGCCAATTCTATCAACAGTGTGTTTCAAGGAACATTGGAAGAGAATAAATGGAAAGCGGAGTAATGCAAGGATCCTGTTCTTAGCAAAGTGATTTCAAGGGTTACACCAGGGTGACCCAACCGTAGGTCTCTGGATGAGAATTTCATACCATATGGGCATGTAGCACATTAATTGACGTGTGAAGAGGGACTCCTGAGGAGGCTAGGTCAGTTGGTATCTCGTACTAGTTTGAGGCAAAACATGTTGGAATTTACCCGTGAAGGTCACAGTGGTGCAAGAGCGATGAAACACAGGGTACATGAAGATTTCTGGTGTCCTAGGGTTGACAGAGTTGTGGAAAGTTTTGTGCTTGACTGTGAGCCTTGTGTCTTTTGTGATAAATCTCAGGTGACCCAACCTACCCCAATTGACCCTGTGAGTTCTCCTTTAATTCCATGGGCAAAAGTGGCTAAATTTGCCTTCAAAATTGTATTGTTACCAAAGCAATTTTAGGAGAAAAATATTAAGGTTCTAAATGGGCCTTGGCTAAAAAATTCACAGAGTTGGAGGAATTCGGGAATTCTGCGCCCCTCCTGTAATAGAGAGTTCCCGGTGAATTCTGGCATCCAATGGAATTCTTTTTCAGTTGGCATGTGCAAGGCTTGTTTTGGAGTGCGCTAGCAAGTGCCACGGGACGTGACGGGTGCTAACAAGCAGCGCATAAGATTTGGTGGCCACTAATGCGGTTTCCAACCACGAATGTGCCTACTGGCACCTTTTAAGTGATGCTGGCGAGTGTGAGTGAGCACTGCTGCACCTCGAGCAGATTCTCTACTCAAGAAGTAGCTAAATCTACTGAAAAATATATTTTATAGTTAATAGTCTACTCCATCGGACCATTCAAGTTGTTTTTTAGTGAGAGAAGCCTTTTTCATTTTGATTTTCTTTTCAACAAGAAGGAAGTGCCCCAGAGACTCCAACTTCCTCTTCCTTTCCAGCAGGCTCCTCCCAGTGCTTTGTCCATCTCCTGGTCACTTTTCATTTGCGTTTGGACCTGTAACGATCACTCTCTTTGTCTGCTTCATAAATACCATTGGATTTAAGGACTTTGTTTTCGTGATATCACAAGTAAGTTCAAAAACTCTGGTATAAGGGTGTTTTTGTTTGATAGAGGGCATGCACCAGTATTTATTTGTACTTTTATTACATTTAAAAAATGTATTGTGGTAGGTGCTCTGCAGATTCAGTGGGGGCCTAATTATTTGTTACATTTATTAATTCCTCTTTTGTAAAGGAAAAATGTTGCTATGTTCAGTACGTTTTCTCCATGTTTGTTAAATTTGCAATATTCATTTATTTACTATGTGGCATAGTCTGCCAACAGGCCATCCAGCCAGTAGGCCCTGTAGTAGTCATGGAAATAGCTGTTTCTGTAGTATATGTTGTTTTAAAGCATCATTTAGGACAGAGATGGCATTGGATTACATGATAAATGTTGGTTTTGTTTGCTTTTCACATTTTGTTTCTGCAAAAAGTGTATAGGTGGTATGATAGTTGTTCCTTTGGGAGGATGTGTGTTGTCAGATTTTTATAGCTCATTTAATTTTAGTTTTTGCCATTGCTGTATTAATGGTAGTGTTGTATTCAGTGCTACCATGCCTCCCTTGTCTGGCCAGTGTGAGTGTGATTGTTTTTTTCCATAGGTTAACATCTTTGTTCACCCTGCCATGTGGTCAGGGACCATTTTGTGTAGACAGTGTACATAGACCTGCATGTGTTCTTTATTTTCTATGCATCTTTGCTTGTTGTTTGACCAATCGGCCGGCAACCATTTTGTGCAGCCAGCCAGTGTGTTTTTTTCATAGGCCTGCATGTGTTCTTTGTTGTGGCCTTGCCTCCTTGCATGCTATTTTTGTTTAACCATGTGAACAGTGGCAATTTTGTGTAGCCAGCCAGAGTGCTTTTGCCGTAGGCCTGCATGTGCTCTTTGTTGTGGCCATGCCTCCTTGCTTACCAGTGGAGTCACTAGGGGGCTGCAGGGGGTGCGGACCGCACCGGGTGACACCATCACATGGGGGTGACACCGTGACATAATTTCCCAAATGAGACTATTTACAATGTTGAACGTATAATTAGATGATGGAAGGCGCAATACGGGTGTTTTATGTAACTCCTAATAAAGTTTTTGTTGCAAAACCGGAGTGCCAATAGTTAACAGTCCGCTAAAATGTAGAGATGCAGGTCATATGACCCTGACGTTCACGTATTGACGTAGGAGAAATGAGGAGGCATTTAAGGCGCCAACATAGGGAGATGGCGTTTAATTGCACAAAAGGCAGAAACTGAAGTTTTGAAATTGAGACACCACTGGTTCCCTGCACGAGGTAGGTTCTGAATGAGGAACGCGGTCATGGGGGAAAGACTTTTTTTTTATAGATCCTAAAAGGGGAAAGTGAAGTAGTGTGGGTGGTTAGTCTGAGTATGGGGCTAGAATAGAAAAATGTAGTAATCGGGCCTCTTCAATTGTGAAGCAAATACAATAGAGGAAGCAAGGATGTTTCGCCTTTTCCACAATGATATCTAATATGGCCAGTCGGACTACGGGGTTAAAATAGAGAAAGTTAGTAACCAAGCCTTTGTAATTCTGAACGAAAGATAGCATAGGCGGTAAGGATGTCTCGACTTTTAATTTAAAAGATAATATTCTGGCTTTTACCTTGTAGCTGAATGAAAGGGCCTAAATACAAGAAGGACCCATTGAAAAACAGGCACAAAAATAAGTAAGTCACCCTTCATTTTATTACGCGTTCGTGCTCAAGGAAAAATGCATTGTGGGTTAGAAGTAATTTTACTGTGGTTTTCATTAAGGCTGAAGTCTATCAGTTGGACAGATCTTTCCTATTCAATACATCAGCCTCGTTGAGAAGTTTCGGTCCTGTCCCTTTAAAAGCCCTGCTTAGAGGTGTCAGCTCTGCCCCTATACATGTTTAACATGTCTGCTTAACGCGAAGCACTGGTACTGAGCCAAGAAGGTACATGTTGATGGAATTTTCCTTGAGAGCGCCCCCTTTACCCCCATGGCCCCAACACCCACCTTCTAAAAGGCTTTCATGTGGGCTTTGTTTTTCTTTTAAAGAAAACAAAGCTTTCTAGAATACACTTCTCCTTGGTTAATTCGCTCACATGCCAACCTTGGCCCGGCAGCATCTAGGTCTGATCAGCAGCTAGTAATTCTTGGAAAAAATGGCAAAGGTGCAGACAGCGGGGCTCCCCGCAAACCAGAGCGAGGTACAGCAGAGGTGAGGGCCGGCTGGGATTTCAGGAGTCCCGGGCTGCGGTGGCTTTCAGGCAGGCTTGGAAAGGGGGCCCTGTCAAAGCCAATAGCCTTCACTTGAACATGCAGAGCAACGCTTGAACGCAGAGTACAAACTCTGGCATGGCACGAGGGCCAGGGGAGCTACTGCATGCGGCAAGCTGGCTGGGTGACTTAAACACTCTCCGCTCACACGTTCGGTTATTTGCGGGTCGCTCTTTGAATCCCGGCATGAATGACTCGGCCTTTCAACCTTAGATAACAGCTTTTTTTTATAGTTTTATAGATTATATAATTGTCCTGAGAAGTTTGATTATCTATTCTCTTTGAATGCAGATGTGTTATGTATTCAGGAAACATGGTGTAAAGATTTTCTTTATGGGGGAAAGACTATTTTGTTTTTGAGGCCGCCGCCTTACCCTCAAAAAAAGGTCATGCGAAAGGTGGAATAGCCTGTTTTTTATCAAATTCATTACAATGGCAATTTTCCCATTATAAGGACACTAGTAATCTTTTTCAATCAATAACTATCAATAATCTAGCGCCTGCAGGTAGACGGACTTCTCTTGTAATTCTAAATGCATATATACCACCTGAAGATATTTTTAATATCGTCCTAAAGCGAATGTTTTCCTATGTAAAACAATTATTAGAGCTTGATCAGCCTCCGCATATCTTGCTTATGGGTGACCTAAATAGCAAAGTGTCCACTTCTAGTATAGATATGTTTAGAAGTAAATTTAAGGAAGAAGCATATAATATACCCCAAGCAATCTTTCCTAGTAAAATAAAAACTAATAAAAGAGGAAAGATATTACTTGAAGAACTCAGTTATTTAGAGGGGCTAATCGTAAATGGTAGGATGCCTTCTGACACTCCTGCTAAGTTTACACATAAATCATTTAGGGGTGAATCCATCCTGGATTACGTAATCACGGACTATGATACATTTTTTTATATTCAGGACATGGTGATCTCTCAATCCTGCTTGAGTGACCATAATGTGATTAATTTAACAGTCTCATTACATCCCCCAGATACTGATTCCTGGTCCTTAATTGATAAAGGTGTTTCTATTCATTGTAAGTCAGGAAGGTGCTTCTGGGACCCTTCCACTATGAAAGATGTACAAAATATTCTTGCCCAAACCTTACTTGAATTAGACGAATGGCAGGGTAGGGAATTCTTATATTTTGAAATTTTTAAGAAAAAGCTCACCACGACAGCTAAGAAATTAAGAAATCCTAAGAAGTCATACTTCCCTCCCAGTATATTATTACCTTTAAATAAGGAAATAAATAAACTCGTGAGGCAACAGTACCTTAGTAGATCTAAGGAAAATGAGCATAAGTTAGCCTTATTAAGAAGAAGGAGGGCTAGATTAAGAACAAAATTAAAAAGAGAAAAAGAAGATTCTCTCTGGATTAGGTTAAGAGAGGCATCGGCCTATAATAAATCTAGAGAATTTTGGTCCCTAATAGGGAAAGGATGTGGGGTAAGAACTTCCCCCATCCCCATCTCTATTGCCGAAGATGCCTGGATATTATTTATATCTAGTTTGTATGCCCCTAATAGCGTAGAGGGTGACAACTGGGACCTAGCCCCGAATAGTCAGCCTAATATAGAGCTTCCGTCTGAGAAAACTATTGCTTTAGTGATAAAGAGTATGTGTGCTTCCGGAGCTATGGGTCCAGATGAGCTGCCCATGTCAATAATAAGGCAAGACGTCACTTCCTGGAGTAGGATTCTCCTTCCAGTATTTCATGCATGCTTTCTATCGAGATCAGTCCCTAACTCTTGGAGGGGAAGTATATTAATTCCTATATTTAAAAAGGGAGAGCGGGATAATCCTGGGAATTATCGTCTAATAGCTCTATTGGACTCTATAGGGAAAATTTTTGCTAAATGTCTTTTGATTTTAATTACTGAATGGATAGAACTAAATGACATTTTACCCTTGGAACAAACTGGATTTCGTAAAGAGCATGGTACACTTGATAATTTAACAGCATTGCAGGTGATCGTTGATAAATACGTACATGTTCGAGGTGGTGGAATATATGCGGCATTTATTGATTTCTCCACAGCGTTTGATAAGGTGGACCGTCCAACGCTGTGGAGAAAGCTTGCTACTTTAGGTATGCCGTTTCAGTTACTTGAACTTGTAAAATCTCTTCACTCGAACACGTGGTGTAAGGTACTACAAGGCGGAGAAAGAGGACTGTCTCAATCTATCCCTTCTCCTAATGGGTTGAAACAAGGGTGCATACTGGCCCCTATATTATTTTCACTTTATACGGCAGACCTTCCTTCTTCCATTTCAGTGTGCGGTGGGATAGCCCCAATAATTGGAGGATCATCAGTATCAATTTTAATGTATGCAGATGATATCCTCATATTAGATTTAACCCCGAAGGGCTTGTCTAACCGCTTACATGCATTAAATCAATTCGCAGAAGCAAACTACATGAAGATTAATGCTTCGAAAAGTAAAATCATGTGTATTTTCGGAAAGAAAAAATGTAGGTCTGAAAATTATAGATGGGCCATAGGCGGACATAAACTAGAGGTGGTTAAAACCTATACCTTCTTAGGTAAAATAATCTCAGCAAACCTAAGTGAGAAACCCCCTACAGACCATAATTCGCGTAAAGCATTAGCTCATGGTATGGGGTTATGTTCCTTGTACAATGCTACAGGGAAGAGACATTTCACACTATTCTTGGATGTATTTAGGGCAAAGATTCCCGCAACTTTACTGTATGGGTTAGAATTGGTGGAGTTAAAACATTGGGGATTTTTACATAGAATGGAAGGAAAGATATTAAGAAGAATAGCTTCTTTCAACACAGCTTGTACTGTATCCTCATGCAGACTGGAATTCGGTCTCCGAAGCTGTTGGGTACAGGGGTTGATTGCCCTTGTAAGGTGGGTAGCTTGCTTAGCTAGAGGTAAAACGGATTCCTTACGGGAAGCCATTAAAAATGAGCTTCTGGGCAATTTTAACGAGTTTTCCCTGTTAGTAAAAAACTTTAGAAAAGCAGTAACTCTGTTAGAGTTGGATGTAAGTACTTTGTTTTTACTTACTCCCTCTGAACTAAAGTCTAAATTAAAAAGTGCATCTTGGGAACTCAGTTATAAATTGGATATAATTGCCCAACAAGGAAAAACAGAAAGGCAATTACTTCTAAATACATATACACCAAAGCTGGCACAACAATACCTTACATGGAATATCCCCCACAGAGTCCGTAGGTTATGGTACCTTCTAAGACAAGATTTGCTCCCACTAAATCTCCTCTTAGCTAAATGGTATGGTGTATCTCCAATATGTAATCTTTGTTATAATACTGTACAGGATCGTAATCACGTCTTGTTTATTTGTCCCGCTTTACGCTCATTGCGTTATAAATGGTTAAAACCTATTTGTTTACAATTAGGAATTTTAAATGTAAATACCTTCTTCCATGCACTTTATTGTCCGCCAAATGAAATGTTTTGTTTTAAAATTTTTAACTTTTTTAAATATTTATTAAATGATATATAGAGAAATAATAGACGATTGCTTGTAGAGAATATGATGTATTACCTTCTCATCCGTTTTTCTGTGATTTTATTGTAAGTAATGTTGTATAATTGTGTGTGTACTTTATGTGGCCCTCATAAGAGAGCCAAAAACATAATAAACTTAAACTTAAACTTAAACTTATAGTGCTTAGTAGCAACTATATTTCCCAAACTATGCATAGGATCCAGTGCAGAAAGCTCAATTCTTCAAGCAGGGAAACAACCACTGCAAACACATTTCAGATGAAATTCAGCTGAAACAGTCAGACTTTTTCTTATTACATTAACTCCTTCCGTGCTCATGACGGAACCACGCCGTCATGAGCCACGGTTGCCGTGTGCTCATGACGGAGTGGTTCCGTCATGCTGCGGCCGTTGGCGGCCGCGCCGCCCACGCGGCGCTAATTCCCCGCCTGTGCGGGCGATTAGCGCTGTGGGCGGAGTCATGACGGAACCACTCCGTCATGAGCACAGCCCAACCGTGGCTCATGACGGCGTGGCTCCGTCATGAGCACCGGGCCACCGCGCTGCCCCCCTGCACCCCACAGCGCTGCGGCGGAATTACCGCCGCAGCGAAGGGGTTAACACAGGGATTGTAAACATCATAGAGATACGGCCGCCTTTAAAAGCTAAAAAAAACTCCTATGAAACGAGAACCAATGTCACGTAAAGTGAGCAACTCTTCCACTGAAAGAAAGCTAATACATTGAATAGAGGGGTGCTGACGTGACTAATTACTTTTCGCTTTTAAATATGCTTCCAGGGCACCCCGCCTCATATAGTGTAAATAATAACTCTCCCAATTGCTGGACTCTGTGGTACCCTTTTCCGTGCTGGGAGGCAGAAAAGGTTGAGCTGGCGCCTTTCACTGACTCGAATTTCAGGTTTGCACACACATCTTTTTAGCAGCTGCATTGACCTGCTGAGCCACGATTGAGTACATTGCCTTATATGTGCTACTTTCTAATTGATACAGGTAGCGACCAGTCGAGAGCAACTTGCAACTGATTTAAGATTTCCTACAGTTATACCTGTAGCTCATTCCCCCATTACAAAAAGGGTGTAAAAGTAAGTAGGCCGGTATTATCATTATTATTTATTTAAATAGAGCCGGTTGAGAACTATAGGCATGCATCCCACTATTCGGCACTGGTGGACTCGGAGGAGGTCCATCATGGGGTAAGTCGTGAGGGGGTGACACCATGAGTTACCGCACTGGGTGACACCAACCCTAGTGACGCCACTGTTGCTTACTGTTGTTAGTTGACCCTTTTTTCCAGTATTTACAGCCATTTTCTACGGAGATTGATAGGAGAGGGCTATACTTTTTTATATTTTTCCTTGATATCAGTTTAAAATATGCTTGAGGATTCTTGGAGTATATATATATTATGATTATGAACAGTGTTTGATATTATATTTATTTTTGTGCATTTTTCACCTGCACCTCCTTGCCTCCCAGTGGGTTACTCATAATCCCCTACTAAACAGGAATAAATGTTTTTATTTCTTATTGTTTTTTTCATTGTAACTGTTTTATTTTTTGTAAAAATTTAAAAAATGCTTAAACTATTTTTGTAGTTTTTAAAATACATTATAATTTATTTACAGTTTCCTGCCTTCTATCTATCCTCCCTGCTCCATTTTCCCCTGGACACCCTGCTTGCCATAGGTGCACACACCAGCATTCATTTTTTAAAGATTATTTTATTTCCCCCTGGATCCCCTTGCCTGTTATAGGCGTACACCGGCATTCATTTTTTAACGATTATTCAATGTTCCCCAGCACCTCCCTGTCTGCCCCAGGTGTATCCCTTAGATGCACATAAGGCATTCAATTATATCTGCAGGTTGTTATCCTGATTGGAATGGAATATTATGTTATGGTGATGTGGTTTGACTTTGGAATGAATACAATAATGTTGTTAATTATTTAGTATAATAACTTAAGTAACCACACTAAATTATATTGTCTTTGTCTGTACTAATTCAAACTGCAACAATGCCACATTTCATTAAATGTTTTTCTTGCTTGTTTGCTTTTAGGTGCACAAGAGACATCACCCACAAAACTGCCAGACAGAAGGCCCGTACAAATGACGTGACCACACAACACATGACGTGAGTTCTCTAATCTCTTCCGCTTGTGCAGCTGAGTGCTACTGCCAACTGACAGCTTAAAGATGGCCCCACAGAAAGGTGCTGCCAAGTAAGCGGCTAGTGAGAAGAAGCAGCTTTCCACAACATTTTTCCAGCAACTTGTGCCTGCCGCACTGGCATCCCGGGAACCACCTGGGAGCAGCACTCCCACATCAACAGAATCACCCCAACATAAGCCCAAGCCCATTCCTGTCAGCGAGGCTGCCACTGCAATCATGGCTCCGCTGATGAACAGTGACATTCAATTGGATTTGTCTCTTTTGCAAAGTAGTACCCAATCATTGCAGGAAACTTAGCAGATTGGACAACAGCCGTAGCCAGCAACAGTAGATCTTTCTGAAGTAGGAGCAGAAAAGGAGGTTAAGATTTCTGCTGAGCAAAAACTGCCTCTTTTAGGACCATTGGCTTCCAGAATCCAGCAAGAAAGAGGAAAGGTAATCCACCATCTTTTCCAGGTTCCCCTTTTGATAACCTGGGCATGGATTAGACCCTGGCTGAGTCCGAGCCACGCCAGGAGAGGCAAGGGGAAAGGAAAGTTCCAGTGAGCCTTACAAATATGGAACAGGTTGAGGATAATGAGCCAGTCATTGTCATAGAAGCTGGCCCAGAGGAGACCGAAATTACCCGTCCTATTCTATCTGCTCTGATGGATGTGGCACTGATACCACCAACACGGCCAGTGCCAGCTCCCATGTTTGTAAGGCCACGGCTCAGACCTGTGTCCACCATTACCTCAGTAGAAGTACATGCTGCAGAGGCAATCGTCGACACACCCACCAACTTCCAGTTCTTCGTGCATTGGCAGCGGCATTAGTGACCCACTGAAAAAGTGCATCTTTATGATTAGCAAGCAGGAGGATAACATTGCAATATGCTTCATTTGCCACACAAGTGTTATTCGAGGTAAGTCTAGTTCACACTATTGTCCTGGAGGCCAAACGACCCATATGAAAAACCATCACACAATCTGCTGGGAGGCACACCTTAAATACATTGTTACATGTGGTGGTGGTGAAAGTGATGAGAGAGGGGAATCGCTCAGATTATAGTGGGAAGTGAAGGTGTTAAGGTAGAAGAGTGTGGCTCTTAACTGAAAGCAGTGGGCCAGTATCACCTGCCTCAGCAACCTCACAATGTCACAAAAGTCAGATGCAGACACCACAACAGCATACACTGACTGCCCCAACAAGATGCACATTGAGTCTACCACATGCTGGTTCTTCTTTCCAAAAGTCGCCTGCATCAGTGGCACCAGAGAAGAAAAAATGCAGCCTACTATTATGGACATGTTGAGGCAGGAGGGGGTGTACAAACGCAAACACCCAACAGCATGTTTGTAAATTGAGAAGCTGGCTAAAATGTTAGCGCTGGACCTCCTACCTTTCTCTTTTGTGGAAGGAGTGGGTTTCTTAGAATTTGTGGCAGCCATCTGCCTAAAAAAGAAGGTTCCCAGCCGGACATATTTTGCCAGAGTTGCTGTTCCAGCACTTCTTCATGATGTGCTGCAATTGCTTGGACAAGCTTTGCAGCAGAGTGCTGTTCACACTATCCACCTGACTACAGATATGTGGACCAGTTGTCAAGCCACTAATTACATGTGTTTCACGGCACACTGGATCTCTTCTGTGGGGGTTAAGCAACAGCTATCTGCAGGTCTCAGCACTTAAGGAACTTTTAAGGGTGTTCGGCAGCATGGAACAGTAGCCATGTCTGCAATGGAGAAATTCCATACAGCTGCATACATCTTGGAAGACTTTAACATCAATGTGTTTGAATGATTGTGACTCTGAGGTCTCAGAATCGGATTTGTTGCCACAGACAATGGCAGTAGTATAGTTAAGGCCATGGCAGATAGCGGCTATTTCAAAGTCCTGTGTTTAGCACATTACATCAACATCATTGTGCCGGACTTTCTAAAAAAAGAAGACATATTCAGCAACCTTTTGACCATCTGCAGAAGAATCCTCACTCATTTCAGTCATTCTTTTAAAGCACGGAAGCAGTTAAGGATCATTCAGCATGCTAATAGAGTACCAGTTAAAGCTCTCATATAGGAGGTACCAATAAGTTTGAACTTGACCTATTACACGTTGCAACATCTGTTTGAGCAGTACAAACTGATCAATGAGTATGTCATTCAAAGAGGAGGGGATGCAATTGGGAAAAGCATGACCATTGGGATGGACAAATGGAGTGTAGTCAAATGTCTGACAGAGATGCTACTTTCTTTAGAGGTTTTCACATGGGAAGTCAGCAATGAGGCCAGTACAGTGGGCCAAGCTATCTCATTGTTGCATCTGCTACAGGACCAGTTAAAAAAGGTGCATGAAAGGCTTGCAGGTGTGAATGAAAATGAAGATGTAAATAACTTGGTTCAAAGCTTAATACTTCACTTGGCTGATAATACAAGGCTGTAAGGAGAAATTCTGTTGTCCAAAGAGTACATCTGCACCAACAATACTTGATCCATGGTACAAAACAATGCTGGTCCCTTTCATTCCTTTTTCAGAAGGGGATGTTTCACAATACAAGATATGAATTGTTGAGCGAACCAGAAACCTGAAAAAAGAATGGCTGGATATCAGAGTCCCACTCCCAGTCAGAAGTTCTGTGGTGCCAGCTTCAACTTCCAGAGAGGGCAGTCCTGTTGTCTCACAGCAGCCAACAAGAGCAGCAGTAGCAACAACAACAACAGGAACAGAGAATTGTCCCCAACCTCTGCATTAGCTACGTTTCAAGTGGCAGGTCTTAAGCCAAGTGCAGAGGTGAAAGAAAAAGAGGTTGAGCAAGTGGCACCACTGATGACCATTCAGAGAATGTTCCAGGACTATCTGGAAGACCCAAGAGAGGTATATGTGGATCACAACTCATTGGTGTATTGGTATGGGATGATGCGCCAATGGCCAGAGTTCAGCAGGCTGGCAATAAAGTATCTGGCTTGTCCATTAGCCAGTGTGTCTGCTGTGTGTGTATTCAGTGCAGCTGGTGCAGTTGGCACAGTGAAAAGGACCAGTTCTCACCTCAAAACATTGAGAGATTGGCCATGATCAAAATGAACCAATACCTCAGACCACATAATTACACCATTCCTGAAATACCACAGGAGGAGGATGAGGGTGATTAGTCAGACTCAAGTGTGTTAGCTGACCAACTTCTGAGTGAACCACCTGACTTTGAGGACAAATACTACTTCTTTGACTTAGAGTTGGCTACCATAGAACCTTTTTATTATTTTCAAACTCCTTTGCCAAAATAAAATAGATATAGCTAGAGGAGCATCATATATTTTTTTTGTGTCTGACTGACTTTTGCAGCCCTATTATTTTTAGGCACATGTATGGTTGGATTGAAGTTGGACAAGTGTGCAGTAAAGAAGCCTTGGAAACCCTTTGAAAACATTGGACACATTGCCTGCCTCTGTCCCATGCCTATCCTATTTTCCTCCCCCTGCTTGGCTGCCCCAGATCATTTGATTTACAAGACTACCCAATTTGTGTTGCTTGCATCAAAGAGGAGATACGATTGTGTACCACCATCCTTGGATTAGAACAGGTAACTTTTGCACCAATGAGTACAATATTATTGAGTGATTGTGAGTGATGATTGATGATTCATGTGGTGGTAGACAGCGATGGAGGGTGTTCAACTAAATTGTAAACTTGATTTTGATGATTTGCATTGTTTAGGGCCTGATGCGTGATAATTTTTCCAGAAGGTGACTGGCCCTTTCACACTTAGCGATATTTAGCTGTAGGGTCCACTCCTTTTTTCTGGTTCTCAATCTTCAGAGACCAGACCACTCAGTTTAGTTAACTAACACAAATGTAGACAAAAAAAAATAACTCAAAAAATCTTTCTCTTCCTGATCATCAATATGAGTGCACTAAAGGACGATCTCTCTCATTTGGGTTGGGATGGAGTCAGATTAATTTATTACTCAAAGTCAGGATGATGGAAGGACTCGGGTGGGACTACCTCAACAACAGCCAGATGAAGGAAGTTATAGACTTTAGGTAAACCAACATGATGATAACTCTGAGAGGCATACTCAGCTCTGTGGACTGGAGGGAGAGGTACATTGATTTGGAAAATGCTGCTGAATGTGTGTGCTGGCTCGGATTTGAAACTTCTCTATTATGTGGTTATGGTTGGAGACAGACATGTAATGTCACATGATCATCAAACTTTTTACGGTGTTTTATATAGCTTGAACTTGACCTGGTATCGGGTATCAGTAGAAGTACATGCTGCAGAGAAAATGTTATTATGGGATGTTGTGCACATAACATGTATTAGGGATGTGTGTTGTTTTGAGTCCCATAATATACCTTTATATGGCATTCATTGCTGTGTATGCTGTGTATGGTGAATGTACATAATTTATGGCATTGGTCTAATACTGGGCAGCCTGCCCCTGGTGTTATGAGAAGGGCTGTATGAGGGTTTAATTTGAAGTCCGAAATCTTTGCCCTTCTTGAAGGCTGTTGAAATCTCTCAGCTTTGCTCAAACTGAATATTGTCATGTGCATCAGATGTCCTGAGAACATCTGTCGACTAAATACCACAGCCCAATGCAGAGCAGGAGATGCTGCAGGAGGGCTCAGACTCTGGATAGTAGAGGAAGAGGACTTAAAGCAGAGACCCTTTAATGCATTAATTGTCCACAACCCGGCTTCCTCTCCTATCACTTGTTGACTTTATGCTTGTCTTTGACCATGTTCAGCACTTTGCTGCCTTTTGGCTAGGTTTGAGCTATAGAAAGACCACCTATGGACATTAATGTACACATTGACTGTGACTATGGGATGGTCCAAGCAAGAGTACTCTGGTTCTTGGTATGGGTGTAGAAATATTAAAAAAAAGCTTGCTTCTTGTAACTTAGCATTTCTTTTCAAAATTCACCGGCTTTGTAAACCAATAAGCTGGTGAAGTTAAAAAAGGAAACGGGAGACAATGACTGTAGCTTAAACTGCAAATGGCAGAAGCGGGAAACCGTTTAAGCTGCCACTCAAGGAAAGAAGCAGAAACAGAGAAATCCCCCCATTTGTCAGCTGTGCACTGTAATTCTCTACCACCAGAAGTCTCACAGCTTGGGATTCAACAGTGCCCAGCTGCCAAGCGGGTAATGGCTGTTTACTCACTTCTGCTCAGATCTAATGGCAGCCCGGAGGGACAGCACAATAAACAGGAGCTGTTCAGCTGCCAGAATGTCTCCTAGATGGCACACGGATGTGGAAACAATTCCCTGTCGTAGGTTCTCCCTCTTCCATGGTGCAACATCTGACTGCATGCAAACATGTGGTGCATTGCCACAGCCATACACCAAGTAGTACTGTGGTGGAGTGGATTAAACCTCACCTCAGATGAAGTACAAAAAATTATGGAAACTTGAGGGTCATTTGGACCATTGCGATCGGTAAAATTGTATCTATGGCAGCTTCCAGCACATCAATTAAGGTTTGCAGACCAGGCACCATATTTAAAGCAGTGCTCAAACAACATTATTATTGGCAGGAAAAAACTCACAAAATATGGGTTTCTTTTCTCCAAACAAAATACAAATGTCCCACTATGTAGAATGAGCCACCACCCTGAACCTGAGCTCTATTATACATGTTTCCTCTCATAGCAGATACTCTGGAGGGAAAGTGAGGTTTTTTAGCTCGTCCTCAATAAGATGCGATGACCTTCACTGTGATATTATGGCCCCTTGTGGATGGGCCACCAGGTGGAAGCTTTGGTGGAGCCAGCAAATTGAGCAGAGCCTACGATGGTGTGAACACAGAACTTCCCTTGACTCTAAACAGAGCAGGAGATCTGGGAGTTTGGTGAGGCGAGAGCACCACTGATTTACAGCAGTGCTCCTTCTCCACCCAGACTCCAAATAGGGTTCTTGGTGACCCATGTCCCTCCTATGCGATCTTTTCTGACTTCGTAGGTAAAGTGTACAACTTTCATTCTTCCAGCGTTGATAAATGAGAGACATGTCAACAGCCTTTATAAATGGGAAAGCAAAATGCAGTTTTCCCAAAAATATTTGAAAATTAAACTCACCATTATCTTTGCAGTAGGTGCATATCTCACTATATTGCTAAGTTTTATTTCCTACAGCAAAGAAATTGCATGGACAGTGTTTAATTTGTAGACTAATATGTGCCGGTGCCCAAAGATCTGTTCGGAAGTCCGAGGTGCGGGCCAAATCCTAAAGGTGTGTAGGCTGTAAACCACCTTGTGGCTCTTTTCTTCTTTCTCTTTCTCTTTCTTTCTTTTGTGCATTTTCCCTTTCTTGCTCTTGGGAAATGTCCGATGAGGAAAAATGAGTGCAGGTACCCAAAACAAAATGCCGGTGATCCCCAACGGCAGTCAGAGCCTCAAATAAAGTGCTGTGCATGTACGATTGGAATTGCGCTGTCTACTTGAGGCTGGCTGCACATTGCTTCTCGCATCTGGTTGGCTGACTTGAAAATGAAATTTAATAAATAACCCATAAAAACATGAAAATGTAAGCAGCAGGGTGGCCGATGTCATTTTAAGGGTTGACCATGTCTGATACCATGTTCAGGGGTTCATGTGCGCATTAGAAATAGAATTCCTACAAAACAGATGTATGCATGGGGTTGCTTTCTGCGAACTTGCATCCTTGTTGCACTGATGGGCAAATCGTTGCCAATTATTGTAGCGATATGGACAATGGAGCCAGTTTTCGTTCCAGTCTTCTTTAATCAGTAACATCGACCCGTGGCAGCCCTTAGGCCAAGCGCCATGAATCAGTTGCCACTGAGATCCAAAGTAAACACTCCAAAGTGAATCTCAGTTACTCATTCAACATTCTATTCCAGCCTTGACTAGATAGTCATAACCTCGGCTAAAACAGATATAACACTTACATTTTCATATCTTGAATATTACAGCTGTTATTTTATAGCCCCTTGAAGCTCACAACGCTTTACTGACAATACTGCTAAGACAATTACAAAAGTGTAGGTGTCAGTGGCATTTGCACAGACGTTGATTGCCATTGGTATGATAATGGACTTCATTTAAAACATATATGTATTTAAGAACCAATCACAGACATGGTGTTCTGCTGATTTCAGCAGGCCACCATCGCGGTAATGGCCTCTATTGCAAATGAGTTCCGCCCATTTAGTTCACCAGGATGTTTTGCTTTTTGCTCACCCAGTTATTGGACCTTTACTATGGGTGAGTCTCACTACCTGAGTTTCACTCGCAGTAATTTCACAGTAATTGGGCGTGTTTACTGCTAGTGTCTGCCTTTTAAGATAAGGCTGCTGCTGTAAGGTAGGGTAAGGGTCCCTGGTTTGGTTACACATGAAAACATGTGCTCATGTGTGTGCACACATGTGGGCAGCATGTGTCAGACTGCCGTCATGAACTTCCCTCTGATTGCACAGAAGTAGTCTGGTGCAGTAGGGACTCTGCAAGGATAGATGCTGACTCGGGGTGGGGCTTATAATATTAGTCGGCATTCATATATATGTGTTGGTATGTGGTTTGTTAGTAGGGATAAGTAGGTACCTACCACTAGTAATAAGGCCCCAATCACAATATAAGGCCCAGCCAAGGTCTCACTAAATTATTCCCCTTCTACCCCCTTGGTAGCTGGCTGCAAGCAGGCAGGCTTAACTTAGGAGACAGGTGTGTAAAGCACTAAAAACACCAGTATATTAAATAAGCAAGACACAACACACAATAATAATCCAACACTCACCTTCCATTCGGGAGTTCATAACAGTCTTTCAAGAATAGACTATATATTCACACTGGCAACGGGGCTGGAGAGAATGTTAAAGGTCTCGCACCTGCCCAGGGGCATCTCAGACCACTCACCGGGGCTCATTACTTATGCATTCTACACCCCCGGACGCCACCGACTGTTTCCGCTCTACCCCGGATACCTTAAAAACCGTAAGATTGGGAAAGGTCTAATCACAGCTACAGAGCAATATTTCATGGAAAACGAACACTCAATTTCCTCCCCGACGACTCTGTGGGAGGCATATAAAACTGTATTACGGGGCCACGCAATCTCCTTAGTTACAAGACATAAACAGGTCCAACGACAGCAGATTGAGACTTTGGAACAAGGGGTGTCCCAGGCAGAAGCTGACCATGCCATAGACACCAATGATACTACGGCACACAAGTTGAATCTGGCTCAACAAGAATACAGGACCTATGCATGGTAGGAGGCAAAATCTAAACTCACCAACACACAGCACACTATTTACGATGTAGGTGATAAGGCAGGCAAGCTCCTAGCATAGCTAGATAGATGAGAAAGGGCTAGCCGATGGGTGGCACAACTTAGATTAGAGACTGGGATTATAACCACTGACCCTCAACAAATAGTTGATATATTGGCGGCCCACTACGAGAGGGTGTACACGAAGAAAATCTAGCCTTCCTAAAGGACATACAGATGCCCACACTGACCCTTGCTGCAACTCAAGTACTGTAAGCAGATCTGACTCAGGACGAACTAGCCCTGGCACTAGGTGCATTACATACGGGGAAGGTCCTAGGACCCAACGGTATACCGGTAGAATTCATTAAGAAAGCAACAGCCCAACTCTTACCACATCTGCTTAACATGTACGAGGACAGTTTGGAGAAGGGTGAATTGCCCAGGGATCAGTGCCTAGCGAAGATAGTGGCAATACACAAACCTGGCAAACCAACGCAGGAATGCACGTCTTACAGGCCGATTTCCTTGATCAACGCAGAAGCCAAAATACTCGCTAAAGCACTGGCCATAAGGCTGCAGCCGTATCTCACAACATTGGTCCACCCGGACCAATCGGGATTCATGCCGAACCGTAATAAAGTGCTGAATCTAAGGAGACTACATAGTGTCATGGCGCGTATACCTACTATTGAAGAGGACAAGGTCATTCTGTCCTTGGATCCGCATATGACATTCGACCTAGTCGAGTGGCCTTTTCTCTTCGCGGTCCTCCGCCACGTGGGTTTCGGCCCAAGGTTCTGCAAGTGGGTGCAGCGGCTGTACTCAAAACCACTGGCGCAGGTCATAGTTAATGGTCGCATCTCGGTTGCCTCCTGTCACTGCTCCTCTTTGCACTAGTGCTGAAGCCACTGGTGGCATGGATACAACAGGATCCGGTCATCCATGGATTAAAATGGGCTATGGGGTGGGAAGATCGCATCTCGCTCTATTCGGATAATGTGCTACTGTACCTGGCATCCCCCGTGCGTTCTGTTAGTTGCCTACTGGATATATGCACGGCATATGGGAGGGTCTCGGGCTATACCATAAATTGGGCAAAATCGCTTCTCTACATACTTCACGGTCCTTCGCCGCGGCTCCCTCGTGATTGTGAAATTTAGATTGCTGAAAAGGGTTTCAAATATTTAGGCTTATACATAATGAATCAGCACGCGCAGTTTGAGGAGGAAAACCTCATGCAACCCCTAGCACGATTCCGCTGTGATGTTAAACACTGGCGATCACTACCGCTCACACTACTGGGACGTGCAGCGCTCTTTAAAATGATGGCATTCCCCAGATTCCTATACGTCCTACAAAACACCCCATTCCCAATTTCCCCATCATACTTCACTGCAATAAACGCCGAAGTGACCAATCAGTTGTGGGACGGGAGATCCGCCCGTATATCCATGCATAAACTAGTGAAGGGTTGGTATGACGGCGGTATTGCCCTCCCCAACATAAAAGTATACTACTGGGCCTCACAGCTCCCTGTAATAAATCAATGGCTCCACGCACCGCAAGAGGAACCAGCGTTTCGCATGGATAGGCATCTCCTGGAAACCGTTGGATTATGGGGACACTTTACAATAAATCTAGGAGGACAACTCTCACAGGACTTAATTGTACACACCGTCCAAGTCTGGTTTGCGGCACAATGAGCGCTCGGCTGGGAGGGGGTCATAACACAGGTCACACCGCTATGGGAAACCCGACGATTAGGTAAACTGCGAAATACCAAGTGATTTAGACAGTGGGATCTGATAGGTATCTCAAAGGTGGGAGATATGTGGAAAAAAAGCGAGTTCATCGCATTCGCCCAGCTGTAGGTCACCTATGGGCTGGCACAGACGGAAACATTCCGCTATATGCAAATCAGACACGCACTCAGGGGGGTAATTCCACTAGGAACGCAACTGCCTGAGGCCTCACCACTAGAGGACAGACTTCTGACAGACCACTTGAGCAAAAAAGCCATTTCTCACACCTACCGGAAAATCATAAATAATCAGCCGGGCTCCACGACAGCCCATAAGGAGTGATGGCAGGTTGAGGTGGGTGAACTGGATGAGACAGACTGGCAGGAGGCAATCGCGTCTCCAAAAGAAGTAGCGATATCTTCTAAACTTAAACTCGTACAATTGAAAATCCTACATTGCACTTACTACACGCGAACACTTCTACACAGATTGGGCTGTGCGGACACACCACTCTGCCTAAGACAGTGTGGCACACTAGGTACATTTTTTCATACACTCTGGCACTGCCCGGAAATCACACCCTACTGGGAGGCGGTTATGCGCATGATTTCGCAGGTTACTAGAATTACGGTTCCACCGGAACCGAAGAGATGTCTCCTTAACATTTGGGAGCCTTCAGTCCTCAATCATATGGCTCAAGACTGGGCGACATTGGGTATGGTATTAGTGAAGCGGAATATAGCGCAGCACTGGGGATCGAGACTGACTCCTAACCATCGCCAATGGTGTTGTGACATGGACAAAGCAATGATAACGTCGAAATCAGTCTATGTTCACAGGGGATGCCCCAAAAAATGGACTCGGATATGGGGCAAATGGAATGCTTTTCGGGGAAACATCTGCAAGCCCCCATGTGAGGAATCGTTAACAGACGTTAGTGAATAAAGGACCGTGGCGAGGATAAAGTGATGTGCAATATAACTATCGGCGGCTATGTTGTCAAGGAGGGTGAGAAAAAACTAGCTTATTACTGTGGAGGGTAGTCAACTCATGTGTGATACCTTGACACACTGTGTATGCACCATTGATTATTGTTGTAATGTATCGATTATCATCAATTACAAAATGCCAATAAAAATGTATAAAAAAAAAATCCAACACCAATTTATAAAAATAGGAAATATTTTTATGATTAAAATGACACAATAAAAGAACAAAAATCCAATGTAGGAAACCGGAGATAGGTTTTTTTAAAGAATAAACACTTTCCATTGCCTAAATGCCCAAAGCGCCTCTTTGGCACATCTGGTCGCGCTTGACCAGGACAAAGTCAAGGTTTCAGTCCCACCTCGATGGAGCATGGGGAGGATACACTTAGTGACAAGGCTCAGTGAAGTGTTTAACTTCTGACTTTTGGAGCTTTTTCTCTCGACGTTGAGGTAGACTTCTCATCAGGCCGTCTTTGGGTTCTACGACGGCAGTTTGGCTCTGTGCAAATCCTTGTCAACTCCAGGGAGTCTCGTTTAAGATGAAAAGCTCTGGCGCTTCAGGGGGCAAATCTGAATTTTAGGCCGAGTCAGGGGTCAGTGTCGCCGGCGTGACTCTCAACGATGGGTCAGTCAGCTTATGGAGCTTTTTCAGAAACTTTTTCCAAATCTTCTCAAACTTCTGTATATTTTTCCAGAAGGTCATTTTGGGGTTCCTAATGAGTCACAACAACAATCCAAGGTTCCAGAAGCTCTGAGTTGCTCCTTGAGATGTTGTGACTCTGTGTCCCACAGTGCACCTGGCCAAATACTTTGATTCCAGCTGAAGGTGGTCAGCTTGTTTCTTCTTAGTGGAGATGATGCTGGTGGAGCTCTTTTAACCTGTTGCTTTCAGGGAGTCCACTCCTTCACTTTTCAAAGCAAGGCAAAGTCCTTAAAGCTGTAGTCGCAAAGTGCATTCATTCAGAGTGCAGTCCTCTTGTTGCAAGCCAGGATTCCAGCAGGGCAGTCCTTCTTCTTCTTGCAGTTTTAGGCTGGAATCCGAGTAGCTGGCAGCTCTCCAATATTTATCCAATATTCTTGTGAAACAAGAAGAGGGGCCTGACCAATGGGGGACAGGGTGCCACCCAGAAGTATGACAACTTCCTCCAAAGTGTGTAATATTCTTGTCCCAGAAAGCACAGTTCATTTAAAATCCAAAATGGAGAAACTCTCTCCTGGAGGTTAAGATCTGGCTAAGCCAACCCACCGACGTGGCTAAGTTTCTGTAACACTCCCCTTCCAGCCCCTCTGCTAATTCAATTATTGGGGCTCCTGCCTGGCTGGGGGTGCAGGTTGTGGGGTTGAGCCTGTGTCCTGCCCTAACCGTCATTCCCTCTTTGAAGACCAATTTGTCTACTCCAACCCCATCCTACCTATTGCTCTGCAGCTGCAGATCTCCTCCCACCAAATGTCCTTTGTCTCTCTGCAGGCCCCTGCACACCTCATCAGAGCAGTTTGGCTCAGCGTGCCAAAGGCTGGCCAATCAAGAAAGGCTGCTGGAAGGTTGGATTTTGGTTAATCAGAAAAGCAAGTTCTATAACTTATTTTATGTGATGGTTATACTAAATCTAACTTCGACAACTTGTTGGATTTATTCTATCTTTTTAATACTTTTAGCTCACCTCTGTAAATAATTATACTTCATTAAAGTATTCCCATGATAGACAATGGAGCCAATGTGCTACGATGGGGGAAAATGAGCTTGTCAGGTTTTCCCTCATCAGGGAAACTAAAACATCTTTTGAAATGTTCCTGCTTATAGTTGCAAGGCACCCTACCCATGGGAACCCTAGGGGAGACATTAGGGGAGATGTATATGCAAAAATAAGGTAGTTTAGAACGTATAAAGTACCTTTAATTCCCACGTCGAATTTGCATATAATTTAATTTTAAAATCAGCTTGCAAAGCAGGGCTGCCTTTAAAATGACATCAGGCAACACATAAGTGCACTCTTATGTGCATTAAATCTTTTGGACCTCTAAACCTACATGCCCTACCATATACTAGGGCTTACAGGTAGGTTTACACAGAGCACTGGTCCTGGATCTGGTTAGCAGAGCCAAGGGCGCAATCAGAGTCAGTTACCACAAGTATCAGTCAAGAAAATGGGGGTGAATAGGGCAAAAAGCATGACTTTCTCACAATTTGTTAGCAGGGATTACTGCAAAATCTGTAGTGCTTTCACAGTATTATGCATATAGGTGAATTCTGCCTTAAAGTGCCGTTTCACTCCACACAGTCCAGAATCATGTCAAACTGGAGTAAACAATGTATGCTGCACTTAATTTTTCAAGTTCCAGTAACATGCACATTTATCTGATGAATCGTCAAGAATTGTCATATTTCTCTAGCTCAGTCGAGAATCGGACTCCAGCCCTTTGTCTCATCTGCTGGGCCACTTAATTAGCCGGCTGCCAAGCAGAGGTAACCCAGGCTTCCCCACACTAAAGGGTAATTATTAGTGGTTGGTCTAGTTCCTGATAAGGAAGGGGTGGAGAGGAGAATCTGCATCTGATAATCAGCTGTCACTCTGCACCTGGGTGGGTCAGCCCAGGCCCACTGAACAAAGGAGGAAGCCCAACATCTGGAACCAGCACTATAGGGGGCTCCCTGTTAAAGTTTGGGTGGGAAGGGACATGAGAATGATTTCAGCTGCTCCGAGACAAATTGACAGCGATATTTTGGATTGTTGCAGGATGCTGTACGGGAGGGTTGGGACAGGGGTGGAGGAATGATGTGACATCCTAGGATTCGACAGGGGTGCTCGGCATCTCGAATTTATACCATCCACACTTATAAACCCTGCATAAGGGCAAGAGAGTGAGGAAGACCCTGGACCTGAAAGGTGACAACAGCAGAACCGTGGAAAGTTGAAAGGAGAAACAACTTTATGCCCTGCAAAGAGGGACGAAGGACTTTGACTGTAGCTGATACAAGGACCAAATGAGTCTCTCCAGGGCCAGTGGTGCTGTCCTTCTTGGGCGTGAAATGTGATATAAGAGTTTCATTAAAGGAATTTTCATCTACCACACATATATATTTGTAATTTAAAGTGTAATATCTAGTAGTGTGCAGGTATTAAATGTAATTTTCCTTTTCAAAGAAAAAGTACTGACTGGACAATAATTTATTCAGTGTTGTTGAGGTTTCTAGCCCACACCACCTCTTCTGAGTAGGCCTTAGACGGCTCTGCTTTGCTACCCTGAGAGAGTCAGGTGCTACAATGGGGAACTTGGTTTACAGCACAGGGACAATTGTGGACCTGTTACTTCCACAGGACTCACATCCTGCAAAGCTAATAATCCAATCTATTACAGCCACCAAACACAGTGAGTCGCTATTTTCAACCTACCTCATTAATAATAATGCTGTAGGTAATATTGCGACTCAGTCCAAACAGGAAGTTTGTGAACTAACCTATTAGTACAGAGTTGGTGCACAATTTGCAACCACTTTTTGCAAATAGAAATTTTGAGCATTTGACCCATGTTGCTAAAGAACTCGTTGTGAGTTTGAGCAAAGATTGTGATGAATGAACCAGTAACGGAGCATTACATTAGTTAATGTATAGAGGGTAGATTTTCAAACATTTTGCGCTGAATTAGCATCCCAAAAGTGATGCTAACCAGCACAAAATGTTTTTGAGGGAATTTAGTTTCTAGCGCAAAACTGTTTTTTCACTGGTAAGTACCCTAAAAGTAGTGCAAAGCACTGCTTTGAGTTATTTAGCGCCATGGGAGCGTTACAAGGGTGGTACATGGGTGTTCCCATGCAACCACCCATCCTTTTTGACGCACAATCCTATCTACAAAGAATTGTAGACAGGGTTTAGCGCCAAAAGTTAACACCACTTCAAACAAGGCGCTATCAGGAGGATTTAAAAAAATTGTTTTGTTTCTTTTCCATCTTTGTATGTGTGCTGCACTGTGCAGCACACATACAAAGTGGGAAACACTTTTAAACTTGTCCAGGCATGGTAATTTGTACAGGAAGGGTGCCCTTCCTCTTCAAAGCCTATGCTAGACTCACGCATAAGGGTTTGGCGCAATGCTCCGCTCCGCCCGCGGAGTGTGCGTAGTACTGCCCACTTCGCGCTTCGCAAAGTAGGCGTAGCAGGGGCAGACTACGCACACCCCGCGGCGGAGCAGAGTTGCCCACCGCCCGCCTCCCTCCCGCCCTCATTTTACAATTACTTATAAACATTACATAAAGAAAATTACTTACCTGAGCTGCCGCGTCACGGGGCTCCATCTTACTGCTTCCTGTATAGCTTCTTCCTCACGAATGCGCATGCGCGACGTGGCAGCTCAGGTAAGTAATTTTCTTTATGTATTGTTTATAAGTAATTGTAAAATGAGGGCAGAAGGGAGGCGGGTGGCGCGTAGTGGGGCTACGCGAAGTGTGCCGGTGGGCGTAGATTTGCACCCACTCCGTGATGCTTCACGTAGCCTCACTACGCCCAGGGCTGCTCACGCACAGACCCTAGCACTATGGTGCTAGGGTCTGTGCGTGGCACTCGGCAGCTGAAATCAGCGCTGGCGCTAGGGAGAGAGGTGGAGAGAGCCATATTTCTGTAGATCTGGAACTTTCCTGCTCCCTCCCTGCCACGCAACGCAGACTCTTTGGGTGCTGCGCTGCGTCACATGCATTTTTAAAAAAAATCTGGCACATGATGTACGCATGTCAAGTGGGTGTTCCTCTGATTATGCGCTGGGAGCCCTGAGAGTGTGCTGTAAGGCCCTATGGTGTTTTGTGACCTCTCAGCACCTACACACATTTACTTCACAATAATTTGTTTTCTAACATTCTTTTCAGTTTTGTCAGCTAAATGCTAAATATGCCTCACACAATCATTTCAACAATATTTAAGTTGATTGGTTGCACACATATATTGGAGGAGTCCTTGCTTCCGAGTTATCACATGTTCTGATTTAACATTAGCCCCCCTCCCCCTTCTGCCCTCCCCCTCACTCATATCCCTAAGAGGCTTGTCTGTGGGAGGGGCAGGTTTCACTGCACCAGACACACCACTTCTGCTCGGCTATTTTTAACACAGGAGAGTGCTAATTCTCCTTAGTTAATTCACACAATGCTCTGCGGTGAAACTTGCTTCCCTGCCCAAGGAGAACACTTTTGATGTGCAAATTCCGGAGAAGAAAGAGTCTAAACTGACCTGGATACATGTTAATCGCCGCAGTAAGGCAGGCCCTGGCAGACTGCTGCAGCATTCACATTCTGAGCAAAAATGTGTTTTTTTGCTTCAGTTTGGAAATTGAAATCAGAGCAGCTGACGCATAGGAGCGCAGAGAATCTTGAGTCGTGCTGTTTGCTAAAAGGCAGATTAATGCTGGGGGTGATGCGATCGCCTTGCCTGGGCTCCCACCGCCCGCTGGAGAGGGAAAAAAAATAAGGGCGGGATGTGCCTTTTAAAGCGTCTGCAATTCAGCTTCAATTTGATTCAGTGAAAAGTAACGCAAAGCGATCTGCATCTCGTCCTTTGATTACACGTCTGCGCGAGGCTCAGCCCGGGCTGCCACTGACATCACTGCGGCGGGGAGGGAAGGCAGGATTCATTTCAATGGAAATCAATTTGATGAGTGGCGGCATCAATTACCGAGCAGACATGATCCGCATCCCGCAGCGGCGAGAGGAACCAAACGATGCCAAATATGTTTTGTCCCGTCCCGAAAAGGAACAGCGTCTCTGAATGACAAATGACCTCGGATGGGTTTCTGTAGAAACATGAAATATGGGCCGCCTCTGAAGCATGCCGCCCGTGCCATCCATTGGCAGCCAGACTAGTGCCACACTGAGCGAAGTTCCCTGAATGTTCTTCCCTGACTTGAGGCGCACCCTGGACTGGAGCGCACGCATGCATCATTTGTTTGTCTAGTTTTGGTAGTATATAGCTGTCGGATTTACATTTCCTGAAAGCCCCACATTGCAGTTTTAGAATCCCCAATAACCAACAACTTCACAAAGAAAGACTGCTGCTAAGTGGTCACTTTTTCCATGGTGAACAAATTAAGGGGCATATTCACAAGGAACTATCGCCGACTTAACGGCACTTTATCGCAGTCAAAGTTGCGATAAACTTATCGCCCCAATCACAAGCTGGTGTTAACAGCCCACAGCACCAGTTTACCTGCGATAGCAGCAGCAAAAAACATCGCCACAGAAGACCCTCACAACTATCGCTAATGAGATGCAGAGTAGGCGGTCCCCTGCCCAAAGCCGCAACAACACCACTCCACAACATTCACAACGACCAGACAGAACTGCGATAAGAACAAGAAACAGGCGATAAGGCGCGTTAGCAGCAGGAAAATAACACCTGCTCTGACCTGGTCCTAAGTCAGACCACAGCCTGCACCACAAAAGGGAGACCAGCCCACAGCCACACCTGAAGACCAACAGAGGCACCCGGGCAACTGAACATGCAGCCCAGAGGGCCGAAAGGGAAACAACACCCGCCGCAACTACCCCCAGGACACCTCCTCCCCGGCACCCCCCCGACCAAAGACATGCCACATCAGCTACACCCAATCACGTACAAAATTATCCGCATGATGTTGCAGAATCACAACTGGTGACATGCATGTGTCGTCACAAAAATGAGCATCACACATTCATTTCCGAAGCAACAAATCAAACTTTATTAAAATGAACACTGAAATGTAATGAAGACACATTGCGGCTCCCCTCGGGACAATCCGTAGGTCACAGCCTGCAAGACAGAAATCATGATGAGAAGGTGTGTCCTGCGCACATCAAAGGCCAGAGAGAGAGCGAAGGAGAGTGAGAGAAAGAGAGGGAGAGAGAGAGAGAGAGAGAGAGAGAGAGAGAGAAGAAGAAGAGAGGGGGAGAGAGAGAAGAAGAGATGGGGAGAGAGAAAGAAAGAGGAAGAGAGGGGGAGAGAGAGAGAGAAGAAGAAGAGAGGGGGAGAGAGAGAAGAAGAAGAAGAGAGGGGGAGAGAGAGAGAGAAGAAGAGAGGGGGAGAGAGAGAAGAAGAAGAAGAGAGGGGGAGAGAGAGAGAGAAGAAGAGAGGGGGAGAGAGAGAGAGAGTGCCGCCCCTGCGCACCCAGGCCACACTACTCACCTGCTGCCACCAGTGTGTCTCCAACCACTTGGCGGCATGTAGTGCAGTCCATTAGGTCACAAATCTGAGACAGACCTGTCATCTGAAACAGAGTCCAGATACATGTTTGGCGCAGTACCCACAATTGCACAAGACAACATCGCCTGCCGGCCCATGCACACCCAGACAGAGGCACCCCAACCCCTCCCGCCGCCCATCGGAGCATGCCCGCCCATGCACACACAGGCCGCACCGCTCACCGTCCGCCACCGGCATGCAGACAGGAGGTCCCACCACGTGCCCCTGCAGGCCACCAACTCTGTGATCCTGGAAGCGACACCACGTGGCGGTAGGCCGCACTGGCTGCTGGCTCTGGCCTACACTGCAGTCCAGCAGGGCACACAAAACCTGAGCTGTCTGAACCGCCGGGTCGGGGCATCATCGCAGGCTGCACACCCGGTCAGCAGCTCAAGGTGCCCCTAACTTAGTGCACCCAAAGTGACTGTCCCGTGGCTGGGTGCCTGTGCCGGCCTCAATGCTCCAGGTGCCACTAACCCTGTGCAACCCCAGTCAGCGCCACGTGGCGGCAGGCCCGTGACGGCAGCAAGGCCTCGGGTGCCACTAACCCTGTGCGCAACAACTCATGGGCCCTTTATGATTGAGAACCGTGGCGCGTCCGTCATCCAGTCACCACCGGCAGAGGGGAATGTGACGTCGTCGGCCCCTTATGTTGGCGGAGTCACATGGCCTGTGACGCCGGTGCCGGATGGGTGTGGTGTGAGTGCAAACCTGCCCTCAGGGAGTGGCTGTGACATGCTGACAACTAGACCAGTGACCTGCACACCACCAGGGAGTACACCTGCGATGGGTAGTAATGAGGACCCCCTCGGAGCATAAGAAGAGCGGTCTGGCCTGCCGTACGCCGGACCAGCGCAGGGCTTGCAAGAATGACTCGTGGGATCTGGGCATGGTGCAGTCCATGTCTGGACATGAAAGTGACTGATGCATGTGTCCTTGTTGTAGTGTTGGCGGGACCCGGTACACAATATGCAATGTAGCCCCCTCTGACTGGCATCCCACAGGATGAGCATCATTGACACAAGTGACATCACTGTCCCTACATTCACCCACACATTCATACATGGATGATGAACGACAAAACACAGCAGTGCGTCACTGGATGTTTATTGCACATCCAGTGCAGTCCTGCAGCTGGAGAGGTATAGGGCAATGCCGAGCACACTGCACAATATGGACCCGTGGAGGGCCAGCCAGAGTCCATCCAGGGATGACAAGTACTGCGGAAAAGGTAGGGTACAGTCCGCAGTCTGGTAGCCGTGTCATGGGTCATCATACAGGATATGGCAGTCCATGCCGCTATCCAAGGTGAGTGCATCGGAGTGTATCGTGGGTCAGTGGTAGGTCATGGGGCCATGTGCGACACCAAGCTGGAACAGGCCAGGTGACAGAAATGAATGCTGGTGCCTCCTGATCACAAACCCATCCACGTCCTCGTCCCCGGATGTGTGCTCTGCCCCACCTGTGGGTGTTGCAGTACCGGCTGGGGCACTGTGTGCCACTGACACATCAGGGGCCGGTGGAGGGTTGTCGGGCGCACTGTGTGGCAGTGACATATCAGGATCCAGAGTGGATACGCCTGCCGCACTGTGGGGCACTGACACACCAGGGGGCGGAGATGTGGATGGTGTGGGGTCAGCAGCATTCATCAGCGCCACGCCTTGTGGCAGCAATGCTATGATGATGATCTGCAGGGCAAGGTAGATCCCAGCTACATATCGCTGATGTACAGCGGTGGCTGCCATCCTTGCTACCTCCATCTGTACCATGTCCGCCATGAGCCTCCGCATGTGTGCCAGCTCACGGCTGCAATCGCTGGAGCCCCTCTGAGCTGACAGGTGTTCTTCTCTCCGTGTCAGGACTCCAGCGATCTCAGTCAGGGCTCGTTGGGGTCCATGGAGTGGGTCTAGACACCCATGGATGGCGTCCAGTTTGATAGCCATGAGGTCGAACCCTACCCGCACCTGCTCAGCTGTCTCCGTCTAGGTCTCCAGCACACGGCGTTGGAAGGCCATGTGTTGTTCCTGGGGGTCTTGGGAGACTGGTGGGCTGTGGGTGCCTCCTGCTGGGTGGTTTGTGTGGTGGGTGGGGTCTCTCCGATGCAGCTGGTCAGCCCTGATCCTGGAGGTGAGTCGCAGATGATGACAATGAAGTCTAGGAGGGCTTGGGTGTCGATGCTGGGGTTGTCCTCCTTGTTATCAGTGAAGAGTGGCTGGGACTGCTCTGCAGGGGGTGTTGACGGTGGCCCTGCAATGTGAAGGGGAGATGGTGTATTGCAAATGTGTCCACATGTATGTAGCCGCATGGTACATGTTGACATTCAGACAGCATGGCATTGTACATTGTGACCGTCTGTGGATCTGGGCGATGACCCAGAGTCATTGAGGGTGTGCACTGTCCTCTGCTTGATTGTGCATGTGTGCCATTGTGGCCATCTACATCCGTCCCCCCAGTACCTGGTGGTCATTCACCCTGTTGCGGTTGTGTTGTGTCCTGTCGAGTAGTGTTCGGTCCCCAGACTCCGGCCACAGTATCCACACTGATGACTGTTGACACCAGCTCCTCCATGTCATCCAGCTCGAGCTGTGGCGCTGGGCCCCCACCTCCAGTCTGCATTGCTGCCTTCTGATTGGCTGAGAGTTTCTCCTTGGTCTTCCGCTTGATGTCATTCCATTGCTTCTTGCCCTCATCTAATGTCCTCTTGTGCTCTCCGACGGCATTCACCTTGTTCACGATGTCCCGCCTTATTCCAGTTTTGGTGCCCAATGACAAGTTGGAGGTGACAAACAGTTGTTGATGGTGTTCCATCACCTCCGTGACTATGATCCTGTTCGCTTGCAGACTGAACTTCGTCTTCCTCTTCTTCTTGTCCTTGCCCTTCCCTGTCCCCGAGGTCCCGGGCTGGTCGTCCGGGGTGCTTGTGGGGTTGCGCTCGTCCTCTGCGCCTTCTCCGGCTGCCTCCATGGTGCTTGGATGTTGGTCAGTTTGTGTTTGGGTGTTTTTTTCTACTTTTATGGAGATTTTTCCTGCCGGCCAGGTGTGTGTTGCAGGCCTGGCGCTGCTTATTGCTTATTTCCTCATCGCACTTTGGCACATCGCAGGTGTTTTGGTGTTGTGGTGTTGTGGTTTGTGTTTTTATCTCCATCGAGCTAGTTGTATTGCAGACATTGTCTGCGATTTCGGCAGACTATTGCATGGTACCGCCTTGTTGTGAATTCCACGTTAACACAGGGTTATTTTCCCGCGATGGGCTGCGATGTAGAGAGTTGCGCTAAGCTACTCTTGCGGTAGTTATCACACGTTCTTGTGAATATGCCCCTAACATTTCTTACAACGGATAAAAATTGGTGCAGATATCCATTTTTAATCTAGGCACAAAATTGACCCTGCACCCGAGAAACACAAGTAATCTGTCTTGTAACAGTAATGTTGCATCATATTTCAAAGATAAAACAAAATATAAAACAAATAGCTTCCCAATGAAAAGACCAAACAGTGATATTTTTGATTGTAGAAAGCGCAGTCCTTTTTATTCCCCAAAAATGTTATTCTTAGGAGACACGACAAAATTGCACGCCAACGCGTTTCATCCCTCTTGGGACTTCTTCAGGGCTCAAACACATTCTTTTAATTGATGTCGTTTATTGTCTTGACAGTTTTGACAAATTATTTTAATCCGCAAAGGGCATGTGGCGTATCTGAAGTCAGTGTTGTACTTATATGGACAGACAGCGTCAACAAGTCGTCATGTAGCCCATCATTTTGATTTAAAGTTTTGGGAATAAGTGGATCCCTCCACCTGTATACGGGTGTCCGGTTCCAAAATATTTTTTGGACAACACTGACTTCAGATACGCCACATGCCCTTTGCAGATTAAAATAATTTGTTTTCTATAATCAGAAATATCACGGTTTGGTCTTTTCATTGGGAAGCTATTTGTTTTATATATTGTTTTATCTTTGAAATATGATGCACCATTGCTGTTACAAGACAGATTACTTGTGTTTCTCGGGTGCAGGGTCAATTTTGTGCCTTTGTTAGTGGTGGTTTGCCAACCACCTAATTGGGGTATATGTGTGTCACATCCCAGACCAAATGCACCAAGGTGATTGAAAGGATTTAGACGCTGTTACACTTAACAAACATCTGGTGCTGGATCTTTATGCTCTGACCCTCTTCCTTGTTTGCATACCCCTTTTTAATCTAACAGAGAGGCTGACCTGCCCGACAACTGGGAGCGTTCACCTAGACATCCCCTCCACGTTCCCTTTACATGGTACAACGGTATCAGCTACAGATACTTCAGAACGCCAATCCTTTTCACCAGAGCAATGGTGCAAGACTCACACTCGACCTCTCGAGCCGCACTTGCATCACACCGTACCTCAGGAGGCTTCACTAGCTCCCCATTCACAATCGGAGCCAATTCGAACTTCTCACACACATACAACGCCCTACACAAAACAGGACCAGAATCCCTGAACAGCCGCACACACTTTCACCAACCCACCAGACATCTACGCTCTGCCTCACTTTCACTTGCACACATTCCCTGCATCCGCAAAAGTGGAGGCCACTCATTCTCCTTCATCGCACCTAAGACATGCAATTACCTCCCTCAACACATCAGAGCCTCCTCCGCCTCACTTCTTGAGTTCTGCAAGAAGCTGAATACCTGACTCTTTGTACAAGTACATTGGTTACCACAAACCTACACACCTGCCGAAGTGCCTGAATACCCTCTCGGGTGATTGGAGCGCAATGCTAATCACTATAACCAGTGTTTTAAATGTGCCGGTCCTGTCCGGTATGGAGTACCAGCACTTTTTTATTTTAAGAGAGAGAGTACCAACACTTCTCATGACAGACATAATACTTTTAATTGGAAAGTACCTGCACTTCTCAGAAACAAGCAGGTACTCGAGTACATGCACTTCTATTTTTCCATTTCAAGCACTGACTATAACATAACAGTTTGTCATAAAAAAAAGAAAGCCACTTGGTTGGCCTCCTGATAACACACATCCGCAGAGCCTGAGTCGGCAGTCGTGCTTTCTCTTAACTCGCCCCCAAAGCCTGGAACGACATCCCCCTGCACATCAGAACTGCCTTCTCAGTCCTTGAGTTCTGCAAAAGCACTGAAGACATGGCTCTTTACAAATAATCATAAGATAACATCCATGCAAGCAGAACAAAAAACTAACTGGAGAGCCCACATTTCATGGCTCTTAATGATCTTCGGCTGCCAAAAAGAGGGACCCATACAATTACAGAATAAAAATCACCTGAAACCACTGGTTCCCGTCTCTGGCCCATAGAGATATAGAAACTTAGGTTAAAAATGAAGAATACTCGGAGACAGTCGGAGAGAGAGAAAATAAGAATACGGCAGGCAAAATGGACATGGAAAGGTATTAGAGAGACACTGATGGTTCTGTGGCGATTGTGAGGGAGGTTCTGGCTGAAGAAGAAAAACTTTAGAAACACCATGAAGGATTTAGAACTGCTGTGACTGAGGTCAGCTCCCATCTTCTGAGATTGACTGAGTATGGTTCTGCAGCAGCTCTGCTTGAACACCTGTTCCTAGGGTTGCAACAAGGCCATTCTGAAGATGAGTGATGGTGAAAGAAGGAAGTGTGTAGAAGGAACATATGCCGGTATGGCCCTTTGGCCTTAATCCTTGTTCAGCACCTAAAGGATTTCAAGACTGCATGGAAAGCCAGTGGTGTCCATGGACAAGCCTGGGTGCGTGGTGTACAGCCGAGTACTTGCTGGACCTGGAAGAAGGTAACGACCAATGAAGATCTGACAGACCTTTCACTTCTAGAGCATCTTTTACAGGTTGGTGGATGTGGGGCATCTGCAAAAAATGGCTGATGATCAGTCCACCAACCTTGCGGTTCACCCACCCAATCTAGAGGTGAGAGAACAGCAAAGTTTCTATTGGTGGAGTGCCAAGGGACCCGGGAAGCGGCAAATCTTGATATAACAGTGCATCTGCCACGGGGTCGCAAGGTCACAGTGTCGGTAAGCCAGACTTATAGAGGGTGAGGTGACTGTCACTAATCACTGATTATCCCAATCTGGGTCGAACTTGATGGGTATGGTGTTCCCAGGCAGTAAAATCTCCGGGTTCATCAGGGCCATTTCTTTTTTTGTTTTACTAAAGGCATCTCTGCTTTGAAAGTTTGTTTGAGTAAAGTAAGAATGTATGTTGTGCATGTCCAAAAAAACATGGCACCTGCTCAGCAGCCTACTGCTCTGATGACAAAGCATCCCCATCACTGGCTGAAGTGCTGCAGGCAGTGAAATCCACACAGGAATCTGAAAATATGGTGGGCGGTCATTCACCAGGAAACGCCATGGCCCCCACCAAAGTGGTGCGCAAGTGACACAGCCTCCCTTAAGGAGTCAATCTTCCTATTTTGCCAATAACATTGAAAATCCTTAAACAATTCATGTTTGTTAAATCTCATCTCCCTTTGATATTGGTTTCTCCCATTGTTCCTTCCCAATAGCGGTTTTCTAGTAAGTTGAAATGACCTGGAACAATTTACTGCATTCCTACACCCTGTTTTGTGATAACATTGGAGCTAGAAGTCTCCAAGGTATTTTCCAAGATTAACTGCATTATCCCACTCACTGGATCATGCCATGGTAGTACTGAAAATTCTTCTAGGAAATGCAATTATTTCATGGCTAAGCCGTATGTTTTCAATTTCATTTTATTGACACCAAGAACTATTGGAACTTATCAATGGTCTTCCTAAAAGCAAATACTTTTGCGGCATAAATACTAAGGATTGTAAATGTGGACAATAGTCATTTAAATGGAATTTAACCAGCAAGATCAAGTGAGTCAACAAATGGCCCTGACCAAAAGACATTCACACGTTGACTCAAATATCTTTTGACAGCTTGTTTGAGAGCCTTCTCTTCATTGTGCATTGCTGATTGCAAATTGTATAGTAATGGAAAAGGACCCAACTTTTTGAATAGTCCATTATCATTTAGGTGTTCTAGGCATGAATCCCCCAGCATCCTGCCCCTACAGCTGCATCCAGGCTGCCTCACCTCCACGTCGCGGATGAGCTGGTCATTCTTCTTGCTTGTATGGAAAGGTGAGGTGTCCACATGCACCATTGTCCACTGAGATCCACGGTACGTCCCGAACAGCTTGTCGTGCTTCTTGGTTATTTTGTGAAATCCCATGGAGTTCAAATTCTAAGAGAAAGCATAATTGATGTGTTTTAGCAAAAACAAGTATGTACAGGTATAAAACCAGTCAATGCAGTCTAACTTGGCTTTACAACTGGTGATAAACCAAACTAAATAGATGACTATAGACAAACCCACAGCTACAAAATATGGCACCAGAACATTATTGGCTGGAAATAGTGTGTCCTGAATATTGTTTACAAAGAATGTCGCCCCATTGGAAATAATAATAGAACATCTACACCCAGTAGGATGAAATCTTTGTAACCGATAATAAGGGCACAATATTTATGTAAGACGATATTTCCAAAAACTATTTTCATTATACATATAACAGAGAAATCAGTATTTATATGATGACAGACTTAGAGCTCTCAATGTTTACAATATCAGGAGGGAATCATTTCAATATGTCTGTGTTGATCCCAATCAGAGCGTTCACATGTTCAATGTACACATCTCATGTCCCGGCACCTTTGCATCTGCAGAACATTTTCATCAGGCATTTATCTGAAATCGTTGTATCAGGCGAAGATTTAGCATATACCTCACTCTTCACTTGTTACCCTGTAACTTAATTTGCTTGTCAACTTCAAAAGTATTATTAGTAGTAGTAGTAATATTATTATTAATATAATTTTCTTTTTTTTAATGTACCGGAAATTACTAATTTTGTAGCAGACATGGCTATTTTCGCCTTCTATCCTACTGACTTTACCAACCTTAGAATCATAAACGTTTGAGTCAGTCCTGCCAAGATTCCGGCTGATGACCTTCAGCCGCAAAAACAACTTTTGCAATAGATGCTTTGAACTGCTGAGGCATCTATTCTGGATAAGTGCCCTCCTCCAGTTATTCCACTCGTCTCACGATATCTGCATCCTATGCAGTAAACCTAGCTACCACAACATGTGTTTTTGAACTGCTATTATATATCTTGGTAAAATATCTAGGTATAATTCATATTATTGCAGTGTGGGATTACTGTCTTGGAAAGTAATTCAGTTTTTTTATTTTAAGGTGGCAAAAACACATAAATTCCCTTAGCTTCTTTTTTGCATATCCTTGCTGCTAAATGATTTTAATGAGCTTCAGTCAAATCATTTTCACCACCCGCATTACTCCAGGACCTCATTCTCGTTTCCTTTTTTTAGTTGTTCTCATTTTCTGCAGTTTATTTGCTAATTTAAATTTTTGTGTAAAGTAAAAATTTTTATGGTAATATCTCAGGCCATCTTTCCTGTGCCTAAATGTATTCTCGTCTCTTTCACATCTTGTCAAATTTTTTTTTTTTTTTAATTCAGAAGGAACAGGAGAGAGCAGACCCTCAGATTTGATTTTAGTAGGGAATATCAAATTACAAATATCGATGTGTCACAATATGTGACCACAATATCGAGGAACAAAACATCGAACTGGTAAGTGCACAGAGGGAGGTAATGATTTACTAATCTTAGCTTCATATTTACTTACCTTGAAAATATATTTATATCACCCAGGAGTGTATATATAGAGTTAGGTATAGAAAATGGATGGAAACTCACCTTTCGATAGTATGTCCCTTGATATTGTGGTCATGATATTGTGACCCGTCGATATTTTGGATTCAATATTCCCTGACTACAGCTCAGATTTTAATTGTTGGGAGAATAAGTGGAATGGAATCATGTCAGGGTCAGAAATACAGAGTATCACAATGATACAATTCCCAATTTTCAAGATGCACTCATATCTTGTTCCCAAAAAGTCAAATTATATCGAATTTCATTTGATTAAAATAATTAATATCATGATTACGATAACCCATGAAATAAAAAATATATCAAAATATAGAGTAAGAATTCTTACAAGAAACATGTGGACTCACAGGTGTGTAGTTCCAGAATTGCACAATCCATTAGTTACCTGTTTTTTATTCATATCAGTATCCCAAATTGCATACAACATCATTAGATTGATTCAAATTATAAATCAATGAAAGAGTCCACATGTTTCTTGTAAGTAAAGTCCCTACCTAGTGGTTTGGTGCATTTTCAAAGGTTTTAGGACCACGAAATAGACTCAAAGTATGAGATAATTGTGAAAAGTGTTGCTCTCTTTGTCTTCTTGTTTGTCTAGATAATAGGTGATTACACAAGACCTATCTTATCTTTTAGGTCGAACTACAGCCTTGATAAAGAGGAGAATCCTAGAAACACGTGTTGGCTGTACATATAGTAATGTTGTGAGATTGTAATGAAGTAGTGGAATAATTCAATTTAATCAAATAAAGAATCTGCTTGGGATGCAATAGTAATTGAGGAGGACTAATCATTTCCTAACAAGCTCCCTAGGGATACTATGAACACAGTTCGACGCAGCATTGAGTTATTGGTGCAGGAGGCAAGAAGGCGCCGGGCTACTGATTCTTTGACCCTGCAATTGACACATTGATTTCGGTATTGTGATTACTGTCCCAATAACCTGCTATGATTGTTTGTGTTTCTATCAGCACTTGGTTTTGTGAATTAAGGGTGGCTCCTGCCTTCTAATCTGTTTTGTAGTAGTTTTTTAAATGCTGCATGCTTACCCGCAGGCTTACACTACACTGATATCACCACATTTTGTTTCTTCCCCTGATCGACCACTGCTTCACTAAATCCTCCCACCTGGGTGTCACGGTACAGAGTGGATCTGTGCAGTCCTCCCTTGAAGAAGGGCAGCACATTTCTTAGAGATGGTAGGGAAGAGGGATTAATAGTATTTGAGCAAGATTCCTGACCTTCAACTTTACCTTCTTCAAAAACTGGCCAAGGAATATAAAGATTTATACAATGGGCACCTTCTATTGGAAATGGGCTTGAAGAAATATGGATTGTTAGAGCTAAGGAGCTTCCGCAGGAGATCTTGGGCAGACTGGCATCAGTACACACTTCTCCCCTGTTTCCCCAGAGAAATCTTTGAATACAGAAATGTACGTTTTTTCCGGGAGTTAATATAGGGAGTGTCTCATGGGCCATTGTTTGAGCTATAGAGTTAACAGCCCTGAAGTCTTATTCAGAAGGAGAAGCAGGAAGTGGAGGAGGAGGACTAGCCCAGCATACCCTGTACAGCCTTTGGTCTGTCTGTCCTCTCAGGACTCATGCCCCTCGGTAGTGTCCTAGCCACAGAGGACACAGACGCAGGGCCAGGATGCTCTTGACTTTATTTATCAGCGACCTTCCTTAACCGAATCCTGCTTTCGACTGCCCTTTCCCTGGGCGTGACTCCGCCTCCCGCTTATCCCACCCTCAACCCGCCTCCTCAGCCGAGGAGGTCCTAGTGCTCAATGCTTGCATGCAACATTACATCTCCCCCTTTCTTAACAAATGAGGTAGTTCAATCTATTCAACAGATAACCCCAAAAATATATCACATAGTTACAGTTCTTCAATCAGACGACTCGGTCTCTTAATAATTCGACAGGGACGAATATGAGCATCTGGACAGTCAGGTTCTCCTCCATCAGGAATCGCTCTCGATGGCTTGTTTCTCCAGTGACAGGACCATTGAGTAGTTCTTTAACTTTAGGACTGCACTTCTGAAAGTGCGCTACATTCCTGGTGATTCTCTTCTCATCTGATTCAGCAGTGATCATGGTTCCTGTTGGACTTGGCCCTTCTGGCAGGTTCACCCCTAAACTTTTTGCTTTTTATTGTGACCTGGTGTTAGTGATTTTTGTCTTCTGCGCACTTTACCACTGTGTCCCAGGGTAAAGTGCGTGCGTGTAGTGAGGTTAGCCTGCCCTCCCATGGGAATGCATGGGGGAATGTATGTGTCCCTGGTAGTTCCTGATGCGTGGGGGGTGCAGGTGCGAGTTTGGTATGTGCGGACTCGTGTGATGAAATGCTGCGCTATGATGTGTGCGGCATCAATGTACCTAGTGTGGAAGTGCCACTTCTAGAAGTTGGCATTTCTGTGTGCAGTGTGAGATAAGTGCCTTGTCTGGCAATTGGCTGGCTGAGGTCATGTGATGGGCTAGGGAATCCCCAGAGTCAGGAGGAGTCACCCAGTGGTGAATGGGGAGATCAGCAGCCAGATGGGTGGGAGGAGTACACCTGGGACCTGAATAGGGCTGGGCTTTCCCCACACAATGCTGGCTCCGCCCCCTGTGGTGGGACTGATGACCCTGGCCTGCTCTGTGAATAGGGAGAGGGGCTGAGCAAAACAAAGTGCTCAGGAACCAGTTGTAACTGGTTCGCCCCTTCCCTGCACCTTGAGACAAAGGAAACCTGTGTATAAGAAGGGGCTGCGACCCCATGTAAAATGTTCTCTCTTCTGATCCTAACTTGAGGGGGGCCTGCTGCTGCTGGGCACCAGGAGAGACCACCACTGGGGACTGCCTCCCTGCTGGAGGGCCCTGTGAGCTGGCCCCTGGGCCCAGTCTTTGCCCCCCTGCATCTGAAGACTTTTCCTGGAACTTGCCCTCAAGCGCTTGGGAAGCGCTTTACCTTTACTTGCCTTCAAGCGCCTGGGGAGCGCTATGCCTTTATTGTTGAGAAGCGCCTTCATGCTGCTCTACAATAATCTATGAGGGAACCCCGACGTAGGGATTCCCCCGCTTTGCCCGTGGGTTATAGCGGGTTCCCACCCCGCATTGTGGTGCTCGTTGGCGGGCGCCCACCCCGCTTATTTAATTATTTTTATAGCGGGAGCCCACCCCGCGTTATTGCCGCCTTCAAGACTTATTTCTCAAGCGGGTGCCCACCCCGCGTTATTGCCGCCTTCAAGACTTATTTCTCAAGCGGGTGCCCACCCCGCATTGCGGTGCTGTTGGCGGGTGCCCACCCCGCTTATGACATCGTCGTGACGGGAGCCCACCCCGTATCGCCGCCGTCGCCGAAAACCCTGGGCTGCCGCGCTGCCTGCGGCGACCCGGAAGCAAAGAGAAGTCCCGTCTGGTGGTGGGCGGCGCCTTGAGGCGCGCGGCTTGCCCAGAGCCTCGCAAGCTCCCTGTCCGCCTTCCCCCGTAGCTGGAAGAGAGGGGGGAGGCGAACGCCGAACCGAGGTCCGGTCCCGAGGAGGGGGACCGGGTGAAGCCAGGTGCGAGTATGGTGCGGGGCTCCCATGCTCGCAGAGAGCCCCGCGAGTGGCACCTCCGATCTACAGAGCCCGGGTGCAGCCAAGCATGCGCCATCCCCACGAGACCGAAGGAGAGCGGTGACATCGCAGGAGAGAGCCGGTGAGTGGGGCGCGGTCTTCGGTGGTTGGGGGGTGTGTCAGGCCACATTGACGGTGGCCGCCCCCCTGTGCAAGCTACCTCCCAGCTGCCCCATCTGACAGCGGGCAGCTGCAAGGTGTTGGGGACATTATTGATTTAGAGCCTGTGAGGCTCCAACATACGGGGGCAATCCTTTTTTGTGATAAGAGCGGCCCCGGAAGGCAGCGGGCTGCTCCAACGTTATCTTGGGGGCATCTTCGTGTTCTAGAGCCCACGAGGCTCCCACGCTGTTTTGGGGGCCTTATTCTTCAAGAGCCCAGAGACAGACTCCAACGTGACTGGGGCATAATTGTTTTAGAGCCCTGAGAGGCTCCCACGTGTGACATATATGTTTTGAAAGGCACAGTGGTGCCCCGGCTCATTTTCCCAGCTGCCCAGCACTTAGTGGGCAGCTGCACCGTTTAGGTTGTGCCCCTTCGCGCTTTGGCTTGCGCAGCCTGCGCAGTCCCGCCCTGACTCTGTGGACAAACGGCGTTTGAGCCCCTGAAAGGCCAAGTTGGCCTGGGGACAGTTTTCCTGTGTTGTGCCCTCCCCTAGGGTGCATGGTTATTTTAACATGTATACTTTTGCGCAATGTGCCCTGCCTTTATGCTGTTTTCACCTCTAGATGTATTTTTATACCTAGGAGGTTGTGTTACCTAGTATAGGGATACTAGTGAGTTCATGGTTCCCTGCGTAATATTTTCCTAAGATAGTTAGGGTTGCGTAGGTGGTACTTACCTATTACCAATGGTTACTGGTTGTGCGCTACATTTATTATTTGTTCTACATTTCTACATTTACAATCTGGTGATTTGTGATGATTTTGACAGTGGTCCATATGGCCCTGTCTTGTGTAAATAGTCCCCTGTAAATTCCGCCCAGTGCCAGTTGGCACAGTGTAAAGTGTGTATTTATTATCTAGTGTGTTTGGTATAATACAAAGGCTATTTTTATATATAACCTTGTGTGGAGTTTCTTTTGTGGTGGGCCTTGGGTGTTGTTGCTGGGTGCGCGCGCAAACGCATTACACATTGCCTCCGGGATAAGCCTGACTGCTCGTGCCAAGCTACCAAGGGGGTGAGCAGGGGTTATCTTTGGCGTGTAACTCCCCAGCCCTGACTAGAGTTGTGGTTTCTGCCTGGCTTTGCCGCAAGCCCTAGCCAACCAGAAATCCCATTTCTAACAGTTCCCTTTTGTTTGGTGACTACTAGTGGAGTCTCATGATAACGACAGTCGGTTTTCTTTTGCTGTTCTTGTTTCACTAGTACCCAGTCACCTTCGTGAATCAAGGACGGTGCAGCTCTTCTACGACGATCTGCATACGTCTTCATTCTCTCCTTCTTGAGTCGGTCAGTGCCAGCTATGTCATCTGGGTCAGAGTCGTGGGATACTGCTCCATCATTCCAGTCAACCATGGGTATTCTGGTGCGCACCGGCCGGCCCAGCATTAGGGTCGCGGGGCACTTGCCGGTAGTGGAATGGGGCGTGTTTCTATAAGCTCGCAGGACTTCATTTAGGACCATTTGAATGTCTTGCCGCGACACTTCAGCCTGTTGAATGGCTTTCTTTAGTGTAGACATGAATCTCTCAATCATTCCGTTGTCCTGTAGCCACAGAGGTGTAATTTTGCGATGTTTGAAGTTGAGATGCTTGGCAAAGTCCGCAAACTCTTGACTGTTGAACGGAGGCCCATTATCCGTTTTCACTATTTTGGGAATGCCCCAGGCAGCGAACACTTCATCCAAAACAGGTATTGTACTGGAAGCTCTTGTTGACACAATGAGTTGTGCGATCGGAAAACGTGAGTACTCATCCATGATAGCCAGGATATATTGTCCAGATTTAAATGGCCCAAAGAAGTCTACCGCAAAATGCTGCCACACACCCTCTGGCAATCGGGACATTTGCAGTGGTGCGGGAGGATCAGGTCGACTGACCAGTTGACATTGAGGACAATCCTTCAATGTGAGCTCTACCATTTGGTCTAGCACTGGAAACCATACTCGCTCCCTCAGAGCTCTCTTGGTGGCCACAATGCCTCTGTGGCCTTCATGTGCCAAATTGATAATGCCTTGCCGTAAATGTTTCGGGATGACTATTTGATTGTCTCGTAAGAGCAGGCTATTTGTGGCTACTGACAGTTCCTCCTTCACGTGCTTGAAAGCGGCAAGTTCACGTCTGTCAACTCCGCTGTTTGGAGTGTTGACATCTAAGTGTCTCCAGTCATTGTTTTGTATACGGCGCTTTACGTCTTGCAGAGTGACATCTTCACAAGTGGCATCTAAGATGGCTTCCAGCGGGACTGCTGGTGGTCAGGCCTGATCCACCACAAAGCATATGTATTCCTCGGCTACAGACGATCTGCCCTTGGTTGTCTCTTTGGGGTGCCTTGACATGTATTCAGCAGGGTTTTCTGCTTTTCCGGGCTTGTGCACAATTGTGTACGTGTCTTCTTGGAGGCGAAGGCCCCAACGTTCTATTCTCGGTGGCATCTTAGCTCGAGGATTGCCAAAGATGGTAATGAGGGCCTGATGATCGGTGATTAGTGTGAAATGTTTCCCGTATATGAAGATGTGAAAATGCTCACAGGCCCAAACAACAGCCAGACTTTCTTTTTCGGGCTGTGAATATGCTTTCTCCATCTCAGTCAGGCTTCTACTGGCATAGGCAATTATGTATCATTCGTCACTTTCAGAGTCATATTAAACTAGAATGGCTCCCAGCCCCACGGGACTGGCGTCTACAGTGATTTCTGTCTTTTTTTCGGATCAAAATAAGCCATGTTGTTGGCTGAGTCCACAGCCGCTTTAATTTCGTTGAAGGCTTGTTCACATCCCGCCGACCACTGGAACGGGTGACCTTGTTTTGTGAGTTGTCTCAGAGGATAGCTGATGGTTGCATAGTCTTGGACACACCGGGCACAGTAGCTGGCCATCCCTAAGAAGGAGCGAACATCTCCTGCATCCCGAGGGCTGGGGGTGTCATTCAACGCAGCCACTTTGTCTGGATCTGGTCTCATTCCCACCTGGGAGAAGATATGGCCAAAGAACTTCAAAGTGGACTTATGGAACTCACACTTGGCTTTATTTAACGTGAGGTTGGCTTCAATTAGTGCATGACAGACTCGTTCTAGGGCGGTGTCGTTTTCTTGTGTTGTGGACCCATAAACCAGGATGTCATCACTGTAGTTTAGGGCATTGGGAATGTGATGAATCGTTTTTCTAATGGCTTCTTGAAAGATTTCAGCAGCAGAAGACACTCCAAAACTGAGTCTCTTGTACCGGAAGAAACCAATGTGGGTTGGGAAAGTTGTGATGTAGCGCGACTGCTCGTGTAACTCCAGTTGGTGGTAACCTTTATTGAGATCCAGTTTGGAGAATATCTTTGCTCCGTTGAGTGAAGTAATCATGTCACTGATTTATGGCCCTGGGTGTCTTTCTCTTTCAATGGCGGTGTTGGGCGCCCTCATATCAACACACAGACGGACTTTGTCAGGTTCACCTTTTTTCGGCACGACGACTACTGGAGAAACCCAGGGTGTAGGTCCATCTGTCCTTTCAATGATGTCAGCTTTGAGCAGATCCTGTAGCTCCTGTTCGACTGCTTGTTGGAGATAAAGGGGATCCGCCGATGGTGTTGAGCTACAGGAGTTATTTGTTCGTTAATGTGTAGTCGAATTTTGCAATGAGCCATCTTTCCCAGGCCAGCAAATAGCTTTGGAAATGTTTGAGCCATATCAAGTTCGTCATCAACCTTTTACAAGATGTCCACTAGTCTTAGCCGCTCAGCAGTCGGAAGACTCAAAAGGCAGTCAGCCTCTGGCCCTTTAATGACATGGATGTAGGCAGGAATTGTGCGATCTTGATACGTGAGGTGCGTTGAGAACTTTCCCAAGCAAGGGAGTGGCTTTTTGGACATCCAAGTGTAAACTTTCACATGAGCCGGGCTTAGTTGCAGGGGTGACTTCATCCTCTGATATTCCGCCACTGGTATATAATTGAGAGAAGCTCCGCTGTCCATCACAAATTTGGTCCAGTGCGTGCCGATTTGGATGCTGAGCGGAGGATATTTCTTCAATCGGTCGGGGTCAGCGACCATACACACGTATTCATCACTGTCCTGCGAGATGGGAGACAGTGACCTTGATTCTGGAGAAGACGTGCGTCGGGATCGATAACTTCGGTGAGACTGACAGCTGGAGCGGGATGATCCTGTTGACGAGTCTCTGTGATCACGTACTGCTTTGGCCTGGTGACGCGTGCTTGAAGGTCGGGATGACCTTTCCTGATCTCTCTGTTTGTCTTTTCTGTAGGTTCCACATACGTTCTCTAAATGGTTCTCCCCTCCACACTTCCTGCATTCCTGACCCATAACGGGGCACCCGTCCGTGTGAGGAAAATCATAGCCACATCGATAACATTTGAGATGACGCTCCCGCCGTCTGTTATTTCGACTGGAGCTACGATGTCGTCGGTTCACAGGTTGCTGTTGTATCTTGTACCGGGATGCCCTCTGCTTTGCTGGAGAATATCTACGTGTGTTGCGAGATTGAAGCCTGAAGGCTTGTTCACGCTTGTCATTTCTCCCTGCTTCCATCTTTTTGGCATGCTCTTCAGCCTGATCATGCACCCTTGTCATCTCCTCAATTTCGTCCAGCAAATAGCTTTTCTTTAACAGTTTCCGTCTTAGCGATTTAGACTGACAGCCTTCAATAACCCTCAGACGAAGGGCATCTTCGGTTGAGAAAGAGTGAAACTCGCAATAGCGTGCCAGACGTCTAAGGCGTGTGATGAAAGCGCACATGGGCTCTTCTTTTTCTTGAGCCGCCAGGTTAAACGTGTATCTCTCATAATCAAGGTTCTTTTTGTGCAAGAATTTCCGGTTCAAGGCTTCACACACATCAGCGTAGGATGCCACATCGGCTGCAGGTAGTTCCTTTATAATTTGGCTGACGTCTTTTCCTATTAAATTACGTAGTGCTATCAGCTGTTGACCGGCGTCCGTCACATGCGAACCCTTCATGAAGTCTTCAAAATCCTCAAGCTACTCCTTGCACCGAAGACCCATACCTCCTCCCGTTTCGAGGACCAAAGGTTCAGGTGGACACAGAAATGACACTCCAAGCACCCCCATATGTCCACCATTGGCTTGCGCCGGACCTGCTTGACGAGTTGGTGAAGTAGACATGGTGATGAAGCGGCCTTTCAGTTGACTTTACCAATGCTTGATGCGTTTTCCAGACTTTTCAGTTGAATTTATCAGTGCGTGATGACTTTCAGGTTATTCAGTTACATTTACCAATGCTTGATGTCTTTTAGGCTCTTTGCAGTTGAATTTACCAGTGCTTGATGAATTTCAGATTATTCAGTGACATTTACCAATGCTTGATGTCTTTTAGGCACTTTTCAGTTGCATTTACCAGTGCTTGATGCTTTTTGATGAACTTCGCCTGACTTCAAAATGGCCACCGGAACTTCCTCGCAGGGGATTGGTGCAGGCGCCTGACTTAAAGATGGCCGCCACGAACTCTCGCGCCCCACGAGATTTGGCCTTTCACACGCCGGCGGCAGCTCCTCAAGCAACCGGACCTCACCCAGCAGCCGAACACGAAGGAAGGCACTCACCCACAGGTACTGGGGCTCAGCAACACGCGACTGGGGTGGGCACCCAGATCGCTTTCCACTGCAGTAAAGTGGGACCTCCACGCTGCTCCAGCGTTGGGAGGGGGGCTCACAGGTGTCCCTCACTTCTTCATCGCTACTCCAAAGTCGGGGGGCTCTCAACTACCCCTCAGGCCGGTAGCGAGCCAGACACGACCGGGGTCGGCACCCGGATCACGACGCGCCACAATGAACACGGTCGGGGTAGGCTCCCGAGCCGCGCCACATGAATCCTTGAAAACGCTCCACGCACTCGCACAGCCCCACCTGGCAGCCGCACTCTCAAGGCACGCACCCACACCGCATGGGCCATGGCACCCTCGTTGCCAGTTGTATTGTCCTAGCCACAAAGGACACAGACGCAGGGCCAGGATTCTCTTGACTTTATTTATTAGCGACCTTCCTTAACCGAATCCTGCTTTCGACTGCCCTTTCCCTGGGCGTGACTCCGCCTCCCGCTTATCCCACCCTCAACCCGCCTCCTCAGCCGAGGAGGTCCTAGTGCTCAATGCTTGCATGCAACATTACACCCTCCTCACCTGGTAGTTCTGCAGCAGCACCAGACTGAGGTATAGCTCACTGAAGGCCAGCTTCAGGTCGCACATGGTTTTGTGTTGGGCTCGATGGCTGGAGGGTCTGCGCAGTAGTCTCTTCTGCTTGCCAAGGCTGCTGGCATCTTCCCCGGGAGCTTCGGAGACCAGTTCCAACTCTGTCTCAAGAGTTGTCAGCCGCCGTTGAGCTTCTGCCAGCTTTTCTTTACATGTGAAGGAAATACACAAACCATTGATTGAGTGAACTCTTGAAATCCTTATTCTCTTCCTCAGCAATACCGCTGAACCCCATGCATCCTCCTAACAGCATGTACACCCTCACAAAGGATGCACCACTCAATACTGTCCTCATCAGCACATTACTGCATCAGCATGACTTCAATGGTGAGGTACTAGCGTTTCAAGGCCATGTTTGCAGCATTAGCACACTTAGGGCTTCTTTAGAGTTTGGCGCACAGGGGACCTGTACACAATTTGGTGAATATCCCATCAGGCGTAGAGTGCCATTCATTGACTATAAAGTACTTGTAATACGAGGAACCAGGCATCTGCCATGATTTTGACGTAGTACTTGTCCATCAAACTCTAATAAAAGATGTAAGTAAATGAAACGACAATGGTGAGAGGTAAACAGCCTCTAAAAGGAAGCATACATTTCAAGACTAATCACAGATGGCTGAATGGATGAATGTGATGTGGCTGGAAGGATGGATTGTTTTAGTGAGAGTATCTTTGTGGATTGAGTGGGGGGGTTAGGTATGCACTGGTAAATGCATGGGTGTCTCTTAATAGATAGATTGGAAGGTGCCTACAGGATGGATGGATTGATTGATAGATGGATAATGATTAGGTGATGAATTAATTTGGATTAGTCAATGGATTGATGGGCACACACACACACATACATGGATGAGGGTTTCCACAAAAATTGGGAATTACTGTGAAATCAGGAACACCACACCTGAAACCCAAAGATTTCCCTATTTTCCCTGGCATTTCATATGAACGTTTTATCTGCTTTCAGCAATGTAAATCCATTTAGTAGTTTTTGAGAAATCAGCATTCTAATAAGATGTCAGTCTTGTAATTATTTTGCTTATCTTCAAGATTGATTTCACTACCATGAAACTTGCAAGATCTATTAATCAAATGTGAATGTGTAGAGTGAACAGATGATTTATTAAGCGCTTGTATTCACTGTTTTACCGCTGGTGGGCATGTTAATGCGTTTTCTTTTGAGCAAAAATATTTTTCAACACACACAATTTATATATTTTTGAAACATTTACTTTTATCATGTCAAAGTTAATGTACGAATGCCAATGAAAATGAAGCACATAAATCTCTATAGTAAAGTGTAGGGAAAATTGAAAACAATGTTTTTTAAACTTGAAAAAAAATATGATTTATGTTAAATTTAATGTAAATTAATTTTATGTATTTCTTTTAAGTGAAGAGCAACATTAAAAACTAAACTATTAGCTTAACTCTGTATTATTTTTTTAAATTAATTTACATTTATTTAACTCTATTAAATTAACATTTTAGAATATTTTTTTTAAATCTCATCTAAAGTAAAAATGTTTACATTTATATATCATATTTTATAAGATTACACAATGTTATATATACAATACATTTAAATTCATTTAATTTGTTTTTTACAAATTAAAAATAGATCTATTTTTTAATTTAAAAGGTTTTTAAAATATTTTATCATAAAATAATATTTATTTTTAAAATATATCACGTTTAACATTAAATAGATTTTATATGCATACATATGTGTGTAAAAAGGCGAATTCATTATTTCCCATGGGTTTCTTTTTTAAGTCTCTGCCTCTATTATTTGCTATGAGAAGGTGTTGCAGTAACAGTGGATTAACATGTGTGGCCCTGGACCTACTACTGCTCCCTCTTGGCTGTAACCTTACACTCATAAATTTGGCTCCCGGACATTTGAGTCTACACTGTGGAGTAAATTTACACTTGTAAAGTATGAACAGCCAAAAGTAGTAAAGTTACACAAAAGTGTACATTCAACTTAGACTTACAGATTTATTCACGTGTGGGTTTACCTTCGTGATTGTGATCACATCTGCCAATTTAAGGTGCCATCCAGACCACAATATTTGACAAGGAATAGGTAACACAAGCACCAACCTGCATAAAAATTATTGACTTTAGTGAGTTCTTTTTCACACATCTGGAAGAACTTTTCTTCAAAAGAAGCATAATGCCGCTGGAATACAGATGGCTCAGCATCTGTGAAGGAATGCATTGTTAAATGATATACACACAGAATCTCCTATCCACCAAAAGATCAACTGCAAATTAATTGAAAATCTAAGTCATTTTATAACAGAAAAGCTGCATGGCATGTCTCGCCTAATATAATATTTCTAGGCAGTCTCAACATTGAAGTGAACAACAAACATTTTGTCACATTGAAATAAAAATGGTCATATGTATCAACATTCACCTAACTGCGTTTTTCTGTTAATTGCAGTTAGGAAATTGTTATTCCTAATGTATGAAAAAATCATAGACTTTCATTTAGCGATTTCTAGTGGGTCGCAAAACGACTTACCTCATGAATATTGCGACCCATTAAGAATCAACGGCATCACAGGGATGGTGGCCTGCTGAGGCCAACAGACCACCATGTCTGTTATTGCTTTTAAATAAAGCAATCATATATATATTTTTTTAATGCATCCCATTTTCCTTAAAAGAAAATGGGATGTGTTTTAAAATAAAAGTTTACTTTTTTGTAAATTCTTTTTGTTGAAAAAGACGCAGTGGTCCTGTGCACCGCTGCCTTCTCATAAACAAACTTATTTTTACATTCACAAATGGAAAGGGGTCCTGAGGGAACTTCTTCCCATTTGCGAATGAATAACCACTACACTTCGGTAGTTTCAAAACATTAGCACATAAAATTCCAATTCGATATTTGTATGGGACACCCCTTCCAAATACCGAATTGATATTTGGTCGCAAACCAAAATTGTGATTCGGTAATATGCTACCGAATCACAGTTTGGGTTTGATACATACCAGAACGCTTTTTTTTTGCGACCAGAAAAAATACTTGATACATGTAGCCCTAAATTCATTACACAACTTGAGGCAATTGGTGCTGCACCCCACCCACTATACAGGCATAGTACTATACTTCAAAGTTGTTGACTCTGATACTGAATGCTCCTTTTCCCCTTTGGATATTGACTGACCTGACCACCGGCCTATTCTTTTTAAAATGTTCACGAACTCCATCACCACTCAGTCAAGTCTGGAAAATCCAAAACACTCGCCTGCTAACTGAGAAAGCTTAACCCAGCTGCCCTTCAAGAGCCTCTCTCTCCCAAGCTTGAACATTTCGGCAAAAACAGGAGCATCAAAGTCCCTACCTGTGAATATGTGAAAATCATAAAAGGTGCTGCCAATGGTATTGATTGATTTGAAAAACACTTACTTTATCGCAATAGAACTAAAAAACCTTGTTTTTCAGAATTCCTAGCCAAAGCAAGAAGCAGATTTAGGAAAGCACGAAACTAATGGAAAAACTTTAAATAGGCCCTATCACTAATTAAGCCAAGTGAAGTAAGGACATATTACAAACTTGCCATCTCCTCAGCTAAAACTGCCTGCATGTAGCCTAAACTAGACCATATCCAAGTATTACATTATTGTGTGATATGAAATCCACCAAGGCTTGGGAAAGCCTTATAAAAAACAGTGGCCAACTGTTGGACTTGGCTCTTTCAGCAGGGTCATCCCCAAACATTTTACCTTCACCCTCCTGTTTCCTGAACCTATTTTCTTTGCACTTTACAAGAGCTAACCAGTGCTACAATGCTTGTGCTCTCTCCTTAAAGCATGATAGAATTGGATTACACCCAATTACCACATTTAATTTACTTATAAGTCCCCAGTAAAGTTGTACTACATGTACCCAGGGCCCATAAATTAAATGCTACTAGTGGCCCTGCAGCACTAATTGTGCCACCCACTTAAGTAGATCTTTAAATACGTTTCAGGCCTGCCATTGCAGGGGTGATACCCCGAAACTGGTCCCAGGATGCTTGTTTCCCGTTCAGGGAGGAAGGACTGATTTAGCAGTTCGGGCTGGACTGTTCTCATGAGTAGAGGGTCAAGACTGATTTGCATATGGCTAGGTTCAAATTGGGATGGTGTGGTGAGAAAAAAACAATGGGTTAAATACAGATCTTTGTGACTGGGGGTGAATGTTTGTATTGTTCAGCATTCCGTCCATCATTTGTTCTTTTTGCTTTTGTCACCCTTAGTGGGAAGGGTATGCCTAGACGTGGGTCCCTTGCTCACTGCTCCACTGGATTCAAGCTAGCCTGGCTGATGAGGTGTGATACCCCAAAACCAGTCCTAGGATGTTTGTTTCCAGTCCAGGGAAGACCTGACATGGCCGTTCGGGCTGGACTGTTCCCATGAGGAGGAGGGTCAAGACTAATTTGCATATGGCCGCGTCCAAACTGGGGTGGTGTGGTGAGCAAAAAAACTATGGATGAAACCCAGATCTTTGTGATTGGTGGTGAATGTTTGCATCGTTCAGCATTCCACCCATCATTTGTTGTTTTTGCTTTTGTTTCCCTAAGTAGGAATGGGTATGCCCAGATGTATATATATGCAACCAAAAGTGCCCAAAGCATTAAGACGCACACTGCAGCAGATCGTAATTTATTGGCAAAACCGGCAAAGTCACACAGCTTAATTTGTCATGCCATACACGTTTCAGACCTCCTGGTCCTTGGTCACAGGCTGAGATGCAGAGCCACGTGATTAGCTTCTTCTTTTTCCCTCCCAGTGCGGCCTCATAGGTGAGTACAATTAGTATTGCATTGTGGGACATGTAGTATTTCCCTTTATATTGAAGCCTTACTCTGTTCTGCGCCGTTGCTCCCAAAATGTATTTTATATTACATATATATATATATTATTAGCACTCCAGTGGGCCTCTGCATGTCGCCGCCAGTCCACAATTATTTCCTGCCCATCTGCTGCTCCGACAAAGAGGCTTGGAAGGTTCCATACCCCTGAGGCTCCTCACATATTAAAAGGATGGTGCTGTCTTCATGGAGGATGGTCGTGTCATTTATTTTCAACCAAAGGTGCCCAAAGCATTAAGACGCACACTGCAGCAGATCGTAATTTATTGGCAAAACTGGCATAGTCACACAGCTTAATTTGTCATACCACTCTGTAGTTATAGTTAATGTTACCAGAGATAGTAATTCTTCAGATTTTTGTCTCTCAACAACTTTGCAGCTGTTTGATGAATCTTCCTAAAACTTAGCAGACCTATTGCAGTTGTTACATTGATGAGCCATAAGCGGAGGGGGCCATGCTGCCCCCCTCCCCAAGCCTTAGTTGGCCCAGGGAACCCCACTGCTCTCGTTCAAACTAAATTTCAAATGGAGGGGGCCAAACTAAACTACTTGTGAAGGGGGCTGTGCGCCCCCTCCCCATGACCACAAGGAAATGATGGACAGAGCGCTGAAACTTTTCAGACACTCACCCCCAGTCACAGATCTGGGTGGAATCCATCATCATTATTTAGATCACTTTGCCACCCCAGTTCAGACCCAGCCATATGCAAATCAGTCTTGACCCTTTTCCTCATGGTAACAGTCCAGCCCGAACTGCCAAGCCAGGTCTTCCCTGGACCGGAAAGAAGCATACTGGGTCTGCTTACGAGGTAAAACCCCTCATCAGCTAGGCGAGCTTGAATCTAGTGGCGAAGTGAGCAAGAGACCCACGTCTGGACATACCCTGCCAACTTAGGGCGAACAAAGCAAACACAAGGAGGTGATGAATGGAGCACTGAACCTTTCAGACACTCACCCCCAGTCACGGATCTGGGTTGAATCCATCATCGTTCTTTAGCCCACTTGCCACCCCAATTCAGACCCGGCCATATGCAAATCAGTCTTGAGCCTGTTCCTCATGGGAACAGTCAAGGCCGAACTGCAAAGCCAGGTCTACCATGGACCTTAAACAAGCATCCTGGGACTAGTTTTGGGGTAACACCCCTCATCAGCCAGGCTAGCTTGAATCCATTGGCAACGTGAGCAAAGGACCCACGTCTGGGAATACCCTGCCAACTTAGGGCAAACAAAGCAAACAAAAGGAGATGTTGGATGGAGGGGTGGCATTTTTCAGACATTCAACCCTGCCCCCTCCCCATAAACATCTCAAGGCCATGGGGACTCCATACCACGGGGCCAGCTTCCAAACTGTGTTCTGTGGAGACCACCCCTGGGACACAGTACTTATCCTACCCGCATCAGTGCAGGCAGAGAAACATATGTTTGCTCCCACCAGGTGGCAACATTTTTAAATCTTTCACTGGGTGCGAGCAAACAAGCCTTCCCTCCCGGCAGGAGGACAAAGGTAAGTCTGCTCCCATTTAGCGGGAGATTGAAAAAATGCTCCCGCTGGGAGAGAGAAGACTTTTGTTTCCCTGTCGGCACTCCTGTGGGCAGGAAAACACAGACTGCTCCCACCCAGCCAGAACCTGCAGAAATATCTGGTCCCGCCATGTGGAAGCAGTGCTGGCTCTCGCAGTATGCAGGAAGCCGGCTATGGCCGCAGGGGTTCTGGGGCTCCCCCTGCATCCCTAACTTGCTACTTGATGAGTGTCCTGGGTGGGCACCAGGACAGCCACCTATAATTGAGAGAGGCCCCGGAAGATGAGTTGCCCGGAGGCACCACAATAGTCCTGGGAAGGGGGTGCACTTCCCCATCCCCTTTATTATGGCAATGGGCCCTGAGGGATGGGGGCCTGAGGCATATTGAGGTTTGGAAAGTTGTGCTATGTGGCTATCCTCCCCTTATTTATGGCATTCGGCCCCAGGGGACGAGGTCCCCGGGCCTAATTAGGCTCGGGTAGGAGAGACACACAGGGGCGGCTGCTCTGCTAAGGTGGAGAAGCATCGCCCACTGCCTTTCAGCACAGCAAAAAAAAAATGATAACGCTGTTATTATCATTTATTTTTCTGTGCAGGGGCAGTTTTGTGGGGCGGGGCTCGCTGCGCGGGGGAGTGGTGGTACCCTCCTAAGTGTGCATGAATGTTTGGTAGGCCTTCTGCGGCATTGCAGCATTGTGAATTGGCTTAGAGGAGCCTATTGTGCTTCCTGTTTCAACAGAAGCCAGAGAGAGGATGGAAGAGAGGCAGCGGCCAGCTGGTTGGCAAGTAAGTAATTAAAAAAAAAAATCTCCCCCTTTTTTCCTCCTTCCTCACATCCCTGCCCCACTTCTGCTACGCCGGAGCAGCTGCAACTGCAGACACACAGCCCCACCCAGTAGTGGCTGGCAGGGGACAAGAGCGGAGAGTCGGGTGCGGGGGGTATTACACATTTTTAAAAAAAGCACCTTACCTCCTCGCCACCTCTCCAGTCCTAAGCCGTCTCTCCTTTGTCATCCTTTGTTGCCTCTCTGTCGGAACCAGGAAGCACACAGCTCCCTCCCCTAAGCCAAGCAATGCAGCGTTGTGATTGATCTCAGTGCCATGACTCGGGCACTCAGGCGGGGAATGGGAGGCAGGGCATGTTTCCCACCAGGCTGTATAATGCAGCCTGGTGGGGAACATGCAAAGTGCGTATTACTGGTTGGCCGACCCGAGAGTTGGAGTGCAACAACTACTCCTCCTCCCGGACGTCCCAGCCCCACCCAACCTGGCTGAAAAAAAAAAGATGATAACAGAAATATCTTCTGTTATTATCATTTGTTTTTTTTACACTGCTCCGTGAGCAGTGAGGCGAAGCTCCTCCGCCTTAGCGCAGGAGCCGCCACTGCCCCTCCCCTTAATTATGGCAATGGGCCCCAGGGCATGATGTTTCCAGAACCTATTAAGGCTTGATGAGGGGAGTTGTGTTCCCTGCTCCTATAGTTAAATAATGACCCCAGAGTATGTGGTCCCTGGGTCCACTATTGCCTCAGGAGGGGGGGTGTCTGCACCCTCCCCTGAAATGCTCCAGGCGTTGGGGTCCCCAGGGTCTTTTTTGACTCAGGGAGGGGAAGCTCACACCCCCTCCTCTTTACAAACATGGGATAGGGACTCCGGGTCAGGAGTGGCCCAGGAAGGGTTGCCTTGCACCACTAACCCTTAAAAAAAAGGCCTCGGGATGGAGTCCCTGGGGCCCGAAGTAGCTATGGGAGAGGGCTGTGCTAAGTCCATGCGCGGTGTGGCGTTTTGCTACTTGCAGGGGGTTAGCCACAGAGCCTGGTAGCCAACCCCGTGCCACGCACGATCTTAGCAAGAGCCACTAGAATTATACTGCAGGTGAGGGCTAATTTATGCTTCCGGTTTTAGTAAATTATGCTTAGAGAGATGGTTATGGGGTTCTCATTCCAATCCTCATGTCTCAAGGATTGGAAAGCTCTGAAGGAGAGAATGTAGAGGGGGATTCCGAGACCGACAATTGCTGCCAGGCTCTCTGCTGTGCTGATGGTGTAATAAACCTACTGGTATATACCATTGTTGCGTCTTCTTATGAGTGGCAATGATCCAGCACTGAGGCACCCAGCTTGTGGTCATCCTCGTCTGTAGTGTTCCAGTGCCACACTGTTCCAGTCCCTACACAGCATCCCAGGTTTTGGCACTGCATCACAAGAACGGGTCAGGGGCAGCAATTTATTGTTCCCAGGTACTGTTTTCTCCATCTGTGTCGGGGGGAGTGCAGTGGGCCCTGAGGTGCACTTGCTGTTTCTTAATTTTTGAGGATTTTGGGCCACTGCTCCAGCACACAAACTTTGTCACGAGCTCCTGTTCGCACGATCCTCTACGGTGCGATCTTCAAGGCGAGCACTTGGTGCGCATTCCTCCGTGTGTGCATGTGCTCTCCTCAGCATGTGCGTATTAATAGGAAACCTGGAGTCTGCACCGCACATCCTGTTTTTAGCATTCATTTACAGCAGCCATGTTGGGTGGAGGCAGCCCTGTACCTGCATGGTGAATTTCCCCATATTGGCAGCCATTTTGGATGGGGCAGCTCAAATTATTCATCAATAGCCATTTGTGTGGGCAATTCTTTTTGACAGTGGCAACAACCATAGCACCATTTTTAGGTCTCGTCTAGCGATGTAGCGCATGCGCTGCCCGCTCCTGGCAAGATCCTATTGTCATCGGTTTGGCTTGCGAAGCGAGGGTGGAAGCTCCACTCACGCTTCTTACTGGCGCGCTTGCCAAATTTGTGCTTTCTATTGGGAGGAAAGCATGTTTGGTTCCCTCCCTGTCTTCCTTCGGCGTGCCTGCCCGGACAGGGCATGTGCACGCGCCTGGACTCCTCTTTGCCGTGCCTCCACGCTCCCGGACAGGAGATGTGCACACGTTTGCTGTGTGGGCACAACGCTTCAGCGCACTTTCACTTTCGCCTTACTCTCAGCGCTGAAGGCTGCTGGAGATGGATGCGCCCGGTGATGTCAGAGTGGAGGTCGGGTGTTCTGGGCCGGCTGGTAGGTTATGATACAGTGTAAGCTTGTTATTTAATTTCATACATAGTGAAGGATACATTATCTTTACAGTCTCTCTTTTCGACTCCCATAATAAGGTTTACACACACATACTAGTTGGAGTTGGCAGAGGCTACACTTAATGCAAGTAAATAAAACTAGCCCCTCCGTACGCAGTGCTGGTTAATTTTGGATCCCCTTGGCCTTTGGAGTGCCCCGGGGCAACTGTCAGGAGTCCGGAACAGGGTGGCGGCATTGACGATTTTTGGAAAGACTTGCTACGCAACTTGTGTTTTTTCTTCCAACCTTCACTCCGCATGGCCTGTTCCTGCATCAGGGATTTATTGGTTTCCACATCGTGGGTGGAGGGTGCGAGGCTGCTAGGGTGGAAAGAGTGGGTGTAAGAGGACACTGAGTGGGCACAGAGCAGACTGGCCGGGTATGGCGGGCTCGGGGCGGCAGGGGTTATAAATAGAGGCCGCGGCTCTAGGCGGGTGTCCAGGCCGCGCTATCCTTGACACTTGGAGACAGGCTAGGTAATCGATAGCCGACGTCCAGAGGTCCTGGGTACCACCTGCCCCAAGGAGTGGTCTTACTGACTGTATCATTTTGTTTATTTCCCCAAAAATAGTTTGTCACGTATATCTTTTTCATTTTCGTTCTGTGGCACTTTACCCAATTTTAATTGACAATTGATTGCTTCTGTCTGCACTGTCTAAAAAATTCCATTGCATGCTACTTTGATGTCATTTGTTTTCAGTGGACCCCCTTAAACTGTTTTTCAAAGGTACTAGGTACACTCGCAACCGTATTGTTTAACGCTGTCAAGCTGCGATGATACTTGCTCATGTTCTTTTTATTTATTTTACTTTTTGGTTGGAGGAACTTTCACATATCTGTCATATAGCCTGGCAGGTATCCTGCAGTCAAACAATTAAGTCTTGTGTTTGCAACGTTAGAACTTTTAGACCAAATGCAGCGAGTCCCTTGGGTCTTTAGTCAAATATCTTGGAGCGACAAGGTTAATCATTTGCTCTTGTTGCTGTTATTTTTTAACATTTGAAGAAGACATGCCCATAATCCAATGTATTGTCATACTTGCCAACATTCCATAGTCGAACAAGCATTAAAAATGCAATAGGTCTCGCCTTTCATTAAGTTAAAGCCATTTGCTTTGCTATACAATACCATTAGCAAATGGCTTTAACTTAATCAAAGGCGAGACCTATTGCATTTTGAATGTTTGTTGGACTATTGAAATACATTATCCACATCGTCTGCCATGTTTTTCGGACATATTTTTTATCTGTGCCAAAAAGTGAATAGCGCACCACGTGTTTGTTCCTACTATTCAGCGGTGATCAGCACACCTTGCATGTGCATGTGCTGTCAGAGGCGTCAATTAGATACACAGTGAGAGTATTATTGAATAGTAAGACATGAGTGAAACATTGGTGAGTGGTCACTTCTCACCACAATTATTTTATGGAGACATTTTAGCACATAATAGTGAAATAAAAGTAGATGCTGGTAGGAGCTTGCGCACAGCGGGTGGGGGCATTGAGACAGGTTTCTCGGCAGCAGTGCGTGGGTGTACTGACAAAAACATAAAATGATTAATAATCTCTCAGGTACCCACAGGTAAAACTGCACTCACGTCACATGGTACACTTTCTGTAATCTATCCGAAATAAGTGTATTTGACATAATGCGACATCACTGGCATTAAGCTGATAACTGCCAAATATAAAAGATAAGGACAGTGCTTGGCTCCTTACAGCAAACTGTACATTCCACAGTTTGTTTTTATTGTATTTTAATGTATGCCCATATATGGCCTGAATCCATTCACGTCTTTGCTGTGGCAGACAGACAGATTTAAATGTGCAGTTTATATATAAGAACACGCACTGTATGTCGTATATTTACGTGCATTTGATAATAAACGCATCAAAGTTTGTACCTCCGCTTTGCCTGCTAAGAAGGCTATGATAAGTCTGTGACAGCCCTTCCTTCCTACGATTAGGTCACATCCGTGCCTATGCTAACCAAGGTTCACCGGGCATCGGGCGTTTCCTGGAAACTGGAAGGGGCGGCGGAAGAGGGGTGGTGGGGGGGGGGGTTAAAGTGCAGCAGTTTTTAAAGCACTGCAAAGTTACTTGTATATCCAACAGTTTTCGGGCAAAGATAAAAGTGTCAAAATAATTCTGATGATTAATGTACCTGCTGAAGAGAGATGGGAGTTTTGCCTAGTGGCAGTTTTGACTCATCTAAGGTAGCACATACTGTTAATATGCCTGCTGCAAAGAATGTGTACCATGCATATCAAAGAACAATATTTTATATGCGTAGTGCAGTGGGTTACTACTGCGTTTGTCACAGATTCTTTTGTTACTGCGCAGTTCATAAGTTACAATTGTAATCTAGCAAAGTGAGCTATGAACTGCCATCAAACTGCATGGTACAAGTTAAAGAGTTATGTTTTTCCCCCCAGTCTTTTATTATCCCGATGTTGATAAAAAAGGTTTGCTTGAGTAAAAAAACATTCTTACTAATAAAGACAACCACTGTGTTATGTTCTGGATCCTGGGTATATGCTTCTCCAGACCAAGCACTCTTTAAAAAGTGCCTACCAGTATGGATGGCATGAATCCTACACCTTGCAGTCCCCTTTGCCTTATGCAACATTTTCTATACATTGCTTTACACACGTATGATTCATTGTCTCTGTATGTGTGTGTGATGTAAAGTGCACTGACACTCTACACAGATATGAGAGGTGCTATAAAAGAAATGAAATACATGTGAGAGAGCGGCTATGGAGGGTGATAGTGAGGAAGTCATTGAAGAGCCCCAACAAAGGTTGTTGAACCCTGGTTCACAGTAAGGTCATCATTTACTGTGCTTTAAAAGCTCATAGAATTGAATATATAATGACAAATATGTATTAGACTGCACAATTCTTTCCCATTTTTTTTTCTTGGCAGGAGAAACCCCCAAACCCCCTTTCTAGTGGACAGGCTCGCTCTCTGCGCTCGTAAACACTGTACGGGGACTGGTCTGACAGAATTTGCCAGGGCTAATTTGGGTTATGTGTCCGACCCTGCTGCTAATCAAGTCCCCCACTTTTCCAAAAGCTTTCATCCTACTTTCCAGAAATCCTCAAGGGTGTTGGATACCTGGACCATCCAGGACTGGTTGATTAGCACCTTACAAAATTAATAAATTAATAATTTATCCATATGGTTTTGGAGTCTGGAGAGTGCGGCCGTCCCCGGGTCTTTTCCATCAACCATGAGGCCCATCGATCATCTGCACAGGGATTGCAATTTAACAGGCCACTTGTAATCAGACCCTATGCTTAGCAATGTAGAAGTAGGCGATGTACTGGAAGCAAAATAATGTTAGATCAATACATTGCCCTGGATGTGTTGTCATACAACTATTACAATGCATCTCCTGCTCCTGCAGTCCTCATGGCTTTCTGTCGTTGTGCTAAAATGCTCCTACGCCCGGTATATTTTGCAGAGATGGTACACTCTTCTGCATAATCAGCCAAGCGTGACAGATTGGTAATTGCATCAGCATACCTGCAGCAGGTGTGCGCATTTCCCCATTAAACCATACATAAGATTTCATACTAGAGATCAAAATAAACTTCTGGTTTTATTAGTTCCTGTAGCTGGTATTTAATGCATTAATTATCAATCGCTTCTTGTTTAAAAGCAAACATTCATCATAGAAACTAGCAGGAGCTGCCTGGTCCAGGAGGCAGGCATTACCTATTTTAAATGTTATCAGTCTGGCTGACCTCTTGGGATGGCTTCCACAGCTCTGTTCTTCCTCCCATCGCCCTGATCAGATTTATGACGCGTCGCTGATGAGCCGTAAAGCAAATTAATGAGAACAATTCGCTGAACAGGAGTCTCGAGCTCAGAGATAGGTGCCCGCCTCCTGCTTGTGCATAGCAGTTTGATCTTAGATTAGTTTATCTTCTGCAAACAGAGGCTCCTGAAAAGGCAGAACCCCAGGTAAACCGCTGTTGGGACTGTGTCCAGGCAGCAGCAGCTTCAGCGGTAAACAGGCAACCAGTCCCAGCCACGCAGGAGTCCCCCCCCCCGTACGTGTTGCCTTGAGTCAACAACCAAGCGCCATTTCTCTTGTGAGCTTTACTTTAATTGAACCCTTTGCTCACCACTTTGGATGGTACAAAAGCACAGGGCTGAACAAATTAGACCACCTCTGCAGAGCAAATGAGACACAGTGAGGTCTACAAAAGGATTTTTTCCTTTTTATGAAGACCAAGCAATAGTTTTTCCTAATTTTGTCAAGATAGGACCCAAAACATATTGATCTCTCTATTGTGCTCTGAGAATCAATTCACAAATTGAAAGGTATGGCCTCACACATCCCCTGGGTGTCGGCTTCATCATCTGCCATCCTTGCTCGCCAGGGACATTTTCTGGTGGTAGGCCAGTTCACCTATGGGACTATAAGGAGCACTTATGGATGAAGGATGGGGGTTGAGATCCAGGATTATAAGAGCTAAAAATCTTGGTGACCTTTAGTCAGAAACTACCTTTATTCTGGTCTGAAAGAAACAAGATGGTTAAAAGCTACAGCAATGTCTCGGAGTCATGACTACTTCTGCATCTGTGGGTCAACTTGTTTCAGCCTTTGGCCCCATAAGTGTCAGTGGCTATCGTTAGGACCAGGGATCCCTCTTCCCTAGGATACTATATTATCCAATTTACACAAACAGCAGACATACACTCACACAATTCCATCTGGTATATGTTTCCTTTTTTCCTGCTAAATGGAAGGAACGCTTCATCAGCGTGACCTTGGGAGGTCCTATGGTAACATATAAACAAAACGACACACAAGGCAATTTTTAATTGATAAGCAAAAGAAGTATCACAAGGAGGCAGTGCCCCCAAAATTCAGCTGAATTCCAGTTGAAGGCAAAGAATCATGCTGCACATGTGGGTATTTTTTATTGTGGTTCAAAAATAAATTCGTAAAAAGCACATATGAGAGAACGTCAGAGAGCACTCCATGGCACACTGCACATCAGTATACAATTTGTGTGGGTTGTGAATGCACACAGACCTGCAGACAATATCTCATCAAAAGTTTCATCATGTGCTCTAAAGTAAACTAGGGTAGGGCCTCATGGAGGAGATCGATGATGGTGGCCTTGTAGACAAACACTTAAACATTGAAAACATTTAAAAAGTACTATGGATTGTGCATTTTACAGAAAATGGTGGAAAGCACGTGGTCATGTAACGCTGGGGAAATAATGGGAAATAGAGTCTGGCGTGTCTAATGTATATACACACTCTGGATAATTCTCTAAAAAAAATTCTCCAATGGGATTCTGGAATTTCTAGAAAAGTAATAGTCACTTTAACCTATTAAAGGTTCAACAGAGATTTTGTCAAGAATGTTCAGGATCATATTTGACTAAAAATTGAGATTATAATGTTAAAAACCAAATAATCACTTTGAGTGTTAATTAAATACCTCAAAGGGGGTTATAATGTTTATTTGAAAAACGGATAGCCTCGTTGCGTGTTCATTAAGTGATCAACAAGGGTTTTCTTAATTTTTCCTTTTCCCATGTAAGGGTTCATTAGAATAAGAATAATAGTAAATAATAGTGAAATGGCGAACCAACCAGAGGAACTCAAGGAGCAGGAGACGTAGCCTGGAGATAGAGTATTGTGGGCAATGATAAATGTAACCGATAGGGAGGGGTATCTCCTGACACGTCCAAAGGCATACTATCATGTGGTCTGTGAAGTTTGTAATAAGGTCCACTTTCTGGAAAACAAACATAGTGAGGATGAGATCAAATCAATAGTACTGGAAAAAGTAAATTTTCCGTCTAGGGGCAACATATTACAAACTTTGCTCAGTAGGGTATATCGCCTTAAGACACATACTAAGGGACTGTATGACGAAATCCCTGCTGCTTTAATACAGGTCCAAATCTCCAAACTGATGCACTGGCCTACTGGCTTCTCCTGCCAACCAGGAGCATCACTCTGGAGCTGGCATACCTGTGCCCGTATTACAGAAGTGCCCTGGGGGCGAAACGGCCATTTGAACCTGCCTGTACAGGGTACTTTGGTATTACAGAATGGGCCGCATACGCTTGTGCTGCCCCTTCTGTAATACAGATGGTGCATATGTTGCACCAGTGCTATCTTAATAGAGCGTTCCCTTATTTGCGTGGCAGAGGTAAAGAAGCTATCAGGAGGTGCTCTGACAGGGCACCGCAAAAAGGGGGTGCAGTGTCAGTGCGCCCCCTGATGGCAGCCCTCTGCACTGCCTGCAAGGGGATCACTCTCCCGTATTTAAAGGGCAGGCAAATGCCACCTACAATGTAAAACAGGGAGCGGCTTTAAATCAGCCGTTATGTATTTCCATTAAATGCTTCCCCCAAAGCAGCGTTATTTCACAGCTGCTCTGAGGGCAGCGGGTTCAACCTAATAGGGCGCACTTGCCCTGTTTGCTTACCTGTTTGAAGGTGCACCGTGGCGCAAACAGAGAAAGTGCGCCCTAGGCGTAATAGGGCTCCTGCCCCTGAAAATATTTTGGAAAATGGGCGCTGCAGGTATTAATGTCCCTTGGCATTGACCGTCATAAACATACCCCCTACTGCTGACTGAGAACTGCAACCTGTTACTAAGGGTAGACAATGTAGGTTTAGGACGATGGACTCGAGACTGATTATCCAGATATTAACATAACCTAATTTAATACATCGAACCCAGATGGAACTCAACTAAATAGTCAGCCGTTTTTCTGAAAATCTTGCATGGATCTGGCCCTTTCTGCATCAATGCTGTTCACCCCTTCAGAGTATAATCAGTCTAATCAATGAGTGAAGTAGAGGGCGCTGTTGTTCTCTTTTCTGAATACAAGGTTGGGGACCAACCATTGGGCATTTAAACATAGAGATTCCATTTAAAAGCTCTGAGCCTCAACAGCCCACCAGCCCTTCCACATCTGCAGCGTCAGTACTTTCTGGTAATCCTGTAGTCACAAATTGAAGCAAGCACAACCTTCACCACTGCATTAATTTGGCTATTTCCATGACTGACTTAGGCATGGTCCAATAAGGGCAGCAACATCTGGATCCCTACCAATGCGCATGGAACGATACAATCCAATCCAATCCCATCATTTGTATAGCGCACTACTCACCTGGTAGGGTCTCAAGGCGCTGGGGGGAGGGGTCTGCTACTGCTCGAATAGCCAGGTCTTGAGTTGCTTCCTGAAGGAGAGATGGTCCTGGGTCAGCCTAAGGTGGATGGGGAGGGAGTTCCATGTCTTGGCTGCCAGGTAGGAGAAGGATCTTCCTCCGGCAGTGGCTCTGCGAATGCGTGGTACAGCGGCGAGGGCGAGGCTGGTCGATCGTAGCTGGCGGGTGGGCATGTAGAAAGTCAGGCGGTTGTTGAGGTACTTGGGGCCCAGGTCGTGGAGAGCCTTGTGTGTGTGGGTGAGGAGTCTGAACGTGATCCTCTTGCTGACGGGGAGCCAGTGCAGGTCTCTCAGGTGGCCGGAGATGTGGTTGTGTCGGAGGATGTCCAGGACGAGTCGTGCGGAGGCGTTCTGTATGCGCTGGAGTCTTTTCTGTAGTTTGGCTGTGGTTCCGGCGTAGAGGGTGTTTCCGTAGTCCAGTCGGCTGGTGACGAGTGCCTGGGTGACCGTCTTCCTGGTTTCGGTGGGGATCCATCGGAAGATCTTACGGAGCATGCGCAGGGTGTTGAAGCACGATGAAGAGACGGCGATGACTTGTCTGGTCATCGAGAGGGAGGAGTTCAGGATGAAGCCCAGGTTGCGTGCGTGGTCCGTTGGCTTGGGAGTGGTGCCCAGGGCAGGGGGCCACCAGGAGTCGTCCCAGGCGGAGGGGGCTGATCCCAGGATGAGGACTTCCGTCTTGTCTGAGTTCAGTTTCAGGCGGCTGTTCTTCATCCACTCAGCGACGTCTTTCATCCCTTCGTGTAGGCTGGCTCTGGCGGTGGCGGGGTCGTTGGTGAGGGACAGGATCAGCTGGGTATCGTCGGCGTAGGAGATGATGTTGAGGTTGTGCGATGGCTGCGAGAGGGCTCATGTAGACGTTGAAGAGGGTCGGGCTGAGTGATGATCCTTGTGGTACGCCGCAGATGACTTTGGTGGCCTCGGATCTGAACGGGGGGAGGCGGACTCTCTGGGTTCTGCCGGCGAGGAACGAGATGATCCACTCCAATGCCTTCTCTTGGATTCCGATGTTGCTGAGGCGCTGTACTAGGGTGTGGTGGCAGACAGTGTCGAACGCCGCAGAGAGGTCCAGGAGGATGAGGGCCGCTGTTTCCCTGTTGTCGAGCAGGGATCTGATGTCATCGGTGGCTGCGATCAGGGCGGTCTCAGTGCTGTGGTTGGCTCGGAAACCGGACTGCGAGGGGTCAAGGGATCCGTTCATCTCGAGGAAGGCGGCGAGCTGTCTGTTGACTGTCTTCTCGATGACTTTGGCAGGAAAAGGGAGGAGCGAGATGGGGCGGAAATTCTTGAGGTCGGTGGGGTCCGCTGTTGGTTTCTTCAGTAGGGCGCTGAGCTCTGCATGCTTCCAGCTCTCCGGGAAGGTGGCGGTGGTGAAGGAGAAGTTGATGATGTCCCGGAGTTGGGGTGCGATGATGGAGTCGGCCTTGTTGAAGACGTGGTGGGGCAGGGGTCGGTTGGTGATCCGGAGTGGATGGTGTTCATCGTGCGGGTGGTGTCTTCGATGCTGACCGGGGTCCAGTTGCAGATGGTGGTGGTGGGGGGCGTTGGTTCGGTGGTTGGGTGCATGGTTGGTGCGCCGAAGCTGTTGTGTATGTCGGCGATCTTGCGGTGGAAGAATGAGGCGAGTGAGTCGCAGAGGTCTTGCGAGGGGGTGATGTCGTTGTTTCCGGCGCTGGGGTTGGAGAACTCTTTGATGATGCTGAAGAGTTCCTTGCTGTTGTGGGTGTTGTTTTCCAGTCGTTCTTTGAATGTTGACCTTTTGATGGTGCGGATCAGCTGGTGGTATATGCGGGTGGCGTTCTTGAGGGCAGTCATGTTTTCTGTGGTCTGGTCATGGCGCCAGGCTTTCTCGAGGGTGCGGCAGTTCTTCTTGGAGTTTTTGAGTTCGTCGGTGAACCAAGAGCGTTTCTTGCTGCCGGGTCTGCTGGGAGGGCTCTTCAGTGGTGCGAGGTCATCTGTGCAGTCGGTGAGCCACTGTGTGAAGATGCGGGCTGCTACGTTGGGGTCCGTTGCGCTGGCGGGAGGGTTCCGTCTGAGGGAGGTGGTGAGCTGGTCGGCGGTGATCTTGCTCCAGCTCCTGCGGGGAACCTGTTGCGGGTGGTGGTGGGTCGTGGTTCTCCTGAAGCTGAAGTGGACGCAGCTGTGGTCAGTCCAATGGAGTCCGGTGGAGTGGCTGAAGGAGATGTACTTGCTGGAGGAGAAGACTGGGTCAAGCGTGTGGCCGGTGTAGTGGGTGGGGGTGTTGACCAGTTGCTTGAGTCCGAGGTTGGCGAGGTTGTCCAGCAGGGTGGTGGTGTTGCTGTCATTGTTGTTCTCCAGGTGGAAGTTGAGGTCCCCTAGGAGGATGTAGTCTGAGGAGGTGAGGGCATGCGGGCTGATAAAGTCTGCAATGTCTCCGCTGAATTGTGTGCGTGGTCCCGGGGGTCTGTAGATGAGGGTGCCTCTGAGGGTGGTCTTTGGGTCGGTGTGTATCTGGAAGTGGAGGTGCTCGGCGGCGGTGAATGTGTCGTCGGGGTTTGTTGTGATGCGGATGGTGTTCTTGTGGACGATGGCGATGCCTCCTCCGGTCTGGTTTACGCGGTCCTTCCGGGTGATCTTGTATCAGTCTGGGATGGCTATGGTGATGTCGGGCGCTGAGGAGGCGTTCATCCAGGTTTCCGTGAGGAAGGCGACGTCTGGTGATGTTGTGTCGAGCAGGTTCCAGAGTTCGACGGCGTGTCTGTGGACGGAGCGGGTGTTGAGCAGGATGCACTTGAGGTGGTTGTTGCTGGTGCTCGTCGGCTTGGAGGGTGCGGTGCAGGTCCGGAGGCAGGTGAAATTGCAGGCTTGGCAGGTGAAGGGTCCGTGGGTTCGTTTCGGGGTGGCTCGGTAGCAGGCGGGGTTCCGGACGGGTTTGAGTGCGTTGAGGGTGGCAGCGTCGTAAGTTCATCTTGTGGGCTGGCATCTTCGGGGGCCAGGGGTCCTGGCGCTGGGCGCGGTCCAAGCACGGACGGGCGTAGACGGGCTTGCCTTTGGCGTACAATCGGCGCGCCCGCTGCGCGTGCTCGCTGCGCGTGCTCGCTGCGCGTACGCGTGGACTCCGCCATAAATGGCGAAGTGGGAGGGAGGAGCAGCTGGGAGGCGGGAGCAGGGTGGCGAATGGGGGTACAGAAAGGAAAAGGGGGCGGGCCGCAGGGGAGCAGCGGCGGGGAGCGGGGGGAAAGGAGAGCGGGAAAAACGGGCGAGGGGGCAGCTACACAGGACAAAAACGGGCAGTACAATGAGCACAGAGACAAGGCAAAATACAAAATACAAGAACAGAATACAATACGTAGCAATAAAATACAATACTTAGCGGGAGCGGCGACAAAACACGGGCAGAAAAACCGGCGAAGGAAAAATCAAACGCTCAGCTGCAGGGCAGCGGCGAACTCGAGGCAGCAGCGGTGGAGCCTGGCACACTCACGGGGAGTCGCGCAGTGTGTGGAGCGACCGGCCCTGAAGCAGGGACAAGGGTCGACCCTGGCATGGTGTGACGGTATGCGCTCATCCTGTCTAGAGTGGACTATTGTAATGTCCTATTGGTTGACCTTCCTAAATATCCTATTCAAAATTGCAGCTTCTATAAAAGGTGGCCATGAGACTGATTCTGGGACTAAAAAGATTTGTGACTCTCTCCCACCATCCACAACACCTTAATTAGCTACCAGTTAACAAGAGATGCTATTTTAATTTACTCTCCTCTGCCATATGGGTAACAAGTTTTGCCAGGAAACTCACATGGCATCTCGTTTTACCTGGCACAAACTCTCATGGAATCTAGGGTCTACATACATATCGTTGATTAAAAAGTTTCCAATAGTCCAGATTGGGAGGCCGTTCGTTAGCGGTGGTAACAGCCAAGGCCTGGAACTCCCTGCGACTCCATCCCTGCTTCCAAACAAATGTTTTCACTTAAAGAAAACAGCTCAAGACTTTTCTGTTTGCATACAATTCAGACTGTGGCTAGTCTCCCCTCTTTGTTTTGGTTTCCCCTCTCCTGTAAGTAGGGTGATTGAGACTGACCTTACAAGCGCTGAGATACTTCTTTCTAAAGTACTCCTTGCGCTTTACAAATGGTCTCAATCAACCTGTCACAATATCAGCTCTATTCTCATGAACTTCCACACAGTGGGAGACAATTTGAGCTGGAACCCCCTGCTCAAAGTGGGTTTCCAGCTCTTGTGTGGAGGCTGTGCAGAGCTTATGTTCTGGGGGGAAACTGCAAACTCCCCAGGACATCAGTCAGTGGCAGCCTTGGAAGCTTTTTTTTTCAGAGGCGAGTTTGGGTGGAATGACTCTTGGGTCTGCCCTCCCTCCAGAGCCCCCTCATGGATAGTGAGAGCAATGGGCTCAAGCCTATAGCCCCCTCACGAGACACCACCCAACCCACGCTTCTCCATCTTTCACGGTGAGATTTTTAGATCGAGCTGTCTGTTCCAATGTAGCTTACCAAGAACATCGAGGGACTTGAGGCCTGATCTTTGCTTTCCATTGGTTGTCTCTCCTGTTATTCTCATTTGACTGCTTGTTGTTATTCGTGTCCCAGCATGTCAATCTTCTGTTGGTCCCCCCCATGGAGCATTGGCTCTTTACTATCTCTTTGATTGACTGGCATTTCAGTTTCTGCTGCTTACTTAAAAAGCACTACTTTTTCTTTTGTGATAAGCACTTCGTCAGAGTGCATGTGCTTTCAAGTTGAATCCAACATCTCCCCCTTGCGCGTGTGTAGTTCTCTGCCACCCAAGTGCTTCTCCCCATCTGGCTACCTATTGCACTCACCAATGTGCTTCTTCTCATTGCCACCCCCATGCCCTCTGTTTTGCTTTCCCCATCCGCACCCCTATTCTTTCTCCCTGTTTTATGTTGCCCCACTCTCGCTCTTTGTGTTGCTTTCCTGAACTCCACTGTTGTTTTGCCTCCCTCCTTACTTCCCCCATGCTGCTTGCGCTTCCCTCCCTCCCTTCCCGTTCAAACTCAGATTGGTAACTAAAAAAGAAAAAAAAAAAACATCAATCAATCAATCAAAATTACTTTATTTGATCTCATCACAAGGAAATCATAAAAGTTCAAAATAACATCATGTACATAGGCATATTAACAGTAATCAGGTACAAAAGTTATATTAATGTGTTAAAAAACAAATTACCAGAATTACATTGTAGCCCGTGACCTAATAATTGCTTTCAAATACGTTTTGACCGCCAAGGTCGTGTCCGGTGTTTCCAGCATCTGTAATCTCAGAAATGCTACCCTACAGTATTTTATGTTCCAACTTTTAAGGATCGGTCTAAGATACCGCTGCCTGGGTATAGAAAAGTATTTACAGAATAAAGTGCAGTGCATTGTTGATTGTGGTGACACATCAACAGAAACTTGAGATGACCAGACATTTATCACCGGATATAAAACCATTCTGTAAAAAGAGCCAAGTCGAAAACGTGCCAAGAGCGTACGGCTAAAGCTATCTTGAACTAGCAACAAATATTGTTGAAGACCCGGGCCGTTCAAGAACAGGTGATTCGCCATAACAGAATACTTTACACTCTCTTGGGACCATCTTTGTTCTTCAAAATATTTCAGGCAAAGTATCTTCAAATCTTTCCTGTAAATATCCACCAAGGTGCTAGGGTCTGTAAAATATGCAGGATGCCCCATGGCGTTAGTTATCGTTTTTATATAATTAAGCCACGCCATGTCTTCAGCTCTCTCCAATTTAAGGCAATCTATGATTACTTCTCTATTAAAATCTGTCTCATCTGTAACCCACACCTTATGCCACAATAATAGTGGTGCTATCTTGATAGTATCTGATATATAGGAGAGTCCCAATTCCTGATGGCAACTGTACGTGGCAGAAGAAATAGAGACTCCCAAAAGATAGCGGATAAAACCATTTTCACAAATTTGTATTGTGTCTGGTTCTTCAATGCCCCATAGACCGGCCCCATACAACCCTGTGGAAACGCATTTGGCCTTGTAAACTTTCAAGAGTTCTGGGACAGGTCTTGCTCCTATTTTTTTAGCAAAATTAATAACTGCCCCCAGGGCTCTACTAAAATTCAATTTTCTAGCTTTGATAGCTGGTTTCCATGTTCCCTTTTTATCAAAGGTAATACCTAAATAACAGAAGGAGACGATATTTTCTACCTTTCTGTTATCAATAAAAATATTACATGTCATGCCTCTGCTAATGCCACAAACCATAGTAAATGTCTTTGTTATATTCACTCTTAGACCCCTCTCTCTCATGTAAATAACAAAGCTGTTTACCGCTCTTTGGAGGCCTCATTGAGTCCTTGACATAATCACCGCGTCATCGGCATAGAGTAAAACAGGGACGGGCTTACCCCCAATAGTTGGATAATCATTTTGATCTCTATTGAGATATTGTCCCAGACTATTGATATAAAGTGTAAAAAGAAAAGGGGCCAGTATGCACCCCTGTCTGACACCCTTTTCAATTGGAAATTTTTCCGAACACTCCCCCTTTTTCCCGTAGCGCACCCTTGCCCCTGCATTCCTGTACATTTCTTTTATAAACAGTATTAAAACCCTGTCTACTTTAAGATCTTCTAAGGTGTTCCACAACATACCATGATCAACCCCATCGAAAGCTGAACTCAGGTCTACGAATGTGAGAAAAAGTTTCCCCCTCTTCGCTTTAGTATATTTGTCTATGATCAGAGCTAGATTCAATCCCTGTTCAATGGTTCCCATACCTGAACGAAAACCATATTGTAGTTTTGTTAAGAAACCTGCCTCAATCGCCCAGGTTTGAAGTCTATTAAGATACACAGCCCTCCCTTGTTATGACCAAAATTAGTGACAACTGCTGTAGTGTGAAATGTGCTAAAACCCTGAATATGGGTTTCCCTCTCCAGCCATGTCTCTTGTAAACATACTATGTCATACTTTTCAAAGTAGAGTATCCAGTCAGTATCATGTATTTTAGATTCTAAGCCTGCTATATTCCAGCTCAGAATATTACAAGAGCTTACTTCTTCCATCTGCCTCATATTTTCCTTATTCAGGTCCATTTGGGATGTACTTAGCTGACCAATATTAGCTGTATTAGCAAAGGTACCTAATTGGTTCTCAGTGACCACATTATCACAGTGGGTGCTATCTGTCTCCAGTGTAGTCCCTTCAGTATCCTGGGTATTACCAGTGTTCGGATCCCTAATAGCACTGCCAACCTCCCACCGCCTATGGGTCGCACAACTCGCATGGATTTCTATGTTCCTCTCCTGATTATCGAGCTGTCAATCCTGATCATCCAACCGTGACAAGAGTTCATAACGATTAGGATGTAGCCAGTTTGTAGTGGGGTCGCTACTTACTCTCCTCCCAGTGGGGGCATTGTCGGCAATGCTCATTGCACCATATAGACCTATCTTATCTAATGGAAAAAAGGAGCTTGGGGTAAAATAGCAATTTCTGTGTCAACCTGGCAGTTGATCCCTGCCCTGTACAGGATCTCCCTTATCAATCTAGGGTCACTAAAGGTCAGAACTATACAATCACCCTTAAGTTCCTTTCTGCCATTCCCAACCCATGGAACACGTCTGGCCATTTTAAAATGCTTAAATAGAGGGTCACACAGGCCGACCCGATTTCCCAGCCAGTGCAACGACTTGTTACGTAGTTCCCTCCATGTTTCCTGGTCGGGTTGGGCCAGCTCTGGGACATTTGCTAGTATGACCACATAAGGGTCGGCTGCCGGCGGTAAAATAAGGCAAGGTTGCCCTCTTGTGTATTGTTCTCGGGTCCTGCATGTAACTTTATTATTATCAGTAAATACCTTTTGTTCCTTCACGCTCCTGCCTTCTTCCCCCTCTCCACCCATACCTTGCGCCAATAATTTATTTTTGAGAACTCTAGGCACGCAGTCTAGGTTTGTTAAATTTACGGGAGTATTTGTAATACAATCCTGCCGACTCCCTCCATTATTATGTAACACCTCTGTGCACTTTCCTGAGGGAGCTTTTATACTAGATTCAATAGCCACCATTCTGTCTGATAATGCACCCATACCATCTATAAGGTGGGTTTGAAGGGTAGCTATTATATTCTGTAGACTTTCATTTATACTTTTCTGTCCCTCCAATATTGCCATGATCGAGTTATTACCCACATTGTGGTTCATTCTAGACACCTTAGGTTTAAAAACCGTTTTTCTCTGTACATTTTTTCTCTTTTTCCCCCCTTTATCAATCTGTCCAATGTCCGTGTCTTGATCAACTACTTCACTTGACTGGCAGCCTCCTAAACATGTAGATGTCTTGCTGCGCTTTGGGGGGGGGGGGGGGTATGAGTACTCACCCATCCCGCTGTGATCACTTTGGAGTTATTAAGTCATCCGTGGTCTTTATACAGCCGTTATGCAAAGTCCCTTGAGTACCATCCTTTCGTGTAGCTTTGGGGCCGGTGGTATTCCCTTTCTCCATAGTAATTACATCTCCCCCCCATTTGTTAATGTTACTTCCACCATATGAATCTGTTCTTCAAATTGTCCCATGGCCCCTGTAAGGTATGTCAAAAGTGATTGCTGGCCAGCCCCCTTTTGTCTCGATATTACGCTGCTCCCTTTCCGTTTAGACATTCTATGGAGTTGTAATCACTATAAACAGTACTCACACGACCAAACCGATCTTAGCGACTACTTCTCAAGCTTCACGTCTCAAGGGGGGAGCCCTGCCCAGCCTCTTCCGGCCACTGATGGCCAAGGTCGGGCCCGCCCTTGCCCGGGCTTAGTCCGGGCGAGCCCGCGCGCGTCCCTCGTCGCGGGATGCCCCTCTGCTATTTAAGCGCTGGATGGCGCGCTAAGTGCGTGGTTCCTCTCGCAGGGCCCCCTGGGGAATGTAGTCCACTCCAGGCGGTTCGGGCGATTCAACAAGATGCAGGCAGGCAATGTGTCCGGGCGCCCCGTAGCGCGGGATGCCCCTCTGCTATTTAAGCGCTGGATGGCGCGCTAAGTGCGTGGTTCCTCTCGCAGGGCCCCCTGGGGAATGTAGTCCACTCCAGGGGGTTCGGGCGACTCAACAAGATGCAGGCAGGCACTGTGTCCGGGCGTCATTTTTCAGGTGATGATCGCAAGCCTACAAAATAATACGTACAGCCACGTCTAAGGTTTTTTATTATTTGTTTTCACTTTAGCCACACTGCACAGCTACAGAGAGGACGTGCAGCGTTCTAAAAAAATCGGAAAAGCCAATAGGCCACAAAGGCAGTGCTTAATTTGATTCGGTGGTTTCACGTGCTCGGCCCCAGCACATAATTGTCAGCACCAGCTCTAGTGACAGTCCATCACATGGTGGAGCTATCCGTCTAATTTTGAGATTAGCACAACAGTGTTTAATAAGTCAATATATATAAAGAAGAATGATACCTGTAGCTCACATCAGTATTATAGCTTTTGGGTGGCCTGGAATAATCCGAACTGTCACACTTGTAGGTGTGCGACGGCTTGTAGTTGTGTTGGTTTTGTCATTGGCAGCGTTGGCAGGGGCAGTGGGTGGTGCAGGCTACAGTGGCCTCCTGAGAAGGGTCCTGGCTATTTTACAAATTAAGCACTGCACAAAGGCAATACCTATTGGCTTTCTCAATGCTTGTTTAAACATTTGGCAAGCCTGACAAAGCCAGCTGCAAATGCATCTGTTTGGTCCACAGCACTGCCCCACTTGTAACAAGAAAACTGATGGGTCTTGCAGAAGACAGCAAACCGAGGTCTGCTAAGTAACTGATTGAGAGGGACAGGGAACAGGGAATCTGATCTCCTTAGGCAGGCAGAACAAATTTACATCAAAACTCCTTCTTTTTATAGACTAATCACACATTTTGCACAGCGCTGTTCTTTCGGCTCTGTGCGTGTTCTCTTTTGTCTGATTAGTTGAGCATTTGTGGATGAGTCCAAGAAGCGGTACCCACTGGGACCAGACATTTCTAGCTGAGGCGGTCGCTTTTCCTCCCATGCAGCGTCCTGGTGTGTCCTATCCGCATAGCGCGGCTGCAGTACACAGCGTGTCCCAGATCCCTCTTGCATTTAATCAGTTTGTCCTCATAAAATAGCTGCTTCTTGTGTTTTTGTCCCAGAGGCAAGTGCCAGCCAAGTCCAAGGCTTCATTTATTCTGAACTGAATCTGGCTCCGTATGCCAAAGCAATGCAGCGATCCTCGTGGGATGCTTAAACCCTTTGATAACTGAAGATGAGAGTCCTGAACTGATTGGCTACCTTTGTAGGTGAGACCCACCGTACAATTATGACAAGCAACAACTATGTGCTTTCAAAGAGACATCCCGTAGACACGCAGAAGGTACTTAGATCCTTCCTAAATTCCTATAGATTGTCAAAGCATCACGGGATCGTGGCAGAGGAGCCCCTGTGGTAATGCTTTTCCATTACTCTGTTACTCTGTGTTGGTGTATCTCCCTACTTAGAACTTGCTGCCTTAGCAATCTAGAATGTATGAAGAATCTACCTCAGTTGCCTAGCACAGGATGTCAGTTGCTGCTGGCTGTCTTGTGGATAGGACGTTATAATTACCTCTACTTAAAATAAAGAAGATCTGTTCATCTATCTACTGCCTTATGTACTTCTTCACACTGGCGACGATCGTGGGATGAACAGCTGCTTTCAACAAACCATCATCCTCATTATCCAACACTCAACTTCAACAACAAGAACACCGAGTCAGTAAGATTGACATTTCTTCTTGATCAAGGAGCTGAGGAGCTGTCTCATTCTTCCTTTATCAACAACTTCCTAACACGGCTGCGCTGAAAAACAAAGGTACTGTTTCTAATTTACTAATTTCATACAAGGCGCTACCCCGCTAATTCCAGTGCTTCTGGGCTCATCACGTGTCACTCCGATTTTGTGATTTGTCTTCACTTTGTACTTTGTTAAACAACTGGCTGCCTTTGTACCTACTCATTCTACATGCATTTGTAGCACGTTATTTGACTTCGCAACTTTCGTTAAAGAAACAAGAAAGGCTCTTGCGCATTATTTAAACTGTATGCTGTATGCCGACGAAGGCTGTGATGCCAGAAACCGGTCCCCGGAAGCTTGTTTCCTTCCCAGTATAAGAATTGGCTTGGTAGTTTGGTTTGCCCTGTTCCCATCATGCACTGGGACAGGTACAGACTAATTTGCATGTAGCCAGGTTCTGAGCTGGGATGGTGCAGTGAGCTAAAAAACGGTGATGGATTAAAACCATGATCTCTTGACTTGGTAAGAGTATTCTGCATCATTCAGAAACTCTGTCCATCACCACCCCCTTTTTCCCAAATCGATTTTATCCACACTCAGTGTGGGAGGGTATGCTCAGACGTGAGTCCCTTGCTCATTGCACCATCAGGATTCAGGCAAGCCGGGCCGACGAAGGCTGTGATGCCAGAAACCGGTCCCCGGAAGCTTGTTTCCTTCCCAGTATAAGAATTGGCTTGGTAGTTTGGTTTGCCCTGTTCCCATCATGCACTGGGACAGGTACAGACTAATTTGCATGTAGCCAGGTTCTGAGCTGGGATGGTGCAGTGAGCTAAAAAACGGTGATGGATTAAAACCATGATCTCTTGACTTGGTAAGAGTATTCTGCATCATTCAGAAACTCTGTCCATCACCACCCCCTTTTTCCCAAATTGCTGTTTTATTTACACAAGCTTTAATTTCATTGACCTTGGATTACAATAGTATATATGTGGAATATGTACTTACTTGCACACTTACCTTACATTACGCTTCTTTATTTATTCAAAATTCTTGCAAAATGCAAAACATTACTTCACCTCCATTTTTTTGGTCCAATCCTGGTGACCCTAATATACGCTGGTCAAAATGGAAAAAGGTGTTCTTAAATTATGCGAGAGTTTGTGGTGTATCTTTGAGTGCAGAAAGAAAATCAGCATCACTCTTACACTCTTACACTGTTTAGGTTCAGAGGGACAGGAAGTCTTTGAGCATCTTCCCAATCTAACTGATGATGAGTCAGATAACTTAAATGAATTCGAAATCTGTCTCTAAAAACTTGACAAGCATTACCTGCCAAAAGTTAGTACAATTCTTGAACAATATCATTTTGGGAGGAGGGTACAAAAACCTGATGAGTCTGTCGAAACATACATCACTGCTCTGCGTAAATTAGGTGCCACGTACAAATTTGATAGTGCTATTGAAGAACGCATACGTGATCAGTTCATGCTAGGTTGTTCGGTTGAGAAAATCAAAGATTAACTCTGGCAGAAAGATGATCTTAAACTTGATGAAGTCGTAGAAATTGCAAAAAGAATAGAACATTCCCTTGCTTGTGCTGAGGTCATCAAAAAGAAAGAAAATGGTTCTGTAGATGAAAAAGTTCACACTATTACTAATAAACCACCTAAATCTACTTCAAAGCAACACGAGTCTATTCACATTGCTCACTTTTCTAAGTCTCAATCAAAAGCTGATACAAAAACGAAATGCTACCATTGTGATATGTTAGATCATCTTGCCAATGACAAATCTTGCCCTGCCCTCAAATCCAAGTGCAAAAATTGTGGGAAAATGGGTCATTTTACTAAAGCATGTAGAGCTAAAAAGTATAAATCTAACAGGCGAGTCAAAGAAGTTTTGATACAAAGCGAGAGCGACTCTGTATCTGATGATAATGAACTACACTGTGGTGAGATCCTTACACCCATTAACAAGAATAAATGTAAAGGTCCCATTGATGTTGTCATGGTAAATGATTGCAACATCAAAATGCTGTTTGACTCTGGAGCCAAAATCTCGCAGATTCCAAAACAATTTTATGATTTCAATCTATGTGGTAAAGTCACTATCTACAAACCAGATATCAAACCCTTAGCCTATGGGGGTCAACCGATAAAATTGTTTGGGTACTTCATGGGAAGTATTGAAAATAATGGGAGTATGACTGCGGGGAAGGTGTACATTTCATGCAAGGGTGACAGCATAGTGACAGCATAGTCAGTTGGTTCCACCAAGCTGATCTAGGTATATCTTTAGTCCCTGGTGCTGATCCATGCATAGTACTCAGAGACATCTCACCAGATTCTACTTCTCCTGAATCAGTTTCAAACGAGGGTTGTATGAATACCGATTCTAATATAAAGGAATTGAACACTAGTATCATCCTAGATTTGAATGACTCAAGTTGTGCCCTGCGCTCAGAATTCAAGGACGTTTTTTGTGAGAAATTGGGTTGTCTTTCAGGGTACACTCATAATATTGTACTAAAACCCGATTCTCAGCCTGTTACTTGTAAAGTACGTAGTGTACCTTTAGCCATGAAAGAGTCGATGTTCAATGAACTTGAGAAACTAAAAAAAGAAGGTATTATTATTGAAACTGAGGCCAGTGAATGGATTTCTCCGGTGGTTTTGGCACGTAAGGCCTCATGCGAGGTTCGTTTATGTGTGGACCTTCGTGCTCTAAACCGTGCTGTAGTCGCTGACAAGTACCCTCTCCCTAATATAACTGAAATGCTAGCTCAGCTGAATAATGCACGCATCTTCTCCTCTTTAGATCTACGTGCAGCATACCACCAAGTCAAAATCGATGAGAAATCCATGGACCTGACTGCTTTTATAACTCCTTTTGGAAATTTTAAATTCACACGTCTTCCCTTTGGGGTAATCTCTGCCGCATCTGTCTTTCAGAGAGGCATGGAAGATGTGCTGAGTGGAATGGAGGGAGTCAAAATATATCAGGACGATGTTTTAATTCATGGCTCATCTCAAAGGGAACATGATGCAAGACTGAGATGTGTGCTTGAACGTTTCAGTGAGAGAGGTCTAACGTTACGGGAGAACAAATGCAAATTCAATCTTTCGGAAATTGATTACTTAGGTCACTGCTTGACCAGCAAGGGTGTTAAGCCTAGCGAGCGTCTTGTGAAGACTATTGATGAACTTCCTGTTCCGCAGTCCAGGGATGAATTGGTAACTTTCCTGGGCATGGCGGAGTATTACAACAAATTTGTTCCGCAGTTTGCCTCTCGTACATTTGAGCTTAGGTCTCTCTTAAAGAAAGGTGTGAAATTCTCATGGTCTTCTCAGTGTCAGTTGGAGTTTGAAGGGATTTAAAAAGCTCTTTCTTTTGCTCCTTCATTGCAAAGCTTTGACACATCCTTGAGCTCTATATTGGTCACTGATGCCAGTTCACATGGGTTAGGTGCAGTTCTTAAACAGATCAGAGACGGAAAGAAAGAAACTATACTCTTTCTTTCAAGAGCTCTTGTTGGCCCTGAACTTCAATATTCGGTAATTGAAAAAGAGACGTTGTGCATTTTCTGGGCAATAAAGAAGCTCAAGAAATTTCTCTGGGCTACCTCCTTTGTTGTTCATTCAGACCACAAGCCCCTAAAGGATCTATTTAGCAAAAAGTCATTGGATTCTATATCCTCTCGGATATGTAAGTGGCTCATAGCACTCCAGGACTATGACTTTATTGTAAAATACATACTGGGAGCTGACAACAAAGTTGCCGATTGCCTTTCTCGTCTAGTCCCAAAGAGAAGAGTTGTGAATACTCTTGATGCCGAAGATACCTGGGAAATTGATAATTTTAAAGTATTTGAGGTTGTTGAAGGTGTTGTTTCTGAGTCAGAATGGAGAGACTCCTTTAAAAGTGATCAAGATTTCATTAGTGTGTGTAAGTTTGTCTCGGAAGGATGGATTGGTATTGGATCTTTGAGTGAAGGTATTCGAAAGTTTTGGAATGTAAGACATTAACTTTCGCTGAAGGATGACTTACTTTGGAGGGGAACTTGTCTCGTTCCTCCTACTTCTCTCAGGCAAAGGATTGTTCATTTAGCTCATCTAGGGCATCTCTAAAAGCAAGGAAAGAATTTGTCTTCATTTCTGGTGACCTGGAATTGATATGCAGGTTGAGCGTACGGTAAGAGACTGCATCGAGTGTAATGCATGTGATAAAATTTGTAAAACCAGAGTCCAACCAATGGTCATACGTGAGACTCCTAAACGTTGTTGGCAGCATGTTGCTTTGGATCTCTTGGGTCCTGTCTCATCAAAATCTGGTCAATCCTATGTTCTTGTATTAGTCGACATGCATTCTCGATGGCCTGAGATAAAAATCACTCAGACTATAGAAACTAAAGATGTCATAAAGTTTTTGAAGAACATTTTCTGTAGGGAGGGTCTTCCTGAATCTCTCCTAACAGATAATGGTGTACAACTGGTATCAAGAGAAATGGAAGAGTTCCTGGCCAAAAAAAGGTATAGTCCACAAACGTTGCTCTCTCTATCATCCAGAATCCAATGGAATGGTAGAGAGATTCAACCGTGTTCTTAAGGAAACTATTCAACTGGCTAAGGAACAAAACCGTGACTGGAAAACTGCCATTATAGAGCGTGTGATGGTTTATCGCCTAACCCCACATTCTATCAACGAGAAAGTTCCCTTTGCGCTGTTTAGAGGTCGTATTCCTAATGCTTATATGTTTCAGACCTGGATGAGAGGGAAAGATACTGATAATGATAACAATGAAGACACTGAGTGGTGTATCCGTCAGGATCTTAAATGTGCTAAAAGGAAAGCCAACTTATATAAGAGACATGCTGTCTCTCGCACTTTAGTAAGTGTGGGTGACCGTGTGAGAGTACGTATGCCTCAGAAGTGTGGTCGTACAAAATTCTCTTCTCCTCACACTTTAACTAAATTGTTTCATAATGCTGTTCGACTAGATGATGGTCGCATTTGGAATTTGAATAGAATTTCTCCAATACGCACTTGTGTTACTTTTCAGAAAAATCGAAAAGTTGTTTCTTCTAAAGCATTTGCTACTCTGCGTAGGAGTACCCGCCCTCGCAAAAGTCTGCATAAACTTCTCAACTATGTTTTAAAGTAATAATATGTTTCTTAGCTTTAGTATTTTATATTGTATTGGGGGAAGGTGTGTGGTAATGCTTTTCTGTTACTCTGTGTTGGTGTATCTCCCTACTTAGAACTTGCTGCCTTAGCAATCTAGAATGTATGAAGAATCTTCCTTAGTTGCCTAGCACAGGATGTCAGTTGCTGCTGGCTGTCTTGTGGATAGGACATTATAATTACCTCTACTTAAAAGAAAGAAGATCTGTTCATCTATCTACTGCCTTATGTACTTCTTCACAGCCCCCACATTACCCGAGGTCCAGTCCCCTACCTTTGGTGGAGTACTGCCCACTATATTTAGAGACAGACTGGGAACCCAAGGCAGCCCGGCAAATTTTATCCCCCGTATTGTGCATAGCGAGTGCAGAGAGTGAGCCTGACCACTGTAAAGGGGGTTTTGTGGGGTTTCTCCTCCAAGAACATTTGGGAAAAAATGGGGCATCCTACAACACATTTGTCATTATATATTCAATTGTATTAGCTTTTAAAGCATAGTAAAGCATAGTAAATGATGACCTTACTGTGCACTGGGATACGACAATCCTCACTGGGGCTCTTCTATGATTCCCTCACTATAACCCTCCAACAGTGCCTCTCATCTCTCCATATCCCCTCTCTCACATGTGTTTTATTTGTTTTATAGCGCCTCTCATATGCAGTAGGGTTTTGGAGCACTTTACATCACACACACATATAAACAGTGAATCATACATGTGTAAATCACTGTATAGAAAAAGTTACCTAAGGCAAAGGGGGCTACAAGGTGTAGGATTCACATGCCATGCATACTGGGTAAAGAAACGTGTGAAACCCAATAGACCCTTGGAGGCTTGGGACATGTAGCAATTGATAGGTAAGGATGCCTACAAGGGATTTACAGAAACGAAATAAACACTAATAACATAAATGAATATATCGTCAAGCACACCAATGGTGAGTGACCAGTGAACAATCAAAATTCAAATTGACTTATTTGTATCATAATAAATCTTCCAAAGAACAATTTAAACACGGGTGTGCATATTTCAACAAATCAGATTATTTAATATGAGCAAAATAGACAGGGTACAAATAATAAAACTACATACAAAAACCGAGGTAAATCAGTGTTGTACAAAAGTTGTGACCTCAGAGTCAAGTATGTAAATATCTATTCCAAGGTATTATTATAATGGAAAACGAATCTGAGACAACAGAAAATAATTCCCAAAAGAACTGAATAGCTGAAGAAATATATGAGCTGGTCGACGTTTTGGTCTCTGTGGCATAAAAATCCGTTAGACCATCTTCAGGACGATGAATAAAAAGTTAATAATTGACCCTTATGTCTGGCCAAGCAATATGGTTGTTGAACCAGCCAAATCTCAAATTATTTAGAACCTCAGGTAGCTAACGCAGGAATAGTGACTGAAACTCTAGGCCTGATGGAGTGATTTTGTCACAGCAATCAGAAGGATTTGCTGTAGATATCGCTCGCTGTCATCGAATGGTATCAAGACGGCGTTGCTCCTCACACTAACCGCTGTGAAATTTAGTTTCTGTAAAATAAATTCCTTGCAGGCATCCTTACCTATCAAATGCATAATGGGAGGCATTTTTTAAGAGTGTTTGGTCTGGTGAAGCACACACTCAGGATTCAGAACATAACATAGTGGTTAGGGTTGACTTTAATAATAGGAATTTATTTCTACATAAACAAACCTTTTTTAGCAACATCAGGAAAATGCAAGACTGGAAAAGAAGCATAACTTTCTAACCCGTACCATGCAGCTTGCATGCAGCTCTTTGATGGCAGCTCTTAACTCACTGTGCTAGATTACAATTGTAATTTATGAACTGCACAGTAACAAAATAATCTCTGTGACAAAAGCAATACCCCACTGAGCTATGCACATAAAATATTGTTCTTTGATAGGTATGGTACACATTCTTTGCAGCAGGCATATTAACCCTCTGTGCTACCGTAGATGACTCAAAACTGCCTCTAGACACAACTCCCATCTGTCTCCAGCAGGTACATTAATCACCAGAGTTAACTTGACATGTTTATTGTTGCCCAAAAACTGCTGGATACACAAGGAACTTTGCAGTGTTTTGAAAACTGCTGCACTGCTACAAAACCGCCCCCCAATAACAACCGCCACCCCACCCCACGCCCGAGCAGGGATAATATGCTATGGCAGGGCAATCCAAAAAAGATGGCAGCTCTCCTCCAGCACTTAATTGGTGCTCATTGGCACTCAGTAAAAGATAGGAAAACAGTGCAAAGTCAGAAAGCGGGAATGAAAGAGAACCCGTAAGAGTGAAATAAAGAGTTAGGAGGAGACTTGAGATGGAATCATGAGTATACAGCTTTGAGGTTAGGCAACCCCCTGCATTTGACATTGCTGGTAAGGGGCTCCTAAGAACAACTTTATTTATTTATATTTTTTGCAACTATATATGTAGCACGCATGGCCCGCAGGCATCAGAGCGCTTTACCACAGTTGCATGATACAAGGGTATAGCAAGATACAGTTACAATAATTACGTTCAGACTTTTGCATTGGTAGCTACAACCAAATGCAGCTCAACAATTGGACAAGGGATGCACATGGTTCAAGCATCGATTCAGATTGTGGGGACACACAGTGAAGGTAGTTCATCTCCTGGATAGAGTACTTGGGTATGGTTGAGGGTGATTAACCCAGGTGCCTGTCAAATTGGAGGAGCTTGAGGTCCTTTTGGAAGGTGGCTACGTAGGTTGTTAGGCGAAGGAAGGGAGGTAAGGAGTTCCAGATTTTTTTGGCCACAGCACTTATTTATTTTTGTTTTACAAAATAAGAGTAGTAGCCATATTTTTTCCAGCAACAAAGGGTAACAAGAGAACAGAGCATACAAAGAAACAGTGTGTTAGGAAGTGTGAGAAATGAGTAATGACAACAAAGGGAGAATATGTCATGGCAAGGGAGTGCAGTGAGGAGATGGAGAGATCTCAATGGATTAATGAATGATGAGAATTGCTGAAGGGGGCCTAGAACACTGGGGGGCTGATTCCGATGTCGGACGGACCCTGGTCCGTCCAACATCGGTCAGGATCCGTAACCGACCAACCTGCTGTCGTCGGTTACGGCTCCGCAAGTACGATGCGACCGAACCCTGTTCGGTCGCACTCGTATGCTTCACAATGGGAGCATGCATTCTGAGCGGATTGCATGCTTGCATTGTGAAAAGGAGGGGTGCAGTTCATCCCTGCACCCTGTGGCCGGCACCCCAAGGTGCCCACCACCGGGTGCAGGGATCAACAGAGGGGCACCATAGATGCCCCCAGGCCGCCATTCGGCGGCCTCGCTCCCATGGGGCCCTACTGGGGGCCCACACAGACAGTTTCCGACTGCCTTTTCGTGCCGGAAAGACCGAAAGAAAGAGTGAATAACACTAGGATGATCAAAAAGGCAGAAAGAATGGGTAAAAAAGAAACAAAGAGGTACAAAAGAATACATTGGGTGCAAAGTAGTTCAGCATATACAATGGAGATTACAAGATCTGGAAAAAAAGAGTGGATACACAGCAAAACAAGCATTTGCAAAGCCACCAGGCCTCACCTTTTGGTTTTGCTAATGATTTCTGCGAATGCTGTTCATCATAAGCAAAGAGAAGAAAACATGTTTTGCCACTGCTGAACAGTATCAACAAAACAGAAAAAAAGACACAGTGCAATGATGTATATGTGCGAATGCATTACCACGCTTGTGCATGTACGCAATATGACACTACTGCCGCCTCAGGGTGATGATGGATGTGTGCGCATATATTACTACACATGCGTGAATGTGTCATAATGCAGCAACCATTTTGTATTTTTTAAATTTTATGTTCCCACATGTTAGATGCCGATCTTGAGGTAGTAAAAAATATATTTAAAAGAGCAAACTGCAGCTGCTAAGCCCTTACAAAGAGAAAAAAAACATTTTTTAATTAAAAAGAAATTGATGTGGAAGAACGGGGCAGGGAGCAATGGAGGAGCAGGGGTGTGTGGAATAAAGTCAACATGGTGGTGAGCAGGGAGAGGTGGGGGAGAAATAGAGTTGGTAATAAAAAAAAGATGTGTGGTAAGCAACAGATGAGCTGGGGGGTGGGTGAGCAACATGAAGAGCGTGGGGTCAGGGTGTGGAAATTTAGCTTGCAAACTGAACATTATCTGCGCCATCTTGCCTCTCCCCAGCGCCACGCACAGCGAATGCACGGCCGCCATTTTAGGCACCCCACTCTCTCCCCGCTCATTCTCGATCGCCAGCGCTTTCCCCTGGCGCTGCGAGCATCCCCCGCGCGCCGGCCACCCCCGCTCTCTCATACACGGGCCATAAACCCTCTCATTCAGTGCGACCCTGCCATGGGACCACATCCCACACCTGACCGACATCCCATACATGGTCATGCCCCTCTTTGATAAACCCCCATCCTCTGCGCCCCATTGTCCGAACCGATCCCAGGCCATCACCTAGCCCTGCGGATGCAGTTTATTGCTCCTACTGTAAGGGAAACACCCCACATCAAAGGGATTACGGTGGATCAAAGCCCCTACCCCCTGAGACCCGGCCGGTTGCACACACCCCCGGGAATTGGCGGAATATCCAGCTGCGTGATAGCCATCTCCTACTGTGGGTGGGGTGGGGACTTCTACTGTAGATATGTGTGGGAACGAGCTTGAAGTGGGGGTTCCAAGGAATGTCTTTCCGAACATCAAAGCCTCAACAAGAATGTACCATATGTAATAAAGCAATAAACCTGTGTATAAGAGACCAGGTCTCAGAGATGCAGTTAGAGCACCTCGTGACGATACCTTGCTGTCTGATCTGATGTGTTCTGCTCCGACGGAATAAAACTTTGTTTCCTGCCTTCCAGTCTCCGGCGCCTGCCTCTTTCATTGGTAAATTATCGAGTGGTATGAGAGGCGATTACCGCCGGGCAATACTTGAAAGGTTATCGACTGAAACTGCCGCTACCATTTAACAATTGGCGTCCCAAACGTGGGGCCCATCAGCGACACGTGGATCCAGTGGGAGAGGTCCCGACGACAGAGTGAACGACTGCAACGATCGGGAGAGCTCCTGCCCAATAGACCCTCGTCTGGCAGCCGATCATCCGAACTTCACTGGTTCCGAGCAGACCTCTCTCGAGTGATCTACGGTCCTGACTGGGAACCATCAGGAGTGCCGCGGCAAATACGGAGAGTAGAGGACGATCGGGCGCTGGAGGCGGAAGACGAGAAACTGTCCACGCGGTCCGGGTAAGGTCGTGATACACGACAAATTGCGAAATAATTGATTGATTGTTTGAAGTTTTGGAAATACTAGTATTGCTCATTGATTGTTCTCTTTGAGATATTCGCTGTCTACAAACGGGGAGGAGTAGAAATACTCTCTCTCTCTCTCTCCCTTTGCAGATAGTGAAGGGTAGGTAACGCAGACTTTTGTCCCCGTTGTAACCCGTCGTGCCTATCTTTATCTCCCCACTGATTGATTGTCCGAACATTGATTGTTTTGAAGAATAGTGCTCTTTGAGATATTCTCTGTTTGCAAATAACGTAGAGTAGAAATATTCTGTCTAGTCTTTGCAAATAGTGAAGGGTAGGTAACGCAGACTTTTGTCCCCGTTGAAACCCGTCGTGCCTATCTTTATCTCCCCATTGATTGATTGATTGATTGTCCGAACACTAGTTGTTCGATATTGGTTCTTTGGAGGTATTCTCTGCTTACAAATAACGAGGAATAGAGATATTCTGTCTAGTCTTTGCAAGCAGTGAAAAGATAGGTAGTGCTGACTTTTGTCCCCGTTGAAACCCGTCATGCCTATCTTCTCCCCACTGATTGGTAGTTGGTTCTGCCCGGACCGCTTATTAGAGGTGGACCATCCGGCTCCACTGGAGGGCACCCCTAATAAGGACATGTTCACTAAATATGGACTAGTCGCCGTAGCTTATAGCAAGCTATGGCATAAATATACAAGGAAGGACCCCGAGAGTCAGTGGCCACTGATGGGATCCTTCGACGACCATAAGATAGAAGCGCTAGAAGTAGCTCTGCGTAGCAATAGGACGACGCCTACTATGCTTGACAGTATTGGCATGTGGCGCAAAGAAGCAACGCAACGGAAAAGGAGGGAAGAAGTAAAAGCAGAAAAGGAATTACGAAAGGCAGCCCACCTTGCCGCTAGAAGGTTAGAAGAAGAAATAAAGGAGAGAAGGGAAACTAAACTAAGGCAGGAGCCCGAAACATCAGGCCTGTACGCTGTTAGGACCCCTTCTTTGCTCTACCCTGAGTTGTCCTCCAAGCAGCGAACGAATGACGAATTACTGTTAGGTCCCCCGGTCATTTACATGCCCCCTCCATATGCACCCTCCCAGTCAGTAGTGCAACACCCACCACCCCCAAACACGAGCGAAAGCAGCACAGGGGCCTCGGTCCTCACGGCCTCCGCGCCGGCTGAGCCTCTTGTACTGAACCCAACGTCGGCTATAACGTTAGACGACCCTGAAATGAGACAGAAAGAGTCCACCAGAATGAATCGACTAACAAAGGACGAACGAGCAGGAATCGACAAAATAGTAAAGACACTAGTGGAGCGAAAAGAAAGTGAGGAGTATATAACAGACGTGTATAACTCGTATGCCGACAGCCGCAGACGACACTTTGTCGTACGGCTCTGTTATCACGCCCTGAATGCATATGAGGATAGATACCACAATAAAGGTCCCGAAGGCTTAGCGGCCCTATATAGGAAGGTAGACATCGGAGAAGAAAGAGAGGGCGACGTGACGAACCTCTTCACTCGTACACTCGAGGTCTACCGACACCTTAAAGAACATAGACAGACCACCAAAGCAGAAACCCCCATAGCGACTAAGCCCCAGGAAGGAAGGGCTGATGCCATGATGCCCATCAAAGAAGCTGCCCCCTACTGGGTCCCCCCACGAGGTCAGGGAACACATGATGACATCAACCACCAAGATGCGAAGGGAAGGGTTGTATATAACTGGGTCTACCAGCCGTGGGACCGGCAAGATATTTTGACCTTTAGAAAAACTCTACCCGACTTGAGAAAGAACCCGACTGCCTTCTACACTGAACTGGGTACAGCCTTAGGCTCAACGATAATGACTTTAGCAGATATCGACTTGTTCTTTGGGCTATGCCTGCCGGCTGATGTGTGGAAACAAATCCGGAAAGTTGACCACGCTGAGCCGTTCGGATATACCTGGGTACAACTCGATACCATAGATAAACAGCGAGAACCAGGACAGAAACCCCCGAAAGCCATATTAGAGCTCCCAGACAAGATTGTACAAAAGCTGAAGACGCTAATCCCAGAAAGAAAGGTAGACTGGTCGATAGTGACGGCTTGCCGCCAGAAACCCCAGGAGGATGTGTCTGAATACTTCTCCCGATTCGAGACTGTGTTTTCCGATTACAGTGGCCAAGACATGACCACCGCAACCGGACATCACCTCTTTGTCCAGAATTATGTGAAGGGTCTGTCACAAGAAGTTTCCCAGAAACTACAGACCAGCGAGAGTAGTTGGGCAGCCTCCAAACCCGCAGCAATTCTCCAGATGGCCCAATACTACGAAAACCAGAAAAACGAGAACGATAGGGCGTCAGAGAAGAAGCAAAAGGAACTAAAGGAGAGGGTAATGATAGCACAGTTGCAAGGGGTGACCATAGGAAGGGAACCCCCGAAAGAGAATTACCAACCAACCGCCCCTAGAAAGCTACCCCCTAGAGACCATACCCCTACACCCTACAACGGACGGAGAGACTTAGATGGGAACCAATGTGCGTTCTGCAAAGGGTTCGGACACTGGAAATCCCAGTGCTCGGTTCTTCTGGAACTGAACAAAAATAGGGACCCCAATAGACACAACCGGAAGTTTGTTGATACCCACCATCAACGTCACCAAACTTGATTAGGATCACGTGCGATCGAACAACGCCATTTTTTTTCGAATAAACTAACTAGATCACTGATACGTACAACGCTCCAACAAAATAGTATGGTCAAACATTTTTTTAATAACTTATAGGTATAACAACATTCCGACAAGATGAACAGGTTAAAACATGTTTTAAACAACTATTTACATGACAGTCTGCTGCGACCTGCATCCCAAAGCATTTACGTCCACGTGACACCGTCCTCGCCTCTCCTTCCTCGAAGTTGCAACATTGGCCTGTTTTGGGCAGTCCTTTTTAGTTGACTTTGGGCTATAAAAGCCATGCAAAAATCCATTGACATCAGTGGCGGACGACTGTGCGAATAGGCCGGAGGCTATACGAAGCGCCGAAGTTCTGGCAACACCAAGGCGGAGTCCGCCACGCTGTGCGGACCTTCCCGTTTTCTTTCTTCTTTCTTCAATAACGGCTGATGCCCTGACGGGGGGAGGCGACGCGGACGGGCCTCCCCCACCTCCCCAGGTGGAGGCTCGCCAGCAGATGAGGGCACCCAAAACGTCTTTGACTCACCGGCCAGCTGAGCTGCACCCTGCCGCTGCACGCGACCACCGGACAACCGCCCAAGCACGGGTTCACCAGGATCGCCACTAGCGCCCGACGCGAGGAGTGGGCCCCCGCAGCCAAGTAATCGGGGACCCACCCCGGTGGCGATACCATCCAAACTGCTGTCGTTGCTGCTACTGGAATCACCCCGGTGGCAGTACCATCCGAACTGCCGTTGTTACTGCTGTTGGCTCCTCTCCGGTGGCTGTACCGAAGAGCTGCTGCTACTGCTGCCCTTGAACTCCGGCGGTCGGCTCCTCCGGATCCAGGCCTAAAGCCCACCGTGAGACAATTCTGGACTCGAAAGCTTGTCTGCTTGGGCGTGGGCCCCACCCTTGACAAAATGCTCCCCTCAGCCTTGCAGAATCGGCTGGAGTCATTTGACACTCGACTCCCGCGGACTTCCGGTAAGGACAAACCGCCGCCATCGCTCTTTGCCCCGGACGGCAGCCACCTTGCCTCCGCTTGGTGCAGTGAGAAAGACTGGTTCGAAGCGTCGGCGGAAGAACCCGCCTGCTGCCCCGCCCCAAGAACGAACCATGGCATTTCTACGGGGTCGCAGTGACGCCATGCTGACGCAAAGTTGACGCTAACGAAAGTTCTCGAACTACTGAAAGGAATTCTGGTCCAACAGCTAATTCATGGAAAGACTTAGACTGTACTCTGGCCCGACCTCGCCCCAAGATGGCGCCGATGTAGGAGAGGCCTACAAACCCTTGTGGCGTTCCAGTCACGTGACATTTGTGTTAAAAAGAGAGATATATATATATATATATATGCGATGCTTCCACACATGATGGTCGGGGAGGGGTGGGGAGGGAACCGATTTTATGCCGTAGTAGCGTTGCTCATGACACTCGACGCCTCTCACACCGTGGCCGGCCTGAACGGTTGTAGGCCCGTATCTTATATACTGACATTGTTTTAAATAAAGGGCCTCTTGAAAGAATTACGGAATCAGTGTCATGACTAATCACATAGGTTGATAAAGATTTCTTCTTTTGAAATAAATGATTGTTACTCCCAAGCAATAGAAAACAGATAATGCAGTCCCCATTTGCCTGAATCTTTTTGATTAACGGAATTTGTACCCATCACACCTATCTTTTCCAAGAGTTGTTAAACAATGGTCAACCATAGCTCAGGGTATATGCCGAACGCAAGGTATGGTATCTTGCACCTTAATACACGACCGATTGAGAAATGCATGTATGACAAGGGAACCCGAATTTAGGAAATGAAATAAATTAGAGCATCTTTGTCTCGGACAAAAAGAATAATAGGTCTGTGGTATCACCCATTCCTGCGACTAGCCTGGTACGTGGTAAGTAGAACTTTTTCGTGTCTGCGCGCGCTAGGGTACTTTGAATACTGCACATCCCCTCCCCTCTTTTTCCCCTCTATAGGTCACGACGAAGCTCCGACTGAAGAATGAAGTGGACATGGACCGCACCGAGTTCAATATCAGGGAAAATTTAGACAAACGTTGTGAGATAGTGCGTGAAGTGCAGACCACCATTGAGAACATGAGAAACTGTATGGCATGATTGTGCGTGTGTGCTATGATTACACGGTATGAATATGTATGCATCTCATGCTTAGGTCACTTGAAGAGAGCGTCACTGTATGATTGAAGTGCTCGCCCACCGATCAAAGGGAGGAGAATAAAGGGTCCGACACCCCCTAGGATAAACTACAAAATACTGAAAGTACGCAGCATGCATAGGAAAGGAGGACAGGAAAGGAGAGGTCCCCATACTCAACGTAGCCCTGAGTCTCCGTCTTAAGTTTCTGCGCTTGATGCATGTACTGTCACACCCTATCCGGCATTTGTGTGTACGTGATCACCGAATTTATGTCTTTTCCCCGCTTGTGTTTTCTTACATGGAACAGACCCATGCTACTCCATGTTGTGTGTGCACCAAGTGGCCTATTATCTTACCCATGTCTCTCTCGTTTTGTGTCGTATGTATGCCAAATAGCCTACTTGATGCACACCTACCTCTCTCTCTCTCTCTCTCTCTCTCTCTCTCTCTCTCTCTCTCTCTCTCTCTCTCTCTCTCTCTCTCTCTCTCTCTCTCTCTCTCTCTCTCTCTCTCTCTCTCTCTCTCTCTCTCTCTCTCTCTCTCTCTCTCACTCCCTCCCTCACTAAAAAGCCTTCTTACCCTCTTTCTTTTTGAATAAATTAACGACACATACCTCCTCGGTAAGTGTATAATTGGCCTGGAGCACGGTGGTGTTCGAACAAATTGACTGAAACAAAACGACCGTACTTTGCCACGTTACTACCTCTCCTTTCTACAAATATTGAGCTTAATTGGCTGAGAAAAGAAAGGACAGGTAAGACGACTGATGTCTCCCAATTTGGCCCTCATCACGGGGACTATATGTCAGTGGTTTCCGTTTTTTCAGAGCTTTAACAACACCATCTCCACCGCCCAGAATTACCCCTGCCCAATTACCCCGAAATAGAATGTCTAAAGCACCCCGTTCTCCCAAGATAACCCCAGCCCTATACTAGCCGCCTCAGAGTATTTCGAACGAAACAGCTGATGACCTTATTCACTAATAATACATCGCCTAAACTGATAAAGGGTTACCTATTGTCGCCAGCAAAAATAATGCTTAGCTTATGTTCCTCCCCGAAATGGATACTCGTGAACCCGTGACAGTAGCACCTCGCACTTTCTTTTCATAAACTTAGCAGTCCTCGGAAGGAAATATGTATTAACAAAACTAGTGTTGAGACGAACGAGTCTCTGCCGGAGAAGCCGGTTCGAATTTTTAATAGACTAGAAGGTTGACAGATGTCAGGCTTCCTGCAACCAGTATCGGGCGCAGGAATCGGCACCTAGAGGGCCAGACGATGGACAGGGACACCCACAGAAACTTGCACCACAGCAATGATTAATAGATTAGTAACGCACACACTAACATCAGAGTTAATAGACACCAATCATACCGCAACCGATAAAAGCATGTCCGCAACTACTCGGTGGTTGGGAGAGAGGATGAAGTATGTAAATGTCTTCCCTGCCAACTCTCTGAGATTTTTTTCTTGTACTCATTTAAAGATAACGTGCTGCCATCGGAAGGGAGGGGTCGGACGTGACGCACAGCCTGGCTGCAGACCATGGAACATCTATGACATCGACCAAGGGGGAAGCTACGAAGCAAAAAGGGCGTGAGACGAGACACCATTTTCAGGATGATAAGCGCGAAGGGCTACATCGAGGCCCCCCTGCTCACTGACCAGCGCGCCTGAAGTCTCAACCCGTCGGGCCCGATTGATGGGCCCAGTGCTGGAAGATTCTGCTCCCCTTGGTCCACATTTTTGATCCGATCCCACTCCACCCCCTCTTCCCTCGGCATCCCGAAGCACGTCACACCCTTCTCTCTCTCACCCTCTTTTATATGGATTATGAATCCGACTTACCTACAGAAGAACAAAAAGCAGGTACCCTGTCTCAAAGTACCTATGGTGAACTGTGTTAAGGAACAGGGCTGTGATCGGAGAACAGTGAATGGTCACACCCTGCAACGTGAGAAATTGGATTTGAGCTGGACATTAGCTCCACCGCCGGTGCTCAACAGTGCCAACGAAAGAAGAACAACAATAAGAGCTTACCAGTGATGGCTCTTTATAAAAAAGGACACTGGAAAGAAGAACCCATGTCAAAGTTGAAAATCCTCTCCCAACCACCTTTTTATATTAACTATCTTCCTATCAAGTTTTCATGATGTTGCATCAATCACTTCCGACTGTACACTGAGAAGTTAAGAAAATGTAACTTTGTATAGTGACATTCATACAACACCAGCCATGTACACGACTATACTGACTATTTTCGATCCACACGAAGTCTGGGCCTTAAGTAATGTATGAAATATCCCTTGTTTTGCCAGAAACATCCTGTTTGCTTTACAGTATCCTATTTGTGCTCAAACAAACTCCCCTCCTCCTGTCCCTGGGCCTGACATGCGGCACAGCTGATGTAACTCTGTATGTACTACCTCCTCGCCTACTTTATCACCTGTATGTAACTATAAGCAAATGTGTCAGATTACTCCTGCCTGCCCTAAAAACTCTGTATCTTTAAGGAATGTACGAAAGACATTAACGATATTATAGCTGAAGGTTAACGAAGATAAATGTCGGCCAGGCAAGCTGGCGAGATATGTTAAAAGGGAGGACTGTGGAAATTTAGCTTGCAAACTGAACATTATCTGCGCCATCTTGCCTCTCCCCAGCGCCACGCACAGCGAATGCACGGCCGCCATTTTAGGCACCCCACTCTCTCCCCGCTCATTCTCGATCGCCAGCGCTTTCCCCTGGCGCTGCGAGCATCCCCCGCGCGCCGGCCACCCCCGCTCTCTCATACACGGGCCATAAACCCTCTCATTCAGCGCGACCCTGCCATGGGACCACATCCCACACCTGACCGACATCCCATACATGGTCATGCCCCTCTTTGATAAACCCCCATCCTCTGCGCCCCATTGTCCGAACCGATCCCAGGCCATCACCTAGCCCTGCGGATGCAGTTTATTGCTCCTACTGTAAGGGAAACACCCCACATCAAAGGGATTACGGTGGATCAAAGCCCCTACCCCCTGAGACCCGGCCGGTTGCACACACCCCCGGGAATTGGCGGAATATCCAGCTGCGTGATAGCCATCTCCTACTGTGGGTGGGGTGGGGACTTCTACTGTAGATATGTGTGGGAACGAGCTTGAAGTGGGGGTTCCAAGGAATGTCTTTCTGAACATCAAAGCCTCAACAAGAATGTACCATATGTAATAAAGCAATAAACCTGTGTATAAGAGACCAGGTCTCAGAGATGCAGTTAGAGCACCTCGTGACGATACCTTGCTGTCTGATCTGATGTGTTCTGCTCCGACGGAATAAAACTTTGTTTCCTGCCTTCCAGTCTCCGGCGCCTGCCTCTTTCAATGGTAAATTATCGAGTGGTATGAGAGGCGATTACCGCCGGGCAATACTTGAAAGGTTATCGACTGAAACTGCCGCTACCATTTAACAAGGGATGTGATGTGGAAGACAGCTCCCAGTCAAGAAGGAGGGGAGAATAAACTACATGTGCACTGAATATGAGCAGTGGAAGGGTATAAGCCATGCACTCCAAACGATTGCTAAAAAGCTATCCTCCAGGGGAGAGACAAACAGAAGGAGAGAAAAGGAAGCTATAAATTAGAAGCACTCACATTAGATTGACAAGAAAGACAATCAATGATAGATAAAGGACTAACTCAAAGTACACTCTAACAATTGGTATTGTGCACAATATGTCTTTCAGAACAAACAGCACACAGCTAAAAGCTGTTAGTAGGCAAGACCTAAAAAGGAGATAAAGCTACAAAGACGAAAAGAGAAGAACAAGGAGGAGCTGTGGACATGGAAATGGTATGGTGAGCAAATAGAGAGTGTTTAAGAAAAGGAAAAGAAAGAGGGCTTAAGGAAAGGAAAGCTGGCTTGAGAAATAATAGGCTTGTATAAAAGTGAACGAGAGCGCAGAGGAGGAAAGTCACAACCTATTCATAAAATTCAATGAAGAAAACATATTTCATGAAAAACTATGCTTATTTACACTGGGCATGAGTATTAAAAAAGAGCAGTAACACAATGAAAATTCGAATCTATAACACGACCACTGCCCCATTTTGGACCTTTCAGTACACACGGATCTTGCTTGTACCTTGATTCAGGGGGATGTTCCGTTAAAGGGGCTGTCACAGGTTATCGAACTTTTCAATCCCAAAGAAAGAAAAACTAACAAACTGTCTCGAGCCATCCCAGTTAAGGAGGGCCAGGAAGGTGATCAAAGTGACACCTCACGAACAGCACATAAACAAAACGTCTCCCATTCAAATAATTAATGTTGACTATCAAAAACAGGCAGCTTTGCCGAACTCATCCATCTTTGACGGCACTTGGGGGCATATTATCAAGACAGGCAATAAAATTATTGCCGCTTTAGTGGCAGAAAACTGCCGCTAAAATGGCGATAATGGGCTTGATAATATGCTCTATGGAATTCCAATTGATAATATGATAATATGCCCCTATCTTCTGCCCAACTTCAAGGCAAAGCAACATGGAACCTCGTTCAACACAGACGAAGCACTGATAATTAGGAGTAATCAGTAAATCCATTTAAAAGTAGCCAGCATCAACATTTATTTCCACAAAGTATGTTGGTGTTCCAGTTAATAAAACCATTTACAATGCATAAAAATACAAAAGACACTTCTGTCAGAAACAAGATCCCTTTGGGCTCCTATTTAAAGCATACGGGTACTCCCAGTTTTCATGCATACGCCATTCAAATCATCAGCAATCGTAAGAAACCGAAAAAGATAATATTTTTGACAGAAGTGTCTTATCTGGTGTCCTGTCCTTTTGGTGAGTAGGACCCCCCCCCCTCTCCTAATTTTGAATTTAAAAATACAACAAAAACAGATTCAAAACAATTATTGCTATTTGAAGGATTACTACTCTGATGCTGACCCTGCAGCAACATCTAATACAAGATTAGCCCCAAACCTAAAACTTTTATTAGCATTAGTCACAACCTGTAATCAAAACCCCCGAATTAAAGCAGACTGGGCCAAATTACTATATGTTTGAGATCACAGATGCTTATACAATTTTGAAGATATTTATATTTACGTGTGTGAGTATATTATGTGTATGTGTGTGTGTGTGTGTATATATATATATATATATGTATATATATATAGTATATCTATGTGCAACGATCAATGAAAAAAATATACTTTTATATTGTACTTTCTGAGCTATTACAAAACCGGGAAAAACAGAAAAGTCCATTTAAAAAAGGATCAAAAAAGACTTAGGGCCTTATTATGATCTCCGTAACAAACGTGACGGATTTTCCGTCTGTCGTGTTAAAAGTTCCATAGGACATAATGTAATTGTAATTTGGCTGACAGGTTATCCGTCATGTTTGTGACGGAGTAAGCCTGTCCACCAAGATCGTCATCAGGCCCATAATCTATCCTGTTCAGGCTCACTCCATATAACAAACTATGATCAATTTCCTGTTATGAAATCAGAAGGCCGGGTTTCAAAGGGTTACAAGCCATGTGCACAGGGATAGAATCACTGAGGAGTTAGTGTACTAGTGGGTTAGTGCATGCAGAGGTGCTAAACAAAGCAGGATTGTCTTTTGACCAACAATTGAACTCAAAATGGAATTTCCTTGCTAAAAAAAGGATTGGGTATGTTTTTCATACCAATCTGAGGATGAGTGTTTCTGACAATTATCAAAATGAAAGTTAGTAATTAGCATGGAGATTAGCCCAGACAAGAGCCACATAAGATGTAGGTGTTCTGTCACAGAGTACATGATGCTCTCTACCTGCTTTATTGTTAAAATTCTTTTTCAGTGATAGTTAATTGTTTCGAAGTCAAATTATAGAGACTAAAGAGTGGGCTCAGCTTTCAGTTGCCATGGCACTTTATTCAATTTCAAAGTTTGTAATTACCAATTTTCCTTAAATCAAATATTGTTCCCCCTGTAGTACACTCTTCTACAGGTGGTACTATTCCAAATGGAACACACATAGGTAACATCTTATTTCCAGCCTGGAGCGTTGTGTGAGGATAGACCACTTCTGGCTGGGTTGTTTTAGAGCACTCTAAAAAGGAATCTTGTCTCATTTTGTGAGAGCTTTGCTATAGTGGCATTAACAGTCTGTGTAATAATTGCCTACACCATAGGATGTGTGCTCATTTGTGTTGCTTGCCCTTACCTGCACCCTCAAGGCAGCAGTGGGTGTGGTGGACATTGGAAGGTCAACAACATTACTATTAGAACTCTAGTCCTAGAATATATGGTGAAAGAACAACTTTCCCCAAAAACTTCCAGCAGGCTTCTTTAGTATTCCAACTACAGTCCTGGAATATTTTGGGGAAATAAATTCCCAAATTATTTTTAGGAATGTTTAAAGGTAGTATATTTGAATGACAGAAAGTGCTGTCCTGAGGCCAGAATACCAGAATGTGCTTGCAGTGCAGCTGGGAAAAATACTCCTGTACCAGTCGATAGTAGAACATACTGTCAAAGTCACTCATAGATGGCCGCCATCTGTTTCAATAAATGTCTTACTTCTGCAGTTGGCAAGTTCACTGTGTCAGAATACAGTGCATACCCAGCCAGGACTGCCAAGTAGCCCCTTCATTGCTCACCAGACCTTGTCTAACATTCTGAACTACTTGAGATAGTTGACCACCAAACCATGCTAGATGCTCTTGATATTTGAACGGACTTCTAAGTCACCAAATGGTTCATAATAAGCCAGGATTGTATGACAATGTCCTGTGTTGGAATCCAAAGCTTCAAATTCCAACCATGAGTAAAATATTTCAAAAGGAAATGCAGCACAATGAAAGGTACGCTATCAAAGAGCAAAGAGATGTTATGTAACTGCTGCCCTAAAGTTTACCTCCATCAGAATAGGTGGCTGCCTCATTATAAAACAGATTCAAAGCATGATACTCAAAATTGAAACCAATACAGGCAATAACCTTTTATAACTCAACACATGCTCTTGGCCACTCACAGGTAGCATCTCTTTGGTAAGATTGCTCCCACAGGAATTGACAGCATTTGGGCAAACACTTACCTGCAGCCCAAGGGAGCTAGATCCTGCTCTACTTCTTGGGTCCTCGTGGGAGTTCCTTCAGTAAACTCCCTCTTGGAACTTAGCTTCTCTGGAAGGTGTAGAAAGGTGGGCAAATATTCACCAGCAGTTTCATGGCCTCCTTGGTGCAGGAGCACTATAGAAGCATTTTAAAGACTTAAATCCAGTCCAGGTTTTATGTTCTGCCTGGTAATTCCAAGATGAAGGTTGTTTGACCTGTCAGCCTTAGGGTGGGCATCCCCCAAACCTTTTGCCTCCCTCCTCTCCTCTTTTTTTGCTGATCTTGTTCATGCTAGCCTTAGGATTCTGTGCACTTTACCACTGCTAACCAGTCATAAAGGGCATGTGCTCACTCCTTAAAACATGATAACATTGGCTTATTCTTAATTGAAATATTTAATTTACTTAGAAGTCTCTAGAGTAATGGTACTATAGGTACCCAGGTCCTGTAAATTAAATGCTACTAGTGACTGGGGTGAATGTTTGCATTGTTCAGCATTTCGTTCACCATTTGTTCTTTATACTTTTGCCGCCCTAAGTGGGAAGTGTATGCCTAGATGTGGGTCCCGTGCTCACTGCGCCACTGGATTCATGCTAAACTGGTTGATGATGGGTGACATGGTGAAACTAATCCCAGGATGCTTCTTTCCGGTCCAGGGAAGATCTGGCTTGGCAGTTCAGGCTGGACCGTTCCCATCAGGAGCAGGGTCAAGACTTATTTGCATATGCCTGGTTTCAAACTGGGGTGGAGATTGATTAAACCCAGATCTTTGTGACTGGAGGAGAATGTTTGCATTGTTCAGCATTCAGTCCATCATCTGTTCTTTTTGCTTTGTCGACCTAAGTGGGAAGGGTATACCAGACGTGGGACCTGTGCTCACTGCGAAGCTGTATTTAAGCTAGCCTGGCTGATGAGAGGTGATACCCTGAAACCGGTCCCAAGATGCTTGTTTCTGGTCTAGGGAGGATCTGGCTTGGCAGTTCAGTCTTGACTGTTACCATCAGGGACAGGGTCAAGACCGATTTGCATATGGCTGGATCCAAACTGCGGTGGTGTGGTAAGCAAAACACGATGGATTAAACCTGGATCTTTGTGACTGGGGTGAATGTTTACATTGTTCAGCATTGCGTCCATCATTTGTTATTTTTGCTTTTATCGTCCTGACTGAGTAGGGTATGCCCAGATGTGGGTCCCATGCTTATTGCGCCACTGAATTCAAGCTAGCTGGCTGATCAGAGGTGATACCCCGGAACCGGTCCCAGGATGCTTGTTTCCGGTCGATGGAGGATCTGGCTTGGCACTATAGCCTGGACTGTTCCTTTGAGGAGCAGGGTCAAGACTGATTTGCATACGGCTGGGTCCAAACTGCGGTGGCGGTGCGGTGGTTGAGCGGTGCGCTGGTTGAGCTAAAAACAAATGTATAAAACCCAGATCCTTGTGAGTGGGTGTGAATGTTTGCATTGTTCAGCATTCCGTCCATCATTTGATTTTTTGCATTTGTTCTTTTCACTAGTAGGGATGCAGCACTGATTATGCTACCCACTTCAGTAGCCCTTTAAACATGTCTCATGCCTGCCATTGCAGCCTGTGTGTGCAGTTTTAAACTGCCATTTGAACAGGGCAAAATAAACCTTTTGCCGTGCCCAAACCTTCCTTTTAAATACAAATGTCACCCCTAGGGTAGTTCTCAAACAGCCCCGGGGAACAGTGCAATGTATTTAAAAAGTAGGATATGTCTTTTACGTTTTACATGTCCTAGTAGTGAAAAACTCTTAAATTCATTTTTCACTACTGCAAGGCCTGCCTCTTCTATAAAATAATATTGAAGTTACCTTATTAAATTCAATAAGTGATAACTTCCAATTGGGTGCAGGTAACCAAGTCATGTTTTGTGTCTTTGGAAATGTAATGAAAAATCCTATCTTATGGTAAAGTTAGCTTTTAAGTTACAATTTTGAAAATGCCACTTTTAGAAAGATGTCATTTTTCTGCCATAGCCATATAGAGCTTGCAGCCTATCTCTGGGTCACATGACTGGACACAGTTTGCATTTGGGCTTTGTATATTCGTCCCAGACAGCCACAAAAAAGAGAGCTTAGGTGTGCCTGGATGGGCTAGTTGGCTGGCCTCCTGATCAGAAACCTCAGTGACATAGCAGGCTTCCTTCAATCTTGAACCCTGCACCTGGACTATGCTATCTGTAAGCCCTGCCCTCCCAAGTGGTGCCACCCCACCTGGACTCACGAAAGTGGACCTGAAGGTGCTCTGCAAGCCCACCTGTAGTCCCCATTGGAACCGATGCAATGCGACGTGAAGCCCAACAAAGGCTCGGTGCACAGCTGCCAGCCTCATCGGAATCGATTACAAGCTACGCCAAGGCCTGAAAAGCCTCACGGACAGCTGCCATCTTCATCGAAACTGATGCAAAATGATGTAAAGCCACATCAAGCTTCACCACACTGCTCACCAGAACCAACGCAAACCTTGCACCAGGATTTAAGGTACTTTGTTCAGTGGGCCACACTTGGCCCTTGTAGCCGGCCCGTGCTCCATCGCAGTCAAAAATAACTTGTAACTTTGTCCCGGTCCGACGAGACCAGATAACCACAATTGGCGCTTTGCACTTTTTGTTGCTATTGTCACTAAATTGCATATCTCTGGTTTTACTGATTAGATTCTTGTCATTGTTCTCTTGTTTTGATTAAAAATTATTTTATTTTTCTAATCTGGTGTGGGAATCCTTTTTGTGGTGTGTTTTCACTTTTTTACTGTTTGAAGGGTTGCACAAGTGCTTTATACATTAGCTCTGAGTTAAGCCGGACTGCTCTGTTCCAAGCTTCTTGAGGGTTTAGCACAGGTTAATTTAGGGGTTGCTTGTGACTTCCCTCTGGCAAGAGTTGTGGTTGATGCTTGAGAAGGGTTTCACTCCCCTCAAACTATTTTCTTACAGAGGTGTACTGCTTTCATTTTCCCTTTTTCCCACTCTGTTATGACTGAGCTCATGTGATTTGTGGTGTAAATTCTTTTTTCTAACTATGCACTATTTAAGGACGGTCTTTCTTCCTTTTCAGTGCATCGCAATGAAGCTGTAGTGCTTTTCAGCTGGTTCTCTCCCCCTTAAGTCTTATTTTCTTGTTTCTATTTTTTCCTTGAAGAACTGATTTTACTTACAGACTGGTCACCCGGCTGCATTTCTCTTTGCTAACTTCAAGGATCTGTATCTCCTATATCTTGCCTTTCCAACTTCCTTGAGGTTTTGTGCCATTGGCTTCTCCTCCAGTGTGCAACTCTTGCTTTGGACACCTGCCTTTCACACATACTATATATATAGTGGAAAGGCACTGTGGCTTCAAGATGAATTATCTTTACCTCGGACAGACCAGAACCTGAACTTGGAACTTTGTCCTTGTGCAGCCCTTGACAATGTTGAATGCCATGCGCAGGTCTATAACGCAGGCAAAGAGGTCTGTGGTTGAAGGTGCTAGATGCTTTTCTACAAGTGTGGACAGTGTCATGATCTTCTCTAATGTTCCATAATTGTCTCTGAAACCTGTTTGGCTCCACTGGATCACACCTTTTTTCCTCGGCCCTTGGTTTTATATCATTTAGGAGTAGGCTAGCACATTATTTGGCCTCCACATCCAGAATTGCTATCATATGGTAGTTCGATCAAAGATAGCGCACTCCCTACTTACTTAGAGGGCAAAGAATTGAGCCCCACCACGTTGGTGGAATTTCCCCAGAAAAATAGCAGCCTTTGTTTAGCGGGTGGAGCCATGAAGCCTACTGGTTTATTCACAGTTTTTTCCACACATACATTGTTAGTACAATATGGCTTAGTCATCTAGAACCCATCTACATTGGCAAGATATTGCTCCCCATTGTAATATCTATTATGATTTCTTTCACTTACTCTCTCAATTAGTTTTAACTAAAAATTCCTATTGAAGAATTCAAACTGGCATGTTCAGATTTATTCTGGGAATATTGGACTTTTCGAATGCTAGCATAGTGGTCAGAAGAGAATATGGCCTCTGCTCCTTGGAAGAGGACCCCGATCAAGTTTAGAGATCCTGAGAAGGCAATCGAGGATCTCTGTGCATTGAGCGGTGCCGCGGCAGCTCCACTGAAGGACCTGATCTTTGCTGAACTTGGCAGTCCCAGGGAGAGACATCTGATACATTTCAAGCCATCACTCTAAAACTTATACAACATGGCCTAACACCAAGAGGTGGTAGAGCAGTTTTTGTGATAGAGGCACACAAATCTTTTCAGACAGAGGTATTCTATTCATGGATGGTATTCCCAGAATCAAATCCAATAACAAAAGTGTTTCACTTCTTTAAAGAAGATGATCCACCTGAGGAATATATTCCCTTCGAGGATATTGAAATTCCACTCACATACCAGGAGCATGATCTCTGGTTTAAAGGCGGCCTAAAACTTCACAAAAACATTACCAGGCTCGGTCCACTAGGTAGACCAGGAGCAACATGGCCGATTTTAGCCAGCTCCTTACCTCATCCTGACATCGAAGAGATGTCAGACGAGGAATTACTCACTCAACTAAAAGAGTTAATAAAAATTTACAGACAATTAGTCCAATATGTCATGCGGACTTTCACAGTCCAACCGCCATTGACCATTGCAAATCAAACCCCTCAACAGGGTAAAACACTGAAAATTACTCCACAGACTTTACACGCAGTCATGGGTAAAATGCCCACAAAACGTGAACAAATTTAATTCTTGATAGCTCAAAAAATTACTCAAATCGAAGCAGTATTTCCTAATACTAGCCCCTTTGAGAAACACAGAATTCTAACAATCTGTTTACCAATGGGAATCACACCACAACTGCAAGACTGCACCACTTGGAGCACAGTCTTTTTTGCCATCTATGCTAAAACACACGGTGTTCCGTCAATTGCAGTAATACCAGATGTCCTGAAACAAATTCTAAACGAATACGGGGCAGAGCCTGCTCTGAATTTAGGTATGAAATTACTGTAAAACGTCGACCAGGTATCAACAATAATATTATCTAATATTAAAGGGGAGGCAGCATCAGTGTGATCCACCAACGCTTAAGGGAGTTTGATGCAACAGAACATCAACATGAACTACCCAGAATAATAGAAAAATCTTATGCAGAATTAGGCAGAGACAGTTTGGGTGGAAAACCTTTGAAGCCAAAACTGTCTGAAGGTCTTGAGAAGGACTCTAATATTCAAAATCCTACATCTTCTAAAAAGAAGTGGGAAACTAATAAACACAATTCAAAAGAGACACGTTCTCAATCCCGAGGTAGGTCTCCTCAAAAGGAGCCCTCTGAAAGGAAGTATAACCTCAGGAATAGGGATACTTTAAGAAAACCTGACAGGTATCAAGATACTGATACACGTTCCTCTCATACCTTTCAGATATCGTCACACACATCAGAAAAAAGAGGATGGTCAGATCACAAAGAAGAACGCGTGAAGTCCAAAGACGACCAACAGGTTCAGAAAAATAAATCAAAACCTCAATTCACCAAGAAAAAGGTAGCAGGTCTGAAGATCAGACATGCCGAGAATACTGAGAACACAACTCAAGAACGGAGAATGGGCTCAGACAATGCTGGACAGTGCAGCAGAAGTAACAACAGCTCGCCAGAACCTGAAGGAACTTCTAGAGATAGTGGACTTGAATGAGTACATAACAGTAGAGACTGTAGACACCAGGGTTAGTACTCCAGAAAGGTTATATGAAATAACACTCCGGATGGAGGGAGACATACCAAGAAAAGTGAAGCACTCTTTTGGGAGAAACTTTCAAGGGGTTATGATATACTTCTAGCAGAACAGGACTGGCCACCAGAATTTGTCAGGGAGTGCCCACATGGTGAGGACATCATTATGCCAGCCTTCTCCAACCATATTCCAATTCACTTAAAATACACTTATGCCAGGAAATGGGCAGTTGCCCAGGCCCTAGCATTATACAAAAATCATGTAGGATGGGATGAGGACTCACCTCACCACAAAATACAGTTAAAAAATCAACCTACTGCACAAAGGCAGTACCCAATAAAGCAAGAAGCTAAAACACAGTCCAGGGAGATCTTAGATCAACTTGAATACCAAGGGGTGATTAAAACATGCACCTCCTCAATGAACAATCCTTTGTTTCCTGTATCAAAACCAGACAATACGTATTGTCTAGTTTTGGATTACAGACACTTGAACACTTGTTCTAAACAGTTGCAGTGCAAAATGCACATAGTACAGCATTAATGAATAACATTGTGCATAAGAAATATAAAACCACATTGGATATTTCAAATGGTTTCTTTTGTCAAAACATAGCACCTGAAAGCAGGTACTTAACAGTTTTCTCAATAATGGGAACCCAGCGTCACTTTTGTCGACTCCCACAAGGGTTTAAGAACAGCCTGGGGTTATTCTCAGCAAGAGTAACAGAGTTACCACAAATGTATGATGATTAGGCATTGTCATATGTCGATGACATATATCTGACAGACGATGACCTAGATAGGCACTTGAACAGGTTGAGTACCATTATACTGGGCTTCGCCTCTGAGGGCTATAAATTCAACTTTAAAAAATCTAGCATTGCCCATCTCAATGTCCTTTTCCTAGGATATGAGCTTTCAAGTGAAGGCAGCTCACTTTTTAGAAAAGTGAGCGCTGCTCCAACCCCCAAAAATGCTGAAAAATTTACAGTCGATTCCAGGTTTCCAAAATTTGGGAAGAACATACATTTTAAATTACGCAGAAAGGATTAAACCTCTCTACAAATTAATCAAACCTGATTTTTCAATCAAAGATTGGACACAAGAAGACACAGAAATATTGCGTTCACTCCAAGCTAACATGTTAGCAACAAATCACTTACAAACATGCGTAAATACACAAAATTTAGTGATCAGAATAATTTCGGGTCAATTCCGGATTCACCTATTTAACATTTAATCAGGGTGAAAAAGTACCTATTGCATCCAAATCACATTTGTATACACAAGCAGAAATGCGCTTCACTTCAACATAACAGATACTGACAGCAGTTCGAACCGCTGTAGCAAAAGAAAGAGCTCTAGCTCAGGGGAAACAAATTATTGTCGTGAGTCCAATACCAGCCTTAGAGGTGGTTACAAAAGCAAACATTCCAAATGCAAAAGCTTTACATCCTAGATGGATACAATAGGTTAATTCTCTTGCTGCAATAGATGTTGAATATGTTTTTGATCCTGATTTAAAAACACAAGCATTCCTACAATATGAACATGAATGTCCTCTGCCCACTGAGATTCTTCCTCTTGATCAGTACGAATTTATAATTTATACTGACGGATCAGCACAACCCGCTACAGGGAGTAAGCAAGCTTACAGTGCAGCATGCGCAATCGTTAAAGGTTGCATGCGAGATCATCTCAGCACAGAGACTGCGCTCCTTGAGGTCTCAGAAACCATTAAAGGTGTCCTGGACTCTGGGGGCAAAGCCATGCTGGTGATGTTGGACTTGTCGGTGGTGTTCGACACCGTCCCCCATGATGGCCTTCTCGCAAGACTCTTTGAGATAGGTCTGCGGGGGACGGTGCTCGGCTGGTTTTCCTCCTTTCTTGCCGGCCGCCGGCAAACGGTCTGGGCCTCGCCAGATTCCGCCGTGATGCCGCCTCTGGGAGTCGGGGTCCCACAGGGCTCTATCTTGAGCCCGACCCTATTTAACATCTTCATGACCCCGTTGGCGGCACTGGCGGAGTCGTATGGGGCCCAGATCGTATCCTACGCTGACGACACCCAGCTCCTCTTCTCGTGTAAGAGAGGAGGAGACTTTGATGGGGAGAGTATCAGGGATTGCCTTGGGGCTGTTTTTCAATGGTTCCAACTGAACAGCCTCAAGTGCAATTCCGATAAGTCTGAGGTACTCTTCTTTGGGTGCGACACTGAGCCAGACTGGCAGGCCTGGTGGCCGATTGATATGTTTCCTCCGTCCTGCTCCTCCCAAGTCGCCAAGAATTTGGGGGTCAAGATGGATAAGGGGCTAACATTTAAATCCCAGATCCTCGGGGTGTCGGGCACCTGCTTTGGCATCCTCAGGATGCTGCGGAGGTTCCTTCCCCTGCTGTCTGAGGAGCATAGGAAACTGACAGTGCAGGCTCTGATCGGGTCCAGGTTGGATTATTCTAACATTCTTTACCTGGGCCTGCCAGAGTATTTGCTGCAGCGGCTCCAAGTGGTGCAGAACGCTGCTGCGAGAGCAATCTTTGGATTAAATAGACGGGCCAGTGCATCTGGCTTGTTGAGAACCATGCATTGGCTCCCTATCCGGAAGCGGATCGCCTTCAAGGCTCTGGCCTACAAAGCTCTCCACGCGGTGGGAGCTAAGTATCTTCAAAAGAGACTGGTCTTCTATCAGCCGACCCGGTCTTTGAGGTCGGAATCTTTGTTTTTGGCGGTTGTTCCGCGCGTGAAGAGAGCTCGCCTGGGTGGCCGCTCTTTTGGACTACTGGCGCCACAGTTGTGGAACTCTCTGCCGCTCACTCTGCGGGGAGCTACCAGCCTATTAGCTTTTAGAAAAAGCCTTAAAACCTGGCTGTTTATCCAGTAGCTTGTTTTTCTTGCATGTATTTGTCTGGCATTCTGTCTTTTCTTTTAACGGTGTTATGTTATTGTGTTGCAGCCTTCCTTTTCCAAAAAAAAAGCGCCGGGACACTCTTTTTGAGTAGCCGTGCACTATACAAAAGAATAAATAACATAACATAACATAACATAACATGGTATCTTCAGACCTATGGTCACTAAAACTCAATCTCTAGGAGATTGTACAGCTCAGCTAGCTGAACTACAAGCATTCAAACTGGCACTGAAAAATATGGATCGCGGATTCCCCACATTTATAGTCTGTGATTCCTATTACTGTGTTCAGAAATGTAATGAATATTTACAGAATTGGCTTCAAAATGGATTCAAAGATGCAAAAGGTGGCACAATAAAGCATAAAACGCTTTGGGAACAAGTAGTTCAGTTGCGAAACGGACTACAAAATACTCACGTGATACACACGCTGAGCCATCAACGTGATGGCGTTCACGTTGCAGGGAATTCATTGGCTGATGAAGCCGCGAAGGGGGCTGTATAATTGGCTTCCGTAGCTGCGATCACTCGTTCAAAAACGAAAATAGACAGTGAGATATTGTTGGCTGTCAATGCTTCAAGCAAAGGCAGTGGTGCAGCGTTACTGGAAAATTTCCACTCAAGTACTCTTATGTAATTGATGCGAACAACGTTCCCTTTGCTCGAATCCCTGGAGTGGGGGATAGGGTAATTCCAAACAAGGAACGTAGAGCAGCTTTGATTTATGAAGCACATCTTCGGGAGGGTCTGTCGCATCAGGGGATCTCTAAAACAATATTAGCATTAAAAGAGATGTACTGGTGGCCTGGAATGAATACACTTATTCACATCTTCATCAATAACTGCATAGGCTGCAATAGACAGCGTTGTGCAGAATGCCACCAGACACCAGACTACGAAGTTGCCTGCCCAGTACAGACACCATTGTTAGACAGCATTAGACTATCTACGTACAGGCGTCCTTTTGGACAAATGCAATCCCATAAACACTAGGTCAAGGTTCCTATGGATGTGGCCTCAGCGTTCAGCTGACGCTCGAACTGTTATAAAAGATTTGCGAGTCTTTATCGGCACATACGCAATTGGCACACTACTTTCTGACCAGGGCCCTGCGTTTAGCTCTCGGGCTTACAAAGAAGCCATGGCCAGTTTGGGCATAGCATTGCGGTACTCTTCTCCGTTTCATCCTGAGGGAAATTCTGTTGTGGAAAGGAAAAACCGAGACATAAAGCGGTCTATAACAGCTAGAGTATTAGGTTCGGGTGATGGGTGGGTCAAACATCTTTATGGGGTCCAACGCTCATTAAACAATTTGCCAAGAAGCTCTCTGGGGGGGTCACTCCATATGAGATCCTATTTGGGACAAGAATGTGGGTTCCTGACCTCGAATGTAAAGGCACAGTGGTGAAAAATAAGAACTTTGATATCAAAGATTGTTTGGCTGATTTACAGGATCTAAATGAACTAAGATCGAAACAAAGCAACGCGTTCCTGAAGCCAACCACCACTGGGGAAAACCAGCCGTCCCAGCAAAGCCTGTCTGGATCCCAAAGCTTGGGGATCTAGTCAGAGAGAAGATTGCGGACAAGAAGGAATTTGGGACATCTTACAGACAACCAGTACCTGTCCTAGCTATCCACGGAACAAGAACAGTACTTCTGCCGCCCCTTGCTGGAAGAAAGGAGAAAAGATTTGTGTCAATCGATCTCATCAAACCACACTATATGGCCAATACTAAACAGTAGGCCTCGTGGACTCTGACCTAGTAGCAAACGTACTCCTCTCGCTACTATCCAAGAGGTTCAGACTGAAAGGCCCATCACCATCGAGAATTCAGCAGTAACAGATGAAGGACTATGCAACAATGCTATGGAACTCATCCCTCTTGAAACTCAAGTAACAGTTCGTCCAGACACACCTTTTTCATTTTCTGAAAGAGACATATCTGGTTTCACCATGGATTGAACTATGGATTATTTCTGGAATATTTTTCTTTCTGCCTTGGCTAGCCTTAGTAATGACTATTAGCGTGCTCGTGAATGGCAGATATATTAATTTGGACACTGAAAGTAAACATGTGAACTTACTTTTAAAGCCACACAAATCATCCCATCGTGAAGCAAGAGACTTGTCAGCAGTGAACATCACAGCCATTCCTATACAAGATGGTATAGTTTGGGACAAAACCAATTATGATATATTCGGCCCGTCTGAACTTTTGAAGATTCCACACTTATTTAAAATGTCATTAAGTGACTTTATTACCTCTAGTAACTATTCTGATGATTGGGACTTTGAGACTGTCAATAACATGATGTCTGATCTAGAAAGGTCTGCTGCATTTTCTAACAATGAAAGCTTAGAGGGTTCATCAGACTACGAATAGCTTTATTGTTATAACCACTATGGTAATCATTTCTTGCATAAATCTGCAACACCTAGAAATGTGTTTATGTTTAAGCAATGGAAACATTGTCCTACACCACCAAAGGGTAGTTTGAAAACATTTGCAGATAAGTTTCCATATTTTTCAGGATACAATACTTCTGATCCAGAACCATTTTTCTATAGAAATGTAAACAAAACAGGACAGAAAATTATGTTAACAAATACTAAACAGATTTATTCTGCAGCCTTTATTACCCAATTGTCTAGAAGAGGGTTTGACTTTTGGAAAGACACAATTGACACAAAATCTGTCTGGGGTTCTAAAGATTGGCAAGTGCAGGGGATGGAAGCTTTGTTTAGAGCCTGTATCATCCCACAGCAAATAATGTTTTTGAATGGCTCTGTGCAACAAACATCTTGCCTTGGATTAGCCAAGATCAAGGACATGAACACACCTTCTGTGCCAACACCTGCAAGTAATAGCACTTCACAGGAAGCGGTCACAGTAGACACCATACTACAACACAACAGATCAGATCCTGAATGGGAAAAATGGTTGCTCTGGCCCACAGACACAAACATCTGTCAAGAAAGATTCCTGAATAGAATACAGAGTTTTACTATCAATAGGCCAGACCAACTTTATGTTCAAAGACAGCATCCAGGGGTACTAACAACATATAGTGAGGGAAAATTGTGCCTCGAATGGTTACAAAAATCTATACTCGAGGATGTGAAACAACACTTATATTTACTTAATGAAGGCGCAGACCTTAGGGATTTCTTGCTAGGACCAAGAAAACCGCATCAAAAACGTTTCATATATGCCGGCATCTATGCTGCTTATAATGAAATATGGAAGGTTACACAAGCAGAGGCCGCAGAAAGAATACGAGAAATTGATCGTGTTAATATAGAGAAATCTCTCGCTGTGGTCGACAGTGGGTTAACGACTCTGTCATCCAGGATATATTCACTGGGCAACATTGTCTCCTCTGCTATTGGCATACTGGAACAAGATTTAGCCATACTGCAACAAGGCCAATCTCAATTACGTTCAATTGTGTTATTAGGCTGGGGGCTACACAACCTGTGTGCAGGCTATGTGCCTTGGCGTTTCTTCAACACTTTATCTCTGTTTACAGAATACAATCTCACTGATAACCAGATAGAACTGGCACAAAGGGGAGCAAAGTATACAGTGCTGAGCATTGAAAAACTGGAAACATTGCCGTTTACAGTAGCAGAAAAAACTGCTACAGAATGGATCATTCATGGCAAAATAACTCTGCCTGTTACAACTTTCCATTTTCAGTATTGCCTCAAACAAATGCAAGCAGGCAAATATGAAAGGTTGGGTAAAGAATACATTAAGACATCCTGGGATTTACCTTACACACAGATGTTGGAGTGGGGGTCGTGAAGTGTTTATTAGCGGTACACACTGTGAAAATGCACTGAACGGGTCACTCACACAGGGCTTGTAACGGTTCTGTGGCAAACCTGTCCTGCCACCTGCAGGGTACACCAGTTGCTGTGATTAATCTAATGTTTGGCCAACTTTCGAATGGGAGTTACCTCATATTGAATGATCAGAGTTGCTGTGGCATGCTGCCAGGAATCCCATATCTGGTAACGGTTAGTGCCAGGGTCACTTGCTGTATCCAAGTATTGTTCCCCCAAATAGACACAGTTAAGGAGTCGCCTTTATGGTCTTCATTGAATGTTTCTTCTATACAATTTGATACTTTAAGCAGAATGAAACCCATGCTTTTACAACAAACCGTGCCTTTGACCTCGGCCAAAGAAACCTATGATCTACAAATTGCAAGCACTTCAGCTGAGATACAGGCTTTAATAAGTACAGACTGCCCTATACATTTCGCAGAAATGATGAAACGTATCTTCAATATGTCTGATACGAGCGGCATTGTACATGTATTTAAGAGCATATGTTCAGGACTGTTAGCACCTTTTCAGGGAGTCCTCGGAATAATTTTAAATTTTGTGCACTCAGTGTTTGGTGGTCTGCCACTAATTCAAGCACTCGTTGTAGGAATCCTATTTTTATTCCTACTACTACGCTATGGCAAGCCAATCCACCAGCGTCACTCCCAGCAACTTGGAGAAAGCTCTCCTGGAACGGAAGTGTCGTGAGCACATAGTACAACTTTTGGGCTTACCTCGTCTATGAGAATTAAATACAACATGGTTTCTGTCATTCAGACCAATCTGGCAAGTTTGCATTTTACCTGTCCTATGCTGCCTGGTTTGCGGTGAAGAATGCGTGCTAGACATCTGTCTAACACTCCCATCAGTCATGCCAACGGATATCGATACTCTGCTGGACCCGATAACGGCCCATGCTCTGTGTTGTCCCCAGAGGCTACCAATCCTGATGACAGCATTCGTTGAGATCTCACAGACGCAACATGCTACTGCTGAGGTACGAGATGGATCAACAGGCACACAGGTAACATCGGATACAAACATTGCTACTGGCGATGCTTCACATCTATGTGCAGATAATCTTCTAAACGAGGTATTCCAACTATCACAGACATCGGTAGACGATCTTTTGTCTACAGGAGTAGAGGATTTCATGTTTTCACCAGAACCTTGCACTGATTTTGATTCGGCTCATAGTGTACCAGGGATGCTATGAATTTGGCCTCCATATTTTCAAAACAGAATATAAAAACTTGGAATGCTTCCCAGCATTGACTTTTTCAAAATGTGAATATACATGGCAATTCGTTTCAATCTGCTTACAGTAGAACTATTCATAGAGAACAGACTTCTTTGAACACTTCCAGGGACACATTGTCACCTTTATTCACCACAATTTCATTTATGTACCATGACATGAAATGACGTTTGAAAATTTCTTATATACTGTGAACCGTTTTCATATTAGGTATATATTCATGATTCGTTTATTTAGCATCTTTTGTAAACACATGCTTAGAATGAATAACTGCTTTCATATGTATGTACAGCACCTTTGCATTTCATGTCTAGCTAAAGTTTTTATTATAACAAAGACTTATTTTAGTATGCTTTTACAACTGTTTTTAACAACGTGTGGTACTCAATTTTAATGTTTAGCATTTTTGTTTAGCATTTAGTGCAATCGTTCATTCGAAAATGGAGTGGGTGTTGTATTCCGCTTTAGGTGTCCGTATATAGGTTTTCCTGATACATGTCCTTATACAGGCACAATTCGCATTGCCCTTATAGGATCCCAGTCCTTATTTAAGCATTAACCATGCTATCCAAATACAGGCAAGGTCACCTACATCCATTTACCCCAACGTCACAACGAGTTTTTAGAAAACAGACCCTTAAGCTGTTGGGAGTTTCCCTAGCCCAGGATTATTGATTTCTCCAAGAACTTATTATTATGCATGAACCGCTATACCCTAAGGGTTCATTCATGACGTCTTCCTCTGCCGGACTTTACGTCAATGCAAACATTCCTAAGCACCTTCCAGGTATAAATATACCTTTCCTTACCATGGCACGCCACGGCTCGGCTGCAAGACTTGATACTGCTCGCCACGGCGGCAAGCAAGGAGGAGACCTTGACTTAGAGGAGCCTGTGTCACGGCCTGACGCACTGACAAGACGCTGTCATCCCTGCTCGCAGAGAATCCAGCTTCCAGTGTTCTGACTCCCTTCGCGGGGTGTTAGAGTTCGAGGACCGGATAGAGATTCCAACCTCTCTCATTCTTAAGATATGGAGCTGACTAGAACCTAGAGGGAATCTTGGCATACAAACTTGGCATACCAACTATAGCATACCATACTATAGAATACAGCATCTACTTCTTACCTTGTCCTACACTTAGGTACACTGGGGTAGAACTAGTTAGAGAACGCATCGTATGAGTACTCACATTTTTAGCCTATGTTATTTGTGTATGTGAATATATACATGTCATAGCTAAAACATAATGCTAGCACAGTATTATTTCTTTCTACAGTTTACGCTGTACATAATATATCTTGCATACTGTCTTATGATTGTAACAGCACATATCTCTTACACGAGAAATAAGACTGTTCAATAAATCCTTTTATTGAAACGCCCGTCTACTCTTTCTGTGTAAACTCTGCAGAAACTAAGCATGCACGATTAGCTGAGTGAAACTGTCATCTATTGTTTCCACGATTCTGAGAGTGTTCCGATTCTAAAGGGAAACAAAGTTGTCATGTTTATGCGGTTGCCAGATACTACTCCCTTCTTGTTTCACAAGGAGTTTCTAGTGGCCCCTATTTTAGGTGGCACACAAAGTAATTAAGTTTAATATACTCGATAGGGGCATACTGACCTCAGTCCGATGCCAAAACTATAGTGTATATTATTCCAATGCACAGAGCCTATTAGGGAAATAGGAACTACACTACAATATGACTCACAAACAACAGTAACCACTGAAAAACATCACAAACTGCCCATAATAAACATTAGACAGAATATCTTGCATGCATCCAAAGAAGTAGAGACATATGCCCAATAGTTGTCAATCACAATGCACACAACACCATCTTCCACCACAGGAGGCCACAAACAGGCATCCAGCAGAACACATTGGATGCAACTCCAAGTATGAACCTGGTGCGTCCTAAGCCATATGCTTGCTATCAGTGGTACCCAACAGCACTTCCATTAATGAGCAGCATATAAACACATCTCCATCCGTGGTGCAATGGCCATCTCTATCCCCCGAAATGTATAGCTAAATGGCAAAGCTCTCTGGTGTTAACCCTTTTTTTTGATAACCAATTGTTATTGATTTTAGCCACTACGACATTGAACAATATGATCATCGTCCACATGTCGACACAGTGATTACAGTGCGCAAGTGCAATCATTACATTTCCACACCCAGTCCATGATAATCCCACCACCTGCCTGAGATCGTCCCATGCTTGCGGAGACAACCCCTCGCTTCGTAAATAGGCCCTTTCCTACTGGGCACACTGGTCTACCCCACCTCGTCCAACAGCCCCAACAGAGCGAGTGAGATCAATCCGGCGGCCAAGAATCGCAGAGAGCTCCCCTTCGAATTCCTCCCAGCAGGGGATCAGTTGTGGACTTGCCCAGACCATGTGGCAGAAGTCCGCATCTGCTAAGGAACAAAAGGCGCACTGGCTGTATGAGGACCTGCCAGATCGGTAGAGCCGCTGGGGAGTCATGGTACACAAAGTGCAAATAGTTATGTTGGACCATCTGGAGGCATGCGGAGATAGCCATTTCTGTGAGGGTCAATCTGGCTCACATCATTCGTCATCCTTGAGCTTGCCCATCCAGGCCTCTCACCACTCACGCAACCCAGGGAAACAGTCTGGAGTATTAATAATAAGAGGTCAATAAATCCAGGAGATGATTCCCTTGCCCAAACTCCCCAGGAAGATCTTGGCCTCAAAGGAGTTGAATTCTGGAACTTGTGTACCGGGTGTATTATTAGCTAACAAGGCATGACACAATTGCAGGTAATGGGTGAACTGTGTGCGGAATAGCTGGTTTTGCTCTTGCATTTCCTGGAATATCTGCACGCCATCACTGTGCCATCCATCCCCAAGATGGGTGATACCTATCCTGTCCCACCTCGTAAATCCCTGCAACCTGGTGGTATGATGTAACCATTACCCCTGCCACAGTGGGGTCACCCCGGTGAGTGTGCACTGCCGGCTGATAAATCGGAGTGCTGCCCTCCAGCACAGCAGCACTACCTGCATACAGTCAGGGAGGTCCCGGGGATCGGGTCCCATGAAGCAAATCCTGCAGCCTATCCAGGCCCAGCAAGGACCGCTCCACCTGATAAGTCAGGTCTTCCCAACCCCATTCAACCAGTCGTTAATCATAACGAGTAGCGCAGCTAAGTAGTAGCCATGAAGGTCTGCCATACCCAGTACTTCATCATAAGGGGAGTGTCGACCATGAACAAAGGCCACACATGGGTGACCACCCGCACAAAGAAAGGCGGCAGCCCTCGAATCTAGCTCCCGGAACCATTTCCTAGGGATCGGGTGTGTGAAATTTGAAAAAATATATAGAAAGTGTGGCAAGGTCATCATTTTAAAAAGGGGTGCCCCCCAGGGCATTCAATGGCAGACGGCCCCATTACTGCAAATCTCTGTTCATGCCAGCACGTGTTAACCCTTAAACACCATAATCAAACACTCTTGGGTAAAGAACAAGGCGTAGGCATCTAATCTAGAATACGATCAGAAGAAATACTCATAGTGCATCTGATTACCACCTAAGGTGGGAACCCTAAAACAATACAGAAAGTCATCAGACTGATTAAAGAGCCACAGGGCTGTAACAATGGATGAATGCCTGCTATACAATAATGTCACGTGTCACATATGGATCATCGTTTTTCCCTTTCCGCCAGGAGCTGCTCCTCTGTGAGAGCGGAGGAGCGTCGCCCCCCTAGAAAAATGCTCCAGAGCAGCTAAAATATAAAAAGGTAATAAAGTTTATTTATTGCCATTTTATTTTGAAGCAACCAGTGCTGAACCGAGTGTCAGGACGGGGCAGGGCCAGTGCTGCCGAATGGCAGCAGGGAGTTGTGCACTTATGTTTAAAGTGTGCACATCTCTTTGGCCGGCCGGCCTGTGATGGCCAGCCAGTCATGCGCATTTTAAACTTCTCTAACCTAGGTGTCTTAGGCAGCTATGTCAGAGCAGAACTCCTAAGAGCCAGTGCGCTTAAGAGTGCAGCAAGAGGTCTCTCTCTCCAATCCTGATGCGTCTCTCACGCTGAGAGTGCAGGTTCCTGGTCCGGAGCTTCCAGGAGCGAAGACACTCGAGCGAGGAGGACGTTGTGTGACAAGTCTGAAATGCAAGTGCCTTTTTTTAAAAATTATCTTAATACCACCCTTAAGTTGCTCGCCCCATCACCCTAAATACATGCCAGCCGCCACTGGTTTTCTCTCATCTTTTGAATGTGTATTTCTGTGCTCGCCTCTGACGAGAACCTCTCTGTATCCAATTGGCCTTTGAAAAACTTTAACCATGAAAAATATAGGTTGCCCATAATAAGACACAAGCAGACATTTCTTTTCACACAATGTTAAACATATGTCCCCATCATAAGCATTGGGCTCGAAAAGACGTCCTCTTGTATTTAGCTGCTCTTCAGTCTAACATATATAGATTTATGTTGCTGCACACCTGGGTATAGGACTGGAATGTACACTAGGAGATGTGTTCAAGCCTTGGCACATCATAAGCACAAGGATGCCCCGCGAAACGGAATGTGGCCGAACACTGCCGTCTACCAAGCAGTCACTCTGAAGTTATGATTATTAGCGTGGTTTAATCCCACGAGCAGTTAAAGCAGCTTCAGGAGGTGATGCAATTAATTTTTAAGGCCTACTAGACATTATAGCGCATGGGAGCATTACGAGGAAGAGATATTAAATTTAATGCACTTGGCAGACTCTGCGCCTGGGCCTCCTGATACTGGAGTGTACACGAGGTATCACAGGCAGTTCATGAACAGAGCCTGCGAGCAAGGAGAGCTCTGGGGCAGGCAGGCAGGAGAGCTTCCTGCAAAGGCCCCTGGGCTGGAATACCATCCTGGTGTGATGCTCACATGCAAACACATTCTTCTTTCACTCTGATTGCATTGTTTGTTGATTGGGTTTACCCTGCTAATCCCACAGATTAAATAAACTCACATATGTATTAGGAACTGTCGTAGGACAGTAATATGAAATAATGAAGTAATGTGGATTACGTGTCACTGCATCCACCTCTGGAAGGTGATGTTCACAGGGCAAGGTCCATGGAGGGGGTATGCATACATTTCAAGTGGGTGTTTCAGTACTCGGATTGGGACTGTGTATGCTTCGGGTCTTGTAGCCCTCGAACTTTGCTGTGATTACAATCAGTGGGCTTGACTTGCAGGCCAGAGGTGGGCACCACTTTATCCACGCCCAAGTGGGTGGCTTGGTGTCACTGTCACCGCATGCCATGTCTTGGTGCTGATGTGTTCTAAGAGCTCTGACTGACAAGAACAAGACCAGATCCTTGCAGCTGGCCCTCAACAGATGATATGCTTTCCTTTCAGAGCTGCAGCTGGCCCTCAACAGATGATATGCTTTCCTTTCAGAGCTGCAGCTGGCCCTCAACAGATGATATGCTTTCCTTTCAGAGCTGCAGCTGGCCCTCAACAGATGATATGCTTTCCTTTCAGAGCTGCAGCTGGCCCTCAACAGACGATATGCTTTCCTTTCAGAGCTGCAGCTGGCCCTCAACAGATGAAATGCTTTCCTTTCAGAGCTGCAGCTGGCCCTCAACAGACTATTCTGTTTACCTTCAGAGCTGCAGCTGGCCCTCAACAGATGATACGCAAGCTGCCCCACCACCTGATGAGCCAACAGGCACTGTGAGCAACCCATTTGGTGCTTAGCTTCCAGTTGAAGGGTTTGCCTCCACCATGATATTGAACCACCAGTCCCATTGTAAAACTCACACCCTCTTTGAGCAAAGCGTAAACAGACAAGCCCCCAGCTGTTCAGGCTGCCCTTGGGACTAACATGGCACCATCGCTTACATCCTGGGGTCCATAAAGACTCCCGGGGGCAGGGCGGGTGGCATCAAGCACCCCTGCTGTGCTCTCCAGGATGGTAGATTACTGTACCTAAATATCACCAGATCGCCCTGTAACTCCGCCTGCAAGTCAAGATAAACAGATGACAGTTTCCAGGGGGGCATTCCCTAGGGAAACCCTGTGTACCTCTCAGAGCAAGGCTGTGTTAGGGATAGGGTGGGCTATCACACTGCATTAGGAAAGAGAGAGAGGGAGCATGTGTAGGGGCAAACATATATCCCCAAACCCTACCCCTCTTCCATGCAGGACATGACACAGTGTTAGTACCCCGGATGGGTGGACCCTGCGACCCCCTCCCCTCAAGGTGAGTGCATGGCTGCAAGGTTAGAAAGGGAGGTGGTGGATGTCCCTCAAAGTGACACTGAGGGGGCTGCCCCCTTATATTTTCGCATTGGGCGTGCCGTGGCCAGCCACAAAGCTGCAGCTTGCCCTCAACAGATGTTACTTTACCTTCAGAGCTGCAGCTTGCTTGCAATAGATGACACTTTTACCTTCGGAGCTGCAGCTTGCTCTCAATAGATGACACGTTTAGATTCAGAGCTGCCGCTTGCTCTCAATAGACGACACTTTTACCTTCAGAGCTGCAGCTTGCTCTCAATAGACGACACGTTTAGATTCAGAGCTGCTGCTTGCTTGCAATGGACGACACTTTTACCTTCAGAGCTGCAGCTTGCTCTCAATAGACGACACGTTTAGATTCAGAGCTGCCGCTTGCTCTCAATAGACGACACTTTTACCTTCAGAGCTGCAGCTTGCTCTCAATAGACGACACGTTTAGATTCAGAGCTGCTGCTTGCTTGCAATGGACGACACTTTTACCTTCAGAGCTGCAGCTTGCTCTCAATAGACGACACGTTTAGATTCAGAGCTGCCGCTTGCTCTCAATAGACGACACTTTTACCTTCAGAGCTGCAGCTTGCTCTCAATAAACAACACGTTTAGATTCAGAGCTGCCGCTTGCTCTCAATAGATGACACTTTTACCTTTAGAGCTGCAGCTTGCTCTCAATAGATGACACATTTAAATTCAGGGCTGCTGCTTGCTTTCAATAGATGACACTTTCACCTTCAGAGCTGCAGCTTGCTCTCAATAGACAACATTTACCTTCAGAACTGCAGCTTGCTCTCAATAGGCAACACTTTTACTTTCAGAGCTGCAGGTTGCTTTCAATAGACAACATTTACCTTCAGAGCTGCCGCTTGCTCTCAATAGACGACACACTTACCTTCAGAGTTGCAGCTTGCATCAGTAGATGATACATTTATCTTCTGACCTGCAGATTGCTCTCAATAGATAATATGTTTACCTGTAGAGGTCAGGCTTTGAGAGATAGTTGGAGGGAAGGAGAAACAGGGGACTGCGGGTTGCAAATCCTTTCATTTCATCACAACATTGGGCTTGTCAAAGTACATGGGGATTTAAGGGAGAACCCTTTATCTGAGGTGCTAAGAGACAAGTCCTGGTACTCTGCTGTCCCCAGGAAAGCCTGGCATATACTGCCATTGCCTGAGCGTTATTCCATTGTGCCAAATTCTATTTTCCCTCAGGTACTGCAGACCTTAGTCCTGTGCAAAGAGCATGACAAAAGGGCTTGTGCCATGCCCTGCACTCAAGGCCCACTGGGCATGAGTACAGCTCAAGTGCACTCAGGGTACCTTAGTCATGCATCCTGGAGACAGGGTGTGCCCAGGTGGTATGGTTTTTTTCGAGGCGTTCACTGAAGGGGAGGAAGCCGCCCATACCAACATGATTGAACCATCGCCAGCGGAATCCCTGGGTAGTGGCCGAGGGGACGGTTGAGCTGCTGAATGCAGCTGAGAGGAGACGGGTTCGGGATCACCTTTTTGGGGGTTGATCCTTGACCATCACCTACCTTCCGGACACCGCCATCGTTGCCCTGCTTCCCGCTGTGCAGGGGCGTAACAAACGCCCCCGCAGCCCCCGCGGTGCGGGGGGGCCCCCAGTCTTCGGTTAGGTGAAGGGGGCCCCCTCAGCTCTTCGGTGCGCTGGGAGAGAAATGCTTGCTCTAGAAAGCAGGTGCAGTCTGCAGCCTGCTCAGAGCTCCTCGCGCTGACCCAGGGCAGGACTGAAGAGAAACAAAGTAACAAGTTACATTGTTTCTCTTCAGTCAGAGCCCGGCCGGAAAAAAGATGGGGCCCTGCACTCTTCAGAAACACCGGGGCTTTCAGGGAGGGAGGTTAGACTTGTTAAGAGCAGGACAGATAACATTCTGCAGCGTTGTCGGTAAGTCTAGCAGTTTTAATTGTGAGTTTTCATTGTGAGCTCCTTCAAAAAACATGCTATGTTGTGGGTTGATAACAAATGCCTGATATGTTTTAAAATGCAAGCATTTATATTTCTACAGATAGGTTATCTGGGACTTTAATTAGTCCCAGCTGTAAATATCCTCCTGTCGCTGACCCTTTTCTTTGTTTCACACCACTAACAAGTGCAGGATATGTTACCTCCTGCCAGGCCCGGTTAAACATGAGCCATGGCCCTCCCAGTGAATCTGCCACCGATGTACAACTACAATAAAAACTGTGCAGATAACTGGTGATTTACGATCCTGCTGCAGAGTAACCATTTGTCTGTTGGTAGTTTTTAAGTGCTGATAAACTGAATTTTATGGGAATAGCTCAGTGGGTTACTACCTCTGTCACAGATATCCTTATGTTACTTGCAGTTCAGAAGTTACTATCCTAACATAGGACAGTGACCTATGAACTGTCTTTAAAGAGCTGCATACAAACTTCGCTTTTTTGTATTGTGATATAGTTAGAACTTCTCCATTCCTTCATTATTCTAATGTTGCCAAAAAGAGTTTGTTTGGGCAGTTATACATTTTAATCAGTAAAGCTGACCCCCAACCACTGGAGTACTCTTTAAATCCTGAGTTTGTGCTTCTCCAGTCCAAACCCCCGTAAAATATATTGCCCACCAGTATGGATGACGTGATTTCTACACCTTGTAATCCTCATTGGCTTATGTGACATTCCCCATAGACTGATTTATTGTCTCTGTATAATGCGTGCTGTTATGTAAAGTACTGTGACACCCTACACTCATATGAGTAGCGCTGTACAACAAATGGAATGGATATGAGAGAGGGGCAATGGAGAGATGAGGGGCACAAGTGGAGGGTGGCAGTGAGGGAATCTGAGGAAGAGGTCATGGGGTGGGGAGCTACGGAGAGATGAGGGGCGCTGGTGGAGGGTGGCAGTGAGGGAGTCAGAGGAGGAGGTCAACGGCGTAACAAACGCCCCCGCAGCCCCCGCGGTGCTCCAGGTGCTCCAGTCTTCGGTAGGTGAAGGGGGCCCCCTCAGCTCTTCAGTAAAGAGCTGTGAGTGAAAGGCTTCCTCTAGAAAGCAGGTGCAGTCTGCAGCCTGCTCAGAGCTCCTCGCGCTGACCCAGGGCAGGACTGAAGAGAAACAAAGTAACAAGTTACATTGTTTCTCTTCAGTCAGAGCCCGGCCGGAAAAAGGATGGGGCCCTGCACTCTTCAGAAACACCGGGGCTTTCAGGGAGAGAGGTTAGACTTGTAAAGAAGAGCAGGACAGATAACATTCTGCAGCGTTGTGGGTAAGTCTAGCAGTTTTAATTGTGAGTTTTCATTGTGAGCTCCTTCAAAAAACATGCCATGTTGTGGGTTGATAACAAATGCCTCATATGTTTTAAAATGCAGCATTTACATTTCTACAAATAGGTTATCTGGGACTTTATTTAGTCCCAGCTGTAAATATCCTCCTGTCGCTGACCCTTTTCTTTGTCTCACACCACTAACAAGTGCAGGATATGTAGTTACCTCCTGCCAGGCCCGGTTCTAGAGGGTGTTGTAATCCTCATTGGCTCATGTGACATTCCCCATAGACTGATTTATTGTCTCTGTATAATGCGTGCTGTCATGTAAAGTACTGTGACGCTATGAGTAGCGCTGTACAACAAATGGAATGGATATGAGAGAGGGGCAACGGAGAGATGAGGGGCACAAGTGGAGGGTGGCAGTGAGGGAATCCGAGGAAGAGGTCACGGGGTGGGGGGAACAGCAGAGAGATGAGGGGCACTAGTGGAGGGTGGCAGTGAGGGAATCCGAGGAGGAGGTCACAGGGTGGAGGGGAACTACAGAGAGATGAGGGGTACTGGTGGAGGGCGGCAGTGAAGAAATCTGAGGAGGAGGTCATGGGGTGGGGTAGAACTACAGAGAGATGAGGGGCGCTGGTGGAGGGAGCAGTGAGGGAATCTGAGGAGGAGGTCATGGGGTGGGGGGGCTATGTAGAAATGAGGGGCACTAGTGGAGGTTGGCAGTGAGGGAAGCGGAGGAGGAGGTCATGAGGTGGGGGAACTACAGAGAGCTGAGGGGCACTAGTGGGGGGTGGCAGTGAGGGAATCCAAAGAGGTCACGGGTGGGGGGATCTACGGAGAGATGAGGGGTGCTGGTGGAGGGTGGCAGTGAAGGAATCTGAGGAGGAGGTTATTGGGTTGGGGGAAATTATGGAGAAATGAGGGGCACTGGTGGAAGGTGGCAGTGAGGGAATCTGAGGAGGAGGTCAGGGGTGGGGGGGAACTAACGAGAGATGAGGGGCACTGGTGGAGGGTGGCAGTGAGGTAATCCGAGGAGGAGGTCATGGGGCTCGGGGGGAATTACAGAGAGATGAGGGGCGCTGGTTGAGGGAGCAGTGAGGGAATCTGAGGAGGAGGTCATGGGGTGGGGGGGGCTACAGAGAAATGAGAGGCACTAGTGAAGGATGGCAGTGAGGGAAGCCAAGGAGGAGGTCATGGGGTGGGGGAACTATAGAGAGATGAGGGGCACTAGTGGAGGGTGGCAGTGAAGGAATCTGATGAGGGGGTCATGGGGGGTAACTACAGAGAGATGAGGGGCACTGGTGGAGGGTGGCAGGGAATCCGAGGAGGAGGTCATGGAGTGGGGGGAAATACGAAGCTATGGGGGGCGCTGGTGGAGGGTGGCAGTGAGGGAATCTGAGGAGGAGGTCATGGAGTGTGGGGGAGCTACAGAAAGATGGGGGACACTGGTGGAGGGTGGTAGTTAGGGAGTCTGAGGAGGAGGCCATGAGGGGGAGTGGCTATGGCGAGATGAAGGGTACTGTTGGAGGGTGGTAGTTAAGCTATCTACAGAGAAAGAGGTCAAAAAAGAGGTCAAAAAGACGTTTGCACCAGCAATAAAGCCGGCCCTGTCATGGCCTTTCTGTTTTCATTTATTTAATTAACAGTCAGGTGATTAGGACAACTGTGGAGCATACTTTATCATGCATGCTAATTATTTTTACTGCTATATTCAATATTTCAAGTTTGAAGGTGATTTTACTATTGTTTTTTACTGGGAATAGTGAAAGTGGAACTGAATGGTGGCTGATATGGGGCTAGGGCCCAAGGTCAGGTGTGAGATAAGGTGTGATGGAGAAGGGTGGTAGAAAAGTGGATAACCAAGCCTGTAAGGGAGGGCGCTGCAGAGTCAGGGGTCAGGTCGAAGTAGTAATGAAGAGGGTTTCTCCCTGAAGGCTCGCACAGAGGAAGCCCGGGTAGTGTCACTTGCTTGATACTCCCACCTTAGAAACTTCCTCTTCCCATCAAAGGGACATTGCATGGAAGAAAAGCACGTTTTGAGAGTGATAACATTTAGAAAGAGACTTTGAAAAGAGTGCGTTTTACTGGGCCTTGTAAGAGTAAGGAGAGATAAAGGAGGGCCCAGAAGCAGGCCTGGCTAGATATATAAGCGATAAATTGGGCCAGCAGTGGCCCACCCGAATGTACCCTTGGCCCACCCAAATAAAAATTCCTGGAGCCGGGCCTACCTCCTGCCCCCAATTTTACCATTCCCCGTCCCACCCTTCGTGTTAGTTGGCACTAGCTTGGTTTTATTTTACCTTTGCCAATGCTTGATTACTTGCTTCACAAGCATTGGCTGCCACTGCATGGCTCCCACGTGCTGGCCTCACACTTCGGAGCTGAGGAGACCCGTCCCCTGTTGCTGTAGACGCCTCGGTGCTGTTGCTCCACCCTGGTGTAGGCTGCCAGCTCCTCACCCTGCTCCTAAACCTCTTACTCATCAGCTCATAGCCTCACATCTACCGGGGCACATGAGCTGAGCTACCGGGAGCCGTTTGTGTTGGTCTTGGCGCTGTTCTGTGGTATTGCTTGCTGTGCTGGAAGGAGAGAGGGCTCCTTCCTGTCCACCTCTAAACAGGTGCCGGGGACTACAGAGAAAGGGGGCCGGGATTGACAACCCTTGTTGCATGTGACAATAAATGACCTAGTATTACATTCTCTCTATAATGGTGAGTTCAAATCAGAACATGCCAAATGTGGCCCTCGGGGTAAACGCACTGCTACTGGGCACCAGAGACACACAAAAATCACTATTCGGCTCCCGGGCATCGGCTAAGCTTTATCCAAACAGTTCTGAAGTGCTGCTCACATGGTATTAAGAAGTCTTTTCTTGCACTTTTTCGTCGAACAGCACGTCACAGAGACCGGTCTGTGTGCAACCCATTAATAAAACAAATTGTACCTCTGCCAGTGGCATAGTGTTAACTTTTGTTGAAATAGTGCCAAGAAACACGCTTATGCTGTTTGTGAGCGCTATAAAACACATAAATTGTACCTATTTCAGCTGCACGCAAGTTACCAACTGAAGCGTGTTACAATAGCGCTTAATGGAAGGTCCTTGCTCTTCATCTGATGTGTGCATAAATTGAAAAGCATGTCACGCTTTTTTAGCACTGGAGTCGTAGAAGAATATGGAAGGATTTGCTGTCTTCGTCTTTCTTTTCTCATCTTGGTCTCTTTCAATCTTACTTTCATTAATCTTGCACTTAATTTACTAACTTTTCCTACTTATGCCTACTGCTGATTTTTGTTTCTACTCATATGTTGCATACTTCCTCTTACTGTGCTACGTAACCTCTTAATTTTACCTTTCTCTTACACCTCATATTTGTTCCCACTCTTAAGTTTTATTATTCCAACATACTCTTGCTTCCACTTACAATTTATTACGCCTATTTCCTCCTGCTCTTACTCATTTCTCCTCTTACTCCTATTACGTCTTCTAACTGCTATTCTTACTTTTGCTACTGTATTTACCAATGCCCTTATTACCATTAACTTAGTCCTACCTACTCCTACTTGCACTCTTACTCCTGCATACTCCTACTTGAACCTACCTTCCACTACTTTTACATCTAAATACTTCAGCTCTTCTGCTTAGCCCTTCTTATGCCTATTCTTATCATACTTGGGAGAGGAGTTGGCCTAACGGCTAGGGCGGTCGACCTCGAATCTGGGGAACTGGGTTCGAGTTTCAACAATGACGCTGAACATCCTGTGATTCTGGGCAAATCACTTAATCTCCCTGTGCCTAACAAATATGAATGTGTCCTCATGTAACGCAACTGGTGCTCATGAAAAGCGCTATGATACCCGATATGGGTCAAGTTCGAGCTATATAAAACTCCATAAAATAAATAAAAATAAAAAAAATGAACAGGATCTGCTCGGTCGCATTGGAAGGTAAACAAGCATTTGCAATGCAATTGGTCTCGCATTTGTGAGAGTTAGAGCTATTGACATTGTAAAGGACAGTGTATTTTACCTATGTGTCTTCTGCTTGGAGTGGAGTGAATGTGTGTGGTGTCAAGTGGACATATGTGGTTTGGATTGGAATTGTTAGTTGTGGAATTGTATTGTGTGGATTGGATCTGTGTAGCGAAATAATGTAATTATGTGGATAGTAATTGTGTGGTATTGAGTGTACTGGAATTATGTGGAGTGGGATTGTGTGTCATGGAGTGGGATTGTGTGTCTTGGAGTGAGATTATCTGGAATGGTATTTTGCGTTGTGGAGTGGTATGTAGTGGAGTTTACTTATGTGGTGTGCTGTTAAATATTATAGCATGATGTGGAATTTTGTGGTGTAGATTGGATGTATGTGGTGTGTTATGTAATTCTGTTGTTGGTTTGAATTATGTAGTTTGTTGTTGAATTATGTGGTGTGGAATGGAAATGTGTAGAGTTGAAATGTGTGACGTGGAAGTGTTCGCTGCTGGGTGAAAATTATGTTGAGTGGTATTATGAGGCATGGTGTGAAGTGTAGTTATGTGGAATGTTGCTACGTCACAGACTGGATTTATGTGGATTGTATTTATGCAATATGGATGAGAGCATAATTATGTGGAGGTTAATTATGTGGTGCTGAGTGGTATTATGTGGAGCAATTATGTGTGATGAATTGTGTGGGGATGAATTGTGGAATTGTGACGTGTGGAATTATGTGGCATGGTGTGGTGTATAATTGTGCGGAGTGGAATTATGTAGCATTTTGCAGAGCTGTATTTTGTGGAGGGTAATTCTGTGTTTTGGAGTTGCGTGTAAATATGTTGTGTGACGTATAATTATATAGGTTGAAGTGGAATTATGTGTACTTGAATTGTGTAGTGTGGAGTGTAATTATGTGGTTTGGAGTGCTATTAAGTTGTGTGGAATGTTATTATGTGATGTGGAATTATGAGGTATGGAGTGAAGTAGAAATATATGTTTTTTCATATTTAGGATTGTAATTATGTGGTATGGAATGTAGGGTTAAATTATTTATAGTTGAATAGTGTGGCATGGAATTATGAGAGGTTCAAATGTGCTGAGTTTGGTAGAATTAGGTAGCGTGGATTTGAGCAAGCTGTGCACGCTAAGGCTTTTATGTCATGGGGTATAAAGTTGACGATTGTCTATTTTTCTTTGTAAAAATAATTTGGGCTGTTTCTTTACCTTCCGGTACATTTCTGAACAATTTGTTAAGCTAAATTGTGATGTTTCTTTTTGTGCGTATGCAGGAAAGAACGAGTGTATGTGGAATGTTGCTACGTGGCATAGACTAGATTTATGTGGAGTGTATTTATGCAATATGGATGAGAGCATAATTATGTGGAGGTTAATTATGTGGTGCTGAGTGGTATTATGTGGAGTATTTATGTGTGATGAATTGTGTGGGGATGAATTGTGGAATTGTGAGACGTGTGGAATTATGTGGCATGGTGTGGTGTATAATTGTGCGGAGTGGAATTATGTAGCATGTTGCAGAGTTGTATTTTGTGGAGGGTAATTCTGTGTTTTAAAGTTGAGTGTAAATATGTTGTGTGACGTATAATTATATAGGTTGAAGTGGAATTATGTATACTTAAATTTTGTTGTGTGGAGTGTAATTATGTGGTTTGGAGTGCTATTAAGTTGTGTGGAATGTTATTATGTGATGTGGACTTATGTGGTATGGAGTGAATTAGAAATATATGTTTTTTCATTTTTAGGATTGTAATTATGTGGTATGGAATGTAGGGTTAAATTATTTATAGTTGAATTGTGTGGCATGGAATTATGAGATGTTCAAATGTGCTGAGTTTGGTAGAATTAGGTAGCGTGGATTTGAGCAAGCTGTGCACGCTAAGGCTTTTATGTCATGGGGTATAAAGTTGACGATTGTCTATTTTTCTTTGTAAAAATAATTTGGGCGGTTTCTTTACCTTCCGGTACATTTCTGAACAATTTGTTAAGCTAAATTGTAATGTTGCTTTGTGTGCGCATGCAGGGAAGAACGAGTGTATGCAAAAAATCATCCCATGACTCAGTATTAACTTCCACAGCTCTAAGCAGTAATCCCAATCCTTGAATGAGTTACCCGTTTGCTTTACAACAACAGTTAGTAAAACAAGTAAGTGCTTTGCGAGCCTGTGTAAGTAGCAAAGGTTTTAAAGGGACTTGTTTTTTTGCAAAGTATTGCTTTTCCCAGTTCAAGGAAGGGATGGATGGTGCGATAGCAGAATATTGATTTGTGTGGATCTGGTGAGGACTGCGGGCAGCAAGTGCTTGATACGCTATTTGCATAAGAAAATACTATATATTTTTTTCGTTAAGGGGGAAGAGAAGCGTTCACCGACAGCATTCGGTTAGTCTTAGGGAGACAAAGAATGCTGTGGTCTGTGGTAGATGGCGCCCAGAAGGCATAAGTATATGTATCAGGAGCTGCCAATGGAGGGAAGTGGAAATGCGCTTTAGACGTTGCTGGTATTGATGGCTACTGTGCGGTTGCAGACTTCGCTGGGCTGACAGTTGGTGGGGAAATGCTACGTTGTCACTGTAGGTTTAATTCATGAAACGCATATTCTCTCTGGTGTTTGTCCTTGGGGTACTTGTTGACTGGTGCTACATATGGGATCTGGTTTGCCTTTGACAGCAGGTATGGTTTAGTGGGGTACATAGTGTAAATTAATGTTGGCATGAGGAAACAAAAATCGGACCCTTTGTACATTTGATATTATTGTGTGCATCATGCAGAGGATGAAAAGTAGCAGGAACGGCTTTGATGCCGTATCGGCTAGCAGGAAGAAGTGTGTTGAGGTGATCAGTTAAAGAGATTGTTTAACATTTTTTAAACTTCCATAGTGGCATTGGGGAGGCCAGCAGCTGAAAGGCTCTGTCTTTACTGGTAGGCAGTGGTTAGATGGTGACCGGTCATCAGTCTTTCTGTGGGTGATGGACAGGGGAGCAGTAGGCGGCGGTCACAGGTTTGCAGTGACATCTGAGGGGTGGTTTTAAAGGCGGGCAGAAAAGCATAATTGCGGGTTTCATAGGGGTGAGGGTAGAGTGTAATGGATGCGTTAGTAGCAGGCACGACGGAAGTGATCTGCGTTTGGAGGTGGTTAACTGAGCGGGCTTCGCTTGAAGGTGGGTCATCAAGTAGGAGAATGTGTTTGGTGGGCCGGCTGGAGGCAGTGTTATGTAACTTTGCTGGAGGGCGCAGCAGCAGTATTTACTGATGTACGTAAATCGCCCGATGAGAGGGCGGATGTGACCAATAGAGGAACCAGAATCCTTTTTTTATGGCTGGGGTGAGCCCCGGCAGTATGGCGGGTCGCTGGCCTGAGAGCTTTTCACTGGCAAGGAGAATGGGGGGCCCCCTCCTTGTACTTTGCAGGGGGGCCCCTTCAAGTTTCGTTACGCCACTGAACGGGGTGGGTGGAACTACAGAGAGATGAGGGGCACTAGTGGAGAGTGGCAGTGAGGGAAGCCGAGGAGGAGGTCCTGGAGTGGGGGTGGAGCTGCGGAATGATGAGGGGCACTAGTGGAGGGTGGCATTGAGGGAAAACGAGGAAGAGGTAATGGGGTGGGGAGCTACAGTGAGATGAGGAGCACTGGTGGAGGGTGGCAGTGAGGGAGTCAGAGGAGGTGGTCACGGGGTGGGGGGAACAGCAGAGAGATGAGGGGCACTAGTGGAGGGTGGCAGTGAGGGAATCTGAGGAGGAGGTCACAGGGTGGAGGGGAACTACAGAGAGATGAGGGGTACTGGTGGAGGGCGGCAGTGAAGAAATCTGAGGAGGAGGTCATGGGGTGGGGGGAACTACAGAGAGATGAGGGGCGCTGGTGGAGGGAGCAGTGAGGGAATCTGAGGAGGAGGTCATGGGGTGGGGGGGCTATGTAGAAATGAGGGGCACTAGTGGAGGTTGGCAGTGAGGGAAGCGGAGGAGGAGGTCATGAGGTGGGGGAACTACAGAGAGCTGAGGGGCACTAGTGGGGGGTGGCAGTGAAGGAATCCAAAGAGGTCACGGGTGGGGGGATCTACGGAGAGATGAGGGTTGCTGGTGGAGGGTGGCAGTGAAGGAATCTGAGGAGGAGGTTATGGGGGTGGGGGGAATTATGGAGAAATGAGGGGCACTGGTGGAGGGTGGCAGTGAGGGAATCTGAGAAGGAGGTCAGGGGTGGGGGGGAACTACAGAGAGATGAGGGGCACTGGTGGAGGGTGGCAGTGAGGTAATGCGAGGAGGAGGTCATGGGGCTCGGGGGGAATTACAGAGAGATGAGGGGCGCTGGTTGAGGGAGCAGTGAGGGAATCTGAGGAGGAGGTCATGGGGTGGGGGGGCTACAGAGAAATGAGAGGCACTAGTGAAGGATGGCAGTGAGGGAAGCCAAGGAGGAGGTCACGGGGTGGGGGAACTATAGAGAGATGAGGGGCACTAGTGGAGGGTGGCAGTGAAGGAATCTGATGAGGGGGTCATGGGGGGGGGGAACTACAGAGAGATGAGGGGCACTGGTGGAGGGTGGCAGGGAATCCGAGGAGGAGGTCATGGAGTGGGGGGAAATACGAAGCTATGAGGGGCGCTGGTGGAGGGTGGCAGTGAGGGAATCTGAGGAGGAGGTCATGGGGTGTGGGGGAGCTACAGAAAGATGGGGGACACTGGTGGAGGGTGGTAGTTAGGGAGTCTGAGGAGGAGGCCATGAGGGGGAGTGGCTATGGCGAGATGAAGGGTACTGTTGGAGGGTGGTAGTTAAGCTATCTACAGAGAAAGAGGTCAAAAAAGAGGTCAAAAAGACGTTTGCACCAGCAATAAAGCCGGCCCTGTCATGGCCTTTCTGTTTTCATTTATTTAATTAACAGTCAGGTGATTAGGACAACTGTGGAGCATACTTTATCATGCATGCTAATTATTTTTACTGCTATATTCAATGTTTCAAGTTTCAAGGTGATTTTACTATTGTTTTTTACTGGGAATAGTGAAAGTGGAACTGAATGGTGGCTGATATGGGGCTAGGGCCCAAGGTCAGGTGTGAGATAAGGTGTGATGGAGAAGGGTGGTAGAAAAGTGGATAATCAAGCCTGTAAGAGAGTGCGCTGCAGAGTCAGAGGTCAGGTGGAGGTAGTAATGAAGAGGGTTTCTCCCTGAAGGCTCGCACAGAGGAAGCCCGGGTAGTGTCACTTGCTTGATACTCCCACCTTAGAAACTTCCTCTTCCCATCAAAGGGACATTGCATGGAAGAAAAGCACTTTTTGAGAGTGATAACATTTAGAAAGAGACTTTGAAAAGAGTGCGTTTTACTGGGCCTTGTAAGAGTAAGGAGAGATAAAGGAGGGCCCAGAAGCAGGCCTGGCTAGATATATAAGCGATAAATTGGGCCAGCAGTGGCCCACCCGAATGTACCCTTGGCCCACCCAAATTAAAATTCCTGGAGCCGGGCCTGCCTCCTGCCCCCAATTTTACCATTCCCCGTCCCACCCTTCGTGTTAGTTGGCACTAGCTTGGTTTTATTTTACCTTTGCCAATGCTTGATTACTTGCTTCACAAGCATTGGCTGCCGCTGCATGGCTCCCACGTGCTGGCCTCACACTTCGGAGCTGAGGAGACCCGTCCCCTGTTGCTGTAGACGCCTCGGTGCTGTTGCTCCACCCTGGTGTAGGCTGCCAGCTCCTCACCCTGCTCCTAAACCTCTTACTCATCAGCTCACAGCCTCACATCTACCGGGGCACATGAGCTGAGCTACCGGGAGCCGTTTGTGTTGGTCTTGGCGCTGTTCTGTGGTATTGCTTGCTGTGCTGGAAGGAGAGAGGGCTCCTTCCTGTCCACCTCTAAACAGGTGCCGGGGACTACAGAGAAAGGGGGCCGGGATTGACAACCCTTGTTGCATGTGACAATAAATGACCTAGTATTACATTCTCTCTATAATGGTGAGTTCAAATCAGAACATGCCAAATGTGGCCCTCGGGGTAAACGCACTGCTACTGGGCGCCAGAGACACACAAAAATCACTATTCGGCTCCCGGGTATCGGCTAAGCTTTATCCAAACAGTTCTGAAGTGCTGCTCACGTGGTATTAAGAAGTCTTTTCTTGCACTTTTTCGTCGAACAGCACTTCACAGAGACCGGTCTGTGTGCAACCCATTAATAAAACAAATTGCACCTCTGCCAGTGGCATAGTGTTAACTTTTGTTGAAATAGTGCCAAGAAACACGCTTATGCTGTTTGTGAGCGCTATAAAACACATAAATTGTACCTATTTCAGCTGCACGCACGTTACCAACTGAAGCGTGTTACAATAGCGCTTAATGGAAGGTCCTTGCTCTTCATCTGATGTGTACATAAAATGAAAAGCATGTCATGCTTTGTTAGCACTGGAGTCGTAGAAGAATATGGAAGGATTTGCTGTCTTCGTCTTTCTTTTCTCATCTTGGTCTCTTTCAATCTTACTTTCATTAATCTTGCACTTAATTTACTAACTTTTCCTACTTATGCCTACTGCTGATTTTTGTTTCTACTCATATGTTGCATACTTCCTCTTACTGTGCTACGTAACCTCTTAATTTTACCTTTCTCTTACACCTCATATTTGTTCCCACTCTTACGTTTTATTATTCCAACATACTCTTGCTTCCACTTACAATTTATTACGCCTATTTCCTCCTGCTCTTACTCATTTCTCCTCTTACTCCTATTACGTCTTCTAACTGCTATTCTTACTTTTGCTACCGTATTTACCAATGCCCTTATTACCATTAACTTAGTCCTACCTACTCCTACTTGCACTCTTACTCCTGCATACTCCTACTTTAACCTACCTTCCACTACTTTTACATCTAAATACTTCAGCTCTTCTGCTTAGCCCTTCTTATGCCTATTCTTACTCATACTTGGGAGAGGAGTTGGCCTAACGGCTAGGGCGGTCGACCTCGAATCTGGGGAACTGGGTTCGAGTTTCAACAATGACGCTGAACATCCTGTGCTTCTGGGCAAATCACTTAATCTACCTGTGCCTAACAAATATGAATGTGTCCTCATGTAACGCAACTGGTGCTCATGTAAAGCGCTATGATACCCGATACGGGTCAAGTTCGAGCTATATAAAACTCCATAAAATAAATAAAAATAAAAAAAATGAACAGGATCTGCTCGGTCACATTGGAAGGTAAACAAGCATTTGCAATCCAATTGGTCTCGCATTTGTGAGAGTTAGAGCTATTGACATTGTAAAGGACAGTGTATTTTACCTATGTGTTTTCTGATTGGAGTGGAGTGAATGTGTGTGGTGTCAAGTGGACATATGTGGTTTGGATTGGAATTGTTAGTTGTCGAATTGTATTGTGTGGATTGGATCTGTGTAGCGAAATAATGTAATTATGTGGATAGTAATTGTGTGGTATTGAGTGTACTGGAATTATGTGGAGTGGGATTGTGTGTCATGGAGTGGGATTGTGTGTCTTGGAATGAGATTATCTGGAATGGTATTTTGCGTTGTGGAGTAGTATGTAGTGGAGTTTACTTATGTGGTGTGCTGTTAAATATTATAGCATGATGTGGAATTTTGTGGTGTAGATTGGATGTATGTGGTGTGTTATGTAATTCTGTTGTTGGTTTGAATTATGTAGTTTGTTGTTGAATTATGTGGTGTGGAATGGAAATGTGTAGAGTTGAAATGTGTGACGTGGAAGTGTTCGCTGCTGGGTGAAAATTATGTTGAGTGGTATTATGAGGCATGGTGTGAAGTGTAGTTATGTGGAATGTTGCTACGTGACAGACTGGATTTATGTGGAGTGTATTTATGCAATATGGATGAGAGCATAATTATGTGGAGGTTAATTATGTGGTGCTGAGTGGTATTATGTGGAGCAATTATGTGTGATGAATTGTGTGGGGATGAATTGTGGAATTGTGACGTGTGGAATTATGTGGCATGGTGTGGTGTATAATTGTGCGGAGTGGAATTATGTAGCATTTTTCAGAGTTGTATTTTGTGGAGGGTAATTCTGTGTTTTGGAGTTGCGTGTAAATATGTTGTGTGACGTATAATTATATAGGTTGAAGTGGAATTATGTGTACTTGAATTGTGTAGTGTGGAGTGTAATTATGTGGTTTGGAGTGCTATTAAGTTGTGTGGAATGTTATTATGTGATGTGGAATTATGAGGTATGGAGTGAAGTAGAAATATATGTTTTTTCATATTTAGGATTGTAATTATGTGGTATGGAATGTAGGGTTAAATTATTTATAGTTGAATAGTGTGGCATGGAATTATGAGAGGTTCAAATGTGCTGAGTTTGGTAGAATTAGGTAGCGTGGATTTGAGCAAGCTGTGCACGCTAAGGCTTTTATGTCATGGGGTATAAAGTTGACGATTGTCTATTTTTCTTTTTAAAAATAATTTGGGCTGTTTCTTTACCTTCCGGTACATTTCTGAACAATTTGTTAAGCTAAATTGTGATGTTTCTTTTTGTGCGTATGCAGGAAAGAACGAGTGTATGTGGAATGTTGCTACGTGGCATAGACTAGATTTATGTGCAGTGTATTTATGCAATATGGATGAGAGCATAATTATGTGGAGGTTAATTATGTGGTGCTGAGTGGTATTATGTGGAGTAATTATGTGTGATGAATTGTGTGGGGATGAATTGTGGAATTGTGAGACATGTGGAATTATGTGGCATGGTGTGGTGTATAATTGTGCGGAGTGGAATTATGTAGCATGTTGCAGAGTTGTATTTTGTGGAGGGTAATTCTGTGTTTTAAAGTTGAGTGTAAATATGTTGTGTGACGTATAATTATATAGGTTGAAGTGGAATTATGTATACTTAAATTTTGTTGTGTGGAGTGTAATTATGTGGTTTGGAGTGCTATTAAGTTGTGTGGAATGTTATTATGTGATGTGGACTTATGTGGTATGGAGTGAAGTAGAAATATATGTTTTTTCATTTTTAGGATTGTAATTATGTGGTATGGAATGTAGGGTTAAATTATTTATAGTTGAATTGTGTGGCATGGAATTATGAGATGTTCAAATGTGCTGAGTTTGGTAGAATTAGGTAGCGTGGATTTGAGCAAGCTGTGCACGCTAAGGCTTTTATGTCATGGGGTATGAAGTTGACGATTGTCTATTTTTCTTTGTAAAAATTATTTGGGCTGTTTCTTTACCTTCCGGTACATTTCTGAACAATTTGTTTAGCTAAATTGTAATGTTGCTTTGTGTGCGCATGCAGGGAAGAACGAGTGTATGCAAAAAATCATCCTATGTCTCAGTATTAACTTCCACACCTCTAAACAATAATCCAAATCCTAGAATGAGTTATCCGTTTGCTTTACAACAGTTAGTAAAACAAGGAAGTGCTTTGCGAGTCTGTAAGTAGCAAAGGTTTTAAAGGGACTGGTTTTTGTGCAAAGTATTGCTTTTCCCAGTTCAAGGAAGGGATAAAAAAATATCTTCAGATAATAATAGGGGTGGCAGGATGGTGCGATAGCAGAATATTGATTTGGGTGGATCTGGCGAGGACTGCGGGCAGCAAGTTCTTGATACGCTATTTGCATAAGAAAATACTATATTTTTTTTTCGTTATCCTCCATTAGTTATTAGTAAGGAAGGGGGAAGAGAAGCGTTCACCGACAGCATTCGGTTAGTCTTAGGGACACAAAGAATGCTGTGGTCTGTGGTAGATGGCGCCCAGAAGGCATACGTATATGTATCAGGAGCTGCCAAAGAAAGGAAGTGGAAATGCGCTTTAGACGTTGCTGGTATTGATGGCTACTGTGCGGTTGCAGACTGCGCTGGGCTGACAGTTGGTGGGGAAATGCTACGTTGTCATTGTAGGTTTAATTCATGAATCGCTCATTCTCTCTGGTGTTTGTCCTTGGGGTACTTGTTGACTGGTGCTACATATGGGATCTGGTTTGCCTTTGACAGCAGGTATGGTTTAGTGGGGTACATAGTGTAAATTAATGTTGGCGTGAGGAAACAAAAATCTGACCCTTTGTACATTTGATATTATTGTGTGCATCATGCAGAGGATGAAAAGTAGCAGGAACGGCTTTGATGCCGTATAGGCTAGCAGGAAGAAATGTTTTGAGGTGGTCAGTTGCAGAGATTGTTCAACATTTTTAAAACTTCCATAGTGGCATTGGGAAGGCCAGCAGCTGAAAGGCTCTGTCTTTACTGGTAGGCAGTGGTTAGATGGTGACCGGTCATCAGTCTTTCTGTGGGTGATGGACAGGGGAGCAGTAGGCGGCGGTCACAGGTTTGCAGTGACATCCGAGGGGTGGTTTTAAAGGCGGGCAGAAAAGCATAATTGCGGGTTTCATAGGGGTGAGGGTAGAGTGTAATGGATGAGTTAGTAGCAGGCACGACGGAAGTGATCTGAGTTTGGAGGTGGTTAACTGAGAGGGCTTCGCTTGAAGGTGGCTCATCAAGTAGGAGGATGTGTTTGGTGGGCCGGCTGGAGGCAGTGTTATGTAACTTTGCTGGAGGGCGCAGCAGCATTTACTGATGTATGTAAATCGCTCGATGAGAGGGCGGATGTGACCAATAGAGGAACCAGAATCCTTTTTTTATGGCTGGGGTGAGCCCCTGCAGTATGGCGGGTCGCTGGCCTGAGGGCTCTTGACTGGCGAGGAGAATGGGGGGCCCCCTCCATGTACTTTGCAGGGGGGCCCCCTCAAGTTTCGTTACGCCACTGCCGCTGTGGTCTACTGCCTCAGGGAATGGTGCATTCCAGGCGACAGCCACGTGCACTTCCCGCAGCGACGCTGCTTCTACGAGAATTGCCATTTGCAGCTTGCCTCATCCGTTTGACTTTGGGCGTCGGCGTCCTGGTCGGCTCCCTGGGAGGGGCTGCTGCGATCTCCATCTTGCTCCCCCTTCGCTTTTCTACGTCCCGTCGGTGAAATTGGTGGATGCGATGCGGCCATGTTTCCCCCATCGGCAGACTTTCTCGCCGATCTGCAAGTCTCGACTGAGGATTGAATGCTGTCCCGCAGTGCTTCGGTGCCGTGACCTCTTTCCCATCTGCGGTTCTTCACTGGACTTGAATTAGGACTGCCTCTGTTACCGGCCCGGTGGGTTCAACTGGCCCCGAATACCTCCTCAAGTTGGTGCCGATTTGCTGAATTTGAAATTAACTTAATCTAAAGATTGTCTCTGCCCTTTTCCCCTCCCCCCTACTCTTCTGTTTACTTTTTACCAATTGTTTATCCCTTGCTCCGCCGCATTACCGATGTTCTTTTTGTTCATTGCTATTTGCATATTCGCGTATGTAACCTGTGCAATCATCTATGTAAAGTGCTCTGATACCTCCGGGTCTAGCCAGCACTATATAAAACTTCAAAAATAAATAAATAAATAATGGCTACAGGTATTCCTTGGAATACTGAGAGCATAGGTACGGGGCACAAGGCATAACGAGAGTACATGCTCTTCATTATTCACCTTTAACACAGGGCTGCAGGTAAATCTCTAATGGTTTTCTGGGCAATGGCCTAAGTATATCTTTACCAAACCCATAAAATTCAAAATTTGAAAAACAATCACTGGATTTCTCTAATAAATATCCTAAGATAGGCGTTTGCTTTTCCTTCAGTATTTTGATTTTTTCTGTTTTTTTAGACAATACTTTATAGACAAACATTGGCAAAGGCAGTAGCTCGGGTCTTGGTTTACAAAGGTGAGACCTATGTGCTGTGGCAAGGCGTGTTTGATAAGTGAAAATTGGAGTACAATCAGGCAGAGTCAGTGAAACTTGTCTGAAAGCAGGCCCGGCTCCAGGAATTTTTATTTGGGTGGGCCAAGGATGCATTTGGGTGGGCCACTGCGGGCCCAATTTGTCACTTGTATGTCTAGCCAGGCATGCTTCAGGGCCCTCCTTTATCTCCTTAGTCTTACAAGGGCCCAGTAAAACTCATTCTTTTCTTTCCAAATATCTTTCTAAATGTTATCACTCTCAAAAAGTGTTTTTTTCTCCATGTAATGTCCCTTTGATGGGAAGAGGAGGTTTCTAAGATGGGAGTATCAGGCAAGTGACCATTCTCGAGGTCTCCCTCATGACCTTCTCCTCGGATTCCCTCACTGCCACCCTCCACCAATGCCCCTCATCTCTCCGTAGCCCCTCCCCCTATTGACCCCCTCTTCAGATTCCCTCAATGCCACCCTCCACCAGTGCCCCTAATCTCTCCGGAGCTCCCCCTCTATTGACCTCTTTCTCGGACTCCCTCACTACTACCCTTCACCAGCTCCCCTCATCTCTCTGTAGCCCCCCTATTGACCTCCTCCTCAGACTCCCTCACTACCACCCTCCTCCAGTGCCCCTCATCTCTCCGTAGCCCTCCACCTATTGACCTCCTCCTCAGATTCCCTCACTGCTTCCCTTCTCTAGTGCCCCTCATCTCTCCGTAGACCCTCACCCACAAGACCTCCTCCTCGGATTCTCTCCCTGCCACCCTCCACCAGCACCCCTCATCTCTCCATAACCCCTCCCCCTATTGAACTCCTTCTCAGACACCCTCACTACTACCCTCCCCCAGTGCCCCTCATCTCTCCATAGCCACTCATATGCATTTCATTTGTTGTATAGCGTACTCATATCAGTGTAGGGTGTCACAGTCCTTCACATCTAACCTGGGCTTCAATTGGAATTCCATAGAGCATATTATCAAGCCCATTATCGCCGTTTTAGTGGCAGTTTTCTGCCGCTAAAGCGGCGATAATTTTATCACTCTGCTTGATAATATGCACCCAAATGACCACTCTCCAGATGTACAGGACCAGTCATCCCATTAGAATCATCCCTACAGTGCTATTTGTTCATCCTTCACACATGCAACTCTTATTGCATAAGCAGCTATACTTCTCAGTTATTTAGCAAAGAATGGTCTGCACACACATTTATGAGTATATGATGCACATCTTATTATAAGATCCTATTAAGACATGGGATGCATGGCTACACAAGAAATCTGTTTTAGGAAGACGAGAATAAAGGAATATATTTTTATGCAAAATAAATAAATATAAAAAATAAATGTATGCATCCCATGTCTTAATAAGATGTTATATTATGTGCATCATATACTTATAAATGTGTGTGCTGATCATTCTTTGCCAAATGACATTATGGAGTTGTACTCCTGTTGGGGAGACTAGGAGGTTGTTCTTCCAGATCGGAGCACCACAAAGGTTAATTGAATTAACTTGATGTGAGGGGTGCCTTCCTTTTTGCCTCAGCCTCATTTTCTGTAAATCATACTTCTGAGTTACCCTGCTCAACTTCACTTTGCCTGTCTGTCACACACTGCAAATATGAAAAGAAATTCACAGGGATCCATGCATCTTAATGAAAAGAATGACACTCTGAAACCTTTGCTGCATCAATATTAGTAACTGTTGCGAAATTGCCTTTTCTGCATGACGTTTTGCCTTTTTTCTGTACCCTATTTTTGTTAATTTGTTAACTATGTGCACTTCACCCCTACTAAACAGAAGTGAAGTAATGTGCTTGTGCTTGCCATTGAAACATTGATACATTGGATTACTCCAATTGACATATTTAACTTGCCTAGAAGTCCCTTGTAAATGGCTTACAAAGTACACACAGGACATAGAAGTTAAATGCCACTTGTGGACTGCAGAACCAGGGTTGGCCTGTGAAACATTGCTTCAGGTCTACCATGTGTATCCTGATGGCATTAGTCTAAAACCTGCTGCCAAACTTGTCAAATAACACTTTTTGACAGGCATGGAATCCTGCGTTTAAATATTAATGTCACCCCCACCAAGTACGCCTTATTACCCACAAGGTAGGCTGCCTGATATTTATTAGAAGAAAATGTATTGAATTAAAGTTGGCATGTTCCCCCTGTGACCAGCCCCCAAAAGCTATTTTCACTGGCAGGCTGTAGATGAAGTCTAGAAAATGCCACAGTACAGATAGAAAGTTTAGTATGTAGCGTTTGACAGAAAATGACTAAAATAGTAATTCAAAGACTATGTTTCATGTTTAATAAAAGTCCAATTCATTTGTGCAGTTAGATTTCTAATAAATATTTAGGAAAAGTAACTAGTAGACAGTTATCTTTCCACTGCCTGATACTCCGGGAGTCTATTTGCATTAGTCTTCTAGCAGCAGCCCAGTCCATGCTTGACCTTAATGAGGTGTGATAACTGCTCCCAGAACAGAACAATGGCTTAGGTCTAGTGGCAGGATGGACTGGGTGTGGGAGCTTTGGGCCCTGTCAGCCCAGGAAGGGCAGTTGGGGTGGACCCAGGAACTTAATTACATGAAATAGAAAAGCCTTTGTTCCAAGGCCTACTCAAACCAGGCTGCCCCGAAGGCAGACAGGAATGACTACAAAAGTGGGTAGGATTGCGCTGGGGAACTTCTACCCCATTGGTTAGGAATTTGACATCCTAAAATACCCTCCTAAGGGCACTTCTGGACTTGCAAAAAATCAGAAGAGAACTGGACCTGCTGTCTGTGACCTAGGAAGCACTGAAGAACTGAACCTGCTCCCTCTTGTGCCCATGACAAAGAAGAGGAGCCCAAGGGTCAGTTGGCTGACCTCCTGTGTGGCTACAAGACATAACAAGTTGCAAGAGGCCTTTTCATCTAAAGTGATCAGTTGACCGGTACCAAATGGACTTGGACTGGACCTTGCTAGTGGCCTCTGATGGAGTGAGTCCTGACCCTTAAGTGCTGTCCCTAAGTCCTGTAAGCCTTAGAAGAGACCGAGAGGTGCGACTCCAACAACCCTAAAAAATTGGGACTTTTCTGATTTCCAAGACCTAAGGAGCATTCAGGGGGACTTCACCGAAAAGGTGTCCAATTTCGATGCACCTTCCTTGGATACAGCTTCAGGCTCGGCTCCCTGTAGGATTTTGAGGCCCATAAAAGACACTACTTCAGAAAGATAAATCTTTGACTTTAGCTAATCTGCTTGGTGCATCTAACCCCGGCTCCCTCCCAGTTGGCTTGAAATCATACCGAGTTGTCGATCTCCCTCTTCCACAGACTATTATTGTCGCTTCCTGCTATTTGGCACTATTTTTATTTTTATTGCTTGGTGTTTTACTCTATAAATGTTTAGGTACTTGTTGGACTTGACCCTTTGTGCAGGGTCATCCCAGAACTTTTTGCCTTTCTCCTGTATTTTTTCTGACCTGTTGTTGGTGGTTTTATGACTCTGGGCACTTTATCACTGCTGATCAGTGCTAAAGTGCATGTGCTCTCTTTCTTGTAAACTTGGTAAGATTGGTCTACACCAGTTTGGCATATTTAGTTTACCTATTAGTCCCTTGTACAGTGGTATTCCACATACCCAGGGCCAGTAAATTAAATGCTACTGGTGAGCTTGCAGCCCTGCTTGCACCTCCCACCTAAGTAGCCTTTCAAGTTATGTTATGTTATGTTATGTTATGTTAATGGGTGACTTGTATAGCGCACGGCTACTCCAAGGAGTGTCCCGGCGCTTTCTAGCCTGCCTCAGGCCTCTGCCCCTGCAGTTTACTGCCTCTGTGACGTAGAATGTAAAGTGGTTGCCATGTCTGCAACTCCCCTTTTACTACATATCAGTCACCCCTAAGTTTGGCCCTAGCTAGCCCTCTGGCAGGGTGCAGTGTAAGTAAAAGGTAGGACATGAGCCTTAACTGTGTGGCATGTCCTGGTAGGGACAAACAGCCTATTTGGTTTCTCACTTCTGTGAGGCTACCCTCTTATAGGTTTGCATTGTGGATTCCCTGATATCTGCTTCAGTGGCAATTCCTGACATGAGAGGGGTAGCGTGACCATGTTTGGTATGTTTAGAATAGTAGTGATAAATCCTGTTTATTGGTGAAAGCAGATTTATTACTATTTCAGAAAAGCCACCTTTAGAAGTGGGCATTTCTGTGTGTTATGCGTCTTTGTGCCCTGCCTGGATGTGTATTGACCGTCTGGCTCTGACTGACAGAGGAGAGGGTATGTGCATTCACTCCAGCGAGTCCCTTGGGGGTTGAGGTGTGTCCTGCCTGGGTGACTCAGTGCTAGGCTGAATAGGCCTGGTCTGCATTTGGAGTGGTGGGGGGAGTTGCACCTGGTCCTGAATAGGGCTGTGCCTGCCTTCCACAATGCTGCCTCTGCCACCCTGTGGTGTCTCTGGGGCCAGGGCATACACTGTGAAGGGAGGGGGGTGTTGTGCACTTATAAATATGTTTTAAAGTGTCCTCAAAACAAAGACACTACACTATAAGTAAAGGGGCTGAGACCTCATGTGGGAGGAAGACACTGGTGGGATGGGAAAAGAGCTGTGCTGGCAGGGACCCGCCACTGGAACTTTGCCTTGGGAGCTGCTTTGCTGAAGGAACTGCCCTTATCCCCAGGGATCATGTGTGCTGGCCTGCTTCCCATTTTCCTAACCTGAGTGTCCCATTGCTCACGGAGCTCAGCACGAAAGGAGTGCTGTGGACTGCTCCTGGGGGCTGCTCTGGGCTTGAGAGGACATAGCGCGTGGTGAGCACTACCCAGGGTCTGGGGGATCGCGTTTGGCCCTGAAGCTGGGCTTGGGGCGCACTGGAGTGTATTTGCCTGAGCCCTGGGTGTGGGCTCATACTGCTGTGGAGGCTTCATTGTTCTGCGCTCAGAGGCGCTGCACCTACCCGACAGAGGCGCGTGGTGGGGGCTGAATTTATTGCCGGAGCCCGAGATGCGGGCTCACCCTGTAAAAATGGAGCAGAAGACGCTGCAGATTTAAATTCAGGGCGGGAGCCTACCTCACGTTCTTGTGCAAGAAAGAGAGTTGCTCTAAACCCTCAACAGAGCTGAGAAGGAATCGTGGCTCGTTGCTGTCTAGCAGGAAGTCCTGTGTCCACCGGAAGCCAGACAGAAGTAACCAGTCGTGTGGCTGAGCCTGGTTGTGGGTGGGGTGAAGTGGACCGCGCTCCCGACTTCAAATGGAGGAAAGGAGGACAGAGATGGTGAACTGAGTCTACCCGGTCCTGAAGGGCAAGATCGGAGCACCGCCATTGGCCGCCTCCCACCTGGAGCACCGGAGCACTGGTCGTCGGTTGCAGTGGGCGGCTGCAACCTAACTCGCTCAGTCCCCAGGGAGTGGTGAGTGGGGCTGACCTTCATTGTGGTAAGCCCCAGGGCTGCACGCTTGTGGGGCCAGTCCTTGGGTTGAAGGGAGGTCCTCGGCCAACGTGGACAGAGCTGGTGCCTCCCCTACCTTTGGTGATCAATTACCTTGGGGGGTACATAAGATTAGAGAGCAGGACTGGGTGGCAACCCTCAACGGAGGTCCCGTTCCTGCAATTACCGCGCAACCCATACGGTAAGCAACAAAGCGCTGTGGCTGCAGATTTGAAATAGAGGTGCAGGTCCTTGGGTGCCCTACATTGGGGGATGTATTGTGCTAACCTTGTTCACTACAGAGTTTATGTTATGCTATACCCTGATGTGAATAGAAGTGGTATTTATGTACAGTTTACGTACTGATCTTACTGTGATGTGTGCACTCTATAATACTATAGTGCACTACTGATAATGTGTATGCATAAGGTGTTATGCTCAGTACAGTCCTACCAGTAGTTACTGGTTATCCCCTCTGTGATGGTTATGACCGTGATGCGATTGGCCAAGTGATTTATATAATCCCTGTGAGGTCATGACGAGTGCCTGGTGGCACAGTGTAATATATGTGATTGGCTTCTAATGTGGTGTTATTGATAAAGGCTATTTTTATACAACCTTGTGTGGAGCCTCTTTTGTGGTGTGCCTAGTGTGTCACTGCTGTGTGAGTGTGTTGCGCAAACGCTTTACACATTTCCTCTGGGATAAGCCTGACTGCTGGTGCCAAGCTACCAAGGGGGTGAGCAGGGGTTATCTTGGGTGTGTAGCTCCCTTGCCCTGACTAGAGTGGTGGGTTCTGCCTGGCTTAGGCGCATACCCTAGCCAACCAGAAACCCAATTTCTAACATTACTGTATGCAATTTTTACCCATTGCCCTTCGTTAAACCTATCTGCTCTGTGCCATAGCTACCAAGGGGCTGCACTGGTAATTTAGTGACTTTGGGGTTCACTCTGACATGTTAGTATCAATATTCCTTGATGTGGGTAACTGCCCACCCCAAATCATTATACACTTTCTTAGAGTAACATTACGCCAAATGCTGCGGGCCTTACAGGCGTTTGATCAAATATCTACAAAATAATATTTGGAGAAGATGACATGAAGGTCATGCGGTTGAATCCTGGCAACACAGGCTCAGCCTTTCATCCATCCGAGCAGGTAGGTACATTGAATGCCATACATTGAGTAATAATGACATCTGGTATTTACAGTGCTTAGAAACGCATGATTGCGTTCAAATTCCTTGAACAGGTGGGCAGAGGCTGTGGGGGCGGCTGTGTAGTACCCCGCCTTATTCCTCACTGATGACGTGGCACTGGGTGTGGGTGGTGAAAGTGTGGCCTTATTGGAGAAGGTTGTCCACATTCATAAATGTGCATCAGCTCACACGTCTCCAATGACCCCAGGGGAACTTAAAGCGGCCTCGCCGTGCAGGCTTACATTTAAAAATATCAATGCGCTGTTTATTGTTTCTGGCAGGCGGTTCCGGGTCGCTGGACTGCAAAGAGCATTTTTCGTGGAGTTGCCATTATGCAGAGAGTTTCCTATGTGCACATTTAAACGCTCCATCAACCAGGAGCCCACTTTCAAGCAGAGGAGGGTAACAGCTTCATTTGGGGGGTAACAAATGGTCCTTGATTTTAAATGAAAAGAGACCAAAATGCATTTCTTGTTTAATGCCTCGCCGCAGTCGTGGAAGACAACATAAAACGGCGGAACGCAGTTCACAGCCACGTCGGAGCTGCAGCCGGCGCAGGAATACATTACGTTTATGGAACATAAAAGAGGCCTTTAAGCTGCGCATATCGCCGCGATAGGCATTTTCCTGTCAGTTTTGCAGAAGCCCGCTTCTCTATTTCTTCAGGGCTCCGTTTTTTGGGCAATAAAACTGCAGCAGGTGAAATTCCCTGGCATTTTCAGACATGCCACCCTGGTGTTTTATTCAATATGCTTTATGAAACGAGGCACCGCAAAGCGGCGCGGCCGTAGATCATCGCGCGCTGTTCCCCCTGTCACCCTCGCGCGACGCGCATCCATTTCTGAACACGCTGTGCTCCGAAGAAAACCGCGACGGCGTCTCTCCTGCATTAATAAACTCACGTATGCACATTTTTTTCATTTATTCCGTCGCCTTTGATTTGCGCAGCGGCGGATGAGCTCGGGAAATGAGACATAAAAGCAGTTTCCCCATGTCCAATCAGTAATCTTCCATTTGCAAGGCCTATTTTTACATATTAATTAGCAGCTTTTTGTTGTAAGCAAACAACTGCTTTTTTTTTTACTGTTATTCATGACCGCCCTATTGTTTTGTGTCAAACGGCTCCGCATTGTCAACTCTGAAGAGAATGTGAGTTTGTTTTGTCACTGAAAGTGAGAACAGATGAAAGAGGTTTATGACGACATACAGAACACAGTCAGAGAATGTTTTAGTGGAACATTAGGGTTTATGCTAAACCTGGGTTTTGCTACAGGTGCGCCTTTCAACTCTGCATCAAAGACAGCAGCTCTTTCGGCGAAGGAAGCTGTGAAAGCGCATTTAAAACGTTCCCTGTATCATGTTCTTTGGGGGTACACCGATTCAGGGGATCTAAGCTGCTTTCAGAGTGTCCACCGCAGGTGCAGAAGGGTCATATCTAGGTTTTCGTGATTAAAATAAAGAATTGGATACAGTGAATCTAAATAGAATTCTTTGCATAGTGGTTAAGAAGAAAATATGTCGTGAACCAGGCCCTCTTGGGCCTACTTTGGACGGTAGTTTGAGTCTTAGGGGCAGATTTACAAGAAAGTGACCCATATGTAGAGATGCGTCACTTTCCCTGAGCCACCCCGAGAAACTCTTGCACCACCATGGATGTGTCGTATTTACAATACGACGCACCATGGCGCAAGGATTGTCAGCTTTATCAGAAATTCGAACCCATCTGTTGGCGCAAAAGTCACGCATTGCTGTTGTCGTGTCGCAAGCACGATGCAACTCCAGCAATGCATGAGGAGGCCTATCCTCATTGTGCTGCGTCACTCCTTACGGCTGCTCCAAGCAGGCGTAACGTTTTGACGCAGTGGCGTCCTAGAAGTGGTGCAGTGAAATCGTGTAGATTTCACTGCTTCACATCTACGAGGCTTTTTTGCGAGGGAACGCCCGCCCTGCATACATTATACCTGATGCAGGTATAATGTGACACAGGGCTTACAATGTAACGCATCTCCCTAGAAGCGTCACATTGTAAATGGGCCACCGTTTTACGCCGCCGCTGCGTCACAAAAAGTGATGCAACGGCAGTGCAAAAAAAGACGCAAGGGGCTTGTAAATCTGCCCCTGAATTCCTCAATGGCCTTAAAAAGCCTGGATTTTTTATTGATTTTTAAAAGTTTCTATGTCATAAAAATTGGTGGGTTTATCTTAATGGTATGCCTACGTACTTTGAGGTTCAATATTGTCAAAGCGTGCCAACCACGTCAAATAACTAGTTCTGAACAGAACAAATGATGTCTGTGAAAAAGCCAAAAAATGCCTGTAATTACTGAATATCTTTCAAAAACATTTAAAGCAACTGCACCCGTAGGTGTATTATTGATGTATGCTTTGCTTGATATGTTATAGCTGCAAAGTCTGTATTTCACAGCGAAAATCGAGATAACGACAGATAACTCTTGTACCTTAAGTCTGGCACTGGGCAAGTTTACTCCATAGGTCGGAATGTTTTCAGCGTAGATGAATATAAGAAATGAAAGATACATATATAACACTGCCTGCCATCCAAATGTTGTAAGAAAAACTTTACCTCCTACCAGTGCTTAATTTGAGCCAGTGGTTTCTGGTGCTCGACACAGGCACTTAATTGTCAACACTGGCACTTATGAGAGATGCCACATGGTGGCACTGTTTGTGTAATTTAGAGGTGAGCAGAACAACAGTTGTTTATTAATTTAATATGCATTAATAACATCTAATACCTCTCGCCCAAGACATTCTTATAGCTTTGGGGCGTGGAATAATCTAAACTGTCGCACTTGTAGGAGTGCGATGGTTAGTACTTGTGAAGGTACTGTCATTGGCAGCTGCTGGGAGTGGCAATGGGTGGTGCAAACTGCAGTGACTCTTGACGAGGACCCTGGCACTTATTATTTTTAACAAATGAAGCACTGCCTCCTACCATCCATCCTGACTACCATCAACATATGCCCCCCATAACTACCAATGTGAAAAATAAGCACTGTGCCTCCTGACACCCACCCCCACCACTCTGAAAAGTGCTTGAACCCAGCCCAGATATAAGATTAAATAAAAATACCTGGATTCCAGCCATCCACAGTCACCACCCTTGATATATACAGACTTTCCCAAATTGAAATAAAAAACACCTGCCCCCTGCCAAGCACCTTCATCATCCTCATGGGTATCGCCAGTGCTTAATCTGTAAAATATTGAGGGCTGGGACCCAAAGTTTTGCTCAGATTGCAATCAGCCTATCAAATGTCAGCTGCATACCAAGGATGCTTAATCTTAATTCCACCCCATGCCTCTTTAAACCACCACCAGACACTCCACACACATTATCTCCTGTTTGCATGCTCCTTGCCATACCTGCTCTCTCCCTTGGTAAAAGTTTTTCCATCTTTTACTTTCTTGCCCCCATTTGGTTTTGTCGCTTTCTTGCTCTGGGTCAAAGTCTGATGGGGAAAAAAAAGTGTCAGTCCCCAAGAATGAGTGCTGGTGAACCCCATCTGAAACCACTGGCACAGATATAGCATTGGGTATCTCACCCACTCGCAGCTTAAAGCAGCGCTCTCTGCTCTTGTGTTCTTTGAGAGCTGCTTGTCACCGCAGGATGGTTCCTCCTGTCAGCGCACGTCTGCAGAGATCATGCTGACGGGAGAAGGCGGCTGGTGCAGGAACAGCCTCACCTACATTCTGACACCTCCATTGGGTCACTAGAGACCCTCAAGAGGCAGGAGAAAGCAGGTGAGGATCTGTGACACTACAAAGAGGACCTTTTCAGGACCTGCTGGGGTTTTTGGAGGACAGGCTGAGGGTCTCTTGGGGTATGCTGGACATACTTGATGGCACACCAAAGGTATCTGAGGGTCCACCAGGAGTGTGTGAGGACCAGCAGAGGGTGACAGCAGTCTCAGTGTCTTCGAAAGCATGCTCATGGATTCTGAGGGCATGCTGGAGCAGCTCGAGACACTCCAAGTATCTGTCTTGTCGAAGGCAAGCTGAGAGAGGCTCAGTTTGTCCTACAGTCAATTGGAGCTGTTTCAAGAGGCAGGCTGAGTGTCTGCCAGGGGTCTCTCAGGGCTCACTGGGGTTTCTAAGTGGGGGCCTGGGATATCTGAAAAGAAAGTGATGGTGTTTAGGAGCTGACCAAATCTCTCTGAGGTTCTGTTGAAGATGTCTGGCTAAAGGCTTAGGGTCTCTGTTGGACATCAGTGGGATCTAATGCCCAGTGTAGGTGGACTGGCAGAGGTAAATAATGACAAAAGAGAGGTGTTTAATGGCAGGCTGAGCTGTAAAGTCTCTGAGGGTCTGCTGAGAATCTCTGAGGCCCTGTCTAGGGAGTTTCAATGAATACTACAGGTGTTTAAACGTAGACTGTGGTGTCTCAATGCACACTGAAGGTTTTTATGGCCTGTTTGAAGGACTCTTGTGGTTTCAATGCGGTGTTTGATGGTGGGGCAAGGGTCTGTAGGCACGATAGGGTGGCGTTGAAGGGCAGCTGGATAGAAAGCTGTAGTCTACTGAAAGTAGGATGACTGTCTCAGAGTGCTATTGGCAGGTGACCCAGTAGTATTTGGTGGGTTTATAAAACTTCTTTGATGGCAGAATGAGGATGTCTAATGACTAGCTAGTTGTGTCTGAAGGGAAGCAGACGGTCTCTGACACTCGGCAGGGTGTCTGAAGGCAATCTGAGGGTTTATGAGACATTGTAAAGGTTGTTCCGAGCCTGTTGTTGGTCGCAAGTGGCCAGTTAGAAGGAGAGGAAGAACCAGCTGGTGGTGACTAATGGCTGGTTGAGGTCCTCTTAGGACATTTTGGGGTTCTCTAGGAGCATTCTGGCGGGCTCTGGAAGCACACCATGGTAATCTGAGGGGAGGCAAGAGATGTTTATGCAATAGATTGAGGCCATGGTGATTCTTATCACACAACATACTTAAGGTCTTTGATGGCTGAAAAGAGCTGTTGAAGGGCAAGGCAAGGGTATTTACAGTCAGGCGGGGTCTCAAGGGTCCAAAAGAGCATCCAAAAGTGTCTGCTGGGAATGTCTGAATCAGGGCATAAGATTGGCCACTGCTGCCCCTGCAGTATGGGGTGGGCAACCCTCCAGGGGGACCCCATTCAGTCCAAGACCAATTAATATCGGTGAGATATGGGAGACTTAGGGGCTCCTCATTCTCATTCTGTAGGGTGACCCCATCATTTTGCATTATGCCGCTGGTCTGATGGGCAGTCAGCAGTCTCTGAGCAGTGCTTAGGACTGGCTTAGGGTACTCACAGTCAGGCGGAGGTTCAGCTGGAGTAATAGTCAATGGGGAAGGAGAGCACACTGCTCGGCAAAACAACACCAGATCAATCAGATGCATTGTGGTATATACATGCCATGAGTACAGTTCCTGTAAATAACTCACAAGGTTGAAGAGTGCTTGCACGTGTTGGCACAGCTGACTGGGATCATATATGAATCAATTGGGTTGTCAGAATGCCAGGAGACATTCTCTAAGGACCCACTGATGGTGTCGAGAGTGCACAGAAAAAAAAAAGAAGGGAGAATGGGGGCGTTAGGGGGCGGCCGAGGTTCTTTGAGGGCCTGCCATTGTTATTGAAGGTAAGCTGAGTTTTTGAGAGACAGGTGGTGTGTAAAGAGTATCTGGGAGTGTTTGAAAGTGGATTTAGGACTGGCTGAGCCACCTAATGACCAGATGAGATTGTCTGAAGGCATACTGAGCAGTAAGGTCTCTGAGGGCATGCCAAGGAGCTCACAATGCTGGTGGGGAATGTCTGAGGATGGCCAACAACTGTCGGTGAGTTGGCTTTGGGCATCTAAATGTGTACCAGGTGTCTATAGGATTTGGCTGAGCGATCTCTAAAACCCTTCTGGGTAATCAGAAGACACTAAATCACTATAGGTACTCCCGCAATGGACCAGTTAGTAGTAGAAGCCTCTACTATTAGATCAGGTGTTGGTATGCCCTATTCGAAATAGATAACACCACCTAGGCGTGGGGAAGGAGGCAAGTCCTTTTGTTAATATTTTCCCTCACACACCCTAGTGGTGTCATGCTTCATCATTGGGACACCCTGACGCCTAGAGGTCAGGGTGGGCTCAACCAATATTCCAGGGAGCTCTTGATGAAATGATTTTTTGGCCAGGGGGTATAAAGATTAAAAATCGGTGTCGGACCCCAGTATCCCTTTATTCTTGGGTTCGGCACTGATATTAAAATATAACAAGAAGGGTTACTAGGGGTATTATGGTCCTAGGACCCTATTGCCAACATGTTTCTGTCCTTAATGCCCCATAAAGGGTGCACGGACATTCATCAGGGCTGGTGCCCCCTGCGTGTAGGGAGAGAGGAAAGAGAAGTTCCCTATACTATTATGAAGTAAGGGCAGGTAGCTGCTCCTTATTAAAATGTAGTTCCGTATTAGAAATCACTCCATCTGTGAAATAAAAATTGACAAACAACATATATAGTGCATCAGTTCTTTTTGGCAGCGAGACATATCAACAAGGACATTGTATGTGTCTCTGCTCATTACACATCATCATACGTGCAACCACAAAAAGGAACAAAAGTGCGCGTGATTTTAGGCATAACCACTCACTTTTCGTGACACACAACATTTTTTGTGTCTCTGATTTGTTGTGGCGGAAATTCCCTGCATACTATATGCACTCATAATTATGGTGTCAAATTCGTGCGGTGGCGGTTCTGTACCGCATACTATCATTACACAACCAAGTTTGTGTGTATCTGAAACCACATCTGACGCCAAACCTTCCAAATTATCACCACGAGTTTAAAACGCATCACTCCTATCTCATGCATACATCCCAAATATACATTCACTCTGTTCTCTAGGTACTCTCTAGTAACATTGTACGCTTACCCCAATTTAGGAGAGGAAACGCTTCTAGTGGGACCGCTATACATCGGGTAGCCCTGTAGTCACACACTATATGTTTCCGTATCAGACATTAAGTTTGGTGAATTCACGGTCAAATGCCAGGAGGGTTGGAAAATCGCCGTAAAATAAGAAGAGGGTCAGGGCCCAAGCGTAGTGGCCGCAATATGTAAGGGAATCAAAGTAGAAGACGAGAATCAGGTGTGGGAAACACACACAAGTATGTCAAATTGTTATGTCACAACTCGTACTCTCAATATCATTCACCACACATTTGAGGTTTTACTCACGCCACCAAGGGTCCTGCCCCGTGTCAGCACCTATTCGGTATGGGTTCCCACTGCTCGGAATCATTGTTGTGACCGCTGTCCTCGTATTTAAGCTTGTCTTGATTGTTGATTCCGTTGCTTTCCGGGATCTCATGACCACGCCTGATGCGGAAGTAAATTCTGTGCATGCGCCAATGTTTACCGCATGGGGATTGTAGTTTTTACCCTGATTGTAGTTTGTATCTAGTGGCTCATGATGTATTGGATCTCGTGACCACGCTTGATGCGGTAGCAAATTTTGCGCATGCGCCTATGTTTACCGCATGGGGATTGTAGTTTTTAACCTGATTGTAATTCGTATCTAGTAGCTCATGATATATTGGATCTGGTCAGCGTTACCTAGTGAATATTGCATGTGTCCCGATGTGTACCGCATGGGAATTGTAATTTCTAATTTGAATATGAATCGTTTCCGCGAGCTCGTAATTTAGAAAGTATATAGTTGGTTCAAATCAACGTTACTCAGTAGAGTCTATGCAAGCTCCGATGCGTCCCGCATGGGAACGTAGTTTTTTTATATATATACTTCGTATCTGTAAGCTCTAAATAAAAAATTACACATTACAAAGTTGGTACTAATCAGCGATATCTAATTGATCACCAGGATGATATTTTAACTTACAAGTGAAGCGTGTTTGGGTTTGTTAAAGAATCAATAGCTCAAAACTGATAATGGTAAGAGTTAAGACGTAATTTTTAGGGGTTTGCGTAAACCAGGTGATTTACAGATACCTGGAAATTGAATTCACTGAATATCCTGCAGCGATATATACTCTAAGTATACAGATTGGTTTCTATGTCCCTTAGTTACAAGGATCCGATCTTATTTACAAGATACCAAACATCTTCTGAGCATACTTCAAGATGTACCGTACAATCCAGAGAAAAATGTACTAGTGTGCCCAGACGTAGAAGCTTTATACACCAGCATCCCTCAAGAAGAAAGTATCGAGGTGATTCAAACTGTCCTAAACAAAGAGGACTGGACCTGGGAAGCTCCGGTAAGCTCGGTCACTACACTATTACGTCTGGCACTGAAGGAAAACTTCTTTCGCTTTGATGACCAGCTTTATTTACAGATCCATGGAACATCTATGGGCAGTACGTGTGCGCCGAGCGTAGCATGCCTATACATGGGGCATTTTGAAGATGTACACATATGGACCCCCAACCCTTTCTCAACCAACATAAAGAAATGGTGGCGGTACATTGATGACATCCTAGTTGTATGGGAAGGAGATACAACCACGTTAGAACAGTTTCATACATGGCTCAACAACCTGAACCCACATCTGAAGTTTACACTGACTTATGACCTAGACCACATTTCTTTTCTTGACATCACGATTAATGCTAAAAACAATGGGTTAGTCAGTTCCTTATATACTAAACCGACAGACAGAAACAGCCTGTTACATTTCAACAGCGCCCATCCTCGTGCGTTGAGGGAAAATCTACCGGTGGGACAGTTCCTACGGATCCGCAGGAATTGTACAGACTTAACAGAGTACAAACTGGAGGCTCAAGCCCTGACAAAGAAACTGGCAGAAAGAGCATACCCTAACAGGATCATTGAGAAGGCACAGAAACGCTCCCGGAACACCCCACGAGAAGCTCTACTAGAGACTCATAAAAGGGATGAGCCCAACACACTCATCTGCGTGACAACTTTCAATGCTTCATCCAACGAGGTCAAGAAAATTATAAATAAAAAATGGCCAATTTTAACTTCAAATAAATTGGAATTTGAAAAACCGATGTTCTCCTTCAGAAGGAACAAAAGCTTGAGAGACACTCTGATCCATACAGATTTAAAGAAAGTGAAAACTATCCATCAAAGTACTTTATGGAACCAACCTTCCATTGTTGGCCACTATCCATGTGGATCCTGCTTGGCATGTGCGTTCACGGAACACACACAGGAGATTGATTTGGGAATGCACCACAAGTGGGAACAGAGATCCCATACAAATTGTAATTCGGAAAGAGTGGTCTATGTCATCAAATGCCCATGCCAACTCTTCTACATAGGCATGACAGGGAGAAAAATAAAAGTCCGTATCAACGAATATAGAAGTACCATCAGGAGATCCATAACAGCTACCAAACTTACGGCACACTATGTAGAGAAAAAACATTCAGACAGTGACCTTTGGTGGTCTGTAATCGAGAAAGTCAAAGGAGATGGGAATATGTCCAAGACCCTCTTAGAACGAGAACAAAGATGGGTCCACAGACTAAAAACTCACATAATTGGTCTTAATGACCATATTCCTTGGAATCAACTAAATAAAATTCGCTAGTTTAAAACTGCCTTATAAGCATTCTAAACGTTCCTACGTTCGTGGGTCTTTTGACACTAACCGTATACGTAGCTTAGTCATTGATCTGGTATTAGCACACGGTGGATAAATACATTCAAAATGAGTTCCTGTCCAGATCCAAGGCAATACATGAAATCACAAATTTCCAGGCACGTAGACAGACGCACATATATATATATATATTTTGGTTATGTAAATGTGGATATATAATTGAGTATATTCACACGTCTGGGCACATACCTTTTTCCACCCACAAGCAAGTATATATCGCTGCAGGATATTCAGTGAATTCAATTTCCAGGTATCTGTAAATCACCTGGTTTACGCAAACCCCTAAAAATTACGTCTTAACTCTTACCATTATCAGTTTTGAGCTATTGATTCTTTAACAAACCCAAACACGCTTCACTTGTAAGTTAAAATATCATCCTGGTGATCAATTAGATATCGCTGATTAGTACCAACTTTGTAATGTGTAATTTTTTTATTTAGAGCTTACAGATACGAAGTAAATATATAAAAAAACTACGTTCCCATGCGGGACACATCGGAGCTTGCATAGAATCTACTGAGTAACGTTGATTTGGAGCAACTATATACTTTCTAAATTACGAGCTCGAGGAAACGATTCATATTCAAATTAGAAATTACAATTCCCATGCGGTACACTTCGGGACACATGCAATATTCACTAGGTAACGCTGACCAGATCCAATATATCATGAGCTACTAGATACGAATTACAATCAGGTTAAAAACTACAATCCCCATGCGGTAAACATAGGCGCATGCGCAAAATTTGCTACCGCATCAAGCGTGGTCACGAGATTCAATACATCATGAGCCACTAGATACAAACTACAATCAGGGTAAAAACTACAATCCCCATGCGGTAAACATAGGCGCATGCGCAGAATTTACTTCCGCATCAGGCGTGGTCACGAGATCCCGGAAAGCAACGGAATCAACAATCAAGACAAGCTTAAATACGAGGACAGCGGTCACAACAATGATTCCGAGCAGTGGGAACCCATACCGAATAGGTGCTGACACGGGGCAGGACCCTTGGTGGCGTGAGTAAAACCTCAAATGTGTGGTGAATGATATTGAGAGTACGAGTTGTGACATAACAATTTGACATACGTGTGTGTGTTTCCCACACCTGATTCTCGTCTTCTACTTTGATTCCCTTACATATTGCGGCCACTACGCTTGGGCCCTGACCCTCTTCTTATTTTACGGCGATTTTCCATCCCTCCTGGCATTTGACCGTGAATTCACCAAACTTAATGTCTGATACGGAAACATATAGTGTGTGACTACAGGGCTACCCAATGTATAGCGGTCCCACTAGAAGCGTTTCCTCTCCTAAATTGGGGTAAGCGTACAATGTTACTAGAGAGTACCTAGAGAACAGAGTGAATGTATATTTGGGATGTATGCATGAGATAGGAGTGATGCGTTTTAAACTCGTGGTGATAATTTGGAAGGTTTGGCGTCAGATGTGGTTTCAGATACACACAAACTTGGTTGTGTAATTATAGTATGCGGTACAGAACCGCCACCGCACGAATTTGACACCATAATTATGAGTGCATATAGTATGCGGGGAATTTCCGCCACAACAAATCAGAGACACAAAAAATGTTGTGTGTCACGAAAAGTGAGTGGTTATGCCTAAAATCACGCGCACTTTTGTTCCTTTTTGTGGTTGCACGTATGATGATGTGTAATGAGCAGAGACACATACAATGTCCTTGTTGATATGTCTCGCTGCCAAAAAGAACTGACACACTATATATGTTGTTTGTCAATTTTTATTTCACAGATGGAGTGATTTCTAATACGGAACTACATTTTAATAAGGAGCAGCTACCTGCCCTTACTTCATAATAGTATAGGGAACTTCTCTTTCCTCTCTCCCTACACGCAGGGGGCACCAGCCCTGATGAATGTCCGTGCACCCTTTATGGGGCATTAAGGACAGAAACATGTTGGCAATAGGGTCCTAGGACCATAATACCCCTAGTAACCCTTCTTGTTATATTTTAATATCAGTGCCAAACCCAAGAATAAAGGGATACTGGGGTCCGACACCGATTTTTAATCTTTATACCCCCTGTCCAAAAAATCATTTCATCAAGAGCTCCCTGGAATATTGGTTGAACCCACCCTGACCTCTAGGCGTCAGGGTGTCCCAATGATGAAGCATGACACCACTAGGGTGTGTGAGGGAAAATATTAACAAAAGGACTTGCCTCCTTCCCCACGCCTAGGTGGTGTTATCTATTTCGAATAGGGCATACCAACACCTGATCCAATAGTAGAGGCTTCTACTACTAACTGGTCCATTGCGGGAGTACCTATAGTGATTTAGTGTTTGTTCACGGGAGGGCGTACTCCCTCACTGTGTCCCTCTCGGCCCCCAACCTAACTAGGGATCCTTCCAAAGTTTATTTAGTGTAATATAATCAGAAGACACACAAAGTGTTTTTGAGGTTGGGGGCCATGTGATTTTGTGAGACCATTCGGATGTGTCTGTGACATAGCCAAAGGACTCCGAGGTTGAGACAATGGCTTTGGATCTGTCTGTAGGTAACTAGTCAAGGAACCATGAACCCTCTGCAAGGGCTGATAGAAGAGTAGGGTTTAAAGACTAACTTGGAATGCAAAAGCAAAGATATTATAGTTGGGGACAGATGGGTTGCTTTCCTCACTTTCACTTTTCATCCATTTCATCCACTTTCCATGCAGCATTGCCGAAAACCTGTGGGCTGGAAAGCTCCACAGCTACTCCACTGACATCTGTTTCTGATTTTCCTAAAATTTGTTTGAACTTTATTCCTTATATCATTTCAGTATTTCTTCAGAACGCAGCAAGATGATGGATGGAGTGCTGACATCTTTCAAACACTCACCCCCAGTCACAGATCTTGGTTAAAACCTTTGTTCTGTTGCTCACTATGCCACCCCAGTTTGGACCCAGCCTTATGCAAATTAGTCTTGACCCTGCTCCTCATGGGAACATTCCAGCCTGAACTTCGAGGCCAGGTCCAGCTGATGATGGGGTGAGACCCCCAAACCAGTCCCAGGATGCTTGTTTCAGGTCCAGGGAGACAGTCCATTGTGCGCCGGCGCAGGGGCAATGGACAGAAATATGCCGTATCTAATAGATACAACGCATTCCTGCCCTTTTCATTTTCTGTAGGGCGATGCAGCAGCAAGGCCTGCTGCGCTGTCCTCCGGCAAAAAATTCATAAATAAGGCCCAACCATGTTTTGAACAATGTATAGATCTTACACATTTACCATTTGTCCCTGCATTTGATCCAGCTTTTCCTATTTATGCCTGCAAGTCACTGAGCCCACCTATTTGCCCAGCAGTCCCATGGCATTTTATTTAGTTTGCTTGTTATAACTGCAAAGCTTCATGGAAGTGAGGCATCGGTGCCAAGGTCGAGGTCAGCTCCCTGGCTGCCACTGGGTAGGCGAGGCGTCATGTCCGCGAGGAGGCGAAGTGACGAATCCAGGACAGGGGGAGTCGGTTGCGTGGGTGGTGAGACGTCGGTTCTGGTGAGGCGATGTGAAGTCAGCGAGTTCGTGGAGTCACCCTCGGCGGTTATCGCAACCGCAATAACAGGATGCAGTCGTGGACGTTGACGCAGTTGGTGCGAGTGCTGGCGTCGGGAATGCCGAGAACTGCAGACATCGAAGGGCATCGGAGCTGCGGTGTAGGCCGAGCAGTGTGTCATGCACTTCACGACCGGTGCCCCTGGCATCAGTGCAGGTCGTAGAGTCACGGTGGCATCACTGACGGTGTCGGGGCTTGCTTTTCTTGCTACCCTTAGGTTTCGTCCAGCTCCCAACAGCAGGAACAACATCCAGAGGACCAAAACTGGAACAAACATCTCCTGGCAGTTCATAACTCTCAGCAGTAGAGTTCAGGGGAGCTGAGAGTGAAGTCTTCAGAACAGGAGGTCAGCACACACAAGCCCTTGGAGATTATTCTTCAAGCAGGTTTCTCAGCAAAGTTCCAGTCTTTGTCTTTTCCTTGGCAGAAGCAGCAACTGCAGGCCACCCCCACACAGCAAAGGGGCAGTACTCCTCCTCACAGCTCTCCAGCTATTCTCCTTGGCAACGGTTCCACTTGAGTCCAGAAGTGATCCAAATTTCTGGGGTCTAAGGTCCATTACGTATACCCCATTTTGCCTTTGTTCTTCTTTGTGCAAGGGTCTCTGAGCCCAGCCCAAACCAGTTATATCCTCACTGGTGCAGTATGACCACAGTGGGGTGGAGACAGCATTGTGCAAGGGAGACAGGCCCTATGCAAGTGCAAGGAAAACTCTTCTCACTACTCTAAATGCAGCTCAGATCCGATTCATCCAGGAAGGGCAAGGCACACCTCAACCCAGCCAGTGGCTGTCTACAGTGAATGCACATCCCCAGCCACTGTCACTCCAAAACCAGACATCAATCCACAACTATCCAGAGGCTCACATTATGGTTAAACAAGAAAATGCCTACTTTCTAAAAGTGGCATTTTTAAACACACAATTTAAAAACCATCTTTACTAAAAGATGTATTATTATATTCTGAGTTCAGAGAGCACAAACTTTATTCCTCCATCTTGTCCCAATGTGAAGTTATACGTGTAAGATGTTACAAAGTATCCCCCATGCTATCCTATGGGATAGATAGCCTTCTAATAGTAAAACACGAAATTGGCAGTATTTCACTATCAAGAAATGTCACACACACCAGTACATGTCCTACCTTTCACATATACTGCACCCTGCCCATGAGGGCCTACGTAAGGGGTGTCTTACTTGTAAGAAAAGGGAAGATTAGAGCCTGGTAAGTGGGTGCACTTGCCAGGTCCACTAGGCAGTTAGCAAACTGTGCACAGACACTGCAGTGGTGGGTCTGAAATACCTTTTCAGGGCTACTCATGTGGGTGGCACAATCAGTGCGGCAGGCCCACTAGTAGCATTTGATTTACAGGCCCTGGAACACTCAGTGCACTTCACTAGGAACTTACCAGTAAATCAAATATGCCAATCAGGGAGAACCAATTGTAATAAAAAGTTACCCTGGGGGCACTTTCACTTGCACTTTCACACTGATCACTAGTGGCAAAGTGCCCAAAGCATCTAAGCCAGCAAAAACGAAATCCAGCACCGCATCAAAAATACAGGTGGTAGAGACAAAAAGTCAGGGGAAAACCATGCCAAGGATGCCAGGTCTAACGTTGCTCCATCATCTGGCAATGCTGACTGCACTCAAGTTCTGTAGGATTTAGGAACAGCACATTTCAAACCAGAGCGTGATCTCAAAGCGTGGTTGGGTTTGCACTTAAAGTAATTCATGGCCAGGAAGAGTGTGCCAGTATTCTGGACAAAACATTTATGTCCGCCGATATTTATGCTATGATTTTCTGGTACCATACCGTTTTCGCATTGGGCATATGCCTTGGAGAAAGAATGGACAAGAGGAACGTCATAAGACTTCTCAAAAAGGCTTTGTATGAGAAGCCTGTGGGCCTGGGTATGGTTGGTCGTATGTCAGATATAAGCCTCACCTGCGGCTGAGTGCTCCCCAGATCCACCCACCTCTCTTGAACTCAAGCCTATGTCCAGTCCATCTATTTCATATCTAGAGCAGGGACAAGTCTCCTGAAAAACACTGGTGGGGGAGAGGGGGAGAAGACAGGGACAATGAAGCAGTATGCTTAATAATCTTCTTTGGATGATATTTAGTTAGGGTTGTCCCAGTTTTCACCTTAACTGAGATTGATAAAAAAGCACCTAATTCTTCCCAGAGTGTTTCCTCCAGCAGACTTGAGGAGAATACGAAGTGGGACGTTAATGATGCTGGCGCTGCAGCTCAATTATTAATGGCTAGAAAGGATTTCATGTTTAATATTAAGTCTATTAATTACACTGCAGAGCAGGCACCAGCAAATGTGACTGCACCACTTCATTAGCCAGTGGAGTCCCATATTTGTAGAAGGCACAGACATTGGCACAACTGCTCCTCCTACATGCTCCAAATGCCTATGCCATTAAGAAACATTACTCCCTAAAAAGCTACCTCTGGGTAACCCTCTCTCATGTGCCCTGTAGCGCCCTCCCCAGCCCGGATGCATGCAAATGACCACGCGCCACACAGAGCTCTGCAGTGCCTATCTTTTTTCTTCAGAGTGCCAACGTTAATTAACTCGCTCTGCATCATCAACTTTATTAGCCACACCCAGACACACCCAAACAATCATGTCATTCCCCTACAAGGCCATCAGTGACCAGAAGGGTCCCACTATTCATACTTACAAGATACTACATACCCTACCAAAGGGGGTACTTGTTCAGACCTGAGTCGGTTTAAAAAAAGCTATCACTTAGCTCCATTTTGTCAAGTTTTTCCAGTCCTGAGCTTTTATTTGGCTACTTGTATTCTGGGTCATCTGGTGTTGGCTTGCTTCCATTGAATCAACTGGAATGACACATTTGACACAACTTCACCAAATAAATCAGCACTGGAAATATTGGACTCAATTCACAAAACTATTTGCACATGACTTACACATGCTAACAGATTTTTTAGGAATGCTAAACAGCCTTTGCTAGTATTAGAGGTCGGCAATGAAATCATTTATTCATACAGACATTTTCATGTGAGAAAGTAGGTCGCACACCGCTCGTCACACCAGCGAGTTACCCCAGAGAACCATGGGAAATGTAGTGGCGACGGCGGGTACGCCTATGCCACACAAAGTCAAAAGTACAGTATGTGTATGCGTTAGCCATCCCTGGACACGTGTTTCGAGGTAGTTGCCTCTCGTCAGCAGGGAGCAGGTCAGTGTAAGGGGGTGCCGCGTGGACTGCCATGTAATTAAAAGCAGGTCAAGTACCTCTCCTGGCGCGCAGGTGCAGACTCAAGGCTCGTCAGCCCGCCAGCCGAAGCCGTTTAAATTGAGAGAAAGTAGGTCGCACACCGCTCGTCACACCAGCGAGTTACCCCAGAGAACCATGGGAAATGTAGTGGCGACGGCGGGTATGCCTATGCCACACAAAGTCAAAAGTACAGTATGTGTATGCGTTAGCCATCCCTGGACACGTGTTTCGAGGTAGTTGCCTCTCGTCAGCAGGGAGCAGGTCAGTGTAAGGGGGTGCCGCGTGGACTGCCATGTAATTAAAAGCAGGCCAAGTACCTCTCCTGGCGCGCAGGTGCAGACTCAAGGCTCGTCAGCCCGCCAGCCGAAGCCGTTTAAATTGAGAGAAAGTAGGTCGCACACCGCTCGTCACACCAGCGAGTAACCCTGGACGACGCACCTGCGTGCCTGTGCGGGCAACAAGGCCTTTGACGGTTGTTTGGCGGCCCTCTTTTCCACCCCTAACTATTTTCTCTACTGAGGAGGGAAGTTATCCCGAAACCCGAGCCATGTCTCGGGCGATATTCTAAAACCCGGGACATGTATCGGGTCTAGAGATCATCAGTCCAACAAGTACTTACTTGCACCCACTGGGGTGAACCACTCAAGAACTTCGTGTTAGAGATCATCAGTTCAACAAGTACTTACTTGCACCCATTGGGGTGAACCACTCAAGAACTCCATGTACCAGCTTCCCCAGGGGCGACCCGGAGGAGGGGCTAGCGGAGTGCGGTCCATTGCGATTGTTTCTACAGACATTTTCATGTGATTAAATCTATCGGCCAGGGCAGAAGGCCAGCAATGTACATGGAGCGGGTGAATACCTGCAAACTCACACGTTTGTGAGTATTTACAAACTTGTCTTAAAATCCATCCCGCTTTGTAAAAAGACAGATCTTTAAGAGGAAGCAGAAAATATCTTTCCGGTATGGCAACCTCCACCAACGCTCCCATCATCCTCCCTAAATGTGGGGAGTTAAAGAAAGCAGCTTTCCCAATGTCAAACATGGTTAAGATGAAAAAGAAAATGTACATGTTTATGTTCTCGCTTGCAGAAGTGATGAAATCCAGATTTCCAACATTTGTGGAAGTTTGGTCCATTGTCTCTTGGCAACATGGAGCTATATGGCAACATTAAGAGTGATCCAGAGGTGGCGATATCATTGGTGGAGCAGGTGCAGTGGCACAGCTGCCCCTCCCACATGAGGGGCCAGCTACAGCAACTGCTTCAGTCACAGCTGTCAGCTGCCCAAGACAACAGGAATGCAGGGGGCCCATGTCCCTTGCCTGCATTGAAGTCGATGGCACTCTTCTTGTCACCTGGTTGATGTTCCAGTACAGGGATTGTACCAACGTGCCAACTGGTTCCTTATCAATTGTGACACCTTCAGCAACTCCAGGATCTTAGGTCAGCAGCACTTTGCTAGCTGGTTTCCTTCGGTGCATGCTTGCTACTTAAAAAGCGCACGTACAAGTCCCAAAATATAAAGGGGCTCATTTATGAGCAAGTGGTGCAGCAAATCACCTTGCTGCGCTATACTGCATCACAGGTAAAAGGCAGGAATACACCATATTTAAGTCAAGTCAAGTCAAAGAAAGCTTTATTCGATTGCCATATAAAACAATCATAAAAGCACATAAAAAGAGAACAATTATTTCATCAATTAAAATATCACACAAGTAAAAAGTGTCAACCATAGATGACAGCAAAGTTTACACATAATGAAATTAATCATATTTCAAATTACACATAAAAAAGATTAAATAGACATACATTTCCTTTGACTCAAGACTCGTTTAAAAAAAGTTTAAATCCTGCAAACATTGTGCACATTGTCCAGCAGTTGTAGTACAAGGAATGCCGGTCGGCATTGCCGAAGCCCCAGTGATTTCAAGATTGATAGCAGACAAACTTTCCGAGCATCAAGATAAAATTTACAAAAAGTACAACGTGTATTGTGGACTGTGCTGAGTGGTTATCACAAGTACACGTATCAAGATCTTGTGCCCTATCAATCATTTTGGGGATAGCAGCAAGTCTGTGAAAAACCCCAGCCTAAATCTAGTCAATAAGAATCTGTCGTAAACACCAGGTACAAAAGTTAAATAGGGTTGGATGTTAAAAGTGGTTAAAATCAATTGATTGTACATAACAGTCGGCTTTATAATCTCTGCGGATATTCTAATCATGTCCAGATGCCTCAGAGCCTCCTTTTTTAGATCCTTCCTCGTTATGTTAATAGTTTTTGGATTGGTAAAATATTCTAAGTAGCCTAGATCTTGTAAAAAGTTCCTGACATATCTCAGCCAAGGAATCTTTAAGGCCCCTTCTAATTTTATAGTGTCAGTCAGAATATCTTGATTTAACTTTGTTTATTCCCTAGTCCAGAGCCTGTGCCATAAAAGGACTGGTACTAGTTTTATTAGATCAGATATAGAGGGGAAGACCCAACTCTGCATGGCAAATGGTTGATGAGGTACTGTTTGGAACGGATAAAATATATCTTAGAAAAAAAAATTCTGCCCTATGAATTGGAAGCAGATCAGCAAGTCCCCAAACCCCTGCCCCATAAACCGCAGAGGAGACACACTTTGCTTTATAAATCTTAATCAATTCGACTGGTGGTCTCCTATCTAGTTTCCTAGCAACATTGGTCAATGCATTTACTGATCTTATGAACCCTAATTTTTTTGCTGAGACGGCTTGTGCCCAGGTATCATTTTGGTCAAAGAGAATTCCGAGAAGCAACCCCGATCTTCTGCCCTGTCACAAACATATCCCTAGGCTTCTTGATACCGTGACCACACCGCATAATGAAGGTCTTTGAAGTGTTTACTCTCAGCCCAAAGTCTTCCATAAAACTAGCGAAAGAAACTAAAGTCCTCTGAAGGCCAACTTGTTTGGGGGACATCAATACCGCATCATCTGCTTATAATAGTGCTGGTATTGGACGTCCGGCTACTTGAGGGAAGTCTTGATTATCTTTCAGTAGTACCTCGCCCAGACCATTGATATAAAGATTTAAAAGAAAGGGGGCCAGGACACATCCTTGCCTGACCCCTCTTCTGATTGGAAACGGAGCTGAGCACTCACCATGTAAGCCATAACGTACTTGAGCCTTTGCATCAGTATAAAAACACTTAAAAAAAAAAATAATCTGTACATCAACACCTATATCTTCCAATGTTAACCAGAGTTTACTATGGCTCACGCAGTCGATGGCTGCTGTGAGGTCCACAAATGCTAAAAACAACTTTCCCTGTTTCGCCCTAGTGTATTTCCCCACTAATATTGAGAGATTTAAGCTCTGCTCTACCGTACCCAAGCCTGAACGGCAACCATATTGTAAGTCGGACTAAACTGAATTATCCTCAGCCCAGTCCTGTAAACGTTCTAATAATATACGTCCTACTATTTTTGTCATAGCATCCAGCAAAGATATGGGTCTGTAGCATCCTGGATCCTGCCGGTCCACCGTTGTGAAAATCGGGACTATTTAAGTCAATACGGCACATTCCTGTCCTTTCTCTTCCTCTAGCACCCTTTTGGCAGCCTAGCGCCAATGCAGGCACCCGTGCACCTTGGTGCAAGGGTGCCTGTGTTGCATGCAGGATTGTTTTTGTCCAGGAAGGAGCACTCCACAGGATTTTAAATTGGAATCACATTTTGATAAGTAGCCAGCGTAGAGATCTTAGGCCGATGATTTTGGATAGGAGCCCTGCGTATATAGAACTATATTCATCAAGTTGTGATGAGGTGATGACGAGGACCGAGGTGATGCTCTGGGTTAGGTTAAAAAGGAACATGGCTTCCTTAGGTGAGGCAGGTGATAGTTAGTGTGTCTTAGTCAAATATTTACTTCTTTAGTAGAAGGGATTCTGCTATTTTCTATTCAGCCAGAGGTTGTTATCTTTGTCAGACTAGAACATAGGCCTTTTGTCCTTTCCATCAGTTTAGTGAACTGCAGTTATTTGCATTTTACCAGACTCAGTGAGCTATGTGTAGATGCTGGCTAGCCCATCCAAACCATTGCTTTGCGATTGCAAGAAATGACTCCCTTATGGTCCACCGTGCCCCCAAATGACGACCAAGGGCCTGCGATGAAGGTAAAAATGTCCACATATGGGCAAACATGATAATTTTATCAACTATAGTAAATGATTCTTACAAATACCTGCTGGCTTATGAAATGTACAAACACAATGGGCCAATGGTAGCTTCTTCCTGAAAATGGCAATTTTGTTTTGCTCTCAGAAGATATGAATTTCCCTCAATCGGCTCTTCGCCCGTCATTTTGATAAAATAAATATACTTTAAAAATGTACTTAAAATCCTCTTTAACTGATTGTCATGTTCTAGCCCCTGAAAATTGGAAGGCTAGCGACTTCAAGTGCATAGCTCCGTAGCTTGAATTGCTCTGGGAAATAAGCAGCAGCAGGGCGCCATTATGCAAGTGACAGTCAGGACCACTGGAATGCAATGATCCTGTGGCAGCTGAGTTTCCTGCATAATTATAGATTTGCTGTGTTTCCCGCATAATCCACCATCTGCTGAATATTCTCACACAAACGGATTAAGAGTTACAGAATAAAGTGTCACGCGGGGTTCCGCGCAATGGCAGACACTCTGCAAAGGATAACTGATGGCCTCCAGCTTCTGGTTGTTGTATTTAGGTGTCAAGCAGCTACTCACGAGCAGTAATTTTGCCCAGATGGTATTAATAGATGACAAAATTCCAAAATAACGAAATAATACCATCACAGATTGCCCTGCATAATTTGGGCCACCATTGCTGCGTAATTCCAGTGGCCCTGTTAATAAGCTCATTTTAAATGCAGGATACAACAGACTCCCTTTCAGGAATTGGTAAAAAGTGGAAAAGAAATCCAAATTGTTTCTTAACAGACGCAGGCGCTGAATAGAATTTGTAGTGACCCACTAGGCAGTCCTGCTGATCAGTGAGTCCTATTTTTCTAGGATTCCTCTGAGTTTAATGAATGTTTTGGAAATATGATATCTTTTTTACTATTTCTAGCAACTTGTGCAACTTCTTTTAGAAGATCTTCCATACATATTGCATGCAGATTATATCTTTTCAATTACCACGACTTATTCGATCATTGGTTGTCTCAATCACTCTGGAGCCCTCTTTACATAGTAAATCGGGACCACAAAGTAGACTCTATTTAAAGAGATAGTTGGATGCGTGGGTGGACGGGTGGATGGACTGATGTTTGGATGCATGGATGGATAGGGTCGGGTGGCTGGATTAATGGGTGGATGTTTCATAGAGCAGTGAGAGGCATGGATTAACCAAGTAAGTTCATTTTTTAACCTCAGTCAATTAAACAGACAAGATCACTTTCCATCAAGGCAGCGTGCAGGGCACTTCTTTGCCAGGGCTTCAATGCACCTACTGACCCTCAGCTAGCCTGTACGGTGCAGATGACAAACGAGACTCCGGACAATACATGACAAGCTAGGAAACATTTTATGGAAGTTTTTATTATTTAATATATTTTGAGTAAACAACACCTGGGATAGAGAGGGTTTACTTTTACCTCTGCACCTCACAAGTTTTACCGTTCCATCTTTTCATCTTCTATGAGCAGAGCAAGGACAGAAAGTCCTCCGACTGCTGTACCCACCATTGTGTCATTAAACCTGAAAAAGACATGCCTCAAAGGTAGCAAGAAAAGTGCAGGCCGACTTATGATCAGAGGTCAAAGTGGGTGGGATCAGTGGGGCACAAAGTGCCCATATTTTTTTAATTTCTCAAAAAAGAGTTTCCCTTCTTTATGTTAAAAGGCGACCCCGCCGAGATGGTGAATGCCGACATTTGAAGTGCCTCAACTGAGGGGGGAGGGGAGATATTCTCCTGTGCTGTGAAGCCAAGGGGGTGACAGAGAGCTAAATAAGAAACACGCCTTCTTGCCAGGGTGTCTGCTGCCTGAAAGACATGTTAATGTGAGCATCTGGTTACTGTGCAAAAATAAAGGTTGCTTGGGAGACGGTGTTGTCTGGTGTTGTCTTTAATTGATGGATTCACTTGAAGAATATTCTTTTTGAGAGGTATTGTAAGATGACCTGATGAGCTGTGGAGAGAGTGCTTTTAATGACAGTTCGATTTTTTTTGCATTAAGTACAGTCTGCATATTTCTCAGATCTATATTTTATATCTTTAACCTACATTTTTTTCAGCTCTTTGTGGCAGCCTACTTTATACTGTGTGTAATGCTGTACATATTCATAGTGCTTTTTGTCACACTGGGACCCCGTAACACCACAAACTCACAAGTAACTATTCCCCACTGCGCCAAAAAGAATTCAATTCTGTGACTCTCTGGTTGTACCCACAGATATCTGCAGTGATCACATTAACCAATAGTGGGTTCTCAACATAAAAAGTGCATCTCTCAGTGATTAGTTAGACTTGCATTTATTTTTCATTTAAGGTGTGTGTTATTTTATATGCAGTTTCTCTAAGGTGAAAGACCAACAAAATAGTAAAAGAATATTTTGATCTTTTTAGCCACGCCTTTGATCCCACCCTCATGTTCACTGACCCCACCCACACTGAACTCAGGATCACAGTTCCCATTGTTTTTTAATGCACTTCGGCAGCTGCCTTTGATCGCCGCCTGCTGGTAGATCTGCAGTTTATAGACACAATGAAAAGCTCAATTGCCAAAAATGTGAACGGCAACTGGGAACAAGCATTTGCAATGCAACAGGTCTCGCATTTACGTGAGTTTGAGCTGTTGGCATTGTAAATGACAATGCCTTTTATTTATGTTTTGGTTTTGAAACATAAATAAAACACATTGTCATTTATAATGCCAATAGCTTAAACTCGAGTAAATGCAAGACCTATTGCATTGCAAATGCTTGTTCTTCTCCTTGCTGTCTTTATTACCGTCGTTCTTTCTCTTTACCGTCAATTTATTTCACTTTGTTTACTTAGTCATGTCTTATTCTTTCCACTTGGGTACTTTGCATTCCTTTCACAGGCTCAATGGTTCCCTTACTACGCTCATTTAAGATTTTATGTACGGCATTTCTCACACCCCTCAATTAGCCTCACATTCTTAGCAATAAAATGCATCATTTGTTAGATCTTATTTTATTTTCGACCCTCGGTGCTGAGTGCTCACAGAAAGGGTAGCAAACAGTAGGAAGGGAAGTCGTTTAGCATCAATTCAGAGTAGCCTGTGGCTACGCTCGAAGCCCAATGAGCGAAGCCAAAGGTGCGTGCACTTTTAGCAGCATCCAATGGGAGACAGTGAGATGTTAGCCAATCCGAGCCTGCACTGCAAAAAAAACTCCACCGTCCGATTTTATTCTATGTAATGGAGACAGGGTATACATCTTTGAAATTCATTTCCTTTAACGTAGGTAAAAAAAATATAGAACATAATATAGAATTAAAAGAAGCAAATTTAAATTGTATTTCATGAAACAAAAATGCAGTTTTCATGAGCTACGTTTATTATGAATAAAATTCATTATAAAAGTATCCTGTATTTTACGCTCATAAAGAGGCACAACTTAATTTAAGTTAACCAGCTTGGAAAGTAAACACTGAGTCTTTTAAATTATGGTATTAGTATGTTTTCAGTAAGTACCTGGTTATTACATTAATATCTTTATATTCCAAGATGGCGACTCCTTGTATTTGTGTTTATAGCACGTCCCCTGCGGAAGAGCCATTTCAGCTCTTGAGTTCAAGCAACGCAGGTCTCGACCAGGGGCGTGCTTTCTCCTTCAGCTCCGGGAATGTGCTTTCCTCTGTAGGTACTGTACAGTGAACAGTTTTAATAATGGTAAACGCGTGAAGTAAGCCTTTTTTTTGTTATGCATCTAGCTGGTCAGCATGCGATTTGGAATTACTCTATGAATCGAGCTTGAGATTGTGACCGAGGAAGGAGTAATATTAACGAAGCACTGCTTGTTCGCACTGTACTCTGCTTATAGTCTGGAAAGCGGAATGGAGACAGGCTTCTTTTAATATCAAAGTATGCTGGGTCACTACGAGGACTGCTCTCAAATATAGTGTTGTTTCATGGGAGTAGACATACAAGCAACGCCGTTAAGAAAACGTCAGCACGGCAAACAAGCAGGAAGTGGGATAAGGGAGGGGGTGGCAAATGGCGTGTACATTTCGCGGGCGCTTTGATGTTTGCAGTGGCCGCGCGGCTCACTGAGAACATCAAAGCGCCCGCGAAATGTACACGCAGGCTGCCAAATGGTGCGCGCTCCCGGCGCACATGCACTGTGTGAAAGTGATCGCAATCGCGATCACATCACAGCGGCCGTGCGGCCCGCGAAAGTGAAAGCAAACGGTGTGCAGGCTGCCAAATGGTGCGCGCGCCTGGCGCACATGCACTGTATTTGGAGGCCTGAAAGCACTCGTTTGCACTTCCAGATCCCCCATTTACAAAAGCTCTCGCGAGAGCAGCGCTAAAGCGCTGTCTCAGGCGAGACCTAAAAATTGGAACCCTTACACAATTTTATGAATCACTGCTGCCCTCTATTTGTAAGACATTTTATTTTCTTTATTCTGTTCTATATTGTTTCTGTATTCAACTATTTTGCGAGGTATATATATTTTGTCACCATACTCAAGGCTCTTTTGCTCTTTTGAATTCTATATACATGCTCCATAAATAACATTTAATAAGTTCTGGACAAAAGGGTCATCGGAAGGGCTGTATGGAATTGAGAGGAGTCTGTCAGTCATTTGTAGCATATCAGAGACTGTTAAAGACAACACAAGAAAACAAATCATAGAATGTAACTCCTGAGCTGCAACACTGGTATGTAGAGGCAATAAGAAGGTAGAATAAGTCAGACTAGGACTTGGGAGTTCCACTGAATCTAGTCAAACAAAAACCTTTACTGCAAGATAAAGAAGAAGCCTTGATAAGTTACCTAGCTATATTCTCTGCGAAATACAAAAAAGTCCGAAATTAGGTTGAAAAATCAGATTACTTTAAATTTAAATTGAGGTTTTAGGTAAAGCTGTCAAACTAACTGTTTCTCTCTTGTAGTTTCAAACTAAAGGGCTGATTTATATTCAGGCACACGGCCTGCCGCTCTGCTATTGGGACATGTAAAATACAGCAAAACCAAAGGGGATGATGGACGGAGTGTTGAACATTGCAAGCACTCCACCCTCAGTCAACTGATCTGGGTTTAATCCATCATCATTCTTTAGCTCACTCCGCTACCCCAGTTCAGACATGGCCCTATGCAAATCAGTCTGACCCTGTGCCTCATGGGAACAGTCCAGCCCGAATCGTAATTTATACTTTTCCAAAGTGCAGTGTCCCCCTAAGACAAGCCATTGTAACAACTTGTGTGTTAAAGGAACGCGTGGTAACGTCACTTTGGTGTACTGACTGGTGTAAAGGCATGCGTGGTAAATGCATGCAGGGTTCCGGCATACATCCCCTACCAGCCTTCTTGACTCTTTCCTCTTTTGAATACTTTGCCATGCCTTCATTGCTGTGCACAGATAATTGTATTTTCATTCCATCCCCTGCAGGACTTCATTTGAGCCGGTGGTTGGTTGCACGTGGGGCCCATGCAGTGGCAAGAGAGAGAGAGAGTGTTTGTGTTTGTATGTGTATTCGTTTTTAAAAAAATGTCAGTGGGGGCAAGGGCCACATCTGGCCCCTTCTAGAGAAGCCAGTGGACCCACCTGCACTAATTGTTGGGGACCAGAACTTATTTTTTCTCATTAGAGTTTGACACAGAGCGGGAGAGAGAAAAACACAAATGGGGAAAGAAGGGGGAAGATGGCAAACAGTGAAAAAGAAAGAAAGCAGTGATGAAAAAGAACCTGAAAGAGTAGAATAAATGGGCACACAGTGTCTGGTGGGGAATACAGAGGACAGGAGGTGGAATCAAGAGCCTGAAGCCTTTGTATTCGGCTTCCTGCCGTTCCAGCTGTGGGCTTGTGAGCAAAACTTGGCACTCCGGTATTTCCTCTGGCAATGTTTTTACACCGTGGCTTTCTTCAAAGTATTCCCTCTTTTTTTACCTTTCATCTTTCCTTCTCAATAACACCTATTCACGAGTCCAACCCTACCTATCCTATCCTAGCTCCCAAAATTCACTTTATTTCAAAACAAAGTCTTCCCAGAATCGAGTATGTAGTTGAAAAAATGAAGTGGCAAAATCAATTTCCAACTGTTCCTTAGGGAAAGGTCCAATGGGTTCCACGCACCACAACTCAAAATATCTGGACTGCTAACACAAATTGCATTCGTTTTAATTGTGAGTTACAGTTTTTGTTTGATTTATACGACATTCTTAGAATCTAATATTCTACAACAGACAAATGATGCAGCGTTTCCCGAAACCTTTGAGGGCTGTGATATTAAACCTATTTATCCTTATTTTCAGTACAGATTGGCTCCTATAAATTTCATTTGACTGCTTAGACATTCCTCGGTGTGCGGTTCTTGATTCCATTTGTAGTTGTGTTACCGCTTTTCTTTTCTTCATTCAGGCCTTCAGAATGTACATATTGAAATGTAATATCACATTAAGAAATAATTTAATTAGCTTAAACTTTTGGGTTGTAGCAACGTTTTGCCAACAAGTTCAAATGCGCCTCCTTTTCTTTACAAGGTCAGAACATTTTTGAAAAATATAACCAGGTCAAATAGGTGGCTGGTTTGCCCTCAAAATTGTGAATGTTATTTAGACATCAAGTTATCCTGTTTCAGAAAAAAAGGAAAACAGTACAAAATGTGCTCTTCTAAAAAAAAAAAAAATCATAAAATGTTGTGCAAAAAAAGCAATTATTTGTAAATGCTGTTAACAAAAGATTGATATTTCTAAAATGTCTATGTTCTGAACTTTTAAATATAATTATTGAAAATAAACTGACAAACATTACTCCTTTAAAGCATATCCATGAAAAATTATATTACATTTTACTGACTCTACCATTAATAAAAACACACAATTTGAACATCTGATAACCTGAGTCAGCAATTTTACCCTGGCTCACAACCACTTTTCATTTCATGCCCAAGCAAAATCCTTCATTAAACATTGAAAAACAATTTAAAATAAATGTTAACTTGGATAAGCAATACATATTTGAAAGCTAGATGTGATTGTAGCTTCATGGGCGGATCACTTGCTCACCTGCCCAGGAACTTTGCAAGGATTTTCAGTGCTCCAGGCAAAAGAGTGCTCTTGCAAACAGCAATTGGGGTGCTGGTGCGCGCCCCATAAATTGATTACAAAAAGCGATTTTGGGGCCTTGTCTCATAATTTGGCATCACCAATGGGTTGAGCCTTAAGGCTGTTGCCTTACTGTGCTTTATGGAGGTGCTGTCAATTTATTTACCAGAAACTACATGCGAGTGGTGTCATGGCTTTAAGTGGGGCGGGTCCCTCCAGATCTCAGACCCGACCGTAATTAAAAACTGACATTAACACAGGTCCATATCAGGACCTATATTCATGTCATTTACAGACAAAAACTCTGATCAATTTCTGAACAATGACTGTAAAAAAGGTAATCCATGTCAGCGATGTAGCTTCTGGTTACATTTAATGCTTTACCTAATCTTGCATTCCATATAAATGTTTGGGCCTCCTTTATGAAAAGTGACGCATCGCTGCGTGAAAACAGCGATGTGTCACTTTTCATTGCACCCTCCTTGCGACATGCTGGATGCGTCATATTTATAATATGACGCATCATGTCGCAAGGAGTTACAGATACGTCAGTATTTCTGACGTATCTGTAGGCGCAAAAATGACGCATTGCTGGAGTGTGTCACAAAAGTGACGCAACTTCAACAATGAGCCATTTAACATGGGCAAGTCCCATTTCAATGTGCCTGCGTCAGTCTTACGCCTGCTGTGAGGCAGGCATAAGATATTGACGTATTCGCGTCCTAGAAGTGGCGCAGTGAAATCTCATAGAGTTCACTGCGCCACTTCTACGAGCCTTTCTTATGTCAGAACGCCCACCCTGCATACATTATACCTGGCACAGGTATAATGTGGCACAGGGGTTTACAAAGTGATGCATCACTTTGTAAATATGACGCAACATGGCGCATTTTTTATGCTGCTGGTGCGTCACAAAAAGTGATGCACCGCTGGCACAAAAGTGAAGCAAGGGCTCATAAATAAGCACCTTTGTTTTTTCCGCAACATTGTGTTTCTGTAAATATTTTATGCAGTAGATTACTCTCCTATAGTGCACGCTGTGAAATGTCCTCTGAGTGTTGTGTGACTTCTTGTTGCAGGTGTGAGTTTATAAAAAGCCATGAGTGAGAGCTTTGGCGATGAGGCTGAAGGCAGTGCAAGGTTTTCCCGGTGCCTTTTATTATGTCATAATGGTGTTCAGAATACATGCTCATCCAATCCTTGACCTCTCTGCAGATCACACAGAGCAATGCTCATGGATCAATTGTAATTGTGATTCTTTGCAAAAGTGAGTGAAGGAGGTATACAGACGAAAGCAAATGAAAATGCAGTGCTGATAGGTGAGTGCGTACACTGAGTATGTGCAGGATGGTGAAGTGAAGAAATCTCCAAAGACGTTTTTCACTTTGGAGAACTGAGGTGTCATGGTGGGCAAAAACATGAGGGATTTGGATGTGGCCCAAGTGATTGACATTGGCTGAGATTAACTCAAGGATTCCATCCCTCACCTTGTTGCTTTTACATTTGTGGTTCTAAGTGCACCTGGTATGCCCAAATGTAGGTCCTGGACTCACTGTGGCACTGGAACCAAGCTATACCTGGCTGACGAGCCTTAACAAGAGCTAAACCAGTCCTAGGTTGCTTGTGTTCCAGTTCAGGGAGGACTTTGCTTGACAGTTCAGGTTGCACTGCTCCCATGAGGAGCAGGGTCAAGACCGATTTGCATATGGCTGCGTCCAAACTGAGGTCGCACGGTGGGCAAAAAAAAATGGATTGGGATGCGGCCCAAGTGATTTTCAGTGGCTGAAATTAATTCAAGCATTTCAACCATTACTTTGTTGTTTTTGCATTAACAGCCTAAGTGTGCAATTTTAAAACTGCAATTTCAACCTGGCAAAATAATGCTTTTAACAACAAGTAGCGTCTCCTGGTTAGGGGACGTCCCCCTGAGCACAGCGATGAAACCCACAACTTGGGTGTTGAAATGAATGAAAACAAGTACACAGTCTTTGTTCCTTAATCAAGTGAATAGATGTATGCTGCATTTATTCATTGTTTGATATTATTATCTTCATATCAGAACATTCAAGGTAAACTTTGACAGCATTGATCAAATCCTTTTAAACAAGTATGTCCCGATGCACTTCGGGCTATTGCAGCCCTTCGTCAGGGGACATGCCCTACTAAAAATTCAATAAAGCAATGATTGTGCGAGGGCACCAGACCAAATATATAATATCCGATTGCTACAATGAAAATAAACCATCTGGGTAATAAAGCGTGCTTGACAAGTGGTAGAAATGACAATAAAAAATATGTGCAGAAATCAGAAATATACATGTGTCAACGCGAGCCGACACCAATGTAAACCAAATCTAATTTTAAGTGCTAGCATGCTAAATAAAACCAGTAGGATTGATGCGAAAACTACGACATGGTGTCAGTGTGTGTCAAGGAAAGTAAGTGTGATTTTCAAAACAAAGTGAGCCGCGTATAGGCAAGTTCAACCTCGCGTAAAAAAAGTGCACCAAAAATCGTTATCTAAAGCGGGTGGTAATGAAACTAAAACAAACATGCTACGGAAATGTATTATGCACCCGTGGCGTGTGAAACTGTTAAAGAACGAAACTGACATACACAAAGTACTCACACGCAGCAGCACTGTTCGCATCCTTGGATAATGTGAAGTATGTGAACTAGGACAGAAAGCCCCGTGGTAAATAGACGGCAAAGAAGCCAGTGAAAGGGGACTGTAGCCAGTTGAAATATGAAATGGCTGGCGCCATGTTGAAACGATAAAAACTAGTGCATGGTCTCCAATGTCGTCAAGCTGAACTGTACGACGAGGGATGTTAACATAGGCTAAAACCGATTTGTGTACAATATACATGTCACAGAAATATAAGAAATGTGGCTAAATGGAAAACTGTAAAACAAGAGTTTCTGCCATATATTGTAGTTAAATAATCTGATCAATTGAAAAACATAATAGAATTGACAATTCGTGGCAGAAAACAACCAGTAAAGGTGAGATATAAGAGGTACATTACAATGTTGTGAGCCCATGAAGTGAGAAAAGAGAATGAGATCTGACAACCATTGATGATACAAAAAGGCACCCATCAAGTATAAAAGTATGTAACTGATAAGTGTAAAACTGGCACTGTAATTTAAACGAAGGATACAAACGGAGTGACAGTGAATACAAAACCAGAAAGGTGACAACACTGCGTGCAAAAAATAATTCAAGCGAAGAAGCTGAAGGTGAAAGCAACTGTTAAGGAAGAGAAATCAGTGTGAAAAAATAGACAACATTATAGTGAACAATTGTGATGCAAAGAATATAGAAGGGTGCACAACCCAGATGTGATGTATGATGTTAAAAGCTAAAAAGAGCTGACAAAAAGAGAGAATCGATGACGGGGGTGACAGATAGCACAACAACTCCATTCTGTTGTTCAAGCCGTGAGGTTTGAGAGAGTTCAGAAACTTGATCCAATGGTTTTCCCTTTGAAGCAGACGGTTGTTATTGTCTCTTCCTTCAGTTTTCTCCACAGATTCCAATACCCAAAATTTCAGCTGGCTTATGTTGTAATGGTGTTCTACAAAGTGGGCAGCCACCACAGATTTTATGTTCTTTGTCCTAATGCTGCTCTTGTGCTCAAGTATTCTGGTCTTGACTTTTCTTTCAGTTTTGCCCACATAGAGCAGGCCACAAGGACATTTTAAAAGGTGTATCACGTTGATCGTGTTACAGGTCGCATTCACTCTTAAATTGATTTTCGTACCCCTCATGGGATGTGTCATCCATGATCCTTTAATAACCCTATTACAATTGCTGCAGTTGTAACAAGGTGTTGTTCCTTTATAGGTGATGGTTTGCATGCCTTTTGATGGTTGAGAAAGTAAATCCTTTACGTTTTTACCTCTGTTGAATGCAAAGATGGGTTTTTCAGAAAAGATTCCATTGAAATCTGGTTCCATGCCTAATATGGGCCAGTGTTTTATAATCGTTTGTTTAAAACGATGACTCATAGTAGGAAATTTAGACACCACTACCATCCGATTTGTGACCAGTTTTTGAGTCTTGGTGATTAAATCCATCCGGGTTTGCAACGAACTGCTGGATTTTGCTTTCTCCAATACGTTTTGAAGATAACCACGTTGGGCGAATCTCAACAGCATGGTTTCAGTTTGTTCAACACAGGATTCAGGTTGAGATACAATTTGTTTAACGCGCAACAACTAGGAGTATGGTAGATGATTTTTAAGAGATTTTTGGTGAAAGCTGTTGAAATGCAAGAGGTTGTTCCTGTCTGTTTTTTGTTTTTTTTAAATATTGGTTTCCAGCTTGTTTGCAATTCGACTGATTTGAACATCCAAAAATGTCATGATCTTTTGGTGAATCTCGAAAGTGAATTGTATCCTGTCATTAATTCCATTCAAAGCATTTAAGGCACCCATCAACTCATGCTGTGATCCTCTCCATAAGATCAAAATGTCACCTATATATCTTAAAAAAATTAATGCGTGTTCTTTCCAGGTGTTTAGGCTCAAAATATTGTCTTACTCAAATTGATGCCCGAAAATATTTGCATATGCTGGGGCAGTGCAGTTGCCCATTGAAGTCCCAGTGAGCTGTAAAAACCACTGGTATTCCCACTTGAAGTAGCTTTGATAAAGAGTCAAATGAAGTAATTCCATGAGAAAAAGTTGCATGTTGGAATTAAGATTTGAGTGTTACAAGACGTTCTCTATGGCTGCAATGCCCAAATAGTGTGGAATTGAAGTATATAATGATTACACATCCACTGTGCATAGCCATAGTTCTTCGTCTTCTTTGAGTGTGATTTCACTGATTTTGGTTATGAAATCTGTGGTGTCTTTGATGTATGTTCTCATATTTAAAACAAAGGGTTGTAGGTATTTATCAAGAAATCTGCCAACAGGTTCATGAAGACTTCCTCTAGTGGAAACGATTGGTCTGAATGAAGGCTGATGTATGTTCCTATGTACTTTGGGTAACATGTACATTACGGGTGATTTAGGATTGGTTTGTGTCAAGTTTTTACTTGCATTTTCCGTGATCACCCCGTCATCAACTGCTCTCCTGAGTAGGAGTTTGAGAATGTGAGAAAATTGGTCCATAGGGTTTTTTTCCAGCCTGACGTAGGTCTACGTATCCATGACGTGGTTGCAAACTTGTTGTCTGTAAAAGTTAGTGTCCATGATAATCAGTGCTCCGCCTTTATCAGCATTTTGACAAACGATAGTGGGATTGATGGCTAATTTTCTTAAAACGTCCGTTTCTTTGACAGATAGGTTGCGATGTTTGGATTTTTTCTGAAAGTTTAATGACTGTATATCATGTTTGACTAGAGATTCAAATGTATCGAGACTTTTGTGGCTAACAGGAGCCATAAAGGTGCTTCTTGGTCTTAAACCTTTTAGTATGTACTCATCTTCAGACACACGTTGTTCAGCGATGTTTTCAAAAAAATTCCTGAGGCGCAAACTGCGCATAAACCTGAAGAGGCTGGTCTCAAGTTCAAGAGAGCTGGTATGGCATGTGGGTACAAAAGATGTACCCTTATGTAGGGTTTTGATTTCAATGGGACTAAGTGTGTAGGAAGAAATGTTGATGACCAGATTGTTAGGGTCTAGGTCTTCTTTCCCCTGAGTCTCTTGCTGGTTAATGGGAGGCTCGTTGTTTCCGTGTTGTCCTTTTCTTTTTCTTTGACTCCTCAGAACATTCAAGGTAAACTTTGACAGCATCAATCAAATCCTTTTAAACAAGTATCTCCTGATGAATTTCGGGCTAATGCAGCCCTTCGTCAGGGGCCATGCTCTACAAAAAATTCAATAAAGCAATGATTCTAAGAGGGCACCAGACCAAATATATAATATCCGATTACTACAATGAAAATAAACCATCTGGGTAAAAAAACGTGTTTGCCCATTAATCACACCTCTGGGTGGGAAGCCGGAGCTCTGCACAAGGTAAGAAAAGTTTTGCCATATTGGATTTCGGTAAAGAGGGGCACTGTGGGATAGTTTACAGTAAAATAGACAAAAGAAGTACTGCAAAAATGGGTAGGGCACTGACAGGTGCTTTCTGTAACGCCCTGAACGTCTCAGGATCGTTTAACAGACACGATAATGAGGACGCAACCACTTGTGAAGGGTTAGTTATTTTAATGAAGGCAAAAATAATACAAAGAATAAACAAAAGTTATAGTCACTGGAATCCTCCAGGCTAAGTACGTTACCAGCCCACCGCACGGATGGTCCTAACCGTCCTCTGCATATACGCCGATCCCGGCGTATGCCAACAGAGGGCAGAAATGAAATGGCTGACAATGCCAATCGGTAGGCTGTGAGGGGCACGAAGAGTGTTGGGGAGAATCGAGGAGTCAGGGAAACACCCAGCCGGGGTCTCTACCTGAAGGGAGCAGCCGCTCAACCTCTTCCTCAGACTGCACCGGGACGCGGAGTCACCTCCTGGTGATGCGTCACCGATACCCCAATCAAAAAGCAAGGAGACTGAACCGAGAGCAGCCGCTCGATCGATCCTGTGGACTTCCGAGTCTGTAACGCGGCAAACACCTCCTGGTGTGCGTTACAGCTGGCAGTCCCTGTATCTCTGGTCTGGCTGGGAGTTACGACTCCAACCAGCAAAAGCGCCACTGCGCTTTGACTCAGCCGAGTCAAAAAGCGAAGCTCAATGGTTGACCGGTAGAGCTTCCGGGTCCTTCACAGGTGACGATGGGGCAAGACACGGCCCAGGGAGTAACGACTTGACCTACCTCCTGTCTTGCCTTACTGGAGCACCACTCCGGAACACTGCTCTTCACGAAGCAGGTACGTCGGTGTAAACACAATATCCGACAGCGTTGTACCTCCCTGTTCCTCCCTTTATAGGGCGTGTTTTCCTTGAGTTATGTAACAGCTCTCCTGTTTACATAAGGGCGTGTTTTCCTTGAGTTATGTAACAGCTCTCCTGTTTACATAAGGGCGTGTTTTCCTTGAGTTATGTAACAGCTCTCCTGTTTACATAACCTCTCAACCGCTAAGCATCCCGGGAGATGTAGTCCGTTTTCGCTGGTTACCGTTTTCTTCCCCTCGCATGACAGGAATTCTTGACAGTACATCCTCCCTCTCAGCGGCTCCCCACGGGTCCAGCGCTGGCAGGAAAACGCCGATGGAACAAGGAGACCAGGCGCGGAGCATGAACCCCTTCAGCCGGTTCCCATGATTGCTCCTCCGGGCCATAGCCTTTCCACGCAACCAGGTACCACAGCTTCCCCCTGCGCCATTTGGACGCCCGTATGCCCGATACTTCATACTCCACCTCCGACTCCACGCATACCGGCCTAGGTGTCCCAGACGGCTTGGAGGGTGCAGGTTTGAGCAATGATACATGAAAGACAGGGTGTATCCGCAATGACTGGGGCAAGCACACCTTCACGTTCACGGGACCCATACACTTGGCAATTCGATAGGGGCCCATGTACTTGGGATGGAACACACTGTTCTTTCGAAACCTCATGTTTCTTGTGGATATCCAGACGTAGTCTCCAGTGCGGTACAGTGGCCCGGGCCTTCTCTTCCTGTCTGCCGCAGCCTTGTATTTTCTCTTGGCCTCTATTAGGACAGCCCTTGAGCGCATCAACGTGTCTTTTATGTGTGCCACCCTGTCCGCTGTGGCGGGAATCCTGTCCTCTCTGAACGGATGTAGAAATGGCAAGAACCTGGGATGTTGGCCATAGTTGCTATAGAACGGAGATGACTGTGTGGAGCTGTGAGTGGCGTTGTTATAGGCTATCTCTGCAACCCATAGCAAGTCGACCCATTCTTCCCTGCCCTGGTCCACAAAACATCGCAGATACTGTTTGAGCGTTTGGTTCAGGCGCTCGGTTTGGCCGTCCGTTTGAGGGTGGTAGCTGGTGGACAGGGCGGTCTTAACATGCAGCGCAGTGCACCAAGTCTTCCAGAATTGCGCAGTAAACTGCGACCCCCGGTCCGACACGATCACCCCAGGTAATCCATGCAGTCGTACCACATTCTTTAGAAGTAGTGACGCCAATTCCCCGGCCGTAGGGACTCTCTTGCAGGGGATGAAGTGCCCCATTTTCGTCAAGTAATCCACCACCACCAGTATTGCCGTCATCCCCTGGTCTACCGGTAGGCCCACCACGAAGTCCAGTGATATGCTATCCCATGGTCTATCCGGGGTCGGAAGTGGATGTAAGAGCCCTTGGGTTCGGCCATGGTCGGCCTTCATGGTAGCACACGTAGGACACTCCTGTCCCCACCTCCTGACATCCACTCTCATGGTTGGCCACCAGAAATGCTGTCCCATGCTAGCCACCGTTTTTTCAAAGCCCAAATGACCTGCGCATGGAGAGTCATGGCACCAGATGAATGCTTGTTTCCTTAGCCTAGGCGTGGGTATCAATAGGCACCTGCCCTTCAGGGGTATCCCGTCCTTCAGCTGCCATTCTCTGTGACTGAGGAGCCACCTCCGCCATGCGAACGACCTGATCCCTCTCTTTATTCCCCTCAGGAAAGTATCCGGTTGGATAACCCCCAATACCATCCTCGGGGAAATGATGGAACGCTCGGTCGCAGGCAATGGTTCCTTAACTGCAGATTGACGGGACAGGGCGTCCGCCTTCCGGTTTTCCGTCCCCGGCCGATATGTGATGCGGAAGTTGAACCCCGCAAAGAAGATCATCCACCGCAGCTGCCTGGGAGAAAGGTGTCTTGTGGCCGTCATGAACTGTAGATTCCGATGGTCCGTGTACACCGATACCACATGTCTTGCCCCCATCAACCAATGCCTCCATTCGGTGAAGGCGTCCTTGATTGCGAGAAGCTCCTTCTCCGCAATATGGTAGTTGCGTTCGGCGTCGTTGAGTTTGCGGGACATGTACGCAACGGGATGAAGCACCCGTGTCGTGGTTGCGTTGGGACAAGATAGCCCCCAGCGCCACATCCGAAGCGTCCGCTTCCACCACATAGGGGAGATCCGGATCGGGGTGAGCCAACACCGGCGCCTTACCAAAGGCGCTTTTCAGGGCCTCAAAGGCTGTGTTCGCTTCAGGGGACCAGATAAACTCCTTGGACTTCCTCAGTAGCTGTGTGATTGGGGCCACCAATCCTGAAAATCCATCTATAAACCGCCTGTAAAAGTTGGCGAAGCCAATGAAACTTTGGACGTCCTTCACGCTTTGGGGCACCGGCCATTCTTTCACCGCCTTGATCTTTCGTTCTGCCATCTCCTGTCCCTCTGGACTCAGCATCACTCCGAGGAATTCCACGGACGTGACGTGGAAGTCACACTTGCTGAGTTTACAAAACAGCTTGTTTTCCCTCAGCTTTTGGAGCACAGCTTTGACGTGGTGTACGTGCTCCTCCACACTGGACGAGTAGATGAGGATGTCGTCGATATATACGACCACGTAGATATCCAACTCCTCTCTGAATACCTCATTCAAAAAGTACTGAAAGGCTGCCGGGGCGTTGCACAGACCGAACGGCATGACGAGGTACTCAAAAAGGCCGAACCTGGTCTTAAAGGCGGTCTTCCACTCGTCTCCGTCCCTCATGCGCACCAGATGGTATGCCCCTTTCAAATCCAACTTGGTGTAGATACGAGCTTTCTTGACCTGTTCCAGAAGTACACTGATGAGAGGCAAGGGGTACCGATTCTTTATGGTTATCGCATTCAATGCCCTAAAGTCCACACAGGCTCTCAGCTCCCCATTAGCTTTCGGGATGAAGAAGAGTGGCGAGGCGGCCGGAGACTTGGACGGGCGGATGAATCCTAGCTTGAGGAGTTTATCCAGGTACCCCCGGAGATGCACGTTTTCAGGCTCCGTCAGGGCATACAGCCTGCCGCTGGGAACGCTGGCCCCTGGCACCAGGTCGATCTGGCAGTCAAACTGTCTATGTGGTGGTAGCACTTCCGCCTTCACCTCATCAAATACATCCTCAAAACTGTGATAAGCCTGGGGGAGAGCCACATCTTTTTCTGCCGCTGTAGCCACCGTCTGACTCCCGCTCTCATCTGCGTCAAGGGATTCCGTTCTTTTTCCACAATGCAGGATGCAATACGGTGACGTCATTTCGACGCGATGTGTTGGCCAATCCACAGAGGGGTTGTGTTTCTGTAGCCACGGCAATCCCAATATGACGCCATATTGGGGCGCTCGGATGATGTTAAAATCGATTTGTTCCAAATGGTTCCTCCCATATCTCATCGGAAGGACCCCCGTGTGCTGCCCGATGGGCCCCGTCACCAATCGCCTTCCGTCTACAGCATAGACGTCTTCGGGTACAGCTTTGGGAAGAAGCACTAGCCCTAGCCTGCATGCCTCGTTGTGGTCCATAAACATGCCAGTGGCCCCTGAATCCACCATGGCCACAACGGGTATCCACTGGTCATGCACTCCCACGTGCACCGTGAGAAACAGGTGTCGGTGTCCCTTAGTGACCGAGTTGGAAAGTGAAGGGATGGATGAGTGACTCCGAGATGCCCCTTCTTTGGTCTGGGAGTCCTCTAGTTTTCCGCCGGTATGTCCACCACGGCTGTTACCGACCGGTTGGCCCGATAACGTGACGTCTTCGGTTTGGCAGGGCATTCACGTACGTAGTGGCCTTTTTTGCCACAATATAGGCACAATCCTTGTTTACGGCGTGACTCTTTCTCCGTGGCAGTGAGGCTCGCTCGTATTGCGCCGATGTCCATGGGTTCTCCCTTGGATGCGGTGGAAGTTTCAGGACTTCCCACCGTCACATAGGATGGAAGGGATTTTCCTTTTCTCCCATGATCCCCTTTTCTTTCACTTAGCCTATGTTCCAGCCGTAATACCAGGTTTATAAGGCCCTCACATGTCTTGGGTTGAGGGTCAATATGAGCCACGGCGTCTTTGAGCTCATCGCACAGCCCGTGATGGAAGAGCGCCGTCTGTTTAGCAACAGGCCACTTGGTTTCCGCAACCAGCCGTCGGAACGCGTTGAGATACTGCACCAGGTCGTTGGATCCCTGTCTCAACTCAAGCATTTCACGGTCCGCCGTGTACGAGTCAGCCCTTCTGTCGAATACCTTCAGGAATTCCTCGCGAAAAGCACCCCAATCACATAAGATGGGGTCGTCCCTGCTCACCAGAGGTACGGCCCATTGTGCCGCGTTACCAGCCAAATAGGAAATAAGGAAAGCCACACGAGCCTGACTCGTGGGGAACGCCTTTGGTTTGCACGATAAATGTAGCGCCACTTGTGTGAGGAATACCTGCACTGTGTTAGGATCCCCACTGTACCTCTCTGGTGTTGCCAAGGGGATGGCTACCGGCATTTCCACTACTACAGCAGGGGTCTGGTCCGTGAGGGAGGTGCTGGGCGTGAGCGGGTCCAAGTGGATAGCATCCAGTCTGGCTTTTACATCGGCTGTTTCTTGCCTAGAGGCAGCCAATTCAACTTGCACGGCCGCTAAAGCAGCCAGCACATCATCAAGTGTTGCCATGTCTGTTATCGACCGGGAGACAGTTAGTGTATTAAGGTCGGATATTTTGTAACGCCCTGAACGTCTCAGGATCGTTTAACAGACACGATAATGAGGACGCAACCACTTGTGAAGGGTTAGTTATTTTCATGAAGGCAAAAATAATACAAAGAATAAACAAAAGTTATAGTCACTGGAATCCTCCAGGCTAAGTACGTTACCAGCCCACCGCACGGATGGTCCTAATCAAAAAGCAAGGAGACTGAACCGAGAGCAGCCGCTCGATCGATCCTGTGGACTTCCGAGTCTGTAACGCGGCAAACACCTCCTGGTGTGCGTTACAGCTGGCAGTCCCTGTATCTCTGGTCTGGCTGGGAGTTACGACTCCAACCAGCAAAAGCGCCACTGCGCTTTGACTCAGCCGAGTCAAAAAGCGAAGCTCAATGGTTGACCGGTAGAGCTTCCGGGTCCTTCACAGGTGACGATGGGGCAAGACACGGCCCAGGGAGTAACGACTTGACCTACCTCCTGTCTTGCCTTACTGGAGCACCACTCCGGAACACTGCTCTTCACGAAGCAGGTACGTCGGTGTAAACACAATATCCGACAGCGTTGTACCTCCCGGTTCCTCCCTTTATAGGGCGTGTTTTCCTTGAGTTATGTAACAGCTCTCCTGTTTACATAAGGGCGTGTTTTCCTTGAGTTATGTAACAGCTCTCCTGTTTACATAAGGGCGTGTTTTCCTTGAGTTATGTAACAGCTCTCCTGTTTACATAACCTCTCAACCGCTAAGCATCCTGGGAGATGTAGTCCGTTTTCGCTGGTTACCGTTTTCTTCCCCTCGCATGACAGGAATTCTTGACACTTTCACACCATTGGTTAAGGAGAGGCCAGGGGTTTCTCCCACTCACAGGCTGGCACTGGGTATAAATCTGGCACCATCACTATTCTCTTCAGAACACACCTGGAGTTATGGAAGTCAGAAGAAGACCTACACCTTCTGTTAAAACTGTAGAAAGAGATCCCAAAGGCTGGACCTGATCCCACTTGAACCAGGACTGTGAAGTGGGGTCAGTTGGCTGACTTCCTGTTAAGCTACATGGACACAAAAACTGCACAAAGCTCACCTTCCTGAAGAGCCCAGCTGACCAGTTCCAACTATACCGGCCATGGACTCTTCTGGTGGCTTCTTCTGGAATGAGCCCTGAGCCCCAATTTGTGTCCCTAAGGTCCCGGGGTCATTGGATAAGTGTCAGAGTGTACTCCTCCTACCTAACCCTTTAAGATGAGACTTAGAAGCTTTTGCAAGGATATTTGCCAGGAGAACCGACAGAAGACCAGATCAACCTATGAAGTCAATCTGATGAAGGTGGGTTCCCGCTGGGCCAAATATTCAGGTTGCTCCCATTAGGAGCTTTCCCACAGCAGCAAATCCATTTCAGCCAGGTGTCACAGAGAATGTTTCCGGCCTCTTGGAGCCCAGTACGACCACAACTTACAGCCTTGTACCTCTGAAGGAATATGAGTTCTAAAAAAGTGACTATGTCCGCAGGAAGAAATCTTCATGGTGCAATGGTGTCATGAGTGTCTGGCCTGTGATTGAGTTTCCTTGGGCATGAGTTTTGAATTTCTCCTACCCTGAGGTTTCCTGCCAAAAGTCAACGGCTTCACCAGGACTTCCTTTGATGGTTATCCAGCCTGGTGGAACCCATCTCGGCCATAGCCTGCAGCTTTGCTCCCCTGAAGATTTCGGCTTCCATATCGGAGACTAAGTCAGAAGGTAAAACTTCCAAGCAGGTAGGACCTGGTCTTCGTATTTGACCCATGCTCGATCGTGGTTGGCATTAACTTTTGACTTTGACCCTATCTAGCACAACCAGTTGCCCATGATTGGTGCTTCGAGCTTTTTGGTGCTAAAACTTAATTCAAGCTTCAATGAAACTCCAATTCACAGCTCCAGTTCCTCTTGTTGGATGTTTGTCATTCTGGTCTCTACTTGTTTACATCCTTTCCAACTAATAGCCCACATTATCACAGTTATCCTTCTCTCTCCTGTGTAATTACATTCCTATTTCTTTCTTGTTTGGATTCATTATTTTCTCTAGAAGACAATCAGCACCAAAAAAAAGAATATCTTTAAGAAATCTCGGATTAGAAATTAACAGTGATCAGTTAGCTCCCTATATATTCCCTTTGACTATTTCAGTCCCATTAGCTTTCGCCATGCTAGAAAAATTCTTGCATCCCTGTAGTATCACGATAATGATAGTGCCTCAACCTCATCTGGTTCTGGTATCCTGTGTCCATTAATCAGCCTCTTACCGGCATTCCTTCTCCTGTTTTTCTTATTCCTCTCCATCCTCAGCATTTTGCCAGCCTGCTCATTCAAAGTGTTTTCTTTTAGTTGATCCTTCCTTTTATGTGTCCCCTCCCTGTCTCCCTTTCTCTTTCTTGGTCACTCTGCTTTCTTCTCTGTCCATGCTATTCTCCCGCTTTTATTTTCACGTCTTCAGCTGCATCTCCTGCAGAGTCAGGGCACTGTGGGACGTCCATGCCCAGTTCATGTACCCTGCCCTAGTGTGTACATAAAGTTTACTTGTAAACTGCAGAGAATTAGGATTAAAGGAAACGTGAGTTTTATGTAACACAGTTGGACAAAGTGCCCAAAATTGTATGTGACTGCGAGGAAGTTCAAATAATTTTTGTTTTACTCACATACAACATTCTTTTTAAAATCATATGCATACCAGGTGCAAGCAAGCAGTTTTATGCATCTCACCCACATCTTCTTGACAAAACTGGTATTCCGCCCATATGTGAATGAAGGAAGAGCATTCAGGGCAGCTTAGAGACTAGAGACCAATTTGTGAAACTTTATGTATCCAAACAACATTTGAAATCGAGTACCTTGTGTGGTTGACTGGCATAAATTCATTGTACTTGAACCTAAAGTTGGAGAGTTTGAACTGAGAATCTTCAGTGAGGAACTTCAGGACTGTATTCTGTGATTCTTTTGGTACTTACAATAAACAGATGACTTGTTCTGATTAAACCCTATGAATAACCTCTGCGTTGAAATGTTGACAGAAAATCCCTTGGTTTATAAGGGCTTTTGTTATAGGGAATACCTGTGAAGTGCTAAAAGGCATCTGTAAAGATTATTGTATAAGCCAGGAGGTGTTAATAGAGTTACTTATTTTATATATTACATATGCATATGTCATTGCTCACAATTGCTCCAGCCGCTCATTTATTATACCATTTTGGTGTCCTGGTGCCCACAAGGGACACCCTTTTTCTACATCTTTTGGAAAGGGGACACGTGACCCTAGTCCCTGAGCCTTGTAGGACCCAAGGCGTCCCATCCCCCAGGGCTGTATTCTACAATTAAGGGAAGGGGGGCACGGTCCCCTCTCCCCAAGCTAATAGTGGCCTGGGAAACCCTGAGCCTTAGGTCGGTGACCCATTGCCCACTTGTTGCACCGACAAGACACTATGTTGGAGGCAGCATGGGGTGCCACAGGGCCCCCATGGGCTTTCCCCATGCACCCATTCTGGGTGTATCAGGAGCAGGTATTTTTCAATGCTTCTGCGGGGTGGAAACAATCTGAGTTTCCCTGTCTGCAAAAGTGCAAGCAGTGGCGGCTCGCATAGGGAGTGCTGTGGGGCAGTGGGTCAGGGGAGGGGCAGGGTGGGGGGTAGTAAACTCAGACATACGACGAAATGGAGGAAAGTAAGTAAATAAATCTAACTATTTACCTTGCGTGCGCAGCATCGCCAACTCATATGTTTTTCTTGGTGAAGGCTGGGAATTGGGTAAGTTTTCTAATGGGGACTGTGTTGGTACTTCACCATCTGTAGGCACCAAGTCCCTTATTTTGAGATAAGGGACGTATTTTCAGATGTTGTTGTTACCTTTAAAACATGCCTTCTGTGCAAACTGGATGTGACACTTGTGGTTTTTTTGTTCCCTGTTTGTGCCTTGCCTCAGTTTTAACTAAGTGTGCCGGGTGCAAACTGAGATAATGTGCTCTATTACAGATGTGCACTCCCACCAGGACAGCTGCAAACTCTCGTCTGCCATGGGGAAAGCACATTAGTGAAATGGACAGCATCTGTTTGAAGCAGTCACTCTATCCTTCAGAGTACAGGGTGCACCCGTTTGCTTCACAAAGTAAAAACAAATAGATCCCCCTGTAGAGTGAGTGAGTGCACCCGCCTGTACAGGGATGTTTGGGAATACAGAACACCTCCTTTCCCCTCTTGTATGGGTCATCATGAGGGTGGGGAGAGCTGACTTTATCCCACCTCTTTGTGGCTCATAGTCAGTGCACCTCCTACTGGCCTTTTTGCCTCTGCATCAGTGTCCATAATATGGCACAGGTACAAAGGCAAAATGTTGCCTGGGCCGCCCCCCATGCAAATTATTTTATGCCCTATGAGGCGTACACTATATGTGCACTTGCATAATCTGTTATAAGAAACAACCTCAGAAGCATTTGTGGCCCTTCTGTAATACCAAAGTACCACCTGTAGCATCATCCTCAGCCTGGGAGTACGTAACATGCTACGCTTCACACGGAGCACTGGTTTACACGTTTTTATTCTTCAGCATGCAACCATTAACTGAACACATTGCGTGAGGAGTAAGGAGTCTGCTGAGGACCACTAGAGGTCTCCTACGCATATACACGGGACACAACACCACCTTGGGTGCAGAAAGTAGACACACACATACGTTGCACCCCAGGGCACCTGTGAATTACAGCCCCTGAGGCTATTTCCCTCTTTCCTTGGTTCAATTTAATATAGGAAATATTTGTTCACATTTTCAAGCCCAATCACAAAAACAAATTGCACAAGAAAACGCCACTAATCCCAACATGCTGATCAGTGATTTCAATAGGTGATAGTCTGTCATCTGTGTTTACACTCAGCCCCACAGGAGGACGGCAGAGAGCCGCTAGCACAGCTCTGAGCCTCGCTCCTCTGGTATTTACTGCCTCTGGTACTTACTCACCAGCATGAACTAACATCACTTTGCTGCTTTCACAGGGAGTCAGTGATCACTGCGGCAAACAGGGAGAGCACTCATTATGAGGCGCCGCGGAGTGCTTGTTTACAATAGTGAGTTGAGGCCACTTAGGGCACGTTAAACCCTGATCACAGTGAAAGTGTATCTAATCTGCAGCTAGTACATGGCCAATGCAAAATCTTTACCCTATAACTTAGGAGCGCGAGCCATGGCTCAACACTATGCTAGCTCCCCATTAACACCACTAAGAACAGGAAAGATGCATTTTCAGAATTTGTCTTGCTCTCTGTACTGATATGTTTGCATCCCTGCCCCCCCCCCCCCCCCACCCCAATATATATGTATATTTCAGTTTAGAAACAGCACAAATGATTAGCAGATAAGAGAGGTTCCAAGGGTAACGCATCTTCCATCTGCCACCTGGAAGGTAGAAACTTAAATCCCCTGTCCAGGCCCCTCCAGAACCCGTAGAATGAGTATCATTGAGGTGGATTAGTGTTGCTCCCATTACGTAACAGTAGATAATGGAGCAGAACACGTGTCAGGGATGACGTCTACCATCAGGTGGACAGGATATCCACTCCATTGGTGAGAGAGGACCTGTATGCCAAACTCTAACCCAGCCCATAAATATTGTTTCCAAGTATATGGTTTGCATTGGAAACGTCTGATGAATGTAACACAGTGGAAAGCTGATTATTATGGTACGTGCGGTGGCATTATATATACACCTTGTTTGACATTGTAATGCAAAACTCTTTTTTAATTCAATGCTTAGAAAATGCACAGGTTTGTTTAGGGAGAACACAATACACATTTATCACTTTATATTCAAATTGTCCTTTCCAACAATTATGAATTTTGCACCTAATTTAGAGTTTGGTGGACTTCCACCCAAGTCCCAGGGTGGCAGACGTCATTACCTGCCACCCCATCGGACTAACACCTTACTTGTTACAGATATCAGCAGGCCCGATGGAGATCTTTGTGCCTTCAAAGGAGCCGCCCCCACAATGACGATCTGAAACCGCTGGAAGTTCACTGCGCAGCTGCCATGTTTCATGCGGGCCCTCAGCAAGCGAGCGAGTTCGTTTCTCGAAAACAAAAAACGAAAGATCCTGACACCCGGAGGAACTCCTCCCAGAGACTGGGCATCATTCTTCTACTTCTCTTTTCAGGACCATCACGCTTCTCCTGGCTGCCATAAAGGACATCCGGCAATCTGCTCTGAATAGGGTGGGCGGCCCCATGTGCAAACACCGATAGCCAGAAGTCTGTCGACCTGACGGAGTAAAGTTCTACACCTCATTTGTGGCCGAGTCCCTTGTCCCTCATCCTCCAAATAAGGCTCTTTGTCTTGCCTAGAAGTACAGCAGCATGGTTTATTAAGGGTTTCACGTTGTATATGTAGAACATATATCATGTACTCGTCTTTATTCTTCAACAATAAGAAGGAAAGAAGGGTTGAATTAAAGGGTGGAGGGGTTCAATGGGCTTTCCAGTCCCTTTTTAACCCACTGTGCTACACCAGACAGAGACCAGCTATATGAAAATCAGTCCTTATTCTGCTCCAATAAGAAAGATCAGCCTGAACTGCTGGGTTAGGTTCCCTCAAAACCTGAACACAAGCAACCCCAGGCAAATGTTTGACTACTTAGGTCTTGTCATTGAGGTACATCTAGATTCCTCTGGCACAGTGAGTACAGGACCATATGTGGGTATACTCACCTCATTTCAGACGTCCACTGTAACAAATAAAGCAATGGAAACAGCATCTACTGCAACAAAGTAAGGGGCAGATTTACAAGCTCCTTGTGGCACATTTGCGCCTCCGCTGTGTCACACACAGCGGCGGCGTAAACAATGCCCCACGCTGCGGCCCATTTACAATGTGATGCATCTAGGGAGATGCGTCACCTGCATCAGGTATAATGTATGCAGGGCGGTCGTTCCTACGCGGGTAAGCCTCATAGAAGTGACGCAGTGAAATCTACAAGATTTCATTGTGTCACTTCTAGGACGCCACTGTGTCAAAACCCTATGCCTGCTTGGAGCAGGCGTAAGGAGTGACTCATTGTATTAAGAATAGGTTTCCCCATGCATTGACTGGAGTTGCGTCGTGCTTGTGACACGACTCCAGCAATGCATGCAGATGCATCAGAATTTCTGATGCATTCGTCAAACCTTGCGCCATGGTGTGCCGTATTGTAAATACAGCACATCCATGGTGGCGCAAGGGTTTCACACGCAGGCGCAGGGAAACTGACACCTCCATGCCGATGCAACAGTTTCTTGTAAATAAGCTCCTAGATGATTAAAGAAATGCTTGAATTAATCTCAGCCACTGACATGTGCTTGTAGCTGCCTTTCAGTTAACCATTTTCACAGACTGTGTAACTCCAGGTAGAAATCAGCCATATGCAAATCAGTTTTGGTCCTCCACCAGTAGGACCAAATTTGGACACCGATAAAGGGCCTTATTTAGAGGGTAACAGCATAGGCACAGAAAATCTATGTGATGTTCCAACCTTCCCACTATTAAGGCCTTATTATGAATTACGGCAGGCCTGGAGCGGGCTGCACACCACCACTCCTCTCCAGGACTGCCAAAATTCACCACCGCCTGCCTGCCAGATTATGAGTAATTTTGTGATCTGGCAGGCAGGCGGCGTGGCGGTCCCATGGCAGAGCTGTTTAAAGTCTCACTGTGAGCCTTAAACACCGCCGCTGGGCCACCAGTGCACGTTCCTGTACAGGAAGGAATGCACCATGCCATGCATTCCTTACCATGCAGGAACTGATGATGCAAAACTACAGGGGGAACAACATGTGCCCCCCTGCATGTACCCTGAGCACAGAGCGATAAGGGGGCTCTGTAGGGCCCCTTTTTTGCCTCACCTCTACCCTTTTCATGGGGGTGCAACCGCCATGAGCAGGGTGATGGTGAGGCAACTTAAAATATGCTTGGCGGTGCCGCTGCGGCACTGCCAGCATATTTTGGCCTTGTACTGATGCTAGATCCCCGCAGGATCCTAGATCCACGGGGGTAACAGTGGTTCAGTGGCTGTCCGACACCACACTTATAATACTGTGGGCGATCAAGCAGTGTGACAGTGTGTGGACCACCACCACAACTACAGCAGTCCCATGGACTGCAGTAGTCGTAATAAGGCCCCTAATTTCTTCATTGAGTGGTGTGGTAACCCCTTACCTTCAGGTGGTGGAGTCAGCAGGCTAGCTACACTAGCTTAAAAGCATCAAAACCCCACTCTATATAAGGTGGGCCTACTGACACTATTTATGCCTGACCACAAACAGGCATGCAAAAAGCAACAATGTCCCCTCATGCTTCAGTGACATTGCTTTTGTGTTTACAGAAAGAAAATCTCCTTTTGAGGGTTTGTTTTTGAAAATCAAAAAATTGGCGACCACTTGTCAATTTCATGGCACTGCTGCCGGCGTTGCAGTTTTGTTGAAAGTGTTCCCTTTGGCAGGGACTATAAAGCAAGAGTGGTAGCAGGTCCGGCAGTAGCACAGCCTCTACTTCCCCAGCCTCTCGGCAGCCGCCAGGGCCTACATGAATTATCTAAATGTTGAGAACTATTAGCTTTGTGAAGTGGTTGATGATGCGGTGCAGCATTCAAAGACTGGTAATCAATGTTGAAAACAGTAGGTTGGTTTAAACTGTTGCGCAAAAAAGCAGGGGGTAAAGTTTGCAGCTCCTGCGCTTGAAAACATAGCTGAGAAATCCTGGCATTCAGTGGTTCTCTGAAAACATGGAGACTTAAGCACCGTCCTAGATCAGCTGGCAGGAGTTCCCAATGAGACCATTGTAGGGAAAAGATTCTTTCTCTGGTTGCTCTTTAGAAAATCAATGTCCCAAGTTCCAAGGGTGTGCTCTGGGTTGTAGGCTCCACCACATATTTTGTTCTTGAGCAAAGTAAGTATCTTAAATTTAATCCTATCACTAATTAGGAGCTGGTGAACTTTTTATAATACTCAGTAGGTTGAAGCTTCTTTTTCTAGTGCTAGTAATCAGATGACACCATGTTTCAATTCTGAGTTTTTATTTAGCAGCCATACATTTTGGGGGTTCTAGTCTTTCTTCCTCTCACTACTGGTTAAACTAAGGCTCTAGATTACCAAGGCTCATAGATGGAAAAATTGGACTGAGGTGGTCTCCTGGATAACAAGCAGTCATACAGTAGCCTTATTTACTGGAGGTTACACAGGTTAGTTCATGTGGATGCAGTTTCAATGGCAGTATTTTGGGAAGACCATTGCACAGAACATTCTAACAGTACAGTTTGTATTGCTACTGTTGAGACATTTGACTAAGGAATGGGATGTGAGGCGCAATGCCTGTCAAATGATAGGTGGTATAACCAAAGCTTCATCGATATGGAATGTAGATAACTCCTTAATGCCCCACTTGCCCCTCTTACTATAGGCGCTACTGACACCTGATAATAAGCAGGTGTTTGAAGGAGTGTAGAAGCCCAGAGCATGGCCTTCAGTATCCCTCATGCATGGCTCATAGACTTCTGCCCTTGTGACTCTTGCAGGTGGCCCATCCTCGAACAGGTATGTTGAAGGTAGAGGGCTGGGTCTTCATACAAGAGCCTGGAGCCACTCTGGTTGGAGGTAAGTTATTAATTTCACGATAGACCCTTAGGTTAAAGCAACAGTAGGTAAATACCTTTATTGATGTGAGTACTTATCCTTTTTTCCCGCCCTGATGACGTCCAAGTGAGGACGAAATGTGTAGGCTGACGATTGGATATTGTTATAATTGGCTGACGACTGGATACTGTTATATTTTGGAGCTATGATTTTCCTTTGAGTTAATAAATGGAAAACACATATGAAATGAGTTTGCCTGTGGATTTGATTCTTGAAAATCAATAATTGATTGGATACCATAGCGGATACATTGACGCTCCTTTCCATTTGTAGTATCCATCCTCCCTTCTCCTGTTCCTTTCTCCTAGGTTCCACTCCACACCAACATTCTATTACTTCATTCAATCTCAGCACTCCAGACACTACCTCAGAGATACAGAGAATAGTGACACACAGGATATTACAAGATATCAAACGTCATCATCTCTGTGAGAGGTCACCACACTATGGCACAAGTGTAGACATCATCTGAGTGCCTCTGCAGGCTACTGGCATTATAGCAGGCATTTTAGACCTGGGACACTTTGGCATAAATCTCTATCTGGTATTGGTACAATTAAACGGTTCATCTGAGACACTCATATGGAAGATATCTTACCTTCTGCTGCAGGGGTTGTGCCATGAGCTGAATACAACATGTCTTTGAGAGCCTGTTGAGAAAATAATTGCTTTTATTGGTATAATGGACAGTCAGAGTGTTTGTGATTTATTTTCATTCTTGAGTAACTACCTCACATTTCATTGGTATTCTACTCACAATTTACAGCATTAAGATTTGCCAATATGCCCATGATACACATCTCTACTTATAAGTCTCTTCTCCTTTAGACATCCAACTTCTCAAACACTACCTGCACATCATCAAGACCTGCCTGAAGCTCAACCAAACCAAGACAGAATTCCTGTTATTACTCAAGAACAACAAACAAAATACAGTACAAACCTAACTGAATGACATGACCCTTGATGGCATCAAACAATAACATTCACCAAATGCCAAGTCACTTGCATTCACCCTGGTCACCAACCTCACCCTCAAAGAACACATTGTCATAAAAACAAAGACACCCTTGTTAAATCTCTCTGTTCTAAAGAAAATCGAACAATTTTTTCCAGAAAGCACCTACAGAATTGATGTTCAAGTTCTCATACTCTTGCATCTAGATGGTGGTAATGTCCTTCTCCATGGCCTCCCAAACTCCACACCTGCGCCTCTTAAGGATATCCTACACAAAACAGAACTCCATTATCTCCCCTTACTGGGCCGCAGGATTTTCAAAACCAGCTGCGCCATTTACAAAGTCATCATTACAAGCACCACAACTTATTTAAGACCAGGTTTGGTGGTCCTCAGCACACCCAGTAATCCTTCAGGCTGCAGACTAAGAAGTGTAAAAAAAGACAACCAAGGCAGAAGGCCTTTATCATCTATGCATCCAGGATCTGGACCAAATGACTGCATCCATGAGGACTGCCCCAACGCTGATCCAATTTAGGAGAATTGAAGATGCACCTCATTATGAACACTACATCACAATGCACAACTGTCCACACTCCAGCCTAATCTCCTATCACTTGTTGAGTCTTTTTCTTGTCTTTCACTCTGTACAACTCTCTGCTGCCCTTTGGCAAGGTCTGTACTATAGAAATACCGGGAAACACCCTTTTTAACACAACTGTTATAACGCATGCGATTACATCGCATGGCGTTGCAACGCAAAAGGTGTGCAGCAGTTGGTAGAAGGTGTTGGATTTAACTCCAACACCTTCCCTACTGTTGCACACACTGGAGGTGGAATAGAAAATTAATCTATTCCAACTTCCAGCGCTCCCCCAACAGAAAGTCGGGGTAAAGTTTTGCGTTGCAACGGCATGCGATGTAATTGCATGTGTTGTAACGTCACATATTCAGAAATACCACATATACAAATTTACTGAACATTTTGCACAATAACATTAATGTCATTTTAATTGTGTTTCAAACTAAGTGTGTGTGTGTGTGTGTGCGCGTGCAATTGTGTATTACACTGTGTATTGGATTCGTTTTTTTACTGTTCAGTTTACAAGAAAGGCATGGCTTACATCTCATGTTAGTAAACAATTTCAAGATACTGAAGCTCCTCAAAGGCAAAGTGATGCCTTTTACGCCTGGAGCCTAAAGATCATCACCCAGGCTGACCCATAAAAACCTTAAATGTGGGTGTAATGTGCATCTCTGTGTAATGTGCATCTGGAGTCACATCTTGCTTCTTTAGGGACCTGTAAAGTGAGACCCAATCCACTCCCTGAACAGTGCAGCCCCTTCGGACACCTATCTATGGCAAACACAAGGAGATGATGGACGGAGCGCTGAAACTTTTCAGACACTCACCCCCAGTCACAGATCTGGGTTGAATCCATCATTGTTCTTTAGCTCACTTGCCCACCTCAGTTCAGACCCAGCTATATGCAAATCAGTCTTGACCATGTGCCTCATGGGAACAGTCCAGCCCGAACTGCCAAGCCAGGTCTTCCTTGAACCGGAAACAAGCATCCTGGGACAGATTTTTGGGTAACACACTTCATCAGCCAGGCTAGCTTGAATCCAGTGGCAAAGTGAGCAAGGGACCCACGTCTGGGCATACCCTGCCATGGTCCTAGGGTGTGCATGAACTTCCATGAGAAAATGACAGCTGCAAGCTTCAGAGGGAGCCAACAGGGGTACCCCTGAAATATTTTCATAATGTACCTTTTTATTTTCCAATAAGAAACAGGGATTGCAATACTGACACATTATAAAAGCGAATGCAGACATGAAGGTTTGTTGCCCCTTGCATTTCTGCATTTGTAGACGTTCACAGAATGAATCCCACCTCATAAACATGGATGAGGCAGAGTTTCTGTGATTCCTTTCAGACTAGTTCTTTGAGCTGCACTGGTTTGTTGCAAGTGACACATCGCAAAGAATTGTTCAAATCGCATTGTGTACACTGCAGAACTGCAGTTCTTCTATGTGATGCGACCAATCATACATCTTGCCCTGGATAACTAGCCCTCGGGGAGCTTTACACTGTTTTCCATGACAGGTCCTCTTGTACCATGGCGTGCCCCTTGAGGCAGAGTGACATTCCTGCTTTCTAAGTGTGGATGCAGGAACTGACCTATGGCTGAAGATCTGCTGCCTGGAAAGTCTAGAGGGTGGTGCTTAGAAGCACCTGGGCTCAGCCTATCTAGCCATAAAAAGGAAGAATTAATCTGCTCATCCAAAACTCTCGTCGCAAGTAGCACCAACAGTGTTGTAACTCTGCCAAGTCCTTCAGTGCGCCATTCATCTGCATCATTTTCTGTGAAAAAGCTGAAGTGCATACGTTCTCTTTTGCCAGCACTGAAAGAGGTATATTTACTAAGATTTTGCACTATGTTTGCATCAAAACGGTGACGCTAATTGGTGCAAACTTCTTCTTTCGTGTTTCCTTTCCAGTATAAAACACGTTGCCTGAAAGTAAATAATGCAATGCTAGTCAGTTTTGCATTACTTGGCGTCATGGAGACGTTCTGTGTGTGGTACATGGGCTTTCCCATCCAACCATCCACGGGATTTGGTGCAAAACCCTATCTATTGAAACAAGCAGACAGGGTTTTGCACAGAAAAAAACACACTTTTAATATTAGCGCTATCGAGAAGAAATTCTTTTAGTTCTTCATTCTGTTCTGACTTTGCACGTGTGCTGCAGTGTACTGCACACATATAAAGTAGGGACATTTTTAAAGTCTGTCTAAGCATAGTATTTTGTGCTGCAAGGGTACCCTTCCAGTACTAACCCTATGCCAGACTACACAAGCTTCTGTGCTCTATGGTGCAAAGGTGTGTGCGTGGCGCAAGGCAGCCTGATTGTGTGCCAGCACTAGCGAGAGAGCAGGGTAGGGTCATATCTCTGCAAATATGGCTCAGTCCTGCTCCCTCCGTCTCATGAGCGCAGCGCAGCATTTATGGATGCTGCGCTGTGTGATATTTTAGTAAATATATGGAAAGTGTGTAATTTCATCTGCACAGAGACAATGCATGACAGCACCCTGCTCAAGCTGATGTACATGACTTAATACCCAAACATCCAAAAGAGCTGTGCATCAACATAGACCACCTTGTAAAGGTTGTCTGATACTAGAGTGACTGCCTCACCCCACTCCACTGTCTCCGGTGCTTTACATTTCACCTACAAATCAGTGATTGCAGGTATGTGAATCTAATTAGTTCAATGGAAGCGAAAAAAGACTGCAACAACCAAAAACAAACTTCCAGGACTGGACACAGTATCCATAATGACCTGCAGGAAGGTGGTCACCCTAGACAGAAGATAGAGCAATTCCTCACACAGGAGCTACTCTGAGAACCTATGGAGTCCACACGAGGAAGGCTCATTGTGACAGTAACTTTTTAAAGTGGATTTGGAAGGCACGACTACAACACGCCCCTTCTACATAGCAAATCCTTATCCACCTCTAAACCCATTTTAGGGGTCTATGAAACGCTACTGACTCTTAAACGGCTTTAGTGCATTAGCAAAAGGAGTTTTTCAGTCACAAACTCTGAATCAGAGTGTTTGCAACCGAAAAACAGTTGTATACATCTGGCCTCAAATTCCTTCTACAGCATTGCCATACTACCAAGTCTATAACTCATTTTTGCATCAAATAACCAATAGGTTGTTGGCACTAGTTTCCTGCCAGATGATTGACTGCATAGGGCACTCCTCAAATACTCCAAGGTGTCTCAACAGAGCATCTACCAAGGCTGCCTGTATCCAAAATATGCTTTTGGGGTCCTCTCTTCGTCCTGGGAGGATTTTCCAGAGCTTCTGCCATGGATGTATGACGTTACAACGCACACTTTTACAACGCATGCACTTACAATGCATTTTTTACAACGCATAATCCATTACAACGCATGACATTACAACGCATGACACTACAACGCATTTTTAAAAAATACCTTTACAACGCATTACCATTACAACGCATACTACCTTTACAACGCATACCATTACAACGCATAATATTAAATTACATTTAAGGTAAGTATTAGATAGTATGGGGTAAAAATTACTATTCTAACTCCAGGGGGTGCAACAGTAGGGTAAGTGTTGGATAGTGTAGGGGTAAAAATTACTATTCTAACTCCAGGGGGTGCAACAGTAGGGTAAGTGTTGGATAGTGTAGGGGTAAAAATTACTATTCTAACTCCAGGGGGTGCAACAGTAGGGTAAGTGTTGGATAGTATAGGGGTAAAAATTACTATTCTAACTCCAGGGGGTGCAACAGTAGGGTAAGTGTTGGATAGTATAGGGGTAAAAATTACTATTCTAACTCCAGGGGGTGCATCAGTAGGGTAAGTGTTGGATAGTATAGGGGTAAAAATTACTATTCTAACTCCAGGGGGTGCATCATTAGGGTAAGTGTTGGATAGTATAGGGGTAAAAATTACTATTCTAACTCCAGGGGGTGCATCAGTAGGGTAAGTGTTGGATAGTATAGTGTAATATTATGCGTTGTAATGGTATGCGTTGTAATGGTAGTATGCGTTGTAATGGAATGCGTTGTAAAGGTAGTTTTTAAAAATGCGTTGTAGTGTCATGCGTTGTAATGTCATGCGTTGTAATGGATTATGCGTTGTAAAAAATGCGTTGTAATGGTAGTGCGTTGTAAAAGTTGCGTTGTAAAGGTTGTTCCCCTTCTGCCATGGCTACCTATCAAGAGTGTATTCCTGTCGGCTTCTGGCCAGTTGCTCAAACATAGATGCTGTTAATCCCTTACCTGACTAGAAAACAGTGAACCTCCTGACACTGTTAAAAGTCAATGATAAGGGCATGAATGTGATTTAAATGAGTCACGCATTAAGATGGAGATTTCTTGATTGGAGGCTTTCAATTTTTGCAGGTTGTCTAGTTTTATTTAGTGGAGCAGGTGACATGGTTGTGCCTCTGGACCCTGGCTACCTGTAGCCAAAGCATGTCTGTATGTGCCTCCTCTCTCGTTCCTGGACATGTACTATGTCTTCTTTTTCTTCTGTGCATAGCTAGGAGATGCTCAGACACCCCTCTTGGATGCGATCTTTGGATCATTCATCATTGCGGCCTGTATCCACAGCACACCAATCAACTGCTCCCCTGATGCTCAAACCCAACCACGTTCTGTGACCTTTGCCTCTCTAGGATGGTGAGCAAGTCACAAGTGCTGCTGTCTCTCACGCGACTTTATTCCTATTAAAGCAGAGGTGAAGCTACACAATCCCATCGGGACGAGAAGCGCACTCCACTACTCATCATGGAAGCCGCCAAAACACTTCCCAGATCGACCACATTGACGACACACACCCTTTAACCAAGACACAGCTATAATTTAATGTAAAGCACGTGCATTCTAGCCCTCACTTGTATTTCCCCACTACACGGTTAGGGACTGAAACCTAAGTCAGGATAAGAACCTCACTCTGGTCAATCACACAAGACAACACTTCCCACAAAGGCCACACTGCAATTTAACACTTTTCCAACCAACTACCCCCACCCCATGGTATGGTAGGCTATCAGTCAACAAGTGTGCATCAACAACTCATGGAGGGGTATGAAGGGCTATGATACTGCAATAGGAATACCGTACAATACAGTACAAAAAGGGGAGCGCAATTAGCCATTCCCGCTTCACTCCCTGTCTCACATATTGAAATTCAACAAAGAATTCCCTAACAATTCTGCCAACTTGGATTTGCGAGGGAAAAACACTGAAAATCAAAACCATTGATTGATGTCATTTTTGCACGGAAGGTTTTTCAGCATGCTTTATTGTGAGTCAATGGCCACCAGAAGAAGAGTTCAATGTTATGGCAAATGCATTTTAGCCCTCTTTGTTCATATAAAAAGCATACTTTCATGCTGTAAAAAATCAGTTGGAGAAGATTAAGGAATTATCTCCTCCACAACAGCACATCCATCACCCAATGTATTGTCCTAAGAGAATCTGAGGTGATAGATCTGACCTGATAATCCTGGAACTGATCTTATAAAGGGAGGGTTTCTGCTGGTGAAAAAAAATCTGATGGAATATGCACAGTGCCTAAAATGTAACATCTTTAGCCTCACTTTTCCATTGGACATCCATCTTCAGGTGGGCAATATGTTCCATGGTGAGTATTTTACCCCAGTCACGCATACTGGCTCGTTGGGCAAGCACCCATGCTGAGATACAGTCCTGATGGAGGTCATTGTTGGAACCCAAAAGTGATTATGAAGACAAGCTGAAGAAGGGAAACCCAGTGGGAGAAAAACAGGAAGTGGGGGTCCAGCTGCATATCACCAGCTGGTAAAATCGTAAACTTACAGCATCACGGATATGAGCTGGCACCGAGAGCTGGATCTGAATCTGGCAACCTGATTAAGGTTCCTAGCCATAGGCGATCATTAATTATATCTGACTAAACCTTGATGCAACAGCTGGTATGTTTTTAAAAGACGAGTTCTCCTGTTTTGCCAATGTACATGCACCTACGACAAGCACACCTCAATCTAGATTCTGTGTCACCTGTCTTAGTGATTTCATCATACTCACAATGACATCAAACTCCCTAATATTCAATTGGATTCAAAATATAGCTCCCCATATTGAGGTGTTTTTGTAGGTGCAGCCAATTTTCACTTTTTTGCAATTTGTGTTGCTCTTTACTTGTATGGTGAATTATTAATTGTTAATGTTTTCCAAGAAACAGAATAATATATTATTAGCACTACTGCTTGTATAGCTGGTGTTGTTATAATGATCGAATAAATGTAGGGGGATCTATGTTTGCTCCCACCATTTAAACAAATTCATATGCATGTTTACAATAGTGCATCTATACTTAGTCATTCAGGGTAATGTAGGGTGGGATAACAAAAACAGCAAAACATCCATATTTTACAATACTGTTATCAGGAAGAGGATGTTGACAGGGATGGGAACACCAAATTCAGGTGGAGGTGGACACACTGTGCATGCACTCCAAAGAGGCCTCTGAAGAACAATGTGCCCTCTAGCATCTGACGTATTGTAGTGTGCTTCACTGTGACCAAGCAAATGTGGTGAACTTAGAAGTTCATATAGGAGTTCATTGAGGATTTTAAAACAATTAATGGGTCCTACAGAGATGAGAAGACCACATAATAGACGATTTTAGGCAACAGGAAGACGGACTGAGATAATGGATGAGCTGATGAACAGACAGGAGCACTACATGAGATGTGTAACAGGAGGAAGACAAGCAGAAGAATGACATTGGTGTATTGATAAGATGAAGGATAGTGCTGGCACATAAGTACGAAGACTAGAAGATTGTTAGTTTTGGGACAGAGGGAAGAGGACTGAAAGACAGACATGATTGGGACACAGGCAAGGAAACTGAATGATACAGCACGGATTCAGGTAGGAAGGCTGGCAGAAAGATAGTGTTGGGATAGAGGTAAGAATACTTGTTGAATAGAAGGTTTGAATATGGGTAGAGACATAGCAGAATGGGAGGGTCAGGATGCAGGTAACACATGTGACAAATTAATTGGGTAAGATACAGCTAGAGGACCAGTCAATTGTGGTGGCATGATACAATTGGCTGGGATATCGGTAAGGTGACCAGAAGAATGATGAGGATGGACTATTGGTAGGGTAACTCACAGAATCATACAAACTGTTGCAGTTACAATGACAGGCCAAAAGGCAGCTATTGGGTCCAGTTAAGTGGAGTAGCAAAATGGTAGGATTGCTGCAGCATATTGTTAGGAAAGTTGTCTATTTAAATATTAATGTTGACCAATATGTAGGAAGACCAGCAGATTATGTGGATGACAACAGGTAGGACAATAATGATGAGCTTCAGGTTTTAAGGTAAGTGGAATGAGAGGAGGGAACTACATGTAAGGAAGTCAGCAGAATGGTCAAGTTGGGTACTGTTGATGCACCCTGGACAATTTATAGTTAAGTTACATTGTCCCGGTTGTGTACCCATTAGGTTTTGGTGATGGGGCATCAAGTAATCCTTCTGTTGGACTCAATATGTATCATGTTGTTTAACTCGTAATTGAAACTAACTGTCTGTTCTTTGATTAGTTTCCTTTGCTGCCTTGGCAGCATTTGATAGTTGATTTTTGGCTTTTTATGTTTGGAAAGAGGATGCTAGTTTGATGCCTTAGCCTGTCATGAAGTCACAGTGCAACTCACTAATTGCCCTTATGCGCTCATTTGTTGACCTTTGCAAGCATGAAAACAAGTTCAGACTATAGCTTATTGTTTGTGCATGCACATTGGCTTTCTTAAAGATGGAACAATAATACTATTCCTTTGTCGAAACTTATCCACAATGCAACAATTCCCTTTGTATGACTTTTATATTCACATCTTACACTGCAAACTTCATCTTTTGACTCCTTTTCATATTACTCTTTTCTTAAATATGATAGCGTAACTTGGCCAATGCAGTATTTTCAAGAAAGAGGGCCTACTCACCGCTTCCAGATTTTTGCTCCCCAATATATTGCTTCACTGTGATATTTTCTTTCTAGGGCAGCTTGGAGGACCACACTCAAAGTCCCTGAGCAATTATCACACACTTCTAACAAAATTCCAAACATATTGGCTTTGCCAGTGCTTGTCCTAAATCGACTTGGATTTTTTTTATAAAGTTTGGTGGCCAGCCTTATTTACCATTTCAATAATCTGCGTAAATAATTTGCCATATAGAAAATATTTGAGGAATAACTCTGTCGCCTAAAACAACTATACACCGAGTGCAAATCATATCTTACTTTTTTATACATCAACAGAGGTGCACGAAGAAATAGCGCAGTGTTCCATTTAATGAACATGTAGTTTAAGTTCTGCTTTCCTTCTCTATTTCTTCTTCTATTACCGAGTCACTTTGCTCATAAGTCACAAGTTACCATGAAAACCGTTACACTCACCATCATGCACGCAGCCGCCTAAAACGCCTGGTAGAACCTAAATTAATCAATTAGAACAGAAATAATAATTTGCAATGATATAGGTCTCACATTTTTTAGCATTTAAGCTATTGGCATTGTAAATAACAATGTCTTTTATTTATCTGTTTTGATAATTATCGCATAAATAAAAGGCATTGTCATTTACAATGCCAATAGCTCAAAGTCTTGTAAATGCAAGACCTATTTCATTTCAAAGAAACGACCGCCATTGTCCTGGGCTGCTTGGAAAGGGAAAGCGAGCATGGCACTCTGAATGTTGCAGGAAAGCATGTTGTGCTTGCAGTAGCAGAACCTCATTAACCCCTTCAGCGCGGCGCGGATTACCGCGCTGTGCTGAAGGTTCTATTGCGCGGGCGGGGCCATGACGGAGCGGTTCCGTCATACGCACAGCGCAACCGATGCGCATGACGGAACCGCTCCGTCATGCGCATCGAAGGGGTTAAAGAAAATAGTGTTTACAGACTAAATAAGACATACAGTGTAACAACAGAAGTAAAAGGGCCAGTCCTCATGGGGGGGTTACAAATGGAGACATGGCAGTACTAAGGAGGGACTAACAAGCCTATTAACGAATCAGAAGCCAGCATTTTCAAAGCACAACGAAACAAGCCAATAAAAAATATGGGCGGAGAGTGGGTGGAGCTTCAAGTCCATACTCGAATACAGCATGCCTCGCAGAGCAACGCATGCGCTGCCCAGGCTCGACCTAAAAATAGAACCGACTGAAAGAGCTTTGTCCTCTGTCTCAAGGAACCTCCTGGGTGTTTGGCAGCTTTCTTTATTACACTGGGAGACAAATCCAAGTACCTAGGATGTGGCGCGCACCCCTCCAGTACAGTGGAGTCCCCATCCCTTCAGAGGGTGCCGAAGCATACAGGGGGCCCCATTTAGTCCAAGGCCACTGAATTTTTGTGAGATATTGGAGACACAGGGACTTCTCATCATTTTGTGTTACTCCACTATACACCAGTGCCGGATTAAACCCTGTAGAGGCCCCTAGGTAGCTGAAATTTCGGGATCTCCTTGCAAATGTATCTCCTAATGGCCAATGCACCGGATTTGTTTACAAGCTGACAGCGGCCATTGATGAGCTTTTAAGAGACAAATTGTTAGGTGAATCTGATGTCTCTGTACTTTAAGTTGTTAATGGGTACATTACATTAATACAGTATTTTCTCTAGAGTCTTTAATGTAAAGTTTTCATTTTTTTGAGCTGATAATTTTTTTTCTCTGTTTTAGAAACAATATTTAAGAAAGCTTGACTGTAATTTTCTTTCAAAATAAAATCAATATTATTTTGATCTGTTGTCACAGGACCCCTAAAAGGAGTGGGCCTACAGGCTGCTGATTACTTTGCCTATTTAGTATTCTCGAACTGCTGTACACCACAGAAAATCTATGTGAAAGTATATCATAAAAAGACACATTATTTTCATACATTCTCCACTGCCTTGCAAGAAGGTGCACTGTGGGCTCAAGCACTAATGTGTCAATAGGTAAATATGAGTCGCAATGAAATATTTTTCACTTGATATCGAACTCGTCAACTCTGACTGACAGGCGTTCCTGCCCCCAGACAGTGTACTCCTAAATAGATGCAATATTATAAATGGGTCTAGTCTGCCGGTACACAGCATGCATTAATGTGTGTTTTAATTAAATTATCATGCTTTTGGCAACAATATCGATCCCAGAGCTGTAAGAGGCCAAATCAAACCTGGTGTGTATGTGAGGGTAGCAGCGCTTAATTTGAGCCGGCGTATGCAAGTAGGGCCTACCAGCACTCATTTTTGGGGACCGGCACTTATTTTTCCTCATCGGAGGTCCACCCAAAGCAAGAGAGTGACAAATAGAAAAAGGGTAAAGAAAGAGGAAGAGAAGTATGGAACACAGTGACAAAGAAACAAAATGGGTAAGAAAGGAATCTGCAGACTGAGATAAAGAGGCTGGGAGTGTCTGGTAGTGGATGAAAGAGGCCTGAGGTGGAATCAAGACTATGCAGCCTTGGTCTTTGGGTGTTTGTAGCCCCTGACATTCTGTTGCACCAGCAGAGCACACTCCAGTGCAGGAAATCTACTGGGCCTCTAAACCTCTTTGCCCTATTATATAATAGGGACTTACAGGTAATTTGAATCACCTATTGCCTTCTTATATACTAGGGACTTACAGGGGTCTGTAATTGCCCATTATAATTACACCTAACCACCATATATCTTTAAAGCAGAGCCCAGGGCACAATCAGAGTCAATTACTACCAGTACCAATCCGAAAGTGGGGGTGATCATGGCCAAAAGGATGACTTTCTCACAGTAACAAGAAGCGCAACACAGTGGAGCATTGGAAGTGCAGCACAAGAATGGTGACAGAAAGTGCATGCACTGAAGAGCCACACTAAGTGCAGCTCAGCGAAGGGCCACAAGAAGAGCAGTACAGTGCTGGAAATACAGCACCGGAAAGAGTAACAGGAAGTGCAGTACATCGAAGAGCCACATGATGTGCAGCACAGTGAAGGGTTGTACACAGGAAATTACAGGGAAGGGTTACAAGAAGTGCAGTGTAGTGGAAGCATACAGAAATGCAGCACAGTAAACAGTGATGAAGTGTAGCACAGGAAAGGGAGGCAGGAAGCGTAGCACAGCGAAGCGAGAGAAAAAGCAGCACACAGGCAGCACAGCACAGTGAAGAGCCAGAGGGAGTGCAGCAAGGTAAAGGTCACAGGAATGAACTCACCATACTGGGTTACATGAAGTGCACCCCAGTGAAGGAACACAGTTAGTGTAGCGCAGAGAAGAGTGACAGGAGGTTTAGCACACTAAAGAGCCACAGGAAGTGATGCACAATGAAGAACCACAGACGTGCCGCACAGTGAAGGATAGCAGGAAGGGAATCACAGGGAAGGGTTACAAGAATTGCAGTGTAGTGAAAGAACACAAGACATGCAGCACAGTAATGAGTGACAGGTACTGTAGCGCAGGAAAGAGAGACAGGAAGTGCAGCACAGCAAATAGGGAGAAAGCGCAGCACACAGGAAGTACAGCACAGTGAAGAGCCACAGAAAGTGCAGCAAAGTGAAGGTCACCGGAATGAAATCACGTTTCAGGGATACAGGAAGAGAACACAGGGAGGGGTTACAAGAAAGTGCAGTGCAGTGAAAGAACACAAGACGTGCAGCACAGTAAAGAGCGGAAGGAAGTTGAACACAATGAAGAGAAAGAAAGCATACTGAAGAGCCAAAGGAAAGTCAGCACACTGAAGAGGCATGGGAAGGGAAGTAGGGAGAAGACGTACAAGAAGTGCAACACAGTGACGTGCAGTACAGGGTCATGGGAAGGAAATCAGGGTGAAGAGTTACAAGACATTCAGCACAGTAAAGGAACACCTGTCAGTGCAGCACAGGGAAGGACAACAGGAAGTAAAGCACACTGAAGGGTAACAGGAAGTGCAGCAAGCTTAAGGGTCACAGGAAGGGAATCAAAAAGGCGGCTTACAAGAAGTGCATCGCAGTGAAAGGACACAGGAAGTGAAGCACAAGAATGAGTCACAGGGCGTTTAGCACAGCTAAGGGGCACAGAAAGAGAATCAAGGAGAAGGGTTGCAAGAATTGCAGCACAATGAATGAACACAGGAAGTGCACTCTAAAGTGCTTCAGGAAATGCAGCATAGGAAAGAACCATCCCTTTAAAGGATTCAGATATTAATGCCACAAATCCTGAGTAAGTGGAGCCCATCCCGAGAGTAAAGAGCGGTTTTCAAAGTCCAGGTAATTCAACAAGTTCCCTCACACAGCAGGGTCTCATTCTTCCTTTTGGAGGTGAATAGGGAGAGAAGAAGCTTGATAGGAAATTCTGGGGGAAATCTTTCACTCCATAACTTTTCGGCATTAGAGAACTGAATAGCTCGGACTTTGGATTGTTGGCAAGGGTCTGCCACCTCCACACTCCATCTTCATTTGTTGGGACTTGACATAATTGTACCTTACATTTGCTGGAATTTCTGGCAAAGTTACATTTCTTAGTGTTGGCTGTGCATCCTTCAACTTGGAAGAACAAGCCCACCACCTGCAAGTGTTTATTGTGGTCCTCCATTGTCCCACCATCCAGATACACTCCTGCACATTGTTTGTGAAGTGTCTGAAAGCTAGCCTGGGCTATGTGTGTGTCAGAAGGCAATACTGTAAACTGGAGCACACCTTCGGGGCAAGCAAAAGCCACCTTTTCTCTCATGGCAAATTACCAGTTCCCTTTTGTATGTCTCAGAGGACGTATAGAAAGCATCATCAGAACAATTATTCAAATCTTCAACAAAGGCACTGGACAAATGATAAATCTGGAGAGTTTATTCAGTCTCCAAAGGTCTACGCAGAAACGGATAGCGCCATGTATTTTGGTAGTTATCTCCATGGGAGCAGCAATTCTCTTGTGGACTCTTCAAGAATTCCATCTTAAGCATGTTCACTATTGCTTTTTCAACTCCTTCTTCCTGTGTTTGAGGTATCCCCCCCAGAATGTATCGGGGTGGGGGGATATGCACAGAGTGGAATTGGGGGCAGGCAGTAGGAGAAAGGCAACAGTACAGTTTGGCAGCAGTTCATTAATTAAAGAACATTTCCTCGTGCAAAAAATAACTATGGGAGAAGCAGGAGAGGAGGGCACACAGCAGTCTCTTGCACACATGCTGATGCTAGTGGCTATTCAGGAAAATGGTGGAGGCTTGGAGCTTTGCCTCTTGTGTGTTTTTAAACCTTTTCTTTTGTTAGTGTTATTCTTTCGATGTTTTTAAAGTTACAAAGCCACTGGAATTATGTGTCTGTGGAAGACTGCAATTTTGTGGCAAGAAAATGCAGGTTATGTGGCACGTTCTGTAATTTACTATCTCGCTATTTTGTCCTTTTAACACACATTAATACAAAAACAACAAGCATTGGCATAGCCAATAGGTCTCGCCTTGGGGACCTTATAAGTGTTTAGTTATCCAGCACAATATCCTTGGTGCAACAACATCAACTGTTGCATGGCTAAACACTTATAAGTTCCCAAAAGCGAGAACTATTGGCTATGCCAGTGCTTGTTTTTCATGTGCATGGGCCACACCCTTAGGCAAGTAAAGGAATGCCCCTTGGATGTTGCGTTGGTGCTACATGTGCGCCAGCACTGTCTGTATGTCCAATGATGTGCAGCATGGCTAAAGAAAAAAAACCTTTGATTTGGCCCGCCATGTCATTTTGTAGGTGCACACACCGCACAAGCATGCTTCTATAAAATGACTCAACTGCTTTCTTTTTCTCCCTTTAGTTACCAATCCACGTTGGATCAGTAAGAGAAAAGAAAGTGTACAAAAGCGTTTATTTAAGCAGGTGAGACGGAAGAAACAGGGGTGTAGAGAGAAGAAGCAACACGGAGGACATGAGTGGGAGAAGTAACACAAAGGGAAAGAGCAACGTGACGCCGGCAGGGAAGAGCACACGGGCGCGAAAGCAACACAGGATGAGTGGGGGAGAAGATCAGAGGATGAGAGGAACTGAGCGTAGCAAAGAAGTATCTGAGGGAGACAACTAAAAAACACATGCACTCTCGAGGAGAGTTGAAAAAAATAGCACTTGAAAAGCAAGAAGTGGATGACACACGTAGTGCGTTAATGATTCAGGGAAGGGACACATGCATGAAGAGGCAGGAAACCCCACATGACCTAGTAAATAAGAAGCAAGCAAATGAGAGGGACTATAAAAACTAACAAATGGTAAGCAATGGTTGGGCATTAAGCCCACTCTAAGCTAAAAAGATGTCCTGCAACAGACAGCACAAGTGCTGATTTAGTAGACGAGACATATAAAGGAGAATGGATGCTAAATGGATGCAGGGCGAGAGTTCAACAGTTTGACGCAGTCACAGAAATAGTCAGTTAAATTAATAAAGAAATCCCAACACTGTTTCTGAATCTGAGGTGCTTAGGTTTGTACTAGATGAACCAAGAACAACAAGCATTTGCAAATTCACAAAATCACATCTTGCAAATTAACTTTGTTGCTGCTTATTGTTTTGGGTGGGGGTGGGGATTATTTTGATGTGCTACCAATTGCCATATTGATTTTCCCAATGCTTATCCGATTCCAGCACAAGTTTGAGCAAAGCTAAAATTATGGTTCGTGGCCATTCTGAAATGCCATTTATTTGTTATGCTTGCGCTATTCCAAGATAGTTGTAAAGTTGTGTGCTCTAGTTGTGTTTAGACACAATGTGACAGCCATTTTGGCAAGCTACAAGTTTAATAAACTTATAATTACAAGATGTGCACCCACTGCTAACTTTACGAACGCATTTGCAAAGCCAGCAAGTGATGTGTGGCAGAACAACGACAAAGCTATGAAGGTGACACAGGGATCAAAAATGGTGGCTACAGAGTAATGAGAGAAAGCACAAATGTGCAATAATCAGTCGGCGGGATGGTGTATAATTGGAGAGCACATGATTTAGGGCTCTGTAATGAAGAGAGAATCAAATTGTACACAGGCCAAGGCGTATCCGGTTCTGTCAAGAATTCCTGTCATGCGAGGGGAGGAAAACGGTAACCAGCGAAAACGGACTACATCTCCCAGGATGCTTAGCGGTTGAGAGGTTATGTAAACAGGAGAGCTGTTACATAACTCAAGGAAAACACGCCCTTATGTAAAACAGGAGAGCTGTTACATAACTCAAGGAAAACACGCCCTTATGTAAACAGGAGAGCTGTTACATAACTCAAGGAAAACACGCCCTTATGTAAACAGGAGAGCTGTTACATAACACAAGGAAAACACGCCCTTATGTAAACAGGAGAGCTGTTACATAACTCAAGGAAAACAACGCCCTATAAAGGGAGGAACCGGGAGGTACAACGCTGTCGGATATTGTGTTTACACCGACGGACCTGCTTAGTGAAGAGCAGTGTTCAGGAGTGGTGCTCCAGTAAGGCAAGAACGGAGGTAGGTCGAGTCGTTACTCCCTGGGCCGTGTCTTGCCCCATCGTCACCTGTGAAGGACCCGGAAGCTCTACCGGATAACCATTGAGCTTCGCTTTTTTTGACTCGGCGGGTCACTCGTGTCTGTTGGCGGTGTGTGGCTGGTGCTGACGCTGCCTCTCCCAGCTGCATTTCTCTTCGGGTGCCGGGCTTGGTAACGCCCCCTGACCACGCACGGAAGCGCGCCAGGAGGCGCTTAAAGACGGTGTCGGATCCTTCACTGGTGGGTCACTCGTGTCTGTTGGCGGCGTGTGGCTGGTGCTGACGCTGCCTCTCCCAGCTGCATTTCTCTTCGGGTGCCGGGCTTGGTAACGCCCCCTGACCACGCACGGAAGCGCGCCAGGAGGCGCTTAAAGACGGTGTCGGACCCTTCACTGGTGGGTCACTCGTGTCTGTTGGCGGCGTGTGGCTGGTGCTGACGCTGCCTCTCCCAGCTGCATTTCTCTTCGGGTGCCGGGCTTGGTAACGCCCCCTGACCACGCACGGAAGCGCGCCAGGAGGCGCTTAAAGACGGTGTCGGACCCTTCACTGGTGGGTCACTCGTGTCTGTTGGCGGCGTGTGGCTGGTGCTGACGCTGCCTCTCCCAGCTGCATTTCTCTTCGGGTGCCGGGCTTGGTAACGCCCCCTGACCACGCACGGAAGCGCGCCAGGAGGCGCTTAAAGACGGTGTCGGATCCTCCTCCCGCGAGGACGCGCGCGGGACGCGCCGGGCTGAGCCCGGGCAGAGGGCGGGCCGTCTGTGGCCGTCAGAGGCCAGAGGAGGCTGGGCTGGGCCACCCCCCTAAGGTGCTGCGACTCTGATACCGGGACTCAGTGTGAAGGTATTGTAACCTATACTAGCGGCAGGTCTGTGGCATCCTGTTGTATGTGGAGGACGGGAGGGGCTCCATCCTCCCTGTGTTATTGAGTGGCACCAACTGGTTTAGGCCACTGTGAACTGAGGGGAAAGTGAACGAAGTGGCAGGGGAAATAACTGTCTACCCTTATTAATCTGTAACAGTGTGGAATTAGAGAACCCCATGTCAAAAACCAAACCCTCCTAAACTAAATCAACCATGGACAATTATTTGGTAAAGATGGTTGATAAAATAAATAAAGAGCGGAGAAAATCATTGGGGCGGGGGGAGGTAATCGACCCTATTCTTGTAGATACCAACCCTATTTCCCACTTAACTGATATAGGCAATGTTAATGCCAACCATGAGCTTAGTGATCATGATCGGATTTATGATGCGGCAGATCTTAGTGTGCCTGCCTCTGCTGATGACACTAACATAGTTGACCCATCTCCTGAGGATTTAACATGTATTGGGGACTCTTTAACTGCTGTCCCAGCGGCTACCACATCACAAAGAACACTACGTTCTAGTCGGTCACATAACAAGGCATACAACAAGACCGTGCATTCTAGGAGGGGGGGGGGGAGAACATTAACATCTACTAAAAGAACTGATCCCTTGGCCGTAAACCCTACCCAAACCCCTCCCGCTGTGATGGATAGTAACCCGGTCGTTATTGAAAGTAGTCAGTTGGATCTTTTAATTAGCATGATCGATGCCAAGTTTGATTTACCAATCAAACCTTTAATGAATAAATTAGACATGGCAATTATCGAGATGGCTAGGCTGGGAGGTTTGTTAGAATCTCATCTCAAAGCAAGTACTGGAGCTGAAGCAATCACCAAAAGCCCAGTAAACAGCCGTGCTTCTCGACAGACCTCTGAGCCAGCTGACCTAGTGGCCAATCCCCCTAAGACGTCACAAAGCATGCAAGTTAATGAAAGTAGAGATTCCACTAATTTTCTGCCGATTCCGGATCAACTAGTATCGTCAAATCTCCCCGAACTTGGTGTAAAAAACTTAGGTACTTCAAGGCCTGATCTGCCCCCAGCCTGCGCCCCGTTTGTGGCGGTCCTTACTAATGTGCCACAAGTCAAAGAAACTGGCCGTAATTTTAGCGAAACACACGTTTCTTTGAAAAATAAAACTGTGGACTGGCTGCGTCGAGAATGCGGCTTTCCAGTAGCCTTGGCCAAGGATATCATAAGTACTAGAAGAGTTGATTGGATCGGGAGCTCGCGTAAGACCTGTGGGGGTGATTGTATTATAGTTAATTTTCGTAACCCGCACCTTGCTTCCACAGCTCTGTTAAGAGCGCAATCCTCTCTCTCATTGGAAAAAGGGATATCCCTTCGGCCTCTAGGATATTTTTACAGGCATCATAACATCCGTCCAAATACCGCACATACTGGGGTGAGGGAAAGAGATAAGTATGTTCTCCCTGGTCCTATCTTTACCACGGTAAATAGATATGAAGCATTGAGTGGATTGGATGGGAACGATTGACTGGGGATAGATTTGTCTGAGTCAACTATTGTGGCTAATATTACTGGAGACAAGGGAGAGACTGAAGCAACGAGGGTCCCAGACCCAGTGAATGTCAGTGGGACTGTTATTGCCGTTGGAAATTTTGCTCACCGTGAAGACGAGAACTGTGTCCCTCTGTTGAATGACCAGCCCTGCAGTCACATCCCTTCTGACCCCACGAGCCATCCTTCCCGCCCTAGATCTTGGAGCCAGAGTGCCTGTCTGATCGCTAGCTGGAACATTGCTGGACATTCCTCCAAGACCACTTGCCCAGGATGGGTTGAACTTATTAACAGTTTTAACATTTTATGTTTCCAGGAAACCTGGTGTGTTGATCCAATCAATTACAATGGTTTTGTCTCTTATAACCTACCAGCTGAGGCCTCAACATCGGGTAGAGCCAAGGGTGGCCTATTGGTTATGGTTGCTGTTGATATACCTGTCAAAGTAAAAAAACATGTGTTGGTTGGAACACATTCTCAGATCTTATGGCTTCAACAGGAGCATGACAGGAATATGCTTTTAATTAATTTTTATAATAATGTCTTTGACAATTCAAGGTACCAGGTTGTACTTGCTTTAGAATCCGCTATGGAAAATATAGTGACTAAGTCTGATATTGTTTTTGATATCATTTGGGTGGGAGACTTCAATACAATGGTGTGTCCTTTTGCCACCCAAAAGGTATGTGGTTTTACTGATTGTTGGGGGGATGGGGTTTCCCATTTCCCTCACAACGCATATGGTAACTCTCTGAACACAATTTTAATGACATATGATATGGAAATACTGGCTAACCAGACTAATAACTTAGGGGAAATTGTCCCCACTTATACGGGAAGGAACGCCAATACAGTGATTGATTTTTTCTGTCTATCATCTGGAATTGCCCCAAGGTGTTCTACCCCTGTGGTTGTAGACAACCTGATTAGCGATCATAATTGTATCACGGCAGAGTTAACACTATGGAAGGAACGACCTGTGTTTGCCCCATGTACTATTACTAATATTGAGCCCCACCGCCCCAATGGCACTCGTATTAGATGGAAAGGCAATAAAGCGGACATTCAGTCTAACGCCATTGTGTCGAGGTGTCTCACAGAAATAGTCACTATTTTAGAACAGGAGGAGGGAAATGCCGAAACCCTGCATACTTTTATTAATCTTAACCGAATTATAAACAGCAACTTCACTGTACCGCATAAGGGTACGAAACACCAGCCCAAGGGATGGTTTGATCACGTCTGTACTATTGCACTAAAAAAACTTAAAACAGCATTGTCAGATAAGAAGAGAGATATGGGAACCATTAGGGAATTACGAGGGATTTATCAGATGGCTACCAAGTCCAGGAAAAATGAACTCAGACTAGAAGCCTGGGAAAAACTAGATTTGGCAGCCTCTACAGCGGATTCCTCTTTATTTTGGGCAACAGTAAACAGCCCTTTTTTAAAGGATGAAAAGCTCCCAGAATTAACAGCCAATGTTAGTTCAGAGAGCTGGGTTACCCATTTCTCACAGATCTTTGACTCGATTAGAACCGGAAATTCCTATGAGGACAGTTGGCCTGTTATACCCTTGAACATCACTATCGCCGAAGTGTGGGATAGTATTAAATCCAGCAAGGGTGGGAAGGCCCAGGGACCTGATGGGGTCCCTATTGACGTATACAAAACTGTACCTGAATTATGGGGCCCACTGCTGACAAAAGTTTTTAATACTGCTGTATGTTATGGGGTCCCACACACCTGGGAAGAATCCATTATCGTACCGATTTTCAAGAAAGGTGACAGGGGGGATGCAAAGAATTACCGCCCAATATCCCTCCTGGACTCCTCGGTGAAAGTCATGAGCCGGGTTCTCATGGTCAGGTTGGAAGAATGGGCCGAGTCCAATAATATCCTTGCGGACTCTCAATACGGTTTCAGGCCAGGCAGAGGAACATTGGAACAATGCCTTAACTTAGATTTAATCATAGGCAAATATACAAAGGCAAAAAAAGGATCGCTCTATCTCTGCTTTGCAGACTTGAGTAGTGCCTTTGACATGGTGGATCATAGTATCCTATGGTCCACGCTATTGGAATTGGGGGCCCCAGAGGCAATTGTCTACTTTTTAGCGAGACTTTATGCCAAACTAAACTCTAGTGTTCGCTACGGCCAGACCGGAGAGTGTACCCCCAAGTTTAGGGTTAGACGGGGAATCAGGCAAGGATGTGTGCTTGCCCCTTTGCTATTTATTCTTTTTATTAATAAGGTGGACTCAGTCTTAAAGGAAATTGTGGCTGACGCTCCAAAAATAAAAGATTTCAGCGTCCCCGTACTTCTTTATGCGGACGACGCTGTTATTTTGTCTAGGACCCCTATTGGCCTACAGCGTTTGATGGATAGGTTCCTGCTGTTTATCAATGACAGGAAACTGTTGATTAACAAAACTAAAACTTTTATAATGGAGTGCGGGGCGGTGTGTAAGAAACCACATGCTTATTTTTTAGAAGGCCATAAGGTGTCTACGGTGGAAACATTTAATTATCTTGGCATTACCTTTTCTAAATCAGGCAGCTGGACTAGTGAGATCAATAATGTCCAGGCTAGGATGGCGAAAAGTTCACATGGAGTGTTCAAATTCGCTACAAACATTGGAGATAAACGGATCAAAGATATGTTGACGATCTTTCAAATGAGATGTCTGTCCGTGGCCCTTTATGGAGCCGGAGTGTGGGGGCATACCAAGGCAGGGAACCTGCAAGTAGAGGAAAACCTCTTCTTAAAAAGGCTGTTGTGTTTACCTAAATCTGCCACAAATGATCTGGTTCATAGAGAACTAGGTATCTCCCACCTCTCAGATTTGTTAGCACTAAGGCCCTTAATGTTGTGGCGTTCTGTATGGTTAAAAGAAGAAACCTCCTTAAGTAGAGCAATTATCGGAGATTGTCTCTCCATTGACAGCCATATGAAAATTCCTTGGATTAAATATGTCATTAATTGCTACTCTGAGATTTATGGTATTAGCCTTATAAATGACTATAACGCCTCCTCCAGTCTGTCTAAAAATGTGATGAAACCAATTTTTATGAATTTTGTCCAAAAACAAAGGGAAAGAACTAGCAGAAATTTAAGTACATGTGTTTTTTATAACAGTTTTTGTGAAGATGAGGGTTTTCAGATATATCTGAGTTTAGTCACCCGGCCCTCCCATAGATATGTTATCACCAGATTAAGGTTTGGGACAGTTCATCATTTGGTGGCTTACCCATATATAAAAAAACAGCCGGTAGGCCCTTGCCCTTGCGATAACGTATCAGATCAAAGCACTATGCACTTTCTTTTATCATGTAACCTTTATGATAATTACCGTCGAGCCTACCTTAAACCCATCTTTTTAAAATATGGAGTGAGGAATAGGAAAGATGCTATGAAATTGCTTTTTAAACCCTATCCTGATGTATGCTTTTTTACCGCAACCTACCTCCTGTTAGCTATTAAAGTAAGGCCTGGTATGCTTTTTTAACTATTTATATTCTTAATTCATGTAACCTGTCTACATTTTAACCATGTAATGTTTGATGTATTTGATATGTATTTTGTTTTGCTTTTATGGACTTGTTTTAAGCTCCGAATAAAGCCTTATGAAACTGAACTGAACTGACTCGGCTGAGTCAAAGCGCAGTGGCGCTTTTGCTGGTTGGAGTCGTAACTCCCAGCCCGACCAGAGATACAGGGACTGCCAGCTGTAACGCACACCAGGAGGTGTTTGCCGCGTTACAGACTCGGAAGTCCACAGGATCGATCGAGCGGCTGCTCTCGGTTCAGTCTTCTTTGCTTGTGATTGGGGTATCGGTGACGCATCACCAGGAGGTGACTCCGCGTCCCGGTGCAGTCTGAGGAAGAGGTTGAGCGGCTGCTCCCTTCAGGTAGAGACCCCGGCTGGGTGTTTCCCTGACTCCTCGATTCTCCCCAACACTCTTCGTGCCCCTCACAGCCTACCGATTGGCATTGTCAGCCATTTCATTTCTGCCCTCTGTTGGCATACGCCGGGATCGGCGTATATGCAGAGGACGGTTAGGACCATCCGTGCTGTGGGCTGGTAACGTACTTAGCCTGGAGGATTCCAGTGACTATAACCTTTGTTTATTCCTTGTATTATTTTTGCCTTCATTAAAATAACTAAACCTTCACAAGTGGTTGCGTTCTCATTATCGTGTCTGTTAAACGATCCTGAGACGTTCAGGGCGTTACAGGTTCTAAACTGCACTAGCTGGTCCAGGCATGTTTAATCTGAAGATGAAGGAGCCTCGCTGCTTGGCTTAGAATGGCTTGGCACGTGCTGATCTGGGCAATAGGTAGACCAAGCTAAAGATAAGGGCTGGTATGATGAGAGCGGCATTGAGGTTAAAAAGTAAGATAGGAGATTAGGTTTCATGCCAGTAAAAGGCCACAGATGCCTGATTTATCCATCTGGCTTACATCAGCCTTGAAGATAAGCCCCGACTCAAGTGGCTATGTTGAGAAAAGAATGGGCACACCTTCAATCTCATTATTTAGTGAAAAATGTTTTGAGGTGTGCAGGGAAAGCTCTAAAATGGATAACTGAGAAGGTGGTTGTCCACTATGTTGTAGACCACTCGTAATCCTACCAGTCAGAGGATGGCCCAGGTTTTCTACTGTAAGATTACTTCTAATTGTATTTAAATTTGCAGCTTTTGCATATTCACAAAGGATCCCATGATCGCTCCATTTAATCAAATGACAATATTTGATTTCCAGGAGTACCATACCAGGTGGAAAATTCTTAATGTGCTTTTGCACCCATGACAACATATTTTAAACAGGGAGAGCGATTGCAAAGATGGGTGATAATCATTCCTCAACCAACACAGGCTTATGAGCATTATTTGGATAGTGATCAGGAATTACTAAATAATTGTAGGATCGGTAAGGAGTATAGTATAATAAATGTATTGATGTAACTGTTTCAGACTCTAATAGTCAACTGCTTGCGGTAAACGTTGATGAGAGCCCGAATGAATTCGCCAAAGCCAAGCGGATCTAGCTGTGGCAGAAACATGTTGGAAGTTAGGCAGTAGACAGCACTGTAAGTAACAGCCTCAAAATATTATTATGAGATCAACTGTTCAAAGGTAGCGGGTGGATTTTCGTTTGTATGTTTCAACTACATAAGCAATACCATTAAACAGTTAAAAGAGAAATCAGATTACAAAGAAAGTGAAAGTAACTAGGCCATGTTATGTATAAAAAATTTAAAAAACACACAAGCCTGGCGAAAGTTACACAAACAAAAAACATAAGTAGGGTGGGCAGCCCCACAGTTGTGCTATTTTGTAGGTGCAAGCATGAGTGCCAACAAAATGATGTGGTAGGATTTTAAAAATATATATATTTACCAGTTTGTGATTGATCGGTAAATAAAAGTGCTTTCAAGGTTGATGGGCAGGGAGCAATTGGCTGTCTTGTATTCCATCCCCCCCACCCAAAAAAATACATAAAAAATAAGACCACGAGTGGAGAAGGGGCAGTTACGAGGAAGCGAATGGTGGGAGGGGCAGCAACAAGGAGAAGGAAGGTGGAAGAGGAAGCAGCACTTGAGGGAGAAGAGTGGGCAGGTGGGAGAAGGGAAGAGAAGGACTCCAGGAAGAAGCACACTCGAGATAGAGCAATGCGGTGGAGACGCGCATTAGGGTGACTGCAAAACAGAGGGACACGGGAGAAGAACACAGGTGAGAGAGCAATATGGAGCGCTGTAAAGGGGGAAGAAAAGTACATAAGGGAGACAGCTAGAGAAGATAATGAAAATAAGAGCATGAATTGTTCACGGAGAACATCAAAGCGGTCATGTGGCCGCGAAAGTGAAAGTGATCGCAATCGCGATCAAGCGCGGCGCGCTCCCGCGCACATGCACTGTAGCTCTAGGCCGGCCATGGTAGCATTTTTTTAAGCCCCCTGACAAAAGTCTCGCCAGACCAGCGCATGCGCTGGGTCAGGCGAGACCTAAAAAGGATTTCCAGGGCTACACAGCATACAGAGGTTACGTAAGGGAGTAAAATACGCACATTCACCAGATGCACCAATGGTAAAAGAAACATTTCCATGACAAAGAAGAAATAATTATTTCGCCCCTGTTCAAATGGCATTGAAATATATCATGATTGATGCTGATACTGCAAAGGCGAATCCCCTCGTCCAGCAAATTGGGAAACAATACTGCCTGGCAACAGTTTCATCTCATCAGTAACAACCGTATTCAGCAATCAGCAACTGAAAGGTGATCAATTAACCTATGCAAAGTGTCTGAGCCATACGTGGTATGGCTGCTCTGGCAACGTTTCATCAGTCTTAGCTAAAAACAAATGTGTTTTGTTAAAATCTGCAAGCTACGCAGCTGTTTGTGGAACAGTGGCAGATTCGGTAAGGCAATATTTTGCAAAAAATCAAAGACCACATCATCACAAGCCAGTGGCCCTACTCATATGTAGTTTATTCAGTGTTAGAACTGTTTTCAAGAGTATGGTTAATCTACACTTTCACAAACTGGAAAAGGACAGACTTTGACATCAGTTGATCTCACCCGGAGTGATTGGCAGCAGAGGTTGTCGTCTGTCAACATTGTTGGCTAAATAAATCCTCCTGTCCGCTTCCCATGAGTGTGAGGAAGCCCAGACCCATTTATCTCCCTGTGCCTAAACTCCATTCTCTGGCAGATAAAGAGGTTCAGAGAGACGTTTCTGGATTCTCTTGGGGCAGGGCTTGCCTCCATTAAATTCCCTTTTGGCCAAATGGTATGGTTCTTCGGCCGCTTGTAACTTGTTCCAAAATGGCCCCCAAAATTTTAACCATGTCTTATTTATTTGCTCTGCTCTCGGAGTTGGCTGAGGCCCATATGTCTAAAGCTGTCCTTCCTTTCAGCCTCAACAGTCTTACAGTCACTTTATGCACTTTAGAATGAATTGTTTTGCTACAGAATTTTTAACTTTTTAAAGTGTTTTTTAAAATTGCATTAATGATGTTTCAGTTTGAATGTTATTGAGGTTGTTATTGAATGCTGTATGTTTGCCTTTCCGATTCCCCTTTATCTTGGGCTTGCTGCTGCTAATGTATCTTATATAATGTATCCATTAATTAGTGTTTGCACATTTTGCACTAGTGGCACAATAGTCACTTTATGTACTATTAAGTGAACTATCCTAGAAATAAGATATCAAAATATTGTGAGGAAGCGGACAGGGAGGTGAATTATTTAGGGAAAGAGGTGCAGGCGCGACGTTATGAGGAGGGAGATCGGCCTCGCAAGATCATGGCGGGCTACTGCGTAGAACACACGCCTCTGCCTATGTGGTAGAACTGAACACTGGTCAGTGAAGAACTGATCACCTCCCCGATTGCACTACCCGAGGATATGTCCTTCCTTCTATGCCAAGCTATACACTGCGGGTTCGACCGCAGATCAGCAAGTCTTACTAGAAAATGTTGACACTATACAGCTGCTCTGGCTGGAGTCGGGACACAGGGATTTTCTGGATCCTCCGATAACTCCGGAGGAAATAGCCCAGGTCATTGCTGTCCTGCTGGCCCGAAAGGCTCCGGGGTCGGATGGTCTTACACCTGCGTTTTATAAAGAATACGGTGACTCATTAATCCCACATCTCATCGAGATGTATCATGAATCGCTGTCAAGGGGGCAGCTCCCCCATCCCTGCGCGAAGCTATGATCGTCACGATACTTAAGCCAGACAAGTCACCTATGCTGTGCGACTCCTACCCACCCTTGTCTTTGACAAAAATCGATGCTAAAGTCAATGCAAAGGTCCTGGCAAACCGCCTGTTGCTGCTTATGCCCTTAATCATATGGCCGGATCAGTTGGGTTTTGTGCCGAGGCAAGGGACGCCGCATAACTCATGTACCATTTTTGCTGTCATGCATCTTATCTATCCCTCGTTACCAGCAGTGGCGGCCCTTCTCAATGCCACAAAGGCGTTTGATACATTAAAGTGGCCATTTCTTTTGACACTGATGGCAAGGCTGGGGTTCAGTGCCAGCTATATACAGAAAATCCAACTTCTGTACATCCAGCCCACAGCCCATGGGCGGCTAAACGGGCAAGTGTCTGAACCATTTGAGATCACCCGTGATGCTAGACAGGGATGCCCCCTGTCCTCCCTTCTTTTTGCAATTGCCAGCGAACATCTGGCTGCGAGACTGCGACAGCACCACGCACAGCAAGGCATTGGTTTCATGACCCGGGGGCTGGTGGTGTTGATATATGCAGACAACATCACTGTCTATATCCACGAGCCGAGCACCAATCTTGAACCCTTGATGCGTGAGGTAGTAAGATTCAGGGGATACTCAGGTAGTCAGATCAACTGGGGGAAGTCAATACTTTTCCCACTCACAGAGGCCGCCGTCCCGTGCCAAACTGAATATCCATTCAGATGGGCCAGACAAATATTTGGACATCTGGCTAAGCCGGGATGTGGAGGAGATTTGGAGGGCAAACTATGGACGTGCTTTGGACTGGTTAGAGTCTCGCATTCCAGTTTGGACCAAGTTACCGCTATCTCTCGCCAGTCATATAGTGATAGCAAAGATGATTGTACTTCCTAAATTCTGATATCTATTTGCCAACATCCCGATGCCCCTTACAGTGCGTTTTTTTTAAGAGATTTAGGTCTAATTTAATCACACTTACCTGGGTCGGATGGCAGCCCAGAGTTAAGTATGAAGTGCTAGTGCTGCCCCTGGCATGCAGCGGTCTGGGGGCGCTGGATTTGCAGCTCTATGCCCTATGTGTGCAGGTGAGTTCCCTGCATCCTTGGCTATATCCCACTCCATTTCATCCGCACATGGCGGTGGAGTTGGTCCGGGCGTCTCCGTGGCCGTTGACAGCGGCTTTGTTCCAGCTGTATAAGGCATCCAGAGGTGAAAAAGACTCAGTAGAATGCATGAGATGGGCATGGGATGGTCTCCATTGTTAGGCTGGACTCGCAATATTACATGCACCATCAGCCCAGCTGGTGAACAACCCATTGTTCCCGCCTTTGCAGGACAGGATATCGACCAACAGTGCTGCTGAATTGGCAGTAAATACAATTGCAGTAGGTTACTTGCATCGCTAAGCAACCACTCTGTGCGAGAGCTCGCTGCGCTGGACACGCAGCTATACTACCAATTAAGAGCGACTTGCCGAGCGAAATATGATACCTTCCCTGTACCCCCTCCTAGCTTCCATGGCACTAGAACTCCTTTACACGCTCACAATGAAGACCTCTCGACTAGGCACCTCTGGGGCGAGGGTGGCATTGGCGCAGGAGATGGGGTGCGAGGTTCCAGCAAGCAAGTGGGCATACAGCTGTGGGCAGATCGAGCACCTATACCCCAACTACAGGTTACAATTGTTCCATTTTAAGTATATTCACAGAATGTACTGCACACCTTTGCAACTGCACAAAATGGGGGGATGTATGATGATACAACGTGATCATTTAGATCGCGGTACATAACATCGCTGTTTTTACAACGCAAGTTGTTACAACGACATGCGCTGGAGGGCGCTGGACTTAGGAATAGTATGATTTACTATTCCAACTCCAGTCTACGAAACAGTAGGGAAGGTGTTGGAATGGTAAATCACACTATCCCTTAGTCTAGAGCGCCATCCAGTGCAAGTTGTTGTAACGACTTGCGTTGTAAAAACAGAGATGTAAATGTACTGTTGTGTTTTGACCGCATTGTAAAGGTCGTTTTCCAAAATGGGGCTATGGGAGACCGCGAAATGCAGTCACACTGCGGCGGCTGGGGCCCCGTTTCTTCACTTGGCCTGTGAGTGTCCTGGGGTGACGGGCTATTGGGTGACTGTGTGTACTATAATTAGCTGAATTATTGGGGCCCATTTCCCACCTGACCCTGTGACATGTCTCCTGGGCTACGTAAGAGAGAAACCTGTGGCACACCGCCAACTTGTGGCGATCCTGCACCTATTAGTGAAGCGCAGGGTCGCGATACATTGGGGCCAGAAGCCAACACCCACTCACACTGCGTGGCTGTCGAGTGCTACCCACTGCCAGGAGCAACTTAGCACATACTGGGACCTTATGCCTGCGAGATCCAGACCTTTAGACATCTGGGAACCCTTTATCACATACCTTAGAAATAGAGCTGATGTGGAGACAGATGGGCCAGAGCTGGCTGAATGACATCGGAAATTGACGGTTGGGACGCGGGAGCGGGTGGGATGGGTGGGGCTACAGCTAAGCAACAGACCAGTGCTGCACATGTATTTTTAGAACTTAGGTGACTGGTGGGACCGGTGGGTGCTGCTTGGGCGGGTTAACCATAATGAATTGACTGTTACAGTGTGGTGGCCACATGTTGAGCTGCTCATCTACCATGAACGCTTTCTGTTTTTCGCACAATAACGTTTTTTTTAAAACTCCAAAAAGAAGGGCAATATTCTGTCCTTATTCACCTATTTTCTTGTCTTTGCTGCTGTTATGGTGCCCTTATACAATGTATTTATTTTGTAGTGTTTGCACAGTTTGCACTAGTGTCACGATAATCACTTTATGTACCATTAAGTGCAATACCCTGTTGTATACTGGGAAACTGTTTAGCATGTAATTTTAAATGTTTTAGATTTTATGTGATTGCTGCCCCTACTGCCGGGCTAGCTTCACTGTACTTTTGAGCATGAAATAGCATTTTCGGTGTAACTGCCGGGGTAGCTTCACTGTACTTTTGAGCATGAAATAGCATTTTCGGTGTATTTCTTTTATCCGTATTTTAGTGCATACATGTATTTCGAGATTTTATGTGGACCTCCTCGGAGATCCGCAACATAAATCAAAATAAACTTGAAACTTGAGAGACACACCCTAATACCTGCTCTAATGCGCACACTAAATGTATTTTAGTATTACAGAGACACAACAGCATTTTGAATCAGCTCCAAGAAAATGTAAAACATTTCAAGAACAATGCAACACAAAAAGCAACCTAAGTATCCCCACTAAAAATAACAATAATGAGAAAAGCAATGCAGGTTCTGAGCTGAAAATGAGTTTGCACAGGAAATGAAACATTCAAAGTGCAACTCAGATGCAGGTCTCACAGGAACATGCCACGTACACCTTGTGATGTGTTAACCTTTGAATGGGTGTAATACCACATCTAAAATTGGAACACTGATCCGTGAGGCCCAGATCCAGGCCATTCAGGGTAACTAGTGACTATGTAAATTATCCCTTAATAGATTAACTTTAGGTAAATGTATTGTATGTGGCCATTCTGAAAATCTGTCATGAACCAGTTTCTGGACCGACATTGGACACCCCTGGAAGAACACATTGACCTTGAGACCACAGAGGTCCTTTAGTCAGCTGTACAAGGTGCCTGCCAGGAAGAAAGGGTCAGCTCAGCAGTGCTTTGAAAGCTGATGCACCTTGTCATCATTGATGTACTCATTTTGCCATCCACTGAAGGTATCATGATGGGTACTCTGATAACCGGATACTGTTTAATGAGGGTTCTTTCAGTTTTAGACACAATGCAATGCTTATTGAACTACATTGATTTATTTAATTTACCTAACACCAATACTGCACCTGGCGTCGTGATCGTGAGTTGATGTCGATGGGAAGGAGACTGTTGAATAGTGGGAAGGCGGTTGGTTTTTGAAGTGTTTAAAATTTGAGGAGAAACCTGTTGGATGGCTAGGGTGAATCCCACCTGTGCGTAACCACAGCTGACCACTGCCTCTCGACATGGAGTCCGTGACTCACTATTCAGTGCTCCTGTGGCGGCGTGAGGCCGATTTATGCTCGCTGCTGGGGCGCTGCTGGGGCCGGGTGTATATTGGCGCCGCCTCCCCGTGCAGCGATTGGTTGGTGAAGTTTTCGCCACGTGTGCTGACCCCCCGTTGGCTGGTTGGAAGCCGTGAGCACGAGGCAGCTGCTGAATTTTGGCCACAGCGAGAGTCCCTTTTTAGGTCTCGCCTGACCCAGCGCATGCGCTGGTCTGGCAAGACTTTTTGAGAGGGCTCCAAAAAGTGCTACCAGGCCAGCCTAGTGCTACAGTGCATGTGCGCGGGCGCGCGCGCCGCGCTTTACCGTGATTACTTTCACTTTCGCGGCCGCACGGCTGCTTTGATGTTTGAACGCGATTGTAGTGTTGGGGCCGTGGGCCTAGAAATCAAGGGGGCCACAACATACGTGTTTTCAACTGGTGGCTAGAACACTGCTTGCCACGCCCGGTGCTCCGTGCTCTTTATTACTTTACACCTTGTGTCTCCTCCCTGGACGTCAGGCACGTCCACTGGAGGCACGTTCGCAGGGGGGCATGCTTTCACTTTGGCCAGGGACCCCCACGACAGTGGAAAGGTCCACTTGGCAACATTACATTCATCCTTTACCCACAAATAGAAAAACTTGAAAACAACAATAAACATAGCGACCATGGCCACACATTTCTTTTAGAGTCTCTAGCACAGTCTCTGCAGGTTTCCAGACACAACATCAACAAAGAACAGTCTTACTTGGTCTTGGCGCAGCTCACTTCGGCTTCGGGAGATGACAGCGGGCCACAAAGTCTCGGTATCTCTGGGATGGCTGCGGGCATGGGCGTAGGTGGTACCTGCTCTGGCTGCGCCCTTCGGGAGGGGTGAGACGCATGTCCTCCGAACAGTCTGCGCCTGCTCCGTGGGGGCGGTTCTGTGTCTCTTGCGACTCCTGACCTCCTTGGGCTGAGGCGGTCGGGGCGCTCACCTCTTCTTCGGCGCTGCGGGGAGTCACTCCTGCTGCCGCTGGTTCTTGTTCCGTGGCACTCCTGGGGCTCGGGTGCGCCATTGGCCAGTCATCTTCCTGCTCGGGATACTCTTCCTCTCCACCATCTGGGACCTTCTTGAAGAACGATACGTTTCTTGTGACCTCTTCACCATTCCTGGCCGCCGTGACCAGGGTTCCGCTGACTCGCGTGACTGTCCAAGGGTCCAGCTCGAAGGGCAGTCGGAACTTTTCCCCGGGGTGGCGGTCTTTCACCAGCACCCGGTCACCCACTTGGATGGTGCTGTCGGCCACTCTCCTTCTCCGTGAAGCTTCGCAATTAGTTTTTGTCCTTTGTTCCATGGACCGGTTGGGCGGGGTTGGTGCTGACGCCCACCGGGGATGGTGTGGAATAGTGTCGGTGACTGTTCTGCCAAAACAGAGGCGGCTCGGAGAAATCCCTGTGGTGCAGTGGGGCGTCACTCTGTACTCCCGTAGAAATTGATAGAGGGCTAGTTCTATGCTCTGGCCGTCTGCCAGTGCGATTTGAATTGTCTTGTTTAAAGTCCTCATTAGTCTCTCGACTTCTCCATTAGCTTGCGGCCACCTTGGGGTTATGCGTCGGTGTTTGATGCTGTGTGACTGCAGGTACTCTGCCAGCTCGGTGCCATTGAACGGGGGCCCATTGTCCGTGCGCAGCTCCCCGATGAGGCCGTGGGTGGCAAGTATCTTTTCCAACTTGGGGACCACTTCCGCAGCGGCTGTCGAGGACAGGAGCACCTCGGGGTATCGCGAGAAATCGTCCACCACTACCAGCATGTACTTCCCTCCGGGGAGACTGCCGAAGTCTGCGCTGGCTCGCTCCCATGGAGCCGTTGGGCCTTCCTCAGTGATTATAGGTGCTGGAGGGTTGGGTAGGCTGGTCGCTAGGCACACGGGACACCGCTGGACGATTGTCTCCACCACCCTGTCGAGGCCGGGGAACCAGAGCTTGCTCCGGAGGCGGTTCTTCGATTTCACGATGCCTTGGTGCGCGCCGTGCGCCAGAAGGGCTGCCTGTTGGGTGAAGCAGCTAGGTAGTACCAGACGGGGCCCTCTCAGGAGGCATCCTTCCGGGGATACGGACAGTTCGTTCCGGACTTGATGTAGGGCTTTAAGGGTTGCTTGGGCATCCGATGTGCGGAACGACGCTGGGCTTTGGAGGTCTTTCCAGTTGCCTGACATGACGGCTTGGATGGCGATCTGGAGACAGTCATCATCTTTGGTGGCTCGCGCCACTTCCTCCAACGAGATTGGTAGTGGCCGTGACCTTTCCACGATCATCCTGACAAATTCCTCCGTGGCCGCGGCTTCAGCAGCCTCTGAGTCCGTGGCAGGACGTGCGTGCCTCGACAGAATGTCAGCAGGGTTCCGGGTGCCTGGTCGATACTCCACCGTGAACTGGAATTCCTGAAGTTGGAGCACCCATTTCTCGATGCGCGGAGGGGGGGCGAGTGGAGGAACCCTGGAACAGCGGGACTAGAGGTTTGTGGTCCGTGATGACCACAAAGGGGTGCCCATACAGGTAGATGTGGAAATGCCGGCACCCCCATAGGATGGCGATGGCCTTGCGTTCAATTTGCGAGTACCGCTGCTCCGTTGGTGTGAGGATCCTGCTCGCGTATGCAATGGGGGCCCATTCCCCGCATGCTTGTCGTTGGGTTAGCACGGCCCCTAGGCCTGTCGGGCTGGCATCCACCCGAGTTGCGACTCATTACGGGGGTCAAAGTAGGCCAGGGTGGTGTCGGCCGAGAGCGCCGCCTTGGTCTTCTGAAACGCCTCCTGCTGTGCCGGGCCCCACTCCCAGGTGGTGGCCGCCTTGGTGAGGTCCCGGAGGGGGCCTGTGAGGTCGGACAGGTCCTTGATGAACCTCCCGCAGTAGGTGACCATCCCCAGGAAACTGCGGACCGCGGTCACCGACGTGGGGGCTGGAGCAGCGTGGATGTCCTTGACCTTTTCTGGGTCCGGCCCAATTCCGTGGTCTGAGAACCGGTAGCCGAAGAAACTGATGTCCTTGCGTAGGAAGTCGCATTTTTCTCGGTGGAGGGTCAGCCCTTGCTCTTGGAGTCGGGTGAACACGGCCTGGAGGCGTTGGATGTGCTCGTCCAAAGTCGGTGCGTGAACCAAAATGTCATCACTGACATTCAGAACTCCCTCGAGTCCCTGTAGTACATTCTGGATGATGTTTTGGAACACCTCCGCGGCACTCGAGATTCCAAAGTTGAGCCGGGTGTAGCGCCAGAGGCCCACATGCGTTGAGAAGGTGGTGATTGGACGCGAATCCGGGTGCAGGGGAATCTGGTGGTATCCTGACCTCAAGTCCATCTTGGAGAACCACTTTGAGCCGGACAGCTCTCCGACTATTTCATCAATCGTTGGCGTCAGGTGGCGTTCGCGCTTGATAGCGAGGTTGGGGATGCGCATGTCCACGCATATTCGCACCGCGTCTGGCTGCTTCGGTTTCTTTGCCACCACGATGGGTGACACCCACGGGGTGGGCCTGCTTACCCTCTCGATGATGCCAGCCCGCTCAAGTACTCTCAGTTCTGCTTCCACCTTGGGTCGCAGGTGGAATGCAATGCATCGGTGCCGGAGGGCCACCGGGGCGACCGCCTTGTCTATGTGGAGGTGAATAGCAGGTCCTTTCAGGCAGCCTATCCCTTCGAATAGAGATGTGTGGTTCCGAACTAGGTGGTCGAGGCTGCTGGCTTGGACGGTGAGTGCGAAATGGATCAAACCGAGGTCTTGGGCTGTTCGACAACCAAGCTGGAATCCTGATCCGTCTTGCGACACATAGATCTTGGTTTGTAATTGAGTGGTGTCGTGGGACAGGTCCTTCCGGAACATCCCGCACAGGCGGAGTGGGCGACTGGTGCCTTAGGCGTACACTTGTACCCTCGTAGGATGGAGCGCCGGGGCATTCTCTAACGTCCGGTATACGCTGGCAGCCATCAGGTTGATTGATGCGCCTGTGTCGATCAGGGCCGCCACGGCTTGGTCCTGTACGTTGACTGTGCACATGAGTTCTGTGGATGGAGAGGTCGCCAGGGTGTGTAGAACTCTCACGACATGGACAGAGGCCACGTCTGCTTCATCGTCATCCATGTCGCTGCTGGTGGATGTGCTAGGTAGCGGCTCTACCTGCCTTACCCTCCTGGGCGGGCCACTCTGTTTCTTCCGGGGTGCCGACAGACATACACTCGCAAAGTGGTTGGCCTTTCCGCATGCGCTGCATACTTTGCCGTGTGCTAGGCACGCTCCTCTGTGGGGCGTCGCTCCTCCGCACCACGCGCACGTGTGGCCGGGGGGGGCTTTCGCCGGTCTTGGGTTCCTCCGCCGAGGCTGCTTTGAGTTGTTCTCGCCGGCGTCGGTCTTGAGGGCGCACACTGGCTCTGTCTTGATTGCGACTGTCGGCTTTGGCTCCATGTGGGCGGCACGTGCTTTCGACAACTCCTTTGACCGCCCGAGCTCGAGGATGTCCCGCATGGGCATGTTGTCCGTTTCTAACACCCTCTCGCGCAACTTTGATGACGCGCAACCTTGTATGAATTGGGCGCGGATTTCGTCGTCCACGTCGGGGAGTGTGCATGTGCTGGCTAGCTTCTTTAGTCTGGCGTGAAAGACGTCCACTGACTCCTCCGGGAGTTGGCGGGCTTGTCGCAGTAGGAATCGCTCATAGTCGGCACTCGCAAATGGCTCAAAGTATCCAGTGATAGCGTCGCGCAGTGTGGCATACGTCCTGGGCGGGCCAGCCTCCGTCACGTCCTTCGATATGTCGTGGATTGCTTCACCTCCTAAGTGTAGCAGCATGGCGCGCCGTCGCTCTGCCGCGATTTCCGCCGCCACAAAGTAGTTCTCGAGTCGTTCCACCCACTTCCTCCACCGTGCCGCCTGCGACGGGGGTGTGCCAGTGACCGCAAACGGCTCCAGGGGGGGCACATTGGCCATGGTTGTCGTGGGCGGGCGCAGCAGCGGGGGTAGGCTCACCTTCACCCCTTCGGGGCCGGCTCACTCGTCTTCCGGGCGTCGTGTACTGACCTTCTGGGGCCTTCCCGGCATCCAGGGGCGTCCTGGGAGGCAGGAGGGGCAATTCCAGGCTGCAGAACGGTCAAAAACGCGTCTCACGCGAGATGCGTGAGAAACGGCAAGGCTGGATCACCCGGTGCACGCGAGATGCGTGAGGAACGGCAGGCGGGACCGGTGTTCCACGTGTGCAGGCTCCGCGGGCTCAGAAGCTTCTCGGGCAGCCAGGCGGCAGGCGCTGGAGGCCGAGGGGGCAGCGGAGGGCCCGGCTAGGTGAAGGATGGGCGCAGCACGGCTGGGCACCAGGTAGGCGGTCCGGGGGCAGCTGGGGGCCACGCTGGGGGCACAACTCCTCACGAGGTGAGGAAATCAAAGTCGCTCCTTGGGCAAGAGCGCAGCGAGGCAATGCACGCGATGGGGTGGCGAGACCACCTCGTCGCCAGTGTAGTGTTGGGGCCGTGGGCCTAGAAATCAAGGGGGCCACAACACACGTGTTTTCAACTGGTGGCTAGAACACTGCTTGCCACGCCCGGTGCTCCGGGCTCTTTATTACTTTACACCACGTGTCTCCTCCCTGGACGTCCACGGGAGGCACGTTCGCAGGGGGGCATGCTTTCACTTTGGCCAGGGACCCCCACGACAGTGGAAAGGTCCACTTGGCAACATTACAGCGATCACCGCTTGTTGTCTGTTAGCTTCCAGGTAAGTCATATGTGTAATTTCGAAAGTAACTGGATATTGTGGCCTGAATTACCACAGCAGAGTAACATTTTTCTTTTGATTATCATATCATTTGTATTCCAAGAGCAGATTGAATACACGCCCTTCTAATCGTTTGAAAGGCCCCGTCTTAGTGTAAAATCTGAAGTGTTTCCCATGCTGTCAACAAAGCCAGCTAGAAGCAAAGAAATCTAAATTTGATCAATCGCATACTTTTTCAGCCAGAGAACCAAATCGCCCCAGATGCTATGTAACTGAGAAACCGAAATCACACATTCCAGCACTTAGGGCGCTGCTAATTAAACGATTTTGTCGAAGTGAGTGGTGCGTGCGTTTTTCATTGACTTGCAGTTGAAAGGTGGATACTTTTGAAGAGTTAAAAAGTTTGAAAATTATTATTATTCTTTCTATTCAAATGAAAAGCGATTATCCTGCTCGAGAGGGCTAGTATATTCGGGCTGCCCTAACATTCATGCATTAGTGTGCCAACTCTGCCAAACGTCCCAATGCAGTCAAGGAAAGTGGATTCCTCATCCCCAGGTCTGGAACTTAAAAAACATCTATTATTTGCGACTTGGACCTTGGTGCAACTGAACTTGATACTCACGTCTGGTAGCTGCGCCTCTGCAAATACAAGATTTGATTTTCCGTGGTCATGTTACATTTCGGGCACGCGTTAACAGATTTTTCAAGTGCCGAGCCAGACCAAAAGGTTTCCTTGACAGATGCATTTTGTACACATTGTTTTGTGATGTACAACACTGATTCTGATCTCGGGTGAGCTTGACAATCCTGTTATAAGCGCCTTGTTTCACTAAAAGTAGCATTTTCCTCCGGCTCAAAAAGATGTCTGTGTGGGGAGGCAGGGAGGAGGCGCTTCCCTGTGCGTCACCATGGCGGGAGGGGGGCCTCTCAGCCAGGCCGCCCCCAGTGAGCGGCCTGCCGCTGCTCGCCAACTTTTACTGCCCTGCCTGCCGCATGGCGATCAGCAGATGTTTCTTGCTTCCGTCTATCTGCGCGCTAAAATCGTTTGAAGTGTGTGTTCTGCGGCCACACAGCACTTTGTCTGGCTTGCTGGCGGAAGTTTCCTTCCCAGCAGTACTCACGTGACGTGAGCCTTAAAATGTGTACGTTAATGTAATACTACATATATCGGGTGTGGGGTGTGTCACAACATATCGAAGGACAATACACTGCTGGTAAACGTTTATGGTACCATTTCTGTGGTAAAGGGACACATGGCAAAATGGCTTCCAACTGCCCTTTCTAACTTAGGGGTGTGCAAAAATTGCCTAATTTGCTTTTGTGTAATTACGTGAAATCTGGGCAAAATGTAACAAAATAATGTGAACTGCAAATCCATCAGTAAGAGCAATGTTTTAGTGCAAAATATGGACTCCTGTCAATTTTTGATGCAAGGACACATTTTAGACTAAAAAGGCACTAAAAATAAGTGTTGCGACCAACAGTCTCTCGTTTTCTGGTTGTTCCCACACAACCATAGTGCCACATACAGCAATGTAGTTACGCGGCATGGTGTAATGTTAGCAATTTTGCATACAAGGATAATGTGAACTTTGCGAAATTATGTGAATTACACCAGCATAATTGAAATTTCACCTCGGTCTAAATTCGTATAAATGAATTAAAAAACTTGTAGCATGAAGGGGATAATGCGACTCATTGAGATTCTAAAAACATCTGTGGAGCCAGCATCTCCTCTCTAACATAAGTAAGATAAGATCAGATGCTCCATGCAAACCTCGCTTGCGAGTCCTTGTTTTGCATGAAGCTGCCTGGGTAGTGTTGCCCCCATCTATAAGGCAGGCTACGGGTTCTTATCAAGCCAAATGTCATGATTTTAGATGCCAACATGGAATCTTTGGTGACCTAATTGTCAATGTTCGAATTTTCATCCAGACGTTCATACTGCCGGTGTCAAAGCAATAAATAAAGAGTAACATTATTAGATGTTATGAACAGTTCTAACAATCAGGAAATTATACTAGAGCAGGTGCTTCAAAATTGAACTTAATATATTGACTTGTGTGAAATGTTGAAGCTAACCCTGTGTCAGGTGGGAAGGGCGTGTGTGCGTGGGTCTGTGTCTGTGGTCAAAGCTGGCAGGTGATGGACGATCCCAAGCGTTATTAATTTGGTCAATACAGTTCCCATACTTTATTTTTTTTTAAACAACCCTTCCTGAAATATCTGAGCTCCATGGGTTGAAAATGCATAAGAAGGGTCTCCTCTGCTGTGGAGTGAGAGATGGTTGAGGCAGTGAAGAAGAAACAAGCCTTCCCTCTAGGGTGCCTGCTACCTTAAAGAAATGTAAAAGTGTGCAATTGGTTATTCCACAAATCTAAATGTTGCTTGGGAGCCAATACAGGTTTTAATTGATAGACTATGGAATTTGTCCTTTTAATGAAAACATATAAAACAAGCCTTGGCATAGCCAATAGGTCTCGCCTTTGGGACCTTATAAGTATTTAGTTATGCAGCACAATATCCATGGTGCAACAACATTAACTGTTGCATGGCTAAACACTTATAAGGTCCTAAAAGCGAGACCTATTGGCTATGCCAATGCTTGTTCTGCATGCCCTGACCTCCTCCCCCTCTGGCTAGAGTGGAGCAGCGTACGGGAGAGCTGATTATCGGAGGAAGGGGGCAGTGTGCTGCTGGTGGTGCCTGCTGGAGACGACTGAAGGCTGCTAAAGACACTGTGAGTACCGAGAGCCTGAAGGGTGATAGAAAAACTAAAATAGGAAGCAAGCAAGCAAGGAAGTGAAGAGCTAAAGGAAAAGATAAAACAAACAGCACGCAGAGGCTCTTGAGAGGACAGTGTACTTATGAACCTCCTTTCTGGAACTCTTACGGGCTACAAATTCTTGGAACTAGGAATCTAGGCAAAAATAAGGTATGTCAGCTCCTGGATTGAATGCTGCTGTGGATTCCCTAGTGATCAGGATCAGTGTTGCCTTGCCCTGACTTCTGCTGGACTAGAGCTCCCCTAGGGGCTCCATGGGACTTTCTGCGGGGCTGTGCCCACAAGACTTCTTGAGTTGTCGACAAAGTGCGGTGCTGCGCTGGGGTCTTTGCAGCAGGAGTGTAGGAGTGCCATGGTCCAGGAGGCGCTGCAAGCACCCCTAGACAGGTTAAAATACAAGCTTTCATTGATTGGCAAGGTGTGACCTTTCTGAAGTGACCCAGACTAGCAATGGGATCCTGACGCCCAGTCTCGACAAATCATAGGTGAGCCCCTCAACCTCGCTTATTATTGCTTGTGATTTGAGCGGCAGTGGATAAAAGCTCAGGAAATCATTGTGGCTTGGCCTTCGGGGCCCTCTGTTAATATGGGGAAACATTTAAAGATTGCCAATGTAATGGCTCATGTCGACTCAAATGTAGTTCTGAAATCAAAAACCTGAATAAATCAGATGAAGATTACCTCTGTAAAAGCAAGAGCCGAACGCCCGCAGAAACCTATTTCGGGCAAGGGACCGATTGTGAGATCTCTCAAGTTTTGAGAGACCCCCAAGGGAGGTGGATCTGGGTCATTGCCAGGGTAAATGGGACACTTTTTAATTTTGTAAGCTATTATGCCCCAATCGATGATGATCCTAAAGCTCTTATAAGGATTAATGAGTTGGTCAGAGGCGTAGAAGGTCCTATAATAATAGGAGGTGATTTTAAATCTATTCAAGATTTAAAAGGTGACACCGCTAATAAAGCAAAAAAAAACTAAAGCCTAGGACAAAAAAAGTATTGAATTCCATGAAACAGGATTCTCATCTCATAGATCCATGGAGTGAGGCACATCAAGGCGATACACAATTTACTTATTACTCCCACCGATTTCAAATAGCTTCCCTGTATTGATTTTTTCTTATCCCTTGTTATGTTAATTGTCTAAGTGCTGAAATCAGGGCCAATTCATTCTCAGATCATTCACGGGTTATAATCGAGATTAAACTAGAGGTTGAAAGGAGGGAGAGATCCAGGTGGCAGACGGATCGGCTCCTCCTTTCGAACCCAAAATGGGTAGAGGATATGAAGGAATGGGTCAAGACATTTTTTCAGGAGAATAAGGGTACAGCAGCTCTCTTCTCGGATTGGGGGGCTTTCAAGGCTACATTGAATGGGGCCAGAAGCCGGCTTTCTCGGCATCGCAATCTAAGTGCAGAGGCAGCATATAACTAAACTGCAACTCGCTGTTGATACTGCTTTAATACTGAGGATTAGCGGCAGGGGACAGCATTTGGAAGAGGAGGAATAATTAACTAAAGCTAATCAGGAGCTAAGAGAATTTTTTATTCTCTACAATATAATTAGTTCTCAGACGTATCAGCAGCGGGTATATGAGGAGGGTCAGATGGTGGGGAAACTGCTCGCCTGGTCAAGCAGAGTTAAGCAGAAGGCCACGTTAATTACAGAACTGGAAGAACCAGAAACAGGGATATTGATTACTGGTAAGGAAAAAATTGCAATAATCTTTTTGGACCACTGTTATAAGTTATACGCAACCAAATATACGGTATCAAATGAGGCGATAAGTCAATATTTTGAGAGCATTAATCTTCTGCAGCTGACAATTGATCAGTCAGAGGAAATAAGTGCCGAAATCACTAACTGAAATTAAGAGTGAACTCGCCTCAATGCCGCGTGGGAAGGCCTCAGGAAATGATGGCCTACCATCAGAGTTCTATAAGGTATTTTCTGAGGAATTAACACCCTTCTTGGTAGAGCTTTTCAATTTTGGGAGAGTGGGAGGGGAAGTTCCATCTACTTTTAAGGAATCTACTATAGTTAGTTTTGTTAAAAAGGCTAAGAGCCCTAAGAATGTAAACTTGTATAGACCAATTGGTTTGCTGAATGTTTACTATAACAATTTAATGAAAATTTGGGCAAATCGATTTTCTTCAATAGCACAGAAGGTGATACATAAAGTCCAGACGGGGTTTGTCTCAGGAAGATATATGTCATCTAACACTGGGTTTTCAGTCCAAGCACTTGCTTTTCTAACTTTTTAACTTGCTTTTTTAAAACTTTTTAACTTTCAACTGCCTGTCTTAATTATGATGACCGATCCTGAAAAAGCATTAGATCTAGTTAACTGGGGCACTCCCTTTGCTGTTCTTAGAAGGGTGGAATTCCCAATACAAATAGTACAAATGTTGGGGAACCTATATCAAAGGGCCCAGGCCCAAGTCTTTAAAAACTCTCGGCTAGCAGGAACGGCGAGGAACTCTCTAGGGATGTCCTTTATCCCCCGCTTTGTTTGAGTTTTTAATAGAACCACTTGCTGCTAAGATTAGGGCTAATCTGCAGATAAAAGCACCTCTGGGGGGGATACCCAAATTAAAACTGTTTGCTGATGATGGTATTCTTTACCATAGGCCAGAGGGACATAACATCCAGACAACACTGACAGAATTCATGCAGTTCGAATCTATTGGGGGGATATAAAATTAATCATAATAAAATGGAAATCCTGCTACTTAATGCAGGCAGTCAAATTCTTCCAAGGGTTTTCCTACGGCAAGGCCAATCCCCAGACCCTATTTGCTATTTAGGGATCTATGTTACAAATAGATACAAGGAACTTTTTTAACTGAATTACCTAGCGATGGCTACAAAGATCAGAAATGTATTAGATAGATGGACTCTTCTCCCACTTACATTAATCAGCAGGGCAGCCCGTATAAAAATTTCCATTTTCCCATTATTAATATTCTTATTTTCAAATGTTCTGATAAAAATTAACATGTCGTATTTCAAGCAGTTGGAAGTTATGTTTCGTCAATTTATTTGGAAGAAAAAGGCACCACGAGTAAGACTTTCAGTGCTTCAACTCGACATTAGTCAAGGGAGGTTGGCACTACCCCAGGTGTGAACCTATTATGAATCTACTTTTTTGGATATAATGGCTCGAATATTAGATGGCAAGGAATCATTGCATCATTTTTTTGTAGATAAGATGGTGCAGGAAGCAAAATCTCAGATTCCAGTTTTCATCAAAACCGCTAAACTCCCTAAAAAGACTTGATACAAGACATTAGAGGAATTTGCGAATAGAATACAGTCATTTTATCATATGAAGGCACAAACAGCGGGATATGAGTTTTTGAAGATTACGGTATGCAAAATACTGGGCCTACATTTGCAGAATAGCCAGATAAGTTTCTGGTAAAGTAACAGTTTAAGGGAACTCGGCCACTTTATAGTAGGTGGGTGATGTCTAAAATGGCATGAGATCCAGGCTAGGTGGGAAACACGTGTAAGCCGTTATTTTTAGGATTCTCTCAGATTACCTAATTTATGAAAAAATGTTGCTCTCCATTAAACTCTGCCCCGGCGCCCCTATCAACAGCCCTTTATAGAGCTAAGCTAAGGGGGGTTGGAAACTGGTACAGACTTTTACGGAATCAAAGGGAAAGCTCTTTAGTAATAGGTTTTTTAGACAAAATCTCCCAAGAAACATAGTGCACTTTTTCAGAAGTAGAGTGGCAGGAGATTTCGTCGCATGGCAATAAAGCACTAAGAGCAGCAAATTTTAAACAAATGGCACTCTTATCCCGCTGGATGTCTTACTATACATCAAGAGTCTTACATAAGATGTATCCAGAAATAGAGAACAAGTGCTTTCGTTGCCATTAAATGGGTCGGGGATTGGGTGCATGTTTTTTTAACTTGCCTGCGTTTAACCCAGTTCTGGGAGAAAGTGTTTTCCGCCCTCAATGAGGGCTTACAGAGAAATTTTTAAAACCGGGGGCAGAGATAGCTTTGTTTGGGATTGAAGGCAGAGCTCAAATGCTCCAATCTGTGGAGAAGTGGAGAAGTGTGGCTCAATGATTAGAGCGGCAGACCCTGATGCAGAGGTCTAGCCTGGGACCAGGGTTCAATTCCCCGCCTTGGCGGGTCTTGGGCTAAAAAATTCCACGGACCTGATAATTCTCGCCTCGGTGCCATTCCAATCATGGAGTCCCACTCTGCAACTCTGGGCAATAGCTTGCTTAATCTCCACAACGGCCCTCACAATGCTAAGGATGCCTGGCCTCCACCTTGGGGGTGCCCAGGAGTGGACGCCTCACAGAGAAAGCCAGGATGGGTTCCACAGCGGTATTCGTACAAGCGCCTTGAGACCCTTGCGGGTGAGTAGTGCGCTATACAAGTATCAATTTACAATCTCCAAAGGGGAGAAAGCATTTATTGCGATTTCCTCCTTAATAGCACGGTCCTTGATCCTTCAGAATAGGACAAGTTAAGTTCCAGCCTACTTAAATTGGTATAAAAAAATGTTACATACCAACATTTTTGGGGAAGCTTATGCAAAAAGTGTAGGGGCTATTAAAAGATTCTCAGCAGTTTGGAAATTCATGGATAAAGCAGAAAGTAAAATGTATAGCACTTTAGACTGAGGCGGGATGGTCAACTCTCGTTTTTTTCACAAGGCTTACTACCTTAGAAAAGGATGAAAAGATATATGGACTATTAAGGAAAGAGGACTCAAAGTGTTACTTAATGGATTTTATCTGTGATGATGAAATGAATGACCTAATTATGTCAAAGTTGCTATGCACCGCACTTTAGTTTCTGTATTTTGGACAGGCGGGAGATGTGTGCCTTTAGAAAGTTGAACCTTATAGCCTGATCATGTCAAAGCTGCTCTGCACTGCACTTTATTATCTGCATTTTGTATAGGCGCGGGGTTCGCACCTGTATAGGACAAAGTTGAGGGAAATGATCGATTCCAGGCATAAGTCAAGAAGAAGTATATACATTTTATACGGTATTAGCAACTATATTTATTGTGAATTGTTTGCTTTCTCTGTTATAATTCTGCTCAATAAATAAAAAAAATATTTAAAAAATTGCCATATAGTGTGTAAACCCTGACATCAGGGTCCAAATCTATGCTTAAACACAAATGTAAACCAAACAGCGGCTGACCACGGCTCAGCACCTCAAACACAGTTTTGAAAAAATGTATATTCTGTGCAATCTTTTCCAGAGCCTGCCGCAGTTGGGCTCTTCTGACTTCCAGAAAGTTAATTTTTTACGAAAAGGAAGGTGCACCAGAGAAAGAGTCCCAACCATCGAAATGAGTCCAATTCTCTTCTTTATTGTAATTCAAAATCTTAAAATGGCCTTCAGCCAACTCGTTTCGTTCCAGTGACGGAACTTCATCAGGGCTGAAACATACATATAACATAACTTAAGTCAATACATAACACAGGACAATAAAAATCTTACATTAAAAACATTTCACAACATGTATAACACATATAATATTTATAATGATGACGCATAAAGGAAACATATAAATATGAACAACGACATATTCACTAACATATATCGAACATTTCACCATAACAACAAAGTTATACATTTAAGCACAAATACAATTTTACAAGGAATATATGTATCTCCCAAGAGAATCTCTCCTAAAAGGGTTTTCACAAACAATTCTTTATATGTAAGATTTCTTATATGAAAGTTTATTATAGTAAATGAAAAAGGAAAGGAGAAACAGTTAGAAAAGTGAGAAGAAATTTCTTAATAGAACCTGCCTATAACGCCCAAGTCTAGTCCAAAAATAGAAAACAAATAATAATATCCTGTGATAAAAATATCCCAAGAACATACGAAGACAGCCTCATTTAAGGATACAATTGAACAATCGATAGAAATACGACGATAGCAATGAAATACCGTATGCGAAACAGGGACAGTAAGAAAGGCTACGTGAGAAGTCAACACCTCCCCAAGAAAATAAATAATATGGTCAGAGGCATATTGCAAACTCACCTTGGTTTGCAACATAAGGGATATCATACCCTATTGATTGGAAAGTGGTTCCGGATCAGATAACCGAACAGTGGCCAAAGGAACAATATTTCAATTTCCAAATATGAAGAAAGATATATAATATCTCAAAAGTCACCATTGGGCTTCATTAGCCCTTATTCAAAACATTAATTCCCGATCAAGTCTCACCGTATTATTCAAAAGGGAGGAAATATTTCCAATAGTGTATACTATGTAGTAGCCGGTACCCCACAATACAGGTACGATTGAAGTAAAATCCAAAATCCTGTTATAAAACAAAAATGTGTGTATGTATGTGTATATATATATATATATGTGATCAAGGCTCTGCTGAGCCGAAACGTTATGACGACAACCTAACCGAATAAACTCAGCACTTTAACAAAGGTCCGTGTCCGCCTGTGAATTTGGATTCCGATGCATTTCGTCTTCCTGTTGCACCAGCGGTCTTTGGATATATATATATATATATTACCTACTGGCGGTCGCCAGTAGGTAGTTATAGTTAGGACCACGTTTCCATAGGAAATCCGCAACATTCTATTTTGAATAACTTTGGCGCCGGTCGACGAATCCTCGCGAATTTTTCAAAATAGGTGGGGCGCTACGCTCCGCTCCTACCCTGAAAGTCTCGGGGGGATTCGTCAAGCGGGGGCTGAGATAAAAGGGGGGTCCCAAAACACGTTTTTCCCATGCATTTTTCCATAGGACCTTTAGACAGGGCTACAGCCCGAACGGCTGAACGGAATTACTAGAAATTTGGCAGAGAGGTAGTCCTCAGGTCAAGGAAGTGCCTTTTGTAGGTTTGGTGTAAATCTGTTCAGTAGATTCTGAGAAAATAGCCTTTAAATCAATATATATATCTGAGCCAGCTTACGGTGCGCTTACGGTACGCTTACCGTACGCGTACGGTGGCGTGCGCGAGCGCGATTATGATTGGCTCTTAGATCTTAGTAAACATTCGAATCGGCCGAAACCAGGAAGCGGCGGCCGCCATTTTCTCTCTCGCACTGAGAGAGATGATTAACAAACAAAGCACAAAAACATTTAAAGGGGCTGTTTTGACAGCTCCCACACACATAGCCACGTACAGGGAGTCCCCAAAGATCCCCCAAGGCCAAAAACGGAATTTTTATTTTTTCGCTAATTTCGCCGATTACGCTTACCGTACGCGTACGGTAAAAAAATATAAAAAAAAAAAAAATATCCACACTAACCCCACCCCGTGTGCAGTTGGTGAACGAAGCTCACCAATTGTGCATGGCTTATGACATATGTAAAAAACGAAAAGATTAAAAAAAAAAATATTTAAAAAAAAAATTATCCACACTCTCTCCACCCCGTGTGCAAATGGTGCCCGAAGGGCACCATTTGTGCATGGCTTATAACCACTGCGAAAAATTAAAATATTACCTTTAAAAACGAAGTGCATCATATGTCCTCCATGTGCGCACGATGCGCGAAGCGCATCGTGCGTACATGGCCCATCTAGCGAAACGTGGGCACGCGGTGCGCGTAGCGCACCGCGTGCCCACCGTGCGTGCACGGCACTAACTGCGTAAAGTGGGCGCGCGGTGCGCGAAGCGCACCGTGCGCGCACGGAACAAACTGCGTTAAGTGGGCGCGCACGCCACGAATGGCGTAAAGTAACTTAGCATTTAAAAAACCATACAAATTCACTGAAAAAACCATAGGTTTCACACACGTTATAGTTAGGAATTAGCATTTAAAAAACCTTGCAAATTCACTGAAAAAACCATAGGTTTCACACATGTTATAGTTAGCGGAAATTTTACTGATAAAAAACCAATGAAATTCCCCCGTTATAGTTAGTGCAGGCAACTATAACTCACGCGACCGCAATCTTCTGCTGATGACATATGTGTCTTTATGAAAAGAAAATATTTGTAATATATGTATAGCTAAAAATGTATGGAAGAAGACATGGGTAAATAAGTGTCTAAATACAGTATTAGCATCAGCAGAGGATTGCGGTCGCGTGAGTTATAGTTGCCTGCACTAACTATAACGGGGGAATTTCATTGGTTTTTTATCAGTAAAATTTCCGCTAACTATAACATGTGTGAAACCTATGGTTTTTTCAGTGAATATATATATATATATATATATATATATATATATATATATATATACAGACACCGCATTCCCCGATACCGGAGCCTCTGACCCCTCAGGGCGGCCTCGGAACAACGAGCTCGGAGTCAGCCCGTCAAAATACCACCAAGGATAACAGCAAAATGAGGCCCAATGCTGGAAAGAGAGGCTTTTATTCAGGCGTTTCACAGCACAGCATGCTTCCATTTCCTGACGTTTCGGCATTCTAGCCTTGCTCACAGATGGAAGTAAATTATTTGGCAAAGTGCGTAGTGCGTGCTTATAAAAGAATAGTCACATGACTGGATCTTAAAAATACAAGTCCCACAGTGCATTGTGATAATTCTAACAGGTAACGATTTGGAAGTCCTCATATTTTTCCTCATGTGAATTCAATGCTTTTGTATCACAGTCACACTGTTGTTGGTGTGGGTTCGTAAATAAACACAAGTCAGGTGAGTTGGTAATCCTTCAGTGTTACAGTCAAATTGCATTATGCCTGATATCCACATAAGTAACATGCTAATAGCAGAATTATTTATAACATAAGATTTCAAACCCCAACGCTTGTATGAAGTTGTAAACAAAAAACAATCAATAAGCTATAAAATAAAAGAATAATCATAATAAGCATAATGCGATTGAATAGCCCCAGGTCTCAATAAGGGACATCCTAACAGGCAACCCAGTATGCCTTCATAGTAAACGATCAAACTGCATCAAAATATATGTATACACCTTGTTTATATCTAAAGTGTAAACTGCCTCATACCAAAAGTAGCACCCGTATAAGGATATCGTAAAGTGACTAGTGATCTATATGTATACCATAAACCCTGTCCAAACGTGACAATAATCAAACATTGCGGCGACACCTACAAAGAACACTTGCAACTTTGAAATTAGAATAAAGATTAAAATTTAAACGGAAAATCACGGCAGAACGGAAGCCTAAGCCTCACAAAAGCTTTCGAAATTGTCAAGGTCTAACACCCGGCAGAGAAACTGCCAATCATCTTACCTTAATAAGACTGTCTGTCAGCGCGCATGGTTCAGTGTAGTACTGGGATGCGAGAATATGCGCCATTTCGATTCCGCATTATAATGAGCTTGCAGCATGAAGTAAATGCGTCATGACGTCAGAGTAGTCCGGACACACCGGCCGTGCTGTGAAGCACTAGTGGTTCCAGCCTCCATCTTATGTTGTCCAAAGTAAATAAGACTAAATATGCATTGAGAATGAGACCGACATATAAGTAATGGGTATAAGCCTTCAGAAACTGACATGGCACCATAGCGTGTCATAATATTGAATACAAATTACTCGTATTCCCAATCAATACAGTTAACCAATATTACGTTCAAATATATTGGGAACAACATGTGGTAAATGTTGTAACTCAATTCTTCTACAATTAAATAAGAAAATAAGTCCAGACGCTGTATACATAACGTATTCACTAAAAGACACATGCCACTGATAGGGGCACAATTCTTCCACAGCCCCATCTACATATCTTATGCTGGTACATATATTTGGTGGCTATCTTGAAGTGGAGATATGTCCTTTCCAAAGTATAGTTATCTTATACGGACAACACAGCAGGGGGGAAAAGATAACGTAGGTGCGTAGAGAAGTACATAGGAAATATATTAAAAAACATAAAAAACAGAAACAGTACATTTCAAATCACTTTCTTTTCATCATGTTTGAGATTTGCTTGCTAAAATCTAAGTAGCATATTCTGAATTCCGTCTATTAACAACTCGAATAGTTTCATTGGACAACTTCATCAGTATAATATTTCAAATCATAGTCTTCCAATCTCTTCCCTGTCAATGTCGCACCAAAACGGAACTGCAAACATTCAAACTGGATTAATGGTGCTGAGTGGCATCACACTGGGTGTCTCATTCAACTCTAGAATATTATTGTCACCCACATTATCATAGTGGTTTAGACACGTAAATGTGATCTAATATCAATACTATGTCTTACACTCATTGACCTTAGATCAAACTACCCCTATAACCTGATATTTTCAATTCCTGATTCACCAAAAGTAATGTAATTCATTATCAGTATTATGTCCTGAAGAGGTGGCCCTAAGTCGGCATATCCATTTCGCCTCAGTACGCCTTAATAGGAATTCCCTGTTCCCTCCTCTTTTGGACATGGGGATATGGCCGATACCATGAAACCAGAGTGTCACATCATCAGGGTGTTCGCTATGGCAATGGACTGTCATGGGGTATCTGTCATCCCTGTTCCTCATCGCCCTGCGGTGCTCTTGTATACGATATTTAAGGCAGCGAATCGTGCTGCCCATGTATATTGTTCGACACTTGCAACCCAGCACATATACTACATAAGTAGTGTTGCAATTTACAAAATGATCAATCATATATTCTATTGGTGAATTGGACAGAAAATTCTTCATCTTGTTTTTTTCCCATTGGACAGACATTACACGATCCACAAACATAAAAACCTTTCGGTTTTGATGGTATCCAGGTATCCCCACTCCCAGATGCAGTGACATAACTGGGGCATAAGGAGTTCCTAAGTGACATACCCCTCCTGTATGTGATAGCTGGCCTGTTCTTGATACAGCTTTTTAGGTCAGGAATTTCAGTGAGAGAAGATGCCAATGTTTCCTGAAGATGTTAAACACCTTGCTGCTAAGCATGGTATATTGTGTCACAAACCTAAGTTGGTTGTTGGTCCTCATATCCCTCCTTGCTTTAGGTTTGTTCATGAGCGTGTCATCATGAGCGTGTCTTCCCTTTTTAGCTGGATCATTCTGGATTCTGCTTTTTCTAGAATCCTACAATCGTACCCTCGCTTGAGGAATCTTTGTTTAGTGTCTTTTATGTGAGACTGGAAGGTGGCATCCTCACTACAATTATGCCTTACGCGCGTCATCTCCCCAAAGGGAATATTATTAATAACAGAGCTAGCATGAGCGCTTTGGGCATGTAACACACGCATTGCACGCAGTTTCTTTTCTGTACAAGGTGCTCTGTATCATCCCATGTTTTATGTAGAATTGAATGTCAAGGAAATTAATTCTCTCCCTATGCCAAGATATTGTGAGTTTTACATTGAAGATGTTTTCGTTTAAAGAAGTAAAGTAATGCTGCAACTGTTCCTCAGAGCCTGACCAAAGACAGATGATATTGTCTATGTACCTCCCCTAGAACACAATAAAATTTGTCCAGGAAGAGGCACTCTTGCCCCAGGCATGCTCTCATACCACCCCATAAAGAGGCAGGCATCAGAGGGAGCAAACCTGGAACCCATCACGGTTTCTTGTATTTGCTGGAACCAGCGGTTGTCAAAAAGAAAGAAATTATTAGTCAAAATGATATCAATCATTTTGGTTATCATTACATTGTAATCAAATAGTTTTGCGTCCTCCCTGTCCAGAAAGGATTGCACAGCCATCATACCAAATTTCTTGTCAATACAGGTATAAAGGCTTTCTACATCAAAAGTAACAAACATGAGCTCATCAGACCATTGGAAGTCCCTACATTTTGCAAGAATGTCTTTACTGTCTCTTACATAAGAGGGTAAATTAAGAACATGTTTTTGTAACGTCATGTCGACAAATTCAGATAATTTTTCAGTGGGTGATCCGACCCCCGAAATGATCGACCTGTCTGGGGGAACTGTCCACCCTTGTGAATTTTAGGTAAAATGTATATACATGGAAAAGTTGGACAGTTCACCCCCAGGTATCTGTATTCGTTATCAGTCAGTAAGCGGGAGTCCTTCCATTCGCTTAACCTTGCATTAATCAAATTGGTCAAATTGTGAATTGTATTGCACAAAACTTCTCTATTACAGAGCTCACTTCTAAGTTGTCGATTGATTTCTAGCATATAATCATGATGATTCATAATAACAACGTTTCCGCCTTTGTCGGCCGCTCCTATGACAATAGTAAGAGCATCCCTAAGTCTCACGAGGGCCTGTCTATCAGCATGCGTGATGTTATGGCGGATACTGGGTGCAAACGTATTTGGGGTCTCAAGATTGTAAAGGTCATCAGAAACCCTATTGTAAAAGGTGTCAATGTTATGGTGGTAGGAGCTGGTAGGTACAAATTTAGATCTAGGTCGAAGTCCGCTGTCTATGTTGGGATCCTGTGAGATATTAAACTCCTTTAGTAATGAAGGGATATCATATTACGGACATCAGCGATGGTATGTGTTCCTATGTCATTTGTCATGGCGTCATGGCATTGTCTAATTTGTCCATAGGTCTATTGGAAAAATAGTTTAAGTTTCAATGCTCTAGTGAACTTGTACAAATCCACATGTGTATTGGTCAAATCCCGTCTTTGTGTGGGCCAAAAATCAAGACCCATGTTTAATAGTCTGACTTCATCATCATTAAGGATTTTATTGGATATATTTACAATCTCCAAATCATGACCATCAGTGGCAAGATCTCTACATTGAGAGTCATCACATACCATATTATTTACACCTATTTGCGACTCGCCCCCACATTTGCATTGTCTGGAGTCCCTCCTTTTGTACCTCCCCTTCAACATCCTCCCTCCCCTCCTGGTCTTGCCTGATCTTTTTTCTGTTGCTTATGCGCAACTTGGCAAGCTCCTTTTGGAAGGAGGAGGCACCTTCCCTTAAAGGGGTCTCAGGTACAGTAATATTTGATGCTGTACTGCTCTGTGAAGAAACAGATATATTACTGATCGAGCGAGTGTCATCGCTTTCAACTTTTTCTTCTCTAACTCTTTTCCTCTATTCAGCTCCCTGAACATACTTTGTTTCAAATGAGGCGGAGTACCCTGTCTGCCAAAGCCTGGTCTATCTGCTCTGTTTAGAGTTGGGCAAACCATTATTTTTCCTTACTTTGCGACAATGCTCACTCCACCGTCGGAAAGATCACTCCAGCAAGCTGATGGAGTAGGGCTTGTCGGAGTAAGGACATCATACCACCCACCCTATTGAGAGCAGAGTAGTCATTTTTCTGTCTTTCATGGCCAGGAAACACCCATTGGTACTGAACTGAAAAAGAAAGTAATTACCCCCCAAACCCAGGGAGAAAATTTACAGGGCATAGAGGTCTTGGTTTTTGTGCTCCAAAAACAAATTTCCACGCTGGGAGTTTGTTTATGAAAAACAAAAAAGTTTGGTGTGCGGTGCCTGGAAGATGGTGGCTGCACAACAAACTAAATTTGAGTATTCAGATTGTTACATTATATTATTTGATATTCACAGTAGTTGCTTTGTAAGTGATGACACAGTGCTCGGCAATGTTAAAATGAGGCTTCCTGTGAATGTGGCCTCATAGCACCCATATAGAGATTTATGAATGGAACGCAAAACGCTTTCCACACAGCCCAATTGTATCTCGGAGGACACTACTTTCCTGATGTTGTGAGTTATCATGGGCTCTCTTCTATGGGTGTGTGGTAATGCATAATATTTTTCTTGCAAAATGTTTGGAAATTCCATGAAAATGTCACAAAATTACACTTTCGTAGCAAAATGTGGTTTGCCCGTATCTCACACGATTTTTTCTAAGGGTTGGAAAACTTGCATAAAAAACACAAGATAACGTCAGCAGGCTGGTTCATGCAGAAAATGTCTATCAATGGCACATTTTCTGTGCAAGCGAGTCTCCCGCTAGTATCTTGACTTTTTTACACAAGGCACAGCTCACCTAAAATGAGTTTAATAAAATCTACTATTAGGTAATTATGAGAAATTGAGTGAATGTGGCATAATGCTAAATTTGGGAATTTAGTAATTTTGTCAGCTGTATTCAAATTTGACCATGTCTAGATTTTTACCCGGCAATTAGTTGTGTAAAGGCTACCCCCAGACTAGAAACCCATATTCACAAGAATGTGTGCTAAACATCATCAAAAAATGCTAACGCAACTTTACACATCGCAGCCTATCGCGAGAAAATAACCCCGTGTCAACGTGGAATTCACAACAAGACGGTACCATGCAATAGTCTTCCGAAACTGCGGCCAATGTCCGGGATACAACCACCTCGACAGAGATAAAAACACAAACCACAATGCGGAAAAACATGCGTTGGATCAAAGCGCGATGAGGAAATCAGCAATAAGCAGCGCCAGGCCTGCAATACACACATGGCAGGTGGGAAAAATCACTATAAAAGTAAAAAAATCACACAAACACAAATTGACCAACACCCAGTCACCATGGAGGCAGCCGGAGCAGGCACAGAGGACGAGCGCAACCCCACAAGCACCCCGGACAACCAGCCTGGGACCTCTGGGACAGGGAAGGGCAAGGACAAGAAGAAGAGGAAGACAAACTTCAGTCCGCAGGAAAACAGGATCCTAGTCACGGAGGTGATGGAACACCATCAACAACTGTTAGTCACCTCCAACGTGTCATTGGGCACCAAAAATTGAATATGGCGGGACATCGTGGACAAGGTGAATGCCGTCGGAGAGCACAAGAGGTCAATGGATGAGGTCAAGAGGCGATGGATTGACATCAAGCGCAAGACCAAGGAGAAACTCGCAGTCAACCAGAAGGCAGCAATGCAGACTGGAGGTGGGAGCCCAGTGCCACAGCTTGTGCTGGATGACATGGAGGAGCTGGTGTCGACAGTCATCAGTGTGGAGACTGTGGCCGGAGTCGGGGGACCGGACATTGCTTGACAGGACACAACACAACCGCAACAGGGTGAGTGACCACCAGGTACTGGGGGGATGGGTGGAGATGGCCACAATGGCACACATGCACAATCAAGCAGAGCACAGTGCACACCCACAATGACTCTGGGTCATTGCCGTTATCCACAGACTATCACAATGTACGATGCCATGCTGTCTGAATGTCAACATGTACCATGCGACTACATACATGTGGACACATTGTAATACACCATCTCCCCTACACATTGCAGGGGCACCATCAACACCTCCTGCAGAGCAGTCCCAGCCACTCTTCACTGATGACGAGGAGGACACCGCCTAGCCTCGGCACCCAAGCCTGCCAAGACATCATTGACATAATCCGCAACTCACCTCCAGGATCAGGGCAGCCCAGCTGCATCGAGGAGACCCCACCCACTACCCAAACCTCCCAGCAGGAGGCACCCACAGCCTCGGCAGTCTCCCAAGACCCCCAAGAAAAACACATGGCCTTCCAACGCCGTGTGCTGGAGGGCTAGAGGGAGACGGCTGAGCAGGTGCGGGTGGGGTTCGAACTCATGGCTGCCAAACTGGATGCCATCCTTGGGTGTCTATGTCCACACCATGTTCTCCAACGAGCCCTGACTGACCGCTGGAGTCATGATGCGGAGAGTAGAACAGCTGTCCGCTCAGAGTGGCTCCAGCGATCCCAGCCGTGAGCTGGCACACATGCGGAGGCTCATGGAGGACATGGTGCAGATGAAGGCGGAAAGGATGGCAGCCACCACTGCACATCAGCGAGATGTACCTAGGATCTACCATGCCCTTTAGATCCTCATCATGGCATTGCTGCCACAAGGTGTGGCGCTGATGAATGCTGCTGCCCCCACACCATCCACATCTCTGCCCCCTGGTGTGTCAGTGCCTCACAGTGCGGCAGGCGTTTTCACTCCGGCACCTGATGTGTCAGTGGCACACAGTGCCGCAGCCCTTACTGCAACACCCACAGGTGGGGCAGAGCACTCATCCAAGGTCATGATGGGTTTGAGTTCAGAAGGCGGCACTAGCATTCATTTCCACCACCTGGCCTGTTTCTGCTTGGTGCCGCACATGGCCCCATGACCTTCCACTGATCCCCGATACACTCCGCTGCACTCACCTTGGACCGCGACATGGACTGCCATATCGTGTTTGATGACCAATGACACGGTGACCAGACTGCGGACTGTACCTTTCCTCTTCCCCAGTACTTGTCATCCCCGGATGGACTCTGGCTGGCCCTCCACAAGCCCATATTGTGAAGTGTGCTTGGCATGTCCCTGTACCGCTCCAGCTGCAAAACTACACTGGATGTGAAATAAACATCCAGCAATGCACTGCTGTGTCATGTCTTTCATCATTCATGTATGAATGTGTGGATGAATGTAGGGACAGTGATTCCCCTTATGTCAATGATGCTCATCTAGTGGGATGCCAGTCACAGTGTGCTACATTGCCTATTGTGTTCCGGGTGCCGTGGACACTACAACAGGGACACACGCATTAGTCACTTCCTTGTCCGGACATGGACTGAACCACGCCCAGAGCCCCCAAGTCATTGTTGCAAGCCCTGCGCTGGTCCGGCGTACGCCAGACCAGACCACTCCGCTTACGCTCCGAGGGGGGACCCACATAGCTACCTGTCGCAGGCGTACTTGCTGGTGGTGTGCAGGTCATTGGTCTAGTTGTCAGCATGTCACGGCCACTCCCTGAGGGCAGGTTTGCACACACACCACACCCGCCCGGCACAGGCCATGTGACCCCGCAAATATAAGGGGCCGACAACGTCACATTTCCCTCTGCCGGTGGTGACTGGATGACGGACGCTCCGCGGTTCTCAATCATAAAGGGCCCATGAGTTGTTGCGCACAGGGTCAGTGGCACCCGAAGCCTTGCGGCCATCACGGGCCTACCACCACGTGGTGCTGACTGGCGTTGCATAGGGTTAGTGGCACCTGAAGCCTTGTGGCCATCATGGGCCTACCACCACGTGGCGCTGACTGGCGTTGCACAGGGTTAGTGGCACCGAAATAGCTGAGCGGGTGTGCAGCCTGCGATGATGACGTGTGCACTGATGTTGTCTTCGCCATTGATAACTCAGAGTCATGTGAGGGACCTGCTGGGCCGCGGGGCGGGTCTGCATGATGTGGGCCATGCCATGGTGGCGGGACCGGGGCCTGGCGCTTGCACGGGCACGTGGTGTGCCCACTGGCGGACACACCGGTGGCAGCAGGTGAATAGTGGGGCCTGGGTGCACAGGGGCGGCGGTGTCTCTCTCTCTCTTCCTTCCTTTCCTTCTCTCTCACTCTCTCTCCCTTCTCTCTCTCTCTCTCTCTCTCTCCCTTCCTTTCCTTTCCTTCTCTCTCACTCTCTCTCCCTTCCCCCTCTCTCTCTCTCTCCCTTCCTTTCCTTTCCTTCTCTCTCTTTCTCTCTCTCTCCCTTCCTTTCCTTCTCTCTCTCACTCTCTCTCCCTTCCTTCTCTCTCCCTCTCTCTCTCTCCCTTCCCTCTCTCTCTCTCTCTCTCACTCTCCCTCCCTTCCTTTCCTTCCCTCTCTTTCTCTCTCTGACTTTCTTTCCTTCTCAGTTTCTCTGTGTCTCGCTCCTTTGATGTGCGCATGACACACATCCTGAATTTGTGCTTTATTTTCCAGGCTGTGACATCGAGATTGTCCCTGACGGACCCGACAGGAGTGTTCCGCATTGGTGTTTTGTGTTGTATTTTAATAAAGTTTTTGGTTGTTACTTCAGTGCTGTGTGACTGTTTCTCGTTCTTCTGGCCACACATGTGTTTTTCTTTTGGCAATGTGCGTCATCATGCGCTTTTTGTGGCTCTTGTGTCGTGCACGGTATGTGTATGTCCTGGGGTGGGTGGGCTGGGGGTGGTGGCTGTGGGTGTTGTGGCCCTCATGGGTGTCAGAGCTGCATGATCTTTGTCTCCACGGCATCTGTGGGTCTTCAGGTGTGGCTCTTGGCTAGACTCCCTTTCATGCTGTGGGTAGTCGTCCTACTTAGCACCAGCAAAAGGCAAGTGTTAAATCCTTGGTGCTACCGCGGCTTATCGCCTGTTTCTGGTTCGCTTCACAGATCTGGCAGTTCGTTGTGAAAGTGGTGGTGTGGTTTTTTCGTGTGTTTTTGCACGGGAACGCCTACTCTGCATCTCATTAGGGTTAGTTGGTGGTGTCCACAGTGGAGATAAATTTTGGGGCAGTTATCGCTGGAATACTGGTGTTGTCTGCAGTTTGCACCTGCTTGTGAATGGGGTGTTAAATATATCTCCACTTTTGAGGCGTTAAGATGGAGATAAATCAGAGATAAGTCCTTGTGAATTTCCCCCCCAGTGCCCTGTTAGGTAAATCACAGTTTCAGTGCAAAACAAATAAGCTTAGCTCAAGGTAGCAATAACACTAAGAAGCAGTCTTTTCTACAGAGACAAATATGTGTCAATAATTTTAACATCACCAAAACGACATAAAACGAAGCAAAATAATAAGATTCCCAAACAAATTTAGTTTAAAAAAAGAAAGGAAATTAAATTATTTAAAAATATTTGAGAAAAAACAAACATGGATAATGGGGTCAGAAAATATGATTTCGTGAAGAAAATGTAAAACAATCTCATCAGAATAATGAGGATATAAAAGTCAATGTGAGTCTACAAAAGTGGCAGACGAGGGAGCAATGTTGCACAAAGACACGAAATGCAGTTAGTAGCACTGTTCTGCCTCCCAGAGGTAGGTCGGGCAGGAGCAGAGTCAGTTACTTTTCAGGCTGGCACACTCAGATGCTTCCAATCTTCCCAGTGCTTCTCTGGGAAGAGAGTGCAGCCACTAATCCACTGGCGAGACGTATTTCTGTCAATATGAAATGCAGCTGCTATCGACAGTCCATTTAACACACAGCTAATGAAATAATGCGCATTAACTTGCTGATCCCCGCTTTCAAAAGTACTCCCCACTCTCCCCCACCCGCAAAAGTTATCTGAAAATGTGTTCGTTTGTTTGCTAAGCAGAAAAGTAGCGTGAACATTATTTTAATCTCAGAATGAAATCTAAACATAAACCACGTGTTGCAACATCATAAATTGTGCGCATATATGTTTGCCGGCGTGGGGCAAAAGGGAAAATCAATGTTTCCTAAAAATGCAGAGCATTTGCTCAAATACCTGCTTTCCCACTCAGCCATGACTGTGTGATCCTGGGCAAATCCGTTTCCCCCAGTGCCTCGGTCAGTGCACAACCTGGCTTCCGCCTCGGAACGGTACAGCGCACTTTATACAAATTGGGCATTTCCATTTTCACACCTGCGCACGCCCTCACCGTCACCAGCCGTGCCCCACTCTGGTTACCTCATAACAGATGTACTGCTTCCTCCACTCAGGGGTGAGGTGAACTGCCAGGTGCTCTGCAAACTTCATCGCCGTTCCTCCCGGGGCTTCTGGTGTGACAGAGCGGCAGGAGGGACAGGTGTCCTGCATGTGGTTGGTGAAGGGGTGGCAGCGAGGGGGTGTGGCATGGGCTGTGTCCGTCCTCCACCCCTCTCTCTCTCTCCCTCCATTCACCCGTGAGGTAGAGCCCATACACCCACCCCCGGAGGCAGCGTTGCAAACCCTGCTGATCTCTCAACAGGTTGTTCGACGCAGAGGAGCCCCTCAGAGCAGTTTCAGCACCATGGACAGGGGCCAGCCGCAGCCAAGCAGCACCCTACCAGCTCACACACAGCCACGCTGCCCAGGTACTTCCCATGCTCACAGGTGCATCAGGACAGCTACCCGAACGTTTACGAGCCTTTATGCATTGACGGAGGGAAAGGGCGCTTCCCAGGAGGGCTGCTACGCTTTTAGTGAAACAGCACCTACCTTTTTCACGGACTATTTTACACGTTTGTTGGGCACAATTAGCATTTCTGAGCTCGGCTCTTAAACTGTTAGCAAGAGAGTACTGGCCCTTCTTTCCACGGCTGCGATACATTTAGTGAGTCCAACTCTTCTCTCCAGAAATGTAGCGCTTTTAAAGGGCAGCACTACAAGGACTGAGCTTTGGTGAAACAATACTTTCACATCTTTCCAGCGAGGCCCTACCTTTGGCACCTGTAAACAGCACTGATGTAGGTATATTTGGACAGCATCAGCACGCTCCAGCAGGGCTGCTGCACTTTTAAAAGTCGAGCATTAGCACTTTTGAGCAAGCCCGCCATATCTTTGAGGAAAGTGCATGAACAAGTCTATCAAGACTGCTACGCCTACACAGAGAGGCATCTAAGCTGATCCCACCGGCCCTTCTCGAAAGGCTAAGCTGCTAGTGAGAGAGTAGCAGAGTGTTGTTAATTGGAGAGTACACACACTTCTCCCCGGGATGCTACACTTTTAGTGGAGGTGGGCTAGCACTTCTAATGGGCCAGCATTAGAGCTGCCAGCAGGCCCGCTATGATTACAGGGCTGCATTAGATGTTCTCATTAGGGTCGGTATACCTTTTTTGGGGCGGTATGAACACTTGTCAAAACTGCTGCTCTACATTTAATCAGACAGTGCCGGCACTTCTTACTAGGGCAGCTATACCGTCCTGGTGAACTCAACACCACCTCTTTGTATGGTTTCTGCACTTCTGACGAACAATGCAAGCACTTCTGCACAGGGCCTCTATGTTTATCATTGGGTCGCACCAGCATTGCTCATAAAGGCTGCTGGACTTCAAGTGGAGTGTGCCTGCACTTCTAAGTCCTACACACTTCTGCTGCGTGTGAGAGACCGGTTGGCGTAGTAGGAATAGGAAGGCGGAACTGGCCAGAGGTTTGATTGTTGTAGCTCAAGTCCCACAACCAGTGCTGTAAATAATAGGAGCCAGGTCCCTCGTCAGGAGGCCACCGCAGCTTGCACCACCCATTGGCCTGTCAGCGATGCCACTGATAGTGCCAACACAACTAATGACCATCAAACGCCTACAAAGTGTGACGGTTCGAACTATTCCAGGCCTCAAAGCCATAAGTATGGCTTTGGTGGTAGGTATTAGTCATTTTTAATGCATATTAAATTAATAAACAACTATTGTTGTGCTCATCTTTAAATTGAGCAAACAGTGCCACCATGTGCCAGCTTGTCATAAGTGCTGGTGTTGATAATTGAGGGCCAGTGCCAAGCACCAGAAACCACCGGCTCAAATTAAGTGCTGCCCACAACATGCAAACCAAGAGGTTTACAACCATGTGAGCCAGGTGACCTCCAAGAAGGGCCTTTTGTTTCACTTTAGGGTTAGTGGATACCAAACTGAAAAGGCTTACATGGGTTAGTGGTGCTGGAAGAGTCAATATTTATAAACAGACTTGCAACGCAATCATAGTAATAGTACTGCACATCCAAATTAATCTATATCAATGATGTAAGTGACAGTCTTATAAAGTCTATGCAGGATGTAACAACTGGCCTTTTCAGGGAGTCCAGGGTACAGCAGGAGGTGGGGTTGGGAAGATGGAAGCTTCTCCGGGTCAATGGTGCAGCTGCATCCCATTCCAGATAGGGCTTCTCTGCCCACCAGAAATTAGAGCATTTCCTAAACAGTGGCAGAGATTAAGAACTTGGGAAGAAGCAGAATGTAGATCTCTCAGAGACTCAAAATAATCACCTGACATGTAGAGGGTAAATCCTTTACCTGGGAGTCCATAAAGCTTCCTGAGGTAGCCCGGCAGCACGCAAGGTGAAGTATAAGTAGCTCATCTGGTCTGCGTTGACGATTTCCATGAAGGGCGGGATATCCTGCCACAGGAAACTGTCACAGGGGGAGGAGGAGCCTAAGAAGCAAGGGGCTCTGAGCACAGAATGAACAGGATGATTTATTTGCTTCCTACTGATATGGGTTTCCTGTAGAACACAACTGAACTAGTTTATGCCCATAGGTATCACTAAATGTTCAATAGAATCCTAGTAATGGATTCTAATGTACAATGTCAAATACAATTGTTAGAGTATTGTAAAAATCATGCCTTTTGCTCCTCACAGATAGCAGTATAAAAGGTCCCGCAATTATATTATTTCATAATAACAACATAAATACAGATATCATCTAATCCAAAGAAAGAACCCCACCCCTGAGGACCATACTGAGGGACCCGGAAGAGCATTGTTCATTAGGGTCAATTACTAGGATTCTCTTGATTTTGTGATAGGTATGAGGGTAGAAGGGTTCAGTTGTTGGTGTATTTTTAGTGGGGACTCTTGTACCCTAAATATTCCCACACTCTGTTTTGCTTCTCACTGGGGTTCCTTTAGAACTGATCTGGAGAGTAAGCAAACGCATCTGACTCTCGGCAACAATGTGCTGCGAATCCCGTAGGATGGGACTTCAAGCCGCAGGTAATAAGTGAACACACACCTGCCAAGCAGCTGCCCTGAGCGGAAACTCTTCCCTCCTACCACGAGGGGCCGCCAGGCTGACTGTTGTTTATTTTAGAAACTTTTGAAAGTAAAAAAAAAAAAAAATCTTAAGTATACCAAGTACTAGGCCAATATATTTTACAACTTCAAAGTGATTTCATCAGTTTAAAGTTGTTTTAAACTCCTTCTGTGCCTTACGCCTGGGGCAGATTTAAAGCCGTGTTTACCCTGCTTGAGTTTAGATTCGAATTTGAAAGTTAATTGTAACTAAGACACAGATTTACTACCCTTCATGCAGCGAGTGCTCCATGAAAAATTGTAAATTGCAACAGACAGAAAAACAGGGCAGCACCAGGTTTAGTAAAAGTCACCTGCATTTACGTCATCGGCAGGGCTCGTGCTACATGTAGGTGTTATACGTCACACATAGCCTTCCTCAATTGCTGGAAAAGAGTCTACACTGCCTACCGTAGACATTAACTGGAATTACACCATACAGTACAACCTTGTAGGTGCAGACATCAGCACAAAGGATGTGTGATTTGGGGAACCACACATATGACAAGTAGGTATATGAGGCTAGAAACCTCTGCACCCCTGGATTATGCCTGCTGTTCTTTGGGATTAGGGTTTGCAGCAAAACCTTATCAGGCTATTTTAGTAAATCCGGCTCTACACCAAAACTCAAGGGGCCTCATTTATGAAAAGTGACGCATCACTGCGTGAAAACAGCGATGCGTCACTTTTCATTGTGCCCTCCTTGCGACATGCTGGATGCGTCATATTTACAGTATGACTCATCATTTTGCAAGGCATTACAGATACGGCAATATTTCTGACGTATCTGTAGGTGCAAAAATGACGCTTTGCTGGAGTGTGTCACAAAAGTGACGCTACCCCAGCAATGTGTCCTTTCACATGAGGCAAGCCCCATGTAAAAGGGCCCGCGTCAGTCTTACGCCTGCTGTGAAGCAGGCGTAAGATATTGACGCAATGGCGTCCTAGAAGTGACGCAATGAAATCTCATAGATTTCACTGCGTCACTTCTACGAGGCTAACTTGCGTGGGACCGCCTCCTCCTGCATACATTATGCCTGGCACAGGTATAATGTGGGGCAGGGATTTACAAAGTGACACATCTGCTTAGATGCGTCACTTTGTAAATAGGACGCAACAGGGGGCATGTTTTACGTCACTATTGCATCGCAAAAAGTGACGCAACAGCAGCCCAAAACTGACACAAGGCCTCATAAATAAGGCCCAAGGTTTGTGCACTGGAATGCCTCAGATATAACTTCATGCATACATTAGCAGGACGATGGGACAAAGTGGGTTAGGCGCAGTGTAGTATGTAGTCACCGTTTAGCACAAAATAGCTTTTGCACCTGGAATGGATCCATTGCTGCTGTTCGCAGTGCTTTGCAAAGCCTCACTGCACTTTAAGTCGCACAAGTGCTAGTGCAAACCCTTAGATAATCTGGCACAGTGTCCAAGTGCTTCGTTGGGGGACTTAGGCTCATCTAAATGTGGCATCGCAGATGTTACCTGGAGTGCACAGATTTCACATGATCACCCCCTTTTATACTCTCTGAGCCGGTCACCGATAGCAGCTGGGATGTGCTTTAAACGACGTCCATTATACCATTTCTGGCAACACACACACCTTGTGGCAGAAAAATCTCTGAAGTCTTGCTCAAGATTCCTCGGGGCATATTAACAGGGAGCTTGTGCCGCCGCTGCTGCGCCATTTTCTTTTTAGCAGCGGCGCTTTCTTTGCTTCATATTTACAAAGTGATGCATCTAGCCAGATGCGTCACTTTTCATCGGCCAGCGATGAATTTTCCCTTTGTCGGAATTGGTTGCGCTGTGTTAGATTTGATAAATGCAAGGTAGGCGTTCCCACCTAAAATCCCCCATAAAACTGATGCAGGGTTATTTATGACATTTTGCAAAAGTGACGCATCTTCGGGAAGTGTGCCGCTCAACTTGAGATGTGTCAAAATCCCTATGCTTCTAAAATCCAGGCGTAGGAATGACGCATTCGTTGTGGCATAGGCATCTGACCAGCTAAAGTGACTTGAAACAGTTTAATCTGTAATGAAGTCACATCCCCTCGACAGGTAAGTGCACGCATAAGGTAGGTAACACTGAAAATATCACATCATACACCATCACAGACTTGTATACACTCACATTGTACTTTCACATACTATGCCCACTTGTATGCGTGCCATCCAGATCCAATGTGATAGAGTGCAAGGGGAGTTTTTCACCTTTTCACACTCTATCACATTGGACCCCATACATGAGGCTACGTGTGTCAGTCATAAATGATGCATCGCCTCTGATTTCTGACGCATTGCCGTAGTTGCGTCAGTCTTATGACCCACTGCAGAAATGCCCCACTTTGGGGCTTAATGCCATGGTCATCCTACCCATGGATGAGTCCCAATTTCGAACGCATCCTTGGGACCTTTCACCATGGAGCTCAGTATTGTAAATATAGTGCATCCATGGTATCATAAGGTTTTTCGATGCAGGCCCAAGAAATTGGGACACATCGCTGCCTTGGTGCAGCAATGTGTCATTTCTTGTAAATAAGGCCCTTCGTTTTCAATAGTAGTGCAAAGGCCTTCTCTGTTTGGCCCGCTTTGTCCTGTCATGGACTCCAAAAACAGCTAAAGAGTCAGATGTTCTAAAATTTGTATTCATACTAGAATTTGGTTACTATGTTACCAATTCAGCTAGCGCCTTGAAACACATATTGATATACAAGCATTCTACAAAAACTATGTAACAACTGCATTTTTTGTCACTACTGGATATTTTGTATAAAACTCAGATCTTAGAAAAATATTAAGTTCTCCTTATTTCAAGGGTTCTGGATCCTTCTCGTCATCCTGTAAAAAGTGGAGTATTATTTGGGTGGGCTGTTACCCACCTCAAGGACTAAGGACAATTAAGGGTAGATTTACTAACATTTTGCACTGTGTTACCATCACAAACGTAACACTAACCAGCACAAAATGTTATTTTCCTAATTTACTTTTGAGTGCAAAACTTGTTTTGTGCTGGAAAGTAGCCTGAAAGTAACGCAAAGCAGCGCATAGCACTGCTTTGTGTTACTTAGCGCCAAGGGGCGTTACAAGGGTGGTACTGGATGTTCTCATGCTACCACCATGCCTATTGATGCAAAACCCTATCTATAAAAAATAGTGGACGGGGTTTAGCACCAAACGTTAACATCATTTAAAAGGTAGAGCTACCTAGAGGAGAAATGTTTTTATTTCTCCTTTCTCTTCTGCCTTTGCATGCGTACTGCACTGTACAGCTCACATGCAAAGTAGGAAAAGTTTTAAATTGTGTCTACCTATAGTATTTTGCACTGGAAGGGCAACCTTCCAGTACAAAACCTATGGTAGACTCTGACATGCACCCTAGCGCTATGGTGCTAAGGTGTGTCCCTGGCACATTGCAGCTAAAATCTGCGCCGGCGCTAGGAAGAGGAGAGAGCCATATATCTGTGAATATGGCACTCTCCTGCTTCCTCCGTGTCACTTGCAACGCAGTGCAGCATTTTTGGCTGCTGCGCTGCGTTCAATGACTTTTTTGTAAATCTCGGCCTTACTTCTTAGGGTGAACACCAAAGTCACTAAATTAAACTGAGCTCACCCTCTGACACCACAACAACAAAAATCCAATAAGGGGAACCTGAGATGTGTAAAAATAGTGGCAAAAAGCGCTAAGCGCCCATGATAGTCTATGGGAGCAGTAGACTGGGACCGAGGCGTGGTTTCAGGCTGACCGCAATAGAGACCAGGTCGGATACACCAAATGGATTGCCCCTGGTGAAAGTCTGGAACTCCATTTAAAAAAGATTTAGGGCCAGATGTATCAAAGGGTTTTGCCCATTCTGTGTCTATGGGGAAATGTGTTGATACATATGGCCCTTAGAGTCCCACTTCAGACAGGAACTTTGTCACCTTCTGACAGAAAAATCTTCCCCTAGTTGTACGCCGCGGTAATTGTACCTTCCAGCATGGAACCGAAGGCCAGATACCTGAACCTGGGTATTTCCACTTGTATGCTGGAGGTCTGGAGATTTCTTGCTGAAGATTTTTTAAGTCCCAACACAGAATGGGACTTTGTCACCTTTTCAGAGGTGCAGGGATCGCTGAGCAGGATGAAGCTACACTTGCACTTCGACAAGTGCTGCTGTATATGTTAGATACTTTCATCAATTTGTACTGCAATTAATTTTACATTATGATGAAGTAATAAATGAATACTACCAACACTCCTGAGTGGTCCATTGATTTCCTAAATAATTTAAATTGTATTTTGTAAAGTTGTATTTACGATACAGTGCAAGTCTGTATGTCGAAGATATTTGTGCAGGGCGAGGTTAGAACCTTGGTGTTGTGACTCCCCCCCTTCATGTCCAGCACGCCACTGGAGGGCTGGCTTACTATTACTACTTCTACTTGTCTGAGCTCAGTTGGGATGAGCACGGAATCCATAACTGATTACCCTCACACCACAAGAGGGTTAGCCTTCTTCTTCCCTTCACCTCCTCTCAAAATATGGGACCAAGACACCTTCATCTGGCCCAGGGAAGGTTGTGGTGCTAGGAACAGTCCCTCTGGGAGGCTGCCATGCTATGAACAGTGCCCCTGGGAAGACTGTGGTGCTAGGAACAGTGCCCCTGGGAAGTCTTCGGTGCTAGGAGCAGTACCCCTGGGAGACTGCGGTGCTAGGAACAGTGCCCCAAAGAAGGCTGTGGTGCTAGGAACAGTACCCCTGGGAAGGCAGCGGGCTAGGAACAGTGTCCCTAGGAAGGCTGCGGTGCTAGGAACAGTGCTCCTGGGAAGGCTGTGTTGATAGGAACAGTGCTCCTGGGAAGACTGTGATGCTAGAAACAGTGTCCCTGGGAAGGTTGCGGTGCTATAAACAGTGACACTGGAAAGGCTGTGGTGTTAGGAACAGTGTCCCTGGAAAAGCTGCAGTGTTAGAAACAGTGCCCCTGGGAAGGCTGCGGTACTAGGAACAGTACCCCTGGGGAGGCTGCGTTGCTAGTAACAGTGCCCCTGGGAAGGCTGAGGTGCTAGGAACAGTGCCCCTGGGAAGGCTGTGGTCCTAGGAACAGTGCTGATGGGAAGGCTGTTATGTTAGGAACAGTGCACCTGGGAAGACTTGGTGCTAGGAAAAGTGCCTCTGTGAAGGCTGTAGTGCTAGGAATAGTGTTCCTATGGAAGGCTGCGGTGCTAGGAACAGTAGCCCTGGGGAGGCTGCGTTGCTAGTAATAGTGCCCCTGGGAAGGCTGAGGTGCTAGGAACAGTGCCCCTGGGAAGGCTGCGGTACTAGGAACAGTGTCCCTGGGAAGGTTGCGGTGCTAGGAACAGTGCCCCTGGGAAGGCTTAGGTGCTGGGAACAGTGCCCCTGGGAAGGTTGTGGTCCTAGGAACGGTGCTGATGGGAAGGCTGTTATGTTAGGAACAGTGCACCTGGGAAGACTTGGTGCTAGGAAAAGTGCCTCTGTGAAGGCTGTAGTGCTAGGAATAGTGTTCCTATGGAAGGCTGCGGTGCTAGGAACAGTAGCCCTGGGGAGGCTGCGTTGCTAGTAATAGTGCCCCTGGGAAGGCTGAGGTGCTAGGAACAGTGCCCCTGGGAAGGCTGCGGTACTAGGAACAGTGTCCCTGGGAAGGTTGCGGTGCTAGGAACAGTGCCCCTGGGAAGGCTGCGGTGCTAGGAACAGTGCCCCAGGGAAGGCTGCGGTGCTAGGAATAGTGCCCCTGGAAGGCTGTGGTGCTAGGAAGAGCGCCTCTGGGAAGGCTGCGGTGCCAGAAACAGTGTCCCTAGGGAGGGTACAGTGCTAGCAACAGTGCCTCTGGGAAGGCTGTGGTGCTAGGAACAGAATCCCTGGGAAGTCTGCGGTGTTAGCAACAGTGCCCCTGGCAGGACTCAGTGCTAGGAACAGTGCCACTAGGAAGGTGGTGGTGCTAGGAACAGTGACCCAGAGAAGGCTGCAGTGTTAGGAACAGTGCCCCTGGGAAGGCTGTGGTGTTAGGAACAGTGTCCCTGGGAAGGCCGCTCTCCTTGGAATTGTGCCCCTGGGAAGGCTGTGGTACTCAGAACAGTGTCCCTGGTAAAGATGTGGTGCTATGAACAATGCCCCAGAGAAGGCAGCAGTGTTAGCTGGGAAGACTGTGGTGTTAGCATTAATGTCCCTTGGAAGGCTGTGGTGCTAGGAACAGTGCCCCTGGGAAGACTGCAGTGCCAGAAACAGTGTCCCAGGAAATGCTACAGTGCTAGGAAAAGTGCCCCTGGGAAGACTGTGGTGCCCCTGGGAAGACTGTAGTGCTAGGAACAGTGTCTCCGGGACATCTGCAGTACTAGGAACAGTGCCCCTGGGACGTCTGCGGTGTTAGGAACAGTGCCACCGGAAATATTGTAGTGCTAGGAACAGTGTCCGTGGGAAGGCTGCGGTGCTAGGATCAGTGTACCTGGGAAGAATGTGGTGCTAGGAGCAATGCCCCAGAAAAGGCAGCAGTGTTAGCTGGTAAGGCTGTGGTGTTAGGAACAGTCTCCCTTGGAAGTGTGTGGTGCTATGAACAATGTCCCTGGGAAGGCTGTGGTGCTAGGAACAGTGCCCTTGGGAATGCTATGGTGCTAGGAACAGTGCCTATGGGAAGGCTGTGGTGCTAGAAACAGTGCCCTTGGGAGGGCTGCAATGTTAGGACCAGTGTCCCAGGGAAGGTTGCAGTACCAGGAACAGTGCCCCTGTAGCTGTGGTGATAAGAACAGTGCCCCAGTGAAGGCTGCGGTGCCAGAAACAGTGCCACCGGGATGGCTGCAGTGCCAGAAACAGTGTCCCTGGGAAGGCTACGGTGCTAGGAACAGTGCCCCTGGGAAGTCTGTGGTGCTAGGAACAGTGCCCCTGGGAAGGCTGCGGTGCGAGGAACAGTGCCCCTGGGAAGGCTGCGGTGCTAGGAACGGTGCCCCTGGGAAGGCTGCAGTGTTAGGAACAGTGCCTCTGGGAAGGCTGTGGTGCTAGGAAAAGTGTCCCTGGGAAGGCTGCGGTGCTAGGAAAAGTGCCCCTTGGAAGGCTGCTGTGCCAGAAACAGTGCCACTGGGATGGCTGCGGTGCCAGAAACAGTGTCCCTGGGAAAGCTGCAGTGCTAGGAACAGTGCCCCTGGGAAGGCTGCAGTGCTAGGAACAGTGCCCCTGGGAAGGCTGCGGTGCCAGAAACAGTGCCACTGGGATGGCTGCGGTGCCAGAAACAGTGTCCCTGGGAAGACTGCGGTGCTAGGAACAGTGCCCATTGGAAGGCTGTGGTGCCAGAAACAGTGCCACTGGGATGGCTGCGGTGCCAGAAACAGTGTCCCTGGGAAGGCTGCGGTGCCAGAAACAGTGCCACTGGGATGGCTGTGGTGCTAGAAACAGTGTCCCTGGGAAGGTTGCGGTGCTAGGAACAGTGCCCATTGGAAGGCTGCAGTGCTAGGAACAGTGTCCCTGGGAAGGCTGCGGTGCCAGAAACAGTGCCACTGGGATGGCTGCGGTGCCAGAAACAGTGTCCCTGGGAAGGATACAGTGCTAGGAACAGTGCCCCTGAGAAGGCTGTAGTGCTAGGAACAGTGCCCCTGGGAAGGCTGCATTGCTAGGAACAGTGCCCCTGGGAAGGCTGCAGTGCTAGGAACAGTGCCCCTGGGAAGGCTGCAGTGTTAGTGCCGTGTCAGCTCCTGATCATCCTATGATGCTCGTCACTCACCTTGCCAGCCCCAGAATGGCAGTGGTCAGTGAGAGGACAGTTGGCCCATATTATAATCCACTTCATCCCACTCTTAGGCGAAGCCTGGGGGAGCTCAAATCTGGTTTTATCACAATGAAGGGTCACTAACCAGGGAATACAAGACCGCCAACCCTTGTGCACACCTAGATCTGCCCATACAGTATCTCCAGGAGAAAGCTAGCTAATAGTCTCCATATTTGGAGGCAAGCATCTTGGAGAGGATAGCAAATCATGTTTGTTCCACATTTCCATCAAGTAAATGTTTCTCATTAGTCAAACTGATACTATTTCTCAACATTCTTACATCCAACCGCCCGCACCCCTAAATTCATCACAGCACTGACTGCACAACAAAGGTCTCGACCAAATTGTCAACAACATGCTAATTCTCTTAAGTCAACTGTTTTTTTGTGGTGCCCTATGGTAATGGCCTCATGCCCCCTAGCCATGTGATACCGTGTAATCCCCTGTCTGGCACTCAGTGCAGGGGAACACCACTCTATGCCATGCAAGGTACATTCCCCTCCTGTTGTGTGTGGCAGGACTTTCCTGGTAATATATACATGTTGCATTCAAGCCAGGCGAGATTGTAGCATTAGGTATATATTCACCACATCCTGGCCAGGATCAGCTTCCCTTAGTTGGAAACTAGTGGGACGCTAGCAGAAGTTACACAGTACAGAGGCAACAGAGACAGTGTATACTGCAATACACAAGCACTGAAGTATCAGGAGGAATGCAAACACCTACACAGACACAGACTACCACCAACAAGACACAAACTATACATGCATGAAGAATGATTGCAGAAGTCCTACACCACAGAGACAACTGAGAGTTCACACTGCAACACAGGGGCACTGAAGCATCAGGAGGAACACAAACACCAGCACAGACACAGACTACTTCCAACAATCCACAAGCTATACATACATGAAGAATGTATGCAGACGTCATACACTACAGAGAAAAAAGGGAGAGTGCACTGCAACACAGAGGCACTGAAGTATCAGGAGGAATGCAAACACCTGCACAGACACAGACTACTTCCAACAATCCACAAACTATACATGCATGAAGAATGTATGCAGAAGTCGTACACTACAGAGACAACTGAGAGTGTACGCTGCAACACAGGGGCACTGAAGCATCAGGAGGAACACAAACACCAGCACAGGCACATACTACTTCCAACAATCCACAAGCTATACATGCACGAAGAATGTATGCAGAAGTCATACACTACAGAGAAAAAAGGAAGAGTACACTGCAACACCGAGGCACTGAAGTGTCAAGAGAAACACAAACGCCTGCACAAACACAGACTACCACCAACAATCCACAAACTATAAATGCATGAAGAATGTATGCAGAAGTCATACACTACAGAGAAAAAAGGGAGAGTACTGTGCAACACTGAGGCACTGAAGTTTCAGGAGAAACACAAACACCAGCACAGACACAGCTTACCACCAACAATCCACAAACTATAAATGCACGAAGAATGTATGCAGAAGTCATACACTACTGAGACAGCTGAGGGTGTATACCACAACACCAAGGTACTGAAGTATCAGGAGGAACACAAACACCTGCACAAACACAGACTACCATCAACAATCCACAAACTATAAATGCATGAAGAATGTATGCAGAAGTCAGACACTACAGAGAAAAAAGGGAGAGTACTGTGCAACACTGAGGCACTGAAGTTTCAGGAGAAACACAAACACCAGCACAGACAAAGACTACCACCAACAATCCACAAACTATAAATGAATGGAGAATGTATGCAGAAGTCATACACTACCGAGAAAAAAGCGAGAGTACTGTGCAACAATGAGGCACTGAAGTTTCAGGAGGAACACAAACACCTGCACAAACACAGACTACTTCAACAATCCACAAACTATAAATGCATGAAGAATGATTGCAGAAGTCCTACACTAAAGAGACAACTGAGAGTGTACACTGCAACACCGAGGCACTGAAGTATCAGGAGGAATGCAAACACTTACACAGACACAGACTACTTCCAACAATCCACAAACTATACATACATGAAGAATTTTTGCAGAAGTCATTCACTACAAAGACAACTGAGAGTGTATATCGCAACACCGAGGCACTGAAGTATCAGGAGGAACACAAACACCTGCACAAACACAGACTACCACCAACAATAAACAAACTATAAATGCATGAAGAATGTATGCAGAAGTCATACACTACAGAGACAACTGAGAGTGTATACCACAACACCGTGGCACTGAAGTATCAGGAGGAATGCAAACACCTGCACACACACAGACTACCACCAACAATCCAAAAACTTTAAATGCATAAAGAATGTATGCAGAAGTCATACACTACAGTCACAACTGAGACGGAGAGTGTACACTACAACACCGAGGCACTGAAATATGAGGAGGAACACAAGCCCCTGCACACACACAGACCACCACCAACAATCCACAAACTAGAAATGCAGGAATGTGAGATGACCAAGTAAATGAAATTAGTCACCATTTTGCTTATCTAGGAAGTGTGAAAGAAAGCACATGGGAACGCTCAGAGAAATCTAACACATATTTAAATGCCAATAATATAGGAATCAGCAAAAATATTCCAAGTGCACTTCGGAATGTCAAAGGACCAGCGCTTCTTTGCCTGGACCACTGGATCACATAGTGTGAAGTTCTGTGTATTTTCATACTACTTTTCTTCAATGCAGAAAATGGAAGAAGCAACATGTGATAAAACGACGACTCGTGATAGACACTAACCAGCAGGTGCTCAGCTATTTCCATGGGAAGAATGCGAATTGGCCTTGAGAATAAGGTATTGTGGGGTACGGTAGAAAGCTGACTACATAAAATCTATAGTTCTTGCTTGTCCATGTCACATTTAGAACAAGGCTACGCTTACTTGAGCAGTCAGGCTAAATGTGCAATGCACAACACTGAAATACAGAATACCTATACGATTAATGAGCTTGTTAATGTGCAATAATGCAAAGCCTTTGGTAGCACTTTAAGCAGGAATAAAGATGATTTCCCATGTGTTATTTCAAGCAGATTTAAAATATGTTCTCTGACAACTTATCAATTACAAGGGGTATTTCCTCATTTTACTGACCAGTCTAAACACCGGATTTTAAATTCACAATTAACAGTGGGGATGGTACAAATTCAACAACAATGTTGGTCATGGGGAAACATATTGTCTACCCGGTACCCAACTGCACATCACCTACTAATAATAATGGTGTTGCCAGATGTTTAAAATAAATATAGGAAGAGTATGTAGTCATACGTGTGGTAAATTTAGGAATGAGGCTCATAGGTAATATAAGCGCAGTAGCCGAGTATGTTCTTGGTAACGTTAAAACTACTGCAGCATTAAACCACTGCAGAATTATTAGCTATTCACCAGGTATACAACCCAACTCCACAAGTTCAGAAAGAGGAGTAAAACCCAAAAGACCCCAACTAAAACATAAGGTAGACATCATATCAAATTGGGTTATTAGTTGAGAGAGGTAAGAACCTCAGGTAATAACCACAATCCTTGTCAGGGTGAAGCCTTAAAGTCACTAATTTAACCTTATTTGAAACCCCCGGCAGTTATCGCACAGAGTAGACAGGCTTAACTTAGAGGCAAAGTGTAAAGTATTTATGCAGTACTAAAATAGAAATAAAGTCAAAACACAAAGCAATACAAATTCCAAAATAAATTAGAACAATAGAGTAAAATTGAATTAAAAAGTGCCAATGATAGTCAATGGTCATGGCAGACTGGGATCTCCTACCAATTTGAGACTCACTGCGATGGAGCATGAGTCAGATACTCCAACCAGGTTCATCCCAGGCAAACATTTTACCTTCTGACTCTAGTTATTTAAGTCCAATCCACCATAGGAGTAAAGACCCCGTGACCTCAAGGGAAACACAAGGAGACTCAAAGGGTATCAAGTAGAGTCCAGTCCACTGATCAGGTGCACAATTGCAAGAAAGGCATATTGGAGCTTGTTATATCCCTGTTACTTTAACAGGAGGTCAGCCTTATGATCCTTGGAGTCAGTGCTTAATTTGTAAAAGAATAAGTGTCAGTGCCCAAGCTCTGCTCAGAAGCCCGTGGCCTGTACTATTTAATTGCCAGGGCGCTGAAAAATAAGGCTGTGTAGACACCAATCCACCTCATGCCTCTATAATCAACTACCAGACACCTCTTTCCCCTGTTTTCACTCTTTGTTACAGTTTTTCTATTTTTCTCTTCTTCCTCATTTCCCCTTTGTGTTATTTTCCTTCTGTTGCTCTTGGTAAATATCTGATGAGGAAAAATAAACGCCAGCCCTCACAAATGAGTGCCAGTGGCCCCATAGGTAACCACTAGCTCAAATTAGGCACTGGTTGGAGATGTTTTCTTGTCCTGGGTACAAGCGGGACAGCAGGTCAAGTCTTCTGGACTCTTCTCAGGTCTCAGACTGCAGGTTCATTCCTCTTCTGATCTTTCACAGGTCAAAGAGTGTTCCGAAGTGAGTGCCTGGAGATGCCACATTAATGCCTGTCATGAGCTAGTAGGTGGGAAAGACTCCTGGGGACGCCCTAACCATTGGGGTACAAGCTTCCAGATAGCTGAAGTCTTTCAATAAACGTGGACTCTGAGGGCTGGGGGGTGTGTGGGGAGTGTACTATGGTAATTTTAGTGTTCTCCCACATTTAACATTAAAATATAGTTTGATGCAGGTCCTGTACCCTCAACAAACTCGGAGATGGAAGTCTGGTAGAACAAAGCTGGATTGTTAGCAACCAGGCAGTGATATACACAAATTGTTTTGGCACCCTGTTTTCCTTCTTTGAAGTGCACCCTAAATGTTATTTGTAAACCCAGCAAACTTGTCAAACAGGCTTTGACACTGCAATGTAAAGAAAAAGTCCCACTGTGATTGGAGCCTCTGTGGCTGGAGGGGTAAAAGAAGACCAATGACCAGGTGTGAGTTAACATTCACCTATGATAGGGAAGACCTCTTTGATTTGTGCCCCAAGTGTCCTCAGACCTGTCGAGCAGGATGTAACATTCAAGCTGGATTTGACAATTTAATTTAAAAAAGGATCCTCAAAACCATACCTTGCATATTCGGTCAGGTTCAGATGGGTCATCTTCGCACAGTCAAGTCAGCCTATTGTTTGCTCCTGGGAGCAAGTTCTCAACTCAGTCACACCTATTTAAATGCTAATTACTGAGTGGTAGAAGTGGGAGAGCAAAATATGGATTTAGCTTTGAAAGATTTCAGGCAGGGCAAACACAACTTTATGAAAGTCCACTTTCCAAAATATTATCACAAATCTGTCTCTACCAGTAAAGTAGGCTTGTAGTGAATATTTCAAAAAGCTAAAAAATTGAATGTGTAGCTATTTCTTAGCTGAAGATAATATTCATTAAACTTAACAATGTATCCCAATACTTTCTTATTTATTTAACTGCCAACCCTGCTACAGTGAAAATAGCTTTCAGAGCCTTTTCTCTGTAAGGACATGTTTAAAATTACATTTTACATGTCTTACTTTTAAATACTGTGCATCCTACCTTGTGGGCAATAATGCCTAGTTAGGGGTGACTTTCAAATATTTAAAAGGAAAGTTTAGGACTGTCAGAAGAGGTTGTTTTGACATGTTGAATTTTGTGTTTAAAACTTCACAGTCAGGCAACAGTGGTAGGTCCGGAGACATGCTTGACAGTGCATCTGTAGTGGATGGTACAATGAGTGCTACAGTTCACTGGTATCATTTAATTTACAGGCTTTGCATACACGAGTTACTCTATACTAGGGACATACAGACAAATTAAATAAACCAACCAGAATGATACCAATTTTACCAAGTTGAAAGGAGGAGCACCCATACTTTACTACTGGTTATCTTAGCAGGGGTAAGGTGAATAGAGTTCTATAATAAGCTAAAATAGGGTGTAGCAAAAAGGCAAAAAAATAAATCCATGTGAAAGGACAAATTTCCAACTAAGATGAATAACAAGGAAGATGCAACCTGAGAGATAAGAGGGCACTAAACGTTTCAGAGAGATATTTATCTCCTGATGAGCATAATTCCCATCCTTCAGAGGATTGTGGAGGTAAGAGTTCAGAATGCAGGCAGAGGCCCCTATACTACCCCAAGACCTGACAAGGGACAAACCTATCAGCATGGAAGAGATGACAGTCAGAGATTGGGACCGCCAAGACAACTATTTCAGAAGAAAAGAGTAGCTGCTCCAAGAACAATTAAGCAGATTGCCTCACAGAAAGAGAACTCTGCTTACAATATCCCATCAGAAAATCAAGCCCCTCCTGACCGTGGAAGAGACCATTGACTGTGTTCAAGTTAAAAAACACCAGAAATAAGTTTGAATGAATCAGATTTATTGTACAGAGTTCTGACTAAAATTGGAGGGAATGTTGAGTGGATAATCTAAAAGATTTTCTGGACACAGTCGGCTGATTCCTAGTGTATGATAATTGCCAAAGAAGAATAGATCCCAAAGGTTATACTTGAGGTCCTTCTGGGGAGGAAGGTATAAAGGAGGCGTTTCCGTCTGTACTCCCCAGCCACCTAAGGACTGGTACGCTACAAAATGGGCGTTACAGATGGCTCCAGCTTGGTACAAATATCAAGCAGGTTAGGATAATTGTTCAACACCGTGAACCTTTGAGAGATGAACCACAGGCTAAAAAAAACAGGTGGCTTAAAGAGACCCCAAACAAATAATAAATGACAAACAGTGTCAGGGAAACATCATCATGTGCCCATCCACAATAAATACAAGATTTACCTGGTTTTGAAACCAGATCAGTCTTGGAGAGTGCTTGGACCAACATTGTAAAACCAATGCTGTAGAAAATAAACACACAAATGGGTAAACGACACAACTGACATCAAAGAAATTCAAAGCAACAATAGACAAAGCAAAGTGTTTTCCATTCAAAGTATAGCCCCTGCATCATTCTTTCACACTAGGACAGAACTTAAATTGGCTTAACAAGATTAACACATGAGCATTGATAGCACCAACATATGGAGTTCCTTGAAGATCCTTTGAGTGTAGTCTCTTACGTTGAAGACAGATACTTCTCTGATGAAGATTTACATGAATGCTTGCAACAAGTAAACAGAACGCTCACAATTCTGGCTGAATCAGACACAAAGTGAACTTCAGGAAATCCAAAATATGATTTTTGAATGTAATCTTCCTAGGATATGAGTTATCCAGTGAAGGGAAAGGACTTTCATCAGAGTCCTTATGGAAATTTGGCACCTCATTCTGCTAAGAAACAACAAGCATTGATGGGATTGTGGTAAATATTTCATTACCGGTACTATTTTTTATGCGGTAAAGTCTAGTAAGAATAACTCAGTAAATATAAGAGGCAGAATCCGTGATATTAGAGGTTCTAAAAGGCTTTATTCCTCTACAAAGGAAATACAGTTCGAACTGCAGGCTTCACATTCCATCACCATAAGGGTTCAGGAAGGAAGGGCAATACATTATTGACAGGTAATCACTTTTATAAGAAATACATTATAGTGGAACAGATGCAGGAGGCGTGACAGTTGATAAGATAGACAAAATATGCATACGTAACCAAAAAGGCGGACATATAGGCGTAACTTAGAAAACGTCATTATACATGATGTCACAAGTGGGTGGATCCATAAGAGAATCCTGCAATGTCAGCAGAAATATTTGGCAGAGATGCGCGCGCAGCCGCATGACGTGTGATTGACGTGTAACTAGAGGGTGAAGGGGACTTGACATTTAGCTCTACATGTGGAGACAGAAGTCTGAGGGGTCATGTCAACCTAATCCCAAATCATATCTAATATCTTATGTTTAAAGAACTGTATTATCCAAAAGGAAAGGTCTCTCGGACGGAATCTATTCTATACTGACTGTTAGTGCGTGTACGAGCGTCTAAGTGTCTACATGAGATGCGAGGGGGCAGGAATCGTCCATGGTAACAGGTGCTATGAATTACTTGCATGAGGACAGTGAGGCCTGGCCCTTTGCACTGTAGCTGGAAGAATGTTTACCTAAACTACTAGACAGGAATGCATCGGATGAGGAGCGGAGCAGATAATCTTGGAGGTGAAATACAGTTTTTGGCAGGCAACAGGCTGGATCAGGCACCGTTAGCCGCGCAGGGAGTAGGACAAAGTTCATGGATACAGATGCAGGCTCGGACTGGAGCTTTCAGAGGCAGAAGGCAGGGAAAGGCTTGATGACAGAATTCAGGGCCTACTCGCCTGAATCTGTAAAATGTGGAAAGTGAACCACATAAAGTCGGTGGCCTTTCATACTTAGGAATGGCATATCTGACCCATTCATGGCGGATCTGAAAGAGGACATGTTGACGGTGGACGCACATGTATTTGCGTCTTCAAAACTGGAACTGGAGGGAACATACATGTACTTAGCACATGGAGCCGTTGGGGTCTACGATAGGGGACATAACTGATCACAAAATTCATATTTCCTCATTCCCTCCTTGTCCCCTACGGACCCTCAGGAGATATCGATCTTCATCAATCCATCGATCTGTTCATATAGCATCATTTGTTCTTCTTTCTTCTTCCGGGATCTTGAACGAAAACTTGGATGCGGGATACACGATGTGGCACACAGACCACAAATCGCTGGCCCACATTGTAGACATAAGCAGCAACTGAATAGTATGAGAAAGCCAATACCTAGGAAGGATAGGATCCTCCATCCCCAGGCTGACAACACGCTCCAGAACCAACCGGACCAAGTCCAGGTGCCTGGACTCTGGTGTATCTGGCTTATAATCTTATGAAGGCGGGTTATGGCTTTATATACTGACGGTGAATTTTCTGGTATGAAAATGCAGCAACTTGATCCGATGACTCTACAAGCTCCGCCTCTATCGGCCAGGATGACGTCAAGGACAAGACGATTTTGAAGCACAACAATCCACATAGCAGACTGCTCTTCTGTTAAATTGCCTAAGGCGGACGTAGTCTCGTTTACTACTGCTTCAAGGGTTCTAGTTAATCTACGTATCAGTTTACTATTAGTGACTGTTCCTATATAAGGAAAGAAACCTTTATTGAAATCTGTGTATTGCTCCCATGCCGTTTCAGTGTAATCGACGATCGGGAGATCTCTCTGCTGTCTATTGTGTATTAAATGGGTATTTCTGTGGTAATCAGGAGGAGCTAGGAAAACAGGTGGCAGAAGGAATGCTATGTAACAGGTACCATCCCAATCTAGAGGTAGACGTATATATGCGGTCTGGCCACATATGAAGTAGGAATGACGGGAAGCTCTAAATGTAGATTTGCCTTGATCACTGAATTTTATTACAGTGGTGCATTTACTATGGCCCATGTGTATGGAACCATTCTTTCTTACACATAATTCCCCTTTAACTGGGAATACTGACATAGCGGGCAAGATTGGTGTGGCTTCGGATTCAACATTCAGGATCATGAGGTTAAGTGTAAAATTACCTAATCCATATACTTCATTTTCTAGATCAGTTCCTGTTCTTTTGGGAAGTCCCTCCTTGTTAGGGTAGCAGACTTTAAGCAAAACCAGGTTCAGGTTTCCCCATACCCAGTTGTCTTGATAAACTGCGGAATTTGAATCTAGGGAATTAATCAAACTAAACCATGCTCCACAGGAGCCATTATGAGTGAATGGGTACGGAAAGAGGGGCAAAACTCCCTTATAGTTCTGATAGGGAGGGAGTCGGCCACATATCCAACAATTTGTAGCATTGCTGGTCTGATGGGAATGATGTAACATACTAATGAATGTGTTGTTGCTCAGCGCAAATCTATAAGACAACTCATGCGGAGGTAATTCGCTAAAAGTATGTTCAGCAGTAACATTGTAAGCACGTTTAGAAATAGGGTAATACATATGCAGCAATATACTAGAAATGATGATCAGAAGACTTAGAAAAAACAAAATTAATAATGTTACTGTGCAGTGACTACGAAGTGATTTACAATACGCATGCTTTTTAAGCTGCATCTGTCGATTTCTTTCTCTATTCCGGTCTAGAGGATACATGTCAGAGACAAATTCAACCGATTCACCTTGGAGAGGACTTAAACAATCAAATTGTCTGACTTGCTAGACCTTAATTTCAGTTTATAAAGTTCAGTTTTTGTCTTTTCAACCAAGGGGAGCTTTGAGTCGGTCTGTGAGGGAATGCAGGGCTGAGTGTTCACACTGGACGGTAGTCCATAAAATTTCTTGATATGACTCGAGTGCAACCACCCTTTACGTCCCTCGATCTTCACGGCTGTCCTTGTTGTTAGTAGAACGAGTTTAGGCGATTTCCACCTAGGCTCCAGTTGGGTCTTCCGGTCGAAATTCCGTACCAGAACCAGGTCACCTGGAACCACGTCATGGGGCTTCACCTCAGTGTTATCGGGAAAAGCTGCAGCTACCTGTGAACGACAAGATTGTAGTGCAGACATCAAGGAAGCCAGGTAATCTGTCAGCATATTACAGTCAATATCAGTGATTTTGCGAGGTATAGGCGTCCCCCACATATTTGGTGGTCTACCGAAGATCACCTCGTACGGGGATAGCCCTGTTCGAGAATGTGCTACCATTCTCATGTAAAAGAGCGCAACTGGTAAGGCTACTATCCAATCGACACCTTTTTCTCTACATATTTTGGACAATCTAATTTTCAGAGTCTGATTATGGCGTTCCACGAGACCTGCTGCCTCGGGATGTCGGACACAGTGGAATTTCCATTGGTAACCTAACAAAAGTGAAACGTGTTTCATCAGTTCGGATGAGAACGGCTGGCCGTTATCTGAGTAGACAACACGTGGCAAACCGAATCGTGGGAAGAATTCTCGAACTAGCTGTTTGGCAGTAGTCGGGGCAGTGTAATCTGAAACCGGGTAGGCTTCTGTCCAACGGGAAAGAGCACAGACGACTACGAGAACATATTTGAATCCTCGACATCGTTCCATCTGGATATAATCCATCTGGAGGACTTCAAAAGCATGATCGGGAGGTTGGAATCCACCCTGCTCTACGGGGATGCTTTTACCTGGATTAAACTGACAACATATCATACAGGTACGTACTTTCTGTTTGGCTGCTGCTCGCAAGTGTTTGTTGAACCAAATGTGTTGAATACTGTCTAGCATAGCTTTTTCTCCTAGGTGTGCTGGACTATGTATTGTGTTAATGATGACTTGAACCATGGAGTCGGGAAGAAACCATATAGATTTTTCCTTCGTCATCCATCCTTGATCCGTTTGGATCCCTCCTAATTCAGTCCATTTCTTTATTTCTTCTGGTGTAGCATGTGTCTGAATGTCAATTACATCAAGGGCGGGATCCTTAACTGTCATGCAATGTGTTGGTGTCAGAACTATTGTCTTTGTCGCGTCAGTTATATGAGTCTGGTTCTGAGCAGTCTGTTTAGCTGTTCTGTCAGCTAGGTCATTACCCTGAGAAATGATATCGGTAACTTTTGTATGAGCTTTGCATTTCATAATCGATATTGCAGTAGGTAGATGAATCGCGTCTAACAGGGCTTGAATGAGGGGTCCGTGTTGGATGTGGGCACCGTGAGAAGTTAAATAACCTCTCTCTCGCCACAGTACGCCGAAGTCATGGACGACTCCGAATGCATAACGTGAATCTGTGTATATGTTGACTTTCTTATTTTTAGCTTGAATACAGGCTTGTGTCAGAGCGATGAGCTCTGCTGCCTGAGCTGACAAAGTGTTTATACAATTTGTTTCAATGACTTCAGTGTCTGTTGTGACTGCGTAAGCGGCCACTAACTCTCCTGTACTTGTTCTCATACATGACCCATCTACATACAATGTCAAGTCTGGATCTGATAAAGGGATATCTGTCAAGTCTTGTCTGGGTTTTGTCGTGATAGTAATGACTTCAATACAATCATGTGCTAATGGATCTGTTCCGTTTACTGGCAACAGTGTGGCAGGATTTAATGTATTACAACGTCTGATTTCTATGTGTGGCTGAAACAATGTTAATTCATAACCGGTGAGTCTCGCTATAGTCAAGTGTTGTGTTTGTGTGCGGTTCAAGAGAACCTCTACTGAGTGTGGTACTTGTACTGTCAATTGATGTCCTAACACTATGGCATCGCTTTGTCTGATTGCTAAAGCTGTTGCTGCCACTGATTTCAGGCACGCAGGAAGAGCCTGAGCTACTGGATCTAATGCACTAGAGAAATAAGCACATGGTTTGTGTGATCCTGCTTGTTCCTGAGTGAGTACTGACAAAGCAGTACCTTCGCGTTCTGTAACAAAGAGTGTAAACTGTTTATTGTAACATGGTGTTGCTAAAACAGGTGCTTGGCATAAAGCTTTCTTTAAGCTTTCAAAGGCATGTGTATGTTCTTGAGTCCAAGGGAGGACAGTCGATGTGGCTGCCTCCTGTGTTGTCAACTGGATGAGTGGTTTTGCTAGAAATGCATATTGAGGGATCCACTGCCTACAGTATGAAGTGAAACCTATAAAAGCTCGCACCTCCTTTTGTGTCTTGGGTGGTGGCATGTTAGCAATTAACTGGATGCGGTCGGGTGTAAGCTGTCTTCCCTCCTTGGACAGCGAGTGGCCAAGGTAGACAACTCGCGGGACACAGAATTGCAGCTTAGAAGGGGACACCTTGTGCCCCTTGTCGGCCAGAAATTTTAAAACCGTCAGTGACGCTGTTTCACATTCAGGTTCGCTTCGGGCGGTGATCAGCAGATCATCGACATATTGAAGCAAGGCAGTGTTAACTGGCATGTGGATACTGTCAAGTTCTCGTTTTAGTGCTTGGCTATAGATGCTGGGGCTTTCTGTAAATCCTTGAGGTGCGCGTGTGAATTTAAAACTTCGTCCATTTAAACTGAGTCCGAACAGATATTGACTTTCCGGATCTATTGGGACGCTAAAAAAAGCATTCTTGAGATCAATTACCGTGAAGAACGTTGCTTCTGAGTCAATAGCAGTTAGTAATGAAGAGATATCTGGGACCACAGGGTATTGTGGTACAATACATTTATTTAATTCGCGCAGGTCAATAACTAATCGATATACAGGTGATGCTTTTGGATCCGTTCTTTTAAGAATCGGAATTATCGGGGAATTGCATACATTGGAGTCGGTTTCGACAACCACTCCTTGTGCAATGAGCTCGTCAATGATTTGTAGTAAGGCCACAACAGCATCTGGTGGTAACCTATATTGTCGCATTCGTGGTAGGACTACTCCTGTTTTTAGTGTGACTCGATATGGTGTAATGTTCATGCAACCAACATCAGTGGGGCCTTGTGCCCATAAATGCGTAGGTAAACTCTGCAGCCGGTGATCCATGTCTCTGGACACGTAGTGACCTTTAAAGTCACGTAAAAATAGTCGTACTCCTTCCGGAGAACAACATATTATAGCTCCTAGAGCTTTCAATGTTTTTATACCTAACAAGTTTTCTGGGCATGATTTAGTAAGCAATAAATCTGTAGTTCGTGTCAATGGACCAACCGTGAGTGGAAGAGGTTGTGTTACGTCATTAATTATAGGTTTTCCTTAGAATCCAAGGGAAATATTTTGTGAGCCTGAGAGGGGTGCCCCTGGAACTTCACTGCGTCTTATAGTTGTTCTGCTTGCCCCTGTATCAAGTAAAAACTTTCTGTCTTCCCCTAATAGTTCACTATGTACATAAGGTCCCTCTTGATCTACAGGAACCTCAATAAGGGGTAAGCCAACTTCCCTCTCTAGGCTATTTCATGTGTATCGCTGATAATCGGGATAATCTGCTTGTGCATACTGATACATCTGTTGCGTTGTCGCTTGTGTGGCAGCAATAGGCTGCGCTTGTGGTGGTGCTATGGTCTGTTGTGGAGCTGCCTGTTGCGGAGCTAATTGTTGCGGAGCTGACCTAGGTTGTGCATGCTGAGGAATTTGTTGTTGATTCTGATCCTGTCTAGGTGGACGTGGTCTTTCCTGGGTTCTACCTGTGGCAATGTTATGTTTCAAGACTGGACAATCGTGTATATAATGACCTTGTTGTTTACAATAGTTACATGTCCCTTTAACTGGACCTGTTGAATCACCCTTTTGATGACCATCAGCTGGAACTGACTGAGCAACAAGCATTTTCATTTTTGTATCTTTCATACGTCTTTGTTCATGTTCTTGTTCTTCTCTAATTCTATTGTGGTGATATTGTAACATCTGTAACATCTGTGACGGGGTATTACCTTGCCAGGTACTCTCAAATTTCAATACACTATTCTTAACTTGCGGTAGGGAATTTTCAACTAATTTTGTCACAAACAGATGTGGATATGACTCGCTACTTGCTTTTATGCCACTATTAATACCAAAACATTTTTCAAATCGGGAATAGAAATCACTAGTGTCTTCATCTTGCTTTTGTTTACAGGCTGAGATTGCACCCCAGTCCTCCTTTTTCGTAGTTAATAAACGTGGCAGTACCTGCACTAGTAATCCTGGTAGTGCTGTAGTCTTTTCCCCAAGCCCTGAACCTGCAGCTCGGGCCTTTTCTTCGTTTTCTAATGCTGTCCAATCTATCTTTTGGTCTCCCACCTCCCATTCCTTTTCTTTGAGTTTCTCGTAAACACCGGCAGGCATTAACACTTTCAGTATTTTCATAATGTCGGGGTAGGTATACTCTCCCATGAGTAGCATGTCCTTTATCTCACGGTGGAAACCTGCTGGATCCTTGTCATGGCTGGGTACTACTTTCTTCATTTCTAATAATTCAATTTTAGTTATAGGCGTGTACACAAACACACGTGTAAAGTTATTACCTTCACCTCTGATTGGGTGTACTTCGCGTAACGGATTCTGTCTATCTATGTGATACATTTTTCTTCCCATAGTGGGAATTGGAACGTGTTCTGGGCACACGAAATTTATATACTGGTTTCGAAATTCTAGAATTTCTTTAATCAAATCAGTACCTGACCCTCTCCATTTATTCGTGAGTAGTTCTGTCAATATGTCAGGTAAGGGTCCTGGATCGGAGTGTTGGCTTTTATATAATATAAGGAGGTGTTGAATCATGTATATACTAGCTAAACGCTGTTCGTCTGGGGCAAGATTCAGAAACGTGTGTGCTAGTGCATCATCACTGTATTTACTGGGACTGTCAGCCCATAGTACTGCTGACCTGGCTAATTCTTGTTCGTCCATGGAATCGAGTATATGGTACCCCCTTCGATCTCGGAGTAATTTATCAGCGGCTTGGAATAGGTGTTCAGGGGACCTTGTATTTAACATAGGGGTTTGAAAATGTCTATTACATTCTGGACGTATCGGACATATCGGATCATTAAAGCCTCTAGCATTATTATGGGGTCTTCCTCTACCTACGTAAGCTATCGTTTCTAATTGTTCTGATTCTTGCTCCTCCTCTTCCTCTGATTCAATTCTGTCTGCTTCTCGTCTTTCTTTATGTATTCGTTCTACTTCCTTGCGGATCTTTCTATACATGGCGATTATACACGCCTGTTTATCATGTTTCTCGTCTGATATGTTCTGACCCCATTTGGCAAGTTTTTGCATGGTATCATGATCTGCCCCAGGCCTGTCTTGGTTCCTGATCACGCAGTTTATGAAAAAACGTAGTAGTTGTCTTTGGACATCCACTTTCTGGTATTCCATAGCTTCGTTAATGCTCTCTGGACCTCGCCCTGTTTGGACAAAGTGATATATATTGTCTAGGTGTTCAACCATTCCTGGTATCGTCATTAAATATAATGTAGCTCGTCGTATACGTAGTGATGATATTAGCAATCTGTCCTGTTTACCTGGCACTGGATCGTATCTACAATCCACAAGATGTTCTTTAAACATGTCGGATGTCACTAGTTGGGGTGTACGTTGGAGTGCTAAATCTCTAAGGGTCTGTTTATTTCGCGGCGGTGTGGCAAACATGTCTGTCGTACCTCCTGTAGCACCATCTGAGGTGCTGGGCAAGAAAGGATTCGTTGGACGTAAGATAGAAATTGTAGATGCGGGAAAAACAGTAGAAACGGACGGACCTGTGGGAATGGGCGTAGGAGTTTGTTGTTGCGGGGATACAGACGGATGCTCTTGATGTTGGACACCATCGGCAAGCGGTGTGTGTGTTGTGGTATTAGCATACTCGGGAGCTACGTCATCCAAATAGGAGGAAAGGAAAACGTCTTTTGCTGTTTTAGGATGTGCTTTTATCGGGAGCAATGGAGGAGTCAAGTCTTTTGGTATTTCCGGGGTAGCCTTAGGTAATCCTTCGGCCAGAAGAGGATACATACCATTCATAAGGGTGTTTCTTTGTCTATCTACTTGTTCTGATTTTACTCGGGTACCTTCCTCAATTAATAGATTTTCTCGGGCTTTATTTGAATTCTCCCTACCTTTCTCTTCCTGTCTGAGCGCTTTTTCTGTACGTCTATATGATTCCTTACGCCATAATTCAATGGCATCTCTCTGTGACTGTCTGGCTTTCTTTTTCCATAATTCTTCTTCTACTCTCATGATGCAATCTGCATCCCAGGTCCCCGCTGCGGGCCATCTCTGACTCTCTGGTAACTCTTTGGTGTAGTCCACCCATAAATCAAGAAATAACACGGCATCTAAGCCATGTTTATGATACATAAAGTATCCTGGAGTGTCCCTAGGTGGAATGGGAACAGCTTCTTCGAGTACCCCTTTTCTAGTTTTGATCTGTCTTAATTTCGAAAAGAGCGGCATTTTTAGATCTGGTTACTTAATCTTAAACACACTTAATACAAATAAACACAATAATGAACAGTCATTCACACCACAATGTATAGAACGTATTAAAACATTTAACACTTAACAGTTTTAACGAACGATGATAACTAATAGAAAACTAGTTACTGACATAATACTAACACTAAATAATACTTAATTATATGCAAGACATACTAGATATACTGCTAAACAGTACAGATACACTGCTGAAACAGTGCAGACCGGATTTGTGTACCCAAACCCGTCTTGACCGGCACAGATTATGTGCACGTTTAAATGCCTCCCCGGCAATGGTACTCACCGGGTAGCTCGGAACGGAAGGCCTCGGAACTGAACTGAAACTGGACCGGACTGGACTCGACTCGACTGGACTCGGAACTTCGGAACCTGGTGGGCCTCTGTATACCTCGGATCTTGCTCTCTCAGCTAGGCTCTGGTCGAGATACTTCGCACTTCTCACCGCCTCGTCTGGGTGTTGATCGCAGCCTCAGTCACCCCCGCTTGGCCGGAGGGAGATACAGGAAATCCTGCAGGTACGCGTTTTTGTCCGTTCAGCTGTGGCAGGAGACCGGGCCTGCAACGCACCTCCGGCGCGTGAGATGAGAAAGTGTCCCTATTCGGGCGCCAATTTATGTGGTAAATATTTCATTACCGGTACTATTTTTTATGCGGTAAAGTCTAGTAAGAATAACTCAGTAAATATAAGAGGCAGAATCCGTGATATTAGAGGTTCTAAAAGGCTTTATTCCTCTACAAAGGAAATACAGTTCGAACTGCAGGCTTCACATTCCATCACCATAAGGGTTCAGGAAGGAAGGGCAATACATTATTGACAGGTAATCACTTTTATAAGAAATGCATTATAGTGGAACAGATGCAGGAGGCGTGACAGTTGATAAGATAGACAAAATATGCATACGTAACCAAAAAGGCGGACATATAGGCGTAACTTAGAAACCGTCATTATACATGATGTCACAAGTGGGTGGATCCATAAGAGAATCCTGCAATGTCAGCAGAAATATTTGGCAGAGATGCGCGCGCAGCCGCATGACGTGTGATTGACGTGTAACTAGAGGGTGAAGGGGACTTGACATTTAGCTCTACATGTGGAGACAGAAGTCTGAGGGGTCATGTCAACCTAATCCCAAATCATATCTAATATCTTATGTTTAAAGAACTGTATTATCCAAAAGGAAAGGTCTCTCGGACAGAATCTATTCTATACTGACTGTTAGTGCGTGTACGAGCGTCTAAGTGTCTACATGAGATGTGAGGGGGCAGGAATCTTCCATGGTAACAGGGGCTATGAATTACTTGCATGAGGACAGTGAGGCCTGGCCCTTTGCACTGTAGCTGGAAGAATGTTTACCTAAACTACTAGACAGGAATGCATCGGATGAGGAGCGGAGCAGATAATCTTGGAGGTGAAATACAGTTTTTGGCAGGCAACAGGCTGGATCAGGCACCGTTAGCCGCGCAGGGAGTAGGACAAAGTTCATGGATACAGATGCAGGCTCGGACTGGAGCTTTCAGAGGCAGAAGGCAGGGAAAGGCTTGATGACAGAATTCAGGGCCTACTCGCCTGAATCTGTAAAATGTGGAAAGTGAACCACATAAAGTCGGTGGCCTTTCATACTTAGGAATGGCATATCTGACCCATTCATGGCGGATCTGAAAGAGGACATGTTGACGGTGGACGCACATGTATTTGCGTCTTCAAAACTGGAACTGGAGGGAACATACATGTACTTAGCACATGGAGCCGTTGGGGTCTACGATAGGGGACATAACTGATCACAAAATTCATATTTCCTCAGGATCCCTGAAATTGTACCAGCACTTTTCAGAGAAAGTAAGACCATTAAATCAACTCATCACTCCTACATTCACAGGCAAAGATTGGAAGGAGATGCACATTGAAATCTTTAGGGACTTGCAGAAAGACATCATTTGAAAACACAATACTTACAATGCCGTGACAGTGATAGTTTCCAGTTAACCTAGATATGCTTACCTTTTTGCTTAATGAAACACAAACAACACCAAGGTGTCGATCACGATCCGGTAAAAACCGGGTACGAACCGTCAGACGGAGCATATTCCCCGTCCGACGCGTACCCGGTCGAAAAAATATACAAACATGGAATTACGATTCGCACAGAAATACCATTTCCGCACGAATCATACAAAACCCCGACCGACGAAAATAAACATACAAATGTGATCCGGGAAAGCGCCGACGTGACGTCGGGACGCACACAGCCTGCCATTCACTAACCAGGAATTACGATTCGCACCGACGTCATCCCGCACGGTGAATATTTTCCGGCAGCCAAAAACTGCCGGGAAATCAGGACGACGCGAACAAGGAGTACCAGCACGCGACGGACAGACATGGACCCGAACCTACGTGTCATCCCGGCCCTCATAGCAGTCGACCTCCTCTACAGGTTACGACGCAGACGCTGCAGAAGGTCAGAACAACAAAGGGAGGGGGAAAAGGGGGGGGGGCAGGACCAGGGGCAGGCTACAAAACCCCCACCAAAGTCACACAGCACACATGCCCTGGACATACCTGACCCCCAGGCCCTGGTCACTACGAGGGGGTGGAGGTGTGTCCAGCAAAGCCAGCGTCCGCCACAACGGAAGTGCTTGACGACGCGAACCGGCAACACAACAATACAGGTACGTCCCATACCCACGCCTAAAGAGCGTGGGTACGAGTCGTACCACGCCCACACCTACGTCATCCCAACAATGGCGGGACGGCTGTACCCACGTGGCAAAGGCCTGGGTACGGCCCGCACAAGCATCACATAGCGTGGGGACGGATATGTACGGACCGTACCCCCACCCCCGTATGCATGGTGCGCACCCCCAACCCCAACAGTGCAAGTACGACCCGTACCCTCACCCGCGTACGTATGGAGCGTACCCCCAGCCCAACAGTGTAAGTACGACCCGTACCCTCACCCGCGTATGTATGGAGCGTACCCCCACCCCAACAGCGTAAGTACGACCCGTACCCTCACCCGCGTACGTATGGAGCGTACCCCCACCCCAACAGTGTAAGTATGACCCGTACCCTCACCCGCGTACGTATGGAGCGTACCCCCACCCCAACAGTGTAAGTATGACCCGTACCCTCACCCGCGTACGTATGGAGCGTACCCCCACCCCAACCGTGTAAGTATGACCCGTACCCTCACCCGCGTACGTATGGAGCGTACCCCCACCCCAACCGTGTATGTACGACCCGTACCCTCACCCGCGTACGTATGGAGCGTACCCCCACCCCAACCGTGTAAGTACGACCCGTACCCTCACCTGCGTACGTATGGAGCGTACCCCACCCCAACAGTGTAAGTACGACCCGTACCATCACCCGCGTATGTATGGAGCATACCCCCACCCCAACAGTGTAAGTACGACCCGTACCCTCACCCGCGTACGTATGGAGCGTACCCCCACCCCAACAGTGTAAGTATGACTCGTACCCTCACCCGCGTACATATGGAGCGTACCCCCACCCCAACAGTGTAAGTACGACCCGAACCCTCACCCGCATACGTATGGAGCGTACACCCACCCCAACTGTGTATGTACGACCCGTACCCTCACCCGCGTACGTATGGAGCGTACCCCCACCCCAACAGTGTAAGTACGACCCGTACCCTCACCCGCGTACGTACGGAGCGTACCCCCACCCCAACAGTGTAAGTATGACCCGTACCCTAACCCGCGTACGTATGGAGCGTACCCCCACCCCAACCGTGTATGTACGACCCGTACCCTCACCCGCGTACGTATGGAGCGTACCCCCACACCAACCGTGTAAGTATGACCCGTACCCTCACCCGCGTACGTATGGAGCGTACCCCCACCCCAACAGTGTAAGTACGACCCGTACCCTCACCAACGTACGTATGGAGCGTACCCCCACCCCAACAGTGTAAGTACAACCCGTACCCTCACCGCGTACGTATGGAGCGTACCCCCACCCCAACAGCGTAAGTACGACCCGTACCCTCACCCGCGTACGTATGGAGCGTACCCCCACCCCAACAGTGTAAGTATGACCCGTACCCTCACCCGCGTACGTATGGAGCGTACCCCCACCCCAACAGTGTAAGTATGACCCGTACCCTCACCCGTGTACGTATGGAGCGTACCCCCACCCCAACCGTGTAAGTATGACCCGTACCCTCACCCGCGTACATATGGAGCGTACCCCCACCCCAACCGTGTATGTACGACCCGTACCCTCACCCGCGTACGTATGGAGCGTACCCCCACCCCAACCGTGTAAGTACGACCCGTACCCTCACCTGCGTACGTATGGAGCGTACCCCACCCCAACAGTGTGAGTACGACCCGTACCATCACCCGCGTATGTATGGAGCATACCCCCACCCCAACAGTGTAAGTACGACCCGTACCCTCACCCGCGTACGTATGGAGCGTACCCCCACCCCAACAGTGTAAGTACGACTCGTACCCTCACCCGCGTACATATGGAGCATACCCCCACCCCAACAGTGTAAGTACGACCCGAACCCTCACCCGCATACGTATGGAGCGTACACCCACCCCAACTGTGTATGTACGACCCGTACCCTCACCCGCGTACGTATGGAGCGTACCCCCACCCCAACAGTGTAAGTACGACCCGTACCCTCACCCGCGTACGTATGGAGCGTACCCCCACCCCAACAGTGTAAGTATGACCCGTACCCTAACCCGCGTACGTATGGAGCGTACCCCCACCCCAACCGTGTATGTACGACCAGTACCCTCACCCGCGTACGTATGGAGCGTACCCCCACACCAACCGTGTAAGTACGACCCGTACCCTCACCCGCGTACGTATGGAGCGTACCCCCACCCCAACAGTGTAAGTACGACCCGTACCCTCACCAACGTACGTATGGAGCGTACCCCCACCCCAACAGTGTAAGTACAACCCGTACCCTCACCACGTACGTATGGAGCGTACCCCCACCCCAACATTGTAAGTACGACCCGTACCCTCACCCACGTATGTATGGAGCGTACCCCCACCCCAACAGCGTAAGTACGACCCGTACCCTCACCCGCGTACGTATGGAGCGTACCCCCACCCCAACAGTGTAAGTATGACCCGTACCCTCACCCGCGTACGTATGGAGCGTACCCCCACCCCAACAGTGTAAGTATGACCCGTACCCTCACCCGCGTACGTATGGAGCGTACCCCCACCCCAACCGTGTAAGTATGACCCGTACCCTCACCCGCGTACGTATGGAGCGTACCCCCACCCCAACCGTGTATGTACGACCCGTACCCTCACCCGCGTACGTATGGAGCGTACCCCCACCCCAACCGTGTAAGTACGACCCGTACCCTCACCTGCGTACGTATGGAGCGTACCCCACCCCAACAGTGTAAGTACGACCCGTACCATCACCCGCGTATGTATGGAGCATACCCCCACCCCAACAGTGTAAGTACGACCCGTACCCTCACCCGCGTACGTATGGAGCGTACCCCCACCCCAACAGTGTAAGTATGACTCGTACCCTCACCCGCGTACATATGGAGCGTACCCCCACCCCAACAGTGTAAGTACGACCCGAACCCTCACCCGCATACGTATGGAGCGTACACCCACCCCAACTGTGTATGTACGACCCGTACCCTCACCCGCGTACGTATGGAGCGTACCCCCACCCCAACAGTGTAAGTACGACCCGTACCCTCACCCGCGTACGTATGGAGCGTACCCCCACCCCAACAGTGTAAGTATGACCCGTACCCTAACCCGCGTACGTATGGAGCGTACCCCCACCCCAACCGTGTATGTACGACCCGTACCCTCACCCGCGTACGTATGGAGCGTACCCCCACACCAACCGTGTAAGTACGACCCATACCCTCACCCGCGTACGTATGGAGCGTACCCCCACCCCAACAGTGTAAGTACGACCCGTACCCTCACCAACGTATGTATGGAGCGTACTCCCACCCCAACAGTGTAAGTACAACCCGTACCCTCACCGCATACGTATGGAGCGTACCCCCACCCCAACATTGTAAGTACGACCCGTACCCTCACCCACGTATGTATGGAGCGTACCCCCACCCCAACAGTGTAAGTACGACCCGTACCCTCACCCACGTACGTATGGAGCGTACCCCCATCCCAACCGTGTATGTACGACCCGTACCCTCACCCGCGTACGTATGGAGCGTACCCCCACCCCAACAGTGTAAGTACGACCCGTACCCTCACCTGCGTACGTATGGAGCGTACCCCCACCCCAACAGTGTAAGTACGACCCGTACCCTCACCCGCGTACGTATGGAGTGTACCCCCACCCCAACAGTGTAAGTACGACCCGTACCCCCACCTCGTATGCATGGAGCGAACCCACACCCGTGTATGTTCTAAGCGTACATATCCTGAAATAGGAGGGGTGTGTTCAGAGTCCTCCCAGCAGTGCCCAGAGACAGAAGGGGTGGGTGCAGAGTCCTCCCAGCAGTGCCCAGAGACAGGAGGGGTGGGTGCAGAGTCCTCCCAGCAGTGCCCAGAGACAGGAGGGGTGGGTGCAGAGTCCTCCCAGCAGTGCCCAGAGACAGGAGGGGTGGGTGCAGAGTCCTCCCAGCAGTGCCCAGACACAGGAGGGGTGAGTGCAGAGTCCTCCCAGCAGTGCCCAGACGCAGAAGGGGTGGGTGCAGAGTCCTCCCAGCAGTGCCCAGAGACAGGAGGGGTGGGTGCAGAGTCCTCCCAGCAGTGTCCAGAGACAGGAGGGGTGGGTGCAGAGGCCCCCAGCAGTGCCCAGACACAGGAGGGGTGGGTGCAGAGTCCTCCCAGCAGTGCCCAGACGCAGGAGGGGTGGGTGCAGAGTCCTCCAGCAGTGCCCAGAGACAGGAGGGGTGGGTGCAGAGTCCTCCCAGCAGTGCCCAGACGCAGGAGGGGTGGGTGCCTAACACTCACAGCAGTGCCCAGAGACAGGAGGGGTGGGTGCAGAGACCTCCCAGCAGTGCCCAGAGACAGGAGGGGTGGGTGCAGAGGCCCCCAGCAGTGCCCATGGAAAGAAAAAGGGTGGAGTACCCACAGATCCAATGGCCACAATTGTCAGTCAGGTGCACAAAGACCCTGCAGTTCATGTAACACATGTGTGCGAGGCTGGGAGTACACACATGCATACTGCCTAAAAGGGAACATGTCCACATGAAGTCATGTCAACAGACAACATACACAAGTACAGTTATCACCAAGGATGCCACGAATGATGCAGGTGGAGACATCGCTCTGCATGCATGGCCAAAGTTGAAGGGGTCCGTCACACACCCAGCTAATGTAGACACAGCTCAGCACAACACATTGGAAACACCCTGCAGGGAAGATGTCAGGGTACACAGAGGAAGGAACACACCTTGGGACAATTTCACCATGCAGTAACAGCCTACATGAACAAAGAAACTTAGCTAACACCTTGTGATGGCACACAGATACCAGGGTACCCCCTATGACCAGCACACTACTACATTTCCCACACACCCAACACATGATCACCACCCAAAATCATGGAGCAGCCCCACCAACAGCAATACCACAAAAGCAGTAGGGTTCTAAGAAAAAAAAAGGCTTTATTCAGCATTAGCAAAAATAGTATTTGTGGAGAAAGTTCAATATTTACAAAGCCCATAGGGCAGTCCATGAGTCACAGCTGGATGGGGGACACAGTGGGACGCGTGTTCCCTAGCTTGCCTGCACAGTCAGACTCCTTCGTCTTCCAGAGCGGGGAGGGCATCATGTGGGGGGGAAGGACCAGGCACCGCAGGGACATGAGGGCGAAGAGTGGCCATGAAGGAGTCTTTGCCGGATATGTGGCCAGTAGAGCTGAGGGGAGGGGATTTGGAGGGAGTGGACTTGGTGGAATGCGGACTCCCACTCTGGCTGCGTGACTTACGTTTGCCCCCCGACCCAGTGGGTGTGCCTACTTCACCCTGTGTGTGCGTGCCAGGAGGTGTGCGTATGACCTTCCCTGCTGGTGTGGTGCCTGTGTCTGTTGTGGTGGGTGCATGCAGACATCTGGGTGTACGTGGGACAGGCATGGGAGTGGGAAGTGTGGATGTGTCAAGGGTAGGGGGTTGGACGTAGCGCTGCAGGAGACCCACTGCTGCAGTCAGTGTCGAGTCAATGGACCTCAGCAAGTTGCGTTGGTCAGCCTGCGATGAAAAAATGCCCTCCAAGTATGCCTCCATGTTGTTCAGCACTTGGCTGTGGCCATGGAGGACATTAAGCATCGCAGCCTGACCAACCTGCAACTGCCGCTGGATGTCCACTGACTCGGCATTGGCGGCAGCAGTGGAGACAGGGGCAGGGGGTGCGGTGCCTGGCAGGAAGGAGACATGTGGTGACCGGGCACGCTGGGAAGGGACACGAGCAAGTGGGAGGCGGCTGATGGCAATGGAGGGGGCGGACTGAGATGTTGTGCCGCTGTCAGCTGCTGGTGCAGCCTCCGCCCACTCGGAGAGATCATCCTCGGACCCGTCAGCTTCATATTCTGTTGTGCCAGTGGACAGGTCCTCGGCCTCACTCTCCTCCGCCTCAGTTCCACTCGATGTGCCAGCCACGATGTCAACGCTGGCACTGGTGCTCGGTCCCTCCGCTCCGTCTGTGCTCATGTCTCCCTCCGTGTCCCCCGACGATGCTGTGGGCAAGGTGAAGAGATAGCAATTAATCATACACTTGCATACATATGTCACATGAGTCCAATCTACATAGGTTACAGTGCATAGCCTGAAAAGAAAGATCAGTAACATCTACCAAACAAGGTACAGATGTAGGGCATGCAACACACAGTTGGTTGACCCACCATGCCACTGAAAAACCATGGAGAGCATGACACAATAGCAAATGACATGAAATGGAGTTTGACAGAGGAGCCAGGCCCTGGGGACAATCCAGCACTGCATCTGCACCACACAGCGTTGCCGAAAATAGGGATGAGCAGGGACCATATCCATGAACTTGAGGCACATGCTGCATAGGTAATACGGAAAACATGCCCACCATGATTGGCTCACTGCACCTTGAGTGTATGTCCAGACAAACATCACATACTGGCCACACCTAGCAAGGAGATTTCAGGTTTTGACATGTAGGCTTTGCCCGCACCAACCACCCCCTACATGAGACAATTTGTTGAGACACAGGAAGCACTTACATCTCTTAGTCTGGGTGAAATACACAGGGGCTGCATAAATGCAAGATTGGACGCCAAATACCCAAGGTGCGCCTGTCCAAATAATCATGTACAAATGGTCATCATCAGATGATTGTAACAAGACACACAGGCACTGGCCACCGTGAGTATGGACAAGGAAAATCAGGTCAGGCTGTACAGTGGACACTTGTACTACATTTTACGTCAATATACATGGTGCCAGGGGACAATGGCACAGAGCACAACCTATGCTGTAGACACTGAGAGTGTCCACGTTTTGTGATGACACACATGACACCTAGGAAAATATGCCCCAGGGGACAGTAGTGGCCACACAACTCCATGGTCCTGAATGGGAATGACTGCAACACACGCCACCATCCCTGCACTATGCGTATCGCACACTCATGCACATCATGTCACAGGCCACAACATAGGACATGCGTGCTGTAAGGCATGACACTTGAGAGACTAACTCCCATGTCTGGACTCAGCATCAGTGCCAACTGACATGGAACCCACATGTACTGAACTGGACAGGGCACAGGCAAGGTCCCAAAACCTGTTACACACCACCCCCACACATGATGCTACAGGCATAGTTCACGTGGAGAAAGCGCCAGCCTACATTACCTTGTGAAGGAGTGACTACACACAGACCAGGGTACACATTGCAAGGAGGGGAAGGGAGGCAGGAGAGCACCGCTATACTGTGGGTAACTGGATCTGCACAGCACCTTTAAACCCTGGCAGTGTATCCATGCAACTGTGCACTTACAAATGCTGGTGACACACAACAAACACACATGTACCTACCCCCTTCCTGCTGCTGCTTCTCCTGTAAGCGCCTGTCCAAGTCTGGAAATACCACCGCCAGCACACGCTTGTGGATGTGGGTCAGACGGCGGCGCCCGCGGTTCTTATGGGTCTCAGGTGAGTCCCCCAGCAGGACCCGTGCGATCCTCCGCGTCCAGCACCGGATATCCTGCCAGCATTTCCTCACCTGGGCCAGGCGCTGCTTGCGACCGTCCGTCCTCCTCACGGCACTGACGGCGTTCATCCATATCTGCTTCTTGGCAGAGGCGCCTACCTGTGAGGATGAACAAGTGACACTACATCAATACACCAGGCACATGTCACAGAGACACATATTAGAACAAATTTGCTGTTTACAACAAGGCATAGTATGCATCCAACGCATTGCACCTTTGTCATAGGGACATGATCCTCTGGGGAAGGGCATAAGCAGTACGTGCCATTGAAAGGACACAGGTGGAATGAGGGCAACAACACAATCAATGATCCAGGCTCACACTGTGCATCACAAGCTACACCAGGATAATGTGCAGCACCTCTAAGCAGTCACATGCCACAGGCCACTGACGCTACCGCAGCAGAGTACACAGACACACACAGGCACAGGACATTCACCTGCCATTGCCAAATGCTGCGACATACCTCACTCTACACATGTGCCACTAGACGGGGGGGGCTCACAGGTGTGGGGCTGGCTCTGCACGTCAGACACACAGCACTGCTCCCTGCTCACATCACATGGGCAGGGTACATCCATCCCTCATGCAGCCCGGGTGCCACACTCCACATATGCACCCACCCACATGACAGGGGACTTACACACACACCGATGTCCAGGGTACGAACACATCATGTGGACACTCTCAGCACAGGTACACAGAACTAACACACATCTGTGGGTACAGTCACCTGTCACACTGGGCTGACCACATCATAAAATGAGAAATGTAGAGGCTACATTCCCAGGAGGAAAAGACAGGCACAATGTGGCATGCACCATGCAGTGATTGTCACAGTAAACACAATGCAAGTGAGGACGGCAGACATGCACCACGGCATGCACTGGCTGGGAGACATCAGGCATTCCCCCCCCTGGGACCCCCCCTACAGTACATAGCATGTGTGTCACACCTGGACACAATGCCAGAAGTCACAGCCACAAACAAGGGACACAGTCTGTGCTAGTAGACTCTGCACTCACCTGATACCCTGGTCGCCCATACAGCAGGGGGTACTGTGGGAGGATCACATCCAGCAAAGCCAGGTTCTCCTCCAGGGTGAAAGGCTGTGACCTCTCCACAGACCTTGACATGGTTCCAGGGAATCAGTAGCAGCAGCTGGGTCGTCGAATCCAAAGATGTGCAGGCAAGTGCTCCCTCATGGGACCTGGCTGCCTTATATCTGCCTTGCTGGCCTGTTTCATGCACAGGAGTACAGAGTGATTGGTCACTCACATTTGCATCCTATGTTTCCTCCAATCCCTTCAAACCTAGCACAGTCAGTGGGTTCTTATTGTGTTTTTTTCTTGAGCATGATGTCAACTCCAGAACCACATTGCAACAAAGTAGATTCATTCAAACTGACTACTGCTGTGCACCTGCTTAAAAAAATTCAAACTTTAAACTTGGTCTCCATGACAACCAGCATGCATGTAGGCCTTTATACTTGTCCCTCATGTGTCCCCTATGTAATTTGGAGTTTCACACACAGGTACGGTGCGTCCCGGGGCCCTAGGGCACCACAAATGCATAGCAACGGCCCGTACAGGCGTGTGTACGGTCCGCATCACTATGGGTGTGCTTGCGTATGCGTACCCATAGTGAAAGTGAGTGTACGCACGCGTGTACGGTCCGTATCACTATGGGAGTTATCGCGTATGCGTACTCATAGTGGTACAGACCGTACACACGCCTGTACGCTCACTATCACTATGGGTGTTCTCGCGTATGCGTACTCATAGTGGTACGGACCGTACACACGCCTGTACGCTCACTATCACTATGGGTGTTCTCGTGTATGCGTACTCATAGTGGTACGGACCGTACACACGCCTGTACGCTCACTATCACTATGGGTGTTCTCGCGTATGCGTACTCATAGTGGTACGGACCGTACACACGCCTGTACGCTCACTATCACTATGGGTGTTCTCGCGTATGCGTTCTCATAGTGGTACGGACCGTACACACGCCTGTACGCTCACTATCACTATGGGTGTTCTCGCGTATGCGTACTCATAGTGGTACGGACCGTACACACGCCTGTACGCTCACTATCACTATGGGTGTTCTCGCGTATGCGTACTCATAGTGTTACGGACCGTACACGCGTGCGTACGCTCACTATCATTATGGGTGTTCTCGCGTATGCGTACTCATAGTGGTACGGACCGTACACACGCCTGTACGCCCACTTTCACTATGGGTGTTCTCGCGTATGCGTACCCATAGTGATACGGACCGTACACGCGTGCGTACGCTCACTATCACTATGGGTACACATACGGCAGCCCTCCCATAGTGATAGGGAACGTACACAGGACCTCTGAGCGAAGGTACGGTGCCTTTCACACATCACAGTGGTGACAGGCAGCACACAGGAAGGAATAGGGCTGACATACTTGTCCATGGATGGACATCAAGGCATTGTCTGGGCAGTACTACATGTGTGGGGCACAGGTGTGAAAGGCTGTGATGTGGCACATTACTCCTGAGTGGAGAAGGCACCAGATGTATGATGAGATGTGTACAGATGTTATGTGTGACGGTGCAATGTGTGCCAGGCATGCCCTTAACTCCTTTGACATGTGTGCATGTTGTACTGCACACTTGGGATGAGCGTCACTGGCATGGCACAGTCAACAACACACGCAAGTGTCCCCTGATGCCCGCTACAGGGGTTACCACACCAGACATGTGACTACCCACGGTGCACGATGTGACTATGTCATGTATGTGTGGGGGGTTCCCATTAGCTTGATGTTGGAGCTCCCTCAAAAGCATCAGCTGTTGCAGCAACCAACATGTGTCTGTGTGTAGATGGACATGGCACACTGTTCCGCACACCAGGCCACATGTGGTATCGGATGTGAGGTGCGTATGTATGCATGGGACACGGAGTAGCGTAACAAGGACATGTCTGCATCCTCTCTATGAATGTGTGGTGAGTCATTACATGTACACCTTATTGGCAAGGTGTGTGGGCTGTCCTAGTGTAATGTCATGTGACCTGTGGCTCTAGTGTTCCGCTACCAGTCTCTGCAATCGACATCCTACTTCTGCTGATGTGTTGATGTATGTCACTCCTGTGTTGCGTCTGGCTGTTCACTTACACTGGGACACAGCTAATCCCATGCCATGGCATGTGGAGGTTCACAATCTCCGTGTGTAGCTGGGTCTTGGTAGGAGTGTCACCTGGCAGCCATACGTGTCCAGGGCATGTGGCACATACCTCACTCCGTATGTCGCATATGTGTATTGACAGATTAACATGTGCTCAGCACCATACAATTGTTGTTGTAGTGCACTCACTCTTCCTTGTCACTTCCAAATTACTGCAGAGCGCCGCCTCTTCCCCGAGCAATTCCGGACTTGGCTGACATGCGGGAGAATGACTGTATCCGGTGCTACCGCTTCCCCCAACCGTTGATTCTGGAGTTGACGGCGAGGCTGGCACCACACCTGCAACCGCTGCACAGGTATCCTACGGCACTGACACCCAAGCTGAAGGTAATGGCAGCCCTACATTTTCTTGCCACGGGTACCTTTCAAAATACCATAGCTCATGTTGGTGGCATGTCCCAGAGCATGTTCTGCCGTGTGCTGCATGATTTCTTAGAGGCCATGTTGCTTCACCTGGATGAGTTCATCCATTTCCCAACCCCTGAAATGTTGACTGGGGTCAAGCGAGGATTCTATGCCCTGGGAGGGATGCCCCATGTCATTGGGTCCATAGATGGGACACATGTGGCTTTGGTACCACCACAGGCACAGGAGGTAGCGTATAGGAATCACAAACACTACCACTCCATCAATGCCCTTGTGGTGTGTCTGTCCAACATGGTGATTTCACATGTCTGTGCTCGTTTTCCAGGATCAGCACACAATGCCTACATCATGAGGAGTAGCAGGGTGCCTGAAATGATGATGCAGCTGCGCAACGAACGAGCATGTGTTGTTGGTGGGTACACTCTGTCTGTCCTGTATTTTGCGTAGACTTCCAGCACAACCGCTTCTCCTGTCCTACTTATGTCCATGTGCTTTCCATGTAGGGGACGCTGGCTATCCCAACATGCCATGGCTGATCACACCTCTCCGCAACCCCATCACGCCGGCCCAGCTCCGCTACAACACCGCCCATGGCCGGACAAGGCGAGTGATAGAGAGGACATTTGGCCTCCTGAAGAGCCGATTCAGATGCCTCCACAAGACCGGCGGCACCCTCCCATATGCCCCGGCGGAGGTCTGCAAAATCTTCATGGTGTGCTGCATGCTGCACAACATGGCAGTTGAGAAAGCTGTGCCACTCATCCTGGATCAAGATGATCAGAACCATCCACCCGTGGAGGACCAAGGTCTTGGCAATGGGGCTAGTGATGTGGAGGATGTGGTTCCGCAAGAGGACATCCGGACTCGGCTCATATGCGACTTCTTTGCTTAGTGGTGAGTACCAGTGTCTGTGTGTGCACGCATTGGTCCCCGTGTGGCATGTGTTGCGATGTGTGTGTCCATCTGCATGTATGCCACGTGAGTCAGAGGTGTGTGTGGATGTGTCACTGGAGTGATGGTGCCAGTGATGAGTGTATTTCCCCAGTCATAATTGTGACCTAGCATGTTGTCATCCTTACATGTGTCGAGTACATGCACATGCAAGTGGCTGTGCTTTTTGTGGCTGACTTCTTGTGTGTCTCTCATCCCCAGGTACTTGCGCATGCCGTCTGCTGGTTGCATTGTTGTGGCACTGCTATTCCTCATGGACACGTCATCGTGTGCTGACTCAGCGTTACACGCACGGACAAGTTTGGAAGTCTCCTTAGGGTAAGGGATGCATCAGGGGTGTATTGGGTGTGGCAGTTGTTTACGATGTATGCACACTGCCCCTGTCGATGTTTGTTTCCTCTGCAGACATGTCGCATCACCATGGGACACATGACATGCAGCTGGGTACACCTGAATAGATGGTCAGACTTGTTGACAGCCATCAGTGATGGGATTGTGGATTGTGATGATGGCATCAATGTGTGTTACACTGCCCTCGGACACATACGGTTTGCATTGGCTTGACATGGTGTGGGACTTCCACATCAGCGGATCAATGGTGTATGGCAGTCTCTCCGTGAGCAGCAGGGGGTGTTTAGCTGTTAGCCGACACTTGTGTGCCAGTTCCATGGCTATCACGCATTTGTGCTGCAGAAGGGGGGTTCCAGTGTTGGACCCACATGTTACTCCACATGACCCGTTCATGTGTACTCTGAATTGCCTCTGCAATCCCGAATACATGACTAATAAAGGTGTCCCTATGCCTCCAAGGTGCCTCTTCTCAGTCAATGCTGGTGTTTTGCCACGGTGCATCCGGCATGTCTGGCATGGTTTTCCGTGATAGTGGCTATGTGTCTATGTGTAGAGTAGCAAGATGCAAGCTGTTTGTGTGGGATTAGACTGTGTATTGTGCATGATGTCCATGACTGTGTGGGTATTGTGACATGTGCCATCCCCATGCATCCAACGTTGGCCAGGCCACCATTCTCTGCATCCACCTGACTCAAGCTTGCAGGACATGGTTCTGCCACCTGTCCACACATACCTGGGTGCCCCACAGGACACTCCACATGATCCCTGACCTCTGCGCATGGCTGTCGCTGTACTCAAAATGTCTGTCGGCACGGTTATGCGGCCACCCCCTCAGCTGGTTGGGCCCATCACGGGTGTGTATGGTGCTCCATGTCTGTCTTGCCTAATACAATGTGACCCATGTGTGTCCTGTGCCAGACTCAGGCCCCAGGGTGTGGATGGTTGAAGTCAAATGAGAACTCAGGCATGGTTAGACTTTACAAGACACATGTAAGGTAATAATGCAAAAAGTAGGCATCTTCTCTTTATGGTGTAACTTTTTATTTTGGTTGGGGTAGGGGGGGGGTATGACATGAGGGGCTTTCCGGGTGTGTGGAATCCAAAGTTCACTAGGGGAGTTGGTGTCCTTGCCATTTGAAATCCTCAGAGTCCATGCCACAGTCTTTGTCAACATTGGTCAGACAGTGACCAGCAAGTCCATGTGGCAGAGAATGTCTTTTGCTGCTGTGCTGCTGTTGCTCCAGTGGGCCAGGTGCCAGGCCAGGTGTCCTGGGAGATGGTGCTGTTGCGCCGACCCCCACGGTCTTTTCCGTGGATGACCCGCCCTCCTGCGGGGACCCTCAGAAGCAGGCCGTGACGATGTTTGGGATGCTCCGTCGGATGTCTCCTCCTCCTCCTCCTGATCCCTCCCTGTGGGTGGTGATGTTCTACGCCTGATGGCACAGGGAGGGTTACCCATGTTGTCGGCTATCCGACGGAGTGTACTGTGAATTCCCGTGAACACCGTCACGAGCTTAGCCTGTCTGTCCTCCATCCGCCCTTGGTGTCGCAGTAGACAGGCATGTTGCTCCGCATGTTGCTGGGCCTGCTGGGTCTTGATCTCCTCGAGGGTCCCCTTCATCTCGTTGAGGGTGGGCACAACCTGGCCCATGCCCGTGGTGTCCTGCCGGTATGTCTCCAGGATGTTTCTGACATGGGAATATACCGGTTCCCCAGCCAACTGGTCAGGCTCGCGCCTCCGCCGTCCTCTACTCCCACCACCCCTGCCCACTTGTACCTGGCCTGCCCTTGTGGGCACATTGGGTCTCCGGGACCCCTGAGGGGTGGCATTGGCGTTGTCGCCTGCCTCCTCCTGGGTGCCCGGTACACCGTGTCCCTCCTGGCCAGCCTGGCTGCATTGTGGTGGTGGGGCAGGGATCCTGGGTGTCTCCTGGGATGTGGCAGGAGTGGGGGTGGTGGTTGGCCCAGTTGTACCTGACGCAGGTGCTGCAGGTGGTTGGACACCAGAGGGGCCAGGTTGGTCGGGGTCGGGTTCGTCCACAGAGAAGGTGAGAGTCGTCGCTGCCGGTGGGTCCGTGATCCCGCCGAGCCGGGTCCTGTGAGTCTTCCCCCCCAGTGTTGGGGGGTGATCCACGACGTTGACCTGTGTGTGAGAGAGACAATGTTAACTTTGTCCCATGCAACATCAATGTTTCATTGGTTTGTAAGTTGGCACATTTCCTCTGGGAATTTGGATATGTCTTGCATTCCACTCACAGTGCACTTGTGCATGGGTATGTCCCTTGGCCACAGCTTTTGCGACTTTACCTATGTGTGGCACAGTCTTACTTGCTGCATCAATTGTGACTGCAGTCAGCAGTGGAGTGAGCAGGTGTGGCGAGCCATGCATTGGCGCCTTCCGTGTTGCACTGTACGTGGGCACATGGAGTTGTTCCACACACTTAGATAATGCAGGTAGCTGGCGTTGTGCTCGTGCACAGGTTGAGACATGGCCCAGTGTTTTGCCATGGAGAAGAGGGGGGATTCAGGCACTGGCCACCCTTGTCTACATGCACGCAGTCCACCTGCTGACGAGCAGACATTCCCACACCCCCCAAGGCGGAATTGGTCTCCCTGTGTGTCCCTTTCTCACTCCCTCTCTGTCCCCCTCTCCCTCCCTCTGTGTGTCAGCCTCCTCCCTCTGTCCGTCTCCCTGTGTCTCCCTCCCTCTCTCTCCCCCTCTCCCTCCCTCTGTGTGTCACCCTCTGTCACCTCAGCCCAGCTTCCTAGGCACACACTTTTTGCAGTTCTTTTACTGGCCCTTGGCTTGTTGATGTGAGTTTGTTTCTGATCTGCAGGCACCCATTGGGTGTAGTGTCTGTGTCTGCGCTGCTGCTGTGTTGGTGTGTGCTGCCACTCTTTCACAGTGTTGGCTGTTCATTAGCTGCTGTCATGTGCAAAAACGTGCCATCACCCCCATGTGTTAATGCAAGGCGTCCGCCATTTGCTGGCAAGTCTTCCCTGTGTGGGGACACACTGTTTGTCTAGCTGTGACCTAGGCCATATGGGCAGGGGGCATTGTTGTCTGCTTCTGAGTTGCACTATGTGATTTTTGTGGCCCACACTCCCGCCATCCGGCTTACCGTGTCTTGTGTTGGTGTTTTCTGTGGCCTGTGACTTTGCATTGTCCAGCTGGGTGCATGGGGCATGGTGGCGCCAGTGGCATGTGCGTGTTCATGGAGTGTGGTTGAGTCATGCGATAGCTTGGGGTGGTTGCGTGTCTGTTTGTGAGTTTGGTTGTGGATGACGTTCCCCCCATGTGAGGTGAGTTGTTTGTGTACTCACCCGGGTCTCGGAGTCCTTCTAATCCGTCCACTGACACCACCGGCAGTATGGCCATCACCCTCTCCTCCCAGGGATGGTAGTGTACGGGTCTGCGGGGCGGCCCTCCTCCAGTGACGTTGGCCTGGTTGTGGTCGTCGGTCATTTTGGCTCAGACCCTCCTCCGCAGATCGTACCACCTGGCTTGGCATTCATGCCTGGTCCTTCTGGTGGCCGCAACAGCATTCACAGCATCAACAATCCTCTGCCACATGGCTGTTTTTTCGGTCATGCAGGTCTGTCTGACCAATGTTCCAAAGAGGTGTGGCTCGACTCTGAGGATTTCGTCGACAAGGACCTCCAACTCGCGGCTAGTGAACTTTGGATTCTTGTTAGTGGGCATGGTGAGGGGTGTGGGTGTGGATGGTGGGGGGGGTGTGGATGGTTGTGGGTGTGTGGGTGTGGTTGTGCAGGTGTGTGTGTGAATGTGATGAGGGGGTGTTTGTGAAGGTGGTTGTGTGAAGGTGTGCAAGTGTAAAGTGTAGTAATGGTTCTAGTATGGTGCTGTAGGTTGTCTGTGGGGTCTGGCAGCAGTGAGTCTGTTGCAAAGGCTCATGGTTTGTGTGTGTGGGCCCTTTTTATTGGTCCATTGGTGGGTGTGGCTGTGTTTGAAGTTTGGGTGGGTGTGTTATAAGGAGTGGTTGTGTTTTGGGCCTCTGTTTTGGATTTTGGCAGTTGCAGGTCAGTGAATGTGTTGTTTTTGTGCTTGTTGGACATGTATTGTGGCTTTGTGCCATTCGAATGGTGTATTCTTGTGTTGTTTTGCTTTGTCCTGGTTGTGTACGTGCGTTTTTAGCGTGTGTACGGTGTGTACTTCGGGAATTTTGTTGTACAGTGCTGTCCTTGTGTCTGGCTTGGTACGACTCGTACATGCGCGATGTTGGGTGAAGGTGCTGGTGTTGGGGCCTGGGGTGCGCTCCGTACTTATAATGTTGGGGTGGGGGTACGCTCCATGCATACGCGGGTGAGGGTACGTGTCGGACATACACGGTTGTGGTGGGGGTACGCTCCATACGTACGCGGGTGAGGGTACGGGTCGTACATACACGGTTGGGGTGGGGGTACGGTCCGTACATACACGGTTGGGGTGGGGGTACGCTCCATGCATACGTGGGTGAGGGTACGTGTCGTACATACACGGTTGGGGTGGGGGTACGGTCCGTACATACACGGTTGGGGTGGGGGTACGCTCCATGCATACGCGGGTGAGGGTACGTGTCGTACATACACTATTGGGGTGGGGGTACGCTCCATACGTACGCGGGTGAGGGTACGGGTCGTACATACACGGTTGGGGTGGGGGTACGGTCCGTACATACACGGTTGGGGTGGGGGTACGCTCCATGCATACGCGGGTGAGGGTATGTGGCGTACATACACGGTTGGGGTGGGGGTACGCTCCATACATACGCGGGTGAGGGTACGGGTCGTACATACACGGTTGGGGTGGGGGTACGGTCCGTACATACACGGTTGGGGTGGGGGTACGCTCCATGCATACGCGGGTGAGGGTACTTGTCGTACATACATGGTTGGGGTGGGGGTACGGTCCGTACATACACAGTTGGGGTGGGGGTACACTCCATGCATACGCGGGTGAGGGTACGGGTCGTACATACACGGTTGGGGTGGGGGTACGCTCCATACGTACGTGGGTGAGGGTACGGTCCGTACATACACGGTTGGGGTGGGGGTACGGGTCGTACATACACTGTTGGGGTGGGGGTACGCTCCATACGTACGCGGGTGAGGGTACGGGTCATACATACACGGTTGGGGTGGGGGTACGGTCTGTACATACACAGTTGGGGTGGGGGTACGCTCCATGCATACGCGGGTGAGGGTACGGGTCGTACATACACGGTTGGGGTGGGGGTACGCTCCATACGTACGCGGGTGAGGGTACGGTCCGTACATACACGGTTGGGGTGGGGGCACGGGTCGTACATACACTGTTGGGGTGGGGGTACGCTCCATACGTACGCGGGTGAGGGTACGGGTCGTACATACACGGTTGGGGTGAGGGTACGGGTCGTACATTCACGGTTGGGGTTGGGGTACGCTCCATACATTCACGGGTGGGGGTACGTCTCGTACATACACGGGTGTACATACACGGGTGGGGATTCGACTCGTACATAGGAGGGCTGGGGGGAGTGTTGGGCGCGTATGCGGGCACATGTCTCCATGGTTGCTATGGGAGTTCGGTGCGGACGGTGTTTTTTCCATACGGTTGTAACATCGGACGCACGGGATGGATCGTAATTCCGCGGTCGGACTTCACTTTTCACATTTGTACTTAAATCGTCCGTGGACGTGTCGGACACATTTTCCGACCCGAGGACGTGTGGGGAATAATTCCCAATGCGATTCGTATGGACTTTTTCCCATGCGAATCGTAATTGGCAGTTTGTACGGCACTTGTACGATTCGTACGGTAAAAAGACTGGATACGAGTCGTACAGGGAATTTTTTTACAGGATCGTAATCGGCACCCAAGTGCATATAAATTACATTTATATCATTCAGCAGAGGTGAGTTTCACAGCGTTGAAGAAAACCACTCACTGTGGTGCAAACCTCAGTAATTCAAGAATGACCCACGATAAAGGATACGAAATAAATAGTGACAACACCTATTTCTTCACTAGAAATTGCTATTAAAGTAAAGGTTCTAAATGCCCAAGTGCTGCAAGAGCAGTGAGTGCAGCAGGCCATGCATAAGGTCAGATCAAAACTGCAATTTAAATATGGCCTTACAATAAAATACAACATTTTCTACAAAATGTGTCTGTGAAACTGTTGAAAAAATATTATGATGTTTTTATGCTGAAGGGTAATCCCAGTCATCCATAGGCACAAAGGAGAGGCACAGCAAAGCATGTGTAGCTGTGCAGGGAACATTTGAGGATTCAGAGGTTAAAATGAAGCACATTCATGTGAAGCCCCTGCAGCAAACTGATACCTCAGTTCCTAAATTTATTGTATCCGATGCATCATTTTGTGGTCAATGTTTATTCACCACATTGGAAAAACAATGGTCACAAAGAGTCCTGGGGGAAGACAATAAAAGTTAAACAGCTTTGGGATTGAATAACTGCCTTCCAAAGACATGTTCCATTGGTGGATGTCCAGCACACACTGGCACACCAGCAGGAGGGAAATCACTACCAATGCATTTCTGCCACTAATCAAACTTTAAAATCTGCTGTGCACACGCAGATGTGCACAGGAGTAGCAGTGACCCAATCATGAACTAAGATCAACCCAGACGGGCATTCAACAGGCCAATCACCTCACAACAAAGAAGTCCCGCCTCCTGGCTTTCTAGAGAAGTACAACTGCTTCCTGGGACAAGATGTGCACCCTACTGCCAAAATCAGCAAGGTAGGGGATAGCAGCTCACGGAGACTAATGAAAGCTCTTATGAGGGAATAGGCATTGCGCATGATGGAGTATTTTCTGAGTTACATATTCTTCAAGAAAGTAATTGGTGGCCTTTACTGCCTAAACAAATGAAACAATATGTTTTAGATGGCAACATATGTCACTAAATAAACATTTTTGGCCATTGTGAGACCACCACTGACTCCATAAGAGAAAGCAGTCAGCCCTTTCGAACTCAAACACCAGAATCACACGCTGTGATTATTGATGATTGGTAAACCCATGTGTGAGAGCTCCGATGAATCCGGAACCCGGAACTCAGGCGAGGGGGACGGCGACTCCCCTCCGGAAGCTCGGAGCGGTCTAGTGGCCCAAGCCCTTCAGACACACCTCCATGCGTCACCAGCACCACGGACATGGGATTGGTGCGACGACCACAAGAAGGCGGAGAGAGGGGCAGTCCAGGATAGAAAAGAGGCAGGGAATGAAGGAACCCCTGTCTGCCGACCGGAAGAGACTGCAAGCGAGATGGAGAACGATGAGAGTGGAGAAGCGAACGAGCCCGGAAGGAAACGAGAGCCAGCCAAGAGACCAGAACGAGAGGAGCCCAGCGGTGAGGTGCCCAGCGGTGAGGAGCCCAGCGGTGAGGAGCCTAGCGGTGAGGATCCCAGCGGTGAGGAGCCCAGCGGTAACCCAGAGGAGAAGAAGGCAGCAGATCAGAAGACCGGAGGGTCCGGGAGTGCAGAGACGACCGAGGACGCTCAAGGTCCCAGCGCCGCGGCCCAGTTCCTGGGTCGTGGCTCAAGGCAAGTGACCGCTCGGGGTTCACTGTGGTGGTGGGCTGGGCAGAGCTGCATGGGGCTGTGAAACGGGGCACAAGAGGGTTGGAGGTGAAGTCTGTGTCGCCACTGACCTTTCATTGACCTAACAACACCCCGTCACATCTCGACCAGTTCCCTTTTAGTCACGTTAAAACGCACGTAAAAACCCACAATCCCTGGTGACGGTGGCACCCAAACCGACTAGCGTATGAGCAAACCAGTAACCCCGTGTATTTGTTATTTTACATGTCGCTGAGGCCCGGAGTCCTCCACGAGCAGCGAGAAAGAGAACAGCCGACGGACTTCGCAAGGGAAGAAGACTCTGGCCCACACGGGACAATTACCTCCTGGTGTTCTACCCCTTTCCCCCATTTACGAACCACATGTGTACTGTGACCGAGCACCTGAGAAAGGCAAAGCAATTAAAGAAAAAGAAGCAGCACCTCCTAAAAACAGCACTTGTTTCTGTCGTTTTTCTGACAAGCCCCCCCCCCTTTTCTCCAAGTTAGTCACCAGGGCCCGGCCGAACGGACCACCGGGTTGTTACAAGTGGTGTCAGAAGTGGGATCTCCTTTGTTTTACAATAGTGAAACAAACCGTGTCGCCTCATGACACAACCCGTGCCCATGGAGAACGTCGTGTCCCAGTTGGCCGAGGGCCAAAGACACCTACAACTGGTGTTGGAACAACAGATCCAAGCCGCCCGAGTAGAGCGGGAATCCCTACAAGGTGCTCTGAAGGACCAGGCCACCCTCATCGCCACTAACCAACAGGTCCAGGATACAGCCATTTTACGGCTTACTGATGCGATCCTCAACACCCAGGTCCGTCCAAACGTCCCAGGGACGGTGCTTCAAAAATATCAAACAGGAGAAGACCCTGATTATTTTTTTTTGAATTTCGAGAGAGTGGCTACCACAGCAGCCTGGCCTCAGGAACGATGGGGCCAGTACATAGCTCCCCTGCTCTCCGGAGAACTACAGGCCGCATACCAATCCGCCAATCCCAACGGTACAACCCCCTATGCGGATGTAAAGAAAGCCATACTCGAACGGATGGGTTGTGATCAGGAACACTATCGAAATAAATTCCGGAGAGAGAAATGGTCCGTAGGAGAAAACCCCCGAGCGTTGTATTTCCGGATACGGGACTTGGGACATAGGTGGTTAACTCCACACACTTCAACCCCGGACGAGGTGGTAGAGAAAATCTACCTGGAACAATTCTTAGATGCATTACCACCGAGCACCAGGTCCTGGATCAAGCAACACCCAATGCTCACCTCCACATCGGCGGTGGATCTTGCATGTGCTTTCCATAGGGCCCCTGACTTTAAATCCAGCACAGCCCGCTACCAGAGCCCTCCCAATGCCGTAAGCCCACAGTTGCCTACGTTCCAGAAGGGTACCAGTCGCTCAGACAGCAGGCCTCCTTCAAGCCCACTGTTTGTTCCCCGACCACCCCATACAGTAGGACCCGGTGGTCAAGGTCCACAATGTTACAACTGTGCAGAATGGGGGCATATCGCTAGGCAATGTCCCCACCGTACCCCTGTACCCGAACCCATGGAGGTGGGTTATAGCCGCGGTAGGGTGTTGGTAGCCAACACCGACCCCATCAAATATAAAAAGGAGATTTTTATTAACGGGAAAAAGAAGCAAGCATTACTCGACACAGGGTGTCATGTGACAGTAGTGGATAGCTCTTTAGTGTTTAAACCCCAAATACAAGCAACCGAACAAGTCAGGGTGACATGCGTCCATGGGGACACTAAAACATATCCAGTGGCAAAAGTTCTTCTAGATGTTGACAACGACCAACATGTACGGAATGTCGGTATCATTCCCTCCTTACCTGAGGCGGTTATAATAGGGACAGACCATCCTAAGTTCCACCAATACATGGAGGGCCTAAAGACACAAACACAGGCATGGTTAAAGGAAGCCCCGTACAGAGAGGAAGAGTTGGAGGCGCCCCAAAACAGGGACAAGAAAAGCAAAAGGGAGAAAAGGGAGGGGAAGAGGGAATACACCCGGGCCTCGTTATCACGTCACGCTTTCCCTCTCTCCCTCACAGATGCCAGCCCATCACAGCCGTGCAGTTTCCGAACGGCCCAAAGAGAAGATAACGCACTCAAGTACGCTTGGGCCCAAGCACAAGACACAACGCCCGGACAGGTAGGACCTCACTTTTTCGTAAAACGTGGACTGTTGTATCGAGGGGTGAAGGAGGGCTCCCTGACTAAGACACAGTTACTCGTCCCAAATCCATACCGTGAGCACGTCCTTTTACTCGCACACAACAAGATGGGAGGGGGTCTCTGTGGTAGAGAAAAAACCTTGAAATACCTTCTGGAGCGCTTCTTCTGGCGTGGTGTGTACAGGGATGTAGCTAGATACTGCGCCGCCTGTGTTCGATGTCAATATACTTGCCCCGAAGCCCCTGCAAAAGCCCCATTGCATCCCTTACCCATCATTGATGTCCCTTTTAAGAGAGTGGGCATGGACCTAGTAGGCCCCTTGACTCCATCAGCCCGGGGACACCGCTATATTCTGGTTATAGTAGACTATGCCAGCAGGTACCCTGAGGCATTTCCCTTATCCACCATGACCACCCAGGCGGTTGCCCAAGCCATGATCGCTTTATTTTCCCGGGTGGGGTTCCCTTCCGAAATCCTCACCGACCAAGGCACCCCATTCATGTCCCGTTTGGTGTCCCAAATCTGTCATATCCTGGGGATCAAGAGACTACGCACATCGGTGTACCACCCCCAAACCGATGGCCTTGTGGAGAGGTATAACAAAACCATCAAACACCTCCTCCGCAAGGACATTTCTGAAACAGGGAGGGATTGGGACCGCCAGTTACCTCTCGTTCTCTCTGCCTTACGGTCCCATGAACAGACGTCCACGGGGTATTCACCCTTTGAAATACTTTTCGGGCGGAAACCCAGGACCCTTCTTGACATGGCAGCCGAACAGTGGGAGGAGGAGGATGAGGAGGGAAAACCGTTGTTGAAATACGCCACAGACCTTAGGGCCTCCCTGTTTCACATATGGGGCATCGTACATGACAATCTGAAGCGGGCATAGGAAACACAAAAGAAACACTATGACATGCGAAGCAGACTGCGAGAGTTTCAACCTGGGGACAGGGTGCTATTGCTGCTTCCCTCTACAGAGGATAAGCTCCTGATGAAATGGCAGGGTCCTTATGAGATAGACCACAAAGTATCTCCTGTGACATACAGCGTAAAACTACCACATCGCGCCAGCGGTAGGCAAATATATCACGTTAATCTGCTAAAGAAATGGGAAGAAACAACACCCACCCAACCAGCCTATCTGGTCTGCTCAGACAAGCAGGTAGAAATAGCACTCCCCACCAAACCAGACCATGTGCCCGATCCGGTGCCACAGGGGGAGATCTTGTCGCCCCCTCAAAAGAACCAGTTAGAGAGCCTAATCAACTGCTATCCTGGCCTATTTTCCTCAAAACCCGGGTTAACCTCTATCGTCCAACATGAGATAGTCTCCTTGGAGAAACAAATAGTGAGACAAAAACCATATCGCATCCGGGCAGCCCGTAGAGAAGCGGTAGAAAAGGAAGTAGTGGACATGTTAAACGCGGGAATTATCGAACCCTCCCTGAGTGACTGGTGTTCACCGATTGTCATTGTACCGAAACCAGACGGAAGTCTCCGTTTCTGTATAGACTTCCGACAAGTGAACGCCCTCACGAAGTTCGATACCTATCCTATGCCTAGGATCGATGAACTAATAGAGCGACTCGGAAAGGCCCGATACATGTCCACATTAGACCTTACAAAAGGTTATTGGCAAATCCCTTTGTCCCCTCAGTCGTGAGAAAAAACCGCCTTTGCCACCCCCTCCGGTCTGTATCAGTTCAAGGTCCTACCCTTTGGCCTGCATGGGGCACCTGCCACATTCCAAAGACTGATAGACACTATCCTAAAACCCTACACGGCCTATGCAGCAGCCTACCTAGACGACATCGTTATTTACAGTCAGACATAAGAGGACCACCTATATCATCTAGAGGAGGTTTTTTCGGCTATTCAGGCCGCTGGTCTCACGATTAACCCTAAGAAATCACTGTTGGGTACCAAGGAGATCCAGTATTTGGGGTACACCATCACAGACGGATGTATAAAGCCCCAGATAAACAAAGTAGAAGCTGTTAAAACATTCCCAAACCAGCCACGAGAAAGGACGTCCGCTCCTTCTTGGGTTTTATCGGGTATTACCGCAGGTTCATTCCTTCATTTTCCTCCCTAGCCAGTCCCCTGACTGCTCTACTAACAAAAGCACACCCCACCCGTATACAGGACTGGACTCAAGAACAAGAGCACAGCTTTCAAGCCCTCAAAAACGCCATCTGTACAGCCCCTGTCCTTAGCTGCCCGGACTTCACGATGCCTTTTGTCCTACAAACAGACGCTTCGGGATTCGGCCTGGGGGCCGTGTTATGCCAGCCTGACCACAAAGGCGACTTACGGCCACTCCTGTATATAAGCCGTAAGTTGTTTCCCCGGGAGACCCGGTATTCAACCATCGAGATAGAATGCCTTGCTATCAAGTGGGCTGTGGAGGCGCTACAATATTACTTGTTGGGAAGACAGTTCACCATTTTAACTGACCATGCCCCTCTCACCTGGTTGTCCCGTAACAAGAACACCAATGCACGCATCCTTCGATGGTTTCTGGCATTACAACCTTTTTCTTTCCAGACGATCCATGTGCCAGGGTCCCAGAACATCGGTCCGGACTATCTCTCCCGCCACCCGTCATCCGAATGGGCCCTACGTCCATTCCTAAGGGAGGGGATGTGTGAGAGCTCCGATGAATCCGGAACCCGGAACTCAGGCGAGGGGGACGGCGACTCCCCTCCGGAAGCTCAGAGCGGTCTAGTGGCCCAAGCACTTCAGACACACCTCCATGCGTCACCAGCACCACGGACATGGGATTGGTGCGACGACCACAAGAAGGCGGAGAGAGGGGCAGTCCAGGATAGAAAAGAGGCGGGGAATGAAGGAACCCCTGTCTGCCGACCGGAAGAGACTGCAAGTGAGACGGAGAACGACGAGAGTGGAGAAGTGAACGAGCCCGGAAGGAAACGAGAGCCAGCCAAGAGACCAGAACGAGAGGAGCCCAGCAGTGAGGAGCCCAGCGGTGAGGAGCCCAGCGGTGAGGAGCCCAGCGGTGAGGAGCCCAGCGGTAACCCAGAGGAGAAGAAGGCAGCAGATCCGAAGACCGGAGGGTCCGGGAGTGCAGAGACGACCGAGGACGCTCAAGGTCCCAGCGCCGCGGCCCAGTTCCTGGGTCGTGGCTCAAGGCAAGTGACCGCTCAGGGTTCACTGTGGTGGTGGGCTGGGCAGAGCTGCATGGGGCTGTGAAACGGGGCACAAGAGGGTTGGAGGTGAAGTCTGTGTCGCCACTGACCTTTCATTGACCTAACAGCACCCCGTCACATCTCGACCAGTTCCCTTTTAGTCACGTTAAAACGCACGTAAAAACCCACAATCCCTGGTGACGGTGGCACCCAAACCGACTAGCGTATGAGCAAACCAGTAACCCCATGTATTTGTTATTTTACATGTCGCTGAGGCCCGGAGTCCTCCACGAGCAGCGAGAAAGAGAACAGCCGACGGACTTCGCAAGGGAAGAAGACTCTGGCCCACACAGGACAATTACCTCCTGGTGTTCTACCCCTTTCCCCCATTTACGAACCACATGTGTACTGTGACCGAGCACCTGAGAAAGGCAAAGCAATTAAAGAAAAAGAAGCAGCACCTCCTAAAAACAGCACTTGTTTCTGTCGTTTTTCTGACAAGCCCCCCCCTTTTCTCCAAGTTAGTCACCAGGGCCCGGCCGAACGGACCACCGGGTTGTTACACCATGGTAGAAGGATTGAGATTGACCGAATTGTTGCAGAATGTGTCCTAGTTGAAAGCCTCTGAAAAGAAACAGCAACCTAGCCCAAGAACAGATCAAAAAGCAGTAAGCACCCAAATCAGCATCAATCCCAATGGAATAATCAGAACAGTTTGGTGAAAATAACCAGGTGCCCATGTGTCAGCATGTGAGCCTAAATGAAGCATTAATCTATACATTGAATGAGATTTTGAGTTATTACAATGAGTCAGGAGAAACTGCACCTGCCTCTAAAATGCCCCCTCCATCTTGGAAAACAGTTCCCTCCCACAACACCCGTACACGCCCGATACGCACCACCAATTTACTCTCGGAGAGCGATCTCCTCTCTCTTCTGCACTCTTACGACCCCCCCCTCCCCAACTCCCTTCCATCCTCTCAGACTACCATCCCGACTATCCCCCTCAACCCTCGCAGACCCGCCACACACAACAACAGAGGAGTATGTGCTAATAACCTTAGAAGAATCCTTGTACCTCCAGATCCCTCTTCTTCCCTCTCTGCACCCCATCTGAAATGCACTCTTCTTAACTGCCGATCAGCCTCCAGACATGCTGCCGACATAGCTGACCTCATCATCTCCCAGGAGCTTGACATCCTATTTCTTACGGAAACCTGGCTAACAGATTCATCCACACCACTACTCGACATCCTCGTCCCTCCTAACTACGACATCATTAGACTCGATAGATCGGACAAGATAGGGGGCGGCATAGCTTGTATACATCGCAGCAGCATCACCATAAACAGAGCCATTTCGCCATCTTTCACATCTTGCGAATACTTATGCCTAAACATTTGCTGCAAGGGCAAACCTGTTTGCTCATTCCACATCATCTACCATCCCCCAGGAGACAACCTCCTTTTCATCGAACATCTCATGGATTTGATCTCCTCAAACAACGGGCGGCAAATTACCCAAATATTCCTAGGCGACTTCAATCTCCATTGGAATGACATTAATGACTCAGGGGTCAACAGTTTCAAAAACTTCCTGGATGATCTAGCCTTCACCCAATCCTGCAGTAGTCCTACTCACATTAAAGGATCAACCCTTGATCTCATTATCTCCAAAGCTGACGTCATCCAGGTGGACTCGATCCACCCATGCGACTGGTCCGACCATCACATTATTGCCTTTCACATCAAAGAAACCTTTAAACTCAACTCATCGCAACCCACAAAACCAAAGATCTGGAAACGAGACTGGAAAAAAATCAACCCTAACTCACTACCCGCCTCCAGCTATAACCTGCTCCAGCCCCCTGTAAACACCTCTGACGTCCATGTTCTCACGAATCACTATCTCGACGCCATGACCTCGATAATAAATGAGGCCGCCCCACTGCAACTTAAGAGAGCTCCCATTAAAGGTTCCAAGCCCTGGTACAACGCTCTACTTAATGAAGATCGAAGAGCCCTCAGATCCTCAGAACGCAACTGGAGAGCAGTCCCATCGGCCCTCCACCTCAAACTTCTTAGGAAAAAGAGAAATGCATACTACAAAAAAATTAAACGCACTAAAGCTGACTTCTTCAGACACCAACTTGACCAAGCTAAAAACCGGCCAAAAAAGCTCTTCGAACTTGTCAAAAATCAATCCAAGGAAGCTCCCCAACAGGCCCGAGACCTAGATCGCCCACAACCTAACTGTCAAGAATTCTCCACCTTCTTCAATCTGAAGACCGACAACCTCATAAAGGACCTCCTTAATGACAGCCCACCACACACTGCTCCCCATACGGTTATCACCCCGTTATTTACACCCATCCCATGCCTTTCCCCCCCTAAGGCCTGCCCCAAAAACAAGGCAGCATGGTCTTCCTTTGAGACGTACACTGAAGACAACCTAGGCAAGATCCTCAACAACCTGAAACCGGCCAATCATTTCACTGACCCCCTCCCGGCTAATGCAGTCAAAGCCCTTTCACCGTGGCTCCTTCCACTCTGGACCAAAATCATTAACAGCTCACTCCAACAAGGCTGCATCCCGGACTCCCTCAAAGTAGGCCAAGTCTCACCTATCCTAAAGAAACTCACTGCGGACCCCTCTGACCTCAACAACTACCGTCCCATTTCCAATATCCCCACTTTGGCCAAATTGCTAGAAAAATGTGTAAACGGGCAACTGACCAATCACATGGATCACTTCAACCTACTAAATAAACACCAATCAGGCTTCAGAGCGGGTCACAGCACTGAATCGGCCATGACACACATTCTTGATGATGCGCTACAAATCCTTGACCAGAATGGTTCGTGCTTACTCATCTTACTAGACCTCTCATCAGCCTTTGATACGGTCAAACACCAGAAACTATTAGATCTCCTGGAGCATAGCACAGTGCTAAAATGGTTTACATCCTTCCTGAATAACCGTTCACAAAAATTCAAGGTCAACAACGCGCTCTCCAATGCCTCCCCTGTATCTCTTGGGGTGCCGCAAGGGTCCGCACTCTCACCGTCCTTATTCAACCTGTTCATGGAACCGCTCACTGAAATCCTGCAAACATCCAATGTTCAATTTCATATGTATGCAGACGACACACAACTATACCTCAAGATCAATTCCATAGAGGACATTAATTTGCTCAACTCCACACTCATGATCACCCAGTCTTGGTTATCAGAAAATCACCTCAAACTCAACGCATTAAAAACAGAATTCCTCCTCATAGCACCACCGGCCAAGATCCCTCTAATGCATGACCTGATCAAACAACTCTCCGCGTTCAACGTACAACCAACTATCGTGGATTCTGCAAAATCCTTGGGGATCACTCTCGACAACAATCTCATGATGCAAAAACACATCAGTAACGCCACAAAGAGAGCTAATTTCCAGATAAGTACCCTAAGGAAGCTGAAACCCTTCTTGCCAATCGAGGACCTCAAGTTGGCAGTACAAGCCCTAGTTCTCCCTTGTGTGGATTACGGAAGCGTCTCCCTGTGTGGGCTACCAAAAGCCGCAACAGCGCCCTTAAGAGCGTCTATCAACGCTGCGGCAAGACTCATCACTGGCTCGAAAAGAACTGCACACATTACCCCTGACTTAAAATCCTTGAATTGGCTTCCATTTGAAGCTAGAATCCACCTAAAAGTGGCGTGCATGACTCATAAAGCCTTACACCACAACTCTCCCAGCTACCTCGCGCAGAAACTGACAATCTCTGGTGGTCTACGGACTTCCAGGAGTGCCGAAAACCTTTTACTGAAACCTCAAAGGTTCAACAAAAAGAAAACATATAATCGATCCTTCTCTGGGATGGCGCCCAAAATTTGGAACACTCTTCCCCCCGAAACCAGACGGAATGCCTCCTCCGCCGCTTTCAAAAAAGAAGTCAAAGCGCTTCTCATAGCAAAATTTACTTGAGCTCTTTCCCTTCAGAACTGAGTTCGCTAGTTCCTGTCTTATGTGACAGCACCATGTTGTATTCCCTCTATACCACTATATTTGCCCTCATCATGGTTTTTATATGTTTGTTCACTTGCTTATCTCTGTTTTTTGTTCCTCTTATAGGCTGCTGTTATGTAAAGCGCTCTGATATCCGCAAGGATCTTGTTCGCGCTCTATAAAACTTTCTAAATAAATAAAATAAATAAATAAAAGACATGGCATCACAAACAAGATGTGTAGACTTAAAATGAAACATAGAAAAATACGCAAGGCCACCTTGCACTTACGTCTGGTTGGTGTCGACACTGATACCACTCCTGAATAATTGGCTCATCGTGGTGGTATTCCTTGTGAGGATGGTGCATGGAGTACACGTTCCAAGTGTTGACAATCCAGATGTAGCAACCAGAATTCTGAATGAGAAAAAGAAATACATAGAGTCACTAGGAGTGTGCCTCAAGGAAATGCAGTGGTCAATCCAGTGCAAGGCGATGCACACTGAAGATATCTACTGGGAGAACTCAAGATATCAAATTCTCAGGTCAACAGAGACTGTTCAGGGTCCAGCCACCTTTCTCTTGCACTCTTGGTGTATTACGTGCACGTACCTTCATCAGTGATTGGGATAGAAATACAATAAACAATATGCTTCCAAGTATGACACTGGTCCACATCTCATGGTAAAAAATGACAAGCTATTTTACTGCTAGAATAGATATACAGATTGGAATCAACATGTATTAAATGGAGCGAGGAAACTCTTCTAGCCCCATTAATGAGAAAACTGCCCACCACTGATGGAGGTGGGTGGGAGAGGAGGGGCTTGGGCGAGGGCAGTATTTGCAGAAAAATACCCTTATTTAATAATCCCAGCATAAACTCAAAATGATCGTAAAATGTACTTGTGAGAAAATGGATTTCTGCAGGTTCACCCCTACTTTATACGCCACTTTTTGACTATTAGGTACTGGGGTAATGACTCTGAGAGTGCACCGAAGCCTGCTAAACAGACCCAGTGCTCTGACCCTTAAAAGGTACATGTCTGATTGGTTCATCAACAATAGACATGTATTAATTTATTTCTATGTCCCTAGTTTATAGTATCATGGGTCCCCAGGGCCTGTAAGTTAAAGTGTCCCTCGTGGACAGCAGCACTTAAGGCCACCACACGAATGAAGAGAAAAGCAAGACTCTCAGCCCGACATTGCTGGCTGATAGAGCAGTTTTCGAACTGATAACTCAACTTTGCCATTTAAACTACTGGCAAAGTCCTGACCTTAATTTTTGATATGTGTAAAAGTCACTCCACAGGCAAGCCTATCGAGCCCTAAGGCAGAGTGTGGTATGTTAAAAAGTAGAACATGTGTTTCTATATCTCCTAACAGTAAAACCCCCAAATTGTCATTTTTGCTTTAGAAAGGTTAAAACTATTCAGCAACCCAGGAAGCAATGTAGCATTCCCACTCTCCCCAAACTAAAACCAATATTGATGAGGAGCTACCGCTCCGAGTTCACCCTACTGGGCCATTATTAGTGGAGCAAGTTGGTTAAGGGGCACCATAAAACCTTCTGTTTTTTTAAATTTACTGGAATATAATATTATTCATCGAGTAGAATACGGTCTATTTATGGTCCTGACGAAATGCAAAGGCCTTTCTGGCACTTTTGAGCATGAAACAAGTTGACCCTAGAGACCAAGGGCTCATTATTGGGACTGTTCTGGTTCAGTTTTGCTTTTAATCTTCACACAGTCACACGCCATGAAGGAAGGTTACCTAGGGAGTGCCCATAGTCCATTTTAATTCACTCATTTTCCCAATCTAGCACTTAACACAAACGCCCATTATTAGGGCAGTGGCATGAGCTCTGGCAAACATTGGGCCAGGGGAAGAGAATAAGATCTCCTTTAAAGAGCCCCAGTTATAAGATCCCTCTGGAAATTGCAGTACCGACACAGCGAGGAACAAGCCAAATGATGAGACGAACCACTTAGGTGGGTGAAGGCTATTGTGCCCTTGAAATAAGGATCCCCGAGACCTGTGTCATACTAGTGGGCCAACGTGTAAGTTCATCCTTTGACCATACAGTGGAACAACACACTAATTTATGGTATGAAAGGCTAATAGCGCCTTTGGCAGGTACACAGTTACATGCTGACTACTCCACTGTGCTAACTTCTGAATATGACTACTAAAGTGGGTACTTGAAGGTATCAAAAGAATCACCACAGTAAATCCGACTTGCTGCCCAATTCGAATTTGATAGCACATTTAAGAAAATGGCAACTTTAGAAAGTTGTTTATCAAAGTGGTAGAATGCACACCATGCTTTCATAAATTTTCAGTTTTATGATGCTCAAAGGCCATGTACAGGCGTGCCACCCTGGAATGCCTGGACAACATGGAGTGCATTCTACCACCTTGTAATACAATTATATTCCCTTTTCCGTCCTCAGGATAGTTTGCACCCTTTAAAATGTGTTGTGCTATTACACATTACTGTCAAAACTGGTATTGGAACAGAGGATCTGACACTGAAGGTTTACTCCCATATCATGGTTCAATGGACTGAGAACACCATTACCCCCGAGGAGGGGCAGTTTCCTCAAAATGCATTAGGTCCATTTATTCTACATTGAGTTATGAGGAATGGTAAACTGCCATGTTTCTATGAGAAAAGCCTGCACAGGAATCTCCTTGAACTTACATGCTGACATTTGGAATGATTAAATGCATGGATTAAAAAATGATTACCTATGGATTAAAATGGATTAAAAAAGGATTAAAAAGGAACATTTACTGGAACTTGTCGATTGAATTAATTCATTTTCACTGGCTGTGCATCTTGGGTCTGAAGCACCTTACGAGGCTCCAGCTTTCGTCACAACTTTGGAAAGTTGCCGTTCTGTTGCCCAAGTTTTCCAGGGAACTTTTACAGATGCTCACCACGATCTTGCCTTCTGCCATCCTAGGGAGTGGTGTGAACAACGCACAGAATGGAATGCAAAGCATATGCCATTGGAAGAGTTGCTGTCTCTTCATGGCAGGAAGGCCAAACAGGGTGTGAGGCAAAAGGCGAGCCTGAAAGGGGAAGACGCCTTTGAAGGGCAAATGCCGGACACACATGAAAGGTGCTGCACTTTTGTTCTGAGAAACAGGTTGGCGTTGGAGGCAGACAGGGAGAAACTGTTGCCAAACTAGTTTTCATATGGGCGTGTAGGCCTCAGCCACACCTCTAGGGTGGGCAATGATGCTCCACACATCGAGAGAGGGGTTCTGTCATCTTTGGAGTGGGCAGAATATTGCATCCTGGCATAGCTATATGCCGCACTTTGCAAGAGATCGTCATCAGGCAAGAAAGGACCTGATAACACATTGGCAAGTAGTCACTGCATCACCGAGGGCAAGTTGTGGGATAAAAGTGGCTCCCGTGGCAACCAGACCTCAGATCACATCTGCACTAGAGAGAGGACCAAAGAAGGACTGTCCTGCTGTTCCCTTGACCCAGCAAAGAGAGCACTTTTGCAGCTGTACCCAACTCCAGGAAATAGTCACCATAAGCCCCAGACAGAAGAGGTGACTTCAAGAGTCAGTTGGCTGACTCCCTGTTACAGCTCCAGGGCCACTAAAGCTAAAGAAGCCTGCCGTGGCAAGTTGGTAGCAGCAATTACTTGACCGGCTCTGACTGCCAAAGTGCAGCTTGGGAGACCAAGGGGCAGATATACAACCAGTGTAAATTGCGACTCCCAATTTGCACTCGCTTGCGAGTCGCAAATTACAAGTCGCAATTTAAAATGTACAACAGTGTAAGAGACACTGATTGCGATTCCCAATGGGTTTGCAAAATGTGAGCGTCATGAATATTAATGAGGCACTCGCAATTTTGGTTGTGAATTTATTACAATGTGAGGTCACACAAAATGAATATAAAAACCTCATTCCTCACAGTATTTTATATAATTAAAATGAAATTAATCTCACTAATGTGCTTATTTCTAGGCACAATACCAATGAAATCCTTATGGGGAACTTAGGGTTACCAAATTCTAGTGCTGAGGCATTGCCTGCTGCTTGGTATTTTAAAAAGTAGTTAGTGTTTGGAGTGATACAATTCAGCAGTTAAGCAAACAAAGTGTCATGGTTTTACTAATATTGAAAAAGTATCAATACCTGAACAAAATTATCCTCACATTACAACCTGATTATGGAGAAAAGCATTAAGTAATGTTGTGTGCTAATAGTATAATTAAAAATGTTTGTCCTGAATCAAAAGGCTTGTACTTGAATTGTAGAAAAAAGTGTCTTAAAAGTGTTGAAAGAGGCATAATAGAACCACGAGCAAATAGAGTGGATCCTAGGTCTACCAGACTATGGTGCCGATCACGATCCGGTAAAAACCGGGTACGAACCGTCGGACGGAGCATATTCTCCATCCGACGCGTACCCGGTCGTCACAATATACAAACATGGAATTACGATTCGCACGGAAACACCATTTCCGTACGAATCGTACAAAACCCCGACCAACGAAAATAAACATACAAATGCGATCCGGGAAAGCGCCGACGTGACGTCGGGACGCACGCAGCCTGCCATTCACGAACCAGGAATCACGATTCGCACCGACGTCATCCCGCACGGTGAATATTTTCCGGCTGCCAAAAACTGCCGGGAAATCAGGACGACGCGAACAAGGAGTACCTGTACGTGACGGACAGACATGGACCCGAACCTACGTGTCATCCCGGCCCTCATAGCAGTCGACCTCCTCTACAGGTTCGGACGCAGACGCCGCAGAAGGTCAGAACAACAAAGGGAGGGAGGAAAGGGGGGGGGCAGGACCAGGGGCAGGCCACAAAACCCCCACCAAAGTCACACAACACACATGCCCTGGACATACCTGACCCCCAGGCCCTGGTCACTACGAGGGGGTGGGGGCGTGTCCAGCAAAGCCAGCGACCGCCACAACGGAAGTGCTTGACGACGCGAACCGGCAACACAACAATACAGGTACGTCCCGTACCCACGCCTTAAGAGCGTGGGTACGAGTCGTACCCCGCCCACACCTACGTCATCCCAACAATGGCGGGACGGCTGTACACACGTGGCAAAGGCCTGGGTACGGCCCGCACAAGCATCACATAGCGTGGGGACGCATATGTACGGACCGTACCCCCACCCCCGTATGCATGGAGCGTACCCCCAACCGCAACAGTGTAAGTACGACCCGTACCCTCACCCACGGACGTATGGAGCATACCCCCACCCCAACCGTGTATGTACGACACGTACCCCCACCCGCATATGCATGGAGCGTACCCCCACCCCAACAGTGTAAGTACGACCCGTACCCTCACCTGCGTACGTATGGAGCGTACCCCCACCCCAACCGTGTATGTACGACACGTACCCCCACCCGCGTATGCATGGAGCGTACCCCCACCCCAACAGTGTAAGTACGACCCGTACCCTCACCCGCGTACGTATGGAGCGTACCTCCCACCCCAACAGTGTAAGTACGACCCGTACCCTCACCCGCGTACGTATGGAGCGTACCCCACCCCAACAGTGTATGTACGACCCGTACCCTCACCCGCGGATGTATGGAGCGTACCCCCACCCCAACAGTGTAAGTACGACCCGTACCCTCACCCGCGTACGTATGGAGCGTACCCCCACCCCAACAGTGTAAGTACGACCCGTACCCTCACCCGCGGACGTATGGAGCGTACCCCCACCCCAACAGTGTAAGTACGACCCGTACCCTCACCCGCGGACGTATGGAGCGTACCCCCACCCCAACAGTGTAAGTACGACCCGTACCCTCACCCGCGGACGTATGGAGCGTACCCCCACCCCAACAGTGTAAGTACGACCCGTACCCTCACCCACGGACGTATGGAGCGTACCCCCACCCCAACAGTGTAAGTACGACCCGTACCCTCACCTGCGGACGTATGGAGCGTACCCCCACCCCAACAGTGTAAGTACGACCCGTACCCTCACCCGCGGACGTTTGGAGCGTACCCCCACCCCAACAGTGTAAGTACGACCCGTACCCTCACCCGCGTATGTATGGAGCGTACCCCCACCCCAACCGTGTATTTTACGACACGTACCCCCACCTCGTATGCATGGAGCGAACCCACACCCGTGTATGTTCTAAGCGTACATATCGTGAAATAGGAGGGGTGGGTGCAGAGTCCTCCCAGCAGTGCCCAGACACAGGAGGGGTGTGTGCCTATCACTCCCAGCAGTGCCCAGAGACAGGAGGGGTGGGTGCAGAGTCCTCCCAGCAGTGCCCAGAGACAGGAGGGGTGGGTGCAGAGTCCTCCCAGCAGTGCCCAGACACAGGAGGGATGGGTGCAGAGTCCTCCCAGCAGTGCCCAGAGACAGGAGGGGTGTGTGCAGAGTCCTCCCAGCAGTGCCCAGACACAGGATGGGTGTGTGCCTATCACTCCCAGCAGTGCCCAGACACAGGAGGGGTGGGTGCAGAGTCCTCCCAGCAGTGCCCAGACACAGGAGGGGTGGGTGCAGAGTCCTCCCAGCAGTGCCCAGAGACAGGAGGGGTGTGTGCAGAGTCCTCCCAGCAGTGCCCAGAGACAGGAGGGGTGTGTGCCTATCACTCCCAGCAGTGCCCAGACACAGGAGGGGTGGGTGCAGAGTCCTCCCAGCAGTGCCCAGAGACAGGAGGGGTGTGTGCCTATCACTCCCAGCAGTGCCCAGACACAGGAGGGGTGTGTGCAGAGTCCTCCCAGCAGTGCCCAGAGACAGGAGGGGTGTGTGCAGAGTCCTCCCAGCAGTGCCCAGAGACATGAGGGGTGGGTGCAGAGTCCTCCCAGCAGTGCCCAGACACAGGAGGGGTGGGTGCAGAGTCCTCCCAGCAGTGCCCAGAGACAGGAGGGGTGGGTGCAGAGTCCTCCCAGAAGTGCCCAGAGACAGGAGGGGTGTGTGCAGAGTCCTCCCAGCAGTGCCCAGACACAGGAGGGGGGTGTGCCTATCACTCCCAGCAGTGCCCAGACACAGGAGGGGTGGGTGCAGAGTCCTCCCAGCAGTGCCCAGAGACAGGAGGGGTGTGTGCAGAGTCCTCCCACCAGTGCCCAGAGACAGGAGGGGTGGGTGCAGAGGCCCCCAGCATTGCCCATGGGAAAAAAATAAGGGTGGAGTAGCCACAGATCCAATTGCCACAATTGTCAGTCAGGTGCACAAAGACCCTGCAGTACATGTAACACATGTGTGCGAGGCTGGGAGTACACACATGCATACAGCCTAAAAGGGAACATGTCCACATGAAGTCATGTCAACAGACTACATACACAAGTACAGTGATCACCAAGGATGCCACGAATGATGCAGGTGGAGACATCGCTCTGCATGCATGGCCAAAGTTGAAGGGGTCCGTCACACACCCAGCTAATGTACACACAGCTCAGCGCTAAATATTGGGAACACCCTGCAGGGAAGATGTCAGGGTACACAGAGGAAGGAATACTCCTTGGGACAATTTCACCATGCAGTAACTGCTTACATGAACAGAGAAACCTAGCTAACACCTTGTGAAGGCACACAGATACCAGGGTCCCCCCTATGACCAGCACACTACTACATTTCCCACACACCCAACACATGATCACCACCCAAAATCATGTAGCAGCCCCACCAACAGCAACACCACACAAGCAGTAGTGTTCTAAGGAAAAAATAAAGGCTTTATTCAGCAGTTCAAAATAATGTGTGTGTGGATCAAGTTCAATATTTACAAAGCCCATAGGGCAGTCCATGAGTCACAGCTGGATGGGGGACACAGTGGGACGCGTGTCCCCTAGCTTGCCTGCACAGTCAGACTCCTTCGTCTTCCACAGCGGGGAGGGCATCATGTGGGGGGGAAGGACCAGGCACCGCAGGGACATGAGGGCGAAGGGTAGGCGTCGTGGGTGCATGGATGGAGGACTCCACCACAGGGGGTGGGGCAGGGCCAAAGGCAGAGGCCAGGATGTCGCTGCACACCTTAGCAAGGTCCTCCAGCGTCTCCCCTGCACCCGAAGGAACCACAGGCCCCAAGGAGGGGGGGGCGGAGGGATGGGTCGCAGCGCCACTGGGGGAGGGTGTGGACAGGGGGGGGGGACTCAACCACCCTGACCGGGGACTCCCTTGACCGCTTGCGGGGTGGTGTCACAGTGGGGCTCAGGGACAGAGCGGCCATGAAGGAGTCCTTGCCGGATATGTGGCCAGGAGAGATGAGGGGAGGGGATTTGGAGGGAGTGGATTGGGTGGAATGCGGACTCCCACTCTGGCTGCATGACTTACGTTTGCCCCCCGACCCAGTGGGTGTGTCTACTCCACCCTGTGTGTGCGTGCCAGGAGGTGTGCGTATGACCTTCCCTGCTGGTGTGGTGCCTGTGTCTGTTGTGGTGGGTGCATGCTGACGTCTGGGTGTACGTGGGACAGGCATGGGAGGGGGAAGTGTGGATGGGGCATGGGTAGGGGGTGGGACGTAGCGCTGCAGGAGACCCACTGCTGCAGTCAGTGTCGAGTCTATGGACCTCAGCAACTGGCGTTGGTCAGCCTGCAATGAAAAAATGCCCTCCAAGTATGCCTCCATGTTGTGCAGCACTTGGCTGTGGCCATGGAGGACATTAAGGATCGCAGCCTGACCAACCTGCAACTGCCGCTGGATGTCCACAGACTCGGCATTGGCGGCAGCAGTGGAGACAGGGGCAGGGGGTGCGGTGCCTGGCAGGAAGGAGACATGTGGTGACCGGGCACGCTGTGAAGGGACACGAGCAAGTGGGAGGCGGCTGAAGGCAATGGAGGGGGCGGGGTGCGATGTTGTGCCGCTGTCAGCTGCTGGTGCAGCCTCCGCCCACTCGGAGAGATCATCCTCGGACCCGTCAGCTTCATATTCTGTCGTGCCAGTGGACAGGTCCTCGGCCTCACTCTCCTCCGCCTCAGTACCACTCAATGTGCCAGCCACGATGTCAACGCTGGCACTGGTGCTCGGTCCCTCTGCTCCGTCTGTGCTCATGTCTCCCTCCGTGTCCCCCGACGATGCTGTGGGCAAGGTGAAGAGACAGCAATTAATCACACACCTGTATACATATGTCACATGAGTCCAATCTACATAGGTTACAGTGCATACGCGAGAACACCCATAGTGATAGTGAGCGTACAGGCGTGTGTACGGTCCGTCTCACTATGGGTGTTCTCGCGTATGCGTACTCATAGTGGTACGGACCGTACACACGCCTGTACGCTCACTATCACTATGAGTACGCATACGCGAGAACACCCATAGTGAGACGGACCGTACACGCATGCGTACGCTCACTATCACTATGGGTACACATACGGCAGCACTCCCATAGTGATAGAGAACGAACACAGGCCCTCTTAGCGAAAGTACGGTGCCTTTCACACATCACAGTGGTGACAGGCAGCACACAGGAAGGAATAGGGCTGACATACTTGTCCATGGATGGACATCAAGGCATTGTCTGGGCAGTACTACATGTGTGGGGCACAGGTGTTAAAGGCTGTGATGTGGCACATTACTCCTGAGTGGAGAAGGCACCAGATGTATGATGAGATGTGTACAGATGTTGTGTGTGACGGTGCAATGTGTGCCAGGCATGCCCTTGACTCCTTTGACATGTGTGCATGTCGTACTGCACACTTGGGATGAGTGTCACTGGCATGGCACGGTCAACAACACACGCAAGTGTCCCCTGATGCCCGGTACAGGGGTTACCACACCAGACATGTCACTACCCACGGTGCACGATGTGACTATGTCATGTATGTGTGGGGGGTTCCCATTAGGTTGATGTTGGAGCTCCCTCAAAAGCATCAGCTGTTGCAGCAACCAACATGTGTCTGTGTGTAGATGGACATGGCACACTGTTCCGCACACCAGGCCACAGGTGGTATCGGATGTGAGGTGCGTATGTATGCATGGGACACAGAGTAGCGTAACAAGGACATGTCTGCATCCTCTCTATGAATGTGTGGTGAGTCATCACATGTACACCTTCATGGCAAGGTGTGTGGGCTGTCCTAGTGTAATGTCATGTGACCTGTGGCTCTAGTGTTCCGCTACCAGTCTCTGCAATCGACATCCTACTTCTGCTGATGTGTGGATGTATGTCACTCCTGTGTTGCGTCTGGCTGTTCACTTACACTGGGACACAGCTAATCCCATGCCATGGCATGTGGAGGTTCACAATCTCCGTGTGTAGCTGGGTCTTGGTAGGAGTGTCACCTGGCAGCCATACTTGTCCAGGGCATGTGGCACATACCTGACTCCGTATGTCGCATATGTGTATTGACAGATTAACATGTGCTCAGTACATATAAATTGTTGTTGTAGTGCACTCACTCTTCCTTGTCACTTCCAAATTACTGCAGAGCGCCGCCTCTTCCCCGAGCAATTCCGGACTTGGCTGACATGCGGGAGAATGACTGTATCCGGTGCTACCGCTTCCCCCAACCGTTGATTTTGGAGTTGACGGCGAGACTGGCACCACACCTGCAACCGCTGCACAGGTATCCTACGGCACTGACACCCAAGCTGAAGGTAATGGCAGCCCTACATTTTCTTGCCACGGGTACCTTTCAAAATACCATAGCTCATGTTGGTGGCATGTCCCAGAGCATGTTCTGCCGTGTGCTGCATGATTTCTTAGAGGCCATGTTGCTTCACCAGGATGAGTTCATCCATTTCCCAACCCCTGAAATGTTGACTGGTGTCAAGCGTGGATTCTATGCCCTGGGAAGGATGCCCCATGTCATTGGGTCCATAGATGGGACACATGTGGCTTTGGTACCACCACAGGCACAGGAGGTAGCGTACAGGAATCGCAAGCACTACCACTCCATCAATGCCCTTGTGATGTGTCTGTCCAACATGGTGATTTCACATGTCTGTGCTTGTTTTCCAGGATCAGCACACGATGCCTACATCATGAGGCGTAGCAGGGTGCCTGAAATGATGACGCAGCTGCGCAACGAACGAGCATGTGTTGTTGGTGGGTACACTCTGTCTGTCCTGTATTTTGCGTAGACTTCCAGCACGACCGCTTCTCCTGTCCTACTTATGTCCATGTGCTTTCCATGTAGGGGACGCTGGCTATCCCAACATGCCATGGCTGATCACACCTCTCCGCAACCCCATCACGCCGGCCCAGCTCCGCTACAACACCGCCCATGGCCGGACAAGGCGAGTGATAGAGAGGACATTTGGCCTCCTGAAGAGCCGATTCCGATGCCTCCACAAGACTGGCGGCGCCCTCCCATATGCCCCGGCGAAGGTCTGCAAAATTTTCATGGTCTGCTGCATGCTGCACAACATGGCAGTTGAGAAAGCTGTGCCACTCATCCTGGATCAAGATGATCAGGACCATCCACCCGTGGAGGACGAAGGTCTTGGCAATGGGGCTAGTGATGTGGAGGATGTGGTTCCGCAAGAGGACATCCGGACTCGGCTCATACGCGACTTCTTTGCTTAGTGGTGAGTACCAGTGTCTGTGTGTGCACGCATTGGTCCCCGTGTGGCATGTGTTGCGATGTGTGTGTCCATCTGCATGTATGCCACGTGAGTCAGAGGTGTGTGTGGATGTGTCACTGGAGTGATGGTGGCAGTGATGTGTATTTCCCCAGTCATAATTGTGACCTAGCATGTTGTCATCCTTACATGTGTCGAGTACATGCACATGCAAGTGGCTGTGCTTTTTGTGGCTGACTTCTTGTGTGTCTCTCATCCCCAGGTACTTGCGCATGCTGTCTGCTGGTTGCATTGTTGTGGCACTGCTATTCCTCATGGACACGTCATCGTGTGCTGACTCAGCGTTACACGCACAGACAAGTTTGGAAGTCTCCTTAGGGTAAGGGATGCATCAGGGGTGTATTGGGTGTGGCAGTTGTTTACGATGTATGCACACTGCCCCTGTCGATGTTTGGTTCCTCTGCAGACATGTCGCATCACCATGGTACACATTACATGCAGCTGGGTACACCTGAATAGATGGTCAGACTTGTTGACAGTCATCAGTGATGGGATTGTGGAATGTGATGATGGCATCAATGTGTGTTACACTGCCCTCGGACACATACGGTTTGCATTGGCTTGACATGGTGTGGGACTTCCACATCAGCCGATCAATGGTGTATGGCAGTCTCTCCGTGAGCAGCAGGGGGTGTTTAGCTGTTAGCCGACACTTGTGTGCCAGTTCCATGGCTATCACGCATTTGTGCTGCAGAAGGGGGGTGCCAGTGTTGGACCCACATGTTACTCCACATGACCCGTTCATGTGTACTCCGAGTTGCCTCTGCAATCCCGAATACATGACTAATAAAGGTGTCCCTATGCCTCCAAGGTGCCTCTTCTCAGTCAATGCTGGTGTGTTGCCATGGTGCATCCGGCATGTCTGGCATGGTTTTCCGTGATAGTGGCAATGTGTCTATGTGTAGAGTAGCAAGATGCAAGCTGTTTGTGTGGGATTAGACTGTGTATTGTGCATGATGTCCATGACTGTGTGGGTATTGTGACATGTGCCATCCCCATGCATCCAACGTTGGCCAGGCCACCATTCTCTGCATCCACCTGACTCAAGCTTGCAGGACATGGTTCTGCCACCTGTCCACACATACCTGGGTGCCCCACAGGACACTCCACATGATCCCTGACCTCTGCGCATGGCTGTCGCTGTACTCAATATGTCTGTCGGCACGGTTGTGCGGCCACCCCCTCAGCTGGTTGGGCCCATCACGGGTGTGTATGGTGCTCCATGTCTGTCTTGCCTAATACAATGTGACCCATGTGTGTCCTGTGCCAGACTCAGGCCCCAGGGTGTGGATGGTTGAAGTCAAATGAGAACTCAGGCATGGTTAGACTTTACAAGACACATGTTGACATGAGGGGCTTTCCGGGTGTGTGGAATCCAAAGTTCACTAGGGGAGTTGGTGTCCTTGCCATTTGAAATCCTCAGAGTCCATGCCACAGTCTTTGTCAACATTGGTCAGACAGTGACCAGCAAGTCCATGTGGCAGAGAATGTCTTTTGCTGCTGTGCTGCTGTTGCTCCAGTGGGCCAGGTGCCAGGCCAGGTGTCCTGGGAGATGGTGCTGTTGCGCCGACCCTCACGGTCTTTTCCGTGGACGACCCGCCCTCCTGTGGGGACCCTCAGAAGCAGGCCGTGACGATGTTTGGGATGCTCCGTCGGATGTCTCCTCCTCCTCCTCCTGATCCCTCCCTGTGGGTGGTGATGTTCTACGCCTGATGGCACAGGGAGGGTTGCCCATGTTGTCGGCCATCCGACGGAGTGTACTGTGAATTCCCGTGAACACCGTCACAAGCTCAGCCTGTCTGTCCTCCATCCGCCGTTGGTGTCGCAGTAGACAGGCATGTTGCTCCGCATGTTGCTGGGCCTGCTGGGTCTTGATCTCCTCGAGGATGGACACAACCTGGGCCATGCCCGTGGTGTCCTGCCGGTATGTGTCCAGGATGTTTCGGACATGGGAATATACCGGTTCCCCAGCCAACCGGTCAGGCTCGCGCCTCCGCCGTCCTCCACTTCCACCACCCCTGCCCACTTGCACCTGGCCTGCCCTTGTGGGCACATCGGGTCTCCGGGACCCCTGAGGGGTGGCATTGGCGTTGTCGCCTGCCTCCTCCTGGGTGCCCGGGACACCGTGTCCCTCCTGGCCAGCCTGGCTGCATTGTGGTGGTGGGGCAGGGATCCTGGGTGTCTCCTGGGATGTGGCAGGAGTGGGGGTGGTGGTTGGCCCAGTTGTACCTGACGCAGGTGCTGCAGGTCATTGGACACCAGAGGGGCCATGTTGGTCGGGGTCGGGTTCGTCCACAGAGTGGTGAGAGTCATCGCTGCCGGTGGCTCCGTCATCCCGCCGAGCCGGGTCCTGTGAGTCTTCCCCCCAGTGTTGGGGGGTGATCCACGATGTTGACCTGTGTGTGAGAGAGACAATGTTAATTTTGTTCCATGCAACATCCATGTTTCATTGGTTTCTAAGTTGGCACATTTCCTCTGGGAATTTGGATATGTCTTGCATTCCACTCACAGTGCACTTGTGCATGGGTATGTCCCTTGGCCACAGCTTTTGCGACTTTACCTGTGTGTGGCACAGTCTTACTTGCTGCGTCAATTGTGACTGCAGTCAGCAGTGGAGTGGGCAGGTGTGGCGAGCCATGCATTGGCGCATCCGTGTAGCACTGTACGTGTGCACATGGAGTTGTTCCACACACTTATATGATGCAGGTAGCTGTCGTTGTGCTCGTGCACAGGTTGTGACATGGCCCTGTGTTTTGCCATGGAGAAGAGGGGGGGTTCTGGCACTGGCCACCCTTGTCTACATGCACGCAGTCCACCTGCTGACGAGCAGACATTCCCACACACCACAAGGCTGATTTGCTCTCCCTGTGTGTCCCTTTCTCGCTCCCTCTCTGTCCCCCTCTCCCTCCCTCTGTGTGTCAGCCTCCTCCCTCTGTCCGTCTCCCTGTGTCTCCCTCCCTCTCTGTCCCCCTCTCCCTCCCTCTGTGTGTCAGCCTCCTCCCTCTGTCCGTCTCCCTGTGTCTCCCTCCCTCTCTGTCCCCCTCTCCCTCCCTCTGTGTGTCAGCCTCCTCCCTCTGTCCGTCTCCCTGGGTCTCCCTCCCTCTCTGTCCCCCTCTCCCTCCCTCTGTGTGTCACCCTCTGTCACCTCAGCCCAGCTTCCTGGGCACACACTGTTAGCAGATCTTTGAATGGCCCTTGGATTGTTGATGTGAGTTTGTTTCTGATCTCCAGGCACCCATTGGGTGTAGTGTCTGTGTCTACACTGCTGCTGTGGTGGTGTGTGCTGCCACTCTTTCACAGTGTTGGCTGTTCATTAGCTGCTGTCATGTGCAAGAACGTGCCGTCACCCCCATGTGTTGATGCAAGGCGTCCGCCATTTGCTGGCGAGTCTTTCCTGTGTGGGGACACACTGTTTGTCTGGCTGTGACCTAGGCCATATGGGCAGGGGGCATTGTTGTCTGCTTCTGAGTTGCACTATGTGATTTTTGGGGCCCACACTCCCGCCATCTGGCTTACCGTGTCATGTGTTGGTGTTTTCTGTGGCCTGTGACTTGACATTGTCCAGCTGGGTGCATGGGGCATGGTGGCGCCAGTGGCATGTGCGTGTTCATGGAGTGTGGTTGAGTCATGCGATAGCTTGGGGTGGTTGCGTGCCTGTTTGTGAGTTTGGTTGTGGATGACGTTCCCCCCATGTGAGGTGAGTTGTTTGTGTACTCACCCGGGTCTCGGAGTCCTTCTAATCCGTCCACTGCCACCACCGGCAGTATGGCCATCACCCTCTCCTCCCAGGGATGGTATTCTACGCGTCTGCGGGGCGGCCCTCCTCCAGTGACGTTGGCCTGGTTGTGTTCGTCGGTCATTTTGGCTCGGACCCTCCTCCGCAGATCGTACCACCTGGCTTGGCATTCATGCCTGGTCCTTCTGGTGTCCGCAACAGCATTCACAGCATCGACGATCGTCTGCCACATGGATGTTTTTTCTGAAATGCTGGTCTGTCTGACCAATGTTCCGAAGAGGTGTGGCTCAACTCTGAGGATTTCATCGACAAGGACCTCCAACTCTCGGCTAGTGAACTTTGGATACTTGTTAGTGGGCATGGTGAGGGGTGTGGGTGTGGATGGTGGGGGGGGTGTGTGTGGATGGTTGTGGGTGTGCAGGTGTGTGTGTGAATGTGATGAGGGGGTGTTTGTGAAGGTGTGTGTGTGAAGGTGTGCAAGTGTAAGGTGTAGTAAAGGTTCTAGTATGGTGCTGTAGGTTGTCTGTGGGGTCTGGCAGCAGTGAGTATGTTGCAAAGGCTCATGGTTTGTGTGTGTGGGCCCTTTTTATTGGTCCATTGGTGGGTGTGGCTGTGTTTGAAGTTTGGGTGGGTGTGTTATAAGGAGTGGTTGTGTTTTGGGCCTCTGTTTTGGATTTTGGCAGTTGCAGGTCAGTGAATGTGTTGTTTTTGTGCTTGTTGGACATGTTTTGTGGCTTTGTGCCATTCGAAGGGTGTATTCTTGTGTTGTTTTGCTTTGTCCTGGTTGTGAACGTGCGTTTTTAGCGTGTGTACGGTGTGTACATGGGCCATTTTGTTGTACAGTGCTGTCCTTGTGTCTGGCTTGGTACGACTCGTACATGCGCGATGTTGTGTGAAGGTGGTGATGTTGGGGCCTGGGGTGCGCTCCGTACTTAGAATGTTGGGGTGGGGGTACGCTCCATGCATACGCGGGTGGGGGTACGCATCATACATACAAGGTTGGGGTGGGGGTACGGTCCGTACATACACGGTTGGGGTGGGGGTACGCTCCATACGTACGCGGGTGAGGGTACGGTCCGTACATACACGGTTGGGGTGGGGGTACGCTCCATACATACGCGGGTGAGGGTACGGGTCGTACATACACGGTTGGGGTGGGGGTACGCTCCATACATACGCGGGTGAGGGTACGGGTCGTACATACACGGTTGGGGTGGGGGGTACGCTCCATACGTACGCGGGTGAGAGTACGGGTCGTACATACACGGGTGGGGGTACGACTCGAACGTACACGGGTGTACATACACGGGGGGTATGACACGTACACGGGTGTACATACACGGGTGGGGGTACGACTCGAACGTACACGGGTGTACATACACGGGTGGGGGTACGACTCAAAGGTACACGGGTGTACATACACGGGGGTACGACACATACACGGGTGTACATACACGGGTGGGGGTACGACTCAAACATACACGGGTGTACATACACGGGTGGGGGTACGACTCGAACGTACACGGTGTACATACACGGGGGTATGACACGTACACTGGTGTACATACACGGGTGGGGGTACGACTCGAACGTACACGGGTGTACATGCACGGGGGGGTACGACACATACACGGGTGTACATACACAGGTGGGGGTACGACTCGAACGTACACAGGTGTGCATACACGGGGGGTACGACACGTACACGGGTGTACATACACGGGTGGGGGTACGACTCGAACGTACACGGGTGTACATACACGGGTGGGGGTACGACTCGAACGTACTTGGGTGTACATGCACGGGGGGGTATGACACGTACACAGGTGTACATACACGGGTGGGGGTACGACTCGAACATACACGGGTGTGCATACACGGGGAGTACGCCACGTACACGGGTGTACATACACGGGTGGGGGTACGACTCGAACGTACACGGGTGTACATACACGGGTGGGGGTACGACTCGAACGTACATGGGTGTACATGCACTGGGGGGTACGACACGTACACGGGTGTACATACACGGGTGGGGGTATGACTCGAACGTACACGGGTGTGCATACACGGGGGGTACGACACGTACACGGGTGTACATACACGGGTGGGGGTACGACTCGAACGTACACGGGTGTACATACACGGGTGGGGGTACGACTCGAACGTACATGGGTGTACATACACGGGGGGTACGACACGTACACGGGTGTACATACACGGGTGGGGGTACGACTCGAATGTACACGGGTGTACATACACGGGGGTACGACACGTACACGGGTGTACATACATGGGTGGGGGTACGACTCGAACATACACGGGTGTACATACACGGGGGGTACGACACGTACACGGGTGTACATACACGGGTGGGGGTACGACTCGAACGTACACGGGTGTGCATACACGGGGGGGTACGACACGTACACGGGTGTACATACACGGGTGGGGGTACGACTCGAACGTACACGGGTGTACATACACGGGGGGTACGACACGTACACGGGTGTACATACACGGGTGGGGGTACGACTCGAACGTACACGGGTGTACATACACGGGTGGGGGTACGACTCGAACGTACATGGGTGTACATGCACGGGGGGGTATGACACATACACAGGTGTACATACACGGGTGGGGGTACGACTCGAACATACACGGGTGTGCATACACAGGGAGTACGCCACGTACACGGGTGTACATACACGGGTGGGGGTACGACTCGAACGTACACGGGTGTACATACACGGGTGGGGGTACGACTCGAACGTACATGGGTGTACATGCACTGGGGGGTACGACACGTACACGGGTGTACATACACGGGTGGGGGTACGACTCGAACGTACACGGGTGTACATACACGGGTGGGGGTACGACTCGAACGTACATGGGTGTACATACACGGGGGGTACGACACGTACACGGGTGTACATACACGGGTGGGGGTACGACTCGAACGTACACGGGTGTGCATACACGGGGGGTACGACACGTACACGGGTGTACATACACGGGTGGGGGTACGACTCGAACGTACACGGGTGTACATACACGGGTGGGGGTACGACTCGAACGTACATGGGTGTACATACACGGGGGGTACGACACGTACACGGGTGTACATACACGGGTGGGGGTACGACTCGAACGTACACGGGTGTACATACACGGGTGGGGGTACGACTCGAATGTACACGGGTGTACATACACGGGGGGTACGACACGTACACGGGTGTACATACATGGGTGGGGGTACGACTCGAACATACACGGGTGTACATGCACGGGGGGTACGACACGTACACGGGTGTACATACACGGGTGGGGGTACGACTCGAACGTACACGGGTGTGCATACACGGGGGGTACGACACGTACACGGGTGTACATACACGGGTGGGGGTACGACTCGAACGTACACGGGTGTACATACACGGGGGTACGACTCGAACGTACGGGGGCTGGGGGGGTCGGCGCGTATGCGGGCACATGTCTCCATGGTTGCTATGGGTGTTCAGTGCGGACGGTGTTTTTTCCATACGGTTGTAACATCGGACGCACGGGATGGATCGTGATTCCGCAGTCGGACTTCACTTTTCACATTTGTACGGTAAATCGTCCGGGGACGTGTCGGACATATTTTCCGACCCGAGGACGTGTGGGGAATTATTCCCAATGCGATTCGTATGGTCTTTTTCCCATGCGAATCGTAATTGGCAGTTTGTACGGCACTTGTACGATTCGTACGGTAAAAAGACCGGATACGAGTCGTACGGGGAATTTTTTTACCGGATCGTAATCGGCACCTCTATGTTGACACTTATAACATAGGAAACATTATCAAGTTTGAATCAATGCCTATTCTTTAGATGTTACAGCACAGATATAGATACATTGAATGAACATGTGAATGTTAATATTATGCTTACAGGTTTAAAGAATGAGAAATAAAGATTTAATTGTGTAAACTATGATGCGCTTCACACATAAATCCACTATTGAAGCAGCCAAGAAAATTATAGAAATATATAATTAAAATATTCAAGGAACATTTAAGGTAATAGACAGTGGCTTGTTAATAATAACAAAGAAATTGTAGTGTGCCTCAGAGATGACCTGAACTGCTTTCTAAATTATGAAAGCGACATTGGATAGGTGTACACAGGAACAAGAGCAATATAAAGTTATATTTGCATTATAATTTTCTCTGAAGTTGCACAGAGTACTATACAATTTGATTTATGATTCTGTTAGACTTGTATCTTACAATAATCAAAGAAAGTGATCATCAAAGAACATTAAGTAAAAGGATTCCACAGTAGTTTAGTCTGTACAAAAATTCAAATTGTCTTATTCCACCTCTTTCGAAAAGCCAAGAATGAGATGGCTTGTTCACAATACCCGTTAATGTACTACAGTTTAAATGTTGTCTCATAAAGAAATGCAAGATGGTATCCACAATTAGGACGTTCTCTTTTGAAATATACCTGGGAATCTCATATGTAATTCATTATTTACTAAAATATGTTTGAACAAGAGATTGTTCTAGTTCTTTAAGGACATCACTCATATGTAAGTAGATCATTTTATATAAGTTCAAATGATATTTGTAACTTAAACGTTTCTTGAATTTGCTGAAATATTTGTGATAACAAAAAATGTCTTATTCACAAAAGATTGATGTATACTCAGGAAAGATGTATCTATAACATGAGAGGTGATTGAGTGATGTGGTTGTACATTATATCCACCACTACATGGAGTGGTCACTATACTATGTTGACAAAGAAGTGTGACCGTATAGCAATCATTGGGGCATATTAACAACAACCGAAGATAATTATCGCTGAGCGCACTTAGCGCTAGGATAATTATCGCCGGCTAGCGCTGATTTTTATCTCTGAGATAGCGTGCTATTAGCAATGCTTATCTCATCAGCGATAAAAATCCTAGCCCTAACTGGCTAACGTGAGTTTCCAGCGATAATCTCACGTTAGCTAGTTGATAGGGACTCACAAACTTAGCCATGATATCCACCTTCCATAGGATATCATGGCTAAGTCAGTCCTGAAGCAGGCGTAAGGAAAGTAGCGATAACAGGGGTTATCGCTACTTTTCCTGATGCTATGCTTCATAGCGTTAGGCTTGCTGATAGGAGAAATGTCGCTTAGCGACATTTCTCCTGTCATGCCAGGTCAGGAACGCCCACTTTGCATCTCATTAGAGATGCAAAGCTGGGTGTTACGAATCCTGACGCTAAAGCAAGGTTTCACGCGTTAGTGTGACCTCGCTAATTAGGCGATAAAATTATCGCCGCTTTCCAGCCGAAAACGCCCGCAAAAGCGGCGATAATTTTTTATCGCCTGCTTGTTGACATGCCCCATTGTTTTTAAAGCAGGATTTAGTATGCAGGCAGCAAGCAATTACTATGCAGCAGAAGTTGCATGTTGTGCAAACAAAATAATAATTGTTACAAACAACAAATCTACCTTCTTTTATTAAAGGTTTAGAGACACAATGCCATGTTTCAAACATTAAAGGAATAACTGCACATGTTAAAGCATCGGGAAAAGGTTTATTACACATATTTAGAAATACATTATTTTCAGAGTCACAAATACCAGGCTATATATTTTCCACATTTTCACAGAATTGGCTCCTATTCTAATATTGATTTCAATAACAATGTTGTAGTTGAATAGTGAATTAAACTTGTTGATTGTAGAAGGTGTTCCAGTTGGGATCAGGTGATTGAAGAATGGATTCATGCCCAACCCCCAGCAATGAGTACACAAAACCCTGCCAAATAATTGAGCATTTCTGATCTGAGGGTTGTTGTCCTGTGGGACATGTTATGGATGCCATTTGGCACTCGGCTGGTCCATTGGAAAATAACACCATGAAAAACAAAGGTCTCAAGTCCTGAGTGTGGGTTCAAACCAACAGAGCTTTCAATGTTTGCTCAAAAAGCCTCTACATTTCATCACATTGTATTCCATGTACATTAAATATTTGAATAATGTATAGTGTTAAGAATTATTTACCTTGCTAAAGTAATCCCTTGCACATAGGACGGGAGCAAATGGTTGTCTATGCCGTCGCACAAGACAGAGGAGTCATGTGTGGCGTGGCTTTTTTGGTAATACATACATGTAACATACGAACCAGACCTGATTGTGTGCCAACATGGGACCACTACTACATTATTAGAGTATGTGTGTATTAGGCTTACAGCCTAGAAAATGTAATAACTGTTAGAATGGCAATGCTAATGAATGTGTGCACATTCAGCAAGTTTTTATTTTTGATATTCCATTTTGACAGAATTCACACAAACAAGACAGAAAAGGAATTGTATGTCTCTCTGGGGTGCATGCGGTGCTTGCAGCCAAAAGGTCAACTTACTTTGTTCAGAATGAGATTGGAAAGAAGCAAAGTTGTTACATGCATGCCTTCCATGTACTTCTGCAAGAGTGTATTGTTTTCGTACAAAAGTTGCAGCAAATGTACTGAGCTGAAGTCAAGGGAGTAGCCAGGAAATTAAAGTACCCCCCACTTTGGAATGAAAGCTCTGATGGCACAAAGCAAGTGAACCAACACTTCCCTTGAAAATACTCCCCTCTCTCTTCCATCCAGACATCTATCCATTCATCATTTCATCTTTCCATCCACCCACTCATATCCTCCATTTCAACTTTACATTCTTACATCCATTCATTCTTTCATGCATCATTCAATCTTTCCCCATTCCAGCCATCCACCCATTCACTCTGCCATTCATCCATCCACCCTGCCATCATCCTTCCAACCACTCTACCATCCAGCCATCCATCCTTCCACTCTGCCCTCCTCTCCATTCATCTAACCACCAATCCATTCACCTATTCACCCATCTACCCACCATCCATCCACCCACTCATTCATCAACACACTCATTCATCCACCTGCTCGTCCCTCCATGCTTCCCTTCACCCTACCTTCTAATCAATAATCTTTCCTTTAATGGAGCGCAATGGTGCTCTTTTCAATTTGTACGGATGCATCATAATCATGGATAGTTCGCATCCAAATATATTCTTTCGTTGTGATAACAATTGGTTATTAGATCGCATTCAGTAATATCATGTGAAAGTGTAATAAGAGAAAAATATCGTGCCATGCAAAGAAATAACGTGGCATACGTGTTTGTATCCTTAATATTTGACTGCATTTGCTTAATGAAGTTGCTCCCATGTAATAATGCATTTGCCCTTGAACATGCACCATATTAACGTTGCACGACGATGTGACAAATTGTGTTTAACGTGTAGGATTTCATAAGTTTTTCTAATGAAACTTTGCATTTGTTGTGTTTATGTAAAATGAAAGGCCTAAATGAAATATACTTATGCGTATATTTGAAGGGCCTATGTGTTTTACTCTTATGCTGGCCGATTTCTGTAGGCCTGAAATGTATTTTCCCTGGAAAGCTCTCAGGCAAGGTTTTTCAGTGAATTTCATGTGCATGTTGAATTTGTTCTGTTCTCACATTTCTGTTGCAGGTGGAGGAAGTCGTCTTTGTTAGTTAGAATAACTTTTTTTGTTTTAGGAGAGTTAGGCTCGGGGAGGAGAAGATACTTTATACGAGGAACGCTGATAATTGGGAGACAGTGTTCTTTCTCACTGAGTGAGGCCTGGGAATCAAGGTCATCGAGCCAGGAGCTGAGGTAATCTGTGGGCGTGGTCTACGTACTTGTGTTTTGTATTAGGGATAGTGCCCCCGGGGGATGAGTCAGGAGAGAGGAGTCAGGAGTTAGGAGAGGAGGTGAGGAGATCGAAGGAGAGAGAAGGAGCATCTTAGAACGAGCTCTGTAGCTTAGGCTACTTGTCCCACACAACGTGAGTGCACTTCTTAGGAAGACTTCACACGCTGACACCTTTTCCTGATCTTGCCTGGGGAATGCTAAGTAGGGATGACACAGTAGTGGTAGTGTAGGGAAAGACTAATGCTTTTATACATTCTATTCATTTATTCAATCATTGCCTGCGTTCTGCTTCTTAAGATCGTTATTCTGTTTATGATTCATCGCATTAAATTAGCCGGTAGGTTTGGAATTGTATTAGTTCCCATGTACTTCTACAACTTTCTTATGAGGTGCTTGCACATTCAGTTGTTTTTGGCCTTGAAATAAACCCACTAACTTGGAATTCGGAGTCTGTGATCCTTCACGGCCATGGTTCTTAAAAATTGTAGTCTGACTTAATGAGTTATTTTTCCCCTCTACACTTCTCAGCAGGCAATAAAGGTCCATCGGCCAAGAGTTCCACAGTAAATTGACAGGGAGGAACTCTGCCTTATCACCTTCTTTCCCTTTTCTATTTACCCATCTCTTGTTTCCAGGGCCGGACTGGCCGTGGCGGCAACAGGAATTTCCCTGGTGGACCGGATGGGATGGGGCCGGTTTTGGACCCCTGGGGGGAGGTTTTGCAGCAATGCTACAAAATCTGCCACCTGTAATAAAAGCGGTAGCCGGAGTGGTGCTTCCCACGCGCACCCCTCTCGGCCCTAGGTGTGCGGTCGAGCTGATTGCCAGGGTTGGTTTCAGTTCCCAGTCCAGTCATGCTTGTTTCCTTGCTCTCGCTTGCTATTGACGCTGTATTCCTTCATAGTTTTATTTATGAGATTTTTTTCTGCTGAGTTGTACACAGAAGAGGCCCCTAAAGAGCCCCCCCACTGTAGTGCCAACGTGGGGGGTTCACAACGCCCCTGGCAGGAGTGCTCCCTCTCCATATGAAATCTTTGGAAGTTATGGCATAAAGAGAAGCCAGGAATGGGAGGGTTAGACAGATGGACCAAATGCTGAGACATGCTGAAAGATCATGTTCTTATTGAAGGCCCAGCATCAAGGCAAGAAATGTGAAGAAACCAACATGACTTGGCATGCTGCAAATGAATTAGGTGATACAGCAAAGTAATTATATGGAGGAAGATACTTTTGAATAAGAGAGATTTTAGACTAATAGGAACAGGGTTGTGTGATAAGATGTGTTTGGGCCATGAAGCAGCTCATTATAGCTCCGATCTGGACCTCACCTGTTTCCTAGAAAGTTCAGTCCCTAAACCACTCAAACAAGAGAATACATCCAAACTTCAGTGGCTGAAGAGTACCAATAGGTTCAGATGCTCACTGCCATCTGTGCTCCAAATAACACAACTGAACATACAATACAATGGGGAAATCAGGAGTGGCAAGCATCAGTGGCAGAGCTCTAGATTGGACACAGACCTTCCTCTGTTCTGTCACAAGATCTAACACTCTTGCTGGTATTGCTTACCTTATACATGCGTCCAATGAGCCCATGTCCAACAACAATATAGTGAACATTTTCAAATGTATGCAGACGACAGCCAGGGGCTCATTTGCTTTGATGAAACCCAAACAGGCCTGCATAAAATCACTATTTGCCTAAACCTTGTTTATTACTCGAAGCAAGAAAACATCCTGTTTTTATAAAGGGATGAAAGCCTAAGATCTTCTAGTTTGGTGGAACAGACCATAAATCCCCCTCCCCCTCGTAATGCAACAGAATCATTGAAGGCCAAAACTGGAGTTGAATGTGACCTAATTGTGTCTTCTTGAACCCAAAGCAATGCTGTGACAAGAGTGTTAATTTACAGGTCGCTTTCTCAGAGCCCAGCTACTCCAACTTTGCATTGACTGTAGCTTTCACCGTACACAGAGGTCTGCTGCCTTTCAGCTAGGCGCTTTATGCAAATAACACATAGGTACAGACGTCAAAAGATGTTATCTTATAAAACAGTTGCTCTGCCTTGTTCCCTTCAGTGGAGTCTGTAATCGGTGCCACAGATTACAATGTTTACAGCAGCTGAGAGTCCCACATACGTCCAGTGCACACTGTAAAGTTCTAGGCTACTGTAAAGTGCCAATGTAAAGTGCAAAACTCTCTTCCGTATGACAGATCTAATCGAAAGAAAACATATTGATAAAAGTGAGATGTCTTCATAACTGATTGATTGTTAACAGTCTTTGAGATCTCATTAGCTGAGCTGTGTGCTGAACTTGTGAAGGCAGAACATTCCTTGAAGCATGTGCTGTACAGAAGATAATCTCACACTGTAGATTCATTTATAAAACAAACATTTTTAATACATTTGCCAATCTTAATGGTCTGGTGGGACCTCTTTTTAATCATAGTTAGGGTGCCAGCGCCTTGTAGAGCAGAGTAACTTTTTTAGTATAGCACATTGAAGCAGTGTGTCTGCGTCAAGGTGCTCCAGAAACAAGAGAAAGGAATTTCACATTGATATGTTGTGAAGTAATCAGACGGTGTAGGCGCTTCAGGATGGAGGGACATGATTTCAAGGTTTATTCTGGGTCAGCTTGGGAAGTGTAATGGGTTGGCTTACAAGGCATCACTCTAGTTAAGACAGCACAGGTGAACCACTCCACAAATGACACTTGTGCAGAACATCTAAATAGGGCTTGACATTTGTAAGTGGACTCCAAAGGAAGTGATGGTTGTGTGTCAAAATACTGTATGTAGAAATATAATCTGACTTAAATATAATGTCCAGAATATTTATTTTTGTTTTAAAGAGCCACCCCATCAGGTGGGTGATATTTTTGGGGGCGACATTTAAGACACAATATTAATGTGCGACATTATTCTGAGAACAGTTTTCTGCTACCATACCGACGTGATAGCCCATTACAACACTGCACAGCTAGACTTCCCTATAAAGGGTCTGGTTCATCATTATATTCAAGCTTAAAAAATACCTACCAGTTTTGGGAGTTCACTTGTGGACATAGGCCAAGGAAATGGGCTGTCATAGGCGCTGAAATTAGGAGTGTGGGAGGTGCTGCAGCACCCCCAAAATGAGCATGTTGGAGTTCAGAAATTGAATGAGCAATAAAGAGGTCTTTCCATTTTGTTTTTATCTTGTCACATTTGTTGTGCTTTCAAAGACAAAGGTCAAATGTCAGGCTATGACTTCTGATAAATTGCTGCTTATTCTTTAAAGAGAAGGAATCGTGTTATCTTTCTCTAACTTCAAACTTAGAGGATTTTATGAATAAATTATGTGACAGTCTTATTCAGGTATAGGAACACACAACAGCATTTAAATACCTGTAAATAAACAGTGTACACATTTTTCAAAATATATCACCTATTAGGAAGGCACACGAGGCACATTTTGTTGTAAGTCTGAATTGTGATGGAAACGAAGGTAACATAGGATCAAAAGAAATCAAGATACTTTTCTTGGTGATGCACAAATAATAAATATTTGTTGAACCCAATTTCCACTATTATTGTATGTGCAATCTATAGTTTTATGAGCAAAACTGCATTTGTATGCACATTTTGTGCCAAATTCAAAATAAAATATGCTTTCTGTAAATGACAGTGTGCTACCACACCATGCTTTAGTAATATATTTGTGACAGTGTGCTCCAAAATGCACTACGAGCTACATATTGCACCCATACCACTCTCATGCTGAATTGACGTGGCTTGTTTGCCACACTTGCTCTTTGTGTGATGCTTTGACAACTACAATCCCTATAACTTCAGTGATGTAACATTTATGGCAGCACCCTCACTCTAAAAATTGTTCCAGCACCACTGCGGGCTGTACAATGACCGCAAGTGAGACTGTGGTGAGAGTTGCACCACTATCACCTCTGTTTTGCACCTGTTAAGTGCCAGAAAATCTGACTGCACTCAATTTTACACACCTAATAGGCATTCATGTACCAAGTTAGACATTGCTCAGTTTGTAACAAAATAAGAGCCAGGCCTTAAGGATTTACTTAGGGTCCCACGCCTGGTGCTACAGAACTTCGGGGAGCAAAATACTAAAGATGCCTAGCCTTGAGTCACCTTGTGCCTCTTTCTTCCACCACCAGACACTTCCTGCCACTTTCTCTCACTCTTGCAAGCTATTTTACATCCTGGCTTTCTCCCTTGTTCATTGTATTTCCATTGTTCACTTCCTCTGTCTTTCACTCTTTTGCGTTTTTCTGTCTTGCTCTGGATCAAAGTCAGCTGAGGAAAAATATGTGTCTGTCCCCCAAAATGAGTGCCGGTGGGCCGCACCTGGAGCCACCAGTTCAAGTTAAGCACTGACGTTAGTGTAGCAGCTGGGCCTCACCGCTCTCATCCTCTAGCAGGTCACATGCAATTATTTTGAAGCCATGGCCAAAAGATTGTTTACTATTTGGATGTCTCCCTCCTCTAGCAGCAAGATTATTTTTGAGACTATTTGTTGCACTATGCCGTTCTCTTGAGGTGTCATCTGACTGCAATAGCTTTAATATAGCATCAGCAATGACCTACAGTTACATCTCTGGCTGGGTGTTTGCGGCAAAAGTTTGAACATCTTTGTCAGTTTGCACATGCAGCTGTTAAACATGATGGGTATCAGAAGAAACCCTATGGAACACCCATGACGCAGACTTCCGGGGTTGGGGGAGCTGTGTTTAAAAATTTCGTATTGTCCTAGGAGGTCATCCGATGAACTATCTGATAGTGACATTGACGACCTGCTCTCATCCTATGCCCGGGATTCTGATAGCAGTAAGTCCCATTGTGACACCATCCAAACCATTGTAACCAATCCCCTCAGAGAACCGACTCTCAACAACAGATCTATTAACAGAAACAACCTCACAAATATCAACCTAGAACAGACTACCTTAAACCATTCTATTAATAAGTTAAAGTGTGGGCTCGTTAATTGCAGATCTGCTAGCAAACATGCTACAGAGAAATTCAATATCATTCTAGAAAATGATTTAAATGTTATGGTCCTCACTGAAACCTGGTTGAATAGTTCCTCCTCACCCATCCTCGACTTACTTGTTCCTCCTTCCCACGACCTGATACGATTAGATAGAATTGGGAAACTAGGGGGAGGGGTAGCCTGCATTTATCATAACTCAATATCAGTCAAGCAAGCAGACTCTATTGGGCTTTCTTCCTGTGATTATCTATGCATTATTATCTCTGATAATAAACGCATTGCCAACAAGCTACACATATTCTACCATCCACCTGGGGATAACTTGACTTGTATTGATGAGATAATGGAGATCATGGCTTCTAATGTCAATTCACAAGTTCATCATATCTTCTCGGGTGACTTTAACCTCCATTGGAACAACGCAAACAATCATATTGTAGGTTGTCTTAAAGAGTTTCTGTCAGTACACGAGCTATCTCAATTCTGTGACAGCCCAACTCATAACAAGGGTGAGACATTAGAAATCATCATTGCAAAACCAAACATCGTCTTACTAGAATCCATCACCCCTTGCGATTGGACTGATCATTATTGCATCCTCTTCTCCATCATTAGCGAAGTTACTCAAAAAAGGGGCCAACCATCAAAAATAAGGCAATGGAAAAGGAACTTACAAAATATCAACCCCATCAGCCTGTTAAACTGGTGTAACTCCGCCCTGACCCCCAGGATGGACATTACTGATGTACATGACCTCACAACCTTCTGCAATGACTCGTTGCTTGAAATATTGGACTCCACAGCTCCCCTCCAGGAAAAAAACATATCCACTAAGATTTCCAAATCATGGTTCAACTAGGGTCTGAACGGGGAGAGTAATCTTGAGCACCTGAGAAGACTAAGGAACTCTTACAATAGGAAGATTCTTAAGGCAAAGGCAGACTATTTAAGAACTCAGCTGAACCAAGCTAGCAACCGGCCAAAAAATCTCTTTGAAATCGTCAAGCAACAATCATGCAATACAACTAATTCTATGGAATCAAACAACCTGGCCATACCTACCTGTGATGTGCTTGCCAATTTTTTCCAAGAAAAGACTAAGTCCATCGAACTTGATATACAATACAAGTTGGCGCTACTGCAAACTAAGGGTAAAGATTCCAACTGTAGCGATTTATTCAAAGTACATTTTGATAATCCAGGGAAAGTCACAAAAAACAATGCCTCTTGGCACACCTTCTCGCCAATCTCTCAACAAATTATAGACAACACTCTTCAAGCAATCAACCCCTCCAATCATTTCTCTGACCCCCCTCCCTGCCCCCGCCTTGTTCAAAATGTTAAAACCATCTATCCTACCATTATGGGCTAAAATTGTAAATTCCTCCCTAAGTCAAGGAGTCATTCCGGACTGCCTTAAAATAGTGCAGGTGACACATATACTTAAGAAAGCAGACGCCACTCCATCTGATCTAAACAACTACCGGCCCATAACCAACATCCCTACTTTGGCAAAACTATTGGAGAAATGTGTACAAATCCAATTATGCAATCACATTGAGCACTATAACCTCTTAGATATTCACCAATCGGGCTTCCGTCAAGGGCACAGCACAGAATCTGCACTCACCCATATTATGGATGACATCCTCAAAATACTTGACTGCAATGAATCATGCCTACTGATTCTTCTTGATCTGTCCTCTGCCTTCGATATGTTCAAGCATGACAAACTTCTGTCCCTACTGGAACGAAGGATGGGCCTCTCGGGCACAGTGTTGCAATGGTTCTCCTCCTTCTTGAATAACAGAACTCAAAGATTCAAGATGAGGAACTCACTCTCGCAATCCTCTTTGGTTACCCTTTGTGTTCCTCAGGGATCTGCCCTATCACCCATTCTTTTCAACCTGCTAATGGAGCCTTTGGCAAATGCATTGAGATCTGCAAACATCCTGTATCATTTATATGCTGATGACACCCAACTGTATCTGAAAATCACCTCGCCAGAAGATTTCATTGCCCTCAACTCTATTCTACTGAACACACAAAGCTGGCTCACTAACAACCACCTCATGCTGAATACCAAAAAAACGGAATTCATCCTCATCTCGCCACCGAACCACACACTAAAGCTAGACTTAGGGTTAAAACACCTATCCTCCTTTGACTGCGTCCCCCTCATCATAGACTCAGCAAAATCACTAGGAATCACCTTAGACAAACATCTGAATATGCAGTTGCACATCTCTAATGCCTCCAAGGGAGCTAATTACAAGCTGAGTATACTAAGGAAACTCAAACCCTTCCTCCCTCAGGCTGATCTAAAAATGGCGGTACAAGCCCTTGTGTTACCCAGTTTAGATTACGGGAGCACCACCCTCTGTGGTCTTCCTAAATACAAGCTGGCTCCACTAAGAGCAGCACTGAATTCTGAGGCTAGACTGGTATCTGGAACCAAGAGAAAATGTCACATCTCTCCAACCTTGAAAGCCTTGAATTGGCTGCCCTACGAGGCAAGAATACACCTTAAAGTGGCCTGCATGACACACAAAGCAATTCACAACAATACGCCTAATAATCTGGCTTCAAAGTTGGAAAGGTCTGGAGGCTGCAGACTTCTTCAAAGTGCAAGCACCCTCCTTCTGAAACCCCAATCCTTCCATAAGAAGAGAACCGGCTGTAGAGCTTTTTCAGGGATCGCACCAAGGATCTGGAACTCCCTACCTTCAGCAGTTCGTGGAATCACTTCCTTTACCGCCTTCAAAAAAGTAAAAACACTACTAATGAACAAATAAATACCATAAGTCTGATTTCTATGATGTCACTGAGTCATCTTTATGATTGGAATACTTTTGCCTACTTCAAGTGGAATGATTGAGTCCTTATTATGTTTGACGAATATCACTACCCTTACTGTTCAATTGCTATATGTAGTGTAAAGCCTAGCTAGTGGTGGGTCTCTCTAGGGTGTATCTATACACCTCTTATCCACTGGGATCCGATCATAGTTATAATATGTATGTTTGCTAGCACACTCATCTAAGGTTCTTTAACTGTATATTGTTCTACGTCCTACAGTATCATGGTCTTCTATGTTTGTTAATCATATATCTTCTATTCCTTTTGTACGAATTGACACTTTTGAATGTATGTATACTACCTCAACCAATTTTGTTCTTATACTGTAAAGCGCTCTGATACCCTCGTGGGTCACGTTCGCGCTATATAAAACTTTATAAATAAATAAATAAATTGGTTAAAAGCACGTGCTGCAGAGTTCCTTGTGTGTCCAGCACTTTTCAGGCGACAAGAAAAATGTCAAGATAACTCTGGTGATTAATGTTCCTGCTGGAGAGAGATCAGAGTTTTGTCTAGGGGCAGTTTTGACTCATCATAAAGTTGCACAGAGGGTAAATGTGCCTGCTGCAAAGAACGTGTATCATGCAGGTCACAGAACTGAGTGTGAATGAGTTATAAGAAGTGGTATATAAAAATGAGATGCATGTCAGAGAGGGCTATGGAGACATGAGGGGCACTGCTCTTGTAGGGTAGTAGTGAGGGAATTTGTGGAGAAGGAGGTCATGGGAGGGTGCCAAAAAAAGACTGCCAGCAGTGGTGTAGCTGGGGGGGGGGGGGGGGGTCAGACCTTGGCGGCACTCTTTTTGGGGGCAGCAGAGGTGAGCGTGTCATGTTTGTTGACTACCACCATCTCCACACCCCCTTGAAAAGAAGTTGTACTATCAGCCCTTTCTGACAGCCGTTTTTAGGTCTCGCCTGAGCCAGCGCATGCGCTATCTGGTGAGACATTTAGTGTGTGGGCTTTAAAAAGCCGACCACAGCTTTTTGGCTGGCATAGAGCGTGCGGTTATGCACACAATGACGAGCAGAGGCGCCATCTGGCTTTCCTCTCTCATCATGGTGCGCGCACATCGCACACCATTCGCCAGCCTGCTTTCACTTTTGCCGTTGCGGCTTCTGACCACTTGACTGGGATGCCTTCATCCCCAGCCCATCTTTCTTCTTTCCTCCTCACCCCCTCTTCCCGGACGCGCGCCCCGCCTCTCAGCAAACCTCAGCCAGACGGGAACCGAAGCATGACTTTGCCAATCACTGAACGAGGCTCTGCCCCTCTCATCCTTCAACTGTGCGCCAAACTGGTCGCGCTCGACTTTAGCAAGTAAACAACCGCACTGTATAGAGCGGGTCCCCGTTTAGCACCTTACTCTCCCTCCCAGAACTCTTACATGAACTAACTGCCTACACCCCGCGGGGCCAATGCTTGTTCTCCATTGTAAGCCGGCCGCACTACTCCTAAAATATTACAGGAACCACGTCTTTGCTATTTCCTACTCGTTTCTGCTGTGTGTGTGCTCTGTTGTCTGTTCACTACAACTGAGTTATCAATAGACTTGTGCAAAAACGTTACAATAAAAGGTGCGCGCCGTTTATCTGGGTGGCTTCTCAGCTCTCAAACATTTTACACAGCATTTTAGGGTCATCTTCAGAGGCCTGCAATTGATTCCTTTCCTGGACGTGGGCCGGGCTGCGGGTAGAATCGAAATGTTGACCTGGGTTCTTTCTCAAAGAGGCCGGGCGCTTTATGCATCCATGAACTGGTAGGCGCTATTTTTTATTTTCGTTTGTTCATTCCTTTCAGGGGAAGCCAGGAGCAGACGTTTTAGCTTGGATTAGGAAGGGGGTGGGGGAGTTGCAGATATTTGTTGATCGTATTATTTGGGTAAAATCCCTGGTACCGGCTGCAAAGTTAAAATATTTTAGTGCCTGGCTATACCTATTCATTTTAATTTTTGGTTTTATTTTAGATTTGTTTTTATTTATGCTCAAACACTTTACAATCTGTACACAACATATTTTAATTGTAATCAAAAAGCGAATCTTGTAATCTCCGTACCTTTGCCACAGAAAATCGAATCTAATTTTATAGAATCGGATTGAAACAAATCGAATTGTATTTTTTTATACTGCTTAATGCATGTGTGTAGCTGCATTAATGAGCCCGCATGTTTGTATATGTGAGTTTACTAGTGTGTGTTCAGATATAGACATAGGCACAGGACGACTGTAATTATGCGGTTCTGCAGACGAAGTTTCCCGCCTAATTATCAATTTCCCATAGTGCATCACCCGGTTATCTTTTTGTTGCTTATTGTGGTTTTTGTGTGTTAAACTTGTACTAATGAAGTGAAACATCTGTCTGGGTAGTGGTGACGTGTATAACTGATAAACGAATGATGCATTAGTATCACAAAATGTGGCATATCACGCCGCCTAATTTGCCTTTCCTTGCTGCCGTATAATTTGGCCTTCCCTGCTGTATAACTCCAGTGGCCCTTCATTTGTGTGTGTTGTGTATGTGTGTTTGCGCGTGTGTATATGTGTATGCGTTTATGCTTTTTAGGTCTCGCCTGAGACAGCACTTTAGCGCTGCTCTGGCGAGACTTATAGTAAGCGAGTTTTGGAAGTGCAAACAGTGGCTTTTCAGGCCTCCAAATACAGTGCATGTGCATCGGCCGGGCGCGCGCACCATTTGGAGGCCTGAAAGCACTCGTTTGCTTTCACTTTCGCGGGCCGCACGGCCGCTTTGATGTGACCCCTTCCTCTCAGCTACAAAACACCACCCCTCCACCCCCCCCACACACACCCCCGTCAGCAGCCAACAGACGCTCATTGGCCTGTTTATTATGCATGCAGAGAAAACTCACTTTTCTTCACCCTTAAATCCGCCATTACAATTAACAAAACACAGAGCCCTGCTACCACATGTGGCACCCTCGAACGTCTCATCAGGCCGCCCACACCCAATGCCTCAGAACTTCACGCCAGTTTTGTGTCCAGAACTCTCAAACGGGAACTTTGTCTATACTAAGAATCGAAAGCTCCTTGTTAAATTAAAGTTCTTAAATTGCGCTATCCTCAAAAGCGCTCTGCGCTTAAGGACGAGGAGTTCTCAATGCTCACCTGAGAGACGACCCAGAGAACATTCTGCTGCTGTCTGTACTTCTATCGGCGACGTTAGCATGAGATGGAGGAGGTAAAAAAATGCTGCCTGTAACGCAGCACTCTCAGGCACAGGGCATGCCTAATGAAGCATGAACAATGTGTGCCCGCTTTCAGCTACTTTTTGTGTCACGCGTCAGATTATCCCATTGTTAATGTGACGCTCAGGGCGCACTGTTGTATCACATTAGTGAACATGCCACAGGACACCACACAGCTCCACAACGTTTTTATTAACAACACACGTTAAATTGGAGGCTGAGTTATGCATCTGCATGAACACGTTGTGCATATGGACCCAGCACGTTTGAAACATCCCAAACTAGAAAGCTTTATTACCCAGATCGGCAACGGAGAATTGAAACCGAAACTTAAAGTAAAATTATTGCGCAAGGTATAAAAACAAGCATTTGCAATGCAATAGGTCTCGCATTTATACGAGTTTGAGCTATTGGCATTGTAAATGACAATGCTTTTTATATAAGTTTGGTTTTTTTAAAACATAAATAAAAGGCACTGTCATTTACAATGCCAATAGCTCAAACTCGTATAAATGCGAGACCTATTGCATTGCAAATGCTTGTTTGTGTGTGTGTTTGTATACGTGGGTGCATGTATGCATGTTAGTGTGTGTGTTTGTGAGTATGTGTGTTTGTTTGTTTATATGTGTGTTTTTATCCCTGTGTGTCAGTGAATATATCTGTAAGTATGTGCGTTTCTATGCGTAATGTGTGCGTGTGCTTTTGTCTGTCCATTTGTTTGTGTGAATGAATATATCTATTGCATGTGCGTCTGTTTGTGTGTGTGTGTATATATACACACATATACCATCGCACATATACTTGCGTATATGAATAACTTTATACACATTTGGCCATATACACGTAAATCACTACACACTCGTAAACACATACACACGCACATTTATATGTATGCATGTATGTACCTATGTATATATGTTCACGTGTGTAAATGTATGTAAGTGTGCAGGAGCATGTGTACGTACGTTTGGGTGGTTGTGTGAGCCTGCCATCGTTTTTGAAGCTTTACAGCACGATTGTACATATTTTTGGGTAAAAATGTTTGGCTTAGATGTTTTCAGTGTTCTGATTACACGTGCACACAGGGACAATTTGGGTTTCTGGATTCATTTGTCGGGTGTTGTTGTATAGTGTCACCTGTCAGGAGGCTGATCCGATTTTTACCTACCTGTCTTTGAACCCCAGAGCTGTGTGTCTGCACATGTTTTTATCCAGTAACTTGCAGCTGAGCTGTTGTATTTCTTCGAAGACACGTAAGGAGGTCAGGCAAAAACAGGCATAATGTCGCCTTGTCCTCTCCGCCTCAGAGACATCGTGCCATGATAATGTTTTATATCATGCATGTTATTTTTTGAAGGAGTTACTGAGCTGGACTTTTAGTGTGTGCGAAGGGGCAACCCCACAGATGCACAAAATTCAGATCTGTGGGGTGGGTGTGCCCTTCGCCGAGACTTCACCGAAGCAAACCGTATTCTTATCAAAAACAAGCATTGGCATAGCCAATAGGTCTCGCCTTTGGGACCTTATAAGTGTTTAGCCATGCAACAGTTGATGTTGTTGCACCAAAGATATTGTGCTGCATAACTAAATACTTATAAGGTCCCAAAAGCGAGACCTATTGGCTATGCCAATGCTTGTTTTCTTGACAGTCAGATTGCAATGAAAAGGCTGTCGGAAGCGGATTTTGGGGCCCCCAAACAGGGCTCCTGTCCCTCGTGGGCCCTTGGAAAGTGGCCTTTGGGGCACATGTAGTGAGGTGTGGCTCACTGGTTAGAGGCGGCAGACCCGTAAGCAGAGAATTGGCCAGGGACCAGGGTTCAATTCCCGATGCGGCAGGGTTGTGGACCAGGGTCAAAACGGACTCGATAATTCTCGCCTCGGTACCTACTCTAACCAGGAACACACTCGGCAACTCTGGGCATTAAGCTTGCCTCATCTCTACAACGGCCCCCCACAGATGCTGGGGATGCCTGGTTTCACCTTGGAGATACCCAGAAAGGGACCACCTCACAGGGATAGCCAGGACGGGTTCCCCAGCGGTCTATAGCGCCGGGACACCTCCTCGTGAGGTAGCTGTTCGCGCTTTACAAATATCAGTATTATTATTATTATTATTATTATTATTATTATTATCCATGCACCGCTATGCACAACATGGTGTTTGGTACACAGTGCATGGATGTGCACAAAATACTCTTTTACACTGCAGCTTCTGCTGCGGCCCTTTTCCAGGGCCACCACACAAGCTGCCGTGTTTAAGAGCACTTTTTCGACCGCCAGCCATAATTGGGTATTCGGACCTCTGCCTGCTTGTCGGTCGGTCTCCTGACCGACGTGATAGCGGACGGCGATCCGACCACCTGTTATCGTAATCAGGACCTTAGTTTGAGCCGGTGGTTGAGGTAGGGACCACCAGCACTCATTTTTGGGCACTTATTTTTCTGCATCAGACATTTGCTGAGAGCTTGTAGGGAAAACATAATAATCTACAAAAACGGAGGAAGAGAAAGACGGAAAAATCTTCACAAGTGTGCAAATTGGCGCACTGACAATTAAAAGTGTCACAGCCAGCTGCTGTGCAAATGGAACTCACTCTTTTAGAAATGAAGTACTGATTCCATTCGGCATCTCTTGCGGATTTATGGTCAGATTTCTAATTGCTCAAGGGCTCCCCTCTTTTTTATATCGTGTTATACACTTTGTTATCACTCTTGTGTTTAATGACGAAGAGAAATGTATTGATGGGGGCCTGAGCCCACTTTGCCCATGCCTTAACACGTCTCTGGCGGGAGGCATCTGCGACGCTGCACAGTTCAAGTGCACCAATGGTGAATAAGTGCACGGTAATTGCAGGTAAAGGTGTGTGTAGTGGACATGCAGTCGCTTTACAAGTGTGCTGCGTACAACCAGCCAATATCGCATCAACCAGCCCCCCAAGTTCCCCCGTCCCGCTTTTTGTTTCATCAAACCTCTGGTTACGGGCGACTCTGTGTAAATGTATCTTTAGTTGGCTTTAGTCCAGACGTTCGGGAGAATCCCTGATGTTAAATTTGTTTGTCAAATCAAACATGGGAGTTGACTTCCCTCTACTGGTCATCTTGAGAATTATTTTCTAAAATTACTTATGTGTATGGGTGATAAAAGGGAGCCATATTCACAAAGCCCTTTACAGCCGTAAACTTGTAAAATCAGGTGCCTGTCAGGCGTAAATGGTTTTAATCAGGGCCCAGTGCGACAATTGTTTGCCACCCCCTCCCCCCATGACCTCTTCCTCCACCGATTCCTTCCCCACCCTACTCCATCAGTGCCCCTCACCACACCATAGCCCCTCACATACATTTCATGTGCTTTAAAGCGCTGGTTGGGGTTGGGTTGGTTTTTCTAAAAAGGATGTAGTTCTACAAGCGCTGGTTGGGAGATGGCTTTACTAATAAGAATGTATTTCTAGGGATGCTATCCTTCAGGCGTCGAGGGTGGCCGGGCCGCTGAAGTTTGAGAACTCCAATGTCAGCTTTTACCCGGACTTCACGCAAGCGGTCCAGAAACAACGGCTGGGATTTTTGAGTGTCAAACGGCGCTTGAGGGACATGGAGCTGAAATATGCGATGTTATTCCCGGCGAGGCTGCGGGTTGAGTTCCAGGGTCGACCCACTTTTTCGACCGGCCGGAGGCGGTTGGAGACTGGTTGGATGCCCTGCCTCGGGGACAGGATCGAGACAGTCGGATGGCGGAGAGCGGACGGGACTTGGTGGAGCAGGACTAGAACTTGGTTCCTGGTGATGGACTGGACTGGTGACGTTTTGTACCTTGGCTCAACTGGACCCTAGTTTGGCACAATATGCCCTCCAAATGCCTGGGGGTTGTGGGGAGCTTATTGGGGTCCTTTCCTCCTTCTAGGGTTCTTTTTGTGGTATATGTTAGGGCGACAGGCACACTGCGAGTTGGAGGGGCTGTTTGGGCTCAAGCAGGGGTGCAGGGAGGGGGGAGTTGTGGTTTGGGGATTGTGGGGGAGGGGGGTTGTTGGGGATTGTTTGTTTGTTTCGCAAGGCAATGTGAAGTTCTCTGCTGACTTATCCGGGTTGTGCTTCCCGGGATGTGGGTATCCTGCACGGGAGTGGGATGGGGGGTAGGGGATTGAGAATCCTTTCGTGGAATGTGAATGGACTGGGGGACAGGATCAAGCGCGGGGTGGTGTTGCAGTTTTTGAAGCGGATTTCGCCCGACATTGTTTTCCTGCAGGAGACACATTTGATTGGGAACTCCTTCCATGCCCTAAATAGGAGGGGCTATCGCCTTGCCGCTCACTCTGGTTTCACTTCTGGCTCTAGGGGAGTGGGCATTTTGGTTAGGGCCTCTCTCCCATTGGAAGTGGATGAGGTGCTTCACGATGATAAGGGGCGCTATGTGGCACTGGTGGGGAGATGGGAGGGTAGGACTATTTCGCTCGTGGCTGTGTATGTGCCTCCGGGGTTACAGATGGCAACATTTGCTGATTTGGGGCGTTTGGTCCTGGGACTCCCTGGGGGGGTTCTGGTGTTGGGGGGCGACTTTAATGCCGTTGTCTCCGGGTTGGAGGACCGTCACGCCCCCAGGGATCTCCCTAGGGCTCAGGCCTGGTTGGGTGGCTTTTTGGATACTTTGGGACTTGTAGATTGCTGGAGATTGATGCACCCGGGACAGGCGCAATATACCTTTCACTCGGGGGCCCATGGGAGTCTCTCGAGACTTGATTACATGCTTATGCCGGCGATCCAAGCTGGGATGATTGGGGAGGTGCGTCATTTAGCCCGAGGTATTTCTGACCATTCCCCTATATGGTTGCAACTGAGGGTTGTCCCTGGGGCAGAGGGGAGAGTGGCACCCATTAGCCCCTGGTATCTACGTAACCCTAAGATCCGCGCGGAACTGGTTAAGTCCACTGATCACTACTTCAATGATAATGTGGGGTCGGTGTCGTCGGCCGTCTCCCTATGGGAGGCTTATAAAGTGGGGATCAGGGGGCAGGCCTTGTCCCTTATCTCCCATGCTAAGAGGTGCGAGAGAGCAGAGGTGGTTCGCTTGGAAACTGAAATAGCTGAAAAGGAGGAGGACTTGGAGCGGGGAGTTACTGAAGAGAAATTGCATGTTCTCAGCCTCAAACAATCAGATTATAGAGCGCTAGTCACGGAAGCCGCTAAAGGGATGAGTAGAGAGCAGCAGGGACGACTGTATGATGTGGGGGATAAGGCCGGAAAGTTGATTGCTTGGTTGGATAAGAAGGAGAGAGCGAGCAGGGTGGTGCCCTTTGTGGGGAGAATGGATGGAGTGTGTGTGACTGACCCGGTGGACATCGTTGACTGCTTCGCGGCTCATTTCCGCGGGGTATATTCTCCGGTTTCTGTGCGTTCGGAGGAGGATTCTCATCTGTTGCTTAGAGACATTGCATTGCCAACCCTATCGGAGGCTGATGCAGTATTGATGGAGGCGAAGTTGTCGTCAGATGAGATCGCTCTGGCCACTCGCTCGATCGCATCGGGTAAAGCTGTGGGTCCTAATGGTCTTCCCATCGAACTATATAAGTTGCGTCCCGATAAGATAGCGCCGTATCTTCGGGACATGTTTTTCGCGGCACGTGCAGCGGGCTTCCTCCCCCCTGACCAACGCCTCGCCAACATAGTTGTGATACACAAAGAGGGGAAGCCGCGAGACCGCTGCACCTGTTATAGGCCCATTTCGCTGTTGAACGCAGAACCCAAAATTCTGGATAAGGTATTGGCTAATCGACTGGTTCGGGTCGTGGGTGACTTGATTCATCAGAACCAGTCCGGTTTTATACCCCATCGGAATACCGCTCTAAATTTGAGGCGGTTGCACGGCGTGCTGGCTAGAGCGGAATTTATACGTGAGCCGGCCATCTTGGCATCTTTAGATGCTACTATGGCGTTCGACACTTTGGAGTGGCCATATATTTGGGCCGTGTTGGCGAAATTTGGGTTCGGCCCTGAGTTTATTGGTTGGGTAAAATTACTTTATGCTGACCCACTGGCTCAGGTTGTGGGGAATGGTAGGGTGACGGCACCCTTCGCACTGGGGAGAGGTACGCGGCAGGGATGTCCGTTATCACCCCTTCTCTTTGCACTTTCTCTGGAGCCTCTCGCCGCCTGGTTGCGTTGGGAGCCGTCGTTGCGAGGCATTAGATGGACGCCGGAGTTTGAAGACCGTGTCTCCCTCTACGCGGATGACATCCTTCTGTATCTCACCTCTCCCCGACAGTCGCTAATTGTATTGGTGGACGTACTGAATTCTTTTGGTCGCAACTCCGGCCTGGTCATCAACTGGGCCAAGTCGTGTGTTTACGTCCTCTCGGGCGAGGCCCCCCTCCTGCCACGGGATTGCCCTATCCAGATTGCTACCCTGGGGTTCAAATACTTGGGAATCTTTATCTCACTGGATTCCGCGGTCCGCTATGAGCGAAACCTTCTCCCTCCCCTTCAGCGATTGAAGGCCGACGTCGCGAGGTGGCGACGACTTCCGCTTTCGCCGCTCGGACGGGCGGCATTGTTTAAAATGATGTCGCTACCCCGCTTCTTGTACGCTTTGCAAAATACTCTAGACGTCGTGCCAGCCCGTTATTTCCGGGAGGTGGAGGGTCTTCAGCGCCAACTGTTTTGGGACGGGCGGCCGCGGATTGCTCTCGCCAAGTTGACGCTCCCTTGGTGCGATGGGGGAGTCGCCCTCCCCGATATTAAACGATATTATTGGGCGTCTTAGTTGGCGGCGGTGAACCACGGGATATACGGTCCTGCCTTGAATCCGGCCTTCGAGATGGATAAATTTCTGCTCCCGGGTGGGGACTATAATAGGGCGCTGTACTCGGTGACCCCGGACGCGCGGTTGACAGGACCCACGCAGGTTGCGGTACGTGTGTGGCACGCGGCGAATGCTGCGATGGGGTGGAGGGATCGCTTGACTCGGGCGACGCCGTTGTATGCCTCTAGGCGGTTGGGCTGTTTGTGGAGATCGAAAGGCTTTGAGAAATGGGATATGATTGGTATATGTAAGGTGGGTGATCTTTGGGCGAAGGGGTCTTTCAAAACGTTTGAAATGCTTAAAACTGAATATAAATTAAAAGATAGAGAGTACTTCCGGTATGCTCAAGTCTACCATGCGCTGTGTTCTGTTTTTCCGGACGCTGCTGCTATCCCCGAGTATTCCCCACTAGAGGATAGAGTGTTGGATGGCTACGTGCCCGACAGCACTATTTCTCTGATTTATAAGAAACTCATTAATGATCGCGCGGACTTGCTGCTCCGTCTGCGGGAGGCATGGACGGGCGATGGCTTGGAACTGGACGATGAGGACTGGGTATCGGCGGTGGCCTCCCCGAAAGAGGTGGCGATCCCGGCCCGCTTACGATTCGTACAGCTGAAGATCCTTCATAGAGTGTATGTCACGGGGCCCGGTTTGCTGCGTATGGGTTACTCGATGGATGGACTGTGTAAGCGTGGATGTGGCCTGCCGGGTACCTTTCTTCATATCTTATGGGAATGTTCGGAGGTTGTGCGACTGTGGAACGGTATCCACACCGTAATGGAGGAGGTCACGCACGTTGCTCTGTTGCCAGAGGCTAGAAGGTGTTTGTTAAATGTCTGGGAACCGAATGATTGTAACGCGGCACAGACGCAGTGGGTGACCTTGGGGTACATGGTGGCTAAGCGTAACATTGCACAGCTATGGGGCTCCCCGAGGCCGCCCACGATCGAGGTATGGAAGGAGAATATGGACTGGTGTATGTTTAGGGAAAAGACGGTGTATGTGGCGAGAGGCAAGCCAGGGAAATGGACTAAGGTATGGGGTCCATGGAATTTATATCGTGGACGTATCTGCACCCCGCCTCTGCCATTGGAGGTCGATATTGCTTTGTCCCCCTAGCCGCGCATTCTGCGGGATGGTGTGAGGTGTGTTCCATGCTTTGTTCTCCCGTTGCCCCCCTCTACCGCTTCCAGACAAGAACTGCTTTGAATACTGTACGTTGTTCCCCGTCCTGGGAAGAGCACGCTGCTATTTCGGACTCTCATTGCCTTGAGTGTGTTTTATATTTAATAAAAAATGAAACTGTTTTTTCCGATTGCTCCTGGCCTATGGCCACGGCCTATTACATGTGCTCACGAACTGCCGGGAGCTTTGCCTCTGGTTCATTTGAATGTGTGGCGTTGCACTGCGGGCCCTCGGGCTCTATAGCGGCCGGCCCTGGTGGTTGTAGGCCCTTGTCTGTATTTTATTGTGTACCAACGGTTTCTAATAAAAAAAAAAAAAAAAAAAAAAGAATGTATTTCTACCCAAAATAACTCTTTCAGCAACACCAGGAACAGATGATGGAAGACGAGGGAAAAACATGACGTTCTAACCTATGTTATGCAGTTTGCATGCAGCTCTTAGATGACAGCTCATAGGCCACTGTGCTATATTAGAGTCGTAATTTAGGAACTGCAAGAAATAAAAATAACTTTGTGACAAAAGCAGTAACCCTAACCCACTGAGCTATCCACATAGAATACAGTTCTGTGATCTGCATGAGACGAGCCAAACTGCTCCTAGACAAAACTCGTATCCCTCTCCAGCAGAAACATTAATCAAAAAGTTATTTTAACATTTTATTGTTGCCTGAAATCCGCTGGACAGAAAACTCTGCAGCAGGGGTTTTATTTCTAAACCCAGCGCTCCCAGAAGTCAGTGCCAGGTGCGGCTGCACAGGTCTGCCCACGCTAAAGCCAGCCCTGGTTTTAGTTCTGTGTAATTCTCCTCCATGAGTGTGCAGAGTTACAGACTTGTAAACCCCAAGTAATCATGATTAGGGGTTCAGACAGAATGAGGGATTATATATGCATGCCTCTAGTAGCTTGATTTGTTATTCATCTTGGGTACTACAAAGTCACTCTAGGAGTAGACAGGCCATCGGTTCTTTGGAACTCATACATGTTTAAAAAAAAAAGGTGGATTTAAATCCAGGCTTGGGAACCTTCATTAGAACAAAAAATCTGAACAAAGTGTTCGGGATCTGTCTCTTGGGAATTCCCCATGTCAAAAAACACAAATCAGAATTCACTCACCTGCCGCTTGAGCAGGATCTTTCTCTCTCTCTCTTCCTAGTCACGAGCGCCATCTTGGATCGGTCTAGATCCTAAACTTTGAGCGCCATCTTGGATCGGTCTAGATCCTAAACTTTGAGCGCCATCTTGCAACGTGCATTTACGCTCTCAGACGGGGAGACTATAAAACACAGAGTCATGCAAGCGCGCAGCTGTTTGTGACATTACGCTTAGCCTCAGCCGCAGGAGTCAGTTGTAACGGGGCCACTACCTGTTCCATGGGTACTTGCTGCTGCCTACTCAGGGACATTTGCTGATACTAATATTTTCTTCGTTCCTGCTAGTTCACTGACCGGATTTCGGTCTTTTACTGTGTTTATTGGGTCTTTTACTGTGTTTACTGTGTTTTTATCTGCACTCTGAACCGCATACCCTCATTTAAAATCAGAATTCACTCACCTGCCGCTTGAGCAGGATCTTTCTCTCTCTCTCTCTTCCTAGTCACGAGCGCCATCTTGGATCGGTCTAGATCCTAAACTTTGAGAGCCATCTTGGATCGGTCTAGATCCTATACTTTGAGCGCCATCTTGCAACGTGCATTTACGCTCTCAGACGGGGAGACTATAAAACACAGAGTCATGCAAGCGCGCAGCGCGCGCGCGCAGCGGGCGCACCAGAGGCAAGCCCGTCTGCGCCCGTCCGCGACCGGACTCGGCCCAGGGCCATAACTTCTGGCCCTCCACTATGCTATTCTTCCCTGCAACTAAGACAGTTGAACCCTGGCCATTCCGACCGACATTGCATTACTCGGCCTCCCTCCACTGCAGTGGGCGTTACCCCCACCCCTTGCCCTGGGTGTCAATACCAACTTCCGCAACCTCGTCTTCCTGGCTTCTCAGCCTTAGACCCCCCTAGCAATATACCTTTTCATGAATTGCATATCACTCAGCCCCATGGTTATCGAGCAGCGCTCATTAATACGCGCTCCCTTCCCTGTCACAGCCTACAGATCAGCGAGTTCATTCTCGCCCATGATCTTGACTTCCTTTTTGCCACTGAAACCTGGGGTCTGGCAACCCCTGAGGGCTATAGTGTCGCTAGGCATGATAGACATATAGGAAGAGGTGGCGGACTTGCTATCATTTACAAGAATCTCTATCGCACTACACTCGATCCCATACAGTCCATTAACTGTGAAGCAGCCACCTTTGCTATTAATATTAATCACATACAAGCCCTCAAGGGAATTTTGCTATACCGACCTCCTGGGCCCCGAAATTCTTTCCTTGCCACACTCTCTGATTTTAATGATCTTATCATAAGTTCGCCGGAATACATGATCTTAGGAGATTTTAACTTCCCTCTGAAAGAACAGGGCAACCACGAAACCACTCAACTCACTGATGATCTCCTAACCTTAGGACTTCAACAATTGGTGAAGGGAACTACACACCAGGCGGGGCACATACTAGATGGTCTGTTTACCAATAACACAGACATCTTTGTACAGGATATTCTTCCTGGTCAGATCACAGGGCCATTATCTTTGGGATCCATACACGGCACGCTAACCCTCCCCATTCCAGGCCACGAACTAGGTTAGGGACCCGTGCTTGGAAAAATGCGGATATCCATCAGATGGCAGATATCCTGACACTATCCTTTCCTATGGGGATAGCCAATCCTGTCTTCTCAGCCTCCGACTTCCAAGACTGGATTCGGAATGCTGCTGATCAGGTGGCGCCGGAGAAGTTTACGCGACCTAACAGATTATCCCCTTCGGCGGTTTGGTATACCGAAGAGCTTAGGCTCCACCGACAACATTTCAGGAACTTAGAAAGGTGCTGGAGGAAATTTTACTGCCCCATAGCCAAGCATTCCTACAAAGACGCCCTGACAATATACAAAAAGGCTATCATTGCCCGAAAAAGTGCATTTTTCTCGGCTCAAATCGAGAATGCCAGCAACTCTGCTAGAGAGCTGTTTTTCAGTGGTCACCACTCTGTCCACCCCCTCTACGGGACCTGGGGTCAAACCCTCTCAGTCTCTCTGTAATGCTCTGTCCAGCTTTTTCACCACTAAGGTAGCAGATATATACTCATCCTTTGCAGGGAACGCAGAGACAAGATCCAGAGTCTGCAGTGGTGTAGAACCCGCCACCGATCATGACCCCTTCTCTTCCTTTGCTCCCATTACGCAAGATCAAATCAGCAGACTTATCTTTACTACCAAGTCTGGCTCCCCCTTAGACCCCTGCCCTCCTTCAGTGATGGCTAACCTTAGCGAGGTGATTTCTTATCCACTTATGAAAATCTGTGACACCGCATTTCAAACTGGTCACTATCCAGATCTTTGGAAGAAGGCCGTGATCAAACCTCTCCTGAAGAAACCCTCCCTGGACCCCACAGCTCTGGCCAGCTATAGACCAATAGCGTGTCTCCCCTTTCCTGCCAAAATATGCGAATCTCTGATGAATAAACAACTCTCAGAGTTCATCGATACTCACCAACTTCTCGACGAAACGCAGTTTGGCTTTAGGAAAGGTCATGGAACTGAGACAGCTTTAATAAAAGCTTCAGATGAGATTAGAGCCATTATGGACCAGGGAGGTGCGGCTGTCCTGATTCTGCTGGATTTGTCCGCAGCCTTTGACACGGTCGACCATGATATTCTGGTCGACCGTGTCACAGCCCTGGGGATAAACGGTATGGCTAGAAATCTCATTTCATCTTTTCTTGCCTACCGTACCCAGACAGTGAAGTTGGGTAACTTCTATTCTCCTGTCTCTGCACTCCCCTGTGGAGTCCCACAGGGCTCCTCGCTAAGTCCAACGCTATTTAATATCTATGTAGCAGACTTAGCGAGGGTAATAAAGGCCCATGGGCTGCGACTTACATCCTACGCAGATGACACCCAACTGGTTCTGGCAATACACAAGGACGGCCCAGCGGTGGCAGCTAATTTCCAAAGCGCCATGCTTGCTGTCAGTACCTGGATGTCCTCCAACTGTCTGAGGCTTAACTCGGACAAAACTGAGGTCATGACCTTTGGTAATCTCTCCCCGGTTTGGTCTTCTGCCTGGTGGCCTGACCAGCTGGGCCCTCCTCCTGTCCCAGTTGATAAGGCCAGAAACCTGGGAGTCATTTTTGACAGCAAGCTGTCATTCAACCTTCATGTCAACAAGGTTGTGTCATCTGCGTTCTTTATTCTAAAGAAAATTAGGAAAATACTGCTTTACCTTCCCACCTCAGCTGGGAAGACCCTGGTCTCTACCCTAGTGTTTTCTAAAATCGATTATGGTAACGCCCTCTTCCTTAATACTCAGAAACTTGTTCTATCTAAGTTGCAGTCCATACAAAATGCCGCTGCAAGAATTCTTCTTGACATCCCCCGCCGCCAGCCAACTACTCCAGCCATTTGTCACCTGCATTGGCTAAGAGTAGAGGGCCGCATTAAATTCAAGGCCCTCTGCATTGCCTATAAGGCAGTGCATGGCGTCGGTCCAAAGTTTCTGATTGAAGCATTCCAGTTGTATAGCCCCAAGAGACAGCTGAGATCCGCCAACTCCTGCCTGCTTCCGTTACCTCGCACCAGAACGGCAACCTGGGGAGACAGGCGCTTCCTGGTTGCCACACCTAAACTCTGGAACCTTTTGCCACTCACCATAAAAACTGCCCCCAATTTGATAAGCTTTCGTAGGCTCTTAAAGACATGGCTGTTCAATCAGTAATCCTGCGGCTTGGTCTCTCGTTTTTGTCACATGCGCCGAGACACCTTCGGGTATTTGTTTGCGCAATAAAAATCGCGAAATAAATAAATAAATAAATAAATAAATATTGTGGTCCAGAGGTAGTCCAAGAACTTTGCCATTTGGACCCTTCGAATGACCTAAACGTGTATTTTTCTGTCCTCAGATGTCCACATTTGTCTCACAATTGAACTTGTTTCACGTGAGATCTGATATTTCTGCCTTCCACTGAGTGAAGGTCTGGAGCACATAATGGCCTTTACTGACATATAGTCTACAGTGGAGACTCCTGGGACCAGAATGGCATTAATCAGCCCATGAGGGATGTATGAGGCACATTGTGGCAGGTCAAGACATAAAATGGGTGCACTGTGCTATCAGGACACATTATGGAATGTATTCGCATATGATGGTCAGATTCCTGAGCTCATGATAGCAATGACACAGACATTTTATGGGGATAGTAAAACACGTACGAAATGACTAGCACTTTCTTGTGGCTTTTCCAAAACAGGTGGGGTGGTGTGAGAGGCTGCCCCCCCTGTCCTTGTAATAATACAGCCCAACAAAATACTATGCACCTTATGCTATTTTGCACATTATATAAAGACCCCAGGGCGCGCTTTCTTAAACCAATTTTAAACTAAAACTGTTTTTACGCTCATAAAGAGGGTTTTAATTATTTACATTCCTTAGCAAATGCCTCCATTTGCAGCTCTGTGCTTAGTTTTATAAAATTTGTTGCTATAATAAGGAAACGATATGCAATATAAAAGTATGTAATTAGGTGTTTAATTGCCTTCGAAGATATTTTTTATGCTCTTTTGTAAATATTGTCTTATTTTATGATTGTGTGTTTTTCCTGTGAACTTTTATGATTCATCTGGAGTTGAATAAAGGTTTCTGACTGACTGACTGACTAGCATATAGTAATTAGCTAAAATCAAAGAGTTGCAAATCAGGACAAAAATAATGTTGTTATCACAAACTGATACTAATGAACACAATTATTTCATTTTCGAAAATAAGCAAAGTAAAAGAAATTCCATGTTGTAACAAACTTAACCTGTGTACCACTGAGGCGTACCCCCATTTGCTACGTGCTGATGCAGAATGTATGTTCTTTCTTCCCCCACGTGCCTAGTGTATGCAAATTCACACAAAGGAAACTAAGTAGACACAGAGGGCCTCCTTTATGAAAAGTGTTGCATCGCTGGTTGAAAACAGCGATGCAACACATTTGATTTCACCCTCCTTGCGACACCTTGGATGCACAGTATTTACAGTGTGGCGCTCCATGTCATAGGGATTGACCAGATACTTCAGGAATCCTAATGTATATGGTGGCGCAGTAATGATGCATTGCTGGAGTGTGTCGGAAAACAAATGCAATCCAAGGAATATGTCATTTCACATGGGCGAGTCCCATGCAAAGGGGCCTGCGTCAGTCCTTACGGCTGCTGTGAAGACAGATAGGAGGCTGGGTATTGTCCAAACTGAGCAGACCAGTAAGACTGTACTGTTTGTCTGTGCAATATTCCTATGAACAATGCAAGCCCTTAAACCTTTTTCAACTTCACAAGTGATGTGCGAGTCCACAGGTATGCTCCAGAATGAGGCAACAGAGTGACTCCATGCTCCCTCAAAACTATTCAACCTGCAAATTCGGCTCACAAAACAATTTACTCAAGAAACACGTTATCTACCAAAAGTTGAAAATAGCAATTGCAAAGAAATTTGTAGAATTTTTCTTACATCCAATATCTACAGTGGACGGAATAATTTGGGGCTGAAATCTATTCAAGGGCTGCCAAGTGAATACTCTTCCTTTGTGCAACACAGAACCTGCCTGCACTTTGGATTGGGCTATACTGGCACTATCTCTCAGTGGTAGAGGTTGTGCCTGCGAAGGCACATGACGATTGCCTTGCTCTGCTGCGTAGCCATGAATTTCAGAGTTACTGGAAGAGAAGCTGTTGGAAATGGGATCTCTAGTTGGCAGAGGTACCTTTGTCCAAAGAGGGACCCTCGCTTCTTGTAAAGGTAAGGGGATACACACTTTAGATAACCCCTGCTCACCCCCTGGGTAGCTTGGCACAAACTGACAGACTTATCCCAAAGGCAATATGTAAAGTATTTGTACTCAAAACACAAAGTAATACAGTGGTAACACCACAAATGGACTCCACACCAGTTTAGAAAAATAAAGTATCTTTATCTAAACTCAACAAGACCAAAACAACAAAAATCCAAAATTTCTGTAAAAAGAATATGACTTTTCAAAGGTTTCAAACAACTGAGTCCATAGAAAACTATTGATGTGTAATTTCTCACCAAGTACCTGTAGATGTGACACAATTCACAAGGCCAAACAGCCGCAGAGATGAGAAGCATCAAAAAACAAAAAGATGCGTCAGTTCCTGAGGGGGAACAGCCATTACAACGTGGTTTTTACCATGCGCAGCTTTTACATCGCATGCGTTACAACGCATGCGATGTTACAACGCAATGCCATTACAACGCAAGTCTTTACATCAACTTGCGCTAGATGGCATGCTAACATTACAAATAGTGTCGTTTACTATCCCAACACCTTCCCTACTATTAAATGGACTGGAGTTGGAATAGTAAATTACACTTTTCTAATGTTAGCACGCCATCTAGCGCAAGTCGATGTAAAGACTTGCGTTGTAATGGTATAGCGTTGTAACATCGCATGCGTTGTAACGCATGCGATGTAACTGCACGCGTTGTAATGACATGCGTTGTAATGTCATATATCCTTCCTGAGACCATGATGAGGAGATGCAACACTTCTGCTGCACGTAGGAGAAGTGATGCGTCGAATCCGGTCTGTAGGGGGAAGTGATGCGTCAATTCTGAGATGGTTCTGGTCTGCGGGTGATGCTTTGGAAAAACTTGCCGCAAAGGTACGATGTGTGGAAATCCAGGATGCATCGCGATCGATGCGGCGGTGGCGAGCGGTGCTGCGTTGGTTTCTTGAGCCGCGATCCCTCGATGCATCAGTTATTGCAACGGCGACAGGCGATACGTCGGTTTCGGCAGCAGCGCGGTGATGCGTGGAGATTCTTCTTGCACATCAGTGCTGCGTCGGAAAAACAGCTGCAAGAAGAGCCATGCATCAATTTTCTTGTAGTTGCCTTACTTTTCCAGTTACCAACAGCAGGAACAACCACTAGAGGCCCAACACAGTCACAGGCACCTCTTGGCAGGTCAGGAAGGAAGTTCAGGGGAGCTGGGGGTGAGGTCTTTTCTTTGTGTCCCTGAGACTTCAGAACAGGAAGTAAGCTCTACTCAAGCCATTGGAGATCTTCCTCAAGCAGGGGGACACAGCACACAGCAAAGTCCTTGTCCTTTCCTTGCCAGAAACGGCTACTGCAGGCCAATGCCAGACAGCACACAGCAACAGGGCAGTACTCCTCCTCCTGTTTCTTCAGCTCCTCTTCTTGGGAAAGGTTCCTCTTGATTCCAGAAGTAGTCTAAATCTCTGGGGTTTTAGGTGTAATACTTATACCCCAAAATGTCTTTGTTCTCTTTGTGCAAGGGTCTCTGAGCCGAGTCCAGACCAGTTTTGTCCTCACTGGTGCAGTATGACCACAGGGGGCAGAGACAGCATTGTGCAAGGGAGACAGGCTGTATTCAGGTGCAAGGAAATCTCCTCCCACTACTCTAAATTCAGCCAAGGTCTATTCAGCTCAGCTCTGAGTCATCCAGGAAGGGCCAGGCACACCTCACCCCCCCCCCCAGTGGCTGTCTATAGTGAATGTACATCCCCAGCCCCTGTCATTCCAAAACCAGACAGTCAATACACAACCACGCAGGGGCACACCGAATGGTTAAACAAGACAATGCCTACTTTTTAAAAGTGGCATTTTCAACCACACAATTTAAAAACCATTTTTACTAAATTATGTATTATTAAATTCTGAATTCAGAGAGCTTAAACTTTAATCCTCTATCTTGTCCCAAGGGGAAATTATACTTGTAAGATGTTGCAAAGCATTTCCCATGCCATCCTATGGGGCAAGAGAGCGTTTCAATAGTGAAAAACAAAATTGGCAGTATTTCACTATCAGGATATGTCATACTCACCAGTACATGTCCTACCTTTCACAAACACTGTACCCTGCCTATGGGGGTACCTTGGGCCTACCATAGGGGTGCCTTACATGTAAGAAAAGGGAAGGTTAGGGCCTGGCAAGTGGGTGCAACGTGGCTGTTAACAACTGTGCACAAACACTGCAGTGGCTGGTCTGTGTTACCTTTTCAGAGCTACTCATGTGGGTGGCACAATTAGTGCTGCAGGCCCGCTAGTAGCATTTGATTTACATGCCCTGGCACACGTCAGTGTACTTTACTAGGGACTTGTCAGTAAATAAAATCTGCCAATCAGGGGGAACCAATTGTGATCATAATTTACACAGGGATAGATGCTTTGGACTCTCAATCAGCCCGGGGGCCCCTCAAACCTCCCCCCCCCCTCCCAGCTGCAATCTCCCGCGCACAGCGCACAGCCCCGCTGTGCCCCGCTAGGCGGCTGCTGACCCCTCCGCACTGGCGCAAAATGATCTCCCCCCCCCCTCCCCCCTTGACCCTGTTTGAGTTAATAACCCTCATCCCTATTCCCCCTATCGCCGCATAAGCGTCGGGAGCAGCTTGCTTAACGGCTGCGTTTCCCGACTGGATTCCTGATTTATCACAGATAGCAAATGGTGGCTGCGCTGTCTGGCACCCCCGGAGCGCTGCCCTGCTTTGCGTGCCCTGCTCTCAGACGGTGGAGCGGCGATGACCCACCTGCCCTGCCAGGGATGGGTGCGTCCGAAGCTCGCAGTAAACTCTTGTCGAGGGCGCGCAGTGTTGAGAGCTGGGCACGCCCCGATGACCAGCGGATTGAGGGATACAGCGCTCGGGGACTGGGCGTGCACCACACACCGCACACATGGACCCGAATACGAAATTGCAGGCTAGAATTGTCTGACTTAAGTGCAAGGTTTTTTTTCTTTTTATGCCACAGTGAGCTGTGCTGGCGCACTGGCGCCGCGCCCGGCCCGCGTTGCAAATATGGCGCTGGTGCTGTACCGACTAGGGGCCCCTAAGTCTGAGATTCTTAATGATGCTCTGCACAACTTTAGATGGGGCCTGGGCGGTGGCTGCGGCGCGGGCTGAGGCGCGACGCTAACCCTGCTGCCGACACTGCGACTCAGGAGCACCAAGCACACACAAACAACAAAATAGACCCACCACTTGCTCAGGTGCGCGTCCAAGGACTACAACAATGCCACCATGTACAACGCCGCCGGACCCCCGGGTTGTCGGCTGAATGGCTGTGTCATATTGTTTGAAAAGCATTTACCTATTGCATAGCTGATTTGACACCATGGATGGTGCATGTACACTATATGATGATGCAACTGTGAATAATAAAGGTTTTCCAAAAAAAAAAATAATAATAATAATAATTTACACAGGGAACACTTGCACTTTGACACTGATCAGCAGTGGCAAAGTGCCCAAAGCATCTAAGCCAGCAAAAACAAAATCCAGCACAGCATCAAAAATACAGAGATAGAAGCAAAAAGACAGGGGAAACCATGCCAAAGATGCCAAGATTAACAGAAGCCATGGCCTGATGGAACTCCACCAACTGAAAAATCAGTTCTAGATTCTAACCCATGAGCCTCTCCCTCAGATGTAGTTTGATTACAGAACCTGCCCCAGACGTGTTTCTTCTAGTATTTGAGAAAAGGCCTGGGTAATAGTCATCTAACAACATACTATGTCTGATTCCTATCTGAAACGTTATTCTTGAAATACTGTGGGCTTAGTAGAATACAGAGGTACTTGTAGACATGTGCACTGAAGAGAATGTTGTGTTTGCAAGATGAGCAGAAAATGAGAGCACTATGCAAAACAGTGCAAGTGAGCGTGAGATCCAAAAGTAACTGATACAGAAAAAAAACAGGAAGCAATAAATTAATTAAAAATCTTATCACATACTGCTCCAGCAACACAGCTTTGCAAGCGGGTCAAAAACAACCTGCAAGAGAAGATAAAGGAAAACAATTACTTCAACTTGCAACACACTCATAAAGGTAAACAGAAATGCAATTACAATAACAAGATTCCATTTTCCCTTCCATTGTGGAGCAATGGCGCGATGTGGGGCTCAATTCCCCCACCTCACCCCAGTCTCCCAGGGAAGGCAAAATGTTACATTTTAGATGTCCCACCCATCTCAACTGTGGTAAATATTTAAATTACCTGTACTATTTTTTATGCGGTAAAGTCTAGTAAGAATAACTCAGTCAAAATAAGAGGCAGAATCCGTGGTATTAGAGGTTCTGAAAAGGGCTTTATTCCTTACAAAGGAATTATAGTTCGAACCAGGCAATCATATTCCATCACCACGAAGGTTCAGGAAGGGATCAGCAATACATTATTGACAAGTAACAATATTTATATGAAAAGCATTGCATTAAGACAGATGCAGGAGGCGTAACAGCTGATAATACAGATAAGAATACACATACGTAATGAAAATAGGCGTAATACAGGCGTATACTAGAAACGTCATTTAAAATGATGTCACAAGTGGGTGGATCCATAAGAGAATCCTGCAGTGTCAGCAGAAATATTTGGCAGAGATGCGCGCGCAGCCGTATGACGTGTGATTGACGTACAACTAGAGGGTGAAGGGGAATTGACATTTAGCTCTACATATGGAGACAGAAGTCTGGGGTGTCAGGACAACCTAGTCCTAAATCATATCTAATATCTTGTGTTTAAGGAACTATATTTATCTGGAAGGAAAGGTCTTCTCGGACAGATCCTATTCTATACTGACTGTTAGTGCGTGTACAAGCGTCTAAGTGTCTACATGAGATGCGAGGGGGCAGGAATCTTCCATGGGCCTATGAATTACTTGCATAAAGACAGCGAGGCCGGGCCCTTTTCTCGGTAGCTAGAAGGATGTTTACCTAAACTACTAGACAGGAATGCATTGGATGAGGAGCGGAGCAGATAACTTGAAGGCTGAATACAGTTTTTGGCAGGCAACAGGCCGCGTCAGGCACCACTAGCCGCGCAGGGAGTAAGACAAAGTTCATGGACACGGATGCAGGTCCAGGCTGGAGCATTACAGAGGCAGAAGCAGGCAAAGGCTTGATGACAGAATTCAGGGCCTACTCGCCTGAACTGTAAAACTAGAAAAGTGAACCATATAAAGTCGGTGGCCAATCATACTTAGGAATGGAATATTCGACCCATTCATGGCGGATCTAAAAGAGGATATGTTGGCGTTGGACGCACATGTATTTGCGTCTTCATAGCTGGAACTGGAGGGAACATACATGTACTTGTAGTATGTACATGGAGTCGTTGGGGTCTAAGATAGGGGACATAACTGATCATAAAATTCGTATTTCCTCACAACAACAAATCCCAGGTCAGTGTATAATTTGTAAAAAGAATGGGTGTCGGTGCTCAAAGCTCTAATCAAAAGATCGCGACTGGTACAATTAAATGTCAGTGCGACCACTGGCAAGGCTGCATAGGCTTCAATCCACCTCAAGCCTCTTTAATCCACTACTGGACACCCATTTCCCCTTCATCTCACTCATGCAGGTTCTTGGTTTCTGACTTTCTGACGTTTTCCCATCTTTCTCTTCCTTCATCATTCTGCTTTGTTTATTTCTCTCTTCTTGCTCTCAGCAAATGCCTAAGGCAGAAAAATAAGTGTTGGTCCCAAAAAATGAGTGCCAGTGGCCCCCGTCGGCAACCACCAGCTCAAACGAAGCACTCTCCCTGGTGACTAATGGTGGATTCTTGCCCAGCCATGATCCCTAAGCAGGAATCCATGAGAGGGACACTATTGAAAAGGGGAGACCATCCTCTTTCAAATGTCCCCCTCTTGTTTATATAAGTGTAGAAGGTTTGTACAAAACTCCTGGATGCAATCACAAACAAAGCAAAACAGGTGCCATGCATTTGACACTGATCCTTGCAGTGACAAACTCAGTGTTTTGAGGGAAGTGAATGTGTAGTAGGACTCTGTGTGTGGTGAGAATTCGGAATTCTGGGACCAGAAGGAGTCATTTTGCATGGCCCCAGGTTTAGCATGGCACATGGAAGTTTGGCGACAAAGTAATATCTCTCTCTCCTCTTGCTATCTAGAAGTCCAAGGCCTCATGAGCCTTCTGAGAAAAACGTTGGGGACTCTGTGCTATTGAGCACTATGCGCGAGGATACTACCTCACCCGACCGACCCATCCGTGGCTCCAAACTAATTGAGCATAATAGGCACACTATACATATAAATTACACATAGTAATCCCTATGTTCTGGATGGTATTTCACTGTCCTTTGTGAGTACGGTAGGGAACTGTGTACCCGTCCTGAAGAAGAAGCATTTGGCTTCGAAACATGTTGACACAGACACACAGGAGGTGTTGTACATTAATACGTTAGACCTCCATCTCACTGTTTTAACAATACCAGCAAGGGGGTTTATAAAAAAAATTCTAGTCCCATTTTCCTGGTATTTTTTAGTATTCACTCACTTATCACTATTGACCCTACCACTCACACCCTCATACACTACACATAGTGGTTACATCAAGTGCTCCCACGTATCCGTTGGTTAGTAGCACGCCGCGCTCCGTAGAGGGGTGCGAAGACCCCTATGATGAAGCATGACACCAAGGGCCCTTTTGGTGTGTGAGGGGTATTTAAAGAACACAATGTGCTTCCCACCACTGTAGGAAACACATCTCCCGCAAGACCATACATCTTGTCACGCTCTAAATTCTTGTGGGTGGATTCTATTTGTTTGGTAATTACATGCTCAGAGAAGCAGGAAAAATGCCTGTACCTGAGGAGGGACTGGTTAGGAGAAGCTCGGTGTGTTCCTGAAGTGAGGAACACCCATTGAAAGCTGAGGTAGAAAAACCAGGAGCAACCGGTGTTGAGGGGGTTCACCCCTGTGCCCCAATTGATTCCTGCAGTGAACCGAATTAAGACTTTCAAGAGTAAAGTCAGAAGTAACCCGTGTTGTGAGGGATCGCTTTGTGTGCCTAGCAGCTCCTGTCAAACCGCCCCAAGTGAAGCATCAACATGTCGTCTGTCATCCTGTCGTGGGGTCAAAAGACTGGTGTTGCTGCTGCTCAGTGTTGGATCTGAAGATCCCTCGTTGCCACCAAAGCAGGACTTCCTGATTGGCCCAGAGGCTGCAACTGCTGAAAACACTCACTGATGAGGAGCTGGCTCAAAGGCTGTAACTGCTGTGACCGGGAATCTGTCTACACTCTGTTTAGGAGGTTGCAGCTGCCAAAGACGAGTGTCTTGCATGCAGGCCAGCCACTCTGATCCTGCCCAGTGGCTTGAGGTTGTAAAGAGGCCACCACATCAGCCCCACATCAACGAAGCCTGACATTCGCTCACCATGGGATCTCACCAGCTTCATCCAGGCTCAAGCAGTCCTTGGCAAAGGATCTATTGAAACCTGCGGCTGGGTTAGTCCATATAGAGGGCCATCTTATCAGAGATGCAATTGTTAAACAATCTTCTAAAAAAGGCTCACCTAACTCCTAATGGCAGAAGGTGGAGGAACAACTTGCTGGAACGGCTAGAAGATTTTCAAGGCATTGATTCTCCACTTATATTTACGTGCTCCAAAATACTCACTCCATAACAAGCAACAGATACCCATTTTGCAGACTGAATACCCCAATTTTGTGGCAAACCCAATATAGTCACAATTTATTTCTCAAAATGTGCCCTCTTAGTGCGCTTCAAGTGGGACCAATTATTCCAATGATTGAAAGGTCGGTCCAGTTAGGATAAAGTGTCAGTCTTGCTATTAAGCGTCTGTTAAAAACAAGCATTGGCATACCCAATAGGTCTCGCCTTTGGGACCTTATAAGTGTTTAGCCATGCAACACTTGATGTTGTTGCACCAAGGATATTGTGCTGGATGACTACGCGTTTACCCATACTCTGGCTAAAATCAAGCCCCTTTTATAACACTGTGGTAAAGGTCTGGCAGTAGAGAGGACAGGCTTATGGGGGATGGAAGTGTTAGCAAGTAATCGTAAACAAAAGTCTCAGCTGAGGGGAAACAGGAATAAAGGAGGATGGCTATGTCTGGCTTGTGCCACACTGGCGCCGCTGGTCTGTTTCCTGCTGACACTTCTAAACTTAGCATTCTAATGTAAGTGCGGAAAAGCTGACCTATTAGCATGTTTGCACAACTAACACTAAATAATGGTTAGGCGACCTTGCTGCAGGAACACAGGGAGCGTCTTAAAATGCGTCCATGTAACAAATAATGTGTGACAATAGATAGGCATGGAAAAGCTTGATAAATAGCTTAGTGATTTGAGCAAAAGACACAAACTTTGAGTTATATGTTATAACTACACAGCACTCTAATGAGACCGCTCGAGAGGCTCCTTGTGTGCGGTGTAGATTTTTACAACCTGCAGGCCAAAGAGGAGGCAAGTGGAGGAGCCACTACGAGAGAGAAAGAATGGAAGAAGGAATGGCAGATCGAGCTCAAGTGGGAGAGTGAGTGAGAGAAAAGAGAGAGCGAGAGGAGAGAGAAAGAAGGGGAGAGAGAAAGAAAGAAGGGGAGAGAGTGAATGAAGGGGAGAGAGAGAGAGAGAGAGGAAGGGGGAGAGAATGAAGGGGGAGAGAGAGAGAGAGGAGAGAGAATGACGGAGAGAGAGAATTAGAGAGGGGGGAGAGAGAGAGAGAGAGAGAGAGACAGAGAGAGAGATAGAGTGTGGGGGGAGAGAGAGAGGGAAGAAGTGATGCGAAAAAAGTACCAGCCAATGTTGCCTTGTCCTGTGGGAGAATTAAAAATAAAAATAATAAAAACAGCAAGAGGTAAATTGCGAGCCAAATAGAGTGAATAAGGAGGGGAACAAAAAACATTAAAAAAATAGCGAGAAAAACTGAAAGGAAAACACAAAGTGAATGCTAAAAGAGAAAACAAGAGAGACTGCACAATGGAAAAAGTGATGCGAAAAATGTAACAGCTAATATTGCCTTGTCCTGTGGCAGAATAAAATAAAAAAAGCAAGAGACAGAGTGCAAGCAAAATAGAGTTAATAAGGCAGCGAATAAAAACATAAGACAAATAGCGAGAAAAGGTAAAAGCAAAACACAGAGTGAATGATAAAGAAAAAGAAAGCAAGAGAGAGCACGAGGGAAAAAATGATGAGAAAACTGTCACAGCTGCTTGTTTCAGGAGACAGCCATGCACGAGGGAATAACTAATGCTGCTGTCTTAAAATGCATCCATGTAACAAATAATGTGGGACAATAGATAGGCATGGAAAAGCTTGATAAATAGTTTAGTGATTTGAGCAAAAGACACAAACTTTAAGTTATATGTTATAACTAAACAGCACTCTAATGAGACCGCTCAAGAGGCTCCTTGTCTGCTGTGTAGATTTTTACAACCTGCAGGCCAAAGAGGAGGACAGTGGAGGAGCGAATACGAGAGAGAAAGAATGGAAGAAGGAATGGCAGATGGAGCTCAAGTGGGAGAGTGAGAGAGAAGAAAGAGCGAGAGGAGAGAGAATGAAGGGGAGAGAGAATGAAGGGGAGAGAGAGTGAATGTAGGGGAGAGAAAGAAAGAGAGAAAGGGGAGAGAGAGAGAGAGAATGAAGGGGGAGAGAGAGAGAGCGAGAGGAGAGAGAATGAAGGAGAGAGAGAATTAGAGAGGGGGAGAGAGAGAGAGAGAAAGAGTGGGGAGAGAGAGAGGGTATAAGTGATGCGAAAAAAGTAACAGACAATGTTGCCTTGTCCTGTGTGAGATTGAAAGAAAAAAAAAAAGACAGAGTGCAAGCAAAGTAGAGTTAATAAGGCGGTGAAAAGAAATATAAGACAAATAGCGGGAAAAGGTAAAAGCAAAACACAGAGTGAATGATTAAAAAAAAGAAATCAAGATAGAGCACGAGGGAAGAAGTGATGAGAAAACTGTCACAGTAAAAGCAAAACACTAAGTAAATGATAGCCATGCACGAGTGAATAACTAATGCTGCTATTTTGAAGCACACGCGTGCTTGTCACAGTAAAAGCAAAACACAGAGTAAAAGAAAGCCGTGCACGAGTGAATAACTAAAAGCAGAACACAGAGTAAATGATAGCCGTGCACGAGTGAATAACTAATGCTGCTATTTTGAAGCACATGCGTGCTTGTCACAGTAAAAGCAAAACACAGAGTAAAAGATTGCCGTGCACGAGTGAATAACTAAAAGCAAAACACAGAGTAAATGATAGCCGTGCACGAGTGAATAACTAATGCTGCTATTTTGAAGCACACGCGTGCTTGTCACAGTAAAAGCAAAACACAGAGTAAAAGATAGCCGTGCACGAGTGAATAACTAAAAGCAAAACACATAGTAAATGATAGCCGTGCACGAGTGAATAACTAATGCTGCTATTTTGAAGCACACGCGTGCTTGTCACAGTAAAAGCAAAACACAGAGTAAAAGATAGCCGTGCACGAGTGAATAACTAAAAGCAAAACACAGAGTAAATGATAGCCGTGCACGAGTGAATAACGAATGCTGCTATTTTAAAGCACACGCCTGCTTGTCACAGAAAAAGCAAAACACACTGCTGGCTCTGCAATCGTCTGCTCGCTCCCGCAAGGTGGATGCCGCCACAAGCACAAGCATGTGCTTCCAAAAAGAGGAGAGCGACAGCTAAAGGTCCTCCTACGCAGCACGGCAGCGCATGCGTGCTGCGTAGCCGAGACCTAAAAAGGAAAAATAATAATTTTTTATATATACAATCCTCATCCACTCTAATAGTGGCATGATTCATCATCGGGTGCACCCTGACCCCTATAAGTCAGGGAGGGCTCAACCATGTTCCAGGGAACTCTTTGTATATTAGCGTGTTGGCGGAAGTTAGGTGTAAATAAAAATTCCTCATCCACACCCATCAATCAATCAATCAGTACATTTATATAGCGCGCTACTCACCCGCGAGAGTCTCAAGGCGCTGGGGTGGGGGGTGCTGCTAATGCTCGAATAGCCAGGTCTTGAGGTGTTTCCTGAAGGTGAGATGGTCCTGTGTCAGTCGTAGGTGTGCGGGGAGGGAGTTCCATGTTATGGCTGCCAGGTAGGAGAACGATCTTCCTCCGGTGGTGGTTCTGCGTATCCGTGGAACGGTGGTGAGGGCGAGGCTGTTGGAGCGGAGCTGGCGGGTGGGGGTGTAGAACGAGAGCCGGCTGTTGAGGTATTCGGGGCCCATGTCGTGGAGTGCTTTGTGTGCGTGGGTGAGGAGCCTGAACGTGATCCTCTTGCTGACGGAGAGCCAGTGCAGGTTTCTCAGGTGGGCGGATATGTGGCTGTGGTATCCCTTTATTAGCGGGGTGGATGGGAAATTATTAAAATAAATTATAGAAGGGGCAACAAGGATACAATGGTCCTATGACCCTTATAGTGCCAACATATTTCTGCCCTACACTGATGGCTTTACACAGTCTTTGGCATTCGTCAGGGCGGGTCTGTTTTACTAATACTCCACGGGGGACGTTTCTGTTCTCACAAGTTTCTTATTATAGCATGCACACTAAATTATAGGCATGCACATGCAGTTAATACTTGCCAGTCCAAATGTACCCTGGTAGAGGGCATTGTCAAACTCCTCAGGAAGGTGGAAGCAGGTTGGCCCTGTTGTCAAACCTTCGTCAGGAGTCCCTACCATCCGTGTACCTACTACGGTCCTCTTGCACCGGGCTTGAGGACAATGCCTATCAGTTCTCAGTCAACTATGTAAGATGTTGCCTTCGGTAAATTCAGTTTTTAATTTGTTGACTGGGAATTGATGATGGGTCTCCCCATAGGTAGGGAGTTTGAGGGGAATTTCTAATGAAAAGCGGCTGAAATAAGGGTGGCAGGTTCTCTTGCTTGGCCCCTGCTTCTTGCTCCCAGTTATTTTTGTTTAACATATTTCTATGCTGTGTTTTTCCAGCGATTTGTTTCTTTAAAATTAATTGCTACCTGTTGTTTTACTAATAATGCGTTTAACTTTATAAAATCATTACACACGACTTTTAACAATTGTGATTAAAAGGTTTGGCCCCGAGCCTAAAGTGTTATCAAATTTATTTATCGTAAGCAATGCGATCAGCTAAAGAGTTTTTCTAGATATTTACATTACTCGCTCTCATTTTTTTTTTTATGGTGCTTTTCACAACCATAATAACACTGCTATTTGCTCCCCTGGATTAACTTCAGAAGCATCTGCATTTGAAAATGGATGTACCTCAAAACAAGCATTAAAAATGCAATAGGTCTCGCCTTTTATTAAGTTAAAGCCACTTCCTTTGCTATACAATACCATTAGCAAAGCAAATAGCTTTAACTTAATCAAAGGGCGGGACCTATTGCATTTTCAATGTTTGTTTTGCTAGGCACGGGGAGATTAGGGGTTTGTCCAGAATCACAGGAAGTTGAGCCGACAATTAGGACTTGTAATGACTCATGCCTTGACACTAGGGACATTGGTGATGACAATATTGTGCATGCCCTTCATTGTTCTGCTACCTTCCCATCTTTCATTGAGGGCATATCCGCTTCTAGATTGTGCCCTTTAGTGTGAGGGGGCAGAAGGAAGGAAGGCGCGATAGCATTCAAGGCGCTGACATTGGCTGCAGACGGCCTTTCTTTAGATGATATCTCCTTCGGTGGCTCAGCTGAGAGACCTGTCAATGACTTAGGTGGGCATACCAGGAGCCATATGTATGAGGATCAGACACGTCCAGTCTCTGCTAACTCTGTGAGTGCAAAAACATTGGGGAATATTTGGACTTGTAGTAATAAACCCAGTATAAAACCAGGACTGCAAGTCCCAGAATTCTAAGGGGAAAAAAAGGGCCGGACTAACTAGTCATCCCTTCATCTACTCCAACCCACCTAACTCTAATACCTTTTAAAAAGTAGAAAAAATAAGCCCGGCCAACATCCTAAACACACTTCGAGACACTAACTCATATTATGGCAGGGCAGTGTAATGTAAATCCAGGTGCGCCCTACCCACGCCAGATTTTCAGCATAACAACTGACTTTCCGTTAGAGTTCTATTTGTATTACTTTATGCAATTGTTTCTTTTTATAATCCACTATGTAGCAACCTCAAGAAGTCCTGGGCAAGAGGATATGGCATAACGGAGAGAGCTGCCGACTGTGGAGATGGTGAACAAGGTTCGAGTCTCGGCGTCGGTTCAAAACCCTGTGATTCTGCGCAAATCCCTTAAAATCACGGTGCCTGCCAATATTTGTAAAAAAAAAAAGTGTCCTTCTGTAATATAACTGGTGCTCTTGTAAAGTGTTTCAATACCTTCGGGTTGAGTTTGTGCTATATTTAAACTGCACAAAACTTAAAGAGAGAATTACTTTCGCCTTCGTCGGATTTTCGCCAATAGTGTAGGAAGGATTGTGGGATTCGTTGTAGACTCGCATGCTGCAAATAGATTACAGCTTGCCTTCCAGGGTCTTCAAATAAATGTGTGTTGTGTGCGCGTGGTTTTATTGGCTTAAGCTGTGGAATGCTGTTAGTTGTTCAAAAGGCCCTTATGGAAAAGAGGGCGCTCTCTTCCCTATCTACCCTGCGGTCGGGGCACATTCAAAAAATGATTCTATTTAGAAAGACTGAAACATGGAAGGAATGCGGTGACTGCACCCTGGAGCTGCAGCAACAGGAGAGGCCTGTGTGAGCCAGTTCATGCACGATTCGCCGTTCTGTGCCCAAGATCACACTGCACAGTCGTGCAAACTGGGCATGCCGGCACTGAAGTGCGTTGTCTTTGTAGACAGCAGTGTGAAGTGTATGAGGGTTAACCCACTGCCCCATAAACAAAGGGGCAGATTTACAAGCCCCTTTCGCCACTTTTGCATCACTTTTCCCATGTTAAAAGTGACGCAAAAGTGGCGCAGGGGGCTTGTAAATCTGCCCCATAGTACGTTACGTACACATAATACACTACAAAAAAACCCGGATAATAGACACGCATGTTACACGCCCTTTACCCAAAAAGTCGACAAATGGGCACTGTTAAAAACGTTGACGTCTACACAGGTAATGCATAAATTAGAACAAGCTCATACTGTTTAACTGTAAAAGCCCTGGGAGGAGGAGACATCCAACATTTAGTACAGAAACAGCACCGAAAAGTGCATGTTATTTAGTAAAATATAATCATACCGAGACTTCGTAGGTTCAGGTGCAAACTTGACCAAACTTCAAAACAAGAATATGAAATCCAACACGTATTCCCAATAGAAAAAGGTACCTTTAGCTTTTAATGCTCTCTGTTGCAGCAGTAAGTTCTGCTCGGGACCAGTGGCAAATGGGGTGTCCGCTGGGGCGAAGGGGGGTGGGTGGGTCAGTAGGCCTTAAGTAGCAGAGGATGGCAATAGTTCTCCCTTTTACCACGATCATTCTTCCACATAAATTACCGCCTGTCTGCTGCGCACACCCCAGCTACCCCCACGCTCTCGCACCCAGCGGTCATTGGTGTTGTAAAGCTCCGGTTACCCCATCTCAGCTCAGCAGACATTAATTACTTAAGGTGTCTGGGAAAGGTTGCCTGGCCAGTGGCTAGCACCGCAGCCAGAAAACTACAGGCTGCAGGCAGATCTCGGCAGTAGGCACATGAACCTCCTAAGCTACCCCGCACTGTTAGCATCTTAACCAAGGCATGCTCCTGCATCTTCGCCCTCCCTCCAGGCACCAGCAGCAATGACACGACGCCTCAGTGGCTGGGTGAACGCCCTGTAATGCGGTTTAAAACGCATCAACAGGGGTGGAAAGGACTACGAGCCGGTGCAGTGGGCCATCAGTAGGTGGGGCTGAGCATCGAGGAAGCGGGAGCTGAGCGCCGAGGAAGCGGGGGCTGAGTGCGAGACGCAGAACCTTCTTGCGGCATTTCCCAATTGTTGCACGCCGGCTTCCTTCAACTCTGGGTCCGTCACGCAGGCGTGCACTGTTTAAAGTGAAAGCATGCCGGAGCCAGAGTTGAAGTAAGCCGGCGTGAACAAGATGGCGGCGGACTGTCCACTGCCCCACAGACCCACGCATGCTGTCTGCTATGGACAGATGGCAGGAGCAGCCATCTTTGTCCATGCAGGCTCGTGCATGCAAGCGTTGGGGAGAATCGATTCCAAAAGGTCTCTCTGACGAGGGAAGCGCATGCGCTGCTTTCGCCAGGCGAGACCTAAAAACAATCCACTTTCTTCTTGGCTATGCCTAAAATCATAATATAGGTTTTACTGCAATTAACTCTTAAATATAAGCTGTCCAGAAAGTCTACAAAATTATCCAGTGTGCACTGCTGACCATTTCCAGTTTGCGTCATCAGAACTGCGTCATCAGGATAGAGCAAGTTAGACAGGGAATGTGCGCCTACCTGAACATAATCTTCTTTCTTTGAGACAAGGGATTTCTAAATATTGTTTATGTATAATGTAAAGAGAAAAGGTGCTAAAACACACGCCTCCCTTACACCGCTATGCATTTCAAATTAATCCGTACTCGCCCCATTTTTCACAAACCCTACTCTTGCCTTTGTGTTTGCATACAACTGCCTTAAAGATATGATCAACAGCTCCTCTACACCCATTTCCTTCATTATAACCCACACTTGGCATGGCTGACACAGTCAAATGCACATCATATAAGGTCGATAAAAGTTAATATATGGAATAATTTATGGCCATTATATATTTATTAATAAAAAGGAACAAATTCAGGCATTGTTCTATAGTGCCTATCCCTTTACGAAAATCATACCGTGCATCGCTGATGACATTGTGCTCAAATGCCCAGTCTTCTAGGAAAGACAATAACATTCTTCCAACAATCTTTAGGGTTGAATCTAAAAGAGAAATTGGTCTATAGCATCTACGGTCTGCTTTGTTCTCCTTTTTAGGTCGAGCCTGGGCAGCACATGCACTGCTCTGCGAGACAAGCTGCTGTATTGAGGTATGGAGTTGAAGCCCTGCCCACTCTCTGCCCATATTTTTCATCGGCTTGTGTCATTGTCCTTGGTGAATTCTGGCTTCTAATTCGTTAATAGGTAGGCTTTAATTACAACCTCCGAGCACTATTTTGTTAAATGCTTTACACCACGCTCTCTCAAAAGGCTTTATTTTTTTTTCTCATAGCACGGCACACCACAGTGGAGGCTGCTCCTTCGGTTTACTTGCGGGCGCTTTGCGGCGCCGAACGCAGCCGCATGTTTTTTTTCTACTTCTAATTAACTTTTGTTAGTAAATCGTCCCATGCTGCGCTTTCACGTTAATGGCGGCTACACCCCCTTCTTTAGACAAACCGAGTAAAAGGAAAGGGGCGCGGCCGCCATTAAACTGAAAGTGCGGAATGGGACGCTTTTGCAAACAGCCATTTGCAATGCAATAGGTCTCACATTTTCGAGAGTTTCGTAAATGCTAGCCCTATTGCATTGTAAATGCTTGTTAAAGATATAAGACAATGATTGATTCTGAGGGCAATATATAGCTCCTGGACAGCATAGATCTATCAGCATAGATCTATCTCATCAAGAAACAAATATAAGGGTACACCCTCGGTGTCTGGAGCTGTCCCTCTCCTGTTGCTTTAAAATAGCATTAATCATTTCCACGAGAGAAAATTTGATAACAGGGTCTTCTTTGCTAACCATCTCCGCTAGCTGTTTATTATTCTAACCTTCTTAGGGATTAACGGAATAGTTGGTGGAGAAACATTTCACCCAATGCATAGGTGGAACCAGAATCTCAATAGTGGAAGCTCCAGGATCTCTGTAAAAAGGGGATGAATTACCCTGCAAAAAACTGAGCTATCCCTCAGCTTACTTGCACACAAAAGTGCCTCCCAAGCCTCATTTTTGAAAGTTTGATGGTAGCATTTTCATAGGAATTTCAGGCTTTTCTTACAAAATTGGGGATTCCTAGCAGTAATATTAAGGGCTTTTTTGAGAGCACCTTAACCCAAGAATTATTGAACCACCCCTTGACCATGTCAATTTAGAGTGTGTCTTGTATGGGCCAGTAAGATATTTTTTTCTGATAAAAGACTATAGGAGTATGCAATCATATTGGTGCTGGCGGCGTCATCCAGAAATGAGTCCACAGGTGTTTTATTCTCACCAAAGATAAAAAAACTAAGAATTTTTAGAATCGTGACTGCACTACTTATCCGTCAGTCCATCCCATTTACCAAAGACTATATCATTGTGCGAACCTGAAAGTTGTGTATTAACGTTTCACAATTTCGTTTGACCAAGATATAATCGATTTTACAAATAATGCCTCTGCCTAGAAAGGTTGGGGACATGGGGCACCACAAAGGCGATGTTATTCACATGGTAAAGATTAAATTTAATCATAAAATTGTTAAGGGCATCACCGTAAGTATTATGAGAAAAGTGGGTCAGGTCTTCCCAATCAATGTCGCCCAAACCACAGACCTCCTTTGAAGGTTGTGTGCACATGTGCACGTTAATATCCCCTAACCATACAAGATCAAAATTTCCCTCAACCAGGATCACAAATTGTTGCACATCTCTGTCTAAATCCCTGACAACATTTGCACTTGTACCATCAAATACATTTTTGAAGTACTTAATAAAAACAAAATGCTTACATTCAAGTAGGACACATTGATAAAACTGGGAGCTTGTAAACATTTTTTTCACAATACCACGTATAATCACAAAAATCATGGTCCCTGTACTCCCCATCGACCCTTCCCCTTTTGCCCTTTTTATGGGATAGCCACAGAAAACTAGGAAGCACACACATCTATATGAAATGTGCCCTACTATAAGTTGGGTTACTGGTTGAGGGAGGTGAAACTCACTCAAGCAGCTACCACAATTCTTTGTTAGGGTGAAGTTACAAGCAAACTGCAAATTAACCTGTGCTTATCCCTCTGGCATCTTCTCGCAAAAGCAGTGAGGCTTAACGTAGAGGAAATGTGTAAAGTATTTATGCAGCAATTCAAACAGCAATGACGTGAAACACAACACAAGGTAAATCGCACATCAATTTAACAAGATAGAGTAAAATATGATAAATAATTTAAGAAAAAAATGACAAAAAGTCAATCAGTAGAACCAGCGCTGTACAATTTTAAAGATTGGAATGAAAATAGCACCAAAAAGTACAAAGCAAAAGCACAAAGCAACAACCCTGGTCATGCTGGACCAGGACAAAGTCACAGCGTCAGGATAACCACGAGCCGGCTACAGGGACCCAGTTAGGCTCGCTGGCCAAAATACCTTAAATCCTGGTTGCAGAGTGATGCAAAGTCCTGAATCGTTGATGGTTTCTAGGAGCTGCAAGGCTGCGATGTGAGTTTCTGCATCATTGTCAAGCATGGCATTGACAAGGGGCTTGCGATGCGAAGTCCTGCCTCGGAGATGCACTGTTGCCCAGCTGGTTCCGAAGAAGATACTGGGCTTGCATTGCGAAATTCTGCATAGTCGTTGAGGATGCCGTCAACAAGGGGCTTGCGATGTGAAGGCCCATGTCAAGGATGCACTGCACAGCGGAAGTTCCGGGGAGGCTGTCAGCAGCAATGTGAGGTCCTGCACCGGGGATGCTTCATGAAGCAGTCCTGATGCGGAGGTTGGTGAGGCGATATACAGCAGCTCTGATGCAGAGTGTGTGGTAGACGATGCATTGCGGTACATCGGTTCTGTTGGCACCACAGTTTGACTGGCAGAACACCTTGAGGCCCAATTCCAAGGATCCAGGACTGGGGTGGGACCACTTGGGAGGACAGCCCTCACAACTGACAGGGTCTAGGTGCTGGGTTCAAGATGGAGAAAGCCTGTTCTGTCCCTGAGGTGTCTGATCAGGAGGCAAGCCAACTAGCCCTTGAAGTCACTCTGGTGGTTTTGGGTTCAAGATGCAGTTCCAGTCCTTTTCACTCAGGCAAGAGGGGGTGGCAGGGAAGCAGGGCCACACAGCAGGGCAGCAGAGTGGCAGCCCTTCCTGCAGCACAGCAGTCCTTCTTTTGAGTCTTCCACAGGTCCAGATGTGTACCCTAGAGTTGAGGCCCGAGGTCCAATATTTACACCCTGAGCCCATTTTGAAGCAGGAGAAGTTTTTAGAGGCTTCAAACACTCAACCCCACCCCAAGGTGTCAGGCATCCCCCTTCCTCCCTGCCCTTGCCCCAGCTTGTGTAGGGATACAGGGACTAGTAACAAGCCCTTTGTGTAAATGCTCAGGCAGAGCCTTTTTGATGTGCAGGTGTGGTAGATGACATCCCCTCCCCCTCGTTAAGTTCAGAGTGGCCTCTCCTGCCAACACCTAGCTTTCCTTTGTCTCACTGTCTGGGAGCAATACACAAAGACCGGTAGTCAGCTGCACCTATTCATGTGACCCAGGACAGACTGCAGACACTAACTGGTTGAGATAAGAAACTTACAACTTTCTAAAAGTGGCATCTCCAGAATTGTGACTTCAAATCTTAATTTACCATTAAAGATGGCTCTAAATGACAATTCTTTAGAAACCAAACTCAACATGTCTAACTATTCCCAATAGGCAGTTATCACTTTTTAAATGTATGAAGGAAACCCAATGTTATTCTATGGGAGAGGTAGGCCTTGCAGTAATGAAAAACGAAGGAAAGAGTTTTTTCACTACTGGGACATATAGCAAAAAAAGTACATGTCCAACTTTTTAAATACACTGCACCCTGCTCTCTGGGCTGTTCAGGGCCTGCCTTAGGATTGACCTTTATATATAAAGGATATATATATATAGGGCCTAGAAAAAGGTTTATTTTGTCAGGTCGACATCGCAGTTTTAAACTGCACATACAGACTGGAACGGCAAGCCTGAGACTTGTTTTACAGGGCTACTTATGTGGGTGGCAAATTCAGCACTGCAGGCCCACTAGTAGCATTTAATTTACAGTCCTTGGGTACATGAGGTACCACTTTACTAGTAACTTACAAGTACATTTAATGCACCAAATGGGTACAGCCCAATTCTACCATGTTCAGGGGTGAGAGCACAAGCACTTTAACACTGGTTAGCAGTGGCAAGGTTCAGAGTCCTAGAGCCAACAAACATGAGTTCAGCAAATATTGGAAGGGGAAATCAAACTTTTGAGGGAAGACCAACCTTAGGCTGACAGGTCTAACATGCTTACAGCATACGGCTCTTGTAGACATAAAATAGCATAGTTGTTAATAAAACTCAGCCACTTGGAGTTTTTAAGCTTGGGTCTAATGCCCACAACATTCCAGCAGAAAACCCTGATATGAGACTTCTTGCCAAGTTTTTTTCTAGGGCTATGGGTTACTGGATTCAAACCCTGATGGCACCCCGCTCCCCAGAAGAGTTCTCAATTAGGTGCTTAACTTTCTGTAGAAAGTGACTGTATTATGGGCTATCACTTGTCAATCCTGGTCATCTACAGAGCTCAATGAGTAGGCAGAAATTGAGATAACTGCAGGGGGTGGGGGGGGAGGGATGAGCTACATCATGGTCTATAAATATAACCCATGGGTACAATAGAAATTTTGCTTTTTAAATTTGCATTAGATACGATTATAGCTAGAATTCTTTCCATAAAGTAGTCGCATCATATTGATGACATATAACAGATCTGATTCCCTACCAGATTAATGTCCTACCAGTGTCTGACCTTATTCCATAGTTCTCCCCATCCCTCCTTACAATCACTGTGTATCAGAGGAACATCCTTCAATACTAGAACATAAGGTGTCACAGCAAGAGGTAAATAAAGATGATTCATTTGTTCAACTCTATCAGGTTCCTCTGATTCCACCCTTAAGCAGTGGGAGCATCAGTGAAACCATTGCTCTATCTTGCTTGGGCTTGGTCCCTTTATTGTACTATGGCTTGTCCACTAGCCTTCGTGTGGAAGTCCCATGGCTGAACTGCCTCACTTCCACTTAGATCCCACAACACAATTTGTACTGTATTATTAATAAAGTTGCTTTACTGAGTGTACACAATTACTAACAGCCAGCTCTAAAGAATCTAATGTATTAAAAATGGCACTGTAACTTTTTTTATTGATATTTCCAACTGACCTCATAGGATTAGTTATAGATTCCTGGATCAGCTTATTAAAGCCGCCAGGCTAAGGTGCCCTAAACAAAGCTTTCGCTAGGCCTGGCGGACGGTCTTCCCCAGGTGCCCTCTGCTAACTTGGCTTAGATTTACCCTTTTGTCTTAAGGAGCGAGATGTCATTTGGTCTTTTTGGCAAGGGACTGTGCTCCATGGTCAAGTGATGACTTTACATCGATAGTCAGGGAATCATTTCCGATACAAGAATTGAATGGGACATTTGGAAGCGTCTGAGAAACATCTGACTCCAGGACAAGACCGCCGCTTCCTTTGTGAGTAGTCACAGGGCCACTGTGGTAGGGACCATATCAGAAACAGCTTGTTGCCTGGTGATCAAGCTTTCCTCCATGTTGCTGATCTCCATGTTTATGGCCCCAGTACTGCACTCGTGAGCAAGGCCACGCTACTAGTCCGATCATCCTTACTGGTTGAGGTAGTTTGCCTCTTTCCCATCTTGGATGGCTGAAAAGTGGATTTAAAGAGCCATGTTTGGTAGCCCAACCTCTATAAGTCTCTGAAGGTCTCAGATGGGACTGTCTTGGCTCGGTCTTTGACGGTCCACTGCCTGGGAGCATCCCGCACTTAAAGGCTTCAATGCGCCTAAAATGGTGCCTGGGCTTCTGACCCCACCTCTTTCTCTTCTCAGAAGCATGTGCGGTCTGGGGCAGCGAATCCATAGCCCCTACACTGCAGAAAAGAGTCCAAGATGCATCCCTTGTTGCGGGGCTTCGATACGCCTAATATGGCAGCACGACTCCTAATAGGATCTAGAAAATTCGACCACATCTCGCAACACCTGTAGGCACTCAACTGGCTACTCTATGAAGCTAGAATCCACATAAAGTTGGCTTGCACTACCCATAAAGCCCTACACCACAATCCCCCACAGTACCTATCCCAAAAACCTACCTTATCTGGAGGAAACAGACATTCAAGGAGCTCAGACAACCTACTCCTGAAACACTCTTGTTTCAGCCAGAAAAAAACGTCTGACAGAGCTTTCTCCGGAGCGGCACCAAGAATATGGAACTCGCTACCGCCGTACATCAGAAAAATCTCCTCCACACCACTATTCAAAAGGGAAGCTAAATCATTCCTGATGTGCAAATTCCTCCCTTAACTCGGCACATTCCTCATCATATGGGACCTCACCTCCATACCAGCTCTCACTGAATTGCATGGAACTGAACCAGTCTACGACTCCAAATTTGTCCCTCCATACCTCTTAATGACATTTTCGCCCCGTTGACATACACATGCCCAAACTTGTTCATACTATCCCAAACAAATTGTCTCCCTTTCTGTGTCTGCTACCTGCTAAATGTTTTTGTCAAATATTTTGATACCTTGTCTGCTCTGTCTGTACAAAATGTTTCTACAAATTACTCTGTTTCTTTCTAAAGCGCTCTGATACCCTTTCCTGCGTCTTGTCCATGCTATAGCAAACTCTAAAAATAAAATAAAATAAATGGTGCCAGGCCATCCAGCCCCACCTCCTCCTCCCCCTCCCTCTCCCCCTTCTCACAGAAACAGGTACAGTCTAGGACGGCGAGTCCACAGATCCCAGACTGAAGGAATGAGTCCAAGATGCTTTAGTAGAATCATGTGTTTTTAAATGCACAATGTACTAAAACTCACAGGGAAAGACTCCTGCTATTGCCTCACTGTTGACAACGCTTTTTCTACCATGGTCAAATTTAAACCGCTTCTGATGGACCAGAGTGGTGTTAATCTCCCAAAGATTTTTTTGTTCCTCAACTGTACCTGATCAACAAATTTCAGTGCAAATCTCAACGTAAATAGTAAAGCACATTAGGCTTTACAATGAAAAAGAAACACATATTAAAATGGTTAGAGTCAGTCAATTAGTCATTTTAAATCAAGAGATCGCATGTAGCCCAGAATAAAGTATATTAATAAAATAGCAGCGCAAAGTATAGTTCAGCTCAATTACAATATGTCATAAATCAGAGATCAGGTCAACATACAATTAGAGTCATAAATACAATACACTTGTGCAAGTGTAACACGGTTTGAACCAATCAGGTTCAGAAAAAATATTTATGGGACCTTTTGGAATGTAACTGGTGCTCATGTAAAGTGCTTCAAAACCTTCGGGTCAAGTGCCAGGGAAAACCTAGTCTTAAACTGGCGTAATGAGGAGAAATGATTAATTTCTATTCGTTTTTTCTGTTTCTACATTCTGCAGCACACATAGAAAGAGCAAATTGCCATTAGTGATTGTTCATGTGCAGGAAGGTGTCCCTTCCTGCACATAAACAATCATTAAATATTGACGAATTGCAACTTCTACATGCTGCAGCACACATATAAGTTATAAATCGCCATTAGTGATTGTTTATGTGTAGGAGGGGACACCTTTCTGTACATGAACAATCATTCCCTGATTGAAGGTGTCACACGTGAAGTTGATGAACTTAGCAGCTATCATTATTATTCTGATAATAGTGTTCATAGTGATTTTCCATTTCAAAGCCATATAATGAACATGTGGTACTATTACCTAACTCGCTGGTTCCCAATGAATGATTCAGTGGTCCACAACGAATTAATAACATTCTCCATTGCACGAGTTTCAGAAAACAAGATCAATATCAAAACACTGGCAGCTCTCCAAAGTGTCATCCAACAGGAGTCAGACTGAGGCAAATAGCTACTCATTCCTCGATTACCACAATGGGACATTTTGTCACGCAATTTAAAGAGCTCCTCTGAGCTCAGCAGCAGTTGTCCTTTGTGTGCAAGCCAGTATTAAAAGTAATTCATTAATGACTGAAAAATACTTTAATATGTAACTGCTACTACTGTCTGCAGCCCCATGGTCATGGGTCGAGGAGAGGTTAACAGTTACCATGATTACATGTTGGAACAGAGTGTGATAATTATGAGGCTGGTAGTGGATAGCCCTACTCTGCAGAAACTGGCCCAGTGGATTTGACTCCCTGGAGGAAGGACACACTTAGTCAACCCCCTAAGAGTCACATTACTGTGGACAAAAGAGATGTTACTGACCAGTGCTTAATTTGAGTCGGTGGCTGCCGATGGGGGCCACGGCACTTATTTTTGGTGGCCTGCATTTATTTTTACGCATCAGATATTTACTCAGAGCACGTAGGGTTGCAATGTTTCCCAGAGAAAAACACTGCATTGTTTCACGTGTTCAAATGGCCTTTTGTCTTTGTTTACTTTAATTATCAGCCAGCAGTTACTAGGGCCACAGTAGAACACATTTTAAAGTGTTTTCTTCCATCATTTACTGTTTTAAGCATGTACTGGTAATAGGAAAAATGCCGGCTTTATGGGATTTTTCACATTTTTGTCCTAGCAGGACATTAAAATACCAGCCATGCCGGTATAAAAACTAGCCAGATGGCAACCAAGAGCAAGAGAGGGAAGCACACAAATCCTAAAGACGTAGGGAGAGAAAGACAAATAAACTATCAAAAAGGGAGGAAGCAGGAACCTACAATAGTGAGATAAAGTGGCAAAGAGTGTCTGGTAGTGGATTAAAAAGGCCTGAGGTGGATTTAAGACCACCTGTCATGCAATTTGGCATGCTGATGCATAATTGCATGGGCCGCGGGCTTCTAAGAAGAACTTCGGACACCAGCACTCTTTCTTTTTGCAAATTAAGCACTGTTACTGAGACTTCTCTGCTTCTATGCAAATCCCACGTGTACTTCATACATTAGTAATGTTGATTAAACTTCATGCAAACACATTAATAATATTAAAATTAATAGATTATTCTAATTAGTATAAACATGCAGAATGGGGGGGGGTATACAAAATGTTGTACTACCCGCTCCATCAATCCCCCCTTTGGTGATTTTATCACCACACCATTAAAATGTTGTATTACTTTTCATGGAGTTGAAATGAATTCTTGCTTTTATTCACATCTCAGTCTCCCCAATATCTTCTCTTTTGGCTCTCTTATACATATTTTCCTTTACTTCTTCTAATTCTATTTCTTCAAATTCTCTCTCTTGTTTCTTATCTTTTCTTCTTAAATTTTCTCTTTTTAACATTTTCTGACTTTTCTTCCTTTTATGACAGAGGCATCCTAATCTTAATATTAATGCTAAGAAAATCACACATGTTAATGGAAATAAGATTTTACCTAAGAATGTACTACCAAGGTTCACTAAGAAATTTTTAATAGCAGATATTTTCTTTCCAATCTTTTCCCGAACACCTTCAACCTCCAGTGGTGCAATTTCATCATGCAGATCAGTTATATTTTTAATATAAATTTTCAAATCTTTACTTTCGTCTGGAATGTAAGTAAAACAATGTTGAACTTTCAGCATTCCACAGACTCCACCCTCTTTTGCCAATAGTATATCAAGGGCAAGTCAATTTTGCATGACCATGGCACGCATGGCAACCATTTCAGTGTTTACCAATAAAAATCCTCCAGCAGTGCTTGTTGACAAGCGATCCACTACTGTTGATAGTCTTCTAATTTTGTTCGCATTCAGAGATATTCCCACTGCTGGTATCATTGTTACAAAGATATCACCTACAATTTCTGACCAAGATTCTCTCTTTCTACGTGCTAAATAACTACCTAACTTATGTACACCATCTTTGCCTCTTCCCATGTGAAAAATCTTTGGGAAAACCAGGCCTACATAACATGTGCCATACCAATGGTCTGGCAAACGATAATATGCCTTGTTCCCACAAATAAAGTATAACCCAGGAAAAACTGGATCTCTTTCTCCTTTAAATCCCCATCCACCCATGATTCGGTATGTATCATGGCACTCACTATTACCTACAAAGTAATTATCATATGCAGTTTGCTTCCTTCTAATACACAATTTCCCTTTCTGAGGCCAATCTAAAGCCATAGTTGGACTAGCTTCTCCCTTCAAGTGTTTTTCCATTTCAACATCCCGGACTGTCTTTTCCACTTTTCCCTCAGATGCTTTCCTTTGCACGTTTAATCTCCTTTCTTCAACCATATCCAAAAATGTATTTTCTTCTTTATTTAAACTGCAAGTCAAATTATTTCTAAATATATACTCTAATGTTAGTTCTTTAGTCTCTAAGAAAAATTCCCCTAATACCTTTGCAGGTTTTACCTTGTTTAGCTTGTTAATTGATGGTACTTGTGAAAATATGTTATCTACATCTGAAAAATAATACTCTAACTTCCCTGTTTGGTAAAATAAGCTAGCTATTACACTACATGTTATTCCATAAGTTACTGGAAGGTGCTGATAGGTCACTCCCTCCGATACAGATGCAGGTAACTGCATACAGACGTAGCAGCCCCTTACGTCCATTGTCTTTACATATTCATACAATAATTTCGAAAATACATTGTTAGAAAAATCAGTTATGCAAATAGTTTCTATCTATTCTAGTTGGAACTACCTACTGAATCTTTTCTATATTAGTTTTGTTTTCACTATGTCCTTCTATTGTGTCTATTGTAACCTTAAAGGAGATCGTCAGAGCTAGTATACTCCACAGAAGCATTAGTAATCCTGTACAACAACAACACATTTTGCACCATCACTTCAAAAATATACATCTATCTTTTCTACTATCTGTGTTTGCCATTTTTGTAAAAATGAACAGTGTCTTTTGACTTAGCCTCTTCTACTTCACAACTAGTTTGTCTAACCCAAGGCTCTAAACACCTACCTGGTTCTACCAGTTTTTGTCTTTTTCCCGTATTTTATTGTCTTTCCATTAGCAGCTTTCTTGTCTCATTCAGTTTGGCATCTCATCATCTTTCACCTTTCCTTCGTGATCTGAATACAGAATGTCCTGAACATTTGTTTCTTCTCCAATATCGGATAAGATAACTCTCAGTATTTCTGCTTCCTCGTCTTCCTCAACCACTTCCGGTTCAGTCACCTCTGGGTTTCCTTGGCTATCCGCCTCTTCGTTTACTTTCAGGCAGGGCCACATACGTCCATTCCGGCGACTTATACTTCTGGTTAGGTTTCCTCGTTCTTTTGCTTTCTCCGATTACAACTATTTCTTCGTCTTTTGATTTCACTTGACTTGTTACTTCATTCACCTGTACAGCTCTTGGTGAATTTACTCGTGTCAGTCGATATCTCAGTCTTTTTATTTTATTCGGCCAAACATCGTCTTTTGCTGCTCTTTTCAGTTTACTTCCTTTATCATTCTTTTCAGTTCTCCAAGCTCTCTTTCTTAAGACTCGACCTTCTGGTACTTCGTCTTCACTTTCCTCTGACTCTGTTTCAACTTGCTTTTTACTTTCAACAGCTTTTCTTTACACCACTTCTTTCGTTTTCCCTACTTCTGTCCCTCCTCGAGTCTCCGGCATGCAATCTTCCTGCTGACTACTTGTCCCTTCCTCTAACTGGATGTTGGAGTTCCCTACACCTCCTCGGGGGTCTTCCGCAGAAATCTTTCTCTCTCTCTCTGTATCTGGCACCTGTCCATCTAAATGTGTTATTTCAGGTGGAATTTCACTCAATTTTTCATCTGGTACTTCTCTCTCAGCAATTTCTTTAATTGTCTTTTCACTGTCTTTTTCTTTTCTCGAACGTAGAGTTCCTTGTTCAGTCTCTGAGTCTGAGCTGGTATCAGAAATCTGTAACCTCCTCCTCAAGGAAATACTTCTTGGGACAAAAGTTAGATCTGACTCTGATTCCCCCCTTTCAGGGTTTTCTTTTGTTCTTGTCTGTTCATCATCTGATTCAGTACTAGATTCTGTTTCATCAAAATATTATTTTTCTGTGCTATCCAATGGATTTGGAATTCTCAATGTGTGACTTGCATGAATCCAGTTCTTAATTCCATTACGCTTCACAGCTGTTGTTGTAGTCAAAATCATTTGTTTTCCCCACCTTGGAACCAGACAGTTTCTTCTTCGGTGTACCTTGATTCTTACCCAGTCCCCTGGGCTCAGATCATGAGCTTGGTTTCTTTTCAAGGGTGGTGGCATCCGCTCCAACCTGATGAAACACAGAATGAACCGCGTCAGCCAGGCTTTTACAGTAATCCAACACCATGTCATCAGTTATAGGCACCAGCTTGTTGACTGGTATGAACACATGACGCATTGCTCTACCCATGATAATTTCATGGGGGCTCAACCCTGTAGTTCTGTCTGGAATTGATCTAATAGTCATGAGTACTAGAGGCAAGACATCAGGCCATTTCATACCCGTGGCTAAACACATTTTCCCTATTCCGTTTTTGATAGTACCATTCATTTGTTCCACCACACCAGAAGCCTCTGGGCGATAGGCACAATGTAGTTTTTGTCGTACATTCAATGCTTCACAAATCAATTTTATGATCTCATTATGGAAATGTCTTCCTCGGTTTGATTCAATTGTTACTGGGAACCCGAATCTGGGAATAAATTCCCACAAAAGCAATTTTGCCACTGTGATTCCGTCATTTCTCATTGTTGGGAATGCTTCTACCCATCTAGAAAACAAACAGGCCATAATTAGAACATACCTCAACCTGTTACAGGGAGGCATTTCAATGAAATCTACTTGCATTCTGGTAAAAGGCCCTCCTTCTCGACCTATTGTTCCCAGACTCACTACTGTCTTTCTTCCAGGGTTGTACTGCTGACATATAAGGCATCTCTGACAAAGACTTTCTGCTACAAGTCTAAATTTTGCATTGTACCAGGTCTGCTTAAATGACCTGATCATAGCATCTCTCCCTATGTGTCCCTGACCATGATACATCCGTGCCATGGCAGACATCATGCTATCAGGCATAACTGGTCTTCCATCCTGATAGACCCACACATGGTCCTTTTCCCTTGGTGCACATCCTGCTTTTACCCACTGTTTCATTTCCTCATCTCCTGCAATTGCCTTACTTCCTCCCAGGTACCCACAATGTTAGTAAACATTAAGGTGCAAGAAGTCACTTCTTTCTCCTTTGCCCGATTAATGGAATTCTGATTACGTGCACAGTATTGGGCCATATTATTGGCGTATTTGTTGCCGAAGGCGATGTAATCGCCAGACTGTGTGCAGCACACTTCACAACAGCCAATTGCTTAGGCAGCTGTATCGCCTCAAGCTATTTTCCAACCGCTTCAGCATTCTTAATTGGAGTTCCACTTGATGTCAAAAATCCTCTCTGTAGCCATATTTGGCCAAAGTCATGCACCACACCAAATCCATACTGACTGTCAGTTATCACAGTCACTCTCACACTTTTCTCAATCTTGCATGCTCTAGTCAAAGCAACAAGTTCAGCTACTTGGGCTGATCTTACTCCTTTCAGGTAGGAGGCTTCCATTACTGCTGCAACTGTGCATACTGCATATGCTGCACTCAACATTCCATCATCTGTTCTCCGGCAAGAACCATCTACAAACATCACAAAATCACTTTCTGGCAATGGTACATCTTTTATGTCAGGACGTGGTTTGGTACAGAAATCGAGTACATCCAGAAAATCATGATCCGCTTCGTCTATGACTTCCACATTCTCAGCATCAGGCAACAACGTTGAAGGATTCACATTCAAGCATCTCACAAGGCTCACATTTGCTGCACCTAATATGACTTTCTCATACTTAGTTAGCCAACTATGTGTCATGTACTGAGTGCGACTCCTTGTTAAAAGGATTGCCACATCATGAGGTACAAATACTTTCACAGGATATCCCATCACGATTCCTTCACTCTGTTACAAACTCGGACAGGTAGCAGCCACTGCTTTCAAGCACCCAGGTAAGGCTACAGCTACTGGGTCTAGCATTGATGAAAAGTATGCAATTGGTCTCCTCAGCTTTCCATGTTTTTGTATTAATACAGAAAGTGCACATCCATTCCTCTCACTGCAATACAACTCGAACTTCTTCTCATAATCAGGCATTCCTAATGCTGGCGCTTCACACAAACCATCTCTCAATCATTTAAATGCTGCTAATTCCTCTTTGTTCAAATCAATGGGATCTCTCACATCACTTCTTGTCAAGCGTACTAAGGGCTTTGCAATCTGGGAGAAATTGCTTATCCACTGGCGACAGTATCCAACCATTCCAAGAAACATTCTCACCTCTCTTTGCGTTATGGGAGCTCTCATTCCTTTTATGTTCCTGATTCTGTCTATTGTTATCTTTCTCAGTCCCTTTTCGATATTGTGGCCTAAATAATGTACTTCTTTTTGGCAAAATTGTAACTTTGATGGTGACACTTTAAGTCCTCCATCAGCCAGATGATTCAGCAAGGCTATAGTGTCCATTACACAAGCTTCACGAGTCTTCGACGGCACAAGAAGGTCGTCGATATACTGTACTAACACTGAATTTTCAGGCATCTCTAGACTTTCTCAGGATTTCTTCAATATCTGATTAAATATTGAGGGGCTTTCTGTATACCCTTGTGGAATTCGGCACCAAGCCAAAATACGTTTGCCAAAACGAAACGCAAAAATTTGCTGGTTGTCATGGTGCAATGGAATGGAAAGAAAAGCATGGCACAAATCAATCACAGTATATCATTCTGCATCAAAATCACAGATGGATTTGGTACAATGGGACAACACGACACAACGATTTTGTTTATTTTTCTCAAATCTTGCACTATCCTGAACTTTCCATTAGGCTTTTTCAGTCCCATAATCGGGGAATTTCATGGACTACTCATTATTTCTCTCAAAATGCCTTGTTTTATCATCTTCTCAATCACAGGAGTAACTCCTTCAATTATCTCAGGTGTCAAATTATATTGAGGGACATTTGGATAGCTTATTCCTTCACTGTTATTTTTACTGGGTCTACATTTCTCATTAGTCCCACATCTTCTCCCGTGAAATCCCAAACTTCTGCCTTTACAGTCTGTTTCAATTCTTTAGGTAATTCATCAGGGTTAAATACAGCATAGGTTTCAGTAACCTCGGTTTCCCTGTTTGCCATAGTCATCTTATACAGCACATCTTCATCAGGGGTCTCAAATGCTATACCATCAGGGGTACAGAAAATAGTGCAATTCATTTTGCACAGCAAATCCCTACCTAACAAGTTTACAGGACTTGTGTCGCACACAACAAAGCGGTGCATTTCAGAGAATTTCCCTCCTCGAGCAACCACATCTCCTTCAGCCACTCCACCAGACTTCACTGGACCGATCACAGCTGCATCCACTTCAACTTCAAGAAAACCACGACTCACCTCCGCCCGCAGCAAGCCACCCATAGATGCTAGAGCAAGATCACCACCGACCAGCTCACCACCTCCCTGAGCCAAAACCAACCCACCAACACCACGGACCCCAACGAAGCAGCCCGCAACCTCACACAGTGGATCACCAACTGCGCTGACGCCCTTGCACCACTGAAGAACCCTCCAAGCAATCCCGACAGCAGGAAAGCCTCATGGTTCACCGACGATCTCAAAGACTCCGAGAAATCCTGCCGTACCCTCGAAAAAGCCTGGCGCCACGACCAGTCAACAGAAAACATGACAGCCCTCAAGAACGCAATCCGCAAACACCACCAGCTGATCCGCACCACCAAAAGGACATCATTCAGAGACCGACTGGACAACAACACCCACAACAGCAAAGAACTCTTCAGCATCGTCAAAGAGCTCTCCAACCCCAGTGCCAGCAACAACGACATCACGCAATCGCAAGACCTCTGCGACTCACTCGCCACCTTCTTCCACCGCAAGATTGCCGATATACACGACAGCTTCGGCGCTCAGACTACATACCCAGCCACCGAACCAATGCCCCCCACCACCACCCCGTGCACCTGGAACCCCGTCAGCACGGAAGACACCACCCTCATGATGAACACCATCCACTCCGGCTCCCCAGCCAACCCCTGCCCACACCACATCTTCAACAAAGCCGACTCCATCATCGCACCCCAACTCCGGGACATCATTAACAACTCCTTCACATCTGCCACATTCCCGGAGAGCTGGAAGCATGCAGAGATCAGTGCCCTCCTGAAGAACCCACCCCGGACCCCACAGACCTCAAAAACTTCCACCCCATCTCGCTCCTCCCCTTCCCCCCTAAAGTCATCAAGAAAACCGTCAACAAACAGCTGACCACCTTCCTTGAGACGAACAGCTCCCTCGACCCATCGCAGTCCGGATTCCAAGCGAACCACAGCACCGAGACCGCCCTCATCGCAGCCACCGACGACATCAGGACCCTGCTCGACAACGGTGAAACTGCCGCCCTCATCCTCCTCGACTTGTCGGCCGCATTCGACACTGTCTGCCATCGCACCCTGACCACCCGCCTCTACCACGCCGGGATACAAGGGAAGGCCCTGGAATGGATCACCTCCTTCCTCTCCGACAAAACGCAGAGAGTCCGTCTCCCGCCCTTCCGCGCAGCGGCCACCAAGATCATCTGCGGCGTACTCCAAGGATCCTCGCTCAGCCCCACCCTCTTCAATGTCTACATGAGCCCCCTCGCAGCCATCGCACGCAAACACAACCTCAACATCATCTCCTACGCCGACGACACCCAACTGATCCTCTCCCTCACCAACGACCCCGCCACCGCCAGAGCCAGCTTCCAGGAAGGAATGAAAGACATCGCGGAATGGATGAACCTCAGCCGTCTGAAGCTGAACTCAGACAAAACGGAAGTCCTCATCCTCGGACCATCCCCCTCCGCCTGGGATGACTCCTGGTGGCCCCCTGCTCTGGGCACCACCCCCAAGCCCACGGACCACGCACGCACGCAACCCGGGTTTCATCCTCGACTCCTCCCTCACGATGACCAAGCAAGTCAACGCCGTTACATCTTCCTGCTTCTACACCCTCTGCATGCTCCGAAAGATCTTCCGGTGGATCCTCACTGGAACCAGGAAGACAGTCACCCAGGCCCTCGTCACCAGCCGACTGGACTACGGGAACGCCCTCTACGCTGGGACCACCGCCAAACTACAGAAAAGACTCCAGCGCATTCAGAACGCAGCTGCACGACTCATCCTGGACATTCCCCGACACAGCCACATCTCTGCCCACCTGAGAGACCTGCCCTGGCTCCCCGTCAGCAAGAGGATCACCTTCAGACTCCTAACCCACGTACACAAGGCTCTCCACGACATGGGCCCCGAATACCTCAATACCCGCCTCACGTTCTACACACCTACCTGCCAGCTCCGCTCCGCCAGCCTCGCCCTCGCCACCGTCCCACGGATTCGCAGAACCACCACCGGAGGAAGATCTTTCTCCTACCTGGCCGCCAAGATGTGGAACTCCCTTCCCACCCCCCTTCGAATGACCCAGGACCATCTCTCCTTCAGGAAGCACCTCAAGACCTGGCTTTTCGAGCAGTAGCGGCACCCCCCTCCCGGCGCCTTCAGACCCTCGCGGGTGAGTAGCGCGCTCTACAAATGTCCTGATTGATTGATTGATGCTAACTTTCACTGGTTCTGTAAGATAAGTTTTATTCTGTCTGTTGGAGACACCAACTACTTGGATCGTTTCATCCGAGAGAGGAAGATTCTTAACATCAGCTGACCTAACAGTTGATCGAGTAGCACCAGTATCGACTAGGAAAGTAATATTTTCATTATTTATCTTAACCATCCACAAATGGGCCTGTCTGGTCTACTACTAGAGTTGCACCAAGTACGCACTCTTCTTCCTCCCTTCGGCACCGTCAATAACCTTCTTCTGAATCGCTCTCATCGCGTTGTAGCCAATACTGCGAAACAGCGCTAGCGCGCGGCAGCTTAGTTACCTGTTCTTCGTTGTAGAATCCTGTCTCATTACTGTATTTCTGTGAGTTTTTGCTTTGTGGAAAAGGCGGTTTTGGCACCTGATTCTGTTGGGTAACAACCTGCTGCTGTCGCTGCGGTTGACCACTCACCTCATTCTGCACCTGTGGATTCAATGATGCATTTTCATTATTAGTATTTGGGGGAAATTTACACTCGGATTTCCAATGCCCTACTCTACCGCAATTATGACATGGGAATTTCTTTTTAGCTTCTTCTATATTAAAATTTCCCTTACCTTTCGCAGGAATGAATTTTGATCTGGGTCCTGTATTATTCGCTTGTTCCGCTAACTGAGCTTCCTGTCACTCTGCTACTTTTACTTGTGCCCACATAGCTTTCTCTTTTAATTTTCGCTGTTTTGCTTCAATCTCATCACTGAAATATTTTGCATGTCTCAATACTTCATCTATTTTCTTGTTTTGCCAATTTACAGTATGTTGTTTGATCATCTCACTAATTTCTGGGCGTAGACCATATACAAATCTGTATACAAAATAACTCAAATCCTTTTCACTCAAATTTTCATCACCACTGAACTGTTTAAAGGCCAAAATCAACCTTTCGTAATATGCATGTACCGACTCTTTACTTTCCTGATGAGTTCTGTCAATTTTTACCCAATCAGTTTCTTTGGGAGGTAGTATATTTTTCAGAAAAGCAATCTGCTGTTCATATTTCTTCATTACCTCGGGGTCAGGGGCTCCTGTCTTTGGATCCCTAGGGTATTCCTGTGTAGGCCAATTTATCATCAATTTGCACTCCGTCCATAAATCTGCTGGTACTATTATGTCAAATAAGCTGTTTAGATCAATCCATAATACTTTAGATAAATTTACAAATCTGTCCACTTGCCTATACCACTCGACGGGCTTTTCGCGTAGTTGAGGGAAATCATTGGTAAATGACAAAATATCTTGTCTAGTCCATGGAACATGTACATATCCTCCTCCTGGAATTTCTCTCATGGGGCATTCTGTTACTACCTTTTCCTTTTCTCTAACAGGGAACGCTGCAAATGTTTTATCTGAGGCATCATCTCGTTTTCGGTACCACCTGCTTCTCCATTTATCCACATCTCCCCATTTTCTCAACAAAATAATTATCTCCATATTCTGACTTATTCATCCTGTGGTATTCAAATTTTCAATATCTTTTTCAGTAAAATCTATTCGATATGGTTTTTGTAAAGCCTTCACCTTTTCAATATCTATACCCATTTCATTTGCTACTTCTTCTAATCTTTCGTGCAGATTTTTTGCTCTCTATGTTACGCTTTTGCACAGAAACAGTAATTCCTCGTCCTGATAAGTTTTTAACTTCTCTGTGGGGATAGTTCCTACTATTAACTCTTCCAGTACCATTCGTAATTTTGCCACATCTATTGATTGGGATTCTTTGTCTTTTCTCTGCAAACATCTCAACCATTCACTCAATTCCTCTGAAGATGGGCCTACTGGTTTCTCTACATTACTTCGTTCTAAGTCTTTTTGAGTCTCTAATACTGATTCCATTGTCATTGTATGTCTTTCTGCTATATTTGGATCTATAAATGGGTTATTCAAAACGTTTGGCTCGATCATTGTCTGTCTCAATGGATTTTCATTTAGGCTCTGCTTTGGCTTTTCAGTTTGTTTATTACTATTATAGGGAACTGTTAAACAATGTTCACTATCTTTCTGTTTGTCAAAAATAGGCATCACAGGGCCTATAGTCACTGGAACAGTCACAGCTTCTAAATTTTTAGTCAATTCTCTTATCTTTTCAGTTAATTCCAAAGTTGTTTTTGCTAATTCTGCTGAATTTTCACCACTCATTTTATCATCTGATTTTCTCTCTATCTCTCTGATGGAATTATTTTTCCCTAATTCTTGGGATACTGGTTCAGTCTTAATGATTCACAAGGTTTCGCTCATTGGGGCACTTGGAGTCAACATTTCAGATTCTGGTTGATATGGAGGTGGATTTTTATAAAACATGTCATCAAGAACATCATCCTCCGATTCATGCACTCCATACGCTCTTGATTCTATATTATGTCTCTTTTCCGTACATTTTTTACCTCCAATTTCTTCAACAGTTCTCACAGGAAACAGACCTTCAGTCATACTTGCATTGCGCCACCTTCTCGTTCTCTCATCGTGAGTGTCATGCCCGTATCTACCAAACATGTACTTATACCTTCCGCCACTCCTCTGTCTTTCTCTGTCATGCATCTCATCTTCCCATTCTGTCAGTGCTTCAAACTGTGTCGGTCTAGGTCTTGGTTCTAGATTCATAATTTTCTCTCTCAAATTTCTCAAAACCGCTAAATTAAACGAACCATGCTCTGGAAATGCCAGGACTCCGTCGTTCTTGGTGTATTTTACCCAATTGTCTAACCAAATACAAGTATGATATCCGTATTTCGTAACCATAAAGGATGCGGGGGTTTTCGGTAATTGTCCTTCCCTAGTCACAATCGGTTTGTCCTTCTTAAATCACTTCTTGATTTTTCCAACACAAGACATTTTTTCCTTTTCAGGTGGATCGTAATACATTATTTTGTCTTTCGTGTATCGCTAGTCTTTTCCTTACAACTGTTCTGTAATTTTAACCAATCGTAGCGTGACTCACACTAAAGCACCAATCAGCAGCATCTACGTCACCCTGTACTTCTCCACTCCTAGCGCAGCATACACTAGCACATTAATCAGGGGCGTCTACGTTTCTCACTGACTAGCCAATCCCAGCGCAGCTTTTCTGACGTCAGCTTTTCTCACTGTCGCAGCTCCTGCTCCTGCTGACCCCTCCTTTACAAAATTCCCTCAGTAAGCTTTTTACGTTCTTCAAATTCACAAATCTGTTAGTGATGACATAAAAAATGCCACCATTGTCCGCTTCGCTAACCAAAGAATAGTTAATGACCTTTCTCACAAGAATTCTGTCTTTCCCGAGAGCAGCACTTACCTCTGCCCTACTACGGAATCGTTACTTCCGTTGATAAAGTAGCACATCCCTCTACCTTACCCTTCTAGCAAGCATTAGCTAACTGTTTGTCCAGAATTAAGACACCTAGTTGGAGATCCAATGCTCCTGAGAAATAAATCCAGAGTTTCGCAATTAACCTGAATGCCTTCTCCTTCACGCACTTTCACACGGAAAATGTAGTTCATTCACGCAGAATTCTGTCTTTCCCGAGAACAGCGAACAGTCTGTCCTACTACAGAATTATGACATACGTTAATAAAGTAGCACTTCCCTCTACTTTATTCTTCTAACAAGCTTAGGAAACACCTATTACCTTTCCACTGATAAGCGTCATCAGAGTGCCTTTTGGACTCCTGGTACCTAAGACCAGAATTTCACAGGTGACCTTCGCTACCAAACACTTCTTTCATACAAGAGATATTTCTAATGGCAACACACGACAATGTAACCGAACCGAACCCAGACAATACGTTGTGCAACTTCACTCGTTACACGTTTCCCCTGTGTACCAACAACAATTCTGTCTTTCCCGAGAGCAGCGCTTACCTCTGCTCTACTACGGAACCGTTACAAACTTCCGACTTCCTACATCCCAGAAGCCATGCAAACAACATAGAACTCAACGCGACTCAACATAGAGTGTTAATATATAAACCAATACTTCCCAATAATCAATAAGCTATTTCCAGGCAATAATCACCAAACCAAAACAATAAAAAACCATAACTCTGCTACCAGAAAAACTGATGCAGCGCAGAACCTTGGTAACAGGAATCAGGACAAAACCCCGTACCAAATATCCTCCCTTCATCACAGACCAAATATCACATTAACACATTCACTCCTACAATCATTGGTGGGGCCCATAACACCAACATTCACATTTTCAACATTGTGCTTAGGTGAAGAACCCAGACTGTTACCCTTAAGATATAGAGGTGCATGTAGGACATGCTCAGTCAGGGTTATATGTCACCAAGGCAGGGTTACCTATTTTAAATGCTTGTGGAGATAATGGCGGGGGCGGTCGCCACTGGGATGGTGCTAGTGCGCCGGGCCCTCGCCCCAGGCTATGTTCAACCAACTGCATTGGGGGCAAGATGATGTGCATACATGGGAGTGGTGGTACTAGACCCCACCCCCCCCTGTGGGAGAGGTGGAGATGGTATGCAATGTCACAAAGTAATTCCAACAGCTTATGTATATTTGTAAATTGGTGCATAGTATTGAGTGGTGTGTGTATTTAATAAATGTACTCTTACTTTTATAAAGCAAAGTACAGACTGGACAATCAATTATTGAGTGTTATTTTCGCGCACCTGCAAATGGCGATTAGTAGCCCACACCACCTCCCTTGAGTAAGCCTCAGACTGCTCTGCAGCGCTACCCTCTGAGAGTCAGGCGCTGCAATTGGGTGTTTGGCTCCCAGTGAAGGACAAATTTAGTCATGTTATTTGTGCAGGCCTCACAGATGCTGCCTTGTTTTCCAACACCTTCCCATCTTGGCTACCTGCTAATGACAACACCACATGCGGAAATTAGTATAAAATGTCTTTATTCTTCTGTGTGTAACCCCAAACTCAACATTCTAAACCTGTATTCATATCACTACGTTCTAACGCTTACATCACAGTTCTACGGAGTCCATCAGGAGCCAATAGGGTTCTGTCATTGCTAACTCACAAGACACTGCTAAGTTAAAAATTAAAAATATTCACAGATATATACAATTTTAACTCTTCAATGAGTCTTCGTGTCTGTCTGATCACACGTCCTGACCCTGTCTTAGGGATAGGCAGTCGAAGTGTCCGTGATCTGTGTTGACAATGGAGGAACAACAGCAGTCAGCAGACCTCCAATTGTCCTCTCAGGCTCAGTCTCTACATTGACATAAATACCTGATGAGCCACATATTGGAAATGCGAGGTATCTTGTGTGATAGACTTCCCAGGATGTTGGGCAGTCACCATGTGTTCTTTGCTGGTAACAACATGAAATGGTTCAGCATCGAAAGAGCATCAGATTTCTTTTTTCTAGGCTGACGGACAAGCACTCGATCTCTAGTGATGGTAATGTCCTTTGCATGTTGGCTCTTATCTTCATTATCTTCATTTTCCTTTTATGATCCAAGACTCTTATAGAGGTTTCTTTCTCAGTACTTGATCCTCTGTTAGTTCATTTAGGCAACTTGGTCTTCATGGCTCACCCGAACATCAAGGTTGCAGGGCTTTCACCTGTGGTCGAGTGAGGGGTCAAACGGTAAGCTTGAAGGGTGGAATTCAAGACAGTTTTAAAGTCGATCTTTTCCAATACAGCACACTAAACGGCTTTCTTAAGAGTACTCGCGAAACGTTCGACAAGGCCATTGGCCTGAGGCCAAAGATGTTCTTTTCTGATGCTTTACATTAAGAAAACGGAGAAAGTCTCTGAATTCTCAACTGTTGAAAAGTGGGCTATTTTTAGATTTTACGATCGCAGGAACACCCCATGTCGCGAAGATGCCATCTAATCTCTCAATGACTCTTTCTTGAGTGGGGGATGAGAGATCTTCTGTCAATGGAAAGCTGGAGTATTCATCAACAATCACCATCAGGTGATGTACATTGTTAAGAGGACCAAAGACGTCCACAGCAATTCTTTCCCAAGCATGCTTTGGAAACTCTGACATGTTTAGGGTGTGTTGAGTAGGTTTTGATGAAAGGCAGTTGCATAGATGACAGGCATTCAATTCCCTTTCAACTCTCTCATTGAGATAGGGTAACCAGCCTCAGTCTCAGAGAGCTTGTTTTGTGGCAACAATTTCATGATGTCCTTCATGGGCCACTTCAATTACCTGTTGTTGCAGACTGTCCGGCATAACAGTTCTCAAACCTCTCTGGATAACGCCCTCTTGAGTAACAAACAGTTCATCTTTTACCTTTTTAATCTTCTGATACTCACTACCACAAGCCGCATGTGCTGGTTCCAAGAATTATGTGCAATAATGCCTTTCAGTTTTAACATGTCACTATCTTTACTCTTGACAGTGACAATGTGTTCCAACAAAATGGCAACTGGTGTGCTGGATTTCACAATTACATTCATGTAGGCTTCAGCTGTCTCAGGAAGGATACAATGGCACTGCGGAGGCACTCTTGAGAAGTAGTGTGGTCACCTGGTCATATAAGACACCTAGTCTGAAGTGGGTTTTAATGGACAAAACAAAGATTACAAGGGATTCTGGGTGGGTTAGTGGCTGAACTATATAACAGAAAGAAAAAGGTAATGTCTTTCCTGACAGTTTAGTCAATGTCCATGGGATTAATCCTCTCTCTTTATAAGCTTGGTCTGGTGCTTGGAGTCGTCTTTGGCTCTTTCTTTCATCCCGCCAGTTCAGAGGAGGAAAGGAAGTGTGTAAGTGGCCCTCGAAATAAAACAAACAAACAATAGTCAGGTTTGGATGCCTTCAAACTCGTATGCCTTGACCGTCACCTCCACTGGGCTGTGCAAACCAACAAATAACAGATGGTGGTCCCTGCAGTGACATGCAGATGCAAGCTATTAGAGCCCCAACCGCCACCACCCAGTAGTGAGATAACTAGTAAAAGGTACTTGCCGGAAGCCACATCTCTCCTGGGTCGTGGCAGTAGGAGCCTCACCGCCCTCCTCCTCTCCGGGTCGGTCAGACCTTCTAGCGTTGTCACTAGGCGGTTGTGTCGTCTCTTCCTCTCCTTTGGGGTCTTCTTCTTCCTCGGGGATCGACCGTCCTGCCTCTTGGAAGTATGACATCTCCTCTTGCTTTTGCTTCCCGTACTCCATCTCCCTAAAAGCCAACTCAGCGTTCTTCTTCTGTCCCTCGTCGAACTCCTTGTCTGTACTTCCTTCCTTTTTATGCGCTTGGGTTGCGTCTTCTAGAACGCTGATTTCTTCTTCCTGGTGGCCGGTCGCGGGCCGCATCTTGGAAATCCCATTCGGGAGAGTCACAGGATAATTACAAGTAGTTGGCAGGGTTTTGATCTTTCCCTGGATGGTGCACAATTGTGTAGTTGTATTCTTGTAATCGTAGATCCCCAACATTCAATGCACGGATGAATCTTGGCCTTTGGATTGCCAAAGATGGTCAACAACGCTTGATGATCAGTCACAAGCGTTAAAGGCTTTCCATATAGGAATACGTAGAAATGTTCACAAGCACCCTGCTGTGTACCCCGAAACACATTATACGCTGGGGAGATATTGGTACCAGTTTTGGCCCTTGCCGTAGGTCTAGTATAAAGTAATTTCACCCATTTAATAATTGTGGAGGGAATCCTATATTTAACCAATGTAGCCAGCATATACGACCAACTTAAAGAGTCAAATGCCTGATGGATATCTAAGGAGAGGCAACCCGCATGAGGGGAATCAGATCGAGCAGAATGCAAGAGAGCATAGAAGCGGCGTATGTTCAAGGAGGTGCTGCGCTTGGATATAAAACCACATTGGTCAGTGTGGATTTGAGTGGGGAGTAAGGGAAGCAGTCTCAATGCTAAGAGCTGGCTAAGAATTTTATATTCCGTGTTAAGGATCGATAGGGGTCTATTAGTTGTAAGGTCGATGGGAGACTTATACGGTTTCAACAGAGAGGTCACTATTGCCTCTCTAGTCGTGGGGGGTAAGGCACCCTCCTCCAAAGCAGTCGTATACAGTTGTAGCAGTTTAGGGACCAGGGGCACTGCGAAAATAGAGTAAAACTCAATGGGTAGCCCATCGGAGCCTGGGGTCTTGTTCCGAGCAATTCCTCGTATAGCTCCCCGGATTTCGGGCGTGGTCAGTGGTGGCCGCCAAGTCTACAGCCTGTGCTGCCATAATAGTGGGGGGTACTATTGAATCTAAGAATGCAGCGGTGGCGTCCATCACCTCATGAGAGGGGGCGGCTTAAAGGTCAGCATAATAATCATGGAATGTTTTATTAATATCCACTTGTGTAGTGAGCAATTCACAATGACTATTACGTATGGCCAGAATGGGTGTAGGGGAAGGCTGGGGCCTAATCAATCTGGCTAACAGTGTGCCCGAACGGTTCAAGTCAACGTGCGTATGCAGTGTGTATGCACGGAAATCTATCACTCTCAAATGTTCTAACAGCTCAGCATATTTAATCCTGGCTTCCTGGAGGTCCGACTCTTTTCTATTATCAGTCTGAGCTGTCCTTGTAATAAATCCTCCTGGTCAGTGAGATCCCGTATGGCCTCACGCCGAATCCCCACCAGAGCCCCAATGGAAACCCCTCGAATCGTTACTTTGAATGCTTACCATTCAATAATCCTGGACGTTGCCGTACCGTCATTATCGGTAAAGTATGTGTTAATGGCAATGGTTAATTTATTCTGAAAAATTGGATCTCCCAATTGTAGTGGTTTCAGGCACCATGTGGGAATTGGCTTGGGGGGTCTGACCCCAATTAAGTACCAACTCCAAGGGATTGTGGTCAGAAATAGTTTTAGCCAGATATGTAGTGTGCACTATCATAGGAGATAAGTCTGGGGAACAGAGGAAATGGTCTAGATGTGTGTGCAAGGAATGTGGATAAGAATAAAATGAGTATTCCCGCATACCAGTATATTGCATCCTCCACACATCCAACTGTCCCCACCCCTTTGTTCAGTTAGCTAAGTTGGACGCTTGTACAGTAGCGGCCACGTTGGTCAAGGGAGGGTGTGACTGATCTAAATGAGTATCAAACACAGCATTAAAATCCCCTCCTAATATCCACGGATATTGTGTCCAGTCTGATAGGGCCTGTGAGTGGCGAGAAAGGAAGGCATCTTGATCAGTATTCGGCGCATAGACCGACCCCAGGACCACTCGTGCACCATCTAATAACCCCAGCAGTAATACACATCTCCCCTGATCGTCAATTCTACTTTCGGTCAGTGAGAAAGGGACCCCTGCTCGCAGCCAAATCGCTACACCCCGGGAGAAAGCAGAGTAGACAGTACCATATAATTGGCCACTCCAATGTCTCTGCACCTTACTAAGTTCGGAAGAGACCAAGTGCGTTTATTGGAGATAGACTACCTGTGCCCGGCGGCGGTGTGATTGAGCAACTATCCTATGCTGCTTCTGTATTGAACCCATCCCCGTATATTCCAGTAGATAATAGTGTATGACTTCGCTACAGACATAACATCAAAGCATGTATCCCACCTCCCCCCTGCCCCACACCCCCCACCATCCCACAGGTCCCCACCCCCCACACTCCCAGGAATATCAGGAAACAGACCAGTAGCCTTAACAAAAGAACAGGAACCCCAATACAAGGTCAAACGACTAAACTGTGGTCGACCAAACCATGTGCGAACAAGGTACATAATACACTAAGTAACAAAAGAGGCTTCTCGCCTGTGGGGCAGACTGCTTACTTTAGATATGTAAGTATCGACTATAAAAAGTAGAATAACCCAGGACAGGTCGGGCCACGGGAACATACTGTCGGAGCCCACCCTGCAGCCTCCTGAGGAGTTGACTTTGTTTATATCATAATACATCAAATGAAACATCAACTGTAAAGTGAGAACCAGCCCAGGACGTGTCAGGCCCCAGGACCACAACAATTAAGCAAACCTTACATAATACGATGGAGCAGGCCATTCTTGACTTATTAATCAACCAACTTTACTTGACATGCAAGAAAGGAATAGACTTCCCCCTCCGGGAAGGCGCAGGTCCGGAGAACTGTAACAATACTCAGAACATGACACATGTACAATACTATTCATCCATTGGGTTGTAGCTCAATTGCGTGGATACAGAGGAAAATAATGCCATACTTAACCCAGAGTCAGAGTCCATGGAAGCCTCTACCGATGACCTAGAGCTGAGAGGCGCACAAGCAGTCCGCAATGCTGTGGCTGAACGGAGAGCCGTACGTCTGCTCTCCATCACCGACAGTTGTGACGGAGGAGTGGCCACTGTGCCCTGCGTAGTATGTCCCCTTCGTCTTCGGCGCGGAAGGCGCTGTGGCTTTGGCTGTGATTGTATGGGGCGCACAACCCACGCAGTATCAGGAAAGGTCCTGTATAGCCATTCCCATGCACTATCAGGTGTGTCAAAAAAACAAGCATGTTGATTAGAAATTATCATAAGTTTAGCAGGGAACAATAGAGCAAGTGTTAAGCCTGCTGCGCGGGCCCGGGCCTTAACCTCTATAAATGAAGAGCATAGACGTTGAACAATTAGTGTGTGTGAGAAGTTGACCTGGCATATGCTGGTCACTAGTTAAAGTGGCCACCTTGCACCAGTACAATTCGACTCTTATGGTAGATAGGTTTAAGACAACCTTTTAAAGAAAGCTATCCTAGTGGTAGCTGTGGAGAGCAGCCTTCAGGCTAAGTGTGAGAAGTTGGCCTGGTATATGATGTTCACTAGTTAAAGTGACCACCTTGTACCATGCCAAGCAACCCTTATGGTGTGGTTGTAAGTCAACCTTTTCGGACTAGCTGCCCTAGTGGTAGCGTAGGCTAAGCAGTCTTTGAGGCTAAACTCGTGAAGCGTGTTAAGCAGGCTGTTTTACCAGATGTAACCCCCTTTTATACCAATGAAAGGACACCACACAGATATATATTCAAAATATATAAGTATTTATTTCTCAAAGTAACCCCTAGTCTCTTTATGAGCACAGGAGCACAAATCGTCAAACAAGATTACAGTAGAATACACAGAAGTTGCACTTTATATGGATAGGCCCTGGTGGCCACTCAAACCATATACTAAAATAGTGGTATAAGTACCACGAACAGAAAAGGGAAAAGGCCTAGGGCCTCTAGAATCGCTGGGCCTACAAGGAGCTAACTTCAGTTAGTGACCAGGAGGTCCACGGGTTGCGTGTGCAGAGCAAATAGTCACACGCGAGCTCCCATAGGTTTCAATGGGTGCGTAAAAAGTACAAAGTTACTGCAAAAGGAATCTTCCGGATGACCTAGGAACTTAAGATTGGAAACACAGACACTAGAGATGATTCTCAACACTTGGGCACCGGAGTGCCAGCTTTACCTCACCCACAGGAAGCGGGTGCATAGGCGTCGAAGTGCGTCGGGTTTCTTCTATCTGTTCAATGGAGCCTGTAGTCAAAGATGCTGCAGGCGGTCGCCCCGGAAGAGATGCGGTGGATCCAAGAGTGGATCGGAGATGTTGAAGACCTGTAAGCAGAGGGGACAGTGTTCACAGTCACTAGCCAGTGACCAGCGTGGCACCAGGTGGGTACCAGGCGATGTCGGGTGCAAACAGGAAGAAAGGTGTAGCTTGTCTCTGCAGCCACGTGGTCCCTGAAGGTCGACGACGTCCAGGAGTCGAGTCACGAGCTGTCCCACACAGGCTCTCGCTGTCGGCGGTGTCGGCGACTTGATCGAAGCAAACAAGCCTTGGCAAAAGCAATTGTTGTAGGAGATGAAATAAGCTGATGGTTCTGACCAGCAAGGTCAGAGGAACTGCTCCTTTGGAGGGGAGCAAGGGCCAGTCTGGAGCAACCAGACCAGCGGTGTATTTCGTAGAGTTCGTCGCCAAGATGGCCACTGGCCAGCGGGCCAGCAACCGGTTAGGCGCGTCGAGTGGCAAAATGCAGAAGGGCCCCACGCAGATCGTGGAGATGCTGGAGGGCTCACCTTTGGTGCAGATGCTGCTCGAGGGTTGGGCTTCTCAGATCCCAAAGCACAACTTGGAGGGAGCCTCGGTTGTTGCACTTGCAGCTTGTCGTGGTCTTTTCAAGATGGCTGGCTCCACGTGTCTCGGTGCCTCCACGGGTCTCCTCTTTTCAGGGACTGTGGATCGGGCGGTGAGAGGTCTGGAGGTCCAGGTCTTGTCAGTCTCTGGGCTCGGGCTCCGGCGGGAGGCGGCGGCAAAGCAGACGTTGATTCGCTGGATGGTGCTTGCGTTAGCAAGGTGGTCACTCCCTGACCACAGGGGAGATTGGCTTCAGTCCTCTGTGCGGCAGAGCGTCGAAGTTCCCGTCTTCTTCTTAGTTTCAAGTTGATTCCAGGATGTCTGAAGTCTTAGGACACAGCTCCTACCTTTAAGCGGATTCTAGGGGCCGGACTACCTGCTAGGTCCCTCCCTAAGGGTGGGACCAGGAAGGGGGGTGGTTACACCCCCAATCCTTTGTCCAGCTCGCCCCAGGCCCGGGACTGGTGTGCCCCAGGACCGGATTGAACTGGCATATGCACCAAGGCTCCTTGTGAGCCTCAGGCATGTCTGGTTTCTTTCAAGCCCTACCTGACCAATACACAAAATCCTGTCTGGGGTGGTGCACGCACCTCCCCTGGCAGGAAACCCTTTGTCCACACCTCCCAAGCTGGAAGGACTCCCAGCAGCAGGAGGGCAGACTTGTGTCTGTGGTGGCAGCATCCATTTTGTGGAGATGAGGCTATGTCTGATTTTACCCCGGTTTCAGGTACTGTACATGTCGTGTCCCTCTAGAAGGGTGGAATGCTAACCCCGTCGCCAGAATTGGCGAGGGGTTAGTATTCCAATTCGTATGACACCTTACTCGACATGTTTTGATAAAGCCAAACCAAAGTTAGCATTTAACCGCGAGGTTCATAATGCACTTAAGAGTATATGGTATGACGATATCTGGAAACAGTAGAAGGAAGTTGTTCCGACCACTGCAGACAGGCTCAGCTCATGCCAGAGCACCATCTCACATGGAACCAAGCACTCTGCCTTCAGGATTGTTAAGGCCTGCCATAGGAGTGACTTATAGGTTACCAGGTGTCCCATTTAAGGTTAGGTATAGGTATACTACACCTAAGTAAGAGGTGGTTACACCAACTTACCCCAGCTGAGTGATCAGCCAGTTGTGTCAAATTTGTTAGGCCAAGCCTGGGGTGGCATAATACATGCTTCAGCCCCTGGCAGGCCTTAGATACACCAATGCCCTGGGTACCTAGTGTACACTGGTACAGGGGCTGACAGGGTGATCCAACCAATTGGGTATGTACCTAGGGTACATGGAGTCCATTTTAAAGAGAGAACAGCCAGGCTGAGATCCTGAATGGCAGGATCTCAGGCCAACTAAGTCGAAAAACCAGCTAGACACTAGGCAAAAATGTGGGGGTAACCATAGTCAGATATCCACCTTCCTACACAACCCCCCCCCCAAACGAAGGGAGATAAGGCTGACCTTGCCCAGGTATGCCTATATTGCCCAAGTGGCCATATAAGGAGGAACCAGCACTGGCATGGTTACCCCCTGTCTCATGGTCCACTAAGCAATCCCTCACCCTAAGGGTATCAGAGGGTCTCCACCATAGGGAATCTCTACCTTTGGTGTGTCTTGGCAAAGTAAAAGGCTGGTGTTGAGATGGAGTACTGAAGTCAGTGTCCTCAAAGTGAGGCCTCAGCTTCCTCCAATCATCCTCCACCATGGATGCCTTTCTTTTCTTAACTGAGTTGCACTGTGCTCTCAGGGTCAGCCTCTGGCTACCTAAAGCTGGAGGCTGGGTCCCTTTTGTGGGCTTACTGGAGGGACAGGTCAGGTTTAGGGCCCTAAGGTCCCATGTTTGCCTGTGCCCAACAGAATCCCTCTGGGGGAGGTCCCTAACTACCTGTAAAGGAGATCCCTCAGGAATGTTTTTAACCATCACCTGACTAGGGCTACTAGCCAGGCAATCCTCATTCTTTTGATGGGGGGGTTCTTGGGGACAGGGGCCCTCTTGGGGTCCACTGGCCTCCCTGACCTCTGCAGCCCTGGGCTGACTGAGGCAGGGTAGAGAGAGGCAGGCTACCTGCACCAGACTGGGTCCCACCTTGGAAGGGGCCACTGACATCAGAGGCTCTGCCAGGCCAGGCCTGGCTACCTCTGGGGCAGTTCCTTCACAAGGGGTGAGGTCAGCTCCCTGAGGAGGCTGACTTTTTCCTAATGTCTGGGGAGAGGGAGACTTTTCTTCCTCCCCACTACTCTCTGTTTGTGTGGAGTGATCCATAGTTTCAGGCTTCACTACACCTATGTCAGTCTGAGTATGGGCTGAGACCATTACAGCCTTGCCAAACTTTTCAGGGGGGCACTCAGTTTGTGTTTGAGCTGTGACTGTCACAGCTCTGCCAGTCTCTACAGGGAAGTCTGTCTGTGCCTGGGCTGTGGCTACCACTGCCCTTCCAACCTTTCCAGGGAGGAAATCTATTTGGACAGGGGTTGTGAATGGCACAACCCCACTACCCTTTTGTGGAAGGCCTACCATTTTAGAATGGGTGTCTTGTTCAACTCCAGCCCAAGCTGAGAGTTCTAAGTCATTCCCCAGTAAGCAGTCTACAGGCAAGGTTGGGGACACTGCCACCCTTTTAGGGCCAGTGACACCTCCCCAGCTGAGACATACCTCTGCCATGGGATGCTGTTCTGTTTGCCATCAATGTTAGTTACCTGGTAGGAGAAACCAGGCAAAAGCTGCTCAGAGGGAACTAGCCAATGGGCCACCATAGTGATGCTAGCTCCAGTGTCTCTGTAGGCCTCAGCTTTTGTACCATTGATGTAGGGCTCCTGTCTGTACCTACCTAAAGTGTTGGGACAGGCAGTGAAGTTGGCAAACCCCATGCCACCATCACAGACAAGAGTAGTTGCTGTAGGGGAATTGGCTAAGCCAGGGTCCCCCTGTGTTCCCCAAGTAAACCCACCCAGATTTCTGGGGGCACTCCCACCACCTGGGGGATTACTGCTGACAGTAATAGGTGGTGTGACAGGAGTACTTGGAGGAACAGTTTTGTTTTTAGCCCTTGGGCAACTGCTGTCAGTTTTCCAATGCCCAGGAGTTTTACACTCATGGCAGTAGGGCGTTTTAGCTGTGGTAGAGGAGGGAGCTTGGGACCCACCACCCTGTGTGGAGTTTTGGGGCCCTGAGGAAGAGTTCTCTTTTGCTTTATCCCCACCCTTCTCTTGAGGCTTGGTGGTATCTTTCTTTTGGTCACCACCCTGGTTTTTAGGCCTGATCCTGGTCCTGACCCATTTATCTGCCCTCTTTCCCAATTCTTGGGGAGAGGTCAAATCTGAGTCTACCAGGTGTTGATGGAGGAGCTGGTTTTGACAGTTACTTAAAATCTGTTCTCTCATCATCAAATTGTACAATCCTGTATAATCAGATACCTTACTTCCCAGCAACCAGCCCTCCAAAGCCTTAGTGGCACATTCAATGTATTCAGACCAGTCCTGAGTCTGTGTCTTTTGGGTGTCTCTGAACATTAACCTGTACTGTTCAGTGGTTAAGCCTAACCCATCAACTAGGACACTCTTCAGGACTCTGTAGTTTCTGACATCCTCTTCTCTAACAGTGAGGAGTCTGTCTCTGCCTCTTCCTTAAAAGGAGAGCCAGAGGATTGCTGCCCACTGGTCTTCAGGAACCTGCTGTACTTTGCAGGCTCTCTCAAGAGCAGTTATCCATTTGTGGATGTCATCCCCACTTTTGTAGGGGGGCACAACCTTAGACAGGTTCCTATTATCAAAGACCCTATATTTGTCCTTAGGGACAATGCTGCCACCAGTGGGTATAGACCCACTCTCTTTAGGTTGCCTAGCCTTGTTCAGTTTTTCTTCCATCAGGGCTACTTCTAGCTCCTGCTTCCTGATCCTCAACTGGGCTTCCTGCATTCTGGCCTCATGTTCCCTCCTCTGAGGGGTGGTCATCCTTTTCCTGGAGTGACCTTGAGAGCCTCTAGAGCCATGGGAAGTATTGGATTCACCTGAGCGATTCCTTTGCCTCCCAAGCCCTGTGTTAAGTCCACTGGGGAGATCCAATGGGGTAAACCCACTGTCAGTCCCCAATAGCCTTAGTTTAGCTGGGCCAAGTATAACACTTGGCACTGGGCTAGTTCTCCCTTCATCCTCACTCACATCTGTATCAGTACCCTTCTCACTTTCATCTTCTGTAGTAGGAACCTCATCTAAGGGGTTACTATTGGGAAGGGGTACCTCGGTAGCATCTTCAGAAGGGGGGCCTCCTGTTCCTGTCCCTAAGGGGGCTAACTGGGAAGCTTTCTTGAGCTCTCTTTGATTTTCATCATTTTGCAAGAGTTCTCTGAGCTCAGCAGAGGTAGGGTTCTTGGGCTGTTTAAGGCCTCTAAGAGTTGCCAAATGCCTGAGCTCATTCTGATTAAGGGTAGCAAAGATGGATGGTGCCCTCGGGGGTCACTCTCAACAGAGATGGGTACAGTGGACCCCTCTGCCCCAGCCATTGCTCTTAAGTGTGGGTGGATGTGTTGCAATCTACCTACACTTGGGTTTACCTACTAAACCTATCTAGTAGTTGTAGTCAGGGTGTGCTACTCCCTTTGCTCTACAACAACTAAGTTCAGTAGAACTTATGTATATCTAATCTTGTTTTATATGTACCTACAGGTACCTATGTGATCTTTCAATTGGTAACCAAGAGATTACAATGGTAAAACACAGCAAGCTCAAATCCAACCGCTGCTCACCAATGTGAGAAGTTGGCCTGGTATATGATGTTCACTAGTTAAAGTGACCACCTTGTACCATGCCAAGCAACCCTTATGGTGTGGTTGTAAGTCAACCTTTTCGGACTAGCTGCCCTAGTGGTAGCGTAGGCTAAGCAGTCTTTGAGGCTAAACTCGTGAAGCGTGTTAAGCAGGCTGTTTTACCAGATGTAACCCCCTTTTATACCAATGAAAGGACACCACACAGATATATATTCAAAATATATAAGTATTTATTTCTCAAAGTAACCCCTAGTCTCTTTATGAGCACAGGAGCACAAATTGTCAAACAAGATTACAGTAGAATACACAGAAGTTGCACTTTATATGGATAGGCCCTGGTGGCCACTCAAACCATATACTAAAATAGTGGTATAAGTACCACGAACAGAAAAGGGAAAAGGCCTAGGGCCTCTAGAATCGCTGGGCCTACAAGGAGCTAACTTCAGTTAGTGACCAGGAGGTCCACGGGTTGCGTGTGCAGAGCAAATAGTCACACGCGAGCTCCCATAGGTTTCAATGGGTGCGTAAAAAGTACAAAGTTACTGCAAAAGGAATCTTCCGGATGACCTAGGAACTTAAGATTGGAAACACAGACACTAGAGATGATTCTCAACACTTGGGCACCGGAGTGCCAGCTTTACCTCACCCACAGGAAGCGGGTGCATAGGCGTCGAAGTGCGTCGGGTTTCTTCTATCTGTTCAATGGAGCCTGTAGTCAAAGATGCTGCAGGCGGTCGCCCCGGAAGAGATGCGGTGGATCCAAGAGTGGATCGGAGATGTTGAAGACCTGTAAGCAGAGGGGACAGTGTTCACAGTCACTAGCCAGTGACCAGCGTGGCACCAGGTGGGTACCAGGCGATGTCGGGTGCAAACAGGAAGAAAGGTGTAGCTTGTCTCTGCAGCCACGTGGTCCCTGAAGGTCGACGACGTCCAGGAGTCGAGTCACGAGCTGTCCCACACAGGCTCTCGCTGTCGGCGGTGTCGGCGACTTGATCGAAGCAAACAAGCCTTGGCAAAAGCAATTGTTGTAGGAGACGAAATAAGCTGATGGTTCTGACCAGCAAGGTCAGAGGAACTGCTCCTTTGGAGGGGAGCAAGGGCCAGTCTGGAGCAACCAGACCAGCGGTGTATTTCGTAGAGTTCGTCGCCAAGATGGCCACTAGCCAGCGGGCCAGCAACCGGTTAGGCGCGTCGAGTGGCAAAATGCAGAAGGGCCCCACGCAGATCGTGGAGATGCTGGAGGGCTCACCTTTGGTGCAGATGCTGCTCGAGGGTTGGGCTTCTCAGATCCCAAAGCACAACTTGGAGGGAGCCTCGGTTGTTGCACTTGCAGCTTGTCGTGGTCTTTTCAAGATGGCTGGCTCCACGTGTCTCGGTGCCTCCACGGGTCTCCTCTTTTCAGGGACTGTGGATCGGGCGGTGAGAGGTCTGGAGGTCCAGGTCTTGTCAGTCTCTGGGCTCGGGCTCCGGTGGGAGGCGGCGGCAAAGCAGACGTTGATTCGCTGGATGGTGCTTGCGTTAGCAAGGTGGTCACTCCCTGACCACAGGGGAGATTGGCTTCAGTCCTCTGTGCGGCAGAGCGTCGAAGTTCCTGTCTTCTTCTTAGTTTCAAGTTGATTCCAGGATGTCTGAAGTCTTAGGACACAGCTCCTACCTTTAAGCGGATTCTAGGGGCCGGACTACCTGCTAGGTCCCTCCCTAAGGGTGGGACCAGGAAGGGGGGTGGTTACACCCCCAATCCTTTGTCCAGCTCGCCCCAGGCCCGGGACTGGTGTGCCCCAGGACCGGATTGAACTGGCATATGCACCGAGGCTCCTTGTGAGCCTCAGGCATGTCTGGTTTCTTTCAAGCCCTACCTGACCAATACACAAAATCCTGTCTGGGGTGGTGCACGCACCTCCCCTGGCAGGAAACCCTTTGTCCACACCTCCCAAGCTGGAAGGACTCCCAGCAGCAGGAGGGCAGACTTGTGTCTGTGGTGGCAGCATCCATTTTGTGGAGCTGAGGCTATGTCTGATTTTACCCGGGTTTCAGGTACTGTACATGTCGTGTCCCTCTAGAAGGGTGGAATGCTAACCCCGTCGCCAGAATTGGCGAGGGGTTAGTATTCCAATTCGTATGACACCTTACTCGACATGTTTTGATAAAGCCAAACCAAAGTTAGCATTTAACCGCGAGGTTCATAATGCACTTAAGAGTATATGGTATGACGATATCTGGAAACAGTAGAAGGAAGTTGTTCCGACCACTGCAGACAGGCTCAGCTCATGCCAGAGCACCATCTCACATGGAACCAAGCACTCTGCCTTCAGGATTGTTAAGGCCTGCCATAGGAGTGACTTATAGGTTACCAGGTGTGCCATTTAAGGTTAGGTATAGGTATACTACACCTAAGTAAGAGGTGGTTACACCAACTTACCCCAGCTGAGTGATCAGCCAGTTGTGTCAAATTTGTTAGGCCAAGCCTGGGGTGGCATAATACATGCTTCAGCCCCTGGCAGGCCTTAGATACACCAATGCCCTGGGTACCTAGTGTACACTGGTACAGGGGCTGACAGGGTGATCCAACCAATTGGGTATGTACCTAGGGTACATGGAGTCCATTTTAAAGAGAGAACAGCCAGGCTGAGATCCTGAATGGCAGGATCTCAGGCCAACTAAGTCGAAAAACCAGCTAGACACTAGGCAAAAATTTGGGGGTAACCATAGTCAGATATCCACCTTCCTACACTAAGTCTTTAGAGGAATGTAAAGCAGCTTGTTTTACGTTATAATCTCTTGAATTACTAAATGAAAGGACACCACGCAGGTATATATATAAAATATATATGTATTTATTCCTAGACACACACTACTAATCTCTTTATGAGATTAGAAGTCAAGGACATAGGCACAAATCAACATTTCACAACAAGTTAAGCACAAATATGGCTGGGGCCCTAGGGGCGTACCAGACCACATACTAAAAAAGAGACTTAGGAATATCGACTTGCGAGGGGACAAGGCCTAGGGCCTTCAGAAGTGCTAGGGCCTCACTAATCCACCCAAGGCAGGTAAGTAAAGGACCCACGGGAGACGCATGCAGTGTGAGAACACAGGCGCGGATCCTAATTGACTTCAATGGAGCACGTCGCGGTTGGAATTTTAAAGTCACTTACAGGGTAAGTAGTTCTAGAGCCAACACACACAGGAGCACCGTAGTGCTGGAGTTACCTCACCCAGGGAAGCCGGATGCATAGGTGTCTTTTGGTGTCGGGTCGCGGCGTCGTTTTCAATGGAAGCCAAAGAAGTCTTGCTGCTTGTGACGACAGAAGAAGTGTCTGGTGGAATCCAAGGCTGGATTCAGAAGAAGGAAGACCTGAAAGCAGAGGGGACAGTGTTCAAAGTCACTTGGCAGTGACCCGGGGCAAGGAAGATGGATGCCCACAGTCGTCGGGTGATTTCAGGTGATCATGGGTGTCTTGACTCTTCAGCCACGAGGTCCAGGAGGCGTCGACGACAACCAGGAGCTGGATTCGGTGTGTCCCATAAAGTCTGCAGCCTACTGCAGTGTTGGCGACCAGATTGGAGCTAACAAGCCTTGGTAACAGCAAGTCATGTGGAAAGTGTAAAAAGTCAGCGGTGCAGACCAGCAAGGTCTGAGGGACTCACCCAGCAAGTGTAAGTCAGGGCAGGCCTGGAGCAATCAGAGGAGCCCTTTGGTTCTGTAGAAAAGTCTTCTGGGGACCCACAAGCCAACCGGCAAGGGATCACAAAGACGCCTTGAGAGGATTCACTCACCAGGAGCCCACGGTTACTCTGGACAAGGTAGGCCTCTGATCTTTGGAGGAAATCCTACTGGAGGCTTGGACCACACGTGGTCCAATGCACAAGTTCATAGAACATCGTGAAGGGGTTGCACTCGAAAATAGTGCCTGGTACCCAGGTATTGCGGCTCCTCATCACTCGTGGGGTCCACTTGCCTCAGCGTCACTGGGGACTCACGATGGCCTTGGAGAAGTCAGGAAATCCACTTCCAGGGCTGCAGGGACTTCGGACTCCGGCGGGAGCGGGAAAGTTTGCGACCGTTGATTCAAAGCTTTGGTGCTTGCCAAGCAGGGGAGTCACTCCTTGACTCCAAGGGAGATTCTTCAGTCTTCCAGAGGTAGTGGAACGTCCAAGGTCCAGGATTCTTCTTCAGAGCGTCGTCCAGGGATATCTAGTTTGCAATGGCAAGGGTTCCCTAACTTATACTAGAATGAAGGGAGGGACTAGCTCTATGACCCCACCTATGGGAGGGTCAGGGGAGTGGGTGGCTACACCCACTTCCCTTTGTCCAGTTTCGCACCAGAGCAGGGGCAGGTAGCCCCTGAACCGGTTTGAGCTGGCATATGCACAGAGGTGCCTACTGCTCCCCCAGTGCAGGACTTCAAAGCCGTCTAGGAGTGCACCCACCCAGCCCCAATACACTAAATCCTGTCTGGGAGGTGGTTACACCTCCCTGTGACAGGATGCCTATTGTTGGGTCTCCTCCACTGCGAGTTTCGGTCAGCAGCAGGAGGGCAGCCGGGTGTCTGTGACTGGTGGCATCCATTTTGTGATGCCAGGGCTCTTCAGGATTCTACCGTGTTTCCACAGTGGGTACATGTCTATCCCTCTAGAAGGGTGGGATCCTACTCCCACACCAGTTACTGGTGTGGGGGTATGATTCCAAAGCGTTTGACACCAAACACGACATGTTTTGATGCAGCCATCCCAGAGTTAGCATTTACCGCGAGGTTATAATGCACTTAAGAGTATATGGTTTAACCGCATCCACAAACAGCCACAGAGAATGGACTCTGAGAGCTGCAGAGGGGCCCTGCTCAGGCAGAGGCACCCCCTCACATGGAAACCAAGCACCCTGCCCTCAGGATTGATAGGGCCTGCCTTAGGGGTGACTGATAGGTTTATATGTGTGTGTAAGGAGAGATATAGGGAACCTATATCTCAGTGAGGAGTGCTAACACTACCTCACCCAGGCTGCAGTAGCAGGCCTATGGTGTCAGATTTAGTCTGATTCCCAGGGGTGGCATAATACATGCTTCAGCCCCTGGTAGGCCTGTGAAGTACCTATGCCCTTGGTACCTAAGGTACCATATACTAGGGGCTCATAAGGTAATACAGTATCCAATCACTAGTGCACCTAATATTCACTCCAAGTTGTTTAAGGGAGTAAGCAGATAGGCTGGGGTCCTGGATAGCAGGATCCCAGCCAGACTAGTCAAAAACCATTAAAACACCGGAAAAAAATGGGGGCAACCGTGTAGTCAGATTCCACCTTCCTGCAGTGTGTAATCTGAAAATATGGAGATTTTGGTGTTGTCAAAAAGAATAGGCCCAGTATCCCGGGCTGCTTGCAAGATGTGGTCGCGGTCTCTGTAATTTAGAATTTTGGCCAACATTGGTCTGGGGTTAGCACCAGGAATAGGTTTTCGCATAGGGACTCGGTGGGCCCGTTCTACTGTGAAATGCACTGAGAGGCCCATGGGGGCCACCTTAGTTTTCAGCCAGTCTTCGATAAAAGTCATGGGGTTCTGCCCCTCAGCCCCCTCCCGAATGTCCAACTATGAGAAGGTTTTTACGACGGGCCTTACCTTCTGCATCGTCAGCTCGTGCCTGTAAGTTCTCAACCTGTTGCTGCAGCAGCTGTATGTGTACACCATGCTCCCCCACCTGCGGTTGTAGTGTGGAAACCGAGTGGTCAAAGACTTGTACTTTATCCACCAGTTTTTTATGGTCATCTTTAAGTAAATTTAGTTTGGTAGATATGGTGCCAATTTGTTGCGCTATAGCTGTGCGTGATTCACGGATTTCCTGAAGGATCATGTCCAGCTTGTCAATTGGAGGATAAGGTGTAGTGCCATCATCAGTCCGATGTGATTGTACCGAGCAGGTCTCAGAACGCGGCGAGCCGGCCCGGCTCGAGTCCGCTGTCGTCTTTGTTTTATTTCTACGCATTGCTGACTGTAGGTCGGTCTTGTTAGTAAGTAGGCTATAGACAGAGACACCCTGAAAAAATGGTTGATTGATAACGCTGGTCTGGAGAAGCAAGGTAGGCACACCCCACCAGCCGCAGGCACTATTAGTGGCTAAACAGTCCCAGGCACATGAATGGAGCAAGCGATGAGGGAGGGGGGTCAAGCCACCAATGAGACAGAGGAGGGAGCATCCACCAGCACTAACAGCCAAGAATTGGTGTCTCCCCAGACCCTGTCTCCCCCCGACACTGCAGGCAAACACTTGTCACAGGAACAAACAACACTCTCACTGCTCAATATAGGAGACCACTCAGTAGCTTCAGGCAGTGAAGGAGCAAGCAGAGAATAGGAAAAGGGGGGGGAAGAGGGGACACCAACTCCCCAGCACTCACCGCCGGAGATAAGCACAATTCTCATAGTAGATTGTAGTCAGAGACCTCATGTGACACAGCGAACCGTATCAATTAAATCTCAAGAGCGATCAGGCAGTAGGGATGACTAGTATTATGAGGCCCCGTCCAGTGCTGTTTTCATCTCCAGCGGGTTAGTGCCAGCAAAAAGAGCAGGGGCCCAGTGTCAACCGGCGTACTCACAGTACCAGATGGAGCAGGGGAGGAGAAGAGTCAGGCCGCCATTCCCCTCTCCAAGCAGGCAGCAAATCGCCGGTGCGGGCACCCCAGGCAGCATTTACCAACACCGCCACTGCAAGGCAACATCCAGAGGTGTCCGCTTTCCCTCACAGCAAAGCAGGGCCCGACCAGGGAACAGAGAGGTCTGTGACGCAGCTGCCGCACTCACCGCGCACCGAGCTCGGATCTTCCAGTGCCACGACGGAGCAGCAATCTGCAGAGCTGCAGAGGTACAGGCGGAGGGGGTGGAGAAGACCCCAGTCACCTCCGCTAGAATTCTGATAGTCCTTCACCAGCTCCCGCCACAGGACAGTAGCAATTCCATAGGCAGGCCGTCAACCGGGGTACTCGCTTTGTGGGGCTCCCCGCCGCACTCTGACACAGCGCGGCCCAAAGCATCAAGGGAGTCCGGTGCTCAGAGGCCTAATTGACTCCAAGCTGGGCGGCCGACTCGGGTGCATTCTGGGATGTTGGGAGATTCACAGCCATACTCCACAGATCTGCGAAGGGGATCATTGCAGTCAGCAGGAATTCCGCTAGCAGTACATCTCCTCACATAGATGCTGGGCCGCCGGGGGCAGTCAGTAAATTTCGGATAATAATTCCGGGACCGGAGCTTGTCACCTGCTAGCCACACCCCCATCTTTCTTTCATTCTTAACTGAAAATGTACCTTTCGTAATCTATAGTTGGCATTGGATTGAACTTGAAATTCAAGGCTTTTTTGCTCTGAAGGCATGCGATTTCGTCAAACTGCAGCATTTTTCTTTATGGCTTCTTTTACACCTTCACAAGCTAGATTCTTAAGGTATTTGATAATCTTCTTATTATCTGTTTCTTCTAGTGCATCAATGAACTCATCAAATGTCTCTATCCAAGCAGTCCATCTGTTACCAATATTCAGCTTTTTGGCTGTATCAAATGATTTTGGTGGTTTCAGGAAGGCAGCGGCATTGTTACCATTTGGTGGAACTTACTGATGTGGAAAGTAATGTTCTTTCTGACACTGCTTGGTGATCTTGTTTATGCAGACCATCTCTGAGGCTTTGGGATGTGCTGGCCTCTTGGTCATCTTTGATAATTATAGGAAATGTGACCTCCTTCTTGGTCTCCTTTGGAAAAGCAAACTTTCACGATTCTGATCGGCTTTCTGCTCTTCGGAGACCTCTAGTGTTGTTCTGAGCCCCACTCATTAGCTGAGGTGGTATGCCGCTTCGTTAATGGATGGCTCTGCAAACACAACCCCAGGTGTTTCCTTCTGGGGCCCCACGACCCAGCCCTGTGGTATGATGATTCTCTTTACTCAGTCTGGTAAGCAGATAACCATTTCTTGTATTTGAATTGCTTTGCTTGTAAGCATCTCTCTGTACTGCCTGACACCTGATTGATCTCTGCCTCCCAGCGCTTCTGTTCACAGCATTATCTTGCAATTTGATGTCGCTATTTGCTGCTCTTTCAAAACCTGGTTGCATCCTCCCTAAGCATTTTTACTCCATATAATGTATAGCTTTAGGTTGCACAGTAGCACAGTACCTCTTTTTATGGCCTTTCCAGCAGGGTCTTGGCTAACGATATGTAGACTTCTCAGTGAAGCTTTCATTAACTTCAAATGCTTTATACAGGCTCGAGTTGCGCTTTGACTCCACATAAAGCAGTGTCGATTCGGCACTTTGACTGCGGCCCAAGTGGCACGCACAAGCAGTTTGCTTGATCACAGCAAACTCGCTGGGAGAGCACTGTCAGTCTTCGGGTTATTTATTCCTATCTCATCACCAGTTGTAGCATCCTCCACAGCCTGGGTACCAGCTAATAACAACGCTACACATGGAGCTTTGTATAACACCTCTTTATTCTGCGAGTAACCGCGAACCCAACATTCTAAACCTGCATTCACTTCACTACACTCTAACGCTTACGTCACTGTTCTACAGAGTCAATCAGGAGCCAAAAGGTTTCCGTCATTGCTCACTCACACACTACAATAATGACATAATAGGAGCCCAAATATGAAAAGAGGTGACGCAATGAGCATATATATGCCAATCGACCTAATTCAGGCAGGAGACTCGCGATCTATGAGGCCAAAAATGGCTTCATTTGTTATCTCCCACCTTAAAACTACCTCTGCTTCAATGGAAGTCAACAGGAAAAATAAGCTCCCCATTTTTTTTTCCAAAACCTCCCAGTACCCTGTTCTAAATTGTTTGCATGTATAAATGAGCTGGGTTCCGTAGAGCATTCACCCTCAGAGCAAGTAAGCAGTATACTTGAACAAAAAGTAAATGGCACTAGCTTGTATTTTACTTATCACTGCCTACTGTATGATTATGTTGTAACCCAAGAGTAAACAGTTCAGGGGTCTTGGATTCAAGACCCCGGAAGATCTACATATCCTGCCTGGAATCACCTCTGCTTCAATACAAGTCAACGGGGGAAATACATTCTACTGATTAGTTCTTTAAAATTTCCCACGTACTTCTTTTAAATGTTGACATGTATGTTGTAGTTATTTCAAGACTATTTCTAGAGTTTCATATTGTGCCAAAAAAGATACATACATGCTAATAGACGTGATTCGCTTTTTGAAACTCAAAATGGCTTAATTTTCGTTGTCTCCCACCTAAAATTGCCTGTATGTTATTTATAATTCAATAGAGGAAATTCATTCACCTGATTCTTTTTTTTTATATATCCAACTTTCCTCTTCTAAAATGCTGGCATGTTTGGGGGTGCTTTCTGATATTTATCATATTACATGGATTTTTCATCTTGATTTTAATCATGAATAAGTTTCATTAGAAGTGTCACCCTCTTAAATCCTGGTAATGTCACGCACAAGCAAACTGAAAATTTGGTAGCCTTGCAGTACTAATATACCACCTGATTATAGAGTTGTAGGCATCATTCGAAATAAGAAATAGTTTGGAGGAGTCTAGATTTAATGTACAAAACTAAGTCTACACATAAGTGCTAAGAAATAAGGTTTGCAGTTGTCTGTAGATATCACGCTCCCGTTGATTTTAAATGTTGTTAAAGTTATCGATGTGCACAATTAATCAGCACTTCTAACAAGGACACTGTGACAGTAGTTTCAGAAGGTGCAGTGGTAGTAGCCTAGACTAATTATTGTTTCCAACTTTCCCGGCCTTTAATTCTGATATTATTTTACGTATTTCTTCTCTTTCGTTCACGGACTCATTCCATTGAAAGATGGTTGCAAAGTCCTCTTTCTGTTCCACTGCCTATAGTGAGAAATGACAGCGGCGGAGACTGTGGTGTTACAGAAAAACTACCGTTCCCAGCATGCCGCGTGGTATGCTTCCGGCGGTTAGAGTGCGCAGGGCCGCCTGCAGCGGGGAGCGAAGCCAGCAGGCGTGTGAGGCGGCCGGGGAGTATAGCCCGGCTTGCATGGATCCCAGGCGGAGCCTCGTAAGCCCGGCCTGAGACGGGGCCACCATGTTTGTGCAGGAGGAGAAGATCTTCGCCGGGAAGGTGCTGCGGGTCACCGTATGCACCATGGATGGCGCAGAGTGGCTGGAGGAGGTGACCGAGGACAGCAGCATCGAGCGGCTAAAGGAGCGCTGCCTCAAGCACGTAAGGGCAACCAGCTATTCTTAGGCACAGCACACAGCCTGGCGCACCCTGACACAGTTAGCTCCCTCGCTGACAGTCCCCTCTGCCTCACATAGGCCCCTCCATGGCTGACAAGTACAGTCCTTGACATAATCCTCCCGGGGCAACACCGACCTTTCAAAATCTGACAGGTGTTTTTCCATGCCACGAGCCCTTGCTACCCTCTGCTTGTTACTAACCCCTCGCGGCCTGATATTGATTCCCCATGGCCCAGTTTGCCATTTACCTCTGTCAGCCTCATCCTAACACATCTCCGGCTAACAGAGACCCTTGACATGGCCCTGCCATTGTGACACAGGCTTGACAGGTGTCATTTCTAGCCACTGCCAACCTTCAACTTGACAGTGGCCACTCCCATCGTAATCCTTCCTACTTCAGCCTGCCATTCGCCTCTATCAGTCTCGTTCCGAATCGCTCAGCCCCCCTGGCTCCCCGGCTAACATATGCCCCTCTCTGGCTTGCAGGTACAACTCCCTACCATAGGCCTCTCAAAATCCGACAGGTACCATTCAGTGCCACTGGCCACTGCTCGCCTCAGCCTGACACTGAACCCTCCCAGATAGCTACTGAATGATCTTTACTTCAGCCTGGCATTTCCCTTTACTGGCCTCATCCTTCACACAGGTCCCTCCATAGGTGAAGAGTACCTAAGTGCATCGGCTTACTAGCCAGACACAGCCAATGGGCAGCTTTCACTGGCACTAAGTTTATATCCTCAGCCTGGCATTAGCTTCTTCCAGGCTCACACTGACCTCTCCTTCCCTCAACATGGTGCCCACCCCTTCCTGCCATAGCCACTCCTAGCCAGACAAGTAAACTTTCCTGAGACAGACCCACCGAAATTGTCACAACAATTACTGGTAAAGGCTCAATCTGGTCTTATAATTGGTGATAGATTTTAATGTATTTAAACTAATTAGTTACAATAAATAGTACAGTTAAGATAAACAGACAACTGAAAGAACAGGTGAAGGGCATTATGTACAAAATAATATCAGCCTTGTGATCCTGTACTTCAATAAAATATGTCCTTTTATAATCGCAGAGGTTTACATTCGTGTTAGAAGACTTGTGCAAATTTATAGACAACGTACATTTGATAATGAAAGAATTAGTTTGTAGTGTACAACAATACATGGTCACTTCTTTGATTGACCTTATGTTTGCTTCTTTAAATGGACCACGTAAGTATTTTATCTGCAAGTATGATTTTGGACACAAACAACTCATGTGGTCAAGGGACTCATCCTTATAGCTACAATGCCTACATTCACTTGGAGAAGTGTTGTAATTAAAACTGTGGTAATGGAATATACAGTAGTCTAAGTCTTGGGTATTTCAACTTCATTAGTGAATCTAATGAATCTACGTATTCTTTCCCTACTGTTGATTAAGACGTGTTCAGAATATTTGCATTTTGACAATGATGATACTCCACTTTCTTAGTTCTTTTGCCTCAGAATGTTTCTTATTATTTCTTTGTGCTTCACTCTGTTCATACTGATAAGCAAGTTCAGTTGCGGAACATTATATTCTGCTATAGACAATTAGAAACTGGTTAGATGTAGTTCCAAATTATTATTTGATTTACCTTTTAAGCAAAGATCGACTTTTTTAAGATGTTTTGGTTCTGCTACAGCCAAAGACATTGTTTAATCGATATGAACAGTAATGAGTTGAGATTGATTTCATGTATGATTTAGGGTGTGGCAATGAGGTAAGATTTAATAGGGCTCTAATATTTTGCTTGTCGATTTTATTCAGCTCTAGTGATCTTAAAGGGTTAGGTGCTGATGAAGTTTATAGTAATTGAATGAGCATGGAGTTAAAGGTGATAATTGAAGGTCTTATTGCTCTTTCATCATAGATGTTCTCAAATCTTTTGACTGATTTGATTTTAACGTTTGATTTCTGTTTTCTCTTAAGAATATAGTGAGCTCAAGATAGTTTATTATCCGTAATTATTACTTGGTAATCATATTTATTTTAACTAGGTCAGCAGTATGTTCCTCCCCTAATTTCCAGCCTGTTTGTTTTGTGGTTTTACTTGGACATTATTTTGGTTTTAGGTAGATTTATTGTTAGACCATTCTCAGAATTGAATTCTTTCAGCCTTTAAAGTTGACGTTTTACACCGACTGGATAAGATAACTAAATCATCAGCATAGGCTAAATGAGAGATTGGATGGTTGCTTAATTTTCGTTTTAGACCATCTGAAGAATCTAAGTATGATAAATCTGAACAATATAGTGAGAACAGAAGTGGGACTAGGATGCACCCTTTCTTTACTCCATTCATCACATACATCTTGGGAAATAGATTGTTCTTGCTTGACAGTTTGATTTTTAACCATGTATCATTGTGTAAATCTGTTTATAAGATGTATCAACAAGTGATTATATATTCCCCATTTTCATAAATGTACGTAAACTATGGTTTACTTTATAAAAGGTCGTAATATATTCTATGTAACAAAGCTAGAGAATTTTATTTTTATGAATTGCTTTGTTGCTAGCAGTATAAGGGCGATGATGTCGATAGTACAGATTTTAATTGTTTACCCAGGTGGATAATTTGTTTAGTACATATTTTCAAAATATCTTTCCTACAGCATCCAGAAGTTCTAGGAGGTGATAATTTTTGGGATCATTTATTTTTCCCTTTTTAAGGATTGGGTGTATAATTGTTCCTTTCCAATATGAAGGAATCTGGCCATTTTGTATCACTTTTGAAAAGCAGATTAATAAGTTATTACATAATATGGGAATGTTTCTAAACACTGCAATAGGTACCAATCAGGCTGATAGCCCCCAATTTATTTATTTTTTTATCTGACAATTTCATCTTGAGAAATACAGATATTTCCATTGCGATTGTTTCATATCCATGTGGCATAAATCCTTGCTTGCATGACACGGGCCCTTCCTAAGCCTGATAGATCATTAATTCCCTTACACACCCTTCCCCCATCTAATTAGTGTTACATGGCAAACCAGGTACAGACTAATCAATTACCCAGGTCTCTGCCTACCTAGAATTAGCACAGGCCTTTTCCTTACGCAAGCTAATGCAGACGCCTCCCAATTTGACACCGCCTTTTACAGAGATAGGTCCTTTTCTACCTTGGCTGACACAAGCCTCCCTTCTTTCTCCAATTCCTTCGTGAAAAAGCCTACCATAATATCTCCTCACACCACCTTGGCCTAGTGCCCTCAGTTTGGCAGAGACTTTACCAGCAGAGTTGTTTAAATATTGGCATTGGTGTTGCATAAAACAGGTACCATGGGGTCGATTCACAGAACTAATCTGAGATAAAATCCTAAACTTACTACTTTTGGTATTCACAGAAGGCATTTAGTAGTAGTAAAGTTAGAACTCCTAACTTTAGTACTACTAGATGCCTTCTGTGAATACTGAAAGTAGTAAGTTTAGGATTTTATCTCCGATTAGTTCTGTGAATCGGCCCCCATGTGTGACTGAAAGCAGACTGTTGTTTGAAACCAGATTGCGTTCCTTCGATGTGTAAACCTGTATCCACCTAAAAGTAAGTGTAATAAATATGTGGGGCACTAATCATGGCTAAGAACACCAAAGGGGATGGAATGTGTGCATGGAAAATTTTGGACAAAATCCCTGTAGGCACAGCATTCTATGTCTACAATTGGCACTTTATCTGTGTGTCTACATCGGGTATTGGAATTAGGAAACTGTAGGCATCCTGTGTGTCTTTTCGCTGGTGACATTGCTTGGGGATTATGAAAGAACAGCAAAGACCGCTGGAGCTCTAATTATGGCTATGAAAGTCAGGTTGTTCACCAAAGGCACTGGAGTGTATGTGTGGGAATTTTGGGACAAAATTCCTACATGCACTGCATTGTAGGTCTACAATTGGCACGTTGCATCTGTGTGCCTACATTGGGTATTGGAAGTTGAAAACCATAGACCTGCTGTGTGTCTGTTCACCGGTGCCATTTCTTGGGGACAATGGGAGTACAGCAAAGGCTGCTGGGATTACATGGCGATATTGGAAGAAAATTGCTTTACACATTGATTTATCGATCTATATGTGAAGAGAATTGTGTGTTGGATAAGATAATGCACCATTATGTTATTGTTTGGTGTATAGAACCAGTATCTATGTGCACCACATGTGTAATGGAAGCGTTGTGCGTGAAGACCATTGGATATTCAAAAATAGTCTAGCAAAGGTTCAGAGTTAATCGTGAAATCCAAATAGATGAAGCTATGTGCTGCTAATTAGGTATGCATTTCACTGAACTCTATTGGCCCCTGCCATTGTTTCTTTCCCTGATCTATACATTACAATAAAATGGAAGATTTCACTCGTGAGAAGATCGGGAGGTAACATGGCATTTATATTCTAGGTGATGTTCAGGATCAATGGATCTTTTTAGTAGGAGTCTGTCATGGAAATAAAAGGCTTGTAATGTCTTCAGATCTGTTTGCCTTAAACCTAAATCCATAACCAGGGTAAGAAGATTTATCTGTATTGCTGTAACATGACTCTCCTAATTCTAGGTTTTCCTTTTACAAAGCTTTATTTTCAGTGGCTTAATCTTTATGGGTTTAGTTGAAGTGAACCAAGACTACACTCCTGGAATACATCTATTTGGGAAGTGGAACCCAGGCTTGGGAACATCAAGTCCTGGTAGCTGTAGGTATCAATACAATTGTGAATGATGCATATTAGTTCTGATTTTTAAAGGTTCTTGTGCTGTTAAGTTCAAATTAGGTGCACAAAAAGATTTTATTGGGGTATGCCTCATACTTGATTTTACAGAATCCGCAATAGCAGATTTTTAAACCCACAAAAAAAAACATTTTGTGAGCATTAGTGGGCCGGCCTGTCAAAAGATAGTGGTCACTCCCAAACTGATACGTTAGCGGGTATTTGACAGTGATTTTCTGGTGGTTGTCTCCTTGGAAATGCATGAAAATCTGCAGCTGTGAAGGGTAGGTACCCAAATATTTGATGGGAGTGAAAATGGTGTCTTCTCGGGGGATTTACATTGCCGGTGCATAAAAAATTGTCAAGTGGGGCTAATTCACATTTGCATTACATGTGAGAAAGAAAGCTGAATTATGCACTTTTACAATTATACATGTGAAAACGGATTTTTGTAGTTTACCTCAAACACATCTCAATATATTTGAGAATTCCAAAACAGTGAAAATTTGTTTAAAACGTTGATGTAACTACAGAAATACATTTCTGATTTCTATTACAGTTCATTGATTGATTGTAATTGAAGGGTGCAAAGTGCTAACTAGCCCCTGGTTATGATAATTTCATTTGCACCTGGAAAGCTTTCCCCTTGCGAGTACTAATCATTCCCACATGGTCTGTAGTGACACTCGCTTTATTTGTTCAGAGGATCAGCTGGAAGCAGCAGCCTCTCTAGTTAATTTCACTTCAGATGGATCTTCCATAAGTTAGCCAAGCATTTAAACTACTGTTCAGCCATTAAACATTGGTATAGTACTATAACCATTTGAGTCGGTGTCAGGTTTTTAAATCTCCAGCACTGTTTTCAGCATGACTCCGTGATAAGAAGCACAATACAATATTATTTGGCTATACTGTTTAAGAGCATTCTGCTTTTAAAGGGCTATATGTGCCCTATTATCAATGACTGACTTTTTAATAAAAGATGTGGCTGATACATTTGCATTCTTGGAGCTGTACACATACTCTATAATGTACATTGAAATACAAGACCATGCTGTGTAAAGTAAAATGTGTTATGTGGTAACACAGCAGTGTAATTGGTGCAGTGTGTGTCAGACACTGAGGCATGAGAAACTATGGTTCCTGTTTTCTACAGATAAACATGTAGAGGAGTTATTCTTTAGAACAGAATCTCAAATTCTTATGCCACTGCCATTCTGGTGCATTTTTCGATGGTCCAGAAATGCAGCAGATTGACAGATTGTTGGACCTAGCCCATTTTTCGTGTTATCCCCAACCCTTATGCCTTCCTCCTATTTTGTCTGACCTTTTGTTTGTTTATTTTAGGACTCTGGACACTTTATCACTGCTAACCAGTGCTAAAGTGCATATGCTATCTGTCTAAAATATGATTGTGACTGGTTATTCATGATTGGCGTATTTGATTTACTAATAAGTCTCGAGTAAAGTACACTGTGAGTGCCTAGGGCCTGTAATTCAAGTGCTACTTGTGGGTCCGACGCACTGATAGTGCCCCCCACATTAGTAGTCCTGCAAACATGTCTGAAGCCTGCCACTGCAGTGTCTGTGAGTGCAGTTTTAAACTGCCATGTCGACCTGCAAGTGCCCCACGTGCCAGGCCTAAACCTTCCCTTTCCCTACGTCGGCACCCATAAGATCGGCCCATGGTAGCCCCATGGCAGGGTACAGTGTATGTGAAAGGTAGGACATGTGTTGGTGTGTTTTACATGTCCTAATAGTGAAATACTGCCAATTTCATTTTTCACTATTGCAAGGACTATCTCTACCATAGGTTGTCGTTGGAGCTGCCTTTTTACATATTACAAGTGTAACTTTCAATTGGGAAGATATTGAGTTTTGGAGTTTGGGCTCCCTGAACTAAGAATTTAAAAATACATCTTTTAGTGAAGTTGGTTTTTAAATTATGTGTTTGAAAACGCCACTTTTAGAAAGTCGGCATTTTCTTTCTTTACCATTGTGTGTCTCTGCCAGCCTGTGGAATCAACATCTGTTTGTGCATCCACTCTAGACAGTCACACAAAGGGAGCTGAGGTGTTCCCTGCATATCCCGATGGACCATCACCAGCCTGATGGGTCTTCCTGAGCTAGAGTGGTGTAAGGAGTTGACACTGGCACCTGAATAGGGCTGTGCTTGTCCTCACACAAAGTGTCTCCACCCCCCTTTAGTGTGTCTGGAGCCAGGTGTCAGGGAATGGCAGGGTATTGTGCACTAAAAAGACTTCCCTTTGAAGTTTGCCTACTTCAAAGACAGAAACTGGTATAAGTACTGGAGTTGTGACACCATAACTTTTGAACACTTCTGGACTAAGAGGAGATTCTGCCAAGAAGAAGAGCTGGAAAAGCTGTAGGAGGGGAACTGCCACTCCGATTGTTGCTGTATTGTGCGGGCCTGCTGCTTGCTGTTTCTGTCTTGGGCAGGGAAAGGACTGAACGTTACTTTCTGTATTCTGCTTGCCAAGGTTCTCCAAGGGCTTGTGTGTGCTTGTCTCCTGTTAAGAAGTCTCAGGGTTACAAAAGACTTCTTGCAATTCTGCTGGTGGATTTTGCGACCTGTGAATCCTACCCTTGCCTGAGGTGTCTCCCTTTCTCCAGTCAAAGCACATCAGAAGTGGGTTCTGCAGCTGATCTCTGTAAGAACCGTAGTGAAGCCCCGCCAAGTCCCGCAGCACAGCTGACGGCTCCTCGGAACCTACGCCGGACGACACAAAGCCTCTTTGAACCGGTGCTGGATGACGCAAAGCCTCTGAAAGCGACAGATCACCTCTGGTTTCTTCATCGACACTGCACCACAGTAAGGATTCGACGCATCGTGCCAAAAACGATGCACCACCTCCCCTGTAGCAGTAAGGAACATATGGATCACCTCCCTTGCCTAGCAGTAAGGAACAGACACATCACCTCCCCTGTACAGTAAGGAACAAACACATCACCTCCCCTGCACCAGTAAGGAACCAACACATCGCCAGCTTTTTCGATGCCTCACCTTGTCTGCATCTCGCATCGTCTTTGTTTTTGATGCATCCAAAGTACTTTGTGCTGAAAATGACGCATCCATAGAGTCCTATAGACTGAACTGTTTGAACCTTTTTAAAAGTGAATTCTTGTGTATGTTGGATTTTTGTTGTTTTGGTCTTTTTTTTTATTCAGATGAATATTAGTTACTTTTCTAAACTGGTGTGGTGTACTTTTGTAGTATTTTCACTGTGTTACTATGTGTGCTGGTACAAATGTTTTACACATTGCCTCTGAGATAAGCGTGACTGCTCGTGCCAAGTGACCAAGGGGGTGAGCAGGGGTTTTCTTAGCTGTGTAATCCTCTTACCCTCACTAGAATGAAGGGTCCCTACTTGAACAGGGTGCAAACCACTGCCAACTAGACCTCCATTTCTAGCACAGATCATCAGTAAACACCAACTTCACATGTTCCGCAAAGTGAAAACATCCGTACTAACCTTGGTGCTGTGTCCCATCGAAAGAGACAACGTCCTGCTTATTGGCCAAAGGCACTTGGCTCCCATAAAGAGCATTGGTAGAATGTTGCAAGGGACTTGAGAAGTTCGCCAGAATCTAACTGTCACTCAAAAGCCCTGTTGCACGGTGTAATAAAGTAAATCCACACCAGATGAAGATACGTGGTAAGAGGTATTTATTACAGCCTCAACCAACAGCCAGCATATCAACTGTCATCATAGAACCCTCACATGACAGAACCTCAGAACAAGCTGGTTCCATGCCTAGTGTTCTGGCATGGAGCCATGTTACATCATTACACTTCTTCCTCTTTACAAACCATAGGTGAATATCTTGGTTTGAGCACCTTATCACTAGCTTGACAAGGTGTACACTCCCTAACAGTACGTTCCACCATCAAATCTAATCCAGGCCACCAGAAATCCTGTCGGATGCGCTCTTTGGTTTTAGAAATGCCCATATGCCCTTCATGAGCCATGTTACATCATTACACACGGCTCAGCCATCCTGTGTAATCTTTTTCTAGAAACCATTGCACAACAGCTTCTTCATTTCCAGACCATAGTAGAATTCTTATTAAATACTAATTTCTCAAAAACTAAACTACCTAACCGGTTTACAATAAACCTGGCAAAGTCACTTGCTTGAGTAAAGTTCTATTTACATTCCAAGTTTTGTGTAATTTCATTCAGTTATTTTTTTCTGTATCAAGTGGCATATAATCCTATGAGAGTTAATATGGAAAGTCCCAATTTTGGGATCCCACCCTACATTTTTAAGTTCCCATGTGCTTGATCTGTACAAAAGCTGTCATGAAGAACCCGACATCCGTACATTTTATTTGGAAGGTTTCATGCGGATTTGTTGTATGCCTCAAAAGTTAGCAAAATAAAGATGTATTTTCAATGGAAAGTCTGACCAAACCAAAACCACACCGACCTTATTGTAACTTTTAAATTTCTGTCTTTAATCTAGTCCTAACAGTAGGTAAAGCAAGCCACACGTGACGATACACCTCTTTTAATTTTGTCATTATCCAGCTTCTCTGGGTGCATAGTAGGCCCAAATCATCAACTCTTTACCACCATGATTGATAGTTGGTCTAAGTTGCTTGCAGTGACATACAGTGTTTGTCTTTAGCCAAACATGTAGTTGTGCATTCTAGATCAGCAACTCAGCTTGGTCTCTTCTGTCCAGAGGACCTAATTGTAGAAGTCTTGTGATTCAGCTTTTACACAGACAGCTTTTACACAGTTCTTTTAGTGGCTACGCTTCCATGAAAACCATACTTGTTCAGTCCTTTTGTTGTGATAGAATTGTGAACGATAACATTACAGTATTGACAAAGTGCTGTAGAGCTCTAGATGTAGCTTTGAGATACTGATCTTCATGCGAGGTTGTTAGGATGCACACTCCTCAGTAGATTGACAGTTGTCTTGATTTTTCTTCATTTATAAATGGTATTTCTCACCTTGGAATGATGGGTTTCTGATTGTTTGGAAACCGCTTTATAAACCTTCCGAAAAGGAGCAGCAACAACTCTTTCCCTCAGACTGCATCATCTATCTCTTGACCAAATAATTCTGTCTTACCACATACCTGAATGCTCCAAACGAAGTTAACAACGTTTTAGATTTTATATACATGTGCTAGCACTTCCTGACTATGACAGGGCTCATGTTTACCATCCTCTGAACCTACCTTACCTTCTTAACTGATATGAAAGCAGGACTTCTAAATGCAGGCTTCTTTCTTTGCTTAATAAATGATGACAGGAAGATTTGTCTTTTTGTCACATGGTGGTAGATTTATCAGTCAATCGCCATTTGTAAAGAGCTACAAATTACCTGTGAGGGTCTCAAGGCGCTGGAGTTGCTGCTTGCTTTGTTGGGATCTGTTCATGCGAACTGCCAGGTTTTGAGTTGTTTCCTGAATTGTTAGAGCAATGGGGTGGTCCTGAGGTCGTTCCAACCTTTGACTGCCTGGTGTGAGATGGAGCGCCCTCCGATGTTGCTTTGCTGGATCCGGGGAGTGTCTACGAGGAAGAGGTAGACTAATCGTAGGTGTCTGGTTGGTTGGTGGGAGGTCATGCATTTGTTGGTGTAGGCTGGTCCTTCATTGTGCAGTGCTTTTTATGCATGGGTCTGCATCTTTAACTGGCATCTTTTCTAGATCGGGAGCCAGTGTAGCTTCTTGAGGTGGGGTGTGATGTGGGTATGTCTGGGGAGGTCGAGGATGAGTCTGACCGCTCAGTTCTACATTGGTTGGAGTCTTTTCAGGAGGCGTGCGCTGATTCCCACGTAGAGTGTGTTCCTGTAATCTAGCCGGCTAGTGATGAGGGCCTACGTGACAGTCCTTCTTGTGTGGTGTGGAAGCAGGCGGATGAGACTACTTTTGCCTGTTTCTTGGAGGAGAGCTTGCTGTCCAGGATGATTCCAGATGTTGCAGGCGTGGTTGGTCAAGGCAGGGGTGGGACGAGTTTCGCAGGCCAGCATGTGTCGTTCCCAAAGATCAGGACTTCCGTCTTGTCTGTGTTGAGCTTGAGACAGCTGTCCTTCATTCAGTCGGTGACATTTCTCATGCATCTGCGGAATGTGGCTCTGGTGATTGAGGGGTCTTCTGACATGGAGATGATGAGCTGGGTGTCATCTGCGTAGGAGATGAAGTTGAGTCTGTGTGATGTGCTGGCCAGGGAGGGTCTCATACGTTTTGTAGAGGGTGTGGCTGAGGAATGATCTTGGGGGGTGGGATAGCCACAAATTATCTTCCTGGGTTCTAATGTGAATGGTGGGAGACTGATTCTCTGGGTTCTCTTCGGTGAGGTATGAGGTGATCTATTTTAGGGCATCTCCCTGGACTTCGATGTGGTGGAGTCGGTTGATCAAGATGTGATGGTAGATGGTGTGGAAGGCGGCTCACTGGTCCAGGAGGAGGAGGGCTGCCGCTTCGCAGCGGCCCAGGAGCGCCCTGATGTCATCAGTGGCTGTGATCAGGGCTGTCTCTGTGCTGTAGTGACTCGTATTACGGATTGAGCGGGGTCCAGGAAGTTGTTGCATTCTAAGTGTTCCGTGAATTGCTGGTTGGTTGCCATATCGAGAACCTTCGCCGGAAAGGGGATCAGGGAGATGGGCCGGTAGTTCTTCAATTCTGCTGTGTCGGCAGACCGTTTCTTCAGGAGCGGCCTCACTTCAGCGTGTGTCCAGTCCTCCGGGAAGGAGGCTAAGGTGATGGAAGTGTTCAAGACTTTCTTGAGTTCGATGTCGAGTGTCTTGTTTCCGAGGTTGAAGACGTGGTGAGGGCAGGGGTCCGTGGGTGTTCATGATGGAGATTGTGGTTTGAGTTGTGAGAGGACCTTAATGGGTGAGCAGGTGTCTAGGCTTTGTGTTCATAGGTGTGTGTAGGCTAATTTTGTCGGCAGCGGAGGGTGGGGAGTTCGAAGTTTTCGTAGTTGATTGAGATCTTGTTGTGGAAGAAGACCGTTAGGGTGTTGGACAGTTATTTGGAGGGGTGATTTTGTTCAGGCAGCTGCAAGGTTGGGGAGCTCATTCACGATGGCAAAGAGCTCTTTGCTGCTGTTTGTGCTGGCTTCTATGCGATCTGCTAAGGCATTCTTTCTTTCATTCAGGATACAGTGGTACTGGTTTAGTGCTGCCTTGAAGGTGCTGGTGCGCCTTTTCCTTTCTAGTTGCCGGCAGTTGTGTTCGATATATTTCAGCTCTGCAGTGAACCAGCTGGCTCTTCTGGCAGATCCTTCAGATTTGGCTGGTTTAGCGGGGACGATTGTGTCGGCACATTCTGTAATCCACTGGGAGCAGTTCTTCGCAGCCTGATTAGAGTAGGATGTTGTGCCTGGGAGGTAGGAGTTGAGTGTTGTTTCACAGGTCTTCAGATATCTTTCTCCAGTTCCTGCGCATGGAGCTGGGTTGGGTAAGGTTCCAGAGTTTGTAAGTCCTGAGATGGTGAAGTGGATGCTGAAATAGTTGGGCCAGGTGAGTTGAGAGACATGGTCGTACTTGACTGTCTCTGGATGTGAAGATGGGGACAAGCATGTGCCCTGTGGTGTGGGTAGGGTCGGTGACTAGTTGCTTGTGGCCGATGTTTCTCATGCTTTCCAGGAGGTCAGCCGTGTTACTGTCACTGGGGTAGTTGAGGTGGAAGTTAAGATCTCCTAGGAAAATGTGCTTGGAGTCTGTGGCGATCGGGGCAATGAGGTCAGGGATTGATTTGGAGAATCTGGGGCATGGTTCTGGTGGTTTGTATGCAAGGGTGCCTCTGATGGTGCTTTTTCCGTCTGTTTGGAGTTTAAAGTTGAAATGCCTCCTTTTGGGGTTAATTTGTCTGAGGAGGTCGTGCAGCAGATAGTGTCCTTGTAGATGATGGCAATTCCACCTCTGTTTTTGTTGGTGCAGTCCCTGTGTGTTTTCTTGTAGCCTTTGGGGGTGGCGGGGTTTAGCCAGGTCTATTTAAGAATGACTATATCCGGATGAGGGATGAGATCATGTCCCAGATCTCTGTGGAGTGTTTGCCGAGTGATCATGTGTTGAGTAGGATGTGCTGGAGTTGTACTGTGTGTGTCTCGTTCGGCGATGTGGTAAATAAAATTCCTTTACCGGGACTGAATTTGATACAGAAACATTATAAAATAGCTCAGTAAAATGAGAGGCAGAATCCGTGGTATTAGAGGTTCGGAATGGGCTTTATTCCAATAATCGATTATAATCGGATGCTTCAAGTTCCATCACCCCGGAGGTTCAGGAAGTGAAGTACATACTTTATTGACAAGAAGTAACTTTTATAGTACATACATTACAATGAAGCGAATGCAGTAGGCGTAACAATTGATAAGGAAAATGACGATTTGTTCTGCGTAACCAGAAATGGGTGTAATAAAGAGTAAAAAGGAACATAATTGGTTATGATGTCATATATAGGTGGATCTATAAGATAATACTTGGCCTAGATGCGCGCGCAGCAGTATGACGTGTAATTGACGTGTAACTAGGGGGTGAAGGGGACTTGACATTTAGCTCTACATGTGGAGACGAAAAGTCTGGGGGGTCAAGTCAACCTAATCCCAAATCATATCTAACATCCTATGTTTAAAGAACTATGTTATCCATAAAAGAAGGACTCTCGGACAGAATCTATTCTATACTGACTGTGCGTGCATGTACAAGCGTCTAAGTGTCTACACTAAAAGCGAGGGCAGGAATCTTCCATAGTAACAGGACTATGAATTACTTGTATGAGGGCAGAGAAGCCGGGCCCTTTGCTTGGTAACTGGAAGAATGTTTACTTAAACTACTAGGCAGGAATGCATCGGCTGAGGGGGAAGCAGATAATTCGAAGGTGAAATACAGTACTTGGCAGAGAATAGGCTGATGTCAGGCTTCGTGAGCCGCGCAGAGAATGAGACAAAGTTCATGGTCACAGATGCAGGCTCAGACTGGAGCTTTCAGAGGCAGAAGGCAAAAGGAGTTTTGATGACAGAATCAGGGCCTACTTGCCTGGACTGTAAAATGGCATAAGTGAGCCATACAAAGCCGGTGGCCTTTCATATTTAGGAATGGAATATCCGGCCTGTTCATGGCGGATCTGACAGAGGACATGTTGACGTTGGACGCACATGTATTTGCGTCTTCATAACTGGAACTGGAGGGAACATACATGTACTTGTGATATGCACATAGAACCGTTGGGGTCCAAGATAGGGGACATAACTGACCAGAAAAATCCATATTTCCACATTCCCTCCTTGTCCCCTACTTGCCCTTCAAGAGATATCAATCTTCATTAATCCATTGATCTGTTCATATAGCATCATTTGTTCTTCTTTCTTCTTCCGTGACGAATGAAATCTTGGTGGTGGAATACACGATGTGGCACACAGACCACAGATCGCTGGTCCACATTGTAGACATAGACAGCAACTGAATAGTATGAGAAGGCCAATACCTAGGAAGGATAAAACTCTCCATCCCCAGGCTGATATCACATTCCAAAACCAACTGGACCAAGTCCAAGTGCCTGTGTTCTGGTGTATCTGGCTTACAATCTTATGAAGGCGAGTGATAGCTTTATATACAGATGGCGAATTCTCTGGTATGAATACGCAGCAGCTGGATCCGATGACCCTACAAGCTCCGCCTCTATCAGCCAAGATGACGTCAAGGACAAGACGATTTTGAAGCACAACAATCCGCATAGCAGACTGCTCTTCTGTTAAATTGCCTAAGGCGGAAATAGTTTCATTCACTACTGCTTCAAGGGTTCTAGTTAATCTACGTATCAGCTTACTATTGGTAACTGTACCTATATAGGGAAAGATGCCTTTATTGAAATCTACATACTTGTCCCATGCCGTCTCAGTATAATCGACAATTGGGAGATCTCTCCGCTCTCTATTGTGTACTAAATGAATATTTCTATAATAATCAGGAGGAGCTAGGAAAACAGGTGGCAAAAGGAATGCAATGTAGCAGGTACCATCCCAATCTAGAGGTAGACGCATATATGCTGTCTGACCACATATAAAGTAGGAGTGGCGATAAGCTCTGAATGAAGATTTGCCTTGATCACTGAATTCTACTGTAGTAGTACACTTACTATGGCCCATATGTATGGAACCAACCTTTCTTACACACAATTCACCCTTCGCTGGAAATACTGACATGGTGGGTAAGACTAGTTCAACTTCGGATACGACATTTAGAATCATGAGATTAGGTGTAAAATTACCTAATCCATATACTTCATTTTCTAGATCAGTTCCTGTTCTTTTGGGGCGACCCTCCTTGTCAGGATAGCAGACCTTGAGTAAAACTAGGTTCAGGTTTCCCCATACCCAATGATCTTGGTAAACTGCTGTGTCTGAGTCTATGGAATTGATTAAACTAAACCATGCTCCACAGGAGCCATTGTGTGTAAATGGATGTGGAAAGAAAGGCAGGACTCCTTCATAATTCTGATAGGGAGGGAGTCGGCCACACACCCAACAATTGGTGGCATTACTAGTCTGATGGGAATGATGTAACATACTAATAAAAGTGTTATTGCGCAGCGCAAGTCTATAAGATAATTCATGCGGAGGTAAATCACTAAAAGAATGTTCAGCAGCAACATTATAAACATGTCTAGAAATAGGGTAATATATGTGCAACAACATACTTGTAATAATTATTAAAAGACTCAATAAAAACAAAATTAATAATGTCACTATGCAGTGGCTACGCAGTGATTTACAATACGCCTGTCGTTTCAACATTTTCCGGGTATTTTCTCTACTCAGGTCCAAGGAATACATGTCAGAGACAATTCAACCGCTTCACCTTGGAGAGGACTTAAACAATCAAATTGCTCGACTTGTTGGGCCTAAGCTTTAGTTTGTAAAGTTCGGTTTCAGTCCTTTCAACCAAAGGAAGTTTTGAATCAGTCTGTGAGGGAGTGCAGGGCACAATGTCTATATCCGAGGATAGTCCATGAAATTTCTTGATATGACTTGAATGAATCCAGCCCTTGCGGCCCTCGATCTTCACGGCTGTCCTTGTGGTTAGCAGAACCAACTTGGGTGTCTTCCACCTGGGCTCCAGCTGAGTCTTTCGGTCGAAATTTCTCACAAATACAATATCACCCGGAACTACGTCATGGGGTTTCACCTCAGTGTTGTCGGGAAAGGCTGCAGCTACCTGTGAACGACAAGATTGTAGTGCAGACATCAAGGAAGCCAAATAATCTGTCAGCATATTACAGTCAACATCAGTTATTTTTCGTGGTATAGGCGTCCCCCACATATTTGGTGGTCTACCGAAGATCACCTCATACGGGGATAGCCCTGTTCGAGAATGTGCTACCATTCTCATGTAAAAGAGTGCAACTGGTAATGCTACTACCCAGTCGACACCTTTCTCTCTGCATATTTTGGACAATCTGATTTTCAGTATCTGGTTATGTCTTTCTACGAGACCTGCTGCCTCGGGGTGTCGGACACAGTGGAATTTCCACTGATATCCTAACAGAAGTGAGACATGTTTCATTAATTCGGATGAGAACGGCTGGCCGTTATCTGAGTGAACAACACGTGGTAAACCGTATCGTGGGAAGAATTCTCGAACCAACTGTTTGGCAGTAGTCGGGGCAGTGTAATCTGAAACCGGGTATGCCTCTGTCCAACGGGACAGAGCGCAGACAACTACGAGAACATATTTGAATCCTCGACATCGTTCCATCTGGATATAGTCCATCTGGAGTACTTCAAAAGGATTATTAGGAGGATGAAATCCACCCTGTTCTACGGGAACGCTTTTTCCTGGGTTAAACTGGCAACAGATCATACAGGTACGGACCTTTTGTTTGGCTGCTGCTCGTAAATGTTTGTTGAACCAAATGTGTTGAATGCTGTCTAGCATAGCTTTTTCTCCTAGATGTGCTGGACTATGTATAGTGTTAATTATAACTTGGACCATTGAATCAGGAAGGAACCATACAGACTTTTCCTTCATCATCCATCCTTGGTCCGTTTGGATCCCTCCTAATTCAGTCCATTTCTTTATTTCGTCTGGTGTAGCATGTGTCTGTATGTCAATCACGTCAAGAGTAGGATCTTTAACTGTCATACAATGTGTCGGTATCGGGACTATTGTCTTTGTCATGTCGGGGGTTTGAGTTTGAGCCGTCTGTTTAGCTGTTCTGTCGGCTAGATCATTGCCTTGGGAAATGATATCAGTAATCTTCGTATGAGCCTTACATTTCATAATTGATATTGCAGTGGGTAGATGTATTGCATCTAATAAGGCATGAATGAGGGGTCCGTGCTGAATGTGGGCACCGTGGGAAGTTAAATAACCTCTCTCTCGCCACAGCACGCCGAAGTCATGTACAACTCCGAATGCATAACGTGAATCAGTATATATGTTGACTTTTTTACTTGTGGCTTGAATACAGGCTTGTGTCAGAGCGATGAGCTCTGCGGCTTGAGCTGACAAAGTATTAATACGATTAGTTTCAATGACTTCAGTATCTGTTGTGACTGCGTAAGCGGCCACTAACTCTCCTGTACTTGTTCTCATACATGAACCATCTACATACAACGTCAGGTCTGGATCGGACAATGGAACATCGGTCAAGTCTTGTCTGGGTTTTGTCGTTACAGTAATAACTTCAATACAGTCATGGGCTAGTGGGTCTGTTCCGGTTACTGGCAAAAGTGTGGCAGGATTCAATGTGTTACAGCGTCTGATTTCTATGTGTGGCTGAAACAGTGTAAGTTCGTACCCTGTAAGTCGCGCTATAGTCAAGTGTTGTGTTTGCGTTCTATTCACAAGGACTTCTACTGTGTGTGGTACTTGAACTGTCAATGGATGTCCTAACACTATGGCATCGCTTTGTCTAATTGCTAAAGCTGTCGCTGCTACTGATTTTAGGCATGCAGGCAAAGCCTGAGCTACGGGATCTAATGTACTAGAAAAATAAGCACATGGTTTGTGTGCTCCTGCTTGTTCCTGTGTGAGTACTGACAAGGCAGTACCTTCGCGTTCTGTAACAAAGAGTGTAAACTGTTTTCTGTAACATGGTGTTGCTAAAACAGGTGCTTGGCATAAAGCTTTCTTTAGGCTTTCAAAAGCTTGTGTATGTTCTTGAGTCCAAGGGAGAACAGTCGATGTGGCTGCCTCCTGTGTGGTTAACTGAATGAGTGGTTTTGCTAGAAATGCATACTGAGGGATCCACTGCCTACAATATGAAGTGAGGCCTATGAAAGCTCGTACCTCCTTTTGTGTCTTGGGTATAGGCATGTTAGCTATTAACTGAATGCGGTCGGGTGTAAGCTGCCTTCCCTCCTTGGACAGCGAGTGTCCAAGATAAACAACTCGCTGGACACAGAATTGCAGCTTAGAAGGGGACACCTTGTGTCCCTTTTCGGCTAGAAATTTTAAAACTGTCTGATGCTTTTTCACATTCTGGTTCGCTTCTTGCGGTGATCAGCAAATCATCGACGTATTGGAGCAGAGCAGTGTTAACTGGCATGTGGATACTATCTAGTTCTCGTTTCAGTGCTTGGCTATAGATGCTGGGGCTTTCTGTAAATCCTTGAGGTGCGCGTGAGAATTTAAAGCTACGTCCATTTAAACTAAATCCGAATAAATATTGGCTTTCCGGATCTATTGGGACGCTGAAAAAGGCATTCTTGAGATCGATTACAGTAAAGAATGTCGCTTCGGAATCAATAGCTGTCAGTAATGACGAGATATCTGGGACCACAGGAAATTGTGGCACAATGCACTTGTTTAATTCGCGCAGATCAATAACCAATCGATATACTGGCGGGGCCTTTGGATCTGTTCGTTTAAGAATCGGAATTATCGGTGAATTACATACATTGGAGTCCGTTTCCACGACTACTCCTTGGGCAATGAGCTCGTCAATGATTTGTAGTAAAGCCACTACAGCATCTGGTGGTAACTTGTATTGTCGCATTCGTGGTAGCACCACTCCTGCCTTTAATGTGACTCTATATGGTGTAATATTCATGCATCCAACATCAGTAGGGCCTTGTGCCCATAGACGTGTAGGTAAAGTCTGCAGTCGGGGATCCATGTCTCTAGACACATAGTGACCTTTAAAATCACGCAAAAACAACCTTACACCTTCCGGAGAACAACATATTATGGCTCCTAGAGCTTTCAAGGTTTTAATTCCTAACAGATTTTCTGGACATGATTTAGTAAGCAATAAATCTGTAGTTCGGGTCAGAGGTCCTATCGTAAGTGGCAGAGGTTGTGACACTTCATTAACAATAGGTTTTCCTGAAAAACCAAGGGAAATATTCTGAGAGCCTGAGAGGGGTGCCCCTGGAACTTCACTACGTTTTATAGTTGTTCGACTTGCCCCTGTATCGAGTAAAAATTTCCTATCTTGGCCTAATAATTCACTATGTACATAAGGTCCTTCTTGATCTACAGGAATCTCGATAAGGGGTAAATCAACTTCCCTCTCTAGGCTTGTTCATGCGTAACGCTGATACTCAGGATATTCATACTGTGCGGTCTGATACATTTGTCGTGTTGTTGTCTGTGTGGCAGCAACAGGCAACGGTGGTGCAGCTGGCACAAACTGTATTGGCTGTTGTGCGGCTGGCATGGCCTGGGCATGCTGCATAGCTCCTTGTTCATTCTGATCTTGTCTCAGTGGCCGTGATCTTTCTTGTGTTTTACCTATGGCGATATTATGTTTTAAAACTGGACAGTCGTGTACGTAATGACCTGGCTTTTTACAATAATTGCATGTCCCTTTTACAGGTCCTGCTGAATCGGAATGTGTCATTCCCTTTTTATGTCCTTCAGCTGGAACAGTCTGGGAAACTAGCATTTTCATTTTCGTGTCTTTCATGCGTCTGTGTTCATGTTCTTGTTCTTCTCTGATTCTATTGTGATGGTACTGTAACATTTGTAACATTTGTGATGGAGTGTTACCTTGCCAGGTACTCTCGAATTTTAATACTCTATTCTTTACTGGGGGCAGGGCATTTTCCACTAACTTTGTTACAAACAGATGCGGGTATGATTCGCTACTGGCTTTTATGCCACTATTTATACCAAAACATTTTTCAAATCGGGCATAGTAATCACTAGTGTCTTCATCTTGCTTCTGCTTACAGGCTGAAATCGTTCCCCAATCTTCCTTTTTCGTAGTTAATAAACGTGGCAGTACCTGTACTAGTAAACCTGGTAATGCTTTAGTTTTATCCCCAAGTCCTGCTCCTGCAGTTCGGGCCTTTTCTTCCGCTTCTAACACTGACCATTCTATCTTTTGGTCTCCTACCTCCCACTCTTTTTCCTTGAGTTTCTCATAAATGCCAGCAGGCATCAACACCTTTAATATTGTCATAATGTCGGGATAGGTATACTCTCCCATGAGTAACATGTCTTTAATTTCTCGGTGAAAACCCGCTGGATCTTTGTCTTGACTGGGTACCACTTTCTTCATTTGTAACAATTCTATTTTTGATATGGGCGTATATACAAATACGCGCCTAAACTCGTTGTCCTCGCCTCTTATTGGGTGCACTTCTCGTAAGGGATTCTGTCTATCCATGTGATACGTGGTTCTTTCCTTGACGGGCAATGAAACATGCTCTGAACATACAAAAACAATATACTGCTTTCTTGATTCTAGAATTTCTTTAATTAATTTAGTACCTGGACCTCTCCATTTATTCATAAGCAATTCAGTCAATATGTCAGGTAAGGGACCAGGGTCCGAATGCTGACTCCGATATAGTATAATGAGTTGTTGAATCATATAAATCCCAGCTAACCTCTGTTCATTTGGGGTGAGATTCAAAAATGTGCGTACTACTGTATCATCACTATATTTTCCGGGACTGTCCACCCAATGGACAGCTGCCCTGGCCAAATCTTGTTCGTCCATAGAATCGAGAAAATGATAACCCCTTCGTTCTCGGAGTAGCTTGTCGGCGGTTTGGAACGAATGCTCGTTAGACCTTATATTAATTATAGGTATTTGAAAATTCCTGTTATTATCTGGACATATCGGATGTATTGAGTCAGTATGACATCTAGTCTGATTCCTATTACAAGATCTTCCTCTACCTACATAGGCTATGGTGTCCGACTGTCCTGCGGGCAGTCCTGACCCTTCTTCCTCGCTTTGTTCGAACTCGTCTGCCTCTAATCTCTCTTTGTGTAGGCGTTCTATTTCTTTACGGATCTTTCGGCACATGGCTATTATATAATTTTGCTTATCGTGTCTCCCTTCTGATATATTCTGACTCCACCTTGTAAGAATTTGCATTGCATCCGGATCTACCCCCGGTCGGTCTTGGTTTCTGATCACACAGTTTATGAGGAAACGTAACAGTTCCCCCTGTATCTCTACTTTCTGGTATTCCATAGCTCTGTAAATACATTCTGGATCTCGCCCTGTTTGGACAAAATGATATATATTATCTAGATGCGCAGGCATTCCTGGTAACTTCGCTAAATACACTGCGGCTCGTCTGATACGCAATGAGGCCAGGGTCATTTCGTCCTCTATACCGGGCACCGGGTCATATCTACAATCTACGAGAAGTTCTTTAAGTGCACGAGCACTTACGAATTTGGGTGTACGTGAATGCGCTGACTCTTGAAAAGTAAGTTTATTTATTCTAGGTGGCGTAGAAAAGATGTTGGTAGCACCTCCCGTGGCCCCATCTGGGGCGTCGGGTGTGAAAGGATTCGTTGAACGTGACACAGCAACTATAGGTGTGGACACAGCTATAGAAGTACCTGTAGGAACAGATGCGGAAACAGATGTGCTTGCTGGAACTTGTGACTCGATTTGTTGCTGTAGGGATACGGGTGCTGGATCTTGGCGTGAGACCTCCCTGGTATGCGGCCTATGTGGGGCAGAATTAGCATACTCGGGAGCTGCGTCATCTAAATATGAGGAAAGAAAAACATCTTCTGCGGTTCTAGGATGCCCCTTAGGATGTACCTTGATTGGGAATAATGGGGGTGGCAAGTCTTTCGGTATCTCTGGAGTAGCCTTAGGTAATCCTTCGGCCAGAAGGGGATACATACCATTCATAAGGGCATTTCTTTGTCTGTCTACTTGTTCTGATTTCACTCGGATACCTTCCTCAATTAATAGATTTCCTTGAACTTTATTTGAACTTTCTTTATTCCTTTCTTCCTGTCTACGTGCTTTTTCTGTACGTCTATGAGATTCTTTACGCCATAACTCAACGGCGTCTTTCTGTGACTGTCTGACCTTCCTTTTCCATAACTCTTCCTCAACTTTCATGATGCACTCTGCATCCCAGGTTCCCGCTGTGGGCCACCTCTGACTTTCTGGTAATCCCTTGGTGTAGTCTACCCATAAATCAAGAAATAATATAGCGTCTAAGCCATGTTTGTGATACATGAAGTGCCCTGGAGTGTCCCTAGGAGGAATAGGAACGGCTTCTTCGAGAACCCCTTTTCTAGTAGTGATCTGTCTTAATTTCGAGAAGAGCGGCATATTGAGAACTGACCTTATACTTGATTTTGACCAACTGACCTGATACTTGAATTTGAACAGACTTAATACAATAAACACGATAATGAACAGTCATTCATACCACACTATACAGGACGTTTTTAAACACATTAAACATTTAACATTAAGCCTTTAACTGAAACAACAATGATGATCGTCTGCATAACTAATCACCAAGCTTAATTCTTGACAATAACTGGATACTTCGGAATACTTGATATACTGCTAAACAGTACAGATACACTGCTAAAACAGTGCAGACCGGATTTGTGTACCCAAACCCGTCTTGACCGGCACAACCTATGTGCACGTCAGAAATGCCTCCCCAGTAATGGTACTCACCGGGTAGCTTCGGAAACGGAAGGCCTCAGTAACTTGAACTTGAACCGGACTGGACTCGACTCGACTCGTCGGACACTGGGCTTGACTTCGGACTGGTGGGTCTCTGTGTACCTCGGATCTTGCTCTCTCAGCTAGGCTCTGGTCGGGATACTTCGCACTTCTCACCGCCTCGTCTGGGTGTTGATCGCAGTCTCAGTCGCCCCCGCTTGACCGGAGGGAGATACAGGAAATCCTGCTGGTACGCGTTATTGTCCGTCCAGCTGTGGCAGGAGACCGGGCCTGCAACTCACCGCCGGCGCGTGAGATGAGAAAGTGTCCCTGTTCGGGCGCCATCATGTGGTAAATAAAATTCCTTTACCGGGACTGAATTTGATACAGAAACATTATAAAATAGCTCAGTAAAATGAGAGGCAGAATCCGTGGTATTAGAGGTTCGGAATGGGCTTTATTCCAATAATCGATTATAATCGGATGCTTCAAGTTCCATCACCCCGGAGGTTCAGGAAGTGAAGTACATACTTTATTGACAAGAAGTAACTTTTATAGTACATACATTACAATGAAGCGAATGCAGTAGGCGTAACAATTGATAAGGAAAATGACGATTTGTTCTGCGTAACCAGAAATGGGTGTAATAAAGAGTAAAAAGGAACATAATTGGTTATGATGTCATATATAGGTGGATCTATAAGATAATACTTGGCCTAGATGCGCGCGCAGCAGTATGACGTGTAATTGACGTGTAACTAGGGGGTGAAGGGGACTTGACATTTAGCTCTACATGTGGAGACGAAAAGTCTGGGGGGTCAAGTCAACCTAATCCCAAATCATATCTAACATCCTATGTTTAAAGAACTATGTTATCCATAAAAGAAGGACTCTCGGACAGAATCTATTCTATACTGACTGTGCGTGCATGTACAAGCGTCTAAGTGTCTACACTAAAAGCGAGGGCAGGAATCTTCCATAGTAACAGGACTATGAATTACTTGTATGAGGGCAGAGAAGCCGGGCCCTTTGCTTGGTAACTGGAAGAATGTTTACTTAAACTACTAGGCAGGAATGCATCGGCTGAGGGGGAAGCAGATAATTCAAAGGTGAAATACAGTACTTGGCAGAGAATAGGCTGATGTCAGGCTTCGTGAGCCGCGCAGAGAATGAGACAAAGTTCATGGTCACAGATGCAGGCTCAGACTGGAGCTTTCAGAGGCAGAAGGCAAAAGGAGTTTTGATGACAGAATCAGGGCCTACTTGCCTGGACTGTAAAATGGCATAAGTGAGCCATACAAAGCCGGTGGCCTTTCATATTTAGGAATGGAATATCCGGCCTGTTCATGGCGGATCTGACAGAGGACATGTTGACGTTGGACGCACATGTATTTGCGTCTTCATAACTGGAACTGGAGGGAACATACATGTACTTGTGATATGCACATAGAACCGTTGGGGTCCAAGATAGGGGACATAACTGACCAGAAAAATCCATATTTCCACAGCGAGGTGGGTATGGTCATGTTGGCTATGTCTCTGGCGTTGGTGGTTGCTCCGGTGTTGCAGGAGAAGAGGCAACGGTGACAGGTGAAAGGCCCAACCATTGATAGTGGCGAGGAGATGCAGCCCAGGGTTCGGAGCTCTGCGGCGGAGTATCTGTGAGTGATGGGAGGGCCAGGGTTTCAATCGCTGGGCACAGTCTAGCCACAGTCTGACGCAGATGGGCTCGCCTATGACTCACCTGTGGCGCGTCTGCTGCGACCAACAATAATTGGGTGGTGGGAGGTGTTCTGGTCATTGAGAGGCGGTGGTTGGGGCCGGCGGGATGGAGAAAAAAAACAGGGACAACGAGCGTGCTGCAGGGGACCAAACAGAGCAGCACGCAACCACAATCTGGCAGTAATTAACAGAAAGGAAGCAGGAAATGAGGCAGCGAGGGGAGGGAGCAGGAGACTGGGACCTGCTCAATGGGGTCGCGCTTCAACCTCCATTAAGTAGGTCTTGGGAGGTGGGAAGGCCGCTGGGAGGCTGTGGGCGGGGCGATAAAAACAGCAGAAATGAGCGGGCTGCGGCGGAGCAAACAGTGCAGCAAGCCACACCAATCAGACAATAATTAGACACACAGAGGCAGGTAATGAGGCAGCAAGGGGAGCAGGACACTGCGACCTTAGGCTATGTACTGAAGACTTGTTGAGGACTAGAGCAAGGTCAAATATGCTTTAATAAGTAAAACCATAGTGTCTCAAGCGGTTGTAGTTTTATTTTTGCATCACTTCTGTTTCAAGTATTTACTATACGTACTGGTCCTACATCAACTAATAATGCAACTACCATTACTACTAATAATTTACAACTAGATGTTCAGCTGGAAATGCCACTGGTAAGACCAATATGCTTGACATTCATTTTTCAGTTGTTGGTGGTTGGGAGAGCCCAGCTGGAAATTTGTTTATGAAATACTCATTTTATTCTGGTTGCTGCTCAGACGGAATCGGTTTACTAGGTTCAAAACTTTCACTTAGTTTTAACCAAGCTTCTGTTTAAACCATTAAACCATTTGCTTACTGATGCGATTTTTACAGCCTATAAGTTTATTATTTAAAAGATTAATGGATTGCCAAAACACAGTCTGAACAAAGCATTAACAAAATGCAGCAGGCAAGCCGAATCATGCAAATTAAATTAAAAACACCGTAATCCTAAGAAATCTCAAAGTGGAAGCAACCGATGAACTGTGCACAAGCTGAACTTCATTTATTAGTTTAGAGTCAAACGGTACTTCAAAATGTAGGTATCTGAGGTTTAAGGATTCAAGGATTAGAAAGAATTAGATGTTTGTTGTTGATTTTTAATCCATTTTTACTCAAGAACCAGTCAATCAATCAGGCATCTTGTAAAGCGTGACTTCTCACCTGTAAGGGTCTCAAGGTGATGAGGGGGAGGGAGAGAGAGGGGGGGACACAGACTGTTGATCTGTCAAAGGCACTGTGGTTCAGTCGAAGAGCCAGGTCTTGAGGTCCTTCCTGAATTGAGGCAGTGACAGTGATTGCCTGAGGTGGAGAGGCAGGGTGTTCCAGGTCTTTGCTGCGAGGTAGGAGAATGATCCTCCTCCAGCTGTGGTTTTGCAGATACGTTGAATGGTGGCCAGGGCCAGTTGGGCAGAGCGGTTGTCTCTGGTGGGTTCGTTTAATGCGAGGCGATGATTGAGGTACACAGGTCCCTTGTTGTGCAGGGCTTTGTAGGCGTGTGTGAGGAGCTTGAAGGTGATTCTTTTGTTGACTGGGAGCCAGTGGAGCTCTCTTAGGAGGCTGGTGTTGTGGCTGTGGCGGAGGATGTTGAGTATGAGTCTGGCAGAGGCGTTCTGAATGTTCTACAGTTTCTTGAGAAGTTTCTGGGTGATGCCGGCTTAAGTGCATTGCCTTAGTGCGTGGGTGACCGTCTTTCTAGACCCACTTGATGATTTTTTGGAGCAGGCGTAGCTGGTGGAAGCAGATACAGTGTTGATCTGGCTGGTCATGTTGAGTGAGAAGCCCAGGATGATGCTGAAGTTTTGTGCGTGGTCTGTGGTTGTGAGGAGGGGGTTCCAAGTGCTGCGGGCCTCCATGAGTTGTCCCAGGTGGAGGGGGTGGAGGCCAGGAAGAGGACTTCGCTCTTCTCTGATGTGAGCTTAAGGCAGCTGTTCTTCAGCCAGGTGGCAACAACAATCACACAGAAGAGGGCCCCTGTACAGGATACCTAGGCAGGGGAACCGGGATAAGCAATAAGTAAAATCAACAAAGGCCCGCTGCCTGAATACTTTAATGAATCCGCAATAAGTCGGAAATGAAACTAGGGAGACTATCAATTAAGTTACCTGGGAGAAAGGATGGCTACAGCCTTCATCCCGTCATGGAAGTTGTTCTTGGCGACTGTGGGTTCATTGGTGAGGTAGAGAATCAGCCTGGTGTCTTCGGCATAGGAGACTATGTTGAGTCCATGGTTTCTGACGATGGCTGCGAGCCAGGCTATGTGGATGTTGAAGAGAACTTGAGGCCTTCAGCAGTTGATCTCTGTGGGTTCAGAGTGGGAGGGTGGTAGTCTGACTTTGTTCAGCCTGTGAGGAAGAAGCGTTTCTATTCCAAGGCTTTGTCACGGATGCCGGCATTGTGGAGTCTTGTGCATAGGGAGACTGTATCGCAGGCGGCCAGGAGGTCCAGGAGGATGAGGGCTGCAGTTTTGTCTTGGTAGATGAGAGTGCAGACGTAGTCTGTGGCGGCTAGGAGGGCGGTCTCCGTGCTGTGTTTGCTTTGGAAGCTGGATTGGGAGCGGTCCCGGATGTGGTTCACTTCAATGAACTCGGAAAGTTGGATGTTGATGGCCTTCTCGATGACCTTACCTGGGAAGGGGAGCAGAGAGATGGGTCTGAAGTTCTTGAGGTCTGTCGGCAGAGGGATTCTCCAGCAAGGGGGTGATCTTTGCGTTCTTCCAGGAACGTGGCTGAGTTGATGGTGTGGCAAGAGTTTGGGGCGATGGAGGTGCCGGCTCTGTTGAAGATGTGGTGTGGAAAGGGGTGTTCCGGAGTGGATGCTCTTCATGATCTTGGGGGTGTCGGCGGTGAGGGGGTCCAGCGGAGCAAGGGCCTGTTGTGTTCCGGTGTCTGGTGCAGTGGCTGCAGGTGGTGTGAGAGGTTCTTGGGTATCGAGGCTCTATAAGCTGTCGAATATATTTCCTTTAATCTTGCGGTGGAAGAAGGTGCTGAGGTTGTTGCAGAGGTCTTGAGTGGGATGTCTTTTGTCTCTGTACTGTGTTTGGTGAGTTCTTTGACCACGGATGAAAGTTATTTGCTATTGAGTGCGTTGGTGTAGATCCTTTCTTGTAGGGCTGCTTTCTTTCTTGTTCTAATGAGGTGGTGGTGTTCGGTGACAGCGTTTTTGATGGCTGAGTGGTCTTCCAGAGTATTGCTGCTCTGCCATCACTTCTTGGGCCGTCTACAGATGAGTCTGAACTCATGGAGGGCAGGAGAGAACCAGCTGACTTTCTTGGAGTGTTGCTTACCTGGGGCTTTCTTTAGGGGAGCCTGTGTGTCGGCACAGTTGGAGATCCATTGTTGTGGGTTGTGTTCTGAGGTATTAGCGTCTGAGGATGTCAGTGGTAGGGTTTGTTGAGGGAGATGGTGAGATGTTCTACTGTGACCTTGTACCAACGTCTGTGAGAGCAGTGGTGGCTGTGATGATGTACGGTGGATTTGATGAAGTAGAAGTGAACGCAGTGATGGTCGGTCCACAGGAGCTCAGAGGTGTGGCTAAAGGTGATGGTGTCATTCAGGGTTGGGGAGGTGACCAGTGTTTTTGAGGTTCTCTGGCAGGGACAAGGTGTTCTTGTTGTTGGAGTTGTCCAGGTTAAAGTTGAGGTAGCCGAGGAGGATGTAGTGTGTAGAGACGAGAGCGTGGGGTGCGATGAAGTCGAAGATGGAGTAGCTGAAGGGTCGACGGGGTCCGGGTAGTCTGTAGATGAGGGTGGTGTAGTCTGTAGATGAGGGTGGTGATCAGGTTGGTCTAGAACTAGAAGTGGAGGTGCTCCATGTTGGTTGAGTGGTCATCCAAGTGGGTGGTGAGGCGGAGGGTGCTTTTCTGTACAATGGCGATGCCTCCACCCAGTTTGTTGATGCAGTCCTTGTGAACGATCTTGTAGCCATCTGGGATGGCGGTGGCGATGTCCAGGGCGTATGTGGAGTTCATCCAGGTTTCCGTGAGGACTGCGATGTTAGGGTAGACAGTCTGCCAACATGTGATGTATTTTTAGTTTACTTCTGTGTGGATATACATCAGTTGGAACCACTGTGAAAGATCATCCAACTTTGCTGACCTCCCACTTATATCTGAGCAGGCTAGAGTACATGAACCGCTTTTCTTATGGGCCTTCATTGAAAGACTTTAGCCTCTGGTGCTCTCATGCTGTCATAATTTACAGGCACCAAAACCAAAGTGTTTAGATTTGTTCTAAATACATGTGTGATATGAAATATACAGCGTTAATTGTTGTGTGCATATCCTGCCTCATACTGTATGTATGTATACGTTATGAGGCATGAGATTAACACAAGTGCACGGAGTAAGAAAAGAAGGTGTTGAGAACGTTACTGATGTCTATATGTTACTATCTTCCTGTAAAAAATGTCCTTTAGAAAAAGTGACAATATTATAGTAAGTCTTTTTCTATTTCTAACAAATCAGTAAAATGTATTCAACCGAAAAACCTTGTCTGTTAACAGTTGCACTACAGTAGTGGTTTTTCTTCAGATATAATTCTGATTTGACCTCAGAATTCAGCTTTTTTCGATCTAACAGTTTTAAACATGTCTGAAAATGTTGTTGTCCATTATTCTATTTTAAGATAGCCTTTTGTACAAGTAAACCCTACTAAGCACTTACTAATTAAATTAAGTCTTGTACTGGTATGGCGTTTGAATGTCTGACTGAAAATTGGTTTGTATTTTACTCTAAAATGAAGATTGGAAAATTAAATGAACGCTGCAAGGACTTCATCTATCACAATGCCATGGTGCCTTGTTGAAAGCAAACACCAGTGCTGCTTTGAGTGTTTCCACAATATTTGTTTTGAAACAAAGAACATTAGGCAATATCTTTAAGATTCATATAACCGAGAGTTCCCTTGTAGTTCTGAATGACCAGGATCTATATTAGATATTCAGGCTATCCACCTATGATACATTTATATGCAATTCATCTACGTTGACTTTATTGAAATAGTCAGGGGTTACGCTAAAAGTGGTCAGTGTTTATGATAAAAATGTGGCATTGATTCGGCCCTAACAAACCTCTGAAGGATACCCCTTATGTAGGAATTGTTTAAAGAGGAAAACAATATCGGATCTCCTGGTGAAGTTAGGATGGATACTCTTAAACCAGAAAGAGATCTTCAGAGTTGATATTTTGAAGAGTTACTGAGCTGCTGCTGCAGAAACATTCCAGAGTTAGCCTATTTTTCAAGTCGTGCTAGGAAGAAGCATATAAGATCTTCTACACATGATCCCCATGTTATGTTATGTTAGTAGGAGCTTATAAAGCGTACAGTCACCAATAGGTTTCATGGCGCTAATTGTTTGATGTGTTGTGGCGGGACAGGCTAAGCGTAGATTTGCGTATACAGCCAGGTCTTGAGAGCCTTTCTGAAACCCATCAAGTTATCCTGCATCCTGATGTCCAACGGTAAGGAGTTCCAGAGGTTCGAGGCTAGGTAAGAAAACCTGCATCCTCCTTGGCGTTTGAGTTTGAAGACTGGGATAGTAAGAAGTCTTAGATGGGCAGATCAAAGGTTACAGTGTGGGACATGTTTGACAATCAGGTGACTGATGAATTTGGGCCTCCTGCAGTGCAAGGCCTTGAATATCAAACATCCGGTCTTGAAGACTGCACGTTGGGCGATGGGTAACCAGTGCAATTTGGCTAACGGGGCTGGCCGAAAGCCATTTGGGATGTTTGAATATCAGTCTTGCCGCCTGGTTTTGTACTATTTGTAGACACTGGAGTAGATACACAGGCAGACCGAGATAGATGGAGTTGGAGAAATCGAGACGCGATAGTACAAGGGAAATCACTGCCTGAATGAGAGCCGATTGAGTCAGTAAGTGGCCGATTTTCCTTATTTTCCTCAGTTGGAAGACGCATGAGGAGACCACCGACCTCACCTGTCCTCTAAGAGAGAGGTCGGAGTTAAGGGTGACTCCCAGGCTTTTCACTGAGGGAGATGGGGTGGGGGTGGTCCGAGGTCCTTAGGCCAGAAGTGTGGGCCCCATTCGATCTCGCTCCTTCCCGGCAAGACTAATTCTGTCTTGCCAGGATTGAGTTTAAGATGGTTAAGGTTCATCCATTGCTGGATGTGAAGCATGGTGGCTTGGAATTCTAGAGCAGAGTCCGGGGAGTCCAATGTGAAGACGAGTTGGAGATCGTCCGCATAGTTGAAGGTGGTTATCTTCCTGGTTTTGAAAGAGTTTATCAAGGGCTTTAGGTAGAGGTTGAATAGGTGGGGGGAGAGGGACGAGCCCTGAGGGACACCGCAGGAGGTGGCGGACCTAGGGGCAGTAAAAGGGCCAAGGCAGACTGCTTGAGTTCGGCCGTCAAGGAAGGACTCTGTTAGACCTGGCATCTTTGGCGTGGTTACCTCTGACTTTTTTGCCTCTACCTCCTGTATTTTTGATGCTATGCTGGATTTCGTTTTTGCTGGTTTAGATGCTTTGGGCACTTTGCCACTGCTGACCAGTGTCAAAGTGTAAGTGCTCCCTTCGTAAATTGTTATATTGATTGGTTATCCATGATTGGCATATTTGTTTCACCTGTTAGCCCCTAGTAAAGTGCACTGGGTGTGCCAGGGCTGGTGATTCAAATGCTAATAGTGGGCTGCAGCACTGATTGTGCCACCCACAGGAGTAGCCTTAAAATGATGTCTTAGGTCTGCTTGCAGTGCCTATGTGCAGTCCAGGACTGCCATGTCGACCTGGCCAGTGCACCCACTGACCAGGCCTTATCCTTCCCTTTCTGTACATGTCAGGCATCCCTATGGTGGCCCTAGGTACCCCCCTGGGCTGGGTGCAGTGTATCTGAAAGGTAGGGAATGTACTGAGGTGTGTAACATGCCCTGGTAGTGAATTACAGCCATTTTCGTTTTTCACTGCTGAGAGGCTATCTTGCCCATAGGACAGAATGGGGGAGGCTGTTTACAGGCCTATCTTCCCATAAGGGCAAGACAGAAAATCCAAGTTTGGTATCTTTGTGTTCAGAATTTAACTATACATCTTTTTAGCAAGATCGTTTTTAAATTCACTGTGTGAGAATAGCACTTTTTAGAAAGTAGCTATTCTCCTGTTTAACCTGCCTGTGTGCTGGTTGGCTGACTGGTGTCATGTGATGGGCTAGGTGGCTCCAGGAGTCTGGATGAATCGGCAGCAGGGTGAATAGGGAGATCTGCTTTAGATGGGTGGGAGGAGTAGCCCCTGGGTTTGAGTAGGGCTGCCTCTGCCAGCACAATGCTGGCTCCACCCCCTGCTGGCCAGGCTGAGGACTCTGCCTCTGCCAGCACAAAGAAGGCTCCACCTCCTGCTGAGCGTCTAACGACCCTGCCCCTCACTCTGAAAGGAACCAGGTGCTCCAGGGCAGAGCACACCCAGGAACCGGTTTGAGCAGGGGAATCCCCCCACTGAAACAAAGAGAGACAAAGACTTGGAGGGGTATAAGAAGAGGACCCCAGACACCTAAACTTTAGATCACTTTGGAACTAGGAAGGAACCTCTGCCAAGGAGAAAGCTGAAAAGAACTGAAGAGGAGAAGACTGCCTACTTGCTGTTTTGCTTTGCTGCCAAGGAGAGGGGAAGGACTTTGCTGTGTCCCCTTCTTTTGATTCTGATCTCCAAGGGCCTGAGAAGAGCTGGCTCCCTGTTAAGAAGTCCCAGGAACAAAAGGGCTTCACCACCAGCTCCCCTGGAACTCTGCTGAAGGAGTTTTGACCTGCCTTGGAGTGCTTGCCCAGTCTTGGGGCCTCAGGAGGTCGTTTTGCTGTGTTTTGGGAGCTGGGAAGCAGAAGCGTGAAAAAGAGTAACTGGTACCCAACGCATCATCCGATTGCGAGTCTCAAGAACGAGAGTGCGAGGAGAATTTCATAGCGGCGTCATCGCAGCACCCGGAGTCCCCGCATCGTCGAGTGCCTCGAGCATCGTCCCGGTGCGTGAAGATTCCCGACACTGCGAGGGTCGTCGCAGAACCAGTTTGCGGGCCGCACCACTGCCGGTGCGTGAAAGTATCCAGTCGCTGCGTGTGTCGACGCAGAGTCCCGTCATGTGACGCATCGAGGGTTGCGGCGCCAGAAGTCAACGCCACGCACCGCGACGCAACGAAGGTTGCAGCGCCAGAAGTCAGCACTGCACCGCGCATCGCGCCGCATCGAAGATCGGCGCTTCGTACATGTGCGTGAAGCTTCCCCCTAAGAAACCTACGCAACGAAAGCCAAAGTCATCGCATCCTCCCCCCCCCCCCCCCCCCTACAGATCGGAGCCGGCGCATCCACCTCTGCTGCGTGAAGCAGGGCTGCTGCAAAGCCTCCCCAAGATCTCAGGAGTATCGCATCGCCTTTGCCATCTTCCTTGTTATAGCTTTTGGGAACCTTATCGCAACTACAGGTACTGTTGGGCACGAGAGTGTCGCACTTTGTGCATTGAGAGTCGCATTGTGCAGGACACTGACTTTTACATCCTGGAGTACTTTCTGCAAACTCATATTTAAAGTAATCTTTTTAATTGTATGTTGGTTTTTCTGTAGTATTTGGTCTTGTGAAGTTTTTAGTAAAGATACCTTATTTTTCTAAAACTGGTGTGGAGTAAATCTGTGGTGTTTTCACTGTGTTACTGTGAGTGTTGGTACAAATACTTTACACAATGCCTTTGATAGCCTAGACTGCTCAGGCCAAGCTACCTAGAGGGTGAGCAGGGGTTATCTTAACAGTATATCCCCCTTTCCCTGACTAGAAGCAAGGGTCCCTATTTGGACAGAGGTACCTACCCTGCCAACTAGAGACCCCCAGATCTAACAGACTCGATCCAATTGTATGCAGAGCCCTGAAAGCCGGCCTGCTCGATGCGGGCCAACAAGATGTTATGGTCGGCCTTGTCGAACGCGGCCGACAGATCGAGAAGTACAAGGGCTTGGGGGATTCCCTTGTCTGCGTTTGCTCTCAGTGTGTCCAGTACTGCGAGGATAACTGACTCAGTAGAGTGGGCGGGTCGGAAGCCAGCTTGGCTAGGTTCAAGGTGTTCAGACTGTTCTAAAAAGTTGGAGAGGGACTTAGCAACGTGGGCCTCGAATCTTAGCGAGGTAGGGAAGGAGAGAAATAGGGCGATAGTTTGAGGGATTCAATGGGTCAGCCCCTGGTTTTTTCAGTAAAGGGACCACTATCGCGTTCTTGAAGGTGCTTGGGACCTTAACTTGGAGAAGCGGTTCGTTAAGGAAGGGGGAGCACGCTGTGAAGAAGGGTGGACAAGGCGTCCTTTAGAATGTGTGGGGTGGACAGCATTCATTAGGGGAACCGGATTTGACCCGAGCCAGCAATTCTGAGAGAGTCTGGGGGCAGATGGCGGGGAAATGGTCCATGGTAATGGGGTTGATTGGTGAGGTGGTTGAGTCATCCCTGACTGGGGAAGTAGGGATGCTGGCTTTAATAGTGGAAATTTTATCCAGAAAGTAAGTATTGAGGGAGTTGCATAGATCTTGAGTGGGTGTCTGATTGGGGTGGGTTCTTTCGGTATTGCAGAGGTCGTTGACTATGGTAAAGATTTCTTTGGATTTGTTGTGGGTGTTAAGTATTCTGGCCGAGAAGTAGGTCGCTTTGGCTTCTCGAATAGCTCTTTTATAATCCTATCTTCATGTAATTTGAAATTCTTAATGTTAAAGGTACACTTTGTGAGCAGTAAAACCTTTATCCTATTATCAGTTCTGTCATGGACTATTTCTCACTTAACGAGGACCAATCCCACAGGATTCTACGACCATTTTGTACTCCCTTTGCTTTCAGGATCATACCGCTCATTGGTTCAATTTCTAGTTAGTGCTACTCACCGAGGATGTCCATGCTGATTCCAGCTGACTTTGAATATTGTCTGTTTCCTTGAGTCATGCTACTATTAAGGAAATATTGTAGGACAGTCACTTGGCTGAATTCACATGCTTTCCTGTAATAATTCTAAAGAAGGGTTAGATTAGCCAAATACTTAATTCAATATCCTCTTTTGATCAAAGTGTGTTCTAGTTTGTTTTGTGTAGATGCTAGAATCCTGACTATATTTTTATCAGTTCTGAAACATTGGAAACTGAAAAAAAAAGATGGCTGACAAGAAGTGAAAAGCCTGTACTACAGGGAAGTAAGCAGTTTTCACACTAACGTCATTAACACATTTGCTTTTCTTACACCTCCCTTCTATGTATTCTTTCCCAACTTCAACAACTTGCAAAGTTGTATGTCAGTGGCACGATGCTTCGATAGAGATAGAACTGAAAGTGAACTGGCACGCAGCACCATTTTGGAAGATTAGGCGAGTAGGTAGGGGTACATATTTTGAGGTCCCTTGGGCTCCCAGAACCTATATCAGCAAATATTGGTTGTCTAATTAAAAGCACTCGATGTGGCGGAGCCTAGGCACTGGAACCCAATAAAAGTTAGAAGAAAAGTTTAAAAATGTTTCAACCTGATTCCGTTGATTAGTTAAAGTTTATGCTAGATTACCTGCTGATTTAAGAAGCACATGGACATACCTCATATCCCATTAAGACTGTAAAGGGTACGTATACTGCAAAGATCATTTTCAGCCTTTGCAAAGCGTAAAACTTCATGAGCGAAACTTAATCTGGTTTAACCCCTTCTGTGCCCATGACGAGAGGGTCCTTGCCTGTCGCGGGTACTTGGGCCTCCCACACGAGTGAGGCACCGTTTTTATCGGGAGACCCGGGGGAATGCTGGGTGGTTGGGAATTTGTGTCAGCCCGGTGATGCCACAACTTTCCCACACAAAAATGTGTGAAAAAGGTGATTTTTTTTTCTGCTAAATTTGAGGTTTGCAGGGCATTCTGGGTAAGGAAACGTTGGGGGATCCACGCAAGCCATACCTCCCTGGAATACCCCGGGTGTCTAGTTTTCAGAAATGTGTGGGTTTGGTAGGTTTCCCTAGGTGGCCGCCGAGCACCGGGCCAAAAACCCAAGTGACCTCCCTTGCAAAACCAGGTCGTTTTGAGATAGGCAATTTTCATGTCGCCTCACTTTCTTTTGGGCCCTTGCCTGTCGCGGGTACTTGGGCCTCCCACACGAGTGAGGCACTGTTTTTATCGGGAGACCCGGGGGAACGCTGGGTGGTAGGAAATTTGTGTCAGCCTGGTGATGCCACAACTTTCCCACACAAAAATGTGTGAAAAAGGTGATTTTTTTTTCCAGCTAAATTTGAGGTTTGCAGGGCATTCTGGGTAAGGAAACGTTGGGGGATCCACACAAGCCATACCTCCCTGGAATTCCCCGGGTGTCTAGTTTTCAGAAATATGTGGGTTCGATAGGTTTCCCTAGGTGGCCGCCGAGCACCGGGCCAAAAACCCAAGTGACCCCCCTTGCAAAATCAGGTCGTTTTGAGATAGGCAATTTTCATGTCGCCTCACTTTCTTTTGGGCCCTTGCCTGACGCGGACACTAGGCCTACCCACGCAAGTGAGGTACCATTTTTCTCGTAAGACTTTGGGGAACGTGGGGTGGGTGGAAATTTGTGGATCCACGCAGATTCCGGAACTTTCCACCACAGAAATGTGGGGAAAATGTGGGTTTTTTTGACAATTTTTTAGGTTTGCAAGGGATTCTGGGTAACAGACCCTGGTGGGAGGCAGTCAAGTCACCCCATCCTGGATTCTCCTTGGTGTCTAGTTTTAAAAAATGTATAGGTTTGCTAGGTTTCCCAAGGTGCCCGCAGAGCTAGGGTTCAAAAACTACAGCTAGACATTTTGCCAAAAAAGGGTCATTTTTCACTGCGAAATTGAGGTGTGACCACGTTGCGTTTTGCTCCGTTTCCTGTCGCGGGCACTAGGCCGACCCACACAAGTGAGGTACCGTTTTTCTCGTAAGACTTTGGGCAACGCGGGGTGCGTGGAAATTTGTGGATCCACGCAGATTCCGGAACTTTCCACCACAGAAATGTGGGGAAAATGTGTTTTTTTTTGGACAATTTTTTAGGTTTGCAAGGGATTCTGGGTAACAGACCCTGGTGGGAGGCAGTCAAGTCACCCCATCCTGGATTCCCCTGGGTGTCTAGTTTTCAAAAATGTATAGGTTTGCTAGGTTTCCCAAGGTGCCCGCAGAGCTAGGGTTCAAAAACTAGAGCTAGGCACTTTGCCAAAAAAGGGTAAATTTTCACTGCGATATTGAGTTGTGACCACGTTGCGTTTTGCGCCCTTTCCTGTCGCGAGCACTATGCCTACCCACACAAGTGAGGTACCATTTTTATCGGGAGACTTAGGGTAATTCAGATATGTAAAGGAACTGTTATTATCTATTGACTTTCGATGCATTTCTGCCTTCCAAATGAAAGATATTGTGTAAAAAAGAAGTCATTCTAAAAAATTACTGATAATTCTCATGCTAGTATGAGTATTCCCAATTTCAGAAATGTGCAAATATCAATTGTTTCTAAACTCTATATTTTGTTCCCATTTCAGAAATACATAGGTGTCTTTCATACCGATTTTTCCATGTGCACATTTTTACAGAATAATTACTATATACCCGGTACATAATAAAAAACCATTGCAAGTTGCTGCTCGGTTTTTGGCTCTGGGTTCGTCGGGTTCTTGGTGAACCTACAAGTCCTATATATCCCCACAACCAGTAATGTCCAGCGGATGTAATGGTATATTGCTTTCAAAGATCTGTCATAATTAGACGAAGTTACAGGTGAAAACGTTGACACAAGGCTGTTTTTTTCAACTAATTTTCAATTTATCCTATATTTAACTGTTAGTTTCTATAAGAAAACCTTGATGGATCTACACAAATGACCCCTTGCTTAATTCAGAATTTTGTCTTCTTTTTGAAAATGTATAGCTTTCCAGGATCCATTATTGCTTTTGTACCCATTTCTGCCATTAACTGGAAGGAGGTCAAAAGCACAAAAAATAGCAAAAATAGGCTATGTCCCAGAAAAATGCCAAAACTGTGTAAAAAATGTTGGGTTTCTGACAAGTCTGGTATCCCCGAAAAGCTGGGAAAATGGTGATTGCAACCCCACAAACCCTTTTTTGATAACATTTGCAGGGAAAAACCCAGATGCTTTCATTTGCAGCCCGTTTTTCCCATTTTTCCTAAAAAAAACAAAATTTTGATGTATTTTGGCTCATTTCTGTAACCCCTCTAGGAGAATCCACAAACCCGGAGTACCTTTAGAATCCCCATGATGTTGGAAGAAAAGGACGCAAATTTGGCGTGGATACCTAATGTGGTCAAAAAGTTACAGGGGCCTAAGCGCACACTACCCCAAATAGCCAAAAAAAGGCTTAGTACAGGAGGGGGAAAAGGCCTGGCAGCGAAAGGGCTAATCGACGCTTGAAGGTGGTGTGCTGTGTCTTGTCTGTTTTCTAATATTATATGCAGCCTACTGTGCTTAGCATCGACGGTTAAAAGCTTTTCAGACCTTCTCTCGAGGTGACTGCCTTCTTTTCAGTGACCGCTGCTGTCGGGAGGTACTGTGGGGCTGCTGTAAGAGTGATACCCTCGTTTGTGAACAGACGCATCATCAGCAGTTTTCGCTTTTTGTGCCCGCCTCTTTTCTCAGCTGTAAATTCACCGGTTGCAAATCTGATGCCTTATTAACACTGCATTTTCTGTAGCTTTTTATAGAGTCCTTCTCACAGTGCTGTCGTGTAGCAGAACACTTGAACGACTTGAAAGTTCACATGGTGTCAATGTTTGCCCTTCTAAAAGCACCAGCGAAAAATGCATCTGGCGTTCACAGGGTACTTTTGTATCATATTTCAAAGAGGAAGCCTATTGGAAAAGAAGCCTTGGGCTGACTTAATCTTTGCCTCAGCGATAAAGCTATTCTGGTAGCAAAACTTATACATGTATAGTAGGGTTCTCTTAAGTCGGTCCTGGAGGGCCGGATCCATGCCAGTTTTTAGCATAGCCACATTTAGATAAATGTAATTATCAAAAAATCTGGCATAGATCCGGCACGATTCATTTGCTTATATCATTGCTGTCAGCTAAATTATTTCTGTCCCCAGAATGCGAAGATGGGAGTAGGCACTTCCTGCACTTGCCTGTGCGTAATTCAACGCTGTTCAACTAAAAGAAAAGCGGTCTGTGGATTTACTTTTCCAAAGTACTCTTGCTGCAACCTCTGAGCTTCTATTAGCATTCGATTTTTTTGTTTTAACTTCTGGATGCACCCACAGTAGAGAGAAGATTTGAAACCAGCTGCATGGCTTTTAGGTGGGCATATCTGTGCAAAATGCAGGCCTTGGAGAAAGCAGAAAACAATCTATTTGATAAACACAAAATGATAGCAAAATGTCAATGAAGGAATTGCATTGCAGCTAAGAAAACACGTCAAATTATCGACACTAGTAACACCAAATAGATTATATTTACCACCTACAATAACTTTTCGTTCCTTCAATCCATCTATATATATATGCACACACATTTTCAGTGATATCACCCACATGCCGGAGAGTGCATTTGTTGTGTGTCCTCTGTCCGGTGTGTTGGGGGAGCAGCCGAATTCTTGAAATAAGTAGGCAAAGACTTAGCTTTGGGTGTTATAGGTAGGCTTTGTCCTTGTATGTATGGAAGGCAAAGTCTTAAGCATTCAAAGGCCAGGACGGTCTTAATGGTAGAGGATGATCCATGAGGGAATAACAGGCAGGTTTTTAAGTGCAAACTAGCAAGTCACCAGTTGAGGTAAGTGAAAATAGGAGTAGCAAAATGGAAGGCGGAGTACTTAAGGCATGGCTTCAGGAACCACAATAGGTACCAAAGTGGTGTGGCTAGTAAGATACTGTGTTATAATAGAACTTCATGCTTGCTGCATGGAGGATTCGGAATGTAATGTGAGTATGGAACCCCTTCGTTTTTAGGTCCAGCCTGGGCAGTGCAAGCGCTGCTCTGCGAGGCATGCTGTATTAGAGTATAGACTTGAAGACTTGCCCACTCTCCGCCCATATTTGCCATTGGCTTGTGTCATTGTCCTTTGTAAATGCTGGCTCCTGATTCGTTAAAAGGCTTGTTAGTCCCTCTTTAATACTGCCTTGTCTTCATTTGTAACCTTCCATGAGGACTGGCCCTTTTACTTCTGTTACACGGTATGCCTTATTAAGTCTGTAAGCACTATTTTATTTGAGTGTCTCCAACTGTAGGCACAACATCCTTTACTGCAGCATTCAGTGCACCATCCGCGCTTTCACTTTCCAAGGGGCCCGGGATAATGGCGGCCGCTTCTTTGAAATGAAATAGATCTCACATTTACAAGAGTTTGAGCTATTGGCATTGTAAATGACAATGCCTTTTATTCATGCATTTATTATCAAAACAGATGAATAAGTCATTGTCATATACAATGCCAATAGCTTAAACTCTCGCAAATGCGAAACCTATTGCATTGCAAATGCTTGTTAAAGACAGCAAACATGTAAAGATAGGATAGTCTTTTCACAATTCAAAAAGTGTATTTTAATGACCTCAGGGATGTGGAATTAAATGAAATATCTACTTGTCCATAGGGCAGGCTGCTTCATAAATCTACTTGGCCTGTAACAAAAGCCACTTTTCTCTTTTGTGCATGTAATGCGGCGACAAATTATGGCAGCAATCTCCTTATATAAGAGCTCTGAAACAGTCTCCCTGATTATGCCAGAGCTCCTTCCATAGTAGGGTTTGACTACTAGCAATGCCCTTATGTTGCCACATTTCCTCAGTTCTACATACTGGGACTGAAGGTAATGGTAAGCAACAGTTCGAGGGTTGAAATGCCCTTTTGAGTCTGTGCAAACCTAATAACTTGCATGTTGTAAGGGTTTTCACCAACTCTTCTCTAATCCTTTCCCATACTGAGAAAGGTTGGAAATTTACTCCTGACAATGGCAAACATTAAACTTCTTCCAGGGTTGGGGGAAAAAAATGGTAGGAGGGAAAGTAAACTTGCAAACACTCCAATTTTCGCATGAGCAACTCTACACCTGCATACTTGCTCATGCTTAAATGCAGATCAGAAATATTTTCTAGGAGTACTTCATCTTGGCATACTTCTATAAAGTCATGTGAATTCACGAACGCTGTGTATCTGCACTTAATGCAAGGTCACAGGTGCACTTTTGAGACTTCATTTAATAATTGGGCCTCTAATTAGGTCTGGTGTTAACCATGACCTTTTGTGTTTATTAAAATTCTGTCTCTCTCTGTCTATTGGCTAGCTTCACTGTGAGTGACGGCATTCTGTTTTTTCACAAGGAGCATATTGACACACAGTTGTTTAGTTCAGTGTGAGCAACTACTGTGCCAATATGTGCTTTTTGAGACCAAAACAATTTTTGCTTTTGCCAATGTTTGTTATAATGGTGAGGGCCCAGCAGCTCCCACACCAATAAGGTTTTACAAAAACCATGCCAAAACAAGTCACACATTACAAAACCAAAAGAAAAGGCTGACCAATAATTTCAGACTCACTGGCTTTACCAATGCTTGTTTATTTTTTTATGTTTCCCATAATGTTATTAAAACTGGTTACACTGATTTTCCATTGTGAATATTTTTGGGAAATACTAGCCAACAACAACTCATTTTACTGAATGTTGGTGCAAAAAATTGATACCTGAAATTTTACAGTAGTTTAGCTAAATGTTTTAGCATTTTTTTGTGAACATTTTATTTTGAAAGCAAAGAATCATCAATCTTGCTTTCAAGCTTCTGCAAATATTTACATCTAATCTGAGAGCATTCTGGCAGCATTATACATGCCTCATATTGCTAAACCCTGAAAACGTGTGTACACATTTTTATACTGAAACCACTGTCAGTAGTGCAGTCTGAGCTTACAACATTTACTTGGAGCACTCACCCTAAAAATAAAGGCTTTGCATTAATGAACCATAAATACAAGTTTGAACAGCATTAACACATGGACACACATATTACCTTAAATGCGGGAAATGCCTTTCACTGATCCATAATGTAGTATTGTAAACTGGCAGCCAAAGGGCTTGTGCTGGACAGGGTTGGGCCTACTTGTCCCAAGGACAAAATACTCCTAAAAATTTGTTGCCCTTGACCCCAAACAATATGTCCCGGGCGTCGGGCTATAGAAATTCCACATCCCTGGACCTGTAGAACCATTTCACCGTAGTGAATCAAATTATAGCCGTGCATTCAGAAGTATTTTTCTTCAAGTGATGGTTCTCAAACATGAATTTAGAAACGTTCATGCTTACCCCCCAGTCCAGCCACCCTCCCTGACAACAATGCAATTAGTGACTACATCCAAGCACAAGAGATGGTTTTGGAAACAGCACGCATCCTAAAGTCATGTATTTCGAGATCCTCTTAGATGTGATAATGAGGAAAAAGGAGGGAAATTGAAATAAAACAATTGGTGAGGGTCACACAATTTGGTTAGGTGGTGAAGCTGGGATTCATCCCAGGTTTTCTGCTTTCACATTGCGCAATTGAATTCAGCCACTAAATATACATGCTTTGCTTCCCCTACACAGACTTTACACCCCCTACAGGCATCAGTGTGGCCCTCAGTCACACCAAAGACCAAACTTTGCGGCCCCGGGGAACATGTTTGTGAGTACCCATGCCCTAACCCATTCGCATTTCCTGTGGCATTTCTGATCTCGCCCAGAGACTGCTTTAGTTTTACCTCTTCCAGCAAAAATCATAATAAAACATTTGTTCGTTCTTATTGAGCTTTTATGGGTCTGCAGTACTTCTTTAAGATTTTTGGGCTCCAGTAAGACCTATTTTGTGACCCTTCTGTTCATAACAACTTTGAACGTATTGTCGGTTTTCAGTTAATTCAAGTCTTCGTTGTGCCAAATAATATTACATTATGTGTTTTTAATTATTCTGTATTAGGACCCTTATTTTCTGCTTATTTCTCTGCTCCTGCATGCCCCTCCTACACTGCTCTGTGTAGATTGTAACATGATTGTTGAGTAAGATAAGTTAGGAGTGCACGGACATGGAAATTTAAAGAAGGTGAGATGGAGATAAAACTGTAGATCAGGTAAGTGGATATGTGGAATAGGGAGCGATGGAGACCTGTAGCCAGAAAGAAAGCTATAAAGAAATAAAAAAGGAAGAGGTTGCTACAGAAAGAGGTAGAGAGATGGCACAGGATTTGTCATGGTAAAGATATAAAAGAAAATACAGAAAGAGGTGGGTGGAAGGGAGAGGTAAGGTTGAAATAGTGTAAAAGAGAAAGCAAAAGAGAGGCAAACGGCTACAGAAGTGAGGCACTGAAATGTATTTAGATAGATGAAAGTCAGTGTTTGGTGAGGTAGAAGAGGAAAAAAGGAGAATATGTTTGACAGATCCTGTAACGAGTAGTGAGGCAGTGAGGAAGATTGAGAGAGGGTGAAGAGTACAGAAATATGAGGTGAGGTAGATACTGTAGTTAAGTGAGAGGGTCTGCATTAAAGTGAGAGGCAGAGAGTGTATGTAGATATATATAGATTTGAGAGAGATGGAGGGGCGTAGAAAGAGGTGAGGTTAAAAGTGTGAGTTGAAGTGGGGGTATACGGGTCATAATGAGTTTGAGGTGCTTTTGCTTTGTCTTGTTGTTCACTCTGGAGACCATTTCCAGCACCCCATAACGAGTTCCTATTGTAGGTTTGGGAATAAAGAGCTTCAGGTCATTCGCAGTCTTGGATTGGACTAAGATTCATTCTTCGCAGATCCCTTTAGACTGCCTACCTGAATAAACAGTGAGGAGGGTGACACTGGTGAAAGGTCAACTACTTTCAGTCCAAAATGTTGAGAGCTCCTAGGCAAATAGAAGCATACCTAAAACAAACTTCTCAACGTCCTTTGAACCTTAGAGCTCATCTTTGCAACTACAGAGCATGCCCCTTCTTCGCTCTGCTCTGTGACTGACATTTCATCACTAAAAACTTGTTGATCATGCTCAGCGCCACCGCCATGAAAACACGTAAATTTTCTACATTGAACACCCGTAGCCTAGTTGGCTAGATTGTGACATCTGAGGGTTTAGAATGACAGGTAAAATAATGTTAAACGTCGTAATAACTGCAAATATTATGCTCTTCAGTATTTATGTTGAGGTATATACCGATCCGAAACAATTATGGTGAATGTTTACTTATTGTCTAGTGGTTAAACTGTCTGCAGTTTGACCATGAGAATCATGTTTTGTTGTCTACTTTCCGACATTATGATCATTTTCAGTGCAGTGCAGATCAGCTAATTCTCCAATGCCTCATGTGCTTCTTGTTAAATAAAGTCGAAGTGCTTTGATACTGGTTGCACATAAAGTATTATCCAAAATTAAGACATTGGGTTGGAGATTTACACTCGCTGCCTGAACTACAAACTTGAAACAACATTTGGTACCCCTCGTTTGCATTCAGTACGGTAATTCCCACTGATGCTGTTAAAGTAAATAGTATAGATCTAGAAAGAAGAAAAGTTATTGCACCCTTCCACATAGTTAAAAATGTGTCAGCAGCACCATTTCTATAGCTAAAGGAAGACCACATTGCACTTGGCAGTTCACCAGTCTTAACTCTGCTTGCGTGCAAGTTCCTGACTATATATACACACTCCTCTAGAAAAGCTGACTATGTTCTGGCAACCTCTCCCATCCCAAGATGAAGTAAGGGATACACTGGATTCCACTCAAGCGTCCACCTGTACTGCCCATGTTAAATGTCGATCTGTGACGCAAGACCTGATCTGCCACAAGAACGCACTGTACTTAAGCAGGCGCATTATCTGAAGAAGGGCTTGAATGTGAAAAATACATCTTTGTGGGGTTTCAGCTCCAGGGAAAACGATTTACTTCAATAAATAGTCCTGGCCTAACATCAATAACATGTTTGAAATTGTTTATACTACCTAAGAAATTATTTTAGTTCTAGCTAAAGCTAGGGAGTAAAATATACCTTTGTCAAACTAGGGCTGGGCGAAATTGCCTACTTTTTTTTCTCGTGAAATTCCCTAAAAACTTTATGGAATTTATGCTTTTAATGCAACATGTGAATTGCTGATATTGCGCATAATGTTTTTCACCTGCGCACATACCTTGTATTAATAAGTCTTGTGAGATACAAGCAGGAGACTAGTTTGATTAGAAAATATCTGTTTGCAAGTCATTTTCTCTGCGAACCCGCCTCCCTCTCCTGTCTAACAAGACATTTTAATGCAAAATGCGCCCTTGGGTAAACACATTACTCACAATTGTGTAATTTTGGGAAATTTCATGAATTTCACACACCGCCAAATTTAGGAATTTCATGAATTTCTCTGGCATAACTTAAATGTTGCGAAGGCCAGTCTAAACCTTAGCTAAATTTCATGTTCTGTTACACCTTGCTTTAGTTTGCCAACAAAATTGGCCTTGTCCACAAGATACGAAAAGATCAGAGAAAACCTGGGACCGACACAATCTCTGTCTTTATAACCTTTCTCACATTGGCACTAAGCCTCTTTGGGGTGGTAATGGGATTGAACCAAAGTGAAGGCGATATTTTGTAATGTCTAACATGATCCTGTCGTTGGTTTGGTCTAAATATTGTACTGCATTGTTAAATCACTCACACCATTTTAATTATTCAGACTGTAATGATCGAAGTATAAATTGTCACGTTTGTATTTCCATGTTACTTTCTGTGGTAAAGACGGTTGTTGAAATGTTACAAGGTTTAGACTTATGACTTTAAAATTCAGGGTTTTATGACACCTGTGGGAGAGAGCGCTCTCTTGCACCTGTGGTCCATTGTTCATTATTATTGTACTCCTCATGACCTAAACCAGTGACCCACTTGCCCCTTAACCATCCATTGATAATGATGCCCTGATGAAAGCTCAATGTTCATGATATTCAGATGAACAACTAAAAAATCACTGACATAAACAGACTACCCAGACTGCAGGATCTTGGGTCCTTTACCCACATTGCAAGATCTTTGCTCTAACAGGAAACATTAGACAGAAAACCTCTAAAGTATCATTACACCTCCAGTTTGTAGTTTGCTATTACCGCACTTGCAGCTTAACTCTTATCGAGGTAACACTAAAATCATGCAAAGCAATACTTTTTTTTATTTTTATTTTTTTACTGAATCCTGTTCACTTAACAACCACAGCGTAGATACTCCATGTGGTTAGGTATCAAATAATTCATACCAGCACAATTAATATCTAAAATCATTCATTCATCCTGTATCTGAACATATTGGACATACTGCACACGCTGTCCATTGGCATGCAAATTTGCCTGAAGAGCACCATCCATATTGGAAAAAATACCTCATCCAGCAGGTCACATTAGATGGAACCCAGATCATACGCCCAAGAGAGATCAAATAGCACATATAGATGGCTGTCACCAAGCTCCCAATTACAAACCAAATTCAACAGAACAGATTATACAAAATAGTACACAAGGCTGCTCAGAGAAACCGCCTATATTAGTGGGCTTTCATTGAGAGCACAACTGGTAAAGGAAAACTGTAAACTTACAATAAGACAACCATGACCAGTTCATGCATGCACTGACAGCTGGCTGATCCACCTACCACCTCTTGCAGACAGTACACTCTAAAATCGCTAAAGACCGCAGACTGTATGCATCAATAACACCCACAAGACCAGCCATTCAACTCCACTTACAGAGGATTCAACTCTAATAACCTGATTCCAGCTCCTTGAAACCATGGTGTGGAGGTACATGAATTCGTTCCAAAAGTTTTTCTCTCCTTGAACGCTGATTCACTTGTTCTCCACTAACATTCACACCACACTTGTCATACAGTCACTTTTAATCCATTACCACAAAATCGGTATATGGGTGCAATACTTTTATATTGTATTAAAAAAAATTGCAGAATGTATGTACCCTCAAAACAGTAGTGATCATACAGCGCATCTAGTTAAAAACAATTCTAAAAAATACAGCATATTCAAAAGAAGAATATTTCTTAGTAGTACGGCGCAAATGCTCCAATGTTTAAAAAACCCCACAATAAACAACAAGCGGGAGAGATGCAACACGACCTAATGCATGTAAATCAACAAACTGATCTGTTGGATCTGGGGTGGAAAGTCTTCCTTATGTTATCCGGAATTTCAGCTCCCCGGTCCCAGATCACACATTCGGTATTGCAAGTTATGTTGATGCGTTTCGGTGGGAAAATACCAATAGTCATCACCTTCCTCAGGACTATCAGTTTTATTCTTCCATGATTACATAAAAGTAAAAACTCAAAAGGAATATCTAATTAAATGTGGAGCTAATGAGATACCGCTCAGGACCCTACAGGCACTTTACAAGTAATCAACATACAAAAGGGGGAACATCCTTCAAATGTTAAAAATGATGTTTCTAAATTTCATAACTTAAGTCAAAACGATCTCAAACTATATGCCCCTTATTCACCATTAAGGGATCACCCTTGTTGAACCGGGCAGTCCTTTAACAATGTAAATTGTGCAATATTCCGTCCGCGGTCTTTGTGACGTAAGAAGGACCGATGCTCCTATTTCTGAAAATGTTGTTGTTTGCCACACCAAATGAAGCTATCACTGACCTTTTGTGAATTACACCCCACAAGACAGTTAGGTTTCAAGCTTGTTACTGAGACCCTGAATTCATACCGTGCTCATGGCAGAAGGCATGCTAAACAAACTCTCTAAATGAACAGCAAATGCCTTCGCAACTGCTTCTTTCAAGATGGGTTAAATAATATATTGGTCAAACTTCTTAATGTATGCAGTTTGCAACACATGGCAAATTTCTTTGCCATCTTAATGGTTTCGATACAGTTTCTTTGTAATAACTGAGGATATTTTATGTATATTCTGCCTTGAAAGGGATATTTTGTTTCTCCTTGAAATAGTACGCATAGAGACCAAGGTGGTGTTATTTTGGGAATCCCTTGCTCTGGATGAGTGAGCTGTGTGGTGCATTGCATGAGTCAGGACCACTGGCATGTATTGTATTACTAGTATGCAGTGCAGGGAGAGAGGACATGCCAGATTACCTTGCACATTAATGCTTATGCCTGTAGGAAAGTTTCCTGCAAAGGACGGAGGCCTCGCAAATGCAATCTGACACCCCTGCAACGCTCAAGAGCAACTCAATCCAGAATGATGAATTATTGCAGCACAAAGACAGTGTGTTTTAATATGTTGTGAATTAGGCTTCAGACAAGCATCTCTTCAATGAAGCAAATTACTGCAAGAAATTTGGAAATGTGTGCTGATGAGACTAGATTATTGTTATTAATTTGGATTGGTCAATACATCAATTGTTTAAAGTAGTTGTATATGGTATCCCCTTCACATACTGGGAGCTGGAATGGTTTGGAGCCATAATATCCTTTAGCGTTTGAGAGGGGGGGGGGGGGTGTGTGTGTGTGTGTGTGTGTGTTAGTTAGCTAAATAGAAATGAGTCACTGAAAAAGCAAAGTTAACAAGGGGGGGAGTTGGCAAAATTATTTTTCCTCATGCAATGTCTATTGGGACACTGCTACAGCCCAAACGGCTGATCGGAATTATGCCTAATTTGGCAGAAAGGTTGATCTTGGTCTGCAGATTGTCCTTTTTAGGTCTCGCCTGCGTTGCTCGCTGGTGAGAAATTTTGTGAGAGGGATTTCAGAATAGGGCTTGAAGCCCCGCCCCTCATTTCCATTAGCTGGAGTCTCCGTTTATTCTAAACGGTATCCTGCCATTGGAAATTAGGGTTTTTTGTGGACGCCCTTTCGCACTCCGATCCGACTGGGTCACCTGCCTTGCTGCCGTTGCAAAGCACTTTCTTATCTTTATGGGGCCATGTGTTTCTAATTAGAAACACATAGCCCCATAAAGACAAGAGATCGATGCTTGTTCTTCTCTCCGATTATGCTACGGAATGCTCGATGTTTGCTCCTTCGCATCCCCTGGAGCTCTCTAGAAAGAATTTGGAAGTCCGGGCATTTCAAGCAGCATATTCAAAGCTACCATAAAAGGGTGAAAATGTAAAGTGTATTTCTGCACAAAAATGCCTTCTTTAGGTGAAGTGGCATCTTCGGCACATGGTGGTGTAGGGCACTGTCTACTTAAGTGAACTTTCAATCACTCCAACAGCACCACATAGCGGGTCTAAGTCTTGTTTAAGCACTCCCACTGCTGCAGATAACTTTTATTCTCAGGATCACATGGTGTGGCTAACAAAGGGAAGCGGAGAGCCACAGCCTTAGCCACCAGACCGCATCTTAATTCAGTGTTTGTGAGGTTTGTAGCGCCGCGCAGCAAGTGCTACAGGAAACTATAACAAGTAATTGAACCCGCCAGTCACCTTGAAGATTAGACTGGTGATTAGTGAAGTAGACGCTTTTAAACGCTCCCCAAATCAGGTCTGTAGTTTCCAAGGCAAGGCAGTTGTACCAGAGCGCCACCCATTGGCAGTGGCCAAAAATAGCCTTTAGGTGTCTGGGGACCGGTACTGCCCGGCAACTTTATTTTTGGCCTGCAAATATGAAAAAAACAATTGCATAGTTCCTTCCAGTATGTAGAGACTGGCTCCAGTCCCGTTCTTTCAGCCAACAACCTAATGCATTCTGGGAGTGGTAGTCTTGATTCTCTTCCATTAACCAACCGGACGGGATTGAAATAGTTTGGATAATGAAAGTCCGGCCTGGAAATCAGGTGCCTCAGCAGCGGCAGACCCTGATGCGGAGGTCTAGCCCGGGACCAGGGTTCAATTCCCCGCCTTGGCGGGTCTTGGGCTCAAAAATTCCACGGACCTGATAATTCTCGCCTCTGTGCCATTCCAATCATGGAGTCCCACTCTGCAACTCTGGGCAATAGCTTGCTTAATCTCCACAACGGCCCCCACAACGCTAAGGATGCCTGGCCTCCACCTTGGGGGTGCCCAGGAGTGGACGCCTCACAGGGAAAGCCAGGATGGGTTCCACAGCGGTATTCGTACAAGCGCCTTGAGACCCTTGCGGGTGAGTAGTGTGCTATACAAGTATCCATTTACATTTACATTTACTCTGAACGCGATTCGACTCACTGGCTGAGGAAACGATTGAGCGCCTTGTCACTATTCAGACTTTAGGCACTATGTCAGGTTTTACTCCCAATATGTGAAGTCTTGCCTAGGTCCCTCGCGTGTCTGTCTCTGGCGGTATTTCATCTATAATCCCACCTCCCCAAACAGGCCCACCCCCGCCAGAGCCCATGCCAATTGCAACCTGAAGTAACCCTGCTTGGTCGAGGTTTTAGACGACGTGCTAATGCAGGCCCGGGCACCGTGCCAGAACCCTTCCCAACGATACTCCATCCCTACCATTGGTGTCTCTATGTATTAGTGTGTCTGTTTCCCGGGGTGCATGTGTTTCTCAGAGTGTGCATGCATGTGTGCCCGTTTCTAGTGCGGTTTCTAGGTACTCTGTATGTAGGGGACAACAGGGGGTGAAAGACTTTGTCATTTACAATGCCATTACTTGATTAATGCTTCACGAAGGGAAAAAAAACAATAACATTTAATAATAATCCTGTATTTGTAAAGCGCACAGCTGCCCGTAGGTTTCCCGGTGCTGCGGGCCGTCGGGGAGATTAAGCAAGCTATTGCCCAGAGTCACATGGTGCTGGGCAGACCCCTGCCGCCGGTGCCGGGGATTGAACCGTGATCCCCAGCGTCCGGCGTCAGTCGCCCTGGCCGCTGCGCGCCACAACTCTTACAATGCCAATAGCTCAAAACAATGTCATTGCGAGACCTATTGCATTGTAAATGCGTGTTGTGATATGGTGTAATCAGAGTTTTTAAGAGAAGAAGAAATATTTAGCTATCTAGGGATGTGGATCCTTCGCGGATCCAGGGTAAAAGCAAGGCTCTGATGGACTGGCTGCAACCTGAAAGTAAAGTTCAGGCACCCAATTTGTTTCTTGACTGGGCCCCCGGGGAGAAAACATAAATAAAAGCACAGATACAGGGTAAGGATAGAGGTATCCTGACCCCATAGGACACATGGAGGGGTCTTTGACAGACCACACATGGACAAAAATAATTGCCCAATTTTTATATTTTTTGGGACCGATCCGCAGCTGTGGCGCACCCAGCGTACATCTGCAGTGGCTCCCCTGATTGGAAGTCCAGCGAAGGAAGAAACCTCACGCATCATACCTCCTCCGCGCTGGACAAAGGCAGTGTTCAACATGGGGTTGAGTGCTTGAGGGGGTCGGCTTTGGCTATGCAGGGTTATTGTATTAATATATGGTAATTATATTTACTTTACGTTAACAAAGGTTACAGGGACATTATAGTGAAGTTAATGTTTTAGCCACTCGGAACCATAGGAATTCAGCAGGTATAGTCTTACTTATAGTTATCATTACCTGAAGAAACTATAACTTATGCCGTTAAGTAACTTTAGGCCACGAGTAATAGTTTAACATAAGTATAACTATTACCATAACTGCTTAATTTCCATGTTTGTGTGTGGGTAAAACATCAACCTAACTATAACGTCCCTGTAACCTTTGAAAAATAAAATATATTTGGCGCACTGTACAGAGTGTACGCTGTGACCTTTGCATACATTGTGGAGCGCTATAAACAGAATGTGACAGGAGAGCTGCAGGACGAGCAGCAGTGTAGCGGTTGCATCATATATGCTTTAAAGTTGGAATTTGGAAGAGCTGACATACTTACCAGGGTAGCGTCATAGCCATTTTCATAGCAACCTTTATTGGTAGTTTTCAGGGCTGTTTGTTGTGGCGTCCCGGGAAGCCAGTGGCACTGTAGAGTGTCTGTTTACCTAGCAGGATGATTTTGCTATTCTACTCACTGTGTGTAAGATTTTTTAGTGCGGGTGGATTCTAGCCCCTTTTCAGTCATTTGGTGCTCCATTGAATTTATTTAACAGAACCTCTATATTATTCCTCTGTACTGCAGCTCTAAATCAAATCGAAAACCTCTTTTTTTCGGCCAAGCATGGCCATAAAAGAATACACAGTACATTTTTTTTTAAAAAGGGAACAAAATAGGTAAATCATTTGATATGTCAATATCCAGGTCATAAAAAAAGCCGATATAATATCTATTTACAGACAAACTCTCAACCCTCGAATAACTCAAAATTTTTGATTTTTTTTTTTTTAAAACTACCATGCACGGAGTAACAGTTGTCACAAACAATGCCGTAAGCTAACCTTCCATGGATTTTCTACAAACCACTGCAGCTTTAAGAAAGGAATACACCCTAAAACAAACCGCGGCAGTTCAGCAGTTGTGGGTGAAATAATGCTTCAGGGCATTTGCGATTACCCTGATTACTTAAAAAAGATTTAAGAAAAAATCTAAACGCCTGAAAAATTTGAAAAAATAACATAAAATATAACAGTGATTGCTCAGAAGAGCCATTGCTGGGACAGGATGGAGCATTGCACCCCATAGAGCAAAAGTCTTTCCAGAAGCACAAATGCCACCAGATCATACCTGCTCTAAAGTGGAAGAGAGGAGACCTGTCTCAATGCGTGACACTTAAAGACCAGCATAGAGCAGGTTCTGCAGATGAAAAAGATCCACAAAAGGTAAATACAGATGGTTTTGACAATTCAGAGTTCAGCCTACTTGTTGTGCAATAATCTGAAAAAAGGTACTTGACCCTTGCCTTGTCATCTTTAGTAATGTTCTGAGGTATCATGAACAAGGCGGACAATGCCACTGTATAGAATGTTTTGGAAATATAGTTTAAGCTCTAATTTTGCTACTGAAGTTATGTTGCATTAGTGTCCGGGTATTTCCAATTGGTATGGGGAAGTAAGGATTTTTAACTAGTACACCACCTGTTCCTTGCTGGTGTGGAAGCTTGTCAAAGGAGCAGTGTGGAAATGCTTGTCGCAACAACCCTGTGTAGTCTGTCATTTGACCTATATGTTGAACATCTATTTAGAAACTAATTAATAAAATATTTTCTAGTTTCCCTTAAAGCAGTCACTTAAAAAAAAACAAAATGTCATGGATTAGCACTTCAGTCGCTGGGTCAGAAGTGTTGTACGGGGAAAGCTGGTTCATTTTACTCCGCTTTGTTGATATGTCTGCAGCATTTTACTGCGTAGACTGAGTAGAGCGATCAGAGACCCTAGATCAAAAGGGCCATGCCAGGAAATTAGTCGGGATTTTTGCTTAACACCGCTGCTGCAAGTAGATTCAAATGAATACAGAAGCAAGTGGGGACTTCCAGTTAGCATACTGATTAAAAACTATCTTAAACAAGTGTGCATATGTATTTTACTCCCTACCTGGCAAGTATCCATCTAACAAATGTGTGTTACACTGATAAATGGCAGAATAGAACGCACAGAAATAGAGCTGCAGAGAGATTCAACTTAGTTGTCTGAATATTGTGCGCACATTTTTTGCAATTGAATAAAGAAAAACAAAAATGGTCTTTTCTGATATAATGAATATTTGGACATTCTTGGAGGATAATACATTGGGTTTCACAATCTAAGTTAGTTACTCTCCCACAGAGTGCTGCAGTGCAAACTCTAAGAATACAGCTTACTAGTACAGCTGCTAAATAGGTTTATGCTTCACTTGTTAACAGTTGGTTTGGCTTGAAACAGGTTTGCTACACGAGAATACAGCCAGTTTGTTGTGTGAAATCTTAATTAACCTTTTTTTCAGCAGTGAACTTAAGAAAAGTACAAAATATTTTTTTATGTAATTTTTGGGAGGTGAAGTGGTGCCAAGGAGGTACTATATCTTTTAAAGTTGCTAGGAGCAAAGCAGTGGACTCTTGGAAAAGAAATAATTTCATAGTAAAATGTATAATAATTCCGGTTTGGGTGTTAAGGCAACTGTTATTGGGGTTTTGATGCCTTTGTGTGTGTGGGTCAAAAGATCCCCCCCCAAAAATCCTAACCTGAATTAAACTAATTTTAAGTGTAAAGCCAACGTCCGACTAAATTAAAAAACATGAGCAACAGAAGGACTTCACTTTCCCCTTATTCCATCATGCTCACTGGATTTCCTGTCATCACGTCTGTCCAAGTCTAATTTATTGTTACACATACATTGTTTTGACCTCCGTCAGCTCTTATTTAAGATCAGCTGTATTTTAGGTTTCTACCATATTTATGTGGCCTTGTTTACGACATCATTTATTTGTTTTATTTTGGTAGCTGCGAATAGAAGCTGGGCTTCTGGCATTGGATTGCAGATACTAATAAAGATATAGTCAAGTCAAAAGATACTTTATTTCGGCCTCACAAGACCTTAAAAGCGCAGATACAACAATTGAAAATTCAATACAATTTATCAGTATAAAAGTTTGTATCTACACATAAAAAATATATGAACATTTAAAAAGTAAAAAAAATATTAAATAGCCTGGTAGGCGCTAAGTATCTCGTTAATAAAATACAAAATCGTATGTATTAGAAAGGCGAACAGATTAGAATACAGAGTCCCAAATCATAGTAAGTGCAGGCAGTGGGCAGTTTAGACTTGAACTTTCTTTAGAACTGCGCGACGAGCACACCACATTGAGAAAAGGTATCGGGAGACTGAATATACAATTGGTATGCCAGTGTCATATTTCAGGATCCTGTAAGCAGTGGGAGATTCGAGGTTCCTACAAAGCTGTTGTAACCAACGAGCCCTTAAAGCCTTGTAGGTGGGGCTAAAAAACAGCACATGCAAGTCGGTCTCCGTACAGTTTTTGCAAGACGGACAATCTTTCGCAGAACTGCGCCCCCCCCACCCCCCACACTTATAGGTAACCGCACATAAAGGGAGTACACCATACCTGAACTGCATGAAGAGTTTTTTAGCAAGGGAAGGCTGTATGTCATCAATGCTAGATTCTAGGAGGTATTGCAGTTTAACATCTAAAAAGGATGTTCTAAGTGTGCCTGTCCTGGGGCCCATCAGTAATAAATTGAGATGGGGATCCTTAAATTGTTTTTATCAAAACTTTTCTTGGTGTTGCCAAAGCGCTTTCTTCCGGGCTATCCCATAAGTCTCCCATTCCAATGGCTAAGAAGGAATTCTTGATATAGGTGAGCCAGGATAAGATATAGAATTATAGAACACCAGATGTTATTAGCAGGCGTATTTTTCACGGAGGGTCTCCGAGCGAAATTAGATGGATAAGAGAGAAGTTCGAGCTCTCTGTTACAACCCTAGGGTGAAAACCATCCCAGTTATTCTTGGTTACCCATATACAGTTTTATGTTATATGTAGTCCCCCGTTTTATCTCCCCTTGCTGTCATCTACTGTACATGTATGAAAGAGCCACGAGAGAGCCCAAAAACATGGAATTGGCTGTTTAGCTCGCTACCATGCATGTATTGTCACCTAACCCAACCACACTCTTGCCATGCCTCCTATTCCCTAACCATGGCATAAACGCATACCTGGAATTCTGTCACCCTGCCACACTTCCCTTAGCATTACCACCCTTCGTGTTCCACCCAAATAAAAGAAAAAGAAATAACTGGTGTCCTGTTCTTTAATGAACACTACTGTCTCTTTATGGAATTGCACCGCGACCCTCGAAGCCAAAACTATAAGAAACATAAATCCCCTGCGACTGACCACTCCATGCTTCCTGCCAAGGCCATGCTATCCATGGAGAGCCTGTGCTGCCATGTCGGCTGCGCTTTCATTCACTGTTCACATGATTCACCAGAGATCTGCAAGTGACTCCCTCTGTCAGTTTAACAGCGTTTAATTTCGCTTCAATCGTTATAAATAATTTCTGTTTTATGCATAGAACATAAGGTTACCTCTTTACCATCCTAGTGGGACACATTGGTGTGGCGGTTGTGTAGGTTGCTTTTAAGACCAGTTTGTGCTGGAAAACTGAACATATGAGATGTGTTGACCATAAACAGCAGCACTACAGGGTTTTTAAAGTATTGAATTAGTGAGGGGCAGAGCATCTCTCACAGCAGGATCCGAGCTGGATGAAAAAGGTCTAAAGAGTAAAAGGCTTCTGATTAAGTCAGGAGAAAGTATCACAGGTTCACAGTTGATATAAGGAGCGTTTTGACGGTAAAGGATTTGTGTGTGTTCCTGATGTAGGAGTTGGACACTGGATGAGAACTGGCAAAGGAGCAAATGCGCTGAAGGTAGATGTTGTTTTCACTGGATAATGTTGATGATGGAAGTGTTGGGTATTTAAGTTTGTTTTTCTCTGAACATTTAGGTCTGTTTTTGTTTTGCGTTTCTTTTCTTCTGTTTTTTGGCCTTCTAGTCCAGTTTCCTTTGAGTTTTTCTTTGGTTGGGAAACACGTGTGTGTGGCATCTTTTCATTCCATCCTCTTGGAAATTTCTACTCTGTGAAATATTATCATGTCATCAAAATCTCTTTGATGGGAGACATCCTATGTCTCAGTGCATGCCTATGTACTCTAGATTTCAAAGCTGAACATCAGGGGCAGCGGAAGAGAATAAATCATGTTCCAGTACACTACTGTAAATTCTTCAGTCAGTTGCTGGATCACATACAATTGAATATTGCAAGAGTTGTCTAAATCTGCATCTTGCATACATGTACATATGTTTTAATGATCTGATATGTACACACAATCTCCTTCATTAGACTGGTAATTGAAATTTCCATATGTGAAATTAAGGTTGCAGAGACGTGCTGTAAAATAGGTATTGTATTGCAGCGTTTATATGGTATTTACTACTCCTATGTTGGGTGCTGAAGTGCTTGCCTACCTGGGTAGCACACTACATTGTCTATGCTATGTGGATGTAAGTGTGTTGAATTTGTTTTGAGGGAAGCAAATGTGGGAAATGTTTCCATGTTAGGCGTGATGCCACTGAGGTGCAGTTATCGTGTTTGGCGTCGCAGTGCTTAGCAGTGTGATGAATGAAGTGTGAGAGAGATGCACAGTTCAAGGTTTTCATTAGGCTGGTGGCTTTGAAGAGCTCTGAGGGTCCCTTTATGCTATTTCCTATGATCATAGTCCACTTCTGTGGTTACTGCACTGGATTGTCCATTTTGAGACATTTAAAAAAACTTTTGTTATGCTTTGCAGCATAGGTTGCAAAGAGAAATGATGGAGACATCTGCTGGGATGGATTTGAATTATCATCCCACATCAGATTGTTTTTGTTAGATGTTAAAAAGAGGTCATAGTACAAAAGCTTGTGCAAATGGTTGGTGGATTTAATAGATGAAATGGAGGAGTTAAGGTATTGCTAGGCTGCAGGTATGACTTTCAAAGAAGACCGTTTTATTTTTCTTCATTAAGTAATTCGTCAAGATAAATTTTGGTGCAGCCAAGCTTGCTATCATTTGGGTCTCTTTTACATCCACTGTAAGAGCCTACATCATTACATACTAAACAGTACAAAAAGACTTGCTGAAATGCTCAAAATAAATAAATGAATGAACCGTCTGCCTCATGAATACTAGCTAGTGGCTCCCCAGAGATTCAACCTAATTGGGGGGAAAAGAAAAACTGACATAAAAGGATTTCTGTTTGGAGGAACAGCTGTCAAATGACAAAACAGGCCAGTGTGCTTATTAAGATAGTGAATATACAGGGAAACAATTATCATGGGTGCAGCAATTGGGAATAATCAGAATATAATAATTAAACTTGTCCATCAGACTTCCAATATCCTAATCTATTAGGAGCATCAAATTTAGGAAGGATTTTTGTTTTTAACCACAACAAATGAGTATATCAAGTTTGAGGCCAGTCTTAGTCAAAATCTTATTAGGAAGTATCTTCATCAAATTAAATTCCAAATGTATCCATTGAGCAGATGCAAGAATTTAGTAGACCTATTTCATTGGAGTAGTTTGTATCACATTTTATAAACTAGCCTCATCTAAGTTAAATTATATTTTAATAACCTTATTTCAATGAAATCTGGATGGTGGCTGCAAACCCTGAATCTTGAGTCTATAGTTGTTATCTTTCTTAATAATGATAAAAATACAAAGATTCGGGGTCTTCTAGGCCAATTAGCCTTTCGAAATCCGACTGTTACTTTCTAAGTGTTTTACACACAGTCCTACTATTGCTGTAAAAGAAATAATGCATGAACAGGGATGTGGATTTCCTATAGCCCGACGCTCTGGACATATTGTTTGGGGTCAAGGGCAACACATTTTTATGTGTATTTTGTCCTTGGGACAAGTAGGCCCAACCCCCTATAGCACAAGCCCTTTGGCTGCCAGTTTACAATACTACATTATGGATCAGTGAAAGGCATTTTCTGCATTTAAGGTAATATTTGTGTCCATGTGTTAATGCTGTTCAAATTTGTATTCATGGTTCATTAATGCAAAGCCTTTATTATTAGGGTGAGTGCTCCAAGTAAATGTTGTAAGCTCAGACTGCACTACTGACAGTGGTTTCAGTATAAAAATGTGTACATGCGTACACATGCTTTCAGTGTTTAGCAATATGAGGCTATGTATAATGCTCCCAGAATGCTCTCTCAAATCAGTGTAACCAGTTTTAATAAGATTATGGGAAACCTAAAAATAAACAAGCATTGGTAAAGCCTGTGGGTCTGAAATTATTGGTCAGCCTTTTGGTTTTGTCAATGCGTGATTTGTTTTGGCATTGTTTTTGTAAAACCTTATTGGTGTGGGAGCTGCCGGGCCCTCACCATTATAACAAACATTGGCAAAAGCAAAAATTGTTTTGGTTTCAAAAATCACTCATTGCCACAGTAGTTGCTCGCACTGAGCAAAACAACTGTGTTGATATGCTCCTTGTGAAAGTACAGAATGCTGTCACTCACAGTGAAGCTAGCCGATAGAGAGAGAATTTCAATTAACACAATAGGTCATTGTTAACACCAGATCTAATTAGAGGCCCAATTATTAAATGAAGTCTCAAAAGTGCACCTGTGACCTTGCATTAATTGCAGATATACGGCGTTCGTGATTTCACATGACTTTACAAAAGTAGGCCAAGATGTAGTACTCCTTGAAAATATTTCTGATCTGCATTTAAGCATGAGCAAGTATGCAGGTGTAGAGTTGCTCATGCGAAAATCGGAGTGTTTACAAGTTTACTTTCCCTCCAACCACTTTTTTCCCCAACCTTGGAAGAAGTTTAATGTTTGCCATTGTCAGGAGTAAATTTCCAACCTTTCTCAGTATGGGAAGAGATTAGAGAAGAGTTGGTGAAAACCCTTACAACATGCAAATTATTAGGTTTGCACAGACTCAAAAGGGCATGCCAACCCTCGAACTGTTGCTTACCATTACTTTCAGCCCCAGTATGTAGAACTGCGGAAATGTGGCAACATAAGGGAATTGCTAGTATTCAAACCCTACTATGGAAGGAGCCCTTCATAATCAGGGAGGCTGTTTCAGAGCTCTTATATAAGGAGATTACTGCCATAATTTGTCGCCGCATTACATTTCACAAAAGAGAAAAGTGGATTTTGTTACAGGACAAGTAGATTTACGAAGCAGACTCCCCTATGGACAAGTAGATATTTTATTAAATTCCACATGCCTGCATGAAGTTCAAAGTAGCTTTTTAACTGGTAGACAGATTACTAGTAACGCAAACATTTTGATAGAAGGTAATCAAATATTTTATTCATTGTGATCGTCACCTCTGCCCCAACGCCGATGTTGGTGAAATTAGGAGGCCTATACTTGTATCTTGAATTCCTGTAGGAAATAGACTTTTTGTCATTCAGAGCTTCTTCCTCCTGTGACAATACTTTAAATTGGTTTTGCAGTGAATTCCTTCAACTTTGCAGTAGAAGATTTGTTCATCTGCGTTTTAAATCGATCACTACTGACAAATTGGACTAACATACAGGTCGTCTCTAGAATCCGCTTCAGTTTAAAAGAGTTGTTGCACCCATTTGCTGTATCTGAGCTTTAAATACATCAGAGAAAAATATCTCTGAGGTAAAGCCTTTTGATTACTCAACTTTTACCAGGAATACAGGTATTTTGAGTCTATTGAATATTTTTGGCTAAAACACCCTCTTTTACATCGGCAACTTCTACGGTACAAAATATCTATTTTTAGATAAGGCCTTGGAAGAAGCATTCGATAGTGGTATTTAGTTTCTGAAAAAACCCTAATTACAAGCTGTGAAGTTAGTCTTTGCAAGGCCATTACTTTGCTTCGGTCTTCTAAATACCTTTAATAGCTGTATTTTTTAATGCCTGTCTTTTGTGTAGTGTGTCCAGGGGAGTTTAGAAGACCCAAAGAGTGTCACCCATCATAAGCTGGTACATGCAGCGTCTGAGCGAGTGCTGTCCGATACGAAGACAGTGGTGGAGGAAAACATTCAGGATAAAGGTAGGTCATCACTGAGACAATCATCCTTCCTCTAGAGGCTAAAGCAAATTATACTGAACAGTTGTTTAACAGAAAACATAATTGCATGAATGATCACTAGTGATTCCAGAATGTCTCAAATAATTACTTTGTATTGTAAACCCATTCCCAGTCTCTTTACACACCGACCACTTCTGTACTCATTTTTAAACAGTCCTACACTCTGCACAATTTTCTGGGATTTGAACTCTTAGTAAATGGTTTCAGTGAGATGTGTCCTGTGTAGATTTTCATGAGGACTATACATTTGTTACATCTTGCAACATTGCATTTTTTAAATTTTGTTTTCTATGTACAGTAATGTTGAATTGACGAGTAAGGTGTCTAGATTTGCATTGGCTGATTGAGTAATGTTTGTTCACTGCAGGGCCTAGATCTCTGTTCCCTTCTATTTTTCACTTCAAACCATAGACAGTCTATTACTTCATCCTGTGGCTGCCCATTCCCGCTTTTGCCAAGTGATGTCTAACGTGGGTGCCAATTCCACTTATGTTTCAATGAGGGAATTTAATTATTCATTGCTAAGAGCATTTACAAGCATGGTTGTTCTGCCTTTTTTATATTTTTGTTTTGTTTTTGAATTGTTTCAACATTAATACTTATGGTATGATCTTACTTATGGACTGTTTTAAATCACAGTAAGATAATATTTTTATGGAAATAATGATTAAAAATGCGGAATTAAGTTGAATTTCTTTTTATTTATCCGTTTTTTTACAAGGGAATTTGCCTGAAAAGTAATTAGCTGTGTATAACTTATTTTCTCCACCTTTTTGTTTTTTTAATACCAGATGTCTTGTTGTTGATAAAAAAGCGGGCTCCCCCACCCCCTCCTAAAATGACTGAAGTCTCAGCAGAAGAAAAAGTAAGTTAATGGATCTTTTCTTTAATAGTTTAACAAAAGGCACAAATGTGTGAATTTGTCCTGTGTAGTGAAGTTGAAGTGTAACAGCCTCTTGTATAATGATCACACTGTCCTCGAATCACGAGAAACCAAATATAGATATTTAATGTTCTCATATGACCTAATCCAGTCAACTGATTTACAACCCTGGTCAGATGTGTTTAAACATATTGGACCCGATTCCAATCTGGTTAGGAAATCTTCCCAATAGAATCGGTTTGGAAATAGGTTCTGATCCACTCGGATCGGGAGAGTCCGACCGTTTGAGAATCGTATCTGGATGCTTCCAGATACGATTTGGTTGGACTCCCATTGACTTCAATGGGAGCCTATGTTCCTAACCGCATCCTAATCAGGCCCTCGGTCGGGAAGATACATTCCCGATCCGATTTGGAAGGAGCAAATGCCATTAGGAGGCCTTCCTAACCTCATCGGAATCGGGCCCTAGGTGGGAATGCTTTCCTAACCGCATCGGAATCGGGCCCATTGTAGTTGTGGTTAGGAACTGCGTGAGAAAGAAATGGAGGAAGTGAACACCCCTAAAAATATGCGAGCATAAACAGTCTTGGTGCCCCAGACTGTATACCACAAAGTTAACAAACGCAACATACAAAACGTTTTCATACCCTTTCCCTCAATTAATTTTATTTCCCTATTGGCAACACCCCGATGTTTTTTTTTGTTGTTTTTTTTTTTTTTTTGCTTGAATATACATTAGTTGTGGGCGTCTCTTGTCCTGTTTTGCCTCTGCACTTCTTTTCTGTTGTATGAAACCCTAACCCTTAACCCTTTGCTCTTCTATTATCGCCACACTGGTGACGAGTAAGGCCTGCACAGGTCATGTGTACAAGAATGCACTTTTTATATTAAACTGCTCAATAAACATTGATCCACTATGTATTTGAATAGAAGTGAAATTATTAAAGTAGGCCAGGAGTGAAATGTTTTTTCTCCTCCATTTGCCTCCACTGATGTTTATGTTGGGCTTGATCACCCTAATAAACAAACACGCTTGATCCATAGTCATTTGTGGTTCTGGTAAAGAGAACAAGTATATTTTATTGACTCCTTTGAGGTAACCCTTAAGCACACCACCGCTGGGATGAGTGTATGTAACTTTATTTATTTGTGCTAAATGCTTTTTAGATGTTAAACTGCTGCTTTGTTTCCGTCAGGCTGACCAATAGACATACCCCATGCTATGGCCAATGCTTAAGACTACAGTATGAAACTGTAATCACCAGCTCATTACTGGCCCTTGTCTCATATTTAGGGCCGGCGTTAGCCAAGACTTTTTTATTTTAGTAAAATGATGTACATATTTATAGGGGGTATCATCCAGCCTTCTTCTTCCATTGGTCTTTTTATGTCACTCACATTATTCTTTCGCCTACTGAAGCATGCAGCATGGGGGCAGTGGGTTAGCGTACTTCAACCACTGTAGAGCTTCACTGTGAGTGACCAGGGAAAAGTCACAAGTTCAGACTCACTTCGATATTGGGATCAGATTAGTCCCACTGAAAAGCTACCTTTATGTCTGCCACGAAGAGTTACGTTTGCAGTGGAGGAGGTTAAGCGCTGCAGTCGGTCATCCATATAGCACGACGAGCTGGTCGGGTATCGCAGACCGTGGTCACTACAAAGCCCTAGTCGAGCTTTGCAGACTGTTGTGGCTGTAGCTTTGTGATGGCAGTTGTGGGCTGTTGGTGCTGTAGCGCCAAGTGCAGATCTTGAGTTGCCAGTCGCCGCGGACAGTTGTCAACGTGAAGAGCAGGTTTCACCGGTACTTCGCATTGTCAGTCATCGCAGGGGGCAAAGTCTTGATGCTAACAGGCTCATTTGCGAGGAGCCCAAACTTCACTATTTTTATCTCTTCTTCAACAGGGGCTCAAGCGGGTCCAGTTGCAGGAGGTCATCTGGGCAGTTGACCACTGAAGCCACTCTAGTTAGCCTGGGATAAAAGCATGCAGGTTCCATCTTTCTTCTCAGACAGCAGGGTAGTCTGTCTTCTGTAACTTCCACAGGTCCAGGAGTGTTCTGTAGAGTGACTTTCGAGGTCCAACATTCATGTCTGGTGCCAGCCTTTTTGTGTGGAGTGGGGGTGGGCTGCCTGGCCTACCATCGCATCTGGTTTTGGAGAGTTCTTACCCTTCCACCTACAAGGCTCTAGACTGTCTCGGGGGTGAAAAAAGGCAGGGCAGGCCTGCTGTCAAGTTCCTTTGTGTTTGTAGGATGCAAACCCTTTTGAAGTGTGAGTGAGGCAGGACAAAGCTCCTCCCAGTCATCCTGGTGGGATGGCCCATTCTGTCCACACCTTAATTGTGACTTAAACTCCGATTTTACCATTAAAGAGGATTTTAAATTACAATTCATTTGAGTATAAACTGCATTTCTCGATCTGCTCCCTATCCGTAGTTAGCCCATATTAAATGTAATAAGACATTCCAGAGTTAGTCAATTTGAGAGATTAGCCTTACAACAGTGAAAAACGCTTTTAGGAGTTTTTCACTCCTAGGATTTGTAAAACTTAAGTACATATGTCCTATGTTTTAAATACAGTGTACCCTGTCCTATGAGCCTTTAGGGCCTACCTTAGGGGTAACATACAAGTATTAAAACTGAAGTTTTAGCCCTGGCAAACGGAATTATTTGCCAGATCAAAATGACATTTTAAAACTGCAGTCCTAAAGGTAACAAAAATAACTTCAGCAAAACAGGAAAAGTGAAGACAAAACGTTTGGGGGAATGCCACTTCAGTCATGCCAGGTGTAACAATGAGGAATTGAATAGAAAGGTTCAATCAATCAGTAAATTTGTAGAGCACTTCTTGTCACACTTGAGTGCCCAGGCGCCTACAGGGTCCAGTTGATTAGCCAATGAGCCAGGTCTTCAGGGTCTTTCTGAACTGCGGAAGGTATTGGAAGGAACGTAGATTAAAGGGTGTCTCATTCCATGTGTTCGCTGCTAGGTAGGAGAAGGAGTGACCTCCATCTTCTTCGTGGGATGCTGGGGTAAGGTTTAAAGAAAGAGCTGCAGAAGTGTCTGGTGGGCTGATGGAAGTTTGGGCAGCGGTTCAAGTAGGCGGGTCTGCAGTTGTGTAGGGCCTTGTATGCGTGGGTCAGGAGCTTGAACTGGTATATTTTCTGTTCAGGGAGACAGTGGAGCTCCCTGAGGTAGGGGTGATGTGGATTTCTCTAGGGAGATACAAGATGAGTCTAGCTGCAACATTCTGTATGGTCTGTAGACTGAGGAGGTGAACTGCGATCCCTGCATGGAGAGCATTGCAGTAGTCCAGTCGACTGGATATGAGTGCCTTAGTTATGGTCCGTCTTGAGCTGATTGAGGCTGACGGAGGTTGTCAGCCACATAGCAGAACAATCATTGGGTATCTATTGTGGTGTTTGAATCATTCAGGGTGACTGAATTTACTAGAGCAGTAGCAGTGTGGCACAGCATTTGGATACCTGAGCAAAATTAGTGGTCCTATTTTTCTCCCTTACAGCATTTGACTCGGAAAATCAAGTTATCTCAAGCTTGTTTTTCACCAGCTTTCTCATTTGGTATGCAGAACTTGCACTGTGTTAATTTGACAAGGGAGTTTTATTCTCTCAGGAGGCTATCTCAACTTGACGTTTTTACAAGTTGATGCAAAAGAGAGATGGTTAGTACTGAAACACCATATAGATACCAGCTTGATTATCCGTACTTTATTTTGTTCATTAAATGTCAGTACCGGGTGTAACTCACCATAGATCTCATTGTTCTGTTTCTTAACAATGCACTTAAATAGTGATGGACGGAGTTACTACCTAAACACTGTACTTGCTTGGCATTCACATAGTATGTAATACTGTCCACAGCATTCCTCCTTGGGTGAAGTACTTTTTATGTCATTGAATACCAAACTATTAAACATTTAACTTTACATATGGTAGGAGATCCTCGACCTCAATAATGTCATAAAAATCCTTTAAAGGATGTTCCGAGCCTGTAACTTTTTAAATATTAACTTCAAAAGTATTTACTGTCCCAGCTTGTGGTTGTATTTGAAATTTAATAAAATCAATGTAAACTCTAACCCCTGCGCTCCTCAATACTGCACTCTACGCCAATGCACTCTACAGCACTTTACTCAAAACCAGTGCACACTGCACCACTGCTCACGACTCCAGTGCACTCTGTACTCTACACCACTACAATCAACTCTGCAACACTCTACTCTGCCATTCTACTAAACACCATTGCACTCTACGTCACTGCACTCTATGCCGTTCTATGCTACTCTGCATCACTGTACTTTAGGCCAGTGCTCTCAGCGCCACTCTACTCTGGACTACTCTACGCCATTGCACGTCACACCTCTCTACACGTCTTCACTCTAAAACACTAATCTCTGCAGCACTACACTCTCCGCTCTCTACTGCACTCTACACCAATGCAATATATATCACTACACTCTGTGCCACTCTACTCTGGATTCACTCCACTCTATGCCACTCCTCTCTACTCCACTGCACTGTAGACCATTCCACTCTAACACCCTCTATTCTTCTCTGCACCACTGTATCTACAGCACTGCACACCTCCCAGCAGCCTTCCACTCTATGCCACTTCCCTCTACTCTGAAACAATCTATTCTATGCCCCTGCACTCTGTACCACCCTACTCCACTGTATGCCACACCACTTTACCCTGCACCATTCCATTCTACTCTGCGCCAATGGACTCGACACCACTTTAATCAAAACCAATGCACTCTACGGCACTGCCCTCTATGCCAATCTACTCTGCACCACTACACTCTACACCATTTTGCTCAACAACGTTCTACTCTATGCCACTCTACACTATTTCATTCTATGCCGCTCTATTCTGCGGTGCACCACTGTACTCTGCCACTCTATTCTACACCACCCTACACTGTGCCAATGCACCCTGACACTCTACAACACTGCAGTCTCCGCCACTGAACTCTATACCAGTTTACTCTGCACTCTACTCTAAGCCATTCTACTGCACTCTACACCATTACACAATACGCCACTCTGCTCTGTAATCATTCCACACCACTGCACTCCAAACCATTGTGCTCTAGTTTACTCTGCACCACTGCACTCCAGTCGACTTTGCACCACTGCACTCTACACCACTGCACTCAAATTGACTGCACCACTGCTCTCTATGCCGCTGCACTCTACTCTATGCTACTGCAATCTACACTGCACCTCTCCACTACACTACGACACTCTACAACAGTGCACTCTGTCACTGCAGGCTACTCTACTCTGCGGCACTGCACTCTGTCCTGCACCACTCCCCTCTACCCTGCACCACTCCATGCCACTCTTCTCTGAAACAATCTACTCTACATCACTATACTCTACGCTACTCTGCAACACTCCACACTACGCTACTGCAATCTACTCTGCGCCACTCTGTCACTGCACTCTACGACAATGCACTCTACACCACTTTAATCAAAACCATTGCAATTTGTACCACTGTGCCCTCTAGGCCACTCTGACACACTATGATACTCCACTCTGGCACACTACTTCATTAAGCTCTATTCCATTCAATGCCTCTTCACTCTACGACACTTTACTCTAGGCCACTCCAAGCCATTCTACTCCACTATATGCCACTCTACGATACACTATGCAACTCCTCCTACACCAGTGGTTCCCAAACGTTTGACCCCCAGCAATTTGTATGATTTAAATTTCATACATTAAAAGAGTAATTCGAAAAAAATAAACACACGTGCACACAAAACAAATACTCTAATTAGTAAGCATTTTAGTATTTTATATTGAAAGAGTTAGCAAAAAATGGAAAAATGTAAAGGGAAGGTTGGTGCTGCATCTCCATGATTACCTCTCCTGCCAGGGCCAGAGTGGCAACCCAAAGCAGCCCTGGCAAATGTTTTCAGACCAGTCCCCATACAGTGCACACCAAGTGCAGTGAGTGAGCCTGACCACTACAAAGGGGGTTTGGGAGGCTCTCCCCCCAAAAAATCTAGGTCACAATGGTGCATTCTACAACACATTTGTCATTATATATTGAATTGTATTAGCTTTTAAAGAATAGTAAATGATTACCTTATTATGCACCAGGATACAACAATCTTTGTTGGGGTTCTTCAATGATTCCCTTATAATCACCCTCCAACAGTGCCTCTCATTTTTCCATAGCACATCTGTCACATGCATTTCATTTGTTTTATAGCATCTCTCATAACATTGTAGGATGTCAGAGCACTTTACATCACACACATATAGAGACAATGAATCATATGTGTAAATCAGTGCAGAGAAAATGTTACATAAGGCAAAGGGGACTACAAGGTGTAGGATTCACGTCATTCATACTGGCAGGCATTTTTAAAGAGTGCTTGGTCTGGAAATGCACAAACTCAGGCTCCAGAACATAACACAGTGGTTAGCTTTGACGTTGACAATAAATCTCTATTTTCACCCAAATAAACCTCTTTAGCAGCATCACAATAATTAAAGACTGGGAAAAAACATAAGTTACTAACTTGTACCATGCAGTGTGTAAGCAGTTCTTTGATGACAGTGTATAGGGCACTGTGCTAGATTAGGATTGTCTCTCATGAGCTGCAGAGTAACAAACGAATCTCTGTGACAAAAGCAGTAACCCACTGACCTATGCACATAAAATACAGTTTTTTTAAATGTATGGTACGCGTTCTTAGCAGCAGGCATATTAACCCTCTGTGCTACATTAGATAAGTCAAACCTGCCACTGGACAAAACTCATCACTCTTCAGCAGGTACATTAATCACTGGTGTCATCTTGACACTTTTATTGTTGATCGAAAATGGCTAATTCTACAAGGAAATTTGCAGTGCTTTTAAAACTGCTGCCTGCGGACCCCCTGGGAATGTTTCACGGACCCCTGGGGGTCCACGGACCCCAGTTTGGGAAACACTGTACACCACTCCACTGCTCTGACATTCCACGACACTCCACTTCTATGGATGCCATTCTACTTTACTACACTACACCACTCTATGCCACTCCACTCTACAGCAGTCTTCTCTGCTCTATGCAACGCCCTCTTTGCCACTCCACGTTACTTTACACCACTTCACAACACAACACTCTGTGCCACTTCAGACACTCCACTTCATGACACTCCACAATACTCCATGGCACTCCACTCTTCACCATGCTACTACACACTGATCCATTCTACTCCACGCCATCCTTTTTTTGCCACTAACCTTTTTGCCTTGATGAACAGTATCCACGCTAGTGTTTAACATGGCTAAAACACATTGACAAAGCAATAGCTTTTTCATAGGCAAGACCTATTGGCTTGCCAATTCTTGTTATGACCTTCTAGTGAACCCTGATAATGTCTTCCTGCCTTATGTGAAAAAGGTTAATGCTTCTTTGTTCAGATTTGTTTTGCCGAACATTTTGTGGTCTTTAGCGAATACATTTTTATGTAGAGCCTGAGCAGCGCATGTGCTGCTCTGCGAGGACTGCTGTACTCCGGTATGGACTTGAGGATCCGCCACTCTCTGCTCATCTTTTCAATTGGTTGCTGTAACTGTTATTTGTAAATGTTGGCTTTTGATTTCTCAATAGGCTTATTAGTCCCTCCATAGTACCTCCCTGTCTTCTGTTGTAACCTCCCATCAGGACAGGCCTTTTTACATGTGCCCCTACTGTATAGCTTGTATTAGCCCTTTGGGAGAACTCTTTGCTTAATTAATCTGAACATCACTGGTAGATGCCAGCTTTAGCAAGGGTGGGCGCTTTTGTTTTTGTATTTGCAGCGTGCTATACATGCTTTCACTTTCACAATGGGCCCCTCGCCGGACGGGACGCTCAGCTCGTTTTTATTGGCAGTGCAGAACGTCTTGTCTACTTATTGACTTGTCACACCGACACATTATTTAATTTACCACCGCTTTTCCTATTTATTTACTTGCCAAGTTTTAGCTTCCGTATGCTGCACTTTAACTTTAAATCTTCAACTTGACAGACCAATGTTTTTTTTTTGTAAAAGTGCCCCATACCATGCTTTCACTAAATGGCGCCATGCCCCTTTACACTCAGCGCGTCTTAAAAAAAGGGGCGTGGACGCCATTAACGTGAAAGCACTGTGAGGGGCGCTTAAAAAAAAAAAAGTATTTGTAATGCAATAGGTTGCGCATTTGCGAGATTTTAAGCAATTGTCATTTACAATGCCAATAGCTCAAACTCTCGTAAATGCGAGACCAATTGTATTGCAAATGCTTGTTCTTTTTTATGAACTAGGTGACAGATTGTTTTTCTCTTAACTGAATTTCTTTTTCAGTTGTGATCCTTGCGCCTACAGCACCTCCCTCAGTGTAGGCCTTGAGCTTGCCTATGTAACAGAAAGGTGATAGAAGGATTTCTTGGTTTGCACTCCCAAAAAGTCTTGCTAGGGAGTTGTTGATGCTTAATCGTAGCTTTTACAAAAGTATTTGGCTGGACTTGTCCATCAGCTGGCTGGGAGCATTTCTTTAAGTCACTACCAAATTGGCATTGCTCTTAGTAAAGCGTATTAAGTAATTAATGATCATGAAGTATGAGATGCCTTCCTACACACTTGATCGTGGAGGTTGGCAGGGAGTATTAGAAGGTTGTGCAGGAGAAGTTAAAACAAAACAACGGACATGATAACCATTTTAATATAATGGTACCTCAGGAAAATGTTTCACAACTTAATCATGTTAATAAACACACTTCTAAGCATATTAGCAATATCGTTTGAAAGTACAGTATTATAATTCAACAGTTGTGACTAGAATTTACCATAAAAATCATTAGTACTCAAAATAATTTGTCACCCAAAATTAAACATTGAAAAAACTTCTACAACATGATCAACTTGAACTTCACGCTTCTGGTCTTATACAAAGGTAATCACTCTCTAAGGCGCTGCCTTTTTCTGGGGGTGGGGGGGTGGGCAATATTTTTAAATCATGTGAATTTGTCAGACCGATGACTCTAGTTTAGCGTAATGCAGTACATTAAATATTGTGGTCTGTCTCAAATTTATAATTCTAAAATGTGAATATATTTTCATAGTCCATTATTTTATAGGGTTTACATGGTTGTATCCTACACTCCGCAAATAAGCAAAGCAGAAACCTTTTTGTTTTAGAAGTGATTTAAAAAAATTTATTCATGATGAAATGTGCACAATTAAAATAATTAGAAATAATTGAAAATCAAGTGTCCAAATATAATCCTGCACAGAAAGCAGCACCTTTAGCTTTTCTTGCAGAGCTCTGCGAGTATTTACATATCTAGAAGGTGAATTTTGATTCCATGCCCATGTAAACCAATGTCCCTTTGCCAGTTAGTGCAGACTGTAAAGATTATTTTATAAAATGTTTGTCTGAGCAGTGGATAAAATATACTCCTTACTCATTTACATACTTTACACAACTGGTCCCAGATGACACGCACATGTTTGGCTATCAGCCTATGTGGCTCAACGTGAATTTTTGATATTGAAGTGAAAAGATCCAAAAGGCTGAAATACGCCATTCAGTTCTCACCACATTCTTTTTTTTTTTGCAAAAACAATTTTTTATTGCATAACTCAATTACAATTGCCATCTGCAATGACCAGCATATCATTGGTCTTCTCCCAGTAATAAGCACCATTGCATAGTACAGTGTAGACCACTTCCAACTACCAATGCACTGCCCCCAACACTCCCCAATGCAGATACTCCCTCCCCCCACCCACATGTCAGTGTGCCATAACCGCAGGTTCCGGGATAAATCTGTCTCGTAATTAGCCGTGTGAGCGGCCGCAGGCTACTCCCCACCCCCATGGTCAGGCGCCAAGCAGAAAGGAGAAGGGAAGCCCTCCCGCCCTCATGCGTGACCCGTCAGCTGCCTCTCCACCGCTACGCTGCTGCATGCTGCTCCAGTGCTTCAGCGCCCTCCTCCGCTTCTGTGCCCCACCCCCGGAGGTCAACCACTAGTGCTTCCCATGCATGTGCCATGGCTAACGCCTTTTCATCGTTTCCCCGCAGCGCTAGCTGCAACCTGAGCGTACTCTCGCTACCCGCCCATTTTGTGAAGGTAGCTCTCCACCTCGCAATGCTGGGACCAGTTCTCGATTTCCAGTGTAGGGTAATTTCTCTTTTAGCCACCACCAGCCCTAAGTCGCAAAACTTGCTCGTGACTTTCGTGCGCGGTGTGTGGGGAAACCATAGCAGCAGACAAACTCCCATTTCCACCCCCAATTCCCGCCCCGTCACTTGATCAAGCAATCAATGACCTCCCCCCAGTAGCAGCTTAGGACGCCACAGGACCAAAACATGTGCTTAAAGTCAGCCCCCTCCTCCCCACAGCGAGGGCACTGCGGAGTGGGACCCCCAAAATATTGAAATAATTTAGCTGGCGTCAGATATGCCCTATGCAAGATAAAGTACTGCACCAATTGAAACCTGGCATTACGTGTGCTCTTCCAGGCCCGTCTCTGCAACTTGGGCCACGTCAAGTCCGGGATGGGCTTCCCGATGTCCAGTTCCCATTTATCTTTCAGCGCACTCAAAGGGGCTAGGTGCTCCGTCGCCATTCTCTGATAGAGGCATGTAATGGCCTTGACTGTGCCCGCCACCATGACCACATACTGACAGCCGGCAGCCGTCTGCGGTTCAGAGAGTCCCGCATTCCAGTGCTTTTGTATAGCTGCCACCAGAGCCGCGTGGAGTAGTTAGTCTCCCCTCGGGATCCCGAAGGAATCCTGCAGTCCCTGGAATGGCTGAAGCACTCCATTTAGATACAGGTCCCCCACCATCTGTATCCCTAGGTCTTCCCACTGACCCAGCCCCGACCAATCCCCGCCGTGGGGGAGGGCCGTGCACATACCCAATGGGATCTCCGGGGCGTAGGGGTGAACAGTGCCGACCCTCCGCAGGCTGCGGTTCCAACACAACCGGAGCGTTCGCTCCTCAAGCGTCAGTTGCGACAGCTCAAGTCGCTGCTGGAAGACAATAAAAGAAAGGACGTGTCGGGGGATCACCCTGCCCTGTGGGTCTTCGGGGCCTCTAAACTACCTAGCCACTGCCTGCGTGAGCCATTGCAGCTGGGCAGCCAAATAATACCACTCGAAGTCGGGCACAGCTAGCCCTCCCTCGGCTCTAGGCCGTCGCAGTGTGGCCAGCGCCACCCGTCGTCTGCCAGGTCCCCAGATAAAGCCCGTGATCATGGCTGTGAGCCTGCGGAAGAACGACACCGGCACCCAAATAGGGAGTGTACGGAAGAAATACAACAGTCGCGGCAGCGCCACCATCTTCAGTAGCGCTACCCGCCCAGCTACCGAGAGTGGGAGGGTGCTCCAGAATCCAATACTGCCCGCCAGGCCTCTGATCGCCCTCCCTACATTTCCTTCCAACAGGTCTTGTTGGGTGCGGTAGATATGCACTCCCAGGTATGGCAGACAGCTAGTATCACAGCGGATTGCCCCCAGGATGGGGGGGGGGGTCCGCTCCCACTGTGTGATGGGGTACACACAAGTCTTGCCCCAGTTGACTTTCAGGCCCGACAAGTATCCGAAGTCCTTCAGTAGTGCCTTGGCGCCATGTAGGGCCCCTTCCGCGTCAGCCAGGAAAAGCAGTAAATCGTCTGCATAGAGGGAAATATAATGGGTTTCCCCCCGCAGTAGCAGCCCAGCGTATGCGCGTCTCAGTCGAGAATGGGCCGCCAGGGGCTCAACCGCCAGGGCAAACAACAAAGGCGATAACGAGCAACCCTGCCTCGTTCCCCTTCGTACTGGATAGGGGGCCGATATCGTGGTCCCTGTTCGCACCCTAGCCACCGAGTTAGCGTAAAGCAACCTCGTCCAGCGCACGAACCCATCCCCCAAGCCAAATTCCTGCAAGACCCTAAACAGGTAAGGCCACTCCACACTATCGAAGGCTTTCTCCATGTCAACCGACGGCGTCAGAGCGGCCGGGTAATCCAGACAGTCCACTTCCATAACCCGCAACAGTCTCCGGATACACGTCGACGTGTTCCGTCGAGGGATGAACCCAGCCTGATCAGGGTGTATCAAGGAGGGCATATGCGCCAACTATCTCGTGGCTAAGATTTTGCTCAGGATCTTATAGTCTACGGTGAGCATGGAGAGTGGACGATACGCTGTCCTGGCACTCGGGTCCCCTCCCTTCTTCAGGAGCGGTATAATCAGCGCATCACGTGTTGAGGCGGGCAACTGACCCTCCTTCCAGGCCTCCCGGTAGACTGTCTGTAACTGTGGGGCAAGTAGGTCCGCATAGGCCGCATAGAACTCCACAGGGAGCCCATCTGTGCCCGGGGTTTTCTTGTGCGCCATATGTTTGATCGCCATACGAATCTCGCCTAGCGAGATATCCCCCCCCCCCCCCCCCCCCAGCGCCTCCTTGAGTGTGGGGTCCAGTTTCGGTAAGTGGGCCGTTGTCAGGAAGTCCTCCAGTTCCCCAGGAGCGTCTTGCATGGTGTTAGTATAAAGGGCGGCATAATACACCAAAAACTGACCATTAATCTCCCTCTGAGAGTGTACCGTTACCCCCTCCCCGGTGGTCAGCGAAAGTATGGGAGAGCCGCGCGCATTCTGATTCGCCAACCAGGCCAAAAGCGACCCGACTTTGTCCCTCTCTGCATGCGCCCTAGCGAGGTATGCCTTATAGTCAAAACAGCGGAGCCGCTCTACCTGCACTGCCACATGTTCTCGCGCCGCGACCACCGCATCCTGGGATTGCTCCCCCGAGTGCTGTGCTCTCTCCGTAAGGCGCAGCGTAGCCTCCGCCTTCTCTACGTCTCCTAATAACGTTTTCCAGACCCCGGACGTGGAGGAGATGCATATCCCTCTGATGACCGCCTTGAACGAGTCCCATTCCCATGCCCTCTTGGACGCTGTCCCCGAGTTCTCTGTGAAATAGTTTGTGATGCCATCCTGGACTTCCGCTTGGAAGACCGAGTCCTCCAGCATCCGCGGATTCAGGCGCCAGGTGGGTATCGTCTGACGCTGCCTACTCCAGTGCGCTATAACCAGACAGGGGTTGTGGTCCGATATGGTTTTCGCCAAGTATTCACTATGGCGAGTCAGAGCCTGTATGCCCGGAGAGCATAATATGCCATCCAGACGCACATGCAGCTCATGTGGGGTAGAATAAAAGGAGTAGTCCCTCTCCTGTGGATGGTGCTCCCTCCATGTGTCCACCAACCCCCACGCCGTCTGCCAGTCCCGTCTACTTCTAGCCATCCGATGTATTGCAGATTGAGTCAAGGGCGGGTGAGAACGATCTAAGTGGACATCAGTGATGGAATTATAGTCACCCCCCAGTATGGTCGGCCCCTTTAAATACTCCGCTAAGGTGCCTGAAACGCGCGTAAAGAAGGCCGCTTGCTCTATATTTGGGGCATAAAGGCTGCATAATGTCACGTCTCTCCCATCCAGCCGGCCCTGCACTGCCACAAACCGTCCCTCCGGGTCCACCTGCGTGGCGAGGGACTGAAAAGGAAGACCCGCTCTAACCCAGATAAGGGTGCCCCTTACAAATTTGGAATAGGTGGTGTAAAACAACTGACCCCGCCAGCGCCTGTGAAGTGCCCGCCCCTCCGCCCGATCCAAATGAGTCTCCTGCAGAAAGGCCACCTGCACCCCTCTGCGCACCAAGTAAGCGTGGACTTTGCAACGTTTCGTCATGGAGGTGAGCCCCCTCACATTCCAGGTTATACACTTCAACTCAGGGGGGAAAGCCATCACACCATGCAACACGTACTATCCAACCACTCCCCGTCCTAGGCACACTGACATCACCCTAACCCCTCTCAATTCCCCAACAACCCCCAATCCCTCCCGCCCCCAGAACAGGTTCCCAACCGTAGTTACCCATCCAAATACAATACAATACAATTAACCAACTTCTCTGATAGCCACCAGAGCCTCACAGCTAGTGTGAGTAAGAGGAGGTAGGCCGGGGCCGAACGGGTGCAGAAAGTGTTCCCAACAGAAGTCCTAGCCCAGTCTCCACAGTGCCTCCCCAGACCTATCCCGCCCCCGGTGCCCCCACCCCAGCCCACCCCCGCCCCCGCAATCAAGGCGAGTCTGGCAGTCCCCTAAAGATCCACGGCAGTCCCATCCCCCAGCGCAGAGTCAACAGTGCAGCATATCGCACCTCCAGCCCCCTGCTAGCCTTCTTCCTGTCAGCGGCACTTCAGGAATAGTTTGTGTCCAGTATGCCGTCCGCTGTCCCAGGTGTGACATGTGGCAGCACTGTCACATCTTCCTCTTCCTCTGCCTCATCACTGCGTTGAGTGTCAGACCCTTTGTGGGAGCCCGACTCCCCAGCAGGGGCGATTACCAGAGCGCCGGAAATGGCAGAAACCGCCTGCAATGCTGCTTTCCGCTCCAACTCCGTCTGGGACGCCAGGGGGGAGTCCCTCCCAGTCAGCCGAATCCTGGCACGTCGGCCTCGGCGAGGTTTCGGCGAAGACCTCCGCGATTCCCTTCCATTGGAATGCGCCCCTGTCCCGGTTCTGTGCAGCTCCAACCAGCCCCACGCGGCGTCGGGGTCGTTGAAAAAGAATGTTTTGCCGCGCAGTATGATCCGCAGGCGCGCAGGAAACAACAGCGCGTATTGAATACCTTCGTCCCTGAGAGCCTTTTTAATCGCCAGGAACGATGACCGCTGTCGCTGGACCTCGAAGGGGTAGTCCGGGTAGATAGAGGCCGACGCGTTTTCCACCCGGTAGGGACCCTGAGTCCTGGCCTTCTGGAGTATAATGTCCCGGTCTTTGAAGTGCAGTAGCCGCGCAACCACCGGACGCGGCGGTCTCCCCGGGTCCTGGGGGCGGACCGGGATCCTGTGCGCTCGCTCCAGCGTGTAGAACAGCGTTAGCCCCTCTGGCGCAACCACTTCTCGCAGCCAAGTCTCTAGGTAGGCAAGCATGTCGGTCCCTTCGATTTTTTTTTTTTTTTTTTTTTTTTCCGGCAGCCCCACCACCCGTATGTTATTGCCGCGATTACATCCCTCCGCATCCTCAGCCCTCTTCTCCAATAGCTGCACTCTCCGTTTCAGATCATCCACGGCAGCCTCCGAAGCTTTCTGGGCTGGTGCCAGCTGTTCAAGCGCGACCTCCGTCTGTTTGACTGGATCGGCCAGCTTCCGGTGATCCCCCCCCCCCCCGAAGCAACCCCAGGTCCGTGGAGACTTGCGCTATGTCGGTCTGCAGCGCAATCCTCGTGTCCGAGATGGCTTGTAGGATCTGGTCCAGCTGTTTTTGCTGTAGGCCCCCCGATGGGTCCCCCGCCTCGTCGCCATCCCTCTCGCCAAGCGTGTCCCCGGTCGCAGCAGCGGCGCCCTGCCTCGGGCGTGTCTTTCCCATCACTCCACTCAGGGGCGGCTCGTCCGGAGCCCCACTGCCCCAACCTCCTGTTGCCCACGCTATGCCTGATAGGGCCTTAACTCCTCGGCGGCCTGTGGGCGGTAGCGCAGCGACCCCGCTCCGTGTCCCGGTAGAGCTCGCCGCCGGCACGAGGGGCCTGTCCAGCCGCCAGGGGACCCCCACCGACCTAACACAGGGGGCAGTCCACCCCCCGCACCTCACACAGGCAGGTTAGCCTGTCTGCCCCGGCCGCAGGCCCACAGCGCTCCAGGAGGGCCCCACCGCTGCAACTCGGGGCCGGTCACCAGACTGGTCGTCTCTGTCCAGCACAGGGCGTCACCACACAAGTGGAGCCTCACAGCTCCCGCCGCTCCGGCACAGCAGTTCCAACAAACGGCGCCTCGCAAGTGGACCCGCGCTCTTCGTCCCGTGGACTGGGGGCCGTCCACAACCACAGGGTCTGCTGCAAGGGCTCCGGGGCTGCTCACTGACCTGCAGTCCCGGTGCCCGCACTCCGCCATCTTGCCTCAGATGCCACCATTGCAGCGCCGCGTACGGGTCTCTGACGCTGACCCTCCGCTTCCGGTGCTCTCCGCCGGCGGCCCCGCACTTCCGGCCGGTGCCTCAGATACGCCACTCCGATGTTGTGTCTGCAGGTTCAGGCCTCACAAAATGGCCGGCGGCAGCCCGCGCTGCCGCTTTTCCTCCGGCGTCAGTCCAGCCGCAGCGACCCCCGGCTGGCCGCAACACAGTGGGGGGAGTCGGGGGCGGCCAGGTCCGGCTCCGGGAGACTCACAGCGGGTCCGGGGCGTCAGTGGTCAGGATAACGGCCAGGCTGGGTGCGGAGCTCTTGGCTCACGCGTCCATCCCCATCAGCCTCCAAGCCACGCCCCTCCTGTTCTCACCACATTCGGTACCTTTATGATTAAGTAATTTACCATTGCAAAGTGTCGCTACTATGGGTGCTCCAGGCTCTTCCATAAAGAGTCCTGCCTTTCTGTTTTATTTGGACAGTTTGCGAATAAATATATCCTTCAATTTTATTTTTCACTCACTGTTAATTGTGTAGTGCTCCTAGTGGTTTGTTTTTCTTTTTCTAGTATACTGCTAACTGTAATGGAAGCAAAATTATAATTTGGATAGTAATGCATGTTCAAGATTTCTGATGATCTCAACCACATCTTTCTTAGCAAGTTGAGCAGCTATGGAGGAACAAAGAAAGTTGTTTAAGCGAAGTCCCTTTGGATAATCTTAATTTGTGGAAATGATCCTTTCCAGAATGTCAAATCGGCTATGCAATATGGTTATGGAGCTACCTAATATTGCAAATGGAGGATTTTTTAAAGTTGATAAATGTTTGTGCCCTTCTGGATATTTCTCTAAACACAACTACTGTAAACTTAGGGATGATTCATAAATCATGGCCTATGGTGTGACCGTAGTTCTAGTTGAGACAAGAGCATGGGTGGTGGTTTTAATTTCTGTTTTTTGGTAATTCATAAACATCCTACTGATTCCAGATCAGAATTGGAAATCCGACTGGGACTTTACCCCTATTTATGGATTGAACTGCACCACACATGCATGTGATGAACACTTTTTTAAAGCTATGGTTTTCTGTGATTCCACACAGGATTACGATAGTGTCATCCCATTTGGTTTGAATCCCCTCCCATTTGTCTTCTTTCATAAATCCATTTGTCTCTATGAGGCAATTTGAGTGTTGCCTTTCAGACATGTGCATGGAACATGATGGCATTAGTCATGCTCCCAAGCTCTCCCCTGCAAAAAGGAGGTGATCCGTGTAACTTTTTTTTCTTTTTGTTTTCTTTGCTTCTAGAGGAAACAAGACCAGAAAGCACCGGATAAAGAAGCTATTGTGAAAGCAACAACTGGCCTTTCATCCCATAATGCCGACAGGACTGTCGCCCATCACAACATGCGAGACGTAAGTCAAAATCCGTTTACTTGGCAGCTTATGGCACATTAGCATTCTGTTCCAAATGTAATTTAGCACAGTTATTTTTTTGTCAGACGTATCCTTCTGTTGCCACCTATATCAGTGACTGGATTGTTTTCTTTTTACAGTTCCAGACTGAGCTGAGGAAGATTTTAGTATCCCTTATCGAAGTTGCTCAGAAGTTACTAGCACTGAACCCCGATGCTGTTGAACTGTTCAAGAAGGCGAATGGTATGAGCACCTACTGTGTTTGTGTTTAATTGCGTTTGATTATGTTTGTAGGTCTTTTCCTTGTAATCTAAGCCCTTTTATAACCGAACACTCCAAAAAATACATCTTTATATAAATATCTGCATGGAACAGAATGGGGACAGTGCGAAATATACTGCAGGTCAATTTTCTAAATATGTACATTGTTATGAACGTATTACCATATTGTTCGCTACACACTCGCCTCAATCAGATAGTTACTTTAACGGACCCGAGTCTCAGATTTGATGATATCAGCTGATATTGGATTAGTCGAAAATGCCACAGCTTGTCTCCCTGCTGCAGCCAAACCCAGTGCTGTAGCTATGTTGTCGGTTGTATAACTCCAAAGATGGCTGTAGATAAGTATTTGATGGGGCAACTAAGTGGTGGCGGCAGAAGTAGGCATTCATGAGACAGTGATCAACTTTCTGACAGGCTAGCGTGGCAGGCACAGGTGTTGTAGCCTTAAGAAAAAATATTGCTATTTGGCTGGAAAAGGGCATGTTTTGGGAAAGAGGGAGTTTCTTGATTTGTTAGGGTCTTGTTAATGTTCACGTGGAGATTAATTCATGTTTGACCAGTGTTGGGACATCTGGGTGTGCATGGAGGCTATTACTGTGGAGAGTTTTAGTGTGGTGTTTACTTCTAATTGCATTACTCTGATCCAGCCTCCCTCATAACGGTCAATACTTTCTGGGTTTTGCCCTTGCCTTCAGAAATGTGAACTCGGCTACCTACCCCAGATAAACTAAGGGCAAACCTGCCTCTGGGCCAAACTTATCCCCTCCATCTGAACACAACTTTTGTGTCGCTGCTTCAGTGGTACTTCTGTGGCTCCACAAGTCAATCAAGTGCAGCACTTTGGCTTCCAAGAACTGAGACACAGGAAGCTTAATCTGAGTAATAAGATCGATGCATTGCCTTTTCTCGTTTTTCACTTTCTGAGAGCTTGGAAAAGGCTACATACAGCTCACCACTGTGCCGCAGTAACCATGCACAAAGATGGCTACAAATAAAAGGCATTCTTATTACCTAATGGAGCTATGTGCCACGGATATCACACTACTGTTAACCACATTTTACACCTGCACATTTCCGACTTCCAATTACAATGAGAGAAGAACAAGACAGGCTCAGTAACCGCTGTTATCCAGACAGTGAGACCCTCCGCCTATGTCTAGTTAGAGGCTTTACTTCTAGTTGACTTTGGTTTTACTCATTTGAACTCTACATCTGCTACTTGGTAACAATTCTAAATGACTCAAGGTTGTCCTTCTACCACAAAAAGAAGCCATTCAATGTATGCACTTCTGATATAAACTAAAATCCTCAAACAATCACAAAGGTAGAAACGTCCTGCAAATCTCCATTGAATGTAATTTTTTGGGGAAGTAAGGATCTAGAAACAAAAGCAAGGAAGCCCTGTGAGCCACCTAGGGGGACAAGCGTTCACCCAGGATTCAATTTCACTGTGCCTTGCAAAAATTTAAAATAAAGAGGTGAGGCAACTTGAGATTGCACTTTTACCTACAGACCATGGTGAATTCCACTTAGAAGAAGGGGTAGCTTACTTAGGAGAACCTCTGTTAGAGTTTCAAAGGGGGTCTTGTTTAAGATGGAGAGTACAAAGTGTGATTATCAACAACTGCACTCTCTGTGTCGAGGTAGCCAAGCTCAATTCAAAGCCAACTCGATCACCAAACCCTATTTACAGTACGGAGCCTGTTAGGCATCTCACACTTTCTCTGAAACCGCGCATAGGGATGGTACTAGCCCTTCAATATGGAGCTTCTTCTAGACACATTTATTGCACTTACCAAATGTTGAAATAAACCCTGCTGTTTTAATCCTAAAAGTTTCATTTCAGCTGCTAGTTGGAGTCTGTTCAGAGTTAATGGACAAAGGTGGTCAGGAGCAAGGTAAAACACCTTCAGTATAGCGCCCACCCAACTTCAAAGGATAGGAAATCACAATATCTAATGACATCTAAGGAGCCACCAGAATTACTTGAGGCTTGAAATCTGAAACCAGTATTTGGGAATGTATAGGGTAGTTGTGCTATGATTCCTAGCCTACTGGGCAAAAACAAACGTGTGGTGGCATTTTTGTTTATTAATTACAATCAAAATAGTTTTATTTGATTAAGTAATGATTGTAAAAGCAGAAACATTTCATAATCACACATTACATTATTAAAAAGATACAAACATTAATACAAATGTTGAATTAAAAATCAAAAGTGGCACTTTTCCTTAAATCAAAAAGCCACAAGGTTCCTGACAGAGGGCATTTTTGACGAAAGACCAGATATTAGTGCAGATCACTGGCAAATACATCAGCTGGAAATACAACAGAGCAGGTCTACATTTAGTCAAGCCCAAGCCCCTCAAGACTGGAATTAAAAATAATCTGGCAAATCAAAGGTAGTATCTAAAAAAGAAAAGAAAATGGAGCAAACTCTGCGGAGAGCGTTCATCACAGAGACGGACAAAAATGGAGGAAGAATCATACTGCCCAAGTGGGAAACATAACTGACATCTAATAATCCCCAGCCTACATCTGTGCTAACCACAAAATCCAGGTATAGCACCAAGCCTTCTGGGGTTTGGGTCAGAACATAATCCAGATTCTGGACCTTGGTTAACTCTACCGTCTCCATTTCTCGCTGCCTCTATTCCCCAAAAGATTTTTTGATCCAAGACCTATCCGCTTTTCCCAGCCCACCCGAATTATTCTGCCTACCCATTAATGTACACATTCATTTAATATAATCTAATTGAGGTATTCTAATTTCCAGGACAGGCAGTCCTCCTTAACCTCCCTATTAAACAAAGTGTGGGGATTGCTCCACACAGGGCACCTTAATAAGAGGAGCCAAATTAATATTATTTTACACATAATCTAGACCAAGTTCCAGGTGCACTACAAAGGGGGGACAGCATGGAGGGAGACCCAAAAGCCTTCGACATTCTCAGTTCTCCTCAGCCTGCAAACAAGTAACTTTATTGTAGACCCACAGGCTAGACCTGCAGGTTAAAACAGGAAGACAGTTCTTCCTATAAACATGTAGGAAGAGAACAATTGGCTTCTTACCTACGAAGGAGGCTAGATTATTCATAAACATAATACAGTTTGAAAAATGCAGCCTGACTTTGGACTCACAAGGCATCTGGTCTCCATGTATAGCCCAAGTGACAAAATACAAAAAAATCAGTGGTTTTCATATTGGGTTTACCATCAATAAATAAGGACCGCATTTTAGGATTCCCGGGCAACATAGCCATAAAATCAATATACCCTTCCATCAAAGTTTTAAATCCCTTGGACGTTCTGGAAAGCAAAACTGCATCATCCGCATACGTTAGCAAACAAATGGGCCTGCCCTTTATAGCTGGCATATCACCCTTGGCCAAAGTCTAACCCATTAACATACAAAAGGAAGAGAATAGAGGCAGTACTCGCCCTTAATGAAATATTCGGTACATGCCAAATGATTCAGTATGCTCTCCTTCTTCCCCATAACGGACGGATGCTGCCAGATCATAATGTAAGGCCCTCAAAAACCTACAAACCCCTTATCAACTCAAATGAACTCCAGTATTGCCTACAGTTCCGACCTAACCACGTTCTCAAATGCACAAGACCGGTTCATAAATGCTTTAAAAAAAAGAAAATGGAGCCTTTATCAGGAGTACAAATTAAAACATTGTTCCATTGTCCCTTGCCCAGCCCTAAACCTATACTGTAGCTTAAAGAGAGCACCAAATTCCTCTATCCAGGACAATCTTCCCAACTATCTTTCCCGTAGAGTGTAAATGAGAAAGCTACAGACAGCAACTGGGGTTCTTCTGTTTTCTCCTTTTGAGCAATGGAGCGATAATGGCCATTATCCAGGTCCAGGTGGACCGGTTTTACAGGCCAGATTAATGTAGTATGTAATAGGCGGGGCAAGAGTAATCTTATATAAAACCCTTTGGACACCATCTAGTCCCGGCACTTTCTAAGGGACTTGTATTAAGAGGTCAATAACCTCTTCCAGAGGAAGTTCAATGTCCAAGGGATAACTAGGTGGCGGTTGATCAATATCGGCCCCACTCATGTCACCGTCACCCGAGGTATAAATCTTGCTAAAATGAGTAAACCATTGGTCAGGGCTTATGTGCGTTTCTAATGTTGTCTTGCTGACGTTTAATCATTTGTGATTCTTAACAGTGTGCCAATACAGCCTGGTGTCTTTCAGCTTGCAGGAAGTAACTGGCTTATCCCAAGCTCCAGTTTCCTTGCAATAGCGTTTGTCCTTTTGGTCAACTTGGAGAGATTTATGTAATTGGGTGCAGGCTATCCTTCATTATCTATCAAACCAAGATTAAAATCTACCAGCCCCGAACCTAACCAGCTTCAGTAAAATAAAGTTCTGATAATTTGACCCAGTTTTACAAAACCGGTAACTAAGTTCAGGAAAAAACTATTTCACTGGTAAGACACCTTTCAATTGAGGGTAGCTGAGCCTGCACTGAACCCCAGCCAAGTCTGTACCTCTCCAAGCTAGCCTACATCTATTATCTTTATCGGGTCGGTGTCTTGGTGCTTAGGTAGCTGAATCACAACACGCTGCTCACGGCTTTAGTCATAAGCTTGTATGTAGAGCCATGTTTTTTATAGTTGCTTGAATCTCTTATACCTCGGGGTAGTTCTAATCTCAAGCGGGAGGAAGCTCCAGATGTGGGGCGACAAGTACAGAGAATCTGGAGCTGCCTAGTTTCTTTTTGAATGTGGGGATTGTAAGAACATTCAAATGAATGAATCCAAAATTGTGATTGGGAGTATATTTTGGATTTGTGCTGATATAAAGGCTGGGCTTTTACCATGGAGGGACTTAAAAATTATGCAACCAAACTTAAAGGACGGTTCATTGTTCTACTGAGAGCCAATGTCGTTTTCTCATAAGGGGGTGGTGTGGCAGTTTCTAGGCTGTTGGAACATTAACCTGGCTGCCTGGTTTTGTTCCAGTAGGAGTCTTCGATTGAGGCCTTTTGAAAGGCCTAGGTGTAGAGAGTTTGCATAGTGTATCCTCGAGATGACTAAGGCGATAATAACCTGAATGAGGGCTTTGATGGTAAGGAATTTGCAAATGTTCTTGATCATTCAAAGTTGCAGAAAACAGGAAGAAGTTACTGCCCCTAGTTGAGGTTTCATAGACCGATTCTTGTCAATAAGAACTCACTCTTTACTGAGTTCTTGTGCGGGGGGGGGGGGGGCATCGCAGAGGGCCAGAATAAGGTGTTCCACACATCATACTTTCTGCCGGTTATGACAATCTGTCTAGCCAGAATGTAATTTTAGTTGGTTTCTTGTTCATCCAGTTACAGATGAACAGCATCGTATTTTAGAAGGCTTCTTTAGATTCAAGGGAGTTATCGATTGTTAAGAGTAGTTGCACATCATCTGCATGGGTGTATGGTCTAACATTCATGTTTTTTTAAGGAATGCACTGGGTGGGGGCATGTTAAAGTTAAAAAGATGAGAGGACAGAGAGGATCTTTGAGGTACTCAATGGGTTAATCAGACCTTGGATGAACTAAAGGGAGACAGCTGGACTAATTGAGATTGATCCTTTAAGAAGGAGATAATCCAGTCAAGAGATGTGTCCTGCTCTGACACGGTCCACCAGGAGCTCAAGGTCGACCATGTCAAAAATCGCCGATAGCTCGAAGAGAACCAGCACCTGGGTCGGGGAAGAGGGAAAAAGCTGTTTTATAGACCTTTGGGGACAAGTATCTTTATTTAGGGAATTCCAACTTAACTTTGGTCAGCAGGTCCACAAGGCAATCCTTGCTGAGAGCGGGAAACTCAGACAATGTGATCGAGTTTGTCTTCAATGGATGTTGCGTTAGAAAAGGGACTCTGAGAAATGCTAACATTTATCATCTTGATCTTATCAATAAAGAAGGAATTAAGGGTGTCAAATAGGTTCTGAATAGGTAAAATAGGTGTTGGCACTCTATCGTGCTTTGTTAGTTCAGATACAATTCAAAAGATTTCCTTTGAAAGAGTTTAACATTTTAGTCGAGAAGAAGGCTGATTCAGCTTGCCTAATTAATTTTTTATATTCTGTTAAGTGTAGTGAGTAGGCTTCCTTTTTGTCAGGTGAGTAGTTATCTGCCTATTACATTCAGCGCAACAGTTTGGCTGATTTTAGTTCTGAGAACCATTTAGACACATTGTGATGCCTGGCCTGTTTGGCTTTCGGAAGGGGGGGGGCATGCGTTTTGCTGGCTTCTTTTAGCCAGTTGGCTATCCCTTCCTTATGACGGTCTATACTATTATTTAAGTTAGGTAGAGTGGTTGCCAGTGAGTCACAAAAAGAGTGGCAATCTACTCAGGACTTTTTCTGCAACAAAATGAAAGCACATAGACTGGGGAGGTGTTTTGAAGGGACCAAGCCCGTTAGTGCAAATTCAATTAGGTAATGATTGGACCATATGCAGGGAGTGACCATGAGATTAGATAGATAGATTAGTGGACCAGACCTGGTCTAATGTATGGCATTTGCTATGGGTGGGTGAGAAGACGTTGAAAACAATCCGATAACCTGGCCGTGCCTGCCCTGTTGGTGAAGGGATCACTGAGGCTGTAAGGCAGATATAACTGTCACAAAAAACCTTGCTGATAGACCACGTTTCTTAAAATAAGACCACCTCATATGTCCTAACATATTCAGTCCAGTTACAATACTCAATTTGCTGGAGAGACCTGCAGTGTTCCAGCTCAAAATTTTAATTGTACTTGATATCTCCCCCTGTCCCTCCTCCATCCCCCCATCCCCCTCTGACCCCTGCCGCCCTTTGAAATTAAAGACCCATCCAGGCTGAAACGCTGCGCCTGGGGCTGATATGTGACTACATCCTTGGGGGGGGGTGGTAAGTGAGGGGGGGGGGGCTGCTAGCACTAATAGAAATAGCTAGTTGAGTCAGAGACCAATGGCCCCTCTGGTTCCTTAGCCCCCAGTGAGAACCCAAGTCCATCCTCCTCCGGCAATTTTAAAATTGTTGCCTACTGGTTACAAGTTGGTATTGGAACGACCATGGGCAGTGCGCTGACGGGCTTGCTTTGCATGTCATAGGCACAGGGCCCAACATTGTGTCCATCAGATTCCTGTAAGAGATAACAAAGGGGTAGGACTTTAATGCTCCCTAGGCCACCTAGACCAGAGTGAAGCAAAGGAAGCAGTTCACCAACTAAGTGCTGCTTCCAGAAATGGACAATGATACAGTCGCCCTTAAATTTCTTTGTCGTAGATCCCACCCAGGGCCCTCCCACCGACCCACCTACCGTAACCTAAGTGCAGACTAAATGACAATGGTTACTTTATTGATAAGCTTCTTCGTAGTTTCCACCGTGTTTGCCAAGATATATGGGCAGGCGGCTGGTGGTAAATTACAAAGGAGGCTATATTGGCCCTACCTGGCCTATATGTAGCAGCATGAAAATTCTAAACGAAGGGGGTGTCCTGCACAGTCAATGGTGGTGGGGCTGTCCTACCCCCCCACTCCCCTTAAATACCGTTTGTGCTCAAGCAGGCACACACAGTGCAGTCGAGTGGCATTTGGCGGGGGGATCGAACCCCTTAGTCTTCTCTAGTGTCTCCATGGGCTAGGTGAAGAATGGGTAGATTGCCAAGTAGATCAGGGTTCCATAGACTAGTACCCATTTTTATTCTTTTAGCTACTGTAGCCTGACCTGTCGAGGGTGAACAGTTGGAAAAACTGGAACGGGCAGAAACAGAGAGCATGTCAGAATTAACATCACAAAGCCCTCCCATCTCAGGACAACAGGACCAGTTTGTGACAATGGAGTTATGGCAGCTACCAAGGAATATGCAGTGTGAGAGAGAGACGCTGCCTTCCCATTTGGATATCTTTATAAATGAACCCCACAGCCCGTGCGAAAAACCCTTCCAGGATTGCTGGACACTGCATTTGTAGTGTTAGATGTGGCAGCCCTTAGTTTCCGTTCCCCCCCCATGATGACTCCTTCCAACACAATACCAGAAATAATGGAGCAGTCACAATGGCGGGAGTCAATCAACCCTTGCACCAAACAAGAGGTGGCCTTGATGCTTCTACAGATGATGACGGGCCCATTGTTGGACCGTTGCGCACCTAGGCACGTGCCTACACGCATCCTACGCCACCAGTATCTGGACTTCACTTTATGTGCCCACTCGGTACCTCTTGACTCCCTCACCTCCTTAGCTCCCCCCAGGAGCAGAAGTTCAATCCCACGCCATGGGTATCTAGGCTGTACTTGGTGCCCTCTTGGCTCCTCGTGGCTCCCCTGCCTTCTCAGCACCCAGGGAATTATGGGCATTGTAGTCCAGGTTACAAAGTTCCCATCAAGTTGTATTTTTTGTTGCGAGAACCAGGGAACGGAAAACTCATATATAGCTCGTGAGGAATTTCAGTATTTCCTTTAAGCAGTAACAGTCCGAATGGGGCGAGACTGCATTGCTGTTTGCCACCTTTAAAGACCTATATTTTACAAACTGAATTGAATATAATTTTCCAACACTATTTTTCATGTGGTTTATTTTGAAAATATGGATGTAAAGTGTTAACTTGTGTCTTGTGTGCCTTTTTGTACCAAGAAGAACCTGGTGTATGAAAGTGCAAGACATGATTTCTTATGACAATATGTATCTTGGTTGAGTTTCTACATTAAAAAAAAACTAATTGAGGTACTTTCAGAGAAGACAAATGGGAGGTTCCAGTTGGCTCCATGCCCTGTTTCTTGTGAACTAATGGTTTGTTAAGGGAGTATAGTTCTCATAGGTAAAAATGTCTTTCCATGTCTCCCGAACCACCTTCACAGATCTGGATGAAGAGGCAATACTCCTTCAATTAAGGGCCCTACCCCGTCCATATTTCATGACTGTGTCCACCTCCATCCTATGTACAGTAAACCATGGAAATGGGTTTCCTTCACCTCATATCAGTGCCTGAAAAGCCACCGAACCGTAATTCTGGCTCCCTTTGTCTATTCAAATAAGCTTTTGAGACACTATTATTTGTGTAGGACATTAATACCCGTTCAGTCAGAGGCATGACAAAAGGCTGAAGTGTCTGAAAACCCGCAATCAACTTTCTCTTAACGGTATCCAGTACAGATCCGAGGAAGGACAGTCTGAAGGAAATTCCTCATGATAGATTTGTCAGGAGCAACCACCATTAAGTTCTTTGGATGGAATGGTCACTGTGATCGATCTGGGATCTGTAGTTCGAATTCCTGTGATGCAGGGTTAAAAACGTGCTAAAGGTGGGTCAAATGTCCCAGGTAGAGTCTGATGCAAAGGTATCACTAACATTCCAGCCATCTAGGTACAAAAGATAGACACAAAGGAGAACCATCAGCAGGTATACTAAATTAATCCCATGGTTCCTTTTTTTTTTTAATTTCTTTTTCTTGACATTTTTAAAACAATGCAACAAACATTGCAAACAGCTAGCCAGTACATAATCAAGACATTAGATAACTGTACCACCGCATATCGTGTAACAAATGTTATTTCTTGCGTGCTCGGTCCTCTATGCAATACAGGAGAAAAATTAGATTAATCTTATTACAAATGAACTCCAACATCAGCAAAAGTCCAGGTGACAGACTGACAAGAAATCCATATCATCACCCCCAAGTTTATGCATACCAGGTTGGTTCCCTGTACATAAAAACATCTCTTTCCCCCCCCGCTTTACCCACCCCTCGTATTCAGCCACCCTCCCGGTCTCTGACCTCTCCCAGGCTGCCCACCTTAAGTCACATTGCCATGGAGGTCGTCGGCATATCTCTGTCATCTTCTTTAGGCTCACAAGCCCATGTAACAAATGGTTCCCATATGTCTCTAGGTCGGGACGTTGAAGGCATTCACTCCCAAAAGATGGACAGTTGTGAGTGTCCATATATGACGTCTCGGATCCACTCATTGAGAGAAGGGGTCCCCTTCCACCCCCAATGTATGGCAATTTGGCGTTCTGCAAATAGAAGAAGCATCGCATGTAATTTACAGACCTTAACCGGGGTGTCAATCATGTAGCCCAGCAGGCCCAGTAGAGAGTTAGGATCTGCAGGCGTGTCTATTATCTGGTGAATCACGGTAAATCTATTGGACCAGAACGATGCCAGCCGTGGACAACTCCATGCCATATGTAAAAAGGTTGCTGTAGTGAAACCGCATCTCCAACAGCTGTCATCATCTTTCAGTCCCATATGGTGCAGATCTGCTGGTGTCCTGTAAAATCTGTGTAAGAACTTAAAATGTATTAAACGAAGTTTATAGTTAGGGGACAGCGCTGTGAGCTGTCAACGGTAGACCCTGTGGGCCTCTGTGAGCAGAATTTGAAGCTTGTCATTCTATGCCAGGAATGCCCGTGGCTGTGTCACGGGGGCTGAGGTTTGCATAGGATTATTGATCCATGTGATTAATCTGCGTGATGTATCTGTTTTGAACACGTTCTCTAATGCGAGCAGGGTTGGCGGGGGGCTCGGGGAAAGTGTTATGTAAAGACTGGCATGCGGCCCGAAGTTTATAATAAACAAAGAGTTCGGAGAATGGCACTGTTTGACCCTCCACTGGGACTGGGGGCGGCCGGAAAGTGTCCTCAGGATACAGGTCTGCAAAAGTTTCCAAGCTCAATTTTTGTGCTATGGTCTTGCTTATGTTGTCTCCTATATTGGGTAGCATAGGATTGTGCGCTAGTGATATGGAAGGGACATACAGTATAGGAGCTCCGGCTCTCTTTCTCAACTCATTCCACACCCACTGCAGAGTCTCTACTGTCTATGCCATCCCTAGAACGCTTGTAGGGTTGATCTAACGCTACTTGCAGAGGGACCGGCACCGCAGCATCTGTTTCTACAGCCACATGGGGCTCAAACTGAGTCTGGTGTACCGAGTGATGGCGGAACTAAGCCTGAGCGCTCCATGCATACAATTGCATATCTGGGGCTCTCAGACCGCCCTGCCGCAGCGGAAGCGTCAGTAGGTCCCACGAGACACGCGCCTGTCCGACCGCCCGCCCACCCAGACCAGTGAAACCAGCAGGGATCTGAGAGATTTAAAAAAGGCTTGCGTGAGGGGAATGGGAATTTTTTTTTTTTTTTTTTTTTTAATTTTTTATTTTTTTTTGAAACCGTTTATTACAAGACTCAAAAAAATATACAAATATGGGCCTACAACCTTCCGGCCGGCCGCTAGCAATAAAAGGAGCATACGGTATACATTTATAAAACACATGGTGCTGTGGCCGAGCATGCACAGGAGGTAACATCGTTGCGAGCCACACTATCCAGATCCCACTATACGGTTCCATTTTAAACTTAAAGAACAACAAATACAAACAAACCCACCAGGCAATCCTCAATCGGAATAGCAACACGTGCTCCCCTAGAGGGGGGATCCTAGCCATCCATAGGAATCTCAAGAGGGAAGGGAGAGATCAGAACTAGGGCTGGGTACACCTAATGCCCAGGTACCGGGGGGATGAGTTGGCTAAGTGGACGGGGCCGGCGACGGATCGGGCAAGAACGGTGGAGCACAGATTCCCCCGCGGTAGGCGTTCCAGGGGCCCCACACTTTCACCCATGTCGCAGGCTTACCTCTCGCCACATACACCACCTTTTCCCGAAACATGCACCAATCCATATGTTCCTTCCAGGCCGAGACAGTCGGGGGCCTCTGGGATCCCCACAGCTGGGCAATATCACGCTTGGCAACCATATACCCCAGAGTCACCCACCACGTCTGCAGCACCGAGTAATCGGTAGGCTCCCACACATTCAACAGGCATCTCCTCGCTTCGGGCAACAGCGCCACATGCGTGACCACTCGCAGCACCTCATGCACACCACGCCAGAACCCCTCCACCCCCGGGCACTCCCACAAGATATGCAGAAAAGTCCCCAGCGCACCACACCCACGCTTACACAAACCGTCCTCAGCATAGCCCATACGCAGGAGCTTTGGCCCCGTCATGTAGACCCTGTGGAGTATCTTGAGCTGGACGAAACGAAGGCGAGCCGGTATGGCCACCTCTTTCGGGGAGGCCACCGCGGAGATCCAGTCCTCGTCGTCCAGCTCCAGCCCATCGGCCACCCAAGCCTCACGAAGGGCAGTCAACAAGTCTGAGTGGTCGTTGATCAGTTTTTTGTAGATCAGTGAGATCGTGCTGTCAGGGACGTGTCCATCCAGCACTCTATCCTCCAGGGGGGAACACTCCGGGATGGAGGCAACGTCCGGAAAGACGGAGCCCAGCGCATGCCGGACCTGCAAGTACCGAAAGTACTCGCTGCCCTGCAACTGAAATTCCGTCTGCAGCATCTCGAACGTTTTAAATCCTCCCCTCGTCCAGAGATCCCCCACTTTGCTGATGCCTATTAAATCCCACTTCTCAAAGCCCTTCGAGGTCCACAAGGAGCCCCGGGAATGGGAATGTTGGCGAATTAATAAAGAAATTTCGGAAGTACTACCATCTTGACTAGCGCTATTCTCCCGGCTAGAGAGAGCAGGAGCTTGGCCCACGCTGTGACTTTCTCTTCCAGCCATGTTATGGCACAGCCGTAATTCATGTCCTATATTTCGTGCATATTTCTGCTGAGCCATATGCCCAGATATTTCACAGGTTCATCCGCCCATTTTAGAGGGAACTCGGATGGGGCCGGGATAGTAGCGTCAGTCAAGGGAAAAATAACAGATTTAGCCCAGTTAATGGAAATGCCAGAGAGTCCACCCAATTTAATAAATTCCCGAAGTAATGTATCGAGGTGCGACACCGGGTCGACAACGTACAGTGTGACGTTGTCTGCGTACAGTGAAATCAAAAGGCTCCTGGTACTAAATCCAATCCCCCTGGCAGTGTGATGTTGCCTAATGCGTGCTGGCAACGGCTCCATTGCTATCGCGAAAAGCAATGGGGACAGTGGGCATCCCTGCCTTGTACCACATGAGATACCAAATGGTGCCTACGTAAGGCCGTTCACTCGGAGGCGAGCCATTGGCCGTGTATGGAGCAGTCAAATCAAATCTATAAACAGCGGACTAAACCCCATTCGGCCCAGAATGGCAAATACATATGGCCGATCAAGCATATCGAATGCTTTTGTAGCATCAAGGAAGACAGCAGCAGCTTGCAAGTCAGGGTGGAGATAGTGCAGTACTGAAAACACAGTCCTGAGATTGTGGGAGGTCGATCTCCCTGGGATAAATCCCGATTGGTCCGGGCGGGCGACCAAAGGGAGCAGGGGTTGCAATCGATTTACGATCAGCTTTGCCAGAATTTTCACATCCACGTTTATTAACGACAGCGGCCTATATGAGTCCAATTCGTTTTCAGGCTTTCCGGGTTTCAGCAAGGTTGTTATTATTATTGCTTCGCGCATGGACGGCGGCAGCATGCCCGAAGTTTGGGCCTCTTCGAATAGTGCTAGTAAGTGCGGCGCCGTCTCCTCCACATAAGTCTTGTAGACTGCAGTGGTCAGACCGTCCGACCCTGGAGCTTTGTCCAGCGGCAAGCTCTTGATTACCTGAGTGACGTCCTCCCCCGAAAAGGGGAAGTCCAGATAATCCCTTTGTCTCTGACTCATCCAGAGCAATTCTAGGGAATCGAGAAAGGAATCGAGAAAGGGCAACAGACCTTCTGGCAGTGTATAGTTCAGAGTAAAAGCAAGAGAACTCATCAAAAATTCCTGTCTGGTCTCTGATAACAGATCCTTGTGTACCTTTCAATTCAGGTATATAAGCGGTGGATCAAGGGGCACGAATCATTGCCGCCAGAGTCCTCCCCGACCGGTCTCCCTCCCCGTACCTCCTGGCCTGGGCATATTTCCCAAAAAACCTTACTTCACGCTGCGCCTCCACCTTAAAGTCAAGTAGCTTCTCCTTCAGGAGGGCCGGCAACTGGGGATCGTCAGAGGAGTAAAACCTTGTTCCCCGCGCTTTTTAGAGATGCAAGCGTACCTCGAATTTCCTTCAGCACCCCCGCTAACCGTCTTAAATGCCTCCCAGAGAGAGGCCTCAGTGTCAACTGAGTCAGTATTAAGGGTAAAATAGTCAGTAATGTCTTCGAGTCGGGGAGTACTAGTCGCAAAAGGCAAGGTGCGTGGTCCGATAGGGATCTGGAAAGGTGTGTGATCTCACTAGTCCAGCTGGCCACATCCTGGGACTCTAACCAGAAATCTATTCTTGACCACGCTCTATGGTACTCAGATATGCATGTCCCCTCTTTGGTCGTTGGATGATTCCTTCTCCAAATGTCCACCAGTTTTCCGTCTGAGATGATGGCATGTAACGCAGCACTGGCGTAGAGGTGTAGCGTACGTGATGTCCCTTCCCTATCTAATGTATCATTTAATATTGCATTAAAGTCCACGCCCCAGATAATGGTGTCGCAGTTCATCGCCTTGACTCTGGCCCAGATATCTTGGAAAAAGCTAGGAGAGTCAACATTGGGGCCATATATTGCGACTATCACAACCGGGATCCCACCCAGAATGCCCATGATAATGATAAATCTACCCTCTGAGTCAGTGTGCAATTCCCCTTCCCTCCAATCAAGACCCCACCTGATCAACACGGCAACTCCTCAGGAGTAATTTGAATAAATGGATGAGCACACCGTTCTCCATCTACTATGTTTCAGCCTGGGAGAGGGTACAACATTGAGATGTGTTTCCTGTAGTACACAGACGTCTACGTGATGCCTTAGCAGATATGCGTGAACAAGCCTGGACTTCCTACCGTCATTTAACCCATGAATGTTCCACGTTAAGAAATTCAAACTGGACATATGGTGACTGACACAATAGAATGTAAAAGAGTGGTAGAATCGAAGCAGCGCATCGCAATCGGTGGCACCCAGTTGCGGTCTGTGGAGCTGTGCAGCTGTATACTGGCTATAAACGTTTGAACAACCCCCCCCCCCCCCCCCCCCCCCCCGACGCCCTGCCCCCGATCAACCCCCCTCCCACTCCAACCCCCTCAATCCGGCTTTACAAATCCCGCTTCCAACAACTGAAAGAAGATGATCACATTAGGGAATTCTCCCATAGGGGCGCAGTACCACCAGAGTCTTGCAGGGCCCAGCACAAACCAGCCTGCTGTGTACCCAACTACATCCAACTAGCCAGCCCTTTAAGTCACAACAACCCCTATGACAGAGGAAACTGGGACACAACTATAGTGAAAAACAATCCCCTTTTCAACATTGCAGAGATCACACAGGTCCCCTCTCGACACGGGGCGCAGCAGCGCAAGTGAGGGAATCATCTAGGCTGGAGTTGGTCAGTCTTTGTCACTTAGCCTGGCCTCGGCCAAATCCGCAGAAGTGGAGCCCTGTTTGGACTTCTTGCCCCCAATGTGTTTAGCTAATTTTAGGGCGGACTTGGCATCCGTAAAGAAGTGCGCAGTTCCATCGTGGGTGACATTAAGCTTGGAAGGATATAAAAGTGAGTAGGGAATTTGAGCCTGCAGCAGGAGACGTTTAGCAGGCAGGAACTCGCGCCTCGCCGACTGCACCGCGGGCGTAAAGTCAGGGTAGAATGAGATCTGATTGCCCTTGTGTGCAATAGTTCCCTTCTCTCATGCCAGGCGCAGGATAAGATCGCGGTCCTGTTAGTTCAAGATCTTGGCCAGGATGGGTCTGGGTGTCGCTCCTACTGGGGCTTTGGGACCCAGGGTACGATAAGCTCTCTCTACGGTGAATACCGCAGATAGGTGGGTGTCAAAGAGCTCACGAAGTAGGTCAGCTATGTAGGTCTCCATCTTGGCAATTGCTGTCTTCTCCGGTATGCCCGTGTTTCGCAGGTTATTGCGGCGTGACCTGGCCTCCAAATCTTCATTCTTGGCATGGATGATGCCTAACACCTTGTCCATATGTAAGAGCTGTACCTTGGTTTCAACTTGGAACTCGTGAAAGTCTGAGTCCCTGTTTTCAAGCACATCCAGCCTCGTCTCGTGCGATCCCACCTGTGTTTTGACGGCATCCAGTTGAGTAGTCCACGCATCCAGCTTGGTATCGATATTCCGGCGATAGATACTGATCCTCTGCCAATCCTGCGTTCTGACGGGTCGTTCACCTCCTAGCTGTAACCTAGCGGGCCCCAGCGCATATCGGCTGCGTGCAAATTCATAGAAGGTATCCTGTCATCTCAGAGCCTACACTGCTGATGCGCTGGGGGGGCGGGGGGGGGGGGGTCGCGTGTGTGCCCAAGAAAGCGAGAACCCCTAGGAGCAGAATACACTTATTAGGCTCAACAGTCCAGGCAGGGACCCAGGTGTACTAGAGTGCGTGCCCTGCACTTCCTTGCCAGTCTTATAGATCACTCTGGCTCCGCGCCTCACAGCACACACATAGCAGCGCTGTCTCCAGGGCCGCCACGCTCTTCATATTAGAAGCACAAAATGGCGCTTGGAGGACGTGCCCAGCTTCCGCTTGCCCAATTCGCTCCTGGGCTGCTTATTGCAGTGACTCTATCTGTGCCTCGGGTGGCGCGGGGCTACAACGATGCCCCGCAGGCCCATTACGCAAGGCCAGGGGCCAACTGCTCACACTGCAAGATTCCAGGTCTGCACTGCCTCCTTCCGCGCCGCCTCGCCGATTCCTCACCTCACAGCCGGGTCTAATGTAGCTCTGGCCGATAAATATAAGCAGGCGCGCACCTTACCTCACCTCCTCAGCCCCCGGCGCTCAGCTTCCGAGTTCACGGCCACAGATGCAGTCAGTCTTCACCCGCTCCAAACGCGGCCCACATTGCATGGAGCGCCTCGGGCTCGATTTGCTGACCAGTCCGCCTGCACACCAGGGGAGCGAGCGTGCACGGCAGGGTCTCCCTCCGATCGGACACATCTATCGTCTCGGGCACCAAGCACAGGGACACAGGGCAGTCCATACGATTCACCGCATTCCGGGGTGTGTTTGGGGATATATTTAGCGCTGCAGCAGCTCTTCAGATGCCAGGATAAATTCAGGATTAGTTCTCGGCCAGTGGAGCGCTCTCAGCGGCTATTTCGCATCTCAGCAGGCCATGCCCCCAATCCCATGGTTTCTTAATTGCTAGTGGTGATACTGCCCACTGTGACGTCCTGGTTTCCAAGCCATGCTTTGGGTGAAACCGATGGCTAGCTCTAATGGGCACATGCATCAAGGTCGGATTTTGCGAGTCCATAATTGCGATTATTAAGGAATCGCAATTAAGGACTTGCAAAAGCCTATGCATGTCGGAATCGCTATAAAAATAGCGATTCCTATACATTCCTTAATTGCGACTCGCAAATTGCGAGTCGCAATTAAGGAATGGCTTCCCATTCATTCCTATGGGCCTACATGCCCATAGAAATGAATGGGAAATTGCATGCGCAATTTGCGAGTACCAATTGGTACTCGCAAATTGCGCATGAAATTTCATGGGTGCAAGGGTGTCAAAAGTACACCCTGTTGCACCCCTGAAATTGTACTGTGCACCCATGTTGCGCACACACATGCCCCAAGGGCATGGGTATGTGTGTGTGACATGAAACTTTAAAAAATGCTCTTTAGTGCATTTTTCAAAGTTTTTGCAAAATACCGTTTTGTTTTATTTTACTGTAATTTGCGGCCTCAAATAGCGAAATCACTACTTGAAAGTGCTTTTTGCATTGCATTTAAGGAATCGCAATGTGCGATTCCTTAAATGCAATTGCAATTTGGGAAATTGTTTCACGCATCACAAAAGCCCATTTTGAGATCACGAACGGCCGATTTTTGCGAATCGCACCGTTTGCGATCGCAAAAAGCTTTGATGCATGTGCCCCAAAGTCTCATGAAACATTAAAGTTGTGCCTCTGAGGACTATGATGATGAATGCAAAACAGACATTGACTCCTTGCATTTTTTCTTTGCCTGTCTTTCTTTCATTTCTTAGCCTTCCTGTGCTCAAATCAAGGAGGCCTGTGACTGGTCTGCCTCACCATTGCATGCTAATGACACTTTCACATCACTTGGGTTGCGTAATTTTTGCCCTTTATGCATTCAGTGCTACTTTAAAAACAATTTACACAATACAACCCTGATTGCTTATCCTCTGGGTTCCACAGATATCTACCATCAATTGGCCGTTTTTCTCCCGTTTGTGAACATGTGAGCTCCTTCCACATACAAAAAACAGGAGGCCAGACCAATAATTCTTCTTCTCCAAAAGTATACATCCAACTACATTCAATCCTTAGTTGTGTTTGGTCTAATATCAGCCATCTGGGATCCAGCCTAAAATGTCTCAGAGCACAATGCCAGAATAAGAGCCTTGCTGTCCCTGACAAGGACTTACACACTACATAGCACATACTGTCATCACCCTTCCCAAAGCACTGCATCAATAGGCAGGAGGGAATGCAAGGCGAGTACACTTTCCACCTTAAGATTGACATCAATTTGGAGAACAGCTGACTAGCCCATTCCCTAGTTACCTCCTAGTGACGAGAGCTTGATTGAGATCAGTGACAACTGACAGTAAGCATGTGCCCCTCAATAAGCTGTAAATTTCCTTTTCTGATAAGGTACATATTAGCAATAAATGGTAGGAAAAGGGTACAATATAATTTTTAAATAAGTACGGCTTCTCAGTGGTACTATACTATCCAAGATCTGCGTGAACCTCTGTCTCTAGACCAAAAGAACAGTAATGGTCAGGGGTGGGATAGTCTTTTTTTGTGCTTGACAGTGTAGGTGTTTCGAAAGGTAAAGGCTGGGGCAAGAAAGGCAGTTAGGAGGTAATGGATCGTGGTATTTTGATCTGGTGGGAGACTTAATTTGTAGCATCAAAGGGGATGGATGATGACTGGTGAGAGTTGTGGAGCACACCATCTGATTTTTGATAACTTTGCGAAAAAGAATGCAGAGAATGTGTATAAGACTAAATATGTTTTCTGTTACACATATGATTTTAACACAGAAATATAAATAACTTACTAAACCAAGCTTCAGAATGGTGATGTTTCTGCAGCCTAAAAATTGATTGATTGATAGGAAATTTATAATGCGCTACTTTGCCCGAAGGCGTCAAGGCAAAAATTAGTAACACTATTATCCATTAATACAGCAATGTTCTATAATTGGAACAAAGAACTCAACTCCTACAAACACAACTGCCAAGACTGAATGGAAGCAGTCGCCAGGTGGATGAAGAACCGCAGCCTTCAACTCAACACAGACAAAACCGAGGTGCTCATCATGGGCCCACACCACGATGCCTGGAACGACACCTGGTGGCCGCCTGCTCTCGGGAATCCTCCCTCCCCCATGGACCACGCACGCAACTTCGAAATCATCCTGGACTCTGAACTCAAAATGGACCGCCAGATCAAGGCAGTCACCTCCCTACCACACCCTCCGCCTACTCCGAAAGACTTTCAAATGGATTCCCCTCGAACACAGGAAAACCGTTACCCACGCCCTCATCAACAGCAGAACGCCACCGTCAGACTAGTCCTCAACCTACAGCGCCACTGCCACATCAGCCAACTCGTACAGACACTACACTGGCTCCCTGTCGAGTAGAGAATTGCCTTCAGGCTTCTCACCAACGCCCACAAAGCCCTCCACAACTTCGGACCTCCCTCACGGTCCACGCAGATGCTTCTGCTCTGCCCAGCTCTCCCTTGCAACTGTACCACGCATCAGGAAAACCAGATCAGGAAGACGCTCCTTCTCCATTCTCGCTGCCAAGGCATGGAACTCCCTCCCTCTCCACCTCCGACAGACACCAACACTCTCCAAGTTCTTGAAGGACCTCAACACCTGGCTCTTCGACAGAGCTCCGTGAACTTCCGGAAGTTGATCACTCATATCCCCTCCCTCAGCACCTTGAGAACCTTTCGGGTGAGTAGCTGCGCTCACAAACCCTGATTGACATGTTTGATTAGCAGCTAGTCTTCAAAGGAGTCCATTTAATTATGAAATGTGTCAGGTCGAAATCTGGGTAAGGCACATAGTTTTACCTGGTACACCATTTACCTGAACCAGTAAGACTTGGTTTGCAAACAGGCATTGGTCCCATTTCCTAAAGCTTAGGATATGTCTCCACTCTTTTGTAGGTAGTTTCTACTCCATAAACCTGCAGAAGGTGAATGCTCGGATTAGCATTTGCATGCTGCTGGTGAGAATTTGGAGGTCCTGTGTGAGAGGACAAGCTGACTCCATTTGTTAAACAAGAGACCAGCTCTTTCCTTTTATCCTAATTTTTACAAGTATCAGATATATATCATGAGAATGACCTGTTTGTAAGCTTAAAAGCAAAGTCTCTGGTAGTCTCATGGTAATGCGTATTTGTACTCAACTTTCCCACCCCAGCCAAGAAGAGTTGGCAGTGGTGTATGTCCTACTGCCTCCATGATGATACTCATGCAACTTCCTTATTCCAGGGTTCTACGCACTTTTTTTCGGATTGGTACGTGTAAGTGCAGATTCCTCAACTTTAGAATATTTCCCAGGTGCCCAATTGGTTTTGGGTATATTTACAGCAGTGCACCCACGGGGTGCTAGGTGGCATTGTGCACCTCTGCTCTACCACTTTGGTCACGAGAATGTGCCGTTATGTTAAAGTTAATGTTATTAATATTTCTAAAGTGCAGCTGCTACCCGAAAGTGTCCTGGCGCTAACTGAAGTCCTACTGAGACCCTGCCCGGGGTAAAAAGAAGGTGAAGATTAACTAGTGAAAAGCCAAGTTTTGAGGGCTTTCCTAAAAGCGAGTAGATTAGTCATGCATCTAAGGTGCAGCGGGAGGCCATTCCATGCCTTGGCTGCACTGACCGCAAATCTTCTGCCGCCCCAATTGGCTTTCTTTACCAGGGGTACTGACACCAATTTTGCTTTTGCCGAGCGTAGTGCTCTTTTAGGTATTTACCAGTGAAATAACCTTTTTAGGTGGTGGGGCCCAACTCCTTGAAGGGCTTTATGTACCATACATAGAGCCTTGAACTGAACATGTTTAACTGGCAGCCAGTGAAGCCTTCTGATCTCAGCCGAGATTGAAGCGTATTTTGGTATGCCAGTAAGCAATCTGGCTACTGCATTCTGCAGGAGTTGCAGTTTGTTCATGAGCCCTTGCTGGATATTAAAATAGAGACTGTTACAATAGTCAAGTTTGGACATGGCTAGAGCTGTGATGACTGTTTGTTGCCTATCTTTGGGCAGAAATGGCATAATTTTCTTGCAGGATTTCAGAGTATATGATACAGATGAAACTACCGCATTTACTTGCTCCGTAAAGCTGATAAGTAGACACCCAGATTTTTACCTTCTTAATGGGAGTAGGTAAATGGCCCAGTGTATCCGGCCACCATGAAATTCAGGTCATTACCAAACAGCACCACCTCCATTTTACTGGAGTTCAGTTTAAGGCAATTTTGGCCCATCCAGACACCTACCGCTGTCATGCAATCATGGAATTGTTGTGACGTTTCGTGTTGCTTGCCTGGCAGAGCTGAGACCACAATTTGGGTGTTGTCTGCATATGTAGTCAGGTTGAAACCAAAAGATTCAATCAGAGGAGCCAATAATGATTCATATATATTAAAAAGTGTTGGGCTCATCGATGACCCCTGGAGAACTCCACAAGGTAGAGTAAATGGATTAGCAGAGAAATTGCCAAGGGAAACAGTCTGTAGTCTATTTGATAAAAAAGATTTGAGTAGTTTCCAGGCGGTACCCTGGACTCCAATCTCCTGCAGCCGGTCCATCAATAGAACATAATGGACCATATCAAAGGCCGCTGAGAGGTCCAACATAATCATAGCAGCTTTCCCTCCCTGGTAGAGTATGACCCTGACTACTTCAGTGGATTTAAGAAGAGCTGCCTCCGTGCTATGAACCCCCCCCTTCCTTCCCGACAGAAGCCATATTGAGTGGGATCCAGCACCTGAGCTTCTTCCAGGAACAGACTAAGTTGTGCATTCATGATTTTCTCTGTAGTTTTCGCTGTAAGTGGGAGTCTAGAGATGGGTCTAAAATTGTTGGAACCTTTGGATCAAGACTGGGTTTTTTTAGGAGTGACAGGATAGATTCACTTTTCCATATTTTAGGGAAGTACCCTTCTGCAAATATAGCATTTATGATGGGGGTCAATGTTACAGTAGCAGGCTTGGGTGCAAGTTTTAGTATTGAGGGCGGACATGGATCGTATGATGAGCCTGATTTTGCTGTCATGAGAAGATCAAAGGTGTTTGTAACCGTAACTGGGGCAAATTTAACAAATTGTGGCAGAGAACTTGTTCCTGACTTAGGAACTGCTGTGTTGGCCGGTGACCTATTAATTGCAGACCCAGCGAAAGTAGAAAAAATAGCCTCAACTTTATCAAAGAAGAATTTTGCAATTTTCTCACACAGTTCCTGGCTTGCCGGGATGGGTGGAGGGGCTGGGTGTGCTAGGGAGGTTACAGTTCTAAACAGTTCTTTGGTTGAGATTTTTGCAGTGTTGATTTTATTTTAGTAAAATACTCTTGTTTAGTGTTTTTGAAGCAGCTGCTTATACAGAGCTAAGCTCCATTTATATTCATTTTTTTCTCCTCGCTTCCTCCAGATTCTTTCCCGGTGTTTGCAGGCTAGTTTTTGGTCTCTTAATTCGTGGGTATACCAGGACAGGATGGTCGTGCCGTATTGGGGCATATGAGTTTCTTGGGAGCCAGCTTATTACCTGTTGCTTCCAACCAATTGGTCTACGAAACGGTGGCCTCATCTAGGTCTGTGGGTAGATCAAAAGATGTAGAGGTTAATAGTTCTCGTAGTTCATTCGCTTCTACCTTATTCCATGCTCTGCTAACCACTTGTTTGTTTATTGGTTTCTTCCTGTGTCGGTCAGACATGGTTAGCCCAAATAGCACTGCCTTGTGATCTGACCAGACCAGTGGTAGAAGGCCCAGGAAGACCAGATGTAGGTTGTTAGAAAATATACCATCCAATGTGTGTCCTGCCTTATGGGTGGCGCCAGTGACATGTTCATCAGGTCGAGCAGACCTGACGTATCCTGATCCGAATAGGCCTCCAGATGAAAGTTAAAATCTCCTAAAATGGTGAATGAGCTAGCACTTAGCTCGGTTTCCAACATATTACCAGCTTGTGCTATGAATCTACTTCTAGGGCCAGGTGGCCTGTAAATGAGGGTACCACTAAAAGTGTGTTGATGTGAAAGATAGATGCAGAAATCCAAAGCTTCATATTCAAGATTGGATGAGAAATTAAAAGAACAGTTTATTGATATTTGGTATATAACCACTAAGCCACCCCCTTTCCCATGCGGCCTATTTAGAGTAAAACAGAGGTAATCCGGGGGTGTGGATTTAACCAAATCCGGACCAGAGGCTTCGTCCGTCCATGATTCAGTGATAAAAGCAATGTTGATTTCCTCTTCCTCAATAAGAGAGGCACAGTCAATACTGTGTTTTACCAAAGATCTTGCATTGAGAAGAACACACTTCCAGTCTTTTTTGTCCTCGTGTCCTTTCCTATCCCTGCCTAGGTTTTGTAGAGCTTTAACCAGACAGAACTTAAGGTCCAGTAGTTTTGTGCTACAGCCGGGTCAGGTCAATTGATTGTATGGGGGCCAGGTATCTGGTATAATGTTATGCACCAAAAGGTGATCAAGGACCTCAAAGCATAGCTGTACGTCGCCAAATACCGAACAAATTCACAGACCACTTATAAGACTCGCTCCCACCCCAAGTCGAAGGTAAGGACTTATTTCTGTTCTTGAGGCTACTACTGTGATAGCGCCTCTTCAAAGCGACTCTATCCCATCCCACCACACTCTGTCCAAAGAGAAGCTGTGAAGTGTTATGGTGCCAGTTGCTCTCTCTCCTGATCCCTATCGCAGAGCTGATTCCTCAGCTGGTGCAATTTCACCCTGCATATCCTGGGCCATCGGCAACTCTGCAAAGGGTCATATCGTTTAAGGAGACCATGTTCTGCATATTTGGAACCGTGTCTGATCCCTCTGGCACATCGAGAGGCCCCAAAGACCCACAGGGCCCTCCAGTCCGGTTAGTGCCGACGGATACATCCTCAGCTCTGTCAGTGTCCCTCAAACTTGGCTCAGGTGCCAACTTCTTACCGGTTCCAAGATGTGCGCTGGTTCCTTCCCCCACCAAAGCCTGTCTCAACGGGTCTAGTGATAGAGGTTGAGTCTCTGCAAACTCTGGTGTCCATCCTCAAGCCAAATCCGCTTCAGCCCAGACTGAGGTCACACCTGGACTTCACTCTAGCGCACGGCTCTGACAGACCGCATTGATGCCAGTACCAACAGAAGAGGCAAAATCTTTGCCATTGTGAAAGACTTCACCCCTTTACCTTCCGCCTCCAACTTGATAAACCCCCCGCAGGACTTTTGCAACAATCTATCTCCATTCTTGAGCAACATCACCACCACCATTTACAGTAACTTCAGCCTGCAACCAGACCCAACTGACCTTGCCAAATGCCTCCCAATCTTATTCAAAGAACCAATGCTAAACACATGGCCTGTCACCATCTCAAAAGAAATTACTGCCACCATGAAGTCCATCCACCCAGGATGCGAATAGGGCTGTTTGCGACCTAAAAAAAGCTGTGTACATCTGGCCTTAGTGCCTTATCAAGAATTTGCCAGATGTGGGTAACCTTTGACCGATGTCTCTTTGCCCATTGTACCATCGGTCAAAGCACTTCAGACTGTGTACCATGTTTAGAGCAGATGTTCTGGCATACTTTTTTTTTAATGTTCAGAACTCTAGGGGAAGCCTGGCCGTTCCAAACAGGAACCCGGGAAAGTACTCCGACATGCTGGGCGATGACTCCCTGCTGCTTATGAACAATTTTTAATTTTTTCAGTAACAAACTCCCAAGAGTTTTTTCTTTTCTTTTTTTTTTTTTTTAAAACAAAAAGCTTTGTGGTTCATTAAACATGGTGATTGGTTGGCAAACTTAAAGTGCCTTGAGTGCTGTCAAAATACTGACTCCACTGAAACCCTAGATCTCAACCTGCCTGGCAGAGATCTTGATGTATGACCGTCTTGTCTTCCACCAGGCCAGACTGGCCACCACACTTAAAATCAGGTCATTAGTGAGTCCTGTTGGGGTATGGACTCGCAACCTAAACAGCAAATGATTATCTCACAGAGCTACTTTGCTGAACTAATTAAACTGCTCACTGGGAATGAAATCTGAAGCTTCAGACACTTTTTCAGCAGTTTACATTGGATAATCACTGTAATACACTGCTTGTAAATGCGGACTTCTAAAAATGGTAGTCATGGCTGTCAATTAGCGGTAGCCCGACGTAGCAGCTGCTGTCCTTTAGTACCTCTGACACTGTCATTGCTACCCTTGGTTTGAGTGGTTGAGGGCAGTATCAAGCTCTGGATCCATGTTTACTTTGTACTTCTTTGTCCTCCCACTGGCCTGTCAATAGCAAATAGGAGACTGTTGAGGCACTATGGGTGAAATAAACATTCGAAGATGAGAAGTCATCAGGTGATAGTCTGCCACCCTTTCTACTTTGGTGAATCAGCCTTGTGTACCTTTGTCATTAGCCTAACTGTTCATCGTCAATTTCGGGGGAAGGGACTTTCCTCTAAACCTGTATTGTCTCTTGATAATGTGTTAGTGTTGCACTATGAATAATTTGCCCCTCACATTTAAACTGTTCTAAAACTGCTGGGATTCTACCCATGTTTTCTGCTGCTGTCCGACATCTTGGGAAGCAAACATGATGTCTCTGCTGCTTGCCAGAGCCCTGGTGAGAGCGGCTAAAAAAGAAAAATTGTTCATCTGAAGCGTTAATTCCGCTCAATGTTGCCTTCATTAACTAAACTCTCCTTTTGTCGTTGGCATTTTTTATGGCAGCCATGCTGGACGAGGATGAGGAAGATCGGGTTGATGAGACTGCATTGAGACAGCTGACAGAAATGGGGTTTCCAGAAAGCAGAGCCATGAAAGCGCTACGGATAAATCAGTGGGTACCTACTTTAAAGATGAAAAGTTAATTATATATGTTATAAGACACCTTTGTTTTCTTTGTTGTTAGATTTCACTTACATTCATACGTTGCGTTGTTTTTTTCGATTAATTATGTGGTTGCCATGTCTTAGAGTATTAAAATCTGCACTCGGGGATTCTGCAGCTAAATGGATTAAAATATATTGTGTGTACCACATGCACTGCCAATAATTAGGACCGTGTTTTGCCGGTTAATCCTTTTTCTCTTTTGAATTTGACACTGTTTGCCTTTTCTCTTCAGTCCTATGTAGATAGCTTCAAAGTGTGTGTGTGTGCATATATATATACTACCACCGCCGCCGCCCATGTTAGCTCATTTCCGTTCTGCATCATAGGATCTTTGATGATGGTCATAAACATTGGAAATAGAATAGCAAAGTTATTCCTCATCAAGGCAATATAGAAAAAAAACAACTGATAGATTCAACAACTCATTAACGAAAAGCTAAAAATAATGTCCGCAAAAAGGACACCACCTGACCTGGCATACCGCTGCATCTACTCCAGAAGCTGTATCCAAACAATAGTACTTATTTAAAGTTTGCACAGATTGATAAATTGCATCTTTGCAAATCTCACAAAGTGGGATGTTCATCAAGCAAGCTGATGTGGCCATTTTTCTCATTTCCAAATGGGCTTTGGGTTAATTCTGGATAAACAGATCATGATCAACTATAGTTAATAAACAGTTTCCTTAACACATTTACAGATACTCTTTACAAAGAGACGTTAGTAATGGTGTACCAGTGTACTTGAAAGATACTGTCCAAGGGAAAGACTGGTTTAAACCAAATTTGTAACCCACCTTCGAAAGAATATTTGGATTAGTCTTTAAACTTATTCTATCGAAAGACCATGTAAAGTGCCTTCAATTGACTTGGTTTCACTAACCCCAGAGTCTTTTGTGATAGCAGTCACAAAACCAACTTGATACAAAAGATAATGCAAATAGGCTTGTTTTCAGCTTAAATGGATGAGCCTATAAGCTTGAAAAGAGGACTTTAAGACCCTAGGGGCAAGTTAGTTTCCAGATGGGAGGAAGAGTCTTTTTTAAACTTTCTGGGAAATTTTTAATAACTTGAATGGTAAAAAACAAAATCCCTTTTGATGGATGCTAAATGCACTCCGATTCATGAACGCTGAAGGCTTGTCACAGCTAGATGTAGGAGATATGGGAGAATCTATTTTTCCTGGCAGTAGAAAGGGTATATTCTTCTTTTGACACCACAAGAAGAGTCTGTTCCATTTGATTTTTTACAAATGCCCATTCAGTCTTTTTACAAGGTCAAATACCTGCAATAGACCACTTTAGGAGCAATGCAGGCAAGTTCAAATATGTTAGACTTGGAACACGTATTCCTGGAATTATGTAAGGAAATTTAGCTTGCATTATGAGATGCCTCGGAAAGGTGAAGTAGCACCATTGTCGTGGCAGGGAGCATCGTCCTAGACCTTGATTGCTTGAATTTCAGAATCAATGACTGGAGGAGCGGAAAACGCACATAGAAAACCTTTCGACCAGTTCATCAAAGGGCATTCCGGGCAAAGTCTGCCTCTGGATATCTAGAGTTACAACAAACAAATGATGGACGGAATGCTGACAATGCAGACATTCTCCCCCAGTCAAGAGATCTGGGTTAAATCCATCGTTCTTTTGCCCACTACGCCACCCCAGTTTAGACATGGCCATATGCAAATCAGTCTTGACCCTGTGCCTCATGGGAACAGTCCAGCCCGAACTGCCAAGCCATGTCTTCCCTGGACCGGAATCAAGCATCCTAGGACCGGTTTCTGGCTATCAGCCGTCATCAGCCAGGATAGCTTGACTCCAGTGGCGTAGTGAGCACGGGTCCCACGTCTGGGAATACCCATCCCAATTAGGGCGAAAAGCGTTACAACAAACAAATGATGGACGGAATGCTGACAATGCAGACATTCTCCCCCAGTCAAGAGATCTGGGTTAAATCCATGTTTCTTTTGCCCACTACGCCACCCCAGTTTAGACATGGCCATATGCAAATCAGTCTTGACCCTGTGCCTCATGGGAACAGTCCAGCCCGAACTGCCAAGCCATGTCTTCCCTGGACCGGAATCAAGCATCCTAGGACCGGTTTCTGGCTATCAGCCGTCATCAGCCAGGATAGCTTGACTCCAGTGGCGTAGTGAGCACGGGTCCCACGTCTGGGAATACCCATCCCAATTAGGGCGAAAAGCGTTACAACAAACAAATGATGGACGGAATGCTGACAATGCAGACATTCTCCCCCAGTCAAGAGATCTGGGTTAAATCCATGTTTCTTTTGCCCACTACGCCACCCCAGTTTAGACATGGCCATATGCAAATCAGTCTTGACCCTGTGCCTCATGGGAACAGTCCAGCCCGAACTGCCAAGCCATGTCTTCCCTGGACCGGAATCAAGCATCCTAGGACCGGTTTCTGGCTATCAGCCGTCATCAGCCAGGATAGCTTGACTCCAGTGGCGTAGTGAGCACGGGTCCCACGTCTGGGAATACCCATCCCAATTAGGGCGAAAAGCGTTACAACAAACAAATGATGGACGGAATGCTGACCATGCAGACATTCTCCCCCAGTCAAGAGATCTGGGTTAAATCCATCGTTCTTTTGCCCACTACGCCACCCCAGTTTAGACATGGCCATATGCAAAAAGTTGGCAGGGTATGCTCAGACGTGAGTCCCTTGCTCACTTTGCCACTGGATTCAAGCAAGCCTGGCTGAAGACGGCTGAAATGCCAGAAACCGGTCCTAGGAAGCTTGTTTCCGGTCCAGGGAAGGCATGGCTTGGCAGTTCGGGCTGGACTGTTCCCATGAGGCACAGGGTCAGACTGATTTGCATATGGCCATGTCTGAACTGGGGTGGCAGAGTGGGCTAAAGAACGGTGATGGATCAAACCCAGATCTGTTGACTGGGTGTGAGTGTTTGATTGGTTCTGATGCTCCGTCCATCACCACCCCCTTTTGTACCTCTTTGTTCGCCATAAGTTGGCAGGGTATGCTCAGACGTGAGTCCCTTGCTCACTTTGCCACTGGATTCAAGCAAGCCTGGCTGAAGACGGCTGAAATGCCAGAAACCGGTCCTAGGAAGCTTGTTTCCGGTCCAGGGAAGGCATGGCTTGGCAGTTCGGGCTGGACTGTTCCCATGAGGCACAGGGTCAGACTGATTTGCATATGGCCGTGTCTGAACTGGGGTGGCAGAGTGGGCTAAAGAACGGTGATGGATCAAACCCAGATCTGTTGACTGGGTGTGAGTGTTTGATTGGTTCTGATGCTCCGTCCATCACCACCCCCTTTTGTACCTCTTTGTTCGCCATAAGTTGGCAGGGTATGCTCAGACGTGAGTCCCTTGCTCACTTTGCCACTGGATTCAAGCAAGCCTGGCTGAAGACGGCTGAAATGCCAGAAACCGGTCCTAGGAAGCTTGTTTCCGGTCCAGGGAAGGCATGGCTTGGCAGTTCGGGCTGGACTGTTCCCATGAGGCACAGGGTCAGACTGATTTGCATATGGCCATGTCTGAACTGGGGTGGCAGAGTGGGCTAAAGAACGGTGATGGATCAAACCCAGATCTGTTGACTGGGTGTGAGTGTTTGATTGGTTCTGATGCTCCGTCCATCACCACCCCCTTTTGTACCTCTTTGTTCGCCATAAGTTGGCAGGGTATGCTCAGACGTGAGTCCCTTGCTCACTTTGCCACTGGATTCAAGCAAGCCTGGCTGAAGACGGCTGAAATGCCAGAAACCGGTCCTAGGAAGCTTGTTTCCGGTCCAGGGAAGGCATGGCTTGGCAGTTCGGGCTGGACTGTTCCCATGAGGCACAGGGTCAGACTGATTTGCATATGGCCGTGTCTGAACTGGGGTGGCAGAGTGGGCTAAAGAACGGTGATGGATCAAACCCAGATCTGTTGACTGGGTGTGAGTGTTTGATTGGTTCTGATGCTCCGTCCATCACCACCCCCTTTTGTACCTCTTTGTTCGCCATAAGTTGGCAGGGTATGCTCAGACGTGAGTCCCTTGCTCACTTTGCCACTGGATTCAAGCAAGCCTGGCTGAAGACGGCTGAAATGCCAGAAACCGGTCCTAGGAAGCTTGTTTCCGGTCCAGGGAAGGCATGGCTTGGCAGTTCGGGCTGGACTGTTCCCATGAGGCACAGGGTCAGACTGATTTGCATATGGCCATGTCTGAACTGGGGTGGCAGAGTGGGCTAAAGAACGGTGATGGATCAAACCCAGATCTGTTGACTGGGTGTGAGTGTTTGATTGGTTCTGATGCTCCGTCCATCACCACCCCCTTTTGTACCTCTTTGTTCGCCATAAGTTGGCAGGGTATGCTCAGACGTGAGTCCCTTGCTCACTTTGCCACTGGATTCAAGCAAGCCTGGCTGAAGACGGCTGAAATGCCAGAAACCGGTCCTAGGAAGCTTGTTTCCGGTCCAGGGAAGGCATGGCTTGGCAGTTCGGGCTGGACTGTTCCCATGAGGCACAGGGTCAGACTGATTTGCATATGGCCATGTCTGAACTGGGGTGGCAGAGTGGGCTAAAGAACGGTGATGGATCAAACCCAGATCTGTTGACTGGGTGTGAGTGTTTGATTGGTTCTGATGCTCCGTCCATCACCACCCCCTTTTGTACCTCTCTGGATATCTAGAGGCACAATTTTGGCATTTCTCTTTTTCTACTGTGTCAAAAAGATCTATTCTAAGAACTGCCCCCACCCATATCTTCCAGCACCACATTGTTCAGGACTCATGATTTATATTGCAGATTCCAGTCAGCGTATACATCTTGACTGTTTTGGATGCCTGAGAGCATTATCACAGTTTTTGACAAAACTCTGCGATTTAGCCACATTCCGATTGAGCCTCTTCTTAAAGAATGTGCAGTATGGCTCTCCTTTGTTTGTTGCAATAGTACATAGTTCTAGTATTGTTTGTCTTGATCAGAATCCTATCGGTTGTCAGCACTAGAAAGGAGGACTTGAGGCTAGGTGGACAGCCCTGAGTTCAAGCATATTGAATTGGTATATTTTTTCCTGGTCTGACCAAGCCCTTGAATACTTAAACTCCTGTGATGGGCTTCTTGCCAATGTAGAGATTAATCTGTCCAAGTAGCTTGAGTATGTATCCTCAGCGTGAATGCTACTCCTTTCAAGATCTTGGCACCATGAAAGAGACTTGAAGAGTGTCTGACAGGTGGAAATTGTCCTCTGGTTTCCCTTGTGTTTTATCGCATTGATCCTCAAAAATCTGTTGGAGGAGTCCCACATGTAACTTGGCATTTGGAGTATTAAGATTGGTAATTCTATGGTAGCCAGAAATGTCGAAATCTGCTTCACTGTAGGATTACTACTCTTCTGCAAGCGAAATCACTTCTGCATCAAGAATAACATCCAAAGGAAACACTTTCCTGGTTTTGTGTTTGTTGGCTCCCAAGTTATCCTGAACCTGAACTGTTTTGGAAGCTGAATTCTGGAAGTTCATATGAAGACCCAGCATGCCCAACAGTGATATTATAATCGGAAAGTCTTTCAGCCAACCATCCAGATATGGGGGTATGAAAATCTTTTATTTCCATAGAAAAGCAATAGGAAAATATTCAGGAGCAGATTTTCGGGCCAAATGGAAGAACCCAGTATTGTTAATTAGAATTCCCTACCAGAAACTTCAGAGGTTTCATGTGTTTCACACAACAGTGAAGTGAAAGTGTGTATCCTGAAGGTCAACTAAATGCATCTAATCCCCTACTTTTAGTTTGAAGATGATTTGACAGAGAACCAATATCCAGATATTCTCTCTTCTCATCCAACTGGTTTTTTTTTTCACGATTAAAACAGCTTTCTAAACTTCTTTGGGACCTTTCTTCAAGGAAATACCTTGAGTGGATGTCTTCCTTTTTTGACATGTATGGACTGGTTCTGTGACCTTCTTTTGTAGTGGAATCTGTGTTGCGGTAGATGTAGTTGGAAGGTTGGTGATTTCTTTGGTGGCAAGGAGGAAGGAGGTGCCTTGAAACGAAGAGCATAACAATGTTGCACTGTAATCGGCACCCACCCACCCATCTCATGAAATGTAATACTTGTCACTCATCTGAATGACACGCAGTGGAAGAGAAGACTGCAACTAATTGCCTGTTATTCTGGTATTTTCTACCAGAACCCAGCTGATATTGTCAAAGATACCCCTTACTGACTTTATTTGGTGCGGCTGTTAATGATGTTGTTGACTTTGTGGCTGCCTGAAAGGGCTTTGAACCCTCTAAAACTGGTGTGGAGGGTACCTCTACTGTCTGTACTGATTATTAAAAGTCATCCTTTAAGGTCTTCCTCTCTGCCTTCATTCTCTTCATCCATGTGTGGTCTGAAAAGAACAGCTTCAAAAAAAATGTTTGGGCATCGTTCTTCAAAGGGGTTGAGAGGATCTAACATTGTGACCCTGTGGCTCTATTCTCTAGAGGCGATATTGGCTGAGTCCCAATATGCACACATCACCTACTTAGATACCAGAAGACCCACACAGGGTTTCCAGAAAGTGTTTCCTCATGGCCTTTCGAAGGTCATCCGCATACCTTTTCATGGAGTCCTATTAGGCGGTATCATATCAGCCTAGTAAAGCAGCAGCTAGTTTAGCCCATCATGCTTATCGTACATTGTCTGCCCAAAGCATCTTTCGTTTTGCTCTTCCTATATGGATAGTTATGAGGAGGCGTCACATACTCAGCCTAGAAACAATTGAGTCTATAAAAGAGACCGGTTGACATGGGATCTTAAATACACCAGCTCTTGTTCAGCTGGCTTGCACATTTTCAAAATGGCGTCCGAGCTACTTCAGATGTTGCTTGGAGACCAGAACATTTCGTTTTCAATCTCTGCATACCCAGGAACCAGAGGAAATAATGGTTGTGATTGACCCCTGTTTTGCTGCCTCATGATAATCACTAAAGACACATTTCTGAGTGGTCTCCATGAGTATATTGAATTTAGCAGTCCTTCTCAATACCTCTTGGAAGATGGACGTTTCTAGAATCATCTACCCTATATGGCGAAGCAGGTGGCGACATTTGAGTATAAGATATTGAGTCTCTGTCTGAAAAATAGTGTGACTGCGTTGAAGGTGGATATTGCTATAGATCTTTGTTTTATGAGGCGACCTCGGCAAGGAGGCAGAATTAGCAGGGTGACTCAGCTCGAGCTACCGTGTCCTTTAGAGTAGAGTTCTGAATGCTTCACTGTAGCACAGGTTAATGTTTTGGCAGAAATATTGCCTTCAGAGTCACTGAATGAGATCAAGGCTTAAGTGTCGTATGCACAGGGTCTTTCAGAGGAATTCAGCTTGCCGGTAGCTGGTTTCTCTGAGGAGATTCTGAGGAAAGGTAGATCCTCCTAGAGAACCCTTCTTTCGACCTAAACATTGAGTGCCTTTACGGAGGGGGCTTTAATGTAGAGGAATGTCTTGAGGCTTGTAACAATGATTGCCTCTGCAACAAATATCTGGGCATGAGGAGTCTGGACATCAATGGTGCCCTCAATGACATCTGTAACATTTGTGGCATGAGCATAGAGCATGACTTCAGCGGCAAGCAGCATGCGATTTTCTCGGTCTTCAGTGTCTGGAACTTCACCATCAACTGAACTTAATGTCTGTGTTGCGAGTCTGGGTGTTTCCTGTACCTACTCCTTTCTATCGATCAACCTACATGACCTGAGTGAAGTGTGCCCATGTGTCCGATGTTGCATATATATTAAGCCAATGTTTTCATTGACTATTAAGCGGAGTCCACTGTTTCTAGATATGGTCGAGTCAGGCAGGCAAGGTATGTAGGCTGCTTATGTGGCGTTAACCTAGCTCCAATCAACGCATGTGCACAGTAATGGAGTACAAAATAAGGGATCAGATAGCTAGTACTGGAATTAGGTATTGAAAGCAAGGAGGGATAACAAGTCGGTCACAGTACAAGAAGTGGGAAATAGAGAGCAATTAACAGTGGGCGCAGAAGGTGGGGATCTGCTACCCAGTGTAATTATACAAGAGGAGGTATTACTTGAAAAGATGGGCATATGGCGTTTGTACTGCAGTTCTTCTTGCCTGGGGAATGAACTATGTACAATATGTTGGTGTGGCAGATTGGGACTTCACTGAGTTGTTTCCAGGCACATTGTGAGCATTTAATTGTCTCTGATCTACCCGAAATCTTGAGGAGGGCATGGTTTTATCCGGACTACACGCTAACATAGTATTTCATCTGAACATGCCGAATGAGTGCTGGCATCTGAAGAGGAGAGGGCTTTTTCCCCCCTGTTTAATGGTACTATACTTTCTGCTGAATATACTGCACATCTGAGGTACAGAACTTTAAAGAGAGAGTGGTCCATACAAAAGTGCGGTGTTCTTCACTTCGCTAGAGTCTGATCAGACACAATGTGCTCTAGGGTCAGACAAGCCCTCTACCTCTACCTTTTCTAGTCTCCTGTTTATTTTTGTAACGTTCTATTTTGTAACATTTCTCTCATGTAACGTAACTGGTTCTATTGTACAGCGCTCTGACACCTTCAGGTAAAGTCTGCGCTATATAAAAATGCATTAAATACATTTATTAAAAAAGCCCGTAAAGTGGGGCTGCTGACAGTTTGGTATGGGGTTTTCATCGCAGCTTGTGGTAACTGGAGCGCGCGACACTGGGGAAAAAGCACGTGCCCGCACTTTCTCTTTTGAAGCGTGTCCAGAAAAGCTGGCGTAGTTTGCCACATAGAAGCGGCATAGAGCCCCCCTACGAGGGGCAGTTTGCTTCTATGATCTAACCTGCCCCGTCTGTGATGAAACAACCTCGCAAGGCGGTGGGGGCCATCGAGGGGAGGGGCTGCAGCGCCCGACCACATTTGTTTGCGAGGAGTGGATGGCTCTTCTGAGGTGGCGCACACTTAGGCCCTACACGTGTGCAGCATGAGTAGGGTCAGAAAGCAATTTCAAAGAAGGCCATTTATTACCGGGAAAGGCAGCGCAGCCCATTTTTTTCTGGGCCATCTATGTGAATAGATAACACGAACTTACAATGGCTTTCTGTTGTGCGAAAGCTCTCCTATTTTGAATAAAAGGGAAAAATAGCGGGCTGGGGGTTTGGAAGCCATATAATAGTGCATACATCTATGTAAAGTATCCAGACCGCTACATACATCCATACAAAGTGCCCAGACCCACGCAGAACGGCGCATACACACTCATAAAATAGACGTTCCAGCAGTTGGCACATGTTGAGGTTCACACTGAATGCACAAATGCGAGAGAAGGCGACACAAAGCTTCTCATCTCCACGTCCTTATGTTTTCATTTTAGTGGGTTCATGTCTGTGTTATTGCAGCATTGTGCAAATCCGTGATTTCAAATGCCTTACACTTTACAACATTATTCACTCTGTCTCAGAAGAAACACACCTAGAATTGCGAGTGTCTGGATGGAAGAGGGGGTTGAATGGGTGTAAGTATGTATGGATGAATTCAGAATGAATACTTAGTTTTCCAAATAAATAAATGTGTGAATGAGAGTTGACTGCTCGATGCACCAATTCAAGAATTCGAGATTTAATTAATGCTATGGGAATTAATATAATATGAACAAAGCGTAGAATGTATTATTTAAAGAGAGATGTGTTCAATTTAAGAATAGGTGTGCGACTACACCTTTAAATGTATGAATGAATGAAAGAATGATTGCTTGAATGAGTAATTCGGTGAGCTTGTGACGGAATCACTGGGTGCCCGGCGCCAAGAGGCTGGATGACAATGTAGGAATTGACGATTCTCAGTGAATTAACTGATTAATTCACGTTATGCGATTCTTTCTCACATCGCACAGAAGAGCCCTTTGTGTATCTGACGGCCTCCCCTTGAAGGCTGCTTTCACACGACGTGTGCACAGATTTCGAGATCTCCGGCAGGCCCTCCCGGCCCGGGTCAGGGATAAGCACTCCACTTCCCGAGTGAGACTGATCGGTTTCCAGTGAGCCTCCCCCGCCCAGACAGCAGTATGGCCGGGAGTGCTTATCGCCTTTTATAAATACACACACTCGGCTGTTTAGGCTGGAATTAACTGGGTCGTTCTCTCTGGTCGCAGCGCCTGTGTGGATAGCTAGGGCCGCAAGGTGGCAGAGGTGGGGAGGGAGGGAGGGAGGGAGGGAGCGGCAAAGGTAAGTGGGGAGCGGACCCCGGGACGGGTCTAGGAAGAATGACTCATGCATTTTGAACTGTCACTAGTTACACACTTAATATTGCTGATACTGTCACTGCCAGAAAAGCCACTAGTCGCAAGAACAGGTTGAGTGAAGGGGGCGATATGACATCAAAGTGGGAGCAGGATGACGCCACAGTTCCAGCATTCTAAAATCACAGTGCGGTCATTGGCCATCACAAAGTCTGGTATGGTGATGTCACGGACGAGGAATGGAGACCTAGGAAACTTGCAAGCTGGTCAGCACCCAAAGTCGAGTGCCAGGGTCACGGGGCGATACAGGGAGGGTCATCGTGACGTCATAGGAAGTGGCTAGGGACCTCTCAGTATCTTTAACATTTCTCTTTAGGGGAAGGTGTCAAGGAGTGCAAAAACCATTATTCTATCACCTTGCTGGATTTGTGACATCACAGAGGGTGAGCCGTGACCTTAGTGTCTCTACCATTCATGTTCAGCGTAAGTGCTGATACAGTGTAGCTTGCCCGAGTGCAGCAAAAGTACAGATAACAACCAGTGGTGCGCGCGCACCACAGAGGAGAGGGGGTGGGAATCGAAGCCAGTGGTGCGCGCGCACCACAGAGGAGCGGGAGCGCGGCAGCGTGGCGAACACGCGCTGCTGCACGTACTAGACACTGATGGGAATGGGCGGAGCAAAGGCGGGACATGCGCCCGCCTTCGCCCAATTGTGTGCCCTATTTATTTTTTTTCTCAACACGCTAAAGCCAATTGCAGCCGGCGAAAGCAAAACCACATGCATGAGCGTGTGGTTAGCTTTCAGAACTCCCTACGTGAGGTCTCGCACTGCGCAAGCAGGGCTGCGCACTGCAACGCTAGGCGCGAGACCTAAAAAAAACTGTTGGTTTTCAGCAACTGTCAATACAAGGCATGATCTGATGGAGAAAGTTTGTGGATTCTTAAAAGGATAGTCTTTTTTTATTTCTTAAGTCTTCAGACTGCTCTCTATCTACCTTCATTTCCCTGTGTTTCTATATGTTTTTCAGCTATTGTAGAGCAGCAAGCAGTTATGCTGCAAAGGATGTTTTTGTTTTTCTTCAAGGAGGTTTTTTTGTCCTTGTTCATGGACCTTAAACACATCTGAAATGTGGTAAATTGGCAAGGGAATGGGCTTGAGATTTCTATATTACTTATAGCACTTGAGTGCTTTTAATATTGTAAGTCACATTTTGTATTGTCTGTGTATATTTATATAAATATGCTGGTTCCTGGATGCCATGCATGGAACAGATTCTAATGTGTGCCATCAATGAAGATCCTGCGTGGCAGAACATTAATCGATAAACAGATGTTTTCCCTTCCTCCTCCCTCATTTTACTATGTTCTACTCTGCAGTCTTGAAATATGCCCTATTGATTATCTGATATAAAGGCGGCTATGTCTTTATTTCACATGAACAATATAAATAAATGTATTATATATATATATATATATATATATATATATATATATATATATATATATATACACACATATATATACATATATACATACATACCTTTCCGCCTCCACAAAACATTTAGGTCTGCCTGACGCGTTTCAGGGTTAAACACCCCTTCCTCATGGGCTTGCAAAATATGACACTCAAAGACAGCATTACTTGCATTTCCGGCTGTTTTATTCTTTACAAACCCCCCTGTGTGCTGAGTGCACCGTTTCACCATTGTCGTCCGGGACTTGTAGTCCGTAATGCTGTAACTTTAACATCCTCATAGAAAGGTCGAGTTTTCATTTAATCATCATGCTTGATCCTTTAAATGCCTTGAGTAGGCCGGTCAGACATTTAAAGGATTAAGCATTATGAGTACATGAAATACAGCAATGAAAAAGGCGAACCTTAAAGATAGAAATGATTTACTTGTACCTAACAACAAAAATAATCAAGAAACCCTAGTTCCTAACACTATCCAAGCTAATGACAAAACAGAGAACAAAATAAGACTGATTACAACCTATAGTAGACATGCCAAAAAAATTAAAAGTATTATTCGTAAGGAGTGGCCCATTATACTAACGGATCCTACTCTCAAAGCAGTGCTGCCCACCAATCCCACTATCACATACAGAACAGCATTTTCAATAAGGGATGAATTGGTAACGAGTAGTCCTGAAATTTCACTTAGTGGCAATTGGCTGAACCCTTTAAAAGGGTTCTTTAAATGCTCTTCATGCAGAGCGTGTAAGTTTGGAGTGAATACCAATCAATATACCACACCTTTCAACGATGTATCTAGACCTCTGAAAGGACATTATACTTGTGGTACGGACCATGTGGTATATGTACTGCAATGTACATGCAATTTGAAATATGTAGGGAGCACCAAGCTGCAAGCGTTTACTCGTATCTTACAACATTTAAGAGCTATAGTTAATTCTGATCCGGTGGCAAGACATTTTAAAGCTCGTCATAACAATTATCTTAATTGTTTGAAATATTTTATTATTGACTCAGTACCCAAAACAAAAAGAGGAGGCAACCGGGAAAAACTCCAGAGACAGTTGGAATCAAAATACATAGTTGAGTTAGATACACGCACCCCAGGAGGTTTGAATAATGGGGAGGACCTACACCATTTCTTATGACCATACTTGTATTTCACTGTAAAAATTATGTAATATAGGCTTGAATACTATTAGCAGTCTGTGTCTTATCAGCATAGTTTCAGCAATTTTAAATGTTTTTACATTTTGGATATTTGCTTACATGTTATGAGATTATATGACTACTGCATTTTTTCATGTTGAAACTCTTTATATATAGATGTATATCATTGGTTTTGATTATACATTTTATTGTATATATACCCATAATAAGGCAAGAATATATTTTAGACCAGCTGCACTCTAGCTATCCATAGTTGAACTTTGCAGATGAGAATCAAATATATCTTTGATAATTTGTATGTATTAATACATCTTACCCAGCGTAATTCCTAATAGAGACACAGCGTTGCACTGTATTTTCATATTGTTATCCAGATTTTTCCAATCAAGTTTTTTTAATGATGTTTTAAGGGCAATAATCAGTCTATTTGCATATTTGCACATTGTATTGCGTGATTTGCACATTTTGCTGTATTTGCACAGATATCAGTTTCTTACGTTGTTTGCACAATATATGCGTTATTTGCACTAACCCTAAAGGGAATGTTCCCAATAGATGGGTATATAGTGACAATATATATACGTGAATGGTCATAGCGCAGGCACGATACATCAATTGATCAAGGGCATTTGCAAGCGTTATATGCGCAACACTATGCTTTCAATATTTGTTTAACAGATATAGTTTTGCCCATAACTCAAACGACTAGAATGAACTTTTTTTATGTACCTGGATAATTTATGAATTTCAGATTACATCCATACTATATAAAGTTTAATAGGTTTTGAATGTATAGCCTGAATGAGTGTGTCTTCTATGTCTATGGGAACTTTGTTACGCAATAGGGTATCCTGCACCTTTAAATTGTCACGTTTGGTAAAGTGTAGTCATGTGATCAAGACCGCCTGGACGGTCGAAACGCGTCTGGCCTAAACGGAATTATGGTTGTATAAATAAATTGAGCACTATTTGCACCAGCGATTCCGTGTCTTTGGTGGTACCGGCTGGTACAACAGAAGTTGGATTGAATATATATATATATATAGATATATATAGATGTATATAGATACGAAGAGCTCCTTCCGGGATGCTGGGACCCGAAGGGAGGTGGCGTATACTCTGGCGGAGCGTGCCGGTACTAAATATCAAATCGAAACAAAATTAATGTCAATACGCTCTCAGGAAGGAGCCAGCACACGGGGTGTGCTGCCTCCTTCCTGAGAGCGTATTGACATTAATTTTGTTTCGATTTGAAATATATCTATATATATATATATATATATATATATCTCCTACTGGCAGTCGCCAGTAGGTAGTTATAGTTAGGACCACGTTTCCATAGGAAATCCGCAACATTCTATTTTGAATAACTTTGGCGCCGGTCGACGAATCCTCGCGAATTTTTCAAAATAGGTGGGGCGCTACGCTCCGCTCCTACCCTGAAAGTCTCGGGGGGATTCGTTAAGCAGGGGCTGAGATAAAAGGGGGGTCCCAAAACGCGTTTTTCCCATGCATTTTTCCATAGGACCTTTAGACAGGGCTACAGCCCGAACGGCTGAACAGAATTACTAGAAATTTGGCAGAGAGGTAGTCCTCAGGTCAAGGAAGTGCCTTTTGTAGGTTTGGTGTAAATCTGTTCAGTAGATTCTGAGAAAATAGCCTTTAAATCAATATATATATCTGAGCCAGCTTACGGTGCGCTTACGGTACGCTTACCGTACGCGTACGGTGGCGTGTGCGAGCGCGATTCTGATTGGCTCTTAGATCTTAGTAAACATTCGAATCGGCCGAAACCAGGAAGCGGCGGCCGCCATTTTCTCTCTCGCACTGAGAGTGATTTTTAAAATATACGTCAAGGGGCATATCTTGGACCAGATTTGGTCCTTGAACTGCCCTGTCGACTCCCTTCTCATCTCTCCTTGCACTTGGTCTGATCATCACCTGATTTCTTTTGTTCTTCCTATCAGTTCTCCAGTTAGGGCCCCCCTTCCTAATAATGTCTGGGTCCGCTCGTGGAGTAGAGTTGACCCGGCTAACTTATCAGCTCTTCTAAGTGCGTCCTATCCCGTCTTACACGGGCTTTCCACTTCGGCTCAGGTTAATAGCATTGAACAATGGCTCTCCTCAGCCAGCGAGTCCATTGCCCCCTTGAAACGTCTGACGTCCAAGCGAGAGAAAGATGCCAACCTGTGGTTTACCGATGACTTGAAAACCTTCAAGTTATCGGTACGCCGTGCTGAGAGGGCTTGGAGGAGAAACTATTGTTCCATCTTAAGAGCCGATTTTACCACCCTTTTAGCTCAATATAAGAATGCCATCTTGGCCGCTAAAACGGCCTATTTCTCCTCCAAGATCCTCACAGCCGAGAACCAATCTAGGGAAATTTTCTCGATTGTTCAGAACCTAGCCTTTTCAGATCGCACCACTCTTAAGCCCTCTCCTTCCCTTGCCCTTTGTCACTCTCTGAACAGCTTTTTCATTGATAAAATTGCTGCCATTAAAGCTAATATCCCTGCACCTTCCCCGTCTTTTGTTGATCCTCAGTGTCCTCCTTCCCAAGGACAACTAAACTCTCTCCCTCTTCTGACTAAGGAATCCTTCACATCCTTAATCCCCCTTGTAAAATCTGGCTCTCCCCTTGACACCTGTCCCGCTCATATACTACGTCACATTTACATTTCTTGCCCTGATCCTCCCCTTCACTTACTGAACAGTTCACTTTCTCAGGGGGTTGTTCCCAACCCCTTGAAATCGGCTATCATTTTACCCATTTTAAAAAAACCTGGCGCAGACCCCTCGATCCCAGCCAATTTTCGCCCCATTTCTCTCCTACCATTTTTGGCTAAGGTGCTCGAGCGCCATGTCACCAGGTCTCTGAGCACCTTTGTGGAAGAAAATGGGGTATTGGCTGCCCGCCAGGCTGGTTTTCGCCCCGCACACTCTACAGGGTCCGTAGTTCTTTCGGTCCTTGACAACCTCAGGGAGGGGAGGGACACCAATCAATTCCAGGCATTGGTCCTCCTCGATCTCTCTGCCGCCTTCGACACGGTGGACCATACCATCTTACTCTCCCGTGTCGCGGCGGCGGGGATCGGGGGTACGGCCCTGATTTGGTTGTCCTCCTTCCTGAGGGACCGCACCCAGGCAGTTCGCCTGGGTGACTTTACTGCGGACTTTCGGAAAGTTCTGTGCGGGGTCCCCCAAGGCTCCTCCCTTTCACCTCTTCTGTTTAATCTTTACATTTCTCCCCTCATTTTTTCTTTACAACAAATGGAGGTCTCCGTATATAACTATGCGGATGACCTCCAACTTGTCTTCAATCTGTCCTCTTCTTCTGCTTCTATCTCTAATTTCCAGTCTACTATGATTTTCATCAGGGACTGGATGGATTTCAACCACCTGAAACTCAACCCTGATAAGACCGAGTTGGTGTTGACGGGTGGTTGTTCCAGTCCCTGGTCTTCACTCTTTTGGCCCCCTTCCCTTGGTCCCTCTCCGGTCCCCTCTACTTCAGTCAAAACCCTTGGTATTAAACTCAACTCCCACCTTACCCTCCACTCCCAGGTTAATTCTGTGGTTTCTTCCTCTTTTCTGTCTCTTCGTACCATCCGCAGGGTCTCTCGATTTTTCACCTTTGAGGCCTTGAAGTTGATCGTCCTTGCGATGGTCATCTCCCGCCTGGATTATGGCAACGCCCTATATGCAGGTATACCTGCATATAGTCTCAGGCGGTTGCAGATGATCCAAAACCAGGCGGCTCGGCTGGTCTTTAACCTTCCTAAATCCTCACATGTCACCCCCCTGCTGAAACTTTTACATTGGCTTCCGGTTCGGGAACGCATCCAATTCAAGCTTGCATCTATCACTTACCAGGCTCGATTGGGTACGGCCCCTGCATTCATTTCCTCGGAGATTATCCCCTACTTGCCAACTAGGGAGCTCCGATCTTCTTCCCAATCCCTCCTGATAGTTCCCCGGTTTCGCCGGAAAAAGTGGGGGGGCTCAAAATTTGCGACTCTTGCCCCAATCCTTTGGAACTCTTTACCCCTTGACCTCAGATCCCTAACCCTATACTCCCAGTTTCGAAAGAAACTTAAAGCCTACTTCTTTAGCAAAATCTTCATTTAATCCTCTGTTACCCGACCTCCCTTCCTTGTCTAGAGGAGATCTGCCAGTTTACAGCGCCATGAAACCGCTGGTGTAAGAGCGCTATATAAGAATTTTTAAACTCAAACTCAAACTCAAAAACATGTAAAGGGGCTGTTTAGACAGCTCCCACACACATAGCCATGTTGAGGGAGTCCCCAAAGATCCCCCAAGGCCAAAAACGGAATTTTTATTTTTTCGGTAATTTCGCCGATTACGCTTACGGTAAAAAATTAAAAAAAAAAAAAAAATTATCCACACTCTCTCCACCCCGTGTGCAATTGGTGCCCCGAAGGGCACCATTTGTGCATGGCTTATTAAATATGAGATACTAAAATATAAAAAAGAATAATAATAAAAAAAAAAAATTATCCACACTCTCCACCCCGTGTGCAAATGGTGCCCCGAAGGGCACCATTTGTGCATGGCTTATAAAATATACGAAAAATTAAAATATTACCTTTCAAAACGAAGTGCATCATATGTCCTCCATGTGCGCACGGTGCGCGAAGCGCATCGTGCGTACATGGCCCATCTAGCGTAACGTGGGCACGCGGTGCGCGTAGCGCACCGCGTGCCCACCGTGCGTGCACGGCACTAACTGCATAAAGTGGGCGCGCGGAGCGCGAAGCGCACCGCGTGCTCACTGTGCGCGCACGGTGCGCGAAGCACACCGTGCGCGCACGGAACGAACTGCGTTAAGTGGGCGCGCACGCCACGAATGGCGTAAAGTAACTTAGCATTTAAAAAACCGTACAAATTCACTGAAAAAACCATAGGTTTCACACACGTTATAGTTAGGAATTAGCGTTTAAAAAACCTTGCAAATTCACTGAAAAAACCATAGGTTTCACACATGTTATAGTTAGCGGAAATTTTACTGATAAAAAACCAATGAAATTCCCCCGTTATAGTTAGTGCAGGCAACTATAACTCACGCGACCGCAATCTTCTGCTGATGACATATGTGTCTTTATGAAAAAAAAATATTTGTAATATATGTATAGCTAAAAATGTATGGAAGAAGACATGGGCAAATAAGTGTCTAAATACAGTATTAGCATCAGCAGAGGATTGCGGTCGCGTGAGTTATAGTTGCCTGCACTAACTATAACGGGGGAATTTCATTGGTTTTTTATCAGTAAAATTTCCGCTAACTATAACATGTGTGAAACCTATGGTTTTTTCAGTGAATATATATATATATATATAGTTTATTTTAATGCAGGTCTATTTATATTTATCGAGGAATTTATACTTAAATTGGAGTTCTTGTACAAATGTCACCTTGTTGTATGTACGCAAAACATTTTTTATGTATGTTTTTATTAAGAACTTTAGTAGCTGGAATTGGCCAAATGAAGACATAAAAATATATAGGAGGAGAGAGGGAGGGAGAGAGACAGGGAGGAAGGGGGGGGGGGAGAGAGAGAGAGGCAGAGAGAGGGGGGAGTTGGAGAATAGGGGGGACAATACGGGAGAGGGAGAATATGGGGGGGAGAGGGAGAATATGGGGGGGAGAGGGAGAATATGGGGGAGAGGGAGAATATGAGAGGGAGAATATGGGCGAGATTGGAATATCGGGGAGAGAGGGGAATATGTGGCGAAATCGGAATATGTGGCAAATCTGAATATGTGGCAGAAAAGGGATTATGGGAGAGAGGGAGGAGGGGGACAATATGAGTGGGAGAGGGGGAGTAGGGAGAGAGGTTGGGGAGGGGGGAGAAGGGAGAGAGAGACGTGGGGGGAGGGAGGAGGAGAATATGGGGGAGAGGGAGAAGAGAGGGAATATGGGGGAGAATATTGGGGAGAGAGGGAATATGGGCAGAGGGAATATGGGGGAGAATATGGGGAGAGGGAAGAGGGAATATGGGGAGAGGGGGAATTGTGAGGGAGAGGGAATATGGAGAGAGGGGGAATTGTGAGGGAGAGGGAATATGGAGAGAGGGAGGGGAGAGAGGGGGGATATGGGAGAAAGGGAATATGGGGGAGAGGGAGTATGGGAGAGAGGGAGTATGGGAGGGTGAAGAGGGAGGGGTTATGGGGGAGGGGGAAAGAGAATGGGGAGGGGGAAAGAGAATGGGGAGGGGGAAAGAATGGGGAGGGGGAGAGAGATGGGGAGGGGGAGAGAGATGGGGAGGGGGAGAGAGAATGGGGAGGGGGAGAGAGAATGAGGTAGGGGGAGAGAGAATGAGGTAGGGGAGAGAGAATGAGGTAGGAGAGGGAGGGACAGGGAGGGAGAGGAGGGAGGGACAGGGAGGGAGAGAGAATGAGGGAGAGAATGAGGGAGAGAGAATGAGGGAGGGGGAGAGAAGGAGGGGGAGAGAAGGAGGGAGAGAATGAGGGAGGGAGGGCGAGAGAATGAGGGAGGGAGAGCGAATGAGAGAGAGAATGAGGCAGGGAGAGAGAAAAAATGAGGAAGGGAGGGAAAGGGAGAGAAAGAATGAGGAAGGGAGGGGGAGGGAGAATGAGGGAGGGAGAGAGAATGAGGGAGGGAGAGAGAGAATGAGGGAGGGAGAGAGAGAGAGCATGAGGGAGAGAGAGCATGAGGGAGAGAGAGAATGAGGGAGAGAGAGAATGAGGGAGGGAGAGGGAGAATGAGGGAGGGAGAGAATGAGGGAGGGAGAGAGAATGAATGAGGGAGGGAGAGAGAGAGAATGAATGAGGGAGGGAGAGAGAGAGAGAATGAATGAGAGAGAGAGAGAGAATGAATGAGGGAGGGAGAGAGAGAGAATGAATGAGGGAGGGGAGAGAGAGAGAATGAATGAGGGAGGGAGAGAGAATGAATGAGGGAGGGAGAGAGAATGAATGAGGGAGGGAGAGAGAATGAATGAGGGAGGGAGAGAGAGAATGAGGGAGAGAGAATGAGGGGGAGAGAGAATGAGGGGGAGGGGGAGAGGGAGGGAGAGAGAGAGGAGGGAGGGAGAGAGAGAGAGAAGGAGGGAGAGAGAGAGAGAAGGAGGGAGAGAGAGAAGGAGGGAGGGAGAGAGAATGAGGGAGGGAGAGAGAATGAGGGAGGGAGAAAGAGGGAGTGGGGGACAGGAGAGAATGGGGAGAGGGAGGGGGTTAGAGAGGGGGGACATGAGGGTAGGGGGGAGGAGGGTGGGGGGGAGAGGGGACAGGAGGGGAGAGGGGAGAGGGAGGGAGGGGAAGAGGGGGACAGGAAGGGGAGAATATGGGGAGAGGGAGAGAAGGAACACGGGGAGAGAGGGGGGAGATGATGGGAGAGGGGAAAGGGGGAATATGAGAGAGAGGGGAGAGATAATGGGAGAGGGGAAAGAATATGGGAGAGGGGAAAGAGGGAATATGAGAGAGGAGAATATGGGGGAGAGGGAGGAGGGGGAATGGGATATGGGGAAGAGGGAGTATGGGAGCGAGAGAGAATGGGGAGGGGGGAATGGGGAGAGGGAGAGAATGAGGGAGATGGAGAAAATGAGAGGAAGCTGGGAGAATGAGGGAAAGGGAGAGAATGAAAATGAGAGCTAGAGAATGAGAGAGAGGTAGAATGAGAGAGGAGCATGAGGGACTGAGGGAGGGACTGAGGGAGGGACTGAGGGAGAGAATGAGGGAGCGAAAGACGGAGCGTATTAGAGGGGGAGAATGTCTGAGAGAGAGAATGAGGGAGTGGGAAAGAATGAGGGGGGAGGGAGAGAATGACGGAGGGGGATGGGAGAGGGAGGGAGAGAATAGGAGAGGGAGAGAATGTGTGATGGAGAAAATGAGCAGAAGCGGGGGAAATGAGGGAAAGGGAAAGAATGAAAATGAGAGAGCAAGAGAATGAGAGGGAGAAAATTAGGCAGAGCGAGAATGAGGGAGCGAAAGAGAGGGAGAGAATGAGGGAGGGAGAAAATGAGCGGAAGCGGGGAAAATGAGGGAAAGATTGAAAATGAGAGAGCAAGTGAATGAGAGGGAGAGAATTGGGCAGAGCGAGAGGGAGAGAATGAGGGAGCAAATCAGTGAGGGTAGAAAGAGGGAGAGGGTGAGAATGACGGAGGGTGAGAATGACGGAGGGTGAGAATGACGGAGGGTGAGAATGACGGAGGGTGAGAATGACGGAGGGTGAGAATGACGGAGGGTGAGAATGACGGAGGGAGAGAATGACGGAGGGAGAGAATGACGGAGGGAGAGAATGAGAGTGATGGAGAAAATGAGCAGAAGCGGGGAATATGAGGGAAAGATTGAAAATGAGAGCGCAAGAGAATGAGAGGGAGAGAATTAGGCAGAGCGAGAAAATTAGGGAGCGAATGAGGGAGGATGGATGAGAGGGAGAGGGGGAGAATGGGAGAATGGGAGGGAGGGAGAGAAAGAGGTAGAGGGGAAGAATGGGTGGGAGAGAATGCGAATGGGAGGGAGAGAATGCGAGGTAGAGAATGCGAATGGGAGGGGGAGGGGAGAGAATGAGAGGGAGAGAATGTGGGAGGGAGAGAATGAGAGAGTATGCGAGTATATAGATATATAAATATATATTCACTAAACAGATTACCCAAGGTCCTTTCCCATTTAGAGTTTAAAATTCTACAGGATCCACATCCAATTGAAACCTCGACAGATAGTACTGAAGCTCTTCAAATGCCTCATTTTTAAAGCTAAAATCTGTTGTAACTCTGCTAGAATAAGGCACTTACAAAAGGTTTCTGAACAAAACAAGTAAGAACTTTACTAGATAATTGTTAGTCTATTCTTTTTTTGTGTGCCAGTTGTTGCCGTAAAGTAAAACGATTGTAGAAAGTTGACGTGATCCATATTAACTATTCTTTCATTTTCAGTAACTGGTCAGTTGGCTGTTCCTCTAACAACTAGGTCTCTTTCTATTGGGTGTCGGGTAACTGTGACACTGTGTTGCTCTGTAATTGTTTTGAGTATGAGCACACTGCTGAATATAAAAATTTGTAAAAAACTGTACCTTCCTTTAAGGTGGCGTAAGTTCTTTCATTAGGTTACATATACTGATTTTTATTTGAAGTCATTTTCTTTGGCTTGTATTTTGTTTTTCTTAATGCATTTTTAAGCTCTTGGTCCTGATTTTGTTCATACAGTATGTCTGTAACACAGGCCATGGAGTGGTTGATTGAACATGCGGATGACCCCACAGCTGATGTGCCACTTCCGGATCAAACCATAGTGGAGGCAGCAGCTGAAGCTCCATCCGGTGCCGAAGCAGGAGCCCATTCAAATTTAGAAGCCAGCGCAGAGACTATCAAGGATGAACTAACGGAAATATTCAAAAAGATCCGGAGGAAAAGAGAATTTCGCCCCGATTCACGAGTATGTACAGTGTCATTGCCATAGAGCTTTTCTTGGGGGAGGGGTGTTGAAGTTTTGCAAGAATGCTTTACACCTTCTAGTTGGGCCACATGAGTGTTTCATCACAGTTCTGGTTGTATGAAATTAGTGTCCATTTTGTAGTCTTTTGGTGAGCTGTATGATGACTATTTAGTGAGTGTATAAGGACATAAGCGTAAAGTGTCTTATATGCAATTGGTGAAACATGTCTTTATTCTAGGAAATGAAAAGCACTGTAAACATCCATAGTAACAATAAATGTATTTTACCAGGTAGATTTCCCCAAACCATTGGTAAAATAGATTTGTAGCGAAGTTATGGCAATTTTATATAAATACTCAACTGCTGGATTTATTGAGTAGTATTTTATCTCTGGTTCCAAAACGTACTATGTATCTAGGTTTCTTGTAGTACATGTCTCTGACCACCCCCAAACAGATGTAGAACACTCTTCGGTACATGATGCGTTTAAAGCTTATTGGACCAGTGAAGAAGGAACAGTCTTGTATCAAATCCTTTCCTTTGGATGTTGCTCTCATTTTCTCCATGGTTCTGGCATCTGGTTAGCAGTGCTATTGGGGCTGATGCAGGTACATTGAAAAACCTAAATAAAAAACTGAACGATTTGCTGGGTCATCAAAATCACATCAGTGTTTCTCTCTTAGGGAATCTCCGTTGACAGTAATAAACATTTTAATAGTTCCACCCTCTTGCGGGAATCCTGGAGCACTTTTCTATTGAATATCTTCTTAAGTTTAGACGTTCCCCTTTCTTCAGTAAGGCCTGTAAAATCACTTAAAGCACATATTATGCAGCCTATAAACACAGGCTACTGTGGTGAAATTCTTCAGATTGTACTTACAAAAGGGTTAACATACCCATATATCTGTATAATTTTAGGTAAATATTTTATGAAAGCCACTTAAATCTCTTTCACAAACCCTTTTTGTAGAAGATGAAGGATAGCAGGACAGTGTAGTCCTATAGGCTACTATTATGTGAGTTTAAAACAGTGTATGTGCCTTTAAGGACCCAGAGACCACCAATATCCCATCATACCTAGCAGGTGCAGTTGGCTCAGTTCTTTTTACCAGCTCCTGGTGACAGGATCCTGAAGCACTGAGCTCAGCCTTTTAGACATTTTCTCTTCAAAATTCACCAGTGGAATTCTGTAACTACTACTTCATTCATCGCGCACTTAGTTTTTCTGCATTTTTCTGATAGTAAATTGTGCTATTTTGTCAAATAAAATGCATTCTTGGTTTGACAAGTGTCATTCCTGTAGGAAAAAGACCCTCACAGCATCTGCATTCTCTGCCTTCCAGTAAGCCATGTTCCTGAGAATTGTCGGAACAGCAAGCAGTTTTCAAGATGCACCCTGAGGGAAAGGGAGAAAATGTGTCTCCATGGCACTGAGCAAAGACACGGGTAGCAAGCACAGTCTATAGGGGAGGCTTCAGAGCGAGGACAGGGTCAGTCCTCTACCAGGGCTCTGCCATCTACCTTTGAAAGATGTGGGAGGTCCAAAAAGAGGGTTCCAGCACAAAAAGGGCATTGTTACTGGTCGACTTCGAAAGGATATATGTCGAGAAAAGGTATGGCACCAACTTGTTCACCATTTAGGGCTGGTTCGACTTCAAGGGAGATATGAAGATCCCTGTCGAAACAGGGTAAGTCGACGCCAAAAACTGATACGCTGTTGACACGCAGTGTGTGATCAACGTCGAGGAGTGTGTTGACATTAGGGTGTGCAGATCCATCGACATCAAGGCCTCGAATGAGGTTGATCTTGAAGGCTATCGATGCGGAGGCATTGATGTCGATAAGCATATAGACGTTGAGGGGACACCAGGAAAAAAGGAGAAAAAAGAGACTCATCTATTCATCTATTCATCTCTATACTCCGAATACTTAAGGGTATACTCCGCCCCCCTCCCCCCTCCCCCCACCCACTGCACCTAGTATTACCAGACTCACCTTCACCACCACCTTCAGCGCCCATTCCTCCACCTGTGAAAGCTCCTCTCCCACGTCCTAGATTGTGCTCAAGAACGTGCCATTGTTTGCTTAATCACAGGCGCCACAGATCTAGGCGCTTGTCCCGTCCATCTTCCAGGTGCTCTCGCCATCGGAGGCATATATCTCAATCAAGATCTAGATCACGCACTAGATCTAGGCATAGTTTCAGATATACTTTTTCCTTTTCTACAGGAAGGTATTCACCGACACGGTCAGATTCTCAACCACTGCACATTGCTTCAGTGGATGAAGTCACCACCTTTCAGGAGGTCCTGGAAAGAGGAGCTGTAAAGCTCAATATACAGATGTAGGTTCCTACACCTTTTACATCAGTTATATTTGAGACACTTCACGACCATTCAGGGTCAAGACCACTCCTTCCGTTAGTGCCAGGCATCTTGGAAACTACAGAAAAAATGTAGCCCTTCCAAGTAGGATCTTCTCTTCCTCCGCTCAGACCCACCTCCAGACTATGTGGTGATAGCAGCCAAAAAATATCATGCAGGTACTCCTGCTTACTCTGTACCACCTGATAATGAGAACAAGTATCTAGACTCTGTAGGCTGCAAAGCCTGTAGCACAGCCGCAACCACCATGAAAGTGGCCAGTGCTGCTGCCCTCCTACGCAGGTATAATAGAGCACTCTAGGACTCTATTGAAGAGTTTGCAGATGATCTTCCCAGCGACCGATGAGAAGACTTCCTAGGAATAATCAACGAGGGCCTCAAGTCATCAGTGTCTCAACTGACCAACATGCAAGAGCGGTGAGGGTCAGAACTCGTGTGCACAGGTGAGTATTCTAATTGATTATTTCTGGAGTGAATATTCAGAACAACTTTTAATGCTCACTTCTCAATGATCCAACGCCCAAAGGTCATCTGACAAAAAATTCAATGTATACAGAAGGAGTATACAATTGTTATAATTTTCTCCACAAATAGTTATCGAAGCCCATAAATAATCCAAGTTCCAATGCAAGCTTCCTTGTTCACTTGTCTTTATTGACACTTATTAATCTTAGTTGACACTTGTTCCAATATCTTCACAATACAGATCAATGAGAAATTTCTATACAGCCAGCCTACGCGTTTCGTCCCCCATGGGACATCATTGGGGCTAAATTATTTTCTTTTTATTATTCTTTTTTGGAGTTCCAATGCTGTGTTCCAACTTTATGCGACCTAAATTCTTAGTCTTAATTAAATCTCAGAAGAGTTCTTTATCATTTTTACTACCAGCCATAGATGGCAATTTTAACAATCTTAATTTTTGATAGGTTGGTGTCTTCTATTAGCATATGGAGCTCCTCTAGGAAGTTCTCTCCTCGCCAGTCTGGTCCGATAAATCCCGCTGCTTCCCTCCTACGCAGGTATGATAGAGCACTCTAGGACTCTATTGAGGAGTTTGCAGATCTTCCCAGCGACCTATGGGAAGACTTACTAGGAATAGTCAACGAGGACCTCAAGTCATCAGTGTCTCAACTGATACTCCCTGTTGGCAGCACACGAATATTGTCATGGCTCCACCTTACAACTCTTAAACTGGAGTCTCAACAGTGGATCCTTAATCCATTCTCAGGTTCTATCGTCTTCGGCAGCCACACTGACGACAAGATGGCTCAGATTAAATCAGAGATGTAGACTCCTAAGGCGGTCGGCCTTGAAAGGCCGAAAGAACAAAAGTGTTCTTTCAAGCCCTACCAGCACCGGTTTTATGCTCTGGAGGTTCTACCCCTCACAGGTATCCAGGTCGCCAGCATCAACAACAGCAATGACCTTAACAGCAGCAGCGAAGGCAGCTTAGAGGAAGAGCCACCCAACAGACTGCCCAAGGGGGTTAACCAACAACAGGCTCCAAGCCATGCATCTTCCCTTCCGCCTCTTCTGTTACCCACTCTGGTGGGTGACTGAGTGGCAAAAAGTCATAAAAGATGCCAGAGTATTGAATATTGTACGAAATGGGTATTGTCTCAGATTCACAAGTCCTCCCCCTGACCATACCACCAAAACCATCCTATCACCATCTGCAAAGGCTTTGATCGGAAGTCAACATACTGTTGCAGAAGCACACGGTGGAGGTCATTCCTCACAAACAGGGAACAGGTATTTTCTGGTAAAGAAGAAAGACCAGTTCAGGCCCATTCTTGACTTAAAATTAGCCAGCAAATGAATCTGGCGAGAAAATTGTTTGATGCTGGCATTACATCAGATCTATCCCCAGTTGCACCAGGGAGATCGGCTCTGCATCTTAGTCCCCCCCAAGAAATGTGCTTTTGTGTACCAATCGCCATCAAGCATTGCAAATTCTTGAGGTTCATCGTGGGGCAGGATTATTATCAGTACCAAGTTCTTCCTTTTGAATTCATATCAGCACCCAGAACTTTCTTGAAGTGCAGGACAGTAGAAGCTGCGCACCTCAGAAAACATTGAATCTTTAGAAAGTACAACACCTCACTACTCCAAAATGGAAAAATTCCAAGATACAAAAAAAGACAGTGGTTCACCACTCAAAAGTCATATTATATTGTATAGAATGCCACAGTTTAGCAATTTATTTTTGCCACCAACAATAGCGATCAGTCTCTATATGGACAAGTAAGGACTTCCAATATCGACATTTTCTTTCTTCATTTATTCTTTATTAACTAACTTCTGATTCAAAGTTACATCAATGAACTGAATGTTAAAATCCATTTAGCCATACATTCGAAGTCCTTTTTTGTCCATATAGAGACTGTGATCGTCGTTGTTGGTGACAAAAAAAACTCTTGCTAAACTCTGGCATTCTATAAAATATAATGCGACTTTTGAGTGCCGAACCACTGTCTGTTTTTTTTGTGTCTTGGAAACATTGAATCTTTGTCTACTCTTACCTAGATGATTGGTTAATCAAGGCGTCCACTCCACAGAAAGCCCAGCTGCATTACAACTGGACTGGTGATGTCCTTCAACGGTTGGGTCTTTACTTCAACTAAAGCAAGTCAACCTCCACTCCGGTTGAAGCACATCACTCGTCCAGTTGTATTTAGAGGCTTCCGTCAACACCATGGAGGCAAGAGTGTATCCTTCGGAGGAGAGACTGTTTTCGATCCGTCTGAGGTGTCATTCGCTCATGAAAGCCTCTAATCTCAGTGAGGTTAGTCTCATCTCTTAGGCTTCATGGCCTCATGCATCTTCCTCACTCCGAATGCACTACTCCACATGCTTCCTCTATAGGAGTGTGTTCGAGGATCAGTGGGACCAGTTGACCGGCCTCTGAAAGGACAAGATCATTCTCTTCCCTCATGCAAAGCAGTCTCTAAAATGGTGGTGCTCTCCAACCAACCTGCTTTAAGAGATGCCTTTTGACTGACAGGTTCCCTCTCAGACCATAGTGACCCATGCATCACTGCTTGATTGGGGAGCCCACATAGATCATCTCCAAATTCAGGGCACATGGTCTTTGAGAGAGATGACCTATGTTATCAATCTTCTCGAGCTCTGTGCAGTCCACCTAGCACTAAAAGCTTTACCCTTCATTCAAGACCCTGCTTGTTTAGACAGACAACACAACCACCATGATCTACCTCAACAAGAAGGGGGTGGGGGGGGGGAGGGGTTTGGACAAGTTCCAGACCCTTATACCATGAAGCCCGTGCAATTAGGAAATGGCTCATAGCCAGGAACCTACGGATCACTGCAACTCGCCTCCCAGGTGTACAAAATTTTCAGGCAGATGCCTTCAGCAGAGTTCTGCAGAAAACAAAAAAAAAAACACAAATGGGTCCTTCAGGACGATGTTGTGCAAGATATCTAGAGGCTGTGGGGACATCGACTTGTTTTCCACTGCAGAAAGCAAAAAAATGCCAAGACTTTGCCTCAAGATACTTCCAACAGGGACTCTGGGGAGTGCCCTATTGATCGACTGGTCTGGCAAATTTCTCTACGCCTTTCCACCAATCCCATAGTTCCTGTCAGTCCTAACCAAACTGTCCTACTCGAGAACTAGAATCATCTTAACAGCCCCGGTGAAACCACGTGAATGGTGGTTCACGTACCTCCTTCAGAGCGTCCACATCTCAAGCTGCCATGCAGACCAGACCTGCTAGCGAAGTTCAGAGGCCAGATGGTGCACCCCAATACCTCCCTCTTGAATTTGGCAGCATGGCTCCTGAACTAGTGCATTATGGGCACTTAAACCTACCATAAGACTTCATAGATATCCTCAAGGAGACTAGACGGCCTTCAACCCGTTCAGCATATGCCTTCAAGTGAAGAACGCAGATCCTACAAGTTGCCAGGAAGTTGTCATTTTTCCCTACCTTTTCCATTTGGCAAAATCTGGCTTTCAATTCTCTTCCATAAAGGCTCACTTGACATCCCTTAATGCCTTCAGAAAATGTCCATCACAAACCTATTTTTTATAAATCCCTGTGATCAAGGATTTTTTTTTAGAAGGGTTGAAGAAGATCTTCCCTACCATGAGGCGTTCTTCCCCTTACTGGTAGCTTAACATAGTCCTTTCAAGACGCATACAGGGTCCTTTTGAACCCATTCAGAAGTCTTTCCTGCAGCATCTCTCATGGAAGACCGCTTTTCTTGTAGCAATCACTTCAGCTTGTAGGGTTAGCGAAATCCAGGCGTTATGTTCTCATGAACCTTACACAATTTTTCAGTCTAACAAGGTAGTTATGAGGACTCAACCGAAGTTCCATTACCAGCCTTCTTTGAGTATCCTTCAACAACGGCTGAAAAAACACTTCTTTTCCTGGATGTGAGGTAGGTCTTGACGTTTTATCTAGATAAGACACACAACATATGTAGATTAGACCAATTGTTTCTCAATTATGGGCTAGTCCATACAGGTTTAGCCACTTCCAAACAAACCATTTCCAGATGGATAGTGTCTTGCATACTGTTATGATGCCAAAAAGCCAGCAAGACTTTGTCAGCTAGACCCAAGGCCCATTCTACTAGGAGCAAAACGACTACTGCCGCTTTGATGAGAAATGTCCCTGTGGCAGAGATTTGTAAAGCAGCTACATGGAGATCTGTTCACACATTCACCAAGCACTATTGTTTGGATTTTGCTGCTCAAGCAGATGCTCAACTACGACAAGCCTCTCAAATGTATTTCCTTAATTCATACTTATCGTCAATCCTCTGTGTTTTGCATCACTCTTGGTGGGGATGGGCTTGCTATTCAGTTCAAATGCTTATGACTATCAATGGAGATCCCTTAAGAGAATAGGTATGGTTTCTTACATGTAATCCCAGTTCTCTCCTAGGGGAATCTCCATTGAAGTCATAAGCAACCCTCCCGCCTCACCGGTGGACTTTATAGAGGAAATGTTGGACTTGCCTATCACTGACACATCTCGTAAAAAAAAAACTGAGGCAACTGCCACCTGCTAGGCTTGATAGTGTACTGGCGGTCTCTGGGTCCTTAAAAGACTCTGATTTAAACTTGCATAATAGCTACACTGTCCTGCTGTTCTTCATCTGCTGCTACAAAAGGGTTTGTGAAATAATCATAAGCTGTTTTTATAAAATATTTACCTAAGAGTATACAAATATGGGTATATTAACCTTTTTGTAAGTACAGTCTGAAGAATTTACCCACTGTAGCCTCTGATTATAGGCTACATAATATGTTCTTTCTTAAGTGTTTCTACAAACCTTCCTAAAGAAAGTTGAACGTCTACACTTAAGAAGATAGTCAATGGAAAATTGCTCCTGGATTACCACACTTGGGTGGAACTATTCAAATGCTTATGACTTGCATGGAGATTCCCCTTAGAGAGACTTTGGATTACAGGTGAGAAACCATACCCTCTATAGCTCACTGCACCAGGCTCTTTTCAGATATTTCATTAATAAGTATAGATCACTCCACCAGTTCTATGGGGAGATCTTCTTTAGTTGCATCACTCAGAGTACAAAGGACAAAGATGGGAATCAAAAGGAGAATGAGAAAGCACAGTTTTTATTCACAGGTACCGACAAGTTCCTCTGGTACCTTGTTCCCTGGTATGTAAAGGTGAATCTCACTTCGAAACAGCTGTCATGATGCCTCTTCGGTCACCTAGGGTTTATTCACACTTGTGGCTAGAGATTGAGCCTTCAACGAGTTTTTCTTTTCCTCCTTTGACATTATTTGAGCACCTAGAGGAGTATCTCTAACTCATTAATTTGTTTCTACTAGAAAGGTTGAATTTCTACTAGAAAGGTTGAATTGAGCAGTTTTGTTACTTCTCCTTTCCTGATTTTTCTTTTCCTGTAGAGTAGCAATGGAACCCCTAGGTTGAAACCCACCTTCTGTCTCAGATGTTATTTGAAACCTGCTCCCTCACACACTTCTTATCCCAATGCTAGCGATGAAAACGTCAGTTTTGCCGTAATCAGTCAGCTGTCTTCAATACCTTAGACTCTAAATATTGCATTTATAATCATAGTAATAAAACTTCCTGTCTTGTCAAAGGTAAAGCACAGAAAAGCGAATGGAGGGTTTCCATCCACTTAGGGATATGACTTATGTCATAATTTTCCCCTGTTACATTTTGCAAAACTGGGATAATGTTGAAAGATTCACTGAATTTCTGAGGCCAAAGACACTTCTTTTCAGGAACTGCAAATTGACTAAGAACATGGTGAACGCTACTTGATTCTGTATCCACAGGCATGCTTAATTTTGGGCCTTTTTCTCCTTTTGGGCATTAAGATAATATTTTGGCCTGTCTTTTCATAATTGGGACCTACAGCTGTTATTCGGTCATTGAAAACTACAGGATTGAAGTGGTGACGTTTACGTTTAATTCCATCCGATGCCACAACAGAAAGGCAGCTACCAACACTCTCAAATGTATAAGACTTTCAAGGCAAGTCCAGCATTGAAAGATAAACAATGTGGTTCTTAGATATCAAACTCCAGAAAGCACTGTTTCTGATGCAAATATAAAGCTACTGGCCAGTCCACAGTCATTGTTGAGGAAGCCTAAAAATCTGGGAACTAAAATCATTATCTACCCACCAGTCAAGGAGGATATGTTCTTAGTAGAAAGTTGCCTCTACTTTATTTAAAACCGATAGTTTTCTATAACACAGGGTCATGGGGTTCTAAAACAATTATTAGAAGTTCTGACCAAGAACCTCTGTCTGGCGTCCCCTTCAAGATTTCAGCAATCATCTCCAGAGATACTTCAGGAGATTCAGAGGCATTTGGGATCATTTAAACTGGGTTTAGGCTACAGCAAAAACCTGACATCCTATTCTAGGATCTGTGCTTAACCTTGAAAGACCGGGTTAGTGGGCCAATCTTGGACCTGTTTGATCACCGTATGTTCCTTCTGGCGGGCATATTCCACCTAGTAATCCTGGCTCATATTTTGTGGCAGTTGCATGAAGAAGATTGCCTTGAATCTACAAACGTCTAAAATGCCTACTTTCAAACTTGGTTTGTCATTGAAGGGCAGTATTACAAGTACATCTTTCAGTTCCAGTTCAGCTCTAAAGTTATTTACAAAGATGCATATTTTCAGCAAACCAACTTCATCTACAACAAGTCCACTGATACCCTTATCTTGTTGCTGTACTCGTCAGTAGTCAGTGCGTGGATGATTTGGCCTAGAATACACAAACGCTTACTCAATTTAAACTTCACTAGTGTGAAATAATCCCAGTTGATTTCTTGTCAGTATTGGTAATTGAAGCTCTGCTCACATTCCTGGGATTAAACCACTTCTTTGCGCAAAGTGGACTTTCTAATGCAAACCATTCTCCAGTTTGTCTGTCAGCACCTTATATGTGGACATGGTGATTCTGCTTAGCCTTCTAGTTCTTGCCTGGATATGTCCTTTTGCTCATCTTGGAATGGAATGTGGAACTTCATCTCTCTAGCCGGTTGTATCAGAGTCACAAACCAACAGACATCATGGAATCATTCCTGTGGTGTTTTCTATAGTGATAACTTATATAAGATCAACCACTCCACCTAACAACACCTCGGTTAACTATGACAACCATTTACTCTCAATATGGTTCGGGAGTGCATTGTCATGATCTCCATACCCACGGTGTTTGGTCAGTCCAGGAAATGGCTCTCCTTCCTTCTGCTTTAGCAGGGGAAATTGGCTTGCATACAGACAAACAGAGCAGCAATATTGTATCTGAAGGGCACAACACCATCTTACTCCATCTCCTGCCCCTTTAGCTGTGGGATTGGGTAGCCACAATAACATCCTCCATAAACAATTTCAAGTAAAAGGAAAAGGCAGCTTTAATGTGGATGCTGTCAGCAGACTGTTGCAGATCCTCATTGGTGGGCAATTAACAAATCTGTATCTCATTCAATATTTAGTGATTGGGGTTTTCAACAAGTCTCTGCTTGCATCTGAGTAATGCCATGAGTGTCCCTAAGGTGCCTCTCGCCTAGGAATGCCTGGACTCTAGCAGATTTCCCATAGAATAATCAAGCAAACTCATCTACACATTCTGGCCCATTCTGTTAATGTGCAGACCTTCAGCTTTATAGAGATGGTCCTAATACATCCAAGCTGACGAAGACACATCTGGATTTCAGACTCGATACCCCTCTCCTACAACATAAGTGTGAAACCCCAGGTTCCAAATCTCTTACTTCAACAGGAAGGAAGTATTCTCCAATCCGCATCTCGTTTGCTAAACTTAATAACCTAGTGCCTGAAATACGAACTGGTGCATATATTGGTTTTTCGGGTCAGTGACCAACGTCTTTCAGCAGCAATAATTACTATTTTGTGCAGCCTGGAATAACTGTACTTACTGTAATTAAAGGATCATGTGGCTTCCTTATTCTAATTGGTCTATTTATTTTTTTCTCAATCCATTCATTGGATGGCATCCACATTTTTATTACCCATCCTATTAGATTCAGAAATCCTAGTAAATTTCTATAAACATTACTTCTCTGTTGTTGTTATCTATTCAGTTAACCAGGAGCCATTTTATTCCTTAACAGCGAGCCTTTTACATTATGACACACCAATCTGAGATTCTACTGCCAGTTGCATCTGATTTTTGTAGCTTTGATACATAACCATTTGAACAAATGCACTGCACTTCTGCAATAACATTAGGGACTTTCTAGATCTTTTCATTTAATGATCCTTACCCAGTTTTCTGTCCATGAAGTCAGGATGTTGCTGAAAAATGAAATGGTCTCTTCTTGGTCCTTCAGATCTGATGAAAATCTAGCTCTGCCCAGAAATATCCTTTACTGATGGGTACTTTTAACTGCAGATCCCTCACCTTCGAACATCTTCAGTTGCCAGACTGGGTCCAGAAATGTTCCATAGCGGTGCTCCAGTGTACTGGTAGATGGTGTTGTTCGACCACCAAGCACGCGGATGTCATTTCCTTTATTTCTGATGGATACTTCTAACTCAATATTCCCAGATGCCAGACTGGATCCGAAAGATTTTTCAGCATACCCCCTAGACATCAGTTGGTGGCATTGTGACTCTGCGACGATTCTGCACCGCCCCACAAGTGACAACTGGAGTCTGGTATAAGCGCCATCCCAGCGCACTGATGTCCGTTTCTTTCTTTCAATGCCTTTGTACGTAGATCCAGAACTAGCTCCTAACTTTTTTGCCTTCAGTTTACAAGTTTTTACTCGCATTTATTTTCTTGCCAGTGAGCAGTGGAATAGTTCCCTCCTAAAAGTACCCTTGTAGGGACTGTCACAAACATATGTATGTGACAGTTCCAAATGAGTTGTCTCTTTGGTGTTTGTGGGCTGGCTATGACTGCAAGTTGTGTGAGGACTATGTGCTCTGGATGCAGGAGACTGAATGTTTGATCCACAAGATTCCTAGTTCCATATCCCTGTCCTGGAGCCCCACAGGTGCCTGAAGGTGATCCGGGACCACAAACTGAGCTGTACGTAGCAGAGTACTGAAGGAAGTCCACTAAGGCCTTCTCCCACTCAGTCGAGGGCATGGATCCATTACCCCTCTCAGGGCCAGTCCCTCAACGCCATGATCAAAGTCTTCAAAAAAGTCTTAATCCAAAAAGGTACACCATCTGCGAAGTCGCAAAGACATCATGGTGCTCCACAGTATCACTCCTGGTCCGCTAATGAGGGGCCGATTCCACAGTTGATTCTGATGCATCCCTAATTATCTGGTCTATTGGTGATGCCTCTACAGATTGAGGCATTTAAGAATGCCAAGTCCTGTATATTCGGCACCCTACCAACTTCCTGTGGTGCACCTTCGGGTCCCAGAGGCCACCATAGGGGTTACCGTTAGAGGGTCCTCCCTCAGCACTGTCTGTGTCTCCGAAACCCACTTCTGGTTCGACTCCGGAGCCAACTTCATGCCAGCACCACGATCCATGCCAGTTCCTGCTGCAACAGTGCCGGCACAGATGCCAGAGGACAATCCTATTCTTCTGCCCAATGCTGATCCCAAACTGTCTTGACCAGAGTTGCTCTCAAGCTCAGTCCCTACGAGGCCCTCCCCCATACATAGACTCTGATAGGACAGCGCCTTTGCATAGAAGCTGCACTCTAGTGCTCCAACAACTATATGATCGGATTTGCCAGAGTCAGAAATCTTTTTGTGATGTTGATGGTGGGGGTAAATTTCCCTTACCATATGTTGACAATTTCTACATGGACCCACAAGAGGATAGTCGGCTGGACCCTTTCCCTGTCTCGGGACTCATTGTCCTGCCCACCCCCCCACCCCCTCCCCTTCAGGGCTGGATTGGGAACTGAAACTGGCCCAGGCAAACTGCTCGGCTGGCCTCCCTGGGGGGGCTGAGGGGGTGTGGCCGAGCTGTTTGCAAGGGCCGGTTTCGGACGATTTTGTTTCCGGGGGCCTGATATTGCCGGCCCACGGTAGCAAAAACAGCCCCCAGGGGCCTCAAAACCGGCCCCCACACTGGTGGCCCACTGGGGAACCGCCCAGTGCCCCCTAAGGCCAGTCCAGCCCTGCCCCCATTACGCACATTGCTACATGCTCCCTCGGTTTTCCACACCCGCAAGGCAGTATCTTCAGCAATTTTGGCCCTTGTGTGGCATTGTTAGGCATATCTGTTTCATTATACATCAGGGTCCACTACCCCAACAAGTCGCCCCAGTCCTACTTCGGGTCAGGGGAGGGGGTCCGGCAGACAACTTCCAGGCCAGAAGAGGCGACGTACTTCCCTCCTGCAGCAGCTCCAAGCCACTTTAGTTTGCCCTTCAAAGTACAAGACCACCCCGTGGGAGGCAGGATCACTCATTTTCTCCACAGGTTGTAAATCATAGCATCGGACAGGTGGGTTCCGCAGATAGTCCAGCAGGGTACGCCGTGCCATACCTTTCTGCCCCACTGTCTCTTCCACCTATGTCGGAGCAGCCTTCGGAGGACAAAATTGTCCATTTTGCTGCTGGAAGTCACGCCTGTTTTAAAGAAAGGAGCCTAAGAGAGGGTACTGACCTCGGAGATAGAAAGTGGGTGTTATTCTCATATTTCCTAGTGCCAAAAGAGGGTGGAGGCATTCACTCTATTATAGATCTTTAACCCTTTAGTTTCTTCCTGTGGAAGGACAAATTCAGTCTGCTCACGCTGGCCCGTGTTCTGTCTGCTCTGGATCCAGGAGACTGGATGTTGGATCTACATGATGCCTAGTTCCATATTCCCGTCCTGCAGACCCACAGGCGCTACCTGCGGTTCAAGGTTGTTCACTGTCCTTTTCAGTTTGTCATCTGTCTCACTCACATGTTCACAAATGTGATGATGGTGGTCGCAGGATACTTTCATAGGCTGTAGATACCAGTTGTCCCCTTCCTAAACAATTCACTGTTTAAGGTGGGCTCACAAAGGTCAGTCATAGACTAACTCTAGGTGACGGCAAACCACCTGACTTCCTTTGTGTTCACTATCAACTTGCCAAGGTCACACCTAACTCCTTCGCAGATGCTACCTTTCATTAGAGCCCTCCTGGAAACGGTGCACCTTGGTGTCTTCCCTCTGGAGCAATGAATCCAGGACATTCGGGTTGTGATCCAGAGTCTTGAGTCTCAGTGAGGATGGCTCGAAGACTTCTTGGCCAACAGGCCTCTAGCATCGTCCTCATCCACTATGCAGTGGGCTCAGCATAAAGGGAAACTGTGAGATTCCATCCAGGTTTAGGAGGCGACTGTAAAAGATCTGCAGTGGTGGCTGCTCAACCACAATTGGACTGGTGAAAGACCCCTTACCCTACCCCGTTCAGAGCTGATAGTGTTGACATGACCATCACTGCTTGGTTGGGGTGGTCTTCTGGGATAGTTTGAGATAAGAGGATTCTGGTCTCCATTGGTGATCCGCCTCCACATCAACCTGCTGGAGTTGCGGCCCATTTGCTTGATTTTGAAAGCCTTCCTGCTGTCAGGCGGGGAGGCTTGTTCAGGTCCGCGCAGACAACACCACCTCCATGTGGTATTTAAACGAACTAGGTGGGGTCCTAACCTCTGTGCCAAAAAACCCTGCTCATCTGGACCTGGCCGAATTGGCAGCTACACCTAATGGTTGCACAGGACGTCTTTCACCAACGGGGAGAGCCCTGGTTCTTCCCCATTGCTGAGAATGTGAAGTGTCAACACTTGTATGCGTTGGAGATCCAACACAGCTCACTTGTCTCATTCCACCTAGTGCGAAGCACAGGACTCTCAAAGACTCCAACAACACCATGTGGTACTGCAACAAGCAGGGCAGAGTGGGGTCTTGGGTCCTGTGTGAGAAGTCTTTGCTACTCTGAAAGTGGCTGGAGTTCTTGGCTATCTCTCTGGTTGCCAGCCACTTAAGTCGCAGCTTGTTTGTTTGCCCATGTCTAGTCATTGAGGGAAAGAATTGTTGGTACAGCTCATTTTCTGTTTCAAACTTGGTAAATTGAGTATTACTAATCAATGGCCCTTGCCTTACCTCCCTGTGGACACGCTCTGTGGCCTGTGCGACTGTACATGATCTAGAGAACCCCCTAACCTCTTTAGACTTGGGAAAGTCCTCAAAAAACCTTATTACTCATACGATAATTGACTAAAAGTAGCTTGGACAACTGCCTCCCTCACTAGTTTGCAGAATCCGATCAAAAGATTAGTTTAAATGTGAAGACATAACTTAGTTTTGTTGTTAACCTGAAGCAGGCACATGATGTAGATTGTAAACAATATTTTTCTACATATCTGTACGACTAGGCTACCAACCACCTCCAACCACTTTCTGCAGCTTAATTGTAACTGCTACCTTAATATAGTTTATTTGGCCAGTACATCATTCTACTATCAACTTTAATTTCCAGTTCATGAAATACCACATTCTCTTCATAATGCATGCTGCATCATTCAGGACTCTGCTGCACATCCTTGTCCCACAGACGAAACATATATTAGCCATTTTTATTGTGAATTAGATATGGGCTGAATTGAGTTACCAGCAATAAAATTCAAAGACCCCTTATGAGCTGTATCTCATTCTTTAAAATTACAGTTAGTGTGCTCCTATTAGCAACGTTCTTGTCTGTGAATGACTATCCCTTGTCATATCTGCAGCATCTATGGATACAAGGTAGAGTACCACATAATATCCTGAAGAAATTATTTCGACCAATGAATTATACGAACTCTTATTTGGTACTGTAGCTGGTACTTGTGCATCTGCAGCTTGTTTCTTATTTGCTAATATGGTGTCTACTTATAAATCGTTCTCATCATTTATATAACTGGAAATTTGTAGTTTCACCTGTACATCATCTTCCTTGCTCCTTCCAGTTGGTCCTAGTATTCTATTTAACTTGTTTGCCTTACCATAACCTTTCCTTTCAGGACACAATTGCTTCCCATTAAACAAGGGGAGAGGAGTTGGCCTAATGGCTAGGGCGGTCGACCTTAAATTTGGGGAACTGGGTTCGAGTCACGGCAATGACGCTGAGCATCCTGTGATTCTGGGCAAATCACCTAATCTCCCCGTGCCTAACAAAAAAAAAAAAATGTATGTGTACTCATGTAATGAAACTGGTGCTATGTAAACACTCTGATACCCGATTCGGGTCACGTTTGCGCTATATAAAACTCTGTGAAATAAAAATATAGCTTTGACTATCTGGTCAGTCTACTGCCTTGAGATAACAAATATATTTGAGCCATTGTTTGTTTGCTATATCAATTGCCATTTTAGGCCACCACTTTCAGACAGCCTAAGTGAGAAAGAAGTAACAAGTCAAGGTCGTAGAGTTTATTCACTGCAAACCCTCCATAAAGGCATCTGGTATTTTGCCACTCGGAAAGATAAATCTCATCTCAAACGACAATTGCCCACTCCTCATTAGACAGGAAAGTCCTGATATGGAAACACTCTGCGGAGTGATTACTGTGTACAAGCATAACTAGATTGTAATGGATCAAGGAGAAAGCAATGCCACATGAACACATTGGACAGGATAACCGACACCAGTATTATTATAAATTAGCCTGATTGCTCCCATCAGGCACCTAATCCTGTTTGATCCAGAGTTACCTGGTGAATTACCTTGTGACCTTGTACAAGGCAGGCATCTATCATTTTTAATAAATTGCAGCAAAAAATTTGGGCAAGGTCTCTTAATTCTTTCGGTTTATCTACTAATCCACCAACTTCAATTTAGCAAGGAACTCCAACAGCAGTGCAAGTTTAATTCTTCTGAACAGGAACCAGTATTTTCCAGGAAAATTCCTCTGAGGAATCTTTGATGGTATATGCAGTGGGCAAAAGGTTTCACTTCGCCTCTTCATGGTCCCCAAACGATACAAGGAGAGCAAATCTCTGGTGAAGACTGGCATAGTTTTAAAGCACAGTGAGCTTCACAGGCCTGTGTGGTTCATCTGACTGTGCTAAGCTATACTAAGTGCAGTTTACAGAAATGCTCCATAGTCCCTGGAGGTGTGATTTATTGGGAGATTTTCTGGAAGTTCTTGATCAACTAGGAAATCAGCAGCTCTTTAAAGGATTCTGCTGAGCTCTCCGCTCAAGAATGGTGCCATAGTACAGCTATGAAGTGAGTCCAAATGTCCGACAAAATACACATAGCATGCGAATCACTGGGTGCTTTCACGGAGGAGGAGTTCCACAAAGTGAAGAATGAAGCTGAGACTTTGAAGGTGCTTGAATTGTGGAAATGGAAGAATTCACTAAAGGTCCAGTTTAAGACGTTTGGAAGATACAATCTAAAAACTCACTGAATCCACCATGCAGCAACTCGATGGAACAAAGTATTTCAAACCATATTTCAGCATCACAGAGTGACAAAAGTCAGATGGTTACAATCTCAAGTTTCATAGTTCCCTAGAAAACATCTCACACCGCAGTATTAGGCTTTTTTCTTAAGAAGCAGTCAGTGCTGTAAGTCCATATTTTGATAAAGAAACCAGTAATGAAGACAGTTTTGCGACAGAAGATCAGAGACACATACTGTTGGTGAAGATGATGTACAAAATCGAAGTTTGGTCCCAAATTGGACCTCATGACTACAAACCGATGTCAACAAATTTATGATGCTTGCCTTGACCACATGTATTCAGATGTATTGGCAAAGCATTATGAATGTTCAGAATGCATATATTCATATTCTGGTCCTCAAGAAGCTCAGAATCTTTTTCAGTTTCAGAATCGCGACAATTTTCTGCCTTTCAGATTGAAGACTGCCTGCTGTGCCTTCTCTAGGTGCATGGCAGTAGTAGTACAGTTTCTGGGATAGCAGAATATAGTGGTCTATCCTTCATAACTGATTGTTGATAAAAGTGAATTCTTGCCTGAAGGAACTGTAGTACCTTTTTTTTTTAAAACAAATTTGTAATGGCAATTAACATAATCACAAATAAGCAGATACAGTCATTACTATCTTTCATTTATCCATTTTTGTTTAGAACATCACACCAGTAGTGTACCCAGTTCCATCCCACAGTAGTCAGACCCATCTGAATTTAACAACTCACATATCATAAACAGTAGCGCTAAACGTTCCTGGTTACTGTGCACTGATCAGATTCTATCTGCTGCACTATATTTTCCAAACTCTATGTACCTATAAGTAGCTGATGGTCCGACCTATCTTGAGTAGCAGCTCCAATGAGGAGATCTCCCTTGTAATGCCTTTTAAACTTAACAATCAACAAACGTTTGCAGGGTGGGAACGTTTCCAGGATCTGGGAAAAACCAATCTGGGTGTGTATAACGCTAGTTAGGCAGTAATCTGGGAACAGTCCAATCATCAGACGAGAATCCCGCTCACTCCGAGCACTACTACATGTGGAGAAGCCCCCAAGAGTGCTCACCGTCTATGCCCTCCATCTCATTCTATCCCCCCACCCCGGTGTCCATTACATTCGCTACTTAATGCTTTTTAAGAGCCGATCTCCCCCGCCCCCGTTATAGCCGCACATCAGGCACCTGTCGGAGACATGTCTAGGCCACCATCTTCAAAGTTGTGTTCCCGCTTCGGGTGCTCCCAGGCATTCAGGGTTTCCCTCCATTGTGCCGAAATGGCAATGCCCTCCACTCCGCATCCCGCCCAATGTGTCACATCCTGCCTCCAGGCCCCCACCATTGAATCAGTGGCAGACTTCCAAGCCATGGCTGTCCTCCTCCTGGCAAGGACCAGAACCAGATCAATAAATCTGTTCCAGACCTTCTGCTTAGGCGGCGAGGGAAGAGAGCCAGTAGACAGAACCCAACAGTAAGGTAAAGCATTCCCCCCCAGTGTTGTTCCCACCACTGCCTCCACTTCATCCCAGTACAACCTCAAACCAGCGCACGCCCATGTCATATGGACAACATCCGCATCCTATCAATCACACAAAAGGTAACCACATGCTTCGCTACCATAGGCAACTCTGAGTCTGTGGGGCGTCTTGTAGGTCATATGCAAGTAATTAAACTGCGTGTACATCAACCTTCTATTACGAGAAAACGTTCTGGGGTATGCTAGAACCCTGTTCCATTGCGAATCTGAGAACTCCCTCTCCAGTGTAGTCTACCAGCGATCGCGCAATCTTGTCCGAGGGTTACGAGTTGCCTCTGACAAAGAGCAGTATAACCATTTCACCAAGTGACCAGCTGATCCCATGGTCAACAAGAATACAACACTTGGTGTGTTTTAGGCTCCTCTCTACTACTACCCTACAGTTCCTTAAACATACATATCAGGGCCTCATATTGAAGGAATTGGCCAGGTGGGAGGCCAGCATCTTCCACTAAGACCTCAAGAGTAGTGAGAGTATTCTGTTGATCAAGATCTCTTACTGTATCTAGTTCCATTCCAGTCCAGGCCGTCAACTGTTCAGCTGTAAATATAGTAATCGGGTCCCAATGGGGCAATACAATTAAAGGCAGAACCGGAGAGTACAAGAGGGTGTCCGCCGTCCTAGCTACCCCGCGCTACCACATCGCAGAGCTGTGACCAGCAATTGCGAGTGTCGCGGGATGTCCACCGCTGGGTTAAGCAGTTTGGCCGGTAACCATTAGGAGCCCACTTCCCTCTATATCCGATCTATGTCCTCCAGCTGCAACCCTTCCAACCATTGTGCAACCCACTGTAGCTGGGAGGCTAAGAAATATAATTCAAAGTTTGGAACTTCTAGGCCACCCTCCCTCATAGGATGTTGTAAAGGTGCTAAGGACACTCTTAGTCTACCAATATCCTAAATAAGGGAAACTGTAGTACTGGATGAGGCCATCCTTCAAATTCTTGGTCTCAAGATGAACTAGGAAAATTGAATACAGCTGTTCAAAATATCCAAATCATGTCCAACATGATCATTTTCATAACAGCCAGTCTCCTATACACGAAGAGGCCCTCCAGTTTCAGGGAATCCCTCATTTTGCAGTTGGGTGCCTTTTCTTTGTCGTAGGCTCAAAGAAGTGTGTATTCATTGTGTGGAAGTGGGAGACTCCACTGGAGAACTTTTAAGAAGTACTTGAAGGATATATGGTGCCAGCAATACCCAAACACTTTTGACTTAACCAGGTCTATGCTTCAAAAGTAATTAACAGTCTGCTGAATCAGTATAACCTGAGTTTTTTCCATTTGTTTAGTTATCTGCTGTAACTGGTTATAAGGAAAATAAACCAACTTCACCTTTCCTGGTAGTTAATCTGAAAAACCTTCAATCCATTACTTGACAAAAGATTAGCCACCTTCACATCTCCCACCTTAGCCCAGTGTAGGTGCATACTGAACGTCTTAACATAAATTGTTCTTATAATTGAGACGTTGGACTTTTAGCATGTTTGTTTGGGATTTGTCCGCTCTTATATAATTTCGTTTTCATAAAAATTAACCAAATTCTGGTGTCTTATTTTTTAAAGCTTCACAGTATCTTAATGAAACTAAGTTGATCTGCTATTTCCTTGTGTGTTAACATTCTTTATATTATCAAATTGTCATAAGTTTTAACACTTGTGGCAAATTGACACATTTGCATAACTACTATGGCTAAATAATGTTGAATATCTGGACCAGTTTGTCGCCCCAATTTTGTATGCATCTTAAGGACCTTGATCGAAATTCTGTGTTTTTCTTTGGCCCATTTAAAGCTCAAACACATTCCCTTCCTATCTGAGGTACCAAGGGAATTTTGCAAATTAAAAACAAATGGACAATCCTTAATGATACAGCATGGTTTTGAATTACCAAAGTATCATATACAACCTATCATGGTTTCAGCTTTCACTGATTATTGTTCGTGACTAAGTAGATGTAAAATTGCACTCCTATAAATTTAAATACATTTTGTTCCTGAGATCCATATTGTTCAGATAATTCAGTGGGACATTGGAGGCATAATTTCGTCGCATGCTCCAAATACAAAATTATTGGCTTGATAATTTCAGAATGCTTGGGCTTAAAGTTCAAAGTTCTGTTAACTCCAGAGTTATTTGTTGAGAACGATGAGGAAATTCTAGCGAATACCTATAATCTTTTTTAGTGTTTTAACAGTAACCCTTCCAATCATAATACCACTAAGGAAATCTCCTCTACCACCCACATTAGTTCAGTTACAGGAGAAAGTGAAAAAGAGCGGTCATCTTAAATATATGCTTTAATCCAAAGCCACAAAGACTTTGCCCTAAAATTTGAAGCAATTTTTATGAATTATGTCTTGTGTGTGTAATAATATCAAAGTTTTTGTTTCTTTGATTTTTCCTTTCTGAGACTTCTAACATTTTGTACTGTAACGACTCCTGCAAATCCATAATTTAAAAAAAAGGACAACGGTGACCGCGACCAGGACACTGGAAGAACAGACTAAGCCTCTCTTCCGCATGCATCTCTTCGGTCACTCCCACTGTGATTCATAAAAGGATCGTGTTTCAGGCAGTGCCCTTCTGTAGGTCAGTTTCCTCACAATAGTTCTAGAGATGAATCCGTGCTGAGTTGAGGCGTTCATGTGACAAACGACTGCACAGTTGACCTGGTCCACCAAGAAGCATTTTTCTCATATAAAAATATTAAAGCTGAGAGCAGTGTGTCTGGCTCTGAATTAGTACATATGCTCAGTAGTAGCAGACTCCAATATGATTGAAACAAACAGTACTGCAATAACATTGCAGTAAGCAATGTGAATCGAAATCCACACCCCTCTCGCGTTAAGCTGAAAGGTTGTGCCGTTGATTTGTATCTTGAGACTAGCAAAGCACTGCACTTAACCTACTGGACCTACATGATGAAATGCTTGAAGTCTTCTATGACCGAGGCACATCAGAAGTCAATCTGCTGGTCACCACAAAAATGCGAAATACAAATGCTTGGTATTCAAATACCAAGTCCAGTGGACTGACCATTTGGTAAGATTGGTGAGCAATGTACCTTTATGCTTTTCCACCAATTCCTCTCCTCCTGAATGTGTTGATCAAACTAAAGAGCATAACCAAGAGCATCCATGTGGCTGTGGACTTGCTACAGCAGACTCCAGACCTCTTCTACCTTCACTAGAGCAGGAGGGTTTTGTACAGGCCGGCCTCCAAAGCTCATACACTGCAGATTTCTCTTGCTGGAATTTACTTTTTTTGGCTCCAGAGTTCCTTCAGTGTAATTAATTGGATATGTGCTCCAAAGACATGGTTATCCTAAAAGTGGCACAATGCCCTTGTACAAGACAATTTTATACCTTAAAATGGAATTATAGATTAAACATTTAGTGCCTGAGATTACAACTTGGCCAACACCATGTTACAAAGTGATGCTATCACCTAGTCTTCATTATTTGGCTAAAGTTAGTAGACAGTTGTCCACTATACCCTTGCGTTTGGCCGCCATTACTGCTTTGCGTAAATTTACTTCTCATGCATACTCCTTTACTATCACTCTGTGATTATAGATTCGCTAGACAGCTTTGAAGTATTTCCATTGTCCTAAAGGATTGTAACGCGCCTGGCTTTAGTGTAGATCTGGCAAAACTGAACTGTCTAGGTCAGTCTTTCAGCAAACGTCCTGTCTTTTTCAGCTCGCTCTTTTTTCCTGCCTAAAACGAGAGGGGGGTACATCTGTGTCTAAACAGTTAAAAAGTGTTTTTTTTGTGCTAGTTTAATCCTTGAAAAATTCTAATCTGTGCCTAGATTTCTGAAGAGGCGAATCACTGCCTTTCTGGAAATCCTTGGGCCCACTCCACAAGAGGTACATCTGGTATTCCAGCCCTTATGGGAAGTGTACCAATGACTGATTTGCAGAGCTGACACATGTCGATTAGTCCATATCTTCGTCGAACATTATTGCATTTACTCAGTCCCCTAAGCAGACTGTTTGGTGGTCAGTCCTGTTGACACTCCTTTTTTTGCGTAGTTGCATTATCCTTGCTTTTCAGCTATTCTCTTGGTTTTCCTGCTTCCTGTGTCGAGTTATGCTCTTCCTCACTCTAAAGTGCTAATGTTTATGAATATCAAAGAAGGTCCTTTGATGGAGCGGGAAAGTTTACTATTCTTGTTATCATAGATCCCAATCAATTAGAATTGGTAAACCACTGTCCTCAGCAAGCCAGGGCCTTAGCTAGTAACTTGTTAGTTAGATTTTCCCTCTAACCAGTCTGTCAGTTTACACTGCATAACTGACAGTGGTCCGCACTCTGGGACAGTGGAGCGACTGGAGTCCTTAGTTGAACAACATCCATATTCTCCTGAGAGGAGAGTAAAACCTGTTAGCTCATTTTCTAGGCATTAGGGAAATTTAAACTATGTGGATGAAATTCCTTAATTTAGCATTATGCAAACTTCATATTTTTTTAAATTAGGCATTACACAATCTCCCTTTCCCCTCGCCCCCTCACCTAAATGGGCATCTAAGGTTAAAGTCTTGCAGAGCTAGTTCAAGTAGAAAATGTATCGACGAGAAACACCTTCTACTCAATCCAGGCTCCTACTGATAACTTGTGTGACTTTTTAATGTGAAAGCGCATCTATAGTGTCGTGAAATACCGGTAGATCACATTTCGCTGCGAAAGTATAATTTTGCAAATAACATTTTTTGACAATCAACTTTATTGATTTTTAAGACCAAACAATTCACAGCACAAGACCTTTATCCAATAGTTCATGGCATTACTGCGTGTGTTAGCTTTGATTGCATACAAATAATTGGTTCAAATCACATCCAAAGTGCATAGACATTACATTTGTGTATACAGGCAAACATTGGTTCAGTTAGTCTAATTGATTCGTCCATTTGCCCCAGACCTTGTTGTATTTGGTTGGGCAGCCCTTGGCCTCAAATAAGGGGATTTTCTGTGCGGCACACCATACCACCCCTGGTGCCATTTGGTTATGCTTGGGGTTTAGATTGTGCCCAAGCGGCGGCAATGTCGCGCTTGGCCACCGCGATGGCTGTCCCTAGGAATAGCCTGTCAGGTCAGGAACAGTCTAGGCCGTCCATTACTCCCAGGGTGAGACGTATGGGATCGTGGGGAACCTGCCAGCACAGGACCTGTGTGAGTTCGGAACTCTATTGCTGTCCAATAAGGAATATGGTTGGGGCAGGTCCAGATCATGTGGTAAAAATCGTCCGGTTCTTGGCCGCAGCACGTGCAGTTAGGAGAGGGACGCAACCCTGCCTTATGTAGGCGCTCTGGGGTGAGGTAGGTGGCGTGCTAGTAGTATAGTTGAATTAGGCGAAGTCTGGCTGAGGTCGTGATAGTTTTGGGGGCCATAAGGGCGTCACGCCAGTCCTCTTACTCTAGGGGGCCCAGCCGTCCCTCCCACCGGGTCCTGAGTGGATCAAGCGTTGTTGGGCCGTTGTTGACAAGGGTACGATATATTCGGAATACCCCTCCCCTCCCCAGGTTCCCCATCATGACCTGGGCTTCTAGTGGGCTAAATTTGAGGAGATACATGCCTGTTGAGATGTGTGCACTAAGGGAATGACGGAGCTGCAGGTATCTGTAAAATTGTGAGGCATGAAGGGTGTGTTGCTCCTGCAAGTCTTGGACCGTGCTAATGTGGTCGCCCACCCATACGTCGCCCAGCAGTGATATGCCTATGCAATCCCCTTGTTTGAACGCCGCAAGTGCCGTCACTTTTTTTAAACACATGCCTTGCCAAAGAGGTGTGTGCTGGCTCAGTTGTTTGTCCCAGCGTGTATGCCTTAGAGCCATGCTCCAAGCCACCAGGACCTCTCTAGTTATCGGTGTTATCGCTTTAAGGTATTGGGCTGCCTTATAAGTATGCTTGGATTTGAGGGAACTCCATATCCTTGAGCTCTGTTTTGTAGGCCAGGTCAGACACGCCCCCGGTGAACCATTGTGGATTACAAGAAGTCGGGTGGCTAGATAGTATAGGTGGAGATCAGTCATACCTAAGCCTCCATCAAAGGGTGGGATCCTACATCGGGCGAGGGCGATGCGTGGTCTCGTCCCTCCCCATTGAAACCTTGTGATCACATTGGCTATCTCCTTAAACCAGTTACTTGGCAAATGGAAAGTGGTATTCTGGATGATGTATAAGAAGTGTGGAAGGATCATCATTTTGAACAAAGCCACTCTCCCAAGTGTGATGAGTGGTAGGGTTTGCCAGCGCTTTAGATCGTCCTTGGCTTTTTTGACCAGCGGGGTAATGTTTAATGCCCACTCCAAGTCAGGGAGCAGAGCAACCCATATCCCTAAATATTTGAATGACTGTTGCCTGATGGGGATGGTAGATTGCCAGTCAAAGCATTCTCTAGAGAGGTGGAGGGGCACCAAGGTTGATTTTTCTGGGTTGAGCCGGAGGCCTGAGATATTTTTTAAGGTTTGGAGGGCACATTGGCACCTAGGACCAGAGCTGGCTGGGTCTGCCAGGAATTTTGCTAAAATTTAATGGAACTTTACAAGAACTTCATTGCATGAAAGCAATTTTCATTTGTTTCCTTACATTATTTTCCTCTAACACAGAATTCCCATTGCAGTAGCTGTTTCTCTTGAAAGTAGGACGTTCTTCCAGTAGTCCTTAGCAATGAATGGATGATTAGCATTGAAATTTTCTGAATTTTGATCAGAATATGTACATGATTTATATGTTAGCCTTTGTTTATGAGAACATTGTGCCACCTTGTAGTGACCAGAAAGTGACATAGACGTTTCATCGAGTACGACTCATATTTCTAGTAATGTCTCTACTTTGAGCTCCGTATGCTCATAATCTATTCAATAGTGGGTTGTTTTGTGTACAGCATCTTAAACGTGTACTTTGAAGTGTCAGGACGGAAAGTCCCCTGCATGGCTGTGGAGAGCCATTCTACCATGCCCCATGTTGCTTTGCTAAATTTTACTTTTCACTCCATGCTCTTGAGAATTATTTGAGCCTATTAATGGTTCTCCCTCTTTAAAGACCTTCGACCCCAGAGCAGTGCTCTGAGGTTCGGGGCCACAAAAGTCACACCCCGCTTTCAGAGAGTGTGCTGCCTCTCTTTACAAGAGGGGCTACTATTGGCAGTGAGATCCGTAGGGAAGGCTAAAGCTTTTTTTTCCCCCTGTAGCCATCATTGGGAGATGAGTACTGGGCTCTGGTATGTAAAATTCTTCTAGTCTCCCTCAACCAGGATCCTTTACACCCATAAGTGTGTAGCGCGTTTGAATGGTGTATGTGTACTGTGTATACTGTGTCTTAGTGTGAGGCTTATGCACACATGTATGGCCAATTCCATTTGAGTCCACTGGGATTGCCCAGCTCCTCCTGGCCTGATGGCTGGGACCAATACACATTTCACTGAACTAGTTGGAACAAGCCAACAGACTCCTCTGTTATCAATGGCCACTGTATGCACTAATCATGCACCGTCCTTGCACCCCGGAATTGGAGATGCTCCCAAGATTCAAACGTTGTAAGAGTTTATTGGCCAGCTCGCCCCATAAACATGGGGGCATCTCGAAGAGTACTTTGTTCCAGAATGTCTCGGCGACCATTGGTAGGAAACCGGGTGTATTTAAGGTGGTCTAGCATCCAGTAGTCTAGATTTGCATAACTGCTGCCTTCCTATCAGACTGTGGATAAATCTAACCCACATTCTGCATCAAGTTCTGTTGTCCTGCTTTGCAGAGAGAGTGTGCCCTACCTGCTGTAGAAGAGCACGATGGACTACACCCTTCAGAGGAAAGCCTCTGTGCTGTTGAGTACAGAGAAAGATCTGCCGATGAGGAATGTGGGATCTGCACTACTGTACGATATGAAGTCGCTCAGCAACTCTTCCAATGTCCTTGCTAACATCGCCTATGCTGCTGGATGTTTGAGGAGCACCTGCTGGAAGCAGAAGGGCCACCAAGCATGCAGGCCACTACAGGTGACACTTGACTGTAAGTGTTCACGTGACTAAAAATGGCTTTAGTGGAAGATGAGACTGCTGAGGATCCGTTGGCCATCTTCAGGCAGAGCTATCCTGCCCTGCCAAGAAACACCCTGCTAAGGTGGCAATCTAAATGTCAGGCTTGCTCTTGGATCCTGAAGACAATAATAAAATAAGACTATGGCGATTAAAAATTATCTAAGACATTATCTTTGTTTGTACAGAACGCACACGTTGATTGAATGTGGATGATTGATTGTATTTGAAATAGTCCCTCATGATTTGCAATGCAAGCACAATGTAGAAGGTAGAATAGTGCTCCTTTTGGGTGGAGCCAAATCACACTTGAGAGAAATATATTTTTGTCTTCAATGAATTTTTGGGGCCTGTTAGACAGTTACCGCTCTATGTACCAGAACTTAAAAAAAAAAAGTCTTGGTGCTCTAGCGCAGAAGGTTGTGGGAGAACTATGGCAGAAGCATGAGGAGTTGAAATACAATTTGATGGCACATGGTGCATTTGCAAGAATATCCAGCTACTGACGTGGTTGAAACCTTATAGAATTGAAATAATATTTGACTGTGTATTCGGGAGTGTGTGTGTGTCTTACCAAAGGTTTTTATAAATTTTGGAAGTATGAGGATGAATGATGTGTTCGAGCACAAGGAATCCTGGAATGTTTAAAGGTGCTGGTTCTGTTATCAAAGAAATTGTATTGTTTGATCTAACGCATCAGTGATTCTAATACACCCCCCCCCCCCCCCCCCCAAACGTTTTGAACAATTGTTGATTATTGTGACACAAATTGTATGCCGAGGACTTTCGAAGCATATCTGCCCGGTAAGTTACACAGCCTCCCCGCTCCGGGTTTAGAAAGCTCATCTACTACCTGGAGCAGCCGACATTTACGTGTCACTCTAATGCCTCAGTTGACACCCCACGGAAAGGCGTAGTTAGTCCTCGCATCCCACAGATCCCACAAACTTTTGCTTTTAGGCACCAGAAGTGCATTTCCACTTTCACAAACTTTGTTCTTGGTCTTCGCAGATCTGCAGTATTAGTCATGTGAATTGGAAGTTGAAGGTTTTGATCTATCCAGCAGAGCCGCCTTTCAGGCTATACAATAAAGGGGTACATGCTCCAGATAGGGGAGCTCCATCACAGACTGCACGCATCTGACTGAGGCCTCATCAAGACTGACACTTGAGCTATTCTCCTCCTATGGAATCACTGATAAGACGCAACAGTCTTAGTGGTAGAATGTGCAGTCACTGTGCAAACACACTTGGGTAAAATGATTACCAGTCACAGCAAAAACAGATAGGCATGGGCTCTTCCAGCGTGTGTCCATCATACATTTAATTGGAATATCTTGTTTAGACTGTATGACTATTAAAGGTAGAGTTGTGTAAATGGCCTGTTTGTGGTGCTGCCTTACAGCACTCTGGTGCATGGGGATGCTAGGAGTGCTCTACAGCAGAGCCATACAATCAAAGCTTCTTTTTGTTCTCTGCAGGCCGTTGTTGCGCTTATGGAGATGGGATTTGATGAGAAAGAAGTCATCGATGCATTGCGAGTAAACAGCAACCAGCAGGACTCAGCTGTAAGTACTGGTGTACATTATGCAATCGATATTTCTCCAGCTTGGAGCTAGAGCTTACCAACGTGTTTATCCGGGTAGCACTTGGACACCATAGGGCCTAATGAGTTTTATATTGATACCACCCCCTCCCTCCCCACCACCCCCACTCCCTCCGGAAGGTAGCTTCATTTGTAGTTTCCCATTTTCCCCATCACGGTCATCTGTTTTGTGGCTTACTTAACGCATTGACATAATTTCTCTGTTTTCTGTGAGTGTTTGTTGCGTTCGTTTTTGTGCTGTTGTTGACGTTTTGCCTTAGTTCTTTTTTAAATCACAGATCGGTTATACACTTGGTGCTTTGCATATTCTTGCCACCTATTCTTTAGTTATTAGTCATGTTGATATAAGCTGGAAGCAGGGCGGAAAGCCTAAAAAAAGGACGGGGGGACTAGCGAAGTTAGGCAGTATGCAAGTGAAAGCATGACACGTGCCATCATAGCGCATTATGTCACAACGCGTGACATTGCAGGTGACATCACTGGAAGTGACCTAACAAGAAGTGACATCAGATATTAAAACCTCACACATATGTTTATCAAGTATACCATGAGTACATTTAAGCGCATTATGAGATTTACCAAATTAGATTTTGATTTGGGGTTGTGCCAAAAAAGTGTCGCAGTCCTGGCGCAAAATCTGGGCATCAACTAATACATTTCATTTTTAAACTCTGCCACGAAGATATTTGCAGCAAGGAGTATGTCAGTAGATCTGTTCTGCTTAATTGGTTGCAAAGTCTGCATTTTAAAATATTTGATTGAGTTAAGGCATCTGCTGCACAGGTGCCCAGTAAATCTCAGGGAATAGTAGTGGTGAGAAAACTCTGAAGGTTAACGCATTTGTGGGCGAGATCTGTGTTTTGTGAAGTTCTAGTTTTGAATCAAGTAGTATAGTAAGTTAACGTGTCTCCTTCTGAGTCCATCATGTAACATACAGCTGACCGATTATTTTTTTACGTAGATAGGTAAGTGAGTTTCTGCTTTTAACACGTATCATTTTGTTAACCTGCAGTTCATGAATTGTAATCCTTCTAATATATCACAGTGAGCTACGAAGGACATGTGACTCCTACACCTTGTAACCCTGTCTCATGTTGTACTTTGATTTACACACTTAACATGATTTATTGTCTATGTATAATGTGTATGTTTCGTAAAGCTCTCTGACACCCTGCATTGGGTTGTGTAGCACTATAAAAGAAATAAAACCGTGCTATTGAAATTATTTATGTAAATACTGGGACAGACCAACAAATCTGACATTCTTACAGTGCATGGGCTTAGATTCAGGGACTGAACAAAGTAAAAAGCATGCCTGTCTTAAGTACCTGTGAAGAGATAACAAGCTATGTGCCTTTGTTTCCCCTCGTTGCATTTACTTTTAAGTATGAGGTCCCAGGACGCCTCCAGTCACCATATTCGATCAAAAGGAGGCCTGATGGCACCTTAACTTAGGCCTTTTTCTTTGGCCCAGCTGTAAGTGCCTGCACGTTGCTGCTTGGGATGGAAAGCAGACAACATACAGGGGCTGCTGAACATGTCCCGGCATCTGAAAATTACACGGGACAAGTTCAACATAATTCTGTGGGGCCCTACTTCTTGGCAGGGTGGACGGCGTCCACCCCCTGAAAATAGCGGGTGGACGCTGTGTACCTGGTGTACCCCCGGCTTGTGCCCTGGTTGGAAGTCTATCTCAGTCCATTTCTATTGGTTTAAATTTCTTTGAAATCCATCGACATTTGTCCTAGAGTCGGTACTCTGTGGTTTTCAGTTTTTGAGGAGAACTGTTGTTCCTAGCAGCTGTTGAATTTACAACCATATAGTTGCATGAGGTGGGGGACACATACCTGACAACTTGAAGAACAATCCCACAGCGTGAGAGGGCGGGACCTTGAAGGTGGCAGGGCCTAGTGCAGAGAAGTACATACCAGGCATTTTTGAATCACACCCCTGGCCCAAGCCACAAAAATAAAATAAAAAAAGCTTGCAAAGGCTGGTGCCGATGTCCTGGGGTGTTTTCACACCCCTTAATAAACGTTAGCAGTTCAAAGGCCCTCGGAAATGAGCTGGAAAAACACTATTTAGAGTGGTTTCAGCTCGTTTTCCATGCCACCATGTGACATCCGCTCCTCACCAGGTGACTGTGTGATGGGAGCCGATATAGTGTGTCACACTGTTTCACCGTGTGAGTTGGCAGGTATGGGGACAGCATAGCACCTGCATATGATTACTGCATCACATGTAGTCCACTGTTTCGTTTACGGGCAGCCTAAGTTGCTGGCACGGCTGTAGTGTAATCAGAAGCAACGTCACCAGAAGGCAGTCTTTTTCTCACGGTTTTCTTTCCTTTTCGCAAGAGATCAACCACTTGAAGCAAGTCCCAGGCCAAGAGATTGAGAACTATAAAAAGAGCTTCTGGAAAAAGGCTATTTAGTGATTTGAATGCAGAAAGAACCGCCTCCACCAAAGATGACATTGACGTCGAGGTCCTTTGTCAGATCAGGACACTTCCTGAAACTCCCCTTTTACTACATGTAGGTCAACCCTAAGGTGGGCAGGTGCTGTGTAGGTAAAAGGTAGGACATGTTCCTTTATTGTGTGGCATGTTCTATCTGATAGAGACTACTAGCCGCAGATTCCTTCACGTAGAAATATCCCCAGGCGTGAGACTGGATCCGGAAACTTTTTTGCCACAGTATCCCTGCGCACCGGGGGCGGGGCAACATCATGCGACTCCGCCCAGGCGGCATACGTGACGTCAGCGAGGTCCCATAAGACCCGCCCCGGCGCGCCCACGTCAGTTTTTTCCTTTTCCGTGTGCAACGCGTATCCGATCTTTGCTACGGGCCTGTTAGGCCCCCTTTTTTCTTCCATTTTTTTGTGGAACAGTGTGCGAATGCCTTCGGGCTTTAAGACTTACACATCTTGTGGGCATCTTATGTCGGCGACGGACCCTCACCTCATTTGTATGTGGTGTTTGGGGGAGGATCACGGCACCACAGACTGTACGCAGTGCCAACAGTTGAAGCTTGTCGCGGCGAGAGTGCCTGATGAAACTTCTCTCTGCGCGTCTCTCCAGGTCGACGTCCTCCCCTCGGTCTGCTTCGAAGGACGGCTTCAGACTCTGCCATGGTCGTCGTTCTCTCCTCTCCTTTCTCCGATGTCAAGTGAGCGCCGCTCCCCGGTCGGTAAGTGTCGTAGTTTGTCCTCCGGAGCTGGTTTCCAGCCTCCGAGGGGCGTGGACTCTCCGTGGGTGATGCGGCCCCGCGTGTCATCCTATCCACTGTTTCCCGGTGTTGGGGTGTCGAGAGTCCAAATGGACACATACGTGGCGGCTTTGCAGGCCTCGCTGGCGTCTCCTCCTCCTTCCCCTCCTGGGGCGTCGGCAGATCCCTCGCTCTGCGCAGGGCCCTCTGCGGCGCCGCCGGTGGCTCCGTCCCCGGCGCCGACTGGTTCGGATCCAGGCTTGGAGGATGTGGTACTGTTTGGGTGCGGCTCCTCTAGGGCACCTCCTTCAGGCCACGGCGTCTCTGCCTCGCCGCAAACTCCCACAGGGGTCCCTGTGGTGTCGCTGGAGGTCGCCGGGGCTAGGGTTGCATCCCCGGGCCCCTCTCGGTCCTTTGACAGGGTGGTCCTGTCTAAGGCCGAGGTGACGCCGCTGCGGCGCCGGCAGCAGCTGGACCGTGCGGAGCCACGGAGGTCGGTGGACCCTCCTTGTCCCACTCCGGGTCGAGCCCGAGGGGAGACCCCTCGTCCCTCTCCGGGCCCCTCTCATCCCTCCACTCAGGTGGCTGCCTCGTCGGAGGGAGAGTTGGAGGTTGAATTGTCCCTGGCCCCGCCGCATAGGTTGCCAAGCGATCTTCGCCTCATTCGGGGCCGCGGCTGTCGGAGGGCTTCGTGCCACTCCCCAGGCCTGTCTCGAACCCCCGCGCAGGTGGCTGCCTCTGCGAGGGTCAGGTCGGCGTCACTCCGGCACCGCCCCGTTGGCCGGTGCGGCTCCAGCTCTACTCCGGTCCCCGGTGCGGGGTGACTTGGCGGTCCCTTGTCTAACGACACTGGCTGATGCCGATGTCCTACCTCAGGCAGCGGATTCTACGGCTCCGTGCAGGTGTCGTACTGCAGATTAGTCTTCAGATGCTCCTTCTCCGGAGGCATGCATATTGGTGTCGTCCTCCCCAGAGACTGGTCGCCGTGTGGGGTCTTTTTCACCGGCGTCGAAGGGCGGATCCCCGCCCTTCCTATGGCAGAGGTGTTCGTCGGAAGAGCAGCAGGTCCCTCATTCTTCGGCTCCTTCTGACTTCCAGGTCTGGCCCTTGCCCTCCCCGCTTGGCCTCGGGGACGGCCGCCTTAGTTTGCAGCCGTCGCCCATGGAGGAGCTGATTTCTCCGCCACGGGCCTTACGGAGGCGGGTGCGACCTTCGCTCACGCATGGGTGATCCGGTGGCTCACTTTCCGGCGGACCATCTATTAAAGGTCCTCCATCAGGGCTCTGGTGGGAGGGAATTCCTACTTCCCTTTGAAGGTTCGCTCCTTTCTTCCCTGACGGGGGCTTGAATGCGTCCTGCCTCAGGGGACACGGTGCCTCTGCATCTTCTGCACCGGCACCTCCCGGCGCAGCGTGACCCGGCGTGTCTTTCCCTTCACTCCTCAGCCCTCTTTTGCTGACTGCTTTTCCCTCCCTGCCGCCGCTGTTGACTCCGCCGTCCCGAGAGGCCCGCTGGCTGGACTCTTGGGGACGCCACATGTTCGCCTCGACCTGCGCGGCCTGCGGGCCCTTAACACCTTGTGTGTGCTGGCTAGGGCCTCATCCTTTTTGTGGGACTAGGCGAAGTCTCTGGGGATCTGTAGCGTCCCAGGAGACTGGCCTGGTGGACTTGCGGCATCATGCGTTGGATGGCCGGTAGCTTGCGGCGTTTATTCTCTGCTCCGCTCTGGACATCTCGGAGGTGCTGGGTCGGGCCATGGCTTCCTCTGTCGCTGTCCGTCGCTATGCTTGGCTTCGGGACGGAGTATTCCCTGAGAATATTAGGGAGCGACTCATCGACCTTCCGTTTGATGACAGCCTGTTGTTCCATGCCCTGGCCGACACCGCCATCCAAAGGCTCTTGGCAGGGCACTGTCCTCCTCCTCCGCCTTATCCTCCTCCTCCTCCGTCCCCTCCTCAGTGACTTCTGAGTTGGGTTGATTCTGTGCCATCTTAGGACGGCTGTTCTGACTGTGCAGTGTGTTTTCTAGCCGTTTACGTCCTTCCTTGGGACTTTGGCTACTGGACGGCCCTTGTGTTGATTGTGTGTGGTTCTGCAGGAGTTGTTGCGCAGACTTGGCTCTAAGATTGGGTCTTCTGCTTTGTTTGGGCTGCTTGTCAAGCCTTCAGCGGGGGTGTTTCTTTCCTCGTGGCTCTTCTGTTTTTTCCTCTGCGGCGGAAGTTCTTCTAAAGAGGGTTCCCATATCTTGGGACTTAACGTACCCTGTGTGGGGTAGTGGTGGCTGGCATATAGCTTACGCTCTGCTAGAGTGTTGTGGTCGCCTTCGGGTGCCTGTTCTCCATGGCGTTTAGGTAGGTTGCTTTTGCTTCCGGAGGTTGTGTGCGCGACCACTCGTAGTGGTGGCCCGGGCATCTCCTCCTCTTCCTGGATGGTAGCGACTTGCAGGATGCTTACTTTCACATTCTCGTCCTGCCGTCCCACCGACGTTACCTGCGGTTCACAGTAGACCACAAGCACTTTCAGTTTACCGTGCTGCCCTTTGTCCTTACCAGCGCCCCTGGGATGATCAGGGGTTCAAGTCTTCCCCTATCTCGACGACTGGCTGTTGAAGGTGGGCTTGCCCCAGGCAGTCGTCTCCCACCTCCAGACTACGGCGGACCTCCTGTATTTGCTGGGGTTCACTATCAACGTGCCAAAGTCACACCTGACTCCCTCTCAGAAGCTCCTTTTCATCAGAGCGGTTCTGGACATGATGCAGTTTTGGGCTTGTCCTCCTGAGTCTGGGATATTCGGGCTATGATTCCGATCTTTCAGCCTCTATCTCGGGTTTCAGTCAGAATGACCCTGAGGCTGCTGAGCCTCATGGCCTCCTGCATCCTGCTTGTAGATCATGCCAGGTGGCATATGCAGGCTCTGCAGTGTGACCTGAAGTCTCAGTGAGCACAACATATGGGGAATCTGTCCGATTGTGTTCCGATCTCGGAGGGCACGGCACGTCATTTGCAGTGGTGGCTAACGAACCAGGATTGGGTCAACGGCAGATCCCTCTCCCCATCCCAACCGGATTTCACAGTGGTGACGGATGCATCACTTCTGGGGTGAGGCGGCCACATGGGAGAGGCGGAGATCAGAAGCCTCTGGTCTCCGGCGAAGTCTGGGCTCCACATCAACCTTCTAGATCTCCGGGCGATCCGTCTTGCGCTGAAAGCATTCCTTCTTTCTGTCCGAGAAAGATTAGTGCAGGTGTTCGCGGACAACACCGCCACTATGTGGTACCGCAACAAACAGGGTGGGGTCGTGGACTCTGTCAAGAGGCCCGCCGTCTCTGGGCATGGCTGGAACATCAGGGCATATCCCTGGTGGTTCAACACCTGGCAGGTTCAATGAACACCAGGGCGGACGAACTCAGCCGCAGATGCATGATTGATCACGAATAGCATCTTCACTTGGAGGTGGTGCAAGGTCTCTTTTGGCAGTGAGGAGAGCCTTGGTTAGATCTATTCACCACTGAAGAGAATGCACAATGTCAGCAATTCTTCGCGATGGAATTTTCAAGGCGGCACTCGCTAGGCGACACTTGTCGCAAGTGGAGTTGCGGTCTTCTATACTCCTTTCCGCCTATACCACGTCTGCCCAGAGTGCTGAAGAAGATCAAGCGCGACCGGGCCCAAGTCATTCTTGTGGCTCCCGATTGGGCATGAAGAGTGGTATCCCGAGCTGTGTCACATGGCCATCAATCCTCCGATCAGACTGCCTCTTCCGGAGGATCTTTTGTTGCAGCATCAGGGGACAGTCCTCCACCCGAACCTGTCCAGCCTCCACCTCCTTGCGTGGATATTGAGCGGTGACAATTGACAGCCTTCGACCTTTCTCCTGAAGTCTGTGATGTTATCTTGGCAGCCTGGCATCCCGCCACTAAGATGGTATACGCCTGCAGATGGAACAAATTTGTGGCATGGTGCGCAGCAAAGGCTGTGGATCTCCTCTCCGAGGTTCTCTTGTTCATCCTTTCTTTGGCCCAGCAGGGCTCTGCTCTGGGCACACTTAAGGGGTATCTCTCAGCCATTTCAGCTTTTCTTAGGCTTCCTGCAGCCTGCTCTTTTCAAGTCCCCTGTTGTAAATAATTTTCTTAAGGGCATTACTCCTCTTTTTCCTCCTGTTCCCTTCGTAATGCCTCAGTGTGACTTGGACTTGGTTCTTACTTATCTTACGTGCGCTACCTTTGACCAGCTACATAAATGTCCTCTCAGACTTCTCACTTTAAAGACTGCCTTTCTGGTTGCCATCACTTCTGCTCGCAGAGTGAGTGAGCTCCAGGCTCTTTCTTCAAAACCTCAGTTTCCGGAGGTTCATCCGGACAAGGTGGTCCTTCAAACTCAACCCTCTTTATAGGTCTCGCCCAGGCAACGCGCAAGCGCTGCTTAGGAGATGACTTCTTGGAATCACTCAGGACTTTTTTGGAAACTCGTGCATATACTGCACTGTTTCCAATGAGCACTCGTGCATGTATGGCGTTTACCTTGCGGGAGCGAGCAGCTGCGCCATCTGTTTCCAATTATCATGCCCGTGCTTGTTTACATTTGCTGTCTCGCGGTCGCGTTAATTGGAAACAGATGGAGGTCGCGTACACTTTTGTGGCTGCTTGTTCTCTCTGTTCCCTCTACCTCCTTCTGTATCTCATTTGGTCTCTTTTATTTGCCAATTTCTCTTTTAATCTCTTTTAGCATTTGTTCTGTCTTTCATGTGACTGAACCTCGCTCACTTTTCGGCCTCTTGTTCACTCTCACCTTCTGACTTTCTATCGCTCTCTGTATGTCTGTCTTCCTCTTTTGTCACCATCCTTTCTCTTACACTCTCTGTTCCTCTGTTCCGTCTTATTCCTTTCTCTCTTCCGTTCTGTCTCCTCTTTCACACACATTCTATCTGTGCCCTTCCAGCACTTGCTTCGTGTCCTAGGATGCTCTCCGTCCCCCCCCCCCCCCGTACCTCTCCCCCTTCAGTTCCAGGTTGAAGAAGTAGCAGGCACAGCCACTGATGACTAAAGTGCGCGTAGGACACCCGTGTCCATCGACCCCTCACCCCACGCTGATCTCTATGCACATCCGTCTCTCTTTGTAGTAAATACTGAATTCCAGCCTTCTTCCCGAGCTGGCTGGATGAAGAATTGTACGTGTGTATGTGTGTGCTGGGGTAAAGAGGTCTAACTAAACCTCCCAGAACAATCACAAGTACACAATCAAAGGTGCACTCGCACACCAACATGGTCTGGCAGGGGTGGTGCCGGTGAGAGACAACCGGAGTGTGCGCTGCATGTGTTTCATGGTGTGCCGAGCACTCAGTCCCAGCCCTGTCACACCGGGTCTCTCAAACCACGAGTAAAGCACTTCTGGGCCTCCAACACTTTCACAGCATCCGAGCGCTCTGGCACCCAGCACTCTCCCCACACCATCACTCCACAACACCTACACTTTCTCGCACTTAACACGCTCACAACAATTGTACTATCTTACATTCAGTACTTTCGCAACTCTGTCGCCCGCTCTCACTAGCCACTTTCACAGCACCTGAACTCTCGCACGCAACGTCTCTTGGGAGCAAAGATTTTGTTAAGTCTGACAATTATGGAAAAATGTATACCTTCAAGAAAAATAAAAACATAATTAACAAGCATTTGCAATGCAATAGGTCTTGCATTTACGCGAGTTTGAGCTATTGACATTGCAAATAACAATGCCTTTTATTTTTGTTTTTTGTTTTTAAAACATAAATAAAAGGCATTGTCATTTACAATGACAATAGCTTAAACTCGCGTAAATGCGAGACCTATTGCATTGCGAATGCTTGTTTCCTAAAGTGGTTACTTCTTTCCACTTTGGTCAAACCATCACTTTACCCACCTTCTTTCCGCCTCCGCATCCTTCTAAGGAGGAAGAGCGGTTCCATGGTCTGGATCCAAAACGTGCGCTTTCCTTTTATTTGGATCGCAGCAAGCAAATCCGGATGGATGACCAGCGCTTTGTTGGCTACTTGGGCGCCAAAAAAGGTCGGGCCGTGCACAAACAGACCATCTCTAGGTGGGTTGTTTTGTGCATTAAAGCTTGCCACTCTTTGGCAAAGAAGGACCCTCCAATGGGATTGCTCGCCCATTCCACCAGGGCGACGGCAGCTATCACTGCTTTGGGACAGGGAGAACCCCTTAATGACATCTGTCAGGCAGCTACATGGGCATCTCTGCACACGTTCACAAGACACTACTCCCTGGACAGCCTAGTCCGGAGAGACGGCTTCTTTGGCTGTTCTCTTCTCCAGGACTTTCTGGTGTGAACTTGGTTCGCAGACCCACCTCCTAGGTTGGTATTGCTGGGGTATCTATTCTAAAGGTAAGAAGTCTATAACTAATTGTCTCTTTCTATCTGTAAGAGACATAGTTTAGTTATAGATTCCTTACCATCTCACCCATCCTCTCCGTTCTGCAAACTGACTTCTAGGGTCAGGGAATCCCTTTCATGGCCCTAGTTTTGTGCACCAGCGGTCAGTGCCTTGCATGGCTCTGCGCTTCTGGCGTGGAATGTCATGTAAAAGAACTGACGTCCGCACGCGAGGGCATAGTCTAAGTAGCTACCACAACATCATCCCGGCGACCACGACACCAACGACTAACGTGGAGCTGACCGACACCACCTTTCGAGTCGCAGGGGTACTGCTGATGAAAAAATTGTCTGGATCCAGTCTGACGCCTGGGGGTAATTCTAAAGGTAAGGAGTCTATAACTAATCTGTCTCTTACAGATATATCGTTACCGAAGGTAAGTAACTTGTTCACCTTGCATTGTCAGGATAACAAGAATTTCTTCAGGATTTGCCTTGTACGCGCAGGGATGATATTTTCATGACGTGTGCAACATAGAAGTCTGTATCTTATTGCACTAACCGTCGTATTTTGGCCATTGGACTTTGGGCAAAGTAGCTATTGGTTCATGTTATTTTGGTTTTATGTTTATATGCAATACAGAAAAGTATTTGTATAATATTGTGTGGAGTTTGTTTTGTGGTGTATTTATTGTGTCACTGGTGTGAGTTGCGCAAACACTTTACACATTGCCTCTGGGATGAGCCTGGCTGCTCATGCCAAGCTACAAAAGGGGTGAGCAGGGGTTATCCTGCATGTGTAACTCCCTTACTCTGACTAGAGTGGTGGGTTCTGCCTGGCTTAGGTGCATAACCTAGACAACCAGAAACCCCATTTCTAACAGTCACAGAGATTGTATTTTTTACTGTGCAGTTCATAAGTTATAAATGTGATCTAGCACAGTGAGCTATGAACTGCCATCAAAAAGCTGCATGGTATAAGTTAGAAAGTCACGTTTTTCCCCATTGTTTCATTATCCTCATGTTGCTAAACAGATTTGTTTGGGTAGAAATATATTCTTATTATTAAAGTCAACCATAAGCACTGTTATGTTCTAAATCCTGAGTTTGTGCTTTTTCAGACCAAGCACTCTTAAAAAGTGCCTACCAGTATGCATGGCATGTGAATTTTACATCTTGTAGTCTCCTTTGCCTTGGGTAATATTTTGTATACACTGATTTACACACGTATGATTAGTTGTCTCTGTATGTGGGTGAGATGTAAAGTGTTCCGACACCCTACACTGTTTTGAGAGGTGCTATATAGCAAATAAAATACATCAGAGGGAGGGTCTGTGGAGAGATGAGAGGCACTGTTGGAGGATGATAGTGAGGGAATCATTAATGGCCCCAACAAAGATTGACAGTAAGGTCATCATTTACTATGTTTTAAAAGCTAATACAATTGAATATATAATGACAAATGTGTTGTAGAAAGCACCATTTCCCCCAAATGTTCTTTCTTTGAGGGGGTGGGGGTGGAGAGGGCAGCCTGTCACTCACCCTTTGTGGTTGTTAGGCTCACTCGCTGCACACCGTACGATGGCTGGTCTGACCAAATTTTCCAGGGCTGCTTTGGGTTCCTTGCTGATAGGTGAATTCCAGCTGTCCTGGTTAGTTCTCTTGATGCCCATTGAATTCAGGCCTATTTGGATTTAACCACTAGATGGCAGGAGCATGCAAATAATGTGAGTGTAAAATGTGTGAGGCTTCAAAACAGTGTTGCTGAACCTTTAGCTCCATTATCGGTTAACAGACTTCTTGGGGAAAATATAATCGACTCTTTTAAAATAATGTCCATGTTAATTCAATGAAAATACTACTTGAAATGCAAATGTCTGAAGCACACATGCATAACCTTTTTAAACCAATAGCGATCCATTCGGTATGAAAACCGAATGGTTGCCTTGTGGCTCAGGCATATGGTCTGTTTTTAGGTTTTTCCTTCCAGGTTTATTGCTAAAGACATAGTCATGCCTTCCCAAGAACATACAGGTGCTTGGAGCCTACCCATTGGTTACTCTGGGATTGTCTTCACTGTCACATTTATCTGCTTGCTTTCTATTTACAGCCAGTTAATCTTGCTTTTGTTCCTTCTATGGAGCGTAGCCTCTTTACCATCTCTTTGATTGGCTGGCGTCTGTTTCCCCCTCACCCATGTGCTTTTCTTTCCCCACAAGTCAAGTTGCTATCTTTCACCGGTGTTCCCTCTGTCATGTTGCTTCTCCCCCGCCCACTCTGCTGCTTCCCTCCTGCCTTCCAACAAACTCGCTCGTGCTGTATACATTTTTTCAAAAAGATTAAATACATATTTTTATTTACCTAATAAACTAGGATCTGAAAAAAAACTGTCCTTTTGTAGGAGCACACTTGCAGGTTGAACTCCCAGGTAAGGCCTGCAAAATGGCATGGCATTACCACATCTTTTTAAACATGCTGAACAGCAGCCATGAAACATGACTAAAACATATTGACAAAGCCAAATGGTCTTACAAGCGAGGAGACGGAGTTCCGCTCTCCCCATTCAGACAATAAAATGTGTTCATTTCAGCACTGCTTAAAGATATGAAAGAAACCCTTTTACGGGTTGCAATTTTTATAAACCACAAATCTGTCCCGAGTACACTTGCCCCAGGTTGGAGGCAGTCCCAAAAATATTTCAAAAACTCTTTACCTGAAGCTTAAGAGAACAGTACTCGAAAGATGAGCATTATTTTCTTCCAAGCCTTGAGGTAATTCTGGTAACTTGGAGCAGGAACAGAAACTGCAAAATGAATCTAAAGAGATGGACTTGACCTCATTGTAAGGCCTCAAACTAACCTTTACTTCTATGTTAGATTCCCCTTCTTTTCAGAATAGGTCTCCTGGCCGACCCCCACCCTTTATTTCACCTGTGATATTCCTGGATAGATAAGATAGGCATTTTTTATTTTAACTGGATTAGACAATAGATTTGAGTGACCTGAGCGCCATCAGTTGTGATGTGGGTGACTACAGCATTCAGGTGTTTCAAAATACTTATTTGTATATATTTCTTTCACTAAAGTGCATTAATACTAATTGTAAAGCCCTTGACGTTTCTAGTATGTTTGAGGGACTCTCGTAAGTGTCAGTGTGCTTGTTTCCTTTTGTAGTGTGAATGGCTGCTAGGTGACCGAAAGCCCTCCGCAGAAGATTTGGACAAAGGAATTGATACCTCCAGCCCCTTATTTCAGGCCATCCTTGACAATCCAGTGGTACAGCTTGGCCTAACTAATCCCAAAACACTGTTGGGTGAGTATTATCAGCTTCTTTGCATACCGAAACTCCTACTCAACATATTAGCATATGTGTCCAGGTTCTACTGAAACCAGAAACCAGTGTGCATATGTGAAGATTCTGTCACATTTGTTAACCCTGCTGACTAGTGCCACACTGTGCTGGTCTGTGTACAGATATTGTGCTGCGTAGGATGTGGGTTCATTGCAGAGATTTAGTTCTACACTGCTCAAAGGTACTACCTTTTTTATTTCCACGTTCTCAAACTTGGCACTGATTTGAGAACTCCTATTACTATCCTAAATGTCTCCTCTTGCTTTCGGCAGACCTTATAGTTAAATTCAACTTTCTAAGTAAGAAGGTTTAAAGACAAAGGAGATGGTGTGTACTTATGGAGGTGGTAAATCCATACAGTGGATTAAAATGCCAAGATACTTGGATGTAGTTCAGCCAATGTGTTGGTGTCTTGGTATCAATGTATCGGTGTATGTATATGGTACTTGCGTAGCAGAAAACTGACCAAAAGACATTAGTCCTTCCACGCATGAACAGACAAGTGGAGGATGGTTGACCTCAGTTCTTCCTAGTAACATGGATTGTAACTTTAGAATCATGTTAATGCCTTGCCTGAGATTTGTGTCTAAACCATGCCTCTGCAGATGTAAACACAGTGACTGCTTGACCGCCTGTTTCCACAGTAACCTGGTTGTTTGTGCAAAAACATTGCTATCTAATAGAGACTTCTAGCTGCAGATTCCTTACCTTAGAATTTTCCAGCCGTCAGGCTGGATCCGGTATCTTTTGCTGAGCAATACTGCTTGCGCGTGCTGTCGAGAGGCTCCATTTGGCTCCGTGTGACGTCATTAGTGCTGGTTATAACAACACGGTACCTATATAGGTGCTGCCCAGCCCCGCGGACGTCAGTTCTTTTCTTTCTGCGCCAGTTAAGCGCCGATCTGGAAAGAGCTACCCCTCTGTCGCTTTTTGACAGGCTTTTTCTCAACTTACAGATTTTATCCATCATGTACAAGGATGTCTTCGAGGAAAACAGGGTTTAAGCCGGGCAGGCCTGTCCCCGCATGATGTCCGTCACGATCCTCACCTCGTCTGCCTCTGGTGTCTCGAGTGCGACCACGATCCGAAGTCGTGCTCGGACTGTCGGGCCATGGCTCCTAGGACCTTATCGGAGCGGGCTGTGAAGGTCCTTGCAGCCCGACAGCCGACACCGTCAAGCACGACTATGCGGAGGTTCCAGTCCGATCAAGGAAGAGGAGGTTACGGGACTGCGCTCAAGCCCAAAGTCCTCTAAATCCCACTCAAGGTTGTTGGGACACACTGGGAAGAAGCACAAGAAGCAGTCCAAGCGGACTTCATCTTCAACTCGACGGTCATCCGTTGACGAAGGAGGTAAGGAGCACAGAAGCTCTAGGCATGTTTCAACGGAGCCGGGTCGACTTTGCACCACCCTCCTTTTCCAGGTGCCAAAGCTACCCCCGCTCAGGTTAAAGAGTTCTACGAGGCCGTGCGCTGTCTATTTTCAGCGGCCGACAACTCTGGTGAGCCTTCAGGCCCCGCTGGGTCGGAAGGGGCCCAGTCGGATTCAACGCCGTCCGCTCCAGCCACAGCTCCGGTGGGGTCTCGGAGATCCAATCTTAGAACTGGGTTAACACTTGTCGTGACAACGCAACCTTCCCCGGCATCGGACCAGAAGCCGGTGCCAGCCCCATCCTTCTCCCCAATGACAGAGTCGAAACGACTTTGCTTGACGCTGATTTTAACGTCGATTGAACCCTGGGGTTCTATGTTGTCGCCTGAACACTGTGGACGTGTTAGGCTCGGGAGAGGAATGGGAGGGTTCTATGGACCCTCTGGAACACCAGGATGACCCTGCAGAGCAGTTGGGCTGGTATGGGGAACTTGGTGAGGCCCGTGGACTGGATACCTCTCCATATACTGCCATGCTCTTTCTGCCAACTGTGTCTACGGAGGAGGGGGCATCTTATGCCATGGTGCTTAAGAGGGCAGCCGAGGTCCTTGAACTGGAGCTGCCCTGAGTGTAGGTCAAAGCGGTTCAAAAGGGGGTGGTGATGGATGGAGCATAAGAACCAATCAAACACTCACACCCAGTCAACAGATCTGGGTTTGATCCATCACCGTTCTTTGGCCCACTCTGCCACCCCAGTTCAGACATAGCCATATGCAAATCAGTCTGACCCTGTGCCGCATGCGAACAGTCCAGCCCGAACTGCCAAGCCATGCCTTCCCTGGACCGGAAACAAGCTTCCTAGGACCGTTTTCTGGCATTTCAGCCGTCTCCAGGTTTGCTTGAATCCAGTGGCAAAGTGAGCAAGGTACTCACGTCTGAGCATACCTTGGCAACTTATGGCGCTGAAATGCCAGAAACCGTGACTGGCTGTTGAAGGCATCCTCACCCCAGGCTGTCATCTCTCACCTTAAGAGTATGGCGACCCTCCTGCATTCTCTGGGGTTCTCTATAAACGTGCCGAATTGACACCTGACACCTCCTCAGTCGCTCCCTTTCTTCGAAGCTGGTCTGTACAAAGTGCAGTTTTGAGTTTATCCTCCCGAGCAGCGAGTCCAGGATATTTAGGTTATGATTCCGATGTTTCTGCCTCTATCCTGGATTTTGATGAGACAGATTCTGAGGCTGTTGGGCCCCATGGCCTCCTGCATCCTGTTAGTAAAGCATGCCAGGTGGCATATGTGGGCTCTGCAGTGGGACTTTAAGTTAGTGTGCAAAGCATCAGGGAAATCTCACCAATGTGGTTCAGATCTCAGAATGAGCTACAAAGATCTGCAGTGGTGGTTGACGAATCGCAATTGGGTCAGCGGCAGACCCCTCTCCTATCCCCAACCAGATCTCACAGTTGTGACAGATGGGTCACTTCTGGGATAGGGCGGCCATCTGGGAGAGGTGGGGATCAGGGTACACTGGTCTCCGGCAGAGTTGGGAGGGATCAGGTGACCCTTTAACTGACCAGTTAGACACTGAGCAGGACTGGGGGATGGATGCCAGTGGTCTTGACACCTCTCCTGACCTTAGCATGTTGTCTCCTCTTACCGTGGCTACGGAGGAGGGAGCTTCATACGCAGTGGTGTCGCATAGGACGGCCGAGGCTCTCAACCTCGAGCTTCCTACGGTGGCGGTCAGGACTAACCTCCTGACAGAGGTGCTTCAACTGGCTGCGAGCTCTTTGGAGCCCTTGCTGCCGTTTATTGAGGCTTTCACAGACGTCCTTTTGGGCACGAGGTCCAGGGCCAATACGGGGGCTACTGTGGACAGGATGATTACCCGACGCCACCGCCCGGCTCCGGGCAATCCCACTTTCCTCTCCCAACATCCCACCCCTGAGAGCTTGGTAGTTCAAGCTTCCACCTCCAAAAGCGCCTTCCCTACTGCTCCACTGGAAAGGGAATCCAAGAAGCTGGACCACCTTGGCAAGAAAATGTTCTCTTCCGCTAGCTTAGGACTGCGGTCCGTAAACACCGCATGTCTCTTGGGCCGTTATTCGCACTCAGTGTGGGATACGGTGGCGCAAGTGCTGCCTCAGTGTCCAGAGGAGGCCCAGGCTGTGCTCTCCCAGGCTGTTGCCGCCGGGAGAGATGTAGCAAAGTTTACAATACGTTGGGGGCTGGACACCGCCGACTCTCTGGGCAGGACAATTTCAACGCCGGTAGCGCTTCGTCGCTACGCCTGGATGAGGTCCACTGGCTTTTCAGGGGATGTCCAGAATACCTTGATGGACATCGCCTTTTTGGCGACAAAGCAGACCATGCCCTAGAGCGCTTCAAGGACTCGCGGGCTACGGCCAAGTCCTTGGGCCTCTCCATCCGTCCGGCGCAGTCTGCTTTTTGCCCCTTTCGTGGCTACGGAAAGAGTGCCCTGCTACATCCCACCCAGAGCCACAGGCCGCAGCAAGATCCCCAACCTTCGCACGGCCAGGGACGTGGAAACAACAGGCTTGGTTCCGGGGGCCAGCAGGCCGGCCACTCCGACTCCTCCCCCCCCCACCCCCCCCCTCCCTCTTCCCCCTCTGCAGCAGCCTCCAAACCCTCCTAGTCCGGTCTTTCAGGCCCATCAAACGCCAGTGGGCGGCAGGATTCGCCATCACCTCCCCCACTGGCGCACCATCACATCGGACAGGTGGGTTTTGCAAATAGTCCGAAGGGGCTACACCCTCCCCTTTGAGACTTCCCCTCCAGCCATGCCACCGTGATACTACTGCATGTTGGAGGATCATCTAGCCCTTCTCCAGCAGGAAGTTACGGCTCTCTTGGCCAAGGGAGCCATCATGCACGTTCCTGTCCCAGAAGTAGGTCGTGGTTGTTACTCCCACTACTTTCTGGTTCCCAAGAAGGACAAGGGCCTGCGTCCTATCTTGGACCTCAGGGACGTCAAGATGTTGACGCTTGCTCAGGTCTCGACCCGCAAGACTGGATGGTAGCGTTGGACTTGCAGAACGCTTATTTTCATCCCCATCCTGCCGGCCCACTGGCGTTACCTACGGTTCACTGTAGGCCACGAGCACTTTCAATTCTCCATGGTCCCCTTTGGCCTTACCAGCACCCTTCGGGTGTGCACGAAAGTGATGGTGGTGGTCGCAGCTCATCTGCGCAGATCAGGGGTTTCAGACTTCCCTTATATTATATAGGCCACACGCTCGACCAGATTTTTTCTACTTCTCCTATCTGTGTTGACCCTCCCATGCCAGTTTTGTGGTCAGATCATTTTCTCATCACTTTTTCCATCTCTGTCATGGTTCCATCACGGTCTAAACCAGTAGGGTCGCTAAAGCATCTCTCTAAATCTTTCCATCTTCTTACTACAGAGATGCTATCAAATGTTCTAACTAACTTCCCGTGTCCCACCTCTGACAATGTAGAGGAGTACAGCGATCTCTTCCATAATTGGTTCACAGACCGTCTAGAGAGCTTGGTTCCGGCCATGAAACAAAACTCTGCAGATAAGAGAACATCTGCCCCTTGGTTTACCCCTCATCTAAAAAAAGCACGACAAGATCTTAAGAAAGCAGAAAGAGCATGGAGGCGATCCTATGATCTTTCTGAGAGGCAAAAATTTAAGACGCTGACTCGAGCCTACCATAAATTAATTTGGGATGGTAAAAAATCCTATCTGGAATCTAGAATAAATGAAGCGGAGCATTCTTGCAAGGAAATTTTCAGGGTGGTTAAAGATTTCACCTCCCCCTCTGCTTATACTCCGATCCATGCTCACTCCGAAATTTGGTTGAAGGAATTAGCTGTCTATTTTGTACAGAAAACCACCTCTATTCAATCATCTCTCCAGGCCACTTTCCAGCAGCATACGACAAGTCTGGGGTGTCCCTTGCCAGATCATGGCCCCTTTCTGTCCAATTTTCCCCTATTAGATCATGAGAGCTCTCTTGCTATTCTGACAAGTCTCAAATCCGGATCTCCACAGGATCCTTGCCCTGCCAAGTGTCTAGCAAATATGGCACCTGTTCTTAATGATTTGATTAATCCCATTTTGAATCTGTCACTCTCTTCCGGGGTAGTTCCCAAAGCTTGGAAGAGTGCCATGATCTTGCCACTTATAAAAAAACCTGCGCTCGACCCTGCAGTCTATGCAAATTACAGACCCATCTCCTTACTCCTTACTCCCTGCTCTGGCGAAAGTGACTGAAAGGTTTGCTCACAGATCTATTTCCAATTTTATTGAGGAAAGGGGTCTGTTGCATAATACTCAATCTGGTTTCCGTGCAAATTTCAGCACGGAGACCGCGCTCCTTGAAGTCACAGATGCCATCAGGGAGGAGTTGGATGTTGGTAAAAAAGTGGTACTGATTATGCTGGACCTGTCGGCGGCGTTCGACACCGTTCCCCACGCACTTCTTCTCTCCAGACTTTGAGACTTTGGTCTGCGGGGAACGGTGTGGAATTGGCTTAAATCCTTCTTAGCCGACCGCCGGCAGACAATCTGGGCGCCACCCTTCTCTGCTGAAATGTCACCGCTTGAAGTGGGGGTCCCTCAAGGTTCCATCTTGAGCCCCCTCCTGTTCAACATCTTTATGGCCCCCCTGGCGGTGACAGCGGAGGCTTTTGGCGCCCGGATTGTCAGCTATGCTGACGATACCCAGCTCCTCTTTGTAAGTAACAGGGATGGTCAGTTTGATAGTATCCAGGTCAACGGATGTTTGAGTGCTGTCTTTGAGTGGTTTGGACGCCATGGGCTGAAGTGCAACGCCGACAAGTCGGAGCTGCTCTTCTTTGGCTGTACATCTGAACCCGATTGGAAAACCTGGTGGCCGAAAGATATGTCTCCTCCCACTAGCTCGTCTGTGAAAGCCAAAAATTTGGGAGTGGTGATTGACAACAAGCTATCTTTCGGACCACATATTTCATCTCTTACTGGGAAATGTTTCGGCATCCTGCGGATGCTTCGCAAATTTCTCCCTCTAGTCTCTATCCAGCACAGAAAAATTATTGTCCAGGCACTGATCTGCTCCAGGCTGGATTATGCAAACATTCTGTTTCTGGGACTTCCCAAATATTTGGTCAGGCGTCTGCAAATCGCCCAGAATTCTGCAGCCCGAGCCATTTTCGGTCTTCCAAGGAAAGTCAGAGCCACGGATCTTCTTGCCACATTGCATTGGCTCCCAGTTGCAAAAAGGATTCTATTTAAAACTCTGACCACGACTTTCAAGGCCTTGCATGGCATAGGCCCCAAATATATCTCCAAACGACTGTCTTGGTATACCCCTCCCAGATCTCTTAGATCCTCGTCCTTATCAAAGATGAGTGTTCCCACTATCAAACGAGCAAGAGCAGGAGGACGGTCTTTTCGTCACTTAGCCCCTCATGCCTGGAATGATCTTCCAATCTCTCTAAGACAGACTTCTAGTCTTCTGTCTTTCCGCAAGGCTCTTAAGACTTTGCTCTTCCCGTAATCTTGATGCTGTTTCTGTGTTTGTATGCCCTTTTGGTGTTATGTTTTTCCCCATCTTCGGTTGGGAGTCTTCGTTAAAGCGCCGGGATACTCCAGTGGAGTGGCCGTGCGCTATAGAAGTGTACAAATAACATAACATAACATATTGACGACTGGCTGTTGAAGGGGGGCTCACCCCATGCAGTTGTCTCCCACCTCCAGACTACGCCGACCTCCTGCATTCGCTGGGGTTCTCCAGCAATGTGCCGAAGTCGCACCTGGTTCCCTCTCAGAAGCTCCTCTTCGTAGGAGCAGTTCTGGACACTATGCGGTTTCGGGTCTATCCTCCCGAACAGCGAGTTCGGGATATTCAGCCTCTGATTCCGATCTTTCAGCCTCTATCCCGGGTTTCGGTTAGAATGACCCTGAGGCTGCTTGGCCTCTTGGCCTCCTGCTTCCTGCTGGTCGATCATGCCAGTGGCATATGCTGGCTCTGCAGTGGGACCTGAAGTTCCAGTGGGTGTGGCATCAGGGGAATCTGTCTGATTGCGTTCAGATCTCGGAGGGCACTGCACAACAACTGCAGTGGTGGCTCACGAACCAGGACTGGATCAATGACCGATCCCTCTCCCTTCCCCAACCAGACCACACTGTGGTGATGGATGCATCCCTTCTGGGATGAGGCGGCCACAAGGGAGAGGCGGAGATCGGAGGCTTCTGGTCTCCGTCTGAGTCCGAGCTTCACATCAACCTTCTGGAGCTCCGGGTGATTCGTCTTGCACTGTAAGCATTCCTTCCCTCTGTCCGGGGAAGAGTAGTGCAGGTGTTCACGGACAACACCACCGCCATGTTGTACTGCAACAAACAGGGCGGGGTGGGATCGTGGACCCTATGTCAGGAGGCCCTCCGCCTCTGGACATGGCTGGAACATCAGGGCATTTCCCTGGTGGTTCAACACCTGGCAGGTTCTTTGAACGCCAGGGCGGACGAACTCAGCCGCAGGTGCATGCTGGATCATGAATGGCGTCTTCACTCGGAGGTGGTGTAAGGTCTCTTTCGATAGTGGGGAGAGCCTTGGTTAGATCTATTCGCCACCGAAGAGAACGCGCAATGTCGGCGATTCTGCGCGATGGAATTTCCAAGGCGGCACTTGTTCGGCGACGCTTTTTGTCACGAGTGGAGTTGTGGTCTGTTGTACGCCTTTCCATCTATACCACTTCTGCCCAGAGTGCTGAAGAAGATCCTGTGCGACTGGGCCCAAGTCATTCATGTGGCTTCGGATTGGGCACGCAGAGTCTGGTATCCCGAGCTGCTCAACATGGTTATCGATCCTCTGATCAGACTTCTTCTTCTGGAGGATCTTTTGTCGCAGCAGCAGGGGACGGTCCTCCAACCGAACCTGTCCAGTCTCCACCTCCTTGCGTGGAGATTGAGCGGCGGAAGTTGGTTGACGTCTTTCGACCTGCCTCCTGAAGTTTGTGACGTAATCTTGGTAGCCAGGCGTCCCTCCACTAAGACGGTATACACCTGCCAGTGGAAAAAATGTGTGGCATGGTGCACAGCAAAGGCTGTGGATCCCCTTTCTGCCCCTCTTTCTGAAGTACTCTTGTTCCTTCTCTCTTTAGCCCAGCAGGGCTCTGCTCTGAGCACTATCAGGGGCTAACTTTCAGCCATCTCTGCCTTCCTTCAGCTGCCAGATCAGCCTTCTCTTTGAAAGTCCCCGGTAGTTAACCGTTTCTTAAAAGGCTTAACACATCTTTTTCCTCCAATCCCTTTCATTATGCCTCAGGGGGACTTGAATCTTTTGCTGACTTATTTAATGTGCGCTCCTTTTGAGCCGCTCCATAACTGTCCTTTACGTCTCTTGACTCTTAAGACTGCTTTCCTGGTAGCCATCACTTCTGCTAGAAGAGTGAGTGAGCTCCAGGCTCTTTCTTCAAAACCTCCTTTCCTGTCTGTTCATCAGGACAAGTTGGTTCTCAGGACCCGTCCATCCTTTCTTCCTAAGGTGGTCACTGCCTTTGACATTGTGCAGACCATTACTTTACACACATTCTTACCGCATCTGCATCCTTCAAAGGGAGAAGAGAGGCTCCACCATCTGGACCCAAAACGTGTGCTCTCTTTCTATCAAGATGACACAAAACAGTTCGGGTGGATGATCAACTTTTTGTTGGCTACGTGGGTGCAAAGAAGGATCGGGCTGTACACAAACGCACCATTTCTCGATGGGTCGTGTTGTGTATTAAGGCTTGTTACTCTCTGGCTAAAAGGGAGCCTCCAGCTGGGCTACACGCTCACTCCACCAGGGCGACGGCAGCCCCTACTGCCTTGGGAAGAGGAGTGCCTCTGAATGACATCTGTCAGACGGGCACGTGGGCAATCTCTGCACACGTTAACCAAACACTGCTGCCTGGACTGCCAAGTCCGGCCGGAGAGATGACTTCTTTGGCCGTTCTGTTCTCCATGATTTTCTGGTGTGAACCTGGTTCGCAGACCCACCACCGGGGTTGGTATTGCTAGGGTATCTATTCTAAGGTAAGGAATCTATAACTAAAGTGTTTCTTTCAGATGAATAAGTTACTTAACTTCGGTAACGATATATCTGTAAGAAACATTAGTTATAGATTCCTTACCGCCCACCCATCCTCCCTGTTGTGCGAACTGATTTCTAGGGTTAAGGACATCCTTTCAGGGCCTTAGTTTTGTGCACCAATGGTCAGTGTCTTGCATGGCTCTGCGTTTCTGGCGCGGGTAGTCGTGTACAGAACTGACGTCAGCGCGAGGGCGGTGTTTAAGTAACTGCCGCGACGTCATCCCGGCAACCATGACGCCGACGACTGACGCGGAGCCGACAGACGCCACCTTCCGATGCACAGAGGTATTGCTGACGAAAAAACTTTCCGGATCCAGTGTGACGCCTGGGGGTAATTCTAAGGTAAGGAATCTATAACTAACTAGTGTTTCTTACAGATATGTTGTTACCAAAGGTAAGTAACTTGTTCAGCAACACTGGTGACGTCACGCGGAGCAGAATAGAGCCACCCGACGGCGCGTGCAAGGGGTATTGCTCAGCAAAAGTTTCCGGATCCAGCCTGACGCCTAGGAAAATAAGGAATTTGCAGCTAGGTAGAGTTTCTACCACAAAATGTGTTACCAGAGGTAAGTAACTTGTTCATCATTGCTAGACTAAATGGTCACTCAGTAGTAGGAATTTCTGATATCTCATAAGGAGCTGCACTCTGCCTGCCTAGATGTATAGGAAAGGGCAAAACAATTAGGAGGGAAAAGGGAAATGCCTCAGACACTTCGACAAACAACTCAATAACCTATCGTTTCATTCTTGTTACTATTTATACAGTATTTTAAAAAGTGTTTTAATTGTGGAACATTTCTGTTGATGGCCTCCTATCTGTTCCAGAGTGAGAACATTTTTCGCTGAAAATGTAATGTATTAATGCCTGATGTAGAGTTGGTATATGGGTTACACCATCACAAACGTGACAGATTTGCTTGTTCCCCTTACTACTTCTCCCTTTTATCCTGTCACATTTGTAATAAAGTGGATGGGATGTCTGGCATGTTTATGATGGAGTAACTCGTCTGCTGAAATCTAAATCAGGCCCTTCCTTTGACAGTGGCTGAGAAAAACAGCCAGGATTTCTTCAGAGGATACGGTTGTCGTATTGGGGGGTGCAAGAGGCGTAGACCAAGGCAATCCGGGCACCTGAAAAGGAAGTAACCTGCGTTTCTGTTACCTAGGTATTCCTCGGGATCTTTTAGTTGAAATTGAGTTAAAAAATCAAATGTTATGGCTGCTTCTCGATGACACCCATTCGCTCTTCCCCACCCTTGACCGCCGGATCAACCCCAAGCAGCCTATAGCATGAGGTGAGAGTTTAATACTCCTGGCCCTTGATTTATATGTTAATACATTGATAACAATAGGTAACGCAGACAGTTCTACTGTCAAGCCAGATGTAAGATGAGTTTTCAATCATTTGTCTCTGCCTAAAAACGCACACTGCCATCTTAACCCCCCCCCCCCCCCCCCCCCCCCCCGCAAGTGTCCGGTCCCTTCCTTCGCTCTCGCTGCATCTCCTCTTCTCGATATATCTTTGTACGGTTCATGATGCAGGGCCTCGTCTGTATCAAACGTATCTTGTTCCTTAGCTTTTCCGATTTCCGTTATATTTGGATTTATCTACATACGATTAGAATAATCTTCCGACCGTTTTAAGGCACCTGTGTCCGGGCGGTAATTATGATATATGCTTTTTTTCTTGTATTGTGGTTTATCTGCTTCGTGTCTCGGTGTAACTCTTTCCAAACATCATAAGACTTGGACTCCTGAGTTGTGCCATTCGCAGGAAGTTTGTTTTTTAGAGGCGAATAACGATCAAACCGAATAAAGGAAAGCGAGCCTGTTGTGGATGCAGTTGTCGCTTTAAAATGTCCGGAGGATATTTTGAGTGTCACAGGTCAGGCTTTGTAAGGCTGGCTGGTTTAATAGTCTGAAAGCCGCTGACTAAGGACTTTGGCAGTGGCCACGGCTGAAGTAGTTAGCCTGAAAACTGGCTCTGCCCTCGTTGGAACATTGCCCAGATGAGTGGCTCTGACTTCCGATGTAATTGTGTCTGTGACCCTTCAGAGCACATGCTGCTTCATTGCAGATACGACTCTGACACATGACATTCATTTTCATTATCAAGGCGTCAGACTCTAGGAAAAGAGTTGCTTTTTTCCATTCACTAATAACGCTGCGCCCAGGGTGAGAGTGAGGCAAGAGGCAGTGTCATGCTGATAGTTTAAAAGCCAATGACGGGAGCGGGGCACTGAAGGTAAAGGTGGCAGCTGTGCACTCCTAGCGAAAGTTTGCCATTTCATGACTCCTTGTTTCTCCTTCATGACTCCTTGTTTCTCCTTCATGACTATTTGTGTTTGTATATAGATCTGTAATGGCCAGGTAACCTGCACGTTAATGGAGCAGGAATCTGTAAATGATGGCAGCTTTCCATTCAAAGGTGTTATTATACCTTACCTAGTGAGAAGTTCCGCGAGCTGTACCTCTTGGCGCTGCTAAAATGTGAATCGCAATAAACCTCTTTCTCCTCGTAGCTCCCCCACTCTTAGGCACCTGAAACAGCTGTCTCCCTCTCTTGGGATGTGGCCTAGAACATCCTTTGGCTGATATTTGGATCTCTAATAAATGACACCGTAGCAATAGTCTAAACCAGTGGTTCCCAAACTTTTGACTTCTGGGACCCCCACTTAATCATTACTGGAACCCGGGAACCCCAACTGAAACATTATCAGAATCCAGGGACCCCCCACGAGTAAGTACTGGAAGTCGGGGACCCCGGCCTAAGCAATGTTGATCATTTGAAGTACAAAACAATACTCAAAAATACAAAAAAGCATTCAAACAAATACACGAATACCACATTTTATTTAATTAGAAAACATATTAATAAAGAAGAAATGAAAATGTAATGTAATTTTAATAGAATGGTTGGAGCTTTTCTAAATTCAGTTGAGGCCGCTCATCATCCACACTATATTCAGTTTGATGCACCTGCACTGCTCCCGCAAGTCAATCTGAGGACACGAATTCAATTTTTAGCCTCCAGTTTCAAATTCCTTCACATCTACAGTATGTTTTATAATGTTCAATTGTACATTTAGCCTCTTTATATATCCACACTTTATTGATCTGTTAATATTATTCGATTTTCAAAGTAGTCGTGGACCCCCTGAGGAGGAGGGTCCCCGGACCCCAGTTTGGGAACCAAACATTCTGTATAATGTTGGTCGTTCGTACTGAGGGCTAGCTGAGGTGCTGAAAATATCCCACAGTAAGTCGGCCATAAATTATTTCTCCTGCGGTAAGATTCTCCTAAACCCTGCCAGCTCCTTCCACATTGAGCGCCATTTCTGCCATTGCCCACATACTAAAAGTCTTTCTTACTACAATAGCCTTACTGAAGCGACTCCTTGAGGCGGGCGGACCAGACACTCCCAAACTGACTCTCCGTGAACCACCTCCTGCCACCTGCTCCCAGGGACATGGCCACTGCTGCCTAGGTGTCCTACCCCCAAAAAGCTGATTTCACCAGTATGTCCCACAACAAAGAAATAGAGGTTTTTAACTACTACTGCTTTGGTTCTTAAACTTTTGACTACATTACTGGAACCCAAAGAGCCCCGGTGAATCATTTTTGGAATTCAGGGACCCCCACTGAATCATTATTGGAGGCCGGGACCCTTCCTAAGCATTTCCGATGATTTGAACCTCAAAACAATGCACACAAAAAATAAAGAAACAAGCATTCATCAAACAAATACACTACTAATTAAATATTTTATTTAATTCACAAATATTAAAAAACTCAATTTTAAAGACAATGTTGTTGCTTTTCTAAATGTAATTGGGGTCACTCACTAGGTATACTGTATTGTGTCTGATACTTCTGCACTGCTCCCACAAACCAATCTGAGGATACAAACTTAATTTTAAGCCTCCAGTTTCAAATGTCTTCATTTATTAAACGTTTAAAATATAAACATTTTACATTTTGTTTATTTATATACACTTCATTAATCTGTTAGCAATCACAGACCCCCTGAGAAGGCTTTGCGGACCCCCACTGGTCCCTGTACCACAGGTTAAGAACCACTGTACTGCTATATATCCTTCACATTAATTATCTATCACACATTCAAACTACTATAGCACAAAACACGCCTTTTGTATTTGAAAAAAGGGGATGTGATGTTTTTGGACTATGGGAACAATGACGTGGGATGGAAAAGTATCCTCCACATTATTGTGGCATTCATTATCATAGGCTGATCCATATCACTATGATAGAGGAATGCCATCAAGGTGGTCTCAACCTTCAGAAGAGGGAGATGGAATAAATAATTCTGGATAGGAGCAGGAGCCAAGGGTCTGTTAAAACTACCTCTCTGTAACCCCAAAAGGACTTTCCTTTATTTCGAGGGTACACAAGGCAGCGTTAAGTATGTGGACGTGATTTGAGAGAATAGGTCTTATACATCCTTCCTATTGAGTGCCAATGTGTTTCTGCCTCTTAATAAGCTCACTAGGGGTCTCAGACCTTCATCAGGGCAAGTTTGATCTCTGCCATGCTGCATGTTCAGAGTCGGGGCAGAGTAAGTCTTACCTTAATCCTACCTCTTTATATTGGATCACCTGCAGAACGAAATAAGGACTCTACTATAGTGCACATGATTATTGCAGGCAAAGGCACTCACTCGCATCCCATAATACTATAGGCAATACAAGTGGATTTCAATCATGCAGACCACTGTAAACTCACAGCACATGTGAAAACCTCATTATTTGTTACCCACTTACCCTAACTTTTAGGAGTACATATGATCTGGTGGTCTCAGTGGCAGGGGATTCCTTCTGAGAGGTAGATTATCCTTAAGAAAGGTAAATAAATGAATGCTTTCATTCGAAGTATTTGTCGATTACACCAAAGAGTGATTGCATGGGGTCCGTAGGGAAACATTCCTAGCATATCACTAACACTATTTATAACAGGTCAGCCTGTCGAGTCACAGCACTCAAACGTAGATATAAGATATAAATAAATTAGGTGAAAGACATATAAATGTTTTTTATATTTTTATGTCTACGTTTAAGAGTTTTGACTCGACATACAAGCAGCTTTTTAAGTATGAATGAATGCATTTATAGTTGTAACACTATCATTAGGGAATGAGCTGTTGCATTACTCGTTTTCTGATGAACACAGGGTGTGAAGGAGGGGTATCTAATAAGAGCAGACCAATATTCCTCAAAAGATTTAACCATAAGGAACAAACTTGATCGAGCCTTAATGTCTCTCTAGGTATGTCTAGATCCTGTAAGCCAAGGCGGAATTCCTGCTATCCCTTCTCAATCACTGAACAATTTCTTCTCCTACCTGTATCCCTGTCTAGACTACATCAGGGCACTAGTTGTACTTTGGTACCATAGTGGCGTATTTTACTGAGCATGGGTTATGTGATCTATGGTTACAACTCTTACCTAGTTCTTCCAAACGAGAGAAAAGCAGATTCTCGAACATCTGACAATGAAGATTGGAGCATGGTCCCTCTCGGGAGCAGCAATAGGAGGAGCCTTGATAGTGTTCAAAAAAACATAAAAAGCTAGCCCAGGTATTTTAATTATGGTTTTGGGCCTTCAAATGATGATCTATCCTGTCGTAACAAGGTCTCCCTCAAGCTCTGTCCCCAGTTCCCAATGTATTCTTGCATACATCTGTATGCTGTGGTCACATGATGACTGCATATTCCTGTACACAGAAACAGTTCAAATTATAGTTAACACACTCCTTAGGGACAGAACCATAGTTAAAGTGCGTTAAGGATATGTATTGTGAAGGCCCTGCAAGCAAGTAGGCTCACCTTCGTTTTGATAACTGTTGCTAATTTATATGGTGAACTGGTGAGTACTCGTTATCATTAAAAAGGACAAAATGATTTAAGTCTCATACATTAGAACGTTCATCTTAACATCTGTTGACATACTCCTTGCTTCCAGTCTTATTTCTATCCTACACTTGGAAGGTCCTTCCTCGCTATTAGTAAATATTTTGCTGTTATTGAAAGGGAAGGCGGCCCTACTTGTAGAAGCTGTAGACGGTAAGGAGGTAACCCTATTCCACGTCAATACAGGCTCATGCTTTTTTTGTGACTGCTTGAGGCATTCTGGATATTGTAGTCTTAATTAACTGCCATTTGCCATAATTCAACTCACACACCTGATGGAAGTTAAATGTTGGTGAGAGAACCCATATTGGAAACAGTTTCCATGATGACAGGGGGTAAGGTGGTCCTGTAAAGGGCATGAAGAACTAAAAGTGCTGTAATGATTAAGAAGAGTAACTTATTTTTTCTTTCTCTTAACAGCATTTGAAGATATGCTTGAAAATCCCTTAAACAGCACTCAGTGGATGAACGACCCGGAAACAGGCCCAGTGATGCTTCAGATTTCTAGAATCTTCCAGACTCTTAATCGCACGTAGTGGATGGGTGTCTGACCCTCTTCTGCTTCACGTCATTGCTTCTTGCCGATTCCTCACCACGCCACTCCTGTCCAGTTTTTTCAAGTTTTTTAAACAAAATGAAAATCATTGGTTTTGGGGAGGTTTTGCAGGAGATTGATGGCTTTTGAGGTGTGAACAGTGGCTTACTCTGCTGTACCACGTTGGAGAATGTATGTGTGTGTATTTATGGCCAACCTGAAGTTATTTGCCTTGTGGATCTAGTGATAGTGAAAGTGGTTTGAAGATTTTTATTTTGCTTTAAGGTGTTAGATTGAGAAAAAGATATATTTAAGAATAGAACAATTTTGAAAACAACAAAGCATTGGCCTGAAACTTTTTTAAAACAACTTGAAGGGAGAAATTCAATGTTATCTGGATTTACTATAAGCCAACGCTGCTTTTTCAAATCACAGGTACTTTACCGCCATGGCTTCCCTTTGAGATGGCCTTTATCTATGAACAATATCTGTTTTAGCCTTGTACATTTCATGGTGTTCCCAACTGAGTTTTATAATAAGTTTTCACATGTATGTATGTTACAAAAGTATTACCAAAAAGAACAACTTCAAAAATGTAGTCAAATTTGGTAGTTCAAACCATATCACAAATCCAGTTTTCTTACTCCATTTTCTGGAGATAATAAGATTTCATGGTTATGACATATGTCCAAGTGACTTTTTACTGACAGACTCTGAATTGTGTCAGTATAGTTGATCTCATCAGAATATAGTGAACAGACACCACATCAATATGTGTTGAACAGTAGTGCAACCTTAACAACGAAACTTTGGATGGTGATATTTTAGGAATAATTTGTGGTAGAGGGGAATGCGATTAAAAATCCAAAACCAGGCATCATTGATGCTCGATAAGGATTGAATTAGCAGTGCTGGGAGTAAAATGGGGCTTTGCGCTTGACTGCTGAAGTAACTTTTAAATATTTTCTTACTTTTATAGAATTTCTGTTCCACCAAACCTCTTCAAACAATGGTCATTGTGTCAATGCATAGACTGAATGTTCGACATCATTGTTCTTGAGACGTTTTTACCTTGAAAGTTTTTACCTTGAAATTCTAGGCAACCCATTTTATTCTTACTTTATTAGCCTCTGCATTTCCCAGTGATTAGGGCTCTCAGTTCCAAAAAACATTATTAATCTGTCTATACATTTTTCAAAGTGGCAAGCTGGGGAGTTTTCTTTGTGTGCAGCAATTGTGGCTTCTGGCCAAACCCCCATGCATGATCTATTCCTTTTTCTAATCCGTGGTAGAGCAGTCCTTTTTCACCTGCCTACTTCAGCTTTTTCTCAGGAAATTTTTGGGCCTTGGGATTATATTTAGTTATGGATTGATTGATTTCTAATGTCTACTACTCGCTTATTCATCAAGATGTACAAAGGTTGTGAACTATTTCTTTGCTGTTCCCTTTTTGTTGATTAGGATTTGTCCAGTCATTTATCTTTTGCACCCTACTTTGTTCTGGCTTGATGTGCAATGCACCATAACGTTGCAGATGGTATGCAAAGGTCCTCCGTTTAAGTAATTTATTTTGCCTTCAGTGCCAGAGATTTTCTACTTGTGAGGCCATACATTTTGGAAAGTAATAATATGAGCATCAGTTAGTGTTTCTAAGGACCAGGTCTATAGCTTTGGCCTTCTTTTTGTCCCCTGGCAGTTTAAGAGACCTTTCCTTAGCTAAAAGACCCACTACATGTACATAGAAAGCATACTCTTGAGGGCATTAAACTGTTGAAAGATGGTTTCCCAAATAAGACTTTATATGGCTGCCCTAGCCAATGTTCGCTAGAATCTAGTACCAAGGAGCGCTATACTTAATCCCTTAGTATGGGCAGGTTGAATCTGATTAAGCCAATTGTTCATACATTATGCTTCTAATAAAACTGCGTAACAGTATGTTGCAGTTGAAACTTTGCTCTCCATAACTACCTTCGTACTATCTTTGTATGGAGAACGTGCTCGTATACGATTCCTTGATAAATCTAAGACATTCATATTAGATTGCATGATTTTGCAGCCCCGTTGTCAAGTTATCCTCCTTTGTTGCAGGTTATTCTATGTAATAACATCCAAATGGGTGAGGATTCATACATTTGTTTGTAAGACAAGCTGCTTCTTCCCAGCTGCTTCTCTTCATCATCCTCCTTCTTGATGCATTTAATACTTCTTCTCATATTTGCTGAAGATCTTTGGCTATAGATGAGTTGTGTGAAGAAACGTCAATGTTTGTATACTGCACAGATCCATCTACCTCACATTCTTAACTGACATTCATTAGATCTGTTGGTGGCTCACATCTTTCGCTCTTGGTACTGTTTTCTGACTCTCCTCTGTCTGTTCTCCAAAGGTTTGACTATTCAGATGAGCCTCCGATGTTCTTTTAAAGGCATTTGTGTTATTGCGACTTCCATTACCTTAATCAACTCCAAGGTCTCTTGTGATGAGCTAAACCACTTGTTGCATTTCCACTTTGATCAAGTCTTATCTTGATACTTTTTCAAGGTTTTGTAATTTGACAGTTAAAAACTTGCTGGAGCTATGATGAATCCACCCTCCTCAACATCCCGTAATTGGTTCATTCCAGCTCTTTCCCGTAGCACATGGCAGCCATCTTAGATCATCGGTGATTATGTTGTACACATATGTCTGAACATGGCCCATGATCCTAATGCTGATGAAGACAAATTGCCTTCTACAACCTTCATTTGGCTACTGCCTGTAAGCCTCAATCTTACAGCACGTTCCTCTGCAAGAAGAAACTCCTTCCTCAGATAGTATCAAACAGGAACTCTGGTGATCTCGAAATGCAGTTCCAAGTTCCTTCTGTTTCTATATTAGTGCAACAAAGATAAAGGACTCCTACCCTTATATTTGGGGATCATATGAGAAATTGTTATCCTCCAGCCAAGAGTGACAAATTTTTTCATATCATGGGATATGAGTCAGAATTTCCTTCACCTGTATAGAGACAAATTCGCAGTATCAAGGAAGCAATACTTTATTTGGATCTATTCCATCTGAATGTCTCCTGAAAGTTTTAACAAGCGCAAACAAACAGTGTAGTCTCTTGTTAGCAAGTATTCTGGACTGCAGGTGAAGCCACAACATTTTCTCTCATGACTTCAAACCCAAACTTGGCCAGAACTCCACAAGGACATTTGTTTCTCATAAGATGGTTGCCATACTGTCAGCTCTAACGTTCATCACATTTGCGTCCTATGCCTGCACAGTATATTTGCTCATTTCCCTAAAAACAAAATACCTTGGGATGTGTTCTGAGCCCTACCTAGCAATCTCTGCTCAGTGTTGATTCACTCCCAAATACTCCTCCAAGTCTGTTACGTTGTCCTGACACTCTAAGAGTATGTTAGTGTTGTCACCTGATGTGCCATTTCCACGTTAACCCATGAAAGGGTTCCTGTAATTCTGGGTATGATTTACTCTGATCACGAAGGAAGGATTTCATCATGGATCGCTGCAAAGTCTTTCTTACTAGCAACAAATCCCAGTTTGCTCCATTTTATTTTGCAAATGCTGAGCAGGGACAGGAGGACAGTATCCATTTTATCTAGTCATCCAAATAAACCAGTACTGACTTGTCTGAACCAAGAACTGGAACGAAGAAAATAAACAAAGTGGATGCATGCTCCTTACTTGATCTGAATTTCTTTGTACCGTTCCATTGTAGAAAGTTAGTGATTCAAGAGTCCTCTCATAAGTGGAACTACTCCCTGTTAATCATAGACCTGGATATGGAGAACAGTTCTGATTCATCAATTTTCTTTTATGACGAGCAGCTGACTGTTTTTCAGACCTGGCTACAGTCTTTAAAGTTAGCAGCTTGGATCCTCAGACATCAGCTAAAAATGTTCTGTACTTCTATTTAAAGTACCTGTCCCTGCATTTTTACCTTTTGCAGCATTGTCTTTCACATATTTTTAGTTCAATTCGCCATTTAAATAGATTTTTGAAACTGTATTTGACTAGCCATGGGGGGCACAAAGAAACCAAATCTTTCTCCGAGCCCTCTTTGTTTATAGAAGGCACAGGCTTTTTTGTAAGGAGCCTCACCCAAAGTGAAACCTTCCCTCAAGGCGTTTCTGTTAGAGATGTTTTCTCTTGAAACTCTGACCTAAAAAATCTTGCTTAAAAGTCATGATCACCCATTTTATTTTTTTTATTTTTAACTTCGACAAAGGATTTTATTTTTGTGGTGGTGTTTACGAACACTTGCATATGTTCTCCACTAGATGGATATAATGATATCTAAAATGACTTGCAAAATGTGTATGAAGCTGTTGGGCTAACATACAGTTCAAACATGGCAGCCCTCCACCGCATAAACCTGTTTCTTAAAACTAATTTCTGTTAGATTTTGCATCTCTTGTTTCATGAGTGTCGGGGTGCTTCTACCACTGGTAAGAATGGCTTTCAAATGCAAAATATGCCCACTAGTAAAATATGTAGGATGGTAACGTGGATCCAGTTTCTTATAAGCTTTACTAAAAATAACACTCAATGTTCAACCTGTTTTTGAATGGTTTTGTTGAATCCCGGCTAAGGTCTGCTTCGTCACCAGTTCCATGTTGTCTTTTGTTTGAAAGTACAGTCTTTAAAAATTAACATTCTTGAATAGGATAAGTACAGGAGAGGTTTGCTGTCGTTAACCCGTACTGCCAAGGCGCCTTCATATCTCCAAAACTTTTATTCGCCAACCATAGTCCTTGTTGATTTGTTTTTCATCTACTCTTTAAAATGTGATGGTTGAGACTGTTAATGTGAATGAACATCCAGAGTGTGATGTACTTCTTCCTTTAATAAGCAGATCGTAGACAAGTTCTACAGTTTGCATTCGGGTAGCCCTACTTACAGGTAGGAGTGTTGATGTACTCTCCTAACATGGACCAGGCGGAAGCACAGTTTTAAATCAGGATTTCTTTCTAGCAGAAATGTTGTACATTGATGTGGCCAAGGTTCTACATTGTTCATAAACACCTCTGAACCAAAACTCAGAAGAAAACAGCCATAACCCAGCACCTTTGAAATCTGCATGGTACTCTCTTCATACGTCTGCTAGTTGAATTGTGCCAAAGTAGCAGACTCAGGCTTCCCTGGTAGCGGAAATGGCATCTACAGCAGAACATGCATGGAAGCAGTAGAGGAAGGGTCGCAGAGATTTATTCTAAATTTGTTTCAGTTCAGTCTATAGCTCCAAATACCGAGTAGATTCATATTTTGCAAGCACAGTTTGTCTACAGATTGCTGTTAATGCTAGTTGCTTCTGTACATTCACTCACGCTGCATCTAGCCAATGTTTACAAGCGGTCACTCACCGCTAGGAAAAGGGTAAGAAACACACTCTGCATTTCTCCTCTCAACAGTGTTATTTTGTTTTCTCACACTGAAGAAATTACTCATTGACACTACGTTTCTTCCTCAGTCCCACGTTAAACAGCACTTTAAAACAGTACAAATAAATCCAAATTGTCAATTATTATCTTTTAATTTAACAGAAAAATGTCTATCAATAAATTGTATTACATTTTTTCTTGGTTTGTTTTCTGTAATCTTGTTGAGACTATCTTGGAAATTTTTAACAGTTGTATAGAATCGTAGCATTTGTATAGCGTTTCCCACTCCTGACGCGGTCACGGTTCTTGAATGTCCTTTCTGAGTACTTGCTTGGAAAGACGGTGGGTAGTTCACTGACCTGTATGGGACCTGTTGTATGAAGTGTGTGATGTTTGGAGAGTTGCTTTACCCACAATATAACAATGTCACTGCAAGTAAGCATGAAGCGTTGCAGTGAGTGCCACAAAGGCGCACTGCTGTATGTTGATAGATGCCATCTTTAGGAGTGTTAATATTCAGAAATAGCCCAACCCCGGAAGCACTGCTAAACAACAAGTGATTACCAAATGGATACATTGAGGACGGACCATAGACCTAACCTGGATACACTGTTGCAACCAGTGAACACCATATAGCGGTGCGTGGGAGTGATGAAGCCCACCTCTTGCAGCGCCGCAAAGCAACCAGCTGAAATACTATATAGAGTGACACAGTGTTTACAGACAGCCTTCAGCATGTTAAAGAGGGGAGGTCGAGAGTACCATGTGTTCCACATGAGCGCCTGAAGTCCAGTTCCTAGAAGCACTGTTTAACAGCCACTGACTTTATTATAAGGAGTCCTCTATGAGCGAAAGCAGACCAATTCTCATAACACTATTTAAACAATCAGAAACTATACTATATGGAATCACCCAGGAAGAAACTTGGGAGTACATTCTGGAGTCCGCTTGGGACCAATAGAATCCCAGTCGCTGTTAGACCTGTTAAACACCCTGGGTGTAAGATAGGGTAAGTGATAAGCCAATTATCTGAGAGCTGTGTTGAGCACCCAGTGACAATTACTTATAGGGTACACTAGCAACGGCATGCCAGTCCCTGGAAGCTCTGTTACGGAACCAATGGGTGTAGCACCATGGTGAGTGGCACAAGCCCACTACTTGTTAGGACTGCTAAAAAAAAGAAAACCTGTAGATGTATTATATGCAGTAAATCTGTGAGCTGCAAAAGTCCAATAGCTGGAAGTACTGTTAAATAGCCAGTGATAATTACCATATGGACTCCCCTTGGAGCTGCAGAGGCCTATGCCAGGAGACAAAATTGAGTAATAGTGACAACAGCCCAAGCTCTGGAGGCACTCTTATGCCATCAGGGTGTGTGCATGCACAGACTCAACCCAGAAAGAGGTCCAACCCCCTAAATGCAGGTAATAAGCCACCAGGGTGTGGTGGAAACCTGAGGGTTTGACATTCTGTCATTCATTGAGTGTGTGCTCTGCGTGATGTCACTTTTAACGAACAGTCATTTTTAGAATTGAATTGTAGACTTTTTAGCTACTCGTTGCTATTTTGTGATTACATGCTGCTATTTTTGTGATTTCTTCTCTTACCCGCACCTTAAAAAGAATCTACGCTATTTTGCACATTTTCTTCATTTACCTGACTCTATTTCTTGGACGCCGTCTTCGGCGAGGGTTGGAGGGAGTTCCGGGCTCTGTGGGCGCCATCTTTTCGTTCACAGGTCAGCGCTCTAGTTGTTCTTGAGCACAGGGGGCATTTAATGCGCGCTGAGAGGACGCGCAGCGGACGCGCGCAGCGGGCGCGCCGTTGGCGCGCCTAAGGCAAGCCCGTCCGCGCCTCGACAGCACCCGGAGCTCCGGGCCCACTTGCTTGTGCTCACGGGCCCCATCTCCCCGCGGCGCCTATGTCATACTCTGGCGCGGCGCTTAGGGCTATGGATCGGTTTGTTTGTCGCAATCTTCATTCGTTGGATGCGGCTGTGAGGCACCTGGGAAACCTGTAGCTTGTGTGGTTATTGATTAGGGGGATGGTGCTCCTCTTCTATTCCCCCGGGCCCCATTGAGCGGTCTATGCCTGACACGTTTTCGGCTGCACTTATTAACGTGTGTTCCCTGAAAAAACACCATACGGACGTTTTTGAGTTGCTAGAGGACGGCACCATAGATATGTTGTTCCTTACGGAGACGTGGCTGGACCCATTCTCCGCTCCCATAGTGGCGATGGCGATCCCTGTGGGCTATAAGATTCTTAGAGTTGATCGTCAGGGATCCAGGGGAGGAGGCGTTGCAGTCATATACAAGGACCGGTGGGATCTTCATCTAGGTAATTCAGGGGACTGGGTAGGCTGTGAAGCACTGGATTTTAGTGCCCGCCTGTCAGCCCACTTTACTCTGGGGGTTTCCCTGATTTATCGGCCCCCGGCCCATCTAGCCCCTTTCTTCTGGCTTGTGGAGATGCTCTTACCTCCAGAGCAGCCAGGTTTTCACATTATTTGGTCCTAGGTGATCTGAATTTCCATTTTGATACGCCAGGGGTCGGAGAAGCTTCTGTTCTGCTGGACTATCTGCATATTGTCCAACTTGCCCAGCATGTCGTCCTCCCTACCCATCGGGCTGGCCATATACTGGACCCGATCTGTTCCAACTTTCCTATTCGGGTACGTGAGCCCCTCCCTGTGTCATGGTCTGATCATTTTCTATCTTACTCTTCCTGGTCCATCGCCAGGGCGGAGGCCCAGGCTCCTGCTTTCCTGAAACCCGTTTTGGGGAGAGTAGACCCTCTGGATCTGGCTCATGCTCTTGACATTACCAGACCTTCATTGTCCGGGGGTCTGGAGGTTTGTTTATCCAGGTTTACGGGCTGGGTGTCTGGAGCTGTCAATTCCATTACCTCCTCCCGTCCTATCAGACCGGCCAGAATCACCCCCTCCAAACCCTGGTTTACGGCTGCTCTCAAGGTGCTTAAACAGGAGTGTAAAATTCTGGAGCGTGACTGGCGTAGGAGCAACTATTGCCCAGCCGCCAAAAGTCGGCTTAGAACCGTCCAGAGATCCTATTATGCCGCCATCTCGGAGGCTAAAGGTTTCTTTTACACCTCCTGCATCGATGCTGCCAGGAACAATTCTAAGGAAATATTTTCTATTGTTCAGAGTTTTACCTCCCCGGTAGCCCAGACTAATGTGGCTCCCCAGCGACAAAATATTGGCTATTCAGGCTACCTTCCCCCCCCCCCCCCCCTCACCCACTCAGGTGTCCTGCCTGGCTTGCTGCCGGCGCGCCCGGTTCCCTCGACCGTGCTGTCCGCTTTTTCTCCAGTTTACCCTTTGGATAGTTTGAAAATCCTTAGAGGTCTCAAATCGGGGTCCCCGGCTGATGCCTGTCCGGCTCGACTCCTAGCAGCTGTTGCAGATAACATCTATTTAGAAGTTAATCAGATTGTTAACCTCTCCCTTCAGACCATGGCGGTTCCTCAAGTCTGGAAGGAGGCTAAGATCTTGCCGCTACTAAAAAAACCTACTTCGGACCCGCTTGACCCCGTCAACTACCGTCCCATTTCCCTCCTTCCAGCTATGGCTAAGATTTGTGAGCAGGCGGTGCTTGGAGGCTGAGGGTCTTCTTCACCCATCACAATCTGGGTTCCGTTCGGGCCATTGCACTGAGACAGTCCTTGTCGAGGTTGTGGAGGCCATCCGGACGTGCCTTGATGCTGGGGGTAGGGCCGCCTTGATTCTATTGGATCTCTCGGCGTGTGGTAAATAATTTAATTACCGGAACTTAATTTGATGCGGAAAATCTATAATAATAGCTCAGTAAAATAAGAGGCAGAATCCGTGGTATTAGAGGTTCGGAACGGGCTTTATTCCAAAATCAATTCGAATCGATGGACTCCATATTCCATCACCACGAAGGTTCAGGAAGTGAAGGACCAACTTTATTGACAAGTAATCATTTTTATACAATAGGCATTACAGTGAAACAGATGCAGGAGGCGTAACAGTTGATAATAAAGATAAGAACATACATGCGTAACTAAAATAGGTGTAACTGGGCGTAACTTAAAGAACGTCATTGGATATGATGTCATAAATGGGTGGTTCCACGGAAGAATTTCGCAATGTCAGCAGAAATACTTGGCAGAGATGCGCGCGCAGCAGCATGACGTGTGATTGACGTGCAACTAGGGGGTGAAGGGGACTTGACATTTAGCTCTACATGTGGAGACAGAAGTCTGGGGTTATGTCAACCTAATCCCAAATCATATCTAACATCCTATGTTTAAAGAACTGTGTTATCCAAAAAGAAAGGTCTCTTAGGATAGAATCTTATTCTATACTGACTATACTGACTGTTAGTGCGTGTACAAGCGTCTAAGTGTCTACCCTAGATGCGAGGGCAGAAATCTTCCATAGTAACAGGGCTATGAATTACTTGCATAAAGACAGAGAAGCCGGGCCTTTTGCTCGGTAGCTGAAAGAATGTTTACTTAAACTACTAGACAGGAATGCATTGGGTGAGGAGCGGAGCAGAGCAGATAATCTTGAAGGTGAAATACAGTTTTTTGGCAAGCAGACAGGTCGAGTCAGGCACCGTTAGCCGCGCAGGGAGTAGGACAAAGTTCATGGATACAGATGCGAGCTCAGACTGGAGCTTTCAGAGGCAGAAGGCAGAAAAGGCTTGATGGCAGAATCAGGGCCTACTCGTCTGGACTGTAAAATGGGATAAGTGAACCATATAAAGCCGGTGGCCTTTCATACTTAGGAATAGAATATCCGACCCATTCATGGCGGATCTGAAAGAGGACATGTTGACGGTGGACGCACATGTGTTTGCGTCTTCATAACTGGAACTGGAGGGAACATACATGTACTTGTGATTTATACATGAAACCGTTGGGGTCCAAGATAGGGGACATAACTGATCATAAAAATCCATATTTCCACAGGCGGCCTTTGATACGGTCCCACACGATCTTTTGCTGACCCGCCTTGCTGAGATCGGTGTGTCAGGGGCCATATGGGGTTGGCTTAGGTCCTTCCTGGAGGAAAGGATTGAGCAGATTTGGCTCCCGCCTTGCTATTCCTCCCCCCGCCCGGTCATGACGGGTGTCCCGCAGGGCTCTTCCCTGAGTCCTTTGCTTTTCAATATTTATGTCACGCCTTTGATTCACCTGGCTGAAGCACTTGGTGCCAAGGTGATGGCCTACGCTGATGACACTCAGCTGCTTTTTACCTGGGATAAGACTGTCAGCTCAGCTCTGGGTGCTCAACATTGCTTGCGGTCCATCTTCGCCTGGCTGGCAGGGGCTCAGCTGAAGTGCAATGACCAAAAATCTGAAATTCTGCTCTTCGGCCCTTTTCCCTCTGATTTCCGTCAACAGCTTTGGCCTCAGGAGCTTCCCCTCCCCTCGTCTGAGGGTCGGCCCACCAAGAACTTGGGCGTCTGGTTTGAGGAGAATCTGCTGTTTTCCACCCAGGTTAAGAAAACGGCTGGCTGCTGCTTTGGACTTATTAAAACGCTGAGAAAGTTCTTTCCTCTCCTTCCGCAGGCTGCCAGAGTCACAGTCACCTGCGCGCTGATACTTTCCCGGCTGGACTACGCTAACTCCCTCTATATTGGCTCTCTGGGATACCTCATTAAGAAATTGCAGGTAGTCCAGAACACTGCTGCCAGACTGCTACTGGGTCTCTCCTCTAGGCTGAGTGTTTCCTCTCATCTGTTCGCCCTTCATTGGTTACCAGTAGCGGCCAGAATCAAGTACAAAGCTTTGGTTCTGGCTCACCGCGCCCTCCATGGTCAGGGTCCTCTTTACCTCCAGAAACGTTTTTCTTTTTATGCCCCCGCACGGGCCTTTTGCTCGGCTTCTCTGGGCTTGGCCCTGGTTCCCAGATTCAGACTTCAGAGGATGGGAGGTTGTTCTCTGGTGGTCAGAGCTAGCAAGGCCTGGAATGCCCTCCCCCCTGATCTTCGTCTCACTCAGGAGTTCGCTGCCTTTAAAAGGAAGCTGAAAACATTTCTCTTTGTCTGATTTTCTCTGTCTGCCTCAGGTTTCGCGCCGGGATACTCATGAGTAGCCGAGCGCGCTATAAATGGAATATAACATAACATAACATTAAGTCCTTATGGGGGCAAAATGTTGCAGTGAATCGATTATGAACTCTCTTGTATGGGTCTACGTAGGTGCTTCCAAAAGATGGTAGTCTGCATCAATCTCTGAATCTATGGGGTGGCATAAGACTAGTTTAGGAGTAGTAGAGGCAGAAAAGGTGGAGAAAATCAGGATAAGAGTGTGTGTAATTGGCTGGGGTTCTGGCTACTGGCCCAAACGGGAAAGACTCGCTTTACACTTCTTTTATCTGCATGTCCCAGCTAGACATCATGAGGAGAGGTTATGAGTCACTCAACAGGTTGCGAGACTGCCACTGGTCAGAGCTTCATTGATGAGAGTTCAGGACTTGTTGGGGTGTCCTGGTTGGCCAGAAGTAAGAGGGAATAAAGAGAATAGGTCCTGGGCAGTTATCCCATCACACAATACATTTTCACTGACAGCTGTTACCAACGAATCAGCTTGCATGGATAAACATAGGAGCAGGTGAAACTGCAGACCAGCGAATTGATTCTGGGTGCGGAGAACTAAAAACGCAGTCGCTGTGGAGACCATCTCTGGTTGGGTCACCATTCCAGGTTCAGGGTGCTTCCACCATCACCAACCAGAGCACTCTTTTAAGATGGTGGTGCCTCTGTAGCGGTTTGGGGGGAGGGGTTGATATCATAGAACAATTTTTACGTTCACTAAATGAAATGGAAGGTCCTACAAATCCTTTTCAACTAACCCATCTGTTTAAAATTTATAATACGTTTTTCCTGCACTTTTTTAAAACTGATGTGTCGATGATAGTGCTGTGATTATTTATTGTCCCGTCAGTTTTGCTTTCATCAAAATCTTACCCATTGTCTTTTGAAATTATCGCTCTTCTGAACATTATAATATCGACTACATTTCATAAACCGCACTCAAAAACCTGGAAAAGAACCCTCCTTCAATGACGCACACAGAGAAGACACCCCGACCTCAGCCTACATTTTATTTTAACGTTTCCAGGCTGTCTTTTCAACTACTATCTTGAAAGCAGGTTGAAGCCTTTCCCTAGAAGGCCAAGCGGCTCATTTTTTTTATTAATTTGGCAAATGATTGGACGCTTTGCATTATTTACAGTGCACTTGAAAGTCAGATCGAAGATTAGATTTCCTGCCTTCTTACTGAAATCATAAGGTGGGTGAAGCGTGGACAATCCCAAGGTGTATAACTTCCGGTTATGTTTTAAGCAACCAAGTGCTTTGTGAGTTGAATGGGAATTCCTGGTAACCTGTCGTTGAGTTAAAGAGCAGCCTGAAGGTCACAGATCTACAAGAACCTTCCTCCTTAGATGGCAGGTTAAAGACCTGAAATGTCGCAGATACCCTTTAAAACCTCACCAACTCATTCCATATGAAACAGAATTGTCCTCTGCTACAAAAACAATACTGCAGCCGGCAACGTATTGGATGCAAGGTGGGATTTAAGCTTCACATATGCTTTGTCTACTTTCTGTAGTCCTTTTGTGAGCCCCTAATGATACATCTGTTGGACACGAGGTACATCAGGTCTCTTAGAAGTACACTTTGCTCTGTATTGTTCTTACTGACTTGAGCTGTTGTTCTCTTTTCCCAATCAAGTTATTTATTCCACCTCGTGTGGTTTCATGATGCTGGAGTACTAAGGTCTAAAACCTGAATTTCATCAGCTTTGTTGTGACAACCACCATGAGTGGAACGGATTTCCACAGCGCCAGAGCCAGCACTGAGAATCTATTGCCTCCAAATTGTGATTTCTGAAAGCATTGAATTAGGTGGCCAGGGACATGAGAAGGCGATACCGTTGACGTGGCTGAAGAGAGTGCTGAATAATGGGGGGAGCATTATCAATGGATTCATATGCTGTGACTAAGCTTTGAAAGGGATCCTAGTAAGCATGGAGAGCCAGGGAAGATGAGTAGGAAGTACCTTTGCGTCAGCGGATTTAGAGGCACCCATGATGAGCCTAATGCTGAATCGCATGAAATTGTCATAAGAAGAAGTTCGGCAGAGCCAAATATAGCCAGTTGATGCGGACGGCTGTCAATAAGAATCATAATGGCCAGAGATTTACCTTCATTTGTGAGGAAGGTCATCATTTTATGATGGCAATGTAGACTGAGCAGGAGGAAGAGATGGCTGATGACATCTGAGGATCCATGCAAAGTTCATGGTCAACTAGAAAGCTTGAGTTTCTTAACTGCTTTATTGGCACAAGACCATAGTTGGGGGATCCATGTATGGTTGGGAGTACTGCTGCCACCAGCATAATGCCAGGGAGCCCTTAGCCCCAATGTTAGAATGCACAACTGTCTTCCAGTTAAGGTGTGACTTGTTCTCTGCATTTAGATTTGTGACCTGGGAACTGATCGACACCTTCGCGCCCGAGGTCGCCTTCTTCACGGAAACCTGGACCAACGCCACCTCCGGTCCCGACATCGCCACCGCCATCCCTGAGGGATACAATCTACAGAGGAAGGACAGCCCACACCGCCCAGGAGGAGGACTCTCCATCGTACACAAGACCTCCCTCCGACTCTCCACCTCCAGCACAAGTGACCCCCACTCCAACACAGAACACCTCCACTTCCAGATCCAGACCACGCTACGTGGCACCCTCGCCTCCAGGCCCCGGCAACCAGTCTGCAACAGCCATCACCGACCTCATCGAACCCCATGCCATCACCTCCACGAACTACATCCTACTCTGAGACCTAAACTTCCACCTCGACAACCACAGCGACCCCTGACTCCACCGCCCTCCTCGACAACCTCTCCAACCTCGGACTGAAGCAGTTTGTCAACACCCCCACGCACAGAGCAGGACACACCCTTGACCCCATCTTCGCAGGAGGGTCAAACATCCGCTTCAGCCATACCACGCAGCCCCCTGGACGGACCACCACTGCGTACATTTCACCTTCAACGCACCCACACCCACCCCTCGCCAGCCATGATGGAGCTGGAGCAAAATACAGAGGAACACCTCAACACCACCCTCCTACTAGACCCCCCCCCACCTCCATTGCCACGACCAATGTCAACTCCGCAGCCAAAGAACTTCACCACTGGATCTCCAGATGCGCCGACAAGCTCGCCCCCCTCCGCCACCCCACCAAACAACGCCCCCAGAAGGCCACCTGGTTCACCACTGAACTCCAAGCAGCCAGGCGCGCCTGCAGACGCCTCAAGAAAACATGGCGAAACCGGAAAACCACAGAAGCGCCCTGAAGGAATACCACCAGCTCATAAGGGACACCAAACGGACCTTCATCAAGAACAAAATCCACGCCAAGGAACTCTTCAACGTCATACAGCAATTCACCAAACGAAGCCACGGATGTCACGCCATCCCAGGAACTATGCAACAAGCTCAGCACCTACTTCCATCTGAAAATCAAAGCCCTCTACGACAACTTCAGCGACCAGACGCCGTAACACCCCCCCACCCCCCGCTCCCACCCCCTCCGCTGACAACGAGCCAACCATCACTACCTGGACTCCCGTCACTGTGGAACTCATCACCGCGACCATGATGAACACCCGCTCAGGAGCCCCCACGGACCCCTGCCCACCGCACATCTACCAGAGGGCCGCCATAGCCATCGCCCCAGAACTAGGACGGTTTATCAACGCCTCCCTCCAATCCGGCATCTTCCCGGACGACTGAAAGCGGGCAGAAGTCAAGCCCTTCCTTAAAAAGCCCACACCCGACCCGATGGACCTGAAAAACGACCGCCCCATCTCTCTGCTCTCCTTCACCGCCAAAGTCACCGAAAGACTCGTAAATGCCCAGCTGACCGCCTTCATCAAAGAGAACTCTATCCTAGAATCCTCCCAGTCCGGATTCCGCAGCAACCACAGCACCGAGACCGCCCTCCTTGCCGGCACTGACTACATCCACATGCTACCCGACCAGGGACACACTGCAGCCCTCATCCTACTAGACCTCTCCGCAGCTTCCGACACTGTTTCACACCCTCGCAGCCAGACTGCACGACCCTGGGATACAAGGAACCACCCTCAACTGGATCCGATCCTTTCTCTCTGGCAGCCCCCAGAGGATGAGACTCCCCACCCCCCCTTCCTCTCCGAACCCACAGACATCAACTGCAGAGTTCCCCAGGGATCATCGCTCTGCCCCACGCTCTTCAACATCTACATGGCCCCCCTCGCCGCCATCGTCAGACAACATGGGCTCAGCATAGTATCATACGCCGATGACACCCAGCTCATCCTCTCCCTCACGAAGAACCCCGAAGACACCAGACTCTGCTTCCAGGAAGGAATGAAGGAGGTCGCGGTCTGGATGGAGGATAGCTGCCTGAAGCTCAATTCGGAGAAGACTGAGGTCCTCATCCTAGGACCCTCCACCTGGGACGACACCTGTTGGCCCTCAGCCATCGGGAGTCCTCCCACCCCTACAGACCATGCTCGGAACCTCAGCATCATCCTTGACTCCTCCCTCACCATGACCCGCCAGATCAACGCCATCGCCTCCACCAGCTTCAACTGCCTCCGTATCCTCTGAAAGACCTTCAAATGGATAACCCCAAACACAGAAAGACTGTCACCCACGTACTCATAACCAGCAGACTGGACTATGGCAATGCCCTCTACACCATAATCAACAAGACTCTTCTACACCAGCTCCAAACCATCCAGAACGCTGCAGCCAGACTCGTCCTCGGGACCCCACGGCACAAACACATGACCCAACACCTACGAGATCTCCACTGGCTCCCTGTCAAGAAGAGATTAACTTTCAAACTTCGCACCCACGCCTACAAGTCCCTCCACAACATCGGACCCAAATACCTCTACGAGAGTCTCCTTCCACGTACCCAAAAGGAACCTCCGATCCTCCAACCTCGCCCTTGCAGAGATACCCCACATCCGCAGAAGTAGAGCAGGCGGAAGGGCTTTCTCCTACATCGCAGCCAAGACCAACAAGCTCCCAGTTAGCATCAGATGCTCCCCGACCCTGCACACCTTCAGGAAGAACTGCAAGACCTTGCTCTTCGACTGAGCCGGAGATGCTCTCTCCCCCCCCCCCCCCCCTCCAGCGGGTGAGTAGAGCACTTTATAAACCCCTGGTTGATTGATTGGTGTAAGTTCAATCCATAGATGTTTCAGTTGTAAGGTTAACATTTATAATTCCTATTATTTCCTACAATACCTTTTGGAAACTCCATTAGTAATGAGATTTCCTAGGTGTGGTACGAGGTGCGGATGTAATGGTAGTTGTATTCAGTTATCAGATTCTAAAAGTTATTCTTATTTAAGTCTGATCCTTTATTTTGCATTCTTTGTTCAGCAAGGATCCACACTTGTTGATTCCGCATCATTCTTTCTAATTGTTTTCCTGCCATTCTGCAATGTGTTAGAATACAAGCACCTAGAGAATATAGAACAAAACACCCTGCTCCGCTAAAGAAGACACAAGGTCCAGAGAAGCCCACAGAAGGTCAAGGTAAAACAATTTACTTTGTTGAAATAGCCATGGCTTAATAGCCTAATGTAAACTTGCGCTTTTTGTTCATCTGCCCTAAAATTATACCTGGGCAGTCGGGGAGAGGGGAAGCACAAAAGTACCAAGCCATCATCGTGTACTTGATTAAAGAAAGAAAAAGCTTTGAAGCTCATTACTGCTGTGACCAGAGCCCTCATTCCAACTCTAGGCTGCTACCCACGGGTGATGTGACTTGTGGACCTTCACCTAGTTCCTGCTAATGCAGGTAAGATATTACTGCGGCTAAATCAAATGCAACCATGTCTGTATTAATACCAGGAACCTCCCTAAACATCAGTTCCTGCCATCAAAGGCAGCTATGTCTGTATCAATACCAGACACCTCCGTAAACATCTATTCCTCCAATAAAATGCAACCATGTCTGCATCAGTACCAGGAACGTCCCTAAACATCAGTTCCTGCCGTCAAAGGCAGCCATGTCTGTATCAATACCAGTCACCTCCCTAAACATCTATTCCTCCCATGAAATGCAACCATGTCTGCATCAGTACCAGGACCCTCCCTAAGCATCAATTCCTCCCACCGGAGTACTCTACAACACTCACTTGTTGCCGAAGCCGAACCATCCAAGCACCTGGTTTCCTTCTACGTGACAGAACACGAGCTGCAGCTCTTGTCCAACACCCCTTGCCCTCAATGAGTGGAGAAACCAACAAAGGCCAAGCACCCTTTCAGCACAAATACTTCAAAGTAACTTGTATTCCAACTCTTACAATAAAGCCTAAAGAACATCTGAGCTAGGGCCCAAGTTCCACAGCTACTCTCATTGAAAAAAGTGTTGGTTTTGTTGGGTAAAATGTGATGTCTCCAGGTCTCGTTATGGGGTGCTTAGTGTCGCAGCCTCTGGACCAACCCACACAGGTTGGGGACTATGTGGGAGCTGTGTGTGAACACAGAAAAGTAGAAATCTTTTTAGTACCATTTAGATTTTTTTCTCCATTTTTGGCTTTCATATGTAAGCCAGAGTGCAAGAAAGAAGATATTTTGCAAAATGCCCAATGAATCAGACTGTAGTATGGAGAACCCCAAATTCAGAGGTGTACACAAAACCACTATTCCTAAAATCAGTACCTTGTGCACATTTCAGAAATATATAGGTTTCTTTCATGTCATTCATTATATTTTATCATGCGAATTGCTAGATTGTCAGTACACAATGAAAAATTACTATAATTTGCAGCTCAGTTGTTGGCTCTAGGTCTTGCATGTTTTTGATGTACTTACATTTCTCTGCCTCCAGGAGGGTCTATCGGACGTAATGGTATATTGTTTTTGTAAATCTGCCATTGTGAAATCTGCCAGTTAAATATGTCACCAATGGCTTTCCTATTTAAACCTGCAAGTAGGTTGGAACTTCAAATATTAAGAAAAATAGACAATCTCTTAGAAAAAATCCAAAAATGTTGGTAAAATAATTGCTTTTAATAAAACTCTGCTTGTTCCAGAAAGCTAGGAAGATGGTGATCCTAGCACAGAAAACCATTTGTTGATGTTATTTTTAGAAGAAAAAAAATACTTTCTTTTACAGCACTTTTTTTCCCCTTTTCCCTCCTGCCCACCCTCCCCCCAAAAAAATCTTAGCTAGGTTCTAGCTATTTTCTCATTTCCTTCTAGGGGAATCTACAGACACTGGGCACCTTTAGAATCCCTGGGATGTCAAAAAAAAAAAGACAAATTTCTGGTCGATATCTTTTGTGGAAACAGGTTATGAAAGTCGAAGTGTGAACTGCACCAAACATCCAAAAAACACAGCCTAGGCCTAGTGAGGAGGTAAGGTGAGCTGATGAGGAATGCTTAGCAGCTCAGTGGTTAAAAAACATTCGGAGATGTCTGCCTTTGCTGTGCACTCATGCTTTAGTAAAGAAGATTAACGAAAAACATTTTTAAAAACCAACGTGCATAGTCTATGGTCTGGCAAATCTAGTGGGTTTGCCAGTGCTTTTTATTTATGAAGTATTTTGTATCCAGGAGGTGAACCCGCTGAAAAAAGGTATAAAAATTGGTCAAAGCATACCTAGTTAACCCAAACAAAGAACTGAACAAGCATTGGTAAGGCATCGGTTTCACCTATGTAATGAATAAAGAGCTATTTTCATCAATCATCATCCGGTAGAAGGAAAGAGCTCCATGACAGATAACACAGGAGTGGAGAGGATGTGGCGCAGTAGCCAGAGCTGCTGACTCGAGAGCTGGGGATCTCGGTACAAGTCTCAGCGCAACATCCTTTGATTCTACGCATATCAATTAATCTCTCTGGGTGATAAATTGCTTTATAAATATGCTGCAATAGTTATTGGCAAAACTTTATGAAAATATAGTTCCACTAATGTGGATATTAACAGTATTTTGGCAGCAGGAAACTGATAAGAGAAGCAGAGGAGGAGCAAGCATTGGTAAATGCAGGAAAATCTGCTACAGCCAATAGAAATGGAGGAAAGGTAAGTGGCACACACAGGAACCAAGGATAAGCCAGGAAAGAGAGAAGACGGGATGTAAGTCCCTTTTAAGTTTATATTAAAAGCAATAGATGTCTCAAGCCCAGCGCAAGCAAAACCTAAAAAGGATAGAAGGTCCCAATGTTTTTTTGTTTCCACAAACACTGAATGATCTCTGAGCCCCACAATTATGGGTGTCCTGTTGCCACAATTGACTCCGGCTAAGCCTTCGTTTAATGGGGCCATCTCTTGGTTCCCTAATTGGTACTTCCATTTCTCGTTCTCTGGAAGGTTTGTATTTTGATTAGCTCTCCAGTGTTTGTCCTCCTGAAGATAGATCTCTTTCTTAAGGATGTTTGGCATGTTTCTGTGAAACACACCTACGGGGGATTATTGGTAGCATTTGCATGAGTCGGGAAGACAGATTGCTTTACGAAATTGGATATTGGTATTTTGTGCCCAATTGTGTCTAATTTCCTCTCTGTGGATGTGGCGCAGCAAGAAGTTGTGGATATGATTTGTTGTAATACAAAATCAACCCCCAAACTGTTGGGTTGTGAGCAGTCCAGTTGCAGTGTAGACTCGTGTGTATCCTGGCTAGAGCACTAGCTTATTTTCAGGCGCTACTGTAACCCCAGTCTGAATTGCTGGGGTCCAACAGCAATGTGGCAAAGCTAGTCCTTAAAAGAAGCCCCCCCCCCCCCGAAAACTGATTGAAGGCATAAGTTAACAAGCATTGGCAAAGCCAACATGTCTCACCTATTCGAGAGCTCTTGCTGTTGCTAATGTCCTTTAACCAAGTTGCAGTAGAGCATGGCTAAAAGTTAGAAAGAAAATATTATGGTGCAGCCAGTGCTGGTGGACAATTGGGGTAGACCAGAAGAAGCAACACGGACAACAGTGGGCGGGTGGGATTAAGCAACACACATGAGGAAGAAGCAGCAACATAGACAACGAGCACGAAGAAAGAAAAAATACTATCTGAATCAGTGCGAGCAACAGAAAGACTGTAACTACAATGAAGCAATTGGAATTTGATTCATGCTAGACACGAGAAAGAAGTGAAACTGGCACGTTCTGCCCAATTAGAAGGAAACAAATAAGAGTGGCACTGAAGTCAACGAATTGTAAGCAATGGGCGGGTTCCAAGCCGCTTGTAGCAAACAGCATCTCTTGCAAGCGACAGTGAATGTGCCTTGTCTTAGGCAAGACCTAAAAATGAAGCAAGTCCCAAAATCATAAACTAATATGTCTTTAGGGCCTTGTCCCAGGTAGATATTCTTTAATTTCCATCTGACATGTGAAGTTATGAAAAAGAACTGAAAAGACCTGTTTCCTTTCAGTAAACTGAATAGAACTGCTTCCTTTCAGTTTTTTTTTTTTTTTCACCATACGTCACCTACAAGTAGTGTTGACAGGTTTTTGGCTGTCTCCACCACTTGTTTCCCTCTGGCCAATAATTCATTCACTAATTTGTTTCCTGTGGTTAAAATGTACTTAGTTCAGCGGGCCTTTACTATGAGAGGCCTGACATTTGAAAGCATTGGGTGCAGACTCTGCAGCCCTGGTTTCTCTGCATGTATGAAGCTGGAATTTTAAGGTGCAGTTTAGATAATGAACATTTGCGGTGATGCCTGACACGCTTCCAGATGATCGGTCAACCAGTCGCAATTCCCATCAAGTGTGAACACTATGACAACTGCCTTCTCACAAGAAATATGAGATCAGGTACTGGCAAGAATTCACTTGGAGTGCATGGCCAGATCATGGGAGATGTTCTTAAAGTGCCCATTCACCCAATATAGAACAAAAGTTCTCTCTTTCCATCACTCCATCCCCACAATCCTCGATAACAGGCATTCTAGCATGTTTGTTTGATGACCTCTACTTGGGTTTTGAGATCTTTTGTGATGTTAATCACTAGATGGCTTCTTTAGTTTAAAGCTAACCCACAATTATGTTTAGGTTATTTTGCGCTGACCTTCCAAGTTTGACTTCATATCTGCCGTTCTGCTTTAGGGCTCTCATCCACCCTTACACGAAACCTCTGTTTTACCACACATTAGAAATCTCTTCCCAAATAGCCTGTACGTCACCTGGTCCCACTCAGGAGTTTGGCAGTTTAGCATAGTTGGTGTACATGGAGGCAGCCATGTTCTCTGGCCGTTTGAATTTACTATGTGTTTATTGCACCTATTTTGGCACCCACAGTGCTCCCCTTGGGTGCTGCACATTTGTCAAGGTGTGCAGTAGGGCTGCTCGTCATCATGATGGAACATGATTGATTCATGCTCTCGAAGGCAGGCATGATGTGTGTTACAGAAGATATATTTCATCTGAAAGAGACACGTTAGTGATAGATTCCTTACCTTATAATATCCCCAGGCGTCAGACTGGATCCAGAAGGTTTTCAGCAGCAGTACCCCTGCGCGTCCGTAGGCGTCGTCACACAGCTCCGTGTACGTTGCTGGTGTCGGAGTCGCCAAGATGACGCCAATGGAGCTACTTAGACGAGCTCAAGCGCGCTGACGTCACTTCTTTCTTTTACTGCGCCAGCAAGCGCAGATCCGGAGAGAGCGGTACCTCCAGTCAAGAATTTTGACTGAGTTTCGGAGACTTTGATCTCTTGGTTTTTCGAGTATCGACTTCTGGTGCAGTAGGGATGCCTGGGTTTAAGTCCTGTGAGGACTGCCACCAGGACATGTCGGTGACGGAGCCGCATGTCGTGTGTCTCTTCTGCTTGTGACACGCCCATGACCCCTAGATGTGCCCCGATTGTCGGGCCATGGCGCCGAAGGCTTTGCGGGAGCGTTCCCGAAAGTTATTGGAGGACCGGCACTCAGTTACGCGCCACTCAAGGTCCCGCTCCCGTGGGCGGTTCAGGGACCAGTAGCGGAGCCGACACCATCGTTCGTCGGAATGGGGAGCAGGTAAGTCCAAGCACTATAAAAAAATCGAAGAAGCGGCATCGCTCTTCGTCAACCCCTCAACGGTCGCGGGACGCGGTGGAGGAAACGGGTGGTCACTCCCCCGCGGCTCCTGTGGGGCCTCCGTTGTTGCCTGCAGCCTACCCTCCTTTTTTGGGTCTGTACGCAACTCCGGAACAAATACAGGTATTCCTGTCGGCCATGGGCCGTTTGTTTGCCCCATCTGGTCCTTCCGGAGCGCCTTCAGGATCCGCGGGGAGGATCTATCCATATGCCGCTGCCTTTGGCCCCGGCTCCGCCAGCAAAATTCCCAGGGACGCCCAAGGCTTCGGCCTCGGCGCCGCGTTCAGAACCGGCACCCTGCACGCCGCCACCTCCGGATCCGACACCGGTGCTGACATGGCGCCGTTGGCTCCAAGACTGGCCTACGTCGAGCTTGGATTGACCTATTATCCTCCCATTCCTGTCCTGGAGGTGGGGGGGATTTTTAGCCCTTCCCCCGGGCCCCTCGTCCTTATCGGCCTTTGAAACAGACAGTGGACGAAGGGGAGTACTGGGAGGGGTCTGAGGACCCGCTCGTGGCTTAGTGTGAGGATGACCCGAACTGGGATAACAATGTGGAGGATCCTGTTGAATTGGGCGTCTCTCCACACCCTGGAACACTGTCCCCTTCTTCCGTGGCTACAGAGGAGGTTGGTACATTTTCAGTGGTATTGCGTAGGGCAGCTGAGGCTCTAAACCCCGAGCTCCCTACAGTTCCTATCAGTACTAATCTCCTAACTGAAGTGCTTCAGCCAGTGGCCTCCTTGGCGGAGCCGCTGCTGTCCTTTAATGACGCACTTTCTGATGTTCTTTTGGGGACATGGTCGAAGCCCAACACAAGGGCTCCTGTGAATAAAAGTGTGGCACGACGCCATCGCCCCGGGTGACCCCAGTTTCCTAACACAACACCCAACGCCTGAGAGCCTTGTTCTCCAGGACTCGGTGTCTCCAAACGCATTCCCTTCCGTGCCTCCTGATAGGGAATCCAAGAAGCTGGAGCAGTTTGGGAAAAAGATTTTCTCGTCTGCCACTTCAGGGCTGCGGTCGGTGAAGACTACATGCCTTTTGGGCCCTTATTCCCACTCCGTGTGGGACACGGTGGCGCAGGTTCTGCATCAGTGTCCAGTGGAAGCGCGGGCGGTGCTCTCCCAGGCTATTACCGAGGGGAGAGATGGTGCAAAATTCACTATCTGTTGTGGCCTTGACACCGCCGCCTTGCTCGGCAGGGTGATTACCACAACAGTGGTAATCTGCCGTTGGGCATTTCCACCATGCGCACTTCTTTGGGGTCTGCGTTTCGCTCCTTTCATTGACAAGGACGGGTTCCCAAACGCGTTCATTTCAAAGCCGCGAGCCTGCGCAGCAGCAGTATCAGCGCAGCCCCGGACGTGGGACCCGCCGTGGTGGGTCCGTGGGCCAGCGGGCGAGTCAGTTCACCACCGCCCCTACCACCACTGCCTCAAAACCTTCCTAGTCCGGTGTTTCAGGCCCACCAAAAGCCAGTGGGCGGCAGGATTCGCCATCACATCCCCCACTGGCGCACTATCACTTCGGACAGGTGGGTTTTACAGATAGTCCAAAGGGGCTACTCCCTCCCCTTTGAGACTACCCCTCCAGCCATGCCACCTCAGTACTGCTGCATGTCGGGGGATTTGGCGCTTCTCCAGCAGGGAGTTGTGGCCCTCTTGGCCAAGGGGGCCATCGAGCGCATTCCAACGCCAGAAGTAGGTCGTGGTTGTTATTCCCACTACTTCTGGATTCCAAAGAAGGTCAAGGGTCTGCGTCCTATCTTAGACCTCCGGAAGGAGAAGTTCAAGATGCTCACACTTGCTGAGGTCTTGTCTGCCCTAAACCCGCAAGACTGGATGGTAGCGTTAGATCTGCAGGATGCTTATTTTCATGTCCCCATCCTGCTGTCCCACCGGCGTTACCTGTGGTTCACGGTAGGCCACAAGCACTTTCAGTTCACCGTGCTCCCGTTCGGCCTTACCAGCGCCCCTCGGGTGTTCACGAAAGTGATGGCGGTGGTCGCAGCTCATCTGCGCAGATAGGGGTTTCAGTCTTTCCACCCCCCACACCCCCCCTCCCGATCTCAACGACTGGCTGTTGAAGGCGGGCTCGCCCTAGGCAGTAGCCTCCCACCTCCAGACTACGGCCGGCCTACTGCATTTGCTGGGGTTGTCCATCAACGTGCCGAGTCACACCTGATTCCCTCTTAGAAGCTCTTCTTCATCAGAGCGGTTCTGGACACGGCGCAGTTTCGGGTTTATGCTCCCGAACAGCGAGTCCAGGACATTCGAGCTAAAATTCCGATCTTTCAGCCCTTGTCCTGGGTTTCGGTCAGGAAGACCCTGAGGCTGCTGGGCCTCATGGCCTCCTGTATCCTGCTGATCAATCATGCCAGATGGCATATGCGGACTCTGCAGTGGGACCTGAAGTTCCAGTGGACGCAGCATCAGGGAGACATGTCCCACTACGTCCAGATCTCTGAGGGCACTGCACAAGACTTGCAGTGGTGGCTCATGGACCAGCGTTGGGTCAGCGGCAGATCCCTCTCCCTTCCCCAACCGGAGCTCACAGTGGTGACGGATGCATCCCTCCTGGGATGGGGCGGCCACATGGGAGAGGCGGAAATCAGAGGTCTCTGGTCTCCGGCGGAGTCCAAGCTCCATATCAATCTTTTGGAGCTCAGGGCAATCCTACTTGCACTGAAAGCATTCCTTCCCTCTGTCAAGGGAAAAGTAGTGCATGTGTTCACAGACAACACCACCGCCATGTGGTACTGCAACAAGCAAGGCTGGGTGGGGTCGTGGACCCTATGTCAAGAGTCTCTACGCCTCTGGACGTGGCTGGAACGCCAGGACATTTTCCTGGTGGTTCAACACTTGGCAGGTTCTTTGAACGCCAGGGCAGACAAACAGTCCCGGTGCATGATGGATCACAAATTGCGTCTTCACTCGGAGGTGACACAAGGTCTCTTTCATCAGTGGGGAGACCCTTGGTTACATCTATTCGCCATCGAAGAGAACGCGCAGTGTCAGCAGTTCTGCACGTTGGAGTTTCCAAGGCGGCACTCGCTCAGGGATGCTTTTCATTGCGAGTGGAGTTGCGGTCTGTTGTATACCTTTCCGCCTATATCACGTCTACCCAGAGTGCTGAAGAAGATCAGACGCGACCGGGCCCAAGTCATTCTTGTGGTGCCGGACCTGGCACGAAGAGTTTGGTATCCCGAGCTACTCAGTTTGAGCGTGGATCCCCCGATCCGTCTCTTCAGGAGGATCTTCTGTCGCAGCTGCAGGGGACGGTCCTCCACCCGAACCTGTCGAGCCTCCACCTCCTTGCGTGGAGATTGAGCGGTGGCAGTTGATTCCATTTGACTTGCCTCCTGAAGTCTGTCAGCCAGGCGTCCCTCAACTAAAACTGTATACGCCTGTCGGTGGAACAGATTTGTGGCATGGTGCACAGCGAAAGCTGTAGATCCCCTTTCTGCCCCTCTTTCTGAGGTCCTTTTGTTCCTTCTCTCTTTGGCCCAGCAGGGCTCTGCTCTGGGCACTATTAAGGGCTACCTTTCTGCTCTTTCAACTTTTCTCAGGCTGTCTGATCAGCCCTCTCTTTTCAAGTCCCCTGTTGTCAATAGCTTTCTCAAAGGCATTACTCACCTTTTCCCTCCTATTCCTTTTGTGATGCCTCAGTGGGACTTGAACCTGGTTCTCACAAACTTAATGTGTGCTCCCTTTGAGCCTCTTCATAACTGTCCTTTGCGGTTATTAACTTTGAAAACTGTCTTCCTGGTGGCCATCACCTCCGATAGGCGTATGAGTGAGTTCCAGGCTCTTTCCTGTAAACCTCCTTTCATGGCGGTTCATCCGGACAAGGTTGTGCTTCTAACATGTCCCTCCTTTCTACCGAAAGTAGTCACTGCCTTTCATTTCAGGCAAACTGTCACTTTGCCCACTTTCTTTCCGCACCCTTCCAGAGAGGAAGAGAGGCTCCACCGTCTGGACCCAAAACGTGTGCTTTCATTCTACCTCAACCGCACACAACAGTTCCGGGTGGATGACCAGCTCTTTGTTGGCTACGTGGACGCCAAGAAAGGCTAGGCTGTACACAAGAGAACTATCTCCCGCTGGGTTGTGTTGTGTATTCAAGCCTGTTACTCTTTGGCTAAAAAGGAACCTCTGGTAGAGTTGCGCGCCCATTCAACCAGGGTGACAGCGGCTTCTACAGCTTTGGGACGCGGTGTCCCACTTCAAGACATCTGTCAGGCGGCCACATGGGCCTCGCTGCACACTTTCACTAATCACTATTGCCTTGATAGTCCAGTCCGGAGAGACGGCGTATTTGGCCGTTCGGTTCTCCGTGACTTTCTGGTGTAATCTTTGTTCGCACGCCCACCACTGGGATGCATATTGCTTGGGTATCTATTCTAAGGTAAGGAATCTATCACTAACGTGTTTCTTTCAGTGGCATAAGTTACTTGTGTAACAATATATCTGTAAGAGACATTAGTTAGTGTACCGAAAGGATGGCGTGGTGCACTACTTCAATAAATCAGTCAAGTCTTGTAATATTGTCTCAGTAGATCCTTTATTTTTCATGAATTTCCAACAATAAACGATACCATCCAACGCATTTTGTTCATATGAAATGAACTTCTTCAGGGCTGTAATTGTCAATATGAAACACAAATATATATACAGACACACAATCTAACAAGGTTGACACAGGACTTTTGTGACAAAAGTGCAAATGGAAAGGGGAAAATAAGGGGAGAGGAGAGTGTGACGTGGGGAGTTGCTGTCATATTGGTCAGAGGATGCAGGGGCGGAGGCGGGGGGAAAGGGGGCAAGACAAGTGGTGTCCAAAGAACATTATAAAAAACAGATATATAAATTCACTACAAGTGTGACCATGTGGTATGTTGTCACACCCTGGCGCTGAGAATAAGTAATGTGTTCACATATAAAAACATTTGGAAACATATTTATGAGGGTCACATGAATCTGCATGTAGTGAACAGCAATCTGCATAGGCCTATGTAACAATATCGCGGACAGAGCTGCAAACATATTCTGTGACTAAAGGTAATCTGCCCCATCGTGTCACGTCTAGGTTGGAAGGTGAGAGAGATCCCTCCCAATATCAATGTGCTGCTTGTTTAAATGACCTTAGTTGGATACAAATAAAATCCTGTGTAGGGCCTGACGCCTGGACTGGATAAAAACCCTCCAATGTTAGTGGGCAGTTGGAGGAAGGGAAACTAGACGCTAACCCAGTGGTTCACTAAGGCCGGGAGACGTGAACAACAGTTAACTACACTCGCGGTCTGAGGTAACACATGATGGCAATCAAAGATATAAATGTTAGTTGTTACGTACCAAAATGATTCTGAGATTGGGGAGGGCAGGGATCATAGGTTCCCCCTGGAGTTCCGTGAGAGCGGAGTGTAAGCTCTATCCATCGTGTGTAGTTGTCGTCAATCTAGTAGTAGATGGGCACAAACTAATGTGTCTACGTGGGCCTCCTTGATAAGGGCCGGTGCTCGATTGATCTGTAGGAAACCATAAAAAGTATAAAACCGAGTTGGTGAATACACATATGCGCGTAATATAGTGGTGGCCGCGCGGTGGTGGGCGAGATGAGAGCATGCATCTCGTGTTCTGATAGACATGACGATGATTGAGGAAATAAGGGAGGGGAAGGATGACTGCATCATGGCACTGTACAGCCTGGTAAAAATTTGTGTGAATAGGAGTAAGGTAATGGTAGATCGTAGGTGACATAGTCCAATGAAAAAGCCCCAATGGCAGGAACAGTTGAGACAAAAGGTTCCGAACATACATGCCAGATGTAGATTAAGCCACATAATGATATGTTGTGCTAAATAGGTGAAGTGGCACGGTGGACCCAGTAGGGAAACGCGGCAAATGGTGGGCGGGAGGCAAAGGTCGGCATGAACGGTGTGTGTGGCGTCCGCGGTGTGAGTCATAGTCTGCGATAGAATAACATAAATCACACAATCGTGTGAGCTAAGTTAAGTGGGTGACGCGACAGGTCGGGCCCAGTGAGGAGACGTGTCGAAAAGCAGAAGGGTGAGGCGGAGCTCAAAAGCCGGCATGAGCAGTGTGTGCGGCGTATGCGGTATGGGTCGTGTACTGCGATGAGGAAAAAACGAGTGGCCGAGACCCGGAGTTGCCACTTGTGCCTGGTTGGTGCCGCCTATCATGACGGGACATGGGCCTTGAAAGAGGCCTGTGGATATAAGAGATTGTTAAGGATGAAGCACGCCGTTGCTAAGAGAGTAAAGCAACGCAGGGAGCGTTGGGGACACACCTGGTGAATGCCACCTGTCATGACTGGGCATAGGCCTTGAAGGAAGACCTCTGAAACATTAGTGATAGATTCCTTACTGCCCGCCCATCCTCCCCGTTCTGCGAACTGATTTCTAGGGTTAAGATCATCCCTTTCAGGACCTTAGTTTCAAATGCACCAGTAGTTGTTCTCTGGCATGGCTCTGCGCTCCTGGCGCGTAAAGTCACGTACAAACTGGCGGCAGCGTGCGTGGGCACGTCTAAGTAGCTCCAGCGACGTCATCTTGGCGACTACGACGCCAGCGACGTGCATGGGTACTGCTGCCGAAAACTTTCCGGATCCAGTCTGACGCCTGGGAATATTCTAAGGTAAGGAATCTATCACTAACTAATATCTCTTACAGATATATCGTTACACAAGTAAGTAACTTGTGCTTTAATTAATTTGCACGCAACTGAGCATCTCAGCAATGGTCACTTTGCAGGTCTCCTGTTCAGTTGCCTTGGACAGGTGTGGGCTCTGAGCATTGATAACCCCATGATGGGCCCGTATTGAGTACTCGGATGGGGTGAAGGGTCCCATCTGCTCCTTGGGAGGAGTCTGGCACAGATTGTAAATGAAAGACTTTATAGAGTACACTGTGTTTTAATGGTTTTTAGAATTGTACCAAGTAGGGCACATCCCCAGTCCAGTTGCCAAACCAAAAGCAGGAAGAAATGGTTTTACTTCTATATTTTTCCTTCTATTGGTTTGGCTGGTGAGGCTTACTGTTAGATCTGGGGGTCTCTAGTTGGCAGAGGTATACACCTTAGACCAAATAGGGACCCTTGCTTCTAGTCAGGGTACAAGGACACACACGGTAGATAACCCCTGCTCACCCTCTAGGTAGCTTGGCTCGAGCAGGCTTATCCCCAAGGCAATGTGTAAGGTATTTGCACGTAGACACCACAATGATCCCCCCTCCGTACACCACAAACTTAGACTACACAGGTGAGTTATATCAAAAATAATATATCTTTATCTAGTTTCCGCAGTGGAAATCAAGCATCACAGGTTTACACCATATTCGCTTTCTTGGTTGGTCGGGATCATAAGACGATAGTCTCTAGTCTCTTGCGTGATTCGATACTCACTGAGAATGAATCAGTTCGTAGGCTCTTGTTGTTTAGGCAGCTACGTTGCTCCGTCGGCGTCACTGCGCTCGTTTGTACAAAGCGCTCCTCTGGCTGTTCGGTGCAAGGTTTCCACTACTCCCTCGACGAGCCCTCAGTGACGATGTCGACGTCACCGGAGTCAGCCACTCCCAGCGCGGCTTCGTAGAGCAGGGAAGTACGACTCTCGGTCTGCTTCAGGCCTCCGGGTCGCGGCAAGGCACGTGCCGATGAGCACGTCGGTCTTCTAGATGCGGCAACCGGTGTCAGGCCCGGATCAGCGCGGTACTCTCCAGCAAGACAGAGAGCAGCCAGCCCACTTCACCGGCAGATGTTGAGAAGCCTGGTAGAACAGTCCACGGTCCCTGCAGCACACAGCAGCGCAGGGGGGACACAGCAGAGTCTTGGGTTCTGGGCAACCTTTCTATCCCTGGGTTGCGAAACAGGAGGCCAGCTCTTCTCAGGCCCTTGGAGATTCGATTTAAGACACCGCACACAGCAAAGTCTTGTTTGGTCAAGTGGGTAGAGTCAGCACACAGCAAGACCCCTTCTCCTCCTCAGCTTCAGTTGTACAGCAGAACAGGTCAGCCCTTAGAGCACACAGCAAGGCAGTCTTCCTTTAGTTCTTCAGCGGTCCGTCTTTCAGCAGAGGTTCCTCTTGATGGTAGAATCTAAAAATCTGTTGTCAGGGGTCTTGTACTTATACCCCTCAAAGTCTTTGAAGTCTTTGTGCAAGTGGATCCTGAGCCCGGTCTGATCCAGTTCTGGGTGTTGCTGGAGCACTTTGTTTTCCTGGCTTCTGCTTTCTTTTCAGAGTGAGGGGCAGAGTCGTCAGCCGCCCAGCAGGAGGTGGAGCCAGCAGTGTGGCAGGCAGGCACAGCCCTATTCACCCCCAGGTGCTATCTCCTCCCTCCACTCTCCTTGCAAATGTCGCCATTCAGCAGAGGGCTGACTCAGCCAACCTCCTGGGGGATCCCCAGCCCCTGTCACTCTCAAGCCAGACAGTCAATCCACAAGCATGCCCAGGCACACAGAAGGGTCAGACAAGAGAACAGCTACTCTCTAAAAAGTACTATTCTCCAACTCAGGATTTAAAAACAACCTCTCCTAAAAGATGTGTTATTAGATGCTGAGCTCAGGGATATCAAACACTCATGTCTTATCTTGCTCCTATGAGAAGATAGGCGGATAGCCATTGGCACCAGCCTCCCCCATGTTAGCCTATGGAGCAAGATAACCTTGCAGCAGTGAACACACAAAATGGCCGTTGTTCACTACCAGAACATGTTACCTGTACTAGTACATGCTCTACCTTTTACATACACTGCACCCTGCCCAGGGGGGTACCTTGGGCCTTCCATAGGGATGACTGACGTGTATAAAAAGGGAAGGGTGTGGACACTGACCAGGAGGACATGGCAGTCCGGGGACTGCAGGCAGGCCTGCGGTGGCAGGCCTGAGACACCATTTTAGGGCTACACAGGTGGGTGGCGCAATCAGCGCTGCAGACCCACTAGTAACATCTGTCATCACCAGCCCTGGCACACACAGTGCACTTTACTAGGGACTTCATGGTGATACAGATATGCCAATCAGGTATATCCAATCAATATGATATTTGACACAGGGAGCACTTACACTCTGGCACTGGTTAGCAGTGGCAGAGTGTCCAAAGCATCTAAACCAGCAAAAACGAAATCCAGCACAGCATCAAAAATCCAGGTAGCAGAGGCAAAAGATAGGGGAAAAACCCACGCCAAGGATGTCAGGTCTAACACTTACACTGCCTGAAATTCACTGGGCATCTGGGTGGCAATTTGTAATTTTTTTTTTATGACAAGTGATTGTCAACAAGGAAATATGAGCATTTGTATGTATTGACTCATCTTGGCAGTTGCTCGAGGATGAGTGAGCACCACCATGCAATAAAAGCAGTCGCAAGTTGAGCACTTATGTTTACTGAATGCATTTTTATATTTTTTTGCAAACCAAAATATGTTCAAACGTTGGTTCACAAAATTCCTATTCTTAACAGGTCGCAATTTGACCTACCTCATTAATGTTACAATGGTTCTCCTCCTTCCTCCACCACATATCACAGAGAGTCGAGGCAAACCACTCCCTCTCCCAGCCCTCTCCAGTACTCATGGGTGTCTCCCAAGAATCAACCCCATCTCCTATCCTCTTCAACCTTGTCTTGGAACCAATAACTAATTTACTAAATTCCACAAACCTTCTCTTCCATATGTATGCGGATGACACACAACTGTATTTGAAAATCTCATCCCCGGATAACATCATCTCACTCAACACTACCCTTAAATCCACTCAAAATTTGTTAACTGAGAACCATCTCCTACTCAACACCTCCAAAACTGAATTCCTTCCCATCTCTTCCCCCGAACAACATCCCCAAGCTAGACCTCTGGATGAATCACCTCACTGCTTTCAACTGCACCCCTCTCATCATAGACTCCGCCAAATCACTCGGAATAACCCTGGACAAACACCTGAATATGAAAAACCATATCGGCAATGTGTATAAGGGAGGTAATCACTTGAAGAGGACACTTTGGAATATCAAACCATTCCTTCCACAAAAGGATTTCAAACAGGTGGTCCAAGCGCTTGTCTTGCCAAGGTTAGACTACGGCAGCGCTACTCTTTGCGGCCTTCCCAAATACACCCTGGCTCCACTAAGGGCATCACTGAACGCTGCGGCTAGACTGGTCACAGGTACCAAATGAAATGAGCACATATCCCCAGTCCTAAAATCTCTTAAATGTTTGCCCTACGAAGCTCGTATTCAGTTAAAGATTGCCGTTCTGGCGCACAAAGCCCTGCATTTCAAAACTCCCAGGTACCTAGCGCAAAAGCTTGAACTATCCTGTGGTGGCAGAGCCTCAAGAAGCGCTAACAGTTTCCTCTTGAAACCACTCATCCTTAGCAAAAAGAGAACCTGTCACCGAGCCTTCTCCGGCGCTGCCTGATAGATATGGAACTCTCTTCCCCCGGAAGTTCGTACAATTTCCTCAACGACTGCTTTCAAACTGGAAGCTAAAAGATTCCTAATGAACAAATTCTTACCTTAATTTGGATAGGTTCACCTGCTCGAATTTACTGATCCTACTATCATTGTACCATCATCTTCTTTACTGCATAGTGTGCCCCCCCTGCGTAGACCGCTATATACTGGTTTATTGTATTACTCTCCTTGATTCAACCATCTTGTAATTTTGTGACTATTCCTGTTTTGTAGTCTTATCTGATGTCGTTAGCGCATTTATATCCCTCCTTCCATCCTGCTGTAAAGTGCTCTGATATTCTTCGGCATCTTGTTCGCGCTATATAAAACTTTATAAATAAATAAATAATGTGTTAGGTAGATTGTAAATTGCAACTCACTACGAATCGCTGCCATCCTGGGAGTAGTGGTCTGTTGGGGTCTTCAGACCACCTTTTCTGTGATTGCTTTCAAATAAAGCAGTCTTTTTTCTTTAAACGAAAAGGAGCTGTTTGGGAAAAAAAAAGTATATATTTTTTTTCTTTTAGCAGTAAGGAGATGATCCCAGGAACCACTACCTACTCCTAAACAATTTCATTTCACTACATTGACAAAGGCGAAGGGGTCCCCAACGGACCCCTCCCCGTTGTCAAGTGGGTTATCACCTCTTTTGAGGTGTTGGTAACTATCAATGATTTGCAACGCCGTAAACCTGCCCCTTTCAATTTGCAATTTGCTTTGTAGTTACAAACTTTTTGTGATTTTGGTAACCAGTTGCTGAATCGCAATTTGGGTTTTGAACATAACCAAAACCTATTTTGTGGTCGCAGATTTTGTTAAACTGAGCCTTGGCGACCAAAACACAGCATTAAACATTAGGCATAGGGTGCTTTATCGATTTTTTTGAGCGTCTGTTGAGGTCATAGCTTGTGAGGTGTTGCCTTAAGCACGTATCTCACGATGTCCGTCCTGTTTACAAGCACCTGACAGTTTCTCGTGAATAAACAAGCACACCCTGTTGAACTCGTGTAAAATCTGGTTATCGAGCACAGTGTAAGCACGCCCGTTCTTTTAAGGTGTCTCGTGACTTCAAAGTTACAGGTTCTCTACTTCAAGGTGTCGTGTGACTTTATGCAGGTTTTCTACTTCAAAAGTACCAGGAGATGCAATGTTCTCTAGGTGTTTCATCTGTCTAAAATGAAGTCGCTTATTACAATCTAGAAAGTATGTCAGATGTATTTTTCCTGTTTGCGAATGTGAGTGGATTGTTGTATATAACGCCATTACGGCAATCCACAGCCAATCAGCACACTGAATTGTCGCGTATTAGCCAACAGAATTAGACTCATTCATTTTTGCACCGATGACATTTGATGTGCTGATCAGCGTCACATGATTGGCACTGGTCCTTGGCAGAGTCTCGCCTTCTGATTGGCTGATGCTTGCCATGCTGATGTTTTACCCGTGATGAGTTGTTCAAAAGGTCCATTCCAGAAAGCAGAATCCGGCTCGGAAGAAGTTGACTAGTGGATATTTGGTACTTTAAATACTAGTCGGTGGCCCCGTGCCTTCTCATCGGGTAATAAACTATACTTTAAAGCTAATTTTTTTTTCCCCTGGCAGGATTATAATCTAAAGTAGATGATGACGCAGGATGTGCCATTGACTTGTTGGCTTACTTTAATATTTGAAGGGCAGTGACATACAGTGAAGCGCTGACCAGCTTGCTGTTCACTCCTGTTGACTAATTGGTCACTGCTGAGAGCAGTGATGCCAACTGGCCTACCTGCTGCTTACGTAATCCAGGTAAAGCAGTAAACAGAAAGAGGCCAGAGAAAGGAAGATCAACTGCATCAAAGCAGTGACGTGCCTCTTTTACAGTCCCATTTCGAGCACGTGCACCCTACCCTCTGCTTTCTTAGTGCCCTTGTAATGGATTCACAGAGACGATAGCCACGTCTGTGAAGAAGGGACCGGAACGTGAGGGTGCGGTGAAAACTTTGTCATTGTGCTGGGATGAGAACTGTGTATGAAGGCAAACCACTAACACAACTCAAGAACTCTTCTTTGTAATACAGGCACATACCTGCCAACTGGAAGAACAATCTCAGGTCTGAAGAGGGGGCGGGGCCTTGAGGGGGCTAGGCCTCCTGCGGAGAAGTACCTAGGAGGCACTTTGGAATCACACTCTGCCCCCAAACACCCTCTTAATTCCACCCCCCCCCCCCCCCCTCCCAAAAGAAAAACTTCCTGAGGCTGGTGCCGAAGACCCCTTAATGGACCTCGGCTGTTCCAAGCCTAGGAAAACGAGCTGGAAAACCACTATTTACAGCGAGTTTCAGCTTGTTTTCCATGTTATAGGATTTTGTAGAGCGCACGTACACCAGGCGGTTTCATGGCGCTGAGGTCAGGGGGAACGCAGCATTCACAGCATAATAGGCTTACTGGTATGACTGAGAAAATAAGAAGGTCTTTAACAGTTCTCTGAAGCATTTATAAGGGGTTGCCAACCTCACGTTCGTGGGGAGCGAGTTCCAAAATTGCGGGGCTAAGACAGCAAATCTGAGCCCGCCATGTTTTGTACGTTTAAATAAAGGGGTGATCAGGAAATTAGAGTTGGACAAGTGCAAATTGCGGGAGGGAATATAGTGCTGGATCCTAGAGGAGATGAAGTCTGGTCCTATCCCGGCTAAGGCTTTAAAGATGGTGCTTGAAGGCACAGCGTTTGGCCACCGGGAGCCAATGCAGGCTCTTCATAAGGGGTGTGACATGATGTCGCAGAGGTAGATGGGCAATCAGCCTTGCTGACTGATTTTGCACTAACTGTAAACGATGTGATTGGTAAGCCGGGATACGGGCATATAGTGAGTTAGCATAGTCGATGCGTGAGATTACCAGTGATAGCACAACCAGAGTTGAAGCCTCAGTGGTCAAGAATCTACTGATCTTACGGATTCTACGAAGATGGTAAAAACAGGAGGAGACCACTGCGCTGATTTGTGCGGTCATGGATAAGTTGCTGCTGATCAAGACCCCCCCGGCTCTTGACAGAGCTACTGGGGAGAGGAGGATTGCCCAGCATAGAGGGCCAAAAGTTGGAATTCCATGGGTTGGCAGTTCCACCAGTAAGGATAAGCTCCTTTTTATCGGGGTTTAATTTCAGGTGGTTATCATTCATCCAGTGACTGATAAAACACATGATAGATTGGTAGTTAGACACTGAGGAGGTGGAAGAGTTAATGTCAAACACTAGCTGTAGGTCGTCAGCATTGTTGAAGGTTTCGACCATTTTTCCACGTAAGGAGCGAATCAAAGGCATGCCTATGTGCGATATCGGCTCCTCACCCAGAGATGGAAGCTGATATTGTCTGTCACACGGTGGCACCGTGTGAGTTGGCTGGTATGCAGACAGACGCAGGACTGGACTGGCCATACCAGCATCGGGCATTTACCCAGGGGTTTTGCAGCGATGTGGATCGGTTTTGCAGCAGTCCTGCAATATTGGCCCAAGTAACAAGCGCAGCAAGCGTTTCCAGCCTCCCAAGACCAGGCAGTGCTTTCCCAGGGGGTGGTCTGAGTAAACTGCTGGGGCTGCTTTGAGTTCCCAGTCTGACCCGGGACAGACTGGCTAGCGTTAACTCCTTGTTCTCACAGTCGCCCCTCGGGGCATGAACACTAGGCCAAACTAGCTGGTGCCCACAAGCCGGTTCTTCGGGGTAATATCACCACAAGAGTAAATCAAACAAAGATATGTTCCTACCAGCTGATGCGTCAACAAACATATGTGCTTTACCTGTCTCACGAAAAGTTGTTTTTTCTGTTTTATGTGACGAAGGCCAGACAAAACCTAGCAAAGCATAGACACAACCTGACAAAGGACAAATGTAACCTGACAATGGCCGGACGCAACCTAAGGAAAGACTGGCATAATCTGACAAGCACAGACGTAATCCAACAATGGCAGACGCAACATGACTAAAGACGGACACCGCCTCACAAGCAGAAACAACATGTCAAAGGGTACATAACCTGACCAGGGCCGGTTCTAGGCTATGTGGGGCCTCAGGCAGAATACCTACAATTTGCATAAGATTTAACTTCACAGGAAGTGACATCAAAGGAAGTAATATCAATTGGCCATTATTTATATTGCATTGATGAAGCTGCTTTGCAAAGAAGCTACATACCTAGTTTGGATACCTGTAAAATGGTTAAAATAGTATTAGTAATCCTAATAAAATACATACACAGATATTGAATTGCTATTAAGTAGAAATACATTAAATGAATTAAACTTGGTTATTGTTCTATTGAATGGGATGAATGAAAATGATATGCTACCGTGTTATTCTGGCACTAAGAGATGTCCAAGGGGGAGGTGCAGACATTACTAATGAGGAGAAAGGACAGTTTTAAGTGTTTTTCTAAAAGACTGGAGTTACACCATAGCTCAAAAGGGAGATAAATAGTTCCAGTCCTGCACAACTAGAAAGGAGAAGGATCTGCCTCCAATCAGGGCCATCTAAATTTTAGGATGACACAGGAGTTTTGTTGGCACAGAGTATGGGGTTCTGGAATGAACGCAAGAAGTGCTGTAGAAAGAGAGAACCTTTTTAATGCAATGCACAACGACAAATGAATAGTGCCTTGAATATAGAGGGTTTTGGACCAGAAGCCCAGCAGACAGTAGAAGGGTGAGAAGAAATGACATAGCGATGCAGCCATCTCAGATAAGATGCTCGCACTGTTCTGAAGGATTTGACGGGTACCGAATGCATAAAGGCAGGAAGCCCAAGAAAGAGGACATTTGCATAATCTAATGAGAAAATAATTGACTTTACAACAGCCTCACAGTAGTGAGAGGAGAGAAAAGGAATGGTTTTCTGTTGCTTATAAATGTAGTAAAGGCAAGTGGATAAAACATGGTTAATATATTCTGGAAAAAAAGAGAAGATGCTGGAAAATAAATCCAAGATTTTTTTGCTGACTCCGCCAAAGTGGGCGATTGACCCACTTTCACCAGCCACCAAAGAGAGCACCATATGGTATTAGAACCTTTAAAAATGAGAACCCTTGACTTGTCACTGTAAGGTTTTAATGAATTTGTCTTCATTCAGAAATCAACTTCTAGCATTCACGTACAAACATATTCTTCGTCAGAGACCGGATTACCACTGAGGGAAATCATGTTTGAGTATCCATATACGCAAGATATCAGCAAGAAACCAAAGGACTGTATGAGTGAGGCTAACTGGGGATGATGAAGATTAAACAGCGGAGACCCAATAAAACCCACAAGCCAGAGGTTTAACGTAACTGAAATAGGTGGCGAGTGGATTGTTTCAGATTCGTACGTAGAAACCTGTCTCCATACCAGTTGGTAAGTTGGACTGTCCACAGCTCGTGTCCTTTTTTCTCACCACTGGCCAGGTTTTTGTCTTCACACTAAAGCCTTGGCATGCTGTCCAGGTGGTCACACATTCTATCAGCTTTCTTAGCCTAAGATCACACTGTGTGAAAAATCTTTGAGCCGGGAATCACCTATGATCATACGGTGTCACATTCCTGAGAAGACTGTCACAGCATGTTGGCTTTTTGAGTCCAACAACATAGCCTTATTGCACATGTACATAAAGATGTATTCTCTAAGTAGTAACCATGATTGTACATTGAGTTTATTTTAAAAGTTAGGACAACGGATAAGTGTGGTGGGTTGGCACTATTCCCCCATGTACCTCCTTTGCTGAAGTATTTCCTATTTCCGAGTTTGAACACAAACATATATTTTGTGCAAAACAGTAAGAGCCCTTTGTGTAAATCAGACATATAATAATTTGATTGAACTATTTTAGAATGCCAATGTCTACCCTTGAGTAGGAACACATTTCAAGGGGTAGGAATACTTCAATTGCAAAGAAAAGTAAATGGAACAATAACTTTTTTATATATCCCTTAATATCACACATTTACCAGTACTAAGCTTTGTAAACATGTTTTATTGATAGCCAACTAAAACGTGTGACCTGCTGACCATTGCAATTTAAATTGAAATATGTTTCATCCCCTACACAAACCCACATTCTGAAGTAATTTGAAATGTTGAATTCCTGGATGGTTCCCCTTTCTAACTAAAACAATATACTTTGAGTCCAGACGGAGATAACTTTTAGCATCCTCTTGGTCAGGGTCATTTTGACCCAGGTATGGCAGAAATAGTTGTAAAAGGAATTTTCACCCGCTTTATTAGTAATGTTTACATTAGGACCCACATGCAAATGGCACGTACTCCTGTTTTGCCCTCTAGGAAAAGAGAAGACAACGCAGGTAGGGTACACATGGAGCTATAATGGTGTACAAAAGAGAAAGGAGCTTAGAGAGCAGAATGTTGCACCCTAGAGAACAGTACACAATAAGGAGAGGGGATTACTGGGGGAGAATGTTGCAGACAGGAAAGCGTATTCATTGAAAGGGTAAAATTGAGCACATGGGAAAGTGGGGATTACAGATGGAAGAAGGGAAAAGACAGGAGTGCAGCTCTTACATGAGAATGAGGCACAGGAAAGTGGTGCAGACTGGTTAGAATAGATCACACATGTGGCTTCTTGACCACTTTTTATGGAAACTGAGCAACAAATACAATCTTCAAAGTATTCTTGGGGAGGGTGAATCCCTCAAACAAATGAGAAGGGTGAGGGTTGCCTGGCACACTACAAATTATTGTACGTTTTATTAGGGACCTCTACATTTCAAAGTTCACCAGTCTCCCTGCCTCTTACCTTTCTTGCGTGGATTCTACTCCTCTTACATCATTGTCTTTTGCATGCAATGCTCTTCACCTCATCTCTTCATCTCTCTACCAGCTTGTTAGCATTGATTCTGCACATTACATCCATCTCTCCTCTTCCCCCGTCTCCCTTTCCGCCCTCCAAGGGCTTTAAGTGGGCTGAAAAAAATGGGTGGTTCACTAAAAGGTGTGTGTAATTAAGGGCATAGCTTAAACACATAATCTAAATGTATGTGATTCCCATAGTGTTCCATCTGACTGGTACTTTGGTTCCTCTGTGCTTTCTGTGATTGAATCCAGAAATATAACACAACAGCTGACATACACCTAAAAACAGCCAGCAGTATTGGTTTTGTCAATGGGTGTTAACTGTTTAAGTTAATAGAGTACCAACAATAAATTATTTTACTTTCACCATGTCACTGTTTTGACCAATGAGTAGCTCCTTCACACACATTTACACGGAATCACAACAGGAATACAGGACCATTGCTCTTTGTGCTCTGCAGAGAGGCCGTGTATTGAATAATCGTGTCACTGAAACCTTTTTGACCCACAGGCAGGCACAGTGTGAACGTTGTACTGCCTGCAGCCCCAACTCCAAAGTGCTCAACTGTGGCCTGTATAAACACTTGGAGGCGACTCAAAGTACAAAGTGTGCATCATCCAAGAGTAATATGCTGTGAAATGAAATACAGACACACATCCTGGAAATAGCTAGCACTCTTGAAGAAGGAAAGATTAACTAAAGCATGTAAAAAATAAACAGGAACTAAATCACTGCCATGGATTACCCTAACATCAGGGCCACTGGAACTATGCAGCAGGGGAGGGTTAAATTATGTGGCAGGGTGAGTAAATTATGTGACAAGAAAAAAGCAAATTTTGCAGCACATTTTGAAATAGTATTACTTCATTTATTTTGTTGTCATTTTTAGGTCTTGCTTATGCAGCGTGCAAGCGTTGCGTAGGAGGGGACCTTTTGGAATCGCTCAGGACTTTGGTTCAAACTCGTGCATGTTTTGCACAGTTCTGTATTGGCACTCGTGCACGTTTGGCGTTTCCCTAGCGGAAGTGAGCAGCAGCGCCATCTGTTTTTAATGATCTTGCTCATGCTTTTGAAACAGATGGCACTGCTGCTCGCTCCCGCAAGGGAAACGCTGTGCGTTTGTCGTCCCCTTTTGAATGCCTGCGCCGCTCGATTCACGGCCGCCACACTTCCTGTTCTTTGATGCTGCTGCTCACTCTCCTCCCCCTGCTCTCGCCGGCAGGGTGTTAATGAGTACTCGGATTAGTTATTCAGAATTTCTTGCACTGCTTCAATCCATCCTAGGGAGGAGGCGGCCTGGGATTTCACACAAAACATTTCCACAAATATATCTGCTTTTACAGTGTCCGTGGGTAGGGCGAACGGAGGCAGCTGTAAGCGTGATGGTGCGTGCCCAGAGCCTGTACATGCGTGAGTCAATTTATGTGTATGTTTGTGTATGTGTGTAGTTGCATTTTGTGTTCCTGGATTGGGAGAAAAAAAAACGTAACTGTGGAAAATGTGTTGCTACCATCGCATAGTGACTCAAGTAACCAAATCTACTAGCCATACTGACCCTTTTCCCATGTGATCTGGTCATCACTCTTTACTCCACAAATCTCTGGGACATTTGCCAAATGTTTGCAGTTCAGCCATATGTTTTAACAGCAGCTCTAAGCGAAAGAGAAGCTTACGGCATCCTGCAGGGCTTTTAAATCTGTCACAAAACACAATAGATGCAAATAACAAGTGTGCCATTAAGAAAGCTATACGGTTATTCATCGGGGCGGCTTTAAATGGGCTTTGGATGCTTCGGGGGAGCAGACTGGGTGTAGAAGATAGACTACTGTGCGCGCGCACCTGTGTGTGGGAGCTTCGCATGGAGGTTCTTTGCCCATCACTGTCAATTTCTATCTAACTTTCTTTCTTTTAAAAAAAAAATGTTTTTAACAACTTAGCACCCTGCTAAGAGTAGAGCACTGGTCATAGAGTGTAGTTGAGGTCAAACAAACCTCTTTCTAATATTACAGTAGTCACGTGACGTTCCTCTCCATGCGACATCTCACCATGCAGCAGCCAGAGACTGTGATGACAGACAGACTCTTTCACCTGTGCGCTAGTTCGCACATTGGTATTTGTGTCCACACCCAGCTGGTCCAGACTGTCACACACAAACCTGGATAAAACCGAAGCAGGAAACTATTGCCCCATCTCCCGGTTACCCTTCCCAGCAAAAGTGTTATAAAGACGTATGAATCAGGAATTGACGGTGTTCATTGAGAAGAATAATATTTTGGATCCCACTCAATATGGCTTCAGAGCCCGACACAGCACTGAACAGGCACTGATCACTGCAACGGAGGAAGTCAGATGGGCGGTTGACAACGGAGGATCGGCAGCCCTAATACTATTAGATCTATCAACCGCCTTTGATACTGTGGACCACGGCATTCTGATTCATCGACTCCAGGAAGCTGGAGTAGAAAACTTAGCGCTAGCACTGCTCAGATCCATTCTGCTTAACCGAGAACAGTTTGTCGAAATAGGCGGCCACAAATCCAAATGCTTTCAGCTTCCTTGTGGTGTACCACAGGGATCATCACTGAGCCCTACCCTTTTTAATTTGAATGTTGCCCCTCTGGCACGTCTGATAAAATCCCATGGGTTTGAACTGGTGTCATATGCGGATGACACCCAGATCATCGTATCAATTTCAAGCGACAATCCTAAGATAGCACAGAACTTTAAGGAATGAATGAGATGTGTCAGCATATGGGTGGCCGAGAATTGCGTAAAGGTGAACTCGGATAAAACCGAGGTACTCCTCTTTGGAAGGGCCACCTCCTTCTGGGCCTCAGAATGGTGGCCAGCAGAGCTGGGGACCCTTCCTACACCGGTTATCGAGGCAAAAAATCTTGGAGTCATCATAGCCACCTCCCTCTCTTTCCATTACCACGTAAACAAACTTACCTCCTCTATCTACTATATCTTGAAAATCCTGAAGAAAATATTGCCCTTCATACCGACAGGATTGCAGAAAACAGTGGTGGCAGCCTTGGTGCTGTCTAAACTCAATTATTGCAACGGAATACTGGTTGGAGCTAACAAATCAGTAATAGCAAAACTACAGGTTCTCCAGAATTCCACCGCTAGATTGCTCTTCGGTTTGCCCAAATTCACATCTGCTAAACAGGCTCTCAACGCACTGCACTGGCTTCCAATCGAGAAACGAATTAGATTCAAAGCATTATGCGTTGCTTTTAAGGCCCTGCAGAACTCAGGTCCCACTTATATAAGTAAACACTTGCAATGGTACAGGCCCGCCCGCGCACTTCGCTCAGCCTCCCTGAAACTGGATAAGGTACCATCCTTCCGCCTCCAAAAATGGGGAGGCAAAAGCTTCTTCAATATCACATCCAGATGGTGGAACAAATTATCTTTCCATCTAAGAAACTCCACCGATCTCTTGTCCTTTAGAAAGGACTGAAAACGTGGCTCTACACCCTGTAAACTGGGCTTGCATGGGTTCCTACACATGCAGTGCTCTGTGAACCTCCTTCACAAGCGCCTAGACGCCCCCAGGTAGTAGAGCGCTATATAAATGTATAAATAAATAAATAAAATATCACCTTCTCCGTTTCTTAACATTTTACAAGTACAGCGTTGTCGGAAATGGCAGGCGATATATTCCTGTGCCAGGCAGAACAAATCGTTCCATTGACAAGTAACACCTTTTATGGCATACAGTTGACGTCCGCGCTGCGCCTACAGATGCGCGCTCCTGATTGGGTGCAAATACCTGAACGAGACTATCACAATAAATAGGAGACTCGTCGACAATCAAGGTTCCTTTTTAAGTAATGAATGCCAAATGTAGAAAAAAGGCTAAAAAAGCAGGTTTACTTCCATCGATTTAAACCTAAATTTGGAGCAAATTTATATATTTTGGATTACCCATAAATTCCAGAAGTGTCCCTTCGGAAGCTGCAACAGTCATAGCTTCTCAAACATATTCACAGTGGAATCACTTGACTGCACTATTTAAACACGTGGAAATGCTTACCAAAAATGCATCGATCTACAGGATTCGATATTCCCAGCCTACACCAACAGTTGAGTGACTAAGCCTCCACTCCCCTGTTTCTTCTTTTCACGTTTCAGATTCATTCAACTGATGAAATTTGCGACTCCAGTGCCAGTAAATGCTGGTCACTATTGCATTACTGACACCATTCCCCATAATAATGATGCTACACATAGGAGGTTGGGGTCTTCGGAGTAATTGGCTGCCGAGGACCTAATTAGACTCTTCACGGTCAATGAGTGTGATGCAGACCCCGTCCGAAGCCGCCCCTTGAGGGAATTACCATGAACCGCTGCTGGACGTTCAGCCGCAGCTCAGCATAGGGCTACAATGGTGCTCAGCTGTGGTAGGCTTGTCGGCAGCAGAACAGCACCTGTCCTACCGTGATAAACACGTCAGACCCACACGCTGCCCTGCTGGATCACAAGAGCATAACACGAGTGAAAGCAGTAATGCCTTCCTCGTATGAATCATATCCTACAAGGTCATAGGTGAACTCCCCATTTTAATGACGCAAAGTGGGCTGCCATTGATATTAGGCACGGGCTGGCAGTCACGTGGCAGCACGAACCATAAGAGACATATAGTCAATGCAGATGTAACAGGCATGTGAAATGCAGTAGAAATGCCACCTTTCCATAATGTGGACATTCTTCATGTACCGAGCATGACTTTTGGTGCATTGTGAGTATGTCCTCCATCGAGTTCACTGCCGCGGAGCTGCCGTGCATGTTTGACTGCCCTTAGCTACTGGCATGTTGCAATGTCCCCTAGTCCACGTAGTATAACAGTTAGAAGTTTACGTTTTTGCTGTGATCTTCATTTGTAATTGTTTGCCCATAACATCTGTGCATACTGCAATGTTTATGTGTAGTGTACTGCACAGTTATGTTTGTCACAAGAGGTCTGGTGTATGTTCCTTCCTCTAACTAACTAACCCACTAACTCTCTCACTATCTAACTCACTTTAAAAACACTAATTCTAACTATCTCTCTCACAGACTCTCTCTCTCTCTCCAAATTAACTCTCTAACTATCTCTCTCTCTCTCACTCAGGAAGAGGTGTGGTGCTGCGGCCAGGGTGACTGACTCCAGAATCTGGGGATCACGGTTCGATCCCGGCGCCGCCGGCAGATTAGCCCAGCACCATGTGACTCTGGGCAATAGCTTGCTTAATCTTCCCGACGGCCCCCAGCGCCTAGAGACCCTTACGGGTGATTGTTCGCGCTTTACAAATGTGTATTACTAAATAACTCTCTCTGTCTCACACTAACTCTCTAACTCTCTCACTGAATAACTTTCTCTCTCATTAACTCACTCACTAACTTACTAACTCTCTCACTAACTAACTAACTAACCAACTCTATCATTAACAAACTAACTCGCTAACTATCTCACTAACTGTTACACAGGTACTATTTCCCAAACTTCAGCCTCCTGTTATTTATGCCCCCCCCATAACAAAAAAAAACATAACAAGCAAGCATTGGCACACACAGAAACAAGTTGCCAGCATTTAAAGAACAAAATTAGATCAAGACATTATTTATAGGTAATACTTTTTTAATATAGTCTTTCACTTGTACGTAAAGCTTTCTTGGTCATACATAAGGTAACAAAAATGCTTTAAACACTTCTTTATTATAACTTTGCAGCATTCTACAATCTAATGTTCAGCACAGCTAAAAAACATAGGCAAAGTCAATATCTCTGGCTAAGCACTTATAAGGTCCCAAAGGAGAGACCTATTGGCTATGCCAATGCTTGTTAAACTTGGTAAAACTGTCTGGGCATTGGTTGCACCCCAAAGTACCAATTCAACACCCACATTTTGCAATGGGAAACAGAAAGTTGACTATTCCAGCTTTGCAAAGGCCTTCCAACATGCAGCAACACGTGTCGCTACATTGTTAGTAACTCTTGAACTGTTTGGGCTAGAAATATTTTTGTTTGTTAAAATCTGTAGATTATGCAGCAGATGATGGTTTATGTGGCAAATGTATAATTATGCAAAAATCGCCAACACACAATCGCATAATTCCAATGCCCCTTGCTAACATGCAGCATCAGACTGGGCTAGAAAATAGGCCCCCAGTACCAAAATAAAAGGGGCCCTGATTAGTGAGTTAGGTAGCTACAAAAGTGTCCCATGTTTGTAATCTAGGGCAGATTTCAACTTGTAAAGTCATTTTTGGAAGGTATGGAAGACTGCATTGAGTTGAGTTTGCAGCAGGCAATGTTTGCTTTAATATCATGAAAATCAACAGTAAAAACTGCTCACCTGACCATAAAGCATGCCAACAAATAGCCAAAAACACAGCCTACATACTGACCTGACACCAGGGCTTCAAGTGGGATGAAAAAACTGGAAGGTCTTTTAAAGGGGTGTGGCTTGAAAACATGTAAGCTATGAATCTGTGCATAGCATAGCATGCCGCCCGATTTGGTATTTCGCTGCTCCTGTCGATAGCTCCAGATAAATAATACAATACGCAACATTACACCTACAACAAGCCAGGGTTATTGGCTTTGTTAGTGGTTAGTAGTTGCATAAGATAAAAAAGGAACAACTAGGGCTTCTTTTTTTATTTTATTTTTATTTGGAGAGAGTTTGCATATTATAAAAATCACACAGATTCATAAGCAATTTACACATATAAGGCTACACCTAACATCTAATTGCTAGGCAGGAGCTTATTGTTCAATATTTCATATATATTTACAATGCAATCAGACATCAGAAAGAGGAGTCAAATAAAAATAAAAAATAAAATTAACCAAATAGATAATAGCAGAGAAGTTAATAAAGCAGTCATTTTCAATCCAAAAAGTAGATCCAGAGGCCCTATTCGGCTTGTCTCCTTACAGGCTAATTTGCCTTATAATCATTTTTTTCATAGGGGCCCAAATTTCCCTGCCTTTCCTACTCGTCCCTCAGCCTTTACATTTATACAATGATTTTTCCAAGTGATATATGGCCAGCAATCGATTGATCCAGGCTTGAAAACACGGAGGATCTACATCCTTCTAATGAGTGGCAATAAGAAGTCGTGTTACAGATACAGCCATAAAAACAAATTTACTTTTGAGATTATCACATTGCATCTTCTTATTCTGATGGTATTCTCTATAGCTGCTGTCAGAAATGTTTCTATTTGTTTTATTAGAGGATCTAATTTCTCACAACTATAAAACATGTGGACTATATCCGCTGGCCCTTGATCGCAATAGTTTTGCAGGTGTAAAATATAAGTCGTATATCGTATAGTAATGTTGGGCTTTTAGGTTTGCTGCAAGAAATGTTTCCTTTGCTAGTGCTACAGAGCGATCCAGATCAATATCGCCGTCTCCAATTTTTATAGCCCATTTAGATTCTGCTGCCTCAAGATCACCCGGGAGTGTATCGATTAAGATTTTATAAATATATTTGATCTTTGTCTGGGACTGGCAGATAGTTTCAATGCAGGGAAAATCCCTTCTCCTTCATTCTGTTTAGAAGGCTTGTGAACTGTGTATATTTAAAGTATGTTCCAGCAGATATACCATATCTTTGTTGCAACTCAGAAAACAACAATCTCTGTTCTATTAAGTAGAGGTCTCCCATTCTCACTATTCCCTTTTCCTCCCATTGCCTAGCCAATTTATCATACATTGGGATAGGAAAAAGGGGACATCGCCAGAGTGGGGTATATCTATTATAAATGGTTAGTTTCACAAGGCCGATCATCCTTTTCCAAATTTTCCATATTGCTATCACCACCTTAAATTTGTTTTTTTTATAATAGCTAGCTTCAATTTGTCGAAGAAGTATTCCTTTTGCATTGGCTCCTATAGCTAATTCATATATTGAGGGGAGATCCCCACCAATATTACGTTGTCGATTCCCTATACCTGGTAAAATCACGAAAGCCATATGCTGTAAAAAGCATGCATAGTAATAATATCTAAGATTGGGGACAGACCATCCTCTTCGATTTTGTGGTAGCGTTAAGAGTTTAAGGGAGCGCCGAATTTTAGAGTACTTCCATAAAAAATTACTAAATATACTGTCTATTTTTTTTTAAAAGTGATCTTCGATTTCTATTGGGATAGACCTGAACATATATAAAATTTTCGGGAGCATGACCATTTTCAGGATATTGCATCGACCTATAAGTGATAGCCGGAGTTTATCTAGACGGCGCAGGTCTACACTAATCTTATTGATTATTGGTGCCATATTTATTTTCCAGATGGCCTCCAAATTGCTGGTAATATAGATACCTAGATAGATTACCTCAGTTAACCTCCGAGGATCGTTACATGGGGTTTTAGAATTACATACAATCTGAGTTTTCCCCGCGTTTAACAGATAACCTGATTTTCGGCCGTATTCATCAGCTAGTTTTTGAATTTGTGGCATTGCTGTTTCTGGATCCATGGTTACGATTGCCAGATCATCAGCATAGGCCATTATTTTTGCTTCATGCTCATTGCACTTAACCGGAGTGATAATCTTATCTTGAAGAATTTGCTCTATGAAGATATCGATAGACAGAGCGAATAATATCGGAGAATAGGGACACCCCTGTCTCGTCCCTCGTGCAATATCAATGGCAATTGATTCCTGACCCATTATATTTAGTCTAGCATAGGGTTTATAGTACATTGCCTGTATAGCAGTCAATATACCTGATCAAAATCCCCTTTGTTCCATAGTTGTCCAGAGATACTGCTATGCCACACGATCAAATGCTTTCTTGGCATTGAGGAGGATCATAGCCATCTTCTCACCTGTTGTCTCCGTTATGTCGAATAGGGCTATAGCACTTCTGATGTGATCTGTTGTGCCCCTCGCTGGTACAAAACCGTGCTGCCATGGTGAGACTAGATGGGCTATGATCCCCCCCAGCCTAGTGGCTAAGATGTTTGAATATAGCTTTGTATCCACATTCATAAGGGATATAGGTCTATACGATGCAGGATTGTCTGTGGGTTTCCCTTTTTTTTTAGAAACGCCACAATATCCGCTCTTTGCCAGAACTCTGGGGGAATCCCTCTATACTGTACTCCCAAAAAACAAATCTAGCAGTAAAGGAGTTATTTCCTGCTGAATTGCTTTATATAGCTCCAGTGGAATTCTATCAGGACCTGCCACTTTCCCTAAGGCCATAGCTTGCAGGGCAGAAAGAACCTCTTCTTTAGATATGTCTTTATCCATCTCTTGCTGCATTTCTTTACTAAGTCTACGCTGGTTACCAAAGATTAACTCGGTGTCGTTGGTAGGCATAGGTTCATTATTGCCCTGCATATATAAGTCCTGATAGAATTTCTCAAAGGTCCTAATGATGTCCTTCGTTTCAGTATAGAGGATTCCATCTTGACCCTTGATTTCCGTTATATTATTTCTAGCTACTTTTTGCTTAGTCCGTAGGGCGAGAACCTTCCCAACGGTCTCCCCGTATTCATATCCCTCATTCTTATGTACTTGAAAAATAGCTGCTCACTTCTTAGTATAATAATCATTTAATTTGGCTTTTGTGATCGCTATTTTTTGTCGTAGTATAAGTCATCTCTTCCTTGATTTTGTCTGATTGCTTTTATACATTCTTTTCCAAATTCTCCCAATTCAGATATCAATGTATTAATTTCCTTCTTCTCTTGTTTTATAGCTTTCCCCACAAAGCTGATTGTTTCTCCCCGGAGGCCTGCTTTAAAACAATCCCATACTACATTGCATGAAGAGCTATAATGGTTAATCTCATAATATTCTATAACCCATTTTTTTTATATATTTGAGATAATCCTCATTAGCTAACAGTGACCTATCAAATGTCCACCTTACCGGTCGACAATCTAGATTCAGAAGCATTAAATCCATAACTAAGGGATTGTGGTCTGATAAAAATGTGGGTAATTTCTTTATTCTCACAGTTGAGATCAGAGAGGAGGATACCAAAAAATAATCAAGCCTAAAAAAATTCTTGTGGGGGTTTGAGAAATATGTGTAGCTGGGATCCGTAGGATGTTTCGTCCCCCATGCATCTCTCAGGTCATAGCTAGTTTGTAAAGCGAATAAGGCTTGATGAACATGAGGTTTTCTCCCTTGATACTTCTGAGTTCTGTCGCATCCCTTCTCATAGTGAATATTCAAATCCCCACAAATTACCAACGGGTCCGGCCATGATGCTAGCTTGATTTCTAAATCATAAAAAATCTGTGGATCGTCTTCATTTGATCCATATATTGTGCATATAGTGAATCCCATGGGGAGTTGTGCAATATTCCATCTCCCCCATTTATCTTCCAGAACCCGGGTAGGTAATCCAAAACAGTTTCTTGCATGAATCGTGACCCCTCTAATAGTTGAGGTTTGTGTAGAACAAGCTACAAGATTATACCCCCTTATAGCCAGCATATCTCGTTTCCCCCAAGAAATATGTGTTTCTTGCTGACATATTATGTCAGCTTTCCCATCTCTTAGTATTTCAGCAGTCCTGATACGCTTTGACCTATCATTAAGGCCTCCTACATTAATCGAACATATAGTGATTTTACTCATTTAGCTTATTTGATATCTTCTGCCTATATCGCCCTTGCCTACTGATATCTGTTGTCTCACATTTTTTTAATTGTATCCTCTCCAAAAGTTCTCCCCTTTTTACTGCCCCTCCCCCCTGAGTGCCCCCCACCAGTCCCCGCTCCACCCTTCCTTCACCCTCCCAACCATCGTTCCCATGCCCTTAACTATCCCACGTACCCCACCCCCACCCCATCCCATATAGAAAGGCATTCAGACAATGGTCTGTTGCAATGATTGGTGCCCCCTGACTCGTATTTTTACCTATCTGGCAGTTAGAATAAAAGAAAAAACAAAAAATAAAGCACGAGCATTCTAGCAAAATAGCACACAAGAGAAGAAGGGAAAGGATAAAGAAGCATGCAGGTCAATAGCAGATTGAAAACATGACTTCCTATCCTAGCTCTCCGAGCATTCTTTCAGTTAAAGAGAGAGGAAAGCTTGAAGCATAAAAAGTCCGTATTAGGTTAATCAGTCTATGACTTCGTAACCCAGTTCTCCAGATATTCTCTCAGTTTAATTTCTGAGGTGAAAAAACGGACTTGATCTCCTTTTATCACTTTTAGGCGGGCTGGATGAAGCAAATATGCTTGCCCTCCTCGATCTTGCACTGGCTGTATCATCTGTCGAAGACGCCATCGTCTTTCCATCGTGAAGTGACAAAGATCTGGTTGGACAAAAAAAGAATAGTGCCCACCACTGCGCTTTGTTGTTGGTTTTGCTTTGTCATAGATTTCCTGTCGAAATAAAAAGTTGCCAAAATAAAGCAATATGGCGCGAGGTTTCGTATCGGACTTCAAAGGTGATTTAAGATTAAAAGGAACTTGATGGGCTCTTTGCACTTCCAGTGCCCAATTCCATCCCTCCAGATCTGGGAATGCCTTAGCAAGCATATCCGCCATGTAGCGCCGGGTATCTGACCCTTCCTTTCCCTCCGGTATGCCAAGGACTCTTAGATGATTTCGGCGTTGCCGATTTTCATAGTCTTCGAGTTTCCATTGAATATCTATTAATTGAGCGTGATAGTGCTTGTGCGTGTAGTTGCTAGGTCATTTTCCAAGGATTTGGTACATACTTCGAGGGTTGTGAGGCGTTCCGTAATAACAGCGTAGGACTTGGCGACTTTTCTGACAGCCCCTTGAATCTTTCACATTGTCGTTTGTGCGCGTTTGCTGTCTTGGTGCGTTTCTTCGCGATGGGAGAGTATACATTGGATAACCGTATCCAAGGTTGGGGGTGCTGGGGGAGATATATTCTCACCTTTAGTTGGTGAAGCAGTACCAGTAGAGTAAATCTGCACCCGAATAGTCCCATCTAAGATTTTTCTTTTGTGGATTGGGGTGGCTGATTCTCCTTGCTACCTTGCGCATTGTGGCTATAGTGTCTCTTCTGCCAGCGTCCGGGTTTTCCTCACTGGAGTCACCTAGTGACTCCGAACCTGAACCCGAAACTGACCAGATGCCATCAAAGAGTGAAAAAAAATCTTGCTCACTATGATTTGGAGATGTAGTGTGGTTAGTAGCCATAGTCATAGCCATAGCCCCTTCTAGAGGGAAATTATAGCCAGTAGTCCCCAATGTACAGTCTCCCTCTTGAATCTCTGGCCCTAATTCAGTACCTACATTCAAGATGTCTACTGTCTGTGGTTGCAGGCAGTGGGGTGGGATGTGGGGGGGGAGGAGGCTGAGGCTGAGTATATTGGTTGGACAAAGGTGTTTCTATACATGTACTCAGGATCAGTGTTTCAGCTGAGACTGCAGAAGTTATGCCACCAACCTCCCTGTACACATCTCCCCTCTCCATGTTGCTCCCCCCCCTGGTGCTGCTCACCTTTTTGTTCTCCTTGCCCTTGTGGTTGTTTTGCCCCTGGCATTGCTCGTAGGAGATCCAGAACAGTTGGCTCAGCTGCTGGTTGCACTCCGCTCCGGTTCTTCCTTTCTTCCGCCTTCAATGAGGCACTCACTGCATTCTGCTTTTTCCCAACTCGTATCTTCGGATGGGAATCCAAGAGTACTGGTGCTTTAGGAGATGAGCCAGCGCCCATTCCCGAGCGTGTTTTCCCCTTTACCCCCGTAGCAACAGGAATCTTTGGAGCCATGATCGGAGAACTCGTCTGGTACAGATCCGAGCACTGCAGGCAGTGTTTCCTCTCTCCACCACCAGGTGTCCATATTGCCAAACAAGCGGCGAACGCTCTCAGAAGCTCCGCACGGCAAAGCGCTGCTCCACACTGGGCCGGACCGGGACACAGCTTCAGGTATGAGGACGCGGCATCCATACCGATCTTGCCCTCTTGTTCATTTCTCGGCTTTCCGTCCCGATTTTTTCACCCACTAACTTTGCTTTTTTTGTCCAAAAGACTCCGGCGTGTGCTTAATGCTCATCTACTCCTGTCATTATCGCATTCGCATGTTTCGAGGTCCATAGTCAGGGAGCAGCAAACGGCCGACTCAAGCAGCCGCCATCTTGCCTCTCTGTCCCACTTCAGCCACAACTCAGAGGTTTCCAGGTACAACTAGGGCTTCATTGTAAATAATATTGGAAATGCTTTAGTTTTGACATGATGAGACTGTGAAAGAACTATAACGAGTCTCTTAGAAGTTACATCAAAGGCAGTGAAAGGTGGTATGGGTGCAGAGTTAAGTTTTTTTTTTCACTCTGAGGGTGAGGGCAAAAATGGAGAGTCCGATAAGGACCCATCTCAGCACCTGCTTTTCACAACTACCGGTGCTTTGCAATGACAGGACCCGGCCCATTTAAAGCTCTGCCTGACAGATTAGACTGTCTGGCACAGCGTGATTGCCCTATCGCCCAGTCTGACCCTGCTAATGTATAATACATTCATTTTGCAGACACTGAATCAATGTTTTTGTAGGCAAAGTTAAGGACATGAATATAGGGGCCCTTTTCAATGTCCATTTTAATTTACTAACGGGTCTGAGACTTGAGTCACCCAGCACACTTTAAACCTTGCTCCATCCACTTTTACATGCTGATTCTGCTCCTCTGGGTGCACCTCTTGTCTCACTGCCATACTCACACATATCTCCACCTTCTCTTTATTCCGTTACCCCTTTTATTCCCCTCTCTGCTCCCTTTCTCCTCATCCTAGGTGAGCAGTTTCCATTGTGTCGTGCCGCGATTCTATCTTTTGCTATGTGCCCTGCAGGATATTCTGGTTTTCATTCATACAGGGGCAGACCGCACTTCACACGCACTTTAATTACCTGTCTAATTTCTGCCATCGACATGCGGATGCATCCATTAGGCCCACATTGTGGGGCCAGCAGGGGAGATCGATTCAAAAAAAGAAAAAATATAAACTCTTAGTGGGCCCTGAAACGCTGTAGTCTGCAAGGTCCTATGGGTGCGAGCAGGTGTGGGGCCCTGGGCAGCTGCCATGCTGCCCATACCTAGCACGGCCCTGAACCTGACAAAAGATATACACAGCCTGCCTAGGGTGACCAACCGTCCGTAAATGTCATGGGCCGTTCGTAATTTGGATCTCAAGTCCGTTGTCCATGATGATCCTTTTTATGGACTCCTTTTGTCCGTAATTTTTGGCATCCCCTGCAAGAAGCCTCAACTCCATGATGGGACGCCTCACACTCATCCTCAGAGCACAAGAGCAGCCCCATCCCACCCACTGTCATTCTGTATGCCTGCTGATTGCCACATACAGAATGACAAAGGGCCAGTCTGGGCTGTTAAAGCATGTGGTAGCCTCGGTCTAAGGCAGGGCATTCTGTTTTAACAGTACATAAAGAAAAATGTTGCACCTCACAAGATGGAAGAAATGATACAGAATCCAGCCCATGAAAAGATGCCAGCGAAAGAAGTTAAAAAGAAGGGGTATGGATCTTTCACAGTCTCATCATTTTAGAACTGAAGCATTTTCAATATTGTATACAAGGAAGCCATATTTGGTGCTTTTTTATTTTAGGCAACTAACAACCATTGACAAAGCCAAGAGTCCTGGCTTGTTGCAGGTGTAATGAATTATATATCTAGATGCAACAACAGAACTAGCCGAATACCAGTCTGGTAGCACACTATGCTAAGCAAAGATTTTTAGCTACCGTGTTTTAAGCCACGCCCTGAATTACATCCGACACCGTTTGGAGAGATCCCCAAGTTTTGTCAACCCACTTAAAGTCCTGGAAACAACACCATGTCACAGTCACCTCACATCCTGGCACTGTGCATCATGGAGGACTCATGACTTCCAAGTTTTCAGATTACCTTTATGCAGGGACATAGTGAACCCTCCCCCAAACCCACCCCTTGCTTTAGGAACTACAACAATGTTGGAGTTCTTGATGGGCCACAGCTCATAATTAATGTGAAAAGGTGGGTGAGTAAGTAGGCAAAGGAATGGGTTAATGGCTGGATAGATTAGTGAAAGGATGAATGGATGAATGAACTGGTGAATGAATGGATGGATAATGAGAGAAAGTATGGATGGATGAGTGAGTGAGTTGAAGGATGCACGAGAGAAAGGGTAAAGAAATAGATGTATGGGTGGAATGGTGGATGTATGGGTGATGGGTGTATGGATGGGGAGGATGTATGGGTAAAAGGGTGGACGGAGGGAGCAGTGAAGTGCAGCAGCCAGAGAGACTGACTCCGGAGCTTGGGGCAAACTGTTCAATACCCGGCACCGGCGGCAGCTCAGCATCATGTGACTCTGGGCATTAGCTCACTTAATCTCTCCGATGGCCCCCAGCGCCTGGGTACCTTTTGGGGGGATAAGTCACGCTTTACAAATATGGAATTTAGAATGTATTTATTTTATGTGGTAAAAGGGTGAATGGATGGGTAAACGGGTGGATAGATGGGTAAAAGTGTGGATGGATGAGTGAAAGAATGGATAGATTAGTGAAAGGGTGGATGATGGGCGAGTGAATGGATGGATGGATGAGTGAAATGATGGATGGATTGATCAATTGATAAGTGAAAAGGTGAATGGATGGACAGATGAGTGAAAGGGTGGATGTAAGGATGGATGAATGAGTGAAAGGGAGAGTAGATGGGCAAAAGGATGGATGGATGAGTGAAACAGTGGAGGGCTGGATGGATGAGTGAAAGAATGGGTGAGTGATCGGGTCAATAGATGGACTCATGAGTCAATGAGTGGATGAATTGGGTGGATGGATGGATGGGTGGAAGGATGGCTAAGTAGAGGGGGTAGAGAGAGAAAGGGAGGATGGATGGATGAGTGAAAGTATGGATGGGCAAATGGGTGTATGAATGATTGAAAAGAAGGATGTAAGGCTAGATGACTGAAAAATGCATAGATGAGGGGAAGGGAGGGAGAAGAGCTGGAAGAGAGGATGGATAGATGAGTGAAATGGTGAATGGATGGACGAATGGACGGATGAGCGACTGGGTGAATGGATGGATGAGTAAGTGAAAGGATGACTGGATGGGTGAAAGGGTGGATGGATGGATGGATGAGTGAATGGATGGATGGGTGGAGGTGTAGATGGATGAGTGAAAAGATGGGTGGGTGGGTGGATGGATGGATGGAAGAGTGAAAGGGTGGATGGATGGAGGGATGGATGAATGAAATGATGGGTGGAAGGATAGATGATTTATAGGTTTGGAAATGGTTGAATTGGGTTGGATACGGATGGGCACACAGATGGAAGGACAGAATGAATGGTGAAAGAGTGAACGATGGATTAAAGAATGAATGGATGTCACACCCCCGGATGACTCAACCCGCCATCCCAAACCAACACAAGATGTCAGGCAGCAAGTGCGGAACTCAGGTTTGAAATGCTTGTTCTGCCTGCCAAAAAGCAGAAATGAATTCCTTGTAGGATGCCGTGGTACAACAAGAGATGTTCTGCTGTTGTACCGCTGGGCGACGCTGCTCTCTTGCCCATGGGGAAACAGAGCGAGCAGCCCTCCACCTGCCCTGTGCACATGAGAGATGCATGAGGGCATGGCTCCTTGCAGCTCTTCTGCGGGGAAAGGCAGGCAAGACAACATAACCTGCACTTGCAGACAACAGCACTGACATGACTCAGGTCCCTTCCACCACAAATGTTTTTTCTTTTAAAAATGTTCACCCTTAAGAATATTGCATAATGGACAACCACCCCTATGACCCCGCCCACGCTACACCACTGCCTATGAGCTTACACCTTGTAGCCCTCAATGTCTTAAGTAACATTTCCTATATATTGAGATTCATATTTATGAGTCATTGTCTCTATATAATATGTGTGTGATGTAACACACTCTGACACCCTGCTGTACATACTTTGGATGAGTAACACTATAAAAGAAATTAAGTATACATGGGAGAGGGTCTATGTGAAGATGAGGGGCACCACTGGAGGGTAGTAGCATGGCGGCCTGGCCGTACCCGCATCAGGTGTTTCACTGGGAGGCTGGAAGGGTGGGGGGCTGTTTTGTTACTGGGGGCTGGCACTGCAAAGTTCCTTGTATTTCCAGCAGTTTTCAGGCAACAATTAAAGTGTCACAATAACTCTGGTGACTAATGTACCTGCTGGAGAGAGATGGGAGTTTTGTTTAGTGGCAGTTTTGAATCATTAAGGTGGCACAGAGGATTAATATGCCTTCTGCAAAGAATGTGTACCATGCATATCAAAGAACAGTATTTTATGTGCAGACATAATCTAGCACAGTGTGCTATGACCTGCCATCAAAGAGCTGCATCCAAGCTGCATGGTACAGGTCAGACCGCCACATTGCAACCTTAGCGGTTGTGCCACCCTCGGACCACCGACTCCGCCAGGGAATTGCCATTCTCTGGCAGTGGCACAGCGGTCTTTAGGCTGTAATATGCTTGGCAGGATTGCCGCGGTCCCGCCATGCATATTACTACTTTCCTCACTGCCACTGATTTCATGGAGGGCTTTCCTCCATGAAAACAGTGGCGGTGAGGAAAGAAAGGGGGCCCTACAGGGCCCCCATGTGCCTCACTCCATGTGAATGTACACAGGGGGAAACAACATGTGCCCCCCTGTGTGCATGCACCCCCAATACCAGCACGGTATGGACTTCCAAGTCCATGCCGTGCTGGAACTTCCTTTGATGTTCCCATTGTGTAGCCTATTTTATAGGCACTGCGGTGGGAACGCCAAAGGAACCACCCGCCTATGACTAAAAAAAGTAAATATACGGTGGGCAGTTCTCACGCAGATTTGGCGGTGCGGCAGCGGTCCCGCCGCCTTACTGTCATGGTCGTATTTGGGCCCTAAATGGGTGACATTTACTACTGCCACTCCAATATAAACCAATTTGGGAAGGCGTTGAACACTAAACGGGTAATATTTACTATTCCCACTCTAATATAAACCAATTTGGTTAAGGTGTAGGACACTTAAGGTCCGACATTTGCTACTCTCACTCCAATCAAAACCAATTTGGAGAAGGCATTGGAAGCCAGAGGGGTGACATTTACTATTCCCACTCCAATATAAACCTATTTGGGGAAGGTGTTGGACACTGAAGGGGTGACATTTACTATTCCTTCTCCAATTTACACCAATTTGAGGACGATGTTGGACACTAAAGGGGTGGCATTTACTATTCCAACACCAATCTAAAACAATTTGGGGAAGTTGTTGGACACTGCAGGGGTGAAAATTACTTTTCCCACTCCAATCTAAGGCATATTGGGAGAAGGTGTTGGACACTAAAGGAGTAACACTCACTATTCCCACTCAAATCTAAGACTATTTGAAGGTGTTGGATGCTAAACAGGTGAAATCTAAACTATTCACTTTAAAATATAACACTTTGCACAAGGTAATACAAATTAAACATTTTAAATACACAATTACTATAAAATGAAATAAAGTTTCATCTAAAAAACACATTAACCAAAACTACAAACTTATATATATGCATACTTAAAAATTAAAGTAAAAAAATATTTTAATTACTATTAACAATAGATATATTTTTCAAAATATTAACTAACATTCCCAAACTTTAAACCATAAAGTGACAAATACAAACATAATGCAACATTAACAATCATAAAATAAACTATGTAAATACATTTTATCATTTAAAAAAGTAAAAAAATTATTTCAAATTACAGTTTGAAAGCAGAGAATATTTAATATTGTGCTACAATTTTAAATGAGTTTTTACAAAAATTATGAATTGTCTAAATATTTACATTTGTTAAAGTTATATATTACAATGGTATACTATTTCATTTATTCCAATTTGAAACTATACATTTCATATCATGGATATATCTTCATTAATATGAAAGTAAAATGTATTAAAAGTAATAGTGTAACAAAATACATTAAAAAAATTGGAATTACTAATTTGCATATCTTTAAAATTATTAAATTTAAATAAAAATATAAATTTCTTAAATCTCCCCCACCCTTATCCCCTAAAACCCAATATCCCATTACTAACAAATATTAATGAATTATTTATATAAATTAATACTACTAAAAATACACATTTCAACAATTTCATAGCTAAACATTTTTATTTTTAAAAACACAAATAAAAAAATAATAAGCACATACAATCAAACACACAGCAGTAAATCACATAATAATAACACTTACAAGCGATATTTTCAACATCTATATTTTTTTAAACTATATTAAAAACCACCCTAAAAATTATATTTTTACCTTTGTTATTCCTATCAACAATAGTTTTATTATCCTGCTATTCTTGACACAATATTTTTGTATCGCAGTATTTTTTTCCAAATACCATGAAGAGATGCTCCAGTTTGGAAAGAGTTCATGTATGTGTATTTATGCATCGTCGACGGTCCCTAACCGTTGCTTTCAATTGCAACATTCCAATGAACACCCATCACTCAACACATCATCAAATTCCATTTTCGCCCATACATACCAAACATTCCAACACTCAAGAGACCATCGTTTGGTACTGGAGCAATGACTTATCCCTGGGTTGTGTAGATGGTGATGAGCACTAATCAAGGAAGAGCAAACCAAGAACTCTTCTGGGAAACCTCTTTGATTTACTGTGTATAAAGAGGATTACCAAATTTCAAAGTGATGGAACCAGAAAGTGAAACTCGTGGTTCATGGGATATTCAATTTCTAGTTCTGCCAGAGGAAATGACAAAGCGTGAGTAAAAAAACTTTGTGAATAAACTGCCATCAAATGGTTGTGGGACTGCTAATAAAATGTGACCTGCACGAGACAGCCTTAGGATTGTGAGACATCTATTGCGTATTACCTCAGCTGGAACTTCTAGTGGCACCTTCATGCATGACTGATGCCATTGCTGGTGAGCATTGTTACGATGGGTATACATTTTAAACCCATATAATAATGTCATTTTGGAGCTGCCTTTGTGGCTGTTGTCGGTTGCATGTCTATCAGTGGCGGCTAGTGACATTTGAAAGTGGTGAGGCAATCAGCAGCAGCCGGTCTCGGGGCTCATGGCTAACTCAGACATGCCAATAGACCCGCTTTGGGTGGGAGACTCCAGATTGTTCAAGCCAAAAACAGCTATATTTTCGTAACAGAGACAATATCAGCTGCTGAGTTTACAGTATGCCGGCCAATTGTCTTTTCATGGGCCCTGGACAGTGTTTGATGCAGCCTGCATGTGTCACTGGAGCCCAAAACAACTTGCATAAATACAGAGAAATGTCAGCAAGGGGAGCCCTAAAATCATGGACAAACATAAAAGAATTCAAGCCCAAGAGAAATCTAGAAGCAGCTGGAAGAGCACATTGTAACTCTAAAAAAAGACGTACATTTATTTTCCCCCAAAGACCCATTGAACAAAAAAGTTAACACCAACCACCGAGTAAACGCACAAGTAGGGAGGACTTCATGCCACAAAAGTCCTGTGTGGAATAGTACGGAAACCATGCAGCGCCACCTTGGATAGTGTGCCTAAAACAAGTTAAATAATGAATTTAAGTAAAGCAATCTTTCAAGCACCAAATAGTTACAACAATACTACGTGATAGCAAAAGAATTTACTGATGTCAGTTTCTGGGGCCACCATCTTCAGAGAAGACACTGTTGGCTGCTCCCAGAAACCACGGAGGGAGGTGACTCAGAACTTAGGGAAGAGCCACAAACATATCCACTCCTGGCTCTGCTCTCATTCCGTTTTCAGCATGAGAGTAGCACCATGACTGGTCAGAGCAGACTCAGTCAGTACTCCTTTGGAGACTAGGAGCCTGTGTCTGCAGTCCTCCCGGCTGTTATACAGCTTACACATAACTGCCTCTCATGTGTGCATGTTGAGCTGGCCGTCGGAAAAAAGCTGGCCGTCGCAAAACCGCTGGCCAATCCAACATGTTCACTTTGCATTTTAGGCAACAGTATGCAAGTCGGAATAGCCCTGCCCTCATACTCGAAGTGCACTTCACTTTATAAAAATGGTAATGACTATTACCATTTATTAGGTCTCGCGTAGGCAGAGCATGCGCTGTCTCTTGAGATATGCTGTATCTAATGCAAAGGCTTTCAGCACGCCCATCCGTTTTTATTCGTTCCTTCATCTGCTTTTCAAAATTCCTTTGTTTTCATTGGTGAATAGTATACATTTGTCCCTCCTTTTGTTGTTTTGGTCACGCCCTGGATAATGGCCCTGTTACATGGATCATTTCACTGCCATATATGTAAGTTTGAGCGCACTACTTTTATTTTGCCTCGGCTTGCTTGGCTTTCAAAACGCCCTCAGCCGAGGGCTGCAAATCATGTCCTTATCTTGTTTTACACTGTCTTTGGTTTTACAAGTGTTTTTTCACCCGGAGGCTATTTTTTTCCCCATCCTATAACATTTTGGGTTTCATTAGCTCGACCGTCTAAACATTAAATATTATACTTACGTAATGGTAGTGTAGTTTAAGAAGACGGCTGATAGTAGGATCAAACTATTTACATTGTGTTTTTGAAAAGAAAAATGGAAGCAGCTGTAAGTTGTGCGCTTTCTACTTTTGATGCTTTCTTTTAGGTTTCAATCTTTGGTGAAATAAAATCAGTATCAAGGGATGCCTCCTCATGCTCTCCAAACATGGCATGTAATTTGAGGTTACTTAACAATATATCCTGCAAGTAGGCAGTGCAACAGCACCTTACCACCACCTCTACACCACCACTTCAGCATCAGTGCAGTACCACCAGAGCACCACTCAGCAGCACCTGTGCACCACAACACCAGCACACCACCACCTCAGCATCACTCAGCCCCAGCGCAGAAATGCCTCAGCACCAGCACAGCACCAGTGCAGCACCACCTCTGCACCAGTGCAGCACCACTTCACTACCAATACAGCACCACCTCAGCATCAGCACAGCATCACTCAGCACCAGCGCAGCATCTCCTCAGCATCACTCAACACCCCCACCACCTCAGCATAAGCACAGCACCCCTCTGCATCATTGTGCCACCACCAGCACAGCACCAACTCCACAACAGCACAGCTGCACCACAGCATCAGTTCAGCAGCAACTCAGCACCAATGCAGCACAATTTCAGTATTAGTGCAGCACCACCTGAGCACCAGTGCAGCATCACCTCCGCACCAACTCAGCATCCCTCAGCACCACCTGAGCACCAGCACAGCATCACCTCAGCACCACCGCAGCATCACTCAGACCACCTAAGCATCACTCAGCACCACTTCAGCATCACTGAGCACCACCTTCACACAAGCACACCACCACCTCAGCCCCATCTCAGAATCATTCGGCACCAGTGCAGCACCAGCACAGCATCAGCACAGTACCACCTCAGTATCAGCACCACCTCAGCATAGCACCATCTCAGCACCAGCACACCTCATCAGTGCTCCACCGTCAGTGCAGCACCAACTTAGCAGCAGCGCAGCATCTCCTCAACATCACTCAACACCACTACAGCACTACCTCAGTATCAGCACAGCACCACCTGCGCATCAGTGCACTACCACCAGCGAAGCCCCACCCCAGCATCAGCACAGCACCACCTCAGCACCAGCAAAGCACCACCTCAGCAGCAACTCAGCACCAATGCCTCACCACTTCAGCATTAATGCAGCACCAGTGCAGCATCACCTCAGCAGAGGCACAGCACCAACTTAGCATCACTCCGCACCACCGGAGCACTATCAAAGCATCGCTCAGCACCCCCTCAGCATCACTCAGCACCACCCCAGTATCACTCAGTATCACCTGAGCATCACCTCTACACCAGAACACCACTACCTCAGCATTGTTCAGCACCACCTAGTCTGCCCTCGGAATCTGGCATTCTCCCCTAGTGTCTGTCCGCTGCTCGTTTTGTAATTCAGGTATTATTTCCCAACCCTCCATAACAAAACAAAAAAAAATCTATAACAAACAAGTATTAGAACAGGCAGGAAGACGCTGCCAGCATTGCAAGAACAAAAAATATAGAAGATATTTTCTATATTAATTCTTATTTTAATAGGGTCATTCAGTTTTACATAATGTCCTCTTCATTATATATAAGGTAACAAAAATGCTTAACACTTTCTTTTTTATAACTTTTCAATATGCTGCACAGCAACCAACATAGCTTAAAGACATTGGAAAAGCCAATACCTCTGGCTAAACACTTCTAATGTCCCAAAGGAAAGACCTATTGACTTTGCTATTGCTTGTTTAAATTACGTTTTTTACTGCAGCCGCTGTGCTTGCAAGAGGCGGGTGACGCTCCTCTGCCCTAAAGGAGGAACTGCCTCTGGTGCCTATGATACTCTACTGCTACGAAGTGCAGAAATGAGCCACTAGCGATGTAAGGCAGTTTTGATGGGCACAGTAAGTAACAGAACAAAGTGTTAAATTGCAGAAAAGCTTTCATTTTTAACTAAATTACACTCCTTTGTGGAAAGGGAACTACAAACCTGTAATGGTGATGGAAGCTGACTTGTGTCATCATTTTGTTTTTATAACAATGTGCGCGCAAAAGATGAACGTCGGAACCCCTCACAGAGGGTCACAGGGCTTCCAGGGGTTACTGGGCCCAACTGTGGGGTTTTAGGATTTTTACTCCTGGTGTCCCGGGTCTGGACTTACTATGGATTCTGAGTAACTGGGCCAAGTACCCCTGCAGCACTTGACTCTCAGGGTTAGCGTGGTCCAAGCAATCCAAGGCTCTCGGGTGGGGAGATGTGGATACAGTATAGTAAACACAGGCTCACAACTCAAAATATGCACAGCAGAAATAAATCATTGTCCAGCCAAATACTCACTTTTATGAAAAAAGAGAAGTATTTTATCTCTACTGTATACCATACAAAGGAGAAATAATTACCCAAATAATTACCCAGCCCCCCTTGAGATCGGGGCCCTAGTGTTTCTATGGCAATTCTCTGTCCAACTCCTTCCTCAATCCACTACCAGTCCTTGTCACAAGAGTCCACTTTGGCTCTACATTAAAGTCAACAGTGTTCCAGCGCTAACTTAGCAACACGTTTCCCCAGGGCCGACAGACCCAAAACCAATGTTACCTGGAAAGTGGCAGGTGGAAAGTGTCTGTAGCCGAGTTCAGGTGAATCGACCGTACGTAGCCCAGGTGGCTACACTCGGAGGGTGCAGAGTCTCTAACTGGCAGTTGTGCTCCCGAAGTGACCACTCCTCTTGTGGGATAAGTGTCCAGGTCCTCTCCTGGTGGGGGTATGGCTACAACAATCCTGTTTTGGGTACCTCTCCTGGTTGATGATACGCAAATGCTTACATGGTGTCCTCACTTTATTGCCCGAGAAGGCACATCATCTCACAGTTCTTGATGCTACAGGTGATCCCCTCTGGCATATGGGGTCATCGTATCTCATAGCAACACAGGCTCCAACCCTATCAGCACAGTGAAGTCCTTCACAGCAGCTCCTCCTGGCATACAGGGATACCGCTCTCTACTGTACAAGGCTAAGACCTTTACCACGCGGCAGTCTTTTTCATGATGGCCCCTTCCAGCATACCGGATCACCTCTTCCTCACAGGGCAGCATACAAATGTTGGTGCTTTAGGTTCCAGGGCAGGTGGTCTTGGTTTCTATGGGCGACGCACCCTCAACCCAGCAGGGAGACTAGCAGGCCATGGCCCCCAATCCTAGTCACAGGAAGAAGTCTTGCAGAGTTTCTCCTCCTCACACAATCCAGCTGACTGCTTGGCAGATGACAATTTTTGAAGTCTCAAACTACCCTTCATATAGTCTATTCCCAGACACCAAATGTGATTTAGGTTCTGAGTCTTTGACATTTTATGTTGGGGCTCTGCTTCTTTTAAAGTGTCCATTTGTCTGTTACCTCTTCCCCTTGAAAAGCAGTCTGTCACAGCAGGATTAACTCCAAACCTGATAGCCCCACAACCCAGGCCATGGCAGTGACTAGAGTTCACACCTGGATGCCAGCCACAATGATGTGTGCATTAAAATGTTAGCCCAAGGATTCCAACTTTACCCAATATGATTCTCTTATCAACCCCAGCTCCTTTCTGGGATGTGCCCAGGACCCTTCCTTGTCACCTCTCACTGAATCAAATAGCACCCTTTGAAGAGTACAGGGGAAGCCTGGCTCTCCCCTCTTCAGTGTGTGTCCTACCTAGCATACCTGGATATCTTAAACGTAGGATTTCATTCTATGCTCCACTGAGAAATCTTCGCTCCTCGAATCTCTTGCTACCCAGCACCCCCCGGATTAAGAAGGCCCTTCCCCAACTGCTACCCTTCCGCATCTAGCGCCAGGACACTCCTTGGAGTAACAGTATGCTTTACAAATACCCCCACATAGACATACAGGAATGCAGCAATACACAAATCTGGGGAGATCTTTTTATTTCCTCTCCATGGCTCACCATGCAGGCCTGGGTCTCCAGAAATGGAACACAGGATCCTCCATGTATTGTACCATCCACAGGCACACATGCACCCAAGTGCGTGTATACAGCACACACACAATGCACAGTACTGTATCCTCCATGCACTGTACCACTCATAGACACACATACATCCAGCACATGCTTTTAATGTGCACACACTGCAGCCTTCGTGTATTGCACCACTCACAGGGACACATACACCCAGCACATGCATTTAACCTGCACGCACTGCACAGTACTGTAGTATCCCTGTATTGTACCTTTCCCAGGCAAACATATACAACACTCCTGCACAGTGCAACACTTCACAACAAAAATATGTAGGCCAAGGGTGAGTTAAGCACACAGCATCAGAACTTTAAAAATGAGTGTGCTTGTAGGCCTCACTCCAGTAACGCAGGTTAAAAAGGACCTGTTCACTCTTACTGATCACTACAGTCCTGGTAAAGGCAATAGCCTTTCACCACTATGAGGGTAGTGCTGTGGGCGCCCCTACCGGTCCAGCAAGACTGCAGTCTGTGAGACAGGCCTATGTCATTGCATACACGCCTGATGCGTCTTTTCCTATGACAACAAAAATCAGCATTAGGGATCCAGACATCAGTACAGTTGGGGGCTCAGGGCAGGGGTGCATGTCCATAACCAAGCAGAAGACGTTTCCATCCCAACAATGATCTTTCAACCCTACCCCCACATAGAATTATCTCGAAGCACCTTAAACTTAATTTTCCATGGGTAGAATGAAATAATTATTTGTTTGAATATTGTGGACACATTTGAAGCAGAGGAATTAACGCCAGAAAAGAAAAAAAGGAAAAAAACAATCCTGTTGCTCAGAATAATTAAGATTAATCCCCAAAATAGGAAGGAACACTGGTGCAGGGGAAAGAAATGTATATTTGAATGCATTATTTGACCCGGACACTTTCTGCACACCTAAAGTGTGTGTTACAATCAACCGGTACAAAATTTCCAGAGGAAACAACATAAAAATGAACTGATTGATCATTAAGAAGCTTGTTACAGGAACTTTTGATGACATGTAAGTTTGGTACCTTGTGTGATGAGTTATTCACAGACCAATAGACATGCATGCTAATCATCCAGGAATACAAGAAAGACTGGGTTAACAGAGATGACGAGTTGAAGGGCGTAATGCCTATTGTGCATTAATCTGAACTTTTGGAAGGATGTGCCAGGGCTGCAAACGGAACCTGTCTAGATTATTATTCAGAAAAACAAGAATAGAGACAAATTCAAAGATAAAGTACCCAAGTCTAATGATGTTTACAAACACAGGTGTTACAGATGTGGGAGCAGTAAGCACTCAGCCTATGTGAAAAGTGGTCCAACTATGTAAGAACATTTTTTAGAATGTGGGGTGGTGGGTCACTTCGCCAAAGTTTGTAAGATAAAGAAGTCCAAGGCAGTTAAATGTATTAAGAACAGGGAAGATTCAAGTTCTTGGAGTGAGAAGGGCATGAGTTATCATTACTTGAGATAACTATAACTGGTGAATGTCAGTGGTTTTGTTAATCTAAAATGCTATGTTAGTAGCTGGCGTAGTGCCACTACGCGGAGTTCCATGGAGTTGGGAAAAAACTTTGTGGAACTCCGCTCCGCGCCTCCACCCCCCCTAATAAACATTATTAAAACCCAAATTTAAAAAGAAAAAAGGTACTTACCTGTACTGTTGCGTCTCCGGGCTGCCCTCCTCCTCCTAGCCGTGGTCTCTCTCCCACAAACCTCTATGTCCGGCATACGTCTTGTGAGAACTGCGCATGTAGGGGTATGTGGGAGAGAGACCACAGCGAGGAGGAGGAGGGCAGCCTGGATAAGCCACAGTACAGGTAAGTGCCTCTTTTTAGATTTGTGTTTTAATATTTTTTATTAGGGGGGTGGAGGCGGGGAGCCTTTTTTTTGTCGGGTTTTGCCTAAACTCCGTGTTCTCAGTGGAGTGCGGAGAAGGGAAAATTCTGAACACCCCAGTGGCGGAGCGGAGTTCTCTGCCCGCCCTTAGTTTTAACTGACATTTTCACCTAATTATAATGTTCCTTTAACCTTTAGCTTTATTTTATAAGGTTTTCTTAAATTAAGATATTATTACAATTCCTAACTATAACGTCACTTCAACCTTTGTTTTTTCAGTGAATTTTTAATGCTTTAATGTAAATTAAGATGTCCATCACCATGCATGGTGGGGGCTTGTGCCAGGCCCCTGGGCACAACCCCGCCACTGTGCATGGCTTACTAGCTCATGTAATAATATAAAGAGTGTCATTTTAAGTAGGGCAGACCTACAGACTTTGTCAAAGGGTCACAATACCAAAATATAAAAGGCAGAGGGTCTATTGGCTTTATCGAGGGGTCAGCACATAGATAGATAGATAGATAGATAGATAGATAGATAACTTGGTAGCAGTCACACCTGGGTAGTTATGATTAGGTCAGCATTTCCATAGCAAATGCATTTTTTCTTTTTCTAATAACTTTGTCGCTGTCTTGAAAATCTTGATGAAACTTTCCAACAAAATTGATACTTTTTGTCTAGTTTGTGCATAGATAGTTTTGGGATGATCCGTCAAGCAGGTGCTTTTTTTACAGCGCTAACGCTAAAACTGCTGAACAAGATTAGATCAAATTTGGCTGGAAGCTAAATCTTGATCTAGAGACCGTGCTTTTTGTGATTTGGTGTGAATCCATTCAGTAGTTTTTGAGATAGTAAGTCTCAAAATAATTTGTATATCTGGACTGTTCGTTCAAGGAACTCTCGTAAGAGAATATATATATATTACCCAGTGGCAGTCGCCTCTGGGCAGTTACAGTTAAGTCAGCTGTTCCACAGGAAAAGCATTTTTTGTGTTGCTAGTAACTTTGACCCTGTTTGGTGAAAGTCACAAATCTTTCCAAAAAGGTGATACTTTTTGACCAGTGTATGCATGGAAAGTTTTGGGGTGATCCGTCAAGCAGGTGAAGAGGAAAAAGCGGGGACCCAAAATGCATCGTCCCCATGCATTTTCCATTGACTTCTTTAGACAGGGCTGCAGCAAAAAATGCTTAAAAGAATTACACAAATTAGGCACTAAGCTAGATCTTGGTACACAGGTTGTGCTTTTTTGTGATTTGGTGTAGATCTGTTCTGTAGTTTTTGAGAAATGAAAGTTCAAATAGATATCTGGACTATTGATGTCCAGATATGCTCTGATTGGCCAATTGAAGGGGAACTAGTCAATCTTGATTGGTTGGTTTCAACCTGAACACTGTGTTTTGGCAGCCATTCCAAGACTCAGGGACTTTGCCCATGTGTCCTGTAAATGAATTTAAAAAAGATGTGAGGGAGCAAGGTGAGCACAGCCAGACCCCATAGGGCATGTAAGGGGGTCCCAATGCCCCCCCCCCTTTGTTGGTAGGCCACAACATGCACAACATGCTGTGGCAGCCGTTACAGGAATCTGGGACATTACTTCCATTGAAATGCATTGTAGGGAACAGCAGGTTTTGAGGGTCACAAAAAGGAGCATGTGTAATGTCCATGTGTCCTGTAAATGAATTTAATAAAGATGTGAGGGAGCAAGGTGAGCACAGCCAGACCCCATAGGGCATGTAGCGTGGTCCCAATGCCCCCCCCCCCTTTTGTTGGTAGGCCACAACATGCACAACATGCTGTGGCAGCCGTTACAGGAATCTGGGATATTACTTCCATTGAAATGCATTGTAGGGAACGGCAGGTTTTGAGGGTCACAAAAAAGGAGCACGTGTAAAGGGCGATAATAGATTTTAGTTGCAATATAAATCATTTGTTGCTGGTACCATACTAATTTGCGGAATTGTGGTGGGTTCTAACGTGATTTTACTCTGTGAAAAATGCTGACCGTCTGCTGGGATTTATGAATCATGTTTGAAAAAAAATTGTTCTCTCATGATTTTCTCATACATGTTACAGAGGGTGCTCCAGAAGCTAAAATGAGAGCTTATTTTCTGTAAATTCACACTATGTTTCTCAGTCATGTGAACCTAAAGTCCCATTCTCAGTAATAGGAATAAGGAGCAGTCTGTCAGTTGATTCCCCTGTGTTCTACTGCAGCCTCCCAGAGTTTTCTAAAGAACTAGAGTGCTAACAGTCTTACTTATGACCAAAGTGTGGCACACCAGAAGCAAACTGGTAAAACTTAAAACATTTCATTTAGTAAGGAACAAAATTAGGGGGTTCAGTTTGTCATAGAAATTACAGTTAGTGCTCTAGAAAGCAAAATTAGGACACATTTGAAATAAGTTCTCAAGTATCTTCCTCTTCTATTTCATTAAAACATTCTGACATTTAGACTGAAACATGCACTTTCAACACCAGCAGCAGACTGCCAGTTGACTCAGTAAACTACAGTGCAAGCATTCTGAATTTATGTCAAAAGTGTGGCACATCTAAACACCATCTTGATGGAATTGAAGTGGAAAGCTGAAAGCATTTTCTACTGAGGATATTACAGTAAATGAGGAAATTAGGGAGCTTCATAACAAAAAATGTTTCCCAAGATAGCCACCAGAAACAAAAGACCCCAATTATAGCACAAATGTAGCCCAAGTATAGCCCGATGACAAAAAATACAATACAATAGCAGTTGAGGCATATCATATCAGGAGTATTCAATTCCTTAAGCTCTCCAATAGTACAGAGTAAATAGGTTGACTGTAGCCTTCCATCATACAAAGCCAGGGTGCATAGCATATTTTAATATAGTATAAGCCTGACTCTGATATTAATCAACAAACCTCTCCACCTAAACCAGCTCCTCCCCTTTACTCAAGTCAAAACAGCTTTATTCGGTGCAATGAAAAGTAAACACCATAAAAGCATACTAATACACAATTACTAAAACAATCCTACCTTACATTAGAACTAGTTTATAAGAATTAACAATTTATAGGTCTTCAGGCCACACAATAGCGAAATTAGGCAAGCTTATTATACAAGTAGATGCTAATATGGCTAATATAAAAAATATTGTTTAGGAATGAGTCTAAACATCGAAATAAGATTACATTTTACCCATTGAGCTTTTCAGGGACATAGTATCTGATAATAAAGTGCTAATGCATTAAAGTGCCAAAGGTACAAAGGTACAAGCTGCCACAAATTATGCGATAAAGTGCTAGTGCTTCTAAGTGCATTAAAATACATAAAGTGCACAATGCCGCATCTTATCGAGATAAAAGTTTAAAAGTATGGGCTAAAAATAACCGTCCTGGTTTTCATATAACAATGCATCCAAATGCCCGTAGTCTTTTCTTTTCTTAATTGAAAGTTGTGCAAATCGGATAACAGTATTTATGATTTTCACATTTTCCAGGCTACAGACCAAATTAAACGCATATTTGTAATTATAAAGCATGTTTTTTAAAAAGAGGGGTTTTAAAACAGATTTCCGGATATCCCTATAAAAAGTACAAAAAAGAATAAAATGCAGCGTAGATTGTGGGGTTTTACCATCAAACGGACAGGGTGGTAGTTTATAACACCATTTTTCCGTTCTTGGGAATGCGACTAAATAATGTAACATACCCATCCTTAATCTAGTTAAGTAAAATCTGTGCTGCATGTTCCTTACCAGCGACAAATATAACTGAATACTCCTCGAGAGGGGGCGTTCACAATAAAAGACCACGCTCTGTTTTTGAGTGGCCTCGATTTCCCTATCGTATTCCATGACGGTTATATATCTCAATTTCAGGTCACTTTTACTATATTCCTGAATAAGTAAAGGGTTCTTTTTATCTATATTTAGTTTACATTGTGTTAAAAGATTAAAAATATACGCCAGCCACGGTATTTTCGAACTGCGGTCAAGATCTAGGCAATCCATTATTCAATTTTTTGTAAATTCTGTTTCTTCTTTTGCCCATAGCCCTTGCCAAAAGGTAAGGCCTGCCTTATTCATTGTGTCGCTTACGTAAGGTACAGACAGTTCTTTGTGAACAATAATGTTCGCGGTTGCCCTTGGAACTGCCAGCAATCGTTTTAGAAATTTGTATTCATTAATTTGTAAGGCGGCCGTATTTGCTCTCCCCCATATCACAGCCCAGTAACAGACCCCTGAGACACACTTACTCTGATACAAAGTTAAAATTTCTCGTATGGGTTTGTTCCCCAATTTTGCGGAAAATCTAAAAATACCCTTGGTAGTTCTTAAAAATTTAATTTTACATGATTCAATATGCATATTCCATGTACCGTTCTTACAAAATAGCATCCCCAAATGCGAGAACGATGACACTCTGTTAATAACAACCCCGCCGACGTGATGCTGTCTGTTCTTAGGCCTATTGCTCCCGCATGACATGACAAAGGTTTTCTTTAAATTTAGCTGTAAGTCCTTATCAGTCATGTACAGGGCAAAGTTTTCTATTAGGCGTTGCAGACCGTTTTCTGTCCTTGATATTAGGACAGAATTGTCTGCATATAATAAAACAATCTTGGGGCGTATTCCAACTTTCTGGGCATCTGCAGTAATATTTTGTAAAAACTGATCTACATTATTAATGTATAGAGAAAATAAGAGGGGGCTAATCCCTGTCTAATACCACGGATAACCCTAAAATCAGGCGTACATTCCCCCATTTTACCATACCGTACCCTGAAAGTTAGAAGTGCATACATTTGGTATAAGAATGAGATTATTTCAATAGGGGCCCCTAGCCCTTCCAGTGTTTGCCATATTTTTAGGTGGTTGACTAGGTCGAAGGCGCTAGTGAGGTCTACGAAACATAAGTGGAGCGCCCCCTCCTTGGCTAATGTGTACTTCCCTATTAGTAATTCTAGATTTAGACATTGCTCTACCGTCCCAATACCCCTTCTGAAACCATACAGTGCCTTTGTTAAAATATTATTATAACTGGCCCAGTCTTCAAGCCTTTCCAGCATAATTCGGCCCATCAGCTTAGAGCTGGAATCAAGAAGGCATATAAGGCGGTAGCAGTTTGCCTTCCCTCTATCCCCTTTTTTAAAAATGGTAATACTTTCGATCCATGTAGCAGGTAATACGCCTCCCAGGGTAGCATTAAAAACATTCAATAAAATTGGTATCCAGAAGTCCATGTTATACTTAAAAATATCAATGGGCACCCCATCCGAGCCCGCAGCTTTACCATTAGCACATTTTTGAAGAGCTAATTTGATTTCATCCGACGTGATTGGTGGTGATTTAACTGGTTCCACTGATATAAATTTTCCATTTTTACTATCCGTTATATGTACACCATCTGGGTTAAAGATGCTCTTGAAGTGTAACACCCAGTCTGCCGGTGGTACTACAATATCAATCTTTACTACATTATCCTCTTTAAAGTACGGATGATTAATTGTCTTCCAGAAGAGAGCTGGGTCTTTTAGCTCTGCTGCCTGGATTAATTTCTCCCATGCACCCTCGGATCTCCCTTTTTCTTTCTTTCAAAATATTTTTGGAGTCTTTCCTCGCGGAGCTAATCCTATGAGGATCTCTTGGCTTTTGTTTGAGTGCCTGTTTCAGTTCCCCGTTCAACCTCGAACACTCATGGCTAAACTGTCTAGGGTTAGGATCACAGATTTTCTTCCTCCTTTTAGTTATTAGGTCACCAGCAATTTCATTAGTAATGTTGCAAAAGGCACTTATAATTACCGTTTCTATCCAAACAAGTTTCTAAGACCCAACCATATGGAACATTTTTGTCCTAAGTTCCCCATATCTGGGACATATTGCTGCAGCTGTCACAGAAAACCTATTCATCTAACCGGGTGTTTTAGGCAGGGGGAGATTAAGTGATTTGCCCAGAATCACAGGACGTTGAGCCGGTACCGCAACTCAAACCTGGTTCCCGAGTTGCAAAGTCGCCAGCTCTGACCATAACATCACATCCTCTCCCCTAAGTGCAACAAATAATCAAGTGATCAACTCGATAAAAAAACATAAATATAGAAAATAATTTTAAAACTCTTTGTCGCTATATGAAACTCAGAAAATGTGTCCTTGTCATTTTTAGAGCATTAACCCCCTCATTTTTATGATTTCTAAAGGAAAGGTATTACAGTTTTGATTACATCAAGATGACTTATGGCATGCCACACTTTTGTAATATAGAATGTTGACAATCTAGTTGTTCATTCGAATACTGTGGGGAGGAAGAGGTCAGGGGCACAGACTTGGAAAATTGATCCCACGCTGGAGGGGGCAGAGGCGGCATGTTCACCATGCTGGACAGGTGGGAGAGCAGTGGCAGCACAATGGACCATGGAGGGGAAGGGGGGCAGAGGCAACAAACAAACCATCCAGGAAAGGCAAGAGAGGCTGTGGCAATCCAACAGACATTTGAGGGCATTTGGGAGAGGCAGTGGCCGTACAACCATAAATGCCAACAGACTAGAATCAGGCAGGAGACTCGCAATGTTTCTAAGCCCAAAAGGCCTTTATTTTAGCCGACACACGCCAAATAGCTCAATTTTTCAATGTAAGTCATGGGCAAAGTTAATTCCCCAGATATGTTTTTTAAAAATCTCCCTTTTACCAAGATCAAAATGTTCGCATGTACGGTACATTGGAGCACGGAGGGCAGGAGGAATGGGATAAGGACATGGACTCTGACAAAATAGGGCAGAAGGGAGGTGGGAAGGGACACCAAACTGATCTTACAGGGCAGGTGCCAGGGGTTGCAGCAGCAAAATACACCACACAGGGCAAGTGAGAGGGCAGTGCAGCACAATGGACCCTGGAAATCAATAGGAAGGGGACAGGGCCATGCACAGGGCCATGCACATGGACAATAGAGAGCAGTCTGAAAGAGGCAAGGGCAGCAAGCTGACCATACTGGGCAGACAGAAGGGGCAGTTGCAGCACAACGGATCATGAAGGGCAGGAGGGATGGGGCATGGGCATGACAACGGACCAGACAAGGCAGTATGGAGGGGTCTGCACATGGAAAACAGAGGGCTAGTGGCAAGGAGGCATGCCAGGAACAGCAAGCTAACCATGCAGGGCAGGCGGGATGGGCACTGCGAGCACAACACACCATGGAGGGCAGCAGGGAGACTATAATGGCATACACATAGACAAAGGAGAGAAGGTGGAGGGGTCAGGGGAAGCAAGCAGATCACACAGGGCAGGAGGGATGGGCAGTGGCAGCACAAAAGATCATGTATGGCAAGCGGGTTACGGGCAGCATAACAGCCGGGAGGGGACAGGGCAATTCACAAAGGACCATGGATGGCAAAAGGGAGAGGTACGGGCAAGGCACAGACAAGAGAGTGCAGGGAAAGGAGGCAGGGGCTTCACAGCAGGCCACTCAGAGTGGGCAGGAGGAGCAGTTGCAGCACAACAGAGCATGGAGGGCAGAAGGGAATGAAAGATGGCAGAGAGGAGGGAGAAGAAAGGGGCATGAAACTCGGTTAATGGAAGACAAGATGGAGGGGGCAGGGAAACACGGCAGACATCTGACCATGCTAGGCAGACAGGAGGTGCAGTGCCAGCTCAATAGAACACTCAGTGTTGACAGGAGGGGCAATGGCAGGTCCATGGAACATGGTGCGCAAAAGGGAAAGAACAAGGGCATCCACACCGACATTGGAGTGCATGGGGAGGGGCAGCAAGCTAAGCATGGAGGCTAAGCAGGAGGGAAATGATAGGGACATTACCTGATGCAACAGAGGGCGGCAGGAGGAGTGGGCAGGGACATCAAGCTAACTGGTGGGCGGTGGCAGCACATCAGACCATGTAAGGCAGGATGGAGGGGGCAGGTGCATGGACTAAGACAACATTGTTTTCCTTGTTTTTCCAGTTGTGTATTCCCTCCCTCCCCCTGTGACTCTTTGATTTAAGTGATGTATCTTTGTAACCTGTAACTCGCTGTAACTCATGTAAAGCGCTCTGATACCTCCGGGTCTAGCCAGCGCTATATAAAACTTTTCAAATAAATAAATAAGGAGGAGGTGTATAGGGGCAGCAAGCTAACTGTGCAGGTCAGGCAGGAAAGGCAGTGGTAGAACAATGGCCACACAGGGTTGAGTATGGGGAAATGGGTGTGGACTTGAACAATAGAGGGCCAGGAGCATGGGGGTTAGGGACACCAATGTTTGACAGGGACAGCACAACAGAAAATGCAGGCCAGACCCTGCACCGCCGTGCGTCACGATGGACATCTTACTTTATGCTAAAAAAATACCTAGAAAGTCACTGAAAAGCCAAAGGTTAAAGTGATGTTATAGTTAGGAATTGTAAGAATATGCAACTTTACATTTTTAAAAAACTTAGAAATTTACTGTAAAAGCAAAGGTTAAAGGGACATTATAGTAATGTGAAAATGTCATGTAAGACATACCATTTGAAACTAGCAAAACCAGTAACTATAACTTGGGCCCTCGCCATGCACTTCTAGTTCTTTTACCCTCGGAAATTAAATCACCCATAACATATTCATTGACTACATTTATAACATCCCTAATCACATCTGAAATGCCATTATTGCTGTTAATACTGGGCCGCGAGTTCTAATTACTTTAGGGTACGAATTATAGTTACTGGTAAATTTCAGTGGTTTGTTAGTTTCAGATTGTTTCAAATGGTGTATTATGTAACATTTTCACGAAACTATAACATCACTTTAACCTTTGTTTTTTTCAGTGAATTTCTGAGTTTTTTTTAATGTAAAGTTAGATATTCTTACAATTCCTAACTATAACGTCACTTCTGGTTTTTTCAGTAGATAGATAGATAGATAGATAGATAGATAGATATTTGGAACACTGTCGTTTGATGATAAAGTTAGCATATTAGCTCATTGAAAGGGAAACAAGCAATACATTCTCTGTATCAATTACTTTCTCTAAGATATTTTTTTTATTTTTGATGGAAATGACCATTTTTCAACAAATATGAGCCCATTCGTTTCAGTGTATTACTAATCGAAACAACCATGGTGGTGGTTTTTATTTTTGGTTCAACATTGCACATTTTGAAATGATAGCATGTGGATATGACTAATGAAACATTTTGGTTATTTCATGTTTGGGTTTGTGCTTACAGTTTGTATCCCTGAAATAATTTTTTTTTGTTTTCATGTTTGGGTCATGCCGTCACTCAGAGAACTATTGTAAAATTGTTTATTTATGCACAATTCTATTCTAGTAGAGGTCGGGCTTCTGTGCACATTGTTTTAAGTGGAATGTTGACATGTATTTCTATTATCAATTAAGACATGAACCTGAGTACACATATCAAGATTGACTGATTTGATATGGTGGGTGTTTCTTTTATAAATAAGGCCAATCATAAACTGCCAACTACTCAGGGGTGTGCATAGGTGGTCTGACCAACGACTCACGTTTTTTTGGGCAGATGGGTAGATCTTGTTTGCACCCCAAGATCCAACAAAACCGGTTCTGAGAAGAATTTTTATATTCAATTCAAGCACAGGCCCCACTAATCCCAGATCAAGGTAAAGAGAGAGAAATACAACAAGCCTGGAAGGATAGTGCCTTACCGGTCTGTGTTTGGTGCACATAGTGGGCTTTGAGTTGGAGCCCCCTTCCAGAAAAGCATGATCTCTCCAGACGTAGACTCTTGTATCCAAGGAAAGCAACCCTGAAGTCTCCATCGCACACATTTATTATGGAGTTTCTGGAGATCCCTCATCTAAAATGCACTCTGTCTTATAACAGTGTCACTAGGACACACTGTGGGTTTTTGATGTATTAGTAACAGGTAACTCTTTAGTAGTTCCCTGATTAGCTTGTATCTGGACAGATTGTATAATGCTACTGTAATACTATGGTATACATGATGGAAAGTAATTAAGTTACATTTAAAAGAGTGGGTTTATGATAGAGACATTTGTTATAGAAGCAATGCTAGTCATCAAGCAACTGCAGGATAACTTCCGCTTTCAAAACCTGCATTTAAATGCACAGCATTTTGATAGGCTTTGAAGCAGAACTGTCTCCTTCTCATGAATCCGCAATGATCTGATTGATAGAGAATATATTTAAAAAAGATAGCATGCCAGTTTCCTCTTTAGACCCGCCCTCAGCTCTTCAGATATCCTGACCTTTGTGAATGATGCACTTCATTCCACTGGGTGCCTTCTGCCATTGTATGAAATCAAGGCTATCCATTTCAGTCTTCTTATTAGAAAGCATTTTGTAGTTAAATGTACTCATCCCCAATGTGAGAACCAAATGCACAAACCAGGTTGTTAAGCAATTCTTCCATTGCTTCTATTTCTCTCATGAAAAGGATGGATGGCCCAGGTGCGCATGGAAAGGGCCTTTCATCTTAAGTAACTTAAAATGCGAGGGCCTGTGAGTGGGCTTGCAAAAGGTGAGGTGAAGGGGGCTCGCTTAGGAGATCTCCAAGCCGTCCTGAGAGAATTTTTTACTCCTATCAGAGTGCCCCTTTCTACCTGATAGTCCAGCAGATACCTGAACAAATCAATTATAAGTAAGCCCTCAAACATAGATATGGCTAAAGATAATACCCCACATAGCAGGAGGTGGAGCATTGCCCTGCTATTTCTATGCAGGTAGAGGGCAGTTCTTGTTCCTGAAAACACATAAACATACAGCAGATAGTCCATGTTTTACATGTGATCTTTGAAAGGTGTAAATGCTTAGCATGAAGGACAAACGAATCTAAGGGCCTTATTTAGATCTTGGCGGATGGCAAAGGTGATGGATATTCCGTCTGCCGTATTATTACAATCTCAATAGGATATAATGGGATTGTAAGATGGCGGGCAGGATATCGTCACGTCTGTGAGAGAGTATTCCACTCCGCCAAGCTCTAAATCAAGCCCTAACTTGCAAAACCTTTCCAGGGATAACTGATGAATAGAATTGAAGCCAGCCTCCATCAACTATAAAAGGGCAATTAAGGAGGACCTGAGGATCTTCACAACTTTTCTGATAGGGATTAATATCGCCTATCTAGTTTCTTCGGTCAGATGATGTTTATGTAGGTCTTCTTGTGATGGTCACAACCTTATTCCAGTTCTGTCCAGCTTTGCTAGCACTGACTCTTATACTTGTCATGTAGCGATGTTCAAGTCCAGATACTAGTGATAAAAGGGTACGTGCTTTTTTCAGTGATGTCCATGTCATGTCCTGTCCAGTGTGGGGAGCCCGTGTCAGTAATGAAGGGCCAGCCTCCTTCTCAGTCAAATGTGGTTACATTTCCTTTGTCTGAGGGGGCAGATTCATATTGTGTCCCCTTCTTTGCTTCCTAATCACATGGTGTTCACTTTGTTGGCATCCTCTATTGTGGTAGACAAGTTCATGTAATTTCTGGGCATTTAACTGGTTTGAATTTGAGCACCCGAACAATACAAGAAATTAATCATCGTGAATGACGCTGGGGAGAGGGCAGATATCGAATTTGCCAGAAGATGAAAACTTAGTACAGCCGAATGACTAGTAATAAAATAATTTTTTCTATGTTGAACTTCCTTCATTTTTTAGAGGATGGACATCTCCTGCACCCGCCCACACCCCTCCTAACCGCAGACGTACAAAACAAGAAGGAAAATTGCACAACCAGCATGCTAGAGAAGCCATGGTGATTTGTGGTGGCACATTGACTCCGATATAAGATAAAATGCCTATGACGTTGAAATGTAATGTGTTAGTTGTAATTATTAAATAACACCATTATTGCATTCTCATCCTTCTTTTATTGATGATCACAGAATGCTTTAATTTAGGATTTACCTACATTGTTTAATTGGAAGCCAGGATGCTTATAAGATAGAAGATGGGAATTCCTTGATAATGAAAACAATTAATATGATTTAGAATTAATTTGTTTCGCATTTGCCTGGGCCGAGCTGTGCCCTACTCATGAATTCTTGTACCATTCATAGAAAGTAAGAGTCTATAGGTGATTATGGCAGTCCTTCTGGAAAGCCCTCGATTCAGAACCTCCCATACTCACCACCAGTCATTCGCAGGGGCCACCACCACCTTCTGCAACTCACTTCCTGGTACCCTCAGATCAAACTACAACTTGATGGCCTTCAATCAACAGTTAAAGGCCCTTAGTCCCACATGCTCAGATTTTGGAATTAATAATTCGCTGGTGCAGTGCTCAAACGCTATCGAGTGATGGCCCAATATGTAAGACTTTAAAACAAATAATTAATAAAAATAAGTCCATTCTCATGTCACAATTTTCACAAGTGTCCATTCCTCCCCAGGCTGGAATCTTTGTGTCAGGAATCATGACCTTTGCGCCTGCCTAGCCTACAACCTCCATCAGGCAGTGGGGCAAGAGGCACATGAAGGAGTAAACCGCGCACAGGAAGACGTGCGTAATTACAATGAACGAGTCCGTCTTTTGTGTTCATGATTTCCTTCCGTGGAGACGGATCCTGGGATTGTCCGTGTCCCTGACGCTCCAGACCTGGAATCGCACCCGGCCAACTTTCGGAGGATTGCGGTGCCTACCCGCGACGCTCTGGAGTTCCCTTCTCTGAGGAGCGCCTGGTTTCTCCACGCGGAGACTGACTGCCGATATCCCTGGTGAAAACGCCGCAGTATTTGCAGCGGCACCTCGAGGGAGTGTTCTCGCCAACAAAGAGATAAGTACTTGGCTACACTAATCGGAGGCGCACTCGCTCTGCTCGGCCTGTAAATAAGACTTCTGTGCTTTGCCTATCCAGAGACACGGAGCAGTGCTCCGTTAACCAGAGGAAACACTGGAAGCAGACGGCTCTGATCTTCAAGAGCTGGAAGAGCTGCTTACACCTACTATTCCTTATTTTTTAGTTCTTTCCACAAAACCCTAGGGGCGGTGACTAAACCGCGGATCACGGGTGGGGGCTGTTTTGAAGGCCTATGTACAATTACTCTCCTTGGAGTGGGGATAGAGGAGGAAAAAGAGTTTAGAGGCTTTCAACGTATGTGGGTTAGTTGTACATAAGGCGGGACTGCCAAGACTGGTACAACACTCCCTGCCTGACATTGAAAAATCCAAATACACCTCGAGACTATTTTTGTAGTAGTGAAAGAGTCCTAGTCCTGCTGTTAGTTAAGTAGGCGTTTTTCTTAAAGAGGACAGAGGGTCCTGGACCATGAAACAGGCGTGATAACAAGTGGGTCAGGTTTCTGTTGTGCATGCACGTTAAATGAAATTACTGTCACTGGCAGAAAGACGTGGATATAGAAGCTTGGTCCTTATTACTCAAGGCATCTAGTGAGAATTTATGAGAGTAGTGTGGCATGCTCTTGTTTCTCATCGTATGTGTTTATTTTACAGGCTCTACTCCCAGCTGTTCCCTTCCTACCCTTCCCTCACTTGATCGCTCTAATCCTCCGTGCAGTTATTGCAGGAGTTGGAGATATCAAGGGGTGGACACCCTATAGCGTCGCTCGAATCCCGAGGAGTACTGGACTGGGGACGGAAACGTGACAGAATTACGCACCCACGTATTGAGACTCCTTCCGGTTCGAGGGGCACTGTGGGGGGTGCATCATGGACGAGGTTTTACAGGCACTAGCAGCAGTGCAGCAGGAACTGGCGGCGTCTAGGGCAGAAACTGCGTCCTTGCGTGAAAGAGTAGAGAGACTAACCAGGAACCCGTTTGATGTGAGTTCAGGGGCACCTTCCATACATGTTAACGTACCTCCTCCCATACCGCTAGCCAACCCAGAGAGATACACAGGAGACCCTCAAAAGATCCAGGTGTTTCTGACCCAAATCTTAATGCATTTTTCTTGCAGGCCGTCTTCGCTCCCGAACAATCACTCCAGGGTGGCTTTAGCGATATCATATCTGGCAGGTGACGCAGCCAATTGGGCGGTGCCCTTGGTGCGAAACAACAATCCCGTTTTGTCCGATTGGGACGAATTCAGGACAGCCCTGGAGGGAGTATTCGATAGACGCATTATCACCTTCAGCGCAGATAAGGAGCTCCTAGAATTGAGACAAGGGAGGACCGACCTGGTGACTTATTTAACCACTTTTAACCGGTTGGTGGCCGAGGCGGCCTGGCCGGAAGAGAAGCGGATGTCCCTGTTTTATCGAGGTCCGTGCGACGAGTTAAAGGACATTATAGCTAGAATAAACCCTCAACCTGTTACGTGTGCTGATCTCGTTAGCCTGGCATTAAGGCCGGATGGGCGTTTAGCCGACCGAGGGGGAGAGAGAACAGGGTATAGACTGGATAAAGGCCCCGGAAGGAAACAACGGGAGGCGAAACCACCCTCAAGCCGATGGAAGTGGGCACCATCAGAGCCCCACTGTCACGCATAGAAAGTGAGAGTAGACGTACTCAAGGTCTTTGTATGTATTGCGGGAAAAGAGGACACTATGTCTGGGAATGTCCCGCCAGGCCCAAAAGACCAGGAGGGAACTACAGGAATAGAATAACCCTAGCTACAGTAGCAAGGCCCGACCTTCGCAACGGGTCGTTGGGTACCCCAGAAACAGAGGAAAGCAGGGATTGGAAAATCCCTTCTCTAGCCACAGCCCGTCAGGTAGACACCGGGTCACACATACAGTTGGTAATGAGGTTGGAATTTGGGCACCGGGCACATCAGGTGAAGGCCATGTCAGATTCAGGGGCCACGGGGAATTTTATCGACAGTGGGTTAGTGGAACAGCTAGCCATAAGAAAGATCTTCCAGAGGAGGTGTTGGCGGTTGACTGTAAACCGCTCACATCAGGGCTTCTCTTAGAGCAAACCGAGGACATCCGTTTGTCGATAACGATAGGAGAAGGACAACACATAGAAACCCTGGCATTAAATATAATCAAAGCACCACAGTACGAGGTGATCCTGGGAATGCCGTGGTTTAGCCTTCACAACCCAACTATAGACTGGAGAACCAAGACAGTTCAGTTCCTGTCAGATGAATGCCAAGAGCATATGGTTCTCGGAGGAATCTCCTGCGTGGCGATACAAGCCAGTCCTCTCATAGCGGCTACAGCCACCGAAAAAGAAGTGCAGCTGCCTATAGAAAACTCCCATCTAGCGGATGTTTTTAGCAAAGCCCAGGCCGAGAGGCTACCACCTCATAGGACCTACGACTGTCAGATAGACTTGGTCGAGGGGGCTACTATCCCTACTTGTCGAATCTATGCGCTATCAGAACCAGAGACAAAACACCTGAGAGAGTATCTGGACCACTTTCTGGACGTTGGGTTTATCAGACCTTCCCGGTCCCCTGCAGCTTCCCCTATATTTTTTATAGCGAAGGCCAACGGGGAGTTGAGGGCTTGTTGTGACTACTGCTTGCTGAACAAAAACACCGTTCGCAACAGATATCCACTACCGCTCATTCCGGTGTTGTTAGATCAGGTGCACGAGGCAAAGATATACACCAGATTAGACCTAAGAGGAGCATATCACTTAGTGCGCATACGAGAAGGCGACCTTCAAGATGCACTATGGTCTTTTCGAATATACTGTGATGCCGTTTGGGCTGTGTAACGCCCCGGCGGCGTTTCAGTATTTCGTGAACGACGTGTTGAAGGACTATGTAGATAGAACCGTGGTAGTCTACATAGACGATATACTGATCTACTCGCCATCTGTGAGCAGTCACACGGAACAGACAGGTGTTGAGGGCCCTGAGGAAGCACAGCTTATTCTGTAAACTGAGCAAGTGTGAGTTTGGGGTGTCTGAAGTAGAATCTTTGGGGGTTATCCTCCGTCCCGAAGGTCTAAGCATGGCCGAGAGAAAGGTCCAAGCAGTACAAGATTGGCCTGTTCCACACAACATTCGGGAAGTACAGTGCATCCTTGGATTTGCCAACTATTACAGATGCTTTATACAAGGGTTCTCGCAGAAGGCACTTCCGATCACCATTGCTCAGAAAAGGGGTTCCTTTTGGATGGAATCGAGAAGCGGAAACAGCCTTTAACTATCTCAAGAAGGCGTTTACCTCAGCACCGGTATTGCGACACCCCCAACTAGACACCCCTTTCATAGTGGAGGCAGACGCCTCCAATGAGACCATAGGAGCCATTCTGTCACAACGAGATAAGCACACAGGACAGCTACATCCGGTGGCCTATCTCTCCAAAAAACTGCTTCCTGCAGAACGGCACTACAATATCGCCGAAAAGGAGCTGTTGTCCATTAAGAAAGCTTTCCAGGAGTGGCGCCCTTACCTGTGGGGAGCAAGGTTTCCTGTTATGGTGTATACAGACCACCGGAATCTGCAGTACCTAAAAACGGCCCGGCGCCTCTCGCCAAGACAAATGAGGTGGATGCTCTTTTTTGAAGAGTACAACTTTATTATCACCTTCAGACCAGGAGCAGACAACCGTAAGGCAGATTCATTGCCCAGGTTACAGACCAAGGAAGAGGAGACAGAGACCGTGGAAGAGGCCCTTATTCCCTCGTTCAAGATAATGTGCGCTCAAAGTGGAGGACTACTTGGCGGAGATAAGAAAGAACAGGAGCACGGATGCATGGGACAGATGGGCCAAGGCAAACCCAGAAAGGCAGCTCAGACAGGGACTGCCGTTTCAGGATCATCGTCTTTTCATGCCTACACGGGCTCTTAGAAGAATGGCTTTTTTCTGGTGTCATGACTCTCCGTTGGCAGACACCTGGGCACCCGAAAGACAACACTCCTGGTACAAAGACACTTCTGGTGGGCTTCATTGGCTCAGGACATAAAGGAATGGGTCGCCGAATGCGATGACTGCGCAAGGGGCAAATCGGACACATCTAAGAAAAGAGGGATACTCGTTCCACTGCCCACCCCTCAGTCGCCCTGGCAGAACATCAGTCTTGACTTTATCACCGGGCTTCCAGTGGATCAGGGTTATTCCGCCGTTCTGGTAGTGGTGGATAGCTTAACCAAAATGGGCCACTTCGTTCCGTGCAAAAACCTGCCCACTGCTGGCCAAACAGCTCAATTGGTACTACAGAACATAGTTAGGCTACACGGCATCCCTAAAGTCATCGTGTCGGACAGAGGCCCCCAGTTCGTGGCAAGTTTTTGGAGGAAGTGGTGTAGGGTCCTACACATCGAATCAGCCTTATCTACCAGTTTCCATCCTCAAACGGATGGGCAAACCGAGAGGCTGAACCAAACCTTAAAGAAATACCTGAGATGTTACGCAGAGGAAGACAAGGACTCCTGGGTGTCCCTGCTATGGATGGCTGAACTGGCCTACAATAACGCTACGCATAGCTCCACAGGAGTCTCTCCTTTCTCAGCCAACTATGGCTTCTGTGCTAGCATCCTGCCCTTCGCCTTGCCAAGAGGGACGGAGACCCAACCATCGGTACAAGCCCACATGCATGTGAAGGTAAGGGAAAACCTGAGAAAGCCAAATTAACATACAAGAGATGGGAAGACCGCCATCGAATAGAAAGCCCGCAGTATGAGGCAGGGGACAGGGTGTGGTTGTCCACCAAGAACATCAAATTCAAGTTGCGTAGTGTGTTCCACCCTCGATACATTGGTCCGTATCAGGTGGTAAGGCGAATCAATCCCGTGGCCTATAAGCTCAAGCTGCCTGGCTCACTTCGAATCCACCCGGTCTTTCATTGCAGTCTTCTCAAGCCGGCAAAGGGGGCCCGGCGAAAGACTCCCCCAGCGGCTGTCTCGGAAGAGAGGCAAGAGTTCGAGGTGCGACGCATTTTGGATTCCAAGTACAGGGGAGGGAACCTCTGGTATCTAGTGTCATGGACCGGCTACACCTCGGAAGAGGATTCCTGGGAACCATGTAAAAACGTGAACGCCCCGGCTGCGGTTCGTGCCATCTACCGCCGGCACCCCACCAAGCCTGGTTCTAGGAGGCGCTTGGCGGGGGGATCTACTGTCGGGAATCACGACCTTCGTGCCTGCCTAGCCTACAACCCCCATCAGGCAGTGGGGCAAGAGGCAGAGTCGCGTACATAAAAGAGTAAACCGTGCACAGGAAGACGTGCTTAATTACAATGAACGAGTCCGTCTTTTGTGTTCATGATTTCCTTCCGTGGAGACGGATCCTGGGATTGTCCGTGTCCCCGACGCTGCGGACCTGGAATCGCACCCGGCTAACTTTCGGAGGATTGCGGTGCCTACCCGCGACGCTCTGGAGTTCCCTTCTCTGAGGAGCGCCTGGTTTCTCCACGCGGAGACTGACTGCCGATATCCCCGGTGAAGACGCCACAGTTTTTGCAGCTGCACCTCGAGGGAGTGTTCTCGCCAACAAAGAGATAAGTACTTGGCTACACTAATCGGAGGCGCACTCGCTCCGCTTGGCCTGTAAATAAGGCTTTTGTGCTTTGCCTATCCAGAGACACGGAGCGGTGCTCCGTTAACCAGAGGAAACACTGGAAGAAGACAGCTCTGATCTTCAAGAGCTGGAAGAGCTATTTACACCTACTTTTCTTTATTTTTTAGTTCTTTCCACAAAACCCTAGGGGCGGTGACTAAACCGCGGATCACGGGTGCGGGCTGTGTTGAAGGCCTATGTACAATTACTCTCCTTGGAGTGGGGATAGAGTTTAGAGGCCTTCAACGTATGTGGGTTAGTTGTACATAAGGCGGGACTGCCAAGACTGGTACAACACTCCTTGCCTGACATTGAAAAGTCCAAATACACCTCGAGATTATTTTTGTAGTAGTGAAAGAGTCCTAGTCCTAGGAGTTGGAGATATCAAGGGGTGGACACCCTATAGCGTCGCTCGAATCCCGAGGAGTACTGGACTGGGGACGGAAACGTGACACTTTGGGCCTGGCTAGACCTAGGTGGTAATAGAAAATCCTTCAGATTTGTGGAGGAAGGGTTACATCATCCATTGGAGGATTCTGATCCAGCGGTGAATCCCTAGTGGGATTACCTTTGTCACTCCTCCAGTGGGAGCCACACCAAAGGAAGCTCTCCAGTGGAGGATTCGGCACTTTCTACAGAAAGCGGAGGATTTTCCAATTGCATTGAGCTCTAAATTACATTGAAATCGTAATCCCTAAATTGTTGCTGTGGAACTGTGATGTTCGAAGTCCTAATCAACACTTCCATATTTGTCCTCAATGTGTGGTCCTTACCACTCTGTAAATCAGTTCCCTTACTTCCCACAATGTTTATCACTTACAAATAGTGTTAATGCTGGTAGTAGGCACATAAAAATGTACACGGAAGGGATGCATAGAGATGCATCCCTCTTCACGCCAGTCCTTCTGTAAATGTGATTTGATGCTGAAACGCAGGAGAAACTGCCATCCAATCCTTGGTTGAGTTTAGAGCAAGCATGTCATTGCACGCTTTGCAAGGGCACTTGGCCAATACAGTGATCTCATTGGCTGAGTGTGGTTGTTTGCTCCAATGCCATTGCCCTAATTGCTGGGTCTGGTAACAGCTTTTAAAACATTAATTATTTGTGTATGGTTAGAACTTGTAATTTAAAAAACCTTGCTAAACCACTGATTACAGTACAATATTTTCATTGGCATTCCGTGTGCTGTAAAGCATGCTTGTGGCAAAAGGGAGGAAGAGAGAGTTAGAAAGTACACGCCCAGACCCAGGTTGCTGTCAGCAGCTTCCACCTGAGAAAGCCTGGCGGGGGTAAAGGTTTTTGGTCACCTGCCAACAGTTATAGATGTTCGTGTATTTCAGTGTACAACTAGGCCAGATGTATCCAAGAGGGCTGGATATGCGGTAGCATTTCCTATCACCACTGGCTCACTAAATATATTCCATTTAGATTGACGGCATGCAAATTTATTTTACGTGAATATCCTGAAAATCTGGCATTGGCGCAGCCCTCTTGAATCTGCTAAAGTGAGATTTTCCAGTTCCCCACAAGATCTTAGCGCATAACCACATTGGATAAGATTACAATGTCTTGAAAAAGGGTATATTTTGCATCCAGCATTGATTAATTCAGGCAGCTAACACATTAATACATGCAACATTAGAAAAATAAAACTCACAATAAGAAGAGCTGTTGAGTATGCATCCATTTGACTCTTGGCTTGTTTTTTTCATTTACGACTCGAGTAACGAGCTCTAGAGAGATAACTGATACTTCTGACATATTAATGAAGTGGGCTATGAAGTAGCTCAGAGTGCAGTGGGGAAGATATAATGTACTGTTCTTTAATGGTGCACCAACATACTACAGGTAAGTGGACTCCTGAAATTCGTTAAAAATCGCGATTATTTTCTAAGCATTCATAATGTTTACAATTTTCCAGACCTGAAGCCTGTCCTACACCTTTAGATTACAGCATCAGTGTCTTTAAATTTATTTGACTTTTCACTAAAATAGTTCTTAATATTGTGTGCAAAGTTTTTATTTCCCTGACTGAAATTGTATAACTTTTGTGAAGTTTTGGACATCTTTTGTATTTATGCCGCTTGTATTCTCTGAAAAACGAAACAGTGTAAATTGTTTCACAAAAACTAAGGGGCATATTATCAAGACATGGCGTTAAAATTATCGCCGCTTTAGCGGCAGAAAACTGCCACTAAAGCGGCGATAATGGGCTTGATAATATGCCGCAGAGAATTCCCATAGAAGCCCATGTTCTGGTGTCAACATGGGCTTCTATTGGAATTCTCTGCTAAAACGGCGATAATTTTAACGCCGTGCTTGACAATATGCCCCTAAATTTGTGTCAAAATTACAAAACACAACATGCCAGGAAGCCTAAAGTCCAGCTGGCACTTAATGCAAAATAGAAGGCAGCAAAGAAAAAGATCACAAGACAGTTGCCATTTTAACTGACCATTGCTCTCACTAGAAAAGGGTCGGAGCTACGCACTAAAACACAAGTAAAACCGTCCTAGTATATACACAATTTCTCTTCATACAAGTCAATGTAATATGACCAAGTGTTAGAAATGGGTTCTTTTCTGCAGAAACGTATTTGGTGTGCAAGGGTCAGAATCTTTCCTTCAAGGAAGCGCAGGACGGTCATGAAGATACCATTCATATCCCCAAATACTGACTCTATGCTCCTCACAAAATCCCACTTCCCTTGCCAGGTTTGAAAACAAGGTCACACTTACTGGAAATGCTCAATGTACAACACAGCGCACTATGGCTTCTGTGCCTGCTAAGGCCCTGAAAGGCTTTCAGCTAATGCTACACTATGTGAAGCTTCAAACAAATAGATAACGCCATTAATATTTGATTAAAAATGAATAAATGTGTGATTATATATATATGTGTGTGTGTATATATATATATATATATATGTGTGTATATATATATATATATATATATATATATATATATTTAATAATATTACCTACTGGCGGGGCAAGGTGTTTTTACCCTGCCCCTATTTTTGTTTTGAATGCATCTCTCACCTTTTTCCTTTTCACTCGGTCCGAGGCGCAAGATGACTGCCAACACTTCCTGGTTTGAAATGTTGGCAGCCAATCAGAGGCAAGCTCGTGCTCAGGAGGGCTCAGCCAATGAGATCTTACAATTTTCAAATATCGATATCTGTAAATCTTTAAATATCTCAAAAACTACTGAACGGGTTTACACCATTTTAAAAAGCGTGCTTTCTCGACCAAGAGCTATCTCTCTGCCAAATTTGGTGTAATTCCGTTCAACAGTTCAGGCTGTAGCCGTGATTAAAGTTTCCTAAGGAAATTAACATGGAGAAAAAAATGTTACGGGACCCCCCTTTTTTCTCGGCCCCCCCCTTTTTTCTCGGCCCCCCCTTGATGAATCACCCCCAAACCTTCAAGACAGGAACTGACCTGAGTGAACTATTCATTTTAAAAATTTCGTGAAGATTCGTCAAACGGCGCCAAAGTTATTGGGAAATCAAAAAACGCTTTTCCTATGGAAACTATGTTCTAACTATAACCGGAACAATGGAAGTAAAAGAAGCATCCTGAATCTGTGCTAGGAGCTCATTACAGACTTTGCCACTTAGTCAGAGACATACTTGTCTTCATTTGTGGAGAGTTTAAGATTGAGAACGCTGACAGGATAGAGATCTGGCAAGTCGGGCTTATGTAGAATAGGATTTTTTCCTTCAGCTATGTGGGTGCAGTGTTAAGCACACATCTAATTCTATGAACACCATCTTGAACATATATATTTGTTAACCCAGATCTCTTGACTGGGCCGGGGGGGTGAATGTTTGAGTTATTCAGCATTCCATCCCTCAATTAGTTGCAAAGCATTTTTCGCCCTAAGTCGGATGGGTATGCCCAGACGTGGATTACTTGCTTGCTGAGCACTCTACATAAAAAGCAAATGATTGGTTTGCATTATGATCACAAAAGTATTCTCTCCTGATATCTTGCACTTCCATACATTTCTAGCTGTATTGTTTAACTTTATCCACAGGAGTTTATTACTAAAGTTAGAGTGTGCCAGATCCAGAGGTAACTATGCTTTCTTTTTGGGAAGCGGTTTACCACTTACGTGTACTTGGATTAATTTAGATAGGTTGGAGGCTATTGCTATGTTATTGCAATGTCCAGAATTGGCCAGATAATGAAAGAGCATTTACCATGCCATGGGTGGCTTGCTCCAGTAGCCAGAAATGCCCAGCTTAGTCATCCGGTGTCCTTACTTTAGAAGTCATAGTCACTATGGCCACACTGTCAAAATCAAGCAGTGGTGGCTATGAGTTCTAAAGTTGGTTGCCGCTCGCGGTAGAATCAATGCCCGAGCAGAAATATTGGAAGTTACAGATGCCCCGGGATGCAGAAGCTATTTCATCTGTCACTTATGAAATTAAGGGAACCTACTTGTTTGGCCAGACTTGGGTCCCCTGCTCACTATACCACTGGGATCAAGCTAGTTTGGCAGATGAGGGGTGATACCCCTTAACCGGTCCCATGATGCTTGTTTTCCAGTCCAGGGAGTACCTGGCCTGCAGTTCGGGCTGGACTGTTCCCATGGGGAGCAGGGTCAAGACTGTTTTGCATATGGCTGGGTCCAAACTGGGGTGATGTGGTGAGAAAAAAAAACAATGGTTTTAACCCAGATATGTGACTGGGGTGAATGTTTGATTTGTTCAGCATTCCGTCCATCACTTGTGTGTTTTTTCGCTTTGTTGCCCTAAGTGGGAAAGGTATGCCCAGACATAGGTCCTGTGCCTACTATACTACTGGAATCAATCTAACCTGGCTGATAAGGGGGTGCCACCCTGAAACTGGCCCAGGATGCTCATTTTCCGGTCCAGGGAGGACCTTGTCCTGGCAGTTCGGGCTGGACTGTTCCCATGGGGAGCAGGGTCACGACTGATTTGTATAAGGCGGAGTCCAAACTGGGGTGGCATGGTGAGAAAAAGAAACGATTGATTTAACCCAGGTCTGTGACTTGTGGTGAAAGTTTGATTTGTTCTGCATTCCGTCCATCAGTTGTGTTTTTTTTTTTGCTTCAATCAAAATAAGGCCGAGGTATGCTAATTTTGCCTGCGTTAAAGAAGAGGTGCTTGATCATCATGTAGTAAACATTAATAGAAATGCAAAATGGAATTTCAACTATCAGTTGGATTCATCGATCCATCCTACCAGAATACATAATGTTTGCCACGCAATGTCACACCAAACAATTTATGCACCTGGGATGGGATTTGCACTGTGCAGATTGTTGGTGCAAACACTAGTACAAGCTGCACTTGAACAAAAGGACTGATAGTCTAGGCTCAGGTTTACCATCATCAAACCAACAATGTGTCAATGACAGTGTAGCACATTAGGCCCCACAGGGATAACAGTGAGTAGTAAATTGGCAGACTACAAAGGTTTATTAGCAGATAAGCAAAGTTTAAAATTCAAATCATTCAAGTCATCAGAGATAAATGGTCAGTATGTAATTGTCATCACTCTAGAATTCAAACCAATTCAAAATCAACAAAACAAAGCAAAAAGCCAAGAGTTGTCATAGAGCAAAATTGAGAAAAACAATTTTCCAATAAAAGGAAGATTAACCAAACATGCTACGCTAAGAAAATCGGGGAAATGAATGGGAGCAGTCAAGCTGAAGTTGTTAGGTGTTAAAACCTCTAAAAGACCGAATCAAATAAAGATTCATTCAGTTAAGTGAGAATGGATTTTCTCAGGAGGCTAACTCTTTGACAGGGAGCAGAGACGTCTAGTCTCAAGAGAATGGAAAGGCTCGTCTGAATCCAACTAGCTCAGCAACGCACAATGAAAACATACAATTCTTGACAAGATGCAACACTCTTCATGGTTCTCAGAGAGAGAGGACCAATCAGAATCCAACATTTATAATGCAAGCCACTTTCACTGTCCTTCCCAGGCATTGCAATGGAAGGTTTCAGTTGCATGGTCTTCAAGAGATATCTTACAGCTGGATGATACACCAGGATACGGTCAACTAGTCCCAGACACAGGTGTGGAAATTCACTTTTCACTCTCTATGGAACACATTAGGGTAAACAATTCTCATGGAAACCCAAACATCTGTACCATTTTAATTAACTCAAACCACTGCAGACTGGCTTCTCAGACGAGCGAAAGAACACAGCAGCCAAAAGTACATTTAGATATTAATGTGTATTATTTAAACCTAAGGCTATGTTAGCTATGGTTAACTTAACGTGACTATGGTCAACCTTATTATATAAATAACACTATATATATATATATATATATATATATATATATTTCAATGTGGATCAATCCAAGCCATCTCAATGAATAATCCAGCGGCACACCCAGGACAAAACAATAAGTTTTATTATTGTTTCAAGCGAACAGTTCTGTTCGCTTGAAACAATAATAAAACTTATTGTTTTGTCCTGGGTGTGCCGCTGGATTATTCATTGAGATGGCTTGGATTGATCCACATTGAAATATTTAAAACGGAGTTGCGACTGAGGCAGGCACCGGCGTCGATAGGAGGGTGAGCGGAAGTTCGCAACAATCCTTGTGCAAAAAATATATATATATATAGATAGATAGATAGATAGATAGATAGATAGATAGATAGATAGATAGAAACGGTAATAAACTTAACCAGTGTGGTCCTAAACAAAGCTGAGGAGCAACTACTATTGTTGGGGCTTTCATATTGTTCCAAAAGCTCAGTTAACTATGCGGCCACAAGAATGGACATTTTTAAGAGCGCGCGGAAACTCAAACTTAAGAAATACTTTCTGCAACATAAAAAAACAAGTCTTGACAAAATGACGAGTCAACCAGCCAGTTCCCCTCCACCTAACTGCATCAGATATGCCAGCCCTTCGGGATTTGCATGAATTGGCAAATGAAAGCAGTGCCTCCGCCCTTACTGACAATATCTATCTTGCAAGTAGTATGGTCGGACCTCAGATACAAGCAACTCCATTTAAACCACACTCAACTTTCAACCCTATCACTCCTAGAGACACAATTGATATATTTCATGAGCAAGTAACAACTAGCATCCAACAGCTCAACCACAAAATACATAACATAACAAGAAGCAAAAAAAACAAACGGGAACTGCAGTACCATCTACTTATGTCCAAATTGAAAGCAATTCAGACAAAGGAGGACATCTAGGACTTTGGAGCAAGACTGATTACGTTGAGGAAGCTATGAGCCAGCTAAGAGATACAGAATGCTACGATCGCACTGATCAACTAGCCCTCAAAGACATGTACAACAACTACAAGATTAAATTGGTGGCATGGAAGAATGCGGGGCTGCTGACTCCAGATGAATACAAATTCCTACGTAATGACAATCCAGTAACGCCTATCTTGTATTTTACACCAAAAATTCATAAGAACATTTTAAGACCCACAGGAAGGCCAATTATATCGGCCCGAAACAGTCTACTTAAAAAAACTTCACAATATGTAGACTTTTATTTGCAAGATCATGTGCAACAATTGCCCTCTTACATAAGGGACACGGGGGACTTTCTACATAAAATACAAGCCTTCGTTTGGCAAGATGACTACTTACTTATCACACTAGATGTCACATCACTGTATACATCAATTAACCATCATGATGGCTTGAGGGCATTACAATACTTCCTAGCGCGGAGAGCAACAGAACTGGTACAACACAGCACAATGTTAATTAATATGGTTGATTTTTGTTTGAGTAACAATATATTTATGTTTCAAAATGCTCTATACAAACAACAACGAGGTTTAGCTATGGGGGCCAGCTTCTCCCCCAGCTACGCTTGTTTACACATGGGTTAGTGGGAGGAGCTGGTCCTACACAAAGAATACGAAACATATGTGACAAACAACACCAAAGTATGGTTGAGGTTTATAGATGACCTTTTTTAACTCTGGCAGGGCACCAGATCGGAGGCTGAAAAATTCATAGAGGGTCTCAATATAAACAAACTTAATTTGCACTTTACGGCATCAATCAGCACTGCGATGGTAAATTTCCTAGATGTCCAGGTATATGTCAGCGAAGGCAAACTTCAAACCAAGTTACATAGAAAACCAACAGCGGGCAATTCAGTCCTGCACGCCGGAAGCTCGCACCCCAAACATTTAATCCACAGCATTCCGTATGGGGAGATTCTCCGGCTTAAACGCATATGTAGTTGTGAAAGTGACCTACAGGAAGCCCAAGAAGCTAGTAAAAACAGGTTCTTAGCTAGAGGCTGCACCACACGGTGCATTACTAAAGCTATCATAAAGAGCAACAGCATCAGGAGAGAGACCCTTTTAAATAAACAATCTGAAAAAGAGATATCCCAAGATGAAAAAGCTGAAACATTTAGGTTCATCCTGAGTTACAGCAAACAGGGAAAAGCCATTACCAACATTATAAGGAGAAACTGGCCTCTAATATTGGGTGACCCAATTATTGGCCATCTACTTCCAAATAGGGCAGCTATCACATACAGCAGGGCACCCTCCATGAAGGACACTTTGGTCCAAAATGATCCGGAAACCAGCCAAAGAGTACGTGGCCCACTCAAAGAAAGGGTTGCCATAAGTGCAAGGTATGTAAGGCATGCCAATATGGAGTTAATACAACTTCATACGAAACACCTTTCTGGGAATATGAGCGACCCATCACCAAGACCTTGACATGCAAATCTGACCATGTGGTCTATGTACTGGAGTGCCCTTATAGCCTCAGATATGTAGGCAGTACAATACTGCAGGGGCACAAGCGGGTACTCCAGCACATCAGGGCAATTAAAAACCAGGATCAAACCTGCACGGTTCCCCGTCATTTTGGTGAAGTGCATAATGCGGACCCCAAGGATCTTAAATATTTTCTGATTGATAGCATAACACCCAATAAGCGAGGGGGTGACAGTCAAGGCACTAAGACGTCTGGAGACACGATATATTTTATATCTTGATACGAACAACCAGGGGCCTGAATGCCACTGAGGACTTATACACGTGCCTCTAGACCAAAAAATCTTTTACATATACAGTAGTGAGGTTTACAAATCGGATGTTTACATTCAAGAGTACTGTACACACACTAGCACTTTACAACCAGTTTACATTAACCAAATGGTACAAAATTGAAAAAAAGTGTCCAGTATTAAATCCAGGATGGTTGTCTCAAATAACAGTAAGCATGTGAATAAAGCAAAACTCATAGACGGTTTTACTAATTTTAAACATCTAACAGTACTAAGATTATTTTATGGTTTTACAGGAACAGAGGTTTTAAGGGCAAATATTTATGTATTTATTCTTCTAAGCAAAAACCTTTTTAAAGCAATTGACATGCACTATCACTCTTAAAAACTGTTTAGTTTAACTAAAATATATGATGTACAAATCTTGATATTTAAACCTGGATGTTTTATGTTAGGCAGCAACAATGTGAAATTGAGCAAAATACATAAAAGGGCTAAAGATTTTGAGCACATATCAGTACTGATAGTATGGTAGGGCTGTATAAAACAATTTTTGCTTTTAAGGTCAATTAATGATGTATCTACCTGTTTAACCAAAAATGAGTGTCCGAGATAATGGGCCTGCAGGAAAAATGCAATAATACTTGTGTCATAAAAACCTGAACCTTGGTGGCGTTGCCCTGAAAACGTTCTGGTGCTGCCAGAGGTATAGGGGTAGGAATTTCTACTGTAAGCGGCGCCTGAAAGGGGGAACTCCCCAAATGCCACAGACTACCCTCCGTACTTCTTCCTGATTGAAAAATGAAGGGGTTCCTTTGAATACAGTCTACTTTTTCCTGTAGAGCGGCTGTTTCCGCCCTAGAGGCAGCTATGTCCTGTTGTAAGAGCACTAGGGTGGCCAATACTTCCTCTAAGATGGCCATAATTGCAACGAACCAACCGGGAGAGGTTTACTATTTAAGGCAGATTATTCTGTTGTCGGTCCTTCTGTTGCCTTTCAGAATCGGCTCGTTGCTCAAATGGGTCCACCTATTGACAGCCTTAATTCCGGAATGCCATAATGGCACGGAAGCTTAAGGTGGTCAATCGGGGGAAGGAAAGGATGGGGACAGCGGGGAGGGAGACCTGTAAAGGAAACAAAAAGATAATCACACCACATGTACTCCTATCTCTCCTCCTATCCACCTTTCTGTTAGGGAGTCCCTATTACTAACATACCTGTAAAGAAAATAAATATCTTTGTGGGTTAAGTTTCTCAAAGGTGTTGTAAGACTTTACACCTCTTTTCCAATGCCGTAGTAGGGCTTGGTATCGCTCACCAACTCTTTGAAGTTTCGAAAGGGCGTACTAGAACAGAAAACAAGCCTCAGAATCCGTATAGCATACACCTAGGCTTTACACCCCTATTGAACAGCTGATCTTGATACCCACCATGTGCGTGCTGGTTCGGGCTTCACAAGGGCAGAAGGTGCAACTTCCACCACTCCCTGTTCCCCCCTGCTATAAAATGGGCAACAAAACACACGCCACTATTATAGATCCCAAAAAAAAGCAAAAAGCAAGCGCATGGGTAAATAAAGTGCTCTGTTACACTCATTCAAGTTTCTCTGGTTTCCTTGTCTCTAATTATCAGCGTGTTACGTCACACACATTCATCACTCTGGTCGCCTTGTCTCAAAACCTTAGCGTGTTACGTCACACTCACTCCTCACTGTGGTCGCCTTGTCTCAAAACCTTAGCGTGTTACGTCATACACAATCCTCGCATTCTTGCTGCCGTGTTATTTGAATGTTTGTGGTTTCTGTCACCCACTATAAATGTGCCGAAGGCATACTCCAGGAATACGGACCTGGAACTGTTCCGGCAGCTACCTGGTAGATAAGCAACAGTACTTTATCCTGGTAACACAATTATCAATGAACCTCTTATGCTTCTTTCTTTGAGATCATTTGTTTCAGATAAGGCAAAATAGCTCCCAAGATACTTTTAACAGAAATTATGTCCTCAGGTCTCAGTAAATTGCGCACGTTGCGCTATATACAAGCAATTAGTTCAGAAGCTGGCGGTGTCTGTGACACCCTTACCGCACCACCAAGGACTGCGGGTCCGACTCCGAGAACCTCCGGGATCGCCAACCTGCACGAATAATCTGCGGCGTCTTCCTCCTTGTGAGCGGCTTACGTAGCCCTCTGGGACGCCATGTCGTCACTTCCGGGGCGCGCGCGCGATTCCTCACGTGGCCCGATGGGAGTGGTAGTTCTTTGGTGTGTCTAAATGGAACTGGACGCGCCCTCCTGACTCCAGTGCGTGCAGAGCCTCTGGAAGACCCGGGACGGGTAGAGCGGTTTCCTGCTTCAGGTACGTGACAGATAAACTCGAATATGTTTTCTATGTCTACCTCACTCAATGTATGCACATGTCACTTTAAGTAACGAACCTTTGAACATTCAAATGAGAAGAAAATAAAGAGTATTTAAAGAAACAACTTACCATGTAGCGCGTCATGTGATCAAGGCCCTCCGGGGTCAAAACGCGTCATGCTGATGTTGTGTTGATGGGAGCTATACATCTTTAATGCTGCACCAAATTGTGGTCCGTGCTCCAATTCTTGCAGAAGCCAGTGAAGCAAAGGTGGAGTTTTCCTGATATATATATATATATATATATATATATATCTATATATATTTAATTCCGGTTAATATATATATATATTTAATTCCGGTTTACAAAATGAAGCGCGCTCTCAGAAGGGTATATCAACCAGCGATCTTTATTCCGACGTTACGCGTTTCGAGAGTGAACTCTCTTGATCACTCGTCTAACGCTTGTGACACAGTGCATTACATACAATTCAAAAGCTCAACATAGACAAGGGACTCACATTGTGATAGTACCTCTGTGTGCGGGTGGCCGCCATATTGGAACATGTCATATTTGATTCATATAACGTTTTAAAAGGTGAATACCAACAGATTTCTGTGATCCGATTTTGTGAGCAGGTTGTACATACATTTACATAAGATACCTGGTGGCAAGGTGGATCTGCCAATCCTGTACTTGTTCACAGTCACTGTATAATCACAGTGCTCTATATAATGTAACAGACAAATGTCTCGAGTACTCGTTTATACATTTGTATAATGCGCCAAGTGGCATGCGGGCCTGATAGGTTTGTGCGGCTACGTATTTATGCGCGCAGTGAAGGCATCTAACTCTGTGTTATCTATTGCCAGCGTGGGGTTCCCGTTAGTCGCCTTTTAGATTTACTACTAGCGCAGGCAAGTGTTTAGGGTAGTAGTATGTACATATACAAATCAGCGCCAAGTGGCGTGCAAGCTTGACAGGTGTGTGTGGTTGCCTGCTTTGGCGCGCAGTGACGGCATCTATCAGTATGTGATCTATTGCCAACCTAAAGTTCCCGTTAGTGGGAATACTTAAAGCGCTGCTTGCGCCATAGTGGCACAGAAATCAGAGAGGCATGATACTATTGAGTGAGTAGCAGTCGACCTTATACAGTGAAGAACTATAGTGATGTAATAATTTGTGAAAGTTCTTATCTAGTTTCTTCATCGGTGCTCTCCTCGAGATATTGAAGAAAAGGGTAGGCGGCCCGTGATTGTGCTTGTGTTGCTGTGATGGGCCCCTTCCTTTCTTCCTGCATGGAAAGAGAGAAATTAGATTAAAATAGAGCACGCAGTGTTCTAAAGTCATAAAATCACAAAATCAAAATAATACTAGTAGGTACAGTCTCTAAAGCATCATGAGTTAAGCACAAACAATCATTACAATCCACATTTTCGCAGTTAGTCTTCTATCAGGTGAGTTGCCATCTCCTCATCCTGATTGTGTCCCTTGGGCTGCTTAGTTTCGAGGTCTAGGGTCCATTTCGATTCCTTCCTTCTGAGGGCCAGTTCCCTATTACCCCCTCTATGTTTGGCAGGTATCTGTTCAATTACAAAATACCTCAACAGGCTGCTGTTGGATAGATGGAATTCCGCAAAGTGGCGTGCCACAGGGTATTGGGGATCTTTGTTTGTAATGGCTCTGAGGTGTTCTAAGACCCTCTTCTTTGCCGTCAGTGTGGTGCTCCCCACATATCTTTTGTTACAGGGACACTCCAGTATGTAAATGGCATACGATGTGATGCATGTGAGAAACTGCATTATTTTGGTTTTTACATTTTTTTGTGGTGTACTGAATTCCTTCACCATTCCGCTGTTCCTGCATGCCTTGCAGTGGCCGCATGGATAGAACCCCTTCAGATTATGCTGGCTACTAGCTTTCTGTTCATTTATGTCACCCTTCATGAGTATGTCTCTGAGACTTCTACTCTTGCGGTATGTGATTCTGGGTCGGTCACTGATCTGGTGACCTATGATGGGGTCACTTTGTAAGATGTTCCAATTCTCATTGAGGATTTTGTACACTTTCTGGGAATCTTTATTATACGTGAGAATTACTCTACTTTCTGGGCCCTCATCCTGATTTTCTCTGGGTTTTGCTTCCATGGTTCTTTCTCTTGTTATGTGTTCCATTTTTTTCACAGCTCTATTTAAGACCCACTCTGGGTAACCCCTCTCCCTGAATCTTTGTACCATGAGTCTTTCTTCTTCCTGGTAGCAGGTGGTGTCACTTCAGTTCCTTCTTGCACTCAGCAACTCGCCATACGGAATACTCCATTTAAGAGTGTCAGGGTGGCTGCTGAGAGCATGACGGAGACTGTTGCCTGCGGTCTCTTTTCTGAAGAGTTCCGTCTGTAAAGTATTGGCGTTAGCCTTTACTTTCACATCGAGAAATTCTATCTCGTCTCTGCTTATTTTGTGGGTTAACACAATGTTATAGGTGTTTCTATTAAGAAGATTCACAAAATCTTCTGCCTCTTGTTTGGTACCCTGCCATATTACAAAGAGGTCGTCGATGTACCGTAACCATTTGTTAACCTTCTTGAAATGGGCATTATACAGGACATCATTGTGTATTTCCTCCTCCCAGAGCCCCAGGAAGAGGTTCGCGAAGCTTGGCGCAAAGCTCGTACCCATAGATGTACCTGTTGTTTGCTTGTACAGATCTCCATTAAACATAAATATGTTGTTTTTTAGACATATATCCATCATTTCTATCAGCATTTTAGTATGTTCTAGATACCTGATATCTCTTCCCTTAAGATAATGGTTGCACGCTCTCACCCCTTGATTATGTTCTATAATAGTGTACAATGAGCAGACATCCATAGTGAGAAAATGATAGCCCTCCTCCCACTTCAAGTTGTCAATTTTACACAAGAAGTCTTTAGTGTCTCGTACATGGGACGGGAGTTCTGACACATATTCCTGCAGAAAGAAGTCCACGTATCTAGATATATTTTCAAAAGCACTTCCAATGGATGAGACAATAGGTCTACCTGGGGGGGGGGGCAGGGGATTCTTATGCACTTTAGGGAGGAAGTATATGATAGGGAGTCTCGGATAGTCTTTTTTAAGAAAGAGATATTCGTGCCAGGATATTATCCCTTGTTGTTGCCATTCTGTCAGACAACTCCACGTTGTCATTATGCTTTCATTATATGTCTTTGTGTTACTCTTGCAGTAAAAAGATTCATTGTTGAGTTGTCTTAGGGCCTCTTTAATGTATAGTTCCTTGTCCTGTATCACAACGTTCCCCCCTTTGTCTGCTGGACGGATTATGATGTTTGTATCATCTGCTAGGGATGAGGTTATGTTTTTTTGTTTCACAGTAAGGTTGAAACCTTTAGATCTACCTTTAGCTTGTTGGTGTTTGTGTTCTATGAGGGAATTGGTTACCACGTCCTGGAAGGTGTCCAGATTATCGTGTGGTAGGGAGGGGTAAAATACAGATTTGGGCTTGAATTTAGTATTCGCTGCTGTGTCAGTAGTAATATCCCAGCATTCAAGAGTTTCAAAAGTGTCCTCATTCTCTGGGATTTCAGTATTCATAGCCAGATCCTGCATAGTTCTTAGTATGCTGGAATCCCCTACAGTCAGATTGGGTTGGGGTTGAATTTCATTCATAAGGGTATCATTCCTCTTGCCGCTATTCTTCAGAGTATGCCATTTTTTTAGCTTAAGTTTCCTGATATATTTATACATATCAATACGTGTTTCTGAGTAGTTAAAAGTTTCAGTAGGACAAAATGATAATCCAAGACAAAGTGTTTTCTTTTCCAGAAATGAGAGCTGTCGACTAGAGAGATTAACAATAGTCTTATTTACCATTTCAGTATCATCCATTATTGACGATTCCGATAGCCCCCACGTCTGGTTCCCATTGGCTCTGTTTCTTTCTTTTCTTGTTTCTTTGTTTGCGTCTTTGTCTTCTCTGTTTGCTCCGCCCCTCCCTCTTCCTCGGCCTCTTCCTCTGCTCCCTCTTCCTCTCTGCGGTGGTGCTGGTGGGGGGGATACCCTTCCCGATTGCCGCCCCCTCTTCAGCACCCGGAACTCGTCCAAAAAAGTTGCACATTTTGTTATAATTTCCATTTCCGAAGATGTACTTGTGGATTTGATGGATATGTCTGTGTCTGAGTCGTCTGCGATCATGGAAGTTGTTGCCGTGATTTGCACATTTTCATCGTGGCGTGTTGGTGGTTCTGACAATTGGGTACAGTACATGTGGTCATACTTTGTGCTGTATGTCAGTATGCGGCCAGTCTCGTAATCAGTGCAGTCACGGTGTAACTTTCTCTGTTTCCTCAGTTTAATGTCTTCTTCATGTTGTGTAAGTCTTATCTTGAGGTCTTCCTTAAACTTCTTTATTGTAGTTTGATCGCTATGCGTTTTGAGTTCTTCATCCATTTCCTTTAATTCTTTCATTATGGTCTCCCTGTCCTCCCAAGCATATTTAACTAATATGCACAGCATGGTTCTGGAACTGTTGGCTGAGTTCTCTGACCATTCTTCCAACATGCGTGGGTTTGGGGATTCGTAGGATGGGGTGGTATATATCCTTAACCCGCGCGGGACCATATTCTTGTCTACATAGTCTTGAAGGGAGATGGCCTCCCACCATTTTGACGTTTCAGATTTTTAAAGTTTTTCATACTTTCTAAGTTTCCCAATTAATGTAGTGTCCGTGTCTTGTTTAGCCATAGTTATTTGCCCTTTCCCAGGGGCACGTGCCAACAGGGTTTGTGCTGCCAACCTGCGTTGTGCTTCCTCTTCCATGATGTGTTAGATGTACCCAAAAGTAAACAAATATTCCTTTCTTAAGAGGTTCAGATAGTTCAGAAAGGTTTCTGTGTGTGTAAGAAAATAATGCACCAGATTGTCACTCGTGCGCCGGATGTCAAGCTGTTGATTAACCCTGAAATCCCCTCCAGATTGGAGGTTCCAGATGCCGCCTCCTAATTTCGGTGGTAAGAAGTTCCTGTATTGCACTGGGGGACTTACTCCGTATTTTGGAGAGAAAAGACCTGCTTCTACCCCGCAAAAGTGCGTGTAACACTAGCAGCTTATGGTCTTCGACCCGTCAGTGATCCCACATACAGATTCTGCCCCCAGCCTTCCAGAGGCGCCCCTCCCCGAAAAACCGCACCCCGGTGGGTTGGCGCGTGTGTCCACGTCAACCCCAGAATACTTCCTCGGGTCTGGGCCTACCTCCGGTGTGCTGTCCTGGGCTCGTTCTTCACCACACGTTCAATTCGTTCCTTCCTCCACGTGGATTGATAAAGTGGCGGCCGGCAGAAATCCCTCCGTAAATTTTCAAAACAGATTCAGCTCCTCCTGGGATATCCGCCCATTGTCTGTTGGCGCGCAGGGCCGGTAGAGCCACAGCCGGCGTAAAGTTTAATTCCGGTTTACAAAATGAAGCGCGCTCTCAGAAGGGTATATCAACCAGCGATCTTTATTCCGACGTTACGCGTTTCGAGAGTGAACTCTCTTGATCACACGTCTAACGCTTGTGACACAGTGCATTACATACAATTCAAAAGCTCAACATAGACAAGGGACTCACATTGTGATAGTACCTCTGTGTGCGGGTGGCCGCCATATTGGAACATGTCATATTTGATTCAGGGAGAGGGGTTACCCAGAGTGGGTCTTAAATAGAGCTGTGAAAAAAATGGAACACATAACAAGAGAAAGAACCATGGAAGCAAAACCCAGAGAAAATCAGGATGAGGGCCCAGAAAGTAGAGTAATTCTCACATATAATAAAGATTCCCAGAAAGTGTACAAAATCCTCAATGAGAATTGGAACATCTTACAAAGTGACCCCATCATAGGTCACCAGATCAGTGACCGACCCAGAATCACATACCGCAAGAGTAGAAGTCTCAGAGACATACTCATGAAGGGTGACATAACTGAACAGAAAGCTAGTAGCCACCATAATCTGAAGGGGTTCTATCCATGCGGCCACTGCAAGGCATGCAGGAACAGCGGAATGGTGAAGGAATTCAGTACACCACAAAAAAATGTAAAAACCAAAATAATGCAGTTTCTCACATGCACCACATCGTATGCCATTTACATACTGGAGTGTCCCTGTAACAAAAGATATGTGGGGAGCACCACACTGACGGCAAAGAAGAGGGTCTTAGAACACCTCAGAGCCATTACAAACAAAGATCCCCAATACCCTGTGGCACGCCACTTTGCGGAATTCCATCTATCCAACAGCAGCCTGTTGAGGTATTTTGTAATTGAACAGATACCTGCCAAACATAGAGGGGGTAATAGGGAACTGGCCCTCAGAAGGAAGGAATCGAAATAGATCCTAGACCTCGAAACTAAGCAGCCCAAGGGACACAATCAGGATGAGGAGATGGCAACTCACCTGATAGAAGACTAACTGCCAAAATGTGGATTGTAATGATTGTTTGTGCTTAACTCATGATGCTTTAGAGACTGTACCTACTAGTATTATTTTGATTTTGTGATTTTATGACTTTAGAACACTGCGTGCTCTATTTTAATCGAATTTCTCTCTTTCCATGCAGGGAGAAAGGAAGGGGCCCATCACAGCAACACGAGCACAATCACGGGCCGCCTACCCTTTTCTTCAATATCTCGAGGAGAGCACCGATGAAGAAACTAGATAAGAACTTTCACAAATTATTACATCACTATAGTTCTTCACTGTATAAGGTCGACTGCTACTCACTCAATAGTATCATGCCTCTCTGATTTCTGTGCCACTATGGCGCAAGCAGCGCTTTAAGTATTCCCACTAACGGGAACTTTAGGTTGGCAATAGATCACATTCTGATAGATGCCGTCACTGCGCGCCAAAGCAGGCAACCACACACACCTGTCAAGCTTGCACGCCACTTGGCACTGATTTGTATATGTACATACTACTACCCTAAACACTTGCCTGCGCTAGTAGTAAATCTAAAAGGCGACTAACGGGAACCCCACGCTGGCAATAGATAACACAGAGTTAGATGCCTTCACTGCGCGCATAAATACGTAGCCGCACAAACCTATCAGGCCCGCATGCCACTTGGCGCATTATACAAATGTATAAACGAGTACTCGAGACATTTGTCTGTTACATTATATAGAGCACTGTGATTATACAGTGACTGTGAACAAGTACAGGATTGGCAGATCCACCTTGCCACCAGGTATCTTATGTATATGTATGTACAACCTGCTCACAAAATCGGATCACAGAAATCTGTTGGTATTCACCTTTTAAAACGTTATATGAATCAAATATGACATGTTCCAATATGGCGGCCACCCGCACACACAGGTACTATCACAATGTGAGTCCCTTGTCTATGTTGAGCTTTTGAATTGTATGTAATGCACTGTGTCACAAGCGTTAGACGTGTGATCAAGAGAGTTCACTCTCGAAACACGTAACGTCGGAATAAAGATCGCTGGTTGATATACCCTTCTGAGAGCGCGCTTCATTTTGTAAACCGGAATTAAACTTTATGCCGGCTGTGGCTCTACCGGCCCTGCGCGCCACCAGACAATGGGCGGATATCCCAGGAGGAGCTGAATCTGTTTTGAAAAAAAAAAAAATATATATATATATATATATATATGGAATTCCAATCCTGGCAGACGAACAGCAGACAGGCACAGACTCCGTGAAATACTGGCAAAAAGATGTAGTTTAATCCAACAACAGCAAGACGCGTTTCGACGGCGAACCGCCTTGTTCACTTGTCTGTTACACATTCTAGTGACACTTAAATATGTTAATGTGCAGTTGTCAGAGCAACCACCACTCTGTCATCATAGACATAGAAAAGCATGACAAAACATACGGCATGACATGTCAAAAAAACGAACAAAATCCTGATAAACGTGTTTAAATTAGATACATGTAGAAAAATAAAAAGGGCACAAGATACATATATTGTTAAGCATATATATATCAAAACGGCAAATTACCATGCTCAACTAAAAAGAAACAAAGTATCTCGTGTTTCTCTCTGTCCTGAAAACACATGTAGACATAGAAGACGTAAAAGAAGCCCACAAGGGAAAATACAGACTTAGAGTATATGAAGTACACACGGTGAGTGCATGATAAGGCTATCTAGAAAACTACCCAAATAAGATTACTTGAATCAAACTCTTGTCGTAACGGAAGATGCTCTCTGTTTATAGTGTCACACCCGGGTGTCTGTCAGTATGTAGAAAGTTCAAGTGAACACTCGCAACTGTGACAGGCTCAGCCTGGGTGGGAATGAGATACGGAGAAACAGTGTCAGCATATTAAAAGCAGATAGGGTCTATAGTAGTCCTAAAACGACGACAGGTGGGTAGAAAAATAAAAAAGGTACCGCCCAAGTGGGCTAAAAGGTAGAGAAACTAAAAATGTAAAGAAGTGTAATTAATACAAGAAAATGTGTGGAAGCGTTCCCTGGGGCACAGATAAATGCAGTGGAATAGGACAATAGAGAAACAAGAAAAAGAATTTGTATACATGTAAAAAGTGGGTTGCAAAGATGTCAAACACAAACAATAATGAAGTACAAAAAAAGAATGTGAACAAACTGCAGCAAAATACTAGAGAGAAAGGGGGAGTGACAGCCAGAGACAAACTAAACTAAAGGTGAACATTTAGCGCTTCATCTGCAGTCATACCATTAGGAATTTTTGAGTTATACAAAATGATGTAACGGGATTCCAATCTCCTGAGAGCTAGAAGTCGGTTACCTCCCCTGGGGTTTTTGGGGATGCTGTCTACCACATAGAAAGTGAGATATTCTGCTTTGCCATTGTGGTGAGTGTTTATGTGTCTGGCAACCGGGTATGTGACGTCGTTATGTGTGATAGCTCTAAGGTGTTGTAGAATACGCACGTGCAAGGGGTGTATAGTGCTTCCCACATACTTTTTGTCACATGTGCAGGTCAGTACGTAGACTGCAAAGTCCGTTTTGCATGTGAAATGCCTTCTGATCACATAGGGTGATTGTCTGAATGATAAGGCGATTTCTTTGGTATTTTTACCATGCTTACAGGCCTTACATTTGGCACATTTAAAGAAACCAGTAGGCAGTCTGAGCCAAGAGCCTTCAGCTTTGGTTCTGCTAGGGGCGTTGTTCACTATTTCTTGTCTTAGAGATTTAGCTCTTCTGAAAGTGATTTGGGGTTTGTTGCTAATGGATGTGCCTAGAACAGGATCATTCCTCACTGCATTCCAATGCCTATAGATGATTTTACGGACTTGAGCATGATAGGCATTAAATCCCGTAACCAGTCTCGGGGTGTTGGTAGTGGAACTTTCTTCACTTACTACAGGGGTAGTGGTCTTAGTAGTTAGAAGTTCTTTACGGGTTTTGGTGGCTACCTTAGATTTGGCCTTATCAAGGGTTTCTTGGTTATAGCCTCTGTGGGATAATCTGTTACACAGTTCGTCTGTGGCTTCTTCGAAGCCGGTGTTAGTACTGCAATTTCGCTTCATGCGTAGGCACTCAGCATAAGGTATGCTGGCTTTATATATATATATATATAATCTATTGGCGGTCGCCAGTAGATAGTTATAGTTACAACCTAGTTTCCACAGGAAATCTCACAATTCTATTTTGAATAACTTTGGCCCCGGTTGACGAATCCTCGCGAAATTTTCAAAACTAATGGAGCGCTCCGCTCAGCTCCTACCCTGAAAGTCTCGGGGTGATTCGTCAAGCGGGGGCCGAGAAAAAAGGGGGGTCCCAAAACGCGTTTTCCCCATGTTATTTTCCATAGGACCTTTAGACACAGCTACAGCCCGAACGGCTGAACAGAATTACGTGAAATTTGGCAGAGAGGTAGCCATAAGGTCAAGGAAGTGCCTTTTGCAGGTCTGGTGTAAATCTGTTCAGTATTTCCTGAGAAAATAGCATTTAAAAGCATATCAATATCTATACGCGCGCACCGTGCGCGCACATTGCGCGCACCCTGCCGTGCGCGAGCGCAATTCTGATTGGTTGTTAGATGTCGGTAAACATTCGAATCGGTCGAAACCAGGAAGTGTCGGACGCCATTTTGTCTCTCGCAGTCTGAGGGGGTGAAAAAAAAAGGTGGAGAATGTGAAAAGGGGGCAGAGTGGACAGTTCCTGACCCCCTAGCCTTGGTCAGGGGGTCACAGAAGGACCCCCAAGGGAGGAAAAAACAATCTTTTTTATTTTTTGAAAATCGCGAGGTGCGCGCACCCTGCGCGCACGGCACGAACTGCGAAACGTGGGCGCTCGGTGCGCGAAGCGCACCGTGCACGCAGGGTGCACGCACCTCGCGATTTAAAAAAAAAAAAAAAATGTCACGGTGCGCGCATGGTGAAAAACCTGAAAAAAAAACCAATTTATAAATACATAACTTAGCATTTAAAAAACCGTACAAATTCACTGAAAAAACCATAGGTTTCACACACTTTATAGTTACGAATTAGCATTTAAAAAACCTTGCAAATTCACTTAAAAAAACCATAGGTTTCACACATGTTATAGTTAGCTGGACATTTCACTCGTACAAAACTAATGAAATTCCCCCGTTATAGTTACTGCAGGCAACTATAACTCACGCGATCGCAATCCTCTGCTGATGACGTCAGATATTACATCACTGATGACATATGTGTCTTTATGAAAAATAAATATTTGTAATATATGTATAGCTAAAGATTAATGGAAGAAGACATGGGTAAATAAGTGTCTAAATACAGTGGTGTAATATCTGACGTCATCAGCAGAGGATTGCGGTCGCGTGAGTTATAGTTGCCTGCAGTAACTATAACGGGGGAATTTCATTGGTTTTTTACGAGTGAAATGTCCAGCTAACTATAACATGTGTGAAACCTATGGTTTTTTAAGTGAATATATATATATATATATATATATATATATATATATATATATATGCTTCACAAACGACCAAGGTTACCGAAGTCCGTGGCCCATAGACAGATGGCGAGTCAAACCGGGCAGGTCTCCCAATATATTAAATCGCGCACAATGATCTTCTTCAAAGAAGGACTCACACTCAGGACAAAACCAGAGGTTTATTCACCAAGGTAACGCGTTTCGACAGCCAAACTGTCTTGATCAAGACAGTTTGGCTGTCGAAACGCGTTACCTTGGTGAATAAACCTCTGGTTTTGTCCTGAGTGCGAGTCCTTCTTTGAAGAAGATCATATATATATATATATATGTATATATATAAACTCCAAAGACAGCGCTCCTTCTGATTGCTGGGACCCAAGGGAGCTGGCGCACACGCCGGCGGAGCACGCCGGAAATTAAATATTCCAAATTGTCAGATGTCGTGCGCTCTCAGGAACAAATAGTTCAACACAGATAGCGGAATAGAGAAACGGGTGTTTATTCACAACGCGTTTCGACTTTCACAAGCCTTGATCACGTGAATAACAGTGCTGCAGTGACAACGAACTTAAAAAGAGTGAGGAGCTGTGAATACAAACAAAGGACCAAATTGCATGGTAACAATACAGCATCCCACTGTAGCGGCCATCTTAGAGTGGTCAAAATACCATCTCTGGCATGAATGTTATCACTCACATGTTGTCCTAATGCGGCATAGAGAACAAATAAACCACAAATCATGTTAACAAAATTAATGACTTCCATACAGCATGGTATCATAGTACCTAGCAAGTGCCTGCGGTGTGTTGTTCAGACCACCCCATGTGACTCCAATTGGAGAGACAAAATTACAAAGGCAGAAAATCTGTGTATGCGGGAAGTCAAAATCAAGCATAGCAGTGGACAACAAACAGCGACAGAGGGAGGAAAGTATGTGTTCCCCAAATGGGGCTAACCGTGTTGACCAAGAGATGGACCAAAGTCTTTCACACGCCCATGTGTCCAGAACTGGTGATGACCTCGGTGAGATGAAGGGGAGAGAGGGTAGGCTGCCCGTGCAGAGTGAGTGTCAGTGTTGGGGCCCCTTCCTCTCCTCCTGAAAAGAAGTAAACAAAATCAAAATGAGAACACATTGTTAAAACAGATGCAAATGAGTCTGCATCTTGCACAATTCTAGTGCAAGTTCTAAAATTGGAAGAAGGGAAGAAAGAACACACTGGTTGCAACGACAAGACATAATACAACCTTAAGCACATCAAGCATAAACAAATTAGCACATAATCTGAATACATCATTCTCTAAGGTGTATGGCCAATTCTTCGTCCTGATTAAGGCCGCCCGGGTCCTTACTTTGAAAGTCAACAATGTATTTGGATTCCCTCTGTCTCAGTCTCAGTACCCTATCTCCTCCCCTGGGATTACTGAGGACTTGTTCCAAAATGAAGTATCTGAGTAATGTAGAGTCAGAGAAATGATGGTCCCTGTAGTGACGTGCGACGGGATACTTTTCGTCTCTGTGTGTTATGGCCCTACTGTGTTCCAGTACCCGTTTTTTGGCCTGGAGGGTAGTACTCCCTATGTACCACTTGTTACAAGGACATACAATCACATAGATGACGAATGTGGTACTGCATGTAAGGAATTGTTCTATCTCTTTATCCACTCCATTGTACGTGGTCGTTTTGAGGAATGTACTTTGTTTGCATGCCTTGCAATGGCCGCAGGGAAAAAATCCCTGCAGCCCATGTGTGTGTCTGTCAGGGTACATAGTCACATCACTATGTACCAACATGTCCCTGATGTTCTTACCCTTCCTGTACGTGATACTGGGTCTCTTGGGAATACTGGTGCCAATGATGTTATCAGTAGTGAGAACATTCCAATGTTTGGTCAGGATATGTTTGATGTTATCTGAATTGGTGTTGTACGTCATGATGATGCGCGTGGTGTCGTCATCATCCTTGGATGTCAGTGTCTGTTCGTTTGTCAACGTGGAATTTCTAGAAATCCCGCTGGCCCTGTCTCTAGCTCTGTTAAGTACCCAATTGGGATAGCCTCTCTCTCTGAAACGTTCAAACATCCCCTCACTCACTTGCAAATAGGCTTCTTCTGAATTGCAATTTCTTTTGGCCCTCATGAGCTCGCCAAAAGGGATGCTCCATTTCAGGGTCTCTGGGTGACTGCTCAATGCATGCAAGATGCTATTGCCAGCAGTGGCCTTTCTAAAGAGAGTGGTGCGTAGTTGGTTGTCAATGATGTCAATTTAGACATCTAGGTATTCTGCCACTGTACTGCTGACATGTCCCGTGAGAACAATATTGCTGGAATTCTGATTCAGACATTGGATAAAATCTAATGCTTCGTCTTCATCACCATCCCAGACAATAAAAAGATCATCAATATAGCGCATCCATCTAATGACATGCGCGAAATGATGGGCAAGTTCTTGCTTGGCCAGTATGTTCTCCTCCCAGTAACCCATAAATAAGTTGGCAAAGCTGGGGGCAAAGCAAGATCCCATCGCGGTACCTGTTGTTTGTCTGTGGAGTGTGCCATCAAAAAGAAAAATGTTGTTGGAGAGACAGAATTCTATCATCCCCAACAGCATCCTGCTATGTTCCCTGAGTCTGAGAGGTCTTTCGTTGAGGAAATGTTCACAGGCCCTCAATCCTTGTCTGTGATCGATAATCGTATAGAGGGATTGTACATCAAGTGTGATGAGAAAGAATTTCTCCTCCCACTGGATGTCTTGGATCTTGGTAAGAAAATCTTTCGTGTCCCTCACATAGCTGGGAAGTGCCAGAACATACTCCCTAAGGAAATGGTCCACGTATTTCGAGACATGTTCCGTTACACTCCCTCTCGATGACACTGCAGCACTGTTATTCACGTGATCAAGGCTTGTGAAAGTCGAAACGCGTTGTGAATAAACACCCGTTTCTCTATTCAGCTATCTGTGTTGAACTATTTGTTCCTGAGAGCGCACGACATCTGACAATTTGGAATATATGTATATATATATATATATATATATATATATATATATCAATCAATCAATAAACTTTATTTCGGTTCTTTTACAAACCATAAAAGTACATATACATTATAAAATACATGTCACACATATAATAAACACATAACAAGTAAAGTGCCAGAATAACTATACTTTCTTCCACAAAATAGAATCACTACTAAAGATGAAGACAAAAATAGTGCAAAATACACAGTGAATCATTACTGGTCCAGACAATTTCTCAATTTAACAGTTAATTAAAAAAATTCCTTCATTTGGAGGATACTGTCACTGTGCAGCAGTTATACATAAGTGCCGGTCTGATTTGTGTAGAATCAAGTTTTTTTAAAAGAGTTACCAGATAGCGCTTGCGTGGGAATTCATAAAACTAACATAAAAATATAAAATGCAGCATATCCTGCGGAGACTTTCCGTCGCAGCCGCAGGGTGCTGCCAGTTTATTAAAAATATCCGTTTTTGGTCTGATCAACAGATGATGAAAAAGATTTAACCTAAACCTCGTCAGCAAAAAAATTTCATGTGAGGTCAGTGAGCCAGTCAGGTATGGTTCTATAGTTTCACAAGTTTTCAGCATGACAAATTTCCTCACGCTTTGTTTCTGGAGCTCCACATCTTCCCTCCGGATCCTCCTATCCATAAGGAAGGCCCTTTTAATGAGCTCCAGGTCCCCATTTACAATTTTACTCGGTTATTCAAACAATTCTAGACGACCGAGCTTAGCAAAGTTGGATTTCAAATATTTTGTCCAAGGGGAGCACATTACCTTATCCTGACCCAAAAAATCCCTCACAATCAAATGTGTTAATGAAATATCCTGATTCAACCATAATTTGAGCCAGCAGGTCAAGGGACGTAAAGAGAACATATCACTTAAATATTGCGACCCGAACTCTTCATGTACGGCAAAGTTGGACGTACCTGCAGGGACACATAGAAGACGCTTCAAAAAAGAGTTATCAGCAATCTGCAGTTGCTCACCACCAACATACCCCCAAATTTCACTGCCATAAATTGCAGTTGCCACTGACTTTGCATTGTACAATTTTAACATGGCACAAGTGGGTTTTTTCCCTAATTTGGCAGCAAAATTAAAGATAGAAGCATTAACTCTCACCAATTCACCTTTCTTTTTTGCAAGGTGAGGGACCCAGTTACGTTTTGTGTCAAAGAGAACCCCAAGGTAAGAGAACGTTTTTGTTAAGGGGATTATAGCTTCATCGATTTTGAATGTGAAAGTCCTCCTTGGTTGCTGACCTACTTGCATAACAAATGATTTGGAGTTATTAACCAGAAGATCTCTGTCTGTCATGAACAATTTAAAAGCATCTAGGAGTAATTGAATTCCCTTCTCAGTTCTCGAAATTAAGACCGCATCATCTGCGTACAGAAGTATAGGAATTCCCCGCCTACCGACTCTAGGACAATCAGCCGGGACATTCTGTAGAACGCTATCTAGCTCATTAATATAAAAATTAAAAAGGAAGGGGGCCAAAATACATCCCTGGCGAACACCCTTTCCAATACTAAAATGATCAGTTACACTCAAATCTTGGGAGTATCTCACATTAGCTCTGGTGTTGTTATGCAAGTCAGCCAGGAAAGCAACCACACCACTGTCTACCCCCTTCTCCCTCATCGACTGCCACAGCCTTCCCCTGTTTACACAATCAAAAGCTGAAGACAAATCCATGAAGGCGAGATGGATGGTGCCCCTTTGAACTACAGTATACTTACTTAATATTAAAAAGAGATTAAGGCACTGAGTTATTGTAGAGCGACCTCTACAAAAACCATACTGAGAAATAGACATGATATTTTTTTCCTCTGCCCAGTCAGAGAGTCGCAACAATAGAATTCTTCCTACGATTTTAACCATAGAGTCTATTAGTGAAATGGGTCTGTAACAATGTGGACTACCTTTGTCCCCCTTCTTAAAAACCGGGACAATTGTAGAAACACCCCATGATTGCGGGCACCCATCTTTCACAGCAGCATTAAAAACAGACTCTAGTATAGGTGCCCAAAAGATAGGCTCTGACTTGTACAGGTCCGGGGGAATCCCATCAGGCCCTGGTGCTTTACCAGCTGTTAAGCCCACGATGCGCTCATTGGTGGCGGGACGGGTAGAGCGGTTGCCTGCTTCAGGTACGTGACAGATAAACTCGAATATGTTTTCTATGTCTACCTCACTCAATGTATGCACATGTCACTTTAAGTAACGAACCTTTGAACATTCAAATGAGAAGAAAATAAAGAGTATTTAAAGAAACAACTTACCATGTAGCGCGTCATGTGATCAAGGCCCTCCGGGGTCGAAACGCGTCATGCTGATGGTGTGTTGATGGGAGCAATACATCTTTAATGCTGCACCAAATTGTGGTCCGTGCTCCAATTCTTGCAGAAGCCAGCGAAGCAAAGGTGGAGTTTTCCTGATATATATATATATACACATATATACATACACAAATAACTTGCAGATAAATATATGTTTTGTACAAAATGATGAATGAGCATCACTACTAAAATAACATTTTCAACAACTGACCAGTGTAAAAATAATGTTTTTGCACTGGCCGTTTGGTGCAAATATAATTTTTGCAGTCATCGGTTGGTGCAAATGTTTGTGCACAATTACACTGCGCCAGTGCAAAGTTTTTATCTAGACAGCATCCGCACAGGAGCAAAGGTTGCTCATGGACCGTCGGCAATCCTCTTCCTAATTGGAATATTTGGAATATGTTCAGAATTATCAGGGTTTAGGCATTCCCATGGCTCTCACTGCTGTCAAGGATGCAGCCCTGCTAGCTCTGGCTGTCAGCTCGTAATGCTGTTACTGACCATATGTCACGGTTTATGATAAAGACACCCTTTATGGGCACACAGTCTGCATAGGTGGAAGGAAGACCCCTCGCAGTTTCTTAACTTTAAATCTGCGTGACTTGGGCACACAGTAGATGCCACCCAGAGTGGATGCACCTTATAAAATAATAAGTGTCATGAAAAAGGAAAGCACAGTGTGGGGCTCGTCACCGGCTGCGCACATTAAGTGTAATCCGTGCTTCTGCTCTGGTGGCCTTAAACGCCCTGAGCTGCTTCTGTGAACAGACTGCTGCCGGATTATTGATGCGTTTATAAATGGTATAACATTCATAAGTCATTCAGGGCGGGTTCTTTCAGTCACAAGTTACACTGTTTGAGTGAGTCTTGGAGGACAGTGTTCCAAGTAGGCCGGCGCGAGGGCCTCCTAGGGAGCGCGAGGCAAGCAGCCTCTGCGTCACGCGCCCTGCCACACTTGGGCTCTGATGCCTTTTATTATGACGTGTGATGGGCAGCTTAATGGACACCCTGCGGCCATCCACTTGTCCACAGTAACCGCGGCTCAGCCTTAGACGTGAGGGATCCCCGAGAGGGGGGGAATGGGGGCGTCACTGCCTTTCATCTGGGATGAGGGTGCACGAGAGTCATGCCACTGACAGCAGGTGCCTCCGAGACCACCGGGTCTGTGCTCTTCTAGGTCCCGAGGGTTGAGCTGCCAGCGGGGTCAGGTTGCCCTGACAGAGGGTGGGTGGTCCACCCTCAGCAGCTGGCACATACCCACGCGCCACTTCCCGGTATTATGATGGCGCGTCTTCTGACGTCAGAGTGCGTTCCCAAAACAATACTTTAATATCCACTTTACAAATACTTCTGTCTAGTGAATCTTGTATGGTGCAAGCCAGTGACGTTGGAACCCAGAGATGAACGGAAAGAGAATCGACTTAATCTGTGTGTAAATTGCATTTAGTAGGTATAATTTGCTAGTGTCTGATAAAGCACATCTAATTTCTGGAGTTACGTGCAGATATAGTGCAGGGAGTAAAATTCTGAGGCAAACGTATGTAAATGACAAACACATGGGGCACAATTCACAAAACCATTTACATCTGTAAAATGAAGTTTACAGTCGTAAATAGATTTCTTTGCATCTGACAGATGTCCATAAAAAAATTCCTTTCTACACAACTGTGCAATTCTCCCGCACAAGTGCGTAGAATCACACGGCCCCATGCAGAGGGCGGAGAGTGAAAGGAAGAAGTTAAACTTGTGAGTTTGTGAATATTCATCATTTCCTATATGGCCCTTTCCCACAATGAATACGGTTGCAATTTCACTCCAGTAAAGGACTGGGAAGGGGCATAGATCACCCCCCCCCATCCACCCCAAACTTGCTGGGGGTGTAGAAGAAAGGTGATGGACGTGTACCCTTGCCCTGAGTGCCCAACTGTACTGTTGTCTGGATCCCTAATGCTGATTTTGTTGTCATAGGCAAATACGGATCATGCCTGTGCGTCATGACATAGGCCTATCTCACAGATTGCAGTCTTGTTGGATGGGGAGGAGCACCCGAAGAGCTACCTTCATAGTGGTGGAAGGCTACATCCTTCACCAGGAGTTAAGCTGCAGGAGCGTGGTGGTGGCAGCATACCTTGTAGTGATCGGTAGGAGTGAACAGGTCCTTTTTAGGTCTTGCCTGACCCAGCTCATGCACTGCTCTAGCGAGAATTTTTGTGAGGGCTCAAAAAAAGGCTACCATGGCCAGCCTAGAGCTACAGGGCATGTGCGCGGGCGCGCGCTTAGAAGCAGAGGCTGGCAAACCTCGTCATGCTCATTAAGCGCCCGCGATCACCTTCACTTTCGCCCGTGATCACTTTTGCGGCGCCCCTTTGTTGTTCTCGTTCAAAGAACATCAAACATCAAAGAACATGTTGTGTTAATGCTTTGCTGCGCCCGTTTGACTTACAATGTGCTTTCTCTTTCCACAAACTCGATGTTTGTGTTCCTTTATTTTGAGATGCTTTTAGTATTACTGTTTTGTGACTTAAAGAACATTAAGGAAATGTTACTGTGAAACTGGACAATGTTCACAGTGTTTATTTCTGATCGCAGCGGCTGCTTCATGTCCGTTGCACCATTCAGGGAGTGCTTTCGTTGGCGCTTTCATGAAAACATGATGAGGAAGCTGGAAACTTTTGGCACATTCTCTTTAAAAGCACAGCATGTTGGCGACTGGTTAATCGATTAGACCTATGTAGCGCTTTAGATCTCAAAGCACTATGGTGGGTGCAGCAGTTACAACTCATGAAATATGGGGTGCAACTCACAAGGAAGGGGCAGGTTTGAGTGCACATTGGCTGCAATCGAACTCTTAAGAGATGGGCTGTGTGTATCCATTATCAGCACTCAGTCCTTAAGTGATCTTGATTGTTTTGTTGTTGTGTTAATGCTTTGCTGCGCCCGTTTGACTTACAACGTGCTTTCTCTTTCCACAAACTCGATGTTTGTGTTCCTTTATTTTGAGATGCTTTTAGTATTACTGTCACACACACAACCACACACACAACCACATGCACAACCACACCCACACCCACACACACACACACAACCACAACCACACACACACAACCACAACCACACACACAAACACACATACAACCAAACACACACACACAACCACGCACACAACCACACACACACAACCACACACAAACACACAAACACAACCACACCCACACACACACACAACCACACCCACAACCACACACACACAACAACCACACAACAACCACACAACCACACACACAACCACACACAACCACACACACACACGTACAACCACACGACCACACCCACAACCACACACACACAACCACACACACATACAACACCAACCACACACACAACCACACACACAACCACACACACAACCACACACGACCACTCATAACCACAACCACACAACCACACAAACAACCACACACACAACCACACACACAACCACACACACACAACCACACCCAACCACACCCACAACCACCCACAACCACACACACACACACAACCACACAACCACAACCACACAACCACACACACAACATCAACCACACACACAACCACACACACAACCACACACACAATCACACACAACCACACACAACCACACACACAAACAAACACACACAGCCACACACACACACACAACCACACACACAACCACACACACACACACACACACACACAGCCACACAAACAACCACACACACACAACCACAACCACACCCACAACCACACACACAGAACCACAACCACACACAACCACACCCACAACCACACACACAACCACAACCACACACACACACCCACACACACAACCACAACCACACAACACACACAACCACACACACAAACACACAACCACAGACACACACAACCACAACCACACACAACCACACACACAACCACACACACAACCACACACACACAACCACACACACAACCACAACCACACAACACACACAACCACACACACAAACACACAACCACACACACACACAACCACACACAACCACACACACAACCACACACACAACCACACACACAACCACACACACACACACACAACCACACATAAACCACACACACACACACACACAACCACACACACAACCACGCACACACAACCACACACACACACAACCCCAACCACACACACAACCACAACCACACACACAACCACAACCACACACACAACCACACACACACCCACACACACAACCACACACAACCACACCAAGCCACACACACAAACACACACAACCATGCACACACACAACCACACACACAACCACAACCAAACAAATACAACCATGCCCACAACCACACCCAACCACACACACACACAACCACACACACACACACACACACAACCACACACACACAACCACAACCACACACACAGGCACAACCACATACACCACAACATACACAACCACACACACAACCACAACCACACACAACCACACCCACAAACACACACACACACATACACAACCACACGCACACACACAACCACACACACACAACCACACACAAGCACAACCACACACAAGCACAACCACACACACAACCACACACACAACCACACACATAACACACACAACCACACACACAACCACTCACACACAACCACACACACAACCACTCACACACAACCACACACACAACCACACACACAACCACACACAACCACACACAACCCCACACACAAACACACATCACCACACACACACAACCACACACACAACCACAACCACACACACAACCACACAAACAAACACACACAACCACACCCACAACCACACACACACAACCACACCCAACCACACCCACAACCACACACACACACACAACCACACACACACACAACCACACACACACACAACCACACACACACACAACCACACACACAACCACACACACACACAACCACCCACACACAACCACACACACACAACCACACACACAACCACACACACACACAACCACACACACAACCCCAACCACACACACAACCCCAACCACACACACAACCACACACACAACCATAACCACACACACAACCACACACAACCACACATACAAACACACACAACCACACACACAACCACACACACACAACCACGCACACAACCACACACACACACAACCACACACAGAACAACACAACTACACACACAACCACACACACAACCACACACACACAACCACACACACAACCACACACACAACCACACACACAACCACCCACACAGCCTCCCACACAACCACCCAACCACACCCACAGCCACACTCACAACCACACCCACACCCACAACCACACCCACACATACAACCACACACACCCATCACACACACACAACCACACACACAACCACATAAACACACACAACCACACACACACACACAACCACACACAACCACACACACACAACCACACACACACACAACCACATGCACAACCACACCAAGCATTGGCATAGCTAATAGGTCTCGCCTTTGGAACTTTATAAGTGTTTAGTCACGCAACAGTTGATGTGGTTGCACCAAGGATATTGTGCTGCATAACTAAATACTTAGAAGGTCCCAAAAGCGAGACCTATTGGCTATGCCAATGCTTGTTAACCTGTGTCACTGGAGTGAGGCCTTTAGACTCACTCACTTTTTAAAGTTCAGCTGCTGTGTGTTGAACTTGCCCTTGGCCTACTTCAAGTACATGTGAAGTGCTGCACAGTGCAGGAGTTGTGATTCTGCACTGGCTGTATGTGTGCCTGGGAAGGGTACAGTGCAGGGTTAGAGCAGTACTGTGCAGTGTGTATGGTGGATGCATTTAATGGGTGTATGTGTAACTGTGGTGAGTGCAGTGCATGAAACATGTAGTTCTATGCAGTGTGTGCATGATGAGTGCATGTACTGGGTGTATATGTACCTGCGAGGAATACAATACATGAAGGCTGTAGTGCTGTGCACCGTGTGCATGATGAATGTGTGCACTGGCTGCATGTATGCCTGCAAGTGGCACAATACAGAAAGGCTACAGTACTGAGTAGTGCGCGCATAATGAATGTGTGTGCTAAATGTATGTGTGCCTAGGGTGGCACAATACATGGAGGTACAAGTGCTGGACAGTGTATGTGACTCTAATGGTACATTGCATGGAGGTCCTGGGTTTGATTTTGGGAAGCACAGGCCTGCCTGGTGAAGACATGAGGAACCCCCCAGGCAGATTTGTGTATGGCTGCATTCCAATGAGCTGGGAGGGACACACTGGAAGTACCCGTAAAAAGTCCCCACGATGAGGAGAATTCCCCAAGGGCAAAAATCGTTATATTGCACTTGGAGATATTACGCCGGAATACGGCGTACACGCTGTTTCCAGAGAGGCCTTCTTTAGCCTTCTATTTGATTGCGTACAAATTTACCAGATTAACGCTACTGTGCTTTCTATTCTATCTCAGCATAATCCAAGTGGGAGATTAGCACATTAATAGATAGGTTACGTATCTACGCTAGGAAATTCACCTGTTTATAACGATTTTCGCCCTTGGGGAATTTTCCTCATCGTGGGGACTTTTTACAGGTCATTGGGGGGAAGCATATTATTGAACGATTCCCTCCATACAATAATTCACCATTCTGGGTTATTTTACACGATTGTCCAGAGACTCACACAACTTCTAAATCAAGGGTCTCCCGTATTTTCCGTTTTTATAAAGAATAGGATGCTAGCATTCTGAAGAATTCAAATCTCCTTTCACCTACCATCTTCCACACGAAAGCCTTGAAGAAGTTACCTTGCAACGAAACACGTGTTGGCTGTTTTCCATCATTGCCAAGAGAAAGGCCGTATGATCTTGACCTTCGTGGATTCACTAATGACAACGGAATCTTTGTTAAGAAATATATGTTAGTGTTTTGGACTACACAGTGGCTATCGGTTGTACACTTTTGTATGAAACGCCATTACTTGATATTAAATGATATTGTGCAGCAGTCTAATTGTATGGATTGGTTTCCTGTGAGTAATCACATCATTTACCTAACTGTAATTGTGTCACACTTTATGACAATTGTGTGTTATTTGAAGAGTGCCGAGGTGCAGTTGTTTAACGTGACAGGAGGTTTATATTCTATTAAAAACAACGAGACAAAGATTATGACTTGACTTCTTTACTATTAAACTCTAGCAACAAAGAAAGTAAAAATATACAGAACTTGGATGAAGAAAAAAAACACAGTAATATATATGTAATAGTGAGTCAGCATTCTAGCAAACCAATGAATTCACTAAAGGAGCACCAATCAGGCGCCAATCCAATGTATTACAATCTCTGCAGAGCAGCAAATCATTCGTTGCTATTCTGTTTGATCAGTCTTTTGAAGTTCTTTGAAACCTTTATGAAGATAAACTGTCTCTGTTGTTGTTGTGACAACATGAGAGTGAATTCTGAATGTCAGCCGAACTGAGCAACAGCTCACCAGTAGGCATAACCTCTTCTTCCAATAGGAATATGTGTACAAGATAAACTGGAAGAATGAGATGAACTATCACACACAGGAGAGGTGGAGGAATAATCATTTTCTTCTGTATCTTGAATGGAATTCAAAGACTGGAGGCTTGATTGTGACAAGTACCAAGCTGTGCAAACATTGCAAAGCACATGATCCATTGTTTTTTTCTTAAAATAGTTTTAAAGGTCTGGACCAATCTGCTGCTTATCAATGTCCTCTTGGCAAATAGCTGAAATATACACCTTGGACACCATTGTCCCTCTGAGGTGGCACCAAACAGAGAAACATCAATGCCAGTCTCACTCATAACCAGGGCAATTTGAATTATGCGGCAGGGGAGCATCAAATTATGCAGCAGTGTTGACTAAATTGAGCAGCAAGAAAAAGCAAAGTATGCAGCATAATGCAGCCCATTTGTGATAGCATTACTCTATGGTGTTGTACTTTTTACACATGTTAATACTGTCTGGGGAGGGAAAGCTTTCAGCTCATTAATATCAGTTTAACAACCAAATACAGAAACAAGCAACTGAAAAGAGTGACCAGTTAGACTTGGCAAAGGGCCTTCCACTGCATGTGCAAACATATAGCCATGTTTTAGTAAGTAACTCATGGACCATTTGAGCTAGAAGCACAATTTGCTTTGTAAAGATCTGCAAATTTTGAAGCAGATGATGGATCATGTGGCAAATGCAGAAAATCCATCACTATGCAAATAAAAACAGTGACTGCACAATTGCGGTGGCCCCGGTCATTATCCATCTCACACATCTGACAAGAGTGGATAGAGGTATTGGCTTTAATGTTTTATTTGTAAGAAATCAATAACTGCAAAGTTACAGTAGGGCAAACGTTTAAGCTTAATAATTTCACAGACATAAAACTACACATAGCTTTCTACAGTCATGAAAAGCAAGGTGAAACATGGAAGAGGACATTGTTTTGGTACCTCTAACACATAGAAGGCAACACCCTGTGGAGAGAAAGATCTGTCATCTACATCTAAAGCTCTTACATTAGATACTCTTCCACAGGTTAACAAACCCAACAGCATTATTAATTCATTTGACAGTTTCTTTAAAGGGAGCAATTAATTTCTTGGCCAAGGTAAGAGTAAATCTAATACAACGTTTATGACCCTTATAGCTGAGTATGTTGGACTCTGTGAAACTTTAAGACGCAGTGATCTCAAAGCCCTGCAGACTAGACTGACTGGTTCCCCTTTGACCAAGATATGACCATCATAATAGCTGATCTATAGAACTTAACCATTCTAAATACCTTACCTGAAACAAGAAGGGATTTAAAAAAAATAACCACCTCTATTGGAGGTGCAGATATAGCATCAATCTTATATTCCGAATACCCAGCTAACCCAGGTTACCAAGGTATATTTATAACCCGATTGAGTAGAAAGAGCCGAGTATTCTTTGATAACTGAAAATGCTTCATGTGAAAGACCCGGAACATGGTCGGTTGACTTGAAATCTTCCACACTATGAGAAAGAGATGGTCCGGGAGGCCTAGGGCATGTGGGCAACCTTGACGACCTGTGAACAAGAGAGAACTCAGAGGGACAATTCTTGGAAAATCTACAGACAGCTCCAGAATTTGACAGAAACACTAGTGAGATGGCCAAAAGTGTGTCTCTATAATGAATGAGGCTAAGTCCCACCTCAGATGTATCAAAGTCCTGATGATCATCATGGAAGGAGGGAAGACAACCCAGATAGAGTCCAACTGCTGTAGAAATGCATCCACAGCTTCCTCTTTTGAATCCAGACTGGAATTGTTGAAGTGTCGAACTTTACCATTTAAGTGAGTAGCAATAACATCTACTTGAATTGAACCCCAAATTTGGAGATGTCCCCCCCCCCCTTTTTATTTAATTCACAGCAGAAACGTACAGGACCGTACAATAAGAGTTAAACATACAGTAGCACATGCATCATCCAACAATAATTATGCGGAACACATTATCAGGTTAGTAATGAGGCATTTCTCATAGAAGCACTTAGAGACTCTTCATACACCCCAGTTTGCAATCAATAACCTGGGGCTCAACCATCAGTATAATCACTGAGCAGCATCAGAATGTACCAAATTAAAAGTTCAGCAGAAATAAACCACAGCGAGACAGTTATCAGCCAGTGTCCAACATGGCCAGATAAGAGCGGAATGGCACCACAAGTCTCTTGGCACTTCAGTCAATGGAAGAGTGACTGCATAGTTTAAAACACACTCTTCCCATAAAGTCATGTCCTTTAGCCAGTCTTTGAAAAGAGGGGTCTTCCGCCAGACCCGCACCATGGCCACTCATCCTTTCCTTAAAAGTATTGCAGTTGCAGCAAGATTACAGAATACTTTTGGAATGTCTTTAACATATCCCAATAGTGTCATGTCAAAAGTCAATTGGAAGGAGCGACCCAACATAAGAGCCACTATCAAAACTCGGCGATCATGCATGCAAGGCGACAGAACCCTGCTCCCCAGGCGTCACAACGCCTGCACCGAGTGTCATCGGAGGGATTCATCTTGCCCAACATCATAGGCGTCACATACACCAACGCCAGACACACACCATGCTCACCAGGAGCCACAGTGCCTACACCGTGTGTCATCAGAGTGATTCATCTTGCCCAACATCATAGGCGTTAGATACACCGACGCCAGACACACACCATGCTCACAAGGAGCCACAGTGCCTACACCGAGTGTCATCAGAGTGATTCATCTTGCCCAACATCATAGGCGTCAGATACACCGACGTCAGAATTTAAAGTGGGTCAATTGAAATCTGCCATTAGAAGATACCATTTTATTCTGTTGACAGCAATACCGCCACATTAAATCAGTCACATCAACACCCAGGTCTTGCGACCACTGCACCTGTGCTTGGGAAGGGACACCCTTAATCTGTTAGAGAAGTTTGATGAAAATATTGTGATGTAGTGACTTGGGGGCATATCAGCAACACCCGGCGATAATTATCGCTCAGCGCTCTTAGCGTGAGGATAATTATCGCCGGGTAACGTGGATTTTTATCGCTGAGATAGCGTGCTATTAGCAACGCTTATCTCCTCAGCGATAAAAATCTTCACGCTAACTGCCTAACGTGAGATTATCGCTGGAAACCCAGCGATAATCTCACGTAGTGTGGCGTTAGCTTGCTGATAGGGACTCACAAACTTAGCAATGATATCCACCCTCCATAGGATATCATGGCTAAGTCAGTCCTGAAGCAGGGGTAAGGAAAGTAGCGATAACAGGGGTTATCGCTACTTTTCTTGCCGCTATACTTCATAGCGTGGGGCTTGATGATAGGAGAAATGCCGCTTAGCAACATTTCTCCTGTCATGTTAGGTCAGGAACGCCCACTTTGCATCTCATTAGGGATGCAAAGCTGGGTGTTAGGAATCCCCACGCTAAAGCAAGGTTTCACGCGGTAGCGTGGCCTTGCTAATTAGGCGATAAAATTATCGCCGCTTTTCGGCTGAAAACGGCCGCAAAAGCGGCGATAATTTTTTATCGCCAGCTTGTAAATATGCCCCCTATTTCTTTTGTCCGGGAGAAGTCTGAAATCCCAGTCTACTACTGAGTTGTAGAGACCAGGCGGTGCTCTGCTTGAATCCCTCTGTCCAGACAAAAGTGGATGAACTCCTTGGCTAAGTCTACTAGACCCTTGGATCTAACCCTTCCTAGTGTGTTTATGTAACAGATAGTGGAGACATTGTCCATTTAGAGGAAAATAGAAGAGTTTACCTGAGAATGAGCTGACCATTTTACGGTGAAGGAACCTGAAGCAGCTCTAGGAGCTTTATTTGCTATGGAGTTCCCTAGAGTGACCATTTTTCTCCTGTGACAATCTGTGAGAGTGTCTGTGAGACTGGTGTACTGGTACAGATAGGTAACCATCTTTCAGTTCCTTGCTGCCAGCCCATCTCCAGTATATTGGGAACAATGTGCCCCTTCAATTCTGAAATGCCTGCAAAGTACAAAATTGTTCAATTGATTCCACATTCCCAACTAAAAAAAAGGTTGCTGAGAAAACCTTGCGAATGAAGTGGATCTGTGTTCAGTGGCACCTTTGCAGCGCAACCCCTGAACCTCCTGTGTTATTACAGGTCTTCCTACCACATTGAAGACCATTGGAGGGGAAGGCATTCGTTGAAGTGGATGAAAAAAAAACACTATTTTGTACCCTTGAATTGTTTGCCAATTTCATTGGTCTGGTGCAATTAACCTCCAGTTCTTTTGGCAGTATACATGTCATTATAACATTGGGGACTGTGTCCCTGAAAGGTATGAGTCTCCTGGCTGGCAGGGAGATAGATGCGTGTTTAGCTTATTAGATGAAAGCAGCTATAGAATGAATAATGGCCTCATTCATTGATTGTATAGATGCCGCGGTTGAAGATGGAATAACCTTGCTCTCAAGTCAAATGGGGGTTTGCCTATAATAAGTATTTTAAGCCACTTTGTACCCTCCACTATGTGCCTCACAAAGCCCACTCTTACACTAGGACAAGCGATGCACAATTTATTTTATTTTTATTTTAACAGTTTTGTATAGCGCGAACAAGACCCTTGCGGGTATCAGAGCGCTTTACAGGGCATATGCATGTGATTGACAGATACATATAAATACGATAAATTATGCGAATACATTCCTGGTAACTGTTCGCTACTAGCACATATCAACAAGAGTGTATGAATCAAATAATCAGTACAACTAAGACGTCCTTGTTGTCTTTGTTTTATAATAATGTAAAGGTAATTAATAGCAAGATATAAATGAGGAGAGACAAGGTTAATAGCAGAACCAAAAGATTAAAAGGTGAACTCACTAACATGAGTCAAGAAAAAAAAAAAACAATCTGGATGCTCTCCCCTAAACCAGACAGCGCCGATGTCACTGAGCTAGTGATGCGTGAACATTTTCAGTCAGAACGCGCCCAACAAAACAATAACTCTTTGCGCCCGACTGAAGCCAGACCTGTCAGAGCGTACGGGAGCCCGCAGAGACCAAAAGCGAGAAGCGGGTCACGCGCGGCGCACAGGGGATGGTGAGCGTCGAAATGGGAGAACATTGTAAGAGCATCAGCGGTGCCTTAAAGTGCTGCTGTTCTACCATTACACATATAGTAGTCCTTCACAGAAGAGCTCTGCGCTGTACCACAAACATAGAAGCATGGCAGAGCTGAGCTGGCACTCTGCTGTTACAGCGCATAAAAGCCCCGCCTTAAAGGGTTGTTAGGGAGTAGAAGCCGTTCAGACCTGTAGTTCTCTATATATATTGTTGCACGCTTCAAAGAGACTGCCAACAAGCAACCATAAAGACTGCTCATACTGAACACACAAGGGATGTTCACAGTATAAAAAAGTTTAGAACTATTGGCTTTGTCCATGCTTTCTCTTATAAGAAATCTGTAGTAAGTGACAAGGTGGATGTATTTTGTTAATCCACCTTCTAGGATCCACAATTCGTGGTAGCCACTTGACGACCAACTCCCCGCCTTCCTTTGTGGCAGCCCCTGTATGTTTTCTAGCACAGGAGTTCTTTGTCACGAGCCTGATGGCACATGCTCTACAATCGCTTTGTATGTTGCTCACCAACAGAGCGCTTGATGCTGTTGAATGACACGGAGACACCCAAAGGGGTGTTGCTTTTAAAATGGGTCTACTGCCCCCATGACCAGGTCATGACGCTACTAGTGATTTGTGGCAGCTGAAAGCAGCAGGGTAAGGCCTTTTTACCTGAACCCTAGTGTGGCAATCACCTACTGGCTCTCCCTGGCGAATATGTGTAGACATGAAAGTGGGCAGGTATAAAGAATATGGCTGACAGCGGCGGTCGGAATGGCTAAGAGAAGCATAGCAAGGGCGTGGGGGCCACCTCTGTGCCGGTGGACACTGATTGGAAGGTGGACTTGGACGGTGCCAGAGGGGCTGCTCCAAGAAATGGGAAAAGATCTGGAGGGCATGGAGGGCATACAGGGGATTGGGTTAGCTGGAACCGGGGGGAGGGTCTTTTGGGCTGTAGGGTGGAAAGGCTGTGGTGTCTGTGCTGTTTTGTGCAGAAAAGTGCAGAATCTGAGTGACTAAATACTGTGGAGGAACTGTCTGAGACTACCGAGACTTGCTCAGCAAAAGCTGTCACTTTTATGTAACTGTAACATGGTATACAAAGCCTGTGTTTGTTTTGATCTTTCAATAAAAGGAATTAAAAAAAAGAACGTGTGCGGGCAGGGCCGGCTTTCGGGTGGTGCGACATGTGCCACCCGCACCGGGTGCTGTCTTCCTGGGGGCGCCGTGTTTGAAAGTTTATTATGCTTTTGAAGCACCTGCTGCAGCGTTTCTTTCCTTACCAGGCCTCACATAAATGTCAAGATAACTCGTGTGATTAATTATCTTCCTGGAGAGGGATCAGCATTTTGTATAGTTGTGCTTTTGACTTAGGTGAAGTTAGTGCAGAGGGTTAATGTGCCTGCTGCAAAGAACGTGTACCAAGTAGATTACAGAGTGTATATGATGTAAACAGATCAGCAGGTTACTGCTTTCAAAAGAGGCATCCTTTTGTTACTTGCAATTTAGAACTTAAAGTCCTAATATAGAATAGTGAGCTATTAACTTTCATCCTAGAACTGCATACACACTGCAAAGTATACATTATTAGAACATTGATTAATGTTGCAAAAAGGGTTAATTTGGCTAGAAATCGATTATTATTAAAGGAAACTCCCAACTATGCTGTTTCTTTCTCGACTCTGAGTTTGTGATTCTCCACACCAAGCACTCTTAAACTATACTGCCTACCAGTATGGATGACATGTGACTCCTACACTTTCAGTCCTTTGGCTTATGTAACATTTCCAAGACACTGATTTACACACGTATGATTGATTGTCTCTGTGTAATGTGTGTGTGACGCAAAGTGCTCGGACACCCTACACTGGTATGAGTGGCGCTATATAACTAATTCAATGCATCTGAGACGGTGTGGTTATGGAGACTTGGTCACTGTTAAAGGGTGCTAGTGAGAGAATCCGTGGTGGAGGTGGTCATTGGGCGGGGGGGGCGCCAACAAACATTGTCGCACAGGGCGCCACCAGCGCTAAAACCGGCCCTGTGTGCGGGTAGAGGAGAGGTGGGGTATGTCTGAACTAGAGTCCCCTCTCAATGTATTTAGCCCATAAGATTGTAGGGTGCTCAGCTCATTAATGTTTTGTGGTAATCAAGGCTGCTGTCGCCTCTTCACCCTTCATGTCATCTGTCCTGTTCCTCTAGTACCTCTCTCTTGAATCCTTTGTAATTCTAAGCGCCTGAATCCTCTCTTGAATCCTTTGTCAAACCAGACGCCTGAATCCTCTCTTGAATCCTTTGTCAAACCAGACGCCTGAATCCTCTCTTGAATCCTTTGTCAAACTAAGTGCCTGAATAATCTCTTGAATCCTCTGTAAAACCAAGCGCCTGAATCCTTTGTAAAACTAAGCGCCTGAATCCTCATTCAAGAGAAAGGATCATGAAGGTCCTTTCTTTCCATTGAGCCTGCACCCAGCCACATTAACGGGTCTGCCTCTGGCGAGACAAATAGAATCAAACAGCAAGGGCAGCCCAATGTGCGAATAGGAACCGAGAATCATACATATGTGCTGCTTGAGCGAGATTATTGTCAGTTTGTCCTATACAAACACATTGACCAGCTTCTTCTGGTGATTTTCTGATGCATGTTCACCTGGGCCACTGATCAACGGTTTTGTCTGCTCCCCTAATTACTGTGTGGATTAAACCGTGGAGCTGTAGGTCTGCTCTTGTGCAGTATTTGTAGGGACTTTTGTGCACTGCATAAATCACTGTGATTGTGTTGAGTCAAATCACATTTGCTCGTCAGTTTTGATACACTCATGCTAAATGAGACCTTGGTGAACCTTGGACGCACATGTATGTGGCGTGACAAGAGCAACACCTGATCAATGAAGTAACCGAAAGGCACAGGCAAGTCTCCACACGTAATGCAAAGATGGGTTACCTGCCGAGCCCTAAAATCCTATGCTCTGTACTATTGGAGAGAGAAAGTCCCAACAACAACAACTGCCCGGCTGGGGAGTTGATTGGGAGCCAGTCCAAAATCAAGAGCATCCACTCCTCTCTGCCCACTGTCCCAGAGCTGAGACGCACCTTAATAGACAATGCTCCTGTCAGAACCGGTTCTCCTGCACATTTGGAGATAACTTTGAATCTGACTAGGAAGTTAGCTGTAGGCCAACGTCTCGTGACCGGCTATGAGAAAGTTCCGGGTGCTCATCCAGTTTTCACCTTTTTAGGCCTGGACAGTCAAAGATGGGGACAAGGGGCAGGATTCCGGAGGGAAAAATAAACTTGATGTTGCTGCGGGAGACCGGGAGGTGGACTGCCCTGTGAGGAGAGGATTTGCCATTGTCAGAGCTCAAGTTCAGCGTTCAAGATCTTTGCTGTGAGGAGATGGCAGAACCCAAAACCTTTGATGCTGGGAGCCTCCTACCGCTTCTCTGTCAGACCTGTACCCTCCCCATGAGCAACCCTGAGGCGCATGGTCTTCACTCTGCTGCTGCTGAGAGAGTACCTGGTGGATGGTCTGTGTGTCGGTGTGCCTGCGTTCTGCAATGCTGTGCGCCTTCATGTACCAAGCAGGGCTGATGTCTGCAAGCCGCCAGCGAGCATGCGCTCTGCATTCTCTAGCACCCCATTCCTTGCTCAAGGCTGATGCTCCCAAGAGGCCTATGAGGATGTATTGTTTCGCGCCCTATTATTCGAACAGTGCCTGTGTGCCATTGCCTTGTATTGCTGCTCAACCTTTCCTCATGCTATGCAGTTGTGGCTCCTTATCGGGTGCTTCAGGGCTCAGCCCTGCCTCCTATGAGCGGACACTTACTGCAACTTGCCCCTGCTGGCAATGATTGAACTGAGCGGTGTTCATCAACACACAACTTTCATGCTTCATAAACCCTGCTGCAAATGTGCAGCTCAGCCCGCTAGGCCTCATCTACAGGCTCTTGATGAGAAGAGAAGGAGGGAGGCTGAGAGTGCCCAAACATGACCCAGATGAGTGTTGTTTTAAAAACACAGCCCTCTGTAGGTGGATGTCTGGATTGCGCATGTGAGGGGCGTGGTTCAAGTATAATCCCCTCACAGAGGCACAATTCACTTAATTTAGCAGATATACTGCACATGCCTCAGGCAGCACAGTATATCCGCTACCATGTGGCTGTCAGCACACACATCAGTGGATCCCTGAGGCCGATGAGGAGACACACAGTGCAGCAGGGGCAGGATCCCAGGCACTGTCCCAGCTTCTTATAGGGCTGTGCTTCCAGTCCTTTCAAGAAGTTGGAAGAATGATTGAGATGGGTCTTTCCTTTTTCAAGCCTTGACTTGCTGCTCTGGCTACTCGTTGTGTTGGGAATCATGGCTTGCTGGTTCTAATGTCCACCCCCAGACTCCTGCTTTGCTGCTGCTCTCCAAGGTGCCAGCAAAGGAAGCAAGGTAAGTAAAACAAGCATTTGCAATGCAATTGGTCTCGCTTTTTGGTCCTTATATGTATTTAGCTATGCAGCACATTAGCTTGGGCGCTGAAACATCTACTGTTCTTTAACATGGAGGGAAAGTAAGCACCAAACTGCGTCACTTGCCAGGCATGGGAACACATGGAGAGAAATATTGCCTTTCAGCGGTAAATGGTATAGGCCAAAGCTCTGTTTTTAATATAAAAACAGGGCCTTTGGTGGTCATATCACTAAAAATACAAGATTTGAAAAAAATATTATTGTCTACGGGTGCTCGTGGGAGACAGTTTCTTTGGACTGGAATCTAGAGAATGTGAAAGTGATTCTGGTATACTGACCTCTGCAGGTCGTTTTCTATTAAGAAAGTTAAATAGAGGCAGTTGCCAGAAAAATAAAAAAAAGAAAGTCCCTCAGCAAAAAGCAATAGAGGCAATTGAACAGGTAAAAGTCCCTAAGCGGAAGCTGACAAGTCCTAGGGCTGATCTCCAGAGCCCACAAAGTACATATACATATAAGTATATACTAAAGTATATACTAAAGTATATATACTAAAGTATATATAAGAGGGCTCAAATGCTCGACCTAAAAATTATGTTTCTCTGTGGATATGTGTGTGTTTGTGAGTGTGCTTTGAGTAACTGAGAGTGAATGAGATTAAGTGACAGTGTGTTTGTGTGTGTATTTAAGAGTGTCAATGAGAGTGAAAGTGAGAATCTGAGTATGAGACTGCTTTAATAAGTGAGAGTGAGTGCAAAGGTGTGAGTGAAGGAGTGTGAATGAGCTAGAAGGAGTGAGGGACTGGAGATAGTGCGAGGGTTTGGAAGTGAGTCAGTGATGTAACTATCAAAGGTGCAGCAGGTGCAGTTGCACCAGGGCAGAGAGCCAGTGAGTGTGAAAGGGAGAGTGTGTTAGAGAGCAAGAACCAATGAGTAGGAGTTTTTTTGTGTGTAAGTAACATTTAGTGTCAGTGAGTATGAGTGAGAAATAGTAAGTAAGGGAGTGTGACCTTGAACGAGGGGAAAGATAGTGAATGTGAGAGGGGTAAGTACAAGTGCAAGTGAGAGAGAGTACTTGAGAAAGAGTGTGTTTGCGTGTTTTATGATTGTGAGTCTGCAGCTGGTCATAGCATACTCAGTATAGGTCTGGACTTGTGTCAGCACCCAAGGGAATATGCTGCCGTTGGCATATTGTAGATTACTCTTGGCCGAAGGAAGGGCACTCATTGCAAAATGTAGGCCCTTACATACTAGAAGTAGTTCATGGCATGTGGCCCCTGTAAAAAAATGCTAGCGCTTGCATATTAGAGAAGATTCTTGGCACAGGGAGACACCTACAGCAAAACACTGGTGCTGGCATACTGGGGTTAATTATTTGCCTTAGAGAGGCCATCCATGACATATTGGGGCTGAGTGGGTGGGCTGAGGTAAATAAACCATGATAAAATTCCAGCTCTAAAATACTAGAGGTCATTTTTGACATACACGCCACCCATGGTATATCAGAAATATCAATGTCGAAATTCTGGTACTAGAATAGTCAATGTGATTCTTGTCATAAGGGTGGTACCCAAAACAAAATACTAGCATTGGCACAATGAAGCTAATGTTGAACATATAGGGAATTTTCAAGGCAAATTTTAAAAAATGGGGTGAACTCCTGGCAAGTATTATGCCTCACTAATTCCAATGATCACCAGCCGCCACTGATGCTATGTCCAGAATCAGGTTGGTTTTCTAGTAAAATGAGTTCTCCCTCACTGCCCTAGTCCAAAAGGTCTGGTTCATAGACTCTTTGCAAATGAAAATATTGAGGAAAATACTCTCTTTTATTCCTTTCAGTATGCATACTACAATAGCAAGTGACTGTGTGCTCTCCCATTTGCACTTCAGCAATATTATATAAGTTGTTATTCTGGAGTTTCTGATCTCTAAACTGCAACAGCTCCAGAGGATATAATGTAAATGAAAATAAAAATATTACATATTTCTCCACAAGAATAACACTGGTTGAATATTATATTTCTTATGAGTGATACGCGTGCTCCCTGAATTAGACATTGTACACCACCTCTAAGGGAAAGCCTTGACTGTTCGACCTCCCTGTCCCTGGAGAAAGTCCAAAACTGAGGAGCAGGTCCTTGGAAATTCAATGAGCTCTCAGTAGTTCCTGGTTTCTGTGTTTCCAATGACAGCTGCAGTACTTGATATAAAGATTGTCCAACACCACTCGAGTCACCCGCACCCCGGGGAGCTATTCCAATTTCTAAGTGGATCATTTATAGAGCGCACATGCACACCTGAAAGGCGTCTTTTGGGAAATAAAAGGCGCTGTCGTACTGGAGCAAAGGAGGAGAAGCAGAAAAAGGTCTTGATCAAACACCCAGGTTTTATGTTGTTTCTGAAATTGTAAGAAATTCTATTGGGATTTAAACTTCAATGGAAGATTCTTCTATGCTTTGGGGCCAGGTACCCTGAACAATTTACCCCTCCAGGATAACTAGCGGAATGTGGGGACAGAAGAAAGAAAATTCTTGGCAGCTCAAAGAGAGCAGGGAGGCCAATATCTCACACATTTACGAGCCAACCAGGGAGGAGGAGGGCTAAAGTGTTTAATGTTGAATACAATGCAGAAGATGCTAAAAAAAAGCCTTTTGCACACTGGAAGACACTGTAGGCTATGCAGGCTGTTGGATTCAAAACCACATTTCTTGAGGTCTTAAATGGCTCTAGCTGTTGCATTTTGGATAGATTGAGGACTGCATAAGATCGAAGCTGAGCAGCATAGACAGATGTGGTAACAATAATCTGTCCTGGCTTGTATAAATGCATTTGCTATTGTGGCTATAAGTGAGAGGTGCAACTATGGAAAGAGTCTACACAGAGATTAGATGTATACCAAAAAGGGTTTGCATACATTGACAACCTGAGGGACCATCAAAAGACCAGGAGAACACCTACGTAGGCTACCAACGGAAGTAGAAGGGTTAAGGGCAAGCCCAGGGACTGTGGCCAGAAAGTAACATCCCAGATGATTTATGAGTGAGCATAACCTTGCTATTTAAAGCATTACATTTTAGATAGTTAGAGTTCACCAATTGTCTTAATGGCTCTAATCCATCGTGTATCCCATAGTGGTGGATGTCACTGTCCCTCCTATTAGCAACACATGGCCTGATACGCCTGCACTGTGAACCAACATTGTAGGGGGGCTCTTCAGGTCTGTAGATACAATCAAAAGCCATCCATTTAAAGTACTGGTTTTACATTGCATGAATGATTTTCTATCCCCTACACAGCCACAATGGGCCCTTGCATAGTACCCAGAAAACCCTCCCAGAGCCCATTACATAGCTCCCAAACACCCTATCACATATCATCCAAAATGTCTTCAATTATCCCCCATCAGACTCTCATGAAGCATTCTCTCTCTGTCATGTGGCTTGGAACTTCCTAAATATAGAAGTAGCTGTGTCTCCGTGGCTGCAGCTCTCGTTTAAATACTTTTACCCACATTCATGGCCACTCTCCTGCCTCACAACCTTGGAAGAATCCCTGTGTCCAGAGCAGCCTGGCTCGCTCTCTCCATGACCTCTTCCCCTCACTTAGCGACTCATAAATAGATCATCATTGATGGAAAAATCATTACCTGCTCTTGGCAGCTGTGCAGCAGAGACGAGGCACAGTGGAGACAGCAGCTGCTGTGTGTCTCCTACAAGGCACTGTGTAGAGCCGCACACAGTAGGGCCAGGCAAAGGAGGGCTCTTAGGAGCTCTGCTGATAATACCCAACACCACAGTCACTTCTGGGGCCCAAACATCAGCCTAGTGCATCATTAAAGGGTCATTTCCAAGGCCCTTTAAACTCGTGGATTTCTGATGGAGTCCATTGCCCAAGGCATCCTCACTGCGAGCTGCACTGAAGGAAATGGGATATCTGTGTAAAGATAGTTATGCCAGCAGGTGTGGTATTTATTTACTTTTTATTGTGTTTGGGGAGTTTGTACCCCCACCCCAGGCTAGGTGAACATGTTCTGTGGCAATAAGAACATTGGCCTAATATGAATATTTACTGGCTAAATTTTCGCCCGCTGCAAACCAACTTCCTCTGCCACAATGGTGGTACAAAATATGGAAAGAATTTGTTTTTGTGGTGATGGTAGTGGAGCTTTCTTCATCACATTGGCTACCAGTGCCATGGGGGGAGCTTCTGGTGTGTGTATGTGGGAGGGGGTTAAACCATTTTGGAGATGCTGCCAATGTGGTGTTTGGACAAAATATTGGAGAAAAAATATCGAGTGGACAAAATATTGTATCAAGAACATAAACATCTTGAAGGTAAGTTTGTATAGGAAAGCAAAGTTTTACTATATATAATAACTCCACATTTATGTACTTTGATTATATATATATATATATATATATATATATATATATATATATATATATATATATATATATATCCAGGAACTCCGATAGTGTCGCTTCTGACAAACGGATACGGACCACAGAATCGTGCAAAAGTTCAGTTTATTGCAAAAATCACCATGCCGCCATGACGCGTTTCAGCCCGAGCATGGGCCTTGATCCCATGACACGGTAACGTTACATTTCATTGGTTTATATGACGTGAGTAACAAGCAAGTTGATTGGCATTTACTGCAAATAACAAATGACATAGATGACAGACTGCTAGCAAGTAGTTGGTAGTTACATACTCGTTATCGGTTAAAATTACGTGTAAAATACAATAGGTAAAATTACATGTGATTAGCCAGAGAAGTTTATAAAAAACCTTAAAACCATAAAACATTAAATAAAATAGATTTCTGGTGTAAATACACAGGCCATGGTTTCATTGGAACAAAATGCTAGTCTGACAGTAATTAAATGCATATTAATCGATCATTTGAGCTTGAACTCTGAATATTTAAGATTAAAACCAATGTAAGAAAAAAGTGTGCAAAAAGGTGCAAAAAAGTAATATTTACGGTATGTAGATGTTGCTCTAAGAGTAGCCAATCTATACTTCTACCTGTTTGCACTCCCCTTCTCGATATTTTGGTCCTCAATATTTTTGCATGATGTTCTGTCCACACATTTGTTTCCTTAATATTCTGTTAGACAACCGCTAATGCGCATTGAGGTTGGTGGAATTTATGACATCTAATACGGGCACTAGAAATCTATGCCCACAAGAGGGGTATATTTTCAGTGCCCGTAAATGTCAACTCCCTAACATGCAAATAGCCTGACACCCTTGCAAGGGCAGTGTCTGATGGTGCTAAATCCTTGAAGCAAACACAAAGAGATGATGGACAGAATGCTGATACTTTTCAGAAACTCACCTCCCAGTAACAGATCTGGGTTAAATCCATAATCGTTCTTTAGCTCACTTCCCCACCCCAGTTTGGACCCTGCCATATGAAAATCAGTCTTGACCCAGTGCCTCATGGGAACAGTCTAGTCCGAACTGTCAGTCCAGGTCCTCCCTGGACTGGAAACAAGCATCCTGGGACCGATTTCGGGGTAACACCCCTCATCAGCCAGGCTAGCTTGAATCCAGTGGCAAAGTGAGCAAGGGATCCACGTCCGGGCATACCCTGCCAAATTAGGGTGAACAAAGTAAACACAAAGATGATGGATGGAGTGCTGAAACTCTTTTGGGCCCCGAATCTAGGATACATGGGTACCTCGGATGCTGCATGTACCCACGGATCCGAAGCCTAAAGGAAAAAAAAACATCATCTACTCACACACCATACCCCAGCTGTTAACAGCAAAAAGTTGTGCGCAGTGTGGGTTGGGTGCATGGGAGGGTTGGCTGCAGGCCCTACGGCCAACTCACTAGTGGTTGTATTAACGTATGGTAATTATATATTACTTTATGCTAAAAAAAATAGAAATTCTCTGAAAAAACAAAGGTTACAGTGACAGTTTTACTTTTACCTATACAACACCATACAAATTCACCAGTTATAGTTATACTTAAAGTTGTACTCATCTAAAGAAACAATAACTTATGCCATTAAGTAATTTTAGGACACAAGTTATAGTTTCTTAACATAAGTATAACTATAACTGCCGAATTTCTATAGTCTTGTGTGGGTAAAACGTGAACTTAACTATAATGTCTCTGTAACCTTTGTTTATATATATATATATATATATATATATATATATATATATACATATATATATATATATATTACCTACTGGCGGTCGCCAGAAGGTAGTTATAGTTAGGACCCTGTTTCCATAGGAAATCCGCAACATTCTATTTGGAATAACTTTGGCGCCGGTCGACGAATCCTCGCGAAATTTTCAAAACTAATGGGGCGCTACGCTCCGCTCCTACCCTGAAAGTCTCGGGGGGATTCGTCAAGCGGGGGCTGAGAAAAAAGGGGGGTCCCAAAACGCGTTTTCCCCATGCATTTTTCCATAGGACCTTTAGACACAGCTACAGCCCGAACGGCTGAACAGAATTACTTGTAATTTGGCAGAGAGGTAGTCCTCAGGTCAAGGAAGTGCCTTTTGTAGGTCTGGTGTAAATCTGTTCAGTAGTTCCTGAGAAAATAGCATTTAAATCAATATATATATCTGTAAGCGCGCTCCGAGCGCGCACCGTAAGCTTACCGTACGCGTACGGTGCCGTGCGCGAGCGTGATTCTGATTGGCTGTTAGATCTTAGTAAACATTCGAATCGGTCGAAACCAGGAAGTGTCGGCCGCCATTTTCTCTCTCGCACTGTGAGGGGGGGAGGAAAAACAAAGTTGGATATCATAAAAAGGGGGCAGGCTAGACAGCTCCTAACCACTTAGACTTGGTTATGGTGTGCCAGACGGCCATCCAAGGTCAAAAAATAAAAAATAAAAAATTCGAAAAAACGCCGATTACGCTTACCGTGCGCGTACGGTAAAAAAAAAAAAAAAAAAATCCATATTTTTTCCCCTCCGTGTGTAAAAGGTGCCCGCCGGGCACATTTTGTGCATGGCATATTGTTGTACAGAACATTTAATAGAAAACCTTTCACAACGAAGCGCATAATATGTCCTCCGTGTGCGGACGGTGCGCGAAGGGCATCGTGCGTACATGGCCCATCCAGCGTAACGTGGGCACGCGGTGCGCGTAGCGCACCGCGTGCCCACCGTGCGTGCACGGCACTAACTGCGTTAAGTGGGCGCGCGGTGCGCGAAGCGCACCACGTGCTCACTGTGCGCGTAAAGTGGGCGCGCACGGCACGAACGGCGTAAAGTAACTTAGCATTTAAAAAAACGTACAAATTCACTGAAAAAACCATAGGTTTCACACACGTTATAGTTAGGAATTAGCATTTAAAAAACCTTGCAAATTCACTGAAAAAACCATAGGTTTCACACAAGTTATAGTTAGCTGTACATTTCACTCGTAAAAAACCAATGAAATTCCACGTTATAGTTAGTGCAGGCAACTATAACTCACGCGACCGCAATCCTCTGCTGATGCTAATACTGTATTTAGACACTTATTTGCCCATGTCTTCTTCCATTAAATTTTAGCTATACATATATTACAAATATTTTTTTTTCATAAAGACACATATGTCATCAGCAGAGGATTGCGGTCCTCAGGTCAAGGAAGTGCCTTTTGTAGGTTTGGTGTAAATCTGTTCAGTAGATTCTGAGAAAATAGCCTTTAAATCAATATATATATCTGAGCCAGCTTACGGTGCGCTTACGGTACGCTTACCGTACGCGTACGGTGGCGTGCGCGAGCGCGATTATGATTGGCTCTTAGATCTTAGTAAACATTCGAATCGGCCGAAACCAGGAAGCGGCGGCCGCCATTTTCTCTCTCGCACTGAGAGTGATGATTAACAAACAAAGCACAAAAACATGTAAAGGGGCTGTTTTGACAGCTCCCACACACATAGCCATGTAGAGGGAGTCACCAAAGATCCCCCAAGGTCAAAAACGGAATTTTTATTTTTTTGCTAATTTCGCCGATTACGCTTACCGTACGCGTACGGTAAAAAAATATTTTTAAAAAAAAATTATCCACAATAACCCCACCCCGTGTGCAATTGGTGACCGAAGGTCACCAATTTTGCATGGCTTATTAGATATGCGAAAAACGAAAATAATAAAAAAAAAAATATTAAAAAAAAAAATTATCCACACTCTCTCCACCCCGTGTGCAAATGGTGCCCGAAGGGCACCATTTGTGCATGGCTTATAACACTTGCGAAAAATTAAAATATTACCTTTAAAAGCGAAGTGCATCATATGTCCTCCATGTGCGCACGGTGCGCGAAGCGCATCGTGCGTACATGGCCCATCTAGCGTAACGTGGGCACGCGCACCGCGTGCCCACCGTGCGTGCACGGCACTAACTGCGTAAAGTGGGCGCGCGTGCTCACTGTGCGCGCACGGTGCGCGAAGCGCACCGTGCGCGCATGGAACGAACTGCGTTAAGTGGGCGCGCACGCCACGAATGGCGTAAAGTAACTTAGCATTTAAAAAACAGTACAAATTCACTGAAAAAACCATAGGTTTCACACACGTTATAGTTAGGAATTAGCATTTAAAAAACCTTGCAAATTCACTGAAAAAACCATAGGTTTCACACATGTTATAGTTAGCGGAAATTTTACTGATAAAAAACCAATGAAATTCCCCCGTTATAGTTAGTGCAGGCAACTATAACTCACGCGACCGCAATCTTCTGCTGATGACATATGTGTCTTTATGAAAAAAAAATATTTGTAATATATGTATAGCTAAAAATGTATGGAAGAAGACATGGGTAAATAAGTGTCTAAATACAGTATTAGCATCAGCAGAGGATTGCGGTCGCGTGAGTTATAGTTGCCTGCACTAACTATAACGGGGGAATTTCATTGGTTTTTTATCAGTAAAATTTCCGCTAACTATAACATGTGTGAAACCTATGGTTTTTTCAGTGAATTTGCAAGGTTTTTTAAATGCTAATTCCTAACTATAACGTGTGTGAAACCTATGGTTTTTTCAGTGAATATATATATATATATATATATATATATATATATATATTTCACCTACTGGCGATTGCCAGTAGGTAGTTATTGTTAGGACCAAGTTTCCATAGGAAGAGCATTTTTTGTTTTGCTTATAACTTAGGCGTCGTTTGATGAATCTGGATGAAATTTTCCAAACTAATCCTTTGTTCATATCGGCTCCTATGTTGAAAGTTTGGGGGTGATTCGTCTAGGGGGGGCCGAGAAAAAAGGGGGTCCCAAAACGTGTTTTTTCCATGCAATTTCCATAGGAAACTTTAGACAAGGCTACAAGTCGAACGGGTGAACGGAATTACCCCAAATTTGGCAGGGAGAAGGGTCTTGGTCTATACAGCACGCTTTTGTTTATTTGGTGTAAATCCATTCAGTAGTTTTGGAGAAATATCCAAATTTACAGATATCGATATTTGGGAATTCTGCCATCTGATTGGCTGAGGCGTTACGAGCACGAGCTTGCTGGTTATTGGCTGCGAACGGTTGCAACTAGGAAGTGTTGGCAGCCATTTTGCGATTCTGTTGAAGCAAGTAAGGGAAAAAAAGGGCAAAAAAAGGAGGAAAGAGGAGGGTAAGAGCGCTGTGAGCTCTGTGGGGTGGTTAGGGTGTGCTATACAGGGAGTCTGAAGCAAAGTATTTACCCCTACCGGTGTGAAAGTGCTGTTTTGCCCAGAGTGATATGGTGCTGAGGTGACGTGTTAGTATACTCGTGGATAAAACCGCGCGCCTAAACCGTGAGCTGATTGCTGTAAACTGATGTGCTCTGGGCACTGTAGCATAGCTGTGCAAGTGGTGTTAGTATGCGTTTAGACTATAGCGGGAGTGGGAAGCAAACTACTCACTCCTACTGCTCTGAAGACACGGGGATCAAACCGTGAGCCTAAGCCGTGAGCTGAGTGCTGTAAAGTGATGTGCTGTGGGCGCTGTAGGATACTGGCCGCTGTAGCATACCTGTGTAAGTAGTGTTAGTATGCGTCTATACTATACAGGGAGTGGGAAGCGAACTACTCACCCCTACCGGTGTGAAGACTCGAATGCAGTGTTTTTAGCAAGCAGGAAAAAAGGAATAATCATGAATATAATGTAGAATGTTGCAATGCCACAGAAGATAAATGGTGAAATCAGGTGTGTCTAAGAAAGTGGCTGTGTGTAATAAAGCGATGGAGTCTGCAAGTTATATAAAAAGTGTCTTAATTTAAGTGCCATAAATGGACCCACTTGTGCAAGAGCTAAGGCATCCAGCCGAGGCAAACTCCAACCGCTACTGCTGTATTCAAACCTAAGCTCCTGCAACAGTGAATTCCACATTACATGTTACAGTTCCATGTGACATAAACAATACCTATTAGACATGAATGACTCTAAATTCTATAATGAAAATAAAGGTAGGATACGATTACCACATGTATCCTTTAAGAAAACAAAACAAAAAAATCCAAAATGTAATCATCAAACTTCTTAGGTACCCAGGTACTACTTTTTTGTAACACAAAATTATCAACAGCAGAACAGTCAGAAATCTCTTCTACTGTAGATTCAATCTGGTGCGTGTCAGAATTGATAATAGTTCTACTCACATCGTAACTTTGAGGAGGAACACAAACATTGCGCTTCTCAGAAGCACATTCGGTACCCTTCTCGTCAAACCATACATTATTGTCTTCAGCCCTTTCAAAAAAACATTCTTGTGCAAGAGCCAAGGCATCGAGCTGAGGCAAACTCCAACCGCTTCTGCTGTATTCAAACCTAAACTGCTGCATCAGTGAATTGCACATTACATGTTACAGTTCCATGTGACATAAACAATAGCTATTTTACATGAATGAGTAAATTCTATAATGAAAATAAAGGTAGGATACGATTACCACACTGTGCCAACTAGTTCCTAAACAATGTTGTGTTTTTGATCTTGATCGCCAGCTTGTGAGCAGAGGGTGAGGATGAGGTAATTTGTGTGAAAGGGCTTTGTAGATAACAGGCAGGCAGAGAGATGTGTGCACAGAGAATAGACATGGTTTCAAAATGGATGTTCGGTTAGGGCTAATTTAGCAAGTAAATAGCGTATTTGCATAGGCGATACATCACCCATCCCTGGTTAGGCTGGAGACGTAAGGGGCAATAATGAAAACAGAGTTCAAATGCCTGAGCATACTTAGAAAGTTATTATATGAAAATAATTCAATTGAAGTGTATTAAAACACTGTGTAGGAAAAAGTCCAAAAAGTTGGAAAAAATCAATCCAAGGATAACGTGAGTTACTTACAAGTCTTGGAGATTGCAGTCCGGAAGATCTTCAGCGGCTTGAGATGCGTAATGTTCCAAGAGGTGATTGTTGCCATCGTGTGAGAAAAGCGAAGCGATCCAATTCATATCCTCGAAGGGACAGTAATGTTCTTCGAATGTTGGAGCGGCAATTTGAATTGGCTGGCAATCTGCGATGTTGTCAAAGGTCGCACAGTGCAGGAGATCTTTCGTGGCTGCGCAGAAATCCCATTCCGCCAGGATACCGTTTTGCGTTACATCCGCCATTGCTACACTGCCCGAACAATCAAGGTTTTCAAGATACTCCATTACCTGCTGGATATCAGGAGCGATTGTTGGGATGTTGGCAAGGCATAGATCCATTCGCCAGTCGAATATGGGCAAGTTTTGCAATAAAAAGATGGTTGCACGCAGATTGCATATGTGTAAAGAAATGTCATGTTGTAGCTGGCTCCGATAATAGATAGAGGCAGGCAGCCGGAAAGTTGTTCCATTTTTTCACGGTATTGATGTAGCTTCGCGTAGAGGCGTATTCTGACGGACATGATTGTTACCACAGGGAGCGCAGCCATATTTTACAAGCAAAAATAGGAGTAGGATGGCCGCAAACAGCGAGAATTATGGGCACTGTTCCTGTTATTCCAGAGATGATCGAATGAATGAAGTCTGGTATTATACCTAAAACAGTTTGAAAGCCTGTGACAAGGCCGGAGGAGACAGTGTTAAAAAAATGTGCCAGACCTTGAGTGTCAGATGTGTTGAAAATTATGTAACAATTCACAAAGTGTAATGGGAGGTTCGTATTTAAAAGGGACTGTATTTTACTTGAAGTTCGTGCTATCTGCAGTCGATAAATTTCTTTTGCAGAAGTGAGGGACACTTCTGTTTGAAACAAAAGCGCTTTCAGTTTGCTCAGTTTAATGAAATCTGTTTTCAAAGTAGGTATTGAAGGCCAAGTTGAACTGTGGAAGTTACTCTGTGTGGGTGGGAATAGACATTGGCACAGGAAGTTACCCGGTTTGAAACAGTAAGGACATACGGTATTCCAGCTCACATTCCGTAGCAGTCCATGTTATTAAGAACCAGATAACTGCTGTTAGAAAGCTGTGTGAATGTTGGTCTGAATGTGGGAGTTGGTGTGCTTTTAAGAAAGCACGCGAGATTGGGTGCTGTATGCTTAGAAGCGTCATGCAGTTGGACATTCTTGCATAGTAATGAATGACTGCCAATGTGGTCGCACTTTTCACCTGTGAGAAAAACTTCTGTATCCTCTTTAAGACAGCGATATGTAAATGGGAGAAACCACTGCTCGTGAATAAACGCGCTATCTTATATAATCACATACAACATGACAAACAACATGTACACCTAGCAGACACAATGGCACTACATACTGTTGGAACCGTGGCTAGCCATGTACACAAGCCAAACATGGCATGGCACCTCTGCCACACAATGCAGAATGAGGGAGAGATGGGAGCAAAGTATGTGCAAAGATGGCAAGTGATTCTCGATTATAAAAGTATACAATGCAAAGTGTTGAGGGGATGTGCCGGAGAGACTTGAGTATGCAGAGCACAGACAGGTACATGTCAACATACACTGATGGTCTACTGAGTGAAGTGGACAGTGGACGCAACCATGATAGTACAGCCAGTAGGGAATATTACGAAAACATAGCGTGTACGTGCCCCCTCCCCCCCTAAATCTTTAGTGTAGTGGGCTGGATTTGTGTACGCAAGGCTTGCGTAGGTGTATGAATAAAAGGCACGTTTCTCTGGGTGTGGTTCTCTTCCGGAATGGTGAACGTGTCTGCCAGGTCTGCGCAGCTTACACCGCCATGAGACTGACGCCATGAGCGAAGGTGGGTGCGTGAATGATGCTCTCAGCTTGCTGGTACCCAGATACCGTCATGGCCGCTGCGACGCACATATGCCCCACAGTTCACCTTTCAACACCGTCGTATGTGAAAGGGGGCCCACCACGTGCCGGCGGAAGCTCCTGGACCGAGGTCTGTGAGCTGGGAAGGCTTCTGAGATCAACGCTGGCTCCCACGACACAGGCACACAGCACCCAGCCTGAGGCCCAGCATTGTGGAGTACTCTGTATACTGCTAACACAGTAGTCCAACTGGTACCAACAGTGGAACGGTGTCTTGATCCCACAATGGACGATGTTAGAACTGCATCTGAGAGTGGAGATGAAGGTACTGCCTTCGACCAGGTGCAACCAACTCTAGGTCCCAAAAGTGGAACGGTGTCTTGATCCCACAATGGACGATGTTAGAACTGCATCTGAGAGTGGGGATGAAGGTACTCCCTTCGACCAGGTGCAACCAACTCTAGGTCCCAACAGTGGAACGGTGCCCTGATCCCACAATGGACGATGTCAGATATTACCTGCTGCTTGGTTTTCACAGAACTCCCTCCGTTGAGGTGCATCACACTCTGTGCTTCCGTAGCTAACTGCTGCACATGATTATTGGGCTTGGTTGACTGTAGTCACTGGACTACACCGCGATACAGCAGGTCCGAACAGTGAAACGGGCTCTTGATTCTATGATTGAGTATGTCAGAAGTTAAAGTCTGTGATGATTTCTGTGTACCCCCTCCGATCAGGTGCAACCATCTCCATGCTTCTGAATCCAACGGCACGTGGCTGTGAGGCGTTAATGACCACTGCCTCTGGCCTACACTGCGGTCAGCAGGGCTCACAATTCAGATCGAGTGGTGATTGTTAAATTACAGAATCCAGTAGGCAACTAACTACAATGTCTATTGAAATATACACAATATCCGTTTAGTATACTTGCTTGAAGAACTTTTTTTAGATGAGTTATAGATTTAGTACAATGACCAAATTCTTATTGGTAGTGGAAAAGAACACTGAATAACAGTCTACACTGTGGACAGCAGAGATCGCAATTCGAATTGTTTTGATTTATTTATTGCAGAGTTTTTTGTAAGTTATGTTGTTGTATTTTGTGAAGAGGAAGTGAGAAAAAGTATTCATGGATGTCTGTGCTGACTACTGCCTTCAATTTACACTGCAGACAGCAGTGTTCACAATTCAGATCAAGTCGCTATTGTAGATGACGCAGACCTGTAGGCTAAAGACATTGCTCCAGTGCGCCCTGTCCGCACTACGCATACGGATCATCGCAGGCTCCGCATACGCTTTTTGTTGCTTCGTGTATTATAAACTGAGCAGCTCAAGTCAACGCCACGTGGTTGTGGGCCCTTGCTGACCGCTCTCTCTGACCTACACTGTAGACAGCAGTGTTCACAATTCAGATCGAGTTGCTATTGCAGATGATGCAGTCCTGTAGGCAACAGACATTGCTCCTAGTACGGCCCGCGCGCAGCACGGATCACCGCTGGCTGTGCACATGCTGAATGCTTTTGATGTGGCTATCTGAGTGCACTAGAACTGATGGACCCTTTATGATACAATCTTTTTGTGTATTATTTCAGATCTACTGCCTGTATCTCAGTATACCACAAGCAATGGTTCTTTTACGATAGAATATTTTGTGTATTATTTCACATCTACTGTCCCTACCTTACTGCAGAACAAACTATTGACCCTTTTATTATTGAAACTCTGTGTGTGATCCAATGATTACTGTTGTAGTTGATGCTAGCAGCAACCATTTCCTGAGGGCTGGTTTACACTCACCCCACACGCATTCAGCACAGACGTCACTGGATATGTGACCCTGGTAATAAAAAGGAGTCGAGCGCACGTGCCCGTACCCACTTCCACTATCTATCTGTGTCCGTGTATTCATTATCTATGCATGATATTGCCCCTGGGCCGTACCACATTATATTGTGCTGTGGACAGCGTATGCAACCATGTTACCTCTGGCAGTGGGGAAAACTTTGGTTATGTAACTTTTAGGTGCATGGCTATCACAGGTGGAAGGCTACAGACCATGAATATCGATGAAGATGATGGTTGTATGTTGTGTGTAGTGTAAGATATGTGTACAAAGCAAAAAGTTTTCAAAAAAGCTCTCTAAGCAGAAGAGGTGTGTCTCATCAAATGCTGTAGAGAGAATGACTAAAATGGGTGGCGTTCTCCAACTGCTACAATGGGAAATGTTATGAACTAATCAAATGCTTTTTTTAAGGTCACATGGCAATCGCGCACCCAGCGTGCAAGGAGACCGCACCCAACGCGATTTTGAGAAAATATATTTACCATAATATAAGTTTATTACCGTTAGAAATATGTATAAATGTTTCAAATATTTTAGATTATCGCTTGCTCTCATATACACTTTAAAGTTATTTAGATATAGTTTTGAGACATAAAGAAACTAGCACACTGTCAGCGTTTAGGACGTATTTCTTAAAAGAAAGGCAAAACTGATTTCAACTGCTTTAGGAGCGTGTTTACAGTAATCAATAAATGGTTGACCACCCGTGTTTAAGAGTGCGTCGTACTACGCTATGAAGCCTCGCTGAGTGGAGTCGATGCCACATAAGATGTTACATAAATAAATATAAGGGGGCTGTTAACTTTGTTATTCTGTTCAGAGATGGGGGTCTGTCCTTTAACTGAAGACCAAATAAGAGATGTCAGCTAACACTTGTTTGAAGAGGCGACCCCTTTCACTGGACCTATTTACCTCTATTAGCACAAGAGCCGGGCCCCGCTGTCCCCAAACTAACCCCTCCAGCCACCTTTTCAGATCGCTTAACCGTCACCAGCGGCCTCCGCCCATGCGAGAGACATTAAACCTCTGTTTGCACAGTCGGGCCAAGTGTCTGGTGTCAAAGGACGGCTGGTTATACAGGGGCTCATTCACAGGGCCTCGGCACCCGCTTTGAAGAGAAGTGAGGCGAACACGCCTGCATCCTGCAGCCAGCCAGACGAGCGTGGTTCTAGTCACTGCATGCTGAGCCGGAGGCAGCTGCTGCAATACAGAGTAACACTTTTGGAGCGCATGCGCATGATGTAAAGCATTGCGCTCATGCGAAAGTCTGGACAGGTCAGGCAAAAGAAAGTGCGAATGCAGGCAGCCAATCATATGATAAAAAAGCATTTACAAATGCAATAGGACTCGTATTTACACGAGTCCTATTGCATTGTAAACAGAAATGCGGGTGCCGAAGAAGGCAGGAACGGGAGTGGGTGGGGGGGTGGAGGTGGTCAGAGAAGTCACGGACTTTGGGAGGGAACAGGGGGAGGCAGGGGAACAAAAGAGTTGCTGCAGTAAAGGGGCTGATAGCCATGGAAGGATCAAAATAACGTCATGGCTGTAAAGAGGCGGGACTAATACGCCGGCAACCAATGAGAATGCAGCATTTCAGATTTGAGCCAATCAAAAGCATGGGCAGAAAGTGGGCGTAGCTTCCCCCACAATACTGTATACAGCATCTCTCGCCAAGACAGCACATGCGCTGCCTAGGTGAAACCTAAAAATGAGGGTATGGTGTACCCGGCGCGACACTACACGTCGCGTGGCTTGGTACCGCGCACCTGTCGCATACCAAACTAGCAGCTGGCGCGACCTCATACATATATGATGTTAGGCAGGACGCGGTGCCACGAATCCGTCGGATATGAAATGCGCTTCATTTACGAGTTTAGCAATATGGCGGATAGGATTCGCGTGCTGATGGAGCTTGGCACACTACCGGTACGGGACTCCAGTTTTCTCCCCCCCAAAAAATAAAGATATACATACTTTTTTTTGAAGATATAAAACATTACATAATTTTTTTAATAAAAAAAAATGGATAATAGAGTTCCAAAATATTTTTAAAAAAATAGAAACATTTAAAAAACCTTTGAAATTCACTGAAAAAACCATAGGTTTTACAGACGTTATAGTTAGGAATTAGCATTTAAAAAACCTTTTAAATTCACTAAAAAACCATAGGTTGTAGGGACGTTATAGTTAGTTGGACATTTGACTCATATAAAACCAGTGAAATTCGCCCGTTATAGTTAGTTGAGCTAACTATAACTCGCGCGCCCGCAATGCACTGGTGATGACGTCACATATTACATCACTCATGATATGGTCAGTGACATCACTGATGACATCTCAAATTACATCACTGATTACATCATCCACGTGATAATCTGATGCACATACTGATGCCCTAATATAAACTTTGATACACGCACTCTAAAATACAGACTACTATTTTTGAAACCATACACACAACAATGTCAGATACTACATACCACCCACTATTTCCTAGGTCTACACACACATCCAGTCACTTATACATGCAGTTACTCATCAATACAGTACTATAATATGCACTCATACACCTATACATACAGTCACACTCCGCCACTCATCCATAGAGTTACTCACACACATAGTCAGTCATGCAAAGAATCAATCACATACCCATTTACTCATGTATATAGTTATACACACCAACTCCATTATTTATACACACCCCACATCACTTATTTCTGCAGATACTAACACATACTTACTTTGTTAGACAATCACTGATACAAGCAGACACTCATTTATACACCCCCTCTTCAAATAACTTACTCTAACGTATAGTCATTCATATACTCCAACACTCACATATACTGCCTTAAAACATATGTAGTTACTCACACATATACCACTGAGACATTCATTCACTCATCAACACACCCATACACACATTAACTCACCCATACATCCCTTCCCAGATGCACTTTTGAATCCATACAACCAGTGAATCACCCACTCAGACATCTATGCACAGAGTCACACCCCCCCACCCACCCACACAGACACTCAGGCACCCATACAGATACTCAGACAACAAATCAATAACCCATATAGACACTCATGTAGCTACTCACCAACCCATGCAGCCGCTTACACACCAACTGAGAGACTAATACAGACTTTCACACAGTTTAGTCACTAACCCATGCATTCAGTAAGACATGTTCAATCACTCACTTATACAGTCAGTCATGCACCTACTAAATAATCCATTCAGGCACTTGTAAATCCACTCATTCTTCAATATACCTTGGCATAGATATATATGAAAAATATTTAAACTTTACTGAAACACACATTCACTGGATGATGTCATCCAAAGAAACAAAAGATAGGACACTCAAATATTGTTAGAAAAATGTGACACAATATTGCCACCCTATACTTATACAAGAAATAAAGATATACACAATATAATTACTTTGCCTCAGGTCCTGGGGATGTATGCAGGGGGGCACATAGTGTCCTTGTCTGTATGCATTTACATTCCAACAGCCCAATTACGATGTTCACCGTTGGAATGTACACTGCATGGGCATTTCGAATCAGTTCCGAGCGACTCGCAGAGTATTCGTGTTAGAACCGCATCGTACAACCCTATGAACAGAGTTTCCGTCCTCGGGATTACAATTTCGATTTCCAACAACCTTTCCGCGTCAGCCTGTCTGACACGAAAAAGCTGTTGGAAAGTGAGTTTGGGGGTCCCTGGCAGGGCCCTCTTCATCCTGCGGCCTCCAGTTAGGGGATGAGGGGGTACCTAAGGGACCCCCATGTATAGCCCTGCACTGTGTGGCAGGCACCGTGGGTTGCCAGCGACAGGGTGCAGGGTTTTCCGCACACACACCATTTCCCCATAGGAACATGTGTTATGGCCGGTTGTCGTGCATTGTAATGCGGTGGGCCGAACTGCGGAACGCAAGTCGGTCGGTTGGAGGCTTTCCACCCGACATTGTTATCAGCCGTTTAGTCTGTGCTCTTTTACCTAACTTATAAAGTGCAACATACCACGATCTGCTAACTCAAATCCAAAACTAACAATTACTGTCCAAAAAATAATCACTGACTTTGAACAAGCAATGATTTAGTGCCCTGTAGGGCGTGCCTTTACCATTTTTACATAAAACTCACCACTAAGCGCCTGATTACGACTTACGCGGTCCTACTGCCAGCCAACCGAGGTGACGGTCGAGAAACCGCCTTGTAGCCAGTGATTTTCTGACTGCCATATTACGAGTTTTCCGTGAAGCTGGTGGTGTGTGGGTGGTGAAGTCATGGCAGTGCCAATGCCGGCCATACTGCAGTGCCTCCAGCAGTCGGGTGCACTGTTACCTTGCATCCTATTGTGCATGTGAAACACTGCACGCACCTGACCTGAAGTCATTTTAGGGCACTACATGAACACCAGCTACATTACAAATGGGCACATTCACCTTCAAACCATTACTTCGGCTCATTACCTGCCTTTACGCCGACTCTTGTATGGTGATGTCACCGCCAGGAACAGGTCGGTGAAAAGGCAGGTCATAATTGGGCTGGCGGTGAGCTGCACAGGACCGCCTTCATGGGTCGCCTCTGCCGCCGCAGTAGCAGTCTTGTGGCGGTCTCACAGATCGGAATTGGGTGGTCGTACCACCATGGAGGTGGCGGTTGGAACACAGAAACCACGATGGCAGGACACATCTCGCTGTCATCATAATCAGGCACTAAGTTTTGAATGCTCTACAAACATAGAATTTACCTATGACATTTAAAAAGTAATTGCTCTAGTTTATGTCAAGGTAACTGAAGCAACAGAACACTACAACATCCAAATTCAATTAGCCTACTACATGTAGACTAACTAAAGAGGTTATTTACAAGCCCTGTGCGCGGCCGGAACGTCCCTTTTTTGTGACATTACGTTGGTGCACAGGGCTTAGCCATATCTACAAGGCCACGTAAAGCCACCCTGCTTCGCTTTTCATGGCCTTGTAGATATGGAGTGAGTTAACACAGCGCAAGTCACTATGTTGCCTCACACTACGAATGGAAGGCGTGCTATGGGCATTACGGGGGGTGTTCCCACATAACACCCTTGGCATTTGACACATTCCCAGATTTACAACAAGTTGTAAACCTGGGAATGCGTCAAAAGCCTAGATCTCCACAGGGGAGGCACAATGACTTTATTTCTTCAAGTTTTTTTTCCTCATTTCCTCATTCTGAGTGCTGTTGAATGCAGCACACATAGAAGGAGGAAATCGCCTCCACCTTCCTGCACAAAAACAATCATCCCTACAACGCATACACCAATGCACCAGCGCTGCGAAAGATAGATACAGGGCATTTCTGCCCTTTCCTTTTGCTGGGCAGCGCAGCAGGAAAGCTTGGGGCGCTGCCCTCCGGCAAAATACTGTAAATGAGGGCCTAGGTCTCCTAATAGATTATTCTGAGGATACTTTGGTTGGCAAACTGCATGGATCTGGACACAGATACCAACTCAAGTATCAGTATCACATACCATGGTAGAGTTTTTATGACATAGCATAACAAGTAAAAATAAATACCGCAGGGGAAGGGTGGCACAACTCCTCCCAGGGGGTACTAAGTTAAACCACCCTACACTCTACCAATTTCCACAAATAAAAAAAAAGGAACAAACCAACCAACAACTCAGAATAGAACACTCTATAACCCAACTAAAACCTAAAGGATCAAAACAAACCAAAGAACTTAACAAAATGCACAATACAATATCTGCTAACAATCAAATTTTACCGTACCTAGAATTCATAGCAAGAACACTGCTTTAAAAAATCCAAATATAAAATAAACATTTACTCAACAAAAATATATCAAAGTAATTTATCTATAAATATTATTTGAATAATGTTTACTAATCAGTCAAAAATATGGATTTCACTATGAACAAAATCCAGTCAGACTGAAAAGTAAAAATCACTAAAACAAATAATAATGAATTAATAACCTGGTCACCACCTAAATAACAGCTCATCAAATTACTACACGGAATACAAATATTAAAAAATAAATAAAATACTTGTCTTACAGACTCCTTTTCCCTGCTCGCCTCAAAGTAATTGTTCAAAATAAATCTTATTTTTTCGACACACCAGAAGCGGCATGGACCTGGGCTACCGAGGAATGTCCACTCCGCACATAGAAAAATGCCCTAGCAGCGGTCCCCTCAAAAGGACCACATGGGACTCTGCGATCCCCCGTGGGTGACGTGTGGAGTCCCGCAGGAGGCGAGGGACCCAGGGAACACCTTCACATCGCCTGTTGGCTCCAACCAAGACAGAAATGGATCAACGGAAGCCAGAGAAACAGCAAATAACCCTACCCAACCGACGGAGACAAATCCTGATGGCTCTCCCAGACCTAGTTCAGATGAGACCCACCTATCACGCAGCCCCCACATATGAAACTAGATACTTTTATTTCAAAACCGCACCAGAGGAACAAGTATCCTGGAGCTCAGAGGGGCTCAGCATGCTGCCTTCTGCCACGACCCTTAATTAACTTGTCTACAATTTAAGCCTTTGTTGATTGGGCGACAGATGTTTCATTTGGGGAAGTATGGGGTGGGGGGTTGGATGGGGTTTTCTATTGGGAATGTTCTCCCAGACACTGTTCATGTTATTTTGTTCTACGGTAACATTGTGCACCACTCTCAGAATCCTCGCTCAAGCGGTCCACCTGGCGTCTACACACTGCTTCCCTTGGAGCCCGATTATCTGCCCAATTTGATACCTCCAAAGCGTCAGCCCAAAGCATTGCCACTTTACTACAATGTCATGTTACCCTTGCACACATACTGTCTCGCCCGAAAGCCCATCTACCTGATTCATTGGAGACCACCAAATGGTCGGCTCCAGACATGGCAACATTACCCTTATGCCGGATTCACATAGCAGGAGCGGGCCCATGAGAATCCTCTCATGGAATGTGAACGGCCTCTTAGATAAAATTAAATGGATGGAAGTGTTGAGACATGACCGAAGGAGTAACCCGGATGTCCTACTACTACAAGAGACACACTTAGTGGGGAACCACTGCCCTTTCCTGGTGCATCAGGGATTTGACAGGGCATGGCATTCTGGGTTTTCCAGGGGCTCTCGGGGAACAGCAATCCTGTTGCGCCACTCCCTTCCTTTCACAATGACCCAAGTGGTTAATGACCCGTCAGGCCGACTCACATCTCTCTCTGGTACCCTGGGGGACTTCACCATTAATCTGATATCACTATATGCCCCTCCAGCAAATCTAGAGTCCACGCTCCAAGCTGCACTGACAATCCTATCCACTCTTCTGCAGGGCTTGACAATAGTGGGGGGTGATTTTAATGCTGTCCCGGAGCCCACGAGGGATACCACAGGTTCTGTGTCCGCCCATAGAAGGATGGGTGCCAGACGTCTCAGAGACTGGAACGCTACACTGGGTCTCTGTGATGTGTGGCGCATTTGGCACCCTGAGATACGACAATATACACACACCTCTGAGGCGCACCACAACCACTCCCATATAGATCTCCTGTTTATGTCTGTTTCAGATTGCCGTGCTGTCTCCGAAGTCAGGATTCAGGCACGCGGAATATCTGACCATTCCCCGCTACTGTTACAAGTGGGCGAACACACAAGGACGCTCAGGCCCATGTGACGATTAAACGTCTGGTTCCTCCAGGATCAGGAATACAAAAAGAGTATTGGGGAGGAACTCAAAAATTACTTTCGTACCAACGAAGGCACAGTGCAGCGTCAGGACACACTTTGGGAGGCGGGCAAGTCCACAATTCGTGGCTATGCTAGAGGATTCCTTAAACACAGGCATCAGACCAGGGATCACCAACTCGCTCAACTTGAAGCTAGGGTGCTCCATATAGAAATGACGGCAGCGACGGGGTAAGGAGAGACAGAACGCCGACAACTGCAGTTAGTGAGGGAGGAAATCAGGAGCATCTCCATTAAATCAGCTAAAATGATCTGGAGATCTTCAGTAGCTAGGGTGTATGGGTGGGGAGACAAGAACGTCAAACTGCTCCATTGGCTTGCTACTCAACCCATGGCCAATCGAATAATCCCTGAAATCCGAGACATGCAGGGTCGCACCTCCCATACACCTGCAGCAATTGCGCAGACCTTTGCAACCTACTATAAGACACTATACACAGCAGAACCCAAGCACGCACCAGGGGATAGCTCAGCCTTCCTGCAAAGTCTCCCTCTCCCAAAGCTATCTGGGATTGAGCAAGAAACCATGGATGAGCCTATCACTGCCGAAGAGGTAGGCGAGGCAATTTCCATGCTTGCCACTCACAAAACTTTGGGCCCGGATGGATTCCCTGCGGAGTATTACGCGGCGTTCCATAAATCTCTGATCCTACGGCTCCATGCCCTATTCATGGAGGCTATTGAGGATGGATCATTTTCCTTTGTCACTGACACTGCCATCATCGTGGTCATACCAAAGTCGCACCCGCCCCCGGTTTCCTTTGTGCAGTATCGCCCGATCTCCCTCATTAATACCGAGGTCATACGCAACAATTTTAGCCACTCGGATGAAAAGAGTGCTTCACACCCTCATAATCCCAGATCAGTGTTATATACTGCTATCCACAGTACGGTTAAAAATCAAGCAGCAAAGTAGATTTCAATATTTCCCATTTTTATTTCACTGTTTCTGTGCAAATTGACAGACATTTTACGCGTTTCGTTGTTTGCCTTCTACAAGACCGAAGAGTCCTTCCGTCCAGATTGTCCATTGTGTAAAGTGCCCATAGCCTATATATAGTACTCTTCACTCTAATTTTTCTTTAAAAGGAAGGCAATTACTAAATACATTTACACGTTTCATTAGTTTCTGGATTTTTGTAGCTCAATATTTGACAACAACAAAACAGAAGAACAACATATAATTTTGACCAATTCAGAAAAAGAGGAAAGGGAGTAAAAGTGCAAGTGCAAACATATATATATAGAGAAATATATAAAAATATTTGAATTTTCAAATTGTAATGTACACATATCCCAAAAATTATTTTTATATACCATGTAACCATATACCAAGAACATCATAATGATATAAAGTCCAAGTGCTTACTTAGCTATTTATACCTAAACTTATTTAATAGCCATGTTGTATAAATTTACATATGACAAGTTGAACAGCTTATTTAGGTGTGAAGTATCATTCTAAAAGACAACTCTCAGCAACATGTTAAAATGTAAGGCGCATGAGCAGCATAGATGTAAACAGCTAGTTTGTTTTACCACAATTAATAACATGCCTAAATACTTGCATATTACATGTAAAGTGCAATTTGATTTTTTAGCAGCATCTATTATGCAAAGTGCTGATGCGTAAATAGCTGTTGATAAATATGGCTGTTTAGCAGCCATATCATGCAATTTTATGCAGAAAAGGATGGAGCAGCTTATTAAAGTGTAAAGTGCAATTTTTTAAGTTAGCCCTCAGCAGCAAATTAAGATGTAAAGTGCATGAAGTGCATTGATATGAACAGCTGCCAAAATGTTATAAATGTACACGTAACTGGTAGGTGTCTCAGTTCCCAGCTGAATGATGAACCTCAACTCCATTCTTCTCAGTAGCAACTGTCAATCCCATCTTCTGATCCCAAACTACTGTAGTTCTTTGACATTATCTTGATGTTCCTCCCAGAAATGTTTTGCGATAGGATAAGAATAATCTCTATTTTTCACCGCTCGAAGGTGTTGCAAGATTCTTAGTCATACTTTATTATGGTGCTTCCCACATAGTATTTTTTGCATGGACATACTAAAACATATACTACAAAGTCTGTGTTGCAGGTGATATGTTCTACGATTTTTTCAACTCTGCCATTGTACATTCCGTATTCTTTTTGATTGATTTTCGAGCATTTTCAAAAACCTGGATGACTTAGCCAGTTATTTTTCTTTTCCCTCTCTCTTTCATTTTCGGGTATTGTTCGCGGAGTACTCACCAGCTTACAGGTTAAATAGCACACATTCGGATTCCTACTGTTTTGGATGAGAAGACAGAGAGGATCTGGTAAGATAATACTTTGACGCTTGGACCTTTGCGAATTTTCTGAAAGCCCTTATGAAGTCAGTGATGTGTACACATCAATTCTGACGAAACACGTGTTGGCTGTGGCTATATGAAGAACATTTTGTGGTTTCTGAAGACGAGGGACTGTGGTTTCTGAAGAAGTTCTGTTGAAAATAAACCAAATTGAAAACAAGAAGAACTGGATATACTTTCTTCGCACACTTTCTGGTGCTCAGGATAACTTGTTGACTCTTTCGTTTTCAGACAAGTAATGGCTTTTAGTTAGGCGGTCACCTAATGAGGCAACGTTTCTGCATGTGATGCTTAGGTAGTTCGAGAGAACTGTATTTAAGATTTCATCAGATCAAAGTATCTTCCAGTTTCTTTGGATTAGTTTTTTAGTTTCCTTGTGTTGCATATTATAATCTACAATGAGACCTGTCTTCTCATTTTTTTCTTCCAAATTCTTGGTATTAACAATCTGCTTTCTTGCTTTTCTGTATTTTCTCCAGAGCATCTTGTATTACCTCAAGAGGATATTCCCTAGCTAAAAAGCTATCTTTCATTTTATTAATTTCCACTTTACAGTCCTGGTCTTCTAAGCAATTCCTCCTTGCTCTTAGCATTTCCCCATGGGGATGATGTTTTTTGGGTGACCACTATTTCCATGGAACATACTGTTACCTGATGTTTTTTTCCTATGGATTTTGATGCAAAGGTATCCATCCCTGATGTAGACTTCGATATCTAAGAATGTAATTTGCTCAGAACTGATGGTAGAAGTGAATTCTAGTTTTAAATCATTATTATTGAGGGATAGAATGAATTCTTCCTACTCCTTACTTTCCCCTTCCCAAATTAAGAAATCGTCATCAATTAATCTAGTCCATACCTTCACCTTTTCCAGGGTCATTTGATTTCTTTCTGTCCAGATTATTTCAGATTACCAATATCGCATCAATAAATTAGCATATGTTGGAGCAAAGGACGTTCCCATGGCTGGGCCCTGCCTTTGCAAATAATGGGTTCAGTTAAAAATAAAATATTAAGCTTTAGGCAAAAGTACAACATTTCAATTAGCATGTTAGAGTGCTCCAAGTTGTTGATTGGGCTATCCCTCAGAAAGTGCTTCACTGCTCCTATACCGTCAATATGTCTCTCATATAGATATAGATATATGTATATATATATTCACTTTAAAAACCATAGGTTTCACACATGTTATAGTTAGCTGGACATTTCACTGGTGAAAAACCATTGAAATTCCCCCGTTATAGTTAGTGCAGGCAACTATAACTCACGCGACCGCAATCCTCTGCTGATGACGTCAGATATTATATCACTGTATTTAGACACTTATTTACCCATGTCTTCTTCCATTAATTTTTAGCTATATATATATTACATATATTTTTTTTTCAGAAAGACACACATGTCATCAGTGATGTAATATCTGACGTTTTTTGATGGTTTTTTTCAGTGAATTTGTACAGTTTTTTAAATGCTAAGTTATGTATTTATTATTTATTTATTTTTTTAAGGTTTTTCACCGTGCGCGTACCGTGGGCGCGCGGTGCACTTCGCGCACTGCATGCCCACGTTACGCAGATCGCGGAATTTTTCCGATTCTACCGTACGCGCACGCTGTGCGCACTCCGCGATTTTTCGTAAAAAAAATAAAACAAATTTTGGCCCTTGGGGGTCCTTCTAGGACCCCCTGACAAAGGCTAGGGGGTCAGGAACTGTCCACCCTGTCCCCTTTTCACGTTCTCCACCTTTGTTTCTCACCCCTCAGACTGCGAGAGACAAAATGGCGGCCGACACTTCCTGGTTTCGACCGATTCGAATGTTTACTAAGATCTAACAACCAATCAGAAGCGCGCTCGCGCACGGCAGCGTGCGCGTACAGTATGTTTTACCGTACGCGCACGGTGCGCGCCTATAGATATATATATATGCTTTTAAATGCTATTTTCTCAGGAAATACTGAACAGATTTACACCAGACCTGCAAAAGGCACATCCCTGACCTGAGGACTACCTCTCTGCCAAATTTCAAGTAATTCTGTTCAGCCGTTCGGGCTGTAGCTTGGACTAAAGGTCCTATGGGAAAATGCATGGGGAAAACGTGTTTTGGGACCCCCCCCTTTTTCTCAGCCCCCACTTGACGAATCCCCCCGAGACTTTCAGGGAAGGAGCGGAGCGGAGCGCCCCACCTATTTTGAAAATTTCGCGAGGATTCGTCAATCGGCGCCAAAGTTATTCCAAATAGAATGTTGCGGATTTCCTATGGAAACACGATCCTAACTATTACTATCTACTGGCGACCGCCAGTAGATAATATATATATATATATATATATATATATATATATATATTCTATTTATTTAACATTTGGTAAGTGGGCATATTTAGTACTTATTTCAAGGGTGGGCTGGAGCAAGGGTGGGCTGGAATACATTTCCACCTGTTGTGACACCTTAGGATGTGTAGTTTGTGAATAACAATGGGATTACGCTTTTGTGGGTGTGTGTTTTTAGTAGCTTGTCCCCAAACCCTCCTTAAATTTGAGACCAAACGGAGAAAGGAGACTGAAGCGCGGACACCCGCGCATGCGCATTTGTGTGAAGAAGTTGCCGTCAAGCAGGAATACGGAGCCCCAGGACGCCGCACTGCAAGTAAGGTATTTTATTTACTTTTAACATTCTTTAAATTATTTTAAAATGAGGGTGGGCGGGTGGCGGGCAGCCCTGCTTCTCCGCAGCGTGTGCGTAGCGCTGCCTCCTATGCCTACTTCGTAAATGGCGAAGCAGGCAGCGCTACGTGCACTCCGTGGGCGAAGCGGAGCACAACGCTTATTAAGTATTAGATAAAGCCATTTTCTCTGTTCATTTTATAATAATCCACATGTACACAGAATATGAGCAATAGTCGACAGGCATAAGTACTATACAGGAGTTTCTATTTTGTGAGTAATTCTAAGGTAGGAATCCGCCCGAAGTGTAGCCTGATCAACTTATCCTTAACTATTGCAGGAAGTGAGTCAAAAATATAGGTGGTGCTATTTTATTTCAAATAATTCAATAACTAACTATGGACATCTTTGTCTGCTGAAATCGCACTAGTCCTCCCTAAAGGAACTGGTTCTGAATAGATGTTTAAAGTCATCCATTAACAGTTTTAAGGAGATTTTCATATCCAGGGTTCAACCATGGTCTTTGATGTTGCAGACCTCAACAATTTTACCCAAGGACTGTTTGTCCAATTATTCTCACAGATTTCCTCATACAAATCTGAGCTTTCTAGTATCCTCTTCTGCTACTTTAAACGTATAGCATATTCTTAAATAGGTGGTTCATTCCTCAAGTTTATTTTTGTAACTCAAATTTGAGCCTTATTTGCGCTGGTACACCAGAATTTGGAAGCTTAAAAAGGCTCTATATATGTTACACTAGGCCGGTCTAGGGATTTCAAGGCTTTCCCCAGGAAGATCTCACTTCTATACACTAATGAAAGGTACAATTTCATTTTTACAACAGTCAATTTTGGTTTCAACGATGGATATGCTATTTAGTTTCTTGGCCGCAGAGCATAGCAAAGCAAATTTGTTTTTTAATTTATTCCTGCTAAATGGTTGAAACAACCACCTCTTTCTCCGAACCAGATTCTCAGCGATTCATAAGTGAACATTCACTCAACTCTTTTGCCATTTAACTGAAAGGACCCAGTCCTTAATATCCTTCTTTCAAAAATTACCACCTTGGTTTTGTCCGAGTTCACAACCATCTTCTTGTCACAAAAGAGGTCCATATCCTGATATTAGCCTTTGCAATCCAAAGTCTGTTTTGCTCAGATGCACTGTATCATTAGCATACGGAAATTATCTAATGTGCTGATTATTTGTTTATGGTGAATGTGATATTGTATCTTGAAGGCATTCACCTCGATTCACTTTATATAGTTTAATAAGAAGAGGTGCTGCCACACATAGGGGTCTATTAGTATGTCGGGCGGAGGCACCACCGCGGTGCTGGCGATGGCGGAAAATGCTTTTTTCCACACGCCAGCAGCGGTCCTCACATCTGACATATTAGTATGGCCACACATTGCCCATTTCCCATCTGCCGCGGTGCGACGCGAACCGCCATCAAAGTGCGCCCGCCACCACAGCAGTGGAAGCCAATGGAGACTCACCACCTTGCGGAATGACGTGCCGTCTTCTGTACAAATCAGGATGGCCCAAAAGGCCAGTCGCACCGCAGCGGAGAAACCGCCCAACCAGAGACGGGGGAAGCTCGACACCGGAGCGCGAAACCAGAGTCCCGGTCCCTTCCACCCGGTCCCGACCGCAATGGATCCAGCTCTACACGTCTTCCCGGTGCTGTACCTGATACATTACCAGCAACTCATGGACCATCACGGACGACGCCGCAGGTACGCAATAACACAACTCCACACACAACCACAACACACAACTCATGGGCTGATATAGGGTTCCTGTCCACGCCAGACACCCTGGTGGGGACAGGAACACATCCACAACTGTCCCCACATATGTCCTACCTGTCACCAAATCACCCCTCCGCATCCAGGTCACCCATCATCCGCGATCATGAAGTAATGTCCCGGTCACGTCATTGCAGCGGTGAAGACGCAGGAAAACATGCGCTCAATGCAGAAGCTAGGGCCAGCGCCAGGCATTGGCAGTGCACAAAGATCATAGGGCCACACCTCTACCCTCCACACACTAGACCCCCCCCCAACATGAAGGGACATGCCATGTGCCCCTCCTGTGCCCCTCTGCACAATAACCAGCCAAGTGAACACGCACCCTGCACCACACACCAAACAACTAGGGAGACAGCTACAGCGGGAGTGGCTGCAGAGGAACACACAGCACAGAAGCATAGGGCCAGGGCAACCCACACACCACAACAACAACACACACATGACAAGAAAACTGAGTCAAAGCACAAAATGAACACACACACAGATAATGAACAATCACTCCACTGGACACACAGCCTGCCAAGTCACACAGCCATACTCCACACTGACACAGCCACATACACAGACCACATGCCAGCAGCAATGGAGTACAACATATAGGAAACCTAAAGTAAGGTGCCCACAAATGGAAGGCCAAGGAGCTAACTACCAAGCATGTGTACATCACGTGCAAGACAAGAAACATATAACAACACCCTCAGCCCATCAAATCACACATGGCTGGCACAGTGAGTGGAGTTAGACCACAGTCACCTCAGTGCAACAACTCAGGGAGACAGCAAGGCAACCCATGTATAGGCACAGGGATGAAAGTAAGGCCTTGAAGTCAAACAGTGAACAGCCACACATATGTATACAACACTTGACAGGAGTATGTCAGCAGCACAACACACAGGGCCCCTTGACACACTCCATGACTGTCAATCACAAGTAGAAATCTTCACACATAGCCCCCATCACACCTGCAGCACACACCACCAGTGTCAGACACACAGAAGGGTGTCAATAATGTCCAGTCATTACACAGACAAAAAATCACACTCCCTGGGGGGTATCCACAAATATCACACACACACAGGGATGCCAGAACCAATGTCTGCACCAAAACAACAGACAATCACATAACTCAATAAAAACACACAGAGAACCACAACAAGACCAGACATGACCTGTGCAGCCAAACTGTGGAAAAGCAATGGGAGCACAGACAAAACAGGAGTGTACAACCTCAGCATTCAGAATTCAGGAACAATGCACAGACAACATACCACAACACAGACAAGAAGTGCACCATCACACAACAATCATGGACACAAACTGGGAGAAATAGGTCTACACTGACACACAGACAGATATACCACACCACCCATCAAGTCAACATGATGTCACAGTGTACCACATGCCTGCACATGCACAAGAATGACAAGAGACAGCTCAAATAGGAGAGGAGAAAACACCAAGGATGCACCTAACACAAGCACAGGAACTAGAATAGACCTATGTTCATGTGACAGACACGCAAGTAAGGCACACCACACTGGCTACACACATCTGAATGAAATACACCACACCAACAAAACACACACACTATCATGCAAATAGAACACCACACACAGAGCACCAAGAGACAACACAGCCCAAACACTGCTCACAGCCACATCAAACACACAACAGATGCACATGCCAATAAGTCACATTGCAAACACAGCCGGACATCAGGGGATGCACACCAGGCAAGGACCATTCGAAATCCACATGCAAGGAGATGCAATTTTCTAAGTTTCTCATGTTTAAGTGGGCCATCCGAACCTCTTCTCCAAAAACACGTACAAAAGCGAAGTTCATCAAAAGCAGTTTATTAAACCCAATGCATTTCGGGCCTCTGGGGGCCCTTCGTCAGGGGTAACTGAAAATAACAATAGGACATATATTAAAAACCTGCAGTATGTGTACTTACAATCTCATTAAACTATGCTTATGGTACAAGTTACACTCGTCTACATAGGACACCTTAAAACCTCCGTAATGTTATCTACTCTGTTCTAAACCAACTAATTCCTTTCATCAATCAGCATACCTTCACTCTTCCCATAAGTGTATTACTCCCAGCCGTTAGGTCAATGTCACCCCTCCGATAACCTCGTTATCCTAATCAACCCCCATCACGTACTTGAAATGAAAACATTCGCAAATGCAATATGGCAGTGCCACTGGTTTTGGGGCTAAAAGACAGCCCCAAGTTGATGTTGTTTAGTTCATACGTGCGCTTGGGCTTGGCACGTCACCAGTGTTAAGCACGCATAAAGAGGATTTGGACATTTAATATACAAAGAACATCGGTTTAACACGAGGTGTGCAACCCATTTCTTCATGATGTTACCACACACCACATGCCATACTGGAGGCAACAAAGCCCCATGTGACAGCAATGCATGAGAAAACACACCCACAATGTGGCTGAGCAGGTATGCACAGTCACCACAAACAGCATCAAGACACATGGATGATTAACAAAAACACTGACTTGCCAGCCACATACTCTGCATACTCACAATTGACAAAAACAACAAGAAGGAGTCAGCCAGAACTGCAAGGACACACCAACACACTGCACAACATATAACACACACATGTGCACACAATCACAATCACGGGGCTGAACAATCACACATACAGGCACGCTACTCCTGGGTGACACATGTGTGGTCGACATTGCAGAGGCACACTCCCGACAAATTCACCCCTGCACACTTCTTGACCACCAAAGTGCACACATTGAAAGTAACCCATGTGACTAGGATGACTGACCATCACAAGATGACTATACACCTACACTGCTGGGCACACATAAAGTAAGATAACACATACATGATGACCCTGGCCAGCCTGCCTGAAGTCCTGTGGATAGAATCCCACTCTGTGCTGGCAGTGTCTCCAAACCTGACAAGTGTACAATATAGCTAACATGAACAAAGAATGAGAATGACAACAGTATTTCATCTAAAACCACCATCATTGCACCCACAAGCATCAGAGTCAGGAAGAACTGAAGTCCATGTCACCCCTGTAAAAAATAGAAAAGGTGAGACAAGCCATTGGCAATGTTGAAGTGGCATACAGAGCATGTGGCACAGTAAACCATACACACAGAGACATTTTTTTTTATCAGTAAGGACACTGACAAAACAGACAACAAGAGTAACTGTCTTTATTCACATATTGCACAGATAGGCACCAATATAAGACAAGAGCAGGGCCAGTGGCCAGCACAAAGTGCAGAGTAGTTACATGAGATCCTGCACAGGCAAGGGGCAAACATCAGTGAACAACAAGTCCAGTGGCCATTCCAAAGTGCAGAGTGAGTCCATGAGAAGCTGCACAGGCAAGAGGCAAACATCAGTGAACAACAAGGCCAGTGGCCAGTCCAATGTGCAGAGTGAGTCCATGAGAAGCTGCACAGGCAAGGGGCAAACATCAGTGAACAACAAGGCCAGTGGCCAGTCCAATGTGCAGAGTGAGTCCATGAGAAGCTGCACAGGCAAGGGGCAAACATCAGTGAACAACAAGGCCAGTGGCCAGTCCAATGTGCAGAGTGAGTCCATGAGAAGCTGCATAGGCAAGAGGCAAACATCAGTGTACAACAAGGCCAGGGGCCAGCACAAAGTGCAGAGTGAGTCCATGAGAAGCTGCACAGGGAATGTGTGCGACTGTACCCTGCCATGGTCAGCAACACAGTAAGGGAGGTAACAATGGGCAGTACAGGCACCGTTGCGGGAGAGACAGGTGTGTGAGGGGGAAAACCACTCAGACTTGTCTGTCAGTCGGACTGTGAGCTGGCTGTGTGTCGGGGACAGTTGGAGTACATGACCGGGGAGAGAGAGGCCCAGCTGAGGTCGAGGCATCAGTGGCTTGGGAAGCCAGAGGGCTGCTTGGACCCGGTGGTGTAGTGGCACGTGGAGGTGGAGTCATGCTGCCGTGAGTCACAGTGTGGGTGGGAGATTGTGGAGGGGTGCCTTTCCACTTCTTGGGGATTCTAAATCGCTTCCCTGTCTTGGGATTAGTGGCAAGTGGTGTGGACACAACAGGCACACTCACCAGCAAAGCTGCATCAGGTCCACAGACTCAGCACTGATGGCAGCAGGGGGGGCAGGGGCAGCGGTGCCTGGGGTGAAGGACACTCTTCTCTTCTTACTGGTGCAAACACGGGCAGCACTAGTGAAAGCAGCTGGGAGGGTGGGCACCGTATGCTGTGTGGTGGAAGAGGAGGCAGAGTCCCCGTTCCCTGTGCCCGCCAACATGGCTGCATCACTGGTGGCGTCAGATGACGTTGAGCTTTGCGTCTCTGGCTGTAATTCTTCCAGCAGACTCCTGTCCCCCTCTGAAGCGCTGGTCACATCAGTGTCACTGTGCTCGTGTGCAGCTGTTGTGCTTGATGCCTCACCACTGGTGTCCGTCCCCTGTCCTTCTGTGACCACGGGAAATGCTGCATGAGAGAGAGATGTAGGGTCAGTTGATTGGCATCAACAGAACAAACATATGCAAGCAAAGCATCACTGAAGATGACGAAATCTACATGTTGCATACCACCCTGTGCAATGACATTGTGCAAACTCAATTTTTAACTCGAACAGTGGGTGTCAACAAGCAAACCAGGCATAAGTGAGCCATGTGATGCCCACACAGCACAGTATCCTGCCGGTGCCTCCGTTCAACCAGACACACAAATAGCTCTGAGCACACCTAGGGCCCTTATAGGGGCAAGGATGAACCCCACAACATGTTGCCACTGTCAGATCTGAATGGAGCAGAAGGGGACAACACAGATACAGACTCCAACATAACAGTCCACAATGGCCATGAGCTCATGCCATACAACCTGTTGTACTTTGGGTCACAACTACTGTTGCACATTGGCGTCAGATATCTAAGCCTCACAAATCTGAGGTTAGGCAATGCACGCATTGATGAAAGCACACTCAGATTAGGCACACTGCCGTACCCTTCCATGTGTTTCACCAGACTACCCCAATGCAGACGATACCTGAAGCCCACGACTCAGAATGCAATGTAAATGTCCAGTACTAAAATCACATTAGGAAGTACAGGTAGGGCAAATGCATGACAGCTGCACCCAGCACTGAGGCCACCTACAAGACACTGCATGACACTACCAACATCACATAGCCCAGTGCTGGCCCAGGCTGTGTACACATGCAGCCACTCACAGCCAAAGTCACCCTTCCCAGAATACTCACCCCTAGCTTGCTGCTGATGCTCCTTCAAAAGTGCAACCAGCTCAGGCTGTGTCACGGCCAAGATGCAGGCCATTAGTGGTGTCATGCTGCGCCACGCCAACCTGCCAGTCCGAGGGATCAGCCCCAGTGTCATCTCAGCCACGTTCTTGCTCAGCTCTTGTGGTAGTGGGTACGCCACCGATTTGAGACACCCAGAGCCCTCACCTTGCATGCAATGGCCCTCCACATGGCCTTACGCTGGTGTACTTTGAGATGCAGGCATGGGAGACAAGAGGGGGAAAACATCAGTGACACAGTGTTATGTACCATTTTCTCTCAGCACATTAGCATGATACTGACTCATTCCAAATCCACAGATATGTCTAATAGAGACAAGAATACATCTCACATGGTACATTAGCATGGGAGAACCACACATAAATGCATGCAGGTGTGAGGGTGGACACAGTACCTGCCCATCTCATACACATGCAGGATGCCAGCACATAAAGCCATGTGTCATCTGCCCACATCTACTGTCCAATTTTATGTAGATCAAGACATACAGGCAGCAGTCCCTGGAGACAGCAGCAGCGGCAGTGGGTGGTGAAATGTCTCGGGGAGCAGTCCCTGAGGCATCAGCAGGTGAGGGGTCTCAGGCAGTAGGCTCTGGGAGCAGTGGAAATGTGAGGCTCTCTCCCACACATGTATAGCACCCTGGGGTCATTTCAGTGGTTCTAGGCTGCTGCAATTGGTGTTCCAGGTCTGCCTTTTTCAAATGCATCCAATGACCGGCTCCGCGGTGGTGGAGCACGCCTACCGCGATGTTCAAAATTGCATTAGGCTACCGCGATTGCGGTTCCCATTGGCTGTAAGGTCATGGTCCATGGGGTAACACACCGCAGGGGACAGGCGGGCGCTACCGCGGTGGTGCATCTTTCAATTGCATCCAATGACCGGCTCCGCGGTGGTGGAGCACGCCTACCGCAGTGTTCAAAATTGCATTAGGCTACCGCGATTGCGGTTCCCATTGGCTATAAGGGCATGGTCCATTGTCACGACTTGCTCCCTGCATTCTTGTGTCCACCACCAGGGGGCTGAACTTTGGGACTGTCCAGAGTTCTAATAAGCTTCCAGACCCTCCCCTTCTTGTATATACTGACTTCCAGCCATTTGGGCACAATTTGGGAATTGGCATCTATTCCCCATCCATGCCGGGTTTTGTGGAAGCCGTCTTGCTCATGCCTGAAACTCCATTACCTAGAATTTCCTGCTCACTGCTTCGTCTCCACCCCTGCAGGCCAAGGATGGGTGGAAGAATTCAGCTCACCTGTGGCTAGCTGCTGCTAGCCTTCTCACACCTGATGCATTTAATTACTGTGGGAAACATCCTTTACAATGCAGGCATTACAACGCAATGCCTTTACAACGCAACCATTACAATGCAGGTACAGTTACATCGCATTATTTTACAACGCATGCCATTACTACGCATATATAGGTACAACTCATGCTTTTACAACGCATTGGTAAGTATTGTATGGTAAATAATTTAAGTAATATTTATTTATAAAATAGAATAATTTATTTATAGTTCATTCGTTTTTAGATACTTATATTGTTAAGAGTTAATATGTATGTTAATAATAATACATAATTTATGGAATAGTTATAAGTTATGAGTAGATCAGGTATTAATATTAATGGTATTGTTATAAGTATTATGGAAACATTTATAGAACATTTATTTTTAAATATAAGATTTAAAAAACGTAATACTCAGGTATTAATTTTGTTGGTAAATATTTAATTTTGATGATAATAATTATTTACTTCATTTTAAGGTTTAGGTTAAAAAAATTAGTAAATTATTATTCAGGTATAAATAATGTTTATAAGTATTTGTTATATGAAAACTTAAAGGAAGTATTATTAATAACTAATTAATAAAAAAGTATATAGAGAAAACTAAAGTTAATGTAAGCGTTTAAATACTATTACTGTTAATTGTAAATTGTGATTAATGATATATATATATTTTAATGTAAAGTATACGGAATTAATTATTAATAAATGTAAAAAATATTATACATATACAAATGTTTAAATTAAAAAATAATTATTTGGTATTTTATATTTTTATTAAAGGTAAATAAACATGGACAAAGAAATAGGAAACAGGTAATTTCTTTTTTCAGAATTATTTATTGTTAATTTAATGTTTTTAGATTCATTGTGATAAATTCTGAAGAATATCTAGAAAAATAGAGTATATTTTAGCATATTTTATTAAAATAGTTTTGTATTTTATTATGTAGAGAGACATTTTATAATACATTTTTTTATGTGTTTCTCACGCTTTTCCATTGTTATCAATGAGAGAAAATGTCCTTTGTTCATTTTTACTAAAACATATGACGTTGACGCGTAGACTTAAGTTTCATCATTACGGAGATCATCGCTGGACAGAACAGAAGCAAGGGAGAGCTGCGTTAAGGTAAGACACATTTACATTCATAAAATACATAGGGGTCTTTTAGAATGTCGGGCGGATCGCCACCGCCCGCATGGCGGTGGCGATCCGCCCGACATTCTCCTCCGCCCGCATGCCATTTCCCCCCGCCATATTGGTATGGTGGGGGGACCCCGGCGGACGGAAAGACTGTCTGCCGTTTTCCGCCGGTCACACAGGTGACCGGGAGGAAAAGGGGCCTGATATGGTGGCAGTGTCTGCTAGACACCGCCATCCATATTAGGATGGCAGCGGGAAGCAGCCTTTCCAACGAAGCATGCGGTTTCCTCAGTTGGGGGCCCGTTGCGGGTCCCCAGGATGTTGGGGGGTTGGGAGGGCACATGGGAGGTACCTATGGTACTCCCAAGCATTTGCATGGATGACGTGGCAGGCACCGCGCGGTGCCTGCCATACAATTGCCCTTTTTGTATTGCGGCGGGTGCTGCTGACAGCACCGCCCGCCGCAATACAAAAATTGCGGGATGCGCAATCCAGTGTGGCGGGCGCATGCTAATTGCCCATGCGGGACCGCCGCATCCTTAGCGGGCGGTCCCGTTTCCCGGGGCGATGTCCGCCCGCCATCATACTAGACCCCTAAGTGTAGTGGTAATGTTTATTGTAAGGAGAGATGAGGGAGGTATATCGATTTAGTAAATGTGTTTTACGTATGTTTCATGTGTTTTCACAAACTAATTTCCGCCATTACATGTTGCAGTAGTAGTTCCACGTCGGATCTTTTAGTTCTAAAACGACATTTATTTTGTTAAGTGGTTAATGGTATATATGTTAAACACTTAATGAAACAAAAATGTTTTGAAATGTGTACCTTTTTGGTTTAGCGGTACGTTGTTTAATAAATAACACATTTTTATCAGTTTTGCGGTTAGATGTATTTAAACTTTGGTTAAACTGTAATACACTTTGGATGTGTTCATAAATTTCTTTCTACAGGATTTTGGCTCTAGATGGATTCCATTTTTGGAATTTGTTGCGTTTTTTCTATGTAAATTGTTTTTATTTTCGGGATTTTTTTCTTGGGTTTCCTTATTTTGGATTTCCAGCAATATAGAAATGGTATTGGATTTTGATTAGAAGTGGATTGCAATGTTGGAATTTGTTGCGTTTTTTCCAACAAAAAAAAAAAAGAATCGGGATTTTTTTATTGGGTGCGTATTTTCACATATGCATTGATTTTAGTGTGCATATTAATATATTTTTCATCAGGTGATGGGTTTTTTAAATGGATTCACTGGTATTTACTATGGATTAAAGAAAAAAAAGGACTCTTGGTGAAGTAATGGATGGAATGTAAGTCCAAGAGTTGCAGATAGAAAACTTCTGAAGGTAAGAAGACCCGACTTTTATTTATAATTTCAATACTTTTTTAATATGTTCAATTGAATTAGTAGGAGTTGTTTTAGGGTAAAACAGACAAGTAAAATAAATGTGTTTTAAAAGGGTAGGATGTGTGCAAGATTATCAAGGTAGCCACTGTCAACGAAAATTGTCGAATTACACCCAATAGTCTTTCTGACATTTCCTTGGTTCTGGTAGAAATACGTGGGTTCAGACTACCTGTTAGTGATTGCGCCATTCTCATTTCTTGGAAACTTTGCTCCTTCTTCAAAATTTCCAAAAAATGATAAAAATTAGGGTGAGGTTTGCCAATTGCTTTGTTGAAGGAGTTGTGCCATCCCTCTATGGCATTGTTTGTTTTTACTCCTCCTTCTAAGCAGGTTGAGTAACAGTTCCACCAGTCCACATGGAAACGTGGTCTCCTTCTGTGACCCGACCTGCTTAGATGGCCAATCCATGTGTCTTCAAAATAATTTAGTATAGGTGTCAATTTATCTTCATTTGCTGTAAAATATTCAGATTCAGTCATTGAAGTGTAGTATTCGTCTACACTGTCAGGAGGAACAGAGCAAAGTGCAGTTCGTTTTTTGAGTTCAAACTGTAGTTTACTGTCTGATATATAATCCTCAATTAAGGATGTTTTTAGAAGTTTGCGCCAATATGCCTGAAAAAAGTGAAAAAAAAATCCTTGTATTTGAGTTTCTGGATAGGGTTTTGTAATTGTATTAATCATAGATATTTCAAAGTCAATTATTACTTTTCTAAGACTTTTGTTAGATGTTTTAGATTTTATCAATGATAAAAATTCAGTGTATGTTGAGGATTGTTTATCAGGCAGTAAAATGTATACTAAGGGAATTACTGTATTGTTAATGTATGCGTGAATAGTGTATTTGGTTGAATGGATGGGGCGTGCTTTTAAACGTTCCATCCATTATCCAAATATCATTGTTTTCTAACCGTACTAAATTTTGTGGTGTGCTGAATATTAGGATTCTCTTTTGAGGCTTTTCATTATCATGCAATAGGAAAGGTTCATTCGAAGCAGTAACAGAGAGTTCAGGTGGAATAATAATGTCAGAGTATGTTTGGGGTGTTACTCTTTGTGGGTTACTTGTCTGTTTTTGAAGTTGAATAATTCTTCTCAAATTAGGTACTGTGGGCATACTACTTTCAACATGTAAGGGAATTTGTTGTGATACCTCCCTTAAAAGTGAACCACAGGGTTCATTGGAGGTGGATGCAATATCTTTAATGTAATTTATTTCTTTGTTGAGATGTTGTTTATCTTTGATGTTGTATTGTAGTAATCTGTTGATATGATGCTTGATTCCGGTCCAGGGAAGACATGGCTTGGCAGTTCGGGCTGGACTGTTCCCATGAGGCACAGGGTCAAGACTGATTTGGATATGGCCATGTCTGAACTGGAGTGGCGTGATGAGCAAAATAACAATAGATTAAACCCAGATCTGTGACTGGGGGTGAATGTTTTGCCAATGTGCAACATTCCGTCCATCATCTTGTGTGTTTTGCTGTTCGCGCTATGTGGGAAGGGTATGCCCAGACGTGGGTCCCGTGCTCACTACGCCACTGGAGTCAAACTATCCTGGCTGAAGAGGGGTGAAACCCCGAAACCGGTCCTAGGATGCTTGAGTCCGGTCCAGGTAAGACATGGCTTGGCAGTTCGGGCTGGACTGTTCCTGTGAGGCACAGGGTCAAGACTGATTTGCATATGGCCATGTCTGAACTGGGGTGGCGTGGTGAGCAAAATAACGATGGATTAAACCCAGATCTGTGACTGGGGGTGAATGTTTTGCAAATGTGCAACATTCCGTCCTTCCTCTTGTGTGTTTTGCTGTTTTTTGAAAGAAGCAGCTTTTGGAGTAAGAATATTTCTTTTAATCTCATCACTATCAAGCATTTTCTCTGAGTCAAGGTATTTTAGACTAGGTATAGTAATATTAACATACTAGTATCTTGCACATTTTCAGAACCAAACACATTTTGGAGTTGGAATAGTTATTTTAACTTAAAAACTATCCAGCATTTTCTCTTAGGAAATATTTTTGGAGTAGGAATAGTAATTTTAATATATTATTATCATGCACATTTTCTGAATCAAGCACCTTTTGGAGTTGGAATAGTTATTTTAACCTAAACACTATCCAGCATTTTCTGTGAGGCGAGCATTTTTAGGAGTTGGAATAGTTATTTTAACCTAAACTATTCAGCATTTTCTCTTAGGCAAGCACCCTTTGGAGTAGGAATAGTAATTTTAACATACTACTATCCTGCACATTTTCTGAATCCAGCATCTTTTGGAGTTGGAATAGTTATTTTAACCTAAACACTATCCAGCATTTTCTCTCAGGCAAGCACCTTTTGGAGTTGGAATAGTAATTTTAATACATTATTATCATGCACATTTTCAGAATGAAGCACCTTTTGGAGTTGGAATAGTTATTTTAACCTAAACACTATCCAGCATTTTCTGTGAGGCGAGCATTTTTAGGAGTTGGAATAGTTATTTTAACCTAAACTATTCAGCATTTTCTCTTAGGAAAGCACCCTTTGGAGTAGGAATAGTAATTTTAACATACTACCATCCTGCACATTGTCTGAATTAAGCACCTTTTGGAGTTGGAATAGTTATTTTAACCTAAACACTATCCAGCATTTTCTCTTAGGCAAGCATCTTTTGGAGTTGGTATAGTAATATTAACCTAAACACTATCCAGCATTTTCTGTGAGGCAAGCACCCTCTGGAGTAGGAATAGTAATTTTAACATACTACCATCCTGCACATTTTCTGAATCAAGCACCTTTTGGAGTTGGAATAGTTATTTTAACCTAAACACTATCCAGCATTTTCTCTTAGGCAAGCACCTTTTGGAGTTGGAACAGTTATTTTAACCTAAACATTATCCAGCGTTTTCTCACAGGCAAGCACCCTTTTTTTGCACCTTTTCTGAATCAAACACCTTGTGGTGTTGGAATAGTTTAACACTATCCAGCATTTTCTCACAGGCAAGCATCCTTTGGAGTAAGAATAGTAGTTTTAATACATTATTATCAGAATCAAGTGTAAACTTTGAATATATTTTGTAAAGTGAATAATAATTATTTTTTTAGGTGAGGTCTCGTTCGTTTTAGCATTATTTACTATAAAACAACTGTTAGACCTGGCATCTTTGGCGTGGTTTCCCCTGACTTTTTGCCTCTACCTCCTGTATATTTTGACGCTGTGCTGGATTTCGTTTTTTGCTGGTTTAGATACTTTGGGCACTTTGCCACTGCTGATCGGTGTCAAAGTGCAAGTGCTCCCTAGGTAAATTGTTATATTGATTAGTTATCCCTGATTGGTATATTTGTTTCACCTGTTAGCCCCTAGTAAAGTGCACCGAGTGTGCCAGGGCTGGTGATTCAAATGCTACTAATGGGCCTGCAGCACTGATTGTGCCACCCACAGGAGTAGCCCTAAAATGGTGTCACAGGCCTGCCACCGCGGTGCCAGGCCTAACCCTTCCCTTTCTGTACACATTGGACACCCCTATGGAAGGCCCTAGGTACCCCCCTGGGTAGGGTGCAGTGTATGTGAGAGGCAGAGCATGTACTGGTGTAGGTGACATGCTCTGGTAGTGAATTACAGCCATTTTCGTTTTTCACTATTGAAAGGCTATCTTGCCCATAGGCTATAATGGGGAATGCTGAGTATAATGTTTACCTGCATATCTTCCCATAGGAGCAAGATAGAAAATTAAAGTTTAGTATGCCTGAACTCAGAATGATAAAATATATCTCTTTTAGTGAAGTTGGTTTTAACATTCTGTGTTTGAAAATACCACTTTTAGAAAGTAGGTATTTTCTTGTCTAACCATTCAAACCTGCCTCTGCTAGGTTGTGTATTTCTTGTCTGGAGTTTGAGTGACAGGGGCTGGGGAATTCCAGAGGGCTGGGGAATTCCCGGAGACAGGCTGAGTCAGCACAGGGCTGAATAGAGAGATCTCCATGTAGATGGGTGGGAGGAGTTGCACATGGGACCTGAATAGGACAGTGCCTGCCCCCACAGTGCTGGCGCAATCCCCTGTGGTGCGTCTGATGTCTCTGCCCTGCACTGTGAAAGGAGAGAAGGAATCATGTCAACAAAGTGCTCCAGGGATGTGCTTTCCCTCCACAATGCTGGCTCCACCTCCTGTGGGACGTCAGATGGTTCTGCCCTGCACTGTGAAAGGAAAGAAGGAGTCATGTAAACAGAGTGCTCCAGAACTGGTTTGGACTGGGCAAAGGCCTCTCTGCCCTCAGAGGACAAAGGATTTGGGGGTATAAATATTGGGACCCTGTTCCCAAGAAATTAGATCATCCTGGAATCAAGAAGGAACCTCTGCCAAGGAGAAAGCTGGAAGACTGAAGAAGGACTGACCTGCTGTAAGGCTGACCTGCAGTTGCTTTGCTGCCAAGGAGAGGGGAAGGACTTTGCTGTGTGCTGTGTCCCCTTTCTTGAAGGAATCTCCAAGGGCCTGAGTAGAGCTGGCCTCCTGTTAAGAAGTCCCAGGAACAAAAGGACTTCACCCCCAGCTTCCCCTGAACTCTGCTGTGTGAGTTCTGCCCCTCTTAGAGTGTTTGATCCAATTGTGGGGCCTCTGGAAGTTGTGCCTGCTGTTGGGAAGCTGACCAAGAGAAAAGAAGTAAAAGATCTGCAACTGTTTCACGCACCGCCGGCTTAGCAAGAACATTTCCGTTGCCGCGAAGATCGTCGCAGTGCCTGTCGCCGCTGCAACGTCAACGCCGCGTCTTAGGAGCGAATCGACTCCGGAGCGGGAAGATTCCCGTCGCTGTGAGTATCGTCGCAGAGCCATTGAAGATCATCGCACCGCTCGTTAGCTGGCCGTATTTCACCGCTGCGAACATCATCACAGTACCATCGAAGATCGTCGCATCGTGCCTTTGCAAGTAAATTTCTACCGGAGAAGCTATGCCTTGGAATCCATACAAGTATCGCCTTACTCCCCATACAGACCGGATTCCTCGCACACGCCCGCTGCGTGCAGCGGGGTTGTCATATCGCCTCACCAGGGTCGTAGGACTGACGCTGTTGCTTGTTTTTCTACGCCTGAGCGCCGTTAGGAACTTTTATGGTATCACCAGGTACTGTTGGCTAAAATCAACGCTAATGTGGATTATTTTGTCGCTAAGCTAAGAACTCTTTTGAAACCATATTTTTGAACTGTGTATGTTGGATTTTTGTCATTTTGGTCTTGTGTAGTTTATATAAAAGTACTTTATTTATCTACACTGGAGTGGAGTCCATTTGTGGTGTTTTCACTGTGTTACTGTGAGTGTTGGTACAAATACTTTACACATTGCCTTTGATAAGTCTGTCTGCTCGTGCCAAGCTACCAAGGGGGTGAGCAGGGGTTATCTAAAGAGTGTATCCCCCTTACCCTGACTAGAAGGAAGGGTCCCTATTTGGACAGTGGTACCTACCCCTGCCAACTAGAGACCCCCAGATCTAACAGCAACTATTTTACATTTTGTTTTAAATGAGAAAAAAAATATGTTGTGACTTACTTTAGATATATATTGTCCCAAATAGAGTGTTTAGTAAAGTTGGTTGGAGGTTGTAAAGTTTTGCAAGTAACTGAAAAAAAAGAATATGTTTAAAATGTTTAAGTAGCTATACATTTCTATAGTTTGTACTTACTTTGAGTTTTAGCTGGCTTTCTCCGACGAGTAGAATTTGCAAAGTGTAATCCCACCTGCAGTCTCTGGTAATCAGGTAACTACAATTTAAAAAATGGTGGATGGCTCCTTCGTTTTGTTGTCTTGAACGTTATTTGAAAGTAAAATATGTTTTGCGTTTAATTTTTCTTTGTGTTTTTAATGGTGTGTGAGAATATAAATAATTATTTTGTTATGTTACTTTTCGTATCTTTTTATTTTAGTAGGTTTTAACATCCATTTTGGCTATTTCCGGGTCCTTCATTGAAAGAGTTGTAGGACATTTTTTTTTGTTTTTTTAAAACTGAACGTTTCTTTTTGGTGTTGGTTTTAGTTGTGTGTTATACTGTTTTTGTTATGTGAAAATTTACGATTTATTAATAGTAGTTTAATTTGTGTTAATAAGTAGTGTTCATGCTTGTGTATTTTTTTTTGTGTTTACATAATAACATTTTGAAAATGTTGGTTAAATGTATGTTATGTTAAAATGTCGTAAATAAATTAGTTTATATTAATTTAAGTGTTATATTTAATTTATATGTGTATTATGCATTTTAGTAATGTTTTTTAAAATTATAAAGTAAAAAAAAATCCTGAAAAAAGTACTCGAGTATTAATTTTGTTGCCCGAGTATTTTACCATTGGGTAATTCAATTAAATATTGTGTTATAAAATAGTATGTGTTGTATCAATTATTTAAATAAATGTATATACATTTTATCTAAATTATTAATATTAACCATGATTATTAATTTTAATACTCGAGTATTAATTTTAATGCGTGTGTATTAATTTCCATTATTTCCGTTTTAATACATTTCCCCACCCAAAACCCCTGTTTTCCCTGCATCCTGCTCCAGGAGTTTATTATACACAAAAATATATTTATTGCGCTCTAAATGTGTGTGTTGTAGTAGTATGCGTTGTAATGGATCATTCAATTTAATATACTACATTGCGTTGTAATGGTATGCATTGCTAAAACTGATGTAATGGTAGTTGTAAAAGTTCAGTTGTAAAAGCATGCATTGTATTTATTGGCGTTATAACATCATATATTCAATTACTGTGAGCTCTTTTAAGCCCCAGCTCCCTTCAGGCCAAGGTTGGTCATTGTAGCTGTATACCGGTGAGCTCGGTCCTTGTGTCCAGTGTTTCATGAGCCTTTGATATCCTTGTTTCCAGTGATTCCTGAGATTTAGTTAATCCTGGTTCATTGATTCCTGAGCTATAGCTATTCCTTGTGCCTGAGTTAGCACTGCCTGCAGTGCTACATTGGGGCCGATTCTGATCCGGGTCGGAAAGCACTCCAACCGCGTCGGATCCGGAGTGTTTTCCGACCGAGCTGGACCCCTACAGTCCGACCGAGTGAGTACGGTGCGCACGTATGCTGTCGGACTCGGTTCGGTCGGACTCCCATAGAAGTCAATGGGAGCCAGTTGTATGATGCGTACATGCACTCCCATTGTCTGAATGGGTACGTCTCGAACACGTGCACCCCCTACAGAGGGTACGCGTCGGTGCCTTCCGCACCGTACATGCCTGTGTTGGGGAGACCCATAGGTCTCCCCCTGTGTCCGAGTCGTAGTGCTGCGGGTGTCAGGGGTCTGACGCGGACCCCCGAAGTCCGACACCGGGAGCTTTTGCGAGCCGGACACTCCAGCTCGCACAGGCTGTCCGACGCGTGCATCGTACTGGCTCGGTTGAGATCGCATCCATTGCACGCCACAGTTAGCTTCCGACCGAGACGTACGGAGCGGTTCGGACCCGGAAACGACTCGGTCGGTGAATCTGACGTAGCTCGCATCGTACTTGCTCGCTCGTACAGCTGTACGAGTCGGCCGGAAAACACGCGTACGGTTCGTAGTTTTTCCGGCCGGATTGCGTTCGGTGCCCATCCGACCCGGATCGAAATCGGATCCATTGTTTCCTGAGTTCCTAAGCTATAGTTATTATTTGCTCCAGTTCCTGAGCTTCAGCTATTTCTTGTTCCTGATTTGCACTGCTTGCAGTGCTCTCTTGAGTCCTTGTTTCCTGAGCTGTAGCTATTTCCTATTTCCTTGAACTAGCACTGTCTGCAGTGCTACCTTGACCCCTGAGCTATAGTAATTTCCCTGTTCCTGAACTAGCACTGCCTGCAGTGCTACCTTGACTCTTGAGCCTTAGCATTCCTTGTTCCTTACCTGCAGCAGTTTCCCTTGTTCCTGAATTAGCACTGCCTGCAGTGCTACCTTGACCCCTGACCCTTAGCTCAATTCTTGTTCCCGCCCCAACTCTGCCTTCTTTGCTACTTTGTTTTCTTGATTCCTTAACCTGTTCTATTCTAGTATACCCTTGTAGCCTCCCCTTCTTTATATCCTTCTCCAGTCCCCACCTTTCTTCCCATTTCCTTGGTTCCAGTTGCTAGTTTGCTGTCTTTCTATTCTGCTGCCTTGCTTCATTTGCCTATTTTGTTTACCTGCTTTCTGCCAAGTGTGCACTGTGATTTCCTTCCTTTCCTGTAAAGCACTCCTCCTTGCTAGCTCCTTGTTTATTATGCTTGTGTTTAGTTCTACCCCCTTGCTGTTATTGCCTGTGTGTTCCTGTTTGATTGCCAGGACCATGGGCACAGCTGACTACCTAGGTTGTGTTTCTTGTTCACTGTGAGTATTGTCTTTGAGTTGCATTTGTATCATCACCATATGTATAAGCTCCACAGACCCTGCCTTTGTATGGATATCCTACATGTGGGTATTTGCAGTCAGTATCTGTAACAGCAATTGTTGGTGAGAAACTTACTGAGCTTCAGTCTTCCCGTGTGGAGCTCCTGAGTGGTTTACCCCACACTCCCCTTTATTGTAAATGTTGTTTCATATATATGTCTTGCACATTCGTCCTGGCTGTAGTTATTCTGAATGCTAAATTGCCTTGCAAGTGCCCTTCCTTTCTGAGTCTTACCTATCTTGTTCACTTGTACAGGCTTCCCCTTTGGATCCCTTTTTCTCCTCGGACTCCCTGTATGATTCTGGGCAGCGATATACTCCTCTTTCTGTGTACATGTCCTTGCCCAAGTTCCTGACTGTGTTCCCCACATAGTTCCGGACAGTCCCTGAAATTCATGACGCTGACACACCGCAGGGGCTAGGGGGGCGCTACCGCTGTGGTGCATCTTTCAATTGCATCCAATGACCGGCTCCACGGTTTTGGAGCACGCCTACTACGATGTTCAAACTTGCATTAGGCTACAGCGATTGCGGTTGCCATTGGCTGTAAGGGCATGGTTCATGGTGCTGACACACCACAGGGGCCAGGCGGTAGCTACCGCGATTTGGGTGCCATACATTGGTGCCTATTACCATGATTTATGTAGTGGAGCATGCCAACCACCATTTGACCATGTGTATATGCCTATCACTACCGCCATTGTGTCTTGGGCATTGGCGGTGACACACCGCTGGTGCCAGGCGGTAGCTACCGCGATTTGGGTGCCATACATTGGTGCCTATGACCGTGATGATTTGGATGGCGGAGCATGCCAACTGCCATTTGACCATGTGTATATGCCTATCACTACCGTGATTGTGTCTTGGGCATTGGCGGTGACACACCGCTGTTGCCAGGTGGTAGCTACCGCGATTTGGGTGCCATACATTGACATGGGTGATAGTGAATTGGGTGGCGGGCCACTTTGACAGAACTTGTGGACACATCATGCTGTGTCAATGGCCAATGGGCAGTTCTCAACAGTGCACAGTGGCCACATGAACAATGGCACATTGTCACATTTAACCCACTGCTGACTACACATGGCATGTTTGTGTATGTGATTTAGTAAATTTGCATGTACTCCGTCACATGTCACTTGTGATATTGATGGGCATTTACACAGAACAGTGTTGTTATGGACTCTCCAATGTTTACACATGTCATTGTGTGATAGTGCTGTGACAATCCCAGTGATATCTGTCTCAAAGAACAATGTGCATATTAGAATGTCTACCTTTATGGGATCATGCACACACGTGTTGTTGACGCTCAGCCTGGGTTAATTGTGTTGTTGATGTGTGCCCTGTTCAACTTACGCCTGAAGGTGTGGCAGGTACAGCAGCTAGGTATGAGACAGTAGTGTTGCATTTTTACACATATGCTGGATGAAATACTCTCATGCGTGACCATGCTAGATGTGGCCATAACCCTAGGTGCATTCTCATAGTCAGATGTTGTTTCGGAGGTACTTGCTGTGTGAAAGGGGACAAGTGTATGAGTAGTGTAGCTGAAGGTGTCCCTACATGTAAGCTGCTCTGTAACTCAATTGTGATGACAGTCATTGTTGGCGTTGTGTCTGTCAAGACGTAAGAGGTTGTGCACATCTCATGGTCCATTGTATTGACATGTGTCCACTTTCATCTCAACTAGGAGGAGACCAAATCTGCATCGTCCCTTCACAGTGCTGGCAGACATGGAGAATGAGGAGATCATCCGCAAATTTCATCTGGATAGAACTACCCTACAGAACCTTTGTGCTATGTTGGAGCCCCACCTGCAGCCTCGCAGAACATATCCAACAGCTTTCACCCCAACATCCAAGGTGATGGTGGCCCTGCACTTTTTTGCAACTGGATCATTCCAGAAGACAGTGGCCAGCGCAGCTGGCATGTCGCAACCTATGTTCAGCATGGTGCTTCGTGATGTCCTGTCCGCTATGATGATCTACAAGGACAGATGTATCCATTTCCCCAGGGGGCCTGAATTGGCAACTGTGAAGGGAGATTTTTATGCCCTTGTACACATCCCCCATGTTGTTGCTGCCATTGATTATTATTATTATTATTATTAGTGGTATTTGTAGAGCGCGCGGATACCTCCAACAGATGTGTCCCGGCGCTAGCAGCATGAGCAGGGGGCTAAAATTGCTAGGTCAGGTCGAACAGCCACGTTTTCAGGGCTTTCCTGAAAATGCGTTCCGATTTGGACTTCCGTAGATGTTCGGGCATAGAATTCCATAACACGGTTGTTCTTACCGAAAAAGCCCGGCCACCAATCCTAGCTTTCCTAAAGTGTGGAATTACAAGTAGCTCCTGATGATTTGACCGTAGCACCCTGGTTTGATGGTATTTCCGGAGTCTTTGCTTAAGGTATACTGGACCAGAATCTCTAATTGCTCTATAGGCCAGGGTCAGTGCCTTGAACTCTATGCGTCTTTTGACCGGCAGCCAGTTTCAGCTCCGGAGATGGGGGGTGATGTGATGGCGATATGGCACATTCCTGATGAGCCTTGCTGCCGCATTTTGTATAATCTGCAACTTTCTAATTAGATACTCTGGCAAACCCAGATATAGACTGTTTGCATAGTCCAGCTGTGAAATGACTAATGCATGGACCACTGACTTTCTACAGTCCATCGGCATTAGATTCAAAAATCTTCTCAAGGCTTTCAACTTCCAAAAACATGTGGAGGAAACCTGGTCGATTTGCGATTTGCCTGATAAATTAGAATCAAACTTAAATCCCAAGTTTCTGGCTGAGGTTGCCGGCATGGGAGGGGGATTCAGTTCAGAGGGCCACCAGAGTTCTGGCCTGGGGGAAGATGGTTGATTGAAAAAGAGTACCTCCATTTTTTCCGCATTTAACTTCATGCAATTATCAGTCATCCAGGATGCCACTTTCAGTAGACACCGCTTGAAGTTAGTGAATGCCGCCTCTGAGTGCTCCCTAAAGGAGAACACAAGCTGAGTATTATCAGCGTAGGAAATCCCCTTTACCCCCAGTTGTTCAATTATTGGGGCCAGAGGGACCAAATAGACATTAAAAAGGGAAGGGTTCTGAAGTACTGGGTTTTTCAGAACCAACCCAGCGGTGCCAGGGGACACACCCGAAGACTTCGAGTTCTTCCTGTTTCGGACCACAGAAACACAGAGTCTTCTAAATGAAGTCAAAGATCATATTTATTGGCTGCAGACCAATCACAGGTATCCGAGAAGTACAGCACGGTGTATGTTCTCAGGAGACTGCTCCCAACCAAAAACCAGTCTTGTCTTATATACAGAATATTACGCTCTGGGCAACACCGCCCCTATTTTACAAGTGGTCGTTCACATATTTTCGCTTCAAAGAAAGAGCACAGTCATGATGATAATCCCACATTTCCGCTCGGTCAGCACATAATTATTTACCCAGCGAGGCTCAGAACCCTCATCAGATATCAGCAGACCCCAATAAAACGGACACCTCCTCCTCGTAAAACAAGCCATAAAGTAGGAAACAGAGTCAGGTGTGAAAGGGATTAGTCAGGAGTCGCGTGGGATACACGACTTTATGATGTGTTGGGCCCTGATGCTAATCCCATAAGGCCGCAGTAAAAGGAACCGGCCGGGCAGGACTGACCTCGGGCAGCGGAGTCAGTTTGCATAGGTCACAAAGAAGTCAAAGAAAGATCGCGTGTCCTTTAGGCCTAGGCATGGGCATGGCCTCAATGCGCAGCCTATGTGAGGGCAACCACAACATGGTTACCCTTTTAAAATGGAACCCGAGGGTTCGACATGTTGTATCGCATACACGGTGAATTCATCGGTGAAACATGACGAAAACACTCATACATACCGCATTAGTCATTTGCGGTTCGCTGATACCAAAATCGGCAGGGTAGGACCATGCTACCAACATGGTTCCGAAATTTACAGTACCACAGACCCTCCTTTTGCCCTTACATAGGCAATAACTATACTCATACTAATCTGAGTCCAGGTCTATATTCATAAAGTCATGAAGATGTTGCTGTAGCATCATCCTATTGCTTAGTTCGTCCCTTGATACAGGTTTCCTTACACATGATGTAACACAGAGGCTACACATTACAGGAACACACTGTATACATAGACAGAACAGGAAAAGAACGGCTAAGATCGTCCCAGTGACTATTAGAATCTTCCATCCCCAAGCTGATATCAGTCCCTAGAACCACCGCATCATCGACAAATCTCCTTTATCCACATGGATGGATTCGGAAATCTTATACAGTTTGGAGATGGCTTGATAGACTGTCGGAGCGTTATCTGGTATGAAAATACAACAACTTGATTGGATAACCTTGCATACCCCACCACGGTCTGCAAGTATGACATCTAGAACCATACGGTTCTGCAACATCATGAGGCGATCCGCTTGGAGCTCAGCTGTCAAGTTACCAAGGGCACCAGCCGTTACATTAACAGTGGTTTCAACTACACGAGTCAGTTGTCTCAGGTTCCTACTATTAACCATTGATCCCCAAAACGGCAGGAAACCCAGGAAAAAGTCTCCCGCTTCCTGACCGGCAGGATCCTCCTTACTAACAACGCCTCTCACAACTCTGGTCTTGTGATAATCAGAGGCGGCAGTAAATGTCGGCGGTAGCAAATTTGCAACATAACACGTGCTCGGGAAATCAGGGGGCAACCATGTATATGCTCGATCATTACAAACAAAGTATGTACCCTTGGCAGCCAAAAACGCAGGGGAAAACTGTGATGGGAAAATGTACGTTTCAGCACAGTCACTCTTCCCTAATTGAGCTCTTGGATTCTGACCATTACCTTGTAAACAGAACTGACCTATGTGTGGTACGACCCAAATCGGAGATGAACTTTTACGCTGTTTCTCGCCCAGACTAATGCTATACCCCGTCGCGTTCCAACCCACATAAGCTCGCAACTCATCCTTGGGAATAGATGAAAATGCATCGATATCTCTTCTCATATCAGCAACTCCTTTCATCAAGGCCTTATTGTTTGTGCTAGGTCTAGTGGAATGCGGTGGTCGCGGGGAGTAGGTTTCAAGCGCAAAAAGAAACATAGTCTGGAATGCCCATGATGACCCATTATAGCTAAACGGCAGCACTAGATATGGGATACCCTTATTAATGGTATGCGGCATCAAACCACACACCCAGCAATTTGTCGTATTCATAACTAGTTGGTGCTGGTGCAGAAGTTGAATAAACAAATTGTTTACGAACTCAGACCGTCTAGCTTGTTCGTGTTCAGGCAGAGGGTGGAAAGAGTGTGAGGAAACAGTAGGAGGAGGTATGGGCTGTATAGTGGGTGCAAACGGCACTTGAAAAGACAATAATACATAACCTACAGAAAACATCATCATGCTAAATAGGACAAACAGACATAATATTACAAAACGTTTGCTATTCATTACTTTACATATTCTGCTCTTAAAATTTATTTCCTCAGCGGGTCTCTTCATCTCAAAAAACTCCATCCTCTAATCGTGCTGTTCGCGGCGGATGAGTGTCTTCTGCTAAGGAGTACACCTGTCAGTCCAGGGAACGTCCTAGACCAACCAGACCATTGACCTAACGTCTCCGGCTTGTACCCCAAAGTCTTGGCACCGCGACCCTGCAGCTGAACCCGGATGGCGGTTCGAAAAAGCAAAAATAAGAAAGTTTTTCAGATGGAAGAGAGAGCCGCACTTCTCAAAAAATATCAAAGAAAAATAATTTTTATTTGTCCATAGTTCTCGGCCTCAGATTGTAGCGACTTCTTGTAGGTACTGTTTGGTCTTGAAACAAGAGTTCAGGCACTGTAGTGTCCAATTGAATTGAAGGTGGCACAGTTTCTTGCAAGATGTCATCGCTTTCCTTCTCAGAAAGCGTTACTTTTACTCGTGCATCGCTAAACGGCAGAAAACGAGGCACATTCTCAGTCTCTGAGTCAGCGATCCCTTCCTGGACCCACTGGTCGTAAGGCAAAGGCAAAGGGACCCTCTTACAGTGAACGCCGTGTATCCAGTTCTTTTTCCCTTTTACTCGAACAGCCGATCTCGTGGAAAGAAGGACGAGATGGGGGCTGGTCCAACGGGGCTCGTCATTTTTCGTCCGCTGAAAGTTTTTGACCAGCACCCATGACCCAGGATTAATGGGATGTCCTGGAGCTTCAGAGACCTGAGGCAGAGTATCATGCACCTGTTGGTGTAAAACACGCAATTTAGCCGTCAATTCATACAAATAATCAAGCAGTACTGGATGTTCGATCTCACTGAATTTTGTAGGCCTTGGCACTCCCCATATATTGGCCGGGCGGCCAAACACGATTTCATAGGGACTAAGTCCCACTCGTGAATGCACAGTCATTCTTGTTGATAGGAGTGCTAAGGGCAGAGAGTCAGGCCATTTAAGACCAGAACTCGCTTGGATCTTGGCTAATTTGAGCTTCAATGTGCTATTGTAACACTCTACTAGTCCAGCTGATTGGGGGTGATTTGCAGCGTGGAATTTCTGCTTTATACCTAGTCCCTCACATACATTCTTCATCACTCGTCCCACAAATTCACTCCCATTATCACTCCATACCATTCTTGGCATTCCAAACCTAGGGAAGAATTCTTTGACAAGGGCTTTAGCTGTGGATAAGGCAGTATTGTCTTTTAGGGGATATGCTTCTATCCACCTTGAAAAAGCGCAGACAACAACAAGTACATATTTCAAATTGTTGCACCTTTCCATGTGGATGAAATCTAGCTGCAAAACCTCAAACGGATACGTTGGAGGCGCAAAATGACCAGCTGGAGTTGGGGTTCCCCTACCAGGATTGTATTTCAAACATACCATGCAATTTCTGACCACATTCTCTGCACACTTGGGAATTCCAGCATTCTGCCATACTGGAGCTAACAACTTACAAATCCCTTTCACACTGATATGCGCCATACCATCTGCCATCGTGACCACTGGAAGTACATATGCATCAGGTAACAACCATCGCCGGTGTTCTGACAAATCAATCCAACAACCATTTTCATCCAATTTACCCTTACTTTCTTTCCACATGCTCAATTCTTTCTCTGTGGCTTCAGCTTGAAGGGACTTCACACTCTCTATCGTGTCTTCACACATTCCAACATCACCAACCCATCTTGCAGGGCCTGCAACATACATTCGATTCGTCACATCTTTTGCTGTTTCTTTCGCGATTTCGTCAGCAAACGCATTACCATGACCAACATCATCAATAATCTTCTTGTGTGCACTGCATTTCACAATCGCAACTTGTAATGGTAAGGTCAACGACTCAAGGAGATCATTCACCAACTGACCATTCTGAATCTTAGTTCCATGCAAAGTCAGGAACCCACGTTCTTTCCACAAGCGCCCAAAACTATGGGCCACGCCAAAGGCATACTGACTGTCAGTATATATGTTCACTTTCATTCCTTTCGACAACACGCATGCTCTTGTAAGTGCAATTAATTCTGCTGCTTGAGCCGAATTATGTGGTATACGTGCAGTTTCAACAATCGTGTGCAAAGTCGTGACAGCATATGCAGCAGTCATATCACCATTCGGAAGTTTGAAGCACGAGCCATCCACCTATAAGGTACCATCACACTCAACCAGGGGAGTATCTTTAAGATCCACTCTCCCTTTTGTTTCTTCTTCTGTTCTGAACAGACAATCATGCTGTTCACTCTCATCTGTGTCTGCTGAAATCGGTAATAATGTAGCTGGATTCAACGTATTGCACCTCTTTATGTGCACATGACTCGCTAGCAGGGTCAACTCATAACCTGACAATCGAGCACTAGTTAAGTGCTGTGTCTTGGTCCTGTTTAATAACGTGTCCACTGCGTGTGGCACCATCACAATCAACGTGTTGTTCATTACTAACCCAGCAGACTGTCGAATAGAAACAGCTGCTGCCGCTGTGGCTCTCAAACAACTTGGCAATGCCTTAGCTACCGGATCCAAAGTCGACGAAAAATACGCGCATGGACGCTGTCTGTCTCCAAAAGACTGTGTCAGCACTGACAACGCACAACCTTCTTTCTCGTGAACATACAATGTAAAAGGTTTACTGTAGTCGGAGGTACCCAATACAGGAGCCGAACATAATTCCTTACGTAATTCCCAAAAACTTTTCTGACACTCTTCAGACCATGGGACGGGATTCGGTGTATCTTTGCATGTTAATGCTATCAAAGGTTTTGCCAGCAAAGAAAAACTCGGGATCCACTGCCTACAGTATAAAGTAATACCCAAGAAAGCACGCAATTCTCTCTGTGTTCTTGGCACGCTCAATTGTGCAATGGCCTGAATTCTTTCTGGGGTCAGTTTCCTTCCCTCCTTCGACAAGAGATGACCTAAGTAGGTCACTTCTTGTCGACAATATTGCAGTTTTGAGAGAGACACTTTGTGATGAAAGGCAGACAAATGACGCAACAATGACAATGTAGCTTCTTTACAAATCTCCTCAGTATCCGCGGCGATTAGTAAATCGTCAACATACTGAATAAGGGTAGCACCACTAGGTAAGACAATTGTATCAAGCTGCGCCTTTAAAGCCTGACTGTATATTGATGGACTTTCACAGTAGCCCTGCGGAGCGCGTTTAAAGCGGAAGCTGCGACCTCCTAAACTAAAACCAAAAATATCCCTGCTTTCCTCTGCAATCGGAATGCTAAAGAAATCATTCTTTAAATCGATCACTGAGAACCAAGCAGCGGAAACTGGGATCATAGTTAACAAGGCAGTTATATCAGGGACAACTGGAAACTGTGGCACAACTATCTTATTGACCTCTCTAAAATCGATCACAAATCTGTAAACAGGTGGCTGAGAAGGGTCAGTACGTTTTAAAACAGGCAGAACCGGGCTATTGCAAACGTTGCCTCTTGTCTCTTCAATTACCTCCTTTTCAATCAAGTCATAGATGATTGCTAACAACGCTTTCTCACCTTCATTAGAGATCTTGTACTGGGGAATGCGTGGCAATTTAACATTGGCTTTCAAAGTGACCACATATGGCGGTATTTCCAAGACACCCACATCGTTAGGACCAGTAGCCCAAAGGACATCCGGAAGAGACGACAATTCAGCTGGCTGTTTATTCTTCGACAAATACATTGGAGAAATCACTTCCCTACCCAGTGTAAGTTGTACTCCCGAGGGGGAACAATATAATGTTGCATGTAATCTCTTTAACAAATCCAATCCTAACAGATTTTCACCACAACCTGTCGTTAGGATAAGGGGTGCTTTCAGCTCACAAGGTCCAGCAGAAAGGGGCATAGGACTAGAGATCGGGTTCCTAACCGGGGCGCCAGAAAAACCTCCTGAAACATTCATTTCGCCAGACAAAGGCGCGCCAGGGAGTTTTGAGTGCATAATTGAACTCTTTGCAGCACCAGTATCCAATAGAAAAGGCTCTGATACACCCGCTGTAGTCACCTTGACATACGGTCCACTTTGGTCCACTGGCACTGAAACAACTCCCTCTCTCTGTCTATGGCTGTCCTAGTAATCATCACCTCCCGCATTTCCATCTTCTGCATAATAGTCGTTATTATAGTACTGAGCTGTCCCACCAGTTACATTGGCCTGCTGATCAAAACTGTTCATCGTATTTTGAGGCGGAAGAGGACGCGCGTTCTGGGGAACATTCCCACGCCCTCTACCTCTAGGAGCTTGCTGACCACCTCTACCTCTCGCGCCATAAGGACAACTATACTTAAAATGACCTTCTTGTTTGCAATACGAACACTGATTGGGACCCACAGGAACACGCGGTTGGGAATACCCGAACCTTTGCGAGTTACACTGAAACTGTTGGGGTTGTTGATAGTTACTCTGACCTTGCTTATAGTTATTCTGATCTCCACGTGGCGGGTAAGCCTGCTGTAAAAGAACCTTCGTCTTTAATTCTTTTGTTTTCTTGTCTGCTCTATCCTTCTCATCTTTATCCCTATTTTGTAATACTGTGCAGTAGCCAGTATTTGCGCTGATGGGGAAACAGCCCAAGAACTCTCTGAATCTTTTAATTTCTTACACAACTCGGGAAGCAAATTATGCACAAATTTATCAACAAATAACCGTTGACCACCTTCCGTACTCATGCCTTGACCACTGTGGTCGATAAATGTTTCTTCAAACCTGGTGAAGAAATCAGACACTGTTTCGTCTTTCTTTTGTTTGCATGCGGATAATTTATCCCAATTCACACGCATCGCTGGCATTAAAGTCTTCATGTAGGTAATAATTCTACCAGGGAGTTCTGCTACTAAGGGCTCAGGTTTCGCACCACCAACTTGTCTAGTGTCTGTAGCAGCGATATTAGCCCATGTGCCACCTAGTTCTGCAGCATGATCTGCATTACGAATCAACCCCCATAAAGGCTGCGGAACGACATTCCCGAACAACATATCTATGTCAGCTAGGTTCATGACACACGATTCTGCAGTCTGTGATAACTCCTTATAATATCCTGTGGGGTTTTTACGGGGGTCAGGCAATGTCTGCTTAAGGGCTAAAACTTCTGATCGCTTCCAAGGAACATGTACCCAAACACGCTGGAAATGAGCTGGCATAGCAGCAATACCGTTAGCGGCATCAGCCGCAACCGCGTCCTTCCATACCGGAGGGACTTCTCTCATAGGGTATTGTCTAACCTTCCTATCAGAGGAGTCATGTTCAAACAGTGACTGAGAAGGACCCCCGATCCTAAAAGACAATAATGTCGCAACTGCTTTCTCAACATCGGGACCCACAATCGTACCTTTTCCAAATTCAAACCGTATATGACACAATTCCTGCGGGCTTAAGTCTTCCAATTCCTCACAGAGGAATTCACACATTTTCTCAAAAACGTATCTCTGTTTTGGTGCTTCCCATTGATGAAAAACATTTACAACAGACTCTACATCATATCTTGAAGGATAAACAATCCATCTACGTGCCATGCGGTCTAATACTACTTTCTCTCCAGAACCTGGCAGCTGACTACGCAACTGTGAACGTTGTGAACCAGGGGTCGTACTAGATGACCCAAAGAGAGGCGATATAAAACTAGTGACCGCACTAGCTATTCGTTGTCGTGTAGAAGGAGAAGTTGAGGTAAGAACAGGGGGAAAAACAGAGGGAAGAAAAACGGGTGCAAATACAGGTACAGGGGTCGTATCAGGAAGAGCGCCTAGGAAGGCAGCTGATGTACTAGGTAAGGTCGCAGGAAGCGCGGAAGAGATAGGCAGCGAAACCGGCGGCCCTTGAGAGGGCTGCGCTGTAGGCATAGGAGCCGGATGAGGAGGAGCTGGCGGCTGCGGGAAAGCTGGCGGCAAATTAACTAGCGGCCATACATTTAAAGGCTGCGGAGGCGCTGTAGCACTCTGCGCATACGGGGGTGGCGAACTCAGCAAATGTGACATTAGGGGATCTTTCTCTTTTTCTTCTGACGCATCTTGTTAAAGGGGCGGCAAAACTGGATAGCATTTATCAATCACTAATTTACGTTGCCTGTGCAGCTGCTCATTCATTTGTTCGTCTTCATTATCTTTAAACTGCAAGGCTGCTTGCATTATCGACATACCTTTCTCTCTTTTATTTTTCTTGGCTAATTTGATTTCTTTCTGCTTGGCTTCCTTTCGCCATAGGCGGAAAGAATCAAACATCGCCGGCCGGGCTTTCTTTTTAAATAATTTAACTTCTAAGTTATCTAGGATTTCTGTGTTGAAACTACCATTTTGGGGCCATTTTAAAACACCATCCTTCCTGGTGTATCGGATCCATACTTCATTATACGCAATGGGGCCCACGCCATGTTTCACATAAAGCTCATACGCTGGAGTTCCAATTGGAGGAACCGGACACGAATCCTCTAATCGGGAGTCCCTATTACAACCCAAACAAAACATATTTCCAAATATACTAGAACCAGGCATCGTCGCTCACTAGTCTAGTTTCAAACTTCAAAGGATTATCGAATACGATAGTCTCGTGAATACACGAGTCCTTCGGCTTTGGCACTTGCAAGTTCCAAATCAAAGCGATCCCGAAGGGATACCAAACCAAACTAAGGACTGGGAGACGCTCCACTTATACTTAACTGAGGTATCGATGACGTCACCAGAAGACTCGTTAAATCATCAAGGGTCCAAAACAGGGCGATAGTCAGGGCAGCAGTCCTTTGTAGCCGTCGGGACGCGAAGAACCTCGCAGTAAAGACTTTCGGACCACGTCGACATGCAGGGGTCGATGAAGTGGCGGCCTTCCTCCAGAATTTTCACACGAAGCTCCTCACGAACCTCTGGCTTGGGCCGGTACCGCTGAAATAGCCCCACGTTGGGCGCCAACTGAAGTACTGGGTTTTTCAGAACCAACCCAGCGGTGCCAGGGGACACACCCGAAGACTTCGAGTTCTTCCTGTTTCGGACCACAGAAACACAGAGTCTTCTAGATGAAGTCAAAGATCGTATTTATTGTCTGCAGACCAATCACAGGTATCCGAGAAGTACAGCACGGTGTATGTTCTCAGGAGACTGCTCCCAACCAAAAACCAGTCTTTTCTTATATACAGAATATAACGCTCTGGGCAACACCGCCCCTATTTTACAAGTGGTCGTTCACATATTTTCGCTTCAAAGAAAGAGCACAGTCATGATGATAATCCCACAGGTTCCTGAGTCCACTTGGCCATTGCAGACGTTTCTTGCTGCTGCCCACATTAGCGCTGCTTACCTGTCGCGCTGCAGTCCCCCGCCGCCGCCATCTACACCAGCGGCTGCAGTGTGAGGACAGGGTCGAACTACATCCCCCAGCATCCTGAGCGCCACCGGACCCGCGGACGCCCTGTTCGCGCCACGAGGTGCTTAAAAGATCGCCGTTGCCTCTGCGTCGCGGGACACGTGCGGACAGCGCCGGGCTGAGCCCGGGCAGAGGGCGGGCCGTCTGTTGCCGTCCGAGGCAGGGCTGGGCCCAGTCTCCAACGTCATCACCCTACATCTAAGGTACTGTGTGTCTTCAAGTTTGTTTCAAGTGGTACACCCTGCCTAATAGCCGCTCTTTGTATTAAGTATTAGTGTGTCTCCCACATCAGTGGTGTGTGATTCTGCGGACCCTTATTGATGGGTGTAGCCATTTAATCAGTTAATTATGTCAAAACAAACCCCCTTCCGCAAACCATCTACGCTGGGAGGATCAGTCAGAGGCACCCTGGACAGTTTTATCACAAGAGCTGCTTCTGTTCTGGAAAAGGAGATCGCTATAGTTGAACGACGCTTATCGGCCGAGCATTTACAATCTAAAAGATCTTCACTCGGCCCTTTCCAGCTAGCCGTTTCACCGGCGCTGGCTCTACCTACTTTCAGCCAGATTGCCTGCCCTTCGTCTCCGCCAGCTCATGTAAATAAGACAGTGTCACATTCTTACACACATTTAACACTGCCTGCTTCTAACCCTGTTGAAAATCATTCTATGGACTCCACGTCATCGATCCTACAAGTTTCTGGGTCCCTGCCCATTTCTATTGATGCTAGCACGCAAAGGATGGGAAGGAAAAGTCATACTACAGGTCCGCCCCCTTCAAAGAAAAGGAAAAAAGGAGGAAAAAAACACCCTAAAACGAACCGTCTGGGCATTGTTAATTATAATTCGGTGGAAAACACTGTAAACCGTTCTCCGCCAGTTGCCGAACAACTAATAGACCAAACAACAGCCTCGGACCCTCTTAATTTTGACTTTCCACACAATGACATTATGTGCCGACTTGAGACATTAGTAAAATCACTTCTTCTTCCTCTAATAGAAAGGATGAAGGGAGTGTCGAATCAACTTGGGGTAATTGAGCAGTTGGTTTTGAAAAATGTCGCCCAACCAAAAGATACACCGCCTGAGGCTTCGGTACCATCAAATGGTACTTCTCCTCCTAATTTACTTCCAGCGTTGGATGATAGGCATAGTTGCGCAGAGTATCCCAAAGTTAAAATCATACCAACTTTACCAAAGGTAACTAACCCTATACCCAACCGAAAGTTAATTGATGTTCCTCCCCCTTTCAATAGTTCCCACCCGCCCGCAAACAATGTACCTTCTGGCACCTCTTTGAACAAAACACATGGTGCGAGTCTTGATCATATGCACCTACCACCTGAAGCAGCTCCCTATGTAGTTCTGATGACAGGTGTCCCCGTACTAGAGGCGGGAAGGAAAGAGGGTTACTCTGACCTTAAAAACAAGGTCCTGCATTGGTTGGGCAAGAACAGACCTTTACCTTACAGCATAAATGGCGAACTATTAAATGTTCGTAGGCTTGGCTGGGTGGGTCCACGGCCTAAGGATATCGAAGGCGACGTAATTGTTGTCAACTTTAGAGACCACAGAGCAACCAAACATATAGTCAATTACTTTCAACACCAATACCAGAGCGCCATTAGTACCTTTGATTTAACTTATTTTTATCCACAAAGTTTAATTAGGAACCCAACACATTCCAAAACTCCTTCTTGGTTAAAGACAGGCCCTCTTATGTTTAATTTACCAACTTTTAATCGTTTTTCCTCACTTAGAGGATTAGAGGATGTGGATTGACTCACCCCAGAAGCACACCACCAGCACCTCTCCTGTGGCTTATCAGATGTACAACCAGCCAGAGATTACTGTGCTTTAACTCCGCCCAACGCTGGACCAGTTAGAGGAGGGGGCAACTCTGGTACTATCCAAATACTTTCATGGAATATTGCAGGCCTTAAGAAGCATTTGGCTAATACGGACTGGATTGACTTTGTCAACCAATATGAAATTTGTGTGTTCCAGGAGACCTGGAGCCTGGTCCCTCTTTATATGTCCGGCTATTCCACTTTTTACATACCGACAGTGCACCAGGGTGTGGGCCGCCCTTCGGGAGGCCTACATATCTGGATTAAGGTCACACTTAACTTGGATATCAAAGTCCATAATGCCAAGTCAGCAGACATCCTTCACTTATCTTTCAAACGGCCTTGGAATGGCTCTAGAGTTGATCTTTTTAATGTATATGCTAGGGGAGGCCCCTCTAACAAAAATTCTGTTACTATCTCCACTTTGGAGGATGCCCTGTCAGGTATTCCTCCTCTCTCTAATATAATTCTGGGTGGCGATCTGAACTGTACATACGAACCACTAAGAGACGCAGATCTTCTGGGCCCTAATGAGGATGACACCAAAAACTGTATTCCCCCTTTAAATCTGAGTCCCATCAAAATATGGACAACAAGGGCACTACAGATTACTGGTCTCACCCTGGAATACAACCTCCGAGCATTAAACGGAAGAACCCCCTCTGATCCCTATGGGTCTATGACGTTTAACAGACTAAATGGGCCGTCGCGCATTGACTATTTCATTGTTGACGTGAAATCCTGGGTCAATGTGGTTGATATGAAGGTAGTTCAGACGCTAGATAGTGACCATAATCCCCTTTGTGTAGTTTTAAAATGGCACATAAGGCCAGAGTTTTTAAATTCGAACCTATCCTCAAAAGCAGTAATTCCCACAAACTGCAATAGAAAGTTGAAATGGTACAAAGTATCATGTCACGAGGATATCTTAGATTCCATAAACACCCAAGTGGCAACTAAGGCTGCAGAATTTGCTCTCCTTAATGTTACGAAGGTAGAGACACACTGTGCAGACTTTAACAATACTTATAAAACCTTTATTGAGGATATAGGCTCCCATTTTAAAATAAAAAGATCAAAGGCTGGTATAAAGTTTCCAAACAAGAGAGGCAATCCATGGTACACCACCGAATGCAGAACCCGAAGAAAGGCGATCTCTCTTGCCCTTCGTAGAAGAGATTCTGTAGCAGCTAGGTTGGCCAGACAAGCCTACAAAAAATCCATAGTAGAGGCTAAACGGATCTGGGAGGAGGATCATTGGCAAGCGCTAAAGAACGCAGCCTTTTTAAAAGATTCTAGTACCTTCTGGACTTTAATAACTCAATTAACCAGAAGAGACTCTGACCCACTACCCAACCATATAACCAAGCAGCAGTCGTCTGCACACTTCTCCAAACTATATTGTAATGAGGTTGAGCTCGACCGCCCTGTGATTGCCAACCCTGACCACAACTATATTTCGCTGCAGCCTGACCCAACAGATCTCTTTACCCTTACGGAGGTCCAGATCGCCATTAAAAGCATAGCACCTGGGAAGGCAGCAGGCCCAGATGGCCTCCCAGGAGATCTGATCCTCCATAACCCCTTAGTATGGGCAAATCTTATTTTTAACATGATGAACCTCTTGTTATGTGGTCACACAGTCCCAGACTCTTGGAAGGGTGCTGAGGTGGTCACAATCTATAAGAAGGCGGCGAGAGAGGACCCTGCCAACTATAGACCGATAAGTCTAATTGATGTCATCCAAAAGGTGGTTGGCAGGGTCCTTAACTCACGTTTGGGGACTTGGCTGGAAGAGGGAAACATCCTAACTCATTTACAAGCTGGCTTCAGGAAGAAAGTAGGTACTATGGACCAAGTGTTCAGATTCGTAGCCACTTATTGGAAGACCGTTCTGATTGGTGGGGGATCTTTATACTTGGCCTTTATTGATCTCAAAACCGCTTTCGACCTCGTCCCTCGGGTTAAATTGTGGCAGGTTTTATATGAAATGGGGCTACCACGATATCTTTTGGAGTTTATTAAAAGATTGCATGATGGTACATACGCAAGAATTAGATGGGGATCCGAAGGACAATTGACTGATCGAATTCCTGTCCAGAGGGGGGTCCGCCAGGGATGTGTGATGGCTCCGACTTTGTTCTCCCTCTTTATCAATGGGGTGGCAGACCATTTGAGGGAGGACTCAGCGGATGCACCATCCCTGGCGGGGGAAAAAACACCTACCCTCCTCTTTGCAGATGACACGCTCCTCATGTCCAAAACTCCTATGGGCCTCCAGAAACTGCTTGATAGGTTTAGTGCCTTTTGCGATAATCGTGGTCTTACTGTTAATACCACTAAGACCAAATTGATGGCACTAACTGGAAACAAAAAACATAAGAAAATCAATATCGCATTAAATGGCACCCCGCTCGAGGAAGTAGATGCCTTTGACTATCTAGGGGTCAGGATTAATTCCAAAATGAAATGGGACTCCCACATCATTAAGATGTCTTTAAATTTTAGGAGAGTAACAGGAGCAATACTTAAAGATCACCGTCTATCCTCTACTAAACCTATTAGCCTGGCGCTATTAGTATATGAGGGTAAGGCACTGTCTGCCGCTTCTTACGGCTCTGAATTATGGGGATTTGAAAGAGCTATTAATTTAGTCACAGCAGAACACAAATTTTTGAGAGAGCTTGTGGGCCTTCCACTCTCCACTCCTCTTAAACCTTTATTTTACGATTTGGGACGCCATTCTATTAAAGATATCCTTGGGCTTCGCCCCCTATTATTTTGGGTTCGTCTTAGAAGGACCCCGGAACTCAGTAATTACGCCGCGGTCCTTGATGAACTCATTGCTTTAAATGGTTTTGGAGTAATATCATGGTTGAAAAACTTAAGGGACTTGGTATTCAGCTTGGGGCTAAAAGAAGAATGGCTCTTACAGCAGCCCCCGCAAAAAGACATCATTAAGAAACTATACTGGGCAAATATAGAAGCAGCGGTCTTGAAAAACCTTAAGCTGGGCTCCCTAACTGATACATTCTTGACTTGTAAGCCAAAACCAAAGTGGGAACCATTTTTTGACTTTATCTCCTCACCAAGGGATAGAGCTTTGTTTTTTAAAATGCGGCTAGGCACCTTACCCCTAAACGCTTTCACAATAGGCTGGAAAAATCATAAACCCCACCACACAACCTGCCCGGGATGCTCTAACCCCACTGAATCATTGGGTCACTTCCTGTTCGCCTGTAAAGCATATATGACGCCCAGAAAACGTTGGTTGAGCCCAGTTTGTAGAGATCTGGGAACTAGGCAGTCGTCAGTGGCCCTCCGTATCCTAACAACGGATACCACATCCTTATTGGTAATTTGTGGGGTGGCTAAATATCTTGGGAAAGCATGGCAAATACGAACTAAGCTTGTCGAACCAAGTAGCTCTGGGTTGTAATTCTATGTAATTTTACCACTATACGAAATACCCTCTCCACATTTGATGTGTTCCCCCTTGCTGTGCTCTTGGATATCTGTTTTTACCTAAGCCCTTTATGTTCTCATTTATTGTCTATGTATTTTTAGCTTTTTAAAGAAAACTATGCATATTTGTATATGTCTTTTTACTAATTTTATGGTCCTATTTATGTTGTATTGTATTCACTTTTATGATACATTGCTATCGAATAAAGTATTCAATCAATAATCCCACATTTCAGCTCGGTCACCGCATAATTATTTACCCAGCAAGGCTCAGAACCCTCATCAGATATCAGCAGACCCCAATAAAACGGACACCTCCTCCTCGTAAAACAAGCCATAATGTAGGAAACAGAGTCAGGTGTGAAAGGGATTAGTCAGGAGTTGCGTGGGATACACAACTTTATGATGTGTTGGGCCCTGATGCTAATCCCATAAGGCCACAGTAAAAGGAACCGGCCGGGCAGGACTGACCTCGGGCAGCGGAGTCAGTTTGCATAGGTCACAAAGAAGTCAAAGAAAGATCGTGTGTCCTTTAGGCCTAGGCATGGCCTCAATGCGCAGCCTATGTGAGGGCAACCACAACATGGTTACCCTTTTAAAATGGAACCCGAGGGTTCGACATGTTGTATCGCATACACGGTGAATTCATCGGTGAAACATGACGAAAACACTCATACATACCGCATTAGTCATTTGCGGTTCGCTGATACCAAAATCGGCAGGGTAGGACCATGCTACCAACATGGTTCCGAAATTTACAGTACCACAGTTCAAGGCAGAGCCTTGCGGAAGTCCAGATGCCAAGGGGCTGGAAGAGGATACATACGGGCGGAGGAACACTTTCTGGGATCGTCCCTCCAGAAATGAGCGGAACCAGCTTAAGGTAGTTCCCGTCACTCCCAGAGATGCTAGTCTTTCTATGAGGATCTGATGCAACACTGTATCAAATGCTGTGGATAAATCCAGCAGCACTAGCATTGCACAGTTACCTTGATCCACAGACTCCCTTACAGTTTCTGCCACTTCCAGCAGAGCCGTCTCGGTACTATAGCCCGATCTGAAACCCGACTGAGAATCATGAAGAAGTTTGTGAGAATCCAAGAATTCGGCCAGTTGTGTTTGGACTTCCTTCTCAAGTACCTTAGCTGGCACCGGGAGAAGCGAGATCGGCCTAAAATTCTTTAAGTCTGCTGGGTCTGCATCTTCTTTCTTCAGGATTGGGTGGACAAACGCTGTCTTCCACTTAGTTGGGTAAGTGCCTGTTTTCAACGAGGAGTTCCAAATAAAGTTAAGTAAGGGGTTCAGCCAAAAGGCTAAAATGTTATAGAACTTAGGTGGACAAGGGTCGGCTGGGGAGCCAGACTTAACTTTGCACAGCTCCAACATAGAGATATCTAGACTAAAAGGGCGGAAATCAGACCAGCATTCCACATGCTGATTCGTCGGAAAGGTCTTAACTAATGGCCTCGGTGGAATTGTCTTGGGGAAGGAGGCATAGATAGTTTGAATTTTCATCTGAAAAAAACTAGCTAGATCTTCACATAAACTAGCAGAAGGGGCAATCGTGCTTTTTAAGACTTGTGGCTTCAAAAAACCCTTCACGATCTTAAAAACTTCTCTTGAAGAGTTACCAGAAGCTTTTATTTGATGTGCGAAGTATTCCTTCAGGGTGTTGCGTTTTAGTTTGTGGAATCTTTTTAATGCTGTTCTATATGTGCATTTGGCCTCTGCGTCATACTTTTTCCGCCATAACCGCTCGAGCCGTTTGCAGAGGCTTTTCTCCTGGTGGAGTTCCGGCGAAAACCAAGGAGCTGTTGGTTTATTTCTAGCCGGTTTCACGGTTTTCATGGGGGCTACTTTATCTAGAGCTGCACTAATCCAATTGTCAAAGGCCAACGCATCATGATTGGGGTCTCCCGTAAGTAGGGGGAGCGTTTCCTGAAGTTCTGGACCCATACACTCGGGTAGAACCTTCCTCCAATTTCTTCTATCTTCAAACTCTAAGCTGGGCTGACTGGTACCCATCAGGCCTGTTAGAGTGAAGGGAACCAGTCGATGATCCGTCCAGGTCAGTGGCATAGGATCCATCACCTTAAGGGTATGATCATTGGAAAAAATCAAGTCCAGTGTATGACCGGCTGCATGGGTAGGTGCAAACACCCTTTGAATCATATTTAGTCCTGAGAGAATATCGGCCAGTTGTAGGGCCGAAGGGCAATTATCCTTGTCCATATGGACATTGAAGTCACCAAGAACTAGAAAGTTAGAGTATTTTAGGGATAAGTCTGCAATAATGTCGAACAACTCCTGCCAATGAGAGGGCAGGGAGTCTGGAGGTCGATAGACCAATAAACCTGCATAAGACAAGGTAGGAGACACTCTAATGCAGAAGGACATCGCCTCTACGGATCCTACAAAATTAATTTTTCTTGACGAGATCTCCCATTCTTTCCTAAAAATTACTGCCAATTCACCCCCTCTGTTATCCGCCCGGTTGGGTGCTGCCATCCTGTAGCCCTCAGGAATAGCCAGGCCTATATCAGGAGTAGAGCTCTCTTTTAGCCAAGTTTCAGTTAAAAACATAATATCCCAGGAGTTTACTTCTAGATTGAGCCACATGTCATCTGCATGTTTTGGCAGGGATCTGCAATGAATTAAGCAGGCCTGCAACTCCAAGGTTATCCGTGAATGTGCTGTTAATGGTAATGACAAAGCACCAACCAAACTCCTGCCAACTTTCCCTGGTCGCTTCTCCACCCGAAAAGAACAAGCATCACATTGTGCTCCCAAGTAGTCCATCCTCCCTCCCCATGTAGAAATGTCTATGCAAGATGGGTTCAAACACCCCGCTCGGGAGCAGGCGAATGTGTTTGATTGCACCCATATTGGGGTAATTCCACCACAGGCACGTGAGCACATCTACAGGAATTGGAAACATTTCCATTCCATCAACGTGCAAGTGGTGTGCCAGGCGGATATGATCATCTTGCACGTGTGTGCCAAATTTCCCGGCTCAGCCCATGATTCATACATCATGCGTAACAGCATTGCACCACAGCTGATGGCTAATCTGCTTCCTGAGCGTGCATGGATTGTGGGTGAGTATGCAGAGTCAAATAGCGTGCTGTGTGTGTGACATGCAGTCCTCTGACACAGTGTCATTACAAGGTTTCCCTGTGGTCCGTCACACCTAGGTGACTCTGCATATCCCAACCGTCCTTGGGTGCTGAGCCCACTGCGTAATCCCAGGACACCAGCCGAAGTCCGCTACAATGATGGCCTTGGGAGGACACGTCGTGTGATGGAGCGTACTTTCGGTCTCCTGAAGTCACGGTTTCGCTGCCTGGACAAGACCGGAGGTGCAATTATGTACTCGCTCGGGAAGGTGAGTCAGATTGTAGTGGCATGCTGCATGTTCCACAACCTAGCCATTCGCAAGGAGATCCCCCTGCTCCTGGATGCTAATGAGCAGCAAAGGTCCCCCGCCTGCAAACCAACCCGTGTCCAGTGACGAGGACAGTGGAGAAGAGGAAGGGGCTGACCTGCGTCAACAGCTCATCAAACACTACTTCACTTGAAGGTGAGTGACAATGTACTACAGACCCATTGTCTGATGATGTTGCTGATGTTGTGAAGGTGTATGTGAGTTTTATGACTGCAGCCTTTTGTCGGCTCAGTGCTGGCTGCCAACGTTTCTGGGACAGGGTAGTTTGGCATAGATACAGGATGTTTGTCGGTACTGTTGCTCATTGTAATGTGTGCAGATTGGAGTACCCTGATGACAAGTGTTGTGTGATGTCTGTGATGTCACACCCAGACTAGTGAATGTTGTTCTGTTGTGTTTTCCTAGGTCCTTCAGCCTCTCCTTGCCTACATACATTCCATACTCCTGGTATGTTGTGCTCATGGTGAAGACTGCGTATCCTGGAATAAAGACGGAGCAGAAACAACCACATGTGTGTGAGGAGTATTTATTTTCAATGGTGACATGTGAGGGGGACACTTACACAGGGGTGATTAGTGAAGCAGTGAGTTGACAGTTATGGTAAATGAGAGAATTGAGTAGTCACCACATTGATGTGGTGACCCAGTCCAACAGACAGATGCCATTTACAAGGGAGTGTGGGGAAGGACAGTCCAAAAAGTCAATGCCGTAGTGAAGAGGGATGCCATCATGGCTGGCTCCATGTCTGATGTTTTGCAGGTGCTTGGCCACGGGATACTCCCAGGGATTTATTGGGACGGCCCCTTCATCGCTTGGCAGGTGGGGCCTCTGCTGTAGGGCCAGTGGGGTCTGAGGACACACCCCTCTCTGTGGCCGCAGGGGAAGATGTTGAACTGTCATCCTGCGGCCCAGCAGGGGGAGGTGGAGGTGTTAGTGGCGCAGGCCTTTCCCTCAGTACCGCCACTAGCTGGCCCAAGAGGTCCACAATTTGTCCCATGCGGCTGACCATGGACCTTATCAGCAGGAGGAGCTCGTGGGAATTTTCTTCTGACCGGCCCATTCATCCCTGGGCCCGTTCATATGCCCCAAGGACTCTGTTTATGTTGTCCAGGGCTTCGGTCCTAGGCTCTGGTTGTCTGTGAGTGACCCTGCCCCTCCCACCTGTTCTGCTGCCATGGACCTGTTGCCTCACCACTGTGGGCACCTGCATCCTCTCACTGCCCTCCTCAGTTGGTGGTGTGGGGTGGTCCTCCTCTGTGACAGGGGAAGTGTTGCAGGCACCACTGGTGGTGGTGGTGGTGGGGGACGCACAGGCCGTAACAGCAGGGGTCTGCATAGCTGTTGGTCTTGCTGCAGGTGTGGTGTGGGTGGGACGATGGGGTCCTGGGACCGGTTGCGCCCTGGCACACCAGATTGGCCGGCTCGGAGCTCCTCATTCTCTGAATCCCGGGAGTCAACAGCTGAAAGTCCATGTTCCAGGGGGGGAGACTGGCTCTGCAAGTTGCTGGTGTTGTCCTCTGCAGTCAGTTCTTGGTCACCTGTGGGACAGATAGGAAATGGCCATTGAAGTGCACCCCACAAGCTTTGTGTTAACTGTGCATTATTCACTGTTTGTACACCACACAGTTGACTAATCATCACATTGTTTGTATGTGCACTACTGTGCCTCCTGAGATGATGTTGAGGTACATGTATTTCTTGTCCATGGTGTGAGGTGTCAAAACTTACCATGCGCCACGTGCATGTTTTGTGATTACAGGGACATGTTGCCATCTAGGGACTAGCGCAACAAATATTTTCTGTGACACATCTTTGTTGATTACTCTGCCCTGGCTGACGTGACATCTGAGCATGAACTGGCCGTTATTATCTCATGTGAACCTTTGTCATGTCATGTGCAAATCTGAATTTGGACCAACAACCATGCTTTCTTTGTTTTCATGTGGTCTTTGCTGCTCTGGTCACATGGCACTTATACATGGCATTCAGTGCTGTGCATGATTGTGCACAGACTTTCTTCAGCATGTTAATTGTTGTGTTACACTTTGGTTGCTGTGACAGTTTAATTTGCTTAGCTGTCTGCGCACTGTGAGTGGCAATGGTATTGGTGTGTATATTTGTGCGATGAGAGGGCTGGTGTTGTCATATGGCACCATGCTTTTTTTTAGAGGAATGGCTGGGTACATGTACTGGCTACTTACTGGTTATGTTTTCTCATTTGTGTTGGATTTGTGACACATTTCTGTGTATGTGTGTGGTGTAGGCTTCCTTCCTGCTCAGGGGTAGGACAAGGAAGCATGATATGTGTGGGACAGGGGGCCTGGTGAGAGTTGTAGTGCAGTTTTCCCACCCCCAAACACCCTCCCTGTTAAGATGGCTACCTACCTGTTATTTGATGTGAGCAATGCAATCTCTGTCGCATGCTTCTGGGGGGAGTGCTCCATCCTGCTCAGGGGTGTGACAGGGTACCTGGTGTGAGTTGTTGTGCATGCCTCACAATCCCAAACAGCCTTCCCAGGGATGAGGTCTACCTACCTGTTTGTTTGTAGTGATACAATGGCTTCCACCTGCTTCTGGATGGGGGAGTGCTCCATCCTGCTCAGGTGTGAGACAGGGGGCCTGGTGGGAGTTGTAGTGCAGTCTTCCCACCCCCAAACACCCCTCCCTGTTAAGATGGCTACCTACCTGTTAGTTTGATGTGAGCAATGCAATCTCTGCCACATGCTTCTGGGGGGGTACTTCATCCTGCTCAGGGGTGTGACAGGGTGCCTGGTGTGAGTTGTTGTGCATGCCTCCCGCCCCCAAACAGCCCTCCCAGGGAAGATTGCTATATATCTGTTAGGTGAGTGTGAACCATTCAATAGCTGGCAAATGCTTCTGGGTGGGGGGAGTGCTCCATCCTTCTCAGGGGTGGGTCGGGGGGCCTGGTGTGAGTTGTGGTGCAGGCCTCCCACCCCCAAACAGCCCTCCTAGGGAAGATTGCTACCTACCTATTAGTTTGTTTGTAGTGATACAATGGCTTCCAACTGCTTCTGGGTGGGGGAGTGCTCCATCCTGCTCAGGTGTGGGACAGGGGGCCTGGTGGGAGTTGTGGTGCAAGCCTCCCACCCCCAAACAGCCCTCTCTGGGAAGATGGCTATCTAGCTGTTGGGTGAGGGTGAACCTTACAATGGCTTCCAACTGCTGCTGGGTGGGATACATCCTGCGCAGGGGTGTGACAGGGGCCATTGTGGGAGTTGTAGTGCTGTTTGCCTGGACACATACAACTCTGTAAATGTTGTCTACCTTTGGGGTGATTCAGATGGAGTGAATGTTACATCTGTGGGACATGTGTTGGATATACAGGGAAACTGTAGATTTATTATCGAGTTTTATACTAAACCATAGGATGGTTGCAGTGCTTATTAACTGCATAGTGTCTATTAACTTTGAAAAAGCTCCCCAGTTTAATATAGAGAGAGTAAAGCCCTGTCTACGCTGTTGAATACAGACATAAAGTCCATGAAACAAACATAAGTGTCTGAAACCCTATTTGATTATAGGGAATTACATTTGACATTTGGGGCCATTGTTTTAATTAATCTTGCAAGATATTTAAAAACAAACTGGCTTCAACATCTCATAATGCCAGCACTCTGAACTTGGCAGGGTAAGAGGTAAACTTTATTTATGTAAAGAGTGAGTAATTGACCCTCTGCCACAACTTTTAGGGTGGTTTTAAACTGTATACAATATGAGGAAGGTGACTGAAGGATGTCTGTGCTGCTGGAAGTCTCTTTGTTTAATAAGAAAGAATGATGTAGAAGCCACTCAGGTGGCATATGTAATAATATATTGTACCCAGCTATCAATAGAGCCACTATATTAAGTGGCAGCGAGTCCTTGGCATTATTTCTTATGAATAGACAGAACCTCATTGCATTCATGCTTGTGCAGGCCTCAAATTACTCTAACCGATCCTTTTCTTCCTGAGATCGGATAGCACATCTCACTGACTTTTTATTTTCTCTCTGTACATTCAAGATTCTATAAACCCGATCGGGTTATTTCAATAATTCTGATTCCCCATTCAAGGCTCTGTTTTTGCCCTTCCTGACCTTGTATATACCGTTTATAACAACGTGGCTTACATTGTTTTTCTTTGAGTGGCAAAGTATAACAAGATCACAAACTTGTATGCAGTGTGCACTGTTCACTCAGAACTAAAGTTCAAACGAAAAATATCACATTCTAAACATCAATTTACTCTTATCAATATTTTGACACATATTTTTTCATGATGTGTTTTCAGCTCATTGCTCACGGCTCATTGCATATGATATATGGTGGAAGAGGTGTGGCGCAGCGGCCAGGGTGCCTGACTCCGTACCACGAGGTTCACGGTTCGATCCCCGGTGCTGGAGGCAGATCAGCCCAGCCCCGTGTGACTCTGGGCAATAGCTTGCTTAATCTTCCCGACAGCCCCCAGCGCCGGGACACCGCCCCAGGGGTAGCTGTGCACTTTACAAATGCCGGTATTTCATACCATACTTCTAGTACCAGCTACTCATTGTTTATAACACAATAGTTTCTCAACACAGCTTTTCTAGATGGAAAGTTTAACATCAATACAAAATCATGACATCAAATGTATATTTGTCAACAAAAAATATTTTTCATGTAACCTTCACCTATTCTCTTACATGCTTCTGATGAACTTCTTTTATCTCTATGACAAATTGCCCTCCCCTGTAAATGAAACTGAGAATTGTGCATCATACATGACTCAATTCTTCAGTACTTTAAAATACGTTAGTATCTTTTTCACCTTCCCTTCCCTTCTGAAATGGTGTCACATCGTGAACAACGGAACAGTGAGAAATGAGCTCTAGTTTGTAGCACAACAACACTTGCAATCCCAGCTGACGGGGAACAATGTCTGTGCAGCATCCAGGATGCCCTACTTATGGCTTCATCTCTTACATCACTGCCATGTGCATCTGAAATAACTCTAGAGTTATTTATAGAATTCCCTTTTATTGTCGGCATTTCCTAAACATTTGCAATGTACACATTATCTTCTGCATGGCCCTACTGAAACTGGAAAACCTCCTCCACCATGAATTAGTCATGCATTACATTATTATTTTTTTGTTCAGGTTTTTTCAAAAAATACAATACAACATGTATCACAAATCAGGAACGACATAAACTTGCACTTACCCACTTGTCAATCCAGAAATGTAATACAAATCACAGCATGTCCTTTACACGTGCATTCCTGCTACAACACCGTGAACAACTGTGTACCCCTGGGCGGCTCTCACCTCCGCACCATTCTTCTTCTTCTGAGTGCGCCCACAGATATGTTGTCAAGGGTCCCCAGATGTCTTTGGTTCTCGACGCTCTAGTTAGCTCTTCTGCATACAGTTCCACCTGGGATTTACGGTATGTCATATCTGTCAATCTGTTCTTCCTGGAACCCTACTGCACCAACGAGAGACACTTTACATTTTGCCAACAGCAGGGCGACATATACAAAGTTCCAGTTAGCTGGTTTGCGTCTCTTGACTAATCCCGACAGGCAGACGACCGGATCACATATTACTATTACTATTATCATAGCAATACCAATAACCTTTTATGGTCACGCACTGCAAAGCACTGCAAAGCAATGTGTACACAATCTGCCTCTTCTGCCCCACATCATATAAAAGTGGGATCTTCTCGCAATCCACACCTGCGAGGTTTCACCAGTGGCGCAGCAAGGTCAGGTGGTACCCAGTGCAGAGAATTTCTTGTCACCCCCGGCTTGACAAAATGGCAAAAAAATGTGTTTAAAAAAACATATTTTAGACATTTTGTCACCCCCCTCAGTGATGACACTTGTCACCCCCGGCTTGACAAAATGGCAAAAATAGTGCGCAGTCAAAATATCGATCTTTTAAATATCAACCTACCTTAATATCAAGTTTTTAATATCGTAGGGACAGAATATCGAAGTCAAGAATATCGCTGACCAGAATTTCGACCTTACAGTAAGTAATATCGTTTTTTAATATCGAAGTAAGTAATATCGAAGTAAGTAATATCGTTAGCAAAAATATTGTTGTCAATAATATCGATATTTTTATTAGTGTTATGAATTTTAGTATGTGTTTTATATGTATTTTTAACATGTTTTAATGTATTTTCATTATTTTTAAATATATGTATTAAATGTTTAGAAATTAGTGATTTTTTTAAAGTAAATTTTGCATTTTAGTATCAGAGCGGGTTGTGTGTTTATAGGGGAATAGGGTGGGAAGTAATTGAATTAAAATTATTTAATATGTTTTCATTTATTGTGATTGATTATTAATGTATTGCTATTCAATTATTAATTGGTAATTAATTTTTTTAATTGATTACGTGATAATTTAATTAATTATGTGTTTTTGTATGTGTGACGGGTTGTGGGTTTATAGGGAAATAGGGTGGGAAGTAATTTAATTAAAATGATTTAATATGTTTTCATTTATTGTGATTGATTATTAATTTATTGCTATTCAATTATTAATTGGTAATTAATTTTTATTAATTGATAATTAAATTAATTGTGTTTTTTTTATGTGTAGCGTGTTGTGTGTTTATGGGGAATAGTTTGGGAAGCAATTTAATGTTAATTGAGTAAATATTAATTTAATTTTATTGGTATTTATTAATACATTTTTTGTTAATTAATTTTTAATAAGTAATTTATTTTACAAAAATTATTTAATTCATAAGTATGTTAATTTAACCCCTATGCTATCCTACATTTTCCACACTGTTTCACTCATTGAAGTTGGAATAGTAGTTTTTTTTTTTGATAAACAATTTTATTGTTTTTCAAGGAACCAGCAACAATACAATGAATAGCACCAACAGTGACATGAGACACTTAACAAAGCAAAGACATTGCTATCAAACCCCACCTTGCAGCGTTGAGTGCAAGCAGCATGTTTAGAGTATGAGCTACACCACGGCACCCAGCCATTTGCCCCACACCCTCCGGTATTTCTTAGGACACCCCCGCACCTCATACATAGGTTTTTCTTGTGCCGCACACCAATCCACCCCCCTTCACCATTTCTCGGCACCTGGTGGCATGGGAACCAGGAGGTGGCTATGTCCCGCTTGGCCACAATCATGGCTGTGTTGTAAAACAGTTTCTCATTTCTGGACCCGTCTAGTCCATCTGTAATCCCGAGAAGGGAGTGACGTGGATCGTGAGGAACCTCCCACCCCAGGACCTCGGTCATTTCACTTTCGATCGTGCCCCAGAACTGAGCTAGTTGCGGACACGTCCACACCATGTGGAAGAAGTCAGCCGGCTCCTGACTACACCTCGCACACGAGGCAGACGGGGAGAAGCCGGCTCGATGTAGGTGCTTCGGGGTTAAGTACGCTGCGTGCAAATAGTATAGTTGGATCAAGCGGAGTTTAGCAGAAGAGGTGACCAACTTGGATGAAATGAGGGCGTCACGCCAATCCGCCTCGTCCAGCGGGCCTACCCACTCCTCCCATTGGTCCTTGAGTCGGTCTAGTGAGGTCGGGTGTTGTTGACCAATGACCGGTAAATGCGGGAAATACCCCCCCTCCCCAAATTACCTAGCATGATTTGTGCTTCAGGGGGGCTGTGTTCAGGGATCCTGGGATCGACCGGTATGTGTGCATGGAGGGCGTGTCTCAGTTGTAGATATTTATAAAACTGTGATGGGTGCAGGGAATACCTGGACTGCAGGTCTGCAAAAGAGCGCATATGGCCGCTTGCCCACACATCTCCGAGTTGTGAGATCCCTATTAGATCCCAAGTTCTAAACCCCTGTAGCCCACTGACCTCCCCGAGCCATGTACCATGCCATATAGGCGTGTGGAAGGTGAGTCTGTGCGTCCACTGAGTATGTCTCCAGGCCAGGAGCGCGGAGCGTGTAACGTCCGGCAAGGTGGATGGGATGGAATCCCCGTACATTAGGGCTTGGATTCGGGGCAGGCCGAGCTCACTTAACTCAAGCCTATAGGCTGGGTCTGACCAGCCCCCGTTGAACCAGTCGTATACGATCAGTAGACGAGTCGCCAAGTTGTATAGGTATAAATGGGTCATCCCCATGCCCCCATCGAATGACGGAATCCGACAAGTGTTTAACGCCAACCGGGCCCTCCCTACCCCCCAGAGGAATTTAGTAGCTATAGTGTCTAGCTCCCGAAACCATGCCTGTGGGAAGCAGAAAGGGGTGTTTTGAAGGACGTAAAGAAACCTGGGAAGTATCATCATTTTAAATAAGGCGACCCTCCCCAAGGGGTTCAGGGGTAGTGTCCGCCATCTGTGGAGGTCCGCCTTAGCTTTTCTCACGAGCGGGGTGACATTGAGGGACCAGCCCAGTTCTGGGAGGAGAGCAACCCAGATCCCAAGGTACTTAAAAGACTGACGCCGAAGCGCTATCGTGGACTGCCAGTCGTAGCATTCTCTGGAGAGGTGGAGTGGGACCAGGACTGACTTGTTAGGATTCACTCGGAGGCCGGAGGTTTGCCCGAAAGAGTGCAGGATCTGGAGACAATGGGGACCTGAGTGGGCTAGTTCAGTTAAAAAGAGCAGGACATCGTCTGCGTAGAGAGCGATCTTGTCCACTTCGGAGTTCGGCCATTCCCAACCCCGAACAAGATGCTCAGATCGAATCAAGGTTGCTAGAAGCTCCATCGCCAAGGCGAAGAGAAGGGGCGAGAGGGGGCATCCCTTCCTCGTCCCCCTTTGAATGGGGAAAGATTCGGAGAGAACCCCATTGACCAAGACGCGCGCTTGAGGCCGGGCATACAGAACCCCTACCAGCTGGCGGAAGCGAGGGCCGAAACCCATCGCAGCTAGCACATTGTCTAGGTACATTCAGTCCACGGAGTCGAACGCCTTCTCAAAATCGATGAGAAGGAGCGCCAAATAAGGGGAAAGCACCTGGCGGCGAGCCAGGGCCAGGTGCAGCCGCCGGAGGCAGTGTCTGGTGCCTCGCTGAGGCATGAATCCACACTGGTTGTGGTGGACCAATCTGGTAAGGTAAGGCTTCAACCGCTGGGCAAGGATCGCGGCATACAGTTTAACGTCCGTGTTAATAAGGGAAATGGGACGGTAGTCAGTGCAGTGGAGAGATGGCGGTTGTGACTTCGGGAGGCCCACGATGGTGGCCATGTCCGTCCCAGTCGGGAAGGAACCTTTCTCTAATGCTTCGGCATACAAGTCAGCTAGGCGAGGCACGAGGGCTTTGCGGTATGCTGCATAGTATTCCTGGGGGAGGCCATCTGGGCCAGGAGTCTTACCCGACGAGGTGTAATTAATAGCCTCGTTAATCTCGTCATGGGAGATTGGGCGGTCAAGATCAGCTTGAGCAGTGGAATCCAGCCGAGGGAGGTGGGCACCTCCGGCAGCCATAAGCTCGCCAAGTGACTGTACCGGGGTTCGTTTGGCATAAAGGTGGTGGTAGAAGGCTGCAAAAGCTCCGGCCATAGCCACCGGGGACCGTTGTATCGACCCCTCTTGATCCAGCACTTCTGGGATAACGCGGTTCGCTCTGGGATATGTGGCGAGCCTATGGAGGATTGAGCCGTTTTTATCACCCCAGCCATAGACTCCGGCCACTGAAGATCTCCACAAGAGCTTGGCAGCCTCCAACGAGAGCTGCTTAATTTCAATTCGAATGCTCGCAAGGCGCCGCTCATGAGCTTCATCCCCATCGGTAGAGGGGGATTGCTCCAGGCGCAATGCTTGTGCCTCCAGTGAAGTAATTTGCAGCATTTGGGCCTGGTGCTGACGTTGGATGTGGCCCTTGGCATATCCACGAATAGTGGCCTTGCCCGCCACCCACAGGGTACCTGGGGAAGACACCGACCCCATGTTGTTAGTGAAGTATTGCTTCAGTTCCGAGCCCACCGCTTTCTTGAAATCCTTATCTTGGAGGAACCAAGCATTCAACCACCATACTGGGCGCGAGTAAGGCGGGGGAGCCCCTGTACTAAGGAGCAGCAGGGAGTGATCGGAAATACCTCTCGGGAGTATTCGGACGTCTTGGATCGTGGTGCAGTCCACAGACGGAATGAAAATGCCATCTATGCGTGCCTGCGTGTGGTGTGCGCCGTGCGGCAGAGGTGTGCGTCAACTGTTTAGCATGTGGGTGCCAGATTCGCCACGCATCGCAAAGGCCCAGGGATTCAGCCCAGTGTGTTAGTTGTTTCGCTTGCGCCAGCCTGGAGGTAGACGGGGGACCTGTTGTGTCGAGAAGCAGGGTGGACACCACGTTAAAATCACCCCCAATAACCGTGGACCCCAGGGGGAGGGTGGGCAGCAGAGCTGTAGAGTGTTTGAGTATCGTGGCGAGCATCGAAGGGGGAGAGTACAAGGACACAAGGTTAAGGGGATTGCCCCCCATTATACCACAAATAATCACAAATGTGCCCTGCGGGTCATGAATAACTTGTGTAAGTACAAGGGGCAGAGTGCGTTTCATTATTATGGCCACGCCACGTGAACCTCAAGCGAAGCCCGAGTGCCAAACCGTATCATAGCCGTAGCGTGCTAGCAAGGGGCAATGGTTCCCCATCAGGTGCGTCTCCTGAAGCAAAAGTATCCCTACATTGAGGCGCTGAGCGTAACGCAGTACGGCCGTTCGTTTGTGACGGTCCAGCAGGCCATTAACATTCCATGATAAAATATGGAGGGCTGCCGTCGGAGATGGTGTGGCAATCATGGGGGTTGGAGGTCGTTGCAGTGGCTCGTCGGGCCCTGGAGAGCCGACGGCAAGTGCGGGGCCCGGAGCAGGTGCAAAAGAATGGCTGTGGGACGGATCGTGGTTAGTGGACCCAATTAGGGGTAAAGACATGTGTCGCGTGAGTGTTGGTGCAGCAAAACAATCGGAAACAATAACAAAACCTGGGATAACGGTCCCACCCCCCCAACCCTTCTCCCACCCCCACCCTATACTTCGAGAACGGAAGCATCTGTTGCCCTAACAACACCAATAGGTGAACAACCAAACTAAAACGCTTGGGACTGGGGAAGCGTGGAGGACCCCTCCTCATGTCCGGATGTATGTTTAAGAGTCCATCGGGAAGGAAAGAAATTCCTGAGCTAAGGCACCATCTCCGGCCACGGAGCCAGGCCCGGCGGGCAGAGACCATTTTGGGCTACGGGAGAGGTCCGATTCCGGGAGGTCAATCACCAAGGGTCCAGGCGAAGCACCACCGCCACCCAAACGGCCGGAAGAGTCGACGCGCTTCTCGGCCGATGGAACCTCAGAGAGCGATGTGGGCCGCCGCGAATGGTCCGGCGGAGAGTCCGAGTGGGCCCTCCTCTGTCCACGGCGTCTGCGGGAACGGTTACGCTGAGGTTGAGAAGCGAAGGGAGCCAGGCGGCCAGGTCTATTTTCCGCTCCGTCCAGGCCCAGGGCCTGGTCCTCAGCCCGCAGGAGGCGCTCCTCTGTTACCCAGGTCCAGGCCTCTGTCGGGTTGTCAAAGAACAGTGTCTTGTTCGCGAACACCACCCTCAGACGGGCTGGGAAGAGAAGCTGATACTGGATGTTAAGTGCCCTGAGCTTTTGCTTGACCTCCCCAAAGGAGCGGCGCTAGCCCTGGACCTCGCGAGTGTAGTCTGGGAAGATCATGATTGCACCGTTCTCATAGCGTAACCGTTGTTGTTTGCGAGCTTCAGACAGGATGGCGTTGCGGTCTTTGAAGTTGAGCACCCGCATTATGAATGGGCGGGAAGGTGTGCCCGCTACCAGTCGAGGGGCCAAAGACCGGTGGGCCCGCTCGATAGCGAACGAGGGAGAGAGAGAGTCCCCGGGATCCACGACCGCAGCCATCTCTCCAGGAAATCCACTGCACGGCCTTGCTCCGCGCCCTCCGGAAAGCCCACCAGGCGGAGGTTATTGCGTCGGGATCTGTTTTCAGCATCCTCCGCCCGACGGTGCAGCTCCAGAGTGTGCGACTGGAGGCGGGCCACCTGCCCTTTAAGTTGCTGAACATCATCCTCCACAGTGGAAATCCGGGTCTCATTTTCTTTAATCCGGGCCGTGGCGTTTCGGAGGTCTTGTCGGATAAGAGTCACATCTACCCGCACCTCTGCGATCTCACTCTCCACCGACCTCTGTGAGGCATGGATGGCCTGAAGAATGGTGGCCAGGTCCGCGGATGGAGTCCGCTGGATCAGTCACACCTCCGGATGCCCCCGCCTCCGAGGAGGTGAAGTGGTCCATTTTTGTCTGGGTGGCAGGGGTCTTCACCGACCTGTCCGTCTTGCCCATGGCGAGCCCAGGAAATCACCGACCTGAAGGCCCCACCCGCAGGTCCCCCAATGGGAAGGTGACAAACCCACATGTGCGGGCCGGGGCTTAGCCCGAGCAAACAGCAGGCAGGACGACTCGGCCTGGATCAAGAAGCCGCTGCCCGAAGAGTGCAGCCAAAGTAGAGGGAGAAGAAAGGAGTGAGGCAGCGGTCCACGTCACATGCAGATCCCCCCCCCCCCCCCAAGGCCACCAGACAGTCCGCCGGGGCCGCAACACAAAGTATCTGTAAAGGATCTGGGGTCGCGGCGGGTCCAGGGAAGGGGCCTGTGCAGGCAGAAGATCCCAGGAGTGCAGCACTGATCAACGATCCGGGGCGGGCCAAAGGAAAGGATTAGGAGGCAACACAGGTGTTGCCACACGAAGCTATGATCGGCGCCCCCAGGGAGTCATCCAGCCACCATGCCAGATTAGGGGGGTCACCACCACCCGAAGTGGCGGCCGAGTAATTCCTTCCACACCCCAAGCCCAGAGAGGGAGGTCCAACAGGCTTCGTCGCCGCCACTGCCCCCCAGGACGAGAACGCCCCGGTCGTAGGAGGCGTGTCGGGAGCGGGGGGAGGAGGAGGGGGGGAGGAGGAGCCGTGCCGTCCAAGGGCACCCCGTACCCTGCCTGCCGCCCGATCGACGGCCGAATCCTCACCCCAGCCCAGACGCCTCTGCGCCCCCACTCCTTACCTCCAGGCCAGCTCGCAGGGACACTCCTCCCGTTGTAGACCACCAACCGGCAGCCACCAGTGCCCACAGCAGCTGCTAGGGCCAGGGCTCAGCAGGGCCGATCCGGCTGTGTGTAGGCCTCCTCCACGTGAATGTCACTAAACCCGCCACTCCCCGAGGGCCTAAAAGCTGAGGAGGGTCCACAAGTCCAATGGCGGCAGATATGGCCCAGGGGGTGACTGGGGAGGTCGTCTTCAGCAGGCCGCCGCCCACAACACAAGTAAGTATCGCCAGGGCATCAGGGCAGATCAGGAATACTGTTCCAACAGTTCGCGCTGCAGGCAGGAGTCCGCGGCACCAGTGATGTCCGTCAGGGCACCGAGGAGCAGTAGAGACATAAGGAAGGGCAAATTCAAATCCAGCAGAATCCCACTGCACCAGCACCGCCAAATCAGTCCCAGCTCCAGCCAGGGGCCCCCGCCGCAGCAGGCTGTGCCAGCGATGGGGCCCACGGAGTCTGCAGCGCCAATCTGGGCCTCAGGGGTCAGCAGGGGGAGACTCAACCCCGGCCGCGCGCAGCACCGATAGAGGGAGCTGCGATCCGCCACAGCCAGCGGATCCGCAGCGCCGGCAGGAACACCAGGGCCGCACCGGCGCTCGCGATTCCCCGCACGCCGGTCCGGAAGGGCCACAGCAAGCAGGCACAGGGCGCTGACAGGCCGCGGGCACCACCGGTCGCCAGACGCCGCCAATCCTCCACCGGTCCAGCAGGTCCCACTACGTGGAGACATGCATCAAGGCAGCGCTATGAACATCGCGGCCGCCGCCGCCATCTTGGGGGAAGCCGTGCGTTGGATGCCAGAGTCCGGGGCAGCCCGCACGGTCACAAGACGGCGCCCAGTGACCCCGACGGCGCCCCCAAGGTCTCCCGGCAGCCAGGTACAGTGCCCAGGATGTCCTGCAGTCCCGATGGCAGAAGATAGCTGAGCGGATGACGGAGGGGTCCGGAGCACACCTAAGGTGCGGCCGCCATCTTGATGCTCGTCTGGAATAGTAGTTTTAACCCCTACGCTATCCAACACTTTCCCTACTGTTGCACTCACTGGAGTGGGAATAGTAATTTTAACCCCTACGCTATCCAACACTATCCCTACTGTTGCATTCACTGGAGTGGGAATAGTAATTATTACCCCTACGCTATCCAACACTTTCCCTACTGTTGCACTCACTGGAGTGGGAATAGTAATTTTTACCCCTATGTTATCCAACACTTTCCCTACTGTTGCACTCACTGGAATGGGAACAGTAATTTTTACCCCTACGCTATCCAACACTTTCCCTACTGTTGCATTCCCTGGAGTGGGAATAGTAATTTTAACCCCTAAGCTATCCAACAGTTTCCCTAATGTTGCACTGTTTGGAGTTGGAATAGTAATTTTATTCCCTCCGCTATCTACTATTTTTTTATTATTTTAGCTAATGTAGCATATAATTAATTTTAAAAAGATTAAAAATAATTTATATTTTTTTAATTTTTTTCATTTATTTATTTCATTTTTAATTATATTATTGTGTTATGTGTATAGATGTATTTATAATATATAAGATTTTTTTAACAATTTATAAGTTATTAAATAATTATTAAAACATATTCATAAGTATGTATATATAGAGTTCTACCGAGCTCGCCGAGCATGCAGTAATGATGAAGAATATCTAATCATTGAAGGGGAGATGACTGAAAGATTTGTACAAAGAGGGTACTTATCGAGTGTGATTAAGAAGGCCGCTTTAAAAGCTAGAAAAATAAATAGGAGAAATGCATTATTTGAAGCCTTGAAAACAAGCAGGAGAATGAACAGTAAAGATGGCACAAATAATTGTAGGTTCATAACCACGTTTAATACAAGCCATGCAGAAGTTCGGAAAATTCTGAGCAAACATTGGCATTTGATTAAATGTGACTCCGTACTAGGCCCTATGATGAAGAAACATCCAGATATCACATTTCGCAAGTCTAAGTCATTGAAGGACAGAATAGTTAACAGTGAATTCACAGAACAAAAGAAACAGGGGCAAATAAGCTGGTTAAGTAAAGTGGGATTCTTTAAATGCTTTAAATGTAAGGCGTGTCAACACGGAGTGAATTTCACGCAATTTAAAACTAGCTTTGGTAAAATTATAAAAATCAAAGGACATTTAACGTGTAGATCAAGTTTTGTAGTATATCAACTTCAGTGCCCTTGTAAAAAGATTTATATAGGGAGCACCACTTTACCAGTTTTTAAACGAGTCCTTCAGCATAGAAGAGCAATAGTGAATAAGGATAGAACATATCCTATTGCTAGACACTTTGAGAGATATCATCAGAGTAAACCTGAGGGACTGAAGTACAGTTGTATAGCAGAAATCCCTAAGAAGAAATGAGGAGGAGACAGGGAAAAGGAACTTAGAAAATTAGAAACCTACTATATACTGGAATTTGACTGTAAAGAACCCTATGGACTCAATGTGGATGAGGATCTGTTTACTTGTCTCTGAGAAAGAGAAATGAAGAATGAGAAATGTAAATTGTTGAATGAATAATGAATTGATATCTACTGTAGTGAGAAGTTAGTCATTGCCTATTGAAGAAAGTGCCGTAAAAGCAAGATTCGTTTTTAATTTTTGAGAAAGGAAAGGATAGAACAGAGAAAAGTTTTTATCCATCCTTTTCTTAAAAAACATTTTTTTAAAGGAAGCTCAATGAGGGACTGAGGAAAAGGAGTGGAATTAGATTATAGTTGTGGAAATAAAACTTTTTTTAAAATAAACCCCTTTTTGTTTACATAAGCACTTGCACTTTGTAGCCAGAAGGAATATAAACGATCACGTGATTGAAACGGTGGCTGTCTTAGTACTGTTTAAATTCTGAAATCTTTTACATAAGCACGTGCATAGTGTAACGATTTCAGAATACTGGCTTATATAAGCACTTGCACTTTGTAACCAAAAGACATGTGAATGGTTAAAACAAAGGTTGTTTTAGTACTGTTTGAATTCAGGAATTGTTTACATACGCACTTGCACTTTGTAACGATTATAGAAAGTTTAGTTTACAGAAGCACTTGCACTTTATAACTAAAAGAAATATATAAAGAATGGTTATGTGATTAAAAACATAGATTGTTATAGAAATTTAACATTCGCCAAAAAAGTTTTTAATAATAGTTTTATTTCTCAACTAGCCCTTGGTCTTTTGTAAATAATGCACTTGCACTTTATAATAGAAGTAATTAAGTTTTTACTACTTACAAGGGAGAGTCTGAGATAATATAAAACTAAAAGGTTTTATTTGTGTAACAAATGATTGTTTTTTAGCACTTGCATAAAACAAAACACAACATTTAAGCCACTCCAAAATGGCGCTGCATTTGATTATATAATGAAACAAAGGTGAATGCACATACCATGTAAAGCAGTCCCTTGTCGCTGTTTAAATGTTTTTTAAACCAATCACAAACGAAAAAGCAATGTCGTGAGCAAGGTAGCGTGAGGCTATCGAAACGCGTTGACAAAGCGTCTCGTTGGAATAAAGGAGACCCGTTTGAAAAGAATCCTTTGGTGTGCTGCGTGATTTTTCTGGAAAGAAACAATCGGATATCTAATATTATATATTATATGTATATGTTTAATGTATTTTTTAATTATATATATATATATATATATATTATAATTTTTAAACATTTCAAAATATTTTAACTATGTTTATTTTAATTATATGTATTATTTACTTTCTTTTACATTATTTTTGTAACTTTAAAAAAAACGATATTTTTAACAACGATATTTTTGACATCGATATGTTTTTTTCGATATTTTTGTACTTACCATAATGTAGATAGGATGTCGATATTCTTGACTTTGATATTCTTGCTGCGATATTTTTGTAGGTCGATATTTTGACCTTTGATATTGTGTCAGTGATTCGGCAAAAATATGTGTTTAAAACAAATATTTTTGCCATTTTGTTACCCCCCTTAGTAATGACACCCGGGGCGACCCAAAACCAATGCACACCCCTTCCTACGCCACTGGGTTTCACAGAGGTGTAATACATTTAGGTGCCGATTCCGATCCGGGTCGGAAAGCACTCCGACCGAACCGGATCCGGAGTGTTTTCCGACCGAGCCGGAGTCCTGCAGTCCGACCAAGCAAGTACAATGCGGCCGTATGCTGTCGGACTCTGTTCGGTCGGACTCCTATAGAAGTCAATGGGAGCTGGTCGTACGACGCCTACATGGGCTCCCATTGACAGAATGGGTACGTCGCCGACAAGAGCGCCCCCTACAATGAGTACGCGTCGGTGCCATCCGCACCGTACATCCCTGTGTTGGGGGACCCTTGGGTCTCCCCCTGTGTCCGAGTCGTAGGGCTGTGGGTGACAGGGGTTCCGACGTGGACCCCCAAAGGCAACCACCCGGACGATTTGCGAGCCGGACATTCCGGCTCGCACAGGCTGTCCGACACAAGCATTGTACGGGCTTGGTCGTGAATCGCACCCATTGCACGCCACGGTTAGCTTATGACTGAGACGTACGGAGCGGTTCAGACCCGGAAATGACTTGGTCGGTGAATTTCATGTAGCTCTCATCGTACTTGCTCGCTCGTACAGCTGTACGAGTCGGGCGGAAAATACTCGTACGGCTCGTAGTTTTTCCGGCCGAATTGCGTTCGGTGCCCTTCCGACCCGGATCGGAATCGGCCCCTTAGTGTAAAAATTTAAACTGTGATATTTGTAAGTTGCAGTTGGAGGTAAGAGTGTGCAGTTTTGTGCAGCAGAAATACCAATCTGATTCCTCTATTGATCATCCCTGTCTGTCTCTCCAGGGCTCTGAAGCCCTGTCTGTAGTCTGCGGCCTGTCCGCATGTGTCGCTATATATAGTTTAGCGCTTAAGGGCCGATTATAATGATGGTGGGACCACCACCAACAGCCCAGTCCCACCGCCATTGGAACCATGTATTCCACCTGCCATATTACCATGGCGTGTGGATGGTTGGCAATCGGAAAGACCGATCGCCACACATCCGACAGGCTCTTTGAGCCCGCCGGTTCATCGGCGGGACATCCAATCCCTACAATGGTGGCGGTGCCTGCCAGGCACTGCCATAGGAATTATGATGCTCCTTTCCTCCCGCCATTTCATGACGGTTAATCCACCATGAAAAAGCAGGTGGAAAGGGACTTTGGGGGCCCGTAACGGGCTCACCTTTCCCCCGGCCCTAAGCTGGGGGTTTTGGGGGCTCGTATGGTGCCCCCCTACATATTTGTGCACCATGTGGAAGGCACCGCATGGTGCCTACCACCTTGTGCAGGGATATGTCAAGTGTGCCCATTTTGCATTGCAGCATGTGCTGCAGCCAGAACCACCTGCCACAATGCAAATCGTAGGCATTGTGACTGCTGTGGTGGCGGTCACATCCTAATGCCTCTGTCGGGACCGCCGACAGCCTATTAGGCGGTCCCGTTTACGATAGGGTGATGGGAGGATGAAAGTCCGCCTGCCATCCTAATCACCTCCTAAGTGTCTATGTGTGGCACTAGCAATCAACACATGTACGGCAGTGAGTAGGAGAGGCTGTAAGGAACTGGGGGCATAACTGGCCCATGGCAGTTTCTCAAACTGTGGTAAATAAACATGAGGAGTGGAGTGCACACCTGAGAACTAGGGAGGTATCCGAGATCTACAAAGGTGCCATTCGGGTATGTGTCCTGCATAGTCTTTAACCCAGCCTGATGAGGTGCCGTCCCCTCCTGTGTAGCAGAAATCGCAAGATGGGACTGCAAAGTTAGAGCTGGAGCATATAGTGGAAGCCTCCTCGCCCTGTGACCCAGTGTCCACCAGGAATTCGTAGTGGATAGTATTGTGTTCATCTCTGTGCACGGGATCCTCTCCTATTTATGTGGCAATATAGCCTAGAGCAGAATTAGATGAGCGTTGTTATGTTCCACCGCCAGATGTTGCATATACGCATGTGTGCAAAGAGAGCAAAGTGAGCCTGCCTGCACAGGTAGTATAGGTGTAGAACGGGTGCATTAAACCCCCCTCTTTCATATGGTAATGTAAAGTATATCCCAGCTGAGTCTGGGCTGTTTTCCCACCCACACCAGTGTCAGCAATAATAACTGAAGTCTCTGGAAAAAATGTGTGGGCAGGACTTACAAATAGACAAAGAAATTTCAATAGTATTACCATTTTCAAAATTACTAGTCTATCCACCAGTGATAGGGGTTATTTCGACCAGTGAGACACCTGGTCTTCGAGCTTTGACACTGCTGTGCCATAGTTACAGCGGATCACCAACTCAGGGACCCTATGTATCCACACCCCTAGGTACTTACAGTGTGAAATCAAGCATACATTGCAGTGTATCTAGTGTGAGTGGGAATATAACATACGTTGACCAATTAATGCACAGTCCCAAGCAGTGTTCGATTCTGCCTAAGAGCCCTTTTCGAAAATGCCTAAGGGCCTTAGATAAAACCGCAGCTGCGTGCCTTTGTCAAATGACGTACGCCAATGGCCTGGTGTGATGGTGGATATTAGGGGTGGCAGGGGGCATCCCTATTGTGTTCCTTTGCCTATGGGGAAACTATCAGATGTGCAGCCGTTTACCCAAACATGTGCCACTGGGTCTGTGTACAGAAGGCAGATCCAGCAGAGGAACCCCTTTGGCATGCCCATATGGGTCATGATGGCAAACTATTCCCATGCGATAGAATCAAATGCCTTGACGGCATTTAGTAACACTTCTGCCGCCTGTAGGAAAGGGTCTAACTGGTGCACTAAGGCAAATATTGTGTGCAAATTGAGTGCGGTGGAGCGGTTTGGAATGAACCCGGATTGATCCAGTAGGACCAGCTCAGGGAGCAATGGCTGCAAGCGGGTCTGCAGAGTTTTTGCTCTTATATTCATGTCTATATTTGTTAAGGATAATGGTCACCAGGACTCACAGGTCTCAGGTGGTTTACCTGGTTTCAGTAGTGTCACCATCAAAGTTTCGCGAATGGAGGGGGGCAATGTCTGTTTTTGATACACTTCCTCACACATGGCATGTAGGTGCAGAGCTAGGAGCTCCAAATATTCTTTATAAATTTCCCCAGTCAGTCAATCAATCCCAGGGCCTTGCCATTTGAGAGGGATTGTATCGCCTCCTTAATGACCTCCACAGTAATAGGCTGCAGAAGATATTCACGAGGTCCCGAAAACAGCCATGCCAAAGCGACATTGTCAAGGTACCTAACTATATCCGCCAGTGTAGCTGTGTCCCGAGTCTTGTATAAGTGAGCATAGAACTTCTAAAATGCCATGAGGATAGACGACGTATCATAGCAGTCCTGTGCATCTGGACTCATTATCTTGACTATATGTTCCTGTACCCTCCACGCCCTCAGCTTAGCAGATAGGCTGTGTCCAGGTCGACCTCTCTCACCAAATACATTCGTCACATAAGGGCCATATTATCAAGGAACGGCGATAACATTATTGCCGCTTAAAGCGGCGATAATGGGCTTGATAATATGCCCTTGTGAATTCTCATAGAAGCCCAAGTTCACACCAGAACATGGACTTCTATGGGAATTCACAAGGGCATATTATCAAGCCCATTATCGCCGCTTTAGCGGCAGTTTCCTGCCGCTAAAGCGGCGATAATGTTATTGCCGTTCCTTGATAATATGGCCCTCAGTGAGGTGCTCGCACATTTCCGCAAGAGTAGCCTGCTTGGACTGGTGCCCGTAGTCACGCTTTAGGGATTGCAGCTTGACTTCGGTGTTTTGAAGTTAATTACAGATCACCTCTAATACACCTGCTTGATTGCATATACAGACCCCCAAATCGTGAACTTAAAGGCTTCTCACAGGGTATACCACCCTGTCACCAATCCCTTGTTTGTGGTAAAATATTTGATTATTGCAGTCCGCACCCCTCCCTGAACACTGCAACAAGGAGTACTGTTGCATGGAATCTCCACATGAAAGGAGCACGGGCAACGCTGGGCAACATTAGGCGCAGGAGCACGGGGAGTGATCCGACAAAGTTTTAGGCCTCCACCACCTATGGGCAAGTCTCCCTTAATATCAACCAGTAATCTAATCTGGACCACATACCGTGCAGGGAAGATGCAAAGGTGCCCTCTTTTATTAGCGGATGTTGAAGGCGCCATGCATCTACCAGCCCATATTCCTCCAGACCTTCTCGGATGATATTGGCCGATTGTTTGCTGTGCCAGTCAGTGAGAACTGACCTATCATCATGGCTTCGAAATATGTATTCATATCGCCTCTTCACAATATATTAGCTGCAGTCAGAGTGTCAAGGCGTCTCCATAAAGATGTAAAAAAAATCAGGATCATCTACATTGGGTGCGTAGGTATTGACCAGAGTTAAGGCAGTGCCGTTCAAGGAGACCTGCACAATTGCCAAGTGGCCTTGGTAATCTACCAATGATTGTGTAACAATGGAGGGGACCCCACACTTAGTAATAAGACGCCTCGAGTGAATGAGGAATAAGACAATGCTAGCCTATACACAGCCCTGCAGGTGACCACTGTTTTGTCTGTTATTGGTGTTAATTCAGACTCCTGGAGGAGTGCAATATGTATGTTATACCTATCTAAGTAACTAACAACCAGCCTGGTGTTATGGGGCTTATTAGGCTTGTGTATATTTCAAGATATAAGCTGTACCCAATCCCCTGTTCTGGTCATCTCAGCGTCATTTGCACACATGTGTGCTGTATTGTGTATATGACTAATAACAGTGTGGGTGACAATTAGGCAGCACATTAACAGACCAAACATTGACCACCCCACTTCAGCACTGCAACATTGCTAAAGTAATTCCCCTCGGAAAAGGAAACAATTGACATAACATTACGGGGCCGATTCCGATCCGGTCGGAAAGCACTCCGACCGAGTTGGATCCGGAGTGTTTACCGACCGAGCCGGACCCCTACAGTCTGACCAACCGAGTACGATGCGCACGTATGCTGTCGGACTCAGTTCGGTCAGACTCCCATAGAAGTCAATGGGAGCCGGTCGTACGACGCGTACATGGGCTCCCATTGACTGAATGGGTACGTCTCGAACAAGTGCGCCCCCTACAGTGGGTACGCGTTGGTGCCATCCGCACCGTACATGCCTGTGTTGGGGAGACCCATAGGTCTCCCCCTGTGTGCGAGTCATAGGTCTGCGGGTGTCAGGGGGTCTGACGCGGACCCCTGAAGTCAGACTCTGGGAGCTTTTGCGAGCCGGACACTCCGGCTCGCACAGGCTGTCCGACGCATGCATCGTACTGGCTCGGTTGTAAATCGTATCCATTGCATGCCACGGTTAGCTTCCGACCGAGACGTACGGAGCGGTTCGGACCCGGAAACGACTCGGTCGTTGAATCTCACGTAGCTCGCATCCTACTTGCTCGCTCGTACAGCTGTATGAGTCTGCTGGAAAACACGCGTACGGCTCTTAGTTTTTCCGGCCGGATCGCGTTCGGTGCCTTTCCGACCCGGATCGGAATCGGCCCCTACATAGCAGACAGTCTGAACTAACAGGGATCTACTTAACAGAACCATTTCAGGTGCTCCCTCTCAGGGGGTCCTCAGGTTCCCAATGCCTCAAGATACACATATGTTGCCTAGAAAAGCAGTGTCTCATTATCATGGCCCCCTAGTCGAATGAGGAAGGAGGACTGGCAATGGCCCTCATAGGTTCGCACCTCCACCATCCCTCTGCGTAGCGCTACAGACTTCTACCAGTTCACTGTGGAAGCAGCGCTTTTACACCATGGTTCACAACTCCTCATTCTCAACTGGTTCGTCTGTGGTCCATCCACGCTTGCATGGAGATAGGTTTCATAGGAATTCCTTTTGGAGTGGTGAAGATGCTCTGCTTCCCCTTGTAATCCGCATGGAGCTGCTCCAGATATAGTGTGGTGTAATGTATCTCAGACTTTTGGAGTAGCTTTTTCACTGGCAGTCCCACCTCTGTAAAATCCAGGTAGAATGCTATCTGGTTCAGTTGGTATCTAATATCTTGGTTTTCATGTGCTAGCCAGAGTACTGTTTCTCTGTCCTGAATGCTCGTCGGCTCACCTGGGGGAGGCTGCCATGAGTGAGTGTGCTTGCGCTTACAAAGTAACTGCGACAGAGCTCCTGCACTGAACAATGTGGTCAGTATCGTTTAAACATACATCTCCATCTTCCCCGTGTTTGTTGATTCAGGCCCCCTATCCGCAGATTGTTTCGTCGTGAGCGTGCTTCAATATCTTCATTTTTCGCGTGTATGACAGCTAGTACCTTTACCATTTTGAGGCATTTCCTGTTGATTGCATGAAGATCGTCTTCAGTTGAAGAGATCCTTTGTTCTGCCTCAATGATTCGCATTGACTGCTGGTCCAATTTAGCAGACATGTGATCTAAACGGAGATTGAGGGTATCTATTTCCCATCTATGGACTGTAGACTGGTTTGCATCGTTAGTAGTGTAGATTCTAGCGTTGGCACTCCAGAGTGCCCAGTGCCTGCTCATATTCAGTCGTGCCATCCTGCGATGCCCTGGAGGAGTTTCTGGTTTCAAAGTTCAAGTGGGTTTGTCTTCTCTCTGTCTTCCCCATGACGCAGCGTGGTAGTGCCACCACACTTTCCAACTACTATATTGCAAGGTTCACGGCTAAGTCTTCGACAACATGTGCCGGTATGGAATGGCAGCCCTCAACTCCGCAAGACAGGTCGCAGTTCAATCTATGTTCCCTGCATTATCTGGCTGGTGCTGTGTTCTCTGTATCGCTCTCCCTCCTGCGCTCCTGGTTGTTTTACATGTGCTTGCAGCAACTGAGCTCCTCCAGTCTGTGCAAGAGGGTAAGAGCATATAACAGTGTCAGCTCACCCCTCCGGGCTCACATGCATGCATCTTGTGGTGCCGCCAGCCACCCTTCCACCGCAGTTCACATTTACTGTAAAGCACTCCTGCAGTACTTAACGGGTCCCTGCTTCCGCCTGTCGGGCCCGGGCCCTCCAATGCAATTCGGCAGCTGTCACCTATGCACCACCCTCTCCATTTGGTGTTAAGCCAAACCACAAATGTCTATACCACCACAGAGCTGTCAAGGTCACCACCATATGGCCCACGCAAACACTAGATCTTCATACCTGTGCCATGGTTTGGTATGTACTCACACAGTTCCTTGGTTGGGCTGCCTTCAGGTGCAAGAAATGTAGATCGTGTGCAGGCCTTGTAATCTCTCCTCCCTGCAGCCACCAGCAGTCGACCCAGGCCTTTGCTGAGCTCGCGAAGCCTCTTTCAGCTTCTGTACTAGTTCCCAGCCCAGGCTTTGGGCCTGCAATTACTGTTTGCTGCGAGCATATAATCATGGTGACTGGGGGGATCTTGAGGTCCGGGTGCCACGAGGCAGCCGCCAAGCACTGCAGGTCTACCTATACACCTCCCTGGATCTCTGCTGTCCTACGGGCCTCTCCGACGCCCCAGCTGCTTGCTTCTCCTACCTGCATTGTCGTGGCCAGCCAGCGGCAGGCCCATCATCTTGCATCCCACAAGATTGCACCTCCAGTGGGGGGCAATCAGGATCATAAAGGGCTTCTCCCACCCTCCCTGCCTCTTAACACATGGCTGCTTAGCCCTCATCTCATTGGCCTGGCCATGCCGCGTCTCTCTGGAGCTCCACCTCTCAGGCATGGCCTGCCGGCGGAGTTCCATTTCTGCACAGCATTGCACCACAAACTCATCAAATGTCTGCCTACTAGTGCCCCGTGACGATCAGCCACAGGTGGCGCAGTGTCCTTGTCGAATTAGGCAGCGAATGGCAGGATTATGGTCGGATTGATAATCCTGGCGGAATAGCTGCACTACAGTGCAGCCATCTTGCCTCGGGCCCTCTAGCGCCACCCTGCATTACATTATTAAGCCTCATTTCTCTTAGATATGGCAAATTGTATTAGTCCCAGGGAACCTTCAAATGGCCTATAGTAAACACAGAATACCATCTCTGTGCTACGCTCTCAGTGCAACTGAGGATATTGCCAAAGGAATAAAGAATGCTTGGTTCTGATCCAGAGAGCATTTTAAATACAGAGTTGAAATTAGGTGAACAAAATGACCACTCTGCACATTTAGGTATGTTATCCTGATAGCAGAATTTTAAGTGTGCCAAGAACATTTGTGAAAGTGGTATTTCTATCAATGTGGTGGGAATGAGAGCTAAGGACTGGATTGGGATCACTGCAAAAGCAGAGTCACACCAAAAAAAGTGTGTTTGTGGCATCCACTTACCTCTTGCAGTCAGTTCCTAATGCAAGGCATAAGGGCTGATTCCAGTGGCGGCTCCTCCCCTAAAATGGAGGAGCCTCGCCCCACTGCTCAAAAGGAAAAATAAAATGATAATAACGTAGCGTTATTATCATTTATTTTTCCTATTGCAGTCAGTGGCGGGGCGGGGCTGGCCAGAGCAGGGGGAGGAGTGGTTTGCACTCCCTAAGTGCTCATGACTGTTTGGCCGGCCCAAGAGGGCCAGCCGGACAGTCACGACGAGCACTTTGCATGTTCCCCACCAGGCTGCATTACATAACATGGTGAGGAACATGTACAGCACGGGTACTCATAGTACAGCCCGCGGGCCGCCAGCGGCCCGGCAAGCCTTCCTTGGCGGCCCGCAGACCTTGCAGACATCGTACCTGTGCTTGTCAGTAAACACCGTCGACCTATGGGGGCCGGGCGATTCTTTTAAAGACCATTCACTTGTTAATGAGGCTTTGTTGTATTTCACCTCTTCTCAGCGCCCCTGCATCTCCCCTCTGATTGAGTGGAGATGCAGGGGCGCCAAGAAGAGGTGAAATACAACAAAGCCTCATTAACAAGTGAATGGTCTTTAAAACACCTGTGAAGTACTCGGTGCGGCAGTGGCTGTGTGCGCCCGGGAAGCAGACTCAGCCCAGGGTGACACGCGCGGGGGGGCGTGAGGTGACAGAGGGTGAGGAGGACAGCAGGGTGTGACAGCAGCGGGTGAGGTGACACAGGGAGACAGATGGGGACAGAGAGAGGGAGATGGAGGGAGGGAGACAGAGACAGATGGAGGGAGACAGAGAGAGAGGGGGACAGAGAGAGAGGGAAACAGAGAGAGGGAGAAAAAGAGAGAGGGAGACAGAGAGAGTGAGACATACAGAGGGAGACAGACAGAGAGAGGGAGACAGAGGGGGACGGACAGAGGGAGACAGGGGGACGGACAGAGGGAGGGAGACAGAGGGAGGGAGACAGAGGGAGGGAGGGAGACGAGGGAGGGAGGGAGACAGAGGGAGGGAGGGAGACAGAGGGAGGGAGGGAGTCAGAGGGAGGGAGGGAGACAGAGGGAGGGAGATAGAGGGAGGGAAACAGAGAGAGGGAAACAGAGGGGGACGGACAGAGGGAGACTGACAGAGGGAGACAGACAGAAGGAGATGGAGGGAGGAGGGTGACAGAGAGGGAGAGAGACAGATAGAGGGAGACGGAGGGAGACAGAGACAGACGGAGGGAGACAGACGGAGGGAGACAGACAGAGGGAGGGAGATAGAGGGAGGGAGGGAGACAGAGGGAGGAAGACAGAGGGAGAGAGAGGGGGAGACAGAGAGAGGGAGACAGAGAAAGAGGGAGACAGAGAGGGAGGGAGACAGAGAGGGGGAGACAAGCAGAGTGAGTGAGACAGAGGGAGACAGAGACAGCCAGAGTTAGACAGAGGGAGGGAGACAGGGAGAGAGAGGGAGGGAGACAGATAGAGAGAAAGAGGGAGACAAGCAGAGTGAGTGGGACAGAGGGAGACAGACAGACAGAGGGAGACAGAGGGAGGGAGACAGAGACAGACAGAGGGAGGGAGGGAGGGAGACAGAGAGAGAGGGAGGGAGAGAGAGAGGGAGGGAGACAGAGAGAGAGAGGGAGACAAGCAGAGTGAGGGAGACAGAGGGAGACGGCGAGGGAGGGAGAGAAAGAGTGATAAAGAGAGGGAGGGAGACAGAGAGAGAGAGAGATAGAGATAAATAGAGAGAGAGATGTGTGTATACCGGGTCAGGTGGCTCAGTGGACAAAGGCGTCCGCTGCAGGGGCCTGTGTTCAACCTCATGGGCATAGTTATATATTTTTTGCTCTAGCCCCGCCCCCTCACCCTACTGCCCCGCCCCCACCGGTGCAGCCCTCGGCCATAAACCACACTGTAAATTTGGCCCCCGAGAGAAAGTTTGTGAGTACCCATGATGTACAGGCTCCCTGTACCCGACTGAGTGCCGAACTGCGGCGCTCAGACCAATCACAACACTGCATTGCAGCGTTGTGATTGGCTCAGGGGAGCCTGTGTGTCCGGGTGCTTCCTATTGCCAGCCGGAACTGGAGACAGGAAGAGGACGAGGAAGGGGATGGAGGACAGGTGGCAGCCGGCCATTCCAGTAAGTTTTTTCTTTTTTTTTTTTACATTCTCGACCCCCTTACCTCCCCCTGCTGCCTTACTACCCACGTCTGGTAGCAGCCGCTACTGGCTGATTCTCAAAGCCTTGTCATATAAGCTCAGAGCTGTAGAGGTGCCGTAGCTTTGGAGCAAATTTCCGACTTCAGTAGAATTCCAAAGGATTGAAAAGGTTTCTACAGTAGAACAAAAAATTATAAAATATTTATGTGAACTGAGATGCCTTGGTCAGCAGAGGCCTGTAACTTATGCTAAGACAAATTTTGTTCTCTGATAAATTGTTCTCTTCTTTACAATTTAGCCAAAACAAATTATGAAAACAAAGACATATAATAGTATTGAGCTGGATGCAGAAACCATTTTTATGGTCACGGACACTCTTATTCGGAGTTTGCGACCGCATAAATGCTTTTTCTAATGTACCAGTACCATTTCAGGAGTCAGTAAACTTTTACAGACTTCTGAAATGGGATTGTGACCCAATACTGATTCATTATGTGGAAGGGGTTTGTTTTTAGAAGCCCCTTTTCAAATACCGAATTGGTATAGATGTATCAATGTTTTGTGTCTAAAATTTAGTCTCAAAACTCTGGAAGAAACCGTCTGCAGAGTTGGAATGGTTGCTAATTCGCAAAACAGAAAGTTCCCTCGGGACAGGCCTATCTTTTTATGTGGGGAGTTCGCCACCAAACTGCGCAGTCTGTGGAGCTGTAAAGTTACTAGTAAATCGTAGTTTGTAAATACTACAAAAGAGTGAACTTACACAAAAAGTGTACGCTTACCTTCGTGAATCAGACCTTTTGATTATAATTTGATAAAATGGTCCGCAAAGTAATTCAACTACTGTTAAAAGTACCTTCAGATAGACACCAAGGCCTAGATTTACAATGATTTTGAATCAGAGTTGAATCACTTATTGGGGATATTCTCAAGGACTTAGCGGCACTTTATCGCAGCCAAAGTGGTGATAAATTAATCGCACCATTCTCAAGCTGGTGCTAACAGCTGATATCACCAGTTTTTCTGCGATAGTAGCTGCAAAAAATAACGCCACAGATGACACCGGCAACTAACACTAATGATATGCAGAGTAGGGGTTCCCGTGCAAAAAGCTGCGACAACACCACTTCGCAATATTCTCAACGACCAGCCAGAACACATGAGATAAGATGCGTTAGCAGCAGGAACTTAACACCTGCTCTTACCTGGTGTTAAGTCAGCCGACAACCTGCACCACGAAAGGGAGCCCAGCCCACAGCCACACCTGAAGAACAGCAGATGCCATGGAGCTACTGATCATGATTCTTGGACACCCAAGAGGGCCACAACACCCACTGCCACTACCCCCAGGAACCCCCCTTCCCTGGGCTCTACCCCGGGCACCCCCCCACCCACCGGACGAAGATATTTCACATCAACTTTACAATTCCATGAACCAAACAATTCGCCTGATGCCGCACAATAACAACAATTAACATTCATGTATGGACAGAAAAAGGAGAATCATTCATTCATCTTTGAATTTCCAAAAATAATAATTCATTCTCCTATGGACAATCTGTGAGTCACAGCCTGCAAGATAAAATTCAAGATAAGAAGGTGTGTCATGCGGCGCTCATCAAAGGACAGAGAGAGAGAGAAAGAAATGGAGAGAGAGAGAGTGAAAGAGAGGGAGAAAGAGAAAAAGAGAGAGAAAGGGGGAGAGAGAGAGAAAGATAGAGAAAGAGAGGGAGAGAGAGAGAGACAGTGAAAGGAAGAGAGGGAGAGTGAGAGAGAGAAAAAGAGAAATTATCCCTGGGCTCAGTGCGTGCTTCATTTCTGTCTGGATTTGAAACTGACTGATGCGTGTGTATCTGTTGCAGTGTCGGGGCCACACGGACCTCAACCGACAATGTCTCACTGTTGCATACACACAGAGGGCGGCCACGCACAAAGGGATTGTACAAGGACCGCAAGGCCGCTCGGGGTCTTGGCTGATACATGCCAACTGTTGTGTGTGCATCGCTCTTGGTGCACCATAAGCCTAAGGCCGAGCCTCAATTGCAAAGCGAAAGCCACATCACATTTCCAGAATGCAAGCAGTTGTCAGACTAACATTGGGGATGAAAGCTCCTTTGTCCCAATACAGAAGGCAGAAGAACATCTGCACCTACGACCTTGGCAGTGCATGTGGCAGGCACCCTCTGAAATAGATAACATAGCAGATGACGACTCCCACACTCCACACAGTGCTAATGAAAGAACAACGAATCCACACCCCACACACAGAAGACCTTGCTCGAGATACTCCTGCATGGAATTCCCTTGACACTTAAGTACAGAAAAACCCATACGTCCAAACTTTGCACACTCATATGACTTATTGCTCCGAGCTGTGGCACATCATCCACACAACAGCTGCAGGTCATAAGAGTGCCGGTTCTACTAGAGACACCAACGCAATGGCCGAACATTCCAGCCACATGCAAAACCCCTGTCACGTGGAACTGTACCGTGACCGAATGCTGCATCTGTTTGGGGCACTGCCACTGGTAGTGTTACACATCAATTACCGTCTGAGCTTCTGTCTTGCGTAAGTCACCTGCGTCCAGCCCTGGTTCCACTGTCGATCATGCATATTCGAGTGGCCCATGGATGTCTGCCTATCCAACACAACAGTAGCTGAAATGGATTATGACATGTGTGCGCCCCCTGTTGGCCCACGACCAGGAGTGTGACTGTGATACCCGTTCATGGGATGCCTTGATATTTGGCATATGTGCTGGCAGTTGGGCATGGGAGATTGCACGATTCCTCGTGTGCAGTGACCACATCGAAGCACTCCCCTATTGGGCTGTGTTGCGGATTGGTGAAACTGCATGGACGGGGCACCTCTGTCCGGACCAGCTAATGGATTGTCTCGCCCTTGTGTTCGTTGAAGTCGACAGCGACGTACTCTTCGAACTGATTGTCCATGAAGCTGTACTCGCTCTCATGGACGAGTAACTACGTTCCTGCAGCCACAACTGATTGTAATCCACAGTACAGGTCCCAACACCCTTTTGCATCTTGGAGAAATGGTCACATATCCCACCATTACGGTGGACATGGCTGCATTCGCCTGGACTCAGAATGCATGTGCGTGCAACACTGCGGGTTGACACACACCTGTGCAAGGTGAGTGGACAGCGGCGCATGGCAATGTTCCTCAATCTGACACCCTGCTGGAGGGAGTGTATACACATGGCAATGTAGTTCTACATGTGACCTTGTTGGACTCATTCACCTGCTCACTGTCAGCAGAGCAGACAGTCAGCGCTGTCCGGTGGTACAGGACTATGCAGATCCCATGGGCTGTGAGTGGAGTCCCCTGACACAGTGGAATGAGCGTATGTCAAACATCACATGACTCGTCCAGCAAGGAAGGTGGGCTGTGACAATTGCCATCCGTGATGATTTGTGTTCATTTTTGCCTCCCCATGTCTTGTTCATATGCTGCCTGTTAGTATATGATGTATTGGTCTGCATGCTATGGCCCTTGTCTTGCCCGTACTGACACGCACATGCCAATAAAGTGTACGCAACTTCACTAGTGTTCAACTGTGATGAGTGTTGATTAGAATGCCAAATCGGGTGCCTCAATAAGCATTGTTCGTACACAGGGATGGACTGACTGACGCATTTCACTTAGGGGTGAGTCCCCATTGGCAGCTCCACCTCTGTGAGCCAGACATTGTGTTTGCGATGGTTGCTGGTAGACCTGTGAGCTTACGTGTCTTCAGCAATGTGAGTATGGTGTCCAACTTCTTGCCATGTGGATCAATGTGATCCATCAAAACAGGCTGTGTCCACACAGTTGAGTGTGTGTAGGTATGCGAAAGAGATGTTCTGTTGTCACATGTGAGGGGGGACACTACTTTAGGCCTGCTACCAACTTTGACATTTTCACACACAGCCATATTTAATACATGGACATGGGGCTACGTTGGGGGGTTCTGAGATTGTTGTGAATGAGCAATGAGGCCACAGCTAGTTCACACCTTCACAGTCATCTAATTGGCCATGTGGGTCATGGTCAAACATGCGCATTGATGTCATTTCCTAGGGTGTACCTTTTTGTGCAATCAGTGGCCCTACATTCATCCATACTTTTATACATGACTGAACATAGACATGACACATCTGTGTGATTAGGAATGTTTTATTCACATTCTGTGGAGTATCGGAGCTGGAGCAGTACATGGCCATGCACACCCCACATTACATGGTTGCACAGTGGAGTGCCAACCAGAGTCCTTTGGGGAATGACAAGTTAGTCGGTAGAGGAAGAGTTCAGTCCGCAGCCTGATTGCTGTGTCATTGGTAACCAGAGCAGATATGGCAGTCCATGTCGGGGTCCTGTTGAATGTCGCAGAGTGTTTCGGGGGACAGTAGAAGGTGTTGTTCCAGGGCATGAGGTAGAGGGCTGAACCAAGCAGGAACAGGCCATATGGCGGGGATGAATGCTACAACGTCCTTTTTGACACAGAGTCATTAACATCCACATCTTCCTCTGATATGTCTTCTGTGTCAGGTGTGCCAGGTGTGTGTGGTAGTTTTATGTCTGCATCACTGTGTGTCACTGACACATCAGGGGGCAGAGATGTTTGTGTCGAAGTTCCTGCAGCAGTCATCTGGGACAGGCTCTGTGACAGCAATGGCAAGCTGAGGATCTGTAGGGCATGGTAGATCCCAGCTACATCTCACTGGTGTTCAGCCGTGGTAGCCATCCTTCCTGCCTGCATCCGCTCCATGTTCTCCACTGTCCTCCGCATCTGTGCCAACTCTGTGCTGTTGTCGCTGGAGACTGTCTGACTAGACAGTTCTTGTATCCAGGTAATGGTTCCAGCGAGATCAGCCAAGGATTGTTGGAGGGCATGGAACGGACTGTGGGTGTCCGTTAGGGAATCTAAGTGATACCTGATGGGACTTATACACCCACGTATGGCATCTAGTTTGGATGCCATGAGGTCGAAACCCACCCGCACCTGTTCAGCCACCTCCTTCTAGCAGTTTAACACACGGCGTTGGAATGCCATGTGTTCTTCGGGGAGGTGCTGGGAGCCAGCCGTGGTGGTGGGTGCTTCCTGCTGTGTGGTCTGTGCAGGGGGTGGGATCACCTCAATGCAGCTGTGCTGCCCTGCTCCTGGAGGTGGGGTGCGGAAGCTGTCCATGAGCCGTTGGAGGGTGTCGGAGCAGATGGCCAGGGGGTCTTCTTCATCATCACTGATGGGATGTCTGGTCTGATCTGCAGGAGGTGCTGATTGTCCCTCTGCAATGTAAAGGGAAGATGCAGGTTAACAGTGTGTTCCATGTATGTGCATGCAATGTACATGTTTACATACAGACTGCATGACAATGTACATTGTGCCTGATCTGGAGGAGCTGGGTATTTGATGGGAGACAGTGGACATTTCGACTACATGCCTGATGTGAGGTTGTACTCATACATTATCATTTCACAGTTTCCTGCTATGCCAGATGTGATTGGCCAGTTTCTACGCACAAGCGTCACCAATTGTGTCCTCTGTTATGTAGTGTGAGTGTAGCACTTTGTACCACATTGCCGTCAATGTTGAGGTGCTGTGTTTGCTGCATTGTGGAAGAATCGCCCCTGCAGCTCTAATTTAGGGGACTCTTATCCCTTTGAGGCGGTGTGTCTTTGACTTGTGTGCTTTTACGGTGCTGAGATGTTGGCGCCTTTGGTCATTTGTGCTCTTGGACGGATTTTGGAGTCTTGTGCATTGTTTGTCTGCAGATGTGTTGTTGAGGTCAGGGGTTGTATCTGTACGTGGATGTGTCAGAGTGTGACCTGCTCCTTTGAAGATGTGATCCACACTGGGCCACCTCAGTGTTATGGTATGCACCATGCCATGTATTTTGACTGCAGCCATGCTATTGGTCATGCAGTGTCACTTGCATTGTCAGTGTGGCTCACAGGGCAGCTGCTTTGCTAGATTCGGCACATGTGCATCGGTAGGTTGGGAGATTGGTGATAGGGGGGGCCCTTTGTGCACATAGTGGACAGGGTCCTACTTGGTGTTTCTATGTATGCAGAAGTGTGCCAAGGGTATCAGGGACATGTTCCACAGTCATTGTGGGTGTGCAGTGTGCTGCACATGGTTGTGCATGTGTGCCATTGTGCCCATCTCCCCCTGTCCCCCCACTCCCTGGTCGTTACTCGCCCTGTTGCTGTTGGGTCAGGTCATATTGTGCAGTGTCCATACCCCAACTCCTTGCACCGTCTTCACACTGATGACTGTGGCCACCATTTCCTCCAGCTCATCCAGCTCCTCCTGTTGCGCAGGACTCCCACCTCCAGTCGCCGTTGCTGCCTTCCGGTTGGCAGCGAGTTTCTGCTTGGTTTGGCTTGTCACATCATGCCAGCGCCTCTTGACCTTCTCCATTGACCTCCTCAACACTCCGACTGCATTAACGTTGTTCATGATGGACTGCCATATTTCCGTTTGTGTTGACAATGACACAGTTGAGGTGACGAACAGTTGTTGGTAGTGTTCTATCACCTCAGTGACGGTGATCCGGTTTTCCTGAGGACTGAACCCCGTCTTCCTCTTCCTCTTCTCCTTGCGCTTCCCCAACCCCGGAGTTCCTGGCTGGTCCTCTGTGGGGTTTGTGGGGTTTGAGTTGTGCTCTGCACTCGGTCCGGGTGCATCCATGGTGCAACACAGTTTATTTTTGCTTTGGGGTATTTTTTGGGTTGCTTTAATACTGCATTTTCCCGCATGACGCGTGGGAATTACAGGCCTGTCGCTGGTTTTTAACGCGGTCATTTGGCACGTTATCTTGGGACTATCGCATGGTGCCGCCGGGTTGAGAATACCACGTTAACACGGTGTTATTTTCTCGCGATAGACTGCGATGTGCAAAGTTGTGTAAAGCTAATTTTGCGATAATTAACACACGTTCTTGAGAATATCCCCCATGTGCTGCAGACCCAACGCAGAAACCTTTTTGGTATTTACTGTGCGTGGTTTTGTGTGCTTTAGTTAATACAATCTAACGCAATGCAGTGCATAACCCGTTACGTAGACACCCTTGTGTGCTATATCTTAGTAGATTTGGTGCATTTCTGTTCTATCCCTTTCACACAGTGCATCAAGTTGCCTTGCTGCAGTGCGCAAAAGAAAAGTAAATCTACCCCCATCTTTATTAGTGTCACCTTTGGGCAAGATTAAAAAAACAGTAAGTTCAAATATTATTAATTTCCAACTAATGGTCAGCATGTTTTTGCCATACTAAGGGTCTAAAAGGTCTATGGAATTCCTCAGGACTGAGATCCCAGTTCATACGCTCTCCATGTGAACTCCAGTTATATTATGGAATAGCAGGATGGTGTGGTGCAGAACTCAAAGCCTCATTATTAAACCAAATCTTTGCCCCCAGTTAACTTCGAGTAGAGTGATGCTAAGACATTGGTCTTTCCCTGTAAAATAAAAGCAGAGATAGACGCTCAGAAAAAAACTTTCATTGACATCAATCACATCCTATGTCAGTAGCGGCACTCCCCCCCCCCCCCCCCCCTAGCGCCTTGAGACCCTCCGGGTAGGTAGCGCGCTATATAAATGTCTGTGATTGATTGATTGATTATGTCAGAGCAATTCACTCTATAATTCTGAATCAATTAGTTATCTTCCTTGCAAAGATTCATTAAAATCGTAGCAACATGGATCAACAAATAAAGTACTAAAAAACCTCAATGTTAACATTCTGAGTCTTCATAGGCTAAAACGATCATGTGGAAAAAGATTTGGAAATGCAGTCATCCTGTCAAATGCATACAATTCATTAACAATAAACTCAATGCTACCATTCTGAGTCTTCATAAGCTAAAATGGTTAAAACGTCCCAAAAGTACAATCATATAATCAAAAGGACCAAAAGTGCAATCGTGCAATTGATTAATTAGCGAAAAGATCAGTGATATCACATTCTGCAACAGCCAAAAGTGCACTCATCAGATACATAAAGCTCATTAAAAAAAGATCACTGATAAAATTCATTGCCTTGTCTAAATAGGACTTCGTGCAGAAACTGTGATCATGGCATTACATATATAATCAGCATCAGTAATATTGGAAATGTCATGAAGGGACCAAGAGTCAAATAAAGACCCAAAAATCCAATCATGTCATTAAAAACAAGCATTGGCATAGCCAATAGGTCTCGCTTTTGGGACCTTCTAAGTATTTAGTTATGCAGCACAATATCCTTGGATTTGCATGACTAAACACTTATAAGGTCCCAAAGGCGAGACCTATGCTATGCCAATGCTTGTTTAAAAATGTCACAATTATCTCTACATCACTCAGCGGCACAAGGTTGATTATTCAGCAGAGCACTAGTGATGACTTTCCCTGAGGAGCAGAAAAAAATCAGGGCTAAAGTGCGCTATTCCAATATTTTACACGACATACAACAAATTCAGGCAAATACAACCATGAATGGTGCCAATTAAAAAGAAGTAAACATGGTCAGGAAATGCTTCTGAAAGGTGTCTCTTTTTCTGAAGGACAGCAAAACTGGGGAAAATTAAGAGATTAAGGATCGGAAGATCATAATGGATTTCAGTACTTGGGGAAAGTAAGAGCAGTGTTGAATAACAAGTATTGGTAAATGCCTTAGGTTTCGCATATGTGATTATCAATAAAACAATTGTTGTAATTTGTAGTCTTGTGAGTGGTTGCACAATCTAGGGGGCATATCAACAACAACCGGCGATAATTATCGCTCAGCGCTCTTAGCGTGAGGATAATTATCGCCGGCTAGCGTGAATTTTTATCGCTGAGATAGCGTGCTATTAGCAACGCTTATCTCAATAGCGATAACAATCTACACGCTAACAGGCCAACGTGAGATTATCGCTGGAAACCCAGCGATAATCACACGTTACCTTGTTGATAGGGACAGGCAAACTTAGCCATGATATCCTCCTTCCATAGGATATCATGGCTAAGTCTGAAAATTAGCAGACGTAAAAAAGCAGCGTTAACCGCGGTTAGCGCTGCTTTTTTTGTCTCTAACAGGGTTAGCGACATTATTGATAATAGGAGAAATGTCGCTTAGCGACATTTCTCCTATTATTTTACTCTGGAACGCCCCCTTTGCATCTCATTAGAGATGCAAGGGGAAGCGTAGAGTAAAAGGGTGCTAACATGCAAATTTGCGTGTTAGCACCCTGTTGTTGATAGGGTGCTAGTTTTATCTCTGCTTTTTTGGCTTTAAAAGCCAAAAAAGCAGAGATAAAGCCCTTGTTTATATGCCCCCAAGTTACTGAAACTCCATTAAAGTGTTAGGAGTTGTTTCTTAATAAAGTCAATATATTGTGCTTTTACTGGTGGCATTATAAAATGGAGATATTAGGTAAAGGGGAAGAGGTGAAATTTAAAACCAAGGTACCTTATAAGGAGGGTCTTGGAGTCAGAAATATTGAAAAAAGCACACCAAGTAAGCTGTAAATGCACACAGCCGTGCCTCCTGTGTACATGGGGTGGTGGGGGCGGAGGTGGAGATGTGTTGTTGGGCTGAATTCAGCTAAACGTACTTGAGAGGCAAAACAATAATTAACAGAATGGGTAAATGCACACAGGCAGGGAAAGTGAATGTATGCAACGTTCACCAAAATAAAAATATGAAGCATCGGAGGCATAAATAATGTAAAATAAAGGCACACAAAGCTTTAATACAATGAAAACTATTGGGCAGCCAACCCTCCTGTGTGTATGGTGGGGAGGGGAGGGGAGGGGGGTGGGGGGGGATTTAGAAAAGGTTTTTTGGGGTGAAAAAGATTAACCTGTTTAAGAGGCTTCTGCAGCCCGTGAAACTAAACGTACTTCGGAGGCATCAATGATTAAAGTAATGGCAAATGCACGCTGCCTGTGAAAGTAAACAGAATAGTTTGTTCACCAAAATAAAAGACTCAAACATCGAAGCCAAAAAGTTTGTGAAAAAAAGCACACGAAGCGTTAAGAAAAAGGAAAAAAATGAGGCATCGGACCGAGAAATATTAATTTCAATCAACAGTATGGGTCGTTCTCCAAAATAAACGTATTTGTGAGGCTTCTGCAGGCAGCCCAATAATTAAGAGAATGCTTAATGCACACAGCCCATGAAAGCACATGGTATGGGGCACTCCCCAAAATGTAAGAAAAGTGCATTGGAGCCATAGATAAGCAGGCACGCCTCCAGGGAGTATGATGGGGGTTGCGGGTGGGAGACGGGTTGCACGCAGCTTCTTAAAGTAAACAGTATGGAATCGGAGATTGGAGCCATATATATTGTGGAAAAAAAGCACACAAAGTGTTAAGAAAAAGCAAATAATCGGGCATCGGAATAAGAAATATTTTAAGAAAAGCACACAAAGCAAGCTGTAAATAGACGCCTCCTGCGTGTATGATGGGGGGGGGGGGGGGTTGCTGGTGGGAAATGTGTTGCACGCAGCCTGTGAAAGTAAACAGTCTGGAATCTGAACCGTAAATCTTGAGAAAACAAGCATTGGCCGCGTGGGAAGCAATTATTGGCCGCGAAAGTGGAACTGATGAAAGTGATCACGCGGCCTGCTGCAGTATAGAGAGGGGGGGGAGTGGAGGCCAGCAGAGTGACGCTATCTGTGGTGGGGAGGGAATTGAAGCACAGAAAGAGGCACACAAAGCGCGCCCCAGCGCACATGCACTTAAGCTCTAGGCCGGCCATGGCAGCATCTGGTAGCACTTTTTTTACCCCTTACTAAAAGTCGAGCAAGCAGCACATGCGCTGCTCTAGGCTCGACCTAAAAAAGTGCAATTGTGCTGTCAAGTGCATAAGATTAATTAGCGAAAAACTCAAAGCTAACATTCTAAGCCTTCTAGGGGCTAAAATAGTTATGTAGCAACCGGACCAAAAGTGCATTTGTGCCGTCAACAAGATAAAATTCATTGAAAGAGATCATCAAATATAACATTAATTATCTTCTATTAATAAAACCAAATGTAGAGAGTACAATTGTGGCATTACAAATATAATCAAACGTAATAAAATCAGCCCCGGCAAAAATTATTATGCCACTGTCGTGATTGAAAGTACATTCATAGACTCTAATAAATAAAAGTCATTAGGATTATCAATACAGACAAAATAAAAATGGGATTTCTAATTTAGAAATCAAAGAATAAACTACTCGCAATTATTCATTTCTTTACAAACCAATTTCATGAAATTAAACAAGCATTGGCATAGCCAATAGGTCTCGCCTTTGAGACCTTATAAGTGTTTAGCCATGCAACAGTTGATGTTGTTGTACCAAGGATATTGTGCTGGATAACTAAACACTTATAAAGTCCCAAAGGCGAGACCTATTGGCTATGCCAATGTGTGCCATTGTTAACTCCTTTTTAGGTCACGGCTCTAGATGGTGCACATGCGCTGTCTCGAACCGACGCTGAACATCCTGTGATTCTGGGCAAATCACTCAAACTCCCCGTGCCTAACAAAAATCAATGTGTCCTCATGTAACGCAACTGATGCTATGTAAAACCCAGTTTAAAAAAAAAATCTGTTCTATGTTGAGATATTCCTGCTACAATAAAAATTGTGTCCGTAAAGTGCGCAGCTGCAACTTGAGGCCAGATCTGTGCTAGATCAAATATTTAGAACGCATCCTAAATGTGATATCAGCATTATTGTCGCTTGAAGAAGGGGCTTTGATTTCAGGGCGTGGTCGCATATATGTTTATTATTGCTTGCTGATTCCCTCTCCTGGTTATTTCGAACACCGTTTTGCTGCAAATAAAGTTGCTAATTCGCTTGTGGTGGGGCCGATGCCGTCTTCTTCACGAGGACTGTAGAATCTCTAATTATGATCATATTTTGCACACCCGCAGGCATGGTGCAAATGGAAACTGCCAAGAAGTTACCAGTTTACGTTTTTTTTTCATGTTCCTCGCTCGATTATCTCCAGAGATGAAAAGAGTGTTTCATACGGCGCAGAGTAAAAAAGAGGAGCACGAGGGGTGGGACTGGGGCAGTCAGGGAAGGTTAGAGGGGCACTGAGCAGAGCTGGCTGTGCATGCTTCCCCTTTCGTCCATGCATGCAGAAGTACGGTGTGATGGCCGGAGTGCTGTTTGCATGCCTGCTAATCCTCTGAATGTGATCTTTGTGGATTTTGCATCAAAACGTAGTGTTGATGAATTAAACTAGCAAAGGGAGCAACACAAGACACAACTGTTGTAAAGAAGGGAGGTGGCACAGATTAGAACTTATGTTAGCCAAAAATCCCCCAAATGCTACTTGCCAGTAGTGCAACTAAAAAGAGGATTTTATCCTTGGAGGTGAACGCAGGATGGGCTCCGTCATGTGCAACACATCCTCTCAAATATGAGGGTGGGGAGGAGTGAGGGACTGACTGTGCCATTTGGGGACATGAATCTCAGTTGGTTTACATTCAAAAAGACGCTAACCACAAAGCTGGTTTGTAACTATGAGGTTACAATCCATTATGAATACTTTACTTACAGATGTAGGGTGGAAATTGTCCTGTACTCTCTGAGCCTTTGCCCTTGGCCCAACGGCATATCCAGCTGAATTCAGAATAAAGGTAGGACAAATATCTGCAATGGAAGTTGTGGCTATGAAGTGAGGCACATGTACTGGAACCCAGGGTGAGTGGCCCACAGCACCCCTATTACAACTGTCTTTTACTACCCGATCAGAAGGAAGGCAACTCATTTTCTAAACTTGCATCAGGGCCCATGGCATTTGGCAAACCAGTGGTATGTTCTATATAAAGGGAATGCATAAGATGCGTGAGAGGAACGAGAGCATGGGTACTCGACGGAAGCGTCAGATGCAACACATAGGATGCTTGTAACGGAAAGGTTGGTTGCACAGTTGACTGAATGAACTAGGGTCAGGATTCAAAGAGATCTGGGGTCCACCAAAAGCGCAAAGAAGTCCAATGCAATAAAGACTGCATCGGACCCAGGTAGGGTCTGCAGACAGAGAAATGGCCATTCAAGTTTGCCATTACCAGGCACCAGCTTCTGGGCATGAACTCCAGACAGGGCGAGATTAGCATCAACAGACATAATTAAAATACCAGGAGTGGCCTAATTTGTCTGCAGGGATCTATCTACTCTAGGAAGCACCGGCGGAGGCTCGGTCTGAGCTATGAACACACCTGACAATCACCTCGCCCGTTTGATCCCCGTCCGCACAATGACGAGTCAGCAAAATGGAGGCAATAAAGAGCCGGGCTTCAAACAGAAACAATCTACGGGGCTCTGGTAAATACAACCTGAAGACATGTTATTATAGTGAAGAGCAGTAACTGGCGGGCGAGCAGGTACCTTGATGCGTCTCGGGCGGCTATTTCCTTCGGTTCAAAAATAAAGTTTGTCTGCACCACGCCCGAGTCTGGTGAGGGCTCGACAGCCTCAAAGCACAAACACTGGTCGGCAAAGGGTGGCCCGGGGTGTGGGACTGAATACAGCGTTTTGTCGCTCTAGCTTTAGGCAGCGCCGAGGCTTGGTAGATGAGCCAGAGAGAAGGAGCAACAAGACCCGCGGCCGCGAGACGCCCTCTGTGGTGGGGAGAGGGAGGGGCGTTGAAGCGCGAGCAAGACAGGTGGAGCTAGGCGCGCGCGCCCTTGGAAGAGCGAGAGGAAATCCAGATGGCGCCTCTGCTTGGGCCTGTGCGCGTAACTGCACGCAGTATGCTACACAAAAAGCTGTGGTAGGCTTTTTAAAGCCCACTAACTAAATGTCTCGCAGAGCACCGCATGCGCTGGCTCAGGCGAGACCTAAAAAGCAAGACGTCAACTGACCTCATTCACCCATGCGACAGGTTCGAAACGCTATCTGAAAAGTTCTAATACATAAACATGAACATCGGTTTCAGTCAGTATTTTCGAGGTAAAAGGAGGCTAGGGCTGATACAGATGACATGACTCAGTGACTCAGACTATGCTCCGCATAAATGGGAGGAACGATCTGAGCCTTGCCCAAGCCTACCATACCAAAATGCTTTCTGGGGTATCAATCCGAAGCAGTATCTCATTAATGCTATTTTTTGCTCCAGTGGGCAAGGCTGCTTAAGATAATGTGGGACCCTCTGCTATTCATATAGCCTAGGGAACAGCTTAATATGCAATTTTTTACTTACATATGCAGTATCTTAATTAATTGATAGGAGTTTATCCTGGTTATTTACTAGTTTGGAAAACAGTTTATCTGGAAACTCCTTTGACCAGAGGTCCCTAACTGTGAGTTCCTCTGTGCCCCTTTCCAAGTAAAATAACCAACTGGAACCTTTATCATTGTCCAACGATAACACTTCAGGGTATACGGGTCTACTCTTTTTAACTTATAACAATAAGAAATACATCTGCCTTGAATAAGCTATTTGCATCTAGTCAGATTGAGCTCTAATCTTAATTTTGCTTGGGAGGGCACAGAAGGGAGTCTAAATGCCTGGTGGTAACTCTAAACATGTATTGTCTCCAGCCTGTCACCCAGTATATCTTTAAATACAATCATACCATAAAGAATTGTTAAATTAGCTTACACTCCATCACTTTACACAATTAAGTTGTGTTAGAACAATAAATTTTCTTTAGAAGTCAATAGAATAGTGTGCTTAAAAAGGTGGCTGCATTCCTAATTAATGTTTTATGCACTATTGCACTCCCCCTCCCCTCAAACCACTCCCCTAGATATTTATAGTGAGGCACCTTCTCATTGGGTTCATTGCCGGTCTCCAGGTGGGCTTTCTTGTTTTTGTCCTAACAAAAACAATGATCTTTGTTTTAGTCGTGTTAATTTTAATATCATTGCTCACGCAATATCTTAAAAGTTTTTCTAATTGCTTTTGGAGGCCCACTCCAGTTTTATCCAGCAGAATCATATCATTGGCATACTGTAAGATATTAACATTCACATCTGCTTACTTGGGCGGGCATTCTTTTTTTAGGAGAGGAACTTTGGACAGGCCCGTCCGGTATAAGTGAAAAAGTAGTGGGCAAGCAAGCTCTCTTTCCTAGTCAGGGTATTCTCTACAAGCGTTGACAGTGCAAGTAGGTTATCCTCAATGCTTCAGCCTTTAACAAATCCTCTTTGGTAAATAGGAATTCAATTTTGCTCAGTAGCCCACTTGTTCAAATCTTTTAGTAGTAGCTTTACGTATACTTTGCCTTCGACATCCAATAATGCAATGAGACGAAAGTTCTCATTAGTAAAACAAGCATTATAAAGTGGGATTAGAATTGTCAACCAGTGGTCCACCATAGATTTAAAGAAGGAGGCCGGAATGCCATTAGGACCCAAAGCCTCAGAGAATCAAGCAGATTTAATAGCGGTTTGTATATCCAACAGCAAAAGAACGTCCTCCTTCATTTCTCCATTAACATTGCTTGAATCAAGAGGGCTTTTATCTATTGAGCCTGTCTTAGAATAACTGTGAAATATAGTCTATCCAACGGTAGGGGCGGTATTTGTGGTGGGTGATATTTTTTTTCTCTAAAGATGTGATTTAACAATTAACCAAAATGTTATGGAATCTTTATGTTTAACAGTATCATGCATTCAAATAAACTGCTTTTCATGATTACTTTTCTTTATATCCCGAAGCTTTTTCCGATAAGTAGGGCGAAGAAGCTTAACTTTTGTCCCAAGAGCTCTATTATCATAGCTACCCTTTCATTGCCTCCTGGTGCGGGTTGACAATGTCTTTAACTCTCTGAATTCTAAATCCACCTCCAAATGCTCTTGTCGAGTTGGTTGCTGAAGTTTATTTACTGTTACTGATTGATCTAGAGTTTTTAAGGCTCAGACCGTTACTTCCAAAGTGCAATGAGGCCATTTGGCAATAAATGCAAACAAGTCATCTTTGATATTAACTTTTGTAAACTATCTGGTAGTCCTTTAGATAGTTCCTCTTACTGGTCAGAGTATTCAACTTCCCTTTTTAGTTTATTTGTTCGCTCCAGATCTACCAATGAATTAAATATTTTTTGCGGTAAGTAGCATTCTTGATTACAATTTAACGTAATCTTTTGGATGAAATGATCTATTATTAACATGGCAACAATGGCATAATCTTTAATGTATTTAAAATCTTTCATCATCACCCACGTATAATCCAAGATAGCTGTTCTCTGTGGTGAAACGTGAGTATATCTTGCTGCTCTATCCAATTTAAAATGGCCATTCATTGATCGCAATCCAATGTTCTGTAGTTCATTAACTAAAATACTCCCTCTGTTCTCTCGCTTAAGATTAGTAACAAGTGCCTCTGGAATATTCCAGTAAGAATCGTCGACATCGTGTAATCCTGGCACAGTGTCATCTGTAAATAAGAATGTATTAAAATCGCCAGTGATGACCCACATTGCATTTGGGTTTTTACTCACCATCCTTCAGTGGCTCTAATCAGATTTTCCATGGTGAACTTTTTCTTATCACTTCGGGGGTTAACATAGAAGTTGTATATGATCATGTACTTTGGGTCAATGTTTAATTTTGCGTTTGACCAATTCATCTTTAGAATTAGATCATTCTCTTTAATCAGGGTTTCGGTGACCCCTGCTTTGAGTGAATTATGAATGCAGGTGGTGATCCCACCAGATGGGTGGCCAGTACACTTTTATGGTGTAGTGGGGGAAGAATATTTTATGAAGTCCTCTAAAGGTAGTGGCTCCACTGTCCAGGATTCTTGGACACAGATAAGAACACTTTTCAACATAGTGATTATTTCAGTATTATGCAGAGTCAATGTTAACACCCTGATATTCCATGAACATAAGTACATTTCTTGATCTGATTAACGTTTGGCATGATTAGCTTGGTTAGGTTTTAAAAGAAAGCACTTCAGGCAGCCAGCTCCAGTCATCAATCACTGGAAGGTTTTGATTAAAAGTAACTTTATAGTGATGTTTGCTTTTGTTTATCTTTCAATTACGATCTGGCCATTGATTCGTTTCCCGGCAAATTGCCTCATGCAAGGTAGTGCAATTTTTAGTTGTCGCTTCCTTCAGGGCAGTTTTTATGGGGTTCCTGCAGCCGTTGATTTCTTGATCCTCCAAAACTGCTAGATATTTCACAGGGGGCAGGAGTGCCAGTAAGATCCCCCACTCCGCTTGCAATGCACTGTTGTCCATCAAAGATTAAATTATATTATTGCTTTGGAAGGTTACTACAGTACTACAGTTGCCCTTTCCTCCTTGTGGTGGTTGGAAAGCAATTCTTTTAATGTCTGCAGAGGTGGTAATAGCAAGTCCCGGGTGAGTTCTACAGAGTTTTAAGATGTTACCTTTGTTAAATGTGTCCCCATGCCTTCTGGACACGTATTGTGGATGAAGAATTACTTCAATTGTCTCATCCGTAGCCACTAGTCTTGTTGTTTTTTTTGTATTCCTTGACCTACATCTTCTTCTACTTCCGACAACAATGGCTTTTGTTGGTCTATGTTAATTGTACCAGTTAGGACTCTTGCTGTATTCCTCCTAGTTGTTTATGGATAAACCGGGCCTTGCTCCGAGCTTAGATGGGCTTTCTTTTCCAGTACCGGTTCTACTACTACTCACCTATAGTCATGCAATGATTGCTTATGGTCTATTGCATCCATGGTACTTTGACTCTTAGGTTGAAATAGTGAGTTTTGAGCTAACTCTGCAGGTTGTATTTTTTTCTCGCTGTCTGGCGTACTTGATACTATTGAATCTAGGTCTTTTGTCATGCCTTCATGCCATATCTGGGGGAGCATTTGAGCATCACTCTGTGTCGTGGTTGATCTCTCCTTAATAAGTCAATTTTGTAACTTTATATTCCTATCCCTTCCAAATATTTTATAAACTTGCTGCCCTCTGATAGCCATGAAGTATGTTTATTCTGGGCTGGGGTTCTTTCTTGCTGAGTGTTTTTTAAACATTTATTTACCTAGCCCTGATTTAAGCTCCGTCTCGCTTGTGGCTTTTTGAAGTCCCTCAATGGGATCAGCAATTTATCTGCAGTTAACATACCATTCTCCATCTCTTCCATTTTGCGGCACCTGTTTTATAGTTGTTAGGGCCTTTCGTTTCTTCATTTCTATTTGCGGATTTTTCAAATCCATGAGTTCTGTTTTTTAAATCACCAACTACTGTTTACATTATGACAGGCAATGCAGCCAACTTATCACTGACGGCGGAGCAGTAACTTGTTTTATCCCATTTTCTATTTTCCTTCTGTACTCTATATATCATTGGGTTTAAGTTGTGTCATTTGTAGTCAATTTCCACTGTATAAGTTGCTAAAGTCTGCAGCACCTCAGTCTGAGTGTCCATCTTATCTGAATGCATCTGGACAGACTGCACAATTGATGACAACAATGCATCTAATTTGGGCCACCAAACTGCATTAACATCCCAGTTGTTGTTTATCTTATGATCACTTTTGTTTGTTGTATTGCATGGAGAATGCAATTCTTTATTGCCCTTAGTGTAGTCCTTAGTGTTAGTAACAGACACATCTGTATTTCTTGTCGACATTATATCAGAGTCTTTGACTTTAATTATGATTGTGTCTGATTTTGTATCCCTGCACGCATCAACCAGAAGCTTAATTAAAATCAGATCGCCCTTTTGGCCCATGCTTACTACTTGATTCCTAGGTGCTTGTTAGACATATTAATAACATCACGATGAGGAAGCTCCTTGCCAGGGGCCATATATTACAATCCTCGTTTTTTATGGCTTCCTCCGACATTGAGCATGCAGGACAATGAACATTCCTTGTCTCATGAGGTGGACTGTATACCTTTTCACTGGCACCTCTTTTTACCCCATTATCGTGAAGTACTGGTAATGGGTCTTTTACGATTGTCTCAGGGGATATGGGTAAGGCAGACCTTTGTTTTCTAAATGACATGTCAAAGTCAATTACGTTGGGCTGGGACTTTGGTGATATTTGGTCAACAGTCTGCTTATCTTTGTTATCAATGCATATTTGGATTTACCTTCAATTTTCGCTAATCTAGGGATAAAAAATACTTGTCAATGGTGAAATCAATTTTCAAATGATATTGTCACCAGCAGTCCCCATTAACTCGGGCTGTATATCATGTACAGCCAAATTCATGCATTCACCAGGCATTTCCTCTATTGTGCTCCAATTTACTTCAATTAGATCGTCTAGATCTTTTGAGCCGGCTGGATCCTCTGCATTCAGCGCATTGCCTTCCTTAGCCTCCTCTGTGGAGTCTTTACTAGACAAAGCAATGACTTTTTTGATGTCATTACCCTTGATAATACTGCATCCTTGATCACTAGTAATATTGTTAGAAATCAATGATTTACTGTACACTTTAGGTGATGGAAATAATGCATAATGTCCATTGATTGCGTTTGCAACCTACATACAGTTGGACTGCTTGAGGTCTCAGTAATTAGTTCCTCGCCTAGATTAGCGGGTGCCTAATTCTCCATACCAGCCCCTTTAGAGGATTTAATAGGTTTATCGCTTTTAAATTTACGAGCCATATTCAAGAGTTGATGAGCTTGCAATGGAAAGTAGCTGAGTGTTCTCATATTGTATTGTATTTTTGAGACTGTTAACTCCTTATTAACTAATGAATGTCACCCTTATTATCATGTATGTCTCATCCAAAAAGGCAGGAGTGTAGTTTGTGATGGCTTGTAGATTTGCATTCAACAACATGTCAAACCAAAACTATTTCAAATGAGATCAGAGATAAATAGTGGAATCATTACAGCCCAAACAAATCAGTCCTCCATATGGATGGGTCTGAACTGGGGTGGCGAAGTGAGCTAAAGAAAAATGATGAATTCAATCCAGATCTGTGACGAGGGGGTGAGTGTCCGAAAAGTTTCAGCGCTCCGTCCATCATCTCCTTGTGTTTGCTTTGTTTGCCCTAAGTTGGCAGCGTATGCCCAGGCGTGGGTCCCTTGCTCACTTTGCCACTGGATTCAAGCTAGTCTGGCTGATGAGGGGTGTAACCCAGAAGCTGGTCCTAGGATGCTTGATTCCGGTCCAGGGAAGATATGGCTTGGCAGTTCGGGCTGGACTGTTCCCATGAGGAACAGGGTCAAGACTGATTTGCATATGGCTTGGTCTGAATTGAAGTGGCGAAGTAAGCTAATGAACGATGATGGATCGAACCCAGATGTGTGACTCGGGGTGAGTGTCTGAAAAGTTTCAGCGCTCCGTCCATCATCTCCTTGTGTTTGCTTTGTTTGCCCTAATTTGGGAGGGTATGTCGAGACATGGGTTCCTTGCTCACTTTGCCACTGGATTCAAGCTAGCCTGGCTGATGAGGAGTGTTACCCCGAAACCGGTCCCAAGATGCTAGTTTCCGGTTCAGGGAAAACCTGGCTTGGCAGTTCGGGTTGGACTGTTCCCATGAGGCACAGGGTCAAGACTGATTTGCATATAGCTGGGTCTGAACTGAGGTGGGGAGTGAGCTAAAGAATGATGATGGATTCAACCCAGATCTGTGACTGGGGGTGATTGTCTGAGAAGTTTCAGCTCTCCGTCCATCATCTCCTTGTGTTTGCTTGGTTCACCCTAAGTTGACATGATATGCCGAGACAGGGGTCCCTTTCCCGCTTTGACATTGGATTCAAGCTAGCCTGGCTGGTGAGGAGTGTTACCCCAAAACCGGTCTTAGGATACTTGTTATCGGTCCAGGGAAGATCTGGCTTGGCAGTTCGGGCTGGACTGTTCCCATGAGGAACAGGGTCAAGACTGATTTGTAAATGGCTGGGTCTGAACTAGGGTGGCGAAGTGAGCTAAAGAAGGATGATGGATTCAACCCAGATCTGTGACTGGGGGTGAGTGTCTGAAAAGGTTCAACGCTACGTCCATCATCCCCTTGTGTTTGCTTGGTTAGAAACAATGACACAAGTTACATGGTAGCAAGATGTTTTCATAAATTTCATAATGGAGATGAAACTAAAACTGTCTCAGGAACTCTAGAGGTGGAGATAGAGAGGAAGAAATCAGGAGACTTGAGTCAAGCTATATGCTTAATTTCAAAACCAAAGAGCCTTGCGAGCTTAACAATGATGAGGAATTACATGTTGACTCATGAACATTTCTACATTCCCTTGCTTTAGAATGTTGGAACTGTTTTTTTTTTTTATTGATTTTAGCACATTGTTTTTAAAGTTTTAGAATTACAGCCTGTATATGATTGAGAGTAAGAATCAGAGGAAGATAGTAAGCCCATGTGGGCATAATGAAGATTGTTATTTATATGTGCTAAATAGATTTAAATGAACTGAATGCCCACTTGGGTGAAATGAACAAATCAATTTTCTCAAATGTGATCAGAAAAGTAACTGTGCTGAAGTAAATGGGTGAACTGGGTTAATTAGCTCACTTGGGCATTATTTTTCAGTACAGATGTAAATCACACTTAATGAGACAGAATATGTCTTTTGAAATTCATGAAATTTTTTGATCACACTGTAATCATTATTGCTGTATATTGCCTATAGAAACATTTGGAACACATATATGAATTTATTTTTCTGCAAAACAATGTAATCATGAATTGTGAAAAAGTGGTGGTAGTATTTTCTCTGTGTTCACATTATGGGCACACGTCACAAGGGTATTCAATGCACAAACAAAATAGTGTCAACTGTCGTGAGAAAGGCTTGTCATATGCCGAAGAACATGGATAGCATGATTCACAGCATTGTCCAATATATCACTGAATGTCGATGTTTTTTTACCTTATTTTATTTTTATTTATTTATTTTAAAGGTTTTATATAGTGCTGGCTAGACCCGGAGGTATCAGAGCACTTTACATGAGTATCAGACCATAATTGCAGGTTACATCGTTACAAAGGTTACACAGTTATTAGAGCCTAGCAACATAGTAACAAGTAAGGTCGAGACAAACAAAAAGGACATATACATAAGGGAAAAAGCAGGCAAGGGGAGAAATTCAGGGGAGGGGGGGTAAGAGCAGGGGAAATAGACAGAGAATGGAGGAGGGAAAGAGGAGGGGAGGGTGAGAGACATAGCATGGAAAGAGGAGGGGGAGGGTGACGAGGACACAAACCGGTAGACGAGTCAGAGCTGCGTCCAAAATCCAGTAAGCTGTGATCCCAGGGGAAGTGGTATCATTTCCCCATCTCTGTTGTGAGGGGCTCCCTATACGCTGTGGACTCTCTCAGATGTGTCTCTGAGACTCCAAGACCTGCATACTGGATCCTTCCCCAAAAAGGGGAGAGGGAGTGCTTTGGCAAGGGGTGCCATACCATACCTCAACTGTGAGTGGCTCCCTAGGCGCTGTGGACTCTCTCAACGGGTTCGCTGAGACTCCAGAGTATAAATAATGGATCTTTCCCCAACAAGGGAAGAAGGAGTGCTTAGTCAAAGGGCACAAAAGGACAGGGGGCTAGACGGTGTAGCAGGCAAGGGGAAAGATTCAGGTGAGATGGGATAGGAGCAAAGGAAGTAGACAAAGAAAGAAAGAGTGCTAAATGGGAACAGATAGATAGAAAGGAGACAAGGGAAAAGCAGAGTTACAGAAATACGATGAGGGGGGGTGGGCAAGACGGGGAGAAAAACTGTGCCCAAAGTCCGGCTGGGTAGGTTGCGGTCAGGGGATGAACCAAGGCCGATCTACTCAATAGCTGAACAGAGCAGCTCCACCGGGCGTCGGACATAGTGCTCAGACTCGGCTGTCAGGATGGAGATCAGAGATTGTCAGATTTGTGGGGGGGGAGGGAACTATGGTCCGAAAGAATTCCAGACACCATCTTGAGGTCAGGCACAGTCCTGGTAGGATTATGTAAGGAAGAGTTCAGCTGGCGGAAAAAAGTCACAACTGGCACCATGTTAGGGTCAGGCACCCATCATTCTCAGCTGCGACCCGTTAGGTTATGAACTAGTAACACTTTCTTAGGACTCTTGGAAGGCAAGTCACTTGATAGGGATCACACGTCGGGCTTCCTACCGAGAGCATCTCCACAGTGGAGCCACCCTCTCAGGTATCAGTGAACAGGTCAGTCCAGGCAGATCAGACTCGTGCACATCCAAAGGAGATAGTTTTAAATGTTTAGATGTCGCAGACATACAATGTGGATTCTGCACACAACCGCATTCATCCGCTTTATATTAGGGTTCTGGCCATGCACCTGACTGTAATGGAAGCCGCCATTTTAGGTCCTGGCATCAGGGTCAGGCCAATTAGGCGGGAAGGATCGGTAGACTACCGTGAGCAGAGCACAATGAAAGAGAGATGTAAGCTACCTATCCACTTTTTCCTTTCTTATTGATACCGCCTTGCAAGTCCGCTTTGCGAGTCCGTTGTCAGGCCTCATACAGGGAACATCTTCGTGGTGTGAGCTGCCATCTTAGGTACCAGGTCAATCAAAACGGACTTGAATTCCTCCAAGGGAGATTTTCCAATCTGCTTTCCCTTAGCAAGCCTTATTGAATTTTTAAATGTCACTTGCATACACTTACAAGAAGGAGGAGGAATACGGAGGTGTGGAGGTGGTTCCACACCCCTGTTGAGCACCGTTGGCATTCTGGTGCTCGTCTGCAGACAACAATTAACAAAGGAATGTGTTTGTATGTATGGATATATTTTTCATGATTTGTTTTTATTACCAGAGCCTGGCAGACGATGATGATGATAGTCCTGAAGACTATCTTGTTGGGACTGAATCGTCGACTGACTAGACTAACGATGGGGACAACCTTTTTTGTAAATAATCCCATTGGGTGAATGATGCAGATATTAGGTAACCTGAGAACTTGCATTTCAGGAGCTTTGAATATGGCCTATGATGGACACTGTGAGATACAGCTGAATTTGATGGTGGATTAGGGTTTTATGCCCAAATTATTTTGGGGTTTTGTTCAGTAACAAATTGTTGTGCTTACCACAATGTTGATATTTGGTGAGGCTTGGGTACTGAGAGATTGTATGCACAGGCAGGCCACAATCAGGCAATTAAGGACAACAGGTCATTATTAAATTTATAAGACACATTGATACAATATGTTTTATACTTTTGTGTCTGTGCAGTCTGATTATATGATGTCGCCACATGTGAACAACTACAACATTAAAAGAGCCATCCAGTGAATGGTAAACAATAGGTACCATCAATCAATGAGAATATTAAGAATCCCTATTGTTGATAAACCTTGCTACCATAGGACTGTGTAAAGAAATGTGTAAAGAATACTTTTTTCCTTCACTAGATGATTTAATGTTGGAAAATGGACTAAATGAAAATATAATGTGATATAGTGTAAAAAGGCTCACAATGTATGTAGGTATAATTAACTAGATATTATACCCATACTCGTATCTTGATTTGTACGATCCTATTGCACCACAGTTCATGGGCTTCTGAAATATTCTAGACTATTTTCAAAAGAAGAAATAAAGTTGATTTCTGTACTATTGTTTGATTTGGTTGGTGTGAAGGACATTATTATTGTTAAGCAATAGAAAATTGCAAACCTATACATTGTCAAGATATGGATAGACACTTGGGATTCTGTGAGCACATTTAGGCATTCAACCTTATATTATCCTGATTATTAATGGTTGGTGTACTTTGTTGTCTGGCTCTCTGCCTGTCTGCAGGCCTGTATATCTTTTTGCTTGCTGACTGAACTGTTTGTACACCCATATCTATCTATCTATCTATCTATCTATCTATCTATCTATCTATCTATCTATCTATCTATCTATCTATCTATCTATCTAGCTATCATCTGTCTCTGCTGGCTTTGGCTGCTTCTGCTACAATATGAACTCAAGGTTTCCTCAGATAATTTTGTATCCCTTTGTTAAATTAATATGTATTTACTTTACTTCTTTTACATTACATCAGACATGCTCTCTTGTGGCCTTTCTATTTATATTCTTACAAATAGTAATTGAGTGAATATACAAGTGTGTGGGGTTACACGTTTTAACCTACATATTTTGTATAGCACAGCACACTCCATTTATACAACCTTCTAGCCCTGTTGGCCTTTTTGATTGTGTCAGGGGGGATAGGCCCATAGTATTGTGTTCCCATTGAAGGGTAACAAGTTTTACCCTTCTAACACATTGAATGTATGCGCTGTGCTAGCATCATACTAGGCCTGGCTTCGTGGGATTCTACTTCAGAATCACCATTTTATGACACTAAGAAGTGCAAGGACTTTGTTGTTGCCTTGGTTAAGTTTGAGGTGGATATTGGTCACCTCGTGGTTGACTTCATGGAAGCATTCAATCAGAATGGGTGCTCCAGGTGAGGACTGACATAGGTGGCAGGGTTTTCTTGATAATAAATACTTGTTATGTATAAATCTGGCCTAATTGAGAGGTACTCACCCTTTAGTGAATGTGTGTTTAAGGCTTAGGTCTCAGAGTGTGTGCGAGATTGCCATATTATTTTAATAGGAGGTTGACTTTAGTCATGCTAACAAAAATGCAGCAAACAGGAACCTTCCATTCTGCTGTCCAGCAAGCTAAGTGTAAGGGATTAAACATTAGAGGCCATTCGGCCTCGCACAGAACAAATTTAGTAGGAACAAGGAAGAAAGAAGGCAATCTTTCGAACAAGTCTCTGACTGAAACATTGTTTGTTCCTAAGAGAGCAGATATGAAAGGCTGCATAGCAACTCCTCCCCCCTCTCCATAGACAATCATTAGGGAGAAAGATACAAAGAGACCCAGGGATTTGGGAAGAGCAGCCATGAAGACCGATTGCTGGAGAAGAGATGCCGGAAGGACATTATCCAATTGCAGGCTGGAGAGATGTCTGACGTGTACAGGAATAGGTACCTTGCTTGTCCTAACATTAGTAGGGTGCTTACTAACAGCTCAGCCAATGCAAAAACCATGAGGCTGATAAAATATGTATGCATTAGATACGGATTGCACTAATTTATTAAGGGTAGTTGGGATGTATGATGTAAAATGCTTTGGGTTTTCTAAATTCTCATTTTGTTTCATATCATTGCTGAGATTATTACAATTATTACCATCAGTCTGAAACATAAGGTTTTTGTGCTGGTGGTCCATAACAAACAACCTTTTGTTGCAAAATTCCAAATCTGCTCGGGAGTATTGCTTTTAGGAGCCAAGGTTAAGGTTCTTGCATAAAATACTACATTATTAAGAGTTGCTTTGGTAGGGTTATCTGTCTCTGACTCCTAACACTTTGAATCTGGCTGAGCCTAAGTCATCATAGAGAACAATGAGAGACAATAGCCTCTGAAGAGGAGTAGAGACGCAGAACCCTGTTGGTGTAAAGAATGTCTAACCAGGTGTGCGTCTCCCAGATTTGGAGGTTCACAACAACACGCCCTGTTGGTTTTGAAGTTGATGTGTGTGTGCCACCAGCGTAATGTTACATGTCCAGGATGAAATTAACCTGTTCAAGCTTTAGTCCCTAAACTTTTGAAGGACTCAATGTGTAACAAATGTGAACATTTTCTCCAGGTGTGAAAGTCTATGGTTGATCACATGTTTGGGTGGAGGCAGTTTATTATTATTCTTGGAAAGCCCCTAGTGTTGCAGTATTTTAATCCCAAATCTATGGAGTGGGCAGATGTTTTTAAAATATATATCTTTACCTATCTGTCCACCAGTGGTACTCAGCGTACTCGCCCTGTCTGTTTGCTACCATCTGTGTACCACTTCTATGGGCATAGTACACTTATCTCTACACACTTAACTTAGTAAACAGACTGCAGTTTGGGAGGGAAGTGTTTGCCAGTGGCATGCAGATAAATCACCGCAGTTGGGTGAGTAACGCAAAATAGACCTACCCATCGACATAATAAAGAGCCTACAATGGCCAAAGACATAGTTAGCATGTGAATAGGACCATGCTGTAGCAGAAGTCAGGTATGTAAATATTTTTTTTCAAACACCATATAGAGCCCAGCCTCCCTCACGGGTCTCAGAGAAAAGTAGCACGGCTATGAAGGTCCTAAGAAAAAAGGCATTGGCAGAGCCCATACGTTTCACCTATGCAAAATCTGTTGCAGTTGTAAGTGTTTTAAAGATGTTGCACAGCAGCACAAACTGCTGTGCAACATGGCTCAAAGTAAAGAAAAAAGGTGCAACCAGTGTTAACCATGCCACGGTGCTTTGCTTTTATTTACTTTAAGCCATATTGCACAACAGCCCGCGCTGCTGTGCAATATCTTTAAAAAATCATTAACAAATCTAAATACCTCTGCATAAGCTATTTGGCTTTGTTAATGTTTTTAAAGATAGCTTACAGAAAATAAAAGCAATGGGCTATGGTGCGGGCGGCGCTGGCCATCATAGCGCTTTTTGTTCCGACGTTGGGGGGTGGAAGGGACGACAACTATGAAGAGGGGGGGGGAGTGAGGGACAGGGTAAACAACAAGGACGTGGAATGGGGTGGGAGGGATGGGGAGGGTACACAGGGTCTGCAAACACATGCACTTGGAAGGAGTACAAGATTAAAAATAAAAATTAAAGTACCTGTACCAAGCGGCAGACACTGAAGGGACAGCAGCCGCAGACACAAGAAATTGTACTTGGTCCAATCTCCATGGACAACGGAAGAACAGAAGAGAGAGTGGAAGAAGCAGGAGGCCCCGACCAATGAGAAGCAAGAAAATGAGACCGATGTGGGAGCCAATGAGTGGTATGGGTAAGCATGGTTTTTTAAAGATTTTTTTTTTTATTAGCATTAGCTTTCGCCCACTGGAGGTGTTACCTCTAACATTACTGGGCAGAGCAGCCATGTTTGAAATCATCACAGTATCAACATTTGTATACGTTCTTCAAAACACCTATTGTGGGTTCCAAGATGAGATTTTCACTAGAATGGATGAGGAAGTCTGTAAACTGTTATGGAATGTTGGGAACCCCAGGGTGGCACTGAAGACACCACAACTAAATCAATACAATATTGGTATCTCCCTCGCAGACCTCCAAGGTTACTAGTGGGCAGCTCATCTGATTGTAATTAATAATAACTGGGAATATGGGACCGGAGACCATCCCACGGGAAAAAGGAGCAACCCAGGTAACACTGGAGGTTTGGATAAAAGCAGGGAAATGTGTGGGATGGGCAGCTAGAAACACACTAGAGACCCCATTGTGGAAACTGATAAGTTAAGAGGGTTTGGAGGCTGGGACCTTGTTAGGAATGGGGGTCTCTAGTTGGCAGAGGTAGATACCTTTGTCCAAATAGGGACCCTTGCTTCTAGTCAGGGTAAGGGGGATACACACGTTAGATAATCCCTGATCACCCCTTTGGTAGCTTGGCACAAGCAGACAGGCTTATCCCAAAGGCAATGTGTAAAGTATTTGTACCAACACTCACAGTAACACAGTGAAAACACCACAAATTGACAACACACCAGTTTAGAAAAATAAAATATCTTTATCTAAACTAAACAAGACCAAAACGACAAAAAATCCAACATACAGATACTCAGTAAAATGTCTTTAAAAAGGATGTTGCAAAAATAAGCTTGTAGAAATCAAATAGCACCACCTGGGGCTATCACAACGTCAGGACTGTATGAAATGCAAAGTACGGCGCCGCACGTGAGCATCGTGGCATTGGGCGCGGAGTCACACAGACCCCCAAACAACAGTACCTTGGAAAATGAAGTCGGTGACGTTGCACGGAGTCGAAGATGGCCGATGTCGGCTCAGGGGACACAGCACACAGCAAAGTCCTTCTCCTTTCTTTGGTAGAAACAGCAACTGCAGGCCAACCCCAGACACACAGCAAGGGCAGTACTTCTCCTCAGTTTCTTCAGCTCTTCTCCTCAGCAAAGGTTCCTCTTGATTTCAGCAATAGTCTAAAGTTCAGGGGTTTTAGGTCTAGTGCTTATACCCCAAAATGTCTTTGATCCCTTTGTGCAAGGGGCTCTGAGCCCGGTCCAAACCAGATCTGGAGGCACTCTGTCAGTGCACAACAAAATCCTTTGTCAGTGTGAACCTTGGATCCAGACACACCACAGGGGCGGAGCCAGTATTGTGGAAGGCAGGTACAGCCCTATTCAGATACAGGTGCTACTCCTCCCACCACTCCAAATGCAGATCAGGCCTATTCAGCCTAGTAATGACTCACCCAGACTCCTGGAGCCATCCCAGCCCCTGTCACTCCAAAGCCAGACAGTTAATCCACAACCAGGCAGAGGCACACAGAAAGGTTGAACAAGCAAATAGCCACTTTCTAAAAGTGCTATTTTCAAACACAGTATTTGCAAACCATCCTTACTAAAAGATGTGTTATTAAATTCTGAGTTCAGGGATAACAGACTCCAATTTTCTATCTTACTCCAATGGGAAGATATGCTTGTAAAATGTTTCAGAGCATTCCCCATTCTGTCCTATGGGCAAGCTAGCCTTTCAATAGTGAAAAACGAAATTGGCAGTATTTCACTATCAGGACATGTTACACACACCAGTACATGTCCTACCTTTCACATACATCGCACCCTGCCCAGGGGGTACCTTGGGCTTTCCATAGGGGTGTCCTATGTGCAAGGAAAGGAAAGGGTAGGGCCTGGCAACTTGCACTTGCCAGGTCGACATGGCAGTTAACAAACTGCGCACAGGCACTGCGGTGGCAGGCCTGAGACCTCTTTTAGGGCTACTCATGTAGGTGGCAAAATCAGTGCAGCAAGGCCACTCGTAGCATTTGATTTACCAGCCCTGGCACACTCAGTGCACTTTACTAGGGACCTACTGGTAAACCAAATATACCAATCATGGATAACCAATCACAATAACAATTTACACAGGGAGCATTTGCACCTTGACACTGATCAGCAGTGGCAAAGTGCCCAAAGCATCTAAGCCCTCAAAAACGAAATCCAGCACAGCGTCAAAAGCACTGGAGGTAGAGGCAAAAAGTCAGGGAAAACCACGCCAAAGATGCCACGTGTAACAGACCTCATTGGGATAGCCAAACTTGGTGATGTCCTTAAAGATGGTGCTTTTATACCCTCTGCTCCCTTTAGCATTTTTACCAACTCAGTGACGTGCAGTATTTCAAATAGATGCAGATTAGACATGCATGGAATGGAGAAGGTCTGAACGCTCATGAAATACCCTAATATGACCCACTAGAGGGTAGACTGCTCCTTGGTGAGATAGAAGAAAAGGCGGTTTATTTTATCTATAAAACAATAAATAATATTATACCTGAATCCCTGATGAAATTGAGGAGAAAATGGGAAAATGAACTCAGAGACCTGGATAAAAACAGAATGGGAGGCCGCTTTAATGCACCCAATAGAGATAGCGATCAAATCACTGACTGAGGATCAAACAATTTAATATTCTGCATCGGGTCTACTGTGATCGAGCCTGATTGCATGAGTCTGAGAGAGCTGACTCCACTGAATGCCTGAGATTAGGTGAGACAGGAGGTCCTTCCTGCATACACTTTGGGATTGCCCTCTCATTCAACCATACTGGTGAGCAATACTGGCTGAATTGGGAAAGATCATGGGGCGTCCATTCAAGTAGAACCTAAATATGTTCTCCTGGGTAAGTATAAAGTATAAAAAAAGTAAGTATAAAAAAGGCTTATAAAGCGCTCGAATACCATAGGTGTCTTGGCGCTGTGGTGTATGTGACTTGCAGGAGAATAAAATTACAGCTGGACCTGGAATAGGTGATGCTTGAGCAATTTTCTGAAGAGAACATAGCTAGGTTGGAGTCGAAACTCGACAGGCAGTTGGTTCCATAATCTCGCTGCACAGATGGCGAAGGAACGCCCACCCCATCTGGCAAGATTAAATCTGGCGATACACATAAGGCCAAGATTGGCCGATCGCAGAGCACGGAGCGGAGTGTAGGGTATAAACCTTTCAGTCCCATCATTCGCGCCCCCGCCAAAACGAGCCCGATGCACCAAACAAAGTGCCTTGAACTCGATTCTTTGTTGAACCGGGAGCCAGTGGAGGGAGTTCCTTCCCGCAGAGGTAAGCAGCCCCTGGGTAAGTTAAGGATAACCCGGACTGCGGCGTTCTGCAGGGATTGGAGCTTTCTGACCTGAAATTTGTCGGTGCCCAAAAACAGGACGTTGCAGTAGTCCAGTCTGGACATGAAAAGAGCAGCCATCACAGTCTTTTGTAGTACCAAAGGTATGTATGGAAGAACCTTCCGCAAGGTTTTGAGCAGAAAAAAACAGGAGGACGTGAGGCTGTTGACCTGAGCTGACATGTTTAGCTTGTGATCGAAAACCACCCCCAGGTTCCTCACCTTGGTGACTGGGAGGGGACATTGCCCGGCTGCCAAAGGCTACCACAAGGAATTCCAGACTGATGGCCCCTTCCCAAATTCCATCACTTCTGTCTTTTCGGTATTGATTTTCAAGAAATTCCGATGCATCCATTTCATCACATCGGAGAGACAGGCGTGGAATTTGGCCGCTGTTTGATCAGAATGCTCAGCAGCTGATATCACTAGCTGCGAGTGATCGGCATAGGACACCAGCGTGAAGCCATGCTTCCTAACCAAGCTCGCCAAGGGTTTGACATAAATGTTAAATAGGGTGGGAGAAAGAGCTGAGCCCTGGGGAACACCACAAGGCAGAGCAAAACTGTCCGAGTGTAGACCAGCCCAGTTTAGACATTGTGTTCTATCCTCCAGGAAAGAAGAGAGCAGTGTCAGGTCTCGGCCTGCAATCCCAACCTCCCGGAGGCGCTGAATCAGCACCCCATGGTTTACAGTATCGAACGCAGCAGACAAATCCAGAAGGACGAGAATGGCTCGCCCCCCTTTGTCTACTATCGCCCGAATCCCCTCAGCTGCTGTTATGAGGGCGGACTCTGTGGAATGCCTGGGCCGGAAACCGTGCTGGGACCTGTCCAGCAGGGTATTCTTGTCCAAATACCCCATCAACTTTTGATTAATAGCCTTCTCAGCGACTTTGGCCATCAGAGGAAGGCCCGAGATGGGGCGATAATTCTTAAGATCAGAGGGGTCCAGAGAGGCTTTTTTGAGGAGGGGTTTAACACAGGCTGCTTTCCAGGTGACTGGATAGGTACCTGCTGCTAGCACCTGATTAATTAGGGTCGTGAGACATGGCACTATCCTGTCCGCTGCCAGATGGAAAATGTGTGGGGGACATGGGTCAGAGGGGGCACCTGACTTTATGGAGCCTAATAGTGTGAAAGCCTCCCTGTTGGTTAAAGGATCAAAAGTGGTCAGCCTACATATAGGCGGCTCCTGCTGAGGATCCAAAGTGGGGGGTCCCAAAGTGCTTAATAGATCCTCATAGATAGTAGTAACCTTAGTGTGAAAAAAGGAAGCAAGCTGGTCACAAAAGAGCTGATCCGGGCTGAACTGGTTGGTCTGCTGCGGACTAGACAAGAAGGCCACCGCTTTAAAGAGTTCTTTAGAGGAATTCCCAGCCTCAGAGATTTTGCGGGAGAAATAATCTTGCTTAGATTTCCTAATGGCCAGCTTGTAATTGTGCAGGGCCAAGTTGTAGGCTGACTTATGGCTCCTATTGTAATCAATTCTCCATAGCCGTTCCCGCCGTCTGCACTCTACCTTCAGTGCTTTCAGCTCCGGGCCATACCAAGGTGCGCCCGGAGGGCGCCTGTTCTGGGTAGCTGACTGAAGAGGGGCGACCCGATTAATAGCGTCCCCAAGCCAGTTGGTAAATTGGGCGACAGCAGTATCATTATTTTCCTCTAAGATAGGAGGGGGGTTTCCCAGTGCCTCCATCAGAGACCCTTTGGTGACCTTACCCCATCTCCTGAAAAAGATCTTGGTGGGTATCAGTTCTTACCCTTAAATTTAGGCCAATCTTGAAGAACACTGCCCTGTGATCGGACCATGGGAGAGATTCCATCCCATAAAATACCAGGTCTGGGTGGCTGGAGAAGAGACCATCCAGGGTGTGCCCCCATCATGAGTTGGGGCTGTCACCAGTTGGGATAGTCCATATGCCTCCATACTGTCCAGTAGTCTCGCAGAGTCCGAGTTACTATCATCCTCCAGATGGAGATTAAAATCCCCGAGGATCATATAGGCCGCGAACTCTGTACAAGACTCTAGATGCACCTGGAGGGCCTCAAGAAACGTGGCCCTAGGTCCAGGGGGTCTATACACCAGTAACCCATGGGCAATGTTAGAGTTTTTTAGGAATATGCTAAATTGTAGCGCTTCTGCATGCATATTTTCAATAGCCCTGACCTGAACTTTTAATTGGTCCTTATAAATGATCGCTAAGCCCCCGCCTCTGCCCACCTTTCTGTCAAGACTAAGAAGTGCGTAACCAAATGGTAAAGCGATGTTCCAGTCTGGGCAGGAAGTTGGTCCAAGTTTCCATAATGAAGGTCAGAAACAATTCAAGTTCATGTTTGTGTTTGACCACAGAGCGAGCATTCAAAAGGATACAGACCAAATGATTGTTTAGACTCACCCCCAATTCCTGGTTGATAGGTCGCCTCTGAGTGTCATTGGGGTCGACAGAGTAACCTATTCCAGGCATCGTACATGAAGGATAGGTAACTCCTGCTCCATGACTCTTAATCTCTCTAGCAGCGGTAAAACCGCATCCGGGGCAGAGGTAGCTGTTTAGGTGTTCTGGGTCTGGGACAGGGATACAGTCTACCTTTTTCTTCACCTGTAAGGCTAGCAAGCTGGAACGAGTATATCGTAAGGGAAAGGGGGTAGGAAAGGGGGGGGGCCCTGCCACTGGCACGCTCCTGGCACGGACGGGCGCAGACGGGCTTGCCTTTGGCGTGCCAGCGTTCGTTATATGGGAACCGGGAGGTTAGCGCTGGACCGCTGACCTCTTCCGGGGCAATGGGGGTGGGCCCGCTCGCACGGACGGGCAGCGCACACCCACACAGGAGAACCGGGAGACGTGCTCCGGCTCCAAAGAGAGGTACTCAGAATAAGACCAGCTAAAATGAACTAATTAAAATTTTTAAGACAATAAGAAATACACAGGCATCACAGTTTTAAAAGCTTCTTCCGCGTTGCATTAATCATGAAAAGTATGGAGCCAAGAGAGCACTGTCGCAGCCCGTACCTAGTAAAGCTGAGACACTGCTCTAATCACCACACGCGTATACCCACGGATGCGAATGTACTGGATAACAAGCTCCATTTCTGTAATTTGGGCCTTGTGGTGGAAAAAAGAGACGCAGCCAAACACTGGGGGGCCCCCGAAGCCCCGTCCCTTGAGGAGTGGAGGGCTGGAATGTATATATATTTATGGCGGCTGAGAAGGTCACGTACAAGAAGAGAGGATGTCAGAGGAAATTTTTATAAGGTATGGAGTCCCTGGATAAAGTATTATGATCTGGAATTAATGGAAGATGAGGGGAGACCCCAGCATTCCAGGGTTAGCGTCCCATGATTCACAATTGCCTGCCCCTGTATGACTGCGGCTATCTGTCTGGCTGACTCAGTGTACCTGCTTGTGAAATGTGTGATTGCTTAAGATTATGCTGCAACTCCTCCGCACTAATGTTTGTACTGTTGTGGGTGCGAGTTCGTACACTTTTTGTTATTCGTCTATAAAAGAGAATAAAAATATACTCTTAAAAAAAAATAACTTTCGCTGTCAGCGCATGCACACTGTAGGCGAAACCTAAAAACACAGGGACATATTTCCTTGTTGGGAGCTGCCTACCCCGTAGGGGTCCCGGGTCACAATCAAAATAATATAGGAGAAGGGCCGTCTCTAGGGCGGTGCGATCGGTGCCACCGCACCGGGCGCTGACTTGGGATGGGGGCTCCCTGGCTGCAAATTTATTTTCGTTTTAAAAGCACCTGTTGCCTCCTTTGTTGCTTCCAGCAATTTTCAGCCATCAATAAAAGTCTGAAGCCCTTTGAGTCCGATGGGTGTTGCGCGCCTGTCTGACACCCTACACTGGTATGTTGCTATAAAACTAAACCAGCCTGAGAGAGAGTGGTTATAAAGACTTGAGGAGCACTGTTAGATGGTGGTAGAGAGGAAATCCATTGTAGATGTGGTCATTGGGGGGCGCCAACAAACATTGTCGCACAGGGCGTCACCACTGCTAAAGCCGGCCCTGTATAGGGGCATATTATCAAGCAGGGCGTTAAAATTATAACCGCTTTAGCGGCAGAAAACTGCCGCTAAAGTGGCGATAATGGGCTTGATAATATGCCGCAGAGAATTCCAATAGAAGCCCATGTTGACACCAGAACATGGGCTTCTTTGGGAATTCTCAAGGGCTTTCTGCCTCTAAAGCGGCGATAATTTTAACGCAGTTTCTTGATAATAAGCCCCATAGTGATGGTGTCCTGGAGGAATCTTTCTCTCATCACGACTTGTGATGAGAGTTGGACTATTCCAATGGTCTCACCAAACCTACCGACTCTGTTCCCAAGAGTTGACCCTTGCCGTGGGTTAAGACTGGACTCTCGTAGACACAGAAACATGAAGGAGTGGGTGAGGGTCAGACCATCTTGAAAAGGGGAAGGTGTTGTTTTGTTAATGCCTCAGTACCAGAGAATGGTGTGAGGTCGTTGGTGAGGGAGGATGCTATCCAAGGGGGGGGGGGTACTGCGTCTTAGGCCCCGGGATCCTCCAGTCTGGTGTAAGTGGCACTTCCTGGTTGATTAATGGTCAGAGAGAGCCGCGAGGCACTTGGTAAGAGGGCGCTTTACACATTGCTAAACTAAAAGCAAATGTGTGGGACCAGAAAAGTGGAAACAGGGGCCAGGCGGCTGGAGCTCAGCAGGGCACTTCCGGCGTCTCCTCATTTGGTGCTGCTCGGCAGTTTGCAGCCAAGGGCCAGGGCACCAAAACAACACAAGGTTTATTTGCAAAAAAATGTGGTTTTCGTGTGTGCTTGTGAGAGCACAATAACACTGGGCAGCACCGGACTTAATTATTTTCGCCTTCTGCCAGATGGGTGTCAAATCCCATTGAGAATAATAACCCTCTCCAATGAATATTGTCTCGAAGTCTGACGCGGAACCTTTTGTTCACGAGGCGTTGTTGTTGCTACGCAACTGCCGCTCCCTCCCACCCTGATTGGCAGACAAGGTCTTCTGGATTAATGGGAAATCATTACCTGTCCCTGACATCTGTGTAGCAAAGCATCCGTGGCTCCTGTTACCCTGTCCCGCTCCTGTTCTTAAATATAGCGCCTCGCCGACAGCTCAGCCTCTCCTGGCGATTTAGAGAGCTACACTGTGCATGCGGGATCCTTAAACCCAGACTTAAAACTGCCACAGATACATGACAAGTCACAGAATGCACAGTGCTGGTGGACAAAAAGTCAGTACTGCCTAAAGAATATTTTTGGCACTCACTAAGAATGTCTAAAATAAATGTTACAACCTCTGCCTTCACTGGCCATGTGTGTAGTGGCCTGAGGGCACTGGCCATGTGTGTAGTGGCCTGAAGACACTGCCCATGTGTGTAGTGGCCTGAGGGCACTGGCCATGTGTGTAGTGGCCTGAAGACACTGGCCATGTGTGTAGTGGCCTGAAGGTCTGCTCAAAGACGGCTGCTGTGTCCAAGACTGCACCTGCCTGGAAAGTCTTGAGGCCTATGAACCCTTTATATACAGGGCGCGGGGTGTATATTCACAAACGCCAACAGAGCACTCGGTGCATGCATGGCTTGCACATGTCCACTATCTCCACCATACTTTAGGAACGGTGCAGCATATGACGGTGCCAGGCGGGCCACTGGGCTCCTTACGCTCCATTTGTTTTCGTGTTATTTTTCGAGTGGGGGTGACGCGGTAACGGAGCGCATTATAGGGTGCTGTCACCCTTTCGCCCCCACTGGAAACATGATAGACAACAGGAGCTCATTTTAATACAGATAGAAATATAATCGCGTTCTGACCTTCATTCATTGTCAAATGAGCATACAGATAACAGGGGGACTGTACAAACGAGAATGATCAGTGGTGCTATTGGATAAAAGGTGATTTAGAAATTTGGAGCCCAGCTCAGGGAAAATATTGTAACAGCTACAATGGTTCAGGGGTTATTTAGTGCAAAACAACACAGCAATGCTGATATTTCTATATAGTAGACTCTGTGGTACGCTAACAGCAGCTGGAGAGGATTAAAGAAAGACAGAGGCGTCTGTGGTCAGATTTGCAAGTAATGCATGTTTGAGGACATCTTGAAAACTCCGTAATCACATAGCAGCACCTGGAGATGTTTGAAGGAATCTGAAATGGGTCAAATCGAAAGCAGGTTGATCTCAGCAGGTTGATATCACCAAGATGTTCTTTCCATTGCTAGAAAGGGTTTTTAAGGCTTTCCTTGACTGGCCATAGAGAGGGTCCTCTTCTGGTACTGGTTGGCAGGGAATCCACATTTTCCACCCACTCCAGCTCCCCAACGAACTGGCAACCATCCATCAGATTTGAGGACTCAGAGCTTGGCCATCAAACCATGGGGTGGGTTAGCAACCACCAGGCACAATATAGCTGGGCCACCAAATTATGAAAAAAAAGACATATGCCAGTGTATGGGGAGCAGCACAGGTGGAAAAATGCCACTTTGCTTGGAGCTTTGGAATTGCTTGCACTTTTCCTAGGTAGTCATACAAGGCACAATTCACAACTACAGCGTTCCAGCAATACTTCAGGAAACCTTGTGAATTCCAAACAAACAAGCCAGAAAGGTCACATTTTGTGACTCGGACCTGCAGTATTTCTCCCAGTGACTTCTCTTCCCCTGAGACACCCTTCTCTTAGGAATGCTAGGAGCTAAATTTACACCCGCAGTCTCAGAAGAGCTGCTGCCCCTGCCTTTGGTCCACTCTAGAATAGCAAATCAGACCCGGGCCCAAAAATGGCCACAGTTTCCGTTCGCGTTCTCAGTAGAGTTTTAATGACATGGCACTTAGCGATCCCTTAAATTAGCATCCACAGAATAAGCTCCTTTATCTTAAGGCTTATGTTTGTTGCTCACATATCTTTCAATTATTTTGAACTGAGCGTGCACTTAGTAAAGTATGTTTTACAAAATAAAGACTGGAATGGGTTTTTATTATTTGTTCTCACATTGTGAACCTCAGAAACTGATCACTAATTAATGAATGAGCTGTTGCTATATGAATGCTGGCTGAATATGTGGGTGCTGCATCTACACATGTTCCGAGCCCCCATAAAATAGGGCTAGAGATCTAAAAATCACACAAAATAAATAACTGGATAAGGATCAAATTGGAGACGTTAAGAGTGCAAATGGAGACCAGCTTAGACACTCAAACAAAAATGTCCTTTTGTTTTTGATTGCGGCAGCCTCAAACTGACAGCAGATGGAATGGGAGCTGGCTGCCGACCAATCGAATTCTCTGTGAATGAGGAAAGAATTGAATGTTCTCTCTCTTTAACGAGCAATTAAAAATAAACAGAAGCAGTTCGCGAATGGCAGCCGCCTCTTCCTGGGCGCATCCCTCGAGCGGTGGCCCTAGCTCTGTACCACCCTAGCCCGGCTCCCTCTCTCCCTCGGCGTTGCCCTATTGTGTACCAGGGCCCATATAGAACATGTTTGTCTCTATTCACATTTTCCGGCTATGATGTCATGCCTCGAAGTGGGCATGATTCATCCGAGGGTTGCCATGGAGACGGGCGCCATGCTGCTGCAGCGGGGCCAGCAGCAGTGATTCATAGACTGTGGTCTGCAGCCAGTGGCGGTGCAGCAGCTGGGGGAGTGTCACTCACACACAATAGCTGCCTCTGCTCAAACACAGGGAGCCCCTCAGAGCCCGGATCATGAAGAGGCCGGTATTGACTTTCACTGGCACCGGTTCAGCGGGAAAAGGCCAAGAGAGCACGGCTGATCACACGAACACAGCGTGTGCGCTGTCTCTCCCGCAGCAGGATGAGAGAAAAGCAAGCTGGCGCGAGCGGGCGCAGCACGTGGCCGTGTGTTTGGCACGTAGACATGCCTGTCACGTGAGAAGGCTGCAGGTACAGGAATAGATCTCAAATGACCCTCTTCGCGAGGGGAGCTTTCGCCCCGATTCTCTAGCCTACAGCTCTAAGCATGCTGGGATGTGTAGGCTCATACTTATAACTAGAATATTGAAACTACGAATCCCAGGATTCTTAGCGATGTTGGTCTGAAAATCCAAGACAGAATGGAAGTCAAGTCAACCTATATGACACAAGCCCTGCTGAAAGCCATTATTTGCTTTATCGTTTATTTTCAAAGCACTTTATGTGCCCTTCTAAACACTGTATAGTGTTGTTCTTGCATGGATGTTTTTGACTTGTGCCAGGCTCGGTGCTATATTATGGCAATATTAGGCCAACTCTTAAGACACACCCTGCAGTAAAGAATTACTTTTATCCTGAAAACGTTAAATATGGCCCCGTTGCCAGAGAAAAGTGATTAAAAAATGCCACTTTCGCACCATACTTGTCGTTTGCACAGGAGCCTTCTGGTAGGATGTGCAAAAGTTTGTTTGCCGCAGCCTGGGCCATGAGGTTCACCTACAAAGAGTGGCCTCTCTGGTTTGTAACATTCTTAACAGTGACAGCCAATAAAATAAGCACGAAGTCTCGTGATGTGATGTCACATGACAATTGGAATTGATGTTATCAAGGAAGTGGTGGCAGAGAGGTCATAGAAATGCTTATCATGAATGTATAGTGCTTGAAATAGCCGGAAAGACTCACTAAAAAAAACATTCATGGGGGTGTCCACACCTACTATGAAAAAGTGTGTTAGCGCCAAAAGAGTGCAGCACTGGTCTGCTGTGTGTTGATGGGCTTCTCAACTCCCCCGAAGGAGTTGTCTGAGGGTTCCCCAGTGGCGGGAGGCCTTCCTGAAACTTGTTTGCTGTTAGGAGCTCAACTACAAGGCACATCTGGAGTTCTGGTGTTAGCCTTCTTCCCCAAATGTGAGATTGAGCCTGGTGTGAGTGACAGTGCTATCCAGCCCTTAATTGTTTCCACTTCTTAAAAAAAATGGCCTAGACCCGAAGGCCCCTGCTAATTTTCGGCCCATATCATTACTGCCGGCCCTGGCAAAGATATGTGAAAAAGTTGCATTCACACAGTTAGACAAATTTGTGGAAAGCTCTCAAGCTCTTCACCCTGCGCAATCAGGCTTCAGAGCTGCTTTCAGCACAGAGATGGCTCTAGTCGAGGTTTCTGAGGCCATTCGGGAATGTCTGGACGGAGGTGGCAGAGCGGTTCTGATCTTATTGGACCTCTCTGCCGCCTTCGATACGGTCCCTCACTCCCTCTTACTTACCAGACTAGCAGCCATAGGCATAACTGGCTCTGCTCTTGGCTGGTTATCATCTTTCTTGGATAACAGGTCCCAGCAAGTATGGATGCCACCTTTCTCCTCCTCTCCCAAAAAACTCTCTACTGGTGTCCCACAGGGGTCCACTCTAAGCCCCCTGCTTTTTAATATATATATGACCCCCCTCATTTATCTTGCGGAACAGCTAGGAGCCAAAATTATGGCTTATGCCGATGATACTCAGCTTCTGTTTACCTGGCCCAAAAACAACTCGGACACGTCGAGGGTCCAATTCTGTTTATCATCGGTTTTCCGCTGGCTGGCGTGTGCCCAGCTTAAATGCAATGAGAGTAAATCGGAAATCTTGCTGTATGGCTCCTTTCCAGATAACTTTAGCGACTCCCTCTGGCCCACCGATCTCCCATGTCCCAAATCTATTGGTGGACCTGCAAAAAATTTAGGAGTCTGGTTTAATAACAATCTCAGGTTTGAGGACCACCTGAAAAAACTTACTGGAATCTGCTTTTCCACCCTCAAAACCCTGCGCAGATTTCTCCCTCTGCTCCCAAGAGAGGCCAAGGAGACGGTCATTCGCGCTCTTATACTATCCAGATTGGATTATGCGAATGCCCTCTACTGCGGACTCCCAGCCTATTTGATCCACCGCCTCCAGGTCATTCAAAATGCCGCGGTTAGGCTGCTGTTCAACATACCCAGAAGATCTAGTGTCCGCCAACCCCTTAGAGATCTTCATTGGCTCCCAGTTGCTCAAAGGATCTTATTTAAGATCCTCGTGCTAGCATACCGAGCACTTCATCAAACGGGCCCAGCATATTTGAGGAAAAGATTTTCCCTTTATGTTCCCAATCGCCCTCTTAGATCAAGCAACCTCCACCAAATGACTGTGCCAAAGTTTAAATATAGCAGGCTCGGCGGTCAATCCATCTCTGTCAGAGCAGCGAGAGCTTGGAATACCCTTCCGCTTCACTTGAGAACATCCCCATCCATCATGACGTTCAGGAAAGGCCTAAAAACCCACCTTTTTAACATCACTGCCTAATGGATGTCTCTCTAACTCCGCTTGTAATATGATCTGTCTCCCTTTTCTTTCGCGCCAGGATACTATACTTTTTAGTAACAGAGCGCGCTACAAAAGCCTCTATAATAATATAATTGTGTGATTGTCACTCAGGATGAGTGAGACTTGAGATCTCAGCAGCGACCTTCTTGTGGATCAGTTACATTTGCTAAATGGGTGGTACTGACCTTCAGAGTACGTGACCCGCTCCCTGTTTCCTGCATTTACAACTGTTTCTTGCAGAATGGCCTCAGATGCTTGCTCGGCCCCTTCTGTAATAGCCATTGTGCACTGTGCACATTCTCAATGGGTTATGTGCACGAGTGCATGGCACCATGCAAACGATGGCACTCCGTTGCCCTTATGACCATACAGTATTGCCAGCTACACCACCTCACAAGTGGCCCCCAGGTGGTGCATCCCTGGGGTTAACTGTCTTGGGAGGGGTTTCCTGAATCCTTGGGACCCCACAGAAGGGGGCCAGAGTCAAATATTGAACTCTGCAGCATGGTGTCCGAGACCCTCTTTAAAGTCAGGTCTGCATGTTTCCTGGTTTAAAATGGCTGTGCCATCTTTCACTGAAGCATTCTCTGAGCTGCGAGACTAAATAAAACGTAATAAAGTAATTTTCACGTGCCGTAAATGAAAAACAGGGGAAAGGCCGTTAGAAATCATGCTATGACCCACAAACTGCTTTGAATGGTACTGTTCTGTGGTTCTTCCTGGATGATAATTTACCAGGGAGAACCACACAAACCGCTCAAAATACCCAAAATGCACCCGTTTATCTGGTTCTGAGGTGTGGTTTTGGTTGATTATTATAAACAATTAAATTTCACAAGCAGGTTCACCTGTTTCCCAATTCAGCAATCCTAAGCTGCTCTCATGTTTGAAAGCAGCGTCAGGAGAGACTGGCGGCCTGCGCTTTGCAGCATCCAACCTGGCAAGGCAGCTGGGGTTTGAGACAGCTCAGTGCGCGTGTGTGTTTGACCAGCCTGAGACTGCAGGCCAAACCCACATGCGCACTGACAGCAGTGCTGCGCACCTCTCCCCCTCCAGCCTCACAGCCTGCCATCGTCTGCCCCGCTCCCAAGACTCGTGTGTGCTGAAAAATAAAACCGCAATAAACCCACGTTATTATAGTTTTATTTTTAGAGTTTTGGGGCTGCTGGCAGGGGGCGACGCTCCTCCACCATAGCGGGGGAGCCGTCGATGCCCAACACCCTCTGTGTTTTTCCCCCACTTCCCAGTGTTGCTTCATCCCTGTGTCCTTTCCTTCCCCCTCCATGTTGCTGCCCCATTCTGCACCTTCCTTGCTGCTTCCCCCACCTACTGAAGCACCTGCACGCATGCATGGTAAGCGCACCAACAAGATGACATGGTCGGGCCATAGTACCAATATCTTTTTGTTTCTTCTTTAGTCTGCTACACAGCATAGGGAATGCTCTCTCTAAAGCAACGCTATTTACCAATGAGAAATCGAATAAGTCTGAAAGTCAAGACCTATTGGCGTTGCCAATGCTTGTTCGTGCCACGCTCTGGATTCTACTCCAGCCATACTTCACCAGCTGTCTGAGACGACAACCTCTGGTTAAGACTCCCCCAGACAGACAACGCATCAAATAAATGCTAATAGTGTCACGTGGCACATGGTACAGGCCAGGCCATAGAACAGTGAAATAATGCGCCAGAGAGTCTGGCCAATCACTGTTCCGGAAGTATAACAACTTGTCTGAACGGCAAGGCTCGATTCATAAACAGGACTCTGCAAGCATTCGAACAGATGGCGACCGAGTCTTGGAATCTGCCGCCCCTGCAGCAGACCGCCTTCCACAGACCAGCGCAGGATGGTTTCCGGTTCTCCTGCACGGCACGTGACCTCAGCCTACGCCGTTTGGAGAAATGTCAACAGCAAACATGTGAGTTAAACATTTAAAGGGAAGGCTGTGGAGAACAAACCTGGCTGCACATAACCAGTATCCCAAATGAAGGCGAAAACAAAATCACACGAGGATATTAAAGGATATTTTGTTATGCTTGGTTCAGCGGCCTGTCGTGTCTTCGCAGCGCCAATGACGACAGACACGATAGGTTTACTTTAGGACTCTTTATTACTGTCCTTACACCAGCGTGGCCCTACTCTCAACTGCCCTTTCCCTGCCTCTGCTCCGCCCCTTCCTGTCGGGGCAGTCCTCCTCTTACTCCACCCACTATACTCCACCCACACAATCACTAGACCACCTCATCTCTACATCTCCCCCTTTGTTAGCAAATGAAATGAGTCACCAAGAGTTACATCTCTTCAATCAGCCGCTTGGGCTGGCGGATTGTTTGTCGTGGTCTAAGTGTACGTCCTTCAGGCACTACAGTGGCGCCGGCGCCGGGTACCTGTCCCGGGTGACTGTCGCCTTCGCTCTGTGCTTCTGACTGTCGAGTTCTTGGTGGTGTCATTCGCGACTCAAGCGTCTCTTGCAGAGCTGGACTGCACTTCTGAAAGTGGAACACGTTTCGGGTTACGCGCCTGTTGTCCGACTCCGCTGTCAGCATGGTGCCTTTCTGTCGAATGACTGTTAGAGGTTCCGCTCTGAATTTGCTATCCGTCTTCTTGCATTGCTCCTGCTTGACGACCACGCAATCTCCTTCGTGGAATGAGAGGGAACGAGCTCGTCTTCTGCCATCCGTGTACGCCTTCATGCTTTCTTTGCGAGCTTTGTCAGTGGCTTCCACTTCCCGATGGACGCGGCTGGGGGAAATGGGTCGTAGTGCTCCCTCCCAGGTGGGTATCCGTGTCCTGACTGGGCGTCCCAGCATGAGTGTGGCTGGGCATTTGCCTGTGGTGGCATGCGGTGTCGTCCGATATGCTCGGAGTACATCATTGAGTGCCGCTTGCGGGTCTTTCTTGTCCAGAGCAGCCTGTTGGAATGTCTTTTTGAGGGTGGCCATGAATCTTTCAGCTGTGCCGTTGGCCTGCGGCCATAGTGGTGTTACCCGTCGGTGTCGCACATTCATAAGTGTCAGGAAGTCACTGAATTCCCGGCCATTGAAAGGGGGACCATTGTCCGTTTTCACCTCTGTGGGTATTACCCAGGCTGCAAAGACTTCGTCCAGGACGGTGAGCGTGGCGGCCGCATTGGTGGACGGCACGAACCGGGCGATGGGGAATCGCGAGTATTCATCTATTATGACCAATACATACTTGCCCGACGGCATGGGGCCATAGAAATCCATTGCTAGTTCTTGCCATACTCCTGGCGGTAGGGGCGTCATCTGGAGTGGAGCTGGCGGGTCTCCTTGCCTTACCACTTGGCATTGCAGACAGTCTTTCAGAGTGTGCTCTACCATTTTGTCTAGGAAAGGGAACCAGACACGTTCACGAAGGGCCCTTTTCGTCGCGACCACTCCTCGATGACTTTCATGTGCCAGGTTGACGACTCCTTGCCTCAGTTGCTGCGGAATTACAATTCGGTGATCCCGTAGCAATAGGCCGTCCGTTGTAACTGATAGTTCCTCACACACATTCCGGAATGCTTGCCACTCCTGGCGCTTTGTTGTGTCACCGCTCTCGTCCTCCGAGTCTTCGTGCCGCCACCGGTTTGTTCGAACTCTTCGAATCACCTGTTGCAACATTGTATCTTGCTGGGTGGCGTCCAGGATGGCCTCTAGGGGGACCGCTGGTGGCCGCGCCTGATCCACTACAAAGTGGATGTATTCATCTGCCATGGACGGTGTGTGACACTGTGAGTCTTCCGGGTGACGCGACATATAGTCGGCCGGGTTGGCTGCCTTCCCCGGCTTGTGCACAATGGTGAACGTGTATTCCTGCAGACGGAGTCCCCACCGTTCGATGCGGGGCGGCATTTTGGACCGTGGATTGCCATAGATGGTGACGAGCGCTTGATGGTCCGTCACCATGGTGAAATGTTTTCCGTAGATAAACACGTGGAAGTGTTCGCACGCCCACACCACCGCAAGGCTTTCCTTTTCCGGTTGGGAGTAGGCCTTCTCTGTGTCGGAGAGGCTCCGGCTGGCGTGGGCCACTATGTGTCGTTGGTCCGTGTCTTTGTCGTATTGGGCCAGGATGGCACCCAGCCCGACGGGGCTTGCGTCCACGGTTATTTCGGTTTTGCGATCCGGGCTGAAGTACGCCAGGCTCTCCACCGTGCCCACGGCCCTCTTTATGTCTTGGAATGCTCGCTCGCATTCAGATGTCCACTCAAACACATGTCCCTGTTTGGTCAGTGCGCGAAGAGGGTGGCTGAGTGTGGCATAGTCCTTAATGTATCTTGAACAGTAGCTCGCCATGCCTAGGAAGGACCGCACATCACTGACGTCAAGTGGACTCCTGGTGCTGTTCAGAGTACTCACTTTGTCAGGGTCTGGTTGCATTCCGGCTCCTGAAAAGATGTGGCCAAAGAATTTCAGTTGCGACTGGTGAAACTCGCACTTCTCTCTGTTGAGCGTGAGGTTTGCTTCTAGGAGGGCATGGCAAACCCTGTCCAGGGCCGTGTCGTGGACTTGGATGTTCGCCCCGTAGACTAGAATGTCATCGCTGTAGTTCAGCGTGTTCGGGATGTGATGGATTGTTTGTCTGATAGCTTCTTGAAATATCTCCGCGGCTGATGAGATGCCAAAGTTTAGCCTCTTATATCTGAACAACCCTAGGTGCGTTGCAAACGTCGTGATATACCGGGAGCTCTCGTGGAGTTCCAACTGGTGGTAGCCTTTGTTGAGGTCCAGTTTAGAAAACACCCTCGCCCCGTTAAGGGCGGCTATCATGTCACTTAAATGGGGTCCTGGATGACGCTCTCTCTCAATGGCGGTGTTGGGCATCCTCATGTCCACACAGAGTCGGACCTTCCCTGGTGTTCCTTTCTTCGGTACGATCACTACCGGAGATACCCACGGCGTGGCGCCCTCTGTCCGTTCGATGATGTCGGCATCCAGCAGATCTTGTAGCTCATCCTCCACTGCTTGCTGGAGGTGGAACGGTACTTTCCGCGGGTGTTGGGCAACTGGGCGGACCTGGTCATTTATGTGGAGGCGAATCTGGCCTCTGTTCATTTTGCCGAGCCCGGAAAACAGCTTTGGGAACTTGTGTATGGTGTCGTTGTCACTGTTGACGCGGTACAGAATCTCTACCAGTTTTAACCGTTCGGCTGTTGGTAAGCTGAGGAGACAGTCTGCTTCCGGCCCCCAGATGACATGAATCACGGCTGGAATAGATGTTGTTTGATGCCTCAGTGTCGTTGAGAACTTCCCAAGACATGGGAGCGGCTTCCTGGACATCCAGGTGTAGACACGGACATGTGCTGGATTGAGCCGAGGCCGAGGGTTCATCTTCTTATACTCCGTCACTGGGATGTAGTTGAGGGATGCCCCACTGTCCATCACAAACTTCGTGGGATGCGTGCCTACGCTGATGTCCAGTCGAGGGTATTTTTTAAGCTGGTCTGGATCGGCAATCATGTTAGCATATTCCACGGAATATTCATGTTCACTTGATGGTGATTCAGAGTCTCTAGACGGTGATCTTCTGGACCACCTTGAAGACCGTGACTCCCTGCTGGACTGGGAGGATTTGGAGGAGGACTTCCGGCGGTCACGTACCGCTCGTGCGTGATGGCGGCGCGTCTCGCCTCTTGGCAGCCTCGTGGAGTCTTTTTCTTTCTCCCGGCGGTATTCCCCGCACATGGTCTCAAAATGATTGTTTCGGCCACACTTGTGGCACTGCTGCCCCAGGGCCGGGCACGCTCCGATGTGTGGGAAGTCGTACCCGCATCGGTAGCACCTTCGCAGCGGCGCCTTTTTCCCATGATCCTGACGCCTGCTCCTCCTCCCCGATTCAGGTCGTCGATGGCCAGGGCGGCGGTGTCTCGATGGCGGTCGGGCGTGTCGCTCGCGCTCTCTTGATCCCCGGCGGGGCCGTTCGGTGCGTACCTGACAGGCCAACTCCTTGCGTTCCATGCGTCCCGCCTCCATTGTCTTGGCCTGCTCTTCAGTCTGATCGTGGAGCCTCGTGATCTCTTCTATTTCATCTAAGGTGTGGCTCTTCTTCAATAATTTCCTGCATAGTGTCTCTGACTGACAGCCGTCAATCACACGCAGCCGGATGGCGTCATCCGTCGAGAAAGCGTCGAACTCGCAGTGGCGCGCCAGTCGCCGCAACCGTGTGATGTATGAGCCCATGACCTCATCCTTCTCCTGTCGCGCTCTCTGGAACACGTACCGTTCGTAATCCACATTCTTCTTATGCACAAACTTCCTATCCAGGGCTGCTCGCACTCTGGCATACGTTCCCGCGTCTGCGGCGGGGAGTTCCTTTATCATCTTGCTGACGTCCTTACCCACGAGGTTTCGAAGTGCGATCAGTTGATCCTCGTCCCCTATCACCTTTGAGCCTTTGATATAGTCCTCAAAGTCTTCTATCCATTCTTCCCAGCGAGGGCCCATGCTGCTCCCGACCACGAGCGCTAGGGGCTCCGGAGGGCGCAGGTGCGACAGTCCCATGACGATCGGCTTCGCTTCTTGGCGGGCTGGGGACTGGGCTGGGGATCCATGGTTCGACATCGTGTGGCACGTGAGATGGGTGCTGCTTCAGCACAGTACGGGCTCTGGGAATTCTTTAGGAATCTTGATTGTGTATATGCTTGTGCGCCTTGTTCAGGTTTTTTTTTTTTCTTTTTCGTTTGCTCGTGCTTGTTTAAATTTTAGTGTTGCCTGACTTCAAAATGGCCGCTCGGGTCCGTTTGCATGGGACATCTGGGGACCCGCCTGACTTCAAAATGGCCGCCGGCTGGATAACGTGCATGGACATCACACGTGTTGCCGGGCTTTCAGCTCATTCATTTCTGGACTGCGCACTGCTCAGGCGGCCTCCTCTCATCATCCGCTTCACTCAGGGCTTCACGACAGGTAGGTGGGTGAGGGAGTCTTCACGCTCGCTGCTCTAACCTGGGGACGCGCGTGCCAGCGTCGTCGTTTTCCTTCCTGCCCTTCAAGCGCCGGCCCTCTTCCAATGCAGGGCGCGTTTCACGATCTCGCTCCTTATGCTGCTGGGCTCTCACACGCTCCGGGCGTGTCCCGCGAGTGACGGCGCTTTGGCTGGTTTCTTCGTGTCCAGTCCTTCGCCAGTCTCGTCAGCGTGCTGGTGTTCTGGGAGAGCATCTAGCTCGATCCCACCCTCGTCGCCAGCTGTCGTGTCTTCGCAGCGCCAATGACGACAGACACGATAGGTTTACTTTAGGACTCTTTATTACTGTCCTCACACCAGCGTGGCCCTACTCTCAACTGCCCTTTCCCTGCCTCTGCTCCGCCCCTTCCTGTCGGGGCAGTCCTCCTCTTACTCCACCCACTATACTCCACCCACACAATCACTAGACCACCTCATCTCTACACGGCCGTTTTTGTAAACAATTATTATATAGCATGATATTTATGACAGATGATAGATTTGTTAATGTATTCTGACACAATCGTCATGCAAGGAGTCCTACTTCACACAGTTTGTCTTTTTTTTGTTTCGTAATTTTTTATTGGAAAAATGTAAGGTACATAAAAAGCACAAATACATATATAACATTACGGGCTCACAATAGATCATCATCGATGGAGATAATACTCAGTTTCAAAAGGAAGAGGGATTACATAAGAGAAACTATAGGAAATGAAAGATAGATAATAAAAGAAGAGAATATATCATTATCATATAATATATTGATAAACATAAGTTCATAAATCTCTTTGTATATATTATCGCAGAAAAAATATAAACAGAGAGGGACATGAATATAATGACGAACATAAAAAATAAAATGAAATAAGGCTGAGAAGTGGAACAAGGATGAATCTATGGAGTATAAGATGTGTAATGTGGGCTAAGTATTGAAAAGAGAGAGGAAATTATATTAAAAGATTCATACATAGATAAATATATATAGATAAATGAATAAATAAATATATAAAGGGGAATAAGCGAAACACACAGTTGGTCTTATTTGTTTATAAATTGTCCTTTACTTTTGGAACCATATCAATATTTTGAATTAATGCCAAAAAAAGAAAAATAAATTAGCATTTATTGTGATTTCTATAAGATTTTTAAAAATTCGACTGGTTGGGTTTTGAACTGATGACAGGTGATGAAATGGCATTAATATGCAATGAGGGGTGATGTGATGAGGTCACTGTAAGGTGAATGGACATTTATTACATACATATTCCACCATGTCGTACCTGGTTAAACCTGTCCTCAGACGCCCTGAGGGTGCCTAGTCAAAGCACATTTCAGAATCCTGGTTCAGCTTTGGCAACTCCACTTACTGGTCGAACTGGGATTTCCATGAGTCATAGACTGAGGGCCTGAGGTTGATCATTTCTTGTGTGAGCATGACTGACATAAGTGTAATATGGAAGAGATCTCAAATCAATCTCACTGTTGAAAAACATCAAGAACATCAATCCGAGATCTAATCTCTGATGGCTGTGTTAGTGGCCTGGTTGCGTGTCGGCAAAGGTCTCATAATGAACCACCCCAAATTCCAAATTGCAACCGTTTAATGTGCAGCGTGAACCTGTTCTCATGCCCTTTACTCTTCAACCACATTACGCCAGTCTTAACCTCACAACACCGGGTCCCATTTTCAAAATGTTGCCTAACATATCAATCTCGCTGCTTTACAATCCCAAAACACCCATCATGTGCTCTTACAATTCCAGGACATACCAGAGTACTAGGGGAAGAAATTGGAGTATTAGTTGAGGGGTGAGAACCCACCTCAAGTAACAATCACAATCCTTGTCAGAGTGAACCACAAAAGTCACTTCAAAAACCTGTGCCTAACCCTGTGGTAGCTTGACACAAAAGCAGTCAGGCTTAACTTAGAGGCAACATGTAAAGTATGTATTCAGCACTCAAACAGCAATAAAGTGAAAACACAATACAAGAAAATCCCAAACCAAGGTAAAACAATTGAGTAGAATGTAATAAGTAAAATTACACCAAAACAATAAAAATCCAACAAGTGGTACAGGAGATATGTGTTTTTAAGGTTTTAGGTAAATATAGCACCAAGAGGCACGGAACAACAACTTCAGGTATCTGGTCACGATGGATTAGGACAAACTTACAAGTTCAGGCCAACCCCGATGGAGCGCAGGCAGGATACAGGACCAAGTTCATCCCACTGGACATTCTGACTTCGGTGCGGGTCTGTGTGGCGTGGCTCTGTAGAGCTTTGTGTTGCTTAGCTCCATATACGGTGAAGCCTTTGGTTACGAGATGTATGGCTCTGAGGTCCCTGCGCCGGATCTAGTGAAACCTCCAGTTAAGCGAGGAGAAGGCTCTTGAGTCCTTCACAATATTTTTGTCCTCAATATCCTTGACACAATATTTTGTCCACACAATATTTTTTTCCCTATATTTTGTCTAAACACCGCCAGGTTTTCCACTAGGTGCATTCCCGGGTGCTCACCCACATTTGTTTATATAGTAGGGCTTTTCTATAGTATAGTTCGTTTATATAGCTAGGCCTTTGGCATATGTATGAGTAATACAAGATCTAGCCAATCTGTCTAAAGGGAACCTGGTTATATACACTAGTTGGAAAAACAGTGGCTCACTATGGACTAATTTAGACAAAATTCAATATTTACAGCGCCTAGTCAGTGCCCGAGCATTGCCAATCTCTGGTCACACATATGGTACTTGCCTCATGCTGGTAAAAGTGATAATCTTTGCTCACATCATTTAAATTGCTTATTTTACCACACTGGCTGTTGACTCTATTTTTACTGCAATGCTGCTGATTACTGCACTAAAATGACTACCCCTGACATGTCCTGAAAATAATTACAGTACTGAGGATGACCTTATGACGTAGATAAAAGGTCGAAACGCGGTCAACATCAGTACAAACAGAATCCTTTACAAAACATAGAAATTATGCTGTGAAAAGGGATTAAATATAATACCCAGCTCACAAATTTTATGTTACGTTATGTTACGTTATGTGTATTTGTAAAACGTGTATCACTCGCGAGAGTATCTTGGTGCTGAGCAGGTCTTTGGTATGTAATGGGAAGCCGTTTGAAGCTTTAGGAGAGCTTTATGAGAAGGCTCGACCTCCTGTCCTGTTTCTGTGTATGTGTGGGATGTGCACGAGTAGGAATCCAGCTGAGCAAATGTGTCTAGCTTGTTGATGGAAGGAGAAGCGATTGTTCAGGTAGTGCGGGCCTGTGTTGTGTAGTACTTGGAATGTGTGGGTGAGGACTTTGAACTGAACATTTTTATGTATTGGGAGCCAGTCGTGCTCCCTGAACTGAGTGTGATGTGAGTCCTGCGTAGAAGATTGAGGACCAGTCTAGTTGCCGCACTCTGGATCACATGTTTTTTGGTCACTTGATTTATGTTTATACACCTTTTTGTGTCACTCTAATTGTTATTTGTCTTGCGTAAACACAAGGGACACTGAGCACTTTATTATTCTATAACACGTGTGCCAAAATGTATTTTTTATCATGAGAATTTTAAGTACATTTTCATAAATTCTTCTGCGTGAGAGGCTAGTACCTTACTTGTAACCAGAGATTGGCAAGAATCAGGCAATGGGATTTGCACTGTAAATATTGGCTATTATCCAAATGACTCCCTAGTGAGCCACGGTATTTCTAACAATTTGGCTTTTTTGCATGAGTCTACCTTTCCACAAATGCTCACAGTCAAGCGATCAACAAATTTAGTACATTTAAAAATAAATTTTGTAAAGTGTTAATTGATAGAGGGGCAACATAAGCAGCCTATTGTGGCACCAGGAAACAGTTGGCAACTATTGGCCGGAAGCCGCCCCCCACCATAGCCCCTACTCCAATATACTGCATCCCTCACCAACACTTACATCACTGTGAAATAGGCCCTCTCCCTCTGCACAAAATCCCTGTGTTCAAACCTTCCTACCCCAGCAGCCCCCAGCGCAGCGCCATCGCCGAACGTGGACCATAGAGCATCAGGCATCCATGTCCAATACACCTGTGATACGCTTCTGCTTTCTTAGGCCTGATGTTAGCCAAGACCTTTTGATTTTACTAAAATTTTAGCTAAACTATATTGGTGGAGGCTTGCAGCAAGAGGTGGACACGCCACTGAAGGCTTGAGCCAGACTCGAACCAAATGCCATGCTCTGGCTCGTCTTGAGGTCCTCTCAGACCCTCAAACCCAAAATGAGCAGTGCTTTTGTGTGGCTCCCGCCAGCCACCCACACTCTAACCTCATGTGCTGAGAATGAAAGAGAACACATACATCTTCGACAGACCCCCTCTTTGATGGACTGGAACCTGCACCTTCCCTCCCCTCAGCGCCTTGAGACCCTCATGGGTGAGTAGTCGCGCCTAACAAACATGTGATTGATTGATTGATAAAAACAGGAGAAAAAAAGAGATACCCCTTAAACAGCCGAATTGCACAAAATAAAACCAAAACCTCCCTCTTGACCAAATTGATTAATCCCAGGAGAATATCAGCCTTGTTCTTCATTTAATGTACTTCGTGTATAATAAAACAAGGCTACACATGGCGAGTTACTTGCCTCTTAGTTCACTAATGGCATAGTCGATAGGGAAGGCAGATGTAGCTCTCATGAATGTTTCCTATATCTTGTTTAAACTAAAACATTTTAATAATTGTCTCTCAAGTCAGCGTTATAATCTGATATACTAAAGTGAAAATTCTGCATGTTAAAGAAATGCACTTTAGACTTTATCATATTCCTATATGATGTGTGTTGTACAAATGAAATGTCAAACATTTTCATACACAGACTCCGTGCCAAGCCAGACCATTGGCTCGGAATCCCTGTTGATATGTTGGCTCGCCCACTTCTACTTTCAGCCAGCCCTGTTCATCAGTCGGTCTGTTATTGAATCGTTCATGTTTGTCTTTTGGCCATTGCAGCTCACAGCATGGGGCAGCGGGCTAGCCAACTTCAGCTATTGGCTGACTTCTCTGTGAGTGACGGCATTCTTGCATTTCACAATAAGCACTTTCATACACAAAGTAGTTCCCTTAACTGCCATGTAATTCTATTGCAATGCATTCATTTTGCGACTAAATACATATTTTTGCTTTTAGCCGTTTTTGTTAGATTGACAAAGCCCAGTCGCTTCTCCAACAATACCGTTTTGCAAATCCCACGACAAAACAAAACAAGCATTGACAAATCCAAAAAGCTACTAACCACACTCCCAGACCTCTTTGCTTTGCCAATGCTTGTTTCCAGTTGCAGGGTGGCGTCCCCTTTCACAGCCCATCTGTGCATGCCCCGGGCTGGGAAACTCGCCTTTTCTCCCATTCCCTAGTCCTCGCTCAAATTATCATTGCAATACTCTAAATGTATTTGTTTAATTTGTATTATTATTGTGTTTGTCTATGATGCTCTCGCTGTTCTATTTCAATCCGTTCACCTATGAACTTTGGACGCAAATGCAGCGCGCTGACGCCCCCAGGGACCTGCTTCACGCTATATAAAAACACACCGATACATAAATAAATCATGTCTTTCTCTTCGGTCCTTCCACAGAGCTGTTCCCGAGCAGCGCCCAGAGCCCTTCGGGCCTGTATGAGTCAGCAACGAGCTGAGCCGGTCCCGGTGTGCGGTGCTTCTGTTCTCAAACACCGCTCCTGTTAACACAGAATCGGGACAGCAACTTCCCCGGTGATGTCAACAACCCCCCGTTGCCAAAACCACAACCCACAGCGACGACGTGATGTGCCAGGATTAGGTTACTGTCTGAGAGCTGTGGAGATTCTTGCTGGGTCACATTTTTATCAAGCGGCCGGGACACTCTCTGACTCAGCCTTTTCTCACCTCTTCCTTGAACACTCAAGGAGGGAGCGGCTGGGCCACTGAGGCAGGATCCTGCCTGCCTCTTGCTTGCATGACCTCAGGACGCCCTCATGAGCCGCGGCAAAGAGGATGGGGAACAGGTGCATTCAACACGCATGCGCGACAGTACAGTAAAGAGCAACAAGGATGTGGCAAGTAAAATAATCAAGTATTGGCAAAGCCAATAGGTCTCGCCTGTGCGAGAACTATTGGCTTTTGGCAATGGTTTGTAGCTATGCTGTACAGTAATGTGGATGCTTTGTAGTGTGGCTACAACTAATTTCAAAAGAGCGCTATGACGCAGACATGGCCAATGTGCTCTTTTTTTTTTATAATGCATTAAGCACTGGATGCATCACAGTCCTTTTTTAAAATCTTTTTTTAGCCATGCTGCATGGCTAAAACAAAAGGCAATGGCAGAGCCAATAGTCTCAAAGGCGGGACCAATTGGCTTTGCCAATGCTTGTTTTTTGCTGTGTGCTGGAAAAAAACACCCTGCACCCTCTCTTCTTACATGGGTACTGAGCAGGATTGTCACATAAATTCTCTCACTTTGTAGTCAGAGAAATAAAAATAAACACCAAGCTCCCTGGAAGAGAGAGCCTGACATTTGACCTCTGTCTTTGAAGGGACAGCAAATCTGACAGGATAAGAACAAGATATAAAGGCCTGTTTACAGAAAGCATATTCGTGGACGAATACAGTAAATAAGGTTTGGGCAAAAGGAGGGATGAACTTCAAACTGTACAGCCTAAAGCAAATAAAGCCAGCAAATTAGAAAGCCAGAACCCAGAGTTAGCAACCAAAAAGCCACAGGCAGAATGCATTCCTAGGTCACATTTCTGAATGTCCCCAACATGTCTTTAGCAAACCAGACAAAATGGATCCAACCATCCATAAAATAATCCTTCCCTGTCACCTATCACACATCGGACTGACCCTGTTCTACAGGAGCTTAGACTGAGGTTTACTGGGCACACAGCAGCACTGACTAACTATGGCACCAGCAAAGGCTATCGCTTTATGCAATGCAGTGTCCCTGCCCAGATCTGCATTCAGCTGTGCCAGGTGTGTAAACTCTGGCTCAAACTAGCCGAGTGTTACTGTACCAGAAAATATAAGGTGCAGGCTACTGGGCCAGCCATCATCCATGGAGGGATACTGCTATTTCTGACTTGTAATCTGCCCCTGGGTGGAAAAAGGAAAGAGCCTTTGTCCCAGTCAGGCGGTTTAGCTGTCTGTGGGTGAGGACTCACCTCATGTACGTAAAGACAGGGATGAGGAAGGCATAAGAGTTGGTAATGGCTCAGTAACTTGCTAGTGATCTTCATTAAGCTTCCAAGCAGGCCTGAGTCCTCCTCACACCTGTACAGGTCCTTAAATTTGTGGAGAGACCCTCAAGACAGACACCTCCATTTTGCAGCTTTAGCTTCTCTGAGCCCTAAACAGCCCAGTGAGCAAAGACAAACAAGCATCGGCATAGCCAATAGGTTTCGCCTTTGGGACCTTATATGTGTTTAGCCATGCAACAGTTGCATAACTAAATACTTATAAGGTCCCAAAAGCAAGACCTATTGGCTATCACGATCAAACATCAAAGCGGCCATACGGCCGCGAAAGTGAAAGTAATTGCGGTAAAGCGCGGCGCGCGCGCCCGCGCACTTGCACTGTAGCTCTAGGCTGGCCTGGTAGCACTTTTTGGAGCCCTCTCAATAAGTCTCGCCTGACCAGCGCATGCACTGGGTCAGGCGAGACCTAAAAAGGTGGTAAGAACATAAACTTTGTGCTCTGCATTTTGAAACTCTAAAACTGCTGTTTTCCTCTACCCGTGATTGTTTACATTTCTCTCCTGGTTTTCCCCAATACTGTGCTAAGGCCTCTAGAAGGAACCACCCCCTGCCCCCTTTTTTTTACAAGCTAAAAAAGGCAAAATACACCCCATGACTAACTAGAGTGTGTATAAGAGACTGCTTTATATTCTTTATGGTTAAAACTGTGTTTGGAAAGTATATGTAGCACTAGTTTTTGGCTAAAAAAAAGTGCCTTGTTTAAGTACATGAAAAGAAATACTTTTAGTGGCTTTAGCTTTGGGCCTTACCTGCAGGTTTGAACAGAAACTACAAAGTGTGGATTGAGCATGTCTGTATCCAAGGAGATTCTGACTTCTGAAGCACCACCCTGCCCCCCCCCCCCACACACACACACAACAGCCTGTGCTTGAGGTCACACTTACCTTATATAACTTTTTACTGGTTGTTGCATCTGTGCTCTGAATGCCTCCTAGGGCTAGGGTTGCTATTGGACTTAGTGATTAGAGTTAGAGCTCTGATTGTCCGATAGAGCTAGGGTTCTGAATGGTTCCTATGACTAGGGTTTCTATTGGACTTAGGGCTTAGGTTTAGAACTCTGATTGGCCAACAGGGCTAGGGTTTCTTAGGGTTTGGCTTTTGATTGGTTTCTAGGGCTACACCTGTGATCAGTTGAAAGGGCCAGGTCTCTCATTGGTCCTGTGGCATAGGGCTTGGGTCCTGATTGGTTAGGATTAGGGCTAGGGTTCTCATTTTCCAAAGGGCACCCGACCCAGGGTTATTTAACCTTATGGCTCAGGGAGTCTCAGCCCAGGCATCGAGGCTAAGGGTGAGAGGACAAGGGCAGTTGCCTGTTTGAGCTGGGTTAGGCCTCGGTTGGAAATGCTGCCCTGTTTACTATTCACCAGCCACCACCTTAACCCATTCGCATCTTCCAACATAATAACACTCTCAGCAAATGTACACTACTGATTTACAACAAACAAACCCTATTCACGCTTCAATGTCTCAACAATCTCTACAAAAATACACAAAGCACAACTACACACCCTACTACCCCAGCATCCACACAATGGCACATTCACTCCAACACAACCCCCCACTCTGTCTTATACCACTATCAAATCCACATATCACCAACACAACTCAAACCCAATTTATACTTAACCTTAATCCCTACAAACACACATTTCCTGTTCATAGAGAACACCAGCTCGACCCTCTACTTATACTCTTAACAGACCCATTCCCACCACTACCAACCGAATACTCAACACTCTATCATATAAACCACCAACAACACCCTCCTCCTCTTTCTACAAAAAACATATAACCAAACCATCATTACACTCCACTCCACCACACATTACCCCTTCCTGCTACCAAATCTAACACAAACACACATAATCCCTGTGTATCCTCTCACACACACCATATACAAACATAACTCTCCAACGCACACATCACCACCACCTTTACCAAGCAACTTCCACTCATCAACAGTACTTTACGTTCAAATCAATCACAGAACTTCATTACATCAATATCTCTTTTCACTACTCCACATAAACAAAACATAACACTCACACATCAGCACATCAAAATCTCTCACACACAACTTCATTCTATATTCCGTCACAAAATAGAAACAAACACCCACTCCCAACCTTATGACTATACAAATAAGACAGACCCTAAACCATCTTTTCCCCCAAATCCTGAATCATTACCAACACTTACCACAAACACCCCAAAACAACAAGAGTTATTCACCTCTCATCCCCTGCACAATTTAGAGCCTTAAAACATGACCCACATGCTCCACCACCACTCCTGACCCATGTACCTTTCACCCTAAATAGACGCAAACAAAATAAACAACATGCCACTCTTCACAACTTTGCATCTTTATGTCTTTTACACAACAAGGCTAATCTACAAGAACAACACAGCTTCCCAACTTACTCTCAGTTTCAAATTTTTATTTGGTAAATACCTTAAAAGTCATAAAAACAACATTTACAAATAAATATAAATTAACATTACAAATGGTCACTCAAACTATCATGTATACAGCTGTTAAAAATCATAGTCTGGCAGAGAAGCAAGGTTACATCATATTCATATAGTTTCCTAATTATTAAGGCTGTCTTAATAAAATGTAACACTGCATTACAAATCTATTAAGTAGAGTTGCTGCAAAAATTCCAGTCCTAACTAGAACTGTCTTGCGTTTGACCTACGTCAGACAGTAACCAGAAAGGAGGACCGAGGTGCCGTATATAGGAACTCTGTTTCGAGGCCTTGTTGCAGCCACCCAGGTAAGTCATGCTGCCAGTTACTTTGTAGCGGAAATGCAACCTTAAAGTGCATAGTCTTTAATCTAAAATGGGTAAGATAAAAATGGTATGTTGGGTGTGACGATCCATGATAAACACAGTTTGAGACTCCTGGTGGTTGACACCAATGAATATCAATCAATCAATCAGCATTTGTAAAGCGCAACACTGCCACCCCTAGGGGTATCTGGGCACTGTGTCTATGTCGAAGAGCCAAGTCTTAAGTCTCTTACTAAAGTCTGCCAGTGAGGGGGCTGTACGGAGCTGGAGGGGGGAGGTCGTTCCAGGTCTTGGCAGAGATTTAGGAGAATGAGCGACCATCGCTGCATCTGCAACGGATGCGGGGGGTGTGTGCCAGGGCGAGTGAAGAGGAGTGCAGGTGTGTAGAGGGTTGGTGGAAGTTCAGTTGATGGTTAATGTAGGCAGGTCCTATGTCATGGAGGGCTTTGTAGGTGTGTGTGAGGATCGTGAACTGGCATTTCTTCTGGATGAGGTGCCAGTGAAGGTCTCTAAGGTGAGGGGAGATGTGGGTTTGTTTAGGGAGGTCCAGGAAGAGTCTTGCTGCAGCGTTCTGTATGGTCTGGAGTCTCCTGAGGAGCTGGGTGAGGGGCGTTGCCGTAGTCGAGGCGGCTGGTGACGAGGGCCTGAGTGATGGTCTTTCTGGTGTTGGCTGGGATCCATCTAAAGATTCTGTGGCGCATGCGAAGTGTGTCGATCAGGAGGATGAGACTGTCCCCTTTATCCTGACCCGCCCTCCCCTGTGTTTGCACTCTCGTTGCCCCACGTTGCATCACCACCCCATAATTGGAGCAACCGCCACTAATTTTCAGCTATGCAAACCTTATCAATGAGTAGGCAGTCGGTGAAACAAATCCTAGTCTCTGGGTTCCCCCAGCACTCAATCCACAATAAAAGCAAGTCCTCCACATAACATAATCCCAGACCCTCATCACATATAAATGTGTAGGTACATTTAGGTACTGCCAGCAATCTGTGGGTATAACCATTTTCTATTCGTTGGAGAGGCCCCACATTACAAAATCCCCACAGACCCACACCATATGAACCAGCTAAAATGCATTTACTCTTATATAGATTCATCAACTCCTCAACAGGCTTATACTTTCATTTCTGTACAAATCTAAAAATTGCCTCAAAATACCTACCCAATTGCTGTGCTCTCGTAGTAAAAAAAGATTTCCTAAAAAGGATGAACTAAAAAAAAATCCTAGATAATTAAAATGAGCTGCCTTCTCCAGGGGTATACCTCCCATAACAAACTGCTTTGTTTTAGTATTAAAATGCCCACAGGTCATGATGTACATTTTAGAGTGCTTCACTTTTAAGTAAAAGTCTTTCATGTAAGACAAAAAGGAATCTAATAACACCTGCAGACCATTTTCAGTGAGGGTGATCAATACCACGTTATCTGCATAAAGCAGAATGGGTATGGATTCTATCCTATCCTGGGCATGTCCTCTCTGGGCCCTGTGAGATATTTCCTAATCCCATTTATATATAACAGGAAAAGGAAGGGGACTAGAATGCACCCCTGTCTCACATCCCGCTTGGATATAATTTGAGAAGTGTTTTCTCCATATGATCCAAACTGAACTGTTACAGTTCGGTCATAATGAAGCCGTTTTATAAGAGCAAGGAGTTCGGTATCAACCCCCATCACCTCCATCATCACCCAAAGTTTTGGTCTATTAACTAGGTTAAATGCACTTGTTAGATCGATACATGCCATATGCAGTGCTCCCTTCTTGGCTGTAACATGTTTCCCTGCTATAAGATAAAGATTTAGAGATTGTTCCAATGTGCCAATTCCTGGTCTAAAACCAAATTGAGCGTCAGACAAGATCTTATTTTCTTCGACTTTGGTTTCCAGTCAGGACAAAAGCCCATGCCCCACGATCTTGACACTTGAATCTAACCGATAGATTGGCCTATAGCAAGCAGGAGAGACTCCATCACCCTTTTTAGGTCTCGCCTACGCAGCGCGCATGTGCTGCATAGGACAAAGACCTTTAGACATCGATGCGCCTTTTCAGCCAAAAACGTGCACGCGTTGCATTGCTTTTAATGGCAACGCGCGCACGTCTGGCGATTCCCTTGCGGGAGCGAACTTTGACACCATATGTTTGTAATTAACTTGCAGACATATGGTGCCCCTGCTCGTTCCCGGAAGGGAAACAGGCGCAGGCCCCCTCCTGTCTTCCCGCCCCCTGCTGCCTCCTTGTTTAGCGCGAGTCACACGCGCGTGTTTGTTTTCTTTCATGTCGGTGAAAGAAATTAGCCAACTTATGTCCCAAAGCTAACATCTGTTAGAAAGTGCAGATTTGGTCTCAGCATTACCGGGAGCCGCGATTGTAATATCCCAGTATTTTAATAGTAAGCTAACATCGTGTAATATCTGTTAGAAAGTGCAGATTTGGTCTTAGCATTACCTGGAGCCGCGATTGTAATATCCCAGTATTTTAATAGTAAGCTAACATTGTGTAATATCTGTTAGAAAGTGCAGATTTGGTCTCAGTATTACCGGGAGTAAATACTTTGCACTGCTTCAAAAACTAACCTGAAGGCTGCTCTCCATAGCTACCACTACGGTATCTTTCGATAAATGTTGTATAGAACCTATCACCTACATTCAGCTACCCCTCTACTACCACTCTTCAACCCCTCCACTAACCCTCCTCTACCCCTCTACTACCCCGCTTTTACACATCTTCTACACCTCTACTCCTTTACTACCACTCTACCACTCTACCACTCTACCACCCCTCTTCTAACACTCTACTATCGCTCTACCCCTCTTATACCCCTCTTCTACCCTTCTACCCCTATACCCATCTACTACCCCTCTACCTATTTACTACCCTTCTAGCCCTCTACTACCCCTCTACCCCTGTACTAACCCTCTAGCCCTCAACCCCTCTAATATCCCTCTTCTACCCCTCTACTAACGCTCTAACCCTCTACCCTTCTACCCTCTTCTACCCCTCTACTACCCCTCTACCCTTCTACCACAACCATATAATTACATAACACATAATAACAAAACAATAAATACAACATACACCCCACATAATACCACTCACTGCAACAAAATTACTTCTAAACAATCACTTAAAGTCCCAAAAGCGAGACCTATTGGCTATGCCAATGCTTGTTTAAAGATGGAAACAATAATAGCAGACCTCCAGGTGTCTTGAATAGAGCCCACCACAGCGTTCCTAAATGCGTTTGTTAGCATAGGGGCCCATAAATGCACATTACTTTTGCAAACGTCCGCGGGGACCCCGCCTGGGCCTGGAGCTTTAGCCGAGGCACATTGATTTATTGCTAATACAACTTCACTAAGCTCTGTTGGGATGGTGAGACCCTTCGGGTTCTGTTTTGGGATGTTCCCACCATCTGAGGCCACAGGAGTTTGCAGCAGCTCATTAACCTGGATCAAACATTTTTGTGCAATGAGCCACCCATTGATCTGCCAAAATCAGGGATTTAACCTTCGAAACATCTAGATCTGAAAAAAACAGGCGAGTTACTACTCCCCAACACCTAGTATTGTCCCTTACCCTTGCTGCACCAAAAGATCTTCACAAGCTTTGGTCCTAATCTCATTTTTCCTCTCCTCTACAGTGAGTTTATATTAACACCTAGCATTTCCCACGTACTGATCGGGGTTTAGATTTGAGGGCAGCCTTCAAGTTTTTATGGGCATCTGCACAGGCCTTGCTAAACCATCTATGTGATGATGCGAATTCTGAAGGGGCCCTGTATGTAGTCAACTTATTTGAATGGATCTGCATAAATTCTCAAACCCAGCCAATATAGATGAGTGATCAGAATTCTGGGATAAACAAGATTAAACAGTGTCCATATTCTCATTAACGATATTTTGGTTGAAGGCCTCACGGTTAACTTTGGCCCATTTAGTTCTTAGTTCCTTATTTTTTTGAGTAGGCTATCTCGGGACCTTTATCCAAAGATCTTTTTTTCCTATGACAGTTTAGGGTAATGGTAAGGGGATTATGATTGCTAGAACACCTGGGGACAACTTTAAAATCTGAGAGAAAGGGTGAAAATTCGGCTGATAAAATAAAGTCAGCTGTGCTGCTTGCCGAACTTCCAGTGAAAGTGGTAACGCTACTTTGCTCCCTATAGACTATGGGCCAGATGTACGACCATTGTGAATTGCGTCTCGCAATTTGCACTCGATTGCGAGTCGCAAATTGCGAGTCGCAATTTACAATGTACTACAGTGTCAGAGACACTGATTGCGATTCCCAATGGGGTCACAAAATGCGAGGCTCATGAATATTAATGAGCCACTCGCAATTTGCGACCCCATTGGGAACGGCAGGTCCTCCCAGGTGTGGTGACCTGCTGGGCTCAGCAGACCACCATGTCTGGGACTGCTTTTAAATAAAGCAGTTCTTTTTTAGGTCGAGCATTCGAGACCTCTTGTATATACTTTAATATATACTTATATGTGTATGTACTTTGTGGGCTCTGGAGAACAGCCTTAGGACTTGTCTGCTTCTGCTTAGGGACTTTTTTTCTGTTCAACTGCCTCTATTTAACTGTCTTGATAGAAAACGACCAGCAGAGGTCAGTAAAATACCGGAATCACTTTAGTATTCTCTCGATTCCAGTCCATTGAAATTGACTTCCACGAGCACCTATAGACAATAATATTATTTTCAAATCTTGTATTTTCAGTGATATAACCACAAAACGCCCTGATTTTATATTAAAAAGAGAGCTTTGGACTATACCATTTCCAGCTGAAAGGCAATATTTTTCTCTATGTGTTCCCATACCAGTTTGGAGCTTACTTTCCCTCCATGTTAAAGAACAGTAGATGTTTCAGAACCCAGGCTAATATGCTGCGTAGCTAAAAACATATGAGGTCCCAAAGGCGAGACCGATGGCATTGCAAATGCTTGTTATTTTAATGCAGCCCATTTTCCTTAAAGGAAAACGGGATGCATTCCAAAAAAGAAAAACAAAACGCTTTTGTTTCATGTTTTAAGGGCAGGTAGTGGTCCCTGGGACTACTGCCAGCCCCTAAAAATATTTTCACCTGCTTTTGCAAAGGGAAAGGGGTCCCCTGGGGACCCCTTCTCTTTTGCGAATGCATTACCACCCTCTTAAAGAGGGCAGTATATTGTGAAAGTTTTGAGACCGCAATTGCGGTTGCAAAACATTCGTACATTGCTTTGCGGTAGCTATTAGGAAGGGACAGCCCCTTCGTAATAGCGAGTTGCTAAACACTATTTTGCGAGTCACAATTTATGTGCAACTCGCAAAATAGTGTTTGTACATTGGCCACAGGTATTTAGCATGCGCAAACCGGTTGCAAACCCGTTTGCACATGCTAAATACCATCGCACATCTGGCCCTAAGTCGCTACTAAAAGTTAGGTCATACTTCATTTTAAGAGTATTTAGTGCTTCACCATACACAGTTTATCTATAGTGTGACCTATTTACCTCATTTCCGTCAAACAGACCACATAAATGTCCCCTGTTAAAATGACATAAGGAGATAATCAAATCCCCAACCCATACTAAGACAGCCTTGCGGTTCAAGTGCTGAAAAAAGCCCTCCAAGAAACTAACTCATCTAATGCATTACACACGCTTTGATTATACTAAATATTTATCAATAAGATGTTGTACTCCCTGCAAAAGGATAACAAAGTTACCAAAAAGAAAGGAGAGACCCATATTAGGGAATTTTGGAGGACTGGAGAGTGAACAGAAACAAAGTGGCAAGGCCACCCTTAGCTCTTCCAGCTGACCATGGAATGGCTGGCTGAGCCAGGGCATGATAACCATCAATAGGAAGTGCCTCTATCATCCAAGTTTCTTGGCTAAAAATATTAAAAGTGGACACAAACCCTAACCAGTCTGGGTTATTTATCTTTGAGTGTGCACCTGCTATATTGCAAGAAATAAGGGCTAAGCCCCTTGGCAACTGCTGGGGTTCTGGCCCTACATTTGACTCCTCAGCAACCATACCGGATTGAACTTCCTGTGGTTCTAAGTCAAACAGATCTTCCTTCCCCCTCTCCATCTTTTTTAGTCATATTACCCAAGCATTGAAGTTAATCTATCATACTCAAGTCACTCATTATTTCAAAGCGATTACTCACAAGAACATTTGACTGATACTGTGTATGCAAAAGGGGGAATTGCCCTTTCTGGGTCTTTAGGTGTTTGGCTACACAAAGAGACATAGGTGTATCGAAAAAGTCAAGTTGATGGGCTGGGATACCCACATGATTTTAGCCAAATTATTTAAACATTGCAACAAATCATGAACAACCTCTGGGTCTCTAAAGTTAATTACTACACAGTCCCCTTTAGAGTCCGAAGTCTTAATAGATCGTCCAATCTTGCTCACCATTTAGGTAAAAAGGATCTTCTTATTCAGGTCATCAGTGAATTCTGTATTAGACCGTAACCAATTGGCAGTCTTTTATTTTAGCGGCTCATCACCTTCAATCACCCAGGGTGTAGCAAGGGTACATTTTCTTTTTTTTTTTAACTCTATTTTTTGGGGGTACAGTATAGTATTGATTTTGGCAAACATTGAGACCATTCATAACCATCCGTTGTAGCTCTCTCCGCTGTTACATAATATCTTATACAGTATAATATAAAATTCTTTACATTTAGGATCAGTCTATAGTTGACTGTTCTCCATTGATGGAGCATCAGTCAGCATTGCACATATGTTGCCTCGAAAGGCGTTCCAGTGTCCCCACACCCATCCCCATTTTTTGGGGCACCCTCTATGCGTTTACACCGCTCTTTTGGCCACCATTGCTCCAGTCCCTTACCGTGGGAATACTCCCTGCCCCCCATTGTTTTGCGATGTTCCTCTTAGCTATAGTCATACTAAGTGTCGCCCAAGTTTGCGCTGCACTGGTAGGATCTGTGGCCTCCCATATATTCCATAGACATCTCTTAGGCTCCGGTGGCACCGGGGCCCCACTTACTGTCGTTATTGTGGCCATTACTGCCTCCCAGTATACCACTATTTCCGGACATTCCCACAGCGTATGGTAAAATGTGCCTATAACCCCAAATTGTCGTAGGCAGAGCTGACTGTCTGATCTTCCCATTTTATACAGCGTAACCCTAGTGTAATAAATCCGATGTAGCACTTTAAATTGGATTAGGCGTAGTTTTGAAGAGATTTCCACCTCCTTTGGGGACACTAATGCCTCCTGCCAATCCGTCTCGTCCAATGCCCCCACTTCGGTCTGCCATTTCTCCCGGAGGGATTGCGTGGCATTGGGGTGATTGTTAACAAGTTTTCGATATGTTAAAGGTGTGGCTTTTTTGTGCATGTGTTCTGTCAGTAGCCTGTCTTCCAAGGGGGTGGCTTCTGGAAGGACGGTGTCAGGCAGGATGTCCGCTTCCAATGCATGTTTAATTTGGTGATACCGAAACATTTCTGTAGGTGCCATCTCGTATTGGTCTTGAAGTTGGGTGAATGGAATTACTTTTCCCTTGGCCCATAGATCTCCCTCCCGCGATATCCCTATGCCATCCCATTGCTTAAATCCTTTACTATTGCGTAATGTGCCTAGCAGCGAGGGTACATTTTCAAATTTAATCACGTAAAGGGTGCATTCGGGTGACAATTGTAAGGGACTTATATCAAAACATTCTGTCTCGTTGGTCGATGCTGGGTCATTTCCCTTGGTCGTGTCTTTTTTATTAGGCATCTGCATGGATAACCCTCTCAGCGGTCAGAAAAGCGAGCCTTAAGCCACAATTATCTACTTCTACAGCTGCCCCCATTCTAGTACTAATGGGTCTTGTACCACAATTTGATGCAGAAGATTGCGAAAGTGCCTGTTCCACCTCGTGCTTAATTAATGTTGTTATTTTGGATTCTAACTTTTTACACAAATCACCTAGTATGGTCTCAGTTTTAATCATGAACTGTTTGAGTGACTCTCACAAATTCATTGGTCTCCTTTATAATGTCCATGTTCCCAGAAATTTGTTTAGTCCCCTCATTTTGGGACACTCTAAGCCTGCTTTGATCCATAATAGCTGTTGGTCTATTCCTTGCATTTCTACTCTTTTTAGGAGGTGGGGGTCATTAACAAAGAGGCCTCTGCGCCTGTAGATTCATGGATGTTTGTTATTACATGTTACGAGGCATGGGGTAGTTCTTCAGGTGTTGCAGTCCCTAAGTCAACTCCCTGTATATCGCCATGTCCCGTTATAGGGGTTGATAGTTTAGGGCCCTCATTATTGATAATAATCACTCCTGATTCCTGGGACGAGTTTTGTCATGTTTTTTGCGCTGCATCATCCACCTGTTCAAGCGCTGGTGTAATAACCCCAATTACTGTGGACAGGTAATTAGTGATGGAGGGGGTGAACAGTTCCTGTTCTATTGGAGGGTGTGACCTTTCTTTTGTCCATATTATTGCAGGATTTTGTCAGGCCTACCCTCTTTGTGGGCCACGCAGTCCAAGTAAGCTTCTCCCAAGGGGACAAACTAAGAGGGACGGACCAGCCTGCCTCTTTCAGCCAATGACAGGCAAAGACATACCTGCTCTTGACCCGGTCTTCTTCCGGCCACACGCCTACACCTACATGTAAAGCCACAAGTTTACATCTCCCATACCTTGAGGGCTCTACATTGGGTACCTGTTGGCAGAAGATCCACCTTCAAGCTGCTTTGTATCACCCACAAAGCAATATATGGAACCGGACCACTTTTCTCAGGAATAAAATCACCAAATACATACAACAAAGGAACCTCTATTCAGTATTGGCACCTCGTCTCAAAACCCCAGCACACAAACAAAAATTGATTGAATGTTTCCTGGCATGCGAGAAACCACAGCATTTGCTGGCATTCGAGAAACCACAGCAAGAGTCGCACGCCGAGATGCTGAGGCTCCAGCTCCAGCTCCTGCTCCGACAGCCCCAGCCAGCCCCAGGCAGCTCTAGTGCCGCAGAGACTGGCTCACTTGATCCTCACCTGATCCCTGCTTACTCTGTGCCACAGCGGGCTACTGAGGTTGAGGCCCCGATGCAGCTTGTAAATCCGAGTTCAGGCCACACAAGCCAAGCTCACGGAACCTCGTCTAAGTGGGAACAGCTGTGAGGTGAGCGGGAGGGCTGTGAGGTGAGCAGGAGGGTGCGCCCAGGCCGCGGAGGCCATGGCGGGGATCGTCTGAAGGAGAACGGGGAGCAGAAGGGAGCGAGTCAACGAGGGGAGTGGCGATTAGTTTCCCCGGTAGTCGTGGAAGTGACCCGACTAGGTTTGGGCATGGCATGCGGCCACAGATGAGCTCCTACTCTCTTAGTGCACCTCCCTAGTGCGCCAACTACAGTCTCTGCCCAAATTCTACACAGCGAGAAAGCAAGCACAGAAGTATAGAAGGAACTGAGCAGAAAGAGACCACAGCAAGGGTGACCGCAGAATGAACAAGAGATGGTGGGATGTGGTAGGACCCTGGCAGCTGGCACTAGGGTGTGGGACTGCTTGTTGCACAGAAGCAGCTGGTGACGGGCCAGTGCAGCTTGTGCACATGCTTCAGTGACCACAGCTGCAAACTGCGACACTTGTCCCTCACAAATTCACCAGGAGAATAGTCTGTCTTTAACTATTGCAGAATGTTAATAATCACGGCCATCAAGAGGGACCGATGAAATATCCGGACGACACAGAACAGTACCCAGGTTCACGTGAACGGAAGCTCACACTTAGGTCCACCAGGCCGAGTCCTAGCTTTACAACCAGTTGGAAGGTTGTCCACAAGGTTTCTGTCCAAAGGAGGCTAGTGGCTATGGCAAAAGGGAGCAAGTGGAATACCCAACTAAGAAAGAACAAATCGAGGGGGCCCTTGAAGGCCAGGGAGGCAAAAAGCCCGGATGGCCATTCAACTCTTTTGGACCATTCAGACGGGTTTAGTGAGCACCCAAGAACAACGGCATCAAACAGAGGTGGGTGTACAGGGTCAACTATGCAAACCACTCTGACCTACTGCCGATAGGCAAAGGGTAAAGCCGGGGGGTAAACAGGAAATGAAAACCAAGACTGTAACCGAGTATTTCCTTGGAAAAGTAAAGGGAGACTCTTCTTCAATCATTGGGGAGTATGTGCCAAGGTTGCCCACCATCCACAAAGACAGGATGGGGCTCTTGTGATTCTCCAACTCCTAGCACAACCCTCCCCCCCCAGTAGGTAGACCCCTCAGGTCCTCATTATCATTGAGTTGTCCTCTATCTCATTGGACTCCCCCCTTTCTGTCGAACCCACAAGCACCATCGGTGGTGCCCCTCAAGGCTCATCCCTCAGCCCCACTCTCTTCAAAGCCTACATGACACCTCTAGCCAACATTGTCAGAACCCACAATATTAACATCATATCCTACGCCAATGACACCGTGCTCATCCTCTCTCTCTCAGCAGGCCCCACCACCACCAAGACCAACTTACACAACTGCATGAAGAACGTCACAGCCTGGATGAAGGACAACTGTCTGAAGCTCAACATGGACAAGACCAAAGCACTGATCTTTAGCAACGATACCTCCTTCTGGAACGACACCTGATTGCCCGCTGAAGTTGGTAATCCCCACACCAAAAGACCACGTCTGCAACATCTGCATCATCCTGGACAGCAAACTCACCATGAAACGACAGATCAACACTGTCTTTTCTTCCTGCTTTCACACTCTCCTCATGCTCTGAAGAATCTTCAAATGGCTCCCCTTAACCCCTTCGACGCTCATGACGGAACGGTTCCGTCATGAGCGTCGGTTGAGCTGTGCTCATGACGGAACCGTTCCGTCATGACCACGCCCGCGCAAGCAGCGCTCAGCACAGCGGGGGAATCCGCCCCGCATGGAAGGGGTTAAGCACGAGAAAAACAATCATGCAAGCCCTAATCACCAGCCGCCTGGATTACAGCAACGCACTGTACACAAGAACCACCCCGAACTCATGAGAAGGATCCGGATGATACAGAATTCAACGGCCAGACTGATCCTCAACCTGCCCAAATGGACCCACATTACCCAGCACCTGAGGAACCTCCACTGGCTCCCTATCCAGAAAAGATGCCAATTGAAACTACTGACACACGTTTACAAAGCCCTCCGTGACTAAAGACCAGCATACATGAACCACCTCCTAAACTTCCCCAAACCATCCAGAAACATTTGCTCCACCTCCCTCGACCTTACAAGTACTCAGTGCATCCACCATAGCCACAGCAGAGCCTTCTCCCACCTCGCCACCAATTCCTTTAACGCCCTCCCTTTCCACCTCCTAACATCACCCTCGCTAACAGACTTCAGGAAGAGACCTGGCTTTTCGACTAATCCCAGCACCACAGCGCCTGGATACCCTCATGGGTTATAAACCGTACTCTACAAGTACTGATTGATTGATTGATAGACTGTCCCAGCAGTACAAATCACCCTAAACATCTCTATGATGAACCCAAGACAGTAGTAACCTTCGACACTACCGGCACTCAACAGCCAAAGAAGGAGGGGGCAACTGCACAAGTACACGTTGACTACACAGAGGAGGTATTGATGGAAAACGAACCAGTAGATGATTTATGGTTTATGAGCAAGATGGCTGTGGTAGAAGCCCAAAGATATTGTGAATAGAAGCACAATGTCAAGTTCAAAGTCTGGCTAGCAAGATATGTGCGGTGGACGAGTCATACGACAACATATATCAGAGCAACTTTGAATGAAACTTTTCTTTACTATAAAGCAAGAGAAGCAACTAATATCCATAAACTCCTCTCTGACGGTGGCGATAAACGCACTTACTTGGCATTCACATAAATATTTACATTTGTTAAGCAGACCTAAGGACTAAGGAATATCTATATATTTTTGTTTCTTTCTTTCTTTCTTTCTTTCTTTCTTTCTTTCTTTCTTTCTTTCTTTCTTTCTTTCTTTCTTTCTTTCTTTCTTTCTTTCCTTCTTTCTTCAGTAGGAGTAAAGTAATAAATATATAGAAACATAATTACTGTTTGCTATGGTAAGGGCTATGGTTTGCATGGTGTCCATAGAGATCCTGGTTAGTCAGAGTCAGTTACCACCAGTACCCGTCTGAAAAAGTTGTGGGCACAGGATGATTTTGCAACAAGGCCTCTTTCAGCTCCTCTGTCCTTTCTGCACATGTCTTGCTTCTTCCTGCACTTTTCTTCGTCTTTGTGGACTTCTGTTACTTCTTTCTGCCTTTCGTTTGCTTCTTTCTGTGCGTTTTTTCTTCTTTCTTCACATGTCCTACCTCTGTAGGCATAGTTAGAAACTAGCATTTAAAAAACCTTTGAAATTCACTTAAAAAACCATAGGTTTCAGGCAGGTTATAGTTAGAAATTAGCATTTAAAAAACCTTTGAAATTCACTGAAAAAAACATAGGTTTTAGGGAAAGTTATAGTTCGTTGTACATTTCACTCGTACAAAACCATAGAAATTCCCCCGTTATAGTTTATTTTATTTTATTTATTTATTTATTTATAAATTTTTATATAGTGCGAACTTGATCCCGAAGGATATCAGAGCGCTTTACAGTTTGAGGGAAATGAAGGTAACAGATCAGTACATGAGTCAAATAGGGAATATAGAAAGGCATTGAATCAAATAGTGCACACATAAAAGACCATATATAAACCTAGGGTAAGCGAAGAATGGGCTAGTCAATGAAACATAATGGCAAAAGTGGAGCAAATACAATAGTAAAATATTGACAACCAATACTGTAGTATGTCCGAAGCGATTAGAGCTGACAGTCGCTCCTCTTGTTAAGGTAAGAACTTATTCATGAGGAATCTTTTTGCTTCCAGTTTGAAGGCAACCTTGGAAGAGATTCTACGTATTTCCGGTGGAAGAGAGTTCAAAATGTTTGGTGCAGAGCCCGAGAAGGCTCATTGGCATGTTCTCTTTTTGCGGAAGATCTGGGGTTTCAAGAGGAGGGAATTAGCACTCCTTGACGGTTTACCCCCTCTGGATAGTTCTAGCTTTTGCGCAAGGTAGTTGGGGGTTTTGAAGTGGAGGGCTTTGTGCGATAAGCAGGCAATCTTTAGTTGAATTCTAGCTTCGTAGGGCAGCCAGTTTAGAGATTTTAGGCCCGGGGAGATGTGGGCGTTTCGCTTGGTGCCCGTTATCAATCTGGCTGCCGCGTTCAATGATGCCACATAGCGTAGCACTACCATAGTCAATCCTCTGTAAAACAAGCGCTTGGACCACTTGCTTGAAATCTGCTTGAGGTAGAAAAGGTTTGAGATTCCTGAGTGTTCTCAGAAGGTGGTTAGCTCCCTTGCACACATTGCTAATATGAGATTTCATATTCAGATGTTTGTCCAGGGTGATTCCTAGAGATTTAGCTGAGTCAATAATGCGGGGGGAGCAGTTGAAGGCGGTAGGTTGGTTCATCCAGAGGTCAATATTAGGAGTGTCTTTCGGGGGAGAAATGAGGAGGAATTCAGTTTTGGAGGTGTTTAGCAGGAGGTGGTTCTCCGTTAGCCAGTTTTGAATTGTAAGTAGGGTGGAGTTGTTTGACGTGATGTTATCCGGGGAGGAGATTTTCAGGTAGAGTTGGGTGTCGTCTGCATACATATGGAAGCAAATGTCCATGGATTTTAGAACATTAGCTAATGGTTCCAGGAACAAATTGAAGAGAATGGGAGATAAGGAGGACCCTTGGGGAACCCCCATGGTGACTGGGGATGGCTGGGAGAGTGAGTGGTTCACCTTAACTCTTTGGGACCTGTGCTGGAGGAAGGACGAGAACCATTGGAGCACCTGACCAGAGAGGCCCATCCTTGGCTCCAGAATATCTAGGAGGTTGTCATGATTGACAGTGTCAAAGGCAGAGGAAAGGTCGAGTAGGATAAGGAGGCAGGATTACTTTCGATCAAGCATTATTCATCCATCCATCCATCACGTGAGTGAGAGCCGATTCAGTGCTATGCCCACTACGAAAGCCAGATTGGTGTTGGTCCAGGAGATGGAAATATTCGATGTGCGCACATAGTTGTGATTGGACGCATTTTTCCAGGAGTTTGGCTAGTGTGGGGATGCTGGAGATAGGGCGGAAGTTGTTAAGATCTGTACTGCCTGCTGTAGGTTTTTTTAATATAGGTGTTACCTGGGCCTCTTTTAGGCATTCTGGGATCATACCGTGTGACAGAGATGCATTGATGATCTTTATCCAGATGGGGGAGATTGTACCCTTAATTGCTTTGAAGATGGTGGATGGTAACGGGTCATTGAAGTGATTAGATGGGTTGATACTCTGAAGAACCTTTTTGATATCATTTTCATTTAGGGTGGTAAAGGTGTCCCAGGAAGCGTTGTGCTTGATACCCCAGCTACATGGTGCGGCCTTGTCTGGTAAGGTCGGGGGGGTGCCGGACCATTGGGTATTAATCGAGCCCTCCTGGTTTCTAGATCAATGTTAATAAGTCTAGTTTTCTCAGTAAAAACGTCCGCCAGGTCATCACATGAGGGAGGACTGACATCCGAAGCTGATCGGTTAGGGGCTACCACAGATATTTGTTTAACCAGTTCAAACAGTTTCTTGGGTCGATTAGCCGCTTGGTTAAGTTGGGATCTTAAATATTCCGCCTTGGCTGTCTTGATTTGTTTGGTATAATAGCTTCTAGCTGACCTAAGGATTTTTAGATGGTCTGCGGATGGAGTGGATCTCCAGGAACGTCCGATGGCCCTTAGATTGCGACGTTCCGAGTTTAGGTTGCCATTGAACCAGGGTTTAGATATTTTAGTAGGTGCATTTTTTTGTTGGAGTGGAGCCATATCGTCCATGATGTTAGAGATAGAAGAGTTATAGAAGCCTGTGAGTGCATGGACTTCATGTTTGTCCACTTGTGGAGAGAGGGCACGTTTGCAGCGGGTTGCTAGGTCAATGGGATTGATTTCTCTGAGGTCTCTTTTCCAGATCTTTCGTTTAGTTGTTTGAACCTTACTCTGAGATACCTCCAAGTTGATGTGGAAGGAAATTATGTGATGGTCCGACCAATCGCAGGGTAAGATGGAGTCCAATGTGATGGTGTGACCTTTGGAGATGATGAGGTCAAGAGTTTCCCCTTTACTTTGGGTAGGCTGGTAACAATGTTGAACCAATTTGTGATGCTTCAAGAAGGAATTGAGGCATGCTACTGCTTGGTCATTAGGGTTTGACCAGTGAAGGTTAAGGTCCCCAAGGTAGATGTGGGACTGCACTGTATCCACATCAGAGATGATTTCCATTAATTGATTTCCATAACTTAATTAGTTAGTTCAGCTAACTATAACTCGCTCCCCCGCAATGCACTGCTGATGACGTCACATATTACATCACTCATGACATGGTCAGTGACATCACTGATGACATCACTGATGACATCTCAAATGGCATCACTGATGACATCATTCATGTGATAAATTGATGTATCTTCTCACACCCTATAACGGGTGAATTTCTATGGTTTTGTACGAGTGAAATGTCCCACTAACTATAACTTTCCCTAAAACCTATGTTTTTTTCAGTGAATTTCTAAGGTTTTTTAAATGCTAATTTCTAACTATAACGTGCCTGAAACCTATGGTTTTTTCAGTGAATATATATATATATATTCAATGAAAATGAATTTATGCTCAACATGTATACAGGCCATTTCATATTTTTCATGTAAGCTATCTGATTAGATGCTTATGGATCTCTGTTTATTTATTTATGTGCCACAATATGTAAATATGATTTTAACAATTGTATCTATAAATGCTTCACTATTGAAATATTGAGGGAAACATAAAATAAAATGAAAGAAGAAATACAATACAAAAATTAAACAAGTATGTAAGTACATATATAAAGAAAGACACAAATAAATCAGCTTTTACCAACAGCAACACCTGGAAATCTGATTTTTTTTGTTTTTTAAACTCTTTTCATTGCAATGTGCTCAGCATACAATGTATCAAGTAGACAGTTCATTATGGATCTTCAACTCATACAATCCACATCTCTTTGGTCATTACAATAGGATAATGAAAGCATCAGCATTGTGAGGTAACATTCTCATTGGAGCCCTAATCTCTTCCCTTACAGTCCCCGGTATGCCACCAGAACACCCAAATCTTTTCCTATTTCTATGGACAACCTCTACTTAAGTATATTGTGTGTTCCGCCTGCCGGCACCAGTCTAAGTTAGTTTTCCACTCAGTCACTCTTGGCGGGAGGCAGCCGTTCCCCAACTTTTTGTGATGTTGCGTTTTGATAAAACTGCAGCTAATGTCAGCCATAGTCTCACGGGTCTAGGCCACACCTCTTCACCTGAGATCAGTAACAAGAACCACTTGGGCTCGGCCTGGAGAAAATCTGAATTACTAACTATCTATCCATTCTTGCACATATGGAATTTTAAGCAATACAATTTCATATCCCTATTATTTTCCTTAATACAGTTATATCCTTTCTAGGTAATTATGTATCTATATATTTTATTACTTTACTCCTAAGAGAGAAAGAAAGAAGAAAGGAAAGATAAAACAAAAAAAACATTAAGGTCCCTCCAATACACTACTCTATGTCTCATACTATACGTCTGTCAGTATATCCTCTACCTATAGTCTCTGACTCTTTCTTCGACCATGATCTCTCTAAGATCCTTTCTTGACTATTACTTCCTTTATCCCTCCCTGACTCACCTCAAACCTCAGTCTTCTACTATGATCTCCCATATAACTCTTTCTAGACTCTTGTCTAGAAGGTGTGTTATATCTTGGGTTTTGATATCATGCATCTTCCCTGCTTCTCTGCCGTTGCTGCTCAGCCAGTGTGAATGTGTTGGTAGAATGCTGGTGTGGATGGTGATGTAATGGAATGTGTGGATTTCTGTGAGGTGGAGTGTCAGTTGGAACCTGGACTGAGCAGCAAGGAGGCTGCTCCTGGTGGGGTTCATTACATCTATTCTACTGAATTTACTAGAAGACCATCTTCATATCTAAGAAAAATAAACGTATTAATCTTTAATCTAACCAAGTCTACTGGAACTCCTCCTTATATCATAACACTTATATTTCCCTATACTAATCCACCACCAATCCTTTGGGTTCTGGAGTAGCATGCTACTCACCAAAAAGCACTTGAACACCTCATCAGGGGTAGTAAGCACTATATAAATACAATTACAATTATTCTCAGTTTGTGTCTTTCTCTCAATAGTGTTCATTGACCTCTAGAGTGACTGCTGTTCTGGACAGACTAATCACCAAGTAAAAACTCTTAGGACTCGATTACGAGTTTGGTGGTCCGACAACCGTGGCCGCGGTCTCTGGAAGGTTGCTGCGCCGGCAGTCTCCCACCTGCCGTATTACGAGTATTCCACTGGGCCGGCGGCAGTTTTCCTGTTTTTCAATATTTATTGATGCATGTGTATATATTTAGACTGAACATGTGTCGAATGTACACATATGCATGTCAAATGAGTAAAACTACCTCCTACCCATTGCTGGAGTCTGACCCATATGTGCCCAGTCCAGTCAATGGGTATATAGTACAAAATTGACTTATCTGTATTTCGGCGTCAACAGGATCATTTTCTTCGAGGTACCAATGCTGCTGTGAAGGGGGGACATGAAGAAAGGGATCCATGTAGAGTATGACAGGAAGAACCGGTAATGGGTGAGTATGCACCCCTAAACCTTTGCTTCCACTGACTTGAAGCAGGCGGTCCCATTGCGGTCTTTCGAAGTGCAATCCCACAATCTCGTAGTACGGCGGTGGGACCGCTGAGGTCACGGCGGTGGGACTGCCACCACGGATTACGTGGTTTCGGGTCCGCTAAACTCGTAATCTGGCCCTTAGACCTTTTCCCATCCCTCTAATATGGCTGCCTATTGTCCCATGTCTGTAGTAAAGTAGGAAGCAAGCCATTACCACTTCCTGTAAACCCAAATTATACCACTCCTTTGCAGCTGATAAATGGACTATAGGATAGGGGGAATGGGAAACTAGGGCTATGACGAGGAAGACCACAACTCTAATGAGTAATGAAGATTACCAGGTAAGTAGTTGGGTCATTACATCCTTGTTTGTTTAGCTCATCGTAATGCTTACTTCTGGAGCTGATACCCAAGCATAGTGATCTACTTTCACATATTAATCATAGGTAACATGTATGCTATTCAGAAATGTACTATGTGTCTAATTCTTCTGAACTAAATACACATGAAAAAGAAGCAGATTAATTTATCCCCCACCCAACTGAAGTCTGCAATGTCTCATGAATGTATGGGGGATGCTGAGCTGCTGCATTGCAAATATCTATCACTGAAGCTCCCATCACTAATAGCCAAAAAACTGCAGTTCCTCTTGAAGATCTTCCTTCCACTTGACCTGTGAAAGCCTGACTCTGATTTTCATATGCTATTACAATGGTGCTTTTAAGGATCTACAGGGAGTTGACACTGATTGTTGCAGGCCTTTCCCTGAAAATCCAAAGATCACAAGCATGAAGTCTGAACCGTCTACCTTCCTATATGATTCTGTCCTCTCCAAACAGGCGTTCAGTGCCCTGTATAGGTCCAGAGGTCTGGAGAAGATGGAGATGGCACATAAACTGGAAGGACTAAATCATCCACACATAGGAAAGAAGACAGGCATTTTCAAACAAACTCTGTAGTGGGTCGAAGGACAAGTTTTTCGGGGAATAATCTGATGAGCAGCGAAAGGTGCGGAAGCCTTAGGAATTGTTTCTAGCTATTTTTAACTCTGTCCTGATTTAATGTTTTACTGATGTACTGTTTAAGTTACTTTTAAACTCACCTGCACGCAGCACTTTGATTCCGCTACCTGCGGTCCCTGGCCTGTTCCACCGCGGTTTTACCGTTTGAGTGGAGGGACCATAGGAGAGGAGGCGGGGCTTGGGGGCTTTGCATCCGGGTAGTCTCTATTTATAGACTCATAAGTGAACATATATGACTCCCTCGCTCGTTGTGACTAGGGGTGGGCGGAATTTGCGAAATCCACTTTCGCAAATTATCCCGAAAATGTTTAAAATTATCGCAAACAAGCGGAAATATCGCGAAGATGCGGAATTTTTTTTCCTGCATGTTCGCGAGATTTTCTGCATGGTTGCGGGTCGCCAACTTACCCATGTGGTTGCTCGCGGACGCGGCCATCTTGTTTTGAGTTGTCTCGCGGTGCATGATCGCGAGAAGAAAGACGTGATCACGCGACGCATGACGTCACTGCGGGCGCGAACTGTCGCGAGACAGCGCAAATGGCTCAAAACAATCCAACATCTCATGGAGAACGCAGGGATTCAGGTAAGGCGATCGCGCGCGCGCGAGAATGTATTATTTTACAGCGCGAGCAAGAAACAAATTATCGCCAAGCTGCGGAAAGCAGAACGCGAAAATGTCAAATTATCGCAATTTCCGCAAACGGAACGAAATTTTTGCCCAGGCCTAGTTGTGACCCAGTGAGGTGTGCTTACGTGCTTTGGTAGTGGTGAGGTTGGCGGAGGGGCTGGGCGGCCCGTTTCTTGCGCGATTGTAAGCGCGGACCGTCACATAGTAGGTGGTGTCAGGCCTCAGGCCGGTAACGCGAGCAGAGGTCTCCAGCCCGGCCGTCCTGACTCGGTCTGCTGCCACCTCCTTGTCCCCTTCCTTCTGAGTAAACAAGACGACTGCGGTTCATTTATTTATTCTGGAAACAAGGAAACTGCACTGCCCAATACACTAAGCAGTTTTCAGTTATGTCACAAGGACGCAACCTCTCCCCTTGACTTCTGTAGGGTGCCACCACTTACAATAATACCAAGCATTGGCAAAGGTAATAAATGGGGTCGCCTTTCTAATGCGAGTGTCCAGCTACACACTCTGCCAATACTTTTTTGTACAACATTGATGAAAAAAATATACAAATGCAAAATACTGGAGACTAAACATATCTCAAGGTATCTCAAAACTGTACATTGAATTCAATATTTTCACTTAGAAATGCCACGATTTATTCATGAAATACTTTTCATTCAGGAAATGATGAACATAATTTAAAAAGAATAAACAAGTGTCAGAATGTAAAGAAAAATACATGTTTTACCCTCCACAGGATTCAGAACTGAAAGACACGTTCCCGCCTACTGGACCCCCATAGTAACGCAGGGGTCCAAATGGCTATGTGGCAACTATGGGCCTCCAGGGAAAGAGGCATCCCCTTTCTAGTCATGCTAAGAACACCATTTGCCTTAAACGTCAAATCAGTGAGTGCAGCAGCCAGCCCCTCCCCCAGCATCATACAAGCCTTTGCCCAACAAAGCATGTTCTTCCATGCAATATGCAGAGTGCAGGAGATGAATCAACAACTTCCCTTAACTTCTGCTCTTTAGTCGTACCCAAGGAAAAATATACCTGCTGTTGTGCTTTCACAGGCAAGCTGGGAGACGGGTGAAAGCAACAATGAGAGAGCGGTGGCGGGGTGGGGGGGGGGCAAGTGTTTGAGGGGGAAATCAGTACATGAGGTAGAGAGTTATAAAACATATGTTCACTCATTGAGTGCTGAATGAAAAAGGAAAAAACAGTTCACTAAATGTGAATCATTGAAGGAGACAAGTCCTGCAATGAAAAGTGTGGTAAAGAAGCCATACTTCATGGAGGAACAAGCAGAAGAAGGTGAAGGAAAGCTATCAAACTAGAAAACCTGCCAGCGAGCCTTCTCTGGCGCTGCCCCGAAGATCTGGAACTCTCTTCCACCGGAAGTACGCAGAATCTCCTCCACGGCTGCTTTCAAACTGGAAGCCAAAAGATTCCTAATGAACAAGTTCTTACCTTAAATGGGTTATGATCATCCGCTCGAAGTCTCTGATCCTACAACCGTTAGACCTTCATTTGATGCCACTCTTCTTTACCTCATCGCCTGTCCCCTTTTTAGCCTGATATGTATTAGTTTTTGTATTTTTCTCCTTTGACCCCTTTGTACTGCAATTATTCATGTTTATTATGCTTTGTTTATGTTAATATTGCATTTATTACCTTCCTTCCATCCTTTTGTAAAGCGCTCTGATATCCTTCAGGATCTTGTTCGCGCTATATGAAACATAAATAAATAAATAAATACATTTGAGCCGCATGGCAGCATGGATGCGCAGCGGCTGAGCAGCGAAAGTTGCGGAAGCCTTAGGAATTGTTTCTAGCTATTTTTAACTCTAACCTGATTTAATGTTTTACTATCTACTAATGTACTGTTTAAGTTACTTTTAAACTCACCTGCACGCAGCAATTTGATTCCCTTCTCTGCGGTCCCCGTTCCAACGCGGTTTTACCGTTTAAGTGGAGGGATCGTAGGAAAGGAGGCGGGTCTTCAAATCCAGGTAGTCTCTGTCTGAGCTGCATGGCAACACGGGCGAGCTGCTGGCGTGCCAAAGGCAAGCCCGTCTGCGCCTGTCCGTGCCCGACCGGGACCAGGGGCCAGAACCCCTGCCTCCCTACCGGCAGAAAAAATTGTATATTTACCCTCTCAAATTTTAGGGTTAAGGGATGTGGGTAAAGATGAGTGCCGTCACTCTATACACTTGGACAAAGGTAATATGTCTTGCACCCACTGCCCATTTAGGCTCCACTCGATGTTGGAAACTTAGCAAAACACATACACCCCTCATACTTATAAAATGTTACTCTTGAATTGTAGCTCATTGCCTAAACACACGGCTGAACTAAACCTATTCCTAACAGGCGAACAAGCAGATGTCCTGTTTTTAACAGAAACCTGGCTTGACAAGGACTCCGCTCCGGAGGTGATTCAAACTCTTACTCCAGGGTACAATATACAACATAAAGATCGTGAGAAAAAGAAAGGGGGCGGAATTCCTGTTATCTTTAAAGACTACTTTAAATGTCGGGTTGAGCCCAATCCCGTCTCCGATTGTGAAAGTCTGCCCTTCTCCATCTCATTTTCAGCAACAATTTCCTTTTCAGGAATCCTTATATACCACCCACCCGGGGGGGGCGGGGGGCAATTCCTCAACTTTCTGCCTGAAGTGGCAGGTGCAATAGCACGTTTATCTACTAGCATCACACTGTTGAGAGATTTTAACTTACACTTTGATGACCTAAGCAATACAGAGGCCTTGGAACTCACCCAAGACCTATCAGTTATTCAATTGAATCAAAAATTGATAGGCCCTACACATATTAAAGGCCACACTCTAGATCCTGTGTTTACTAATAATAATGAGCTGTCGGTGGGAAATCCCACCGCCCTGCCTTGGTCGGATCACTCACTGATCTCCAACTTCCTAAAATCTCCAACTCAACGCAATCTTACGGAAATTAGCATCAGGAACGCCCACCCCTGGGCCAAACTTTCCATGGAGTCCTGGTCTACTACGCTGAATAGCTCAAAACCCATTTTAGACTCTTGTCCCACCTCATCATTGGAAAAACTTTCCAACTGGATAGAATCCTCATTGGACAAAGTGATTCCTGTTAAAACTATCCCCCGTAGGATGAGAGAGAATTACACAGTGGTACTTGCCCCAGTTTAGGCTGCTTAAACATGCCTGTAAACGGATGGAAAGGAAATGGAGGAAGGATTACAGCGAGACCTGTAAAATGGAATACAGAGAGTCTATAAAGCTACCAAGTGGAAATTAAAAAAGCCTAGGTGCTTTATTATGAAGCGAAAATTAAGTCAGCAGCTAACACTCCCAGAGACATTTTCCACATTGCTAAGACCCTTTTAGAGCTACCTTCCCCTGAAACTTTGACAGCAATATCCACTAGATCGTTGCAATAAATTTGCAGACTACTTTCAGGGGAAATCCAGAACATATACAACACTTTTCCTGTTACTCCATGTCCTAGTAACCCTCTCATCCCTGCATAATTGATCTGCGGCCTCCCTGCCATTAACAGTTCTCCGGACATCATTCGGCACACCTTGGAGGAATTCCCTCTCCTGGACCAGGGCACACTTTTTAAAATCTGTGCTTAAATAAAGTCTGGTTCCCCCTCCCCACCAGTTGGGCAAGGTTAAAGAGGTAGTACGTCCGGTAATAAGGGACGTTATAAACTTCTCCATCACCAAAGGCCATGTTCCACCTTCCTGGAAAAACGCCATGGTGAAAGCTTTAATGAAGAAACCGAGCTTAAACCCCTATATCCTGAGTAACTACCTTCCAATATCCCTGTTGCCAATGGTCTGTAAGGTCCTGGGAAAATATATTAATTCCATTCTCTCTGACTACTTAGAAACCCATGACCTCCTGCACCATTCTCAGACTGGCTTCCGTCCCCTCCTTGGAATGGAACCAGCACTCATTACGGTAGTCGAAGAGTCAAAAAAGATAATTGACCAGAGAGGAGCAGTAGCCATCATTCTTCTCGACCTGAGTGCCGCCTTCATCACGGTCAATTTTGACATCCTTCTTAAAAGGCTCACAAGCCTTGGAGTGTCAGGGGGAGCTATTTCTTGGATCCAGTCATACCTCAATAGCAGAACATTCCAAGTCTTTGCTGGAGAAAACACCTCTAGGTGTCTACCCCTCAGTTATGGAGTACCTCAGGGATCATCCCTGAGTCCTACTTTATTCAATGTGAATATGAGGCTGCTGACTGATATCGTCCTGCCATATGGAATTAAAATTGTCACCTATGCAGATGATACTCAGCTGGTGGTATCACTAAATCATCCACACAATGCTCCTTCCGACCTGGAATCCTGCCTGGAGAAGGTGGCTACCTGGATGCAACACTCTTGTCTCAAGCTCAACTGAGACAAATCCGAAATAATGTATCTAGGCAATCTGCCCAACGCGGACCTCAAACCGCAATGGCCAATCTGTCTGGGACCCGCACCCAGACAGATTGGCCAAGACCCAGGCTAAGATCAAGGCCTAGCGGTGTGGCTAGATAAATCATTAAAATTTGACCAAAAAGCAGTGGCGGTGGCAGGTACTTGCTATGGTATCCTCAGAATGCTGAGGAAGTTCTCCCTCTCCTCCCTCTGGGGGCGAGGAGAACTATGGTCCAGACCCTGGTCCTCTCGCGCCTGGACTATGGAAACTCCTTGTACCTGGGCGCGCCCAAATCTACCACAAAGAAGCTCCAAGTTGTCCAGAACTCTGCTGCTAGGCTGCTACTTGGGACTCCCAGAACTCAATCGGCCAAACCTTGTCTGAATACCTTATATTGGCTTCCCATTCTGGCAAGGATTACATTTAAATACCTCTGCATAGCCCATAAGACGCTTAGGGGCAATGGTCCTTCTATTTACAAATCCCTTAATACCTTCTATCACCCTAAAAAACTCCTCTGCTCGGCGAGCCTGAGCTTGGCCGTCATCCCTAAAAGCCTAAGAATGCGAAGTGGGGGTAGCTCCTTCTCATACAGCATAGCCAAGCTCTGGAATACCCTTCCCCTGCATCTACATTCGGAGACCCTCCACCTCACCTTCCTAAAGCAGCTCAAAACATGGTTGTTTCAGAACACTAACCTGTAAGCCTCCTTCCCCCCCTTCTGATCTGCCACAAGCACTGGGATGCCTTCGGGTAGCTATGCACTCAAGAAGTGTTAATTAATAATAATAATAATGAAAGATTCCGAACACAACAGAGCTCCCAATTCTCCTAGCTGATGAAATGGCTACCCAGGAGAAGGACAGTATAAGATAGAAATTTGAGATCCTCCTGTTCTACAGGCTCAAAAAGTTTATCTTGCAAGGTCTGAAGGACTTGTTGCATACCCCCAAGAGGCGACCAGTCCTACACCATTTTTTAGAGGTGTGCACCTGATGGGAATATGATTTTAATGTGGATCGACATCTGGACTGGTGTTGAATCAAGGAGACTACCCCAGATGAGTAACCATTTCCTTCAAGATTTACTCTCTCTTAAGAGTCATACCCACAACTGATGTCAAGCCTGAGATGCCTGAACCAGCTGCAACCCCTTCAGAGGATAAGACATCTGAAGTATGAGCAATTGGGGTTGAGTCCCTAACTATAGAGAAAGGAAAATCAAGCAAACCCATTCTATCATGAGACACACAACAAGACCTCTGCTTGGACTTCCTTGATCATTTGTAAATACCCTTTTGGATTATTATTATTTAGAAAAAGCACAGAGCTGACCCTTTTCCATTGGAAAGGAAGAATGTCTAACCTCCACGCGTCCTGACATGGTGTTATCATGCAAATGCGAGGAAGAAGACCATTCTGCTGGGTTGCACACAAATCTATCTCCGGGAGACCAAACCCCCTCACTATTTGCTGCAACACAGACTGGGTCAATGATAAGGATATCAACATAGGGAAGATTTTGCCAAGGTTCATTCTCCCTCTGAGTCAGAAACACTGCCCTCAGAGAGTGAAGACTATTTTGGCCCAGGTATATTTCTCTTGAGCAAAATACTGCAGGATGTGGCTGGACCACAATCTGTCTATGGAGATACAAGCAAGGAAACTAGCAACCACCTGCTTTGGGATTCTCTGCATGCTTCGCTGGATTCTTGCCCTTATCCCTAAACAGACTCGGAAAACCATGGTACAGGCCTTGGTAGTCTCTCGACTGGACTACGGTTATTCCCTCTAGCTGGGATCTCCTAAATATGTGGTGAACAGACTGCAGGTGGTCCAAAATGCGGCAGCTATGATACTCTGAGGAATACCCAGACAAGAATCAGCAAAAGCCACATTGAAACAGCTCCATTGGCTGCCAGAATCAAATTCAAATTTCTATGTTTGGCTCACACAGCCATGAACAAGTGCACAGCCCTACTCAGAACACTCATCACCCCATATGTGGCTAACAGGTCTCTCAAATCATCATCAGACCTCCTCATGAAGTCGACAAGGATAAAAAGATCCAGATGGGGAGGAAGATCTTTTTGGCATTTGGTCCCGAGGCTCTGGAACTCCTTGCCCTAGGTAATGAAACTGCTAAGAGATGAACTCAGCTTCAAGAAACAACTGAAGACGTGGTTGTTCCTATGATAATCCATTAAATGCTTCGCTCAACACCGCCTCTCCGCAGCACTGGGAAGCCCGTGAGCAGCTATGCGCTATATAAATCCATCAAACATCAACTGTGGAGGATGTACCTGAGAGCCTACCCAGTGGTTGATGTATGACATAACCCCTCCGCTGTGTGTCCGAATATTATTCACTATATTGTACTTGGTGACTATTCTGTCCAAGAAGAGCAGTCGCTCCAGAGGTAAGGACTTTGAAGAGAAGGTAATGTTATTAATGAATCCTTGTTGTTGTTGATTGCATAAGAAGAACTGGATTTTAATTCTTCTCACACAACACTGATGCAATAGCCACTTCTAAATTCCAGGAAAGTGTTATTACAGCAACAGACTTCAGAAGCATCAACAAGAGGCAACCTGCCCAGATCAATCACCGAGGTGGCTTTCGCCCGCAGCACTACCTGAGTGTGTCACCCCTGGATTGAATACACTTAAGGTGCGTTTGATTGCCCCATTGTATGCCTGCATAAACTATTGCAGTGACATGAATTGCACTGCTGGTTGGCAGCCAAGAAAGTGGGGATGATCCCTCTGACTGCTGGGTGGGGATCTACCTTCAAAGGATCACTGTCACCAATTACTGTAAATACTAACGCTTTAAAGTAATTTACCCAAACGCAGCACACCCAACCTGAGTCACTGAAATGTAATGACGAGACTCACACTGCTCATCATAAAACAGGAGTCACGCAGCTAAGTCAACGAGCCCGCTATTAATGTCCTGTAATAGTGCTTCTAAACTCTCTACCCCCCTCTTCACAAGTGTGCATGGGTTACAAGCAGTTTTACTGAGATGCATGGATTGCTTGTTTGTTAGCATTTTTGTTTGCCAGTTTGTTGTTTGACTGATTGCTTGCATGTTTGTCTTCTTATATGCCTGCTTGTTTGGGTGTCTTGTACATCACCAACAAACGTCCTTACAGTGAGTCAAAGCACTCTGAAATACTGCAAAGGACAGCAGGATTCAGTCAAATGCAGTTAACTCTGTGGGCGCTGTGCATCTAAGGCCATGCAGGGGGGGGGGGGCACGCATCTTGGGTTACTCTGGCGAATGTACTAACCCCCTGCCTTCGAGCACTGAAATGCATATTTGCATACAGGTTGTAGAGGTGGGATAGCACAATGGGGCTAGGACCCTCTTAGCTGAAAGAGGGCACTGGTCTGTGGGCGCCTTGGCTAATGCAGTGCCACCCGCCTGCTCCTATTGCTCCTCTCGAGCATTACTTGCCAGTTTTTGGGAACGGATGTGGAGTGGTGAGTGTGTAGTCCCTCTCACGCTGTTACTGTCAGGCTGCCTATGGATAACCTGCGTAAGCCAACTATTTCCATCCTCACACACTGTGCTGCAGTGGCCTCCCTCCGGCCAACACGGCGAGTTCACAGTGCCTCACGTGGTGTCGAGAATATTTTATTTCCAAGAATAATTATTTATAGAAATGCACAATGAAATTATCGACATAGTTTTCAAGCATACATGATGCAAACATGATTACACAAACAATCTGTTTATTTCCTTGTTCTTGCTTATATCTAATGCTCACATTCCCAACGGTTGTTTCACAGGAGACAATTAGCAGCTTAAGCTATGACAGCGTTTTCCATCAAGTCGTTAATTTTCACCTTAGGTTCATGCTTTTTGCTTGAAGTTATAGGTGTGGGATCTGTGGCATCATTTAGAGGGCATCATGGACTGTAACAGTACAATATTGATGTGGGAGCTGTGGCATCATTTAGAGGGCATCATGGACTGTAACAGTACAATATTGATGTGGGAGCTGTGGCATCATTTAGAGGGCATCATTGGACTGTGACAGTACAATATTGACGTGGGAGCTGTGGCATCATTTAGAGGGCATTATGGACTGTAACAGTACAATATTGACGTGGGAGCTGTGGCATCATTTAGAGGGCATCATTGGACTGTAACAGTACAATATTGACGTGGGAGCTGTGGCATCATTTAGAGGGCATCATGGACTGTAACAGTACAATATTGATGTGGGAGGTGTGGCATCATTTAGAGGGCATCATTTGGACTGTGACAGTACAATATTGACGTGGGAGCTGTGGCATCATTTAGAGGGCATCATGGACTGTAACAGTACAATATTGATGTGGGGATGTGGGAGCTGTGGCATCATTTAGAGGGCATCATTGGACTGTAACAGTACAATATTGATGTGGGAGCTGTGGCATCATTTAGAGGGCATCATGGACTGTAACAGTACAATATTGATGTGGGAGGTGTGGCATCATTTAGAGGGCATCATTTGGACTGTGACAGTACAATATTGATGTGGGAGCTGTGGCATCATTTAGAGGGCATCATGGACTGTAACAGTACAATATTGATGTGGGAGCTGTGGCATCATTTAGAGGGCATCATGGACTGTAACAGTACAATATTGATGTGGGAGCTGTGGCATCATTTAGAGGGCATCATGGACTGTAACAGTACAATATTGATGTGGGAGCTGTGGCATCATTTAGAGGGCATCATGGACTGTAAACAGTACAATATTGATGTGGGAGCTGTGGCATCATTTAGAGGGCATCATTTGGACTGTCATGAATCATTAGGGAATGGATCACTTGTAACTGGAAATAGGGGTCTTTCGGGTCGTTTCCTAAACCACTAATACCTGAATAGGTATTATGAAAACCCTCAATCACGTATTTTTGATGATGGTATTGGCGGTGTATCTTGATTCTCCGCCTTTTAAATACGTTTAAGCATTATCATCGGGTCTCTTTGTGTGTTATGCTTTCCTCCACCCGGAGGGAACCGCTAATTCGCAGTAGTGATCAGAAATATTGGTGCAAAAAAGGTGCAAAATAACGTGAAAAGTTTACGTTAAAAATGTCTTACCAGTACTACCTTCAAAAAGCAAAATTTATTCTGTCAGGTGTATTGGTAGACTTTTAAAAATGGTGGTGCAGTAGGTCAGATTATGTGACCCCAGCACTTTAAAGTGTCCAAAACAAAATTGGTCGACATGTTTCTGCCCCTCTAGCGCCCCTGGAGGGGGTCGTTGGGCATTCCTCAGGACCTAGTGAATGTGTGAACCGGTATTTTCCAGTTCAAAGAATGAGGTTTATGATGAATTTCATAAACATTATTTTTTGGTTATTCAGTTCCTACAATAAGGAAGAACAAGAAAAATAAAATAAAATAAAAATAAAAGAGACAGTACAATGAAATGCACACCACTTTGGGCGATTATACAGCAGATTTCTTATTGGAAAATGGCAATTCTTTAAAATACTGTACTGTAAAGCAATGTCAAAAATGGCAAATCTTCACTGTATTCCAAGAAAAAGATCTCAAGGTGTTTGTATCTGTATATTGTTTTAGCACACAGGACCTGAATCGAGGGCTGAGGTGTGAGGAGAGATAGTATGTGGTTCCTACTATCACAACGAGAATTAAAAAAGTTGAGTAACCTGGTAATGTACAGTTTCGATACTTTTGATTGTTTGACATTCAGATGAAAAGTCACAATGTCAGGGTTATAAAACTCATGAGCGGTACGTTTTTTTAAAACAGAAAAGAGAACGAAACCTCGTCAATTACCTTTTGTTGAGTTGAGTAACCTGGTAATGTACAGTTTCGATACTTTTGATTGTTTGACATTCAGATGAAAAGTCACAATGTCAGGGTTATAAAACTCATGAGCGGTACGTTTTTTTAAAACAGAAAAGAGAACGAAACCTCGTCAATTACCTTTTGGGCGCATCCGTGTTGCGGCTGCTGCCTGCCACCGTAAGCGCGTAGCCTGTAAATAGAAACGGGATAGGGCTGGGATGGGTGGGGGTAGGTAGGTTTTAAATACCGTATGGTTGTTGAGGGCTGTAGAGCTGTTCGCCGTTCACCGGATTCCTCCTTCGTACCTCCTTTGCGGGCTATGCACGACTTGTGCTGACGCTGGCTTGCAGGGCTCGTACTGAGCGAGATCCCGTGTTCTTGCCGTTTTATGCTTTCTTCATAGATATCGTGGAAGGACTATATCTCTCATCGTTTGTATGTATCGAAGAAAGACTCGTAATGTGTATGACATGTTATGTCCTATGAAGTATGGTTTGGATTAGGAAAGAGGTGATATTTACAAATGGCTTATTTTTAATGTTATGGATAATTTATGTGCTGTAACTAAATATTAAAAACTAAATATTAAAAGGTGGAAAAGGAGGCTATACAAGCAAAAGAATTTACTTTTAGATGATTAGTTAACACATCTATTATAGATTTGGTTTTCACGGCAGAAGCCTTGTGGTGTTTTGTGAATGTCTTTCTCTTTACGGCTGAACGAAGGGAGGTTTGATTGGGAGCCGGTTAGGGTCTGAAAATTACGATAATCTCGTGTTAAAACATGATATTGTCCATCGCATCAAAGGGACAGCATGAGATTACACCTGGCATAGTTGGGTATTCAGGGTCAAGACCTTGCACGTAAATTATTTGAAACTTAACCAGGGTATATTATCATTCAATCCATTGGTGTCTGTGCAAAGGCGGTGTACCCATCTTTGTTCTCTTTCGAATAAGATTTTTTCGGCATTGGTCTTTGATCCTACTAGTGTTTCAATTACGGTCCATTTCAGATCGTTCACTGAGTGTTTTTGTTCGATGTAATGTCGGCTCCTCTTTGTAGTTTCTCGTTTGCATTTTACGTTGCTCTTATGTTCGCAAATTCTTACTTTGATTTTTCTGCATGTCATGCCGATGTATCTAAGGTTGCAGGGACATGTGATCATGTAGACAACAAAGGATGTGTTACAGTTTGTGTGTTGTCTTATGGTCCACTTCATGTTTGGAGTTAGTTGGATGGTCTTTGTCGGTGTGGTCAGGTGACAAACTGAACACTGTCCGCAGGGGTAATGTCCTGTGACTGGTTGTAAGTCCCACAGGGTGTTGATCATGTTCGGAGAGGGAAGGGGTGGTCGGGTATGTACCAGAATGTCTTTTATGTTCCTTGTTCTTTTGTTGGCAAACCTCGGTTTCTGCCATTTTAAGGTACCAGAGGTCAGGATCCGCCAATTTTTTTGGATTATTTTCTTTACAGCATTGCTTGCTGTACTGTAGGTTGTCACGCATGTAGGTGTATCATCTGCAGGGTCTCTCTTTGTTGTTTCCAGAAGACAATCCCTGGGCTGGTTTCTCGCCCTTTTCTTACATTTAGATATTATTCTGGTTGGATAGTCCCGTTTGAGAAGCTTTTGGCTGAGGTCATTAGCTTGTTTCTTATATTCCGCTAGATCACTGCAGTTACGTTTCAGCCTGAGAAACTGGCTGTATGGTAGATTTTCTTTTAACGGCCGAGGGTGGAAACTGTTAAATGATAAGAGGCTGTTTCTGGCAGTCGGTTTGAAGAAAGTACGTGTCTTGATGGTGTCTTCTTCAATGTAGATCGTGAGATCCAAGAAATCCAGCTGTCTGTCTGTCCTTTTGTTGAGTTGAGTAACCTGGTAATGTACAGTTTCGATACTTTTGATTGTTTGACATTCAGATGAAAAGTCACAATGTCAGGGTTATAAAACTCATGAGCGGTACGTTTTTTTAAAACAGAAAAGAGAACGAAACCTCGTCAATTACCTTTTGGGCGCATCCGTGTTGCGGCTGCTGCCTGCCACCGTAAGCGCGTAGCCTGTAAATAGAAACGGGATAGGGCTGGGATGGGTGGGGGTAGGTAGGTTTTAAATACCGTATGGTTGTTGAGGGCTGTAGAGCTGTTCGCCGTTCACCGGATTCCTCCTTCGTACCTCCTTTGCGGGCTATGCACGACTTGTGCTGACGCTGGCTTGCAGGTCTCGTACTGAGCGAGATCCCGTGTTCTTGCCGTTTTATGCTTTCTTCATAGATATCGTGGAAGGACTATATCTCTCATCGTTTGTATGTATCGAAGAAAGACTCGTAATGTGTATGACATGTTATGTCCTATGAAGTATGGTTTCGAGTACGAAGGGAAACTATACCACCAACGACACGGAACATCTATGGGGAGCACATTTGCGCCGAGCGTAGCGGGACTATATGTGAGCACTTTTGAGAAAACCTTTATACAAAATACAAGAAATCCTTATCAAACTCACATCCGCTTTTGGAAATGGTACATTGATGACATCATAGTAATCTGGGAAGGTGACCAAGAAAGCCTGAAGAATTTCCATCAATGGATGAATGAACAAGACGAATGTCTGAGATTCACTTACACAGCCAATGAAAGACAGCTGGATTTCTTGGATCTCACGATCTACATTGAAGAAGACACCATCAAGACACGTACTTTCTTCAAACCGACTGCCAGAAACAGCCTCTTATCATTTAACAGTTTCCACCCTCGGCCGTTAAAAGAAAATCTACCATACAGCCAGTTTCTCAGGCTGAAACGTAACTGCAGTGATCTAGCGGAATATAAGAAACAAGCTAATGACCTCAGCCAAAAGCTTCTCAAACGGGACTATCCAACCAGAATAATATCTAAATGTAAGAAAAGGGCGAGAAACCAGCCCAGGGATTGTCTTCTGGAAACAACAAAGAGAGACCCTGCAGATGATACACCTACATGCGTGACAACCTACAGTACAGCAAGCAATGCTGTAAAGAAAATAATCCAAAAAAATTGGCGGATCCTGACCTCTGGTACCTTAAAATGGCAGAAACCGAGGTTTGCCAACAAAAGAACAAGGAACATAAAAGACATTCTGGTACATACCCGACCACCCCTTCCCTCTCCGAACATGATCAACACCCTGTGGGACTTACAACCAGTCACAGGACATTACCCCTGCGGACAGTGTTCAGTTTGTCACCTGACCACACCGACAAAGACCATCCAACTAACTCCAAACATGAAGTGGACCATAAGACAACACACAAACTGTAACACATCCTTTGTTGTCTACATGATCACATGTCCCTGCAACCTTAGATACATCGGCATGACATGCAGAAAAATCAAAGTAAGAATTTGCGAACATAAGAGCAACGTAAAATGCAAACGAGAAACTACAAAGATGAGCCGACATTACATCGAACAAAAACACTCAGTGAACGATCTGAAATGGACCGTAATTGAAACACTAGTAGGATCAAAGACCAATGCCGAAAAAATCTTATTCGAAAGAGAACAAAGATGGGTACACCGCCTTTGCACAGACACCAATGGATTGAATGATAATATACCCTGGTTAAATTTCAAATAATTTACGTGCAAGGTCTTGACCCTGAATACCCAACTATGCCAGGTGTAATCTCATGCTGTCCCTTTGATGCGATGGACAATATCATGTTTTAACACGAGATTATCGTAATTTTCAGACCCTAACCGGCTCCCAATCAAACCTCCCTTCGTTCAGCCGTAAAGAGAAAGACATTCACAAAACACCACAAGGCTTCTGCCGTGAAAACCAAATCTATAATAGATGTGTTAACTAATCATCTAAAAGTAAATTCTTTTGCTTGTATAGCCTCCTTTTCCACCTTTTAATATTTAGTTTTTAATATTTAGTTACAGCACATAAATTATCCATAACATTAAAAATAAGCCATTTGTAAATATCACCTCTTTCCTAATCCAAGCCATACTTCATAGGACATAACATGTCATACACATTACGAGTCTTTCTTCGATACATACAAACGATGAGAGATATAGTCCTTCCACGATATCTATGAAGAAAGCATAAAACGGCAAGAACACGGGATCTCGCTCAGTACGAGCCCTGCAAGCCAGCGTCAGCACAAGTCGTGCATAGCCCGCAAAGGAGGTACGAAGGAGGAATCCGGTGAACGGCGAACAGCTCTACAGCCCTCAACAACCATACGGTATTTAAAACCTACCTACCCCCACCCATCCCAGCCCTATCCCGTTTCTATTTACAGGCTACGCGCTTACGGTGGCAGGCAGCAGCCGCAACACGGATGCGCCCAAAAGGTAATTGACGAGGTTTCGTTCTCTTTTCTGTTTTAAAAAAACGTACCGCTCATGAGTTTTATAACCCTGACATTGTGACTTTTCATCTGAATGTCAAACAATCAAAAGTATCGAAACTGTACATTACCAGGTTACTCAACTCAACAAAAGGTAATTGACGAGGTTTCGTTCTCTTTTCTGTTTTAAAAAAACGTACCGCTCATGAGTTTTATAACCCTGACATTGTGACTTTTCATCTGAATGTCAAACAATCAAAAGTATCGAAACTGTACATTACCAGGTTACTCAACTTTTTTAATTCTCGTTGTGATAGTAGGAACCACATACTATCTCTCCTCACACCTCAGCCCTCGATTCAGGTCCTGTGTGCTAAAACAATATACAGATACGAACACCTTGAGATCTTTTTCTTGGAATACAGTGAAGATTTGCCATTTTTGACATTGCTTTACAGTACAGTATTTTAAAGAATTGCCATTTTCCAATAAGAAATCTGCTGTATAATCGCCCAAAGTGGTGTGCATTTCATTGTACTGTCTCTTTTATTTTTATTTTATTTTATTTTATTTTTCTTGTTCTTCCTTATTGTAGGAACTGAATAACCAAAAAATAATGTTTATGAAATTCATCATAAACCTCATTCTTTGAACTGGAAAATACCGGTTCACACATTCACTAGGTCCTGAGGAATGCCCAACGACCCCCTCCAGGGGCGCTAGAGGGGCAGAAACATGTCGACCAATTTTGTTTTGGACACTTTAAAGTGCTGGGGTCACATAATCTGACCTACTGCACCACCATTTTTAAAAGTCTACCAATACTCCTGACAGAATAAATTTTGCTTTTTGAAGGTAGTACTGGTAAGACATTTTTAACGTAAACTTTTCACGTTATTTTGCACCTTTTTTGCACCAATATTTCTGATCACTACTGCGAATTAGCGGTTCCCTCCGGGTGGAGGAAAGCATAACACACAAAGAGACCCGATGATAATGCTTAAACGTATTTAAAAGGCGGAGAATCAAGATACACCGCCAATACCATCATCAAAAATACGTGATTGAGGGTTTTCATAATACCTATTCAGGTATTAGTGGTTTAGGAAACGACCCGAAAGACCCCTATTTCCAGTTACAAGTGATCCATTCCCTAATGATTCATGATATATAACTAGGAAGAAGAATGGATGACTGTTCCTTCTAGCTCCCTCCTTTTGATTACAAGATCATTTGGACTGTGACAGTACAATATTGATGTGGGAGCTGTGGCATCATTTAGAGGGCATCATTTGGACTGTGACAGTACAATATTGATGTGGGAGCTAGGGCATCATTTTGCGGGTTGAGTTGGACGAGATATAGGCAAACTACAGGCTAGGTCAAAACATGCACTTTGCTGTACTTCAGAAGGAATGATTGACATGGATTGCGGATGGATCAGCAGTTTCAATGACGCCATCGTTTAAGGGGCGGGGCTGTGATTCCATCATCGACTATATTTTTGTTTCCCAAGCCTTAATTGGTAGGGTCAGTCACTTTTCGATAGTCCCCAGCATATTTAGTGACCATAATCCTCTGGAATTAACAATAGAGACCTTAGATCCGTGTGCCAAAATAGACAAAAGGATCCTCGGGAGACAATACAAGGCAATGGATCAGGGCAGGAGAATCAAATGGTGTAAGATTGATGGACTGGCATTACACAGAGCGCTCCTGGTAGACAATGATAGCTACATGTGGAAATGCCTAGACAGTAATATTGAGGGGAGCGACCTGATTACAGAATTTGAGGGTACCGCCCAACACATTGATAGCCTCTTAAGGCGTAAGATGAAAAAGCAGACAAACCCTTGCCCGAGATGGTTCGACAAAGAATGCTCGAAGGCCCACAGGAATTTGAAGCAGGCGCTCAAAATAGTCCCAAGGGATAGAGGCACGATCATGGAATGCAGGAACCAATATAAAAAGGCCACTAGTAGAAGGAAGCATTGCCTTCAATCTCAAGCTTGGGAGTCACTAAGAGAAGCAGCGGAGCATCGTGACATGACAAGCTTTTGGAAAACAATAAATGACCCTTGTTTCCAAGACTCGAATAAGCCTCAGGTTGCATCCCATATCCTACCGGAAGAGTGGGTAGTGCACTTCTCAAAATTATACAATCGGGGTAACCCAGAGACGTCGCAATCCCAAACTCCGGAACTACCCGAGGGTGAGTGCATACCATTCACGGTGGAAGAAGTTAAACTTGGAATAGATGGCCTGACTTTAAGAAAAGCGCCTGGACCTGATGGGATCCCGCCAGACCTATTTAAAAGCCAGGCGGAACTTTGGGCACCAATATTGGCCAGGGTAATAAACGCTGCCTGTCAGGAGGGCATGCCGAGATCATGGTCCACGGCGGTCATCGTCCCAATATTTAAAAAGGGCAATAGAAATGACCCCCTATGTTATCGCCCAATATCCCTCATAGATGTCACGGCGAAAATCATGGGGAGAGTCATTCTCAATCGCCTTTTGGAATGGGCTAAAGAATATAACATCATTACCGATCTCCAGTATGGGTTTAGAAGTGGGCGCTCAACATCAGATCAGTGCCTTAACCTTTATCATCTAGTGGCCAAATACACCCTGGCCAGGGAAGGCACTGTGTACTTAGCGTTCATGGACCTCTCAGCAGCTTTTGACTGCGTCAACAGAAGGAAGCTGTGGGAGATACTGGCGGAGATGGGCATAGATCGGGGCTTGTTACGAGCACTACAGTCACTTCACCTCGAAACCACGGCACAGGTGAGATTCACAGATGACGGTGACCTGACCGAGGAGTTCCACTGCCGCGGAGGGGTGCGGCAAGGCTGCATCCTGGCCCCTTTTTTATTTACGTTATACGTAAATGGGCTAGATAAAGCACTGGGAGGGCTGGATGCAGATTGCCCCTCTATAGGGAAGAGAAGCATACCAGTCCTCCTATATGCAGACGATGCAGTACTATTGGCCCGCACAGGAAGGAGCCTGCAGTTGCTTATTACTGGGTTTGTCAGGTTCATGGCGGACCTAGATCTAGTGCCTAATTTGTCCAAGTCTTATGTCATGGAAGTAGGCAAAAAACCAGCTAAGAACTATAGCTTCTCAATAGGTACCCATATAATGGAAAAAGTAAAAACTTTTAATTATCTGGGGATTGTTTTTGACCAAGACCTCAGTTTTAAACCCCTAGTAAGCCTGAAATGTAGTAAATTTCCTTGTGCTGGGTGGGATCTATCATGAATTTCGCAACAAGATTGGGTCGTTGGTCTCCGCACGAAATTATCCAATTATATAGTTCAGTTTGCTGCGCAAAGACCCTCTATGGAAGCGAGGTATGGGGCTTTCGTGATATGGGGAACATCCAAAAAGAAGAAGACAAATTTCTAAAAAGGCTTCTGCAGGTCCCCATAAGCGTCTCTTCGTATGTTGCCCACGAGGAATTGGGTATAGATTATCTCATCGATAAAGCTGCCTCTAACCCAATTTCTTGTTGGGTAAAAATATGGACTAACCCAGAGGCCACCCTGAGTAGATTAATCATACAGGATTGCATGAAAGGGGATAAGTGGCTTAGAATACCATGGTTAAGGTATGTAAGGGATGCTCTGACCAGGCTGGGTCATGAAAAGTTCTTTAATGATCCAAGCACGCTGGCCAATAGAGATAAGGGCAGCATAAAGAAAGCCTGTAGGCAGTACTTGGCCAGGACCAGAGAGACAACAGAGGAGTCTAAAAGTACTGTGAGATTACACCAGCTCATCAAAACTCAGCCGGGCATGGAATTCTATTTGGCCAACATGTACAATAGACATGATAGATATTTAATGTCTAGATTTAGACTAGACTTGCTGCACCATATTCTGGCCGTCCCAGCAGGTTTTGTACATGACATAAGCTCAAAAGGGTGCTGCGGCTGCGATCTTAGATCTCCGCAAGACACCCTGCATTTTGTTTTACTGTGTCCCTACTTTTCTTACCCACGTTCATTGTTTTTAAAAACATTACTTAAACGTGCTAATATTGGACAGGCCAAAGTGGCCCTTTTATTTCTTAAGCTTGCTGCGGATCCTTTTACATTGTTCAGCATGGTACATTTCTTGCGTCTGGCAGTCAAGCTGAGAAAAACTAGGGGAGAGGAGTAACGGGGTCGACCGTATCAAAAATGAACAGTAACAAAAGAACTAAAATTAAGAAAGGAATAGAGTACAAGTGTATAGCTCTCCCGCACAAGGATGACATGGATTGTTAGCTTTTAAAGTTGCTTGTTTTAATATGAATTATTTATTAATGTATGGAATATTGTGTTTCAGAAGGCCCGATTGTATAACATGTATCGTTTATGGCTATTTTTTAATAACCGAATAAAGATTATTTGATTTTGAATTTGAATATGATTGACATGGATTATAATTGAGGAAACTAAGTTCCTGAAGAGACATTTAAGCCTCTCACAGTGGGTGTCTAGTTGTGCTGTTTACCAGGAAAGAGTAACAAAAAAATAAAGCAATAGTGGAAGACTAGAAAGCACATACATATTATAAATACATATGTATCATAGTTTTCAGGATGTGCTTATCGTTTTATGCCGGTCCAGCAAAGAGCCATGTTACTCCAAACCTCTTGAACACATGCAACTACAGGAGCAGAGGAGGAAAGTGAGATTCACAGAGTGTGGGAGCCAGCTAGAAAGAGACTTTGCATCGCTGATGGACACTCTAAATAAACACATGGGTGAAGAGAAGAAGGGCTACATATCCCATTGAGCCACAGGACTCTCACAAGACCTGCAAATGGTGGTGGCCATCTTGAATGCTTAGAGTTTAAGTTTGTTGTTGTCCATAGCATGATACATAATTGCAGCAGCTGGTACTTTATTGTCAGAATTTCATAAACTTGGTACTGTGTTATTGCTTGGAAGTCAGCAAAAGACTGATTTGAGGTCAGAGAAATATTCTGGCACAAAACTCGTATACAGTGATGGAGAATTGCTCTTTCAGGAGTTATTTATTAAGGATTTGTAACTCTTATATTTGTACGTTTGTTTTTACTGCTAAGTATTATGAACTCTATGTTTGCAACTTGTTTTTTTCTATAAGAGGTGCGAAACCAAATCCTTATCTTGCACAGACTTTGGTAACTTTTGTTAGAGACATATGGCATTAATGTATTGCTTTAGATTGGTAAATGATTATTGGCTGTTGGGCGTGTGAGATGATTTTAACGGGAAACAGCGTTTACAACGCTGCCATTACATCGCGTTCCTTTTACAAGGCGGTCGGTACAACGGCCGCGTTGTTAGAACAAGATACCTTTACTTCGCAAGTCATTAGATTGACTTGCTGTAGGGGGCGCTCTAACCTAAGAATTAGTATAATTTACTATTCCAGCACCTTCCCTACTGTTGCGCACACTGGAGTTGGGATAGTAAATTAGACTAGTCCTAAGTCCAGCGCGCCCCCTACAGCAAGTCAATCTAATGACTTGCGATGTAAAGATATCACATTCTAACAACGCAGTGTTTGTAACAACCGCGTTGTAATAGAACGCGATGTAATAGCATGCGTAGTAACATGCTATATTCGATGTTAACGTATATTTATTATGTGAGAATTTATCCACAGAACTATAAAGGTAATTATCTTTAACAAGGAACACATAATATCTCAGAATATCATGTGCATATGGTATGTACATTCTAGTTGTGTTTCAGCTCTAGGAGGACACAGCGTTTAATTCTATCATAGAGATTGAAAATACTGAGATGGTTAAAATTATATCATATACACAGTGGCGGCCTGTGCAGGTAAGCATGGTGGGGCAGTGCAAGGGGTGGGGGGTGAAAATGAGAAACAACAGGATAGTGAATGTAAAATGAATAAATAAATAAATAAATAAAACCCCTTACCTTGCGCTCACCGCAAGCGTAAGGTAAGTGGTTTTATTTCTTTCATTTACATTCCCTATCCCGTCGTTTGTCACTTTCACTCCCCCCACCCCAGCCCTTTCCCCGCCCACTGCATTTACCTGCACGGACCGCCACTACAAATACAATATCAGAAGGGAGGTGTTGGAGTCAGTTTTATAGAAATATAAAAAAACTCTTCTTGCCTTTAGATATTCAGTAGTGCTGAACAAACCCAGCTGTGCAAGCAGTTGAGTGATGATATCAAGTCCCTCTGTTTCTCTCTCTTTTCCTGTTCCCTCACCTCAGGTCTACTTCTATGCAACATAATGTCGCTGTATGCTCTCAGTGGATTCGAAGAAGTGTGGAAACATACATCACTCTTGCTGGATCTGGATTGATTGCAAGGTTAGGGCATCTTGATACTTGGCTCACATTCCAGTTTATTGTGTTTCACCCACTGTGCCACTCTAGACAGAGACATTCCAGTTCATTGCTTTTTACCAAAAAACGCAAAAAGGAAGACAAGGGAGTGAGTCTCCTCTAGCTCCCCTCATGAAAACATCAAAACTCACAAAAAGAGAAGGACTAAACCACAAAACAATGAAGACCCTGCTGTAATATACGTTGTCTGTGTATCTATCCCAAATAAGTAGTTAAAAAAGGGGGTTGAATAAAAAGAGATGGAAGGGAAAATCCATAGATGTTTTAATACTGCCCTCACCCAGTATATAGTGGCATGCTTCATCACAGGGCCACTAACAACGCCCAGCTATAGACCAACACACTGGGTGAAGCGCTGATTTCTTTTATGTGAGGTAGAAAAGGAGAAAGAGATAGAGAAGTTAAGTAAAAGTTTCCCGGATATGGGATCACTAGTGCAGAAGGAAAGTGAGATCAAACTGCCTAAGGAGGCACCATCTGAACTCCTTTATTATTAGTCCACCTTGATAGTATTAGAAATCCAAAAGGGGTGTACAGGAGGAGTTACCACTCCTTTACCCCATCCACATTTACCAACATGTGTCAGCCACTCTTAGTTGCCATACTGGGTTACTTGCCTTCTTCAGGGTATAGATCCCTCTTGAAACTGGTCTTTGTCACAATCTGAGCACTTATGGAGGAAGGTTAAATCAACCTCACTTGCTCATCGTAACACATTCGCCAATAGGATGCAAGTTTCGTAATCTAGTCTTCGAACCCGGGACCGTAGTGGGAACACTGCCCTGTAGTCATACATTCATCAAGGGTCTATGTCTCCTGGATTCACCACTCCGCGTCCATCCTAACAGATCTTTCCACTTCTCTGTCACTCCAACCATGCCAGCTCAAGACCACAACTATACCCAAAATTCCAGATTGGAAACCCAGTGCAGAAACCAGTTTAGCAGACTATATCAGATGAAATACCATAGAGAGAGCTGTTCAAAACTACCAGCATACTGAAAACCATAAACCTGCGCATCTGTCTCTCACACTTCAAAATCGACCACTCTGCTACGTGTTGCATTCTATAACACAATAACCGCACTACGGTGGTCATCACGCATGACATGGAAACACTTCCCGCTTAGGATCTAAACAAAGAAAAAAATCTTTCAAACCACCCTCCCTACAGTTTGTAGCGTGCTACTTATGTAGGCAAGTGCTTCTGCGTGATGCATAGGGGTTGAAAGTGCTATACTAATGGTGCTATACAATACAATTGTACCTGCTGAGTAGATCGACACATGCCACAAAAAAAGAATCTGAACCCCACATAGCTTGTGTGTCAAATACTGGCAAACATAACTGGAAACCAAGTCCAATGAGGCCCAGAATGGATAAAACAGATTTTCATTTATTGAATGTATACAGTGCACCAAAAAAGGTGATGGGAATAGCAGCACATTGACAGTTCATCCATGTTCTGCAAGACCAAAAGTAAAATGTCAATCCAGATCCAAATCCTTTTTAAGTGTGTTTTTATTCATATTCACCCACTATCAGTAGTTTGTGAAATTTTATCACTGTCTCATAATCTGTGCCAGTGTTGTTGTTTTTTTCAAAGCCCTTTATTAGTGTTCATTGCTTATTTTGAAAGGAAAAAAGTATATATATGTATACACGAGAACGAACACCAGGAACAGGAAGGGCAGTAACACCAGACGGTGAAAGACCGCCTTACAATTGTGAACCTTACAGCGAAAGTATTAACTACAGCTGAAGAATCAGTTTTAAAATTAGGCTTGTCTTTCTGCCCCACAGAGGAGTTCGAATATACACAAACCCGGATTGACTTATTTAAATATATCAGAAGGATGAAATTATATAAATTCTTCAAAATGAGAAATCCAGATCAGACAACAAGGGGCAACATTGATACGAACGATGATAATCAACTGACAATAAGAGACTTGGATACCTTGGTGATCCAGGAAGAGTTGAGAGAAGAACATGGCACACTGGATGTAAGAGAGATGGGCCATCAAGATAGAACTGAGGATTTGGGGATAACCCAAACATGTGCCCTGAGCCCATTTAAACCTACCTCAAAATTCTATCCGCAAATGCCAGTAGATGCCATAGACATTTTTGAAGACAACGTGAATAAAGATCTTTTAACATTAAGGGCCAAAGAGAATAAGGTCAAGAAATTGAATCTGACGTTTAACCAGAAAAGAGCCATCCAGAACCTAAAAAATGACAAACCGATCATAGTGAAGCCATCCGACAAGGGTGGAAATATAGTTTTGCAGACTAGAGAGGATTATTGCAAAGAGGCCTTTCGACAACTGGACGAACGAGAGACCTACATACTAGCCAGCGAGAAGGACTACACATTGAGCATAGAGTCATTTGAAATAAAGGCATTTCATCAAGAGATGAATTCAATTACTTACAGAATAAATATCCGCAGATCCCTACCTTCTACCACCTCCCAAAGATCCATAAAAACGTCACCAGTCCACCAGGGAGGCCGATAGTCTCTTCAATAGGAGGCCTGACAGAGAATCTATCTAGATATGTGGATTATTTCTTGTCTCCCATGGTGTTACAATTGACATCATATACATGTGACACAAAGGACCTTTTAAGACAAATTCAGTGGATTGAATGGGAACCTGATTTCATTATGATTACTTTGGACATATCTAGCCTATATACAAGCATCAGACACACCGATGGACTGAAAACGGTGAAATACTTTCTTAACCCCTTCGCTGCTGCGGACATTCCGCTGCAGCGCTGGGGGGGGCAGGGGGGCAGCGCGGCGGGCCTGTGCTCATGACGGAGCCGCTCCGTCATGAGCCACAGTTGAGCTGTGCTCATGACGGAACGGTTCCGTCATGACTCCGCCCATTTGCGTTGTCGCCCCGCACAGGCGGGGAAACAGCGCCGCGCAGGCGGAGCGGCCGCCGGCAGGATTGTCATGACGGAACCGTTCCGTCATGAGCACACGACAACCGTGGCTCATGACGGAACGGTTCCGTCATGAGCAGGGAAGGGGTTAAAGGACGTCCCCTAAGATTTCTGGAGCATAACAACATGTTAATTTAATTTATGGCATTCTGCCTAAATAACAACATTGTTCTGTTCCAGGAGCAGCGGAATAGGCAGATACAGGGAACGGTGATGGGCACCTGCTTCGCCCCCAGCTACGCGAATTTATTCGTGGGCTGGTGGGAGAAGCAGGTGGCCTGGGCCGACACAATGGACGAATGGGTGGAGAAAATTGTCTGCTGGAAGAGATATATTGACGACCTCTTCATTATATGGAGAGGGTCGATAGAATCAGCAAATCAATATATATCTTCCCTTAACAGCAATGAGCTAAATCTACAATTTACAGGGGAACTGAGTACAACACAGGTTAACTTCCTAGATTTTAGGGTATTTGTGAAATCTAACGTAATACACACAGACCTTTATCAAAAGAAAACAGCAGGAAACTCAGTGCTGCATGGGAAGAGTAGCCACCCTAAAAACTTGATCCGCAGCACCCCCTTTGGGGAATTGCTGTGAATCAAGAGGAACAGCTCATGAGAGGAAGACTATACACTAGCAGCAAAAGAGAGCTTCCAACGTTTTAGAGCTAGAGGATACTCAGAACAATCCCTGAGAAAAGCAGAAGAGAAAGTAGCTAAGAAAGAGAGGACAGAATTATTACAACATGGCAGCATACAGAGGACAGGAGGAGGTACAGACAATAAGTTCAGGATGATCCCTGACTATTCCAATGCAGCTCAGAAGATCAGAACCATTTTACGTAGGAATTGGAGGATTCTGAAATCTGACACGGTAATAGGGCGAGATCTACCATTGAAACCAAGTATGACCTTCAGGAGAACGAGGTCCGTTAGAGATCAATTGGTGGAAAGCCACCTAGAAGTCAGAAGATCAGAATCTGGCTTACAAAGCTTACACAGCTCCTTTCCCAGTGGGAAATGTAGAGCTTGTGCCACGAGTAAAAGGGTTACCACGTACAAAATAAGCAATATTGGTAAGGAGAGACATATAACCAAATCTATGACATGCAATAGCCCATATGTAGTATATTGCCTGGTCTGTCCATGTGATCTCCGCTACTTGGGCAGTACCATAAATCCTGTTAAGATGAGGATTTTGGAACACCAAAGAGCAATAACAAGTGTAGATACAAACTATCTGGTTGCACACCACATCACTATCATGAGAGTAACAGGTCACTTTTACAGTACTTTTGTTTAGATCATGTCCCGAAGAACATAAGAGGGGGCAATAGAGAAAGGTGCCTGAGAAGACTAGGGTGGCGTTTTATTATTGGCTTGCAGACAAAGTCCCCAGGGGGTTTGAATAGCGGGGAAGAGTTAGCAGTCCATTTATAATTCAGAAGAGAGTAACCTTCATCAGAGTATGATTAGACTAGGTAATAAGTAATCGGGCGCAAAACAGTAAAAGTATGCAGAAAGAACATCTATTTTAGATATAATATTTATACCAAGCAATAGGACAGCCTATACAAGGCAAGATATTGTCAGGGATCTAAGCCCATTCAGGGCATGATTAAACACCTGGAAATAATGCGAACCTCGAGATGAGATTAAAGGTTCACGCGCTATATAAAGCGTAAAATATTGGTTTAATTTGCATGGCAGATATACTGCAATTTTCGTTCAAAATTATTTGTTTAAATTGTCATGAGCATGCCCATGAAGTTATAATAGACAAGCAATGCATGAATTTAACTTGTTCTAAGATGGCGCTCGATATAATGTTTGATACAATGGGAAATTAATTGTCCATTGTCTATCACCATGAAATCTACATGTGATAAATGTTGCCTTGGCTACGGCGCCCGTCGACATTGACGAAGGCTGACGCTGCAACGCGTTTGTTCACAGAAACTTATGCAATAAATCCGAAAGAGGGTTTAACCTAATGAGAGTGCTTGTCATACTTTACGCAAGTAAGGAGCTGCATATTTAGCGGTTCGCCACCGCCGGACAGCGCAGCCGCTCATGAGTGCAGACACCGAGACAGGACACGGAGCAGGAATATATATATATATATATATATATATATATATACATATATATATATATATATATATATATATATATATTCACACAAAAAAAGCGCAGGTATCGGGGACGTTATAGTTAGCAATTAGCATTTAAAAACCTTAGATAGTCATTGAAAAAACCACAGGTTGAATAAAAGTTATAGTTAGGCTGACATTTCACTCGTACAAAACCTGAGAGTTTCAGCCGTTATAGTTAGCTGAGCTAACTATAATTCGCGCCCCTGCAATGCCCTGCTGATGACGTCACATATTACATCAATCATGACATGGTCAGTGACATCACTGATGACATCCCTGTGGGACCCCCTGAGCAGGCCTAGGGGGTCAGGTTGTTTCTACCCTGCCCCATTTTCTTGCTTTTTTATCGTTTTGAACCTTTTTTCTGTGACTCGGTTCAACCAAGTTACAAGATGGCTGCCAACACTTCCTGGTTGGAACTGTTGGCAGCCAATCAGATTGCAGGCTTGAGATTGGGAGGATTCATGGATCCTCCGTGGGGATATTTGTATATCTGAGAAATGTTTACATTTCTCAGGAACTGCTAAACAGATTTACACCATTTAACAAAAAGAGTTCTTTCTGAACCAATAGCTACCTTTTAGCCAAATTTGGTGTAATTCTGTTCAGCAGTTCAGGCTGCAGCAGTGTCTAAAATGTCCTATGGAAATTAACATGGAGAAAACACGTTTTAACACTCCGCCCCTTTTTCTCGGCCCTCGCTTGACAAATCGCCCCAAAACTTTCAACTAAGGAGCTGACTTGACCGCCTCATCAGTTTTGAAAATTTCGTGAACATTCATCAAACGGCGCCAAAGATATTGGCATAAGAAAAAACACTTTGTGTTCTGGTCCTAACTATAACTACCTACTGGCAACCGCCAGCAGGTTATCTTTCTATCTATCTATCTATCTATCTATCTATCTATCTATCTATCTATCTATCTATCTATCTATCTATCTATCTATCTATCTATCTATCTATCTATCTATCTATCTATCTATCTATCTATCTATCTATCTATCTATCTATCTATCTATCTATCTATCTATCTATCTATCTATCTATCTATCTATCTAGGGTTCCGGTATATCAATCCTCAAAACAAATTACTCAATAAGCGTGCTCTCATAAACAACCGACTCCGTGTGAATGAAAGTTACCGCTGTTTATTCACAAAGCGTTTGGCTTTAGGAAAAAGCTTGATCACGTGAATTGGTGCATCGAATGACGGCCACACTTATAGTAGTCATGGCAATCGGCATCAGAGAAAGGACTTACACATGACAAATGGCAGACATCTTAGAAAGGTAAAAATAACTGACTAAATGCACATGTCAGATACCCCCGCCAAGTGAAAGCCAAACAACGTTGTCATATGTGCCAAGAAATGAAAATTTGATAATTAAACAGATCTAAGCCTCCAGTGTTGTACACTGTCCACAAATGCGAGCTCGCGCTGAAAGATACTTTTGCGCAACAAACATAATTACGAGAGATTACACTGTATAATTCCATATACCATAATACTTTCTCTAAAATGCATGGCAATCACATTGGTAATGGTAACAATATAAAAGAGGGGAGGTCTTGCACGAGGAGAATTGGCAGACATGTTGGAAGAATACATAAAGACTCTCATTATTGTGTCATGGTCTAAACAATACATAAACCAAAACAGAAAAACATAAACCCAAATGGTATCCACTGACCATCAAGTGTGATCACACTGGTATCGCTCTGTGCACATGCTGACAGTATCATAATATTACATGTCCCTGTATGTTGGTTCGCTCAAATGGCCCAGCATCAGTCTCAAGTGTGTGGCACGTTGCGCATAAGGGGCCCCCAAGTGTATGTAAATTTATCCTCTTATATGTCATATACAGCGCTAAAGCTACTTGATGTGGTTGTATACAATACATCGGCTGTTTTGTGTGACTATTGCATTAGAGAGTGCCACTAACATGGGCACCAACATAAGTGTATTATCTTGATAGGTCACTAGGTATGGCAGTTCATCCGCTGTCTCGTGCTGCCAGTTGCATATGTGTTGCCAAAGTGGACCATATCTGTGATAAAGTGCCAGTGCCCTTGATTCTGGTTAGTGTATGTTGGGTGTGCATGTTGATGATTTCTCTGTGTAAGCTACGCCTGTCTGGGCGTAATATAATGGTTTTAAGTCTGCTGTTCCCCAAAACAACTGTTGACATGGCTAAAAGTAAAAAGAAAAAGAAATACTGATGTGTAATGCAAAGGCAAGTGCCTGGTAATCATAGAATATGATCCTAAAGTCCAACCAACACCGTATATTTACCATGACCCACATGGCCAGCCGTCAGAAAACCAAAAGTGACATTAGTGCTCTTGAAGAAAGAAAAAAGGGTAGCTAGCCCGTGCTGGTGAATGGTGGTGAATGGGCCCCTTTCTTTCCTCCTGTGAAAAAAAGAAAACAGAAAACAAGAAGAAAAGACAATGGTTAAAATCTGGATCACTTGACCCTAAGCATATACATATGCACATCGTAAATTCTGCAATTGGAAACTAGTCACTTCATGGATGGGTAAAGAATGAAAATCTAACATGAAACATAGAGAACAACTAGAAAAGGGCAGAGGAGACGTTCCTCTCACAAATTATATGAGAAGAGACATAGCAGAATGGGAAGGCAAAACAGAACCTCAACACTGGTGGTAGACCTGCTAATGTGGCAAACACCCCTCCCTTCTGAATAGTGAGGGTGGATTTAGCTATTCTTTTAAGTGTATTGATAGTTCCTCCTCCTGGTTAAGTCCCCCTGGATTCTTAGTTTGGAAGTCTATGATATATTTGGACTCCCTCTGTCTCAGCTTGAGCACCCTGTTGCCACCCCTTGGATGTTTCTCTATCTGTTCCAAAATGAGGAAACTCATGTCTTTAGTATTGGAAAAATGTTTCTCTCTAAAGTGGCTTGCTACGGGATATTTGGGGTCAAAGTTGGTAATGGCTCTCCCATGTTCTAAAATAAGTTTCTTGGCCATACATGTGGTGCTGCCTATATACCACATTTTACACATACATTCAATGGCATAGACCACGAACGTGGAGCTGCAAGTGAGAAATTGGGTGAGTTCCTTACTGACGCCATTGTACCTTACCTGTTTATGGAATCTGCTGTTGTTACAGGCTTTGCAATGGCCGCAAGGGTAAAAACCCTTGAGACCGTGCAGATCCTTTTGTGGATATGTGGTGATATCACTGTGTATCAACATGTCCCTGATGTATGTATGTATGTATAGGTATACTTGTATAGCGCATTAACTGTCACCCAACGGGCATCCTGGCGCTTAGACTTTTGATGGAAGCTGCACGATGTTATCAACCACTGTATGATTTACGCCACTCTTGGGAAGAGATGTGTTTTCAAAGCTTTCTTAAAAAAAGGAAGATCTCCCACACTCCTCAAAGCCAGCGGTAAAGAGTTCCACAAAGTTGCTGCTGAGAACCTGAAAGACCGGCCTCCCAACCGAGTCCTCAGGATTTTAGGGACTACCACCAAGCAGGCTGTGGCAGAGCGGAGAGATCTAGACGGAGTGTACCACGAGAACATGTTCTGCAAAGGGATGGGACCTTGTTCATGAAGGGCCCTAAAAACTATGCAGAGGGCTTTAAATTCGATCCGCTGAGGGACTGGCAGCCAGTGGAGGTCCCTGAGCGCAATGGTAGAGGAATCAGCACGCCGGCGTCACAGGGCCAATTTAGCAGCAAAGTTCTGCACGCGCTGCAATTTTCCCACCAGAGTCATCGGGGCTCCCAGAAGTAGTGCGTTACAGTAGTCAAGTCTACTTAAGATGGTAATCCGCACTACCTCTGGTCTAGCCTGTGCTGGGAGCAGTGGTAGGATCTTCCTCAGCGTGTGAAGCAAAGCCATGCACGTTGCCACTGTTTTGTTAACGGATACATCCAATTGAAGATTGGAGCCGGAAAATACTCCCAAATTCCGCACACAGTCTGCCGGTGCACTAGTGCCCTGGAAGGAAGGGGGCCAAAAGTCCGACGGAAGAGGCCTGGGGGTACGGTCTATTGAACAATGTAAAACCTCCGTTTTGGAACTGTTGAATTGTAGGGAGTTGTGGCATAACCAATCTGCCGTAGAGGTCATGCAATGGTGGAAGACCTCTTGCGACACCGCCTCCTTACCCTCAAACGAGAAGATAAGTTGGGTGTCGTCCGCATAGTTGGTGACTGCGATGCCAAAAGATTTTATCAGCTTGATCAGGGGGCGGTGGTAAAGATTGAAAAGGATAGGACTGATGGCTGACCCCTGAGGCACGCCCTGCCCAACCCTTCTGATGATGGATTTGAACGGTGGCAGGGCCACTACCTGGTGTCTATTATCCAGATAAGACACCAGCCAATCAAGTGCCAAGCCAGTCACCCCCACTTCCTCCAACCTCCTGATCAGGATCGTGTGGCTGACCGTGTCGAACGCGGCCGACATGTCGAGCAGCACTAAAAAGTCCTTGGTCGGCATGCATCCTGAGGTCATCTAGCACAGTCACCAGTGCTGACTCTGTTTCTACCCCTTCTAAAGGTTATGCTGGCTCTGTCCGAGATCAACACCCCGAATACATTATCGCTTTTGAGAGTGTCCCAGTGCTTGGTAAAAATACTCTCGATCTTATTGGCATCAGAGCTGAATGTCATAATCATTCTAGAATTGTTTTCCTCACAGTCCTCATTGGCTGGTTTGTCGGCAATGGTCGTGGTTCTATCAACCTGCTCTGCTCTGTTGTATGCTCTCTTAAGTACCCATTTGGGATAACCTCTTTCACTAAAGTGTGTGATGATGTTACTGCTTTCTAATTGGTAAGCCTCCTCTGTATTACAGTTCCTCTTGGCCCTCAGCAGTTCCCCATATGGAATGCTCCATTTAAGGGTATCGGGATGATTGCTGAGGGCATTTAGGACACTGTTACCTGCGGTGGATTTCCTGAATAGAGAAGTGTGTATTCTGTTTTGTCTAACTTCCAGTTTGATGTTGAGATATTCAGCCTCAGTGCTGCTGATGTTTCCGCTGAGTGTGATGTTCTGATCATTGGCATTCAGTTTTTTGATGAACTCCTGTGCTTCCGATTCCGTCCCCCTCCAAACGATGAACAGGTTGTCGATGTAGCGCAGCCACATCGACATATGCTCAAAGCCAGAAGAGAGAGAGCCGGATGGGATCATATATTCTCCTCCCAGCCTCCCATGAACAAGTTCGCGAAGCTGGGAGCGAAACATGATCCCATGGCAGTACCGGTCACCTGCCGGAACAAGGCACCATTAAACATAAAGATGTTATTCAATAAGCAGTACTCTGTCATATCAAGAAGCATTTGGGTATGTTCCCGGAATCTTATCGGTCTGTCGCTCAAGAAATGCTTGCATGCCTCCAACCCCTGCTGATGGTTAATGATGGTATAGAGGCTGTGTACATCAAGGGTAATCATTAATAGTTCACCATCCCAAGCAAAATTGTCAATCTTCTTGAGGAAATCCTTGGTATCTCGAATGTAACTGGGTAAGGTAGTGACGTATGCCCTCAAGAAGTGATCAATATACTTCCAGATGTGCTCAGATACACTGCCTCTGGAAGAAACTATCGGACGCCCCGGTGGATTCTTGGGGTCTTTGTGTATCTTCGGGAGAAGATACAGGACTGGAAGGACTGGATAATCTCTTTTGAGATATCCGTATTCTTCCCAAGTAAGGATTCCTTTGTCCTTCCACATCGTAAGCAGATTCCAAATGACAGTGATGCTATTCTTGTACCTATCAATGTTGACAGATTCATAGAAATTGTTGTCTTCGAGTTGTCTACAGGCTTCCTTGATATATTGTTCTCAATCAAGGATGACAATATTCCCCCCTTTTATCAGCAGGACGGATGACAATCTTGTCATCCTCCATGAGTGATTTAAGGGCCTGTCTCTGGTTGTACGAAAGATTGGAATCCTTATTGGTGTAAAGTTTCCTGTTCCTGTGCCTGGATTCATTGAGTGCTTTGCTCATGCACTCATGTAATGTATCGATGTTATAGTGTGTTGAGATGGGCAAGAATCTAGATTTGGGTTCAAACTGTGTAATGGTGGATGCATCAGTGATGATGTCTAACTGTGCCAGTAACTGGGTAGGGGTAATGTCCTTGTCAGTGATAGTGTTATCATGACCTAGTGCAACCATAGTATCCAATACCTCAATGTCTCCAATATTAAAGTCATAGTTGGTATTGTCAGTAGCCACATGGGCCAAGGTATTATCGACATTCCCTTTCAGCTTGTGCCACTTTTTGAGTTTTAGTTTCCGTACATACTTAAACAGGTCAATCCTAAGGTTGGTATAGTTAGAGGGGAAGGAGGGACAGAAGGAAAGTCCAAGACATAAAGTCCTTTTCTCTATGTCACTCATAGGTCTAGTAGAGAGGTTAATTATAGTTTTATTAACCATTGTGTCATCCATTAGTAGGTTCTGTTGGTGCGTGTCTTGGTGTTTCCCATTGCGCCACGGCCCCTGCCTCTTCTGCCATCGTTGCCTGATTCTTGCTCAACAGTTTCTGCGTATCCTCTTCCTCTGCCTCTTCCCCGTCCTCTCTGTCCTCTTTTCCTTCGTATTGGTGTCTCTCTCGTAGTCTGTCAACCCCGTCTCAGTGTTTCGATGTTCGTCTAAAAAAGTAAGTTGACGATTATTTCGCCCCACTGGTGTTGTACTGTTCACAGATACATCTGATTCGCTTTCGCTAGTTGTCACGATCTCCAATCTTGGAGTTTCTTTGTTGCTGTTACTTTCCTCCTTATCATTTGCTCCTTGATTGTAAAGGTAGTCATACTTGTGATTAAATGTCAAGATTCTTCCTCTATCTATCTATCTATCTATCTATCTATCTATCTATCTATCTATCTATCTATCTATCTATCTATCTATCTATCTATCTATCTATCTATCTATCTATCTATCTATCTATCTATCTATCTATCTATCTATCTATCTATCTATCTATCTATCTATATCTATCTATCTATCTATCTATCTATCTATAGATCTGTATATATATATATCTGTCTGCTCCAAAGTACAAAGTACAGCACTCGCGGGGAATGATTTAACCAGATTTATTTGGTCAAACTTTACACAAAAGACGCGTTTCGGCTACTGCATGGCGTCCCGAGACAGCGCGATTTAAATCAAAAACTTTACATTGATTGGTGGTACGGTGTTCCATTCAACAAACATCAAAAGAGGACTTCATGGGTATGTATAAAGAGAAGTTTCAGCCATCTTTAAACATGTTAATATAATCAAACAATGAATGAATTCATTTTAATAAAGATAATTCATCAACCTAGAATATGTATAAATATATACATATAACAATATTTTGTTGTTAAATCATTAAACTATATCTTTATTGCAATTCTGCCCTGAATGGGCTAACATCATTAAAGGGTTTTGAAAACTGGGAAAACCAAGTTGATATTGTATAACTATAAAGCTCTCAGATGGGCATAATCCGTCAACCCGGTCAGACAGTTTAAAAATCGAGGACCTCAATATGCAAAGAAAAGGAACAAGCCCACTTCTAAAACTTCAAATCTGGGCTAATTAATTATCCACCAAAAAATGCAAAAAGCTATACCTAGAGAAAGGACAAATAAAGTTATATTTCATATTTCATGGATGTAGGAAGAAAAAATGATATCCTACTCGACCATCATTGGTCCAGAGAGGATTCTAGTTTCACTGGCATTCAACATTATATAAAGAGATACGCTGACAGATTGTTCAAAAGATGATATAAATTACAAATCAGAGGTGTATCGCCAATTCCTCACTGCTGTTGAGTCCCTGAGGTATCTTAGTTTGCAAATCAATTATAAATCGAGACTCCAATCTACGGAGTTTGAGAAGTCTATCTCCTCCTCGGATATTGATGGGAACATGATCAAGGCAAAAGAAACGTAATAGGTCCATATTACTGCCATGATAACTTTTAAAATGACGTGCAACTGGATAGTTGACGTCATTTGTGGTAATGGCTCTCTGATGTTCTAAGATCCTGATCTTGGTGGGATGTATGGTGCTACCAATGTATCTCAGGCCACAAGGGCAAGTTAGACAATACACCGTGTACAGAGTATTGCAATTCATAAATTTTTGAATTCTTTTGGGGAATTTGAGGCCTGGAACCTCACATGTTAAGGTCTTTTCGCTGTTTTTACAGGCCTTGCACTTGCGGCATGGATAGAATCCCTTGATAGAACCTAGACAACAATCTTTTCTTCGAATAGAAAAATGGCTTTGAACCAGATCATCATGTAATGATCTGGCCTTTCTAAAGGATAATTGCGGTGACTTAGGTAAATCTTCCCCAATTACAGGATCGGATTTAAGAATCTGCCAATTTTTCTTGAGTATTTGTCTAAGGGCATTTTGATTGCTAGCATAGCTAGTAATCAATCTGCAATCCATGTTGGAAGAAGATGTAGACTGATCCTTCTTTTGTTTGGTAGCAGAAATGCCACTTATAAGTTCGATTCTATCTCTTGATTCTACTTTACATCTAGCGCTACGTATCGTAGCCTCTGAATATCCTCGCATGAGGAATCTGGCTTCACTGTCAGCTGCGGCTGAGCGAAAGTCACACTCTTGGGTGCAGTTTCTTTTAATTCTTAACAGCTCGCCATATGGGATGCTGTTGATCAGTTTACCCAAATGGCAGCTATCAGAATGGAGAACGGAGTTGCCTGCCGTAGGTTTTCTGTGTAAGGATGTACAGAGTCTTCCATCGGAGACAAAGACCTTCAGATCCAGAAAGTTTACCGATGATGATTTACTGATTTCACCACTGAATCTGAGGTTCAGATCATTAAGGTTCAGATTGCTCACAAATTCATTGGCAGATTCTGTAGTGCCATTAAAGATGATAAAAAGATCGTCTATATAGCGGTTCCAGCTGGTCCACATCTCATTGGTATCTGACCAGGCCACCTGCTTCTCCCACCAGCCCACGAAAAGATTCGCATAACTGGGGGCGAAGCAGGTGCCCATGGCCGTACCCTGTAGCTGTCTGAACAGTTGTTCCTGGAAAAGGTAGATATTGTTAGTTAGACAGTATTCAACGAATTCTAAGATCATACAATTATGGTCTTTAAATTTCAATGAACAGCTTTTTAAAAAATATTCAATTGCTTGAAGGCCCTTCTTATGTTGAATACTGGTATACAAGCTTGAAATATCAAGAGTGATCATTACAAAATCGGGTTCCCATGTGATTCCCTCAATTCTCTTTAGGAAGTCTCTGGTGTCTTGAATATATGAAGTTAACTGAATTACTAAACTAAACAAATGAAAGTCAATGAATTGAGATAGATTTTCAGTTAAGGATCCCTTCGAGGATACAATTGGGCGTCCCGGTGGGTTACCATTGTCCTTATGTAGCTTGGGGAGATGGTAAAATGTTGGAATAACTGGATGTTTGCATGTGAGGAAAGCAAATTCCTTACTGTCCAAAGTCCCTTTACACTTCCATTTATACAGTAACTTCTCGTACTCTTGTGTACTTGTGATATATTCTTTCATTGAAATTCTCTTGTAATTGGTATTGTCATTCAGCTGATTTAATGCTTCCTTAGTATAGTACTCTGATGACAAAAGAACTACATTTCCCCCTTCATCCGAGGGTTTGCAGACAATGGTATGATCTTATTTTAGGTCCTGTATAGCTTTCTTCTGCTGTTGTGTGAGATTACAGGGATCCTGTCGATCTTCTTTCTGTCGGAGATGCATGAGATCTTTGCTGACCTGATCCGTAAATAAATCGATGGCATCATGAGGCATCTGTGGGATAATTCTCGTAAAAAACCATTGAAATTCCCCCGTTATAGTTAGTTCAGCTAACTATAACTCACGCGACCGCAATCCACTGCTGATGACGTCACATATTACATCACTCATGACATGGTCAGTGACATCACTCATGACATCACTGATGACATCTCCAATGACTATAACTATAATGGGGGAATTTCAATGGATTTGTACGAGTGAAAAGTCCAGCTAACTAGAACGCCCCTGAAACCTATGGTTTTTTCAGTGAATTTCTAAGGTTTTTTAAATGCTAATTTCTAACTATGTGACGTCATCAGCAGTTGATTGCGGTCGCGCGAGTTATAGTTAGCTGAACTAACTATAACGGGGGAATTTCAATGGTTTTTTACGAGTGAAATGCCCAGCTAACTATAACATGTGTAAAACCTATGGTTTTTTCAGTGAATTTGCAAGGTTTTTTAAATGCTAATTCCTAACTATAACGTGTGTGAAACCTACGTTTTTTTCAGTGAATTTGCAAGGTTTTTAAAATGCTAAATCCTAAGTGTGAAACCTATATCTTCCATAAACTTATAAACAGGTTTTTTTTTTGTTTGTTTTTTTGAAAAAGTTTTTCACAGTGTGCGCACGCGCGCGTGCTCTGTGTGCGCATGCGTGCGTGCTCCATGCGTGCTCCGTGCGTGCTCCGTGCGCGCATGCATGCGCGTGTGCTCTGTACGCGCATGCGCGCGTGCTCCATGCGCGCATGCGCGTGTGCTCCGTGCGCACACGGCAAGTCATGTGATTACGAAACAACACTTTTCATTGGTTCATAGTAGTTTCAGTTCCAGAATCTTCCAACACCACACCCACTCCCCTCATTACTACTTCTTATTTCCTGGGAGAAGGAGCTGTTTTCCTGCACCTGAAAATGGCAGAACAGGAGACTTCTTCAGGGAGTGAGGGGGAGACCTTTGTGCCAGCAAGGCAGAGAAAACAAAAGGACTCATTTATTTGGCAATTTTTTCCTTTCCAGAGTGCCATGATAAGGCACTTTAAAGCAATGCATCCTGGGGCTTATGCTCGGGAATCTACTCGAGCTGCAAGAGACAACCCTCCAGCAGCTCAGCCGAGCACATCATCTGCAGCCACAGCTCGGCAGAGCACATCATCAGCAGCCGCAGCTTCACCTGGTTCGATCCCTCTGGATATGCACCCTCTGTTATGGTGAGAGCAGCATTAACCTAATAGAGAACAAGATACAGCAGCACACATGCTCCACCCCCTAATTTTTTTCCTTTTTTTTTTTGTTCCTGGTGAACAGTTTTTCATTTTTTTTTTTGTGCTGCATTTTTTTTTTTGCTGCTCGACAAAAAACAACAGTTCTTTTCAGAACTCACTTCACTTCTCCAAGAAGAGCTATATTCCTAATATACTGTGTTGTAAAATTTTTAATGAATTTTTTAATTGTTAATTAAAATTGTTAATTTTTTGCCACCGTGCGCGCACGCCGCGATTTAAAAAAAAAAATGTTTTTTTCACCCTTCGGGGTCCTTCAGGGACCCCCTGACAAAGGCTAGGGGGTCAGGAACTCTCTACCCTGCCCCCTTTTCACGTTCTACACCTTTCTTTTTCACTGCGACACAGAAAATGGCGTCCGACACTTCCTGATTTCGACCAATTCGAATGTTGACTGACATCTAACCACCAATCAGAATTACGCTCGCGCACGGCACCGTGCGCGCACGGTGCGCGCTTATAGATATTTATGTACTTTTAACTGCAATTTTCTCAGGAACTACTAAACAGATTGACACCATATATCCAAAAGGCACATGCCTGACCTGAGGACTACCTCTTTGCCAAATTTCAAGTAATTCTGTTCAGCCGTTCGGGCTGTACCTTCGACTAAAGGTCCTATGGGGAAATGCATGAGGAAAACGCGTTTTGGGACCCCCCTTTTTTCTCGGCCCCCGCTTGACGAATCACCCCAAGACTTTCAGGGTAGGAGCTGAGCGGAGCGCCCCATTAGTTTTGAAAATTTCGCGAGGATTCGTCAACCGGCGCCAAAGTTATTCAAAATAGAATTTTCAGATTTCCTATGGGAACTCGGTCCTAACTATAACTACCTACCTAGGTATAGTATAGTTAGGAATTAGCATTTAAAAAACCTTGCAAATTCACTTAAAAAACCATAGGTTTCACACATGTTATAGTTAGCTGGGCATTTCACTCGTGAAAAACCAATGAAATTCCCCCGTTATAGTTAGGGCAGATAACTATAACTCGCGCGACCGCCACTCTATCACAAAGATGATGTCATCGGTGATGTCATGAGTAATGCCACTGACCATGTCATGAGTGATGTAATATGTGACGTCATGAGCACTGGATTGCGGGCGCGCGAGTTATAGTTATCTGCCCTAACTATAACGGGGGAATTTCATTGGTTTTTCACGAGTGAAATGCCCAGCTAACTATAACATGTGTGAAACCTATGGTTTTTTAAGTGAATTTGCAAGGTTTTTTAAATGCTAATTCCTAACTATAACGTGTGTGAAACCTATGGTTTTTTCAGTGAATTTGTACGGTTTTTTAAATGCTAATTTATGTATTTATTTAAAGTTTTTTCACCGTGCGCGTACCGTGCGCGCGCTGTGGGCTCGCGGTGCACTTCGCGCACCGCGCACCCATGTTACGTAGTTCGCGGAATTTTTCCGTTTCTACCGTGCGCGTACGCTACGGGCATTCGGCGATATTTCGTAAAAAAATTACAATATATTTTTGCCCTTGGGGGTCCTTCTTGGACCCCCTAACCAAGGCTAGGGGGTCAGGAACTGTCCAGCCTGCCCCCTTTTCACTTTATCCACCTTTGATTTTCACCCCCTCAGACTGCGAGAGACAAAATGGCGGCCGACACTTCCTGGTTTCGACCGATTCGAACGTTTACTAAGATCTAACAACCAATCAGAATCGCGCTCGCGCATGGCAGCGTGCGCGTACGGTAAGCTTACGGTACGCGCTCGGAGCGCGCCCATAGATATATATATTGATTTAAATGCTATTTTCTCAGGAAATACCAAACAGATTTACACCAGACCTGCTAAAGGCACATCCCTGACCTGAGGACTACCTCTCTGCCAAATTTCAAGTAATTCTGTTCAGCCGTTCGGGCTGCAGCTTGGACTAAAGGTCCTATGGAAAAATGCATGGGGAAAACGTGTTTTGGGACCCCCCCTTTTTCTCAGCCCCCGCTTGACGAATCCCCCCGAGACTTTCAGGGAAGGAGCGGAGCGGAGCGCCCCACCTATTTTGAAAATACTTCGGCTGCATAGGCACCAAGTGAGCCAAGACAGGATATTACTATCAATGGAAACCGTCAACGTATATGTAAGAAAGTTCCAAAGAAATTCTCAGAGTAGAGAAAGAAATTAAAGACAACAATTAACTTTCGGCGAGCAAGGAGATATTATAGAAATTAGAGAAGGGGCTAAATGAATTCAGATAATTTACCCAGTATCAAAAGCTCCCAAATTGGCATTTGGACAAAATATTCAGTTTTTAATATCAGGATGCAGAACTATTGTTGTCAAGAATATCACTTTTTAGGTAAGTAATATCATTATTAAAAATACTGTTGTTACAATCGTTTTCAATAACATAGTTGTTAAGAATATTGTTTTTTAATTATTTGAATGTGTTTTGTTTATATATTAATTTTTATGTGTTATTATTGTTTGTATAAATGTTATTAATTTCTTTAAATATAGTTTGTAAATTTAAGTTATTTAGAATTCTAAATGTGATTGTTAGTAATTTATAGTGTTGTAGCGGGTTGTTGGGTTTGTAGGAGAATATGATGGGAAGTTAATTAAGCAATTACTACTTAATAAATAATTTTTAAGTAAGTACGTGATTGATATTAATTATGTGTGTTATGTTATACTCATTTAATTAATTATATTTTAGGTGGTGGTTGCTATGTTTGTACAAGTATGGGGGAAGGTAATTAGGTAATAATTAATCAACAATCAATTTGTAATGTATTATAATTTTTTTAATGGATATTAATTAGCTACATTATGTAATAATCATATATTGTATTTAAATTTTAGGTGCAGGTTACTGGGTTTGTTGGGCTATGGGGGTGGGAAGGTAATTACGTAATAAGTGATAATTAACTATTAATTGCTTATGAATTGTTGGAGTGAATATTAATTATGAACATTATGTAATACTGAATTATTTTAGTCATATTTTAATTGTGGGTTGCTAGGGTTGTAGGGGTTTAGGGTGGGAAGTTAATTAAGTAACTTTTCAAAAATCATACTATTTAATGCATAAGTAAATATCTAATGGATTAATAATTATGTAAATTGTGTAATAATTATATCTATTAGTTATATTTTAGGAGACTGCTGGGTTTGTGTGGTTGTTGGGTGGGAATTTAATTAAGTAATTAGTAATTAAAAATGATTTAATAATTGGTAATTAGTTGGGTCGGTTCAGTAGGCTTTATTCGGTATGTACAACAACCAGAAAAGCAACAAATATACATATATATATATATATATATATATATATATATATATATACAGACAAATAAATCTTATAGCTAAAAAACACGTATAGTTACACAGAAACAATCCAATTAGTTAATTACAATAAAATCAGTTGGGAATCAAAACGCTTTTCTCACATAAATTGATTTTAAAATAAATAGCGCAACATGAAAACATGTCTCCGATCATTTAGTGCAATTAGTAAGTTCATAGCAGCATTAGTTGTTCTTACATTGTGTTTCTTGAACAATGGCTTTAAATAGAAACTTCTGAAGTTCCGATAAAAATCACAGAAAAGTAGAAAGTGCATAGTGCTCTGTTTGGAATACTCATCGCATGGGCATAGGGTTATAGGTCACATTTTCATTTCAGTGAAGGCAACTAAGTGATGAACAATTCCTAGTCTCAACTTTATTAATACAAAGCGATGTGAAGGTTTAGTGACTAAAGACAGATAGCTTTGAAAACCATCACTGTCTACAATTATTTTGTAAAACAAGAATGTTGTTTGCTTCCCAACTGTTCTCATACGGATCTCGTTTTTGTGGGCCAGGAATATACCCTCAATCAACCAATCAATCATTTGTAGAGCGCACTAATCACCTGTGAGGGTCTCAAGGTGCTGAGGGGGCATGAGGGTGCAGCTACTGCTTGAACAGCCAGGTTTTTAGGAGTCTCCTGAAGGTCAGCAGGTCCTGGGTCTGACGCAGCTGTGTGGGTAGGGTGTTCCATGTCTTGGTGGCCAGGTAGGAGAAGGATCTGCCGCTAGTGGAGGTCCTGTGGATGCGTGGGATGGCGGCGAGGATGAGGTTGGCAGACCGAAGCTGGCGGTTCGGGGTGTAGAAGGTGAGACGTTCGTTGAGGTATGGTGGTCTGACGTTGTGGAGAGCTTTGTGTGCGTGGGTGAGGAGATTGAAGGTTATCCTTTTGTTGACTGGGAGCCAGTGCAGGTCCTTCAGGTGGGCGGTGATGTGGGTGTGGCGAGGGATGTCGAGGATGAGGCGTGCGGAGGAGTTCTGTATGCACTGGAGTCTTTTCTGGAGTTTGGCTGTGGTTCCTGCATAGAGGGCGTTGCCGTAGTCCAGTCTGCTGCTGACGAGGGCCTGGGTGACCATCCTTCTGGTTCCGGTGGGGATCCACCTGTAGATCTTGCGGTTCATGCAGAGCGTATTGAAGCAGGAGTAGGAGACGGCGTTGACTTGCTGGGTCATTGAGAGCGATGAGTCCAGGATGAACCCCAGGTTGCGTGCGTGGCTGGTGGGTGTGGGAGCAGCTCCCAGGGTGGCTGGCCACCAGGAGTCATCCCAGGCGGAGGGGGTGGAGCCCAGGATGAGGACCTCTGTCTTGTCTGAGTTGAGTTTCAGGCGGATGTCCTGCATCCATTGGGCGACGGCCTTTATTCCTTCGTGGAGGTTGGTTTTGGCGGTGGCGGGGTTCTTGGTGAGAGAGAGGATCAGCTGAGTGTTGTCGGCGTAGGAGACGATGTTGAGGTTGTGCGAGCGGACGATGTTGGCGAACGGTGCCAAGTAGACGTTGAAGAGGGTCGGGCTGAGGGATGATTCTTGGGGTACGCCGCAGGTGATCTTGGTGGCTTCCGAACGGAATGGGAGAGGTGAACCCTCTGGGTTCTGTCGGTGAGGAAGGAGGTGGTCCAGTCCAGAGCTTTGTCGCATATTCCCGCGTCGTGTAGGCGTGTGTGTAGGGTGTGGTGGCAGACGGTGTCGAAGGCAGCCGAGAGGTCCAGGAGGATGAGGGCCACGGTTTCGCCATTGTCCAGTAGGGTCCTGTTGTTGTCTGTGGCAGCGATGAGGGCGGTTTCGGTGCTGTGATTTCTGCGGAATCCAGATTGGGATGGGTCTAGGATGTTGTTCTCCTCAAGGAAGTGAGTCAGTTGCTTTTTGACAATTTTTTTGATTACTTTTGCCGGGAACGGAAGCAGGGAGATAGGTCGGAAATTCATGAGGTCCTTTGGGGCTGCTGTGGGTTTTTTGAGTAGGGCGTTGATCTCGGCGTGTTTCCAGCTTTCCGGGAAGGTGGCGGTCTCGAAGGAGCTGTTGATGATCTTCCGTAGGTGGGGTGCGATGATGCGGTTCGCTTTTTTGAAGATGTGGTGGGGGCAGTGGTGGGATGGTGAACCGGAGTGGATGGTCTCATGGTCTTGATGGTGTCGTCGTCGTTTACGTGGGTCCAGGAGAGCAGGTGGTTGGTCAGGCTGGGGGGAGGTGAGTCTGCGATGTCGGCAGCTGTAGTGGGAGGCTGGCCGTTGAAGCTGTCGTGGATGTCAGCAATCTTGCAGTGGAAGAAGGTGGTTAAGAAGTCGCACAGATCTTGCGACGGCGGGATGCCATTGTAGCTTGGGTTGGAGAGTTCCTTCACGATGTTGAAGAGCTCTTTACTGTTGTGTGCGTTGTTTTCGTTGCGTTCCTTGAAGGAGGTCCTTTTGGTGGCTTGAATGAGTTGGTGGTGCTTGTGGTTGGCGTTCTTTAGGGCAGCGTGGTTGTCTGGGGTTCGTTCGTGGCGCCACTTCTTCTCGAGTCTTCGGCGGAGCTGCTTGGATTCCTGGAGGTTGGTGGTGAACCAGCTGGCCTTTCTGTCGGTGCGTCTGTTTGTGGGTTTTCTAATCGGGGCGAGGGTGTTGGCACAGTCATCAATCCATTGTCTGAGGTTGCGGGCGGCTGTGTCGGTGTTGGTGGTGTCTGTTGATTGGTCTCGGGCTAGGGTGGTGATAAGCTGGTCTTCGGTGACTTTGTTCCAGCTGCGGTAGGGGATCTGTTGCAGGCAGTGGTGTGTGGTGGGTTTCTTGAAGGTGAAGTGGACGCAGCTATGGTCGGTCCAGTGCAGTTCGGTGGTGTGGCTGAAGGAGACGTGGTTGTGGCGGAGAGGATGGGGTCGAGCGTGTGTCCGGCAGTGTGGGTGGGGGTCGTGACGAGCTGTTTGAGTCTGTGGTTGGCGAGTTTGTTGAGCAGAGTGATGGAATTGCTGTCATCAGCGTTCTCGAGGTGGAAATTCAGGTCTCCGAGGAGGATGTAGTCTGTGGAGGCAAGAGCGTGCGTGCTGACGATGTCGGTGATGGCGCCGGGGTCCGGGGGGGTCTGTAGATGAGTGTACCTCTAAGGGGGCTGTTGGGTTCTGTGTGGATCTGGAAGTGCAGGTGTTCGGTGGTGCAGGAGGTGGCTGTGACTCTGAGGGTGTTTCTGTAGACGATGGCGATTCCTCCTCCATGTCTGTTGATACGGTCACTTTTGGTGATCTTGTAGCCATCTGGAATGGCTATGGTAGTGTCGGGTGCCAAGGAGGGGTTCATCCAGGTCTCTGTTAGGAAGGCGACGTCCGGGGAGGCCGAGTCGAGTAGGTCCCAGAGTTCGATGGTGTGCTTGTGGACGGAGCGGGTGTTGCGTATTATGCATCTGAGGTGGTTGCGTTCTGCCCTGGTGGGTGGGGTAGGGCGTGTGGGTGTCCGGCGGCTGGTGAAGCTGCAGCTACGGCAGGTGAAGGGTCCCTTTATTTCCTCCTTAGATAAAACCTGTCACATATACTGGGTTTTCATAGATCTTAATCTTGAATAATTCATTATGTAGGTCCGTAACATATTTGATCCAAGGGATAGATAGACTATTGTCCAATTGTAAACAATCCTGGATAATTGTTTGGGTGAAATTTGTCTGATAAGTATCTTATTCCCACTTCTTGGTGTATTATCTCTGTAGATGCGGACTGGGGGAGACATAACAGATGTTTTAAGAAATATTTTTCCTCCAGTTGTAATGCCGGACTTGTAATGTGGCCCCATACCCCAGCACCATATAATGCAGTGGAAGCACATCTGGCCTTATAGATATCTATCATGTCCTTAATACGGCGGTCTCCCAGTTTGGATGCAAATCGGAAGACTCCATGTGCACTCTTTAGCATCTTTGTACGAACATTAGTTAATTTGTGCAACCAATTACACTTGCTTGAAAAAGTTATTCCCAAATAGCAGAAATTATTAACTGTTTCTACTCTGGTGCTGTCTATAAAAAAGGTTTTTGATTTCTTAGGTTTTAAACCACATACCATAGTGAACGTTTTTGCTTTGTTAATTAACAACTTTCTACTAATAATAAAAGCTCTAAACTTGTCTATTAATCGCTGTAGGCCGACCGGAGATCTAGATAGGAGCACCGCATTGTCTGCATAAAGCAGAACCGGTATAGCTTGACCTGCAACTTGGGGTGCATCCGCCTGCGATGATTTAAGGACTGTGTCAACCTCGTTTATAAATAAAGTAAAAAGCAATGGAGCTAAAACACAGCCTTGGCGGATGCCACATTTACCTCAAAATTTGGGGTGCACTCACCACGTTGACCATAACTAACTTGGGATGTTAATCTCTCATACAACCTTGCAAGAAAAAAGATGATAGATTCTGGGGCTCCAAGGTTAAGCAAAACTGGCCAAAGAATAGAATGGTCGACAAGATCAAAAGCACTACTGAGATCTGCACAACATAAATACAGGCTCCCTTGTTATGCACACGTATATTTACATATTAAAAGCTCTAAATTAATACATTTCCCTGTCGTACCTAGCCCTCTTCTAAAACCATATTGTGCCGAAGATAAAATATCGTTCTCAGTGACCCATTCCTCCAGTCTTACCAATAAAACTCTGCTCATCACTTTTACCAATGAGTCTAGAAGTGAAATGGGGTGGTAATTTTTAGCTTCCGATTTATTCCCTTTTTATAAATGGGGACAATAACAGATTGACCCCATGTAGGTGGTGTGCCCTCAGTCACTGCTATGTTAAAAACTCTAGTAGATATAGGGCCCCATAGATCTGGTACTGTTTTATAAACATCTATAGGGACCCCGTCAGGGCCTGGGGCTTTTCCTCCATTACTACCCTTTAGTCCTGCCCTGACCTCATTGAGAGTAATGTTTAAGGGCATTACTGGCCACTTGCAATGTAGTGGGCTGTGGGGGCTAAGAGCATCACAATCAGGTGGGTTAAAAATACCAGAAAAATGTAACACCCATTCTTCACAGCTAACGTGAGACAATAATTCCGGGAAAGAATCATTTGTTAGGAAAGGTGAATTAACAGTTTCCCAGAAAAGCTTATTATTGGATGTATCCGCTGCAACTGATAATTTGTCCCACGCTTGCTCTTGGAACTCTCTTTTCCTCTTTGTGAGTGCTAATTTGTAGTTAAATCTTAAATTTTTGATTAACTCTGTATTCCTAGGTCTATTACTGCGAGCCTGTTTTAGTTGCTTAGAAGCTTGAGTACATGTATGCTCCATCCCCTTTTTTGTATAGTTTTATCCCTATGGGGGGCTGTCAGTATCTCTTTGATAGTGCTATTAATTTGACTGAAATTGGTTAACAACATGGTGGGGTTAACATCTGCATTGAGGCAATATGAAATCTCTGTACCACATTTTGTAACAATATCATTTAGAACTTTGTTCGGGTCTACCCCCTCCCACTTTATTCGGGTTCCATTTGGTCTAAACAAGACAATGTTACCAATAACAGTGTGTGGAGATACAAATTTGTTACCCCATACCAATATTGGCATTATGATACAATTATGATCGCTAAGCAACAACTGTGCAATCCTTGGTGTAGAACACATTTGTACAATACTCGTTGAGGTTAACACATGATCAATCACTGAGTTTGCATTCCTACCAGTATAGGTTGGTATCACATCACCGTTGGAATCAAGTGCACATTGTAACAAGTCAAGATCGTATTTCGCCATCATTGTATTTAATGCTCCACCGTAGTTGTTGTGTGGAAAATGTATACAGTCGTCCCCTTCATCGCTTTTGTACCCACCGGCTTTGGTCATAGATTAATGGGCATATTTGCGTATTAAAATCGCCAACCCATATGATTGCAAAATTATTATTCATCGCTCCTATCACATTATCAAGCCCCTTTTCCAGTTCAAATACTGCAGGTAGAATCAAAAATGTTATTATAAAAGTTTACCAGAAGCACATCCCTCCCATCTTTACAATACAGCCGCAAAATCTGTGAGTGTTCTCCTATTTTGATCACTCTTTTAACAACAACTGGGAGTTTATTTGACATAAGGATTAAGAGCCCACCTTTGGCTCTATCTGCAGGATAAGGTAGTGCCAATAAACCATGAGGTGAACCCTTCAATATGCACTTGCTCAGTGCATCAAGTTTCTTGTAAACAGACTATATCGTGTTTATTTATGAAGTCTATCCATCCTAGTGAGTCTTTCTTACTTAATAGGCCAGCTATGTTCCACATGACTATTGTGTAGCCATTTACTGGCAAATTCCCTGTATTATCATCCAGGTGTTCACATATAATGTCTTCATCTCTCCTTGTTTGTGGTGTCTCTTCATGCGAACTTGTTACATGTAACGGGACAGTGGCCCTAGTCACTAATGAATTATCAGTATTTACAACTCCAGCTCCCATTAGCCCTTCTCCATTGTGGCCAGACTCAACATTGGGTGGAAAGGCGACATTATGTTAGTCGTTTTCTTCCAGTGTACTCAAGGCTTGGTATCTATTAGACAATGATAATGGATATTGAGGATAGATTGGCCCTACAGGGTCCAAACTAAGGTGCCCCTATTGGATGTAGGTCTTAAATGTCTATAGAAAAAACCAACTTACTCTTCTTGTTAGAGGAATCTGACTTCCACATTCCACTGAGTAATCACAATTCTTATCTAGCCAGTGTAACACTTTGTTTTTCAGGGTATGATCCAATTCCCTTTGGTCCGGTTGTAACTGGGGCACTTTAACCATAACTGCCACTAACGGACAGCATTCTGGTGGTAAGTTTATAGAGACACCAACTCTACTCTCAATAACCTCCTTTACTCCTGGCTTAGTATAATTAGTAGTTGGCTGATTCAGCTCATACCTATCCCCTCTGGTAGGGCGAGGTTGATTAATCTGGGATTGCCTCAATTGGAGATGAGTTCCTAATTCAATAGGACCATCTTTAATCCCCAAAGTTACTTTTTCTCTGTATCTGTGGCCTAAATTACTGCCAGTTGACATACTTGTAACCTTAGTGGTGGCAGCTGTTGCCTGGGGGGGCTATTCAATAGGGCCCCCCGTTGCAACACTCTCCCTTTCCCATACACTGTTACCTAGATTACTTAGTATGCCATTAATCTTAACTATTTCTGCATTCAGGTTATCTAGTTTATTATAAAGGGGATCTAGCAATTCTATCTTTAATGCTACAAGAGCTACAATTTGTGTGGCATGTGAGTTTATTGAAGACTCTTGTTCGGGAGGGACATCACAGGCCTGGACTATTATATTCTGCAGTGGTCCTTTCTTGTTTTTATTACTCCCTGCCTTTACCTGGCTCTTTTTACAGCCTCATTTTCTTTTTGGAGTGGGAGAACCGATAGTCGAATGTAATGGTAATGAATCAGTCTGTAAATGTGGTTCAACACCAGAGGTCACAATACTTTCTGTTGTCCTTGGGGTGCTTGGTTGCTTGTTGTGAGGAGATTCCCTTAAATGAGCATTCTCTTGCTGAGCTACTCCGCTAACCTCACTGTCCATCCCTTCTATCACCATACCTGATCTTGGAGATAGGCGGTGTTCCGCTCTGTCAATTTCAACATTAATTGCACTGACTGCGCGCACTAAGTAGGAGTTAATGGTAGTGCATGGAGGGTTGACGACTATTTTTTTGCATCTTGCGCTTTGCCATTTCTATTTTTCCTTTTATACAGTGCCGTACCCTCGTTCAGCTATAAAGTGCAGCGTGCGATGAAAATAAAGTGCAAAACGTACAAAAAGTGCAAATGCAAAGTGCAAGTGCAAGGTGCCAAATGAAATTACTTGGGGGTTAGGGGTTGGGATCAAAGTGCCAAGTGCAAGTACAGAGGGCTAGTATCGATTAGAGAAGTACGAGCTTTAAAAAACCTCACAATTTAAAAAGGAATTAAAAGAAGAACAGGTTAAAAAAGCACTATTTGTCACTAAGGGGTCTATTAGGATGCCGGCCGGGTGGTGGCGGGCTGTGACGATCCACACGCCATCACAACACAATTTACCCCCCGCCATATTACTATGACGGGGGTACTGCGGCGGACGGAAAGTCCATCCGCTGCTTTTCCGCCGGTCAGATTGCCGGCCGGGTGGAAAAGGCCCACAGTAGGGTGGCGGTGCCTAGCAGGTATGCCTTTCCATGGCGGAGACTCCGCCATGGAAAGGGACACGGTAAATGACTTTGGGGGCCCGTTGCGGGCCCCCATGGTGGTGGGGTGTTGGGTGGCTGCACTAGGTACCCCCCTTCATTGCCACGCATAAGGTGGCAGGCACTGCGCGGTGCCTGTCACGTTGTGCCTGTCAATGCACTGCATGTAAATTCAACATTGCGGCGGCTGCTGTTTACAGCACCACCCGCCACAATGTTTAAGATGCAGATGCTGTCACATTCTAATTGTCCTAGCACCTCTGGAATTTTAGGATTTAATAGTTTTTTTTTTAACGGTTCAGCCAAATGGTGCTTCATTTAAATATTGTACTGTATGTTTTAACTTAAACTGTTGTGAACACTTAGGGACCCATTACGCTGCCGGAGCCGCGAAATGCTTTTAAGCGCCTCCGGGCGCGGAAGGAACAGCGTCTGCGCCTCCTGGCGCTTAGATTTATGGGGCTTGAAGTCCCCCCTCGCAGTAATGCAGGCTCCAGTGGTGGCTGTAACTGTGGCGGCTGGAAATTAGTTATTTAATTGATTATCAGTTATGTAAATTATTTTATACTTATTTATTTTAGTTAATTTTTAGTTGTGAGTTGCTAAGCTTGTAGGGATATAGGGTGGCAAGTTAACTAAGTAATAATTAAATAACCATTATGTTTATATTGAAAAATAATAACTAATATATTTATAATTTTGTAAATTGGTTTATTGTTTAAAAAACAAATATATATATGTGTGTGTGTATATATATATATATATATATATATGATTAGTGATTGGCCGTTTCTCGAGCAGCACTCGCAGGCTGGCTGCAAACAGACAGGCGGATCGTGCAGGGACACACGCCTCAGGCTCCAGCCGACGCGTTTCGAGCATTGCGCCCTTCCTCCATGGGCTTTCCAATAAGAAATGGCACGGGAGACCACCAGTAAATCCACTCAGTATTTATTAGGAAATAGCGCACAGGTGAGTATAACGCTAAGCATTATGGGACTGGTGGTCCAAAAAATAAAACCCCAGTGGGTTGTAACCAAAGTCTTGAAATTTGGGGAGCACAGTTCGTAAGAGGCACCTCTCAATTGTCCACTGACTGAGGCTTTGAATTTGAACTATTCGTTGTCATGTAAGCACAGTGCTCAATATGCATAATTAAGCCTGCATCAATGCCCCGACACCTACTAAAGGTTTTGATATTTTGCTTTAAACTAAACATACATTGAACTTACTTAAAGGAGACTTTCTGCGTGCATTTAGGGACTTTATATCCCATCATGCATTAGAAACAGTGCTTTTTAGCATACGCCCACTGGGGGCGAGCATGGTAATAAATTGACCGGAAATGCAAAGAAATGAATGCGTGCCTCTTTGTATGTTTGCAGCAGCCCTGGAAGAAGCGGCGTGAGGCCGTGAAACGCGTTGGCATACATTACTCAGTTGGAGCAATCAAGCAAGCTGCATTCAAATTGCCAGATGGCTGAGCACTGTCGAGTGCTCTCTCATTGCTTTGGGAACTTTGTTTGACTACATTTACACGGCCTCCCTGCCGTGGAGAGAGCACCATCGTCAGTTGGGGAAGAAGTGTTACAGCCAGCTGACTGAGGCTTTGAATTCAAACTATTCGTTGTCATGTAAGCACAGTGCTCAATATGCATAATTAAGCCTGCATCAATGCCCCGACACCTACTAAAGGTTTTGATATTTTGCTTTAAATTAAACATACATTGAACTTACTTAACCCCTTCGATGCTCATGACGGAACGGTTCCGTCATGAGCATCGGTTGAGCTGTGCTCATGACGGAACCGTTCCGTCATGACCACGCCCGCGCTAGAACCCTTCAGCACCGCGGGGGAATCCGCGCAGCGCTGAAGGGGTTAAAGGAGACTTTCTGCGCGCATTCAGGGACTTTATATCCCATCATGCATTAGAAACAGTGCTTTTTAGCATACGCCCACTGGGGGCGAGCATGGTAATAAATTGACCGGAAATGCAAAGAAATTAATGCGTGCCTCTTTGTATGTTTGCAGCTGCACTGGAAGAAGCACGTGAGGCCGTGAAACGCGTTGGCATACATTACTCAGTTGGAGCAATCAAGCAAGCTGCATTCAAATTGCCGGATGGCTGAGCACTGTCGAGTGCTCTCTCATTGCTTTGGGAACTTTGTTTGACTATATATATATATATATATATATATATATATATATATATATATATATATATATATATATATATATATATATATATATATATTACCTACTGGCGGTCGCCAGTAGGTAGTTATAGTTAGGACCACGTTTCCATAGGAAAACCTCAACATTCTATTTTGAATAACTTTGGCGCCGGTCGACGAATCCTCGCGAATTTCTCAAAATAGGTGGGGCGCTACGCTCCGCTCCTACCCTGAAAGTCTCGGGGGGATTCGTCAAGCGGGGGCTGAGATAAAAGGGGGGTCCCAAAACGCGTTTTTCCCATGCATTTTTCCATAGGACCTTTAGAACGAGCTACAGCCCGAATGGCTGAACAGAATTACTCAAAATTTGGCAGAGAGGTAGTCCCTAGGTCAAGGAAGTGCCTTTTGTAGGTTTGGTGTAAATCTGTTCAGTAGATTCTGAGAAAATAGCCTTTAAATCAATATATATATCTGAGCCAGCTTACGGTACGCTTACCGTACGCTTACGGTAAGCGTACGGTGGCGTGCGCGAGCGCGATTCTGATTGGCTCTTAGATCTTAGTAAACATTCGAATCGGCCGAAACCAGGAAGCGGCGGCCGCCATTTTGTCTCTCGCACTGAGAGAGATTTTTAAAATCGGAAGCCCAAAAACATGTAAAGGGGCTGTTTTGACAACTCCCTCCCACATAGTCATGTGGAGGGAGTCCCCAAACATCCCCCAAGTGCAAAAACGGTTTTATTTTTTTTTCGGCAATTTCGCGGGGTACGCTTACCGTACGCTTACGGTAAGCGTACGGTAAAAAAATAAAAATAAAAAAAACACTATCCACACTTACCCCACCCCCTGTGCTTTTGGTGGCCGAAGGCCACCAAATGTGCTGGGCTTATTACAATGGAAAAAAACACTATCCACACTTACCCCACCCCCTGTGCTTTTGGTGGCCGTAGGCCACCAAATGTACAGGGCTTATTATAAGGGAAAAAAACTTAGCATTTAAAAAACCGTACTAATTCACTGAAAAAACCATAGGTTTCACACACGTTATAGTTAGGAATTAGCATTTAAAAAACCTTGCAAATTCACTGAAAAAACCATAGGTTTCACACATGTTATAGTTAGTGGAAATTTTACTGATAAAAAACCAATGAAATTGCCCCGTTATAGTTAGCGCAGGCAACTATAACTCACGCGACCGCAATCCTCTGCTGATGACATATGTGTCTTTATGAAAAAAAAATATTTGTAATATATGTATAGCTAAAAATGTATGGAAGAAGACATGGGCAAATAAGTGTCTAAATACAGTATTAGCATCAGCAGAGGATTGTGGTCGCGTGAGTTATAGTTGCCTGCGCTAACTATAACGGGGCAATTTCATTGGTTTTTTATCAGTAAAATTTCCACTAACTATAACATGTGTGAAACCTATGGTTTTTTCAGTGAATACATATATATATATATTCACATAAAAAACCATAGGTTTCACACAGGTTATAGTTAGGTGGATATTTCACTCGTAAAAAACCAATGAAATTCCCCCGTTATAGTTAGTTCAGATAACTATAACTCGCGCGCCCGCAATCCCCTGCTCATGACATCACATATTACATCACTCATGACATGGTCAGTAGCATCACTCATGACATCACTGATGACATCATCCTTGTGATAGAGTGGCGGTCACGCGAGTTATAGTTATCTGAACTAACTATAACGGGGGAATTTCATTGTTTTTTTATGAGTGAAATGTCCACATAACTATAACCTGTGTGAAACCTATGGTTTTTTAAGTGAATTTGCAAGGTTTTTTAAATGCTAATTCCTAACTATAACGTGTGTGAAACCTATGGTTTTTTAAGTGAATTTGTACGGTTTTTTAAATGCTAAGGGGCATATGCATCAACCAAACTAATACCGATTCCTTAATAGCGAAAAATAAGGAATCGCCATTAAGGAATCGGTAATTGGCATGCATCAACAGATTCGGTAAAATTTAGCGATTCCTTAAAAATCGCTAAATTTACCGATTCCTTAATAGCGGGGCACGCAAACGGCCCCACTAGCAAATAGCGAGTTCGGTAATACCGATTTGGCTAATAGCGAGTTCGGTAATACCGAATTAGCAATTACCGAATCGGTAATAGCGAAATCGCAAATTGCCGCGTCGCTCCGGGAACAGGCTGATGACATCACCAACCAGGAAATACTGCTGCCCCACCCACATAGCCTCGACAGAGGAGCAGACAGGAGCTGGAAAGAAGGACAGGCTGTGCAGAGTGAGGCCACACAGATTCTGCCAGTCACAGCACACATCCATCATGTCGCAGGAAGTGCCATCCAGCGCTGAATCTGCACGCAAGCGCAAGAAGAAGTTTTCAGACAGGGAGCTGGAGTACCTCATCGAGGGAGTGTCCAGCAAACACGACCGCCTCTTTGGCAAGCTGTCCCTCAAGGTGCCTGAGACCGAGAAGCGGCGCATCTGGCAGCGCATCCGTGAGAGGATCAATGCGGTTGGCGTCACTAGCCGCAGCATCGACGATCTCAAAAAACGGTGGTATGACCTCCGGAAGCGCGCAAAAGAGAGGATTGCTGAGAGGCTCCGGGAGGCAAGAAGGACTGGAGGCGGAACAAGCACTGCACCATCCAACACAGCCCTGGAGGACCTTGTGGAAGGGACGATAGAGCGGGAAGCCGTCGTGGGGGTGATCCAGATGGACACGTCCGGCGCAGCCACAAGTGCCCAAGGTAAGATGCATGCCTGTGCCACACCCAGCATAGCGTAAATCCATACCCATGCCCCCAGCCCAATCTCACTGTGTCTGCAGCTCTGGCACAGACAGTTCCACACATGACACTACTGCATCTTGGGAGTTGTAGTCTAGTCAGCCCAGAGTGCAGGCACAGGCGTAAATCCTCACACAACACATATTTTGTACATGGCTGTAGACTGTTCATTTGTTGGACCACAGAGGGACATTGATGGGTACAACACTATGTAGGTGTAAGCATCCCACTAATCATGCACTGTTTCACACACAGATGCATCACCTGGGGACTCTGACGACAGCGACCAGCTGATCATATCTGAGACACCCGTGGAGTCAGACCAGGAGACTGTGCAGGATGCGCACGCACTGCCAACACCTGCCACCCCACCAGCACCACCTCCACCAGCGCCACAATCATCGGCACCAGCACCAGTGCCACAAGCCAAGGCACCTGCGCCACAAGCCAAGGCACCACCACCTGCGCCACAAGCAACGGCACCAGCAAGCCAGCCTGCAGCCAGTGCAGCCACAATACCGCAGAGGCACAGGCACCAAGTTGCGCCCTTGCAGGAGATGGCAACCCCCCCCCGCAATTGGCACCCACGCAGCGCACATCTACACCACCTGCTGCACCACATGGAGGCTCAAGACACGCACGGCGTCACAGGGCCCGTCGCAGTTCCGTCTCCTCAGCTGACCAGGATGTCCCAACAACCTCTGCAATTGAGGAGAGGATGCTGCGCACACAGAACCTGCAGGGAAGACATGTGGCTAGCATCAGCTGCAACATCGTGCGCCTAGCGAGGGAGATGCGCGCCATGACTGCAGCAGTCACCGACATGGGCTCCGCGGTCAGGGACATGGGCACGGCGGTCAGGGACCAGACCACTGCGGTTGCTGATGGCAATGCTCAGCTCAGGGAGGAGGTACGTGAGCTCACCCGTGCCATCAGGGAGGGCCATGAGTCCCAGAGGAGGAGTAACCGGCAGCTAATGTTGCGTTCTGCCGCCGCTACCAAGGCCATACAACGGCACAGCAACTGCACCGCTGTGTTGGCACGCCGCACAGTCTCCCTGCAGGTGGACCTTGGGCACTTCTGCGGTGATGTTGCCAAGTCACTGAGACACATCACCACTGCTGTGGAACAACTTCAGAGCAGCACATGCAGTGCTGCAGCATTGGGAGGGGATGACACCAGTGAGGCTGCCTCCAGTGTCAGCAGCGTGTCACTGGCAGAGGCCAGCACCAGGCGCCGAAGTTCGCGTGCCTCCACGGGGACAGGCCGTGGTGAGGGTATGGATGCACCTGAGCGGAGGCTTGGTGTACGTGGCAAGCGGCACTAGAAAATTGGACATGCTGCAGGTCCATGGTGGAGCAACCATGGCCATCCAATTATCCTGTTTGCACAGGCCTGACTTTAAGGAACCTTTTATTTACATTTATGCAATTGGAGCATGATTCACAATGCTAGTTCTGTTGCACAATCCTCAGTGCTACTGTGCATTAAACAGTTGCACCCAACACCAACTTGTAATGTCTCATTTTACCCAGGGTCAAAAATGATTTTGCGTTATGTCTGTCCGCCTCCTATGGCCCTCTGCTGTGTTTGGGATGTGTGCCGGTCGTCGTTGGGCGGGTGGTTGGTCAGCCTGGGGGTCGTCATCCCTGTCCACCTCCATGGGTATCCCCCTTCTGGTGGCAATGTTGTGCAGCATTGCACATACAGCAATTATTCGACAGCATGTGTCTGGTTGGTATAGCATTGCGCCGCCAGTCTTGTGGAGGATACGGAAGCGGCTCTTGAGAATCCCAAAAGTCCGCTCTATCACATTCCTCGTGCTGATGTGTGCAGCGTTGTAGCGATGTTCCTGCGGGGTTGCTGGATTTAGGTATGGGGTTAGTATGTATTCCCGCAGGGCGTAAGCACTGTCACCTAGAAGATAGAAGCATAGACTTAGCATTGGTGATGTACATACATGTGTGGTGTTGGTGTGGGGAAGCGTAGTTCTACTTACCTAACAGGAGTCCCTCTCCAAATTCGCCATTGAGTAGTCGCCTGTGCATTCCACTGTTGCGGAAGATGTATGAGTCGTGTGTGCTCCCTGGGAATTGTGCCACTAGGTCCGTTATGATGTTGTTGGCATCGCACACAACCTGCACGTTGATCGAGTGGTATGACTTGCGGTTCCTGAAAAGGTACTCATTTGCTGACGGAGGGCATATGGGGATATGCGTGCAGTCGATGCATCCAATCACATGTGGAAATTGTGCCACCTGGTAGAATGCCTGTTTGGTGCGGTCCAACTGCTGTGGGGTTGTGGGGAAGCTGATGTGTCTGTGGAGCATTGTCAGCATGGCATCTAGGAATTTTTGGAAGAAGCGTGACAGTGCGCTTTGCGAAACACCTCGGGCAACCGCAATTACCCCCTGGAAACTCCCTGAGGCCAGTAGGTGCAGGCTGCATAGTACCTGAACGTGCGCAGGGATTGCATTTGTCCGGTGGGTCTGGTGCTGCAGTAATGGTTCCAGGTCTGCAATCAGGCGCATGATCATAGCGCGATTGAGGCGATATTTCTGGTACACCTCGTCCTCATTCTGGCCGAGCAGGGTTATGCGCAGTCTGAACACTCTCTCCTGTACCCTTCTCCTGCGCTGTCCTGCTGCATTGATCCGCATCCTCCTTGCAAGCACGTAGAGGGCAGCCATTTTGGGGGAGCCAACAGGGTTTCCTGGGCCAAATTTAAGGGTTTAGTGATTGCCTCAATCATTTGCACATGTAGGAATTTTTTTTTTTTTTTTTTTTTCTTTTTTTGTGACTTTACCTCCAGGTTTTGATTCCCCTTATTTAGCTCTGGCAAAATAGCGATTTTTAGGATTTTCGGTATTAGCGAGTTTTGTTGCATTGGGGTGCGATTCGTTATTTGCTATTGGCAATTTCCGGGAGCTAATAGTGATTTCGGTAATTGCGAATTCGGTATTTAGCGATTCGGTAAATTAGCATTTTGGGTATTAGCGATTCGGTATGTTCGAGGTTATTTATTTAGCGATTCGTTATTTGCTCGGGTTTTGGGTTGATGCATTGGGATTGGGTATTTATAACACAATACCGGGAGCTATTACCGAATCGGTATTTTACCGACTGGATTTTGGCTTGATGCATAAGGGTGTTAGTTATGTATTTATTAATATATATATATATTTTTTAAGGTTTTTCACCATGTGCGCGCTTTGGGCGCACGGTGCGCTGTGCGCACCGTGCACCGTGCGCGCACCCCGCTATGTTTATAAGAAAAAATAAAATGTTTATTTCACCCATGGGGGTCCCTCTGTGACCCCCTGACAAAGGCTAGGGGGTCAGGAACTCTCTTCCCTGCACCCTTTTCACGTTTTCCACCTTTTTTCCCCCTTTCCTTTTCAGTGCGAGAGACAAAATGGCATCCGACACTTCCTGATTTTGACCGATTCGAATGTTGACTGACATCTAACAACCAATCAGAATTTCGCTCGCACGCGGCACGGTGCGCGCGTATAGATATTTATATGCTTTTAAATGCTATTTTCTCAGGAAATACTGAACAGATTGACATCAGACCTGCAAAAGGCACTTCCCTGACCTGAGGACTACCTCTCTGCCAAATTTTAAGTAATTCTGTTCAGCCGTTCGGGATGTACCTTCGACTAAAGGTCCTATGGAAAAATGCATGGGGAAAACCCGTTATGGGACCCCCCTTATTTCTCGGCCCCCGCTTGACGAATCACCCGAGACTTTCAGGGTAGGAGCTGAGCGGAGCACCCCATTAGTTTTGAAAATTTTACGAAGATTCGTCAACCGGCGCCAAAGTTATTCAAAATAGAATTTTGAGATTTCCTATGGAAACACGGACCTAACTATAACTATCTACTGGCGACCGCCAGTAGATAATATATATATATATATATATATCTGTTAAGTAATAATGTTTATATTAAAAGTTTTATATTTTGTTTACATAAATATGGTTATGTGAACATGTAAAATGTGTTTAAAGTGAAGTTGTTTGCCCACTGTTACTGAGATTGGAGGGAGAATAGTAAATCTTACCCCTTCGAAATCCTACGCTTTCCCTCCCGTTGCACTGACTGGAGTGGAAATAGTAAATCTCATCCCTCCAAAGTCCAACACTTTCCCTACTGTTGCTTAGACTGGAATTGGAATGGTAATATTAACTCCTCCAAAGTCCAACACTTTCCTTACCGTTGCACAGACTAAAGTGTGAATAGTGAATTTAACCCCTCTGAAGTCTGAGGCTTTCCCTGTTGTTGCACAGACTGGAGTGGTCATAGTAGATTTCCCCCTCTGAAGTCAAACGCCTTCCCTACTGTTGTACAGTTTGAAGTGAGAATAATATGTTTAACCCCTATGAAGTTCTACACTTTCTCTACTGTCGCATAAACTGGAATCGTAATAGTGTATTTATTATTCCCAGACTCAAATACATTTTCTAATGTTGTTTAAATATATGAATTATTAATAGCTGTTAAAAAAATATTTTATAGTATTTATTTATATTTGTTTCAAAAAATATATACGCTTTTTGTAAATGTCTTATTTTGTTTTTTTATTTTATTTGTTTAGTAAGTTATGTAATGTTTTGGAATTAAATTGATAATATTTCATGTATATGAAACGGGGACCCCCTCTGAAAAAAATACTTTTAGGTCAGGGAGAAGAGGGCAAAAACCAAGACATTCAATAAGAAACTATCACGTGACCTATATTTCTTTTATCAAATGAAATTAAATTCAGTATATACACGCACACACACACACGCACACACACACACACACACACACATATATATAATGTGCTTATTATAGTAGTGCACATAAATAATTTAAAAATGAGAATATAAACAATATATTTTAGTAATTGTGTTATATTATATGTGTGTATATATATAAAAAATATACACACATATATATGCATGTGTGTTTATATAAGTATATATTTATATATAGTATTAAACATTAGTAAGATTTATTCAATTAACATTAATTAACATTACATTAATGGGATGTAATAAAATATTCACGATTTACTTCTTTAAGCTGTATATAATAAGAAACAATATTTATGTATATTTTTACAATGATATTAGTGTAAAACAATATTTAAAAAACTATATTTGTACATACCATTATAAGGATAGGGAAATTATATTTGTATTACATAATATTGTTGGTTTTGATATTATGTCAGTGATCCCTCTAAGGGGTTGATTACAATGCCAGTCGGAAAGCATTCCGACTGAATTGGTCTCGGAATGGTTTCCTAACGAATCGGATCCAGGGAGTCCGACCGACCGATTACAATGCTCTGGATACGATTCGGTCGGACTCCCATTGACTTCAATGGGAGCCTGTGTTCCGACCGAATACACAGGCTCCCATTGAAGAAAGGGGTGGTTGGTGCCTGCCACACTCTGCATGGTTGGAAAGAAGGACCCATGGGCCCGATTCGGAAGGTTCTGGGTGAAGGGGGGCCTGCTATGTGCCCAGAAAGTCAGAATACGACACCCGATCCGAGCCGGAACAACCGGTTTGGCTAAGGCTGTCCTAATATGACCTCGTAATCGCTCAGTTGGAAACATGGTCTGTAGACCTGTATAGGTCAGCTTGAAATAACTCGGTTCCTCCGAATGCCATCCGGGACCGACTCAGAAAGTCTGAACGCCTTATGAACATTGTAATCGTTCGTTCAGAAACCTTTCCAAATAGGGTTCCAAATCGGATTCAGAAGACCCGAATCCAATTCTGAGTCTTTCCAAACGGCATCGTAATCGACCCTTAAGTTGGAGAATGGTAAAAAGAATATCAGGATTGAACAAGTGTATCCCTAACTGAAAAATAATTATTAATTTTAGGGCAGAGGCCAGAGGAGCCCCCAACTGAATGCCATGGGCATTCAAAACAGCAGTTCAGCAAATTCTTAGAAACGTCGTCTTCCAATTCCATGGAAGAAACAGATGCAAGTGAAGGACCTTTTATCTCAAACCATGCCAAGAAACAAAACCAACACTTTTCTTCGGGGAGAGGTCAAGAAAGAGGAAGAGCATGCTTCAAACAAAACAAACAACCAAGGGAGATGCGCGCACAAAACCAGTGGTAAAAGAATCTATAGAGACCCCGTAGGCCAAACTCTCCAACTTTCACTTATCTGAGGACCAATTAAAATCCTAAGTGCTACCCTTCGTATGCACAACCACCACCAATTTTATCAAACTAAGACAAGAAACATTAGCACTCTTCAGAAACATCACACTTGAAGAAATCTTGTATAAAACAAGAGACTGTATCAACAACTGAACCAACAAGTCTCCTAAAGAAATCTATATTCTGCACCCCAATGTCAGAAATTCTACCAGAAATATTGATTTTTGAAAAACAGTGCTTCGGAAATCACACAAATGGAATGGAAATAGAAGGCTATAACGTCTTACCTACCACACGGACAAAGACAGACACTGATGGAACTTCAAAAAGAAGAAAAGATCATTATAAAGCCTGCTGACAAAGGTGGAGCAATTGTTATTCAGAGTAAGGATCAATATCTGAAAGAGGGTCTATGACCAGTTCAAGATCACATCGACTACAAAAGACTTCAAATGAATCCCACCCCAGAAATGAAAAATAAATGCTTCAGATTGATTGACAAAGGCTAGAGGAAGGATAGATTGGGTCCAAAGAACAGCCATTCCTCAAAAATGAGCACCCTTGGACAATGGTTCTCTGTCTACTACTGATAATCGATAAAGACATCACCAATCCACTAAGTAGACCTACAGTCTCTGGATGCGTCTCACTGCTAGAACCAATATTCAAATAGGTAGACTCATTCCTAGAACCCCTTTAGACCAAAAGTCAAATCCATTATTCAAGATACCACAGATTTGCTGTGTATGCAAATATTCCACAAGATGAAACATTTGCAGTGCTTTCTTTTGTGCCTGAAAAAACATCATAGATCACACAGGGTACTACCTGATTTCATAAATCACACTTTAAAAAAATACTCTAAAATAACTTTTTTTCTTTTTGAAAATGAATTCAGTTTGCAGGTTAAAGCTACCACAATCGGGTGTTCCTTTGCCCCAGAGACAGCCATCTTGTTTATGGCAGAATATGAGGAGAAATTCAGATAAAACAACAATCCCTTAACCCACACATAAATAGATGGTAGTGCTGCATAGAAGACGCTTTCTGTATATGGACAGGGACAGAAGAATGGATGCAAACTGGACACTAGACATTACATTCAATACTACCTACAGACACATGATTAATATCTTGGATGTATGGTTAAAATATACCAATAACATTCTGTCCATATCACTGTACAAGAAACCAACCAATTAGAACAGTGCCTTTCAATATGCCACCAACCACACAAGAAACTTGCAAGACAATCTACCCAATGGTAACTTTTAAAGAGTGTGCAGGAACTGCACATACAAGGATGATTACTTCCATCATGCTAAAGCACTCTTGGAAAGCTTGTGAGAAAAGTGCTTGATACACACCAAGAGAAACTCATTTGGAAAATATATTTTTCTTTTAAGTAGAGTTGGATAGGATTATTTGTATCTCCAGCTATTAACACATTTAAAAAAAATCATTTACCACAACTGGCATATTCTATCCAATTTTGAATGGAAACTCAATAAGCAACTATTCGCCATAAGAAAAAAATCTAAGCCTTCAGAACCATCTAGTTTGAGCATATACACCATCTGAAACTGCAAAACAAAGATCAGTCAGAGAATTATGGAATTCTATTACCCTTAAAGAACACCACAGATATGAGGACTCCTCCCTATGCTCACAAACAATTGCAGGCTGTTCCACCACGTATAATAACAAAAAATGGACTCACAGCTCTTTCTCCAACTGAAGGACAAAACATGTCATTTATGGGATTTTTTGACAATGTTGGAAACTACACATTGACAAGACTAAACAAGAAACAAACAGATCATTCAGCACAAAGAGAGGATCAGATTCAAGGATATGACTGCTCATCTGGTTAAAACCCTTTTTGGAACATTTGTGCAGTGAAACCGACTTCAAAGGGTCAAAGAAGCTTTAAAACAGATCCAAGAGGAGTCGATATGGAATTGTTCTTTACAAAGAAAAAAGCCTGTCTTATACTCAGATTTCACACCGTCACCATTAGACTAAATGAGATTTCAAAAATCTGAAACGAAAATTCTGAAATCCAGAATGATCAGATACATTTCCCATCACAAGTGGCTCTTTTTTTTTGTTTAAATTTCTTTATTGGGAATTTTATTTTCCATGTTCCATTTCCTGTTAAAATCTGGTTTGCGATGTCAACATAATCGGCGCCATCTTGTCCCCTCTCAGGCCCGCACGCTCCCTCAAGCAGTAGCCATTTTTGAAAGCGCCATGGCCCCTCTGCCCCTCCCCCCCCCACCGACCACCAGCGCGTTCCCTAGGCGCTGCAAAACATCCCCCGCGCGCCGGTCACCCCCGCTCTCTCATACATAGGCCATGAACCCTCTCCTTCTGCGCGACCCTGCCATGAAACCACATCCCGCACCTGGCCAACACCTCCTTTTATCCCTTACATGGTCATACATCCTTTCGGTAACCCCTTCCTCCACGCCTGATCGTCCGAACTGATCCCAGGCCATCACCTAGCCCTACGGACGCAGTTTTATTGCCCCTACTGTAAAGGAGGCACCTCACATCTAAGGGATTGCAGTAGATCAAGGCCCCCAACCCCTGTGACCCGATCAGTCGCGCTCACCCCCCGGGAATTGGCGGAATGCCCAACTGTGTGATAGCCATCTCCTGCTGTGGGTGGGGTAGGGACTTCTACTGTAGATATGTGTGGGAACGAGCTTGAAGTGGGGATTCCAAGGATGTTCTTTCATGTATTAAAGCAATCTCAAGAATGTGCCATGTACAATAAACCGTGTAATAAAGCAATAAACTTGTGTATAAGAGGCCAGGCCTCAGAGATGTGGTCAGAGCATCTCGAGAAGATTCCCTGTGGGCCTGATCTGATGTGTTCTCCGCCGGAGAGAATAACACTTTTTTTCTTGCCTTCCAGTCTTCAGTGCCTACCTCTTATATTGGTAAATCATCGAATGGTATGAGAGGCGATTACCGCCGGGCAATACTTGAAAGGTTATCGACTGAAACTGCCGCTACCATTTAACAATTGGCGTCCCAAGCGTGGGGCCCATCAGCGACACGTGGATCCAGTAGTAGAGGTCCCGACGACAGAGTGAACGACTGCAGCGATCGGGAGAGCTCCTGCCTGATAGACCCTCGTCTGGCAGCCGATCATCCGAACTTCACTGGTTCCGAGCAGACCTCTCTCGAGTGATCTACGGTCCTGACTGGGAACCATCAGGAGTGCCGCGGCAAATACGGAGAGTAGAGGACGATCGGGCGCTGGAGGCGGAAGACGAGAAACTGTCCATGCGGTCCGGGTAAGGTCGTATAACACGACAAATTGCGAAACGATTGATTGATTGATTGAAAATACTAGTATTGCTTATTTGATTGTTCTTTTTGAGATATTCGCTGCCTACAAACGGGGATATTCCCTCTCCCTTTGCAGATAGTGAAGGGTAGGTAACGTGGACTTTTGTCCCCCTTTGTAATCTGTCGTGCCTATTATTCTCCCCACTGATTGATTGTCCAAACATTGATTGTTTTTGACGAATAGAGCTTTTTGAGATATTCTCTGTTTGCAAATAACGTAGAATAGAAATATTCTGTCTAGTCTTTGCAGATAGTGAAGGGTAGGTAACACGGACTTTTGTCCCCCGTTGTAACCCGTCGTGCCTATCTCTTTCTCACCATTGATTGATTGATTGTCCGAACACTGGTTGTTCGATATTGGTTCTTTGGTGGTATTCTCTGCTTACAAATAACGTGGAATAGAGATATTCTGTCTAGTCTTTGCAAGCAGTGAAAAGATAGGTAGTGCAGACTTTTGTCCCCGTTGTAACCCGTCATGCCTATCTTATCCCCACTGATTGATAGTTGGTTCTGCCCGGACCGCTTATTAGAGATGAACCATCCGGCTCCTCTGGAAGGCACCCCTAATAAGGACATATTTACTAAATATGGATCAGTCGCTGTAGCCTACAACAAACTAGGGCATAAAAATCGCTATAGAGAAACAAAAATAATCGAGAGAGACCAGTAGACCACTGATGGGATTCTTTTGACCCTACAAAAATAAGAAACACTAGGAAATAGCCCTTTGCGAAAAATATGAAACTAGGGGAAGGAGCCAAGCTCACGGTCGAGATGGCCACGAGGTAGCTCGGCTCCATCGCTCTCGTTGTCTAAACATGTCTGCCCTACCACCCACCCCGCCCAGTAAACCCAACAAAATCCTGCACAAATGGAAGTCTGCCGATACCCACCATCGATGTTACCGAACTGGGCTAGATCGCGCACAATTGGGCTATGTCATTTTCCGGTTACGCAGTGACATCCTTGTGCTCGTTGCCAGATTACAAATATATACAACACTCCAACAAAGTAGTATAATTAAGACGTTTTAATAACTTATAGATATATGCAACACTCCAACAGGGTAAGCACGTTAAAACACGTTTTTAACAACTATTTACATGACAGCCTGCTGCAACACCCATCCCAAAGCATTCACGTCCGCGTGACACAGTCCTCGCCCCTCCTTCCTCGAAGTGGCAACATTGGCCTGTTTTGGGCGGTCTTTTTAGTCGGCTTTGGGCTATAAAAGGCCCGCAAAATCCATCGGCCTGTGAGGCGGCATCAGTGGCGGAATGTTGTGTGAATAGGCCGGAGGCAACACGACGCACCAAGACCAGGACGGCATAAGAGGTGGTGTCCAACAAGTTGTTGTGCTGGTCTTGCCAACCTACAATGCTGCACAGATCGACAACGAAGGGTGCCCTGGGGGGAAGGCGACGCGAACGGGCCTCCCCCGCCTCCCCAGGTGGAGGCTCACCAGCTGAGAAGGCACCCCTGCCGTTTCACTCGCCGACCAGCTGAGAAGGCACCCCTCCACTCGCCGATTAGCTGAGAAGGCACCCCTGCCGTTTGACTCGCCGACCAGCTGAGAAGGCACCCCTCCACTCGCCGATTAGCTGAGAAGGCACCCCTCCACTCGCCGATTAGCTGAGAAGGCACCCCTTGCCGTTTCCCTCACCGGCCAGCTGCAGCAGGACAGCCATTTACGTCTCGCCTGCCGGGCGACCACCCAGGCACGGGTTCCTTTCTCCACCAAATATTGCCATTAGCGTTCGATGCAAGAAGTGGGCCCCCGCGGCCAAGTGGTCGGGGGGACCCACCCCGGTGGCTGTAATAAAGAGCTGCTGCTGCCACTGGACTCTCAAAATGGCGGTCAGCTCTTCAGATTTAGGCCTGGTCCACTAAGAGATGGCTCTGGGCCACCTTGGAACTCGGAAGCTTGCCTGCTCGGGCGTGGGCCACACCCTTGGAAACATCCTCTCAGCTTTGCAGATTCTGCGGGAGTCATTGGCCTTCGACTCCCGCGGACTTCCGGTGGGGGCAACCGCCGCTATTGCTCGATCATTCCACATTAACTTGTCTTTGCCCCGGGCGGCAGCCATCTTGCCTCCTTTTGGTGCCGTGAGAGAGACTGATTCAAGGCGTCGGCAGAGAGACCCGCCTGCTGTCCCGCCCTAAGAACGGATCACGGCATTGCTGCGAGACCGTGGTGACGCCATGCTGACGCAAGCTTCTGTGTTGAATTATCAGGAGACACTGTAGCCTAGCCGCTCGGATCAGTTCCGGTGGAACCTCAAAATGACCCGGTAGGAACAAAAACTGTGCTTCCCCACCCCCGAATCACGATTCATGCTGTCTGTTCTTTCCGTTGGCACTAACGAAAGTTCTCGAACTGCCGAAAGGGATTCTCGTCCAGCCGCCAGTTAGTGGAAGGACTTAGACTGTACCCTGGACCCACCCGACCTCGCCCCAAAATGGCGCCGATGTAGGAGGGGCCTACAACTCCTTATGGCGTTTCGGTTACTTGACATTTATGTTAGAAGGATATGTATGCGATGTTTTCACACATGATGGGCGGGGGGACGGGGAGGGTACTGATCGGGCATACGAACAACCTTAATGCTGGCCTTCCCATTTTTATTATCATTTTTATTTTTTTCATGTTAAGGTAATGTTGCTCATGATACTCGACGCCTCTCACACCGTGGCCGGCCTGTAACGGTTGTAGGCCCGTATTTGTATACTGACATTGTTTTCAATAAAGGGCTTTTTGAACGAATTACGGAATCAGCGTCATAACAAATCATCTAGGTTGGTAAAGGTTTTTTAATGACTGTTACTCCCAAGCAATAGAAGGCAGATAATGCAGACCCTTTTTCTTTTTTGCCTGAATTTTTGGATTGATTAAATTTGTACCCATCACGCCTGTCTTTTTCAGAGTTGTTAGAAAATGGTTGACTATAGCTTAAGGTATCTGCCGTATGCAAGGTACGGTACCTTGCCCCATAATATGCGACCGATTGAGAAACAAATGCACGACAAGGGAACCCGAATTTAGGAGACGAATAAAATGGAGCATCTTGTATAGTCGAAAGGAAGGATATAGTAGGTCTGTGGTATTACCCGCTCCTGCAGTTAGCCTGGTACGTGGTAAGTAGAACTTTTTCGTGTCTACGCGCGCTAATGTACTTTGAATGCTGCACAACCCGCCCCCCCCTTTCTTTTCTTCTCTATAGGTCACATCGGAGTTCCGACTGAAGAATGGAGTGGACATGGACCGCACCGTGCTCAATGTAGGAAAAAACATAGACAAACGTTGTGGGATGGTGCGTGAAGCGCAGACCACCACTGGGAACGTGAAAAACTGTATGTTATGACTGTGCGTATGTGCCCTGATTGTACGGTATGAATGTGTATGCATTTCATGTGTGCTTGGGTCGCTGGAAGAGAACGTCATCGTATGACTGAAGTGCTTGTCTATCGATCAAAGGGAGGGGAGTAAAAAAGTCCGACACCCCCCCCCCCAAAATGAATTACAGAAGATACTGAAAATACGCAGCATGCATAGGAAAGAGGACAGGAAAGGAGAGGTCCCCGTACTCAACGTAGCTCTGTGTCTTCGTACTAATTTCTGCACTTGATGTATGTACTGTTACGCCCTATCCGGTATTTGTGTGTACGTGATCGCCGAATGTATGTTTTTCCCCCGCTTGTGTTTTCTTACGTAGAACTGACCCGTGCTACTCCATGTTGTGTGTACACCAAGTAGCCTATTATCGTACACATGTCTCTCTCTCTCTCTCTCGTTTTATGTCGTACGTATACCAAATAGCCTACTTGATGCGCACGTCTCTCTCTCTCTCTCTCTCTCTCTCTCTCTCTCTCTCTCTCTCTCTCTCCCTCGCTGAAGGCTCTCTTGCCCTCTTTCTTTTTGAATAAATTAACGACACTATACCTCCTCAGTATCTGTATAATTGGCCTAAAACACGACAGTGTTCGAACAAATTGACAGAAGCAAAACAACCGTATTTTACCACATTACTACCTCTCCTTTCTGTAAAATGTTGAACTTAACTGGCTGAGAAAGAAAGGACAGGTACGACGACTGATGTCTCCCAATCTGGCCCTCATCACGGGGACTATATGTCAGTGGTTTTCGTTTTAGAGCTCTAACGACACCACCTCCACCGCTCAGAATCGCCCCGCCCAATTGCTCAGAACTGGAACGTCTAAACACCCCGTCCTCCCAGAATAGCCCCAGTTCTGTACTAGCCGTCCCAGGGTATTTTGAATAATACAGCTGATGACTTTATTTTCTGAAGATACATCGCCTAAACTAATGAGGGTTACCTATTGTCTCCAGCAAGAAAAAAAAAAAAAAAAATGTTTAGCTTGTGTCCCTCCCCGAAATAGATATTTGTGAACCCATGACAGTAGCACCTCGCACTTTTTCATAAACTTAGCAGTCCTCGGAGAAAAATGTGAATTAACAGAGCTTGTGTTAGAAGAACGAGTTTCTACCGGAGAAGCCGGTTCGAATTTTGATAGACCAGAAAGTTGACAGATGTCAGGCCTCCTGCAACGATTATAAGGTACAGGAATAGACACCTAGCAGGCCAGACGATGGAAATTTGCAGGAACACGCACAAAAACATGCACCACAGCAATGATTAATAAGTTAGTAACATACACCGACATAAGAGTTAATAGACATCCATCATAGAGCGACCGATAAAACATTTCCCCGACTACTCGGTGGTTGGGAGAGAGAATGAAGTGCGTAAATGTCTTCCCTGCCAGCTCTCTAAGATTTTGTTTCTTGTACTCATTCAAAGATAACATGCAGTCATCGGAAGAGAGGGGTCGGACGTGACGCACAGCCTGGCTGCGGATCATGGAACACCTATGGCATCGACCAAGGGGGAGCCACGAAGCAAAAGGATGCGGGACGAGGCACCATTCTCAGCATGGAAAGCGACAGAACGAAGGGCTATCCCGAAGCCCCCTGCTCGCTGATCAGCTCGTGCCTGAAGTCCCAACCCGTCGGGCCCGATTGATGGGCCCAGTGCTGAAAGATTCTGCTCTCCTTGGCCCACTTTTTGATCCGATCCCACTCCACCCCCTCTTCCCTCGGCCTCCCAAAGCACCCCTATTTTGAACTTGACTTGACAAAAGAAGAATGGGAAGCGGGTACTCCGTCTCAAGGTACCTATGATAAGACCAGTCAAGGGACAGGACAAAACAGGACTGTGATCCAAGAGCAAAGAATGGTCACACCCTGCAACGCGAAAGCCTGGATTTGAGCTGGACCTTAGCTCCACCGCCGGTGCTCAACAGTGCCAACGAAAGAAGAAGAACAATGAGAGCTTACCAGTGATGGCTCGATGCAATAAGACACTGGAAAGAAGAAACCCCCCCCTCCCTGACTGTAACTCATGTTGAGTTGTATTCCTCTCCCAACCACTTTTGAATTGACTATCTTCCAATCAAGCTTCCAAGGTCCTTTATCGGTCACTTCCAACTACACACTAATATCTAAGAAACATTAGCTTGGTATAAATGACAATTGTATAGCATCAGCCGTACACCTGACTATGCTGTTTGGTTTGATCCACACAAAGTCTAGGCCTTGAGTAATGTGCATAATATTCCTTGTCTTGCCGGGCCACCTCTTACGGTATCAAATTTGTGTTCAAGCGAGCTTCCCTCCACCTATCTCCGGGTCTGACATATGACGCAGCTGATGTAATTTTGTATACGCTACCTCCTCGCCTGTCACATCAACCACATGTAACTATGTACAATTGTGTCAGATTGTTCCTGTCTGTCCTAAAACTCTGTACTTTTAAAACAGGAACGCATGAAAGCATTTACGACATTATGGCTAAGAGGTTAAGGAAGGTGAATGTCGGCTAGACAAGCTGGCTAGATATGTTGAAAAGGGAGGACTGTTAAAATCTGGTTTGCGATGTCAACATAATCGGCGCCATCTTGTCCCCTCTCAGGCCCGCACGCTCCCTCAAGCAGTAGCCATTTTTGAAAGCGCCATGGCCCCTCTGCCCCTCCCCCCTCCCCCCCCCCCCGCCGACCACCAGCGCGTTCCCTAGGCGCTGCAAAACATCCCCCGCGTGCCGGTCACCCCCGCTCTCTCATACATAGGCCATGAACCCTCTCCTTCTGCGCGACCCTGCCATGAAACCACATCCCGCACCTGGCCAACACCTCCTTTTATCCCTTACATGGTCATACATCCTTTCGGTAACCCCTTCCTCCACGCCTGATCGTCCGAACTGATCCCAGGCCATCACCTAGCCCTACGGACGCAGTTTTATTGCCCCTACTGTAAAGGAGGCACCTCACATCTAAGGGATTGCAGTAGATCAAGGCCCCCAACCCCTGTGACCCGATCAGTCGCGCTCACCCCCCGGGAATTGGCGGAATGCCCAACTGTGTGATAGCCATCTCCTGCTGTGGGTGGGGTGGGGACTTCTACTACAGATATGTGTGGGAACGAGCTTGAAGTGGGGATTCCAAGGATGTTCTTTCATGTATCAAAGCAATCTCAAGAATGTGCCATGTACAATAAACCGTGTAATAAAGCAATAAACTTGTGTATAAGAGGCCAGGCCTCAGAGATGTGGTCAGAGCATCTCGAGAAGATTCCCTGTGGGTCTGATCTGATGTGTTCTCCTCCGGAGAGAATAAAACTTTGTTTCTTGCCTTCCAGTCTTCAGCGCCTGCCTCTTTTATTGGTAAATCATCGAATGGTATAAGAGGCGATTACCACCGGGCAATACTTGAAAGGTTATCGACTGAAACTGCCGCTACCATTTAACAATTAGCAATACATGAGGACAGGCGTATGCAGGCAGTTGAGCGGCAGCATTGCTTCATGGAACAACCATCTCATCATATATGCAATGTCACGTATAATAAACAACGAAACGATATAGAAAGTACACTTCAGATGGACTAGTACGAGTAATGATAGGTTGCCTGGTGCCCGGTGCCTGCATATGTGGGTTTCCATGAGATGTGGGGTTGATCTTTCGTCCCCCGCTCTAACCCCGTAACCCCTCTATGATATTGTCCATGAGTGTGTTCCCAATATAGATACGTCAACTGCGTGGGTGTTAGGGGAAAACATGGAATAGAGAACTGAGGGGGGAAGGGGAGGTCGGGGAGCTTACGGACTGTATCATGATGGTTGCCTATTTTGTGGTGGATTCTGGTTTGCCCGTTGAGGAGCTGTGGTGTCAGTAGTGAGGGGGAAGAGGAGCCTGGGAGGGTGTGTGTCTCCCCTCATGGACCAGGGTGTTAGTCCGATGGGGCCCTAGCACACAGTCAGCCCTTCACATCACATGGCTGTTACGTGTTGGTGTTTGGTTGCGCCATGGGGGACACGGGTGGAGTCTGGGAGCGGAATTGTGTGGTCGCGGGTGAGTCCGCTGGCGTTGCCTCTTGAGCAAATCGGAACAGAAGGTGTGCCCATTTCATGAAGATGGGATGTTTACGTATCCCCTTCACCTCCTCGTCTCTTAGTGTTTCTTCCTCTGCTGCCCCCCACTTTTTTACGGCTTCCTATCCAGGCTGCCTCTGGGGGTCCTGCCGGGGCCCTCCTATGCATGGCTATTCCACGTTGTGCTAAAAGCAGAGCCAGGGATGCAAACCTGCACTGCACCTTTTCTGTCTTCCGCCTGCGTAGAAATGTTCATTAGGTTGACTGTCACCCTTAGGGTATGATGTACCCTATCCCAATACTGTTGGATTGTGGGACAGTCCCAGAACATGTGTTTAAAATTCGCCTCTGGTTTGGCATCTGGGGCATGCAAACTGTGTATCGGGGTAAAATCGGTGGAGCCGGTGAGGTGTTAAGTATTTACGATGTAAAATATTGAATTGGATGTTTTTGAAGCATGCGTTCCTAGACACCTTTTTTGAGTACTCAAGTGCCTTTTCCCATTCTTTGTCATGGAGCACCCGTCCTATCTCATCCTCCCATTTCTGGTGCAGGGCTTGTAGAGGGGTCTTGATCAATTCCCGGATCGCTTTGTAGTGCCAGGTGACTAAGTGTCTCCCCTCGTCCATACGGAGAATTGCGTGCAGCACCGGGTGTGTCGGTGGTTCGTCCTCAGTGAGATCCCTGCAGTGTCTGGCACTATCAACTAAACATCTATGTACCACGAATTGTCCCGGGGGAGATCATAGCCTTCTCTCATTTGGGCATATGTTTTCAGCTGCCCATCCTCAAACAGGGACTCGACCTCTGTCACCTCATGCTCAGTCCATATCCTGAGGGCGTTGGCGGTGAAATATTTCTCCCGTTGTGGGAATCCTACCAATGGAAGCAGCGGGGAGTAGAGGGGCTGACCCCGTGACATACGGTGTATGCGCATCATGCATTTACGGGCTATCGATATCTGTAGGGGGTGTGTACGCGTAGGCTTGGTACCCGGCATCAGTAGTCTCCTGAGGGCCGGGAGAGGTATCCGGCCATCGTTGGAGAATGTCTTGTCTATGTGGCGCTCTGCCGTCCAATGGGACAGCCACTGAAGCTGGGCTGCCAGGAAATAGGCTTCGAAGGAGGGGGCTCCCAGACCCCCTTGTGTTGTGGGTAAGTAGAGGGTTTGTAAGGCTACCCGGTGTCTGCCACCCCCCCCCCCAGACCCCCTTGTGTTGTGGGTAAGTAGAGGGTTTGTAAGGCTACCCGCTGTCTGCCACCCCCCCCCATATCAGTGCTGTAAGTAGTGTGTCTAGTTCCTGAAAAAAGGAGCGAAGCGGGATCACCGGGAGATTAGTAAAACAGTAGAGTAGTCTGGGTACCATAACCATCTTCGCGAGGGCTACACGCCCTATGGGGGCCAATGGCAGGGTCTTCCAGAAGGCGACCGCCGAACGTAGCCCGGCCAATGTCTTGCGGTGTTCCCATCACAAGTGGCTCTTGATATGATACCACCCACACTATTGGATGATACTCTTTAAATCCTTCATCCCTTGGATTTTCATAATCAGACTACATGACATCTGCTCATTCCATATGGGTGTTTAATTGGGAGGCCAAGTGAATTTGAAAAGCTAAATATAAGAAAGGGGTTTTATGAACAGGAAGAAATGGCGCACAAACCAGATATACGCAATAGTATTACCAATGCAACATTAATAATTCGATAGTACGGTGCTAACAGGGAGGGGAAGACCCTGAAACCCCTCAATCAGTGAGGGAAAATCCCAACACTTGAACGAATAAGAACAGTCCCGTGCACTCATACAATAATCAATTACACAAGGTATGTGTGTCTTCGGTATGACATGAAGATACTGCAGCGTGGCAATCTTTGTATTTCCTTTAATAGGTCATCAGGCAAGAACAAAAAACAGCCAGCCGACACGTGTTTCGTCAGAGTAAAAGTCAAACTCTGACTCTTCAGGGCAAAAGAACAGGAAATCATCCACCACAAGAAAGATATACGTTAAATACGTCAAACCAGGATACGGATTATCACACAATCAGCCTTATGGGTACAAAGACTGCTCAGCTTGCAATTTGCTCATTTTTCTATCTGCACTATCGATCAATATTAACATTAGTGTCTGTGAATTTACGTTCAGAGCCTCCTCCCATTTGACTAAGAGGTCCTCATCTAGCTCGTCATATGTAGGTAGGATTTGAGCTCGTAATCCCCTTGGTATCCTTTTTAATCTCAAATATTGTTTCAGAGTGGCTTTGTCCCACCATCTAGCGTTTTCAGTTTTTTTCAAGCGTTCCAATTTTACAAATTTGTCCCTAAGGCTGAATTTGAAAAGCTGCTAATTGACCCCTAAGGACAGCTTTGACAAGGTTCCGTCTCATGTACAGCTATCTTTGACCATTTGTATGAAATCACTGTTTCAAAGGAGATGTGCGTGTTTCCCTCTCTAAAGAAGTAGAAGAACGAGTAAAGCTGAAAATCCACCATTTGTGAACTACAAATTCCATGAACGTCTGCATAGGGTAAAGCCCTCAAATTACTCCGTGGTGTAAAGCCTCAAATTAATGCATGCTTATGTCCACACACATGGCCACAAATACCAAAGCTAAAAGAACGAGTAGAAAACTCTAGCCCATGAATGGCCACAGAAGGAATACTGAAAACATATTTGGTACACTCTATCTTCCACGGCCACCTGAGTCGGTGGAAGAGTGTGAGATAACACTGAAGCGACAAAGTTTCTTTCAAGTGATTTTCATATCACACCCACTCAGCACTACTTGCCCAGTTGAGCGTGCCTGTTCTTATCCTTGATAAGTAGGTGCTAAGACACCTGTCACCTCCAGCCCATTTGTAGAACTAATGGTTTTTCCCTTATAAAAAGTTGTCGCTTACTCACATTCCCTCTCTTCATAATAATTCACAGATGGAGACCAAGTCCAAGGAGCAGAAGGTATTTTCTTCTCTTTTCTTCACACTCAGAAGCACTTGGGTGGATTCACCTTTATAAGATTGCTAATTCCTTTTGTGCTTTTAGATACCCACCAACAGTTCCTTTGTCCTGAAGGAGCCTCAGAAGTACAGAGGGTCGAAACACGCCAACACATCTGTAAAAAAAGGAAAATAAGGAAACCAACTAATGTGATATGGGAGGCTTATTTCAGCTAAGGATTAATACTGCTTCATCACTCCGTAAGGATTTTCCCTGCCTTTTTTTTTTTTTCTTTCCATTTCTTTTTTGGATTAAGTAAGGCATATACTCCGCCCAAAAATAAAAAAGTAAAACTTTACAAATACCAGTACACTAGCTTTGTATGTACAAAAGACTAATCTGGTGTTTACATGGACAGTTTGTGAAAATGTATTGTACTGTCGGAGTTTCAAGTTAACCCAATTTTCTTTTTTGGGGGGGGCTGAGGGGGTGGATTATTACTTATTGATTACATATGTTATTGAACTGTGTTGTTTCATTGTTATTTGTCAGTTTCTGTCATCTTTTCACTAATATTATTTTCTTGTAATTGTGTTGGCTCTTGTGTATGATAAAAATTATGTAAGCTAAAAAATGTTTATATGAAGGACCCAATGGAACCGATGGTTTGCATCCAACTTGGACCAAATACATATTTTTCTTTGATCTTTTGTCAAATATATTTCTCGGACCGAATTCTGTGAGGTACCTTTTGTTAAATCTGAGGATCACCCCTGGCGGCTGGCACTGACCACTGGCGCTGCTAATGGCCACTTCTTGGTCCACCCTCTGCCAGCAGGTTTGGTACCAGCCCCATCCCTGCTGGCAGGAGGTTTGGAGTGAGTGGGGATCCAAAGTGAAAGGGGAGCATCTTCTAGATACACTGCATGTTCCCATTTGTTTTACCAACATTTAATGCAGCACACCCCTCCAGACCTGCATAACTGTACCAAGGTGTTCTCCTAAACCACGCATGCGTATGATTTACTTGCAAAGAAGTCTTTTTTTCGACAAATGAAAGAGATTTGACTGAGGGTGATAGATAGTGCGGTGCTGTGCCTGTTCATGTCTGCTCCTGCGCCGACTTCTTTCATGAGCGTCATCTATAAACTGTTGAACTCTGTTTATTGACAACAATGTTATGGCGACGCTTCCTGTTCTGAAAGTTAACTGGATTATGGTGACTTTTTCAGAATTTCCAAAGTAGTGCATTAACCTCGCTGCCTTTGCCTGGCTGAAAATGTGATTGTGGTGCCTGAGTCTGAACGACAGTGAACATCCAAACTGCCAAGGAAAGAGAAAACAAAATACTGACTGTAAAAAATCATAAGCTCCGCACTGTGGCTTTTTGTGTAACAGGGCACTTTGTCCATTTTTTTATAACCAAGCTTTATTGACATTTTACCGAACATGAGATTGCACAACCACCGTCCACACTCAGCAGCCTCCCTCCTGCCTCCACCGACACATCCCCAAGGCTACCGCATCTCATGAACAGGCTATGCTTGGTTGTGTTAGCCCAACCTCCAGAAGCGTTCTAAAAACATGTTTATAGATATTTATTTTGAGTTCATCCAGGATTTGTGCTTCTTTGCCGAGCATGACCACACTCGCGCGGGCCAGCTTTGGTAGCAATTTTTCAGTAATGACTGCTAACAGTGGCTGAAAGGAAGGCTCATTCAGGGCCTTATGAGGCCTTGCGACTCTTTTGTGCTGCTGGTGAGTCACTTTTTGTGATGCACCGGTGGTGTAAAAAATGAGCCACGTTGCGCCATATTTACAAAGTGACGCATCTAAGCAGATGCATCACTTTGTAAAGCCCTGCGCTACATTATACCTGCCTCAGGTATAATGTATGCAGGGTGGGCGTTCCTCCGCAAAAAGCCTCGTAGAAGTGGCGCAGTGAAATCTATATGATTTCACTGCGCCACTTCTAGTACACTACTCCGTCAAAATCTTAAGCCTGCCTCACAGCAGGCGTAAGACGGATGCGTGCCCTTTCACATGGTGCTTGCCCATGTGAAAGGACACATTGCCGGAGGTGCGTCACTTTTGTGACACACTCCAGCAATGCCTCATCAGTGCTCCGATGGATACGTCTCTAATACTGAAGTATCTGTCATTCCTTGCGACATGATGCGTCATACAGTAATATTTGCATTGAGTCTTTGTCGCAGCGATGTGACACTTCTCATAAATGAGGCCCCCAGTTTCTTGGTAGGAGCATGAGTTAAAGCATTGTCCTTTCTCACCATATACTGCTTGTGTGTCTGGAAATTAAATTTCTTATCAAAGTATAATCCTAGGTACTTGTAATTGTTGACCTCTTCTAGGCTTACATGTCCTAGTTTGATTTTAAGAGGGGTACTGGGTCTATTCCATATTGACATTGTTTTCTCTTAGTTGCAATAATTTCTAATTCATTGATCTTAGCAAACACCGTAAGTTCTTTGATTTATGTTTGCAGTCCCACCCTCGTATAACTCAACAGTACAATGTCATCAGCATATGAGAACTGTGTCAGGGTCAATGGTCCCAATCTCAGAGGGTGAGAATTAACCTGACCCAGCTGGGGCGATAGATCAGCCATGAAAAGGTTAAACAGGTGCGGGGCAAGAACACACCCTTGCTTGAGGCCAATGGCTGTAGGTATTCGCCTGGACAGTCTTGTTCCATCCGCCACCTTGATTTGAATCCATAATAACGCAATAGCGCATGAGGTTTTTTCCTGAATACCCCACCACCTTAGTTTTCCCCACAAGAGTGCTCTGTCAACTCGAGCAAAAGCTACTTTTAGGTCTATAAAGCAGAGAAGCAGTTTTTTCTTCCAGAGTTTACATTTCTTAGCAATTGTTGTTACTGCTAGCACGTTGACGGTGGTACATAACCTTTCCGGAACCCTGTCTGGTGGAGTGGGATCAAGTTATGGGTGTTAGACTAATCGATTAAATCTTCCAGGACTAGCGAGGCGTAGTATTCTGCTTCTGAGTCGGTAAGCGCAATTAGCCTGTAATTCACTGGATTTATATAAAATGCAGCAAATCACTTTAAAATTAAATTAAAATTGGGTTTATTATCGAACCCCTCCATTTTTTGGGGATTATTCATCCGCTATCGACCTGGCCCAGTATTTCAGATCTTGCTTAAATATAACTTGCGGAATGACGTTAGGGCCTGGCGCCCCATCGCTTCTACCAGCCATGATAACTTTTACCTCTCTTGCTGGTGCGCAGTGTGAGAATGCCAGAGCAGTTGGGCTGTTACTCCATAGCGACTTTACTGGGTTTTTGACACTGTCTGACTTGACTACCTTACAATTTTCGTGTACTAAGGAGCGCTCTTGTTAGCCAAAGATCTTCATCTAGTAAATGTTATATTTCATATCGGTACCCTAATATAGGTCCAGGAACAACGTACACTTTCCCTACATCAGCTCCCGTTATTTCATATGAACGAGCCTTATAAGGACATAACTCCAAATAAGGACAGAATGCCTTATAGGGACATCACGCCTTATAGGGACTGTAGCCTTTTATGGACTAAACCTTTCACCTAGTTCCATGCCGAGGGTGGGTTTTTCCCAATCGATATTGCTAAGATGTCATCCATATAAATAATTGATGAGTACACTCTCCAGGAGGCATACTTCACCTCTACCATCGACGCACAAGGTTTAATCCCCAACGTCATACCTTATATTAAACAATGGGTAACACACGTACATAGACTGTATAAATACAGCACCTCTTGCTATCAGAAGGCAAGAGGGACCCGAGACTTCAAGGCCGACACACTGACCAGAGACGCTGCAGCTCTTGCATGACCTCGCTCCAGCTGACAGTGGTCTAACTATCCCTTGTGGGGTGTCCAGCTCAAGTCCAGGAAGAAGTCCCACATTCTCATTATTCAGGTATGGGGGTTCGACTCAATCCTAGCGGGATGTTTGGCTCTTAGATTCTAGACTATTAGGTTTTTAGGCTCAGTAGCTCTTTCACACCTACTTACATGCTAGGTACACTCAGGTACATCTAGTCAGGCATCTTAGGAGTACGCACTTTAATTTTATAAATGCATTTCATATTAATGTATATGTTCTTGACCATTGTAAAATGGTAGAACAATACTATTCCTTTTTATTCACTGTACTGCTGGTTCTATATCTCTGCTGTACAGTTGTAACAGCGCACTTATTCTACATGAGAAGAACTACTGTACAATAAATTCTTATTGTAAAAACGCTCGACTGTTTCTTCTCTGTATCTCTCTGAGAGCAAAACAAGCATGTATGAGTGACTGGGTGAGAAGTAGTATATTGTTTCCACGAGTCTGAGATTATTGTGTTCTGAGGTTGCAAAAACAAATCTCTCTGATAACAGGAGATTCTAGTAGCACTACGAGCTAGCTAATGCGAAAACAAGCTAACATATTTGGTGAGGGTGTACAGAGTCAGTCTGCCACCAGGCTCACAGTTTATGTTATCCGCAAATGCATAGGTCCTACATGAAGGGTACTACTGGACCTACACTACAGTAAGCAACCCAGTCTTATTACATGACACACAAAGTGTTTATTACTCCTGCTTCTCTGCCAATACCATTAATTGTTGTCCAGAATGCTCTGGTATTTGATCGTTTACAGTTGAACAAAAGTTTCGCCCAGAAATCTTTGGACTTTCTTCTCCTCCCTTGCCAGAGTTGTTTTTATATTGCTTTTTAAAAAATAATTCCCATGCAATTTTTGCTGTACCAGGTTTCCTGGCCTTCTTTATTTCCCTTCTCAGATCTTTTCTTTGATCTACGTTTTTTTTCATCGTTGCCCCTGGCCATTGGGATGTTTGGCTTGCTCTGGATGTTATTGCTGAAGCATGCATTAGCAGTCATGTCGTAAAACCTATCCAGGCATTTATTGGAGTGGTAGATGACGCTATGCTATCCTCCATTATCGCTTTCGCTTGAACTTTTAGGGATATCTCTGAAACACTACTTTAACAAATAGAGTTTGTTTCCACAATACGTTTGGATTCCTAAGAAAACTTCTCTGTATTCAGTTCAGACTTCAATCACTTCCAAAAACGTTAACAAACAATCTCCAAAGTTTTCAACAAGTTCTGGCAAGAAGATCCTGGATGCAGAAACTGTACATCTCAGTTGTTTAACAAGGGCACTCTGGACCACAAAGAACTTATATTCAATAACTTTAAAATGGCTGCCACCATTTCCAAACTTCATTGGATTTCTATGACATCATGACAAATGTTAGTTTCCTGGATTATACACAGGCACTGCGCACTGTACGAAGGGGCAAAACCTCTCTCTAAGCAGCCTGACAAAGGTAAGGTATAGTAAGTGCAGGCTACAGATCATTACAATCACTCTCTTCTCATCCCAAATCTCTTTCTCTTTTATAGTATGATTAAGGGACCAAACCTCTTTGCATAGTTTGCAATGCATGTAACTGTGTAAATGTAGCAACATTGGCAAGGCAGAGATTACGTGCGCAAAAGCATACATTTGGAAAATGGACACTTGTGTTTTATTTAGTGTTACAAAATATGTGCTAAAAACTTGAGTGAGGATAGTAGTAGTGAGAGTGGAGTGGGTAGAATTGGATGCGTTATAAAGATGCTCTGAAGAACAATGCATTTTCCACATAAATGGTCTCTATGTGCTTTTTTTCAGTGGCAACGAAGATTGGTCAGTGGATCCACCATTCAAGCCACTTTGCTACCAGTTCACCCAGGACTCTGCTGACTGCTACTGCATTAAGAGAGTTTTCACCTCCATTGATCCATAGAGTGAAGGTTCAATGTTATAGCTTCACGCAGTGTGGCACTAGGAATTGATTCTCCTTTCCAACTTTCTCTGAAACTAGAAAAATCTAGACTCTCTTTATCAATTCTTAATAAACCCAAAACGGTAGAGGGTTCCAAATTTACAGACTTTGACACTTATCATAAAACTTTTTGTTTTTCAACAGCCCTTTAAATGGCTCTTTTCAAATTCTTCTCCATCCATGCCTCTGTGGCTTGATATAGAACATTCCTTACTTGAACAGTTCTCTCCTAAAGAAGTCTTATCTTTTCCTTCAAAGTACATTACTATATTGCCACTGTTATTTAAACATACTTGTCTTCTATTGAAACCTTTTTATCAACCACAGTCTTCATCTCGAAATTCTTTCTTAAACTCTTCCCTTTAGTACAATTATCTTATCACTATCAACAACAAACCTTTAAATTGCAAGTCTTAGAGACAAAGGGGTATATCAAGGGTTCAAGACTTCTTTAATGGTATAGATCTTCTTTCTTTCCCTCAATTTCAAACAGCTTTTAATTTTCCTCAATCGTTTTCGCATAGATTTTCTATTCTCATAGGAATCTTCTTAGATGTTTTTTAATCACTTGCATCAATTTCTACATCTCCTTCTTCCAATAACTCACTTTTAAAAATACTTACACTCACTCCCTAGGTCTCCCCTATTTCTAAATATTTTTTCACCCCAGATCCTTCTCGATCCAAAAGATAGAGCTTAGCTGGGAAACAGATTTGAGATGTGCTTGGACTTCTGGAACAATATGTGGTCTGTAGCCTTACAAATTTCCAGATCAGCCGCCACTACTCAATCTATGTTCTTTTAATATCATAGATTATTTTTTACACCTGTTTCTACAGGCACTTTTTCTAATTCAAATAATAAAGCTTGTTGCTCATGCGGGCACCCACACAGCAATCTGATGCACCTTCTCTTTTTATGCCCTCCCACTGCCTCTTTCTGGAAGAACGTTTAGTCCCAACTCACAAGAATTTTTTATTTGTATTGTCCTATGCCAGCATAATTTTTCAGAAGCTTATCTGAAACTGTCATACTAAGCTCACATAAAGTATTACTTGACCTCATGTTAGCCTAGGCTTTTCAACAAGTTACAATTAATTGAAAGTGTTCTACTAACATTTCTTCCAAAGCTTAATGGTATGATGTTTGTCATTATCATAGATTAGATATAGCCTTTACCCCTTCATGCAGATCACATGTTGATAGAGATTTATATTGGTCCCCATTAACAATTTATTTAAGATTTTGCTGCTAACCAACATGTTAATTATATAAATTTAAAAAATGTTAAACCTCCGTAAACTGTAACTTTCTTTGCTATTCCTTATTATAGTTTATCATATCAACCATGTATTTTAATTATTAAAATGTCATGTATTTATTGCATCATACTGCTATTCGATCTTCAATTGTTGGTTTGTATTTCCTCCTTCACCCCACCTTTTGTCAACCTTCTTTCCCAATGAAAATTCTAAAATTGTAAACAGTTTTAGAACCTTTTACCTTATTAACTTACTCATACATTCACTGTTCACATTTATTATATTTTGCTGTTCACTTTTTCTGGATTTTTCTTCTAAATAAGGCTGATCAAACACAAAAAAATAAAAGGGGAATACATTTCGAACATTTAGGAACTATTCAGATACAACTAGTAAAAAATAAAAGGTTGTGCCCTTTCTGCACTTTCACTAATAGGGAGTGGATATGTTGGGGGCTGATTCACAAAGGCATATAAGAGTGCATAAAAGAAAACTTCCCATAGATCAATAACTGCTTTTGTGAATTGACCCCTTGGTGTTTTCTGAAAAATGTCAATGTTTTCTAGATACATTGTTCACTAGAGACGCTTTAAAGACTACAGAATTTATCAATCCATATTGCAAAGTTAGCAAATGGAGGGTCTTTGACGAGCCTTCTTTTATAGGGAAATAAAGTATTGACCCTAAGTTACAGGCACCTAATACACAGTACTGCTATCTATTAACCTCGCTAAACGGTTGATCGCTTTCCTCTACCTTGGGTCTAATATAAACTATATGCCCTTTAACAACGATTTAAAGGGACAACAGAATTTGATTTCATTTGTGGGTGATATGTATTAGTCTTCAGGTGTAAGAAATGGTCCAATTACACATTGCAAACATTTAGATCCCAACTAGCCCAGTCTTCTCTTATAAAGAGTTTGCCCCTAAAAGTAAGGGGAAAGAACCTTTGTTTTATATTTCTTACTTTACCCGTAAACATGCTATGCTCCTAATTCAAATTTGTATTCGTAGTAGCTGTAGAACATGTCAGCATTGAAAGCAAGACATTATCCTTTTACATTGCATCTGCTCAGTCTTTTTGGTGGAAGACAAGCATTTAATTCACACTTTATCTCCTAACTCTTTTATTGTGATGAAATTATTAAAAATGATGGTGCACTGTTAACACATGCGAAGCATTGCAATCAATATTCATTGTATTGGTTTGAATCATGCTAATTAAAAACAATTGTGTGTTTCATGTACCGCCCTAAGTGGCATGGGTATTCCCAGATGTGGGTCCTATGCTCACTGTATCACTGGAACCAAGCTGAAAGCTGATGAGCCCATAACTAGGGTGAAACCGGTCCTGGGTAGCTTGTGCTCTGGTTCCGGGAGGACCTGGCCTGGCGGTTCAGGCTGCAGTGTTCCATGAGGAGCAGGATCAAAGGGTGATTTGCATATGGTTGGGTCCAAACTGAGGTGGCATGGTGATCAAAAGAACGATGGGTTGGGATGATACCCTGAGCCATCCCCTGTGGTTAGACAAATTGCAAGCCCATCACCTTTTGTGCTTTTCAAATCATGCTAATGAGCCTGTTTTTATTTATGCTGTTCTTTTTTATGTTCCATTTTTACCTACAAGGCTGTGCCTAATGGCAATTCATGTCTGTAAATTAGGGACAACCTGGTCTGAAATGGCCTACTTTTCTCCTACTCTCAATTTTGTGTGATTGATCTCTACAGCCATCCCTGCTGGCTACAAGGTCATCGGGCAAGACTGTCAGCACAAGCCCGGAGGTGGAGTCGCCATAATAATCAAAGATAACATCAACTGCACCGCCTACACGGACACCCTCACCAGCTACATGAAACACATCACATTCAAGATTTGCATCACATACACCTTCTCCCTATGCAGAACCATCATATACAAACTACCTGGACCCCTCACCAATTTCGCCAGTACATCCCAGACTTTGTCGCTCCCTTCATCAACATCAGCACCATCATCCTCATGGGATACCTTAACTTTCATCTAGAAATTCACACTGACCCAAACTCTACAGCCCATTCTGAAACCCTCAAAAATGTTCGCCTTACCCAGCACATTACCGAACTCAACCACACCACCGGACACCTATTGGACTTGATTTTCTCCTCAATCAGTAACATCACAGTCGACAACCAATTATGACCTGGACAGGCCACGCCCTGGTCAGTTCAGCATACCCATCCTGCACCACCACAACCCTACCACCAATGAAACCGCCCGCTTCAGATGGAAAAGCATTATAGAAGAGGAGTGGGCTTCCACTCTTTCTGCGCACCAGCCTGAGTACACCAGCAACTTACTGAAAGCCATCAAGAACCTCAAAAGCTGGATCACCACATGAATCAACTCTCAGTCACCCCTTCCGCACACCCCAAAGGCAAGCGCCTCACCATGGGCCAGCTGGTACACGGAGGAATTCTGGCTGATAAAATTTGTTTCTAAGCAACTGGAGCACAAATAGAGAACAAGTCAAGACACTACAGATAAAAACATCAAAGATTTCACTGCATCTCCTGTCACCTCCAACAACAAGACCTTTGCAGCAAGCTCTCGGAATTCTTCTGTCAAAAAATCACCTCCATGTACAGCATCTTCGACATATAACTGGATCCCCTCCGCATTGCAAATCAACTTCCCATCACAGCCAAAGAATGAGCCCTGACCTTGTGGTCCTCCGACACAACCGTCAAAATTGCTGCTACCATGAAGACCATCCCCTCAGGGCCCTATCTACCCTTGCCCCCACCACGCCTTCAGCAAAGGACTCAAACCAATCAGCAAATCGCTAATATCCTCTGTGCCTTCATCGACTCAGCCACATTCCTGTACGCCTGCAAACTTTCTCCCCTCATACACCTGCTCAAAAACACATCCGCTGTCCTAGCCACCCTTTCCAACCACAAACCTGTCTCCCACCTACCATACCCAGCAAAGGTCTTAGAGAAACTAATAAACCGATGCATCAGCAACCCTCTCAGCAACTACAGCTCCTTGACTTAATGCAATCTGGATCAGGGCCCAAGCACAGAACAGAAACAGCACTCACCACCGCAACAGAAAACATTTGCATGATCCTTGACAGAGGAAACATGGCTGCCCTCATTCTCCTGGACCTTTCTGCAGCCGTTGACACAGTATCACACCACATCCTCATCATGAACCTGAACAAGACTGACATCCAAGGACCCACTCTCCATTGGATCTGCGCATTCTTAATGGATAGAACACAAGCTGTCAGCCTGGCACCTTACTCTTCTGTGCCTGCAAACTCATCTGCGGAGTGCATCAACAGTCACTGCTCAGCATCCCCCCTCTCCTACTTGGTAGCTAGACTCATCCACAACCTCCCTCACAGAATGCACATCCCACCATACCTCAGGGAACTCCACTAGCTCTTGCTACACAAACTATACAAACGCGCTCATTTCAAATTCCTGACATACACATTCAAGGCACTGCACAACTTATTACCAACTTACCTCAAGAATTTCATCTCCTTACACCAACTACTCTGACACCGCCACTTTAAAGGACTTCTGCTCACACACATCCCATACATACACGGAAGGAGATCAGTAGGACGGGCGTTCTCTTATATAGCACCTAAAGCATGGAAAAGCCTTCCACTCCACATCAGAGCATCCTCTTCTCATCTTGAAGCCAAAGGCCCGGCTTTTCAATGAACCAACATACCATAGGTAGGGCTGGGCACACACATCATCTCAGCGCCAGGATACCCTTGTGTGTGATAATACACTATACAAATACACATCAAATTGATTATGAAGATCTTTTTCGCTATTTATTTTTCTTACTGAAAGTGCAAAGATTTGTATCATCTTAACAATAAATATTTCACATTTAGGGGATGCAGCACGAGGGTTTTTCCCTGTTAGACATTTATCCAACATGCGCTGAAACTTTAATATATGTTTAGAAATGGGTTTATCTGCTTCTCTTTTTGTGTCTGCGACATCCTCAATTCAGCATTATGACATAAAAAAAATAAAAAAAAATCAGTGCCCTTATTTGTTGGTTTCTGTTGGGTGCTAGTATCTCCAACCTATCTCTAGCATCCCACAGTAGAGTGTTCAACTAAAGTCAGGGTCAGTACAGTGCAGGCAAAGATCTAAGGGGCATATTATCAAGCACAGCGCTAAAATTATCGCCGGTTTAGCGGTAGAAAACTGCAGCTACAGCGGCGATAATGGGCTTGATAATATGCCGCAGAGAATTCCAATAGAAGCCCATGTTCTGGTGGTGAACATGGGCTTCTATTGGAGTTCTCAAGGGCATATCATCAATCCCATTATCTCCACTTTAGCAGCAGTTTTCTGCCGCTAAACCGGCGATAATTTTAACGCTGTCCTTGATAATATGTGTTAGAAGGTGGTTCTGACACTATGGGCCGCCCGGATTTTTTGATTTTTGAGCACCTAATTGTTGAGCTTTTACTGTGGGGGAGCCTCATAAGTTGGGACTCACCCACAGTGAACTCAGGATGTAAGAGACTGCATGGGGATTTTACTGGTGTTCCCCTGGCTTGACCAGGCCACTGCGCAGCAGCTGGAGTAAGGGACACCGGGCTGATTACATGCAGACACACGTGTACATGCGTGTGCACATGTGTACGGGCAGCTCAGGGGAGATTCCTAGCGTGTGCAGTCCAGGAGCGGCTACAAAGTGAATGGTGTGGCAGGACTTATGCAGTATTGAGTAGTGTGTGTGTTTAATAAATGTACTCTTACTTTTATAAAGCAAAGTACAGACTGGACAATCAATTATTGAGTGTTATTTTTGTGCACCTGCAAATGGCGATTACTAGCCCACACCACCTCCCTTGAGTAAGCCTCAGACTGCTCTGCAACGCTACCCTCTGAGAGTCAGGCGCTACAATTGGGTGTTTGGTTCCCAGTGAAGGACAAATGTAGTCATGTTATTTGTGCAGGCCTCACAGATGCTGCCTCGTTTTCCAACATTGGTGTCTAGCGGCGGGAAACATAGTATCCCATTCTGGTGTGCATTTATAGCATTTGATAAGTCCAGTTTTGCCACACATTACCTATGCAGCAATGAGCAAATGGAAGAGCGCAAGGCTCTGAGAAAGGTTCAACGTTTTGGTTATGTGAACTAAAGGTATGGGAAAGGAAAGCCCCGCGCCCATATGTGTCATGTGAAGTTATTATGGTTTAAATGTAAGCTGTATTGATATGACCGCACTATGTTGATTATAATGTGCTAGCGGGATGGTGCTTTCCAGGAAATGATTGCATACAAATGTTCTGAGCCATATTGTACACTTTTGAACCCTAACACTACATACACTACACCTGCATGAGGAGGGTGTCTCCTCAAGAGATAGGGACAGCAACTGATACCTACATCACAGGTGGGGGTGTAGGAGTGGATTGACCTTCAAGGGGGACAGGAGAAGTAGGGGTCCTGGGAGGTTCCCGCGCTTTTTAAGGGCAGGGAGGGTTTCCACAGGAGGGGCCCCAGATATCCTTCCCCCACTGGAAGTTTCTTGCTAATGGCGCAGGCCAAAACCACTGGAAGGGTGGGGCAGGAGGTTTCTTTACCCCAGGTAGTAGCGCCCCAGGGGTTCCCATGGTGGGGGACCCCAAGAACCTTTTCCCACAGTGGGAGGAGGGTGTGGTAGAGTTGAGTGTCCGGCAGGTCCCCCCAGGTTAACTGGTGGGGAGGTGAGCAACCCAGGGGTGGCCCCTGGTAGTGGGTGGCCCCCAAGGAGGGGAGTTCTTGAGTGATGGTGTGTAGTGGTAGCCCCTAGGTACCCTAGGTGGGCTAGGTAACTGACCCAGTGGAGATCTGAGTGGGGGCGATGAGCTCCCTAATTTCCAGGGGAAGGGTTAGTGGTGGACCCTGAGGTGTCGGGGTCGGGTAGCCGGTAACCAGTCAGGTAGGTCCTGTGGGACTTGGACTCAAGGACCAAGAGCATGGGGGTGTTCCCCCAGCTGGAGGCAGGAGGTGGACTTCTGTCAGGCAGTACCACCCTGAAGCCAGGTGGGGCCTATCTTAAGTGAAGGGACCCTGTGTTTCGTGAAGGGGTGGTGCAGGCCTAGCCGGGATCTTTAGGGTCCCTAGCTGAGAGTGGTAGTACTACCCTGAAGGCAGGTGGGGCCTATCTTAAGTGAAGGGACCCTGCTCTTCATAAGGGGTGGTGCAGGCCATCCAGGGACCATGTAGGTCCCTGGGCGGTCTCCCAAGGCGCTGCAGGGAGACCAGGGAGAGCCATGAGAGGTGGGCCTGGGTCTAGCTAACTCGGGGCCCACAGGCTCTCTAAGGGTACTCCGGGAGGAGAGCGCACCTCTCGGAGGGAAGGGTACATAGGCCCTGTTCTCGCAGCGGAGAACAAGGAAGGGGTCTAGGTTCCCGGGGTAGTTTCCGGGTGGAGCTACTGACGGGGGGAATGAGCTGTAGGATGTCTGATGAGGCACCCTCAGTGTTCCTCCCTGGCACTGCCAGTGTGGTGGTGAGGCCGGTCTGAGGTCCTATCAGGGAGCCAGGCCAGTGGCCAAAGGGTGCTTTTCTGTGTGGGGAAGTACAAGTGGCTGTGCTTTCTTTAGGGAAGACAGTCATCCCGAAAGGGTGGTGGCAGCAGAATGACCTCAGCGGCAGGCTGAGGGTGAGGGTCCAGAGAGATTGCATCTTTGGGGTGCAAGGACCAAACGGAGAGAGGGTACTGGTTGGAACAAACTCTGGAAGGGAGACCAGCTAGTGACCCAGGGGATGGGATTTAGACCTATCCCAGAAGACCGCATCGGTGCTGAGGCACTGGACCCTTGTCCAGAGAAGTGGTAGGCATAGTGTTGCATGCCCAAGGGCAAAGGTGAGCATAGTTAGGCTGAGTCCATGTAGACCATGAGTGACCTAGAGGTATCTAACCTAGAGCCCGGAGGGTTCTTAGGGTAGTCTGGGATCCCTGTCATGGGTGGAGATTTCATGGATGGGAGGAGTAGGTGGTCTAAGCGGATAACTGGTCAGTAAGGGGGGTCTGGTCAGAACCCCTTATAACTAGTTATCGCTGACTACGGGAAGTGTACCCATGTAGAGTGGCTACTTCTTCCCTGTAGGAATCAGCTGGGCGCGGCGTGTGTTAGAAGGTGGTTCTGACACTATGGGCCGCCCGGATTTTTTGATTTTTGAGCACCTAATTGTTGAGCTTTTACTGTGGGGGAGCCTCATAAGTTGGGACTCACCCACAGTGAACTCAGGATGTAAGAGACTGCATGGGGATTTTACTGGTGTTCCCCTGGCTTGACCAGGCCACTGCGCAGCAGCTGGAGTAAGGGACACCGGGCTGATTACATGCAGACACACGTGTACATGCGTGTGCACATGTGTACGGGCAGCTCAGGGGAGATTCCTAGCGTGTGCAGTCCAGGAGCGGCTACAAAGTGAATGGTGTGGCAGGACTTATGCAGTATTGGGTGGAATAGGCTTTATACACTGGAAACATGCCAGGGAAAGTCAGTGTGTTTTCACTTCATTATTTCCCTAAGGGAATGTGGGGCCCGTGGCTAAATTAACTTCCACAAGGCCTACAGTTTCCAGACATGCACTAAAGTCCATTGTATTGGAGGTGAAAAGAAGTATTCTGCAGAGTCCAAAGTCATATCTGTACTGCTTTTGGGTCATCCAGAACTGTCATATTTCTGTGAGCCAGCCAGGACCAGACCCAGGCTGAGGGCTGACCTCAGCTGGATGGATTGATAACCTTTCTTCCACAAGCTAGGGGCCTCCTCTCCACGAAGAGAAGATGGGAGGGGATACAGGTTCATCAATTAGCAGCTGTCACTGGGTGCCAGGCACAAAGGCTGCACCAAGGAGGGAAGGCAGCGTGGGGGATGAGGCTTCAGACATGTGGCCAGAAACCCTGGATGACACCATTTTGAACAAGCTCAGAGGCTGGACAAGAAGGAGGGAGCAGGGGCAGGGACGTGATGCGACGCTGTTTGATAGGACCAACAGAGACTTTATGCCAGCCCCCTACTCAACTTTTAAAAAGTGCTTGCACAGGAAGAGAAGGGCTCTCTGGGGTGTGGTCTGCTGAGGGTGAAGGTGCTGGAGCCTGGTGCAATGGGCAGTTGGAAGGAGAGACCCCCCTGACTGCCCCCAGGACCCTATCAGCACCAGAAGAAGATCCCAGGACTGGTGCACAGAAGCAGGGGCCTGTGCGCAGGGAGAACAGAGTCCCAGAAGGAGAGCCTGGCGAGAGGCTGGCGCAGGGAGCCAGTAAAGACAGCACCCTGCTGAATCAGAGACCCTGAGGGAAGAGGAGAGTGTTCCCAGTGGCGGGGGCTGGTGAGTCCCAGAAGGAGAGCCTGGCGAGAGGCTGGCGCAGGGAGCCAGTAAAGACAGCACCCTGCTGAATCAGAGACCCTGAGGGAAGAGGAGAGTGTTCCCAGTGGCGGGGGCTGGTGAGTCCCAGAAGGAGAGCCTGGCGAGAGGCTGGCGCAGGGAGCCAGGGAAGACAGCACCCTGCTGAATCAGAGACCCTGAGGGAAGAGGAGAGTGTTCCCAGTGGCGGGGGCTGGTAAAGAGGAGCATGAAGTGCCCCATAATGCCTCGCCAGGAATTTGGAAATCTGCTGTTTTGGTGCTTTGTGGCCCCCAGAGGAGAGGGGCCACCCTCACTTGTGAAAAGGTGCTGGGGGAGCACAGTCTTTCCCCCCCCCCCCCCCAGCACGAAGAAATCTGCCATTTTTGTGCCTGGTGGCCTCCAGAGGAGGGGGTCAACCTCATCTGTGAAAAGGGGTGCAGGGGGGGCGGCAGGAGCACCGCAGTCTCCACCAGCATAAAGAAGAACAGTCCAACCCTCAGTTTCACGGGGCATCTGAAAGAATAACCCCTCAAGGGCTCAGCAGAAGGGCTGAGTTGGGGATGTCTGGAGAAGGGCATCCTCTGGAGGTGAAGTGGTGTAATTGCACCGAAATGCATTTACTATTGGTTATTTCTTTTTAGGTGGACTGAAAGTCACATGTGTAAAGTGAAGTACCTGTGTAAGGTGATGTTAAGCTAAATGGCGTTATGTTGCTGGACCCTCCTGCTAGGGGGTCTGGCTGTATTTACGTAATCCCATGCTTTTGTGATTCCTTTTAAAGTGAAGAGGCACACTGCAGGAGAAGTGTAGTTGACAGGAGTACTTCTTTTGAAGGGACTGTAAGTCACATGTGTAAGGAGATGTCATAGGCCAAGTGGGGCTATGTGGCCAGACAGTCCTGCTAGGGTGTCTGGCTGTATATGAGCAATCCTGTGATTTCATCTGTGATGCCCTAAGGGGCTGTAATTGCAATGCATTCAAATGATCAACCAAGTTGATGAGTACTGTCATTCTAAAGTGTGCGTAAACATGGATTCTTGCTGCTGCGCTTAGGTGAAGACCCCAGACTGCTAGCCCTTAAGATATAGAGGTGCCTACTTTATGGTCAGTAGGAGATGCTTAGTCAGGGTCATGTGTCACCAAGGCAGGGTTACCCCTTTTTAATGCTTGTTGAGGTAATGGGGTGGGTCGCCACTGGGATGGTGCCAGTGCGCAGGGCCCTCGCTCCAGGTTATGTTCAACTAACTGCATTGGGGGCAAGTTGATGTGCATACATGGGAGTGGTGGTACTAGACCCCACCCCTCCCTGCGGGAGGGGTGGAGATGTTATGCAATGTCACAAAGTAATTCCAACAGCTTATGTATATTTGTAAATTGGTGCATAGTATTGAGTAGTGTGTGTGTTTAATAAATGTACTCTTACTTTTATAAAGCAAAGTACAGACTGGACAATCAATTATTGAGTGTTATTTTTGTGCACCTGCAAATGGCGATTACTAGCCCACACCACCTCCCTTGAGTAAGCCTCAGACTGCTCTGCAACGCTACCCTCTGAGAGTCAGGCGCTACAATTGGGTGTTTGGTTCCCAGTGAAGGACAAATGTAGTCATGTTATTTGTGCAGGCCTCACAGATGCTGCCTCGTTTTCCAACAATATGCCCCTAATATCTTTCTACGGTGTGGTAACACCATGTCACACTTAGCTTTTCCTAGATCACCAGTTCACACAGTCCTCTCCATCTGCTTGTAAGAAAACATTTTCTCCAAACTAATTTTACATTTTACTGCAGAATTGTCCGACCAATGCAACACTTGGATTTTAGTATTGAGAAGAGACATAATAACCTGAGCCAATGTACTATGCAGTCCTTGTGCTGTAAGTTTCAGATGCTGCAGCACTTCTCATTGGTTTGCTGCCTCTTTACCTTAGGGGTTTCCAAACCAACTTAATGTAGGCACTAATTATTAGCAATATACTTACAAGTGCTTAAATCAGACCCAAACGTTGCAGTTAAAAGTCTTGGTGCCTAGAAGGCAATAGTGACTTTATGTATACGATTAACAATAATTTTAAATACCAAGCGCCTCGTGCCCCAAAAATTACCGTAGGTTTCCGACCTCTTACAACTTTTTGGAATTCCCAAACCTTTTCATCTTATGCCTTGAAACCATTGACGGTTACAGGCTTGCAAGAGCACTCCCGGGAAAAAAATAGAGAATTCCATTTACTCAAGCTAAAATATACACAAATGTATTTATTTTCTCGTGCGAAAATTGGCAGCGAAATTGTAAATACAACTGCTAATTCCTTTTTTCCCTCCAATGGAAAAATATAATGCAATTTGGAGAAAAGCCTAAACTACACCACCAACAATTTTAGAGATGTTACCTTTCAGTTCCCACCGTGGAAAGGGATTTCTCGCAGTCCTTGTCAGGGATTTTCTGCAACCTTTGACAGGAAATAGAATCTCAGACGTTTTCTACGTGGTAAAGGGGCAGAGAAAGGTTTGTGAATAACCACCTATAACTCTGAAGTGTTCATGAACTGACAGGTGTTGGCCACTTACTGCTCACTCCACCCCACACTCCACTTGCAGATTTACTCATAAACATCTTTGAGTGATTAAATGAATACATTTATAAGTGTAACACCAATCCTGAATTAGAAAATTGGTTTTACACTCTTAGGTAACGATATATGTATGCCCAAGTCTGTCTTACATGTGCAAATAGATTTGTAAATTGGGTCCCTTCTGTTTTAAAGGGTGCTAGGCTAGATTTGCATCTTGCAGTCACTCCACCAATAAAATTAATCTAGATATATGAATTAGGTGGTAGAGCTGATTTTAGAATAGTGTGAGTCTTTATGTAGGTATGTTTTGCTAAGTATGCTGTGTCTAGACTGTGGTTGTCTGTGAGTTCTGCAAAGGAAATGCTTTGTGCATTAAGCAATCTAACATTTATCGAGGGATATTTTAATATAATATTAGACATTGTTGGTCTTCAAACCTTTTTATATGGAGCCCCCCTTGAGAAAATATGTGGCCATCCCCTCTGAGTGAAATAAACTGCAGAAATGTTTAATGGAGAATGTTGAATACTGTTGATGTTAATTTTAGAACAAAGTAAAAAAGAAACAGCCTTAATCACATCTCATACATCTCAGTGTGTTAGAAGTTGGGAGGGGGGAGTTATTTGAGGTTGAACTCAAAGATGCAACAAACCTGAAGTTCAGTTGTTTATGCACCTATCCTCACACTTTCAGCATTAAATGCCACGGGCACTACACTGGCAACAGATAGGTAAGTGTGAGGACAGGGATTTACCGTGGGGGGCAGAGATCCGCAAAGGAACTTTATGCTGCTTTTAAGAGGTCTCTGAACTTACCATTACAGATGGTCAACTTGTTCTGAGGGGCACTTCGCTGATTCCCACATTACTTTAACCAGTTCTCACAAACCATCGTCTTGCACTCACAGAAACTCTCCAAACTCCAAGAGATCGATCTCAGACTATACTTCAGCCAACCAAAAATGTGCCCTCAGCCACTCTGAGAGGAAATCTGCTAGTCCCAATATACCTTCACCCCGCATCCACTCTGAGATAACATCTGCCACTCCCGAGATACCTTCACCCTCATCCACTCTGAGAGGACATCTGCCTCTCCTGAGATAACTTCACCCTCATCCACTCTGTGAGGACATCTGCCACTCCTGAGATACCTTCACCCACATCCACTCTGAGAGGATATCTGCCAGTCCTGATATACCTTCACCCTCATCCACTCTGAGAGGACATCTGCCAGTCCTGAGATACCCTCACATTCATGCATTCTGAAACAACATCTGCCAGTCTTGAGATACCTTCACCCTCATCCACCCTGAGAGGACATCTGTCATCTGCTTGTCCTGAGATACCTTCACCCTCATCCACTCTGAGAGGACATCTGCCAGTCCTGAGATACCGTCACCCTCATCCACTCTGATAGGACATCTGTCATCTGCCAGTCGTGAGATACCTTCACCCTCATCCACTTTGAGAAGACATCTGCCAGTCCTGAGATACCTTCACTGAGATACCTTCACCCTCGTCCACCCTGAGAGGACATCTGCCAGTTCTGAGATACCTTCACCCGCATCTAGTCTGATAGGACATCTGCCAGTCCTGAGATACCTTCACCCACATCCACTTTGAGAGGGCATCTGCCAGTTCCGAGATACCTTCACCCTCATCCACTCTCAGAGGACATCTGCCAGTCCTGAGATACCTTCACCCTCATCCACTCTGAGAGGACATCTGCCAGTCTTGCATACCTTCACCCTCATCCACTCTGAGAGGTCATCTGTCATCTATTAGTCCTCAGATACCTTCGCCCTTATCCACTTTGAGAGGACATCTGCCAGTCCTGAGATACCTTCACCCTCATCCACTCTGAGAGGACATCTGCCAGTCCTGAGATACCTTCACATTCATGCACTCTGAGAGGACATCTGCCAGTCCTGAGATACCTTCACCCTCATCCACTCTGAGATGACAGCTGCTAGTCCTGTGCTACCTTAACCCACATCCAATCTGAGACGACATCTGTCAGTCCTGAGATACCTTCACCCTCATCCCCTTTGAGAGGACATCTGCCAGTCATGAAATACCTTCACCCTCATCCACTCTGAGATGACATCTGCCAGTCCCAAGATACCTTCACCTTCATCCACTCTGAGAGGACATCTGCCTGTCCTAAGATACCTTAACCCTCATTTACTCTGAGAGGACATCTGCCAGTCCTGAGATACCGTCACCCATTCCACTCTGAGAGGACACCTGCCAGTCCTGAGATCTCTTCATCCTTGTCCACTCTGAGAGGACATCTGCCTGTCCTGTGATACCTTCTCTCTCATCCACTCTTAGAGGACCTCTGCCAGTCCTGAGATACTTTTGCCCATGACTCAAACACTCCTTGGATACCAACATTCGATTATCATCAGGGCCAGAATGGTCATTGAACCCAACAGGCATTTTGCTGGGTTCCTGGAGGCAATGGAGGATGTATGTTGAAGGCCCCAGGCTGCCACTAGCCCTACAGAAAGTCTCTGCAGCTCATTAGGGTCTACAACTGCAAGCATAGCGGGTAAGAGAGAAAAAGCGAGTGGAAAATAGAGAGAGAGAAACGAAAGGGGGACTGGAAAAGAAAGAACAAAAGAAAGTAAGAAAGAGAGAGAGAGAGAGAGAGAGAGAGAGAGAGAGAGAGAGAGAGAGAGAGAGAAAGAGAGAGAGAGAGAGAGATATGACTGGCTGCTGGCTGGTTTTCACATTTTGCCAGGGATTCTTTTAGTTTTATGTCTGGCCCTGATTATCAGTGACCCACTGCTGGTACTAAGGACATCCTTTTTCCCTCAGTCTCAGATGACCATTAGATGGTGCTCAGACACACTCTGCCAGTGCCCAGATAGTAAAACTCCTTTACTGCCCCAGCCTTCTAACAGACACCCTCATACTGTCCTCAAAGCCCTACTATACTTTTTCAGCTAAAAGCCATGCCCTTAAGAAATTAATTTGTAAAAGAAACAATATAAATTATTTAAAGTGTGCAGGTGACTTACCGTCTTATCAGTCGAAGCAGCAGTTGATTTTGGAATGAAGTAAAAAGTAAAAACAGGCTTAATCCCATCAATATAGTAAAGAAAAGGTAATACTCCCAACCTAAACTTTATATACAAGTTTCTTTTTAACTCGTGTTGTAAGAGGTTTAAATATGTTTCAAAGGAGCCTTAGAGTTTCAGCCCCAGTGAATAAGACATCTGGCCGACTTTCCCCGTGGAGGCTAGAGACGAGCGTAATATACCTGTCCAAAAGTTCTTCTGTGATGATTTTGAGACTGCATTTATTCATTTGTTCTGGATTATTCCAGAAATTTGAGCAAATGAAGGCTTGTTGAATATACTGCAGCCAGTATATTTTTCTTTTACAACTGCTAGACATTAATACATCCTTGAGCGATTTCAAATAGGTTTCATGTATGGAATTTTGTCCAGACCAGTGATCCAGGGACCCCTGAGGGTCTACGTAGCCTACTCAGGGGGTCCACGGCTGCCTAGAACACTAAATAATATTAACATGTGTACAAATAAATAAGCAAAATGTACAATTGAAATTCTGAAACGTTCTGTTAATGTGAAGGAGGCTATAACTTATGTTAGTATCATCAGACTGATTAATGGGAACAGTCCAAGTGCTTTAACCCGTTAACCGCGGCGTAAAATCCGCCGCGGTGCGGGTGAAATCTTGACCGAGCGGAGCCGCGTCGGCCAACGGACGTGCGCAGTACTACGGAGGTAGTGCTCGCGACGGTCGTTGGCCGACGCACGCATCGAAGGGGTTAAAGAGAATATAGCATGGAAGATGTGTGGTGTCAATTGAATTTAGAAAAGCTCCAACCTTCCTATTAAAATTTTACTATTTTACATTTCTTTGTGAATTAAATAAAATATTTCATAATTTGTGTATTTGTTTGATGAATACTCGTTTCTGTATATTTGTGTATTATTTTGCAGTTTAAATCATCAAACGTACTAAGGCTATGGTTCCCAGCTTCCAGTAAAGACTCAGTGGGGGTCCTCAGATTGCAATAATGATTCAGTGGGGGTCCCTGGGTTCCAGTAATGATTAGGTGGAGTATCAGAGTTGTAAAAAGGTTAAGAACCACTGGTGCAGAATGTAGCTCAATAGAGAACCAGTCTTAATTGAATACTGGATTTGATACCATGAAGACCAAGTTCAACTCGAAGCTTCCATTGGTGTCCATGGGCTAAGATGCAGCATAGCGCGAAAACGTTGTTTTCAGTTCTTTGGAGATGACCTGTTTGTAACCCCTTTGATGAGCCACATTGATCGCTGATGAACTTGTATTCATTTTATGGGTCTCCAAAATTGGTTTAAGAGGTCTACCTACAACATTTGACTTACGTCGGAGAACAGCACTCATGTTCTGCCTCATAAGAGCACTGTTTTGTCTATGTGCCCTCAGCTACTTAGAAAAGAGAGCCTACAGGCACTGGCATCCATATCTAGCAAGGTGCTTTACTAATATGAAGATACTAGGGCACTTTACTTCAAACAAGCCAGGATGTTAAGCCCTTACTGCAGGAAAGTGCTTTTCAGCACATTGAATAAGACATGGTCATATTGCACATAAACTGCAAAACTGTAGTAACAAGTTACTTGTAAAAAGAGTACACACACTGATACATACACACAGACACACACGCACACACATATTCCTCACACCTGAATGGACAACAAATCCACAAGAAGACAATCACTCTATAACTCACCTGAAAGAGGAGCCCTACATATTCTATCCTGTTATTTTAAGTGTTTTATACAGTGCACCATTGACAAATTATAATGGTTCCTTGGCTAGTTTATTAAAAGCCTGGTGATAAGTCGGCCGAAAATGATGGTGCTCCAGTGGAGGATTAGATTTTGTGGCCCTCAACCAATGTTTGGGTGTTCATACCCATCATTTAATTGTGCTGTCTGTTCATATATGAATTGCCTTTGTTATTTTAGTTTATTCCTCCTGTTGTTTTGGGGCTTTGTAGGTGGTTGAGGATTCTCGTTGCAAGCGTCGATTCTTGGGAAGTCCCACCATGGTTCCAAATGTCTGAATTATTTTCCCCACAGGCCCAATTTTATGTGTGAAAAGTGCTGGCATACTTTGTGCACTTCTCCCCAACAACTCTCCCATATATGACCCGCCACTGGTTGGCATGAGCCAGGTCTACATTCTGACCTCTTGCACATATGGCTTTGGGCAGCAAAAACAGCATCCATACATAAACAAATAGATATGTTAAACGTTTACTGTTAAGCAAAGCATAGGACTTAATAAGAAATTATTTCTATTTTTCCCTTGCTTTATTCTCTGGTAATTGCTTACCTAGTGTTCTCATCAGGAGTGTGGAGAAGGTTTTGCATAGTATGTGTTTGACCTGTTGCATACTAATTACCCAGTGGCATTATAGTTAAGACTACATTTCTATAGGAAATTGTTTTTTGGGGGGTTTGCTTAAAGCTTTGGCGCAGTTTGACAACTCTTCACAAGCGTTCCTAAAAATAGTCTCATCCACCTCAGCTCCTTCCTGAAAACCTTCGGGTGATACATCTAGCAGAGGGCGAGAAAAATGGTGGGGGTACCAAAATATATTTTCCCCATGCAAGTTCCAATAGGAAATTTAACTACACCCAAAATGACTAAAGGGAATAACACCAAATTTGGCAGAATGCTAGATCTTGATCCAGAAAGTGTGCTTTTCTAATCTGGTTTAAATTTGTTCAGTAGTTTTTGAGAAATTAAGGTTTTCAATGTGGGTATAGGGATGCGGAGGACGCATGGATTCAAACTATCAAAAGATAAGATCTGATGATGTAGCAACTAAAAAAGGAGGAGTAAGCCTTTTGTTCAAAGAAGGGACGCGGTAATGAAAGCAAGGAAGTAAACCAAGTCCCGAGCCAAGAATGTGGATCATGTGTTGCTCTGTAGTCATATACGATATCAATGGGGTTAAAACACATACAATGATTCAAAGAAACAGTAATTGCGAAATATCACATTAACATATAATGATTCCAAAGAATCACAGTGGCATATACATATAGATGTAGTAGCGACAGTAATGCAAAACACTACGTTTAAAAAAATTACAATTCAGTTTTTATTCATTATATTAACAATAGACACACATTTAAAAACATATTAAGAAACAATCCATTGTTACAACACACTTGTGTTGATAATTAAAACAAGAAAACTACACAAAAGTTGACGTGGCGTTTTGGTGAGATTAGGATCAACCACCTTCTTCAGGACAGAGTTTTCTAAGAATTTAATATTCAACAATACAACAATGTATTAGTTTATACATCCAAAAACAGTGTTGAATTGTTATTAAAAAGGCATTAGTGTCTATCTACAACCAAACATGAGACAGAATAGTGCACACTGTACATTATTACATATCCTCAACTCAAATGAGTAACACAAATGAGTAAAGACAACACATGATCGTTCCTTATAATGACCTACCTATTAAAATGTATCAGATTAATGAATTCCCTGTATGATTCAGATAGGAAACATTCTTCCAGATGATTTTATGAATAAAATAAGGAATGTCCTGAAATAAAATCAATCATATTTAAATCAAAAATCATGGGATTTAAACAGATGTTATCAAAAAAATGAGTAAGGGTTTATAAGCAACCACTAGGGTAGGTATATTATTGAACATTTATTATAGCGTACCTTCTTATGTGGTACTATTCCTTCGTAAAATACATTCGTAGGAGCCACCGATAAGTTTATAGCTATATTTTAGCGACCTTTAAAATAAAAAAGAATATAATCTTCTCTATACAGAATGATAATATGTTGCTACAAATAACGTTTTATCAAAGAACGAGAGATTACCATTAAAAACCAGTACACTTTAATCAACAGACCAGGTGAGCCGTGATTAAGCCTCCAATTACTAATGCTCCAATTTTTCTCTTAGGAGAAGTTGTACTAGGAAATAGGATTGTATACCTAATTAATATCTGAAATGCCATTCGAAGTATAAATTTACTCAAATGTATAGAAATACAGGCTGTAAATTTACCTGGTTATGTTGCTCTCTTGGTATTGCAACTCAAAGGATAGAAATCTGTAACAATCAAGAAAGAACAGCCTTTCAGTACGATCTGTTTGTTTTTGTCGCAGCTACTCTTATCTATGTTTTGGGGCTATAGACCTGATAGTCCTATTTGTTTGATATAGTTCCCTCAATCATATTATATATTTATTTGGCTAGTTATGCTTTTATCATCTCACACCTAAATGGTTTGTGCTGGTTCGACTCCCCCTAAATACAGGGATATGAAAATATTCTGACTTACTCAGGTTCAGGCGTTGTCTTTCCCTAAACTGATACACAGATACAAATAGAAAAATTGTGATTTAAATGATCTTGCTTACTAGGTTAGGTTGCTTACTCTATATATTTATTAGAAATGAGGGAGAAATGCTTAAAAGTCTGGAGTTTAAAATTCAAACCCCCACGCTCGCTCCGTATTAGACAAACAACCGTAATTACAATGATCATAGACTGAGTTTCTCTTTACAAAGACCGTAATTACATTGGTCATCGACTGAGTTTCTCTTTACATGCGTTTCACAAATGGGCAGAAGGCTCAATGTCAAGGCACGTGTTCGAATTAGGACGCAAATAATCACACCCCAATTCTTACCTGATAAAAGTGTTCCGGCCTCCCTGCTGCCTACGGACGTCTTTCAGGTTAGGACACGTAACTGACCTGCCCCGGAGGAAGTCTTAAATGCCTTGCTCATGGTCACGTGATAAATTTAGCTTGTGAAGTTTGTGGTAAAGTACAATAGTTTTGGTTGCAAGCAACTTGCAATTATTAAGAAAACTTCTAATTAGTACAAGGATTTTGCCGGTAATTAAATCCATTATTATTATTGAATGGACAGAATCTATTGCTATTCTTGGGATGGGAAACAGTGCTTCCAAAATGGCAGCCATCTTTGAATATCCACTAGGCTTGTTCATGGCTTGAAGGAAAAACTGTATCGACCACTATATAGGGATCGTACTGAAACCAAAGGCTTCAACGGCTCCATGTATTAATTTATATAAAGTGTCTGAAAGGTTCTACACAATGTTAAAAGTTCATGCAAAAATGCAACCCTTTTCAAATGGAACCTATGAATATTAAACTAAATGTTACAATTCAGTATATATTCCGGGTAGAGATATAAAATAGGAGGGAGGACAGGGGCTGAGTACAGGAGCCTGCCCTTTAGATACGTTTTTCCCAATCCTCTTCGCTATTTAGGCCTTGTCTGAAAGTCTTAAATTTAGACATATAAAATTGTTCCTGTTTTTTGCGTTTCATTGTCAGATAGCCGCCATGTGCATTTGTCTGAATTATCTCGACAATACACCATTTGAGCTGGTCAATTTTGTGTCCCTTCTCCATCCAATGCTCTACCAAAGGGGCATTCCTTAGTGCATACCTATAGGAATGTGAGCTTGAATAAACAACTGAGCATCACAAACACACCGTTGCCCACCGGGACGTTTACCTGCAGTTACAGCGAACAACTGCACTAACATCCTAAAAGGGTCAAGTATCGTTCACAATAATGTGACCTATACCTTCAAAAATATGGCTAACTGTCGTTCCAAAAATCTTATTTACGTAATCCTATGCCCATGCAATTTGGGTTGGATAGGAGAAACATCCAGAGAGATCAGAATCAGGATTAATGAGCATAAATCAGCAATACGTACCAGTAAGAGGCATGCCTCTTTGGTAGAGCATTGGATGGAGAAGGAACACAAAATTGACCAGCTCAAATGGTGTATTGTCAAGATAATTCAGACAAATGCACGTGGAGGCGATCTGACAATGAAACGCAAAAAACTGGAACAATTTTATATGTCTAAATTCAAGACTTTCAGACAAGGCCTAAATAGCAAAGAGGATTGGGAAAAATGTATCTAAAGGGCAGGCTCCTGAACCTAGCCCCTGTCCTCCCTCTTATTTTATATTTTATATCCCTACCCGGAATATATACTGAATTGTTATTGTAATTTGATAAAATGTTATTGTTAATCACATATTATCATTCTGTATAGAGAAGCTTGTACTCTTTTTTTATTTTAAAGGTCGCTAAAATATAGCTATAAACCTATCGGTGGCTCCTACGAACTTATTTTATGAAGGAGTAGTACCACATAAGAAGGTACACTATAATAAATGTTCAATAATATACCTACCCTAGTGGTTTTTTATGAACCCTTTCTCATTTTTTTGATAACATCGGTTTAAATCCAATGATTTTTTATTTGAATATGATTGATTTTATTTCAGGACATTCCTTATTTTATTCATAAAATCATCTGGAAGAATGTTTCCTATCTGAATCATACCGGGATTCATTAATCTGATATTGTAATAGGTAGGTCATTATAAGGAAGGATCATGTGTTGTCTTTACTCATTGTTGTTACTTATTTGAGTTGGGGATATGTAATAATGTAAAGTGTGCGCTATTCTGTCTCATGTTTGGTTGTAGATAGACACTAATGCTTTTTTACTAACAATTCAACACTGTTTTTGGATGTATAAACTAATACATTGTTGTATTGTTGAATATTAAATTCTTAGAAAACTCTGTCCTGAAGAAGGTGGTTGATCCTAATCTCACCGAAACGCCGCGTCAACTTTTGTGTAGTTTTCTTGTTTTAATTATCAACACGAGTGTGTTGTAACAATGGATTGTTTCGTAATATATTTTTAAATGTGTGTCTATTTTTAATATAATGATGAATAAAAACTGAATTGTAATTTTTAAAAACGTTGTGTTTTGCATTACTGTCTCTACTACATCTATATGCCACTGTGATTCTTCGCAATCATTATATGTTAATGTGATATTTCGCCATTACTGTTTCTTTGAATCATTGTATGTGTTTTAAACCCATTGATATTGTATATGACTACAGAGCAACACATGATCCACATTCTTGGCTAGGGACTTGTTTTACTTCCTTATCTGATGATGTAGCAGCCATTTTTGGGACGCAGTTAACTGTGCTGAAAAAAATATAAAGAGATGTATTCCTGTCCTGGACAGAAGTCCCTTCTCAGGGTGTGAATTGTGGGACATACCTTTAAAATCATGGGAGTAGGTGAAGGGGTTCTGCATTGGAAAAAAATTGTTTCCTGTAAAGGAGTAGAAAAGAAAAAAAGCAAGTGCACTTGTTAGTTGTATTTACTCAAGAATAAATGTACAGTTGTTGCATTTCACTGTGTATAAATAGTAGAAACACGAGGGAGCCTCATTACGATTCCCATTAAGCTGCACTACCTATTAGAATGAATCCAATGCATTGAATCCGTAATCGACTATATTTATTCTTCCACTTTTTAAACAGGTATAAGTATCCTTTATTTCTCTTTCGTTTTCGTCAATCCATTATACTCATTCACTTTTCTTTAGCTGCTCAATGAAACACAGGAACATCAATGTTTCCACATGTCACTCTTTTATTCAAATCACCCAATGCATTTCCGGAACAATCCCTTCGTCGGGGGTTTCTAAGATACAAGAAATAATAATAATCAGTGCCATAATGATACTCGTGATTCAATAAACAAAATACACCGCGACCAAATTTAACATATGTTCAAGCTGTACTAGAACCTCTTGCAAAACGAATTTTAGGCAGTGTTAATAACTTGTGTGTTAATACCAGCAAGGTTCACACTAGATAAATCACATCGCATAACTCCACTAATACTGAGCGATTCCTCACCTACTCTAATCACTGGGGCCGTGTTTGTAACATTAAATAGTACGCTGCGCGCTTACCGTGACACATGCTGTTGAGAACGCTTAAATGGGTCTCCTGTTTCATTTGATAAAATGCCTCGCAATGAAGCAACAGTGCGCTGTTCCCTTCCCCTCGGCCGTGAGGACTGCAAATGCCCAAAAGCAGCGAAGAACTCATTATTAACTGCTAACTGCAACCAGCTGAAGAATCACATGTACTGAAACTGGTACTAAAATGCGCAATGGATTACAAAGGTATTCACTGCAAGCCATGCTAATGCAGTCAGCAAACCGGACCACCTCACCCACAATGCCCCTGTGAATGTATAACTGAAACCTGACATCTGAATTAGGCTCTACCGCGAATGTCCAATGTGAATTTTACAAAGAATCTTTGAATGTTTTAAAAAAAGTTATTACATTGTTGCAAATATTTAAGTATTAACACGTATTTTCATACTGAATCAACTCGGTCATATAAAAAAACGGTTCCATTATAAACACGATCTTGGATGACAGGGAAACATGATTCCTGGATATGCAATGTTGTTGAACGCTATTCGATGTTCTTTAGTCCTTTATTCACACAAAAATGAATTCTGGGTGCAATCTCAACAAGGGCAGAAAGTTCATTCAATAACACAGACATGGTGTTGAGATGCACACCGCTGTAATCTTGCTTAATTCCATTATTAATTTTCTACACAATTTCAACTTTGTCGGTGTGCTCGCTTATTCCGCACTCTGCCCACTTGCGCTGCAAAATAGTAGAAACACGAGGGAGCCTCATTACGATTCCCATTAAGCTGCACTACCTATTAGAATGAATCCAATGCATTGAATCCGTAATCGACTATATTTATTCTTCCACTTTTTAAACAGGTATAAGTATCCTTTATTTCTCTTTCGTTTTCGTCAATCCATTATACTCATTCACTTTTCTTTAGCTGCTCAATGAAACACAGGAACATCAATGTTTCCACATGTCACTCTTTTATTCAAATCACCCAATGCATTTCGGGAACAATCCCTTCTTCGGGGGTTTCTAAGATACAAGAAATAATAATAATCAGTGCCATAAACTCCACTAATAGTTATGCGATGTGATTTATCTAGTGTGAACCTTGCTGGTATTAACACACAAGTTATTAACACTGCCTAAAATTCGTTTTGCAAGAGGTTCTAGTACAGCTTGAACATATGTTAAATTTGGTCGCGGTGTATTTTGTTTATTGAATCACGAGTATCATTAAGGCACTGATTATTATTATTTCTTGTATCTTAGAAACCCCCGAAGAAGGGATTGTTCCCGAAATGCATTGGGTGATTTGAATAAAAGAGTGACATGTGGAAACATTGATGTTCCTGTGTTTCATTGAGCAGCTAAAGAAAAGTGAATGAGTATAATGGATTGACGAAAACGAAAGAGAAATAAAGGATACTTATGCCTGTTTAAAAAGTGGAAGAATAAATATAGTCGATTACGGATTCAATGCATTGGATTCATTCTAATAGGTAGTGCAGCTTAATGGGAATCGTAATGAGGCTCCTTCGTGTTTCTACTATTTTGCAGCGCAAGTTGGCAGAGTGCGGAATAAGCGAGCACACCGACAAAGTTGAAATTGTGTAGAAAATTAATAATGGAATTAAGCAAGATTACAGCGGTGTGCATCTCAACACCATGTCTGTGTTACTGTGTATAAATACCCATGCATGTGAGCATGCCTGGAAAGCTGTGACAGCAGCAGCTCTTGGAGAGTAATCCTTGAATTTTTTGAGCTTTGCAAGAAGTCGGAAATTTACACCGAACATTGACATCTGCCTACAGCACTAAATTACCTGTTTCCTTTTACCAAGCAGCCCAAAAGTGTCTCATTCAAAACAAAACAAAATTCAAGTGCTGCCAGTTGCAAATTAATCAACACTTGATGTTCATAATCCCCATAAGCATTACTTTAAATCTACTGATCACCAATATTTCACTTAGACTTAGGGCCTGAATAAGGCTTTGGTGTATGCTGTAAAGTCAGTCAGGATGGCGGAGGACATTACTGCCACCACCCTGAAGAACAACTGTCAAATTTAGAGATGACCACCGGCCCACTGGCTATCTCTGTATGTTGAAAAGGACCACCCTCATGGTGGTCCCCCTTAAGAAACAAAAAGCTTGGGAGACGGCTACCATCGGTTTGATTGCCACCCACCAAACTTTTAACATTTTATATTTTTCAAAAACAAACTCCACTAATGTTCCCCAACCACACAGTGGAAATTTTCTTCCAGAGTGTGGGGGTCATTATTTATTTTTCTGTCTCTCACACCAGGTTTTTCCTGGTGGTGATAGAGAGAAAAAGAGGGCATCACAGTATTCACCCTAAATAGGGTGGACGATGTAATCTCCTTCCTCCAACATCCCATACTCCATTGGAAAAAGTCTTCCATTGACAGCGCCAATGAAAGCTCCGTCAATGAAACAGCTTGTGGATCACCCATCTATAAACGAAGTAGGTGGACCAAGAGTTTGGCCCATAGGGTACTTGATTGCATTTGTGATTGAGTACTGTATATGACAAATTAGAAACCTGACCTTTAGTTATTTGATCAAATTCAGAGCTTATTACATTGTGATATGTTTTGCAGCTTTAAACAACTTGCCATATAGAATGATACACCATAAACCCAGTCTTGAGACAGAACATCAACCTTCCGAGAAGCTTCATAATTTCCCATTCTGGCAATGGTATAGCTCTGCTATCATAGGCATAAACATGTAACTTCTGTTACATTCTAGGGATAACTTTGCAAGATAACTGTAGCTTTATTGATAGCTCTGATCTCAGAGAACTGAGTTTGAATATATATATATATATATATATATATATATATATATATATATATATATATATATATATAGAAACAGTCCTTCTCTGCTCTTTGCTCTAGCAGAAACGTGAAGGTACGGGCCTCTTTCCTCCGCAAAAAAATCAGCAACAAGTGGATGAAGCAGGAATTTATTTCTCCCAAAGATTAAAATGTCAATAAATCATAGGACCAGTGTCCTCCATGACGCGTTTCACTCCACGCAGGGAGCTTGATCACATGATATATATCCAACAAATGAACTGCAATATTCCCCAGTTCTGATCGCCCAGGTAAATAATTCCAGAGCCGTCACTCGATTTCCAAGCAAAGCTTATGTTTTATTCACACACGAACAACAAAGGAAAAAACCCAATGGGTTTCGGAGTTCACACACTCCTTGCTCACGGGTTAGGCGTATGCATGCTTTCAGTCTTATTTAAAGAGACATGGTGTGCATTACATGTCAATAGACATGGACAACATACTTTGAATGTTAGTTCATGTTTTGTTAATAAAACAAACAGCTTTCAATAGCACAATGACTTTCAAGAACAGTGTGAGTAGATATATTGTCACTGGAAAAACAATACCTGGCAGTAAATATAATGTGCTCAGTAGTACGGCGTATTTGAAATAAATAAGCACAACAGTTGCTAATGTAAAAGGTGAATTTAGTGAAACTAGTAAAAACACCACTAACACCTTATGATTTATAGCAATACTAATTCATGGAAATAATGTTGCGTGATAACGCATACACATTGGCTGAAACAAACCAGCCCCAGTGGGCAAAGTTTGAATGCATAATAAGTGTTGAAACACTTTACACTTGGAGCAATCTAGCCCAAGTGGGCAAATGTTATACACCGAATAAGTATTAATGCATGTGACCCTTTATCTCCAAGATAAAATACAAAGGTGTCAGCATGGTTACCCATATAGTGTCCACAGTGCACACCAACAATTCAGTGTGATGTCGCCTGGAACTGAAAAACAGATTAAATAACTGCCAAGTGGGGAAACCAATACATACAACTGTATAAAATAAAATATCCCAACCCGGGATGACTTGCTGCTTATACTCCGAGTATATATCAATCGTGCCCCAGTGGGCAAAGTATCAACAGTCCATCTGCCAGTCTGACGTAAAATTGTCTCTAAATTGCAACTGAGCAATTAATTAAGGATGCTTGTATGGCATGACGCCAAATCAATTAAACCTCCGTGGGTCCTTGCACCCAAGACATCATAGGAAATCGTGAACCGCCTCTAAATGCATCAATAGACACACTGAATCATCCTAGGTGTAATAGCTTCACTGCTTTGTGGACTTCCCCATCTGGAAAAAATACAAACAAAGTAGTGATTAAAAACCAAAATGGAACAAACACACACAGTTAAGGGATGAAACAATTGACCGGTTGTGAACGCTATGAGAAATCTTCTATTGATTGTTATGAGATGAGCAATAAATTGTATGTAAGTAAATTGGGTGACTGGACAGATCAGGAAATTCTGGAAGTAGAGGAATTTAAATTGTTATTATGTAAATTTCCCAAAATTCCCACACTCTACTTATTGCCGAAGTTACATAAAGACGCAGCAAATCCACCAGGGAGACCCATTGTCTCTTCACGAGACAGCATGTTAGAGAACACATCTAAATATGTAGATCACTTTCTCCAGCCATTGGTGCAAGCACTTCCGTTATATATACGTGACACAGGCGATTTCTTGAGGTGTATAAAAGACATTAAGTAGAAAGATGAGTATTATTTCTCAAGTGTTGACGTGAACAGTTTGTACACGTGCATCCCCCATGGCTTGGGGATGGATGCATGTAGACACTTTTTGAAGTCCAGATCAGTATCTTTTTTAAGACACACTGAAATGATCATCGAAATGATCGGTGTGTGCCTTACTTTTTAAGTTCAAAAGGAAACTTTATTGTTAAAAGATAAAGGTATCAATACATAATTCACAGTTTTTAGGTTGAATCAATACAATGTAATATATTACAATAGAAAAGAACAGATGAATTGGATTAACAATTACAAGCATGGAAGCAGAGCAAAATAAATGGAGCAACGTAAAAAAAAAAAAACATGTAATAGCAAATAAGCTAGGAACGCATAAGGGAATCAGGGAGGTTTAAGAACTTCTTGCTGGGATGGATTCAGATGGGAATGACGTCTGGCACATTCATCTAAATACAATGTAACAGGGGACCATAGTTCCAGACGTTGCGGTGCCAAACTTAAAGGATAAACAAAAGAGGTATCTAATCTGTGATTATGGCAAACAGCGTACCACCATGCTTTGTAAGAAATGTTTGTGGAATCTTTCCAGTTAACCGTAATTTGCTGGAAAGCCACCGCAAGCAATAAATCAATAATTTTGACATAAAGTGTAACTTTCTCCCAGCAAAATGAAAGACTACCTAAGAAAACATGGATAATGGAGAAAGAAATGTCAGTTCCAAAAATTAAATTAATTTGGGACCATACCTGCTTCCAAAAATTGTACACAGCTGGGCAAAGGAATAACATATGTAATAAATCTGCATTTGGAGAAGAACATGTCCAACAAGTATCTGGTGTATTCGTAAATCTTTTGCCTAAGATACTCGGTGTGAATAACAGTCTGTTATAAACAAAGAATAACGTTTGTACTATGTTAGCTGCTCTAGAGGATTTGCGTATCTTAACCCATATATTGTTCCATAAAGATACTGGCCAGGATTGTACTAAATCCTTTTCCCAAGCCTCCTCTGTTTTGGATTTCTGCCTAGGGCTACCTGTATTCCGTAAGTAACTGTAAATAATGGAGGCTTTAGGGATTGTTTTCAGCAAAGTGTGAAGATGTGAGGAGGGTCCGGATGTAATGGAAACAGTAGGAGTGGCAGATATCTGGGTGGAATTGTCCATCACTGCTTTCTTAAGTAAATTATATTTATGAATGAATGTGGGCGGTTAACTAAATGATTGACTAAGTGAAGGAAAGGACAAGAAATCTGAGTTAGAAAATAACTGATGAATCCATATTAAACCCTTCTGTCGCCAACTTTTCCAATAGAATGGCTTATTATGGAAAGTCAGAATTTTGTTATGCCAAATTGTTGAATTAAGGAAGGAATGGATGGTAATAGGGGTGGAAGTAAGTGTAGTTTCCAAGAGTTTGGAGGTTAGCTTAATTATGGGAGTGGATACACCCTGTTGCTTGCGTGAGAAAGAAAGGTATTCAGAAAAAGAGAAGGGGGATAAGAAAAGACGCTCGATTGTAGTCCATAGAGGACAATCATCTGTGGGACTAAGTAGCCAAAGTGAAGCCTGACGTAAAAGAAATGCTTTGTGATACGTCTGGAAATCAGGAAAGTTGACCCCCCCTTCTGCTTTAGGTCGTGTCAATTTAAGTAGTGACATTCGGGATTTCTTTTTATTCCATAAGAAGGAAGAAAGGGTTGAGTTAATTTTTTTGAAAAATTTTATGGGGATAGATACCGGGATATTAGAGATGGTATAAAATATTATGGGTGACAGCATCATTTTTATAGTGTCAAGGTGGCCCCACCATGATAGGTACAGAGGATGTGATTTAGTAGTTAGATCCGAAAGGTTTTGTGTGCATTTATTCATACATAAAGCTACTGTATCAGAAATTGAAGAAGTGACATGTAGACCTAAGTATTTAATGTGATTAGGGCTCCAAGTAAAGTTAGAAGCACTAAAATCCGATTTAAACGTAAACTTAATTACGGGTAAGATTTCACACTTATCTTCGTTCAATTTGTAACCAGAAATAAGAGAATAAGCGTGTACCTCCGCCAAAAATGCAGGAATCGAGTCGTTTGGTTGTGATATAAAAAGCAGAATGTCATCGGCGTAAGCCGCAAGTTTAACATGGGAATTGGGAGTTATAAAGCCGTGTAAATTTGGGTTCTGGCGTAATTTAGAAAGGAAGGGTTCCAATGCCAGGTTAAAAAGGAAAGGGGAAAGAGGGCAACCCTGGCGTACGCCTCTCTGTAAATTGAAAAAATGTGGAGACCAAGCCATTGGCGCAGACCGCCGCCCGAGGATTGGAATAGAGAAGAGAAATCAGGGATATAAATTTAGGGCCAAAGCCAAACCAATGAAGCGTGTGGAACAGATAAGTCCACTCAACTCTATCAAACGCCTTTTCGGCATCTAATGCTATCTCTGCTAGGGAGTAATTTAGACGAGGGGACTTAGATAGAATATTAAAAAGGAGCCTTGTATTATCGGTAATGAATCTACCCTTAACGAATCCAGATTGTTCTTTTCCTAACAGATCAGGTAAGTAGGAGTCTAATCGAATGGCCAACGCTTTAGCAAAAATTTTATAGTCAATATTAACCAAGGATATGGGCCTATAGTTCTTACAATATTTAGAATCTCTGCCTGGTTTAGGGATGAGACATATATGTGCTTCAGAGAAGGAGCCAGAGGAGCTGCCCAACGTGGTGAAAGAAGTAAGTAGGGAGTGTAGTATAGGCAATAGAAGTTTAGAGAAATGTTGGTAAAATTCTACAGTAAAACCATCTGGTCCCGGGGCTTTGTCTTTTTTAAGATGCTGCAAAGCTGTTAATAATTCTTGATGAGTTAAATCAAGCTCTAAGGAGGAAAGATCAGGTATACTATGTGGGGGTTTCTGTATGGTGGAAAAAAAATTAGAAAGGGAAGTAGTAGAAGGTTGTGATTCAGAGGTATATAATGATTTGTAAAAAAGGGAAAACTCATTCAAAATCTCAGCATCCTTGAATTTTAAAACTGATTGACCATCATAAATAGATTCGATATTTAACTTATTGTGTTTAACTTTTAAATAGTTGGCTAGTATTTTCCCAGCTTTATTCTTACCCCCATAATATTTCGCACTGGATTTTAACAAATATAATGAGGCATCTTCCGTTGAGCTTTTATTGAATTGTAATTTGGCATTTATGAGGGCTGTAAGACAGTCTTTCGAAGTTGAAGTGTAATAAGTATGTTCCAAACGCTTAATGTCCTGAAGGAGATCTTTAGTGAACTTACGGGAGATTCTCCGTTTCGAGGCAACAAAGCCTATTATGAAATCCCTTGCCGAGGCCTTAAATGCATCCCATATGGTGGCATGTGGCATAGAAGGGGTTTGATTTAATTCAAAGAACTCAATAGAAAATGTAATAAAGGAGGCGGTAAATTTCGGATCCATAAGGAGGGCATTATTAAAACGCCACCTTCTAGGACCAGTGACTGGAGGAAGGATGTCTAGGCAATTGAAACTGGGGCGTGATCTGATAATAAAATAGGGCCAATTTCAGCATTTGTAAGAGTTTGCGAGATATTGTGTGAGACAAATATATAATCAATTCTTGACTGAGTGTTGGGGGAAGAGGAATAAAAAGTATACTCTCTGGTAGTCGGATTGCAAAGATGTCAGGCATCCAGAAGTTTATGTTGAGAGATAGCCTGCACAAAGGACTTGTGTGATTTGTTAGGTACAAAGGAGATTTTTGAGTTCCTGTCAAGAAACGGATCAAAAATTTGATTGCAATCACCAGCTAAAATAAAATTGTCTTGTATACATTGTGTAATTTGTTTAGCCAAAGTGGGCCAAAAAGAGGGTACACCACCTGTAGGGGCATAAACATTTAAAAGAGAGACAGGAACTCCCTTCAAGGATAATTTGACGTTCACCCATCTGCCATCCGTATCAGACTCTTGTGATATAAGTGAAAACGGGAGGAATTTACGACATAATATTATTACTCCATTTCATCTCCCGTCCCCTGGGGAAAAGAAAGTCTCCCCTACCCATCCACTTTTTAACTTTAATGACTCTGGGGCCGTAAGATGAGTTTCCTGTAAAAAAACAATATCAGCGTCCAATTTAGCCAAGTGAGTCAAAATTCTCTGCCTCTTGATGGGAGAGTGTCAGCCCTTAACATTCCATGAAATCAACTTTAATGACATTAGTAATATAGAAAGTAAACTAAAGTTGTCAAATGCAAATCCAATTCATAAAAATGACTATAAAAATGAGAAAAGGATAAGAAATTGAGAAGAATAGATGCAGTATTGGAGTGAAATAAGGTAAAGATGTCAAGAAATCTGAAAAGAGAACAAGAGAAAAAGATATAAAAATAGAGAGGAAAAGACCAAGTAGCTAAGCAATGAAAGAATATATAGTTAAGAAAAATAACAATTGTGATAACCGTAATTTCAACAAGAGTGAAAAAATAAAAAGGAAAGGAGAAACCAAAGACACCATCAGAAGCAAAAATGCGAATCGATATAGGAAAACAAAAAACAAAAAAGACTGCAACCAACAAATCAACAATAAGACAAAAAGGTAACATACCTACGAAAGACTAAAAATACACTAGAGGAGGGGATGAAACCACTTGGAGAGGGCCAAAAGTCCGGGAGCAGCCAAACGGAGGATCACGGAGACACCACTATAAGGAAATATAAAATCTGTGAAGGCGACAAGTAAAAGAGTTAAAGTCAAATGAGAAAAGAGAGGATTTAAACAAACAATTTAATCAAATATTTAACAGAAATAGCATCAGGGAGGGTAAACAAATTTAGGCGGAAAACAGAACTCTGTAGAAGCAACAAGTATGACGAAAGAAAAATCTATATAGAATCTAGTCTCAAAGATCAGGATATCAGAAGAGAAACAACAAAGACTGATGAACCTGTGAAAATAAAATTGTTATCATGTGATAGAAGAGGTCGGGGGTCTAGAAAAGTCCATATCAGTCGTTCTGAAAGAATTAATGAAGCTTTGTAGCCTTGCCGGATCTTCATACGTCGTAGTTCTATTATTATACTTAACCTTAAAAAGACAAGGATGAAAAAGGCCGTAACGAACTCCCATTGAACGCAAACCACTTCTCATGCCGAAGGCTTTGTGTCTACTTGCAGTAGCTTTAGCATAGTCCTGCGCAAAGAATAGAGATGAACCTGACCATGTAAGTCTTGGGGAAGCCTTAACCGCAGAAAGAACCTTCAGCAAATCAGTGTACTCCAAAAAATATAGAATGACTCCTCTTGGTCTTTGTGAAGAAGAAACATGAGATGGAGGACGTCCCAACCTGTGAGCTCTTTGGATGTTGAGGACAGTTCCATCAGGCAGATGAAGAAGCTTGGAAAGAAAAGATTTGAAAAAGGTGATTGGGTCCGATCCTTCAAGACCTTCTCCTAGGCCATAAATGCGTAGGTTGTTCCGTCTATTACGGTTTTCAAGATCCTCAACCTGCTTCTGTAGCGTGCTTACCTGGGAATTAAGTTGAGAGACTGTGGCGCAAGATTCTTTTAAGGAAGCAACAGTGTTCTCAACCGCAGAGACCCTCAAGCCCATTTGAGACCAATTATCTGTGAGAGTTTGCAACTTATTGTTAGTTTCTTCCATGAAGGGTCGGAGGGCTCTTATCTCCTCAAGTAAAAGCTCCATAGAAACAGGTGATGCTGATTTAGGCGTTTAGAGATAGATTTCCCAGGGGCGCCGGAGGGAGGATCCATAATTGTCTCAAGGCTCTGAACTGTAGATGGTAAAGAGTCTTCAAACTTTGCGAATTGTGGAAAAAAAATGTGTTTTTTATGAAGACATGCTGCTTGGAAGAGGGAGGACAGGTCGCTCTTATTCTGCCCATAAAAGAAAATAAATAAATAGATAAATACATTTTCTCCGAACAACTTCCAAGAGATGTAGAAGGGTGCTGCCTGAGGAAAGCTGATGAAATTCGCAAGATGGCCGTTCAAACACAAGAATCACGAAATCCTCAACAACAGTATCAGCAACACTAAATTATCCTGAAGTGCCCAAAATTCCAAACGGTGCCACAGTTCTGTGTAACAACCAATGCAGGGAGCTATTGGCACAGGGAGCCAAGTCTCAGTCCGCCCTATAAGGAATAGGACGATGTAGTTACTGATAGACCTGAGTGAGCCACTCAAAATGGCTGCCAAACCTCAGCACCTCAGAGCATGTAGAAAATACAGAAGATCGTTGTGCAGCATTAAACTCAGCTCCATAAGGAGAAAGTAAGCATAGGACAAGAATGAAATAGTCCTGGGAGCAGTAGGAGACATTCAATGAAATAAACAGGTGCAATTTGAGGTTAAACACGATCGCGGTAAATTTTCAAAATGGCGGCCGCGAGAAACGCGACCGATGAGAGACAAAGTTATTCAAGATAAAAGTACTTGCTGCAGTTTTTGAAATGCGTCGAAGATAACATCTTTGTCCGCCGATCTTCAGGAATACAAGTCCGTCATTATGTCGCCGCGAATCGGGTCAGAAGCGTGGCGGCTCCGTAATCCGCCGGAGAGCTTCACATGCGGACCGCCGACTCCATTGGGCGTCAAGCCACGCCCCGGGGTGTGCCTTACTAACAATTTTTTCTTATTCAATGGTACTATCTATAGACAGACCCAGGAAACGGCAATGGGTACATGCTTCGCCCCCAACTTTGCAGGGCTGTATCTCAGCTGGTGGGAGGAGCAAGTTGTCCACAACATCGGACTTTTTAAATCCTATGCCGTTCTCTGGGTGCGTTACAGCGATGACATTTTTTGCATTTGGAGTGGATCACAAGAGTTTGTGTCCACTCTGAATGGCAACTCACTCAACCTTTCATTTACAAGTCACATTGACAAACAGACTATTGAATTTCTTGATCTCAGACTCTCTGTCCAAGAGGGCAACCTTGTTACAATCAATGAATCAATCAGTCATTTGTAAAGCGCACTACTTACCCGCGAGGGTCTCAAGGTGCTGGGGGGGGCCGCTACTGATCAAACAGCCAGGTCTTGAGCATCCTCCTGAAGGTCAGCAGGTCTTGGGTCTGTCGTAGGCTCAGTGGGAGGGTGTTCCATGTCTTGGCAGCGAGGTGGGAGGGAGGAGTAGCTGGGAGGCGGGAGGCGGGGGCAGCAAATGGGCAGTCAGGGGGCGTGGCCACAGGGGATGCAGCGGCGGGGGGAGGGATGACGAAGGGAACAGAGGGAAGGGCACAAGATCGAGGGGAAAAAGGGGGTCACAGAAGGCAAAAGGGCACAAAAATCAGGGATACAGGCGTCACAAAAGGCAAAAGGGTGCAAAAATCGAGGGGGAAAACGAGTGGCACAGAAGGCAAAAGGGCACAAAAGTCAGGGAAACAGGTGTCACAAAAGGCAAAAGGGCACAAAAATCGAGGGGGAAAACGAGTGGCCCAGAAGGCAAAAGGGCACAAAAGTCAGGGAAACAGGTATCACAAAAGGCAAAAGGGCACAAAAATAGAGGGGGAAAACGAGTGGCACAGAAGGCAAGAGGGCACAGAAATGCAGGGACTGCTAAGAGACAGAAGGCAAAAACGGGCAGAGAGGCACGGGGCAGCGAGGGGAACAGAGGGAGGAACCGGGCAGAGAGACACGGGGCAGCGAGGAGAACAGAGGGAGAAAGCGGGCATGGACCAGGTACAGGCAGCGGGGGAGGACAGACAACAACAGTCGCAGACACAACAATGAAAATACAGGCAATACAATAAAAACAATAGAAACAATAAAGAGGAATGTAAACAAACTTATGGCCTACCATTGGCCACCAGGGACAAGGCGCAGTTGGTAGCCTGCGGGTGGAGGAGGGCCTCGAACTTCTTCGGCAGCGGCAGCTGGGGCAGGGACACACAGGCGGTGCTGTGCGGAGGGGGAGCGACCTACCTGATAGGGTCAAGGGTTACCTGTTTAGAAAATCCACGGCAGGTAACAGCCTATTGAGAGTTGATAGTTGCCACCCAGGATCTTTGATTGATAGTATCCCGAACGGGTAGCTTCTACACGCTAAACTCAATTGCAGCACCGAAGATGGATTCAACAATGAAGTCTGTATAATGACTAAAAGATTCCAGGAAAGGGGTTACTGCAACAGTACTATCCATAAGGCAGTCAGCAAAGTGATGGGGACAGATAGAACCAAGTTACTGTGTCCCAGAACAAAAGAGACAACCGAATAAAAGATCAGATTCATAAGTAAATTTAACAATCAGTCAAGGTTCTGCAAGGTTTCGTATTCAAACAGAATCTGTGGTCCACACCAGATGAATAGTTTCACGTGTGTTTAATGAATGAAATAGTGCAAAAGCAACCAGCCGACATGTGTTTCGTCACATGAGGGAGTGATCCCGTGACTTCCTCAGGGCTGGTGGGGATACAAAACAATGAATGAAAAGGAAATACTTAAAAATATTTGAGTGGTGGATACCAGGGATATCCGTCATAACCAACTAGTCATGTGGTGGTACAGCAACGTAGTAGCGTGGAAACCCTATGTGACAAGTGAGGCGGATACTGTGAGAATTAAAAAAACAAGAACAACGAATAAGTGACTCTGTGGAGTGCAAATGTTTAAAAGAACAGGTGACATGATCCTGAAACTTGGTGAATGATGTTAGTGATAGTGACAACCAGCAATTGGATAACACAAGTCTCAAAATGAACTCCTATTGGCATGAAAATACATGAAAAAATATAGCGACAACCAGCCATTAATAACCAGGTGTCAAAATGAACTCTTAATATCATGAGAGCATAGAAAAAACAGTCGTGGGTGAGGAGTAATGTGGGGATATCTACCACAGTCGAGGCTCTGAGGAACACAAGAGTATTTAAAAATGAGAGTGCATGTCCATGTTGGACTAGGGCATGGTGGAAGGTATTAAAAGAATTAGGGCTGGTGGGGAGTGTGTTATGCCAGGACCATGAATTATTAAAAGTAAATAATGCAGGCAAAAAAGGGACGGTACCTGAGAGAGCTGCAATATGTAACTGGAAGGGAAGTGAAGGAGAGAGAGAAAAGAAAAAGGGTGAGTATGGGTATGAGTAGGAAAAAGAGACTAGAGAAATCTCTAGGTATTCAACGAGATTATCACACTGGGACGAGTGTGGCAGGGTTAAAAACGGATGACTCACTATATTAGCATCTGTCTGTGATTGCCCATTCAGGGCTCAATTGTGGTGTCAAAGTCATTTTTTATATAAAAGATATTTTTTTATAAAATTCATGACTTACCAATATATATTAGTCATATGCTGTCTGCAATGCCAAGAACTGTCTATTCATTTATCTGTATATATGTACAAAATACTGACTATACTGCACATAATGAACGTTCCAAGATGGTCGCTACAAAAGTATAAACTTAAGATTCAATAAGGCCATCTTCACTAATCATGATATTTTTTCACGAGCACTGAGCACTTTAAAAACGGTGTATTGTTTTTGAGTAGCTGACACCGAGGAAGGTGGTAACGCCGAAACGCGTCTGTTGGCAGAGGAGAGGGTTTCTGCACCTAATACAATATAACGAAGAAGAATTCCCGTGAGTGCCGCCCTTTTTTTCGGACCTGGATTGTTATGACTGTGCCTATATATATATATATATATATATATATATATATATATATATTCACTTAAAAAACCATAGGTTTCACACACGTTATAGTTAGGAATTAGCATTTAAAAAACCTTGCAAATTCACTTAAAAAACCATAGGTTTCACACATGTTATAGTTAGCTGGACATTTCACTCGTAAAAAACCAATGAAATTCCCACGTTATAGTTAGTTCAGATAACTATAACTCGCGCGCCCGCAATCCTGCTCATGACATCACATTTTACATCACTCATGACATGGTCAGTGGCATCACTCATGACATCACTGATGACATCATCCTTGTTATAGAGTGGCGGTCGCGCGAGTTATAGTTATCTGAACTAACTATAACGGGGGAATTTCATTGGTTTTTTACGAGTGAAATGTCCAGCTAACTATAACATGTGTGAAACCTATGGTTTTTTAAGTGAATTTGCAAGGTTTTTTAAATGCTAATTCCTAACTATAACGTGTGTGAAACCTATGGTTTTTTAAGTGAATTTGTACGGTTTTTTAAATGCAAAGTTATGTATTTATTAAATTTGTTTTTTTTCCAAGGTTTTTCACCGTGCGCGCACCATGCGCGCGCTTTGGGCGCACCCCCGCGATTTTTTCCAAAAATAATTTTTAAAAAATGTCACCCTTGGGGGTCCTTCTGTGACCCCCTGACAAAGGCTAGGGGGTCAGGAACTCTCTTCCCTGCCCCCTTTTCACGTTTTCCACCTTTTTTCCACCTTTTTTCCACCTTTCATTTTCAGTGCGACAGACAAAATGGCGGCTGACACTTCCTGATTTCGACCGATTCGAATGTTTACTGACATCTATCAACCAATCAGAATTTCGCTTGCGCACGGCACTGTGCGCGCACAGTGCGCGCACGGTGCAAGCGTATAGATATTTATATGCTTTTAAATGCTATTTTCTCAGGAAATACTGAACAGATTGACACCAGACCTGCAAAAGGCACTTCCCTGACCTGAGGACTACCTCTCTGCCAAATTTCAAGTAATTCTGTTCAGCCGTTCGGGCTGTACCTTCGACTAAAGGTCCTATGGAAAAATGCATTGGGAAAACGCATTTTGGGACCCCCCTTTTTTCTCAGCCCCCCCTTGACGAATCACTCCGAGACTTTCAGAGTAGGAGCTGACCGGAGCGCCCCATTAGTTTTGAAAAATTCGCGAGGATTAGTCAACCGGCGCCAAAGTTATTCAAAATAGAATTTTGAGATTTCCTATGGAAACACGATCCTAACTATAACTATCTACTGGCGACCGCCAGTAGATAATATATATATATAGATATATATAGATATATATAGATATATATATATATATATCAAAAACCAAAGGGTGCCTGCTGTGGAGAGAGCCCACACCAGGTAGGTCTGTTGCCATTCAATTTTATTGGAGGGTGAAAGACGGGAACAGAGCACTGCATCACAGGAGTCAATTTCAATTCCACTGCCTGACGCGTTTCATGTTTCCACTTCTTCAGAGGCAGGAAAAGGAGGGATCTTGGCACAGCACTTTTCGGCACCTTTTAAATTCAGTGCTGTGCCTTGATCCCTTCTTTTCCTGCCTCTGAAGAAGTGGAAACATGAAACGCGTCAGGCAGTGGAATTGAAATTGACTCCTGTGATGCAGTTCTCTGTTCCCGTCTTTCACCCTCCAATAAAATTGAATGGCAACAGACCTACCTGGTGTGGGCTCTCTCTACAGCAGGCACCCTTTGGTTTTTGATGTTGAGCGGCCCCGCCTGAGCCGCAGAGAAAGCCCCGGTGTTCTCCTGAACACCCCTGTGACGACGCCAACCGACGCCGCCGCGTAAGGACCAGGTGCCGGTATTGGGGGAACTACGGTGTCTACGGGGGCTTGAGTTCTGCCCCACACCCCACTTGGGATTTATTTTGCAAAATTGGGAAGCAAGACACGCCAGCTCACTGCAGCTTTATCAAGCACTACGTTAACCAGCAGGCCCTGGGTGTGGCAACGCCCACCGGAGTGTGACTTATGAATTCAAAAGGTGCCGAAAAGTGCTGTGCCTTGATCCCTTCTTTTCCTGCCTCTGAAGAAGTGGAAACATGAAACGCGTCAGGCAGTGGAATTGAAATTGACTCCTGTGATGCAGTGCTCTGTTCCCGTCTTTCACCCTCCAATAAAATTGAATGGCAACAGACCTACCTGGTGTGGGCTCTCTCTACAGCAGGCACCCTTTGGTTATTGATGTTGAGCGGCCCCGCCTGAGCCGCAGAGAAAGCCCCGGTGTTCTGCTGAACACCCCTGTGACGACGCCAACCGACGCCACCGCGTAAGGACCAGGTGCCGGTATTGGGGGAACTACGTTGTCTACGGAGACTTGAGTTCTGCCCCACACCCCACTTGGGATTTATTTTGCAAAATTGGGAAGCAAGACACGCCAGCTCACTGCAGCTTTATCAAGCACTACGTTAACCAGCAGGCCCTGGGTGTGGCAACGCCCACCGGGGTGTGACTTATGAATTTAAAAGGTGCCGAAAAGTGCTGTGCCTTGATCCCTTCTTTTCCTGCCTCTGAAGAAGTGGAAACATGAAACGGGTCAGGCAGTGGAATTGAAATTGACTCCTGTGATGCAGTGCTCTGTTCCCGTCTTTCACCCTCCAATAAAATTGAATGGCAACAGACCTACCTGGTGTGGGCTCTCTCTACAGCAGGCACCCTTTGGTTTTTGATGTTGAGCGGCCCCGCCTGAGCCGCAGAGAAAGCCCCGGTGTTCTGCTGAACACCCCTGTGACGACGCCAACCGACACCACCGCGTAAGGACCAGGTGCCGGTATTGGGGGAACTACGTTGTCTACGGAGACTTGAGTTCTGCCCCACACCCCACTTGGGATTTATTTTGCAAAATTGGGAAGCAAGACACGCCAGCTCACTGCAGCTTTATCAAGCACTACGTTAACCAGCAGGCCCTGGGTGTGGCAACGCCCACCGGGGTGTGACTTATGAATTTAAAAGGTGCCGAAAAGTGCTGTGCCTTGATCCCTTCTTTTCCTGCCTCTGAAGAAGTGGAAACATGAAACGCGTCAGGCAGTGGAATTGAAATTGACTCCTGTGATGCAGTGCTCTGTTCCCGTCTTTCACCCTCCAATAAAATTGAATGGCAACAGACCTACCTGGTGTGGGCTCTCTCTACAGCAGGCACCCTTTGGTTTTTGATGTTGAGCGGCCCCGCCTGAGCCGCAGAGAAAGCCCCGGTGTTCTGCTGAACACCCCTGTGACGACGCCAACCGACGCCACCGCGTAAGGACCAGGTGCCGGTATTGGGGGAACTACGTTGTCTACGGAGACTTGAGTTCTGCCCCACACCCCACTTGGGATTTATTTTGCAAAATTGGGAAGCAAGACACGCCAGCTCACTGCAGCTTTATCAAGCACTACGTTAACCAGCAGGCCCTGGGTGTGGCAACGCCCACCGGGGTGTGACTTATGAATTTAAAAGGTGCCGAAAAGTGCTGTGCCTTGATCCCTTCTTTTCCTGCCTCTGAAGAAGTGGAAACATGAAACGCGTCAGGCAGTGGAATTGAAATTGACTCCTGTGATGCAGTGCTCTGTTCCCGTCTTTCACCCTCCAATAAAATTGAATGGCAACAGACCTACCTGGTGTGGGCTCTCTCTACAGCAGGCACCCTTTGGTTTTTGATGTTGAGCGGCCCCGCCTGAGCCGCAGAGAAAGCCCCGGTGTTCTGCTGAACACCCCTGTGACGACGCCAACCGACGCCGCCGCGTAAGGACCAGGTGCCGGTATTGGGGGAACTACGGTGTCTACGGGGGCTTGAGTTCTGCCCCACACCCCACTTGGGATTTATTTTGCAAAATTGGGAAGCAAGACACGCCAGCTCACTGCAGCTTTATCAAGCACTACGTTAACCAGCAGGCCCTGGGTGTGGCAACGCCCACCGGGGTGTGACTTATGAATTTAAAAGGTGCCGAAAAGTGCTGTGCCTTGATCCCTTCTTTTCCTGCCTCTGAAGAAGTGGAAACATGAAACGCGTCAGGCAGTGGAATTGAAATTGACTCCTGTGATGCAGTGCTCTGTTCCCGTCTTTCACCCTCCAATAAAATTGAATGGCAACAGACCTACCTGGTGTGGGCTCTCTCTACAGCAGGCACCCTTTGGTTTTTGATATATATATATATATATATATATGAAGTCCAAATCCCCAGGATACACTCGGGAGGATTTATTTCAGGGTAAGTTCACAGCGCAAACAAAGTAACAATGCGGCAGACGTGTTTCAGCGATTCAGCCTTCCTCAGTGCCTGTTACAATGGCAGAGCCTCACACCTGGTGGCCATTTAGATATTCACTTGACCACTCCCATTAGAGTCTTTATCGAGGCCCCTCCTCTGCCTTAAAGAAAAATTTCAATTTGCGCTGGTGAAACAGGCTGCTGCATGCTGGTATTTGCAGTCCGTGTGTGGATCCCCCTTGAGTAAGTGGGAAATCCAAAACACCAAGTGGCGTCCCATCAATGTGGCCTCTGGACTACACCCCGCCGCAGCTTTCTGTTCAATAAAATGTCCTCACTGAGACCCCTCGATGCTCCCTGCAGTCAATGCTGCTCCTCTCTCCCCACGCAATGATGTCTTCACACTGTGGTGCTTTGATCTGTGCGGGGGGGCACCGCGTTGTGCATTATATATTTATATACATACATACATATATACATATACATATATACATACATATATATATATATATATATATATATATATATATATATATATATATATATAGTGTCGCTCTTGCCAGCAACGTGAAACGAGGACCCGTCCTGCAAGCGTCCTGGGCAAGTCTGGCAAATGGACTTTTTGTGTGTATCAAGTGATTGATAGCCCCAGGACCGCCAAGAGAAAAAAATCACGCCAGTGGCTGCTGCCAATGGCAGCCTGTGACTGCATGGGGAGGTGAGCATGATTACAGTTCACCTCGCAGCCCGGTTTGTTTCTATTTTGAGGCTTGGGCGTAGGGGACTGGAGGGAGCCCTTTAAACACTAACAATATGTCCTCACCTGCTGCTACACGGCCCCTCCTTTGCAAGGCAAACTTCAGCAATTATTTTAATAAACATTGGATCCAGCTGCCGCACTTACCCGATCAGATGCACGCTGGGAACTGTAGGCTCATATTTGACTGCAGGATCCTTTTGCAGCAGGGTCAGCTGATCTCCCACCAATGGGAGCGCCAGAAGAACTACAGAGGAGGGAGGAGGGAATGGTGTGGTAACAGCGGCATCTGAAGAAGGCTGACACGCCGAAATGCATTATGCCAAGCTGTACCAGTGACATTTGTGTGTACGATCTCTATACTCTGAAGGTGTCCAATGCCTGTGTAATATCATGGGCATTTGCTGTCAAAAGTGTGAATGCGCAAAACTTCAGTCATATTAGAGTGACATTCCTGAGCCTTATGTATCCCTGTAACCTGAAAGATAGCTAAAGTGAAATATGATAGTTCTGTTGCAACTGCAGAATTTTGGCTGCCTGGGCGCTCGAGAACCATGTACCTTGAGTGGTCATGCGATTCCCGCATCTCAGGATATTCTGAATGCTGCACGCAGCTGCAGTCTATGAGCTTCACTCAACTGGGCATCCTTCCCTGCTACTACAGGACTTCTAGCTTCTGCACCTTGCTTCTCCAGCTTCAAAATGGCAATCACCTGCCAGAGGGTTTGCAGCTGACTTTTAAAGCTGCTCAGGTTCACGTTTTTTGTTCCTGTATCTTTCCCTTTTCCATCATTGCTTGATTTATTTCTGGTTTTCCCATTCTTTTGCTTTCCTGTCATGGGATTTTCAATGTAATTTCCTTTTCCTGTTTTATTATATAAAGGCTTCATTCTGGTTGAAGGGCGTGGTACAACAAAGCTGTGTTACTTCACTTGTTTCATCACTTCTTCCACTTGCTGATCCTGACTACTTGCTCCTGAACAATGTCCTTGTTGGATTCAGGATTCATGGTTTTCTTCAATCCTTTCAATTCTTCATCTAGCAAGGAGGTTTTTTTTATGCCTTTGGCTTTTTACTCCTGGAAAGGTAGCAGCTTCTTCAGGGCACTTGCCTACCACATAATCTAATGTGGTTGAATGTGTCTTCTGTAAACAATCGCCTGTACATCAGACAGTGGAAGACCTGGACCTGGATTACTGGTAAGCATCCAGATCAGGGACCAGACCAGTGTCTACACCAGGATCCATGCCAGAAACAGAAATTGTTGGTGTAACAACCTATTCAGGTTCTGACACCAAAAGATTCTGTTTCTGGCAAGGATCCTGGTGTAGATCTGGACGTTGTCCTTCAGCAACATACCATGGAATTGGACCATAAGGTCTCAGAATGCTGCCCTTTGCCATGTAATACATTTCAGGTCTTTCAACGCTCCTACCTTCAAGCTTTCAACTCCTAAGTATTCTGGGGATCCTTCAAAATTAAAGGAATTTTTGGAGGCCTGGTGGTTTATTTTATCTTTTGACCCAAACAATTTTCCTCTGACCGATCCAAAGTGGGGTATCTGATTGGTTCGGTGACAAGTGCAGCTTTGGCAACTCCATTAGGTGTCACTGAAGATCCGTGTCTGAACAATTATGCCAATTTCTTGGTAAACTTCAAGAAGATGTTTGAGATACCTAGCTATGAAGCTTTCACAGAGGATGCCTTGTGTGGGGAATCCCTGGGGAATTCTGATATACTGTTTACTGTACACATTTTAGAGACCTTTCTGCTGAAACCACTTAGGTGGAATGTACTGAGATGACGTTATTCCAAAAGGTGTTAAAGTTCCCAGAGCTTTCTCGTTTGCTGAACATCTGAATCAAGTTCTCCTGATTGAACAGACACATATAAAAATTAGAATGGAAAAATGGAGAAACGACTGGTTCAGTTCTACCCCTCCTCCTCAAGTCTTGTCTGCTACTTAGTTTACTGATTCTTCACCTGAAGATGTCAGGTTGCAGAACTCCTCAGGATCCGGGCGATGCTATAGAGGTCCACCTCCAGATCTCCCCGGACTCCAACCAAAGGTTACAGAGCCCAGAGGTGATCAGGCGAGGGAAAGGATGGGGGGAAGGGTCAGCAGGGACAAGATTCTGAAAAGACAAAACATAACAAACATTGACAACTGTTACCAGTCTACTCTCTTTCGGTCTCACTAGTACAGGTGGTTACTAGAGTTACTGAGGGCGTGGACCTCACATCCTGTGATTTCACCCACAATCTTACACCACAACGGACTCCTCGCATCGAATCAGATTGAGCCCTCCTGTGAACCAAACACCTTGCCCTCTGGCGAGATGACCCTCCTGCTATTCAAGCATGGATCTTACATCAGACCCCCGCTTGTGAGTGAGTTATCCCCTCTCCTTAGTGCAACTGACCAAAGACAACTAACAGTCGGCTTCCACGGTGAAAGCACCGCCGCCTGGAGTCCCTACGATGTAGCGCTCCTTCACCTGGTGAGTATCAACACGCTAGGTTCTGGTGTGGTCTTCCCTAGCTAGTGCTACTCAAACCAGCCCAATGTCTTGCTCTCTTTATGTATGCGTGTGGCGCTCTCCCAGCGCGGAATGTTAAAGTTAGCTTCACTGAGCTAAGAGTCTTGCTAATCGCGCTCTCCAAGCGTTGCCTGACAAGGTGAGCTCCTTTGAACTAAGACCCACGTGATCGCGCTACCCCAGCGCTGTTACCACCGGTAAGCTCCTCCGAGCTGAAAACAAATGTAGCGCTTTCTCAGCGCGGTTCTGCAGTGTTCAGCTCCTACGGGCTGGAAATGAAAACTCGCTCCTCCGAGCGCGGTCACAAATTAACAAATTAGGTAAGCTCCTCCGAGCTGGAAATGAAAACTCGCTCCTCCGAGCGCGGTCACAAATTAGGTACAGCTCCTCCGAGCTCGAAATAATCATGCGCTCTTTACAGCGCGATTCGAACAGGCTCGTACGAGCCTGGGCTTGTGTCTAAAAGGGAAGGCTGTTCTCGAGGTCTGCGAGGCGCGGGCAGTTGAGCTCATCCGAGCTCCGATACCTCTCACCTGCTTCCTCCTCGGTAGCCGCGAATCATCCACTGACGCTCCCCGCCTGGACGCCTTGCTCCGAGGGACGGGGAAAGTGGAGTCCTTCGGTTCGTCTTCCTCTGTGCTGCAATCACCATTCCCGCCGGGTCGCCAAGCTCCGAACGGCGGTAAATGGATTCTCGGTTTCAAAATAACGCACGCCTTCTGCCGTGCGTGACTTCCTTTTATAGACGCCCACTTCCTGGTCCGGTATTGCTGGGACTTGTAGTGTTTATACGCTAGGTGGCGCCTTAGATCCCGAATCCTCACAGAAGAACCTGTGCAGGTCTGGTCCACTAAAGGCCCACTGTCCAACACCGAAAAGGATCAAAGGCATAAAGGAAAATGTATGTCTCTAGTGTGTAAACCGAAGTCATCTGCTGCAAGACTATCCTGTTTGATTGTCCAGTCTACAGGGAAACGCCATATCCTATTCTTTTTAATTGAGGAAGGATCTGGAGATTCTGCTCTCTCAAAAGTTTTCAGTTCCTCTGATGGGTACAGTTCACACTTGTTTGTGTTGAATTTAATAGTTTAGATCCATCCTGGCCAATCCATCTGTGTTCCAGCTCTGTTCGATTACGGTGCCTCCGGAATGTATATGGACTTGGGTATTGCCAAGAGACTCCAAAGTCTGGCCAGGAAGGAGTCTTGTCTTGATTACGTACAAACTATCAATTGGTTGACTTCCAACACTGCCCCTCTCTTAGTGTTCTTAAATCAAAGGCAGCCATCGTAAATAGATGGCTGCCTTTGATTTAAGAACACTAAGAGAGGGGCAGCCGTGCCCTGGTTGAGGGAGCGTGGCAAATTGGGGGTGGATTTGTAACCTGGGTTGATCTATAAGCTCAGACACGTGACCGTGTTAGCACCTAGGAGTAAAGTTTCATAACGCTAGCGTACCGTAGTAAGGGCGATTATTCTACATAATCAGGGCGACACATCCCTGCAACAGGAAGTAACCATAACCAGAAAACTAAAGCGGGCTGGCATAGGGAGATTATTATTTGTACCACCCGGTGACAGAGGCCACTGTTACGAGTGAATGAGATGACATTCTGTAGAAGTAGTAGAAGCAACTGACTCTTTAGAAGGAATGAATTGAACCTTTAGAACCTTGGAGAGAAGGCGACTGGCCAGCACTGGGGTTTCTTGCCCTGTTTTAGCAAAGAACCAGTGCACACCGGATCGGTGCTTGGTATAATCCTTGTCCTGATATAGTGAGAGTTATCCACATCAAATGGGGGAGAGATCTCTTCCTGGTCCGGGGTAGAGGCTCACTGGGACAGATCGTTTTAATGGCAGGAGGTAGGCTGAAGCCCAAATGGTTCATGTTATTGAGTCCTTACAGAGAGGGCTGGCAGGGTTGGTTTTTTTTGCAGAGTTTTATATAGCGCGAACTTGACCCAAATCCAATCGGGTATCAGAGCGCTTTACATAGCACCAGTTACGTTACATGAGGACACACATTCATTTTTAGGTCTCGCCTGACCCAGCGCATGCGCTGGTCTGGCGAGACTTTTTGTGAGGGCTCAAAAAATGCTACCATGGCCAGCCTAGAGCTACAGTGCATGTGCGCGCGCTTAGGAGCAGAGGCTGGCAAACCTCGTCATGCTCATTAATCGCCCGCAATCACTTTCACTTTCGCCCACGATCACTTTTGCAGTGCCCCTTTGATGTTCTCCTTCAAAGAACATCAAACATCAAAGAACATGTTGTTGTGTTAATGCTTTGCTGCGCCCGTTTGACTTACAATGTGCTTTCTCTTTCCACAAACTCGATGTTTGTGTTCCTTTATTTTGAGATGCTTTTAGTATTACTGTTTTGTGACTTAAAGAACATTAAGGAAATGTTACTGTGAAACTGGACAACGTTCACAGTGTTTATTTCTGATCGCAGCGGCTGCTTCATGTCCGTTGCACCATTCAGGGAGTCCTTTCGTTGGCGCTTTCATGAGGACATGATGAGGAAGTTGGAAACTTTTGGCACATTCTCTTTAAAAGCACAGCATGTTGGCGACTGGTTAATCGATTAGACCTATGTAGCGCTTTAGATCTCAAAGCACTATGGTGGGTGCAGCAGTTACAACTCATGAAATATGGGGTGCAACTCACAAGGAGGGGGCAGGTTTGAGTGCACATTGGCTGCAATCAAACTCTTAAGATGATGGGCTTTGTGTATCCATTATCAGCACTCAGTTCTCACTAAGTGATCTTGTTTGTTTTGTTGTTGTGTTAATGCTTTGCTGCGCCCGTTTGACTTACGTGCTTTCTCTTTCCACAAACTCGACGTTTGTGTTCCTTTATTTTGAGATGCTTTTAGTATTACTGTCACACACACAACCACAACCACATGCACAACCACACAACCACACACACACAACCACACATACAACCACACACACACGCACAACCACACACACACAACCACACACAACCACACACACAACCTCACACACACACACACAACCACACACACACACAACCATACCACACAACCACACCCAACCACACACACAACCACAACCACACACACAATCACACACACACAACCACACACACAACCACACACACACACACACAACCACACACACAACCACACACACAACCACACAAACAACCACACACACACAACCACACACCCACACAACCAAACCCAACCACACCCACACAACCACACCCACACAACCACACCACCACACAAACACACACACACAACCACACACACACAACCACACACACACACAACCACACACACAACCACACACACACAACCACACACACACAATCACAACCACACACAACCACACATCCACACCCACACCTGCACCCACACCCACAACCACACACACAACCACAACCACACACACAACCACAACCATACACACAACCGCACACACACAACCACACACACACCCACAACCACACACAACCACACACACACAACCACACATCCACACACACACCCACAACTGCACCCACAACCACACCCGCACCCACAACTGCACCCACACCCACAACCACACCCACAACCACACCCAACCACACACACAACCACACACACACAACCACACACACACAACCCCACACAAACACACACACAACCACACACACAACCACGCACACAATCACACACACACAACCACACACACACACACACACACAACCACACACAGACACAACCACACACACACAACCACACACAACCACACACATAACCGCACCAAGCATTGGCATAGCCAATAGGTCTCGCTTTTGGGACCTTATAAGTGTTTAGCCACGCAACAGTTGATGTGGTTGCACCAAGGATATTGTGCTGCATAACTAAATACTTAGAAGGTCCCAAAAGCGAGACCTATTGGCTATGCCAATGCTTGTTTTTTTAGGCACGGGGAGATTAAGTGATTTGCCCAGAATCACAGGATGTTTAGCGTCATTACCGAGACTCGAACCCAGTTCCCCCAGGTCCGAGGTCGAGTGCCCTAACGATTAGGCCAACTCCTCTCCCCTGAGGTTTGTCAGGAGGAAGTGTGAAGAGGTCCAAATTTCATGGCTAGGCCAGTGTGTACTTCCCATTGATGTCAAGTGCCCGTTGCAGGAAATAAGATATTCCAGTTGCTCGGGATAGAGAAAGGAGTCTGCAAGGAGAAGAAGGGTGTTGAAGGTTGCGAGGCGGAAATAATTATCAAAGCTCATGGAAGGAAACGGAACATGGATGCTAAGTAAAGGGTATTCTCCATGCCATGCGTATTAGTCTGGCGAAGATGTAAGACAGAGCTTGCTATGGCGTTGACGAGAACATACATAAGTGAGTTGTGGGAGGATGGGCAGATACATCTTATATAAGGGATTAACTAGATGTGCCATTGCCTCTTTTATATAATGGTTCAGTAACGTATGAGGGTTTTTTGACTCCAAATTATCACGCGCACCAACAATGTCCAATAGCCTTTAATTGGGTTTTGATCAGCCCCACATTGCACTCAGCAGGATCACTATGCACTGGTGTTTCAGACACAATTAAAAGGTCATCCAAAGACAGCGTATATTAGAATCCTCACGCCCTCTTTAGCACAGTGTAGCCTCAGAACCATATAGCTGGCAAAACACTATTGTACCAACGGCACTTGCATGAACTGGAGGGTCATACGCTCAGTCAATCAATCAGTCATTTGTAGAGCGCACTACATACCCGCGAGGGTCTCAGGGTGCTGGGAGGGGGGGTGCTACTGGTCGAACAGCCAGGTCTTGACCAGCCTGCTGAAGGTCAGCAGGTCTTGGGTCTGTCGTAGGCTCAATGGGAGGGTGTTCCAGGTCTTGGCGGTGAGGTGGGAGAAGGATCTCTCGCCGGTGGTTGTTCTTCGGATGCGAGGGACGGTGGCGAATGCGAGGTTGGCGGAGCGGAGCTGGTGGTTGGGTATGTAGAAGGAAAGTCATCTGTTGAGATAGGGCCGGTCTTGTGGAGTGCCTTGTGTGCGTGGATGAGGAGCTTGAAGGATATCCTCTTGTTGACAGGGAGCCAGTGCAGGTTTCTCAGGTGGGGGGTGATGTGGCTGTGGCGTGGTACTTTGAGGGTCAGTCGTGCAGAGGCGTTTTGGATGCGTTGCAGTCGTTTGATGAGCTTGGTCGGGGCTCCCGCGTAGAGGGCGTTTCCGTAGTCAAGTCTGCTGCTGACGAGGGCCTGGGTGACTGTTCTTCTTGTATCTGTCGGGATCCACCTGTAGATATTGCGGAGCATGCGGAGGGTGTTGAAGCAGGAGGAGGAGGCGGCGTTGACTTGCTTGGTCATGGAGAGCATTGAGTCGAGGATGATTCCCAGGTTGCGTGCGTGGTCGGTGGGTGTCAGAGCTGCCCCCAGTGCCGTCGGCCACCAGGAGTCGTCCCAGGCTGAAGGGTTGGAGCCGAGGATGAGGACCTCCGTCTTGTCCGTGTTCAGCTTCAGTCGGCTGATCTTCATCCAGTCGGCGACGGCCTTCATTCCTTCGTGGAGGTTGGATTTGGCGGTGATGGGGTCCTTGGTGAGGAAGAGGATCAGTTGAGTGTCGTCGGCGTTGGAGATTATGTTGAGGTCGTGCTGTCGGGCGACACTAGAACGACTCTTCTAAATCCAGCATAAACATGCCCCCCCTCATGCGCAACACATCATAATAAGCTGTTATGATTGGGATGTATACATAGAAAACTCCTTACTGTGCACAATACAAGCCATTCATTTGAAGAAAAACATGAGTCCTTTTGCTCACCCACCCATATATGTAAGACTCAGTAAGGATTTTCTGAAGATATTTTAAAATATATCTTTATTGCATTTTCACCATAATGCAATAATGCATTTAGTCTGTAAGCAAAACCGGGTATTGACAGGTTGAGAGCCTGTATGCAACTGAGCACTGTTCACAAAGTGTCCTTCCTGACACTGGTTTGTTTGAAACGTATGTTTTTAATTTTCAGCGTAAAAACAAAGCATACTCTAAAGCTTTACACATGATTATCTAATGTGAAAATGCTAAAAAATGTAGCAGTTTGTGCCAATACAAATTAATGTCATTTGTACTTGAATAACATAGATACAATCAATTTTCACATATTTCCAAGTTGTATGTTATGAACATATTGCAATAACACAAAAACTTTTACACAACAGAAATTTTTTTAAATGCCCAATGCATTTCGGAACCAGCCGGTTCCTTCGTCAGGGGCCAATCTGAAAAATAAACCGAACCATTTGTCTGATTAGGATCATGTAGTGGGGGCTCAATCTCAATGACTCTAATACAAAGCAGACGTGTTTGACGACAAGTTACCTGTTTGATTGTGTGGTTGGATATTCACTGAAAAGGACAAAGATGTGATTGAGTCAACATAGGCTCACATGATAAAATATGCGAACAAGAGGAATGTGGATGGTGGTCAGCTCTGGGCTTACCTGGGTGTAAAAAACTCATATATCTAAAAGGATGAGAAAATGAACCGGATTGTATTAATACAAGTGATCAGGACTGGGGTCCTAATGCAAGTACACGGTAATCGGTATATCGTTACAATGAAGATAGTCTATTCATACCTTAAGTGAGATCATCGGCTGTGAAGCTGTTGGGGAAATAACAGTAACGTATATAGACTGTTAGCGAGTCAAGTCAACTAAACTGGGCGTGCACGATATTTAAGATTACACACAGAGAGAAATTACGTTTGGGGCTAGACAACTGAAATCTTACCTCCGGAGATTTGGTAATAAGCTGCGTAAAGAAAAAGAAAACGGGTTTTGTTAAGAAACGGAAGCGTTAGCAAAATGATATGACCCGATATAACAACGATCTCAGCCTTCGGGCAGTACGTCGTAGAAACCTCACCTTAAAGATGCTTCGTGCACGAAATAGCGAACGTCTCGGCAACACCAGTGAACAAGTGAAAAACGTCAGCAGAACATACGTTTATATAAGAGAAGCGAGTCAAGACTTACACCGGAAGTAACCGGCACTGACGACGGACTCAGTAAACTAGGATAAAACCTAGGTAGCAGATAATCTCATTGCATAGATGGGGGCCATGTTGGAACAAAGGCGTAACGCTATAATATAGGGGGGGAGAAACTGGGTCCAAAAGAAAATAAACGTAAAAAGAGCGAACAATCAGAACTGAAATGTGTACCTTAATGATTACTTGTACGTGCTCATAAACCGGACTCAAAAAATCGGGTGATGTGTGTCTCTATACGAGTGTGTTATTAGGTAGTAAAATATGAATGGTAATTCAAAAAAGGTGGCGACTTAAAGAATTAAGATGTATAAAGTTCTCTCTGCATGGATATACTCAATTCGTGGAACCTGATCTTGCGGACTCATAGACCCGTAGGGTAATGTTAACAAAAGAGTGGTGTACAATAAAGTTTACGCACAGGTGTTGAAGTGCGCATCAGAATGTGTTGATGGATGCTATAAGTTTCTAAAGCCACTACTGACCTAAATAGGTATGTTAGTGATATGGTATATGTGTGTAGCATGAAATTGGAAAAGATGTTGCTGCGAGGTTAAAGATGGATTCTATGATTATGGTATTTGGCCTTGGGGGATGCTGACTAGTTGAAAAAAAAAAATTTTTTTGATCATATAAAACATGACATATCCATCCGGTCATTGAGACCGGTAGGAGCCAGAGTGTCCAAATTTTTGATCCAAAAAACTTCCCTTTGGAGAAGTCTGAGGTGATTGTTAGTGCCTTGTTGTAACTCCACATGTTCGATTATCTGAAATCTTAATTGTGATATGGAGTGGCTAACTTCATGCCAGTGGGATGCCAGAGGAGAATTTTTACTTAAAGTTCTGATGCGGCTTTTGTGTTCTGTCAAGCGTATTTTCATTTTTCGTTCAGTTTTTCCAATATATAATTTGCCACAAGGGCATTTGATCCCGTAAATTACATTGGAAGTATTGCAATCGCTGGTATGTCGTAATGCAACGTCCTTACCAGTGGTAGGATGTTTTAAGATGTTTCCTAGAATGATGTTGTTGCAGTGTTGGCAATTATGGCATTTCACAGTGCCTTTGTGGATGCGGGCAATTTGAGATTGTGGCTTGGTAGAAGATAATAGTTCTCGGAGGTTTTGACCTCTAGTATAAGCGTGCATTGGCGGTTCACAGAAGATGTTGTTGAATTCAGCTTCATTTGTTAGTAGTTCCCAACGTTTATTGATTATCTTCTTGATGGCTGTGGAACAGGTGGAATATCTGGATACAAAGACTAACTTAGATTTGTTGTCTCTACTGGTTGGTGTCAATAAGTCTTCCCGTGTTTTGGCCAATGCTCGTTGTGCACAAGAGTCAATGATGGTTGAAGGGTACCCACGCTCATGGTATTTTTCTTTCTGTTCATCGATCTTAATCATGCTGTCTCCCATGTTAGAACAGATGCGTTTAATGCGGATAAACTGAGAATAAGGTAAGTTGTGGATGAGGTTATTGGGATGAAAACTGGAGAAATGTAACGCATTGTTGCGATCAGTGGGTTTAGTGTAAACCGTGGTCGAGAGTCCTGGACCATCAGGATTTTTATTGATGGTAACATCAAGAAATTGGATGGTTTGTGTTTCAATCCTGTGGGTGAATTGTATCCTGGGGTTATGAGAATTTAGAGTAGATATCATTTCTTCCAAGAGTTGCTGGGAGTTGGTCCAAACCAGAAAGATGTCATCAATATATCGACTGTAGGTGTAAATGTTTGTCCACCATTGAGGTGTGTCCATGATGTACTCTTGTTCAAACATCGCCATGAAGATGTTGGCATAAGAAGGAGCTCCTGGAAAGCCCATAGAAGTTCCCGAGAGTTGGGCGTAGAATTGTTCATTCCATTTAAAGTAACTGTGGTGAAGGCAAAAGTGTAAGAGTTGCAAGATGAAAACCTTCTCTGTGTCAATGTCTTCACGTTGGAGTAAGGCCCATTCTACTGCCTCCAAACCTGTGGAGTGAGGGATAGAGGTGTAGAGAGCCACCACATCAATAGTGCACAGTAACCATGTCGGTTGGATGTTAGGTTGAATGAGTTGAAGTTTCTTGAGGAACTCTGTGGTATCCTTGGTGTATGACCACCAGTTTTGCACAAATCTCTGTAAGTAGTGATCCAAATATTTTCCTACAACATCAAAAATTGAACCGCATCCTGAGACAATGGGTCTGAAGGGAGGTTGATGAAGATTTTTGTGTATCTTTGGTAACATGTAGAGGTGAGGTCTGCGTGGATTCGGTGTGGTGAGGTACTGTCTGGTTTGTTCGTCAATCCATCCTAGATCGTAAGCTTTTTGCAATATTCCTTGCAGAATGATTTCCAGCTGTGGTGTTGGATCGGTTTGTAGGAGTAAGTATGTGGATTGATCATTCACATGAATGTTGACCTGTTTTGAGTAGAATTCTGTGTCCATTATGACAATTGCTCCCCCCTTGTCAGCGGGTTGGATGGTAATGTCTGGATTTCTGGCGAGGGTTCTCAATGTGATCCTTTCATTGTTTGTTAGGTTCCAATGTGTATTGGGACGAAGAGTTAGGTTTTTGATGTCTTTCTTAATCAGAATCTCGAATGTATCCAGCATCTTATGTGACACAGGGGCTTGGAAAGTGCTTCGTGGTTTAAATTTCGTAATTTGGTTGGTGAGTGGAGTCGCATCTGAGATTACTACATTAGAGAAGTAATGGCGTAGGCGTAACGTCCGCATGAATTTGTACAGTGCGACATCAATATCAAGTTGGTTGGCGTGAGAGGTTGGAACAAAGGACAAACCTCTGTTTAAAACGGCTTTTTGGTGGGGTGTGATATCAACAGAAGAGATATTTATAATCAGGGAATGTTCTTCCCGCTGCGTAGCGATTTGCCTCCCCTTTCCTCGCCTGATCTTGTGGCTGCGCTTTGAGTTTCTGGTTGTAATACTGGAGGTATTCCCTGGTCCGGGGCCTGGGATAAAAAAGACACCGTATTGGTTCTATCAACTTGTTCCGTAGTGTCCTTGTTTGATGTTGATAAGTTAGATGATGAGGTCGCGGACTGCACAGGTGTTCTGGATGTAGAGATGTCTTTGTCAGAAACCAAGCTTTCCTCGGATGAGTGAGTTGTTTGCTTACGAGGTTCGAATCTCTTTCGTGCGTATATTTCGGCCCAGGTGTAAACCTCATTTAACTTGTAGTCAATGGTGTCTCTTTTATACTTCCTGAGTTTGCCTTCTTGTAGTTCTCTACTGTACTTATCTAGTTTTATGTTGAGCCCTTCGAGATTTATTTTCCAGGTGTCATGTTCTAACCTGTTTTGAAGTTCGTCTTTCAATGTGTGAATTTCTTGTTCCAAATCCTTTATGGTTTTAGAAAGTTCCTCAATAATTAATAGAATCAAATCCAAAGAGCACTTGTTAAGGATTGAGAACCATTTGTTCATGAAAGTAGGGTTTAGGTGAAAGCGGAATAACATGGGTCTGATGGAAAGTCTTAATCCTCTGGGAATCCGTTTAGCTTTATGATACTGTACAAGTGTGGAAGCATGGAGTTGTTGGTTTAGTTGACGTCTGGTTAAATATTCGAGTTGTTTGAGTTGTTGCGAGATTGAGCCACTGTGTGTGTCCATGTTTCTTACTTCCTGTATTAAAGAATAAATTTCCGATGCTTGATCTGTGGTATAAACCAACGTGGTGGCTCTGTTTTCTGTTATGTTCGTTATCGAGTCAAACGACATTTTTAGATTGGGTTGGGTGCTTCTCCTCGGTGGACAAATGGGTCTGGTGAAACAGCGATTGTGTGGGGAGAGCACTCCTATGTTGTAGTGAATTAGTCAATAGTTATCAATTTGAAGAGACAGCGGTGCATCAGTTCTGTAGGAGTTTGTCCTCTCCTACTGTAATCAAAACCGGGTATTGACAGGTTGAGAGCCTGTATGCAACTGAGCACTGTTCACAAAGTGTCCTTCCTGACACTGGTTTGTTTGAAACGTATGTTTTTAATTTTCAGCGTAAAAACAAAGCATACTCTAAAGCTTTACACATGATTATCTAATGTGAAAATGCTCAAAAATGTAGCAGTTTGTGCCAATACAAATTAATGTCATTTGTACTTGAATAACATAGATACAATCAATTTTCACATATTTCCAAGTTGTATGTTATGAACATATTGCAATAACACAAAAACTTTTACACAACAGAATTTTTTTTAAATGCCCAATGCATTTCGGAACCAGCCGGTTCCTTCGTCAGGGGCCAATCTGAAAAATAAACCGAACCATTTGTCTGATTAGGATCATGTAGTGGGGGCTCAATCTCAATGACTCTAATACAAAGCAGACGTGTTTGACGACAAGTTACCTGTTTGATTGTGTGGTTGGATATTCACTGAAAAGGACAAAGATGTGATTGAGTCAACATAGGCTCACATGATAAAATATGCGAACAAGAGGAATGTGGATGGTGGTCAGCTCTGGGCTTACCTGGGTGTAAAAAACTCATATATCTAAAAGGATGAGAAAATGAACCGGATTGTATTAATACAAGTGATCAGGACTGGGGTCCTAATGCAAGTACACGGTAATCGGTATATCGTTACAATGAAGATAGTCTATTCATACCTTAAGTGAGATCATCGGCTGTGAAGCTGTTGGGGAAATAACAGTAACGTATATAGACTGTTAGCGAGTCAAGTCAACTAAACTGGGCGTGCACGATATTTAAGATTACACACAGAGAGAAATTACGTTTGGGGCTAGACAACTGAAATCTTACCTCCGGAGATTTGGTAATAAGCTGCGTAAAGAAAAAGAAAACGGGTTTTGTTAAGAAACGGAAGCGTTAGCAAAATGATATGACCCGATATAACAACGATCTCAGCCTTCGGGCAGTACGTCGTAGAAACCTCACCTTAAAGATGCTTCGTGCACGAAATAGCGAACGTCTCGGCAACACCAGTGAACAAGTGAAAAACGTCAGCAGAACATACGTTTATATAAGAGAAGCGAGTCAAGACTTACACCGGAAGTAACCGGCACTGACGACGGACTCAGTAAACTAGGATAAAACCTAGGTAGCAGATAATCTCATTGCATAGATGGGGGCCATGTTGGAACGAAGGCGTAACGCTATAATATAGGGGGGGAGAAACTGGGTCCAAAAGAAAATAAACGTAAAAAGAGCGAACAATCAGAACTGAAATGTGTACCTTAATGATTACTTGTACGTGCTCATAAACCGGACTCAAAAAATCGGGTGATGTGTGTCTCTATACGAGTGTGTTATTAGGTAGTAAAATATGAATGGTAATTCAAAAAAGGTGGCGACTTAAAGAATTAAGATGTATAAAGTTCTCTCTGCATGGATATACTCAATTCGTGGAACCTGATCTTGCGGACTCATAGACCCGTAGGGTAATGTTAACAAAAGAGTGGTGTACAATAAAGTTTACGCACAGGTGTTGAAGTGCGCATCAGAATGTGTTGATGGATGCTATAAGTTTCTAAAGCCACTACTGACCTAAATAGGTATGTTAGTGATATGGTATATGTGTGTAGCATGAAATTGGAAAAGATGTTGCTGCGAGGTTAAAGATGGATTCTATGATTATGGTATTTGGCCTTGGGGGATGCTGACTAGTTGAAAAAAAAATTTTTTTTGATCATATAAAACATGATATATCCATCCGGTCATTGAGACCGGTAGGAGCCAGAGTGTCCAAATTTTTGATCCAAAAAACTTCCCTTTGGAGAAGTCTGAGGTGATTGTTAGTGCCTTGTTGTAACTCCACATGTTCGATTATCTGAAATCTTAATTGTGATATGGAGTGGCTAACTTCATGCCAGTGGGATGCCAGAGGAGAATTTTTACTTAAAGTTCTGATGCGGCTTTTGTGTTCTGTCAAGCGTATTTTCATTTTTCGTTCAGTTTTTCCAATATATAATTTGCCACAAGGGCATTTGATCCCGTAAATTACATTGGAAGTATTGCAATCGCTGGTATGTCGTAATGCAACGTCCTTACCAGTGGTAGGATGTTTTAAGATGTTTCCTAGAATGATGTTGTTGCAGTGTTGGCAATTATGGCATTTCACAGTGCCTTTGTGGATGCGGGCAATTTGAGATTGTGGCTTGGTAGAAGATAATAGTTCTCGGAGGTTTTGACCTCTAGTATAAGCGTGCATTGGCGGTTCACAGAAGCATCCATCAACACATTCTGATGCGCACTTCAACACCTGTGCGTAAACTTTATTGTACACCACTCTTTTGTTAACATTACCCTACGGGTCTATGAGTCCGCAAGATCAGGTTCCACGAATTGAGTATATCCATGCAGAGAGAACTTTATACATCTTAATTCTTTAAGTCGCCACCTTTTTTGAATTACCATTCATATTTTACTACCTAATAACACACTCGTATAGAGACACACATCACCCGATTTTTTGAGTCCGGTTTATGAGCACGTACAAGTAATCATTAAGGTACACATTTCAGTTCTGATTGTTCGCTCTTTTTACGTTTATTTTCTTTTGGACCCAGTTTCTCCCCCCCTATATTATAGCGTTACGCCTTCGTTCCAACATGGCCCCCATCTATGCAATGAGATTATCTGCTACCTAGGTTTTATCCTAGTTTACTGAGTCCGTCGTCAGTGCCGGTTACTTCCGGTGTAAGTCTTGACTCGCTTCTCTTATATAAACGTATGTTCTGCTGACGTTTTTCACTTGTTCACTGGTGTTGCCGAGACGTTCGCTATTTCGTGCACGAAGCATCTTTAAGGTGAGGTTTCTACGACGTACTGCCCGAAGGCTGAGATCGTTGTTATATCGGGTCATATCATTTTGCTAACGCTTCCGTTTCTTAACAAAACCCGTTTTCTTTTTCTTTACGCAGCTTATTACCAAATCTCCGGAGGTAAGATTTCAGTTGTCTAGCCCCAAACGTAATTTCTCTCTGTGTGTAATCTTAAATATCGTGCACGCCCAGTTTAGTTGACTTGACTCGCTAACAGTCTATATACGTTACTGTTATTTCCCCAACAGCTTCACAGCCGATGATCTCACTTAAGGTATGAATAGACTATCTTCATTGTAACGATATACCGATTACCGTGTACTTGCATTAGGACCCCAGTCCTGATCACTTGTATTAATACAATCCGGTTCATTTTCTCATCCTTTTAGATATATGAGTTTTTTACACCCAGGTAAGCCCAGAGCTGACCACCATCCACATTCCTCTTGTTCGCATATTTTATCATGTGAGCCTATGTTGACTCAATCACATCTTTGTCCTTTTCAGTGAATATCCAACCACACAATCAAACAGGTAACTTGTCGTCAAACACGTCTGCTTTGTATTAGAGTCATTGAGATTGAGCCCCCACTACATGATCCTAATCAGACAAATGGTTCGGTTTATTTTTCAGATTGGCCCCTGACGAAGGAACCGGCTGGTTCCGAAATGCATTGGGCATTTAAAAAAATTTCTGTTGTGTAAAAGTTTTTGTGTTATTGCAATATGTTCATAACATACAACTTGGAAATATGTGAAAATTGATTGTATTCATGTTATTCAAGTACAAATGACATTAATTTGTATTGGCACAAACTGCTACATTTTTGAGCATTTTCACATTAGATAATCATGTGTAAAGCTTTAGAGTATGCTTTGTTTTTACGCTGAAAATTAAAAACATACGTTTCAAACAAACCAGTGTCAGGAAGGACACTTTGTGAACAGTGCTCAGTTGCATACAGGCTCTCAACCTGTCAATACCCGGTTTTGATTACAGTAGGAGAGGACAAACTCCTACAGAACTGATGCACCGCTGTCTCTTCAAATTGATAACTATTGACTAATTCACTACAACATAGGAGTGCTCTCCCCACACAATCGCTGTTTCACCAGACCCATTAGTCTGTAAGCACCATTTTCTTTAATATATTTCTCCTACTGCTTTCCTGCAACATTCAGCGCGCCATGCGTGCTTTCACTTTCCGAGCAATCGGGACAATGGCAGCCGCTTCTTTCAACAGGTCTCGCATTTACAAGAGTTTGAGCTATTGGCATTGTAAATGACAATGCCTTTTATTTATGTGTTAATTAGCAAAACAGATAAATAAAATGCATTGCCATTTACAATACCAATAGCTTAAACCCTCACAAATTCGAGACCTATTGCATTTTAAACGCATGTTATTAGTGCCATTCTAGCGACCATCATTATAGGCACTTTTCTTCATTGTTATATCTGATTGAAGAGCCTGATTGAAGAGCTTGTCGAGAGTCCCGCTTCGTTATACATACATGCAAAAAATAGAGTTAATTTAATCGTATTTTATTTATTTTATGAGTTGCATTGGAAAAGCTCTGACAGATATCAGGTTACACCACCTAGTGATTTTTTTTACGTGTAGCACATAATTAGCTTTGCAACGTTTGCGAAAATTATTTGTAAACAGGTCAAACCTGGTGAAAGTTGAATGCACTGCTTGCAAGGGTACTGGAGTGGAGTTACTTCCGGGTAATTTCACTGTCTGTGATGCCATTGGTTCAAAAGTCATGTGGTGGCGCTTCCTGTAATGTGATCATTGATGCTTATTTAATGCTCTCTCATGACAATGTATTCTCTGAAATTTTAGATTTCTGAGAACCTAGCTAGGCAGGTGCAGAACATAGCGGGTTATCTTTTATGACATTCTTGGTAACATCCACCATGTTTTTTTTGTGGCGAGAAATGAATTCCCCACTGAACTGCTTTGGCGCGACAGATAGTTCATTAAGGCAATCAACAACCTACAGTTGAAGTATTTTTTTTTAATGGTCCTAAAATTGAATGGTTCTGCTCCTTCATATACTTCAGTTGACTTGACGCGCATCAGAACGTAATTTCAGAAACACCTTTTATTTTGTTTACGTTGCAGCCGCCGGTGTTCCCGTGTGCATTTCCTGCGCACTCCTCTCACCCGGCTCTCCTCCCCGCCTGCCTCTGGGCTCGGTTCAAGTTGACAGTTGCCCCGGGAGTTTCTCTACAGAGCACAGGCCGCGCCTGCGCACTTTAGGCCCACTCTCTCCCCTCCCCTCCCACCCCACCGCCAACGGACTGGCAGCAGCCACCAGCTACAACAGGAGCAGGAGGAGGCGGCAGGGACGCACACACAGGCCGTCGAAACCGGGGGCTCTGCACAAGACAGAACGCCCGGAGAGACCGGCGGCCGACAGGCCGCTCCCGCATCCCCGGCCTCGCGCCGGCGCCATGCCACGCTGACAAGCCGCTGGCCCGGGACCAGCCGCGGCCGGGGGCAGCCATTCATTCACGGGGACCCGCAACTGATTCTGGCGTTTGGTGGATTGCATTTTGCTGACTATATTTTTCTTTTGTTTATTTTTTTTTAATTTTTCATCGTACTGGTGTTATTTTTCCGACCTGGGATCGCGTTGCGCTTCGTGGCTTGGTGTCATGTAGGCCCCGGCGGCGGAGAGAAGGAAGACACCGGGGAAGAGAAGCACATCGACACCCTCCTCCCTAGCCCCGCGAGTGGAAGACGCCCCAAAGCTGACCTTGTGTATTTATTTATGTTTTGAATCCCCATCTGTCTCCCTGCTGCAGGAGGAGCCTTGAAAGGTGGGTTTGCCGGAGTCTCCCTCCCGTCTTGTATTGATGGTTTGCCTCTCGTGGTTATTGATCCCAGGCCTGTGGGAAGGGATGTTCTTTAAGCAACGTCATAGATGGAATTGGGTTATAATGAATGACAAAGCCCTTCTTTTGGGGTTTCTTGTGGATCCCGTAAGGAAGTGGGGCTGTACTGAATCAGTAGAGCCAGTAATACATGTAATTTAGGAGCATTATACGTAGGATAACGACTGCCAAGGCAAGTAGTGACTTTACACTGGTGTCTTTACTGGTCCTGGTTAACAGCCAAAGGCGACATCACACTCAATTAGGGTCGACATTGGCCATAAAAACTTAAGTGGTAAAAGGGAACTAGTACCTCAATTAGTGGTGGTATTCTTTCTCTAAGGATCAGAAGGTATAGGCAATTTAAGTAGAGGCAGTAATTGAGCTCGCCGTAGGTGCCACAATAACTGCTTTATGGTAGTACATTGGCTGAGATAAGTAAGGTCAATCTACTAGGGTGATTGTAAGATCCCAGTGACCAGGACACCATGATTCCAGCCTCTAATATTTTCTGATAGACGAATGTATTCCGGCAGTTGACTTCTTAGTTACCTCGACAGAATTAATTGGCTGGAAATATTATAGTTTGTAAAAGTAAAAAAAGGGATTTGCAAACAAGGTGCCCCAGAAAAAAGAGCTATTGGCGCATATTTCTATTGAAGGTATACTTAAGTGGTGGGGGTAAAAGGCCTTTAATTGGGTCTACAAATGTGTAATAACAATTGGCAAGAATGCCTAAGTTGGTGGGGAAAATAAAGACTTACATTGGTCGTATTTATCAGTTCATCAAAGGATCTTGATATAGTTTAGTTCCTGGGGAGGTTTGACTTGAGGACTAGCTGTGCTGGCTCTTAATTCTGAGATCTAATCATCCATGCACATATGTCTGGTCTCCAAAAGCTGAGCTATAGTTAACTTAGCCATAAAACGTCAACGTATAAATCTTACCTGATGCAGAAGTATTTGAAAGGCCATCCCCTTTTCTACTCCGTTGTGCAACTTAATGGACTGAAAAATAACCATGTTACGTTTCTTTCTACAAATGTGGCCCTATACGCCATCAGTTCCTCATTTTATTGCTTTTAACTCACAATAATTAGGTAAGATAACAGAGGCTAGTAGATAGCCTATCGAAATGTAGTTTGTGTGCCAGGATGTTTTACATTAGGATTAAAAACAGAACCACCCACAAGAGCCCTTAGGACATGGGCCGAATGTACCGTACGCCTGCTCAGATAGTGTAATGCATGACTGGGTCAGCTATAAGGTGTCAGAGTATGCTCAGGATGTGGCTGATTCACATCTAATGCATGAATAGTATGCATGAACCGATAATTTCTCCTTCTCGGGAGTGGAAGAGTGTACTGTATGGCTTGTCCAGGTTGGTGTTGCCAACGCACCTTCATAGACCAACAATTTGAATGACCAGTTCATGTGTATGGTGTTCATCTTGATCATCACTAAACTGCCTATAACCCATAAGAGATAAACAGTGCGAGTTGCCTGTTCACATCTATGCTGCTCAGCCCTTTGCATGCATGAGCAATATTTATGACCAGTCCTGGCCTGTACTGCCAAGACCGTTTAGGACATTTACAGTATGTTTGCGCCATGTATTTATGTCTCTTCCGCGTCTGTATGGCCAGGACCTGAAGTGCTTTAGTAGTATGTATGAGCATTTTACGTCAGTACTGGTCAGGCCCAGAAGTACACCAGTAGTAGATAGGACCATTCCGCCTCAGTACTGCCCAGGCCCTGGTGCGCATCAGCAGTATGTTTGACCATTCCACGTCAGTACTACCCAGGCCCTAAAGTGCATGAGTGGTATGTTGAACCATTCCTCGTCAGTACTGCCCAGACCCAGTGGTGCATGTAAGGCCAGTTCATGGCAGTACTAGCCAGAGGTGCATGAGCACTATGTATCACCATTCCACGTCAGTATTCCCAAACTCCAGTGCTCCAGGAGCTTTACGTATCATCGTTTCATGTCAGTAATGTCCCGATGTACATGCATGAGCATCACCAGGCCACAGCTACTGTCCGGAGCCAGAAGGGCATGAGCAGCATGTATCACCAGTCTATGATGTGAGTATTGTCCAGACCTAGTGGTCAATGAGCTTGACCTATGATCATGCCATTAGTGCTCGGGCCCTAACTTGTATGACCGATATGTACGACCGACCGTTCCATGTCTAAATTGACCAGACGATGTATGTAGCCCATGAACAGTATGTGTGACTAGTACACGTCAGACCTTGTACTGCGCGCCGAGTATGTGTCCAGTCCTTGTCCGTACTGCCCAGACATTGTGCTATGTGAACACCATGTATGATCAGTCCAGGTCGCCCATAGATACGCTGTAGAACATTAGCAGAATGTCTGGTGGCTTGCCATGCGCCTGAGACCTTGTAGGGCTTCGCGGTATGAATGACGGGTTCAGATTTGCCATGTGCCCCCAGCCTCCTAGCAGAAGCTGTGACCTGCCCCGGTCCCTGCTACATTGGTAGAAAAAGTGCCCCGTTTGCCCGTGGTACCCTGCCTGAGGTGACCCTTCTAGGTTGAACGACTTGCCAGTTGCTATAGGTAACACATGGACTGTCCTCATCCACAGTGGGCGCTGCGTTCTCTGTTCACTTCCGGTAGCCTCGTGTCTTATTTCATTAGCTCAGTGCCCAAGGATGGGCGGCACCCGAGGCAGGGTGGCATTGTTTGCAAGCCAAAGAGTTCTTGTAAATGTGTCCAGCCTCCCTCCTTCGTACAGGACAGGGCTCCCCTGTAGAGGTGTACGCTGACTTGCTTTCTCCTTACATTAAAATGTTATGTATAATGAGTTTGCCATGCACCGAACAGCAAATTGTAATTTTCAGACGTCTTCCCCGCCCCTTTATGGAGGCATCCCCCCAGTTCCGGTTCTTTGCTATTCTTAATGCACAGCCCTTGGGGAAACCCCTGGCGGCATTTCGTAGGTGTTTACAGCCCCAGCCCCACCCTTCCCTTGCTAACTGTGATGCCTTTATTATGGGAGAAGTAGCATAGAGATACTAATCTGTAATAATCACCTTTTTTTATTATGGGCGGTTTTTTTTTATAGTTATTTCTTGAACCGCGATTTCAAAAAACGAATGAAGCCCAGTGTTTGACGCTGCAAAGCATCAATGTGCGCACAAAGCTGCCGCGGTCTGGCCGTAAAGCGGCAGATTTATGACCCTTGAGCATCCACAGTGGGCGGTGCTGCCAAGCAGCCCTTTCTCTGACAGTCTGAGGATGTTTTTGGAGTGCTGCGCGCTCCTGATCTCATTTCACACGATGCTGAACACACACGGGTAGCAGATCTTACAGCCATGATTCCCTTCCTTGAAAGGGATTAAAGGCGAGGCAGGTGCGCTGTCGGTTTTAATAGCTGACACGTTTTTTAATCTCCCTCTTTATGCGGTGGGCTGCGTTTTAACTTCAAATGTAGGCCACAGTGTTCAGATATCGACGTGTAACCCCTGCCCGGCCTTTGCGGAGTATGGTGATGTAGAACAAAGTATGTCAAGCAAGGCCTTTTGTTGGAGCTCAAGTGGCGTCCTGGGTGTAGCGGTGTTTCACGACTGTGCATCCGAGCTGATTTATTAATTGCTTTTCTTTTAGATGGTGGACGTGGACTTGTGTGCTTCTGGCGAAAGCACGAGAAGAAACATGGATTCTCTGGCAGAATGCGCCGTGGAGATTGCCCCCCTGGAGTTGTATGATTCTTTCAGGGCCAAAATTGCAGCAAATTTGCAGTGGATCTGCGCTAAAGCCTATGGACTTGGTAAGGACTCACCGGAAAACAGTCTTTGTTCTCGAGCACTTTCTTCTTTCTGGTTGCAGAGGCATTGGTCGTTCTTCGCTCCGGGCATCTTGCATGTTTGAGAGCAACATTTTAATAGATCATTGCCTGATGTCCCTTGGGAAGGGCATGAAAGTCTAACCACTGGTTATGTAATGCTTTGTAATTAACCCCTGCTTCGAAATGTTTGCTATGCGATTTAGCACACTGAAGGCATAACACAACACTTGAATAATTAACCTACAAGAATACTTGCTCAGACTTCGGTTATTGCTACATGTGAATTACAGTCCACAAAATACCTTCTCTGCATGGGAAGCTCACGCCCTTATTGCAAGTAGTAAATTCTAATCTGCGAAGTTACTGTATGAGCAGCAGTATATGTGGGATCATTGCATGAACAGGAGAGCCCTCATTTCGATATTGCAGGATGTCAGTAAAAAAAAAGTTAATACATGAGCAGCAAATGTCAAGTTTTGCTATGGCTGATTTAAAATCCGTGAAGCCACTGATTGAGTATTATAGGCAACTTTCATTCTGGCTTTCCAAATTACTGATTAGGCAGTATTGATCTCAGTTATTAATAAGGGTTGATTATTCCCTAAGCAATTATTGCATGAACAGCATTTTTATTTGTTGGTAAAGGTGGGTTATAACCCATGGAATGAACGTCCAGCAGTTTCCTTGAGCATTTTTAATGGAACATTATAACTTAAAAAATAACTGATGTCAGGCAAAGCTTTTCATTATTTGTCTAAATGAGTTATATGTAACCTACAGATTGCTAAAAGACAAACGGAGGCCTTAGTTATGGTAAAGGTGGGCTATAACTTGCAAAATTATTGCATGGCCAGAATAGGGCTTCATTATTGATGACGGTTGAGTATAACCAACTTATTGTCATGGGGCAACCTAAGAAAATACTTTATTATCACTGGTGGGCTTCATTAGTGCGACATGTGTGTTACAGCCTCCTAAATGACCACATTAGCTGCAGATGATTTCTCACATACAATTGTTTGGCCTCTGCAACAATGGCTGCAGTTCTTACAGTTGAATTAAATCCTGCACCATTAATTACATTGGTCCTCAAGCCTTAGTTATTGCTTCACATGATTTAGAAGCTGCTAAACTACACTGCGATACCAAAGGGGATGATGGACGGAGTCTTTGAGCAAATCAAACACCCCCCCCGTCAACTGATCTGGGTTTAATCCATCATCATTCTTTAGCTCACTCCACCACACGAGTTCAGACATGGCCATATGCATATCAGTCTGACCCTGTGCCTCATGGGAACAGTCCAGCCCGAACTGCCAAGCCATGTTTTCCCTGGACCGGAAACGAGCATCCTGGGGTTGGTTTCGGTTTCATAACCCTCATCAGCCAGGCTATCTTGAATCCAGTGGCAAAGTGAGCAAGGGACTCGCGTCTGGCAATACCCTGCCAACTTAGAGCGAACAAAGCGATACCAATGGGGATGCCCCTATGGTATCGCTAAACTACACTGAGCTGTAGTTGATCTACGAAATTACTTGCGGAGGCCAAATTTATTGCTTCATGTGAGTTCCAGTTTATTAAATTACTACATGACTGGTAGTGGCCTTGGGCTTTGCTACTGGTCAGTTATACTCAAAGACTTTCCTCTGTTGCATGTCAAAATTAGGCCATCACTACTGCTATACGTTAAATGTTAACTAGGAAATTACTTTAGTGCATGAGCAACAGAGGTCTTAGTTATTTCTACATGTGAAATATGCATTATTTTGCTGCATGTAGTCCCTACATGTTTGATAGATATGAAATATTTTGTTTTAAATCATCTTAGAGCAGGGGAGTGCTTAGTTATTGCTATTTGTAAATGATAACATACAAAATGTAATTCCTGCCTGAGCAGCTGCGGCCCCTGTTGTTGCTTCACCAGCCGTTTTTTATTGCTAGATTGACCACGCCATTGACAAGCTGTTCGTTTGTGCTGTTGTCACACGAGCTGCAGAGTCGCCATATCCTAGTGATTAATTTATTCTAATTTAATATTTTCCACAGATAAAAATAAAGATGTGTTTACTTCTGACATCTTGAGCAAACCAGCAGGATGCACGATGCTTGGCATATTGGCACTTGAAGTTTTTGTGAGATGCAGTTGAGGGTTGGCATTCTGTTCTTTAAAGATTCTCACATACCCTTGGATTGGATTGTATTTCCAGTTAGCAGTCATTAAGAAGGGATTTGTGTGAATGGATCTGAGTGAGGTTTTGTATTTTGAATAAATGCAACCTGTTGGTTTGGCTAAGGACGGCGGAATGCAGCTTTAGACTAGTCGTTTGACCAGTATAGCGACCACAATGCCATCAGTTTGTTTTTCAGTTGTTGGTGCACCAGAGAGAGATAAAACTGAGTTTTCAGGGAAATTTGTAAAAGATGGAAAATGTCTTACTGAAATAAGTGCATTTTCGAATGAATATAAATGTAATTGATCGACTCGACAGCTGATTTGAATTTGTTTTTGTATCATTGATAAATTTTAACTTTTGTTTTACGAGATTTTTTCATTGTGTTTTTATTGGATCACTTTACAAACATTTAAAAAAAAACACACACTTTATTGTTCTTTTATTTACCAAAACAGATTACATGGTTGTTTAAAGAAATGTATGCATTAGGGGGAGATGCCAAAGATGTATTTTGTTTATTGCTTCAGTAAGCTTGGAATCTGGGTTTGTAGGCCTGATCCTGAGATTAATTGTCAGATTGAAGCAGTTTATGGTAATTTGAACAAAGGAGTAGAGACTATGCACAGCAGCTTCGAAGATAATAGAGTGGGCCTATTCAACTTTAGAAAAGTAAGCACGTTCCTGATAGGAAAATGTCACTCGTGTTGCACTCAGTCTCAGAGATAAAAATCTCTTTTGGTGAATTAAACCAAAGGAATCGTGGTATTCAAACGTAAATTCGGTTTATTAAACCCATTTCTTCAATGTGATTTCACAAAGTTGTATTCATTCATAATTGATAAATCATTAATCCAACTGCCCAATGCATTTCGGGCTTATTGAGCCCTTCTTCAGGTGCGGCGCTCTGAAAGGATAAGTTCAGGAGTCAGTCTTGGTATGCATTGTCAAATTTAAATTAAATAGAGTGAAAAAGCTTAGTTGGGAGAACGCGATGCTCGAGGGACCTCAGAGTGAAGTTACTAGCAATTATGCCAATAGTATCTAAAAAGAGCGTGAGTAGTGCTTGCGCGGTGAATCACCGTTAATCGTGAGTAAAGTGATCGTGTACATAAGACGAATACCCAAATGTCAAATGGTTCTGGGGATCACAGAATTAATCTCCTTGCTGGTTTAGCAAAAGGACTCGTTTATGGATCGTAAAGTGAAAAAGCGTCACCACGTGTGTCAGATTTTAACAGTAGCGTCGATTCAAGTTTATGAAAGCGTGTCAAAAACGGGAAAAGTGTGGTAAGTACATGCGGGGTAGAAAATGAAACAGACGGGGTAAAGAGTAAAACAGACTGTGCACCCTAAAATTATTCACAGATAGCGTGGATTAGACTTACGGTTAGTGATGGCGGTTAGCAGATCTTCATGGGGACGGAAGAACCGTTCCCGTGTGCTCCGAGGAGTGTGGATGATCGTAATCATGTGATGTGACAACACGTGACTAAGTAGAAACGCGAGTAGAGTTGGGAACTACAAGGAGGAAAGACTCGTAGTTCGGGGGTGATTGCGGATCCGCAGGGCTATTGGTGCGAGGTATATGTGGATAAGATGCGTGGCGGCCCAAATTAGTCCGGGATTACAAGATAAAAGAACGATAGTTCCGATAAGAGAAATTAGTGAGAGGTAATGTGCGGTTAAAGAGAATCTAAGAAAGTTGTCAAGATGATAACTAAACAAATATCAAGATGCATGTAGTATCAATAGACTGTAAATCCAACAATAATCAATTGTCATATGCGAAACATGCGTTTTTTCAAAATAGAGAAGAAAAATGTTACAAAGTTAATAAACGGTTTCAGCATAAGAATTCAATGTGATACAAGGTTCTAGAATGTCCAAAACAACATAAGGATTCAATGTGGCACAAGGTTTTAGGATATCCAAAACAGGGTAATGGTTCGATTCTCCAACTTGTGTGTGGGATGAAGGCCTTAGTTACAAAAAACAGCCAAGGTCATAGCGTTCGTTAAGACCTTTCGGATGTGTGGAATTGAGCTTGTGAATCCAGAATATTTCCCTTTGTAATAAATATTTACTGTTGTCTCGTTCCTTGAGATAAGGGATCTGTTCAAGAATAAGGAATCGCAGTTGACAAATGTTGTGTTGATGAAAATGAGTTGCAATCGGGGATTTAGCCTGCTGTGTGCGTATGTTACTTTTATGTTCGTTGATCCTTATACAAATCTTTCTCTCAGTCTTGCCCCCATAGACCAGGCCGCATGGGCATTTCAGCATGTAGATAAGGTTCTGGCTGTTACATGTGGCTGTAACTTTAAGTTTAATCGGTTTGCCTTGTGAAGGATGTTGAATGGTGGTACCCTTGATAATAGAATTACAGTTACCACAGTTAAGGCAGGGTAAAGTACCCTTGAAAGTGCTTGTGGTGGATTCATCAGCTTTGGATAAGATTTGTTTGAAATTGCGTGATCTTTGATACGCGAATCTTGGGGGTATTTCAAAGATGTTGTTGAAATCCGCTTCCGCGCTTAACATTGGCCAGTATCTCAATATGGTTTTTTTTATATTGAAACTTTGTGTAGAGAATTTGGATACAAATGTCATTCTCTGGTCTGATATTGTTGATAGTTTCGGTGAAAGTAGCATTTGTCGTGTAGATTTGTCTGACTTCAGAATGGCGTTATCAAGAATTTTTGTAGGATACTTGCGTTGCTCAAACTTAGAGATACAGGTGAGCTTGCTGGATTCAAAAAGATCATTGGTGCTTGAAATTCTTTTTAGTCTCAATAATTGGGAGTAAGGCAGATGTTCCTTAAGTGATGGTTGGTGGAAGCTGTGAAAATGCAGGAGATTATTTCGATCAGTGGGTTTTGTATATACCTGACTGGTGATGTGTCCTTGATTGATGGTGATGTAGGTATCCAGAAATGTTATGGATTCTTTGTTTATGCAGTGAGTGAATTGAATGCGTTGGTCTACTGTGTTCAGGGATTCAATTAAAGATTCAAGGAGGTTAGTTGGCCCATTCCATAAGATGAAAATGTCGTCGATGTACCTTTTGTAAAGGGTAAGGTGTCTTGTCCAATTTTGTTGAGATAAGGTGTTGTCCAATTCAAAACGATGCATGTAGAGGTTCGCGTATGTCGGATGGGCACAATTGCCCATGGAAGTACCTGAACATTGGATGTAAAAAGTTCCTGCCCATTCAAAGTAGCTATGGTAAAGAGTAAAGTACAAGAGTTCCATTAGAAATACTTTGCGATTCTCTGGTTTATCTGTGGTCATTAAGAATGACTCAATTGCCTCAATCCCTTTGTCATGCGGTATGGAAGTGTAAAGTGATTTTACATCGATGGTGCATAGAGTGGTATCTATGGTTATCAGATCACGAGTAGACTCTAGAATATTGAGGAAATCAGTAGTGTCCTTGATGTAGGTAGTCATAGACTGAACGGAGGCTTGCAGATGTTTATCTAAATATTTCCCAACGGGTTCATGTAATGAGTTAACTGTGGACACGATGGGTCTGAATAGTGGTTTTGTGGCGTTTTTATGCACTTTAGGGAGCATGTAGATGTAAGGTGTTGATGGGTTGTTTTTGATCAAGTATTTTTTATCTTCATCATTGATGGCTCCCTGTTCTAAAGCCGTGTTCACAATAGCTTTCAACACGTTAAGAAATTCATTGGTGGGATCCGTTGGTATAGGCATGTATGTCTGTGAGTCTTTAACATGATCGTTGACATTTTAATTGTAAAAGATAGTATCCATAATTACTAGTGCTCCTCCTTTGTCAGCTTGACGTATGGTAATTTCTTGTTTGTTGGCTAGTTCTTTTAAAGCATATTGTTTTTGGTTATGTTACCGTGGATTTTTTTGTTGTGATAATCAATTTTCTTGAGATCTTTGTTGACAATGGTTTCGAAAGCATCAAGTACTTTGTGACTCATGGGTGCTGTGAAGGTACTGTTATTGCGGAGTCCCATTAGGGTGTTGTTCCGTGGCATGTCTGGGATGTTTAAAATGTTACGAAAGTAATGCTGCAGTCTCAGCGAGCGCATAAATTAGAAAAGACTGATTTCAGTCTCAAGTTGATTCGAATGATAAGTGGGAACAAAACCTTGTGCCACATTGAATCCTTATGTTGTTTTGGACATTCTAGAACCTTGTATCACATTGAATTCTTATGCTGAAACCGTTTATTAACTTTGTAACATTTTTCTTCTCTATTTTGAAAAAACGCATGTTTCGCATATGACAATTGATTATTGTTGGATTTACAGTCTGTTGATACTACATGCATCTTGATATTTGTTTAGTTATCATCTTGATAACTTTCTTAGATTCTCTTTAACCGCACATTACCTCTCACTAATTTCTCTTATCGGAACTATCGTTCTTTTATCTTGTAATCCCGGACTAATTTGCGCCACCATGCATCTTATCCACATATACCTCACACCAATAGCCCTGCGGATCCGCAATCACCCCCGAACTACGAGTCTTTCCTCCTTGTAGTTCCCAACTCTACTCGCGTTTCTACTTAGTCACGTGTTGTCACATCACATGATTACGATCATCCACACTCCTCGGAGCACACGGGAACGGTTCTTCCGGCCCCATGAAGATCTGCTAACCACCATCACTAACCGTAAATCTAATCCACGCTATCTGTGAATAATTTTAGGGTGCACAGTCTGTTTTACTCTTTACCCAGTCTGTTTCATTTTCTACCCCGCATGTACTTACCACACATTTCCCGTTTTTGACACGCTTTTATAAACTTGAATCGACGCTACTGTTAAAATCTGACACACGTGGTGACGCTTTTTCACTTTACGATCCATAAGCGAGTCCTTTTGCTAAACCAGCAAGGAGATTAATTCTGTGATCCCCAGAACCATTTGACATTTGGGTATTCGTCTTATGTACACTACCACTTTACTCACGATTAACGGTGATTCACCGCGCAAGCACTACTCGCGCTCTTTTTAGATACTATTGGCATAATTGCTAGTAACTTCACTCTCAGGTCCCTCGAGCATCGCGTTCTCCCAACTAAGCTTTTTCACTCTATTTAATTTAAATTTGACAATGCATACCAAGACTGACTCCTGAACTTATCCTTTCAGAGCGCCACCCCTGAAGAAGGGCTCAATAAGCCCGAAATGCATTGGGCAGTTGGATTAATGATTTATCAATTATGAATGAATACAACTTTGTGAAATCACATTGAAGAAATGGGTTTAATAAACCGAATTTACGTTTGAATACCACGATTCCTTTGGTTTAATTCACCAAAAGAGATTTTTATCTCTGAGACTGAGTGCAACACGAGTGACATTTTCCTATCAGGATCGTGCTTACTTTTCATACATTTGAACTCCCCACTCAGGGGGATTTATTCGTCTTGCACCGATTGTTTGCCTACATTGTCAACCTGAAAAAAACTGAGTGCGCATCTTCTGTTTGAGCTTTTCACCTATTCAACTTTAGGACATGTGTGCTCCAGTACATAGCTTTGGGTATGCCGTTGGTAGTTTGAAGTGAAAAAGGAACGTCTGTAACTTAGAGTAGCCGGATAATTGTGGGTGGTGAGGGGTCGCAGTAAACTGGAATCGTGAATGGAAGTATGGAGCGGTAACTGTTCTTGAAAATGTCAGCTTGTAGGTTTAATATTTAGAATGCAAGGACACTAAATTAGACAGCTGCCTATTTTCAAAGAAGTTTACGTGGAACCAAAACATAAAGGGTACAATTTCGATTTACTTTAACTAGCCTCTTTGCTGATAATGTGGTGATCATGATGCGTAAATTGGAGACTACCATCCCGGATGTAATACTTTAATTGGAAGTGTTTTCCAAGCTGTCTGTTTTTTAAACTATCCAAAACTAATAGGATGCTCTCCACTTATCTGAGAATTAACTGGTTGTCTTATGTTTAAAAGTCACTTATAGAACTAGCAAAGAAAGGAAGTAAAACATCTAGAGTTGCTTAAATTGCATGAACATGGAGAGCTTTCTTCTCCATTCTGGATCTCGTACTCGGGCTATAGTAGGCCGGTATTTTAAGGTGTTGGTGGATATTATTTTACAATGACGAAGAGAGGTTTTGAGAGCTTTGGATCCTCGGCAAGATGTTCAAGGAGAAAACGAATAGAAGGATTAGCAGATACAGTACTGTTTGATTATTGAAGCCTCAATGCTTCAAATTTCCATCTAATGGAAGATGGACAGTGAGTGTAGACTCTGTATAGTGAAGTATGTGAATTAATGGGAAAATGAATATTGAGAAACCACTTTGGAGGAAACCAAATTGCGAAAAATCAATTTTAAGGAAAGACCATTTTAGGGAAAGAAACACAACATTAAAGGATTAATAGTAAAGGAAAGATAATAAACATCCAAACACAATTGGGTGAAGATTAGGAGTAATGAGGGTTTTTTGGGTTTAGTGATGGGTGATGTTATGGGGTGATGAATGGTTTTTAGGGTTCAAAATGGTGGTGTTTAGGGTGGTGAGGGATTTTTAGGGCTCAGTGTGTAGTAAGGGTGTTGAGCTTTTTTAGGTTTTGTAGATGGGTGGAGTTTAGGGCTGGTGAGTATTTTTAAGGTTCAGTGATGGGTAGCGTTTTGAAGTGATAAAGGGTTTTTAGTATTCGGCAATGGGTGCAGTTTAGGGTAGTGTGGTGTTTTAAGGGTTCAGGGATAGATGGAGTTTACAGGAAAGGTTTTTAGGGTTCAGCAATGGAGTGTAGAGGTGGTGAGTTTTAGGTGTCATGAATGGGTGTTTATTTTGAGGTGGTGAGGGTCTTTTTAATAGTTTAGGAGTGAGTAGAGTTTAGGGGTGGTGTGGAATTTTAAGGGTTCAGGGATGGATAGAGTTTAGGCATAGGAAAGGGTAGGTGGAGTTTAGAGTTGGTGAGGGTTTTTTACATTAATAGATGGGTACACTTTATGAGTAAAAAGGGCTTTCTGGGATGGGTGGAGTTTAGGGGTCATATTGGTGGAGGTTAGGTGTGGTGAGATGTTTTTGGGGATTAGGAATGGGTGGAGTTTATGGTTTGAAAGGGCTTTGAGGGTTGAAGGATCGGTGGACTTTAGGTGTTAGGTAATGGGTATAGTTTACGTGCGGGGACATTTTTAGGAGACAGACGGATTGCCAACTTGAAGCCTTGCTATATCTGCAAAGACCTAATCTTTTTGGATTTCCTTTTCCAGCTGAAGAGCATCCGCAAATGGTATGCATTTTGTAGGCGCTTGAGTACAGTAGGTTGCAGTGTCCTCATGATTGAGGTATTCCGCCGAGTACAAAGCAGTGTAAAAGTGCTCATACTCCTGTGCTATATGAGCAGCATGATGCACACGTAGGCATTGCGGTCCCTGAATCTCAGCTATTCTCTGTTTGTGTGTCTGGGCCCTCAACCAGTGAGCGAGGAGTTGCCCTGCTTTATTACCCCTCTGCATAATATTTCTGTTTGGTTTGAAGGAGAGTGTTTTCTGCATTTTCCATTTCGAGGGCTTTGATTAGCTTTCTAGCCGGCATGAGCGGTCTCCTCACTCTGTGGGAGCCTGATTGTTTGTTGGCTTCCTCTAATACCATCACCTGGTTTTCCAGGCCGGTGCTCTTGTCCGTTCTATCCTTATTAAGTCTGGCTAAGATGGCTATGAAGGTGCCTATCTGGACCGCCTTTAGAGTATCCCCGAGTGAGGGGTTGAAGGTGTCATTTGTGCTGAGGAAGTGTGAAGGGCTTCCCTGATTTCCTTTAATGTCGACTCGTAGGTCAGGAATTTGGGGTTGAAGCACCATGGGTGGGGAGGTGAGCGCGGGCCAGAGATGTTCAGGGTAATTGATATTGGAGAGTGGTCGGACAGAGCAGCTGTGCTTATTTCTACATGAGCGGTGGCTGTTGTGAAGTGGGGAGATGTCAGGAAATAGTTTATCCTTGCATAGGTTTGGTGGGCCCAGTCGTTCATGGTAGAGTTGCCTACTCACCACATGTCTACCAGCCCCATTTCCCACAGCCAATGGTGGTCTGTCGAAGTGTATGCCCTTACTTGTCCCATTCTGTGTGTTTACTGGTCGAGGAGTGTTTCTGGGACCAGGTTAAAGTCGCCCCCGTCAGTGTGTTTGCTTCACAGATAGTCAGCACCTGTCTGTCCTATGTCATTTAGGATGATGTCCTCCTGGTCATCATAAGGGACATGAATGTTGGCAAATGTAAAAGTGTGTCAGTTCACCGGAAGTCTGCAAGAGGAGTCTGCCCAGCAGCCCTGCCTGTGTCTGGAGGACTTGACCCTGGAAGTGGGTTGCAAGTAAGATCGCCACTCCTACCTTTTTCTCTGGTCTGGAGGAGAAGTATTAGCGGTCAGACCAGCAGGATCGCTTGTGTTTCCAATCTCCTTGAGGAGGTTTGTTTCTCGTATAAGGCAGATTTCACAGTTCGAGTCTCAAAGCATAGAGAAGAGAGAGTCCATGGACATTCAGGCTTAGAATTTTAACTGTGTACCACCATAGGGGGGTGTGCCTGTGGTGAAGAGCGAGGGTCGGCTGCCAACGACTCCCCATTGACCGACAAGACAGCCTGTCACTGTGTAAAGAAGGTCGCCAAGCAGGTGGGTTGCCGATCAAGGGATGGGGGAATTGTAAACAAAACTGTGAACCTTAGTCATTTCCCTCTTGGGAACATGAATCATTAGGTGTTTGGGGCACATTTCGCTGAATGAGTCATCGCTGGATTCGGGGAGGGGTTGGAGCTCCGCCTGTGCTGGATGATCATTGGTGTGAGGGGCTAAGGCATCCAGGCCCTGGTTGCTTGTTTGTGGGGAGCCACAGACCGTGTGGGTGTCCCAATCAGTCCTTCTTCTGGCAGTGAATAGTCCCTGAGCCAGCCCCTTGAAAGATGACTTGGTCTGATTATTTTTTTATTTTTTATTTTTTTTTAACACACTTTATTAATGACTTCAAACAGTTATGGAATGCAATATTCATCCTACAGAGGCAGTCTTTTGTTTTTATAGGAAATTACGTTATACACATTACATGTAATTCCTGTATGTGTCATTCATTGAAAGATAAAAATAGAGGATAATGATCTCCAGTGGCGTCGCGAATACCAATACAGTAGAGTCCGATTACATAAAATGACAATATAAAACGATTATAGTCCAATTAACAAGGAAAACCTATTTAACCATGTCCCCCTCCCTCCCTAGCCCACCCACTCCCTACTCCTGGTCAGTCTTATTTCGGTTTCCATAACAATCAATCTATGACGTTAAGATATAGAACTCGAAGGGCAGCAGTGTCCTCGGGTTAGAAAGCATGTGTCTGGGTCTCGAAACCTATAGTTAAAGAGTCACATAAGAGCTCTGTGTGCTAAAGGGTTGAGGTATTCTGCGGGGGTCGTAAGTCGAGTGATTCTAGTTTAAGCAGCATAGCCTCCCAGTCCATCGAGATGGGCTGTTTCCTTAGCCCCCTCTCCTCCTCTCTGCGAAGAGCTGCACTCTCTGCCCTCCCCCACTGAAGCAGGTCAGCCTGCCACACGGATGCCGCAGGACCCCTAGGGGACTTCCATCGCATGGTAAGGGCTCTCACTGCCAAGATAAGGGCCAAGTGTAAAAACCTTAACTGTACTTTCTGCACTTTCGTGCATCTGCGGAGGCCTGCGAGACAATGTAATGCGTCGTCCGGGATAGGGATTTGTGTGACTTCACTCAAAGCGCATCGGACTCCTACCCAGTAGTCACTAAGGCAGGGACAGGACCACAGCATATGGAGGAAGTCTGCCTCATCTCCCTTACAATGGGGGCAATGATGCAGGGATTCTGGGAACATGCGATGAATCCTCCCAGGGGTAATGTATGCTCTATGGAGGATCATCATCTGGATAAACTTCAGTCTCCCGTTGCGTGTTACTTTTTTGGGGTGTTCAATCATACATTCCCAGGCTTTATCAGTAAGTTCAATATTGGAGTCCTTGGACCAGCGCGCCCTAAGGGCCGTGAGTGTGACTGCTGCATGTGTTCGGATCCCGGTATATAACCATCGGACCAAGTGTCCCCTATTCCCCATATAATACAAGAGATGTACTAGATTATGTTGTGGGGGTTCACTCCTCTGTGCGGCCCAGGCGCATTTAATATAGTGGGACACAGTAGCGTGTAACAAATATAAGCGTGGTGGTGCACCTGTAGACTGCCGGAAAAGATCGTGGTCTAACATGGTACTATCACCGAAGAAAGCACCGATGTCTTCTACCCCAGTGTCTGCCCATTCCCGCAACCTGGTTTTTGTGAGTCTACCTTGTGGTGTGGGGATCCCCAAGAGGGGAATGTTCGGTGCGTAAGGGTTCGCTGGGGAGGTGTATGATAATGCCTTTCTCCAGCATTGTAGAGCTGTCGTCAATAGGGGAGGGCTATCCGCCGGGATCTTTGCCCTAGGCAATAGTAAGGAGTGCAGCTCACCCCGGTCTAATCTATGGGGTGTAAATCCAATCTCCTTCAGATTTTTTCCCGCAGTCCAGTACGATAACCACTGGAGCTGACTGGCGTAGTAGTAGGCCCTGAAGTCGGGGACTCCCAGACCGCCTCTTCGGGTGTTCAGTTGAAGCTTCCGCAGGCTCATTCGTCTGCGACCTGTGCCCCAGATGAGATTTACCAGTATAGTATTCAGTGTCTTAACAATGGACAGTGGGAGAATGACGGGTAAATTTACAAAGTAATATAATAGGCGAGGTAATAGCACCATCTTCGAGATGGCGACTCTACCCATCACCAATAAAGGTAGCGATGACAAGAAGACCACACTGGCGCGCAGGGCCTTTATTGCTCGCCCAATGTTGCCGTCAATTTGATCTGTCTGCGTTCGGTATATATGAATGCCCAAATGTTTAAAGGTGGTGGGGGCCACTGGTAGTGTGTAATCACCAAACTGCAGGGTATTTGGGTCTAGTGTTTCCCGGAAGAAATAGGCGGTAGATTTCCCAGGGTGTATAGCCAGACCTGAAAGGCGTTCAAAGTTGGCAAACATCTCGGGAAGAGGGGTATTAGCCGCTGTCAGATCTCGTAAATACAGGAGTATGTCATCTGCGTAAATGGATAGTAAGTGGTCTGTACCATCAATGGGGATGCCAAATTGGTCCGCCGAACCTCTGAGTGCTATAGCCAGGGGCTCAAGCGCAAGCACAAATAGTAGCGGAGACAGTGGGCACCCCTGTCTGGTACCCCTATAGATAGAATATTGATCTGAGATGTAACGGCCTGTGCGTGCTCTGGCTGTAGGGGATGTATAGAATTGGCGAACCCATTTGAGATATGTGTCCTGGAACCCAAAACGCTGCGGAGTCGCAAACATAAAGTCCCAAGAAAGGGAATCAAAAGCCTGCCTGAGGTCTAAAGCTATGCAGCCCGCAAACTGGTACACAGGCGGAGTAGCCGTCATTACATAGTGTAACCGCCTGTTATTAAGGGATGTGCTACGGTTCGGTAAAAACCCGCATTGATCATTGTGTATGAGTTTATTAAGGTGTGACTGTATACGATTAGCGAGGGCCTTACTTAAGATTTTATATTCCGTAGCTAGCAGGGAGAGGGGTCTATAATTAGACAGCTCTAAACCGTCCCGAACCGGTTTGGGTATCGATGTGACCAGTGCTTGCATGGTGGAATGTGGAAGGTGACCAGTCTCGAAGGCAAGTTTATATACTGATTCCAGTGTGGGTACCATGGTCTCTTGGTATGTATGGTAAAATTCCACTGGTAGTCCATCCATCCCCGGCGCTTTATTGCGACGCAGGCCCTTAATCGCATCTCGGATTTCTTGTTGGGTCATGGGGCCATCTATGACTTTTTGTACATTTTCAGGGAGTTTCGGAAAGGGGAGATCCTGTAGGGACTTCGTTATAGAGGAGCCCTCCACAGGGATGGGTGGTGCGTAAAGCGCTATAAGATGTATGTCCAGTGGGTGCACGGATTCTAGTTACGATTGGTGTATCTGGTCTATCCCGAACTATGCGGGCGAGCAAAGTACCTGACCTATCCGCCTCTGCGTGTTTCCTCTGTAGGAATGCTCTGTGATCTATTGTCCGCAATGTCTCCAGTGCGTCCGCATGATCAATATGGGTAGATTGCAGTGCTTCTTTTTTATCGGGGTCTGTCACCGCCTCGTGTTAAAGTGTATTCATTCGATGTTCAATAGTCGTTGGTGTATCTCCTGCCTGGCCCCCACTAACCGTCCTATCGACGACCCGCGCACTACCACCTTCAAGGCATCCCATTCTATCAGATTAGAGGAGGCTGTGTTCCAGTTTTCAGCTAGATAGTTCGATATGGTGTCGGAAAGAGCTGAACGGAATGGAGCATCGTCCAATAATTTTGGGTGCACTTTCCAGGTAGGAACTGGGGTAGGTACATTACCCCAGTTAAGTGTGAACTCAAACGGGTTATGGTCTGAGAAGGTTTTTGCTAAGTATGTAGACTGACAGACCTGTGTGATGATGGATCTGGAGCAGAGGAATCTATCAATTCTGGTGTGGAGACTGTGTACTGGAGAGTAAAAGGAGTATTCTTTGTGGGTGGGGTGAAGGCATCGCCAAGTGTCTAAGAGCGCCCATCCGCTAGCCCATGTCGTAAACTGTTCAGCCAATTTACTAGCATTGGCACCATGCAGGGATGGGTGTGATCGATCTAAGGTAGTGTCCAGTACAGCATTCCAATCTCCCCCCAGCACCCAGGGGATACCCTCCCAATCCACCAATGCCATTCCTAGTCTATGCAGGAAGCGGTCCTGGTCGAAGTTAGGAGCATAAACGTTTCCAAGGACCACCGGGGAGCCATCTAGCGTGCCTCTCAGCAGAATACATCTCCCTTGGTCATCAACTCGGCGTTCCATCTCTAGGTAAGGGACCCCATGGCGCACCCAAACAGTCGCACCTCTGGCAAAAACAGAGTAATTAGTAGAGTAAATCTGACCTCTCCATTTTTTGCGCATTTTTTGTGTTTCAGATTCGGTGAGATGGGATTCCTGGAGAAACGCCACATGAGTCTTACGCCTGAGGAGATATTCATGCACTCGATGACGTTTCTGTATCGCCCCTAGCCCACGTACGTTCCAAGTAATTAGGTTATAGGACCCTAAAGTGGGAACTGTCCCGGGCATGTTATCCTACATAGTGTGGAGCTCCAGCACTCACGGAGCCAGTATACCAAGCTTGACCAGGAGTCCTTTTTCCCCGGAACATCAACCGAACTTGGCTCAGCGCCTGAACTACGCTGGGCCTAACTATAATGCATAAACAATACATGACAAATAACGGTGCATACGCTAGTAGGGAGGTGGCCATCCTTAGTCATAGCCATGGTCCCAGTACGGTTGGAAACCTGGCGGCTCTACGAAACCCTGCCCTGGGGGGTGTCATAAGTAAATGTGTCTACGACAATATACCCGTCTTTGCTGATCATTAGTAGGAAAGAGGTCTAAAGTCCCCACAAAAGCAGGGGTCTATTCCCATGTACATACAAAATCTATCAGTGTCATTGCATCAAACAATTCAATCCCCCCTTCTGAAAAAGAAAAAAAAAAAACCCCGGCAATAGCAGAGTAACAATGTTCATGTGTACATTCATGGAAACGGTCTCTAAATTGTAGAATCTGTATTACCAACTAAGGCATATATCAAAGGATACTTCTGATAGCATAGGGTAAACATCTGTGTTCAGTTATCAATTATGTCATCTGCTGTCCGGGGTGTCATCGTGGGGAAAAGAGTTCTACTATGTTCGGAGTCTGAATTCAGAGTGCTATCCTTCGAGTCCGTGGGGGTCTTGTGTGAGTCTGCGCGGAATGCCCCAGCAGCAGCAAGAGCCCCCTCCTGGTCGCGACGTTGTTGATCACGCAATGGGCCAGCGCCACCCCTACCCTGGCCGGAGCCTTGAGAGCGATGGGAGTCCCGTTTAGCAGGCGCATCCGAGCCCTGCGAAGAGCGGACCGAGTGACTGAGCTGGCTAGAGCCAATACACATAACTTCCATCCATTCCTCAGCATCCGCTGGGCTCTCAAAAAAGTGAGTCTTTTTGTCATAAATAACTTTCAGCCGGGCTGGATACAGAAGTGCATATTTGAGTTATGCTTTCTGTAGTTTTTTCTTCACTGTTTGATAGGACGACCTCTGTCTCTGCACTAAGATGGTATAGTCCGGATCTAAAGATATACGGTGATTTTCAAATTGGATTAGAGCTTTGTCTCTCGCCTTCTGCAGTAGGACGTCGCGATCTCTATAGGTTAGGATTTTTACTATCAGAGGGCAGGGTGGTGCGCCGGGTCTGGGTGGCCCAGTTGGTATTTTTGTGGGCCCGTTCAACGCAGAAGTATAGAGAGAGTCCTTCGGGCCCACGTGGTCCCTGAACCAAGTTTCCATAAATTCTGCCGCCTTCACCCACTCACTGCCTTCCGGCAGTCCAATAACGCGTATATTATTACGCCTGTTCCTTCCCTCTGCATCTTCCACCCGATCTAGAAGGCTTGTCATCTGTTGTTGCATTTGTTGTAAGGCGGACGAGTTTGCTGCAACTCGAGGGTCCAGGTCCGAGGGGGATTGTCCGTGCTCCTTGACCGTATCCGCCAGTTTGCCATGATCCGCTCTGAGCAGCGTCAGGCTTGTAGCAAGTGTACCCATCTGTAACTCGAGTGCTGCTCTAGTGTCTCGGATCTCCTTAAGAATGAGGTCCAATTTGTCGAGTGGTCCATCAGCGGGCTAAGAAGACGCAACCCCGGGCTGGGAAGGACGGTCAGAGCGCTCAGACATGTTGGAAGGCTGGCTATTTCCTCGTTGGCCCTCCAGCGTCCTCCCCCAATCTCTGCCCATGTCATGGGCCCTCCACTAATCGAAGTGCAAGCATGTCGCAGCAGGCGAACGAGAGGGGGGGCGACCACCCCCCATGCAGCAACAGGAGCACATCTCGTCGTGGCCTTGGTAGGTGATTAACGTGTGGTCTTGTGGAAGACCCTGCCGGCTGAGAGGGAGGCCCAGCACCTAGAATGGGGGGGGGGGGGGGGCTGCCTTTTACGGCAGAGGCAGTAGGGCACCTCTACCTGTGCAGCACCCAGCAGGGTGAGCAACTATACGACCTGGGTGTCATGGTGGCGAGACAGGAAGGCCAGCGCGACCCTGCGGGCCCAGTGTCAATGGCGGTATAGTCCGCGGTGGCAGATAAGTAATGTCATAGGTCAGGCTCCACTGGTCTCACCCTGTCCAATCCGTGCACCACGTCGTATAGCACCCTACAGCAGGACCTTCTTATTGCTCCCCAGTCAGGGAACCGTCCCAAGGCAGCAGCACTGTTTCTACTTGAAGGAGATACTCCCACGCAGTCGCCACACCGCGACGGTCAGCACATCAGAGTCCACTGGGGGAGGTCCGCTGAACATACCCGGTAAGAGCTACAGTAGACCAGTCTAATGTTCACAGGGGGCTCTCAACTTGCATCTACAGTGCCCCAACCCAATCGACCTCGTATCTCTGAGGGATACGCCCACCATCATCTGCTAGGCTTGCGGGCAATAGGTGTCGGTCTATATGAGACCGAGCGGTGCCATCACTCACCGCACTGGCCCACGATGGGCCGCCCGGCCCTCCGTCGCTCCGCAAACTTGGGGCGCCTCCCGGAGCAGGACCGCCGTCAGGCCACGCAGCCGTCCCCAGCCAGCTCCCCGGGATCGCCTCTCTATGTCTCGGTTGCACGCCATCAGGTGGGGCAGGCAGGGCGTTATCGCAATGGAGTCCGCGTGCTCCGCAGCAGGTCTCATACTCTTGTCTCTGGGGCCGTCTGCGTCGCGCGTGGCCCGCGCCGCACTTCAGGTCCCGGCTTCCCCACAGGCTCCGTCGCAAGTAGGCCCTGATCTAGGGCTCCGGTTCAGTGCAGCTCCGGGGGGGTTCCTTCGGCGTTCAGTGACGCCTGGGGCTCCAATGTCCTGGTGGCTGCGTCACGGATCATGTAGGGCCCAACATCGCCGGTACAGGATGAATTAAGCCCCCGAGGGTCCGTAGCTCTACAAGGCTCCGACCGCCATCACAGGCTGCTAGCCACCCCCCCCCCCATGACTTGGTCTGATGAGGGTCCCTGGTGTTGTAACTAATGAAGCAAGGCCATTCTCATTCGGTAGCTCTCTGCCGCCTGGGTCTTGTCTGTTTACTTCCACACTGGTTGATGATCCGTCGCACACGTTGAGGTTGGCGGGCTCTATGGCTTTGAGCACACGCCCTCCTCCTGCAGGGCTGACAAGCCCAGGACTGATTGGGCCTCTTCCATGGTGTGGATTATATGTGTCGCATTGTTCCAGGCGACGATGAGTCGCAAGGGGTGCTCCCTTTTGTATTTGACCCCTTTCCCTCGTAGAAACGCGGTGGCCAGCTTAAGTGCCCTACGGCATTGCAGCGTGATGGTGGAAAGGTCCTGGAACAGCTACACCTTCGTTCCTTCGAATGTGATCGAGCACCGATTCCGCATTGGACATGATGGATTCCTTTTGGCAATAGTAGTGCACGCAAGTCAGGAAGTCTTGAGGTGCCCCAGGGTACTTGGATGGGCGACCGGCCCTGTGTGAGTGATCTAAGACAATGTCTTTCTCTGCGAGCTCCAGTAGGTTATGGCGGAATAGGTGGATCACGTAGTTCTCTACGTTCCCCGAATCTGCCCGGAGAATTCTAATCTTTGATCGGCGTGATCTGTTTTCGAGATCTTCCAGGTGAAGTTGCAATTCTGCATTTTTGGGCGTAGCTCCAGTACTTCGTTTCGGTGATTGCAGGGGTGGGGAATTTAATAAAATATCTACTTTTCCATGCGGCAGGTTGCTCCATAAATCTACTTGTCCTGTTACAAAATCTACTTGTTCCTTTGGTGCCATGTAGTGAGGTGACACATTATGGCAGCAATCTCATTATATAAGAGCTCTGATATAGCCTCTCTGATTATGCCAGGGCTCATACCATAGTAGTGTTTGAATACTTGCAGTCCCCTTATGTTGCCACATTTACTCAGATCTGCACGCTGGGGCTGAAGGTAGCGGTAAGCAATAATTCCAGCGTTAGAATGCCCTTTTGAGTCTGTGCTAACAAACTAACTTGCATGTTTTAATGGGTTTCAATAACTCTTCGCCAATCTTTTCCCATACTGAGAAATGTTATAAATTTACTCCTGACAATGGCAGATGTAAACCTTCTTCCAGAGTTGGGGGGGAAAAAAGGGGTTAGAGAGAAAGTGAACTTGCAAGCACTCAGATTTTCACAAGAGCAAATCTACACATGCAAATATTGCTCATGCTTAAATGCAGTTCACAAATATTTTCTTGTCGTACTATTTATTGTCCAACTTTTGTAAATTCTTGGGGATTCACAAAAGTTGTATAGCTGCACTTAATGCAAGGACATATACCATGGGTGTACTTTTGAGACCTTCTTTAATATATGGACCCCTAATTTCGTCTGGCATTGACATGACCTTTTTTGTTTATTAAAATTCTGTCTCTCTCTGTATCGGTTGGCTTCACCGTGAGTGACAGCATTCTGCTCTTTAACAAGGGGCATCTCGGCACACAAAGTAGTTTTGTTCAGTGCCACTAACAATGTCTATGTAGGAGATTTATAAAGCGCTACTGCAGACAGAACATCGGCCAGCCGGGAAAAGGAGAGAACTAGGGGCAGGAGAAAATCCAGGTCCTAAGTTTTTTCCGGAACAATGGTGTCGCTTTAATGCACCTGAGAGTCAGCGGAAGCTTGTTCCAAAGAGAAGGGCCCAGGAAGGAGAAAGATCTGCCCCCTGCCCTTGCCTTTCTAATACGAGGAATTCTGGCTAAACAGGGATTTTCAGAACGGAGGGTTCTCGGGGGAGTGTAAAGCTTAACTCTGTTTTGTAGATAGTCCGGGCCAGTTTTGTAAAGTGCTTTTTGGGTAGTGAGCAGTATCTTAAGAGATCCTCTTCCTGACCAGGAGCAAATGAAGGCATTGAAGGCCTGTGACGTGGGAATTGCGTGAGAGCCCAAAGATGGTACATGCTGCTGCATTCTGGACTAACTGCAGCCTATCGATCAGGTAATTGGGCAGTCCTATATACAGACCGTTCCCGTAGTCCAACTGTGGCAGTATGTGCTTTGAGACCCAAAACAATTTTTGCTTTTTCAAATGTCTGTTATAATGGTGAGGGCCCGGCAGCTTCCACACCAATAAGGTTTTACAAAAAACATGCCAAAACAATTCACACATTGACAAAACTAAAAAGCTGACCTACTAGCTTTGCCAATGCTTGTTTATTTTGTTTTCAATAATCTTATTGAAGCTGCTTACACTGATTTTCCTTTATGAATATTTTTGGGAAATACTAGAATGCATCAACACATGTTACTAAATGCTGCTGCAAAAAATGGTACCTGAAGTTTTACAGTAGTTTAGAGATGTTTATAAAAAAAATGAAAGCACAGAAAAAAAACCATTTTATTTTTAAAGCAAAGAATCTTCAATCTTGCTTTCAAGCTTCTGCAAATATTTGCATCAAATCAGAGCGCATTCTGGGAGCATTATACATAGCCTCATATTGCTGAATTTGAAAACGTGTACACATTTTTATACTGGAACCACTGTCAGTAGTGCAGTCAGAGCTTACAGCATTTAATGCTCACCCTAATAGTAAAGGCTTTCAATTAATGAACCATAAGTACAAGTTTGAATAGCATTAACATATAGACAAAAATATTACCCTAACGGCAGACGGTGCCCTTCCCTGATCCATAATGTGGTACTTCAAACTGGCAGCCAAAGGGTTTGTGCTGCAGGGGTTTGCCCTACTTGTCCCAAGGACAAAATGCACATGAAAACCTTCTGACCTTGACCCCAAACAATATGTCCTCTGCGTCGGGCTATCGGAATGCCACATCCGTGTGGTCGTCTGGTTCCATTTCTCTTGTGTCGCCTGTTTTTGAGTGGCCACTCATTGCCCCAGGTCCCCCAAATCTTTTGATTTCTCCTTGCTACAGTTCACCTAGACTATATATAGTGATCAATGCATGTTTTTACATCATTCTGTACATGCTTCCCCCCCATACTGTTTTTCCTTCGATCTGAATTTCAGTAGAACGTCACAGTACGTCTTTTTTGTATTATTTTTCTTTTATGTTGTATATGCTTTTTCTTTTATGAAAATCTCAAAACTTGTTGAAATAAAAAAAAAAACGACCTACAAACACCCATCATTCCATGGTTTTCACCCAAAATCTTCACAATACGATGCAATTTTAACGTGCATCTAAAAGCAAATTGTTCACACGGTAGTTGTATATCGGCTTGTTTTTAATCGCTATCCTCACCTGTCTGCCATTGATCGTGCAGTTTGCGATCATAATTTGGCTGTTTACCCTATTATCCCTCTTCCAATTTTCAACAGGAGTTCAAGCATTACATCTGGGGTGTGTATGTATGTGTGTTTTATATACTTGCTGTCTTGTATGGTCCCTTTCTCCAAATTCAGCAAGATGGAATGTTAAGCTCTTATCCAAGTGCTAATTTTCTTTTAACAAAAGCCTTTGAGAGCTTTCAGCAGTGTTTTATAATTGTTCACCGAGCATTATATGCCAATGATGACGTGCATATTTATTTGCTAGTAAGCCGTGCACAATATACACTTGAGACAGTTTCAGAAATTCCTTTGCTGAGCACTTATTGGATGCAGGATAATAGCCATGTAAATCAGTGGGTTTAAGACTGAGATTTCCTGTTGCGAACCAGTTGTAATTTCACATTTTAGAAGGTCTGGTCTACCTGGTCCCCCACTTCTCAAGTCTTTTCACATAAAGGTAGTAATCTGTGTGTATTCTGGGACTAGGATCAAAGTATCGTGGTGGATGAGACTTTTTTAAAGCTAAACAAGCTGAAAACTGTTTTGTAATGTCTTTCAAGCATTTTCCGTAAGGAAATGCATTGAGCCCTAATAAATTAAAAACTTAATTATGCTAACATCGTGTGTTCCAAGTCTATCACTCTATTTGATGAGAGAGTCCGGAATGGAGCTGCTCTTAACATCTTTGTGGAAATAGACTGGGATTTAGCCCCCCTTCCACACCCTCTTGAGCATTGTCTATGGCTCCTACTGCAGGTGTGCGTTGAATAGATTAAATGTACAATGTATAAGCGCTAGTGTAGTCTGCCTACAGTTGACTTTCTTATTGAGACCATGTGTAAAAGTCATGGTGAGGAGAGCCAAGAATTATTTCTGGTCACACCCAGTAGATTTCTCAAATCTTTAAGGTATGCCCACCAGTTGTGCAGAGTGACTAAAACTGAAAAGTGTCCCATTATCTGTTCCTTTATAGGATACAAACTGAAAAGGCAATTTTGGGACATAGAGCTACCCTTACTGATTAGTTGAGTGCCCTATGCCTACCACCTTACCTGCCACACAATAAACATATATAGTACATATTCTCCAGGTTTTTATATGCTATCCTGGTGCAGGATATGGGTACCAAAATGGAAGGAAAGATCACAATTGTATTGACTATAAAGAACATAATGAAAGTTCTTTAGATCAAGCAAGCATGATATCCAAGTACATATATGTTTTGAAGGGCATGTCCCCTAAATAATAAATGGATATGTGTCCCGATATGGGAGTGTGTGACTGCTTTTGAAAAACAGGTATCCTGATTTTATTTGGCCCTATAATCAGGCTAATCAAGCATGTGTACAGAAGCCTAGACCTGTCTATGGTAATGTGAGGTCCAGGACCTGTTCTGACCTGAAGGGGCACACCAAGTAGGCCCACATAACATACGTTGAACTATTTTCCATGCCATGAGTTAGTCACAAAAAGCCGTGATGGAATTATACTGAGTTTTCTGAATCACTAGCTATGACCCGATCTTTTTTCTGTGTCAGAGTAGAGTGCGATCTAGGGACCCCACTCTCTTTAGTTTTTGCATCCGACCTTTGCACTGACATTCTGTGTGGATCTGCCTACAGTTGATTAGTTACACCCGTGTGATAGAAAAACTCTCGGTATGTTGAAAGTCTGAGTACTGGGACTTTTGGAATCCATTTTGGATGGATCCCGATTTATCATAGCAAATGTAGGAGAGTGGACATTGGCTTCCCCAGACAGTGGAAGTGTAATGACTGCGTTCCTGTTGGTGGATAAAGGAGACTGAGACACTTAAGTGAGGGAGGATGAAGTAACGACTACCTTTAGAAATTCTGTGAGGCCCTTGTTAGCAAAGGCCCCTGAGCAATGTCATTTGATAGATGGTGAGGGGAGGGATAGCAGATTCTGTTGTTCTGTCCGCAATTACTGTTTCAGGAAGGCTGATGACTGCCGGGTACAGAGATCACACACTTGATTATTCCCTTTTTTTAAATACTCCTTGGAGTCTGCATCATTGCTAACCAATGGGGGAAGCTAGCCCCTTGCGCAAAGACTGTGCCTTAGAGACTGCTAGAAAATGACATGTGAAATCGAACCAACCAAAGCTGGTTCCAAAGACCTAGACAGTGGATCCACATCCACCTGATTCTAAAAGGTGTAAAAAAAAAAAAGAAAAATGGGACCCAGACTACACCCATTTTTTTTTTTTTTTTTTTGGGAAACCTTTATTACAAAGTTCAGGAGATATACAAGTATGGGCCTACAACCTTCAGGCCGGCCGCTAGTAGACAGTGAGACCATGAAACACATTCATAAACACAAGCAGCAAGCAGTAAAAAGTCCCACAGATCAAAAATACCATTTGCGGCCACATTGCCCAAACATTCCAAATGGCGGTTCCATTTTAAATGAGAAACGAAAAACAAACCCACAAGGCGGCAAAAATCTAGGCAACAGTATGTGCTCCCCTCGGGAGGGCTCTACCGACCTACAAGAATAGGAGGGGTGGAAGGGCAGGGGCAGAGACAAAGTGATCACGATAACACAGAGTCAAGAGAATGTGCAGACTAGGGAGACAGGGCCGCCGCTGAGTCGGGCGTCAGTGGCGGGGTACAGATCCCGCCGCGATAGGAGTTCCAGGGGCCCCACACCTTTACCCATTTCCCAGGCTTACCTCTCGCCACATACACAACCTTTTCTCGGAACATACACCAATCCATATTTTCCTTCCATACCGAAATCGTGGCTGACCTCTGGGAGCCCCACAATTGTGCTATGTCACGCTTGGCCACCATATATCCCAATGTCACCCACCACGTTTGCGTCGCCGTGTAATCAGTCGGCTCCCACACATTCAACAGACACCTCCTAGCCTCGGGGAACAGCACAACATGCGTGACCGCCTGCAACACCGCATGCACACCACGCCAGAATCGAGTCGCCTCCGGACATTCCCACAAAATGTGGAGGAAGGTCCCTAACATGCCACACCCACGCTTACACATCCCATCCACCGCATATCCCATACGCATCAGGCCCGGTCCCGTAACGTAAACCCTGTGGAGTATTTTGAGCTGGACGAAACGACTACACCCATTTTTTGCAGTTCCAAGTTCATTGTGACAAAGAAAGGGAGTGCTCCTTAGAGTACTTGGACTGCAGTGACTAGGATTAGTGTCTGCATGACCAACAGTCTCCCAGAGATGGGGAAACATTTCCTGAAGTCTGCAGTTATTGCTGAAGGAGCTGAGGTTCTGCTTAGCACTGAGAAGTCTGCTTGCTCAGTGGGGAAAGCATAGTACCTAGTCCTGCAGAAGAAGAAACTGTCCATAAGGTGAAACCCAGTGTCTTCCTGAAAGGAGGAACTCGCAGAATTAGCTGCCAGACAGTGAGAGTGACTGTGTTGTGTGGGGGCTCCTTTCATCCAAATGGGTTCCTGTGTTGAACTGTGCAAGCTATTAAAGTTTGAAGCTGGATTGTGTTATCTGGCTCTGCTGCCTAATATCAGAACTGCCCCAAGAAGAACCACCACTTATGTGGAAGCCTTGGTTCGTCCCAGAAGTTGCAGCTAGCAAAGACTGCCACCTGCTTAAATTGCAGCTGAGGTGACCAAGCTCCTGCGACCTCCATGCAGACCTTCCATGCTAATGTCTGCTCAACTGGCCATGTCCCGAATGAGCCAACCACTGCAACTTCACACCACTGAAGCGGCTGCTGCAGAAAAAATTTGCTGGTCATGCATAGATGAGCTAGAGAGACTCGTACCAGGCTGGGTACAGTCTTGATGGGTTCTGCCCACAGACAGAGCCCTTTGTGGGGAGAATGTAGGATGTCCTTGGAGAATAAGTTTCCTGGATGCTTTTGGTCCTCGTTCGTCCCGAATGTACAGTAGTTTGTGGTATTTGTACCACTTCTCACAGGGGCTGCGATAAGGTGTGCTTCATTCTGGCAAAATGGTGAGGAAAGTAGCCTGAGAATTTGTATTTTGAATGTGCTCAGGTAATGGTCAAGTAGCTTAATATGCTTGTTGTCATAACGGTGTTAGTAGTAAATAATCACAATGTAATATATCACATATGTATAATGTGCAAAGAAGGTACGGTTACTACATTATGTAGGTCTCGAATACATCCCCCGTATCAGCAGAAAATGGCTCAGGCCTCACTTATCAGAAATAAAGGTATACATGCAGTTATGAAGCCATTTTTTTGTTTTGTTCGGTACCCGGATTTGGAATAGTTATTTGTGGTTAATTCAGTTACATAAATGTCTCAAAACCTTTTGTGTTCTATGAACCGAATATTGTCAGCTATTTTAACTCTTGATTTTACTAACTTTGAAGTGCCATATAAGTGAAATTAGAGAAAAATAACTCTGAGCTGGGTGCCTTTAAAGCTTTAACACAAATGACCCACCCCATGAATGTTTTAATTTCAAGGCAAGCGTTTTTTGCACGACGCATCTTTTTTAAGGCATACATCATGCTTGGGTCACTTTGTCAGACGTTGAAACTCCTGGAACCCTTTAACCCTTTGGGTGCGTCGGACACTGGGAGCCGTCCGACGCAAAAGTGCTCATGTGCATCGGACTGCTCCCACGCGTTCGACGTGGCATAGGAAATCCCTCTGCTGCGGGCACTAGAGGGATTTCTGTTTCACTGAAATGACGATCAGCGTAAACATCGCGCTGACGTCATTTCAGTGAAACCAAAACTGAAATGAACTGATAGGCTCATTTCAGTTTCACTTACTACTCATCCCCCCAAGCACGTAGAAAGACAATCATTGGAAAGGGGAGAATCTCCCTAGTGAATCCCTGCTTGGGAATCGCCTCAGGAGGGAGATTCCCAAGTAGGGATCCACCACTAGACACCAGGGAGGGGGGGGGGGGGAGCAGGCAAGAGTCTTTGCTCTCCCCAAATATAATTTGGCCCACTATGCACCAGGGATTTAAAATTTTTTTTTTTTTAAATGATTTTTATTTATACGTAGGAATGGGGGCTGCCGAAAATGGGCAAGCAAATGCCCTAACGCCCCCCCCAAAAAATTGCCACAGTCTTTCTGCCTCCCCCGGCAGAAAGCCCAATAGGCACCAGGGATTGTTTTTTTTTTTTTTTTGTATATGTAGGGGTGGAGGCTGCCGAGAATGTGCATGCTAATTGTCCCACCCCCAAAAAAGTATTCCTCCACCCCCCTCCCCCGCCCCCCCCAATCCCCCCCCACCCCCCCACCCGCCCACCCGGCAGATCGGGGCAACAGCCCCTTCTCTTCCTCCCCCCCCCCCCCCCTTGGGAGGGGAGGACAGAAAGGCCACTAGGCACCAGGGATATGTTTATGGGCATGGCAGGGAGAATACCTATAGGCAAGGGTCACTCCCTTTTTTTTAAAGGTACACATTTTGGCTGTTTCAATGATATTTTTAGTCTCATCTGCCCCCAAGCCGGGGCAGAAAATCACTAGAAACCAAGGTGTGTGTACACGTGTGTGTGTGTGTGTGTGTGTGTACACGTGTGTGTGTGTACGGGTGTATGAACTGGAGTTTGGCTTGGCTGGTGGTGTCCGTGGATGGTGGTGTGCGTGTACTGAGCCTTGGCTGGGGGTTTGTTTTGCATAGACCCCCCAAGCGTTTTCTTACCCATATTCCTCTGCAAACCTCCAATTTACTTTCAAATTCACATTTCTGTGTGGGTAAGTTGTAGGATTACTGCTCAGGCAAAAATTTCCTACCACCCAGCATTCCCCCTGGTCTCCCAAGAAAAATTATACCTCACTTGCGTGGTTGCCTATAGTCGCGTCAGCCTAAAGATTTATAAACCAACTGTCCTTTTGGACCCGCTTGGGGCCCCCCCCCCACTAGTTTTACACATTTTTGACCCTTCCATGTCATAGCCACATGACCCATCCACGCAAGTAAGGTATCATTTTATTGTGAGACTGAGGGGAGCGCTGAGTGGTAGGAAATTTGTGCGGTGAGGTGATCCCACAACTTTACCACACAGATATTGGAGGAAAATGTCACTTTTTAGCTAAATTAGAGGTTTGTATTGGATTCGGGGAAGGAAAATGTTGGGGGTTCAACATAAGCCACACCTCCCTTGACTCCACGGGTGTATAGTTTTCAGAAATGTAAAAAAAACAATAATAATAATTTAGCTGTATTTTTTAAAACTAATGTCTGCATCTCCTCCAGGGGAATCCAGAAGCCCTGGTTACCTTTAGAATCCTCAGGGTGTTGGGGGGAAAAAAGAACACACATTTGACGTGGATAGCTTATGTGGATAAAAAATTACAGGGGCCTATGCACAAACTACCCCAAATAGTCAAAGAAAGGCTTAACACAGGGGAGGAAAAGGCCTAGCAGCGAAAGGGTTAACAATCACGCACGTATATGAAACACTGCTGATCTTTCCAAAGGCACCACCACTGACGACTATTAGCATAATGTGATCATGAGGATGTTGATGAGTGTCATTTTCTTCCTCTGGATAGATTGTAGATTTGGTGATAGAAACAGAGATTGTCAATAGAGTGGAAAGGATTTTATAGTGAAGAGATGTACTTTCAATTTTGAAAATGTTTCATGTATTCTTATTCTGTGGTTCTTAATATTTCTGCATCTTGTCACTTTCTTTGTGTAGTTGGACAATTTAAGTCTTTTTTACAGTGGTATTTCTAACGGATTAATACACACTTAAGACTTTCCGAGCTTAAAATGGCTTTTAGCCAGGCATAATCCTCCATAAATCAGGTTCCCTTAAAAGTATTAAATGCTGGGTGCAGTTTTGTGTCCAAGGCTGACAAACTGTTTATTTCACGTCAATGGGCTAAACATTTAACATACTAAATTTCAAACTAATCAGTTCAATAATCGTATTAAGAAAATACTGTTGTATGATAACTTTACTTGTTTACACCCCAATCCTCCATGCCTCGCCAAGATTTTCGCTAACCCGAATGTTTGAAAATTGGTCTGTATCATCCTTGATGCTCTTGAACTAGTTGGGTTTTACACTAATAACACCAGTGTAAATTACTTTTGCTCATGTAAAGAAATGCAATCAATGGCAGAAGGTGTATCTTGTTTGAGGTAAAGCCACAATGGTGTTGTGTTGGAAAGGTGAACCTGTTTTGGAGATGTGCAGATAACTTGGTACCGCCCTTTCTTTATCAAGCTCTATTGTTGTCCTAATTTCGAAGATGAGATACAGTTTCATCCAGCGGGATGTGATCCAGGACTTGTTTGGCCTTGTTGTTTTGGTTTTTCTGGTTTGTCATGTTTTTTAAACTGTCTGGGTACATGAGGAGAGCAACCAGTGACTTAACCAACTACTTTAAGCTATTGCTGTCCCAGAATGGTCATCTTAATGGAGCTGCCTCCCACCCTACAGCAGTAGCTCAAAACGGACTTTCATTGCTTGTTAATCTTCTGGCAGGAGAGCGTCAATCTCTGATCGAGTTATAGCCGTGGACGTCATCTATTTAGGGGTTGCTAGGGGATGCAGCTGCGACTTGGTGACCCCTGGAACTGCCTTTGCGACCCCTGACCTCGCTTTTATGGATGTTGTTGAAGCTTTCATTATTTTCAGTCAGTTTTTTTATTACACTAATAGTGCATAATAATATATGATTTACTATCAGTGTAGTAAAACAAATGGAGTGCAGTTAGCTGGAATATGACCCTATCTGGCAGCTGAGGTAAGTAAAAAAAAAAATGCTTTTAAATGTATGTTGTGTGCGTGCTTGTAGATGAGTGTCCATATGCAAGAGTGTGTGTGTATGAGTATTTTTGTACCTAATATACCAACGTTTGCATTTCGCTGGTGGCGCTGGCTCCCTAGCTGTCTCCTGAGCACACCCCTTGACATCAGTTTATCACGAAGGGCGGGGGAGGAGCACTAGGCGGGGAATCAGTACTCATGTCCGCGGGAGCGCAGCGGGCGTGCCGGTGGTGCGCCAAAGGCAAGCACGTCTACCCCCGTCCGCGACCTGACGGGGCCAGAAACCATGCCCTAATCCTCACTTACTCCTCGGAAGAACTTAAAAAAACTCCATCGGGCGTCGCTCTCACTCAACCCTGTCCTCTGTACGCTTTTGAGCCACAATGAAATTCTGCAGACACTGAGATCCTTCCCTGAATTTTCAGAATGTATTACCTACACGCTCCGGCTACCGGGAATTACCAGACTTAGGCACACAGCACTACGTATATATTATTTAAACAGCTGTTCCTTAGTTAATCATCAGCTTGATGTTTTCCTGCTCCTAGAGTATGAAAAACCAGACCTCTTCCTTGTAACGGAAACATGGCTGTCTCTTGACTCTACCCCTGATATCCTGGCTGCATTGCCTAACGACTATTACATCCTCCATGTGAATCGCCCGCCAGGGAAGATGGGTGGCGGAGTAGCAGCGATCATTCATCGAGACCACAAATTCACTGCCCTTACCTCTTTAAGTCTCCCTGCAGTAGATAATATCGTCATCAAATTGGAGTCCGACTCTGCCCCGCTTATCTGTGTCCCGGTCTACAGGCCCGCAGCACAGGCCCTTGTTCCCTCTTTCGCTGAGTGAACAAATTGCCAATCTCATAACAAATTACACTAAAATACTGTTAATAGGTGACCTCAACTATTGGTCTAATGACACACTTGGCGGGCCTCACTCTGCTGAATTGACGGATCTCTTAACCAACCTAAACTTTGCCCAGCACTTATCTTCAGCCACACACATCAAAGGACACATATTTGACCAAGTCTGGACCACTAATCTTACAGTGTCTGCGCCCACGATCATACCATGTATATGGTTGGATCACCACCTAATAAAATTCACGGTAACGATTCCTATCAGCAGCAAGACCCCCACGGCCGAAGAAGGTATGATTAGGAAATGGAATGCCAAGGAATTTCAGGACACACTGGCCAGCTTAACCCCAACCATTGATCCTGATGTCGATCTCCTGGAAGCAAATACCTCAGCCTGGCTACTAGTGGCTAGTGATATGCATGCCCCACTCAAAAAATTTAAACGAGCTTGTGGCTCTGACACACAGAAATGGTTCTCTGATGAACCATTTCTCCTATAATTGCATTCTTTATTGGGAAATATTTTAACAGTCTTTACTGGGTGTTACAATCAATTAGTTTTCTTGTGAATAGTGTTTATAGTCTGGGCTTGGTACATACTGCAGGACTACCACTAGTCACCACATTGTGCTCTCTTTTCAGAAATCTATGGTTGCGCTAGGTTACCGAAAGCTACGGCCTTTTTAACGTAGGTATTATTTTGGCCAAATCCTATCCTACTCCAAGTCTGGTTTCCCCCTTTCATGCGCTTTGTCATTGCATAGTTGAATCAACAATGTGTGAGCATTGGACACTGATATTTGGGGCTAACTACATATTTTTGTATTTTATGTTTATTTTAGACTGACGTGGACAGCATGTCTTATTACACATGTGTTCTCCCTCTTGTGTCATAAATACACTGTATATCCTAAGTCAGCGGTTCTTAAACTTTTAACTTCCATTGACCTCCATTTAATCATTACTGGTACCTGGGGACACCAACTGAATCATTATTGGAATCCGGGGACTTGTACTGAGTCACTATTGGCAGGCAGAGACCACAAACTGATATAGAAAAGAATCAAAATTAGAAGTTTTATTGGAAGATTTCTAGATCGGTTGAAGTCACTTATCATCCATACTGTATTCTGTTTGATGCATTTGCACTGCACCCCGAAAATCAATCTACTAAATTCATTTTTACATCCAATTTCATTCACAGAACTTTTTTTATTTTACATTTTAGTTCTTAATTTATATGTACTTTATTAATCTGTTAATATAAATTAATTTTCTAAGCAGTCACGGATACCCAGGGGTCCCTGGACTACAGGTTAAGAACCAATGCTCTAAGTTATTTACTTTTTAAGAAATGCCTCTTTCTTGGTTTTGTGTAGTGTTTGGTTCAAATGTTTCTTGCAAAATTTGTATAGATCCTAAACCTTGAAACCTCCACTTGGCTGCTATTGTGGGGTCCTATTATTTAAGTATGATATAGGGTATTTGTATTTTTAGTTTGTAAATTAGAGATTGCAATGTGTTAAAATGGGTACGTGGAAAAAATACTTTGTGGAAGTCAGTCCTTGCAGGATCACTCGATATTTGATATTTAAGCTGTCTGAATAGAACTTACCCGTCTTTGTAGGGAAACCATGGTTGCTGGCAGACTAGTGCCGGATATTGATGACTTGTCAGCTGTTGAATGTATATACTGCACATGGCTGCTGTTTTTTTTTTTTCCTTTTTACAGTTCACCGAGACATGCCATCCCCTGGAAATGCAAGATTTTAGTACATTGCTTATTAGCATTTGATGTCCATGTGACCTTTGAGACAGTGTTGAATACCATTGTTAAAGAATACGATTTATTCTGTAAGTTCACCCGTAGTTGCAAAGAGATTTACATTTTGTCAGAGATAAGCAGAGTCCCATTGTTTTTTTCAAAATGCATGATTCCTGTTGGTAAAATTTATTTATTTTAACTGTCTAATGAAGGATGTTTAGTAGGTGTTGATAAACGAACTTGAGTTCTGAGTATCACTCCTTACAGGAACATCTGAAATATATAGTCTAACACTGGTTTCATAGATGCAAATTAACTGAATACATTCAAAAGTGTATACATTGTTGACCATCTGTGGTTTTCTGTTCTTATTTCATGCGAATTAAGGATGACTGTTTTGCACAATCTGCAAAAATTGTCTCTTTGTGAATTCAGTGTAGTTGGCTGGATTACTTTGAAATATGGTTTGCACCTCTAGTTCCTTGAACTAAGGACTGTCAACTCTTGTGTAGCCAACGTCAATTGTATCAAACCAGTAGTCTTTAATTACTCTTGGGTACCAAATAAAAGTTGTTTACACTATTGCGGAGGTAAGAGAACCAGACATCGAAGCAGACCACATGAGCAGCTTCAGACCCAGGACATTTTTGGGTGGAAATGTAGCCTTTTTGATTTTCCTCCAAAGACCTTCGTGACTTTATGGATTCACGACCGAAGTACATTTTTTAAGGGCTTATCAAGCACTTTGCTTTGTATTCATTATTTTAATATTGATTTAACCCCACTGAGCCAGTTATGCTGTATACAGATTGCTGTAGCAGTGATCTACGACAATAGAAATAAATTGATATAGAATTCATTTCATTTAAATCTTTATTTCGACGCATTTGCATCATAAAAGATACAATAAAAAACATTCATTTCTCTTACAATTTGACATTTCCTAACACAAAAAAGAATAACAGGATCATTTAAGCTAACCTATTTCTATGTATGTCCATTGCGTCCGAGTATACAATATCTAGTTACAAAATTCTTTAACAAGCACAATTTACCTGGGCGAAAATTATACAACAATTAATAATACAATTAATAATAAATACAATTTAAGAGCTATTAAAAATAGTAGTTAAATCACTAACCGCTAGGACATAGTTTTAAAAAAGTTATAACAAAATTTATTTTTATTTTTTTTAAATAATCCTCCAGGTTGGATAATTAGACATGCGATTTAAGTACATGATCATCCTAGTCATTTTGAGATATTTAATGAACAATAGTTGTGCATTTATTTTTAAAAATGTAGGCCCAACTTTATTCTAATGAAGTTAACAGCAAGAAGAAATCTACTGACTCCAAAAACTATCACCTGGCTAGTGTCAGTTTTTAAAATTCTGCCAGCCTCCTTATAGGATCTCGAACCAATTTTAAGACAAAGCGGCACTATCCACTTTTTCCTTGGTATTGCATAGCTGGAGGAAAATAGAAGTATATGTAGATCATCTTCCTTTGTATCATGAGTACATGAAGTACAAAGATCACTACTTGACTTTGCCCAGCTTTTTTCAAGCGCCTTCGTTCTAAGTGTACCATATCTAAATTTTAGGTACAGAGTTTTTGATAACGGCGGATGGATCTCATCTAAGAAAGGTTAAAAAAATGCTACATCCTTAAACAATAAAAAATTATCAGTTAATGGTCCATGGATTGTTATGTACACTGACTCGTAGCTCACGTATGACCAAAATGATAATTTAACAATTTTCCTAGAGCACGAGTTCATAGCCTCAGGATCATTCCAAAAATGGGCTAATCCAATCATGCCCAGCCAAGTTCTAACGTGCTTGAACCAATAAACTTTATTGCAACTATCGAGATCCATAACTTCTTTCAGGCCTTTCTTGTAGTCAAGTAATTCTGGAGTCGTCCACAGTCTGACCCACAGCAATAATGGACTTAATATTGCGTGTTGATCTGTTCGTTTCATGTTTAGATCCAGAAGGGGGGGTATCAATGGGGTATTAGTAGATAGTTTTAACAACCCCCTAAGGAACTTGTTCTCAAGGCTTTCAAATGTACTTCTACATGCGGGTCCCCATAGTTCTGCCCCATATAGTACCGCTAGTTTTACCTTGTACTTGAAAATCTCTAGGGCAGGAGTTACTGCCTTGTTCAAGCATTTATTATGTCTTTTAAGGATTGGGAGACAGTTTTGTTTAAAGACTATCTTAGTCCTTTCTAGCTGTGATCTCCATGCTAAGGATGAATCTATAGAGACACCTAAATAAATAAAATTCTGCACATCATCAAGCTTCTGTCCATTTAACATTACATTTTTCCTAAATTTTTTATGCGGGCTCAGGGCCATGTATTTCGTTTTTTTAGTATTAATTTCTAAACCTTTCGAAATACAATAGGACTGAAACCTTTCCAGTAGATTTTGAAGGCCCCATGGTGTTTGGGAAATGAGAATGGTATCGTCTGCAAAAAGAAGGGACGAGACCCGTTCGCCCCCCAGTCTTGGTGAATCATTATCACTGCTCTCCATATAAGACGGAATGTCATTAACAAACAGGGAGAATAAAGTCGGGGCAAGTACACACCCCTGGCGTACTCCCCTCTTTATCGGAATAGCTTTTGTAAGTTCCCCAGTTGGACCCCACCTAACCTTGGCATAATTGTCCGTATGTAACCCGATGACCAATTTTAATAAATCTACTGGAAGTCCCTGAGTTTTCAATGATTCCCACAAAAGTTCTCGGGGGATAAGGTCAAATGCCGCCCGATATAGAATTCAGTTTAGTGAACAGTTGAAACCGTACATAACTAGCACAACAGCGCGAGAAAGTAATTTGTGATCATTAATGAGATACTGTACAAGGTTGCACAGGGCCAGAACCAAGGGTCTTCCACCACCAATTTCTGGATCCTTTTGTGGGCTTGTCCCCTTGGCTTAGTGCATTGCTGGAGGATTAGGGCAGCTGGTCTGGGGCTCCTGGAGCACAGAGTTGTCTTATTGTTTTAAACGATGAACAGCTGCAGGAAACACAGACTGGGCAGCAAATGCACTTCCAGTGTTGGACCATATTTCCACTCCTTGTGTGCCTCTCCACCCTTCTCTTCAAAATTAACATACACTTGTGATAATTACCCCAGTAAAGAAGAAAATAAGCAAACAAGTTGTAAAATGACCATCAAATAGTAGAATAATTTTATGTCTAATTCTTGTGAACCCGCTGCCTCTCTGCGCCCAAGGTGAGTGTGATATCTGTAATGCATACTGATCCTGAAGGTACTAAAGGAAAAACAGACAAATCTCCTGTATTTTGTTTCTGAGGTGGAGATTCGGTGGTTGTCAATCTTGGAGGCATTCAAGCTCTTATGAGTGAATGCAGGAAAGGTAAAGCTTCTTATTCGACTGTGGTGGCATCTTTAGTGTTTTCTTACCATGTATTGTTAGTAACTGTGTCTATATAAAATATATCTTGCCACTGGAGAAGATGGGCAGCTAAAAATGTACTAGAATTTCATTCAGGTGATTTATAATCTTGTGCTGTTTTACACCTGAGGCCCAGTGTTGTTTGCTCCAGACTGGAACAAAGTGAACTCTCTATGTTAATTTGCCTATTGTTGTTTACCTGTTTTTGCACTGCTGTGTTTTAATCAGATAGGCTGGACGATGACGATACCTTACACTTTTTTCGAAGCAAGCTCTTGCGTAAATTCTTGAGGGTAGTTTGACAAGTGACTTTGGAAGAAAGAATATTGACTTCACCATATGGGCCATAAAAGATAGCAGTTATTGTGGGTAGAGAATCGGTGACCAACAACACACAAGGGACCCGTGGGTGAGGGAAACCGTCCTTTAAAAGGGACATCCCCTTAGCACTCTTCCACATTCCGTAGACCCAGGGGTCCCTTGTGTGTTGTTTCTTGATTAGAGGAGTCGACCCCTGCAGGTCTTTAAACCTCCTCTGGCCCTCATTTCTATTTTGCTTAGAGAATCAGTGAGCCTAAGAGTTACTGAAGCCCAGGTCATTGTGCTAGACTCCTGATTCAAAGTGCTGGAGGAAGGAGGGGCGGAGGAGGATGAATGGGGAGCTGTGTTAACCTTGACTGCGAGGACAGATCTCAAATGCTAGTGGATACTCCTACCACCAGCTTGCACCTTCTTGAGAGCGTATTAAAAAAAAAAAAATAGATTACCAACTGCTAGAACTGGGGGTCTCTAGTTGGCTGAGGTAGCTACCTTAGTCCAAATAGAGACCCTTGCTTCTAAGTCAGGGAAATGAAGGACACCTTCGGTAGCATGATACGAGCAGCCAGACTTATCTTCAAGGCAAATGTGTAAAGTATTTGCAGTCAAGCTCTCAGCAACCCAATGATGACACCACAAATGGACTCCACACGAGTTTCATAAACAAATGATCATATGTTTATACACAAGATAACGATGAGACAGCACGATAAAAATCCAACATAGGCGTAAAATTTCACCTTGCCGGTTATTAGGCCAGCAAGCCCTTGTAGGTTCTTGCAGTATTAATGAGCAATTCTCTATGATCCAATGCAGTCCTAATGCAGTGCTATGCAGTTCGTCATGCAAGAGTCAGGCACTTCGTAATGTCAAAATAATGCAGTTCGTTATGCAAAAATCAGGCAGTTCGTAATGCCAAAATAATGCAATTCGTATTCCAACAATCAGGCAGTTCGTAATGCAAAAAAAAAAATGCAATGCGTAATGCAACGATAATGTACTCCGGCACCGATCACGGTGCTCTGGACGGTCTCTATGCCACTCTTACTGACTCATGGTCAGCTTCTGCCACAATATGCCCCCAACACGGGTATGGTGGAAAACAAAGTGCAGCTCCACACTCCGGCCCCGGTACTGCCACTCCTCGGCAAGTACGGGCCGCAATGCAAGCTTGAGCGGAGGCTCGCGCTGTGAGAATGGGAAAGGCCGAGAGGGTTTCTCTCGGAGCCCGCACCGCGCCCCAGTCTGCGACACACGCACGCTCACTGAGCGTTACCTGGGGGTGCGACTTCTCTTCTCTCTTCTCCTCGCGGCTTGGGCCTCCGATGCCACTTTCTTGATTTTGGGCAGTGGAACTCAGGCCCACGACGGGGATGGTTCGAGGTCCCTCCTTGGCAAACGTAGGCTTGGGCCGGCAGCACCGCTCCTCTGGGGATGCCGGTCCGGGCCGATGGCAATGACGAAGGTCTTAGGCTGCAACAGGACACAAGCACACAGCGTCGCTGAGACTCACTTGGATTCCAGGTGCCCACAATTACTGGGCAATTCTTACGAGGGTCTCAGGCTGTAAAAAGCTCACGTACACAGCGTCACTGAGACACACGTGGAAACTCTTGTGTTCCTAAGTTTCCACAACAGGGAGCCAGCTCTCCTCGGGCCCTTGGGAAGAAGTTACTTCAGGACACAGCACAGTCCCTGTAGCCTCTCCTTGGTTAAATCTGCAAACTGTAGGCCAGCCCCAGAACACACAGCAAGGGGTCAGTCCTTTCCTTCAGTCTCTTCAGCTGTTTCTTCCTTGACAGAGGTTCCGCTTGACCACGAAGTAGTTTCAATCCTTTACAGCCTTGAACAGTTCCATTCCTGTTCAGTCTTGATCAGGTCCATCCCATTCCAAAGTTCAGGGGCTTCAGCTCTCCTAGTTATACCCCTCAATGTCTTTGAAGTCTTTGTGTTCAGGGGGGCACTGACCCCTGTCCAAACCAGTTCTGGGTGTCTCCCTGCCAGTGACACCTTCTTCCTTTGATAGTGGGAGTCTGGATCCTTAATCACTCAGCAGGAGATGGAGCCATTGTTTTATGGCAGCAGCCCACTCCTCTTCACTTCCAGGGGCTACTCCTCCCCCCCCCTAAACTCCAGATGCTGGTCAGCCTGTTACTGTCTCACCTCCTCCCCTGGGTCAAGACATTCCCCAGAGCCTATCGCACTTAAATCCAGACAGTCAATCCACAACCAGGCAGAGACACACAGAAGTGTTAGAACACAAAAAAACAGCCGCTTCTAAAAGAGTGATTACTAAACACACAATGCAAAAAATCACCTTAACATAAAGATGTGTTATTAAATTGTGAGTTCAGGCACACTAAGCTTCACCTTCCCATCATAAGCCTATGGGAAGATAGGCTGGAAATATATTACACAGCCTTCCTCATTCTGTCCTATGGGCAGGATGGCCTTGCAACTGTGAAAAACGATGTTGGTAGTTTCTCACTGTTGGGACATGGTACCCACCTTAGTACATGTCGTACCTTTCACATACACTGCACCCTGCCCAGGGGGTTACCTTGGACCTACCAAAGGGGTGTCTGATATGCATAAAAAGGGAAGAGTAAGGCCTGGCAAGTGGGTGCACTTGTCAGGACAACATGGCAGTTTAGCAAACTGCGAGCAGGCACTGCAGTGGCAGGCCTGAGTTCTCTCTTTAGGGCTACTTGTGTGGGTGGCACAATTAGTGCTGCAGGCCCACTAGTAGCATTTGCATTACTAGCACTTGCACACACAGTGCACGTTACTAGGGACTTTACTAGTAAGGCAAACATACCAATCATGGACAACCAATTTATTACACTTTACACAGGGAGCACTTGTACTTTGACACAGATCAGCAGTGGCAAAGTGCCCAAAGCATCTAAGTTGGCAACACCGTTAGGGAACTTTAGCCAAAAAGGGCCAAGTCCAACACCAACCTGTTCCACTAGGCATTCCACTGAGGAGTGGCGTTTCAGAACATGGTGAGTAATGTGCCCAGGATAGAATTGATCCAATTACTTCCTAATTGGACTCTGATTGTCCTGGTTACACTGTGTGTGGTTGAGTCACCCCTTCACAGACTATTAATGCTCTCCCTACTATTATTTAGGAGCAGGTACTTCATCCTGACTACACTCGTTCCAGTGGACTGTAAGATACGTTGATAAAAAAAAGTTCGATCTTAGCGACGCTCCACTTGCTCGTCTGTCCTGTTTCCTCTCTCCTTCTCATCTTTCACCTGTACTGTCCTTCCTGTCTTTCTTAAAATTACTCTTCTCTTTCAGAAAGTTTTCTTTGATTCATGGGATGGTCCTTTCTATGCCTAAGCCATGACTGCCATATCTCTATGTGACTCCATGGGAACATTTGGCTGTGCTCTTTGAACGACTCCTCGCTGGACACTGAGACAATGGAGCAGCTTTTTGGTTGTTTAGCCCTGTGTGGATTGCCTCCCCTTGCTTTTGGGATTGATATATAGCTCCCTTTTTTGCGGGGGGGGGGGGTGGTATGAGAGAGCGGGCTGGGTTACCTTTTCTTTCAACATTTACTTCTGTGGGGGAGGGACTGCTCTTCTCTTGCATAGACTGGTATGTGTTCCCTATGGATGGACTTATTTTTGTTGATTTGAGATATTGCCTTGAATGTGCTGTTAGGTTATTGCTACTCTTGTTTGGGTTATATGCCCCTAAAGTGCCTGACCTCCTTTTAGGTCTCGCTGAGACAGCGCTTTAGCGCTGCTCTGGCGAGACTTGTAGTAAGCGAGTTTTGGAAGTGCAAACAGTGGCTTTTCAGGCCTCCAAATACAGTGCATGTGCGTCGGCCGGGCGCGCGCACCATTTGGAGGCCTGAAAGCACTCGTTTGCTTTCACTTTCGCGGGCCGCACGGCCGCTTTGATGTGATCGCGATCGCGATTACCGAGGCAGCTTGCCCCTCATTGCTGTCGCGCTTTTCTTTTCCGACGCTGTTTATTTATTTTTTTCCTCAAAATGCTGGACGATGCCCCGGTAATTCTGTGGGTATAAACAGACTGTTGTTTTTTTAAAGTGCCGAGGACATCTTTGTTAGGAAGGAGAGGTAGATCGGTTTGTGTGATTTAAGAAAAATACATGTTGGTGCTTTCAGGAGGCCAGTGGGGTCCCACTAAGATAAACATCCGCCAATTATCGCTTTTTGGCATGACGGCCCTACCATTGAATGGCCCCGGACAACTAATACCGAGCCTTTGTTTCTACTGTGGAAAAGGATTTTTTTCTTCTTCGAGAAAGGAAAGAACATAATTCTTTTCTCTTTCACTGGCTATAGTCACGTGACTTCCTTTTTAGTGACTCACAGATAGGGTTGAAGGTGAATCATAGGGTGATTCAGACTCAAAAAACGTACATTTTCACTGGTGGCAATCCATGTTACAGTGATCCGTGTGAGTATCCGTAGCACAGGATCTGTGCTAATAAAAGAGGCTGTTTCTGTTTTAGTCGAGCACCCAGTTTAAAATCTGCCCGCTTTATAGTAATGAGCTCGATGAGTAATTCAGGATGTGACTAAAACAAAGTCTTCCTAATCCTCCTCTTCTATCAGCCCTACCACTGCTCCCTCAAACGTGCTTTTTTTCTTGCTACGTTTTGATGTTGCCGAACATCGCCATATTTTCCTAAGAACTCACATGGCAACTAAAGAGGGGGAGTGGACCCACCCACCATGCCTGGCGGTGGGGGTTGGGGTATTGCTCTTCAGACTGATAAACACACTCCCAATTGAAACAAAAAAAATGTCCCCGCTCACCCACTGCGCTGTTATAAAATCTAAATTGTGTGGCTGTTTATTCACCGAATAAAAACCCGTGTGCCGTCTCTCGTGCCCATAATAAATAAACAAGCGCATTTCCCCGTCGCAGCAAAAAGGGGTCGATTGCACTGAAGGATACACTGCTAATTTTAGGCTTGCACACCGATTGTGTTCCATATTTCTCTCATAGATATGATCACAATGAGGCGTCTCAACATTTTCTTTCTGTATTTTGGGGATATAAGGTTTTGCCTTTCTGTCCGTCTTAAAACATGCAAAAAAGGACGTTACTCAAAGCTTCATCTTAAGGCTTGTTACGTCAGCCATTTCCTTAAAAAAAATACTCGTGGCTATCAGCTATTTCTTTTTGTTGCGTTTCCAACCGCTTTCAGATTAGACCTCTAGAACCGTTTCAGTCGTTTAAAAAAAAATTAGTTTAGGTGTTATCAAGCCGCCTAGTTCTAAACACGATCTAATTAAAAAAAAAAAAAAATGACATGGAAAACAGGTTTATGGCAAAATGGAAACACACATAAACAAGCATTTGCAATGCAGTAGGTCTCGCATTTATACGAGTTTGAGCTATTGGCATTGTAAATGACAGTGCCTTTTATTTATGTTTTAAAAAAACCAAACTTAAATAAAAAGCATTGTCATTTACAATGCCAATAGCTCAAACTCGTATAAATGCGAGACCTATTGCATTGCAAATGCTTGTTTTTTTGTTATCTTTTCAATAAACAGACTTTGTAAACAACAAAAGTTAGATACTGTTAAATAAAGGACCATATGATAACCAGTCCGGGCTCTAAAAGTTATCTAACCATCATAGTCAACCCTGACCTGCTGACTAGCCTCCCGCGACCACCATTCCCATAAAGTGGAGAAGTGTGGCTCAATGATTAGAGCGGCAGACCCTGATGCAGAGGTCTAGCCCGGGACCAGGGTTCAATTCCCCGCCTCGGCGGGTCTTGGGCTCAAAAATTCCACGGAACCTGATAATCCTCGCCTCGGTGCCTATTCCAATCATGGAGTCCCACTCTGCAACTCTGGGCAATAGCTTGCTTAATCTCCACCACGGCCCCCACAACGCTAAGGATGCCTGGCCTCCACCTTGGGGGTGCCCAGGAGTGGACGCCTCACAGGGAAAGCCAGGATGGGTTCCACAGCGGTATTCGTACAAGCGCCTTGAGACCCTTGCGGGTGAGTAGTGCGCTATACAAGTATCAAATTTACATTTGCATTTACATAAATCAGACTCTGTGTTGCAGTCGGGACAAACCTTCAGGACAGCAGGTAACTAACCCATGAAATATGTGTCGGCTTGAAGAAGCGTAGCAGTCCCTAAAGAGGACGTTTTTCACTGGGGCTTCTCGAGTGATTTAATCCGTGAGTGAAGCTTGAGTTGTCTATGAAGTTGCTTGGAAGTACCAATCTGAAAACATTCCCTTTTCTTGATAGCTACCTTTTTATGCTGCACCGAGTGTCAGTACAAGCATGAACATGGTTTTTCCATATTTGGTTTTCACTGTTTTTACCAGCTGTACTGTGTGGCCCCTTTTGGTACTTCAGTTTTCTATTTAATAATTACGTTGTGCATGAAAAAGGCATGTTAATTTATAATTTTGTAAACGCATTCACCTCTTTTTTTCGGTGCGCGGAGTTTGTTGTGAACATTTTTACATTTATGAGAACATTGTCAACGAAACCGCAGTATCACAGGTAAAAGTGGTAGTTCATTTTCAGTTGTTGTGCACAGACTAGCGGAATTAAGTTGTATGTGGTTCTGATAGTACTAAGTAGTTGATTAAAATGTTGTGCCCTCTAATTTATAGCCGAAATCAGTTAGTGAAATATTGTACTCCACTAATTTTTGGATTGTATTTATTTGACACAGTAGTTGATTATTCTTTTTTGGCATGTAACGTTTGTAATTACTTTAGTTCTTGAATGAATCTTGTCAACAGTTACCATTTATCGTGCCAGTGAAATGGTCGTTATAATATTGTTTGCTGCTAAATAGAATAGCATTGATTTTTACGGTTGCTTTACTGCGTGTTTATGGTAGGCTACAGTCGAGTCTCCCTTCCGATTTTATTTTTATAAAGAACACCCTTCAATGCAGTCATCTGACGTCTTTGGTTGTTTGTTCCTGTGCTCAGTTGGACGATTGAGAAGAATGTGTTTGTTGCGTTTCTTGTATGTTTTCAACGCTGTCTGAGAACATTTGGCAATGATATTAATTTGTGAAAACAGAACTAGTGTTTAACTCTGAGTGATTTCTCTTCTTGTGTCCTGTTGCCGTCTCTAAGGCTTTTGTGTTGCTATTTATTTGTAAGATTCTCTGCATGGGGTAGTCTAGGAACATTAGATGTCTGCGTTTGTAGCTAATATTACTCTACATGGTGTGGACACGTATCAAGAATATTTTGTGAAGCCCCCCCCCCCCTATAATTAGTTTAAGTATGTTGGATCTAATTTCGTGTTTAGGATCGTTTTCCACAGAGCACCTTTATGAATTGGAACCCCTTAACTTTAGGTGAACAAAGGTTTGTGTTTGTTTTAAGTATTTTATTTCCTTCTTCCATTGGAATGCACAAGGTTTTTTTCTATTAATTGTGAGTTATGTGTTTCTAATGTTGTATTTTTTTCTTCCAGGTCGTCCTCTGTTTAGTGTTACATTTATGGTCAGGGTGCTTGATATTTTGTGGGTGAACTTCCTTTTTTAGGACTAGATTGGCAGCGCTGCTGTTGCTTACCTTATATGATCGACCTAAAAAAAGAGTTTTCAAGAGTACTATATATGGGGTCTTTGGTTCGACCCACATGTTTGTGGACAGGAGTACATATTTTGTTGTGTGCTTCCACAAATCAAGTGCTTACCCTTCAAGAGCTGTAATCATTTGTCTATCAAGTTGCTATAGCCATTTGTCCAGTCTAGCTATTGGTTCAAACACATGCCACTGCAATGATATGTGTCTCAATGTTTGTTGTTTGAAGTTCTCTGGCGCCAGAACATATAGAGGAGGGCAGTCAGGAAGAATATGTTGATGTATTGCAGTCCCAGCCTCCTCTCACCTTCCCATCATCCACTTCAGATTTGTTTTTTCTTTGTAATTCCTAGTTTTAAGATTATGTCCTGGAGACGACGTAGCAGTATCGCAGGGATAGTTGGTGGTTAATTTTCAACTGTTCCAGCTATAAGTTGCAGACGTTCTATACAAGATGGTGGTGGGATTCTAGGTATTGCTGCCAATTGCCCTGCTTACCCTTGCTTATCTCAGAAACGACCACACACTAAAACCGAAATGGATTTCTCCATGCTGGCATTTGTGTTGGCCAAGGTGGATGTAGCATGGTGAGAGGGAGACCTAAGACTAGGGGCATAGCCAGTATGTTGTAATAACGTCCTGTTATGCTCTTTCAAAGTCATGCATTACTAACCATTCCTAACTCAAAGATATGGATACTGGTTCAAATTCTTAACCAGTGAAGCACAGAAGTTCTGATCACGATAGAAGGAAATGATCCCCTTCCAAAATTGTGCCGGCAGCCCTGGAGAATGTAAGCTTCTTTATCTGTCCCCTTTTCATGTTTGCTAGCACCATCCTACCTAAACGTGCTAGAGACAAGTTGCAGCTCAGTGAGAAAGTACTTACCTTCAGCTGGGGCTAAGTTTAGGACTGCCTTTGTTAGCCCACCAGCTTCTAGTTTAGACATCTTTGTTGCTGCTGCAAATTGCCAGCATTGAGAATTCTGGTCTTTTCAAAGCACATAAGTATACTGATATAAGTATATGTGATTTCTTATGTATTGGAGATTAAAGAAAGTCTAATACCATAATCTCTGTAGTAGTGCTTGGACTGCCGCACTTGTCCACTTCCCAGGTAGAACTAAGGGAAGTCAAACCATGCAAGCTAAGATTTTCTTTTTTGTTGTTGTTGTTGCAAATCTGGATACTCGTAAATATTAACTAGTGTGCATGTTTTTATTTTAGCACTTGGGCTGGTATCTGCCTAGGCCTTCCCTCTGAGGTCTATCCTCCACTTTTATGTGCATTAATATAATAAGTACAGTGCGTGTCACTGGGAAGGTGCCTCTGAGAGGTAGGAGCAGTCTGCTACAGATGTGTCAGATAATTGATCAGGCAGGGACCCTAACAGATTTCTCTGAACTCTGTTCGAAGTTAGCAGCTATGCTGAAATCGCCTTAAACAAATTTCCACAGAACTGCAACCAATCAGTGTTTTCCTATTACCATCACAAATTAAGCAATCAAACTTCCTCTTATGGGCTGAATGTCCAGCTTTGACTGACAGATAAGCTATCAAATGACAAGACAGAAACTCATTAGTCGTAGATTGCGGATTTGGCTTTTTATAACAGGCCAGGAAAAAATTCCAGATACATTCTGTAAACACATGTCAGATCATGGGTTGCCCCTAGTAAGAGTAGCTGTGCTTACCCAGTCGGGCACATTTTGGGATCCGAGGAGGGGCCAGATCTGCTGATTGTAAATGTCTCTCTGTGGCCCCCAGTTAGTGTCTGCCTTTCAGTGAATTTTGCAATTACGTTAGATTATTCTATATGTTAACCAGTCTTGAAGTGCCTGGCACATGAACCTCCCTTTTTACCTTGGAGACATGATCTCGTTGATGAAGTTCTTTCAGCAAGTGAACAGCAGTGTTCAATGCTGTTTTGGATTTGGGGCATGAAGCTAACTAGCAGGACAACATATTTCTCTGAGCAGTAATCGCATTTCAGACAGTCATTCATGAATCCAAACATTTTAGTGAATTAATCGGCTGGCATAAAAACAGACTTGTGAAGTCGATGTGAAAAAAAACTTGTTTACTGGAATCTCTAATCTCACTTAAATAAGAAGTTGGAATACAACCGGATCGCCAAATACTTCATGTATTACCTTTAGCATAGTAGAGAATCAAGCAAATGAAGTACGTAAAGTCCGAGTCGAGCCACCAAGGAGTCGATCAGAACCTTTTCAGTCTTTCTCACAGTCCGTTGGAGTCTATTGTCCTTTTCCAGATTATTTAATTAAATTATGTGAATTGCCCTCATCTCTCAGTTATTGATATAAGGGAGGGATTTGATTAATGGACATCTTGTTCAGTGGCAAACAACTTGTGTTGTATTCTGTTCGCTTTGGATGATGGAAATTGCTTGTACGTTTGTTTAGTCTCAGGCCCTATGTAGCAACACCACGCCAATTGGCCGGTGAAGGTCCAAAGCCCTTTTAGCGAGAGTTATCAGCATAGTGGCCACAGATTTTTTTCACACTTACATTGGACAGAGTTAGGGCCTGTCTCGCTCTGTTTTCTTTCCCAGAGTATAGTTAGTACATCTTGTGACAAAACGTAAGTGACACGAATCACATAATAGTGTCTCAGGTATTTGGAGCCTACTGAGGCAGGAATTGTTAGTACACGATTTTGGAAGTGTTATTGGGTGACTTTCCAAATTCGATTGGCAAGATCGTGCAAAAGAAGTGTCCTCTGTGGAAGTTGTTTTTTGCTGCCCTCTGGAAAATGCTATTTGTGAGCAGTTTGTCATCTCCTTTCGGTGTCTTTAAAAGCCATCAATATTGATTTACCTTTAATTTTACTAATTGCTTCCAGAGTCAATTGCTGTGCAAGTGAATGAATTTCAGTAATGTAAATTAGGTCTTTCTGCTGAAGAAATGTTTAGTTCCTTATTACTCTAGATCTGATTTAATTTGGGGAGCATAAAAAGATAAGTCTTTGGAAATAAGCTTTTATGCAACTATGCTGATGCAACGTAAGCAAGAGGAATCCACACAGTGTGGTAGGTCGTGATGGCCAATGTCGAACTGTGTGGTGACTTTATAGGTAGGGGACTAATTGAATTCTGAAAGAGGGAATGAAATTGGTCACTCGCTGTAAGGCGGGGGATGTGGACTATGGAAAATAATGTTTAAGCTGCAACTCTAGCTAAACACTTATAAGGCCCCAAAGGCAAGACCTATCGGCTTTGCCATAGTTTGTTTTTCTCTGCAGTGAGGATCAGCGACCTGAATTCTTTACATCAGATATGCAGCTGCCAGCGTAACTGAATTCCTGAGTTAATCATTTAAAGGCGTGTGTATTTGCACATGTATGAATCAACCTGGAGACTCATTTTAACTTGCCTAACATATAGGTTGGAACTCTTAGTGCCTCCAATCAGCCGTTTGTGTCACAGGTAGGAATGGGCAGAGGCAATCCTCACACGTTTTGTTGCTCAATTAGTTTAGGCACGTGCAATGTAGCTGAGATGTACACCATCCTGTCTTAATTTATCTGAACTTTATTTATATGGTCCTTTCTTGCACCGTTATATTCCTGAACCCACGGTACAACGTAACTTAATATTTGCTCCACTCCAGGCCCCGTTATTTCCTCATCTGGATCCTGAAAGTAGAGGTCGGTTTAACTTTGCTTGGGTCTTAATAAAATGTTGTGCAGTCAAACCCTCCGGTTAGCTTAATGATCTCCCTTTTGTTGTGTCTCTGTCTGTCTGTCTGTCTGTCTATCTATCACACACACGGACTAGCAGGGCTCATCTGTAGTGGTCATTGTTTTACAGGTTAATAATTTCTAATCCTACTTTGGTTTTTGAGTGAGTCCTTTATTCTCTGGTTGTGTATTCCTGTGTGAGCTGTCAGGTCGCAGATGTCATCTTGGACATTTTTGGAGTGCACCATGAGTGATTACGCTCGATTTCTATCTCCGCCTGGTTAGGGTTTAAAAGCCTATGGGGGTCCTCCTTCACCCTCCAAGATACACTGTTTAAGCCTATGGGGGCTCTCCTCCACCCTCCATGAAACACTGTAAGCCAGTCAGAGCTTCTAAAATACTATCACAAGTCCATGGAACGTAAGTCAAGCTTTTCTACCTTGTTGGGGCATTATTTCCTTGATCTCTGGAGGTAGGCCCTGAATTATCATAACCGTTCCTTTCGACTGGTGGCCCCCATATCTAGCTTCTAGTCCTTCCTCCAGCGCTCTCGTTTACTACAGTAGTATGCTTTCTCCGGTGGCTCTGTAGCTAACCTGCACCTCACTGTGCTAGTCCCTTTTCCACCCAGTAAATAAGAATATTTGAAGTTTCTACCCCAACGCTCTCATGTACTTTAGTACCTTGCTATCTAGCAGGTCAAATGCAGCCTTCGTTCATTCACTCCCCTAACCAGCCATCCATTCTACTTGCTGTCCGTCACCAGTCCTCACAATGGGACTCCTTAAGACAGTGATGCTTAGAAGGATAAGTCATGCAGAAGTCTAGGCTTCTGGGGACTTTCTCTCGCCAGCATTGTTTCACTTCTCTAAGAAGTGGCTCTTTCCAGTCAGGTCTGATTCAAGAACCTGTGACCGCCCACGTTTACTATGAGAATAGTCAAGGGCAGCACTTTGACACTCCTGAACATTGGTACACAGTCATGGCCCCGTCCAGTTATGACCGCATTAGCCTCCCTTGTAAAGAATGACAGCTACTCTATGAGCATGTAATAAAGTTTAATTTGTGATATCATTTTGCCAGAACCATCAGACGTCCTGTAAAGCAGAACACATCATTGCGACTTAATTAAATGGAAGACCAGCTTTTCAGTCACTAGCTGTTCATGGTAAAATATGTATTGCACTGTTGCTAGTGAATGCAGGGGACTAAGGATCTGTATGTCTCACACACATTCTAAACCGCAAAATAACTTTGATACTGGTTTCAACAGATAAATAATAATCTGGCATTTGTAAAGCGCACAGCTACCTACCAACGGAGGTGTCCCGGCGCTGTACTTATACCGCAGAGGAACCCATCCTGGCTTTCCCTGTGAAGTGTCCACTCCTGGGCACCCCCAAGGTGCAGCCAGGCATCCCCTGCGCTGTTGGGGCCGTTGTGGAGATTAAGCAAGCTGTTGCCCAGAGTTGCAGAGTGGGACCCATGATTAGAATAGGCACCGAGGCGAGAAATATCAGGTCCGAGGAAATTAAGCCCAAGACCCACCGAAGCGTGAATTGAACCCTGGTCTCGGGCCGGACCTCTGCATCAGGGTCTGCCGCTCTAACCATTGAGCCACACTTGCCGGTGTCCGATATTACAAACTATTGGTTTTTATTTTCACAACGCACATTTCTCAATTTACATCATCTGCAACCAGACTATCTTAAGACCAACAAATTAATGAGCAATTGATTGTAGGTTGATTTACTAACTAATTAAATACCATCTATCCTATTTAAAAAGAATATTTCAAGTCTCTTGGAACTTAGTTTATGACCTCATTCCTCTATACGACTGATTCTTAATTGACGGTCCACGGGCCCAAAGTGTCACTTTGTAAACAGCAGCACGTGTGCTCCGTACCAGCCCTAGTGATTTTGTCATCAGCCCAGTGAGTAAATGCCTGAAAGCCGACCGTTTACATCAGAATTCTTTGCAGGTTTTATTGTGAAATTTGTAATTTCTCTGGGTGATGCTAGCAGGTTTTTAGTAGAGTGAATCAGTGTAACTTGAGTATACCAGTCAGTGCCTTGAGAAAGGTTGCAAATGGCAAAGGTGTGTTAGCATCTGGGTTGAATCGAGTTGAGTTTTTCGTTTGTCGCCCAGGACTAGTAGTGCCATTAACAGATATGCATTGGAAATGTCTCCCTGCATTCTTAGGTGCTCACTGTCTAGTTGGCTGGGTTTCTCAGTACCTTGGGGGAGTGGGAGTCCCTGCGTAAGAGGCTGGGGATATCTGGTACACATACCCACTGCTGTGCAGGCCTTGCATATTGAGCCTACCGATATGTGATTACCCAATACATGAGCCCTAACAACTTACCATTGGGCCCTTATACTGGGGCCTCCTAATAGTTAGACTTGAGTATGAAAAAGATGACAGTAGAGTAATGAGGAAAGTGTGTTGGGTAACATGTGCTTGAAGGAGTGACTAATTTAAAATACTTTTTGATATGCATCTTTACACCAACATTTAGAGTGATATTTGAATCCTATTCGCTTTTGAGCAAAGTAATATGTGATATGTACTTTAAAATGTGGCATTGCACTAATATTTTAAACTTCCTAGAGGGAGACCCCTAGTTCTCTGTAGGAAGCCTTTAAAACCCCTTCAGCACCATCATATTGTTGTGTTTGCTCTGTTCGCCCAAAGTGGCCAAGGGTGTGCCTAGACGAGGGTCCCATGCTCGCTGTGCTACTGGATTCAAGCTAGCCTGGCTGATGAGGGGTGAAATCCCAAAACCGTCCCAGGATGCTTGTTTCCGGTCCAGGGAGGACCTGGCCTTGCAGTTCTGGCTGGTCTGTTCCCATGAGGAACAGGGTCAAGACTGATTTGGCTGGGTCCAAACTACGGTGGCATAGTGAGCAAAAGAACGATGGATTAAACCCAGATCTCTTGACTGGGGGTGAGTGGTTGAAAAGTTTCAGCACTCCGTCCATCATCTTGTTGTGTTTGCCATGTCTTTAAAACCTCTCCGTTTAGTACCAGTGTTGTATGTGTATACACCATTTGAAACTAAATCATCAAAATTCCCTCTTCATATAGTACCTCTAGAATACCTTTGTAAAATTGCCTTCAAAACGCACCCGGTTAGAATAATGTGAATGATCCCTGGTATTTGCATCATAGGAGTGGCAGACATCTGAAATGTTTTATAGGGCAAGATTTCCTTTCAAAGTATTTGTTATTTTAATGTGTTTCAGAAGGGTGAACAGACGTGTTACGACAGTCATTAATTGGCTTCATGATTGTTTAACCAAGGTAGGTTGTTTTTCCATTCTAACATTAGTGCAGCCCTCTTCAGAAATGCGAGTACCTCTGCTCCATCGTAACTTGCATGATTAAACATGGAAGGAGGTCCTGTATTCCATGTGTACACACACCGTGCTCTCTGTGTCGGAGTTGAAGGCACACCTTGGACACCATTTTAGTTACTTCCAGGGAAGTCGTGTAGTAGGTATTTGTATTCGTGTAATGGGCAGATGAAAACCCTGTTGTTGCCATCCATCATTTCTGGACTTGGCGTGGGCACTAACATATTTCTATGCTTATAGATGTACTAGCAGGATAGGTTTGCAGAGATTCGTTCCTCCGTGTTCTCTTCAGTGGTTTATCTCTGTAGTTTGCTTGTCGTCAGTTTCTGTGGTATTTTGACACCATGTCCTTTTGAGCCAAGCGCTATTTACTAGGGAGTTCTGTTGCACACATTACATGAAGCCTGCACGCCACATTTTTCAACCAGACTACTGACTGATGTCAAACCAGAGCTCTTTTTTGGCTCCATTTGAGATTTTCGGCTCCTATAACAACGCTTTAATGTAGGATTTCTAATCGTCTAAAATAGTTTGCGTCTACTGCGTTACAAAAAACTGTTGTTATTACTAAAAATGTTTGGGTAAGTTAATGGGTTCAATAAATAGGCAGTGTATTAGACAACCATCTTAGCATCATCCACGGGTTTCTTGTTGATGTATACTTTGACACAGTATGTGAATGAGTGCCTGGACCTTTAGAGCTTAGCCCCTAGGCGTGGATTGTGGGCCTGCAGACTGAAGCCCCTCTTGCGGGCAGAGAGAGTGAACGCATGCACATGCGTCCTAGCACAGGAAGGATAGACATGCTTCAAGGGGATGGACGAGTAAAAATAACTACAGCCCCGTTTCAGTGCAGTCATTTGTAAAGTCTCACAACCTATCTCGCAGCAGCTCTAGTGCCAGGCTTAAGTACAACTCGCAGGTATAACATTAGTGAATCCCCTGTTTGTGTTTGAAGCCAGGACCTATTTTTATACCGAGCACATTGCAGAGCCCGCTGGTGACCTGATGAGTATTCTGTTTCAGTTTGTCTGCCAGACGCGGACTGTGGTTACAGGTTGCAGTGGAAACTCCAGTCCTCGCTTGTGCTGATAAGCACTTTTTGAGGACTCTAGTATGTTTCAAGGCATAATCTTAATGAGCTAAATATGTTTGATGTGAATGCCTTCGCATTGATACATTGCAAGGGCAGTAGCATTGCGCACACACAGTCAAATAATCAAAGTTTAAGTATCAGTTAGCCAAATGATGCAAATGAGGCATTTCCAAATTTCGAATGTTGGTGTGTAGGATTTCTTTCCAAACAGGCAAGTTTGAAAAGGTGAGAAATCGTAGGTAGCCACCATTGGGTGTTCAGTGAGTGTATGGTGTGCTTGTCCAAGCCTAAAGAGTGCCAGACTGGTGTGCTTAGATGGATAGAAAGCTCGCCTGAGGCATACAGTGGAGATCAACAGTGTGTCTAGACGGAGGTCGGCTGACACCACATGATCAAATGAGGACTTTGAAAGCGTGAGTTACAAGAAGATACACTTTGAGTAAGTACATTGTGCAAGATCTGACCATCCAGGCCTGAGAGTGGGGCCTTGGGATTGTGTAGCTGCCCAAAGGACCCTAGGGAAAAAAAGAAGGGTACCTGTAAAGGCTGGAGTGGACCCTTGGAAATCAAAGAGTCTTCGTAACGAGCATTAGGTTCACTGGGGTCAATGATGAGAAGATTTCAGGGGGTCTTTGTAGCTTGTGTGTCATGATTGCACTTTTTCTTGAGCCAAGGGCTCCTGATACAACAATAGGTCGACTGTCTGTGGTGAGTCACCACAGCAATGCTACCCATGTGGATTGAAGAGAATGGGTTTGGCTGGACACCATTTGGACCAGCTGGAGGAATATATGCTAAGTGGGCTACGGTACCTCTATTTGAGCAACATTTAGGTCTGGTAGGTTTCTTTCAATTTTCAACTCCCACAGTCTGTGGTGGCGGGTAAACACTTTGCCTAATGCTATTCGTAGACCAGGTGTCTCCAACCTTTTTTAGCAGTGCAAACTACTTCTGATCAATGAAAAGCGTGAGCTACTGAAGGCTAAGCAACGCGCACATTGTTACCAGACTCTCCAACGTCCAGCTTAATTGATTTTTAAAGCTATTGTGTCCACAGAGCCAGATGCTATGATTTTAACAAAATACTTTGACTAGGGGCACTATGACAGGGCTGCCATGTTTGTCAGTGAGAGCGTGGTCTTTGGGGTTGTATGATCATGTGTGTAGTAGGGGGATGTGCGTACGGGTGACAGAGAGACTGTGTCATATTTACTTGTGCCACAGGACATCCCTTTCGCCATATATGGCCCCTTTACATGCATAACACAAACGGCAGAAATTTAAAGTGTAAAAATGTTCAGAATATAAAAATAAAATGTGCACTTTACGTTTTTCAGCTGAAAATAATGGCTATATTCTTTACTTATGTGGCACTGTATGGAGAAAATTAAACTGAAGAGTTTACTTTGTGTATATGGAATCCATTAAATAATTTTCTCCCATTTCCATGGGTCACATTTACAAACACCAAAAATCTTGCTCCCAGTCGCCTGTAGACATGGTGCCACATTTATAACAGATAAGTACATTTGTTTAATTGGTAGGAATTGTAAGTGAATAAATATGCCTCATAAAACATTAAGACTTATTTGGCTTAGTTGTAAATGGAGAAAGACATGAATACTTAATATTTCATAGAAAACATTTTCTCCACTTTAAATTTCTTCTATTAAAAAAGGACTTTTTGTTTGTTATCTATTTGGAACAGTGTCTAATGTCCACTGTGTGCATAAAGCCTGCTGGTAAACGTGACATTTTGAAATGGGAGAAGATGAAAAGTTAATCATGAAGGTAACTTTATAGTTAACTTTTCTCCCATTCAAAAGCATTCAGAAACATCACTTTATTGCTCACACTCCAAAATTGAGTCCACAAATACTTTTATGTAACGGTTAAATGCTGCAGTTCTTCAACTCTGTGACCCAGCCTGGTCCATACATCTTACTGACACTGCTCATTATCAGGCTCTGCTATCTGCAGCCTGGTGATGATAATGTAAATAAACACAGCCTTCTCTTGACATTAAAATAAAAATACGACCCTGTGCGTATTTAAAACTGAACTCAAGGCTGCTAGACCTATTCCAGTTTGAGACACTTCATCATGGAAGTATAAAGCATCATTGGTTCGTTTACTAATTAATAATAAAAAAAAGCCTAAAGCCATATTGTCAGGGTCCATAACCTTAGTTAAAATTTGGGTTCTGAAAAATCCCTTCACACTCCGCTTCAAAGGACATATTACTATACTATTTGTGTCCATTTTTCAATAAAGCATAATTTGTAATGGTGAGTACATGGGGCATTCCGGGGCACAGACAAACATATCTTGCTCTAAGTCGTATTTGTTTAAATCTTTGAAGTAAATGAACAGTGAAGATGCACGTAGGCAAGTAGACGTGACTGTTGTCAAAAACATAGAAGCAGCATTCTTTCAGCCCTGTCTTTACATCTTTCATTGTTTTGCTGACATTAGTCGGCCAGCTTTTCAGTGCTGTGCCTGTAAACCTTTTAGTTTTTACTTGCAACTCTCTCATGCAATGTTTAAAGTCGTAGATTTACAAACGTTACCTTTTCCAAGTAAACATTTAACATGTGAGATAATAGACAGCCCATTCCATCTTACTAGAGCAAACATTCATGGCCCGAGCAAAGAACCTGTTCAGCAGGAATAGGACTGTCGCTCGATCATATGTGGTCAAAAGAATAACTCTAAGAAACACTCCTGAACAAGCCTTTGCATAGCCAAAAGGTCTTACCTATGAGTTTTATTGACTTTGCTCATTTCTTTTTTTACCTATGTTGCAAATGGCTGAAAGTAATGTAAAACAAAAACTATGACAGCCAGTGTTGTGCACATTATAGCGCTTTTTTTACTTCAAGTTATGCTGCAGTAAAGCTAGCGCACCTGTATAATATGACTAAAAAAACATTTACAAAGACAATAGATCTTGCATAGGCGAGAACTATTGGCTTTACCAAAGCTTGGTAAGGAATTCCATATTGTTAGTTACAAGCATTTTATATAGTGTTTACAACGAATGAAGTGCTAATGCTATAGAATGGAAAATGCCCTTGCCAAGGTATTAGTGTGTCCAGGTTCAGAAACATTTTAGAACCATACAAAAACTGCGAAAATGTGCCTTTATAAATGCGCCTAATGTGACATGAGTTGTAGGTAGACAGAATACTCCAATAGGTACAGCTTTTATTACAGTGATTCTTTAGGCTATGTGTTACTTTGGGTGCAATGGTTACAAAAGAAAGTTTAGTACTAAAATATAGCAATTATTCAATGTTCAGTAGGTTTCCTAGACCTTTTGGCCCCGTGCCACTGCACCTGCTGCACCATTCAAATCCTGATCCTAGTGCCTGCAAAGTAACCACTTGTGACTGCTTGCTTAGTTGTAAAATATAGCAGTTATCAGTGTTCAGTAGGTTTCCTAGAGCTTTTTGCCCCTTTGCCACTGCACCTGATCAATATTGAAATCATGACACTAATGCCTGCAAGGTAATTTCACTTGTGACTGCTTATACATTTTTTTAAAACACATTTTATGTCATGTCAGAGGTCCTAAACAATGCAGAGCTCCTTGACCCAGTATACATCTGCTATATCACACATGGCAAATCATTGTCTTTGACAGTTGATTTTACATTATTTTCGTCAAAATATGCAATACAATAAAACGGAAACACCACAACTCCCCCCCCCCCCCCCCCCTTCCCCCAATTGCACTAACACACGGCTCCGTATCAGCTGTCCCTCTTTGCCCATCCCACACAATCGAGTCCTTTACCACATATCCTGACCTTTATCCTAGGGGCCCACATATCAAAGTAGATATTAATGCATCCACCGGGGGTACCGGGTCCAATTCCAAACCTCCATAATCTGCCCACCTTTTCCAAATTTTGGGTTGCTTTTACGGGCAGCCCCTAGCCTTAAATATTCGGATCTCCAAACCCATAATGGAATCCATCCCATTTTCCCAGGCCAAGAGGGGGGGGAAGAAAGGGGGGTGTCACTTTCCACAGCCTTTCTATATCTCTTTTGGCCAATGTCAGCCCCAACAGCAGTAGATGCCTCTTGTGTATATTATCTCCTATACCCTCCTTAATATGCAGCATTTAGTTTCGGTAAGGAGGGGAGCTCCCACCCAAACACCTCCGTCATGCAAGCCAACACCCCTCTCCAGAATTTCGTGAGTGCTATACAGTTCCAAACAGTATGAATTAGGAACTCCTCCTCTCTCCCACAACGCAGACACAGCGGGGAAGCCTCCAGGCCTACCCTCCACAGCCTTAGCCTAGTGTAAATAGCCCGATGGAGGTATTTGAACTGAACAAGGCGCAGCCTCATCGATATTCCTGCCCCTCTAGGTGAGGCCAGTGCATCCATCCAGTCATCCCCATCCAGTTGACCCACATCCCAAACCCATGCCTCTGAGTGTGTTCAGTGTAGTGGTACTATGGGTCACCAAAGCTTTGTATATCTTTGATATCTTTTGATCTTGTAGATCTCCCATAAAGACCTTGGCCTCAATCGGACTGAATTCAGGGAGCGCCTCAATGCCTGAAATACTCGGATAAATGGCAAGTCGAAATTGGAGGTACTTATAGAACTAAGTTTGTGGCATATGGTATTCTTGCTGAAGATCTTGAAAGGATTTGAGCACCGAGCTTCGCATTACTGCCCCAAATGTAGGAATCTCTATGTTGTCCCACCCTTGAAACCCAGCTAATGCTGCCAGCTGCAGCAACCGGCCATTGTACCACAGTGAGGTCTCCCTAGTTAGCTTATAACACCATCCCATCTTACGGAGGGACTGTTTCCACACCCGAAACACCACCTGAGTGGCTGATTGCAAAGACTTCAGCAGCAGCGGTGCCGAGTACAGAATAGTGTGCAGGGTAGATTTCCCCCATACACCTTCGCTCCACTGCATATGCGGGGTCTCCGCGGTCCCCATACCACCATTCATTGAGCACCAGGAAATGCGAGGCCATATAGTACGATTGAATGTCTGACGTGGCCAGAACCCCACAATACGTTGACTGAAAGCAGGTCCACTCTGGCGCCCCCCCCCCCCCCCTTCCCTGCTCACAGGAAATGTCCCAACGCATCATTTACCTGGCGGAACCACGATGAGGGCACCGGGTATGGATGATTCTGCAGCTGATATAGCAGGCGCGGCAATGACACCATTTTAAAAATCGCCGATCTGCCGTACAGAGAGAGGGGCATATATGACCAAGATTTCATTTCCTCCTTTATTTGCGCCCAAATCGGTCCTACATCCTGTCCCACGATAACCTCGGCTGAGCTGAGAGGAATACTCCCAGATATTTCCCCCCCTCTGATGACGCCCGTACCGCCATGGCCCAGGACCCCAACTACGCAGCTCCCCTCAACACCCACAGCGTGGATTTACTCGGGTTGATACATAATCCCGATGATTCACCAAAGATGTGCATGATGCGGAGAAGCCTAGGCCCGATCCTATTTTTATCAGTCAAGAAGAGAAGGACATCATCCGCATACAGGGTAATGCGGTCCGAGAGCCCATTGTCCCACTCAAATCCAGCCAACTGCGTGTCGATTCTCACCCACACCTCCAGAGGTTCCATTGCTAGAGCAAAGAGATACGGGGACAGATGACACCCCGGACTGGTGCCTCTGCCTATGGAGAATGTAGAGGATACCGATCCCGCCACCCGCACCATCGTCTTGCGGGTATATTGAGCCAGTCGAGAAGCGAGAATAAGTATACCCAACTGAGGGAATCAAGCACCCTGTCCATATCCGCCAACAAAAGGGCGGCCGAAACTCCTCTTCCCTGGATGGCAGCGGCTGCATTATGCGCCCGCCTGATGTTATGGCACATGGCCCTTTGAGGCATAAAGCCTGCCTGGTCCGGGTGGACCAGGGTTGTTATGTGAGATTGGAGGCGGGTGGCCAGTAGTTTGGCCAAAATATTTGCCTTGACATTCAGTAGCGAGATGGGGTGGTACGAGGCATGTTGGTCTGGAGGCCGTCCCAGCTTATTAAATATGACCACTTCCGCATGTCTCCAGTCCCGCGCCAGACAGCCACGATCCCTAGCTTCGTCAATAACTTGAAGATAATGCGATCCTAACGTGGAGAAATATTTCTTGAAGAATTCGCATGGGAACCCATTTGGTCCTGGTGCTTTACCCGAGTTCAAGTCTCCCACTGCAGCACAGATCTTCTCCTCAGTGAATGTAAGCTCATGTTCAGCCCGCGCATCATCGGAAAGGGCGCGGGGCGGCAGGTCATCTATAGCCATGGATCAAATCCTCCTGCAAGATTTCTCTCGGGGCGTAGAGTTCCGCAAAATACTGTGCAAAGCTCTCGGCTATAAGGGACGGGTTACTCAGAACCCGGCCATCAGGGCCAGGTACAATATTTACAAATGGTAGTGGTGGTCTCATTGGTAGCACATCAGTCTCTATGTGCATTGTATTCTGGCATCTCAGTATTGGTGCCCCTCAAGGTCAAGAATCTACACCTCACTACCCACGGTGTCAGACCACTATGGTTCAAATGAACCTAGTGATAATGTCAAAAACATACAAGAGACCTCGGCACTCTAATTAATTCAATATTGATTCATAAATACTTCTGTATCACAATCTGTTCAACAAACCAGCAAACAAAAAGATTTTTTCATGTATTTGCTGTTTAGTGTAATATACATATGGAACCAACAATTTTGACCACATACTTAGAAACGATAACATTGTATTACAAGACTGGAGGGCTTGATATAATGATCCTCCTGTAGACGTTGAACCAGCAGTCGGGGCCCGGTATACTAGGGAGAACCTGAGGCTGCAGGGCTCCTTGACATAATCTGTGCAGCAATTTACTGGATTTATTGCCCCATTGGTAAATTCTGCTGCGTGATGCTAACCATGCAAGGCGGGCCTCATCCATCAGGGAACTTGCATGAGTTTGCTGCGCTAGTACTAGCTGTCTGCGCACCAATTTCCCTCCCTCTCCTCTACTATTCTGCCCCAGCAACTGGGCTTCTGACCGCAACAGGGCTTCCCACCGGGTGCGGCGTGCGACCGCACAGAAGGAAATATCCACCCCCGCAGTGTGGGCTTCATGGCTTCCCATAACGTTGCAGCCTCAGCCACCGACCCCACATTCATTTTCAGATATTGTTCAATAGCCTGCCCCATGTGTTCTCAGTACTTCTCACCTTGAAGATGCAATGGGGAAAGACGCCAACGAAAGGGTGGTTTCTCAGGACCCAACTGCACCGTCAGAACCACTGGAGAGTGGTTAGATAGACCCCTTGGAAGCAGTCATGAAAATTCGAGAAGTATGTATAACCTTGTTCCGCTCAATGTAGCCTCTGCCAGACATCCACCCATCCCAATCCCACAGCCAAGGAATTCAACTTAGTACTATGATCGACAGTGGAGTGTCCTCCTGACCTCCATCTGTACACCTCCAAATCCATAACGTCATTCCAATCTCCCCCTATATGTGCCAACCCCTCCGGTAAATCTGTCCACAGTGTCGTGAGACGTTCAACTAAAGACCATAGCAGCAGCATGGGGGTATAGACACTACCCAACACCACCCGCTCCTCATATATGGTGCCTTCAATAAATACGTATCTCCCCATGGGATCTAACCATGTTTTGGCATGTTTATACGGGACCCTACGATACATCAAGATCTCAACTCCTCATGACTCACTGGTAAAGCCAGAGTGGAACACTTGAATATAACCATACCGGAGGAGACACATTGCTCTGTTACCCTTTAAGTGTGTCTCCTGAAGCATCAGGACGTCCGCTCTGTACCGTTTGGCCTGCTGAAGTATGGCTCCTCTCTTGACCTTATCCAGGGCCCCTCTAACATTCCAACTAGCTATTCGTTGGTCTCCCTCATGGGATCGCAACCTATCTTATCGGGCTGGCCATCGAAGAGTCTCTGGACCTCGAAGTGCGGAACAACCTTAAGCCAGTGCGCAAAGGGAAACCATGTGTAGCGAAAATGCAGTGCAATCCGAAAACAAATAATTCCCAACATCCCCAAACGCCCCCCCATACCTCAAAATAGCTTAAGTATCCGTCGCGGCGGAGGTAGCTTGCAGACCACAACGGGGGCCCCCCCCACAATCCCCCACCAATGGATCCTCAATAACCTGCCCATCGTCAACGGACATTCCTGTTAGCTATCGAAATTCGAACACTCCGTCGGCATAGACATGAAACACAAACAGTCCCTAGTTCACATACTCTCTGGCGCTGCTATGACACTGGAGATCTCTGCCGGGGCACCGACTTAGATCGAGTAGAGTCACAAAAGGATTTGGAGCGGCGTCTCGATCTCCTGAAGCCTTTGTTCTTTGGTTTGGGTGGCCAGTGGGCGACCTCGCTGGATGAGGAGTCAGATCCCAGCCCAGGGACCGTGCGGAGCCGAATTTTCACAGTTTCGTCTGTCCAATGGAAGACAAACTCTGGCGACTCAAAGAAGAGAGTACGGGACTGATACACCACCTGCAGCTTGGCTGAATATAAAAATGTGTACAGGCGTTTCAGCTCACGGAGGCGGGCCTTGGCTGCCATAAAAGATTGTCTTTTCTGCTGAACTAGTCTGGTATAGTCCGGGAATATGAGAATACGGGTATTTTCGTACTGCTCTGGTTCCTTGAGTCTAGCCTGTTTCAATATAACATCTCTTTCATGATAGTTCAGGATCTTGGCAATGACAGGCGTGGTGTGGAACCCGGGGGAGGCTTCTGTATTAGTGCCCTATGTGCCCTTTCGATGACAAAACATCCGGACAGCAAGTCGGGAGGAAGCCAGTCCACCAGCCACCTGGTAAGAAATTGTTCCATGTCCCTCTCCTCGCAACCTTCAGGGAAGCCAACAAAATGGAGGTTGTTTCTCCGGGCCCTACCTTCGGCCTCCTCCACCCGCGAGGCCAAGCCTCTAGTGAAACAAATTATTTTTGGGAAATTTCATTGGTTTTTACATCTGACATGCTCACCAGAATAAGAATTGTAAGAAGAAGCACTAAAAGATGCTATGTTGATATATAAATTCCCACGAGCACCAGTTATGTTACAGAAGGACACCTCAATTTTTTTTTTATTAGGCACAGGGAGATTAAGTGATTTGAATCACAGGATGTTCAGCGTTGTTGCCGAGACTCAAACCCGGTTCCCCAGCTTCGAGATCGACTGCTTTAGCCGTAAGGCTACCTCTTCTCCCCATAATATTGATTATCTTCTCTAGTTGCATTTGGTTGTAAAATAGCTGTTAGTCTGCCTAAGAAGTAATTCCATTGCTCATAATTGATCAGAACATAGATCCTAGACCAAATACAGTAGGACAGGGCTTTGCATGGTGTAAACCCATGACCTGAACAGCAGCGAAGGGTTTCACATTGTGAACTTTGACATGTATATGAACGGGTTTTACATTGAGCTACTTGCCAACAACATTTGTAAGGGGCTTTACTTTGTGAATTCTCTGACAAATGCAACTGGAAGGGGTTTTAAATTGTGAGCCTCTTCCATACACCATAGACCGAGGCTTTAAATTGTGAACCCTCTAACAAATGCAGTAAGAATGGGTTTTACATTGCACAACCCCTTCCCTATTGCAGTTGTCAGATCGCAATCTGAACTCTAACAAATGCTGTCGCTATGGGTTTTATATATTGAACTTCATTCCATGACAAACTCCATAGGAAGATGCTTTACATTTTGAACTAGGCATTTCATTTTGAATTATTTGACAAGTACAATAGGAATGGATTTAAGTTGTCAGCTCTGTGGCAAATGAAACTTTAAGGGTTTTGGTACACAGCTCTTTTTTTGGTACTACTGATGTAAATGCTTGGTATGTAGAAGAAGACTTTGTTCATGTCCGTATATAATCTAGGTATGCCTAAATTGTTTGATGGGCCTTTTTCGTTAGTTGACGTGATCATGTTTGTTTATTTTTAAACTAACCGGCATACTTTATTGATTATTAAATGTAGTTCCAAATGCGGTTTGCCTTTCATTTTACTCGGTGAATCATGTATCAAAGTTAAACTTTTCATTCTGACAATTCTGGTTTTCCTGTGTGCCTGTATACATTTTGTGTAAATTTTGAGCCTGATTATGTACAAATTGTCCGATTGTGCGGAGAGAGCTTCAGACACCTTCGCTCTACTTCTTGGTTAGACTGCCTCAACCGCCATCTTAGGGCGGTCAGCAGTCTAGTGTTCTCCCACCCTCAGTGCCTGCCTATTTAGTCCTGATGCGAGTACAGAAGTGCACTTGACATAGGCTAGAACCTTTTGGGAACCGCACATCACACTTTATCTTAACTGTTGCACTTTAACTGTTACTAGGCAGGATTCCACAATATTATGTGTTTTTCAGGCTGGTCGTGTTTTTAGCTTTTTGGTTACATTTCCTTTGAAATACTGCACTCTGCTTTCCGGCCTTTAATGGCAGGAGGTGCGATCACCCATCATTAATTCACGAACTGCGGGTGATCTGTGCATACTTTGCTTTGCTCTCCGGTCTGCCACAGTTGCTACCAATTGTAAGCACAGTGCTTCAGACCCCTTCTCTCTACTTCCAAGTTAGACATTCTCAACCTCCATGTTAGGATGTTAGCAGTCTAGTCTTCTCCTAGCTTCAGTTATTGGCCTCCTATTTAGTCCCGATGCGGATGCACTACGTTGCGCTAAAGGCCAGCCTGTCTGCGCCTGAGTGTCACCAGGACCCCTGCTTCTTTCTTCCCTGAGGTCAGTCACGCTCTCAGACTGCGTTACTCCACTGCTGAATGACATCATATCAAAGCCCTGTCTGCTTGTCATGATGGCCAGGTTACTCGTTGTGCCACCCTTTTCTTGAGGGCCCAGTTTTTATGCATCTCCTGTGGATTTCCCTGCCAAATAACCTCATGCTTAGCGAGGACTTGTGATGGGGGAGGCTCTCATTTCCAATCCTCTTGACCCCAAGTGGATAATAACTTTTCCTCCTACCCCATAGACTTCCTTTCAACACCCACTAGCTTCCCAAAACATGCTATTGAACTCCAGTATCTTCTATCCTTTCTTTCACCTGACCTGCGTTTTATTACAGAAACCTGGCTCAATCCTCTGGCCCTTCCTTGCATTCCTGTGGCGCTACCTGGTGAGATTAGATTGAGAATCCAGGGTGAGAGGTGGTGTCGCCATTACCTTCTGGGATACCTTGAATGTAGTGCTCATTGATACCCTTCTTTCATACTGGGTGGAGATGTGCATTTTTAAAATTAAGATCACAGCTGATGAGTACTGGAAGTGTGCTCTAATTTATCGCCCTCTTGGCTCAAAAAAAAATCTTCGGTCATATGTTAGTAGAACACCTTGCACCACACGCCCTGGCAGTCAATAACTGTCTTTTAGTGGGTGACTTTAACTACCCTGGAGAAGATATCACAAATACAGAGGTAGCTCAACTACTTGCAGACGTTAGGGCTTTAACAGAAGGCATCTGGCCACACTCATACAAAGGGTCACACTTTGGACTTGGTGTTCACTAACTCTCGGTCCTTAGGCACAGACCATCTAAGTAGACCTATTCCCCCTGGCACTTGGAGAGTCCGAAAGTAGGGAAATCGGATAGAAGACTAAAAAGAAGTTGACATCAGACTAAAACTGCCTCAGATAAGGAAGCTAAATGAAATCTCGCCAGCTATCATAGGAAAGTCAAAGAAGCACGTATACGCAATATTGCTTATAAGGTTGAGCAGGCTGGCAACATGGCAAAATAACTATTCAAGGTTCTAAATACACCAAACCGCTCGCCCCCATATTCACTTTCCCGACATCACAAGAATTGAGATTCACTTGCCGAAGTTTTTGAGTAGAAAATACATTCTGCCAGAACTTTACGGAGCTTCTGTTGAATCTGGAGGATTTCTCTATTTGTAATTCTACTCCTACAAATGCCACCGCCTGCCTGGAGAGGTTTACTGCCATCTCCCAAGCACAAGTTAGGGATATGCTGGGAAAAGCTACATCTGGCTCCCCGTCAGGCCCTTGTCCTCGCCAGATAGCCAGAACTGTGAAGATTTGTAAAACACGTGGGATGCGACCTACACCCAGATATTTCTGTAGGGATATTACCTCCCACCAATTACTGAGCTCCAATCATGATCATTTCTCCAACCTCTCATATTTATTTTTTGGAAAACCTTTTTATTGCATATCGTAAGCACATCTGTGCAGTTACAATCTGGTGCATAACATGACCAAAGATCCATAGTCTAAGCATGGGTGATACAAGACCATGATTACACAACCTCTGATACTGTGAGTGTGAAAGCAGTCGCATTATTGCCTTTATTTTGATTGTGTGTCCTTAGAGTCAAGTCGAGAATACTGTTTTGACCTCCATTTGCCACCTGGCAAATCTGTTGCTTGTTGGCGTATATCAGTCAGTACAGCCTTTCTGTACTGGTTGCACAAGTCAACCTTAACCACTTAGGTTCACTGGGCACAATCCCACCCGTTATGCGGTTACCTCTGCCCTTGCTGTAAAGAGGACCAAATAACCAAGACCAAACTCACAGAGAAGCGGACTGTCACACCCTGTCCTCAGACACAGTAGACCGCTGCACTTGTTGGGGTGCATTCCATGTTTTGTCTGTCCAGCCTCACTTCTTAAACTGCTTTCTGACGAGTCTCAGATGTTTCTCGGTAATCCAGCAATTGTAGTGTCAGTGTTCATCCAAAACACCATGGCATGTAATTCCTATCGACAGGCGGTAGGCGAGGCCTTATCAAAATAGGGTGATTTGCAATAATTTATAGGTAGTCTTAGCTTCAATCCCGGATGGTGTGCTTGACAGGGCACTTCTCACTCCACATGTCCATATGGTATAGCAGATAACACACGCTCCAAGTTTTATCACGAAAAAAACACCCAACGTGTTTCTGCCACACAGCCTTGCTACTGGGTGAAAGGTAGTCAACAAACTACGTTTTTTTTTGTCAAAATCTGTTTATTTGGTTTTAATATGACCACAGACAAGCAGCATAGACAATACATACAAACAGAGCAAATAGAGGGGGAGAGCCAGGAGTTACATAGAGCTAGTAGGAGTGTCATCTTCGTCTCAAGGTCTGTGGCTCAAAAAAGTCCCCATTCCAAGCATATACACCAAGTATTGTTATGTGCAAGTCTTGAACAGCAGATCAATCGCCCCCCCCCCCCATGGGGGGCGTTGAACAAACTACGTTTTAAATACATTATTATTAGGCATAAATGACAGGACATCAATCTCTCAAGACTAGCAATGTTACATGGCCGCCATATTTGACTGTTTTCCTCGTCCATAATCCTATGTATGTTACCAAATACTGCACTAATAATATAAAATAAAGATGCTTTCAAAAATTGTAAAATGTAGTCAACGTGATTGTAAAATGTAGTCAACCTAAATGTAGCCAACGTATACCTCTTCGTTTTTACCAAATTACTTGTCATGAAGAGTGCAATGTGTGTTATAAGATCGCCATATTGGACTGTCTTCCCTAACCATATTCATATATAATTGTAACCGCATATACCATATGGATATGTGGGAGATATATATATACCATCATTCCAAGAATTACAGCACAACATCAGATATATTTATGCAGATGCAGCAGTATTCAGTTTCTTTACCAATACAATGCTGTGTGAAAGAAAATTACGATAAACAAAATAGTTTTGAAAGACTTTGTGTAAAGAGAATTGGAGTGCCACACTATAATTCACAATATATGATAAAGACCTCATGGAGGATTTTATTGGCTATGGTTTCTGTTCTCTAACAAATATGTTCGTAATGGGGCCCAGATTTTTTTTTGGTGTGTGAGGTAAGTGGTAAAGTTGAGATATATACATCCACCATGCCATTTCAGTATAGAAGAACTTTCATCCATTCTGTTACATGAGGAAGAAGACCCCTCTCGTTTCGCAAGAAATAGAACAAGAGGTATGAATTTGTGGGAGCTTTTGGGAATATTTTTAACATAATCCTGTAGTGCCATAGCGGGGCTAGGGTCGGTTGTGTCATCTGCAAAAAAACACGTGGGCTGTACTGTTTCAAAATATTGTTCCAGGAGTACATATGGAACCCCGTCTACCACAGGGTGTTTAAAACCATTACTTATCCGATCAACAGCTTGTCTGAATGCGACAGTAGTACACCTTGTGTAAAACTTTAAGATAGAACCATTGCTAATCACTTATATCATCTTGCTAGAGAGACTACGAAGGGGCAGTCTGATTTAGAGTAATCTATGAGCCTGTAATGCACAATTTGGTGTTGAAGCAGACTAGGTTGCAGATATTAAAGTCTTCTCTTCTCCTTTTGGTGCATCTCCTGCTGCATCTGATGGATTTGGAGCCGGCCAGTCCCCACTTATGGAGGTATAGGATGCCAGTTTCTGTGCCTAAGACCAAGCTGGTCATGGGCGACCAGGGCTGCTGCATCCAGTTGTGGCTCCTTTATTGGTGCCAGCAGTGGCACCACTGTGAGTTTGCATTTAAAATTCCTTGACTCACCAGACTCTGGTCATGGCTAGAATGAGTAAGATTGATTGTTGGGGCACAGAAATTTGCCTTCATTAAGTGTTTGTGTGGGTCCGATTTGCATTCCCTGGACATGTCAGAACAAAGCCTTATTGGATCCAACATGGCATGGGAGAAACCCTTTTGAACCCTGCTGTTAGTATGCAAGTATCATGGATTTCTATGTCACTGGCATAAGATTCAACATGTGCATCTACTCCTCTATCAGAGAGAGCGTAGTGGATTTGTTCATCCACTAAGTTTGAAGCAAACACTTTACTATAGATGCCTCTGACGTGAACTCACAATGCCTGCATTCTTTGGGTACCAAAGTGTTTGTCTCTGGCAGCTTGTTGTTTATTCAGACAACTCCACCCACGCCATCTAAAAATGACTGACCTTGCTACAGTCTCCTTGAAAGATCAAAGGTAATGGCCGTACTCCCCCAGTTGGTTAGAATGCTATAAACAAGTACTTTAAGCTGGCCTTGATACAGTAGCCACTGTAACCCATGATCCCCTAGGATAGTTCTGTGGCAGTACGTAGTATGACACACTAACATTGTATTATCGGGGGACATCTTGGCTAACTTTATGAATGTGCTGTTTGAGGGGAAGTGACTCTTCTGAGAGAAGGCAGATATTCTTTGGGGTTGAGGTCTCCTGGGTTCCACCAGCGATACTGCCTTTTCTGTGGTTACTCAAGGAGACCAGCATCCAGGTAGAATTTTTTTTCTTGAAATGGGAACCAGGGAGTGCAGAATTAAGGGGAAACATTGTTTACATCGTGGTGCTCTAACCTAAGGAAAAGTATGATTTACTATTCCAACACCTTCCCTACTGTACATAGACTGGAGTTGGGATAGTAAATCATACTATTCCTATATCCAGTGCCCTCCAGCGCAAGTCGTAGTAACGACTTGCGTTGTAATACCTGCGTTGTAAAGGCACCACGGTGTAAACACCGTGATGTAACATCATATATTCAACACCAGCAATCTTCCTCTTCCTCAGTTGCAGCCACCTATAAAAACACTTTTGTTTGTTCTCAAATGAGCACAACTATTAGCCAGTGGAACACCTATGTTGCTGTCCTGGACAGCTCAAGGGATGTAACCTTGGACCAGCGGGTCCTCCAGATAATCCAGCATGGTCATATCCTTCCCTCTCTGGGTGCGCTTTCTGATTTTCCTTTGTTCATTAACATTTGTCCACATCCCCATTTTGGTGCAAGAGGTTCTTGCTCTTCTTAAAAAATTAAAAAATAAAATGCAGTGAAGAGGGTCCCAGAAGCTGAAAAAGGTCTGGGCTGGTATTTCAGATATTTTCTGCTTCCCATGAAGAGTGGCATATTTTGACCTACTTTGTGTCTCAGACTCCTCAAAACATGCTTGAGAACAGAGAGGCTCAAGTGCTGACCCTCACACAGGTACTGTTGGTCATGGGTTAACGTGACTGCTGCTTCTGCATCTGATCCTCCAACATCTCAAATGATACCTGATATTTGTAGTTGGAATGCAACATTTATAGTCATTTTGCTTTGACGCTGGCCCTACGGGTTTTCACTAAGGTCTGGGCCGTGCTGGCTGCACATCTTTGCAGGTTAGTTGTGTACTTTCTGTATATGCATGAAAAAGGCGGGCTTTCCTCAATTGATGTCCATTCATCAGCAGCAAATGAGCAACTAGTTGCGTTGTTTGAGTTTCTTTGTCAGCATGCCATAGCTGCATTTCACTCACCAAAGGGTTGTTTGTTCATTGTGGCAGTGCTGTACATGGATGTTGATGGAACTGTTCTGCCAAATCAAACGAATAGAGGCACCCTGACTATGATCTCAGCGTTTCATCTGATGGCATTCCTCCTGAAAGTATTCAGGCTCTTCGGTCTTTTGATTTTGTATTCTGCTGGTATCTCATGTTTGTTGTCAAATGAGACCATACCAGTGGTGTCAGCAAATTGAGAACCTCTTGGAAAGAGTGATAGTCTACCCACTCTTGTAAGCTGATCGGCAGTGGTGAATGAATGAAGACATTCTGACAGGCAGTAGGCAATATTGATCTCTGCCTCCTCAGTTGATCGTGGTGACAGGTGGCACTTTGTTTGGGGAGGTCAATTGATAGGAAAATGTAATCAGCAGTTGGTGGTTGTGAGTAGAACTGTCCCTACTTTTCAACTTGCCAGATTCAAGAGATTTTTTCCTCACACTGAAAGATTTGATGCCATCCATTAGTTTGAAGTTCAAGAACATATGGACAAAGCTACTCCATTTACTGTAAACCAGTGGATTGGGAAGGGTTTTGTGAACTTTGTATGGGTGTCTTTGTCTTCACTGTGACAATTGATACATGTGGTACACTAGGAGTGCAGCCTTCTTTCTGAGTTGGTTCATGTGATTTCTTTGCCCAAACGGGGACAACCTCAAATGCATATTTTGCGTCCTTCACCAATGCCAGTGAGCCTTATACCCTGAGGTGGTTCATGTGATTTTCTTTTCACAAAGGCCACACTCAATTGGACTTTTTCCCTCCTGAGGCAACGCCATGCGTCCACTTCTTGTGCACTCCAATACCCTCTTCAAGTTGAGGAGGACATTTCAGATTTAGTGGGCTCTTCCACTCCACTTTGTCACTACTCCTTTTTCATTGCCTACTGTAGTGAATCTTGACCAATCACAATTGATCCTTATTGCACCAGATTAGAAGAGGGGAGTCGTGGTAAAGGGTGTTTGTCCTTTGAATTATTTTTCCACGCACAGAATATCATCTCTTCCTGAATACAGTCCACGTCCTGAACTCAAATTATCTGGGTCTAAATCCACATGTCTGGAAAGTCAGAGAGTGGAATCCTTTATTTCTATCTCACCTACAACCGACAGATGCATTCTGACCTACTGTGTCCGTGTGTACAGGCCACTTTTATTACCAGGTGTGCACTTAAGAATGTAGACCTGCTTTGAGCAGGGCTCTTGGACATTGTACAATTTTTCTCTCTCTGGCCACGCAGGGCCTCTCTTTAGGCACTGCAAAAGGTTGTTTGGGTTCGCTGTTTAAATTACCGCTGTTGATTAAGTTTCTTAAGTCTGAATGCGGTCTTCACACCACCTCTCTCTATGCCCCAGTGCTATCTCAATCTATTTTTGACATTTTGAATTGCGTTCTGATGCTTGCTTCTGTGGCTGACCTGAAAGCAGTTTTCTCCATTGGAATTACCTCTGCATGGGAATTAAACTAACCGAAACAACCTTGGTTTTTCATGGAGAAGCTGGGCTTGAATTCTCATGCAGTGCTCCATCCCTAGATAGTGTTACCTTTTCGTGTGGGTCAATCTATCACTGCTAACCATTATTTCCTTCTCTCCCCCTTAAAGGAAAGAAGAGAGGCTACATAGACTAAATAGTTGGGGGTTCCATATTATATGAAGGTAGGCCCCAAGAAGAGCAACCTAGTCGGAACTTTGCAGCAGACGGCCATTTTGTTCTTTTTGGAAAGTGTATAGGTCTCTTAAAATAGAGACTGTAGGTAGGTGGTGGTATAAGGGCTCTCAGTTGGACTCTAAGCCAGTTTTAAATGGTATAATATACAAATTCTGTAATTTGAAGTCTTTTTTTCGAATTCGGCAAATACTCTCCCATAGTTGAAAAGTGCATTAAAGCTGCAGTAATGAGCTCCTAAAACTTTTGAATAGGAATGTTTCTTGGGCCACTTTTATTTGCAAACTTCACACCTTTAGAATATCTCCATGCACCAGACTAGATCAGAAGATTTAAACACCAGTGCTCCGGAAGTAATGCATATAAGCATCACCCCTGCGTGTCGACCTCGGTTATGTCTTTCCACTCCTTCACACGCAGATTCGGGACTTGTTCCCACTGATTTTTATTCGTCAGTTGACTATTTGTTTTCTCAAAATTCTTCTTTGTTGCCAATGTGCCAGTTAACCGTGTCCCCTCTCAAAAATACAGGTTTTAAACAAATGTCTGTGACAGACATCCATGAGGTATGTCTATGGTGTTTGGGGCACGACTACAAGTCCTGCAATCAGGGTGCCCTTATGTATCCGAAGGTGAACCAGCAACTTGAAGTGAATACTGAAAGAAGACGCAGAAGTCTCAGTCCTGCTCAATTTAGTCAGCGCAGACTGATTCTAGGGGCTGTTCCTGCAAAAGCTCCTCCTCGCGGTCCAAGTCTTCCGGGGTTGTCAAAGTGGAAGCACAAGAAGGCCAAGCAGGATTCATTCCAGTCCCACCATTCATCCGGAGAAGTTGCAAGGACATCGTGGTGCCTCTTGGTTTTGCTCCCGGCTCCCCATTGACAAACCCATTCTGTAACTGATCCCGATGCACCAGAGATTCCGTGCCATCATTGATGTCAAAACCGGTTGAGGCCTTTAGAGTGGCCCTGTTGCAGATCTTTGGCACTTTACTGGGCACCAAGGATCTACGGAGTCCTTCAGTCAGTTTACTGCGGGTCATCTTTCCTCAGTGGAATCAGTGCCTCCTAAACCTGTCTCTGGTTCTGCTCCAACGTTAAAGCAGTCTTTAAATTCAGGACCAGAAGCCAGTCTGTACTTTTGATGTCAATACTGGCCCACACACTGCTGGAGGAAGACCATATCTCAGTTGGCCTATCCGACTCCGAGACTAATTCGTTTCGACCCTGACAGAGGTCACACCCTAAAGCAGTACTGATTCACTCAATCCTAGTTTCGTCAGTCTCCAGTCAAAACCATGCCTTTCCTTGGAGCCACACCCTAGCATTCCAACCAATTTTCGGTTCCAACTCGGAGCAGAGTTAATCAGCTTTCAGCCATGACCGTAGAGGAGGGGAGTACTTGCCCACACACTTTGATGACAACCTTTACATAGAATTGCAGTAGGCCTGCATTAGTATCTTTCCCATACACTGGGTTGTACGCTCTTCCTGGACAGTCAACCAGGGCAATCTGGTGCTGGGGCTACTGAACCAAAGTTTCGGAGGATATCACTTAATACCGGGCAGATTGTGTGGCTGAAATAAATAATTTGAAGGGGGTTTCTCACAGGACTGAAGTGATTTTCTTTAGTGTTAACTTAAGAAATTTAAGCAAATGCTCTTCGGTAGCACTCGGATTTCACAGCCAGGTTTAGGGAATGTTAGAACGTCTCGGCTGCCTTATGCTAGTGATGCTAAAAGGCAGAAAAGGCTGCCGTTATGGCTGCTCGATCAAACTTTGACCTGTGGAAGACCTGTCTCCCTGCCCCACCAAGAGTTGATGGTGATGATGGATACATCACTGATAGAAGTTGAGGTCCTCTGTAAGAGGTTGAGATCAGAGAACTTTGGTCTCTTGCAGAGACCTGTTTCCACATCCACCTATTGGAGCTGTAGGCCATTCGCCTTGCGCTGAAAGTCTTCCTGCTGTCCATCAAAGAGAGGCTTGTTCAGGGTGTCCTAGAAACACCATTGATGTGATACTCCCAACAAGCAGGGTCGAGTCCTGGGACCTGTACTAAGAGGGACTTCTCTGGCGGGAATGCCAGGGAGGAGAAGCTCAGCCAGTGGCATTTGGCAGAGCATGAATGGTGGTTACACCCCGAGGTTGGCACAGGGCATGTTCCAACAATAAGGAGTTTGCTGGCTACAGCTTTTCGCTATCCTTGAACGCGCAGTGTCAAAATGTTTGTGCGCTGCAGTTTCCAAGAAGGCTCTCGGAAATGCATGCCTCAAAGTGCAGCACATGACTCCTATACACCTTTCCTCCATTGCCTCTCCTGGCCCAAGTTCTGATGCAGATCAGGAATGACCCAACATTCTCCTTACCCAATGTATTGGGTAAGGAGAATGTGGCAACCGGAACATCTGAGCATGGGTATTTTGTTTTCTGATCAGGCTACCGCTTCTGGAGGATCTCCTGTTGCAGAAGTAGGGTAAAGTCTTGCACCGGAACTTGCGCAGTCTGCATCTACATGCATTGCGCAAGAGTGGCAGTAGTAGACTGCATTCAGTCTTCCTCTTGGAGTTGTGGATGTCATTGTTGCTGCCAGGCATCGCTCTACAAAGTCTGTCTGCGCCAATTGCTAATACAAGTGTGGCACTCGCAGTATGGATCCATTCTAGACAAAGCTGTTGCATGTCTTGTAACTCTGGCCCGCCAAGTTCTTGCAGTGTCCACCGTTAAAGGTTATTTGTTGGTCCTTTTGGCCTTTTTGCAATTACTGGACAATCTGACCTTGATAAAATCAGCTGTTGAGATGAGGTTTTTAAAAGGTTTAACATTTCCCGCAAACCATTTGTGATGCCACAGTGGGGTCTCAATTTGGTGCTCACGTTCGGTCTCAATTTGGTCCTCGCTTTCCTTGTGTTCACCCCTTCGAATCACTGCACAGATGTTTCTGGCTCTGAAGACTGTATTTCTGGTTTCAATCATTTCAGATTGTTGAATAAGTGAACGCCAAGTGTGGTAGCTGAACCCCAATGATCTACTGAACCTCAATAATTCAGTCACCCCAGATTTTACCTACAGCATTACGAATCCTCTCTGTTCTTGATGATCTTGCTGTAAAAGACTCCACCCTTCTCACATTAAACCCACCAAGTTAGCATTCTAAAGGATAAAGAAAAGTCTCAACTAACTTGGGCAGAATCTCGGGAGTGAAATGAGAAGCCATTCCCAAATCCTTAACCAGGGGATTTTATGCACATTTTATGCTTAAATAATTAGCAAAATTGCAAATTCAGCATGATATGAATATGGTTAGCTCACATTAGACAAGTCAGAAGCTAAATCGTATTAGTTAAGACCCTTGGCAGTAACCGTTGTACATTTTTTTTATAAGGCAAAATAATTCTTCTGTTTACTTCTTCAGCAACTGAAGTCTGGGGATGTAAAATATGAATATGAATCCTTCTCAAACGAAGGCTCATCCAGTAATGTTCTTCTGCATGCCTACATCGGAACTTCCAACGGAAGTCTTCAAAATCCTACATAAGGAACACAGTGGAAATTTTCATTCAGAGTACACGCTTTCCAAGTAAAATTGCTGCGTCCATCATAGCACCCTGTGTTCCACAAAAACTGGACAGAGCAGACTTGCAGCGGGTCACTGATTTGGGGGGGGGGAATGAGCAGGAACGAGATGAGCATAACAAACTACAACCATTCTAATAAAATGATGTCTCACACGAGCATGTGGCATAACTATACTAAGTTATTAATCACGCTTCTAAACAATCTATATAAGTATCTTGCATGCAAAATCATTAATCTACCCATTAAGACCATATAGAACATAACAATTATTTGCACAAATAATTTGTCATCTAAAATTGCACATCGGAAAACTTCTACACAAGCGATTTGGTGCAGCAGCCTTATTCCATTTTTTTACCTCCAGATAAAGTGGTGTTGAGGCCCACGGCAGCGTCTTTCCCAAAAGGTGTGACTTCTTTTCGCATTGGGTAGCCCATTACTATCCCAACGTTCTTTGCTCTGCCTCACACCTTTAAAGAGGAGGAGGGGCTCCATTGGCTGGACCCAAAAGAACCCTGAGGTTCTACATTGATCACACCAAAGACCATTGGGTGGACGATCACCTTTGTGTGTGGATTTCTGGGGCAAAAGCAGTGCAGAAAAGGGCTATGTCAAGGTGGATAGTCCTCTCCATTAAGATCTGCTATGCTATGACCAAGAAGCAACCTCCAAAAGGACTAAGGCTGTCCCCTCTGCATGGACATGCGGAGTGTCTGTTCTTGATATGTCAGGCTGTGATATGGGCATAATGCATATGTTCACAAAACACTACTTCCTTGACAGCCAGGTCCAACGAAAAAGGTATTTAACCCATTCATTCTTACAAATACTTTTTGATCTGAGCCAATTCCATGGACCCAACGCCTTGGCAGGTACTGCTTTGGTTACCTTTTCTAAAGGTGAGGCATCTGCAGTTAGCACCATCCAGAAGAATAGGTTACTTGCCTTCAGTAACGCTCTTTCTTGTGGATACTCTAACTGCTGATTCTCACTGCTATCCTACCTCCCTGTTCTATGCAATGGTCTCTTTTTCCCAATTAAAAAAGATCCTAAACTGTAGATCTGTACACTCGTTGCTCTGATTTACTGTCGGGCGCCATGTCTGAGGGCTCTGACAGAGTAAAGAAAGAAACTGACATTGATAGTCAGGGGTGAGGCTTATATGCGGTCCATTGCCACTTCTTGGGCGGAACGAAGTCAGTGTGCAGTAGCACAGCGCCTCCTACTGGCACAACTGGAATACTGTGTAAATCTGGACCCAGTCTGGCACCTGGGGATATTCTAAAGGTGAGGAATCCAGTTAGAGTATCCACGAGGAACAATTTTACCAAAGGTAAGTAGCTTGTTCACTCTAGCTTTAACAGCGGTTTTTACGGTTGTTGACAGCTAAGCGTGTCAGTGGTTTTAAAAATAAATTTTGTCCACATGTTGATTTAGTCTTATGGGGCATCATACTAGTTATTATTGCTTCTAGATCTTCGCAGTTTTGACAAATGAGGGAAGTGAATCACAGAGATAAGAAAACATTTTCCCAGTATCTCACAGCGACGCCTATTGGAACACCTGTATTAAAACAACGTTACATTGAGTAGGGTAGTGACGATCTGGAATGAGTCTGTTTATGGTAACTAGCAGTCAGTGTAAGCTGTAACAACTGTAGGGCTAGCCTGATATTTCCTGTGAATCCACCTTTTCTTTCCTACTGGAATTAGAATAAAGGAAAAGCTTTAAATATACTTCTGCTGATGACCAATTGGTTGCACTGATGGTGTGGTCTTAATTGTATAAGATCCGCCTGCACAATCAGCGAGTCTGTGCCAGCCTCAATAGGTGTGCACTAATAGCTACCATGTTGCACTTTCATTCTCGGGGTGTTTTTATTGACATGATTGAACCTGGCAGTTTGACAACTTTACGAACAAACCAACTGTTGCTGTTACTGAAGGTGAGTATTACAAAGAAAACAAGGTCCCATTCAATTATCGATGGGCATAGTGTCACAATTTTTCAGTCAAAAATTGGAATCGATTACTGAAGGTGAGGTCCTGTTGAGGAGGAGATATCTGCAGTGGTGGTATTCCTTGTTATGCATTTTTTGGCTCGCAAGCAATGATTTAGGTCATGCTTTAAGTTTCAGATTTTGGTCGCTCCTCTTGGGTTTTTTGCCATATAAGAAACCTCAACAAGATGCTGTTATCCAGCCTGCGACATTTAGTACCTGTATAAGTAAGAACCGAGGAAGTCACAGAGGATGAGGTTTAGTGTCTTCATTGGCTGAGTCAGTTTATGGTTGGTGGCCTTCTGCTGTCGAGATAGTTTGAAGTGATTATGTATTTCAGCGATACACAATAGAGTTCTTCTGCAAGGATGTTGGCTGGAGGTTGGCCCTTCTGTGCCATTTCAAGTGTTGATATACCCCCATTCTCAACTATAAACAAAGACAAACTCTGAAACAATTAGGAGAATGTAGCTTATTTAAAGTACATCATGTCCAGACAGTTATTTAGATATCACTTAATACCGGGCAGATTGTGTGGCTGAAATTAATAATTTGAAGGGGGTTTCTCACAGGACTGAAGTGATTTTCTTCAGTGTTAACTTAAGAAATTTAAGCAGATGCTCTTAGGTAGCACTCGGATTTCACAGCCAGGTTTAGGGAATGTTAGAACGTCTCGGTTGCCTTATGCTAGTGATGCTAAAAGGCAGAAAAGTAAAATAAGCATTGCCAAAGGCAGTAGGTCTAGCCTTTGTCACCTGTTAGCACAAGCATGCGTGGTGAAATAGGCACATGCCCAGTGAATTATGCTGGTGTCATTTTAGTTATTTTTTCAATTTATCGATCCAAGATGGGCAGCAGCTGTCTGGCCTTCCAAAATATCTATATCTTTTAAGAGATGCAAGTGATGTCGAAACGTAAAGAGCCAGGAGGAGGGAAGCAGTGGGGAGTAGGCAGGGGGAGCAATGGTAGTCAAGGAGTTAACATGCAAAAAGAAGGGGTATAGGTAAGAAGGAAGCAACACAGAGTGCCTGGAAGCGGGTATCTAACAGGAAAAGCAGTACACAAAGGGTAAGTGGGCGGAGAGGGAAGCAAGACAGAGTGCGGGGTAGGTATTTGAGGGACAAGAAGCACATGAGGGAGAGCTCTAGAAGCGCATACGCTCCCAAGTATTGCTCAAAGAAAAAGAAAAAGTAGTTCCCTAAATGTGAACAGTGGAATGATGCAGGTAAGTCATTCAGAAGAACAGTAAAGAGGCTGTGCTTCAGGAGAGGGACAAACGTAAGAGGAGGAAGGCAAGCCATTGAATAAGAAGCAAGCAAATGAGGATGACCGATCCAACCAGTGTTAAGCAGGTGTCAGACTCTAAGTTCACTCCAGGTTTTTGTTATTCTGTGTAAGACGTTTTCGTCTACTGCAGTCGAGATCTCAAACGTGTAAAACTGAACTGATTTCAGACTGTTAAGAATATTAGTGTGAATGTAATAGTAGGTAAGAAATTTCTTAAAACATACCACTTAGCCAGGACTACAAAATTTGAGGCACGTTGGGTTTTTTGCACTCACATTGGGGGCAATGAAGTTTTTTTTTTTTTACAAATTTAGAAAGTAAAAGGATGCCATTAAAACAGCTCAGTAGTGGAACATAGATTTAGGCATCATTCTCTATAACCCCTATTGACCAAGTCGATGTAAAACCAGCAACAGTAATTGGGTTTCTTTAAAGGCTGGCCATTACATATATTTGTGTCTATTTTAATTGTGGTTTCAGACATTTGGAAAGCAAGGATAACTTAAAATACCTGGGTTGATTTATTTAGCATTCTAGTTGACTTTCAGAAAACCGAGAACAACTTACAATAATCAGGATGATCAGATACCGTGGTTTAGGCAATCTAAGCTGCCAAGTAAATGCAGGCCTCTGCTCAAAAACAAACTTTTTTTTCTCCTTTAAAAGGCAATGACAATCTGAACGAGATTATAGATGTGTTGCCATATTAAGTTGGACATACTCTCTGCAATTTAAAGAGGGCATATTCTATTTTTTAATCTGGAATAAGCTAAAATGCCTTTCTGAAGACCCTGTGATTTCACCAGAACAACAAGCATTAAAGCATTAAGGTAAAGCCATTTGCTTTGCTATACAATACCATTAGCAGAGCAAATGGCTTTAACTTGATCAAAGGTGAGACCGATTGCATTTTCAATGCTTGTTTTTATTGCGGAATATTTAAATAGATGCTTTTGAATAAGAGAGAGATTCCATAGAAGTTGGACAGTCCATCCCAGTTTATATATAGTACTTTATTCTAACAGTTTGCGTACTGGGGGAGAAGGCATTTGTAGATAGAACAGGAAGGTATGCAGAAAGGCGGAACTTCAGAAAAAGGCTCTTGGAAAAAAGGTGGCACATCACATTATTGTTCCATTACCTAAAACAGCCCTCAGCAAGTGTCTATATGAATTCCATTTTTACATCTCACTTAGTCAGCATTGGCCGTTGGCAACAGGCCCACTGTTTCAAATATAGATTTAAGACTGAGTTTTGGGTCAGACCCTGGCTCAAGAGTTGGTTTTCTTGTTTATTACAGTTGCATTGTTCTGATGGGTTTCCTTTCTATTCTTGCATTTACCTCGTCCAAGGAGCATTCCAGTGTCACTGTGTTTGACTAGATTAGTTGTTTCTTGAGGAACGTGCACAGAAATTAACAAGGAATATTTTCTGTCTCTGTCGCACTCCTTGTTCTGCCTTCCCTCCCTCTTTTTTTGTGCCCCACCCACTCTTTATTTTGCAATTAGTTCCCCCGAGTAACTGCTTGCTCCTACTGCACTTTTTGATGTGCGCCAGTAATGCAGCACAGGACAGCCATTTTTTTAAACCATTATAGGATGGCAACCTGTACGTGCATGCACACACATCAGTGCAGCCCGGACTGCTATCTTTGGCTGCTTTTGCTTGATCTTTATAACAACCTTTTCCAAGATGGCTGCCTGTGCCTGCTCCCAAGAGACACCCATCTTTGAAGGGTTTTTGATAAAGCTTAAGAAAAAAACGTTTTAAGAAAAAGCATTTCAATATGTAATGTGTGCATGCACGTGTATGGATGGGCACGCAAGCTGGCCACTTTAGAATACTTTTTCATAAACCTTAAGAAATAGCATTCCAAGATGACCACGGTGCATGAGCTGCCATGACAGCTTTGCCAATGCTTTTCTTACCCAGATGGCTAACAGATCACATCCACTGTCACAGGCAAGTTCTGGCTTTGCCATTGCTTGTTTTCAGCTTGTTCCAATGTCCACATGCACACTCATAAAATGTACATGCACTATTTTACAACTGTATATTTTCGGAATTTATCCTTACATGTCTAATATACAGCTGACACGGATTGGGTATATTCTTTAGGATTCAGCTTCTGGCATTTGAAATCATTGAATTTAACCTGTAAGAATGGACTTGTCCAGAGGGATTGGGTTCGGTTGAATAATGGCTGGGAGTGCTATGGGGGTGAATGGTGTTAAGTCACATTGAAAGTGGAGAGTACAATGGACGAAAATTAAAGTAAATCTTTTGGGTCACATGTTGTTTTCCCCTCTCTTAAACAGGTGGCTTGCATGAAGTAGTAGTCAATGAATCTAGTCATGACGTAGGCAAGCATTGTACATTTCCGTGGAAAGCCGGCCTCAATTCCATATGGATGTTGGTGAATGTATCGATTGTGTGTGCTTCAAACATGCACAACGCAAAATAAGCATATTAAAGTATATTGAAGTAAATGGATGTTTGTTGCGATCCCATTATGTAAACCATGATGTCTCTTACTTGCAAAAGCCCAAATTCGTTTTTACATGTGATGGGATATGTTATTAGTCAAGACAGTGCAAAGTGTACATTTAGCCCTGGGGACGCCACAGTCAAGGCCATGCAGCGTTTGCGCGTTATTCTCCTGTCCAAACAGAAGGGCACCTTTGCACTCACGATGGCTTCCAATGTAAACTCCGAGTGCTGGCGAAAGACTGCTCATTATTTTCATAAATCTGTTTAAGAGACGAACTCCTGTGGCCCTTTATCCTCCGGTGTGAGCTTTTAGGTGTACGTCGGATTAATGAATTCAAGCAGTAGACAAAATCACCATCAGCAAGGGGTTGGTTTACTTGGCAAAAGCAATTCTTGCTTTTTGTGACTATGGTTTTGACGAGTCCAGAGCGTCTTTTATAAACATTACATCTTTGTGTTTTGTTGCATTATGCTGCCATCTGCTGGGCCTGCAGTTAACCTTTCAGGCACACAGACCCACTCCTATGTTTGTACAACCATCAAACGTTATAGTAAGTGCGGCAGGGTAAACAAGCGAAAGCTCGGCTAAACCCCGGGGTCTTGTTGACATGGCGGCTAAAGCGAACATGGGAAAAAGCACACAAATGAGCAAGCGAAAGCGCCACCAATAAACAAATAGTGCGTTCGTCTCACTCCGCGAGTAAAGCATCCAGTCCCCGCTTGCACATCTTCTGTCCGTCCGCATGCACATCTGTAATCTGTATTGATTCCAAAAGGCCCTCGCATGGCGAGGGCAGCTCATGCGCGCTGCTAACGCCAGGCGAGACCTAAAAAGGTTGAAAAAGCACATCTGACTAAGAGAGGGGCGTTGGGTCCACCTACATTTTAGTTAACTTGAGTACAGCATTTTATTGGGCAGACTTTTGTGCTTGCACTGAAAGAGTGCTTGTATCACACATCATATTTGCTCCTGCTGGGTTTTCTCTATTTAGTATTGCTGCCTCATTTAAAGAAACTTAGCAAGGCAGAGTGCAAAGGGAACCCTTCAGCGTGCTGTAATCCTATTTGTTAAACTTTAACACTGCTCGTGAGCCATCTGCGCTATAGCTGGCTGAACATTGTTTTCTTGCTGAGTAGCAGTTATTAAAATGTGAGCAGCAGAAGCACTAGGATATAATTTCATTGTGCAGTGTGTAGCGCACTTTATGTATTGTCCATCTGGCAAATCCTGTCGGAGAACAAGTGTGACTTCACCCCACCGTCCTCTGGGACTCGCCACAGACACTCTCGACTAACCACCACCTCCCTCCTCACAGACCGCTCCTGTCTTCAGAGTTCAGGGCAGGCGCTGCTGTTCATCTGGACATTTTTCGTTTTCTTTGAGACAAGCAAACCTTTCCTTTTCTCTGGCATCTCTGATCTGCTCTTCAGTGTACAGTCTCTGCCCCTTAAAGCAGAGAACCCCTCTTCTACACCAATCCTCGCTTCTTTCCCACTTCCAGACAGAGCAGCCACTCGTGTGTGCTGTGAGGCCAGCAGGAAAGGGCGGGGGCGGGTGTTGGCACCTTTCCCACAACAACATACTGACCATTTGTTCATGTTTTTGAGATGCTGCAAAGGTTCGGCCATGATCCATAATAAAAACTATATGTAAAATCGTTTGTTTTCATTTTAAACGTACCCTTTCTGTTTTTAAAAAAAAAAAAAGAATTATTTTAATTTTAATTATCAATTGGGTCATATGTGCAACTGTAAACACATTCTAAACCACAAACTACTTGTGTTAACTGTTATAGTAGGAAAGGGGAAATAATGCCGACATTATGTGACTTTGTTAATTTTTCTACTGGCTATGGACTGTGAAGAAGTGATCTATTTTCGAGAGATTGGATACTTTGGGTGAAGGCTAGGGATGTTGGGGTGAGGATAGGACTGATACCCTGGTAATCAGAAGACAAGAGATACCAGGGTTCAGCAGTTGGAGTGGCACCAGCGACCCACTGAAGCGTGATTAGTGTGGTATTTCACAGTTCAAACGGGGTCCCAGTTTATTTCTTGCACTAGAGCCCATTACACACTGGCTATGCCACTGACAGCTGCCAGAGATGAAAACTCTTGGAAATTAGGATTTTTAGGTCTCGGCTAGCGAAGGCTGCGCTTGCGCAGTCTCGCTCGCGAGATTAAATGTTTTAGAAGTGGGGCTTTAACCCGCCCCTCTTCTTCCCTCTTCTCCATTGGCTGGCCTCTTAAATGCTGGTCAGCCATTAGAGAAGAGCTTTGTCTCTCCAAAGAAGCCCCGTCTTTTTCGGATTCGGGGGCGTGTTTTTTACTTTCTTTCTCTCCTCTGGAATGTCAACATTCCAGCCAATGGCAAGAGGAGAGAAAGAAAAACACGCCCCCGAATCCGAAAACGCCGCTGCGTTTCTCCGAGGCATTTCTGCTTGACCTCGGAGAAAGGCGGTGGTGTTAATGGCGTCCTCTTCCCCTGCTCTCGGCTCCCGTGTTCGGCTGCTGCTCTGGTCTCCTCCCCCCTGTCCTCTCAGGCTGTGCACGCAGGTATGTGTCAGTGCCATTGTGGCATTAAGTCAGCCTACTCGGGAAGGGACCGAGAAGCTTCCCTAACAAGATATATCATAAAAAGCTTTAGTGAATAAATTCAAGGACTTCCAAACATCTGCCCGCAGATCTACGGCGAAGAATACATCGATCAATCTGACATACACTTCACCATCCAATCAGCAAGAGGCCTGCATGACGTCAGGGCGTGACGTTGTTCCCGCCCCCTCGGCATGATATAGCTGCTGAAGAGAGCAGGGCGCGCGCTTGCGACACAAGAGAGTGAGTGGGGGCATGCGGAGACCATCAGGCACAGATCCATCAACCCCATCGCTGTGTAGTACGACGCTCCTGCCAGCGAGCATCTACCTGTCGTTCCACCATGTCGCAGAGCATCATTGTCGTGTTTGGAGCCACAGGTGAGAGAAAAGTTAGGAAAGAGACGTAGGCTCTATTTCTAAGCGAGTGACGCGGACTAGTTGCCCGCGGTCCCATGTCGAATGACACAAAACAGCTTTTTGCATTCTGGACATGTGCGTTCTCTTTTGCTGTTGTACGTTTGAGCTACCAAGTTCCAACATGTACGCTGCTGTTGCAAAAAAAAGCACGGACTTGATGTTGATGAAGTTATGCGTGGTATAAACCCAGCTGACCAAACTTTACATGTTCGGTTGAATTGGTGTCCCTTAGCTGCGTGGCTTCCTACAGAACCATATTGGGTATTTATTAAAACAATCCAAATCTCTGCATTTTCTATTCACACTTTGGTGTCTCTAGCAGGGGTCACTCCTGTCGTGAATCAATGCCTTTTTAGGTCTCGCTCGCTCGATTTAATGTTTTAGAAGAACTTTCCCTAATTCAGACATATGGTCTACAGGTTACACCCACGTCACGCTTGTATGTACATCAGCCACCTGTGCTATTTCACTGGGACTATAACGTGCTCCTGCAGGGCTGATCTTCGCATCAGGTGAAAGAACCCACTGAGAAAGCCTACTGGAATGAGAATATACGGTCAACATATTATACACAGTTTTCTGCTTTTACTACTTTAAAGGGATTAAAGCCCACGGAGAAAGGCGGTGGTGTTCATGGCATCCTCTCCCCCTGCTCTTGGCTCCCGTGTCCGGCTGCGTGTGTGTGTGTGTGTGTGTGTGTGTGTGTAGGTGGCCCTGTTGGTGGCTCTATTTGTGTGTGGGTTGCTCTATGTGAGTAGACTCTGTGGGTGGCTCTATTTGTGTGTGTGGCTCTGTGTGTGGGTGCAAATGCAATAGGTCTCGCATTTGAGAGTGATTGACATTGTAAATAACAATGCTGTTTCTTTAAATGTTTTAAAAACAAAAACATAAACAAAAATAATGTCATGAGCAATGCCAATAGCTCTAACTTTAACAATGCCGAGACCGTTGCTTTGTAAATGCTTGTTACATTTTGTTTCGAGTTAAATATTGTAGCCCAACCCTGTAACTCCTGCTTCAACTATTGAAGGTGTTGTGAAGTGGGAACACACTGCACCTTGGCCCTGAGCATCCCATATCTCACAGATATTAATTTACCTTGGGGTGAATGGGGTCCTTTGAATGATTGAGGGGTCCTTTAGTGTGTTGGGGTGTGGTTCTTGTATTGTGGGGGTGCAGAGGCCTGGTTACACTCCGGAGTGTTCCAATCTAAGCTATAAAACACGTAGAAACATGCAGAATTAGGGTCCTCATGAACACAGCTCTCAAATGTAAGCTACAAAAGGAAAATTGGAGTTTATCAGTGAAGGTTTGACACCAACCCCCATTATAAGTGGAGCAGGCAAGTTTTAATCTGTTTTTTTTTTTTTTTTTAACTCTGATGGCATTATTGGGACCTTCTGCAGAATGTAATGAGGGACCCCTGAGCCTCCCATATCACTGATATTCATTGACCTTGGATTGAATGGGGCCCTCTGAAGCGTTGAGGGATCCCATAAAGGGTTGCCACCAACCACTGTAAGTGGCAACTAACTCTTGTGAAAGAGGCAAAAACCCTAAAGTTGACGTAGGTCGATGTAAGAGCCAGTTTCAGGTCTAGAGCTTGTTGTGATGAGTTGCTGTTAGCTCTACTCCACAGCCAGCATTCCTGCAAAGTTTTGTGTAGGTGCACTAATAGACTAAAGGAGAGAATAACCCAGAGAGAGCTACCATGAATTTGGCTGTGTTATCCGCAACCAGCATCTAGTCAGTCTGGGGTGAAAGGTGGCATCTTGTTGTGGGGCCTCATCTTGATATTATGATTAAATGTCATCCTGAATCTCATGGGATAGAAGGTCTTTGGAGGTAGACTAGATTATTCTGAATTCACTCACTTATTTTGGACCCTTAACGTTTGCTCTTGGGTATTTTCTTCTGCCCATCTTCACTTTTCGAATCTGCTTTGCCAAAAGTTCATGTTGCTTAACCTCCTCTTGCATACTTTCGTTACTCCTTTTACTCACTCTGAGAGGGTAGAAATGCGGTTTCAAAACTTTCATGTAATATGGTGTCTCCAGACTCCTGTGCAAAAGACTGGGTGATTGCAGCCTGAATAGTTGGTGATCTCAAACCCATTTCTACTAGTTCTTTCTAGACACCATTCCGTTTAGAAAGCCTTTTGGAGGCACCATAAGCGTCGGCCTGTGTGTAGGATGATTCCCCCCCCCCCCCCTTTTAATCACAGACATTGTTTCCAGTGGTACACTTTAACTCACATCATTGCTATTCAGTGCTTGTTTAATTTGATAGAAGCAAACTTAAGACTGCATTTTGCTTACATCCCTTCACCATTGCCCACCCCTTAACCCTAAAATCCCCCATACATCTCTTTACCACTACTTACCCCTAAACCCTTAAATTAACCTTGGCTCAGTTTACCATTTCACTCTGCATGCTCTGTATAAACACAGAATCTATTGATTGTATCATGGTGCCGATTTGGAAGTAGACCTGATGTAATATAAGGCTTGTAGTTTACCCCCAGAAGCAGCGAAAAATTGGGCTCGCTGTGGCCGGCTCATAGTCTATCCAGATAAAAATGTGTGAGCTGGGCCCCATAGGAAAGTGCAATCTTCAGTGGATGGACTGTCTTGACCCCTCAGCACTGCTGTCTGAATCAGATCTTCAAGCACTCCATGACAGCAGTCTGGAAAATAAGCATGTCAAAGGAGGTGGCAGCCCTTTGATGCGCTGTGTATAGTGAGTGCAGGGTGAGTGGCGTGTATTGTGAGTGCCGAGAGAGGACCGTGTAAGGTGAGGCGAGTGTCTGCATGGGGGAAGAGTGTTGGGAATATATCTGAGTGCAGGGTGAACAGTGTTTCTTTGTGAGTGCATGGTGAGGGAAGAGCCAAGTGAGCTATGTGCTATCGTGCGTGTAGGATGAGCGGTGATCCTCTTGTATTGTATTGCAATTGTATTTATATAGTGCTTACTACCCCTGACAAGGCGTCAAAGATCTTTTCGGCGAGTAGCATGCTACTCCGGATCCCAAAGAGGATTAGTGGTGGATTAGTATAGTGAAATTTGAGTTAATTTGACCAGTGGATATGTCAGTCTGTAAGATGGATTGAAAAGGATAATTGGGTATAGAAGCGAGAAGAGTCTAGAAAGTGTTTATGGTGAGATTATATTTGTAAGATATGATTTGGGGTGAGTATAAGGAGAGATGGAGGAGGGAAGAATCTCTAGAAATGGATTAGTAGATCCTAGTAATAAAATGAGTTTTGGGATGAGTCGAAGGAGGGAAAGGTGAGGGAAGAATTTAGAAGGGTCGTTTGGGAGATCATAGTATTAAAATGAGGTTTGTGGTGATCCAAGGAGGGAAGAACCTAGAAAGGGTTATTATGGAGATCATAGTAGTAGAATGAGGTTTGGGATAAGCCGGAGAGTGGAGGTAGAGGATATATTGAGAGCGGTAAAGGGTGAAATATAGGTTAGTATATTGGAGAGAGTCAGTTTTTTTTTATTTATTTGTTTACAATAGAAGTAAATTATATAGATATAAAAGTATATATTATGCATATTTATATAAAGAAATATACTTTTCTAAATACATATAATCAAAATAAATGTTTATATACACAGGGTTATGCTGTACATTTGTGTTTGAGTATGGTGTTATGCAGGAAAGAGCCAACTCTTGAGTAGTCTTCTGAAGATAAAATGGTTATCTGTGGATCTTGTGTTTGGGGGTAATGAATTCCATAGTTTGGCTGTTTGAACAGAGAAAGATGTCCCACCTATGTTTTTTTTTTTTTTTTCTTGTATAGTGGGATTTTGCGGCCAAGAGCCAATCTGGCATGGAGGTTCAAATGATAAGCAGTCCTTTTCCATGTATTGTTTTGTGGGGGATACAAAGTGGGTTGAATGTGCATCTTCTGGCAACCGGTAACCAACGTAGGGCCCTCATGGCAGTGGAGATGTGGGCTTATGTCTTTGCATGTAGGAGTAGCCTGGCTTCAGAGTTCACTCTGAATATCTTAGAGCCCAGGTCCTCTCGGGTGCACACCCTGGTCACTGTCAAATTAATCAGTGTTTCTGTTGTGTGTCGATTTTAGATTCCGTATATAGGTTTCCCGATTCATGTCCTTATATAGGCACAATTCGCATTGCCCACATTTAGGCTTTGAAATCCTACCCTTATTTAGGCATTATCCATGCTAACCAAATACAGGCATGGCTACCTACATCCGTTCATCTAAGTCACAACGAGTTCTTGGAAAACCAGACTCTTAAGCCTTTAGGACCTCCCCCTTGCTTGGATATTGATTTCTCCAAGAACTCCTTTATTATGCATGAACATCTATTCCTTAGGGGTTCATTCATGACGTTCTTCTGCTCGACTTTTGCGTCAATACTGGCATTCCTAAACACCTTCAAGGTATAAATATACCTTCACTTACCATGGCAAACCACGGTTCGGCTGCCTACTTGCACGACGCGGCTCGCCACGGCAAGTTCGGAAGGAAGTCAAGTCCCCGCCTGACTCACTGGCCAGACGCTGTCATCCTCCTCGCAGAGAATCCAGCTCCAGTGTTTCTGACTCCCCTTGCGGGGTGTTAGAGATCGAGACTCTGAAAGAGATTCCAACCTCACTCATTCTAAGGTATGGAGCGGACTAGAACCTAGAGGGACTTTTGGCAAATCTTGGTAACTATAGCTAAACTAAATTATAGACAAACAGCACCTACTTCTTACCTCGTACTACACTTAGGTTAGGTACACTGGGGTAGAACTAGCTTGAAGCATCAGATGAGTATTAATATTTTAGCCTGTGTTATTTATTTATGTATTTTTATGAATATCTGTCATAGCTACAAACCATGCTATTGCAGTATTATTTTATCTTACTGCTAACGCTGTACATATTTTAATTCGCATTCTGTCTTACGATTGTAGCAGTTCATATCTCTTGCACGAGAAATAAGACTGTTCAATAAACAAAGGTCCAAAGATTTGTCAAAATGGAAATTGTCTCATGCCTATTTACTGCCCTTTTTGACTATGGCTCATGGGCCTGCCCACGTTAGTGCTAAAAACACCATCTCCCAACTAGAACAGGTTTGAGACAATCCAGACATTCGTAAAACAGCTGAACATTTGCAAAGCATAGTATGATATGTCTACAACACAATCCCGGGAAGGGAGTATCAACCGCCACAGGTGGATTTTCTCCACCCCAGGTACCTTTCGAAACACTTCAAATGGATTATATCCAGTTGGAACGTTGGAACAATTTGAAGTATGCTTTAGTAGTGGTTTGTTCATTTAGCGGGTGGAGGCCTATCCAACTAAGGATAATACTGCTTTGACAACAGATAAAATTTTGTTGAAAGAGTTCTTCCCTCGATTTGGAATTTATAGAGTCCTATGGAGTGACAATGGCCCTCACTTCACTGGTCAAGTAATAGAGTGCCTAATGAAAGGTCTAGGGGTAAAACAGAAGTTTCATGCTGCCAATTACCAACAGGCAGCAGGACTTGTAGAGCGCTCCAATTGTGGTACTTTAAAATTTGGGACCGCATAGGAGGCAGGGCCCTACCCCTGTCTATTCCGGTATTAGCGAACCGCGAATGGCCAATGCGGTATGTACAAGTGCTTTGCATAACATTTCATTGTTAAATGCACTATGTATACAATATGATACAGTAACTTCGTGGGTTCCATCTTAGAGCGGTGGCCATCTTATGGTTGCCCTCACATAGGCTACACATTACGAACAAATACGGGCCTTTAGAACACATGTGCCTTCCTTTGACTTCTCTGTGACCTGTGCAGCTTGGCTCCGCTGCCCCAGGTCAGTCCGGTCTCACGAGCTCCCCGTCCTACGGCCACCTGTGATTAGCATCAGGGTTTGACACACCATAAAGCCTTTTCATCCCACACAAGCCTCCAGCTAATCTTTCACACCTGACTCTTCCTGTTTTATGGCTTGTTTCCCAAACAGGAGATGCCCGTGTTTATTGGGGCCTGTTGATATCTGATGTGGGATCTGAGCCTCGCTGGGTAAATAATTGTGGGCTGGCTAAACTGGAATGTGGGATGGTCATCATGACTCTGCCTTTTCGTTTGTAATGGATACATGTAGATGACCATATCGTAAAACAAGGAATGTATGCCTGAAGCATGATATTTTGTATTTAAGGAGAAGCCCGTTTCTGTAACTTTAAGCAGTCTCCTGAGAACATACATTGCGTTGTACTTCTCGGATACCTGTAATTGGTCTGCAGCCAATAAATCGATCTTTGACTTCACCTAGAAGACTGTGTTTCTGTAGGTCAAACAGGAAGAACCCGAAGTCTTAGGGTGTGTTCCCCTGCGCCGCTGGGCTTAAAATTCCGTGTACTTCAGTTGGCGCCCAACTCGGGACGATTTCAGCGGTACCAGTCTAAGCCAGAGGTTCGTGAGGAGCTTCGTGTGGAAATTCTGGAGGAAGGCCGCCACTTCATCGACCCCTGCATGTCGACGTGGTCCGAAATTCTTTTCTGCGAGGTTCTCCGCGTCCCGACGGCTACGAAGGACTGCTGCCCTGATTAATCGCCCTGTTTTGGACCCTTGACGATTTTTGGTAGAGCGAAACAATCGAGAGAGTCTTCTGGTGACGCCATCGAACATCGATATTCAGTTAAGTATAAGTGGAGCGTCTCCCAGTTTGTTTGGTATCCTTCGGGATTTTTGGTATCCTTCGGGATCATTTTGATTTGGAGTTTGCAAGCGCCAAAGCCAGAGGACTCGTGTATTCACGAGACTATCGTATTCGATAATCCTTTGAAGTTTGAAACTAGACTAGTGAGCGAAGATGCCTGGTTCTAGTGTATTTGGAAGATTGTTTTGTTTGGGTTGTGGAAGGGATTTCCAGTTAGAGGATTCATGTCCGGTTCCTCCAATTGGAACTCCAACCTATGAGCTTTATGTAAAACATGGCGTGGGCCCCATTGCATATAATGAAGTATGGATCCGATACACCAGAAAGGACGGTGTTTTAAAATGGCCCCAAAATGGTAGTTTCGATACAGATATCTTAGATAATTTGGAAGTTAAATTGTTTAAAAAGAAAGCCCGGCCGGCGATGTTTGATTCTTTCCGCCTATGGCGAAAGGAAGCCAAACAGAAGGAAATTAAGCTAGCGAAAAGGAATAAGAGAGAAAGAGGTATGTCCGTGATGCTAGCGGCTGTGCAATTTAAAGATAATGAGGAGGAACAAATGAATGAGCAATTACAGAGACAGTGCAAACTAGGGATCGATAAATGTTACCCTGTTTTGTCACCCCTTGTGCAACATGAAGCAAAAGAGAATGAGAAAGATTCCCTAATGTCCCATTTGCTAAGTTCACCACCCCCGTATGCGCAAAATGCCACAGCGCCTCCACAGCTCGTGAATGTGCAGCCTCCAGTAAATATGCCGCAAGCCTTCCCACAGCCGCCAGCTCCTCCTCAGCCGGCTCCTACCCCTACAGTGCAGCCCTCTCAAGGGCCGCCAACTTCGTTACCTGTTGCCCCCGCGCTTCCTGCGACTTTGCCTAGCACATCAGCTGCCTCCCCTGGCGCTCTTTCTTACACTACCCAGGTACCTGTATCTGAATCCGCTTTTCTTCCCTCTGTCTATCCCCCCGTTTTCGCCTCAACTTCCCCTTCAGCACGACAACGACTAGCTAATGTAGTTACTATTTTAATGTCGCCTCTCTTTGGGTCATCTAGTGTGACTCGTGGTTTACAACGTAAGCAATTGCGCAGTCAGCTGCCTGGTCCTGACGAGAAAGAGGTGTTAGATAATCTGGCGCGTAGGTGGATTGGCTTCCCTTCACTCTATAATGTGGAATCAGTTGTTAACGTTTTCGACCTATGGGATGCCCCAAAACAGAGATATGTCTTTGACAAAATGTGTGAATGCCTCTGTGAGGAATTGGAGGATCATGGCTCAAGCACAATCCCGCAGGAATTGTGTCACGTGCGATTTGATTTTGGAACAGGTATAATTGTGGGTCCCGATGTAGATAAAGCGGTTGCGACTCTACTGTCCTTTAGAAATGGCGATTGTCAACAATCATTGTTCGAACCAGAATTCCCTGGGGAGAAAAAGGGAAAGGTGCGACAATACCCTATGAGAGAAGTCCCTCCGGTATGGAAGGAAGCCGTTGCGGCTGATGCCGCTAGAAATATTGTTGCTGCTCCAGCTCATTTTCAGCGTGTTTGGGTACATGTCCCATGGAAGCGTTCTGAGGTGTTAGCGCTTAAGCAGACATTGCCTGACCCCCGTAAAAACCCTGCAGGATATTATAAGGAGTTATCACAAACTGCAGAATCATGTGTCATGAATCTGGCTGACATAGATATGTTGTTCGGGAATGTTGTTCCACAGCCTTTATGGGGATCCATCCGTAATACGGATCATGCTGCAGAACTAGGGGGCACATGGGCTAATATCATTGCTGCAGACGCTGGCCAAGTTGGTGGTGCGAAGCCTGACCCTTTAGTAGCAGACCTCCCTGGTAGAATTATTACCTACATGAAAACTATAATGCCCGCGATGCGCGTGAATTGGGATAAACTATCCGCATGTAAGCAGAAGAAAGATGAGACAGTGTCCGATTTCTTTACAAGGTTTGAAGAAACGTTTATCGACCACAGTGGTCAAGACATGAGTACTGAAGGTGGCCAACGGTTATTTGTTGATAAATTTGTGCAGAATCTACTTCCCGAGTTGTGTAAGAAATTAAAAAATTCAGAAAGTTCTTGGGCTGTTTCCTCTTCAGCGCAAATACTGGCTACTGCACAGTATTATGAAAATAGAGATCAAGACGAGAAGGATAGAACAGATAAGAAAACGAAAGAACTGAAAACAAAGGTCCTCTTGCAGCAGGCTTATCCGCCACGTGGAGGACAGAATAATTATAGGCAAACCCAAGGTATCTATCAGCAGCCCCAACAGTTTCAGAATAACCAGCAAATGAATGGGTATTATCAACCACATATCCCTGTAGGTCCCAATCAATGTTCATATTGCAGAGAGGAAGGTCATTTCAAGTATAGTTGCCCTAAATTAATGCAGCGTACTAGTAATGCGTATGGCGCAAGAGGTAGAGGTGGTCAGCAAGCTCCTAGAGGTAGAGGGCGTGGAAATGTTCCCCAGAACGCGCGTCCTCTTCCGCCTCAAAATACGATAAATAGCTTTGATCAGCAAGCCAATGCAACTGGTAATACAGCTCAGTACTATAATAATGATTATTATGCAGAAGACGACAATGTGGAAGGTAATGATTACTAGGACAGCCGTAGACAGAGAGAGGGAGTTGTTTCAGTGCCAGTGGATCAGAGTGGATCGTATGTTAAAGTGACTACAGCGGGTGTAACAGAGCCCTTTCTGCTGGACACTGGTGCTGCAAAGAGTTCAATCATGCATTCAAAACTCCCTGGCGCGCCTTTGTCTGGCGAAATGAAGGTTTCAGTAGGTTTTTCTGGCGCCCCAGTTAGAAACCCGATTTCTAGTCCTATGTCACTTTCTGTTGGACCTTGTGAACTGAAAGCACCCCTCATCCTAACGACAGGTTGTGGTGAAAATCTGTTAGGGTTAGATTTGTTGAAAAGATTGCATGCAACGCTATATTGTTCTCCCTGGGGAGTACAACTTACATTAGGTAAGGAAGTGATTTCCCCGGTGTATTTGTCTAAGAATGCAATGCCACCTGAATTGTCATCCCTTCCGGATGTCCTTTGGGCTACTGGTCCCAAGGATGTGGGTCTCTTGGAAATACCGCCATATGTGGTCACTTTAAAAGCCAATGTCAGATTGCCACGTATTCCCCAGTACAAGATCTCCAATGAAGGTCAGAAAGCGTTGTTAGCAATTGTCAGTGATTTGATTAAAAAGGGTGTAATTGAAGAGACAAGAGGCAACGTTTGCAATAGTCCTGTTTTACCTGTCTTAAAACGAACGGACCCTTCACAGCTACCTGTTTACAGATTTGTGATTGATCTTAGAGAGGTTAATAAGATTGTTGTGCCACAGTTTCCAGTTGTCCCTGATATAACTGCCTTGTTAACTATGATTCCAGCCTCCGCTGCATGGTTCTCAGTGATCGATTTAAAGAATGCTTTCTTTAGCATCCCAATTGCAGAGGAGAGCAGAGACCTTTTTGGCTTCAGTCTAGGAGGTCGAAGCTTCCGCTTTAAACGCGCTCCCCAGGGCTACTGTGAAAGTCCATCAATATACAGTCAGGCTTTGAAAGCGCAGCTTGATTCACTTGTTTTACCTAGTGGCGCTATCCTCATTCAGTACGTTGACGATTTGCTAATCGCCGCGGATACTGAAAGGATTTGCAAAGAAGCTACATTGTCATTGTTGCGTCATTTGTCTGCCTTTCATCATAAAGTGTCTCTCTCAAAATTGCAATATTGTCGACAAGAAGTGACCTACTTAGGTCATCTCTTATCGAAGGAGGGAAGGAAACTGACCCCAGAAAGAATTCAAGCCATTGCACAATTGAGTGTGCCAAGAACACAGAGAAGTGCGTGCTTTCTTGGGCATTACTTCATACTGTAGGCACTGGATACAGAATTTTTCTTTGCTGGCAAAACCTTTGTTAGCACTAACATGTAAAGACACACCGAATCCTATCCCATGGTCTGAGGAGTGTCAGAAAAGTTTTTGGGAATTGCGTGATGCATTATGTTCAGCTCCTGTGTTGGGTACCCCTGACTACAGTAAGCCTTTTACATTGTATGTTCATGAAAAAGATGGTTGCGCATTATCAGTGTTAACACAGCCTTTTGGCGACAGACCGCGTCCATGCGCGTATTTTTCGTCAACCTTGGACCCGGTAGCGAGGGCATTGCCAAGTTGTTTGAGAGCTACAGCCGCAGCAGCTATGTCTATTCGACAGTCTGCTGGACTAGTGATGGATAATACATTGATTGTTATGGTTCCACATGCTGTGGACACATTGTTAAACAGGACCAAGACAAAGCACTTAACTAGTGCGCGATTGTCAGGATACGAATTGACACTGTTGGCAACTCATATACACATAAAGAGATGCAACACGTTGAATCCAGCTACATTATTGCCGATTCCAGCAGACCTAGATGAGATTGAGCAACATGATTGTCTGTTCAGAACAGAAGAAGAGACGAAAGGGAGAATAGATCTTAAAGACACTCCCCTGACTGAGTGTGATGGTAATTTATGGGTGGATGGTTCGTGCTTTAAGCTTCCGAATGGTGATACGACTGCTGCATATGCTATCACGACTTTGCACACGATCGTTGAAACTGCACGAGTGCCACATAATTCGGCTTAAGCAGCAGAATTGATTGCCCTTACAAGAGCATGCGTGTTGTCTGAAGGGATGAAAGTGAACATATATACTGACAGCCAGTACGCCTTTGGCGTGGCGCATAGTTTTGGGCGATTGTGGAAAGAACGTGGGTTCCTGACTTCGCATGGAGCTAAGATTCAGAATGGCAAGTTGGTGAATGATCTCCTTGAGTCACTGACCCTACCGTTACAAGTTGCGATCATGAAATGCAGTGCGCACAAGAAAGTCACTGATGATGTTGGTCGTGGTAATGCATTTGCTGATGAAATCGCGAAAGAAACAGCAAAAGATGTGAAGACTCGAATGTATGTTGCGGGCCCTGCAAGATGGGTTAATGATGTTGGAATGTGTGAAAACACGATAGAGAGTGTGAAGTCTCTTCAAGCTGAAGCCACAGAGAAAGAGTTGAGCAAGTGGAGAGAAAGTACGGGTAAATTGGATGAGAACGGTTGTTGGGTTGATTTGTCAGAACATCGGCGATGGTTGTTACCTGATGCATATGTGCTTCCAGTAGTTACTATGGCACATGGAATGGCACATATCAGTATGAAAGGAATCTGTAAGTTGTTGGCTCCAGTATGGCAGAATGCTGGAATTCCCAAGTGTGCAGAGAATGTGGTCAAGAATTGTATGGTATGTTTGAAGTACAACCCTGGTAGGGGAACCCCAACTCCAGCTGGTCATTTTGCGCCTCCATGATATCCATTTGAAGTTTTGCAGCTAGATTTTATCCACATGGAAAGGTGCAACAACTTGAAATATGTATTGGTTGTTGTTTGCGCTTTTTCAAAATGGATAGAAGCATATCCCCTAAAAGACAACACTGCTTTATCCACAGCCAAAGCCCTTGTGAAGGAATTTTTTCCTAGGTTTGGAATGCCAAGAATGGTGTGGAGTGATAATGGGAGTGAATTTGTGGGTCGAGTGATGAAGAATGTGTGTGAGGGGTTAGGGATAAAGCAGAAGTTTCATGCTGCAAATCACCCCCAATCAGCTGGATTAGTAGAGTGCTACAATGGCACTCTAAAACTCAAGCTGGCCAAAATCCAGGCGAGCTCCGGTCTTAAATGGCCTGACGCTCTGCCTCTAGCACTCCTGTCCACCAGAATGACTGTGCACTCACGAGTGGGACTCAGTCCATACGAAGTGGTTTTTGGCCGCCCGGCCAATGTATGGGGTGTGCCAAGACTGACGAAATTCAGCGAAATCGAACATCCAGTACTGCTTGATTATTTGTATGAATTGACGGCTAAATTGCGTGTTTTACACCAACAGGTGCATGATACTCTCCCCCAGGCCTCTGAAGCTCCAGGACACCCTATCGACCCTGGCACGTGGGTTCTCATAAAGGACTTCCAGCGAAAGAGCAACGATGTGCCCCGTTGGATTGGCTCTCACCTCGTACTTCTATCGACAAGATCAGCTGTTCGAGTAAAGGGGAAGAAGAATTGGATTCACGGCGCCCACATCAAGAGGATTCCTTTGCCTCTACCATATGACCAGTGGGTCCAGGAGGGTATCGCCGATTCTGAAACAGACACTGTACCTCGTTTTGTACCATTTAGTGATGCACGCGTAAAAGGCACAACTTCAGCACAAGAAAGTGACGATATTTTACAAGAAGCTGTGCCACCGTCAATTCGATTGGACACCACAGAGCCTGAACTCTTGTTCCAAGACCAGACAGTACCTGGCCGTTTCCGCTACAACTTGAGACCAAGGCCTATGGACAAATAAAGATTCCCTTCCCTTGCTATTTTTTGATATTATAACTCTCCCATCTGAAGAACTTTTTGATTTTTGTTTTTCGAACCACCATCCGGGTTCAGCCGCAGGGTCGCGGTGCCAAGACTTTGGGGTACAGGCCGAAGACGTTAGGTCAACGGTTCTGGTTGGTCTAGGGCGTTCCCTGGACTGACAGGCGTACTCCTTAGCAGAAGATACTCACCCGCCGCGAGCGGCACGATTAGAGGATGGAGTTTTTCAAGATGGAGAGACTCGCTGAGGAAATGAACTTTAAAGCGAAAATATGTAAAGTAATGAAGAGCAAACGTTTTGTATTTTTATGTCTGTTTATACTATGTAGTATGATAGTGTTTACTGTAGGATTTGTATTCTTCTCCTCTCAAGAGCCCATTGCACCCACTGTACAGCCTATACCTCCTCCTACTGTCTCCTCACACTCTTTCCACCCTCTGCCTGAACACGAACAAGCTAGATGATCAGAGTTTGTAAACAACTCGTTTATTCAGCTCCTGCACCAGCACCAACTAGTCATGAATACAACCAATTGCTGGGTGTGTGGGTTAATGCCACATACCATTAACAAAGGTATTCCGTATCTAGTGCTGCCGTTTAGTTACAATGGATCGTCATGGGCATTCCAGACCATGTTTCTCTTTGCACTAGATGCCTACTCCCCGCGACAACCGCGTTCCATCAGACCTAGTACAAATAATAAAGCTCTAATGAAAGGAGTTGCCGATATGAGCAGAGATATCGCCGCAAACTCATCTATACCCAAGGATGAATTGAGAGCTTATGTAGGGTGGAACGCGACGGGGTATAGCATTTGTCTGGGTGAAAGGCAGCGAAAAATTTCATCCCCAATCTGGGTCGTACCCCACATAGGTCGGTTCTGTTTACAAGGTAATGGTCAGAATCCAAGAGCTCAACTGGGGAGAAGTGACTGTACTGAAACGTACACTTTTCCATCACAGTTTTCCCCTGCGTTTTTGGCTGCCAAGTGTACATATTTTGTCTGCAATGACCGAGCATATACATGGTTGCCCCCTGATTTCTCGGGCACATGTTATATTGCAAATCTGCTACCGCCAACATTTACTGCTGCCTCTGACTATCACAAGACCAGAGTTGTGAGAGGTGTGATTAGTAAGGAGGATATTGCCGGTCAGGAAGCGGGAGACTTCTTTTTGGGTTTCCTGCCGTTTTGGGGACCGATGGTCAATAGTAGGAACCTGAGACAACTGACTCGTGTGGTTGAATCCACTGTTAATGTTACGGCTGGTACCCTTGGTAATTTGACAGCTGAGCTCCAAGCGGATCGCCTCATGACTTTGCAGAACCGCATGGTTCTAGACGTTATACTTGCAGACCGCGGTGGGGTATGTAAGGTTATCCAATCTAGCTGTTGCATTTTCATACCAGATAACGCTCCAACAGTTTATCAAGCCATCTCCAAACTGCATAAAATATCGGAATTCATACACGTGGATAAAGGAGATTGGTCACTGGTGGGGTGGTTCTGGGAACTGATATCTGCCTGGGGTTGGAAAATTCTGATGGTCATTGGAATGATCTTAGCCATTCTTTTCCTGTTCTGTCTGTGCATACAGTGTGCTCCTGCGATATGTGGCCTCTGTGCTACATTATGTGTAAGAAAACCTGTATCGAGGGACGAGCTAAGTAATAGGATGATGCTACAGCAACATCTCCATGACTTCGTGAATATTGACCTAGACTCGGATTGATATGAGTATAGTTATTGCCTATGTAAGGGCAAAAGGAGGGTCTGTGGTACTTTAAAATTTGGGACCGCGTAGGAGGCAGGGCCCTACCCCTGTCTATTCCGGTATTAGCGAACCGCGAATGGCCAATGCGGTATGTACAAGTGCTTTGCATAACATTTCATTGTTAAATGCACTATGTATACGATATGATACAGTAACTTCGTGGGTTCCATCTTAGAGCAGTGGCCATCTTATGGTTGCCCTCACATAGGTTACGAACAAATACGGGCCTTTAGAAAACATGTGCCTTCCTTTGACTTCTCTGTGACCTTTGCAGCTTGGCTCCGCTGCCCCAGGTCAGTCCGGTCTCACGAGCTCCCCGTCCTACGGCCACCTGTGATTAGCATCAGGGTTTGACACACCATAAAGCCTTTTCATCCCACACAAGCCTCCAGCTAATCTCTTTCACACCTGACTCTTCCTGTTTTATGGCTTGTTTCCCAAACAGGAGATGCCCGTGTTTATTGGGGCCTGTTGATATCTGATGTGGGATCTGAGCCTCGCTGGGTAAATAATTGTGGGCTGGCTAAACTGGAATGTGGGATGGTCATCATGACTCTGCCTTTTCGTTTGTAATGGATACATGTAGATGACCATATCGTAAAACAAGAAATGTATGCCTGAAGCATGATATTTTGTATTTAAGGAGAAGCCTGTTTCTGTAACTTTAAGCAGTCTCCTGAGAACATACATTGCGTTGTACTTCTCGGATACCTGTAATTGGACTGCAGCCAATAAATCGATCTTTGACTTCACCTGGAAGACTCTGTGTTTCTGTAGGTCTGAAACAGGAAGAACCCGAAGTCTTAGGGTGTGTTCCCCAGCGCCGCTGGGCTTAAAATTCCCAGTACTTCACAATGCCACCCTTGAGCTTAAACTTGCTAAAATACAGACAACAACATGCCTTAAATGGCCAGATGCCTTGCCCCTAGCCCTTTTATCAGTTCGTTCCATCCCACATAGTAAGATTGGTCTCCCTACTTATGAGACAGTGTTCAGGAGGCCTATGAATGTGTGGGGACCTCAAAGACAAAATGTAATGAAACAAATACAGTACCCCGTTCTCAGTGATTACTTACAAAACTTGACTGAAAAATTGTCTCTAATCCACCAACAGGTACATGAAGCCATACCTGACAATTCAGAATGTCTAGCCCACCATCTTCAACCTGGAGATTTCGTATTGACGGATTTTCAACGCTCCAAGAATTTGGAACCCCCCCTGGAAGGGCCCTGAGCAAGTCCTGCTTGCAACTCGTACCGCTGTCCGTGTCACCAATAGGAAGAACTGGATCCACACCTCACACTGCAAGAGGATACCAGCATCTGTTCTCCAACCAGAAGGCAGAAACGATTTGAAAGACATATTGCAAACTCAGAAGAATGTTGATCCTGTGAATGAAGAAACTGTTTTCCGATCAAACTACGCCTGCAGTAACGAGGTACAATTTACGACCAACGAAGGGAAGGAGCAGATAGAGATACCGGAGGACCTGCTCCCAATTAGTGGGATGGTTCGGCTGTGGCACGGTGGGATCACAGAATTGGCTGACTAGGATCAGTGAGGGTTGTGATACGTGTTCAGTGGTACCCGGGTCTCTCTCCGACCTGTGGTTGTATTGGTACCGTTAAGGACAAGACTTTGTGCATGGTGACTCTGATCATATTGTTGATAATATTGGCAGCAGCCTTATGGACAGTGGAGGAAGTAATTCCAGCCCGGAGCTTACTGTCTGCTATAACTACTCCTGTCCCCATGGAACATTATTACTTCACTCTTCCCTATAATGAAAGGAAGCATCGATTGTCCTATCACAATAATACTTTCATACAAATTTTGCATCATACTCATAATGCTACAAATACTACCAACTGCTGGGTATGTGGGAATGTTGCCAGCCCATCAGAAGAAGGGATGAACTCCCCTCATTCCCTTGCCATTTTCACATAATGGCCCCTGTAGAGCCTGGTTCGGACTTTTGTGGCCCTCTAAAATCAATAATATTACTACTGCTGATGTAGACGGACTTAATGCGCAATTGAATAAGGTGTGTTACCCCCATGACGATGGCCTCCCACAAGCCAAGGGAACTATATGGGAAATAGAGGACTACAGCAAGGGAAATTCCTTCATAAGGTACGTCTTCCCCAACACTCGATTAGCCAAGGGGAATGGGCCTCCTATTATTGCTGTTACAAGAGCCCAAGCAAGTCTCTGTGTAAGCAGTGTCGGCAGTATCCATGTAAGGAAAAAGTGACTGTGCTACAGTATTGGATATCACTGGAACCAACAATAGCAGTTTTCTATCATCATATAACACTTAATTTGTGAAAACAAAGGCTACTATCATTTTCTAATCGGATGGTCTGGAATATACTAGGTGTCCTTCTTGCTTCCTCCTGTGTTTGTGCACTTGCATCTTATCACAAAGATCGAAAACTGTTTAATGACGCTTCCTTGAAAGGATTCAAAAGAACTATAAATGATGACGAAGTGGATCAAACTGACACTTCATTACAGCAGTATGTTGATTTTAATTTGGGACACTTTTTTCTTCGTTGGTTCTGCCCTGAATAGCAGAAAAGTAAGACCCTTGACACGAGTGATAGAGGCAGTGACTAATCAAACAGCAATGGCTCTTGGAAATATCAAAGAAGAGCTCCAAATTACCAGGATTGTGGTTTTTCAAAATCGAATGGTTTTAGATGTGATATTGGCTGATCGTGGTGGAGCATGTCGCATCATCGGAAGTAGCTGTTGTGTTCATTCCTGACAACGCTCCTTCTGTTTATGAAGCTATTTCCAGACTGCATAAAATAGCTGCAGCAATACATCAGGAACATGGACTTGGTCCGAGTGGTTGTGGGGTATTGTTTCTGCTTGGGGCTGGAAATTATTAATGGGGATAGTAATTATAGGGCCATCTTTCTCACTTGCTGTTGCTGCATTCAGTGTGCCCTTGTGATATGTACAGCTTGTATAGCAGGGGTCTCCAACCTTTTGTGTAGTAAGAGCTACTTCTGGTCAGTGAAAATCATCATGAGCTACTAAACCCCAAGTAACTCACGCATTTTTCCAAGAGACCCCCCACGCCCCGTTTCATTAACTTTAAGCCTAATTTCTTCAACAAAATACTTAATAACCACTCTCTCTGTGATGCATTTAATTAGTTTTATCGCGCCAATCCTATAAGGTGTCAAAACACTACATCACACAGATTACACAGAGACAATCAATCAAATGTTAAATAAGACAGACGACAAGAAGGTATAGGAGTCACAGGTCATCCATACTGGTAGGCAGGATAGTTTAAAAGTGCTTAGTCAGGAGAGGCAGAAACAAAGAATTTAAAACTTAACACCATGCATGGTTGGGGGTTTCTCTTTAATAATAATAATTGATTTCTACCCAAATTAACCTATTTTTGCAATATTAGGGAAATGAATAACTGGGGGAAATCAAAACGGTCCAGCCAGTACTTTGCAGTTTTCAAGCAGCTCTTTGATAAGTTACTTGCTCACTGCTCTACATTAGGATTTTAACTCATAAAGAGCTAGCAACAATATATTCTCTCTGACAAAAGTAGTAACCCACTGACCTGTTTGCATCAGGTTATATATGCACTTTGTGATCTGCAAGTTCTTTACAGCAGACATATTAACCCTCTGTGCTACCTTACGATGAGTAAAAAATTCCTTTGCAGATTATTACACAAACCTCCTATCTCTTTCTTTCCAGGAATTACATTCATCACCTACTTAATTTGATTGTCTGAAATTTGCTGGAGGCCAGGAATGCAGCAGAAAGTGCTTTTCCATAATATTAGCGCCTCCACACAAAGTCAGCACCCAGTGGCATCGGTCGCGCTGCCCTAAAGCCGGCCCTGGCGTTAGCAGCACAATACAAAGATACACACCCACAACACTCCTCTGCTGAAAGCTCCTCACTGGTTACCAGTCACAATAAGTTTTCATCCAAGCTATTCGGCATCACTCACGTAGTGACAAGATAAAGTAGTAAAGGTCCTACAAAATCACTACAGGCACAACTGATCAAATACTTTCAACCTAGAAACTTATGTTGCGGGCTAGCACAGGGTATATTAATTCCAGCATACAATAACATGTGTTGGCAATACTTTCTCCATACAGGCCTTCAAATTAGGAAATGCATTCCAGGCAAAAGTTCGAGCCATTCAGACTCATCTAGAAATCAGAAGAATGGTTAAGAGCTGGTTATTCCAAGACTGATTTCCAGGAAACATATGTTTGTTTTGTCTGCAAAGACGAGAGTCAGACTCAATACAAATACCAGCTCAACTCTACTGCTGGATCAGGCCTGCACCGGACAACCATCTTGCCTGAAGTCTTGTTTGAACAGAACATTATAGAAAGGCCAACACACCTGCAACGATAGTAGACTCCTTAATCCCCACCTGCACAAACCCTATGCAAGTACTTTTAATTTGAACCTCGGGTGCCACTTTGCTTTATTACTGTTAAGGCAGATGTAAAGCACTGTGGCAGCCGATGTTAAAATCAAAGGTCCTTGCATGCTCTGAACAGCTTTCACAGTCATGCAAAGGCAAATGTACAACGTGGTGTAATAATCAGTGAAAGGCGTTCACCGATTACTACACTGCGCTATATATTTGCCTGTGCATGACTGCGAAAGCAGTTCAGTGCAGGCAAGCACTTTCAATTTAACACTGGCTATCACGCTTTATTCCTGCTTAATGCAGATGTAAAGTACGGTGGCAGCCTATGTTAAAATCAAAGATACTTGCATGCACTGAGCCGCTTTCATTGACTACTACGCGAAGGCAAATTAAAGCGTGGTAAAGTCAGTGAGAGCGGATTAGTGCAGGCAAGAACCTTGAATTGTAACATATGCTGCCACCGCGGTACCGGCCCAGTGCCTGAAAGGACTTCTAATTTTAACGTTGCCTGCCACTGCGCTTTATAACCGAAGGCAGATCTAAAGTGCAGTGGCAGCCAAAGTTAAAATGAAAGGGCCTTGCATGCAGTGAGTCCATTTTACCAACTCTGCTACTGCTCGGTCAGGGGCCCACTTACCTCACAACAGCAGCTGCTCCGGGAGGCCCAAATGGAAAAGAAATGCGAAGCGCGGGCAAAGCCTGGAAAAGACAGGTGGCGCCTGACTAAGAGGAAAAACGTCACGTTCTCCAGCCCGCCCTGCCCCAGCTAAACTCCCTTCAGCCAATCAGAACAGCTGGTTCGTGTGAGGGCGGGCAAGGGCTGATAGCTATCAAAGAGAATGAAGGGCTACAAAATTAAAAGCTTATATCACATCTCAATTATACAGCAGCGCGAGCTACTCCCAGAGGGTCGGCGAGCTACCGGTAGCTCGCGATCGACCGGTTGGAGACCCATGTTGTATAGCTACTTGTAACAGCATCAAGCCTCCCCCAATTAGTGTTCATGAATCAAATAGACAAATGATGATGCAACTCGAAATTGATGAACTCATGAGGATTGATTTAAAAGATTAATATATGTACTTTAAAATGGATTAGCATAGGCTAAAAAGAAAGGACTGTTGAAATATAAAATCCGATCCTTCTCATTTTTGAATTGAGCTATGTATCATCCATTTTACCTCTGCCCTCCTTTCTAGCCCCGGCTCTATCCTTGACCCCACCATTTGTAAAGAATCTAGATTGGGGTATTGCAGACTGTGTATACATGCAGAGTCAGCGCAGAAAGAACAGCTGGCGTCTGCGCGGAGTTTCCAGACAATGGTTAAGTCCTGAATAAAGTTTACACAGCCTCAAGACGCGAAGATTGCTCAAAACAGCAAGGCTGTCGATTCTCACCATTACCTCATTTGTGTGTTTTTCTTAACCCCTTCGCTGCTAGGCCTTTTCCCCTCCTGTGCTAAGCCCTTTTTGGGCTATTTGAGGTAGTGCGCGCTTAGGCCCCTGTAACTTTTTGACCACATTAGGTATCCACGCCAAATTTGCGTCCTTTTCTTCCAACATCTTGGGGATTCTAAAGGTACCCAGGGTTTGTGGATTCTCCTAGAGGGTTCCCAGAAATTAGTCAAAATACAGCAATTTTTTTTTTTTTTTGTGAAAAATGTGAAAAATGGGCTGCAAATGAAAGCTTCTGGGTTTTTCTCTGCAAATGGTATCAAAAAAGGGTTTGTGGGGCTGAAATCACAATTTCTCCAGCTTTTAGGGAATGACAGACTTTTGTTAGAAAACCAACATTTTTTACACAGTTTTGGCATTTTTCTGGGACATACCCTATTTTTGCTATTTTTTGTGCTTTCAACCTCCTTCCAGTTAACGGTAGAAAAGGGTAACAAAACAATAATGGATCCTGGAAAGCTATACATTTTTGAAAAGTAGACAAAATTCTGAATTCAGCAAGGGGTCATTTGCGTAGATCCATCAAGGTTTCTTTATAGAAATTTACAGGCAAATATATGAGAAATTAAAAATTTGTTGAAAAAAGCAGCCTCTTGAGTCAACGTTTTTACCTGTAACTTCTTCGAATTATGACATCTCTTTGAAAGCAATGTACCGTTACATCCGGTAGACCTTCCTGGTTGTGTGGACATATAGGACTTGTAGGTTCATCAAGAGCCCAACGAACCCAGAGTAGAAAAATGAGCAGCATTTTGTAATGTTTTTTTTTTTTGGTCCGGGTATATAGCAATTATTGTGGGAAAATGTATACTTGGAAAAATCGGTATGAAAGTCACCTATGTATTTCTGAAATGGGAACAAATTACAGAGTTCAGAAACAGTGCATATTTGCACATTTTCGAAATTGGGAATACTCATATTTGCATGACAATTATTGGTCATTTTTCAAAATGACTTTTTTTTTACACAATGTCTTTCATTTGGAAGGGAGAAATGCATCAAAAATCAACAGGTAATAACAGTAGCTTTACAAATTTGAACTACCCTAAGTCTCCCGAGAAAAATGGTACCTCACTTGTGTGGGTAGGCATAGTGCCCACGACAGGAAGTGGCTCAAAACCTAAGGTGAACACACCACATTTTCACACTGAAAATTTACACTTTTTTTGCAAAGAGTCTAGCTGTAGTTTTTGAACCCTAGCCCTGCCGGCACCTAGGGAAACCTAGCAAACCTATACATTTTTGAAAACTAGACACCCAGGGGAATCCAGGATGGGGTGACTTGACTGCCTCCCACCATGGTCTGTTACCCAGAATCCCTTGCAAACGTAAAAAATTGAAAAAAAAACCACATTTTCCCCACATTTCTGTGATGCAAAGTTCTGGAATCTGCGTGGATCCACAAATTTCCACCCACCCCGCGTTCCCCAAAGTCCTACGAGAAAAATGGTACCTCACTTGTGCGGGTCGGCCTAGTGCCCGCGACAGGAAACGGCGCAAAACGCAACGTGGTTTTGGAGTGAAAAATGACCCTTTTTTTGGAAAAGTGACTAGCTGTAGATTTTGTACCCTAGCCCTGCCGGCACCTAGGGAAACCTAGCAAACCTATACATTTCTGAAAACTAGACACCCAGGGGAATCCAGGATGGGGTGACTTGACTGCCTCCCACCATGGTCTGTTACCCAGAATCCCTTGCAAACGTAAAAAATTGAAAAAAAAACCACATTTTCCCCACATTTCTGTGATGCAAAGTTCTGGAATCTGCGTGGATCCACAAATTTCCACCCACCCCGCGTTCCCCAAAGTCCTACGAGAAAAATGGTACCTCACTTGTGCGGGTCGGCCTAGTGCCCGCGACAGGAAACGGCGCAAAACGCAACGTGGTTTTGGAGTGAAAAATGACCCTTTTTTTGGCAAAGTGACTAGCTGTAGATTTTGTACCCTAGCCCTGCCGGCACCTAGGGAAACCTAGCAAACCTATACATTTCTGAAAACTAGACACCCAGGGGAATCCAGGATGGGGTGACTTGACTGCCTCCCACCATGGTCTGTTACCCAGAATCCCTTGCAAACGTAAAAAATTGAAAAAAAAACCACATTTTCCCCACATTTCTGTGATGCAAAGTTCTGGAATCTGCGTGGATCCACAAATTTCCACCCACCCCGCGTTCCCCAAAGTCCTACGAGAAAAATGGTACCTCACTTGTGCGGGTCGGCCTAGTGCCCGCGACAGGAAACGGCGCAAAACGCAACGTGGTTTTGGAGTGAAAAATGACCCTTTTTTTGGCAAAGTGACTAGCTGTAGATTTTGTACCCTAGCCCTGCCGGCACCTAGGGAAACCTAGCAAACCTATACATTTCTGAAAACTAGACACCCAGGGGAATCCAGGATGGGGTGACTTGACTGCCTCCCACCATGGTCTGTTACCCAGAATCCCTTGCAAACGTAAAAAATTGACAAAAAAAACACATTTTCCCCACATTTCTGTGATGGAAAGTTCTGGAATCTGCGTGGATCCACAAATTTCCACCCACCCCGCGTTCCCCAAAGTCCTACGAGAAAAATGGTACCTCACTTGTGCGGGTCGGCCTAGTGCCCGCGACAGGAAACGGCGCAAAACGCAACATGGTTTTGGAGTGAAAAATGACCCTTTTTTTGGCAAAGTGACTAGCTGTAGATTTTGTACCCTAGCCCTGCCGGCACCTAGGGAAACCTAGCAAACCTATACATTTCTGAAAACTAGACACCCAGGGGAATCCAGGATGGGGTGACTTGACTGCCTCCCACCATGGTCTGTTACCCAGAATCCCTTGCAAACGTAAAAAATTGACAAAAAAAACACATTTTCCCCACATTTCTGTGATGGAAAGTTCTGGAATCTGTGTGGATCCACAAATTTCCACCCACCCCGCGTTCCCCAAAGTCCTACGAGAAAAATGGTACCTCACTTGTGCGGGTCGGCCTAGTGCCCGCGACAGGAAACGGCGCAAAACGCAACATGGTTTTGGAGTGAAAAATGACCCTTTTTTTGGCAAAGTGACTAGCTGTAGATTTTGTACCCTAGCCCTGCCGGCACCTAGGGAAACCTAGCAAACCTATACATTTCTGAAAACTAGACACCCAGGGGAATCCAGGATGGGGTGACTTGACTGCCTCCCACCATGGTCTGTTACCCAGAATCCCTTGCAAACGTAAAAAATTGACAAAAAAAACACATTTTCCCCACATTTCTGTGATGGAAAGTTCTGGAATCTGCGTGGATCCACAAATTTCCACCCACCCCGCGTTCCCCAAAGTCCTACGAGAAAAATGGTACCTCACTTGTGCGGGTCGGCCTAGTGCCCGCGACAGGAAACGGCGCAAAACGCAACGTGGTTTTGGAGTGAAAAATGACCCTTTTTTTGGCAAAGTGACTAGCTGTAGATTTTGTACCCTAGCCCTGCCGGCACCTAGGGAAACCTAGCAAACCTATACATTTCTGAAAACTAGACACCCAGGGGAATCCAGGATGGGGTGACTTGACTGCCTCCCACCATGGTCTGTTACCCAGAATCCCTTGCAAACGTAAAAAATTGACAAAAAAAACACATTTTCCCCACATTTCTGTGATGGAAAGTTCTGGAATCTGCGTGGATCCACAAATTTCCACCCACCCCGCGTTCCCCAAAGTCCTACGAGAAAAATGGTACCTCACTTGTGCGGGTCGGCCTAGTGCCCGCGACAGGAAACGGCGCAAAACGCAACATGGTTTTGGAGTGAAAAATGACCCTTTTTTTGGCAAAGTGACTAGCTGTAGATTTTGTACCCTAGCCCTGCCGGCACCTAGGGAAACCTAGCAAACCTATACATTTCTGAAAACTAGACACCCAGGGGAATCCAGGATGGGGTGACTTGACTGCCTCCCACCATGGTCTGTTACCCAGAATCCCTTGCAAACATAAAAAATTGACAAAAAAAACACATTTTCCCCACATTTCTGTGATGGAAAGTTCTGGAATCTGCGTGGATCCACAAATTTCCACCCACCCCGCGTTCCCCAAAGTCCTACGAGAAAAATGGTACCTCACTTGTGCGGGTCGGCCTAGTGCCCGCGACAGGAAACGGCGCAAAACGCAACATGGTTTTGGAGTGAAAAATGACCCTTTTTTTGGCAAAGTGACTAGCTGTAGATTTTGTACCCTAGCCCTGCCGGCACCTAGGGAAACCTAGCAAACCTATACATTTCTGAAAACTAGACACCCAGGGGAATCCAGGATGGGGTGACTTGACTGCCTCCCACCATGGTCTGTTACCCAGAATCCCTTGCAAACGTAAAAAATTGACAAAAAAAACACATTTTCCCCACATTTCTGTGATGGAAAGTTCTGGAATCTGCGTGGATCCACAAATTTCCACCCACCCCGCGTTCCCCAAAGTCCTACGAGAAAAATGGTACCTCACTTGTGCGGGTCGGCCTAGTGCCCGCGACAGGAAACGGCGCAAAACGCAACGTGGTTTTGGAGTGAAAAATGACCCTTTTTTTGGCAAAGTGACTAGCTGTAGATTTTGTACCCTAGCCCTGCCGGCACCTAGGGAAACCTAGCAAACCTATACATTTCTGAAAACTAGACACCCAGGGGAATCCAGGATGGGGTGACTTGACTGCCTCCCACCATGGTCTGTTACCCAGAATCCCTTGCAAACGTAAAAAATTGACAAAAAAAACACATTTTCCCCACATTTCTGTGATGGAAAGTTCTGGAATCTGCGTGGATCCACAAATTTCCACCCACCCCGCGTTCCCCAAAGTCCTACGAGAAAAATGGTACCTCACTTGTGCGGGTCGGCCTAGTGCCCGCGACAGGAAACGGCGCAAAACGCAACGTGGTTTTGGAGTGAAAAATGACCCTTTTTTTGGCAAAGTGACTAGCTGTAGATTTTGTACCCTAGCCCTGCCGGCACCTAGGGAAACCTAGCAAACCTATACATTTCTGAAAACTAGACACCCAGGGGAATCCAGGATGGGGTGACTTGACTGCCTCCCACCATGGTCTGTTACCCAGAATCCCTTGCAAACGTAAAAAATTGACAAAAAAAACACATTTTCCCCACATTTCTGTGATGGAAAGTTCTGGAATCTGCGTGGATCCACAAATTTCCACCCACCCCGCGTTCCCCAAAGTCCTACGAGAAAAATGGTACCTCACTTGTGCGGGTCGGCCTAGTGCCCGCGACAGGAAACGGCGCAAAACGCAACGTGGTTTTGGAGTGAAAAATGACCCTTTTTTTGGCAAAGTGACTAGCTGTAGATTTTGTACCCTAGCCCTGCCGGCACCTAGGGAAACCTAGCAAACCTATACATTTCTGAAAACTAGACACCCAGGGGAATCCAGGATGGGGTGACTTGACTGCCTCCCACCATGGTCTGTTACCCAGAATCCCTTGCAAACGTAAAAAATTGACAAAAAAAACACATTTTCCCCACATTTCTGTGATGGAAAGTTCTGGAATCTGCGTGGATCCACAAATTTCCACCCACCCCGCGTTCCCCAAAGTCCTACGAGAAAAATGGTACCTCACTTGTGCGGGTCGGCCTAGTGCCCGCGACAGGAAACGGCGCAAAACGCAACGTGGTTTTGGAGTGAAAAATGACCCTTTTTTTTGGCAAAGTGACTAGCTGTAGATTTTGTACCCTAGCCCTGCCGGCACCTAGGGAAACCTAGCAAACCTATACATTTCTGAAAACTAGACACCCAGGGGAATCCAGGATGGGGTGACTTGACTGCCTCCCACCATGGTCTGTTACCCAGAATCCCTTGCAAACGTAAAAAATTGACAAAAAAAACACATTTTCCCCACATTTCTGTGATGGAAAGTTCTGGAATCTGCGTGGATCCACAAATTTCCACCCACCCCGCGTTCCCCAAAGTCCTACGAGAAAAATGGTACCTCACTTGTGCGGGTCGGCCTAGTGCCCGCGACAGGAAACGGCGCAAAACGCAACGTGGTTTTGGAGTGAAAAATGACCCTTTTTTTGGCAAAGTGACTAGCTGTAGATTTTGTACCCTAGCCCTGCCGGCACCTAGGGAAACCTACCAAACCTATACATTTCTGAAAACTAGACACCCGGCGGTTTCCAGGGAGGTATGGCTTGCGTGGATCCCCCAACGTTTCCTTACCCAGAATCCCCTGCAAACCTCAATTTTTGCTCAAAAAATCACTTTTTTAACACATTTTGGGGTGGGAAAGTAGTGGCATCACCGGGCTCACACAAATTTACCACCACCCAGCGTTCCCCCAGGTCTCCCGGTAAAAATGGTGCCTCACTTGTGTGGGAGGCCCAAGTACCCGCGGCAGGCAAGGGCCCCAAAGGTAGTGAGGCCACCTCAAGATGGCCTATCGCCAAACCACCTGGTTTTGCAAGGGGGGTCACTTTGGTTTTTGGCCCGGTGCGCGGCGGCCATCTAGGGAAACCTACCAAACCCAGGCATTTTTGAAAACTAGACACCCGGCGGCTTCCAGGGAGGTATGGCTTGCGTGGATCCCCCAACGTTTCCTTACCCAGAATCCCCTGCAAACCTCAATTTTTGCTCAAAAAATCACTTTTTTCACACATTTTGGGGTGGGAAAGTAGTGGCATCACCGGGCTCACACAAATTTACCACCACCCAGCGTTCCCCCAGGTCTCCCGGTAAAAATGGTGCCTCACTTGTGTGGGAGGCCCAAGTACCCGCGGCAGGCAAGGGCCCCAAACGTAGTGAGGCCACCTCAAGATGGCCTATCGCCAAACCACCTGGTTTTGCAAGGGGGGTCACTTTGGTTTTTGGCCCGGTGCGCGGCGGCCATCTAGGGAAACCTACCAAACCCAGGCATTTTTGAAAACTAGACACCCGGCGGCTTCCAGGGAGGTATGGCTTGCGTGGATCCCCCAACGTTTCCTTACCCAGAATCCCCTGCAAACCTCAATTTTTGCTCAAAAAATCACTTTTTTCACACATTTTGGGGTGGGAAAGTAGTGGCATCACCGGGCTCACACAAATTTACCACCACCCAGCGTTCCCCCAGGTCTCCCGGTAAAAATGGTGCCTCACTTGTGTGGGAGGCCCAAGTACCCGCGGCAGGCAAGGGCCCCAAACGTAGTGAGGCCACCTCAAGATGGCCTATCGCCAAACCACCTGGTTTTGCAAGGGGGGTCACTTTGGTTTTTGGCCCGGTGCGCGGCGGCCATCTAGGGAAACCTACCAAACCCAGGCATTTTTGAAAACTAGACACCCGGCGGCTTCCAGGGAGGTATGGCTTGCGTGGATCCCCCAACGTTTCCTTACCCAGAATCCCCTGCAAACCTCAATTTTTGCTCAAAAAATCACTTTTTTCACACATTTTGGGGTGGGAAAGTAGTGGCATCACCGGGCTCACACAAATTTACCACCACCCAGCGTTCCCCCAGGTCTCCCGGTAAAAATGGTGCCTCACTTGTGTGGGAGGCCCAAGTACCCGCGGCAGGCAAGGGCCCCAAACGTAGTGAGGCCACCTCAAGATGGCCTATCGCCAAACCACCTGGTTTTGCAAGGGGGGTCACTTTGGTTTTTGGCCCGGTGCGCGGCGGCCATCTAGGGAAACCTACCAAACCCAGGCATTTTTGAAAACTAGACACCCGGCGGCTTCCAGGGAGGTATGGCTTGCGTGGATCCCCCAACGTTTCCTTACCCAGAATCCCCTGCAAACCTCAATTTTTGCTCAAAAAATCACTTTTTTCACACATTTTGGGGTGGGAAAGTAGTGGCATCACCGGGCTCACACAAATTTACCACCACCCAGCGTTCCCCCAGGTCTCCCGGTAAAAATGGTGCCTCACTTGTGTGGGAGGCCCAAGTACCCGCGGCAGGCAAGGGCCCCAAACGTAGTGAGGCCACCTCAAGATGGCCTATCGCCAAACCACCTGGTTTTGCAAGGGGGGTCACTTTGGTTTTTGGCCCGGTGCGCGGCGGCCATCTAGGGAAACCTACCAAACCCAGGCATTTTTGAAAACTAGACACCCGGCGGCTTCCAGGGAGGTATGGCTTGCGTGGATCCCCCAACGTTTCCTTACCCAGAATCCCCTGCAAACCTCAATTTTTGCTCAAAAAATCACATTTTTAACACATTTGGGGGTGGGAAAGTAGTGGCATCACCGGGCTCACACAAATTTACCACCACCCAGCGTTCCCCCAGGTCTCCCGGTAAAAATGGTGCCTCACTTGTGTGGGAGGCCCAAGTACCCGCGGCAGGCAAGGGCCCCAAACGTAGTGAGGCCACCTCAAGATGGCCTATCGCCAAACCACCTGGTTTTGCAAGGGGGGTCACTTTGGTTTTTGGCCCGGTGCGCGGCGGCCATCTAGGGAAACCTACCAAACCCAGGCATTTTTGAAAACTAGACACCCGGCGGCTTCCAGGGAGGTATGGCTTGCGTGGATCCCCCAACGTTTCCTTACCCAGAATCCCCTGCAAACCTCAATTTTTGCTCAAAAAATCACTTTTTTCACACATTTTGGGGTGGGAAAGTAGTGGCATCACCGGGCTCACACAAATTTACCACCACCCAGCGTTCCCCCAGGTCTCCCGGTAAAAATGGTGCCTCACTTGTGTGGGAGGCCCAAGTACCCGCGGCAGGCAAGGGCCCCAAACGTAGTGAGGCCACCTCAAGATGGCCTATCGCCAAACCACCTGGTTTTGCAAGGGGGGTCACTTTGGTTTTTGGCCCGGTGCGCGGCGGCCATCTAGGGAAACCTACCAAACCCAGGCATTTTTGAAAACTAGACACCCGGCGGCTTCCAGGGAGGTATGGCTTGCGTGGATCCCCCAACGTTTCCTTACCCAGAATCCCCTGCAAACCTCAATTTTTGCTCAAAAAATCACATTTTTAACACATTTGGGGGTGGGAAAGTAGTGGCATCACCGGGCTCACACAAATTTACCACCACCCAGCGTTCCCCCAGGTCTCCCGGTAAAAATGGTGCCTCACATGTGTGGGAGGCCCAAGTACCCGCGGCAGGCAAGGGCCCCAAACGTAGTGAGGCCACCTCAAGATGGCCTATCGCCAAACCACCTGGTTTTGCAAGGGGGGTCACTTTGGTTTTTGGCCCGGTGCGCGGCGGCCATCTAGGGAAACCTACCAAACCCAGGCATTTTTGAAAACTAGACACCCGGCGGCTTCCAGGGAGGTATGGCTTGCGTGGATCCCCCAACGTTTCCTTACCCAGAATCCCCTGCAAACCTCAATTTTTGCTCAAAAAATCACATTTTTAACACATTTGGGGGTGGGAAAGTAGTGGCATCACCGGGCTCACACAAATTTACCACCACCCAGCGTTCCCCCAGGTCTCCCGGTAAAAATGGTGCCTCACTTGTGTGGGAGGCCCAAGTACCCGCGGCAGGCAAGGGCCCCAAACGTAGTGAGGCAACATCAACATTGCCTATCCCAAAGGTCGCCTCACTACGTTTGGGGCCCTTGCCTGCCGCGGGTACTTGGGCCTCCCACACAAGTGAGGCACCATTTTTACCGGGAGACCTGGGGGAACGCTGGGTGGTGGTAAATTTGTGTGAGCCCGGTGATGCCACTACTTTCCCACCCCAAAATGTGTGAAAAAAGTGATTTTTTGAGCAAAAATTGAGGTTTGCAGGGGATTCTGGGTAAGGAAACGTTGGGGGATCCACGCAAGCCATACCTCCCTGGAAGCCGCCGGGTGTCTAGTTTTCAAAAATGCCTGGGTTTGGTAGGTTTCCCTAGATGGCCGCCGCGCACCGGGCCAAAAACCAAAGTGACCCCCCTTGCAAAACCAGGTGGTTTGGCGATAGGCCATCTTGAGGTGGCCTCACTACGTTTGGGGCCCTTGCCTGCCGCGGGTACTTGGGCCTCCCACACAAGTGAGGCACCATTTTTACCGGGAGACCTGGGGGAACGCTGGGTGGTGGTAAATTTGTGTGAGCCCGGTGATGCCACTACTTTCCCACCCCAAAATGTGTGAAAAAAGTGATTTTTTGAGCAAAAATTGAGGTTTGCAGGGGATTCTGGGTAAGGAAACGTTGGGGGATCCACGCAAGCCATACCTCCCTGGAAGCCGCCGGGTGTCTAGTTTTCAAAAATGCCTGGGTTTGGTAGGTTTCCCTAGATGGCCGCCGCGCACCGGGCCAAAAACCAAAGTGACCCCCCTTGCAAAACCAGGTGGTTTGGCGATAGGCCATCTTGAGGTGGCCTCACTACCTTTGGGGCCCTTGCCTGCCGCGGGTACTTGGGCCTCCCACACAAGTGAGGCACCATTTTTACCGGGAGACCTGGGGGAACGCTGGGTGGTGGTAAATTTGTGTGAGCCCGGTGATGCCACTACTTTCCCACCCCAAAATGTGTGAAAAAAGTGATTTTTTGAGCAAAAATTGAGGTTTGCAGGGGATTCTGGGTAAGGAAACGTTGGGGGATCCACGCAAGCCATACCTCCCTGGAAGCCGCCGGGTGTCTAGTTTTCAAAAATGCCTGGGTTTGGTAGGTTTCCCTAGATGGCCGCCGCGCACCGGGCCAAAAACCAAAGTGACCCCCCTTGCAAAACCAGGTGGTTTGGCGATAGGCCATCTTGAGGTGGCCTCACTACCTTTGGGGCCCTTGCCTGCCGCGGGTACTTGGGCCTCCCACACAAGTGAGGCACCATTTTTACCGGGAGACCTGGGGGAACGCTGGGTGGTGGTAAATTTGTGTGAGCCCGGTGATGCCACTACTTTCCCACCCCAAAATGTGTGAAAAAAGTGATTTTTTGAGCAAAAATTGAGGTTTGCAGGGGATTCTGGGTAAGGAAACGTTGGGGGATCCACGCAAGCCATACCTCCCTGGAAGCCGCCGGGTGTCTAGTTTTCAAAAATGCCTGGGTTTGGTAGGTTTCCCTAGATGGCCGCCGCGCACCGGGCCAAAAACCAAAGTGACCCCCCTTGCAAAACCAGGTGGTTTGGCGATAGGCCATCTTGAGGTGGCCTCACTACGTTTGGGGCCCTTGCCTGCCGCGGGTACTTGGGCCTCCCACACAAGTGAGGCACCATTTTTACCGGGAGACCTGGGGGAACGCTGGGTGGTGGTAAATTTGTGTGAGCCCGGTGATGCCACTACTTTCCCACCCCAAAATGTGTGAAAAAAGTGATTTTTTGAGCAAAAATTGAGGTTTGCAGGGGATTCTGGGTAAGGAAACGTTGGGGGATCCACGCAAGCCATACCTCCCTGGAAGCCGCCGGGTGTCTAGTTTTCAAAAATGCCTGGGTTTGGTAGGTTTCCCTAGATGGCCGCCGCGCACCGGGCCAAAAACCAAAGTGACCCCCCTTGCAAAACCAGGTGGTTTGGCGATAGGCCATCTTGAGGTGGCCTCACTACGTTTGGGGCCCTTGCCTGCCGCGGGTACTTGGGCCTCCCACACAAGTGAGGCACCATTTTTACCGGGAGACCTGGGGGAACGCTGGGTGGTGGTAAATTTGTGTGAGCCCGGTGATGCCACTACTTTCCCACCCCAAAATGTGTGAAAAAAGTGATTTTTTGAGCAAAAATTGAGGTTTGCAGGGGATTCTGGGTAAGGAAACGTTGGGGGATCCACGCAAGCCATACCTCCCTGGAAGCCGCCGGGTGTCTAGTTTTCAAAAATGCCTGGGTTTGGTAGGTTTCCCTAGATGGCCGCCGCGCACCGGGCCAAAAACCAAAGTGACCCCCCTTGCAAAACCAGGTGGTTTGGCGATAGGCCATCTTGAGGTGGCCTCACTACGTTTGGGGCCCTTGCCTGCCGCGGGTACTTGGGCCTCCCACACAAGTGAGGCACCATTTTTACCGGGAGACCTGGGGGAACGCTGGGTGGTGGTAAATTTGTGTGAGCCCGGTGATGCCACTACTTTCCCACCCCAAAATGTGTGAAAAAAGTGATTTTTTGAGCAAAAATTGAGGTTTGCAGGGGATTCTGGGTAAGGAAACGTTGGGGGATCCACGCAAGCCATACCTCCCTGGAAGCCGCCGGGTGTCTAGTTTTCAAAAATGCCTGGGTTTGGTAGGTTTCCCTAGATGGCCGCCGCGCACCGGGCCAAAAACCAAAGTGACCCCCCTTGCAAAACCAGGTGGTTTGGCGATAGGCCATCTTGAGGTGGCCTCACTACCTTTGGGGCCCTTGCCTGCCGCGGGTACTTGGGCCTCCCACACAAGTGAGGCACCATTTTTACCGGGAGACCTGGGGGAACGCTGGGTGGTGGTAAATTTGTGTGAGCCCGGTGATGCCACTACTTTCCCACCCCAAAATGTGTGAAAAAAGTGATTTTTTGAGCAAAAATTGAGGTTTGCAGGGGATTCTGGGTAAGGAAACATTGGGGGATCCACGCAAGCCATACCTCCCTGGAAGCCGCCGGGTGTCTAGTTTTCAAAAATGCCTGGGTTTGGTAGGTTTCCCTAGATGGCCGCCGCGCACCGGGCCAAAAACCAAAGTGACCCCCCTTGCAAAACCAGGTGGTTTGGCGATAGGCCATCTTGAGGTGGCCTCACTACCTTTGGGGCCCTTGCCTGCCGCGGGTACTTGGGCCTCCCACACAAGTGAGGCACCATTTTTACCGGGAGACCTGGGGGAACGCTGGGTGGTGGTAAATTTGTGTGAGCCCGGTGATGCCACTACTTTCCCACCCCAAAATGTGTGAAAAAAGTGATTTTTTGGGCAAAAATTGAGGTTTGCAGGGGATTCTGGGTAAGGAAACGTTGGGGGATCCACGCAAGCCATACCTCCCTGGAAGCCGCCGGGTGTCTAGTTTTCAAAAATGCCTGGGTTTGGTAGGTTTCCCTAGATGGCCGCCGAGCCCTGGGCAAAAAACAAAAGTAACCCCCCTTGCATAACCAGATTACCTATTGTTACTACAGCGTGAGAATTTAGGAATAATACTGCAAAGAAAATGTGGCAGACAATTTGAGGTTTACAGGACAATGGGGATAAAAAATATTTTTCAAATCACTAGAGAGACATCACCATGAACTCCCAAAGGTTTTCGACAATATCTACAGTTGGTGGGTTATTCTTACATGGAAAGTGTACCTTGGCAGAGAAACAAAAAAAAAAGATTCCTGCACAACCATCTATTCCTCAAACACACACACATACTGGTTGGATTTGGCACGAGGGCAAGTCATGGTTCAGTGTATTAAATTTTATTAACAAGAGATTTCACAAATATGAAATGCACTGTCAATAATTAAATTCACAAAAATCCAAACCAATGACTTGCAGCTCGTGAGCTGTAAAGCCACGTCAAGGCACCAACCGCTTTACAGGCCATTCACACACCTTTCATACGTGATACAAACAAGACCATTCGCACCACCAGGTACAAAAGCAACACAGTACAAAAATCACCAAAAAGGGACAAGGTACACCCTGCTTCAAAAAAACAAATATTACTGCACAGTCATCTAACCCGCAAGCACACGCACATACTGGTTGGATTTGGCACGAGGGTGAGTGATGGTTCAGTAGATAAAATTGTATTACCAAGTGATTTCACAAAAAATGAAATGCACTGGTAATAATTGAAAGGGCAAGAAACTGAACCATTGACTCACAGCTCGTGAGCTGTAAAGCCACGACAAGGCACCAACCTCTTTACAGGCCATTCATACACCTTTCATACGTGTGAGACATACAAAACCATTCACACCGCCAGCCGCGGGCCCATCACATAACAAAACTCACACCGGCACACAGCGCCATTCAAGGGCCCATCACTTTCACACGCCCACAATCCAGACACAGCAACTACACAGGCAGAAGGATTGCGTGGAGTGGCACTCAGCTAGCAGTGTGTGTAGTGACCAGCAGAAAGTCACTACTCACACACAGCCAGCCAAGCACCGGTCGACACACACCGCTAGCCAAACGCCAGTCCACGCACACCGCTAGCCAAGCGCCAGTCCAGGCACACCACCATCCAATCGCCAGTCCAGGCACACCGGCAGCCAATCGCCAATCCACCTACACCGCCAGCCAAGCTCCAGTCCACGGACACCACCAGACAAGCACCATTCCACACACACCGCCAGCCAAGCTCCAGTCCACACACACCACCAGACAAGCTCCAGTCCACGGACACCACCAGCCAAGCTCCAGTCCACGGACACCACCAGCCAAACACCAGTCCGCACACACCACCAGTCCACACACACTGCCAGCCAAGAACCAGTCCACGCACAGCGCCAGCCAAGCACCATTCCACGCACACCACCAGCCAAGCACCATTCCACGCACACCGCCAGCCAAGCACCATTCCACGCACACCACCAGCCACGCACACCACCAGCCACGCACCAGTCCACGCACACCGCCAGTCCATGCACACCGCCAGTCCACGCACACCGTCAGCCAAGCACCATTCCACGCACACCACCAACCAAGTGCCAGTCCACACACACCAACAGCCAAGCGCAAGCCTACACACACCGCCATCACATTTTGGATTTTTTTAGAAAAAAATAAAAACACAAACAAATTGCAAATAGATACAAATTTTCTAACAGAAAATCAGCAACTAAATACATTGCACTAACACCAACCTTGAAACAGAATCAAATTATCCAAAGAATACAGACCAGCCAGTTCACTTTACCACTCAAGAATCCTCCCAAAAATTTTTTCGCGTGTGGTACGCTCTAAAACAAGCAGAGAGACACAGTGCAGGATGAGAGGGACAATCGGGGCAGTACATACGACACTCCTTCCGCGTACCTCTTCGCCAACAGACTCTACATCTCCTACTGGGAAAATCTTTTGCGGGTGTGGGAGGAATGTGATCTGGAAAGTGGCGTTCTTTCAATCTAGCAACATCCTCCACCAGTCCAACTCTAGGAACACTTGCCTGTTCCACTACAACAAGGCTGCCTATTACAGACTCCTGAAACTTAGCAAAAGTCATCTTTGACTCATGGCAAGAATCCTGGAACACAACAAAAGCATTAAACATTGCCAAGTGGAAAAGATGGATAGCCAACTTCTTGTACCAAATGTAAGCCTTACGAAGAGCAGTGTAAGGTTCCAACCTCTGATCTACTCTGTCAACACCACCCATGTACCTATTATAGTCTAAAACACATACAGGTTTGCGCGCTTCAGCGACCTGACCCCAAACAGTCACAGGTGCAGTGCTTTCATCATGGATGGAAGTCAGCATGTAGACATCTCTCCTGTCTGTAAACTTCACAGCAAGAAGCTCCTGGCAACGCAACGCACTGCACTGTCCCCGCACAAGCTTTTGACAAACAAGTTCTTTCGGAAAACCTTTACGGTTACAGCGGACTGTGCCACAAGCAAAAGTGTCCACTTTGGCCAATTCCCTGAACAACCGTACACCAGTGTAGAAGTTATCTACATATAAATGGTGGCCTTTGTTAAAAAATCCTCTTCCAAGTTCCCAAACAATTTTCTCAGTCACTCCAAAAGTGGACGGACAACCAGGGAGGTTAAACCTAGATTCCTTACCGGTGTACACCCTGAAATTGGAGACATATCCAGTCCTACTGTCACACAGCATATACAGCTTTATTCCATAGCGTGCCCTCTTACTAGGAATGTATTGCCTAAAAACCAAGCGGCCCTTGAACAACACCAAAGACTCATCCACTGCAATTTCTCTACCAGGGGCATAAATCTCAGAAAATCGATCAACAAAGTGATCAAGGACAGGCCTAATCTTAAAAAGACGGTCACAATCAGGGTGATCTCGTGGCAACGCTAAACCATTATCTACAAAGTGCATCATCCGAAGCAGAAGCAAATACCTGTCACGACTCATGACTGCCGGAAAAATAGACGTTGCCATCAAGGGACTGCTAGACCAATATGAAGCCAATGATGGCTTCCTTAGCAAGCCCATCAAAAAAGTTAAACCCAAGAACTTCTTCATCTCTTCAACATTTGTGGGAGTCCACCGGGTAGCTCTAGAGTGTGGCTTAAGACTGGCACTGTTGTCCCTCAAAAACTGTTCGGCATACAAATTAGTCTGCTCAACAATCTCTGCCAAAAACACATCGTCCATAAACAACTGAAAAAAATTTACAGGCAAAAAGTTCTCGGTATTCACTCTAGACCCTGGAACACCAGTAAACTCAGGAAATTCCGGCTGCACCATGCCAGGGGCAACCCAGAGGTCATCACTTTCAACGGGAAGACTTGCAGCCCCAGCCTGCAGCCCAGATGTCTCTTGCCGCACTACACCAACGGAAAGGCTTGCAGCCCCAGCCTGCAGCCCAGATGTCTCTTGCCGCACTACACCAACGGGAAGCCTTGCAGTCCCAGCCTGCAGCCCAGATGTCTCTTGCCGCACTACACCAACGGGAAGCCTTGCAGCCGCAGGCTGCAGCCCAGATGCCTCTTGCCGCACTATCGGCACATCAGTCTCCTCCTCTAACACAGGCACTTCATCCGCACTAAGAGTATCTTCATCATCCGATGACCCCATACGGAGAGAAAACTCACTGCCAGAATCTTCCCCTGCCCCCTCTCCCTCAGAAGCAGAGTCAGTCTCTGACCCAATATCAGAGGAAGACTCAAACAGCAAACCAACAACCTGCTGAGCAGTCATCCTGCGGCTAGCCATTATACCTACTAAGATGGAAGACTGCACAAACAAGTCAACAACAACCAACAATGTGCACACCAAGTAAGTAAAGAATTGTGTACCTTTATCACAAAGATCAATGTACTCAAAAACTATACAATCCAATTACAAGAGACAGCTGCACTCACCAGAAATAAACTCTGCAGTGACACAGCAAAGACCAACGATATCAAACTAGAAAGAAGAAAAAAAAACAAATTACTCACAAGACAACAAAATACACATCGAGCACCAATGCAAAAAGTTTTTGACACTCAAAAACCAAACATACTGCTATTATTACACCATTTGCAAAAAAAAAACAGGCAGAGAAATCAAACACATTTACATTGTACAAAAATAAGTCTCTTACCAAACTACACAAACAGCAGAACCACCAGCCACAAAACGGCAACGTGAAAAGAAGAAAAGCCTTCACCTAGAACAAAAAAGTAAACAAAAAAAAAACATTACAATTGGAAATCACAAAAAATATAACAATAAACATTCTAACATGCTATGTCACTACCCAAATGGTCAATCGGGTTGTGTGCCAGGTGGGGCAGAAAACAAATTGCACCCTGGAAGCGAGGGGTCACTTCTATTTTTATTTGAACTAATTCCCTGGGGTCTAGTGGGCTTTTCTGCCCCCCGTGGGAGCAGAAACGGCGAAAAAATAAAACCGATCCCCCGGGCAGAAAAGTCTTCAAAAAATTTAGGGGCCCAAGGAAGCGACCCTTGCCCAAGGGGTCGCTTCCTACAATAATATTTATATCCCTGGTGTCTAGTGGGCTTTTCTGCCCCCCCCCCCCCAGGAGCAGAAATGGCAAAAAAATAACACCGATCTGCCCCCAGAGGGGGCAGAAAAGTCTTCCAAATATTTAGGGGCCCTAGGAAGCGACCCTTGCCCAAGGGGTCGCTTCCTTCATAAATACTGATATCCCTAGTGTCTAGTGGGCTTTTCTGCCCCCCCTGGGAGCAGAAACGGCGAAAAAAAAACACCGATCTGCCCCCAGAGGGGGCAGAAAAGTCTTCAAATAATAAATGGCCCCAAGGAAGCGACCCTTACCCAAGGGGTCGCTTCCTACATAAATACTAATATCCCTGGTGTCTAGTGGGCTTTTCTGCCCCCCCCTGGGAGCAGAAACGGCGAAAAAAAAACACCGATCTGCCCCCAGAGGGGGCAGAAAAGTCTTCAGATATAAATTGGCCCCAAGGAAGCGACCCTTACCCAAGGGGTCGCTTCCAACATAAATACTAATATCCCTGGTGTCTAGTGGGCTTTTCTGCCCCCCCTGGGAGCAGAAACGGCGAAAAAAAAACACCGATCTGCCCCCAGAGGGGGCAGAAAAGTCTACAGAATAATAATTGGCCCCAGGAAGCGACCCTTACCCAAGGGGTCGCTTCCAACATAAATACTAATATCCCTGGTGTCTAGTGGGCTTTTCTGCCCCCCCTGGGAGCAGAAACGGTGAAAAAAAAACACCGATCTGCCCCCAGAGGGGGCAGAAAAGTCTACAGATAATAATTGGCCCCAGGAAGCGACCCTTACCCAAGGGGTCGCTTCCAAAATAAAAAAAAACACATCCCTGGTGTCTAGTGGGGCATCCCTGCTCCACGATCGCGACGCTGTGCGCGATCGTGGAGCAGGAATGCCCTGTATTGAGACATCAGGGGAGAGGAAATACTCTTTCCTCTCCCCCGACGCCTCAATACACTCTACAAGGCCCCCGCCACCCCACCGGAGCAAACACCACTCACCTTCCTCTATGGACGCCTGGAAGCAAATGGCTTCCAGGCGTCCGAGCACTTCCTGATGACGCCAGCGCGCGCTGTGCGCGCTGACGTCACCAGGAAGCGTGGGGGGGCTCGGGGGTGGCAGCGGAAACTCTTCCGCTGCCATCCCCGTCTGTGGGGGCACGATCGGTGCCCCAGGGGGGGAGCGCCAGCGCTTCCCCCAGGGGCTGTCCTCATGACGGAGCGGTTCCGTCATGAGCACAGCCCAACTGATGCTCATGACGGAACCGCTCCGTCATGAGCATCCAAGGGGTTAAGAATACCGAAAGTTGTAAAGTTAGACTTTTGTCTCAGTTTACCTTTGTGAATCGGGTCCACTGTTGTCAAAAGTACAGATCCAAAGGGAACTTTTACACAAGATGTTGTTTTGGATTCCTATGACCTGTCACCTCAGAAGGAAGACTAAACAGCTTTTTGTCTGCAGTCAGACATACACTGACAAGGAAATCACTGAAAAATATGTACAACCTGAGAAGAACAGAGGCTTCAAAGTATATCAATAACTACAACCCTTTGATTCTGAACATGTGGAATGCGAAATTGGATCTACAATTTATTACCGACAACTCCATCGCTGTTGCTCGCTACATGACTTCATATATAACAAAATCAAAGAAGACAGAGATGAAAGAGATGTGGGAGAAGATTTCTGCAGAAAAGAGTGTTACAGTGAAATTGTACAATTTCAGTTTGAAAATGCTTTCCCACAGAGAAATAGTATCCCATGAATGCTCGGACAAGTTGAGCTCAACTAGTTTGTTCTCCAAGTCAAGAGGAATTGTGTGGGTAAGCTTATGTCTTGCAAGTAGTCGGAATAGAGTATTAGAGTATTTCCCAGAAATACTATACCTTGTTGAATGTGATCCTGAGAATAAAAACATTCTGAAAACTATTACGCTGGGCACATACTACCCGAGAAGAAGTCTCCATCTTTAAAACATGTGTCTCTATCAAGTACTTCAGCACTATACATATAGAAGTAATGTAACTGAAAACCAGTTTTCTTTTTGGCCCAAAATGGCTGCCGTGAGGTCGAACCTGTGAAACGCTCTTGAGCTTGGGATCACTTCCTGTGGAAATCCCTGTATTAGCCAGCCCCTGGTGAGCAACTGCAGTGAGAAAGATTCTACTTTCCTCTCCAATGTCCAGATTCCAGTTGATCAGCATTCTACAATCTTTTGCAGCCCTTGGGAGGAGATGATGTGTCCATAACTGCAAGGCACCAGAGCCTGATCTAGCACTGGTGTGACATACTCCGGATCGGAGAAGAGGAGTAGGGGGCCGAGACATTGGAGTACAACTGCTGCTGCTCTTGGGCCCTCTAGGGGAGGCCAGAAGAGTGCCTACCCTACTTTTGCTCCCTTTTTTAACCGAGAGTACAGTTGGAGGAACAAATGCTGGGGCCTCCATTGCACTGATATAGCCAAAATCCTACTAGGGATACTAGAAGTAGCCCAACATCTGAATTGGATCACATGAGGCATTTAGTAGTAGTAAAGTTAGGAGTCCCAACTTTACTACTACTAAATGCCTTCTGTGAATACCAAAAGTAGTACGTTTAGGATTGTATCCCAGTTTAGACGTAGTAAAGTTAGGAGTCCTAACTTTACTACTACTAAATGACTTCTGTGAATACCAAAAGTAGAACGTTTAGGATTTTATCCCAGATTAGTTCTGTGAATCGGCCCCTTTATTTTTGAATCTTGTTTTCACTGTTTTTAAAAGGAAAGCTACAGCATAAATTAGAAATTAAAAATGTTAATGAGGTTTTGAATTACATTTATTATCACCTTCCCCGAGTTGGCATAGGGTGGAGTTAAGAATAGCAAATATTTTTCCAGTCAGTGTGCAGCACCTTTCCCGAGTCGACACAGGGTGGAGTTGGGAAAATTAAAGCTGCCCCCCCCCCCAGCTAGTGTCTAGCATTTCTCCTGAGTTGGCACAGGTTGGAGGTTGAAATAGTAAATCTTCCCCCAGCCAGCATCCAACACCTTCCATGAGTTGACACAGGGTGGAGTTAGGAATATTAAATCCAACCCCCCCCCCCCACCAAGTGTCCAGCACCTTTCCTGAGTTAGCACAGGGCGGAGGTTGGGAGTGTAAGTCTTTCCCTCTGCCAGTGTCCGGCACCTTTCCCGAGTTGGAACAAGGTGGAGTTAGGAATATTATATCTGCCCTTCTGTCAATGACCAGCACCTTCTCTGAGTTGGAAAGGGTGGAGGTTAGAATAGTGGATGTGCTCCCCAGCCAGTGTCTGGCACCTTCCCCAAGTTGGCACAGGATGAAGGTTAGAATAGTAAATATGCCCACCTGACAGTGTCCAGCAACTTCTCCGAGTTCTCACAGGGTGGAGATAGAAATATTTCCTCAGCCATTGTGCAGCACCTTCTCCAAGCTGGCACAGGGTGGAGGTTAGAATACTAAATTTGCCCCCCAGCCAGTGTCTGACAGCTTCCCCAAGCTGGCACAAGGCAGAAGTTACAATAGTAAATCTGCCCACCCTCCCCCAGGGTCCAACACATTCCTAGATTTGGCACAAAGCAGAGTTAAGAATAGTAAATCTGCCCCTCACTGGTTAGAGGAGGCATACCCGGAAGCAGAGGTCAGACCCGGGACCAGGGTTCGATTCCCGACGCGGCAGGGTCTGGAGCCCAATTGTCCACGGACTTGATAATTCTCGCTTCGGTGCCCACTCTAAGCACGAGTTCACACTATGCAGCTCTGGGCAACAAGCTTGCTTAATCTCCACAACGGCCCCCCCGCGGCGGGATGCCTGGCTTTCACCTTGGGGATGCCCAGTACGGGTTATCTCACAGGGAAAAACCAGGACGGGTTCCCAATGCAAGCGCCGAGATGCCCAAGGGTAAGTCGAGCGCTATATAAGAACTCACATACATACATACATACATACATACCTTCTCCAAACTAGTACAGGGTGGACTTGGGAATAGTAAACCTGCCCCCCAGCCAGTATCCAGCAACTTCCTCAAGTTGACATAGGGAGGAGGTTAGAATAGTATATGTGCCCCCCCCCCCCCCCCTGCCAGTTTCCAGCACTTTCTCAAAGTTGGTAGACATAATAAAGACTTTAAATATTATATATATATATTAATTTAAAATTATTCAGACTGTATGCAATAGTATATTAACTCTTCAAAGGTAAGTTACTGCATTATTAAAAAGGATTTTCTTTGTTTATTTGTCACAAAATGGTTGATGTCCCGGTCTGAGTAAAATATTTTGGGAATTTTCAGAAAAGCACCAGAAAAAAATATTCAATTGCTATTACAAATTATTTTGAGAATTAGTTTATTAGGTGAAACCTAAATTAATTTTAAAATATGCAACCTAAACCATGAATTTTTACTTTAAGAACATGACTAAAACTATAATCTAAGTGTTAAATTAGCTGAAGCCACAAATGGTTAAGATGAGAAAACGATAACTTTCTGAAAGTGGCATTTCCAGAATTGTGACTTAAAATCAGATTTTATCATTAAAGAGGATATTAAATTACAATTCATTGAGCCTAAACATGACGTCTCCCAACCCAAGGTTAGCACTTATTAAATGTAATACAGTAACCCAGTGTTAGTCAATGGGAGAGATTGGCTCACAGTGGAGAAAAATAACTTTAGGAGTTTATTTACTACCAACATATGTAAAACTTAAATCCACATGTTCTACTTTTTAAACATCATACACCCTGCCCTATGGGATTTTAGGACCTTTTTCAGGGGTAACTTATATGTATTACAAATTACGTTTTTGGCAAGGCAAATGGGTTATTTTTCCAGGTAAAAATGGCAGTTTAAAACTGCACAGCACAATGGCAGGCCTGAGACATGTTTTACAGTGCTACTTTAGTGAGTGGTACAATGAGAGCTGCAGGCCAACTAGTAGCATTTATTTTACAAGCCCTGGGTAAATGTCGCACCATGTACTAGAGACGTACAGGAGTAATAAATGTGCCAATCAGGTGTAGGCCATTTTTACCATGTTTTAAGGAGAGAGCACTTTAGCACTGATTAACAGTGGTAAAGTACACGCAGTCCTAAAATTACAAATTAAAAATTCAGCAAAGCAGGAGGGTGAATGTAAAACAGTTGAGGGCGAACCTGCAGAGAGGGCCAGGTCCAATAGCACCAGGTCTTATCTTCCCACGCAGCTCAGCCACTCTCGTTCTGAGACTCTGCTGAAGATGGGGGATTGAAGTAAACAGGGTCGGCAGCAGAAAAGTTATATCTACAATGTTCCTATCACAACCATCGTATTGGAGTAGGGAAGAGGAGAGGTGCTATACCCCGTTTCTTTTCCGCTTCTTGAGTGTGACCAGCAGTGAAGAAGCCAAATTTAGGTTTTTGATGACTGCTTTTTGAGATGTTGAAACCTGCAGTGGGATATTGTTTATTTGTTTATGTTACATACTGATGCTGCCATTTTATGAGGTTTTACCTTTTCGAGCCGGGCTGCCGTGGAGGATTTTGGAGGGTGACTGCATGAAGAGCGCTATTGAGGGTAACTGGTGGACCTAACTCTGCACAGATTTGCTGTTATTGTGTGAGATGTGGCAGGGGTGGACCATTGCTGGCTTTGAGACTAAAATCCAGCTGGACCCATTTACCATAACTCCATAGTTACAGTAATTTGCCTTGAATACATAAAGGCTTTAAGGCACCAACAGAAGGTTGTCTAAGTGAAAGACCCTACTGG